>NC_064621.1:158829520-161329520 GCF_023898315.1 Schistocerca nitens
TGGAAAACCGTCGTCTCGTCAGTTGAGTCCCGATTTCAGTTGATAAGAGCTGATGGTAGCTTCGAGTGTGGCGCAGATCCTACGAATCCATGGACACAAGTTGTCAAAGCACTATGCAAGCTGGTGGTGGGCTCATAATGGTGTGGGGTGTGATGACATGCAATAGACTGGGATTTATATTTTGCACGATGCATTTCTGGAAGTTATCACCATTTTAAATGTGGTTTCCGTGCGTTATGCCATTTATTTGTAATGTTTTCTGTATGTCAGATGCATCAGTGTTCTGTTGCTTTTAGATATCTTTAAACTGGAATTTTTCTGTGCCCATTTGATAGAGCGGTTCCAAACTGGTGTAGTACAAGATTCCACTAGATGTTTCAAAACCGGTTTCTTGTTAGACGATTTCCCTGTATCGCTCTATGTTGCCTATGTCGACACTTAGATACCGATTTTGGAAATGCTGGTTTCGCTACCGGATTTCACTCCCGCAATCGATTTTCGCTCCACGCAATCGATTTTGCGTATTCGAGTCGTTACGCCATGATCAGGTTGCTACTTGTTCTTTAAAATTTGTTTCACTTTAGGTGAAGTGATTTTGTGAAGGACGAAACTGAAGGAAAAGAAGTGCTGGACTGGTCAGGAAGTTTTTCGTTTATGCAACTGAAAAGACGTGTTTATTACATGCAAAGAGGTACATAAATGATGATATATTTGCCGAATGCTGGGTAGCAGCCTTATGTCGTGTATACCTGGGTAATTTGTAAACTATCATACGCACGAGATTGCGACAGTTGTGCGAAATGACACTTGCCACGGAGATGGAACCCAAGACACTTTAGATAGCTTTTTGCTTTCACATCCTCTGGCTTCACCAACTCGCAACCAAACTGTCGCATTCCAACCGAGACACACTTCGGGCTAATCTATTGATTAGTGTGTCACCTTTTTTTGCTTTCAGAATTCGGTGGCTTTGCCAGCTCACAACTGCCCTAAAACTTTGGTTAAGCTGCAGTTCCGTTTGTCAACGTAACCACCAGCGAAAAGCCGCTAATCCCAGATACAGCTCCCGGCCTTAGAGAGATCTGTCTCTAGAGAAGTGTCACTTTGCGCAAGTGTTCCAACCCCCACATACACCCTATCTTTTAGAGGCAGACTCACGTACACGTCTGGCGACAAAACAACCCATAATTTTATGCCCAGGAATAGGCACGCGTCTTTAGTCATTCGCAAGTTTTCTATCCATTCCAAGTCTTGGTAATGCTGGGGTTCATTAATGTTACAGCTTTAAACTCTTCACTTCTTTCCACAATGCGGTGATGTAGGTTAGTGTAATAAGAATTCCTTACACAGTAATTGGGTCTTAAAGCAATTCTTCTTGAATTATGTTCTCGCCCTCCTCCTCCTCCAGGCAAAATGTTATTCTCTGTTTATTGAGCAAATTGTCAAGGCTGTGATAGCTTCACTTCATCATACTGAGAGGAGCTGGTCGGCGGATCTGTCCGGCGAGTAAATCGGAGTTTCCGATTAGTGCACTCATTCACGCTGGGTATTGATGCTGCTGTCGTAGGAGACGTCGAGGACACGGATGAGGCGGTCATTTGACGATAGATAGCAGACCGACATTGATACAGTTTTTTTAGATAAACTTTTCGGGTCATACAAAGACGTAGGAAAGTTGCGTTTATATAGACTTGTGGAGTCTTCATGCAAATGTTATTTAACGGAGAATATTGCTATATTTGTAGTCGTAAAATATAAATAAAAAAAGGATTCAGGGTGTCAATTCCGTCCAGCACTACTTCAGACACTAGTCGAATCCGTGCCACGTCGTGTTGTGGCGCTCCTGCGTGCTCGCGGGGGCCCTACACGACGTTAGGCAGGTATGCTAGTTTCTTTTGCTCTTCAGTGTAGCTGACAATGTACTAGTATATGGATAATGTATAAAGAGAAGCGGAACTTATCTAGAACTAGTACTCTGGAACAAACACGGCAAAGCGTAATTCAATAACAGAAATTGATCATCTTGACGGTTAGGAAGGTTACCGTAACACGCTGCTCGTTAATTTTATGAGATCATAGTGACTCTTCGTCAGTGTACATCATCAGTATCTGTAGCATCTTAGAAAATACGCTAATTCACGTAGATGCCTCACCTGTGCTGCGTTGTGTTCTGTGGTAGGATTTACCTTATCAGTGTAGCATCTTGAAAAATACGCTAAGTCACGTAGATGCCTCACCGTGTGCTGCGTTGTGTTCTGTGGTAGGATTTACCTTATCAGCGAGGTTTGCTATGCCTCAGCTTTCTACAACACTTCACACGCGTAAAAATACACTTAGGAGCTAAAGAAACTGGCACACCTGCGTAATATCATGTAGGGCCCCCGCGAGCACGCAGAAATGCCGCAACGCGACATGGCATGGACTCGGCTAACGTCTGAAGTAGTGCTGGACGGAATTGACACCATGAATCCTACAGGGTTCTCTATGAATCCGTAAGAGTACGAGGGGGTGGAGACCTCTTCCGAACAGCACGTTGCGAAGGATCCCAGATGTGCTGAATAATGTTCATGTCTGAGGAGTCTTGTGGCCAGCGGAAGTGTTTAATCACAGAAGAGTGTCTCTGGACTCACTCTGTAGCGATTCTGGACGTGTGGGGTGTCACATTGTCCTGCTGGAATTGCCTAAGTCCGTCGGAATGCACAATGGACATGAATGGATGCAGGTGATCAGGCAGGGTACTTACGTACTTGTCACCAGCCAGAGTCGTATGTAGACGTATCAGGGGTCCTATATCACTCCAACTGCACACGCTCTACACCATTGCAGAGTCTCCACCAGTTTGAACAGTCCCCTGCTGACATGCAGGGTCCATGGATGCATGAGTTTGTCTCCATAGCTGTACACGTCCATCGGCTTGATACAATTTGAAACGAGACTCGTCCGACAAGCAACATGTTTCTAGTCATCAACAGTCCAATGTCGATGTTGAAGGGCCCAGGCGAGGCGTAAAGCTATGTGTAGTGGACTCATCAAGAGTACACGAGAGGGCTTTCGGCTCCGAAAGTCCATAACGGTGATGATTCGTTGAATGGTTCGCACTTGCTGATGGTCCAACATTGAAATCTGCAGCAATTTGCGAAATGATTGCACTTCTGTCACGTTGAACGATTCTCTTCAGTCGTAGTTGGTCCCGTTCCTGCAGGATCTTTTCCCGGACTCAACGATGTCGGAGATTTGATGTTTTAGCAGATTCCTGATATTCACGGTACACTCGTGAAATGGTCGTACGGAAAATCCCCACTTCACCGCTGCCTCGAAGATTCTGTGTCCCATCGCTCGTGCGCCGACTTTAACACCACGTTCAGACTCACTTAAATCTTGATAACCTGCCACTGTAGCAGCAGTACCCGAGCTAACAACAGCACCAGGCACTTGATGTCGTATATAGGCGTTGCCTGTTTACATATCTCTGTATTTGAATACGCATGCCTATACCAGTTTCTTTGGCGCTTCAGTGTATGTCAAGTCTACTAAGGTGGTTACGAATAGTGCAGCTACTGAGAGTTCAGAGTGGAAGTTTACACTATTACATATCAATTGTGTACAGTATTTAAAGACTCTTTCTCAACAGTCACGACTTCACGTACAATATTCCATAAGCACCACTCTGAATCAACGTCCTAATCTGGGTGGTATATACTGTCAAGAAAGCCTTCTGAATCCAGTCATGATGCGATGAGCTGTTTGACTTGTGGCGGTCGTCGAAATTGTTTGTAGGCTCTTGTCCGATGCTGTACGTTGTAATTAGAAGATTGAGCGTCAGCTCCGGGAGTAGACTCATCGATTGATTCTCCAATCAGTCTGTTTGTCAGTCCGTACTGTCCACATAAATAACCACAGCGCTGAATGACACCGAGCAACGGTCTATTTCCGCCCACGTGACAGGCGAAGCGAAGTAGGGTGGCGAAGATGACTTCTGTAGGCCAGACCGGTACCACGGCCTTAACCGTAAGAAGTTCCGCCGCTTAACGCCTGCGGAGGTGGCAACCCAAGTTACGCTGGTGTACCTCGTGGAGCCTCTGTGTTCCGTGGTATACACACTCTACGGGATATATCAGGTTCAAATGGCTCTGGGCACTATGGGACTCAACTGCTGTGGTCATAAGTCCCCTAGAACTTATAACTACTTAAACCTAACTAACCTAAGGACATCACACACATCCATGCCCGAGGCAGGATTCGAACCTGCGACCGTAGCGGTCGTGCGGTTCCAGACTGTAGCGCCTTTAACCGCTCGGCCACTCCGGCCGGCGGGATATATCAGGTATGGTCAAGAATTCGACTCGCAGGCTGTGCTCTGGCACGAGAGCCATAACGTTCATTGTAGCTGGCACATTTCGCCACCGCCAAGCCTCGTTGTCTGAGCGTGAATAGGGGAAAACTTTGAAAGCGCCACATTCTAATGGTAATGCAGTTGCACCGCGTACGCGCAGGTGTTATATTTCAAATTTCTTTAACAACTTAGATCAGAAACAAAAAAAATGCTGAATTACTTAATTATTTTTGGCACGCTGAAGACGTATAATTTTTGTTTGGTACGAACTGACGGCATACGGACAGATGCAGACAATTTTACAGATTCTCATAGGTTGCCATGTAATTTCTGACTCGTTTATTTTCGCAACCGAAAAAACGTCTTTTATACATATATGTTGCTCGAAATATTTTAGCACTTTTGCAACGTCGTTATGGAGACGTGGACACTTTACGTGAGGAAAGCAATGCAAATGTTCTGGAAAGTCGTAACGCCGGCCGAGGTGGCCGAGCGGTTCTAGGCGCTACAGTCTGGAACCGCGCGACCGCTACCGTCGCAGGTTCGAATCCTGCCTCGGGCATGGATGTGTGTGATGTCCTTACTTTTGTTAGATTTAAGTAGTTCTAAGTTCTAGGGGACTGATGAGCTCAGAAGTTAAGTCCCATAGTGCTCAGAGCCATTTGAACCATTTAAAAGCCGTAACGTAAAAGGGATTTGTCTTTAAAATGGGAATTACCTTGCAGATCTGTCAGTCACATCTGCACATGGGCAGGGGTGCTTTTAAGGAAACAGCAAACGGTCTCGTAAACAGCTTGAAAAGATATGTAAAATTGGCTGTGTCCTTAAAACGTTTAGGAAATTATCCTCGTAATTCTTCCCAGTCCACAATGAATTCTTCGAACATCCGGTATGTTTAATGCCAGTGAACTTATGGAACTAGACTGTGTTAATCAGAATGTATCTCTTCTACAACGCAATTTTATAAGTCTACTTAAAATGCGAGGTCTGCAATCCACGCCGGGTGTTGTAATTTACATTCCTGCACTCCTTTTTCTTCATAAATTCATCAATAGCGAGTTTTAAATTGAAAAATCGTTCCACGTATTCTCCTTGAATTAACCAATCTACTTTGCAGTGATATATAAAGTCTCCATACTCTTCGCTGAGTTTTACGATTGCAACTGACAGCCACATAATGGTTGCAACTTCATAAATTTTACTATCCGCACCACCAGTTTCTTCATGCGTGCGTGCAAAATTAGCACAAAGTGCTTCTTGATGTACAGAATAGTGAATCCCATCTGTGATCATTGTAATTTTTTTGCTCTCTCATTGCTAACTAAATCTTTGAATTCTTTCTGCATGATATTGTAATGTCGTTTCATAGGAGTGTAGTACGTACCCGTCGCTTATGCGACTGAATAAAACGCACTGAGAATTATCATCCCACTCTTCTGTCGTTCTTACTCACTCTTAAAGCTGCCTGTTTTTGTGCAAGCAACCACTGAGCCTGAGAACGCCCTCCATACCACGAACAAATAGCGAACCCTAAACAGTCCCGATAACACGATTCTGGCGAGATTTGTGACGACCGAAAAATGCCGCAATGCTAAATGAAATGTCGCACTGTACCGAGTCCTTCCGAGAAGGATCGAGCAAAGCCGAGAGACACTAGGCTTTGGCCCGTATACGGCCCGCACACCCTGCACGCGTGAAGTTTGTCACGCTTTGGCCGTCACTGCTCTGTACGTAGGGTTCTCTGGAACGACGCTATTGCTGTCTGAAATCCCCTCGCTCTCTATTCAGTCGCAGCTGCTCGGAGGCTCTGATTGAAATATTGTGAACGCTCCAATTCCGCTAATACCGCCCCGTAGGAGCACAAGTGCCGACGCAAGCCTGGCAGCTGATTTACAAATATCAATCCCCTCAAACAACTGACGCCGACAGTGCCGACATTTGAGAGGACTTGCAAATTCTCTTCGGGCGCTAAACATAAACACGCCAACAAAGTCCGGTTTCCGCGATTCGACGTTCGTGTTCGTCACGTTGTGTGGCGTGTGAACGTAGTGTGTGCCAGACACGAGTGCGGGAGCTACCTGTTAGTGGGCGTGCTCCGGCAACAGGTAGCGCCGTGCCCGAGCGCGGCCGTTGGGGCAGGTCGCCCGCACGCCACACGCCGCCTGCTGCCGGCTTTCAGCTTCCGGCTGCGGCCGTATTGATCGCCACTACCGCCGCCGCCGCCGACGACGCCGCCTGGGCTCGAATCCCGGGCCAGGCGCTGACTCACGCCTCCCGACTGCGGCGTTGCGACAGCCTGCAACTTAGACCACATATTCAGGGGATAGAAAAAAAAGAAGGGAAACACCGCGAGAAATACACTACTGGCCATTAAAATTGCTACACCACGAAGATGACGTGCTACAGACGCGAAATTTAACCGACAGGAAGAAGATGCTGTGATATGCAAACGATTAGCTTTTCAGAGCATTCACACAAGGATGGCGCCGGTGGCGACACCTACTACGTGCTGACATGAGGAAAGTTTCCAACCGATTTCTCATACACAAACAGCAGTTGACCGGCGTTGCCTGGTGAAACGTTGTTGTGATGCCTCGTGTAAGGAGGAGAAATGCGTACCACCACGTTTCCGACTTTGATAAAGGTCGGATTTTAGACTATAACGAGATTGCGGTTTATCGTATTGGTCGAGATCCAATGACTGTTAGCAGAATATGGAATCGGTGGGTCCAGGAGGGTAATACGGAACGCCGTGCTGGATCCCAACGGCCTCGTATCACTAGCTGTCGAGATGACAGGCATCTTATCCGCATGGCTGTAAAGGATCGTGCAGCGACGTCTCGATCCCTGAGTCAACAGGTGGGACGTTTGTAAGACAACAACCATCTGCACGAACAGTTCGACGACGTTTGCAGCAGCATGGACTATCAGCTCGGAGACCGTGGCTGCGGTTACCCTTGACGCTGCATCACAGACAGGAGCGCGTGCGATGGTATACTCAACGACGAACCTGGGGGAACGAACGGCAAAACGTCATTTTTTCGGATGAATCCAGGTTCTGTTTACAGCATCATGATGGTCGCATCCGTGTTTGGCAACATCGCGGTGAACACACATTGGAAGCGTGTATTCGTCAACGCCTACTGTCGTATCACCCGGCGTGATGGTATGGGGTGCCATTGGTTACACGTCTCGGTCATCTCTTGTTCGCATTGACGGCACTTTGAACAGTGGACGTCACTTTTGTGATGTATTACGACCCGTGGCTCTACCCTTCATTCGATCCCTGCGAAAGCCTACATTTCAGCAGGATAATGCACGACCGCATGTTGCAGGTTCTGTACGGGTCTTTCTCGATATAGAAAATGTTCGACTGCTGCCCTGGCCAGGACATTCTCCATATCTCTCATCAACTGAAAACGTCTGGTCAATGGTGGCCGAGCAACTGGCTCGTCACAATATGCCAGTCACTAGTCTTGATGAACTGTGGTATCGTGTTGAAGCTGCATGGGCAGCTGCACCTGTACACGCCATCCAAGCTCTGTTTGACTGGAACGGCAGCAGGAGCTAGACACAACAGTCCACTGCGAAAGCCGGCCGCGGTGGCCGTGCGGTTCTGGCGATGCAGTCCGGAACCGCGGGACTGCTACGGTCGCAGGTTCGAATCCTTCCTCGGGCGTGGATGTGTGTGGTGTCCTTAGGTTAGTTATATTTAAGTAGTTCTAAGTTCTAGGGGACTGATGACCTAAGATGTTACGTCCCATAGTGCTCAGAGCCGCTGCGGAACTCGTTAGAGAATTCAGAGTTGCGAGAGCCACAGTGTCAAGAGTGTGCTGAAAATACCAAATTTCAGGCATTACCTCTCACCACGGTAAATGCAGTGGCCGCGGACAGCGGCGTTTTCGTAGAGTCGTCAGTGTTGACAGACAAGCAGCACTGCGAAATATCTGCATAAATCGGCGTGGGACCGTATCCGGCGACCGTATCCGTTCGGACAGGGTGGCGAAATTTGGCATTAATGGGCTATGGTGGCAAACGACCGATGGGAGTGGCTTTGCTAATAGCACGATATCGCTTGCAGCGCTTCTCTTGGGCCGTGACTGTATCGGTTGGACCCTAGACTACTTGAAAACCATGGCCTGGTCAGATGAGTCTCGATTTCATTTGGTAACAGCTGATGATCGGTTTAAAGTGTGGCGCAGACTCTACGAAGCTATGGCCCCAAGCACTGTGCAACCTGGTCGTGCCTCCAAAATGGGTTGGCCTGTGATTACACGCAATGGACTGGTTCATCTGAACCGATCATTGACTGAAACTGGTCATCTTCTCTACTTGGAGACCATTCGCAGCCGTTCATGGAGTTCATGTTCCCAAACAACGATGGAGTTGAAGTCGACGATGGAATCCAAAAAGAAGTTTTTTCTGTTCGAATATTTACTACAAGGAAACCTCGCATTGCCAGGTTGGTCATAGGAGCTCAGTTCCAAACGGGACTCATCACTCAGGACAATTCTATTCCTGTCACTGATGTTCGAGGCCCGAGACATTTCTGGGGACGCCTCAGACAGTGGTGGGACGCAAACCTAACTGTCGCTCGCCATATGGCCTGACAACAACGAGTGATAGTGTGGGGTGCCTGCGGCACTGTGACAACACAGCGGTACCTCGACGATATTCTACGCCCTGTTTTGTTGTCCTTCATGGCAAACCCCCCAGCTATTACACTGAAGTAACATAATGTTCGCCTGCACACGACGAGTGCTTCTTCTACTTGTCTTCGTGTTGCCGAATCTCTCCCCATTTGATAACGTTTGGAGCATTATGGGCAGGGATCTCGAATCAGCTCCTGATTTTGACGCTCTAACGCACCAGTTGCAAAGAATGTGGCATGATGTCCCCCAGGAGGCCGTGCAGCCGAAGAACGGCTTGATAAGGGCCAGAAGTGGACGAACGCGATAATGACTAGCTCAATTCGTGAAGCTCTTTCTCTTGAACAAATTATCCAATGTTTCTTAAATTGTAATCATTTATGTGTCCGCACATGTACATCATATCCCCGATTTCCATCCCGTTAGAATAATTCTTCGTGGTGTGTTCAATTGGCTCTGAGCACTATGGGACTTAACTTCTAAGGTCATCAGTCCCCTAGAACTTAGAACTACTTATATTAGTATATTAGTATGTCCATCAGTAGCCCCCAGCCACCGATTCTTTAAAGAATCGGTATCTGAGTGTTTATTAAGTCTTTTATCCTGATCTGTGTGCAGTACAGTGACGTAATTTTGGAGCTATTACATTCAACGGTATATTGAGTACTCTCTGAAAAATATGTTGCGAATAGAATTAATAGCAGAAGAGTAATAAGTTCAGACGTTGTGTCTGAAGATGAAGTTTTACTGCGCAATAGCGAAAATGTACTAAGGGATGAACTCTTTGTCTTTTCATTTCTTTGTTAAGGTGTCATCGGCAAAAAGATTTGAAAGTATGTGTAAAGATTTTTGGAGATCGCTAAGCGCTCTCATTCTCAAATACTGGATGAATATAGTCTGGGCCTTTCGTGCGCCGTGATTCAGGTGCCCCTATCACTGCCGATTTATACAATCAGCAATGTTATATCTGGCTTTCAAAACACACGTGCGAGGCCTGCATGTTGTCTCGCTCGCTACGCGCGAACTGTTAGTCTCACAGAAAGAATCAATAGGACTTTTGTGTAGCCAATTTAATGTTAAGTTCTGTACTTGGAATGTGTTGTCATTGGAGGTCACATTTTTCGAGTTATTCATGGAAAAAAGTATAAAAGTGACCTTCAAGCGCATCCCCGCTCCCACACTCTGCGATCAACGGTCAAGATTTCTAGTAAGTTGTTTATAGCACTCCTTCCTACCACTGTACATAATTTGCGACTGCACGAATTATTTTCTACGTTCGACTTTTTTTGGTCTTCATTCACTGACCTTATTAAGCCACCGGCTTAGTCGAGCATTTATAAATAGTAAAATTGACATTTGTGTAAATTCTATCTAACAGTTTTGTGAATTTTGACAGCATAAAATAAACAATTACGTCGTAGTATTCGTTAGGCCTTCTGACTACGAAGCTACTGTGCTAGTAATACTTAAATTGGAATAGAATTGTCAATGTAATTCGCTTTAGCGTAACGTTTATAATAGTTTTCGTTCATTACCCTCACGGGCACGTTTAAATTAATAATGTTAACGCAGCAGGGACCATGCTGGTGGCGTAATAACCCAATCGATAGAGACCATGAAAACTCGTATATTGGGAATAGTTCTTGTAGCCGGATATTTTTGTACAATGTTACGATGGAGCGCCGTGAACAACTTACTAGAAATCCTGACTGGTGAGGGATGAGTGTGGAGTGGAGGTGCGTTTAAGATCACTTTTACACGGTTTTCTTGAGTGGCCTCTAGCGAAGACGTATTCCAATACAAAATTTAATTTCATTGAATTTCCCAGAAAAATGTTATGTTCATTTTTTTTCTGTAGGACTGTGTTTGTGCGTAGCGTGCGAGAGAATATGAAAACCTCGCGCGTGGTTGGTGTAGGCCAACCATAACATTGCGGATTGCATAAAACGTCAGCGATAGGGGCAGCTGAATCACTCTGCGTACACAGTTTCCAACTTTACTACTTACTGTGTTAAACCTTTAACGCAAGATTATACTTCTTTATGAGTTTATGTCAGCATGTCAGACTTGTAAATTCGATCAGTAGTTATACGATGTAATGAAAATCAAAGTTTTGTTGCCCCTGCAGACCGTTACATGGGCAACTTGCACTTGGGATTGGGTGACCGTTTTAGCCGCTTAGTAATATTGCTCCACATTACTGTCTCTTCTGTTGAACATTCACCGTCCAGTACGGGTCCAATTCGTGATTGTGGCTTCTATAAATGAAAATTATATGGAGGCAGCCGCATATCTATGGAGATACTCCGCAGTATTGTATTTTTGTTATTAGTCGATGATATAGTTCAGGGTCTTCAATCCAGGAGTGCAGACTCTCATTGTGTACCTGCGTCTATAGTATGCAAGAAGGGTGGATGAATAAAGCAAGCTGTTATTCTGTCGAGTGGTTTTTCTCAATCTGTGCCGATGTATGAGACAGCCCTTCCTTGCTGACTGTTCGCGAAGGGATTAGGGACGAGTGGTAAGATGAGTTGCGAAATGTAGAGGGTGAACATAAACTGCAGGGACGCATTCCTGTCTGCAAATTGATGAAAGAAGGTCGTATGAACATGTATTTGGAAATGCATCGCTGCCACGGTAGATGCCGCTGACGAACGAAAATTCCTCTGATCACGTGCCGTGTGATCCTTGTGTGTTGCAGGTTGTGTGATTGACGCAGCGTACAGCGAGTAGCAGAACGGTCCGGTATTCGTGTCGGGAACATGCTGAGATGAGGTTCATGTGCGACCAAGCAGACGGAAACGGTCGAGACGCAGCACGGTCCTCCAAACCTGGTGTAAGCACTGATCGCCACCTCCCTGCACGTTCGTCTGTCTGAAAGGACCCATCATCACACAAACATCCATAAAGGACTTGAAATGTGTCATCTGGTTGATGTCTGTGAGGGTACTTGTTTTAGTATAGCCGTGCTCCCTCTCAACCGTTTCTATCTGCTTGGCCGTACACCAACACCAACTCGGCTTCTTTCCGACACAAATACCGGACCATTTTGGTGCTTACAGTATTCTGCGTCAACTACGCAGCCTGCATCACGCAAGGGAACACACAGTACGTTATCACAGGAAGCTGCCATCTACCTTGATAACGAAGCATTTCCGGAAACATGTTCATACGACCTTTTTCCCTCCATTTCCAGTCAGTTTGTCCCTGCAGTATGTCGGTTTTATTAATATTCACTCTGTATATGGAGCAATGAATTAATGCTGTGACTTGTGATTTTCCAGATGTGCTTAACACTTTTTCTAATGAAACTACAACGGCAAATGAAAAGTCGCTCCAGACCGGGATTTAAACTCGGGTTTAATTCTTTTCACGAGCAGTTGCTTTAAAGATTACAACCTTCCAGCTTCTGTTCCGGACACGGCATAAATTATCAGTTCCGGCTGTAAGTTACACACGCAGTATTCGCGGCGCACTGTGGCTTCATGCGGTACAGTAGAGTCAGCGGGGTTGCCTGCAAAGCAGGCGTTTGTGGCAATAACACACCTAAGTGGCGGCTTGCCCTGCAGAGGCCGTCGGTTATACCGCACTATTTTGTTGCGCCGGTCACACAGGCGGAATCAGAGCGTTGTTCAGTGTCCTTCCGCCACAGAGTGTCTAACGGGTTGCACGGACCGACAACAGTATAACGAAGTGGAGAGTCAGAAGGAACTCAACTGGACATACAACTCCTCTACTCCAGGAGCCAGCGTCCAACCAGCTAGTACGACGAGCGCTACCACCCATCTTCGACGACCGCCGCTCGCCCACCAAATTCATCGCTCAGCTAATTCACTTAAAACTTCTTGGAAGTGTAACTCAAACTGATTAGGCGTTGGATCTTGTCAAATATTGTGTCTAATGTCGGTATACTTCAGAGAGAGTTAAGTACTGTATATACTTTATACAGCAATAAATGTTGTAAACGTTTACTCGGAACTGGTTATACGCGCTCAATATAGAACTTAACATGTGTAGTTGTCATTGAAGTTCACGGTTTAGCCAGTCACTACCTCAGGCATTAACTAATTCGTTACTGTGCATCATGTTACATCAGAGTCTCTAATTTTCTTCGACGGCTTCCGTCTGACGCACTCCCAACGCTCTGTTTCCTTCTGTTCTTTATCTGTATGATCTTACATTTGTGTCGTTTTTATAGTAGCCATCACTCCGAAGACTGCTTTGATACAACTCTCCTTGCTATTCTATCTTGTACAAGCCTTTTCATATCTGAATAACTGCTGCAACCTAATTATTCTTTGAGTCCTCCTTTTACTCCAGTTGTTCCATGAACTTCTTTTTCGCCAATCCACTTCTTTACCGCTGCAGTAGTTACTTGTTTTTATCTCCAGTAGCACCACATTTCACAAGCTGCTGTTCCCTTGCCATTCTCTACATTCGAGGCAAGATACCACTCAATCCAAGTAGTACTTCTATGTCATTCAGCATTTTCTTTGTCACCCTGCGACGATAAATTCATGTTTACAACAGTATCATCACCGAAAATTGCTAGACTATTGCTGGCCCATTGTGGTATCCCGACAATTGTTCTTAATATATATGTTAAATAATGTATGCACTGCTATTTTCTTTTGTTTATAATGATATAATTTTTGTTTCCTTCTTCTTACTGTTGCTATGTGTCGTCAGACTAGTTACGATTATCTATAGACTCCTGCAGAACTTACTGGATTGGAAACTGTAATTTATCATTATTATTTTTTACAGCACACTTTAGTACGAGTAGGTGACTCTATGATTACAATGAACATAAATAATTAAGTCATTCAGTTTCATTATTTATTCAGAATATGAACTGATTTTGCGTGCGTTCAAATATTAACAGCTTATCGATTCCGCGAGTCAATAGATAATAGCGATGTTTTCTGGAATACCTCCCTTTCATTACGTTAACGTCCGCCCCGATAGCTGAGTGGTCAGCGTGACGGATTGCCGTTCTACGGGCCCGGGTTCGATTCCGGCTGGGTCGGGGATTTTCTCCGCTCAGGGATTCGGCGTTGTGTTGTCTTCATCATCATTTCATCTTCATCCGGTGCGCAGGTCGTCCAATGTGGCGTCGAATGTAATAAGACTTGCACCAAGGCGGCCGGACCTGCCCCACAAGGGTCCTCCCAGCCAGTGACGCCAAACGCTCATTTCCACTTCCATTACGTTAATTAAAGCTGATCTGCTTTGAATTTACTTCATGCACAACCAGAAAAAGACACAAACTTTCCCCTTCTTGTTAAGAAGCAAACCAATGAAAATAAAAGAAAGGATCAGTGATGAAAAAGTTTCAGATAAAATATCGATTGGTAAGGATTCCTAGCACAAATTACATAAAAATAAATATTTGACTAATATTTTTGGGCAGTTAGTTGTGCGGCAGACACTGGACTGCCTTGTAAATTGCGTATGTACATTGATAACTTACATGAAAGCGTGGTGAGAGCACACACACGCAGAATCCTCAGCTGTGAGACATGTAAACTGAAGGGGGATAACTGCTTCCAGCTGCAGCGGGACGCTAAGCGGAATCAGCGGCGACGAGCGAAAACGTGTGCCGGACTGGGATTCGAACCCGAGATCTGCTTACTAGGCAGGTGCGGTAACCACTGCGCCATCCGGGACACAGCTTTATTGCAACTGCACGGACTATCTCGGTACGCCTGACGGCCGATCCACGCTCCCACCGAGCGCTACCTATCTGCAGTCCCTTTCCATTATACAAACTGGGCAACGCATTCACCTTGTTCAGTGCGAATGCAGAAATACGTCTGACCTCCTGTGGGAGTAGAGCAAGTGGTCGAGATAGCGGGCAACCCGCACAACTCCGCTGCTTAGCGGATTGCTTCTGTCTGCGGCTGTCGACTACGAGGCTTAAACTGTGCTGCATAATTTCTGCATTTCAGTTTTTGATCTATGAACTTTTTTTGTTATCTTCATTACTAGTACTTAACATCCATTGTGATAGCAGACTGATAAGACATCCAGTGCTTATGAGAAAATTCACAGCAGTTGTTAACAGTATGCGTATGAACTTGTCGTTAGACTTTAATAGGCGCATGCGTTTCGGTAGGAAGGAATTTTAATTACTCTTCTGGTGGCGGAAGGCATGTCCAATTTTCTCATTTTCACGTATTACGCGTTATTTCGTGCTACACTAGCCACCGGTCGCTGATTGATGAACTCAGGCAAAGAATGCGAACCCCGTCAGCCAGTGCGGTGAAACGGTTTTAATATCCATATGATACTAGAGCGGCAAGGCTATCCTTATAGCATTTAGTTGTGCCCATTTGAGCTATAGAACGAAAGCTCTGTCGAGGATGGCTTTTACAATGTTAACGAATTAATTAATAATTCTTTTTTCCCTGTGTGGTATTCCAATGATTGTTCGGTCTTCTGTTTACTTTAGGGATGGAATTTAAGAATTTAGTAAAACCACAGTGGACTGATGATGATTCACCCAAGAATTTAAAGAAAAGAAAAAAACGGGTTGTCGCTTAACCCTCTTGGAACATAAACTCTGCCGGCCACGGTGGCCGAGCGGCTCTAGGCGCTTCAGTCCGGAACCGCGCGACCGCTACGGTCACAGGTTCGAATCCTGCCTCGGGCATGGACGTGTGTGATGTCCTTAGGTTACTTAGGTTTAAGTAGTTCTAAGTTCTAGGGGACTAATGTCCTCAGATGTTAAGTTCCATAGTGCTCAGAGCCATTTGACATAAACTCTGCGAGAAGATGGAAATATTCTGGAACAAGACTGATCCAACCAAATTACTTTTGTCATTGCTCCATAGACTAGGTTTTTGGGGTTTCGGCACCAGCTTCTCCTCTTAGAGACATTTGCATCGCTGAAGAGAGGTTTTGGAATTCCAGCTCGCCTTTAAATTCCCAGCTTATAGAGCTCACTGACCGTTCTTTTGTTGCTGACAACGTGATTGCGGCCTTCAATTCTGCGCAGACTTTTGCCGCTGTCGTCATCATATTCTATGTCACAATCCCCTTCAGTGACCGTCCGTTACGATCACCCAGAACACACTTTCGTCATTGTTGTGACTTAGCGGATGACGTTTTACAGCTTTCCTTGCTTTTGGTATAAAACTGCGATGCTTTGCCTCTTGACACACTAGACACATCGGCTACCTTGATTACGGAAGCACCCACCATACGAACATCAACAATTTGTCCACGTTCCAATTCAGTTAGCTCCAAGATAATGCACTCACAAGTACTCAGAACACCCTTCTGGCCAAGACTGACACTTGCAACGTATGGAGGGTGTGGTGCTGTTGCCGATCGTGGCCAAACACAACAGCGCAACCTGCAAGCTTGGCTGAACTCTGCATTTACGACAAAGTATGCATTTTTCGGGTGCTTCCATATATTTGTCCAACCCCTGTGTTAATACAATGCGCAATACGCCATGCAGAATGCTGATTATGTGTGATGCTGTAGATACTGGATGTCTTCTAGAAGGCGATGAACACTGCATCGTCATTCTCCTGGTTTCCTGTTCGATAGTTTGCTTTGAACGACGAGGTAAATGTGCAAGAAAGAATATGGTGAATGTACTTCGATTCATCAACGGAAATTTAAAAACACAGCATAATCAATATGAAAGTCCAGAATGAGATTTTCACTCTGCAGCGGAGTGTGCGCTGATATGAAACTTCCCCCAGGCTGTGGCTAAGCCATGTCTCCGCTATACCCTTTCTTTCAGGAGTGCTAGTTCTGCAAGTTTCGCAGGAGAGCTTCTGTAAAGTTTGGAAGGTAGGAGACGAGATACTGGCAGAAGTAAAGCTGTGAGTACCGGGCGTGAGTCGTGCTTCGGTAGCTCAGATAGTAGAGCACTTGCCCGCGAAAGGCAAAGGTCCCGAGTTCGAGTCTCGGTCGGGCACACAGTTTTAATCTGCCAGGAAGTTTCAATATGAAAGTCTTTCGAAACTGGTGTGCCGGACACGGATCTATTCCATGAGCCTATTTTAACGGCTGCTGGTCTAGTAAAGATTTCAGCGTTGGCCGGTTTCCAACTCCTGGTTAAGTGTCTTAGTAACGCAGCACCCAAATCGTCTCGGAGACGTTCTCCGTTTAAGTACCTTCCCGCCAGCTGTGTTTCACATCAAGTCTCACTGCCCTTCATCCTACTCGCCAAATGGACTATCAAATCGGACCACCCTGAGTGCAGTGTGTATGAGCGAATATTGACCACAACGCTGCAACGGTCGTATTTGAAAACGGTAAACTGAAAGAAAAAACAGCTGCGTATGTTAAAAGCAGATATATGTTTTCATCTGAAGTTGTATTAAATTGTAAGAAGGGTAGAAAAAATGGTTCAAATTGCTCTGAGCACTATGGGACTTAACATCTGTGGTCATCAGTCCCCTAGAACTTAGAACTACTTAAACCTAACTAACCTAAGGACATCACACAACACCCAGTCATCACGAGGCAGAGAAAAATCCCTGACCTCGCCGGGAATCGGACCCGGACTTAGGAAGCGAGAACGCTACCGCACGACCACGAGCTGCGGACAAGAAGGGTAGAAAAATTATTGAACATTATTGAGAATATGACGGTTCTCTATTCGTGAGAAGTTGTCGAGCGGGGGTGGTATTTACAAGATGCAACCTGAAGTGTCGGCAGAAGCGCCAACACCGTGTGGTTAGAGGAGACCGAAATGCACGCTATACGCTCACGCAGGCTGGCGTGAGGTCTGAAACAGGATACGTAATGAATGCTATAAAGAAAAGTACGTAGCTTCTGGAATACTTAACTTTAATTCATAATTGTAGAACATCGCTCTTGATGATACAGAAGTATTATATTACGAGTAAGTTGTGGTAGACAGAAGATTTGAACATTAGAAGGATAGTAGCAAAGTGTGTGCCATCATAGAATCGAGACTTTTGTATCCCGCCTGGATAGGCGGCGCGTGGATCTGCTCCTGCGAACTGCTTCTGCAAAAGAGGCCGAGTAGGAGCGGGAAAAGGTGAAGTACTTCGGTACTGCAAGTAAAGTTAAGGCTCCTTTACTGGTGTATAAACATACAAACACATATTTAAGTTTTGGTACAGATGAGCACGTAGGTGCGAAGCCGTTCATGTATTGAAGCTAACAGTTACTAGAAGTTATAAAGGCAAAGTCTATAATGGCAAACCCCCCCCCCCCCCCCACTACAAGTAGAAGCTAAGTTGCTAGGTCGTCTGCTCTTGATCAAATGGGCTGAATCTGGAGCGGCGCTCGTCGAGCTCCACAGCGTCGGCTAGAGGGCGCTGTCGTCGGCGTTGTTCGTAGGCTCTCGTAGTGCCAACCTACGAGAGGGCACCTACGTAGTGGCATCGTAGCTATCGATACAATCAGAAGCATCATCGCGTGGAAGTCTGCAAGAAACTTAAACAACTGTTTCAAGATGATCCAAACTCTCTTTCATTGGTTATCACCTGGTACTCAAGTTGGCTTATCACTATGACCTCAAACTTAGTCGATACTGTGGAAGAGTCCACCTTCATCTCAGCTAAATAAAGCTCGACAAGTCAAGAGTTAGATTATGTATACGGCATTGTTGATAGAAATGTGCACCTTCGTGTTTTCGCGGTGCAATGAGTGACCCATTAAATTTCTGGGGTCAAACCGCAAAAACCCTCTTCTTCTCCTAATATTTCGGCCATCTTCATAGTAAGTCGACAGACTGAATATATAGCGCTCGCTCCGCCCTTTTAAATCCACGGATCGCCGCACTGTGCATGCAGCCGCTTGTATAAGCGCGAGAGACGTTGACCGGCGACAATCAATTATGCATAAATTGAATCTGTGACTACGCGGTCGATTCATGTTGGGCTATAGATGTGTCATTGTGAGCTGCACTTCCACATCACACACACGAGAAGATGAAGTCGGCGCTATAATTGGCAGAGACATTGGGATATCTGCAGTCGCTCTTAAGGGAACTACTTTGAAGGCGATGGTCCAACATAAGGTCTGGCTTGGACATAATAATTTTAATTAATCTATTTCGGGACCTTTCGGATTCCACTTTGTATAAAGTGCCTTTCAGAAATAGAAGTACCGCTGTATCTCTCGACAGACTGACAAGTTCTTCCAGCGTCGCTGCCGTCCCGCCCCCTCCATTCCGGGCGGCGGGAGCTTCCGGCAGAGCCGTGCTCAAGTGGCCGTCCAGGGCGTTTTCAATCTCCAGAATTGGATTTGCAGCTTTTGTTTTTGGCTGCGCCTCGGAGCGGTAAGTGCGTTGTTCCGGCCGCTGGAGAGGATTTGTCGGACAGGCCGGGCGAGGGCAGCAGGTAGCAGATGAGCTGCGCCGGCCCGCCATGTCATTTCCCGACAGGAAATTTCGCCGCCTGATTTGCTGCCGCCGGCGAGCAGCAGTAATTGGCAGGGGTGGCCGCCACACTATCAGCGCCGAGCTCCCTCCCCTCCCCCACCTCCCGACAAACTGACGGTCCCCTAATCGTGCGGGGCTCAGACGTGCTGCCGCTTATCCCCTGCGGCTTCTTCTACACGTACAGCTCAAGTGCTGGTCGTAAAGTTATGATCATCACCTCGAAAACATAATATTAAGTATGAAGATAGTAACTGTTCGCGAAAGAACAGATACCACTGAAGACCGTGCAGCTCCTCTAGAATGAATGATAATTAATTGAAACCCTCAGCTGCCGACATGTGTTGTTGTTATACCTCGATGGGGACAGGTGAAAATGTGTGCCCCGACCGGGACTCGAGCCCGGGATCTCCTGCTTACATGGCAGACACTCTATCCATCTGGGCCACCGAGGACACAGACGAATAGTGCGAGTGCAGGAACTTATCCCTTGCACGCTTCCCGTGAGACCCACATTCCCAACTGTCCACAATCCATTTCTCGCGCCCACTAATGAGTGGATGGACAAATATCTATTAGGAACATTACGTATGTAGATTGTGGACAATTGGGAATGTGGGTCTCACTGGAAGCGAGCAAGGGATAAGTCCCTGCAGTCGCGCTATTCATGTGTGTCCTCGGTGGCTCAGATGGATAGAGCGTCTGCCATGTAAGCAGGAGATCCCGGGCTCGAGTCCCGGTCGGGGCACACATTTTCAGCTGTCCCCATCGAGGTATATCAACAACACCTGTCGGCAGCTGAGGGTTTCAATTAATTATCATAATATTAAGTTTTTTAATTTATTTGCAAGATGGATGTCTGAAGTCCAGGTACACGTTGAAATCCCGGCGCCAATGACTGTAGCACGTCACTAGAGGGTCCAAAACAATACGGTGCAGACAGCTGATAAATTGGAATATCGTGCGGTGTTTGGAAGAGGAACAACAGTGTAACAATCAGTGCAGAGATGATGGAAGTGTACGGAATCAACGCAATAATATGACACTGTGGCTAGGTGGCACAGACACGTACGCTGTCTGATCCAAATTCCGGACATCTATTAGTGGAAATCGACTGTGACCAGCCTTCGACTTTATGAGCGTTTGAATTCTACTGGCGAGACATTCATCGATGGGTGTTAAACGTTTATGGAACAGTGGCAGTCCATTCCCCTCTACAGCCGAAACTAGTCATGTAGGACACTGCGGTCTGAAGCGAAGACGGCGTTCCAACTCACCTCGAAGGTGCCCCGATGGGTTCAGGACGGGACTCTTGGCAGGCTGTTCCTTTCCAGGAATGTTGTTGTCCACACACCATTGCCTCACATATACTTCTTTGTCAGGGTGCATTGTCATGCCGATACAGTTATCTCCGAACTGTTTCTCCACAATACACAGTACACAATAATGTAAATTGTTTTCATATCATCCTGCATTCAGCGTTTTCGTAACCGTGGTAAGGGGACCACACCCTAACGCCTCTTCCCCCACCTCCTCTGTACATCACTATTGGCTCAAATGGCTCTGAGCACTATGGGACTCAACTGCTGAGGTCATTAGTCCCCTAGAACTTAGAACTAGTTAAACCTAACTAACCTAAGGACATCACAAACATCCATGCCCGAGGCAGGATTCGAACCTGCGACCGTAGCGGTCTTGCGGTTCCAGACTGCAGCGCCTTTAACCGCACGGCCACTTCGGCCGGCATCACTATTGGTACTATACGTGACGTTGGTGCTATAGGTGACGTTCTCCAGACGTTCGCCAAATCCAAATCTTCTATCAGACTGCTGCACTGTATAATGTGTTCTCCAGACGTTCGCCAAATCCAAATCTTCCATCAGACTGCTGCACTATAACGTGATTCGTCTGTCCAAACCACTAGTTCCCGGTTATCCGCCGGCCGTTGTGGCCGAGCGGTTCTAGGCGCTTCAGTCTGGAGCCGCGCGACTGCTACGGTTGCAGGTTCGAATCCTGCCTCGGGCATGGATGTGTGTGATGTCCTTAGGTTAGTTAGGTTCTAGGGGACTGATGACCTCAGATGTTGTCCCATAGTGCTCAGAGCCATTTGAACCAATTTTTTTTCAGTTATCCACTGTACACTGACGTTATCGAGCGGAATGGCGCAGTAGAAACGCATTCTGGAGGACGACAGCTGAAATCCAAGTTCGGCCATCCAGATTTAGGTTTTCCGTAATTTCCCTATATCACTCCAGGCAAGTGCCGGGATTCTTCCCTTGAAAGGATACGGGAGACATCTTTCCCCGTCGTTGTAAAAATCTGATCTTGTAATCCGTCTCCAATGATCTCATTGTACACGGGACGTTCCACCCTAATCTTCCTTCATTCCACTAAGTTCACAACACGATCTCATCTGATTCGCTTAGCCGACAATTTGGAAAGCAAGTGCTACATTTCTGACGTTTTAAAGTCGGCAGCAGCCTGCGTTACGTTATCTTTAAGGAACATGGCGCAAGACCGCTTGTACAACGCTCGCTGAACGAGATGGCGCGGTGGTTAGCACATTGGGCTCGCATTCGAGAGCACGACAGTTCAAATCCGCGACCGGCCATGTAGATTTACGTTTCCCGTGAATCCCCCAGATAGCTCCAGGCAAGAGCCTGGATAGTATCCTTGAAAAGGGCATGTCCGATTTCCTTCCACAATCTTCCCACGCACGAGCTTGTGCTCCGTCTTTAATGACTTCATTGCCGACGGGACGTTAAACTCTAAGCTTCCTTTCTGCCTTGCAGTCGCATCGCGCACCACCTGAAGCGTTACTTAGCACTGACTGTAGTGGCTTATGAGGAGCTTATCGACCACTGTGCCTATTCTTCTTAACTCAATCCTGCCGGTGGCACTTTGGAATTCCGGAGTAATTTCTTCCCCTGATTTAATACGATTTGACCTAACCACCGTCCTCAATGCTCGGCGGTCGCTATCCTCCAGTACAGTCTGTCTAGTCTTCGTTTACCTGTGGTCATTCCTTCGCTTTTCCACTTCACAATCACATCATCAACAGTCCCTGATAGATCTGTTACTGAGGTGCTATGCAGTGAAGAGTCCACACTCTAAGTCACTGACCTGCCGTGACCGGCCATTTCTGTTGTTACTGCTTCTCTACTGAATTTAAAAAAAAAAAAAAAAAAAAAAACCAATACTCGTAGCCTCCTGTTATACTGGCGGGTCCACCTCGCGTTACATTCTAGTGGTCAGTCCTGTAGTGCTGTTGGGATACTTTTGATCAAATAGCGTACATTGTCGCCAAAGAATTCGGATGACGAAGATCGGAGCGGCGGACCATCCCACTGTGAAGAAGTAGGAATCGCAACGGAATTGGAGGTGTGCGTGTTCGAAGACCACCGTGTCACAACCGACTCGACAGTGCAACAAGTGAACAACAGTCATGGATCATTATACAATGGCTTGTACAACAGTCTGATCATGAACGCCGCCGCCCAGCTAGGTTCCCTGTCTGCTCACTCCCGTTCAATAAGCCTACCCCATCGAGGTAGCTTTGTAAGGCTAATGCCGTCGACTTCCTCAGACACCTAATCGCCACGAACGTGTGCCGAGTGCATTACTACGAGCCTGAGGGTAAAGAGCAGAGTAGGAGCAGTGGAGACATTTCGATTCACCTCCACCGTAAAAGGCGAAGATCTAACCATTATTGGAAAAGGTAACTCTGACTGTTTCTTTGAGACTGCCACGGTGTGGTGCTAACAGATTATCCTTGTGAAGGAGAAATCGGCCCGGGAAGGTGCTACCATAACTTCCTGATGAGGAGACTGCGATGTCATAGTTCAAAATGTTCAAATGCGTGTGAAATCTTATGGGACTTAACTGCTAAGGTCATCAGTCCCTAAGCTTACACACTACTTAACCTAAATTATCCTAAGGACAAACACACACACCCATGCCCGAGGGTGGACTCGAACCTCCGCCGGGACCTGCCGCACAGTCCATGACTGTAGCACTTTGGACCGATGTCATAGTATCGCGGGAAGCTGTTGCTACACGACAACGCCTCAGCTCATTCTGGACAGGACGCAGTGACACGCTACTTCATTAGGCTATCAAATTTTGCTTCAACACCTTCCAGCCCTCCCCCCCCCCCCTCCCTCCTACACATCTTACGTATTTTTCTCGCATGGCACACCGTGTGTTTTTCCACTTTCATCAAATTTTATGTTGTGCGGTAGGCGGTAGCCACTTCCTGAATGACGACGAAGTGCATTTTGAGAGGGGAACATTTCCTTAACACCCACAATGCAGACGTATACAATCAATATCCTCAATAAGTCGTCTATACTTGGGAAAGTGTATCGTATTGACGATCGAAAAGTTTCATGTTCTCGTGTTGACTTTTTCCATTTGATTCTTAAAACTGTATGACTAACCCTGCTACTACATATAACTACTCACAGTCGTATCCAAAAAGACAAAGCACAAGTCGAAAGAGATAAGCGTGAAAGGTCTCTGTTGGATTCCTTTCATGTTTAATTTCTTAAATCTGTTGTCATTTACGGCATAAATTCCTCTTCTAAATTTACTGTGGCGTTTCTGACTATCTGGGAGGAGACTGAGTAGTGGAACGTGTTACTTTTACACGTAAACAAGAACGATCTGTCACACTACTACACTTTAAAACACAGTTTATATGTAATTCATGTCACACAGTCTCATACGGAACCTACATCCGCTTTCTTTTATATACTGTATATGATAAGATACTGTCATCCCTCTTCCCTTCTGTGTGAGAGGATGAATGAGCAAACGTATTTCTAGTTGCATGCTTGAGGGTAGCAGACAAGGCTGTCTGCTAGAGAACAGTAGGACCAACGTCGGAACAGGTAGCTACAGTTTCTAAAAGCAAAGAGGTTTCTATCCTTAGTATGGTCCTGTCCGTCCGTTGTCATGTTGGTATAGGAAGCTGCCCCTCTGGCCACTTCCGTTTGTATTTGTGAGCCACCCTCAGGAAGCACGCTCGGTAGTAGCGCAGGTCAGTTGGTCCGTGGCGAGCGTCTGAAGTGGTAACATCTCCGGCTAAGCGCGTGTCTGCTAAGTCCGCAGGACAATGGATTTCTTAAGTTCAGCCTAACTGAAAATTTAATCACCTTTATTTCAGGTTTAGCTCTAAAATATCTAATGTTATCTTAAATTGCAGCGCAGTATAATTCTCGTGTCAAGTTCAGATTATTTCCGGTAGTTGCTTTGTCACTACTTTGTGAGTAAAGTGGAACCACGTGTTGATCAGTAACTCTAACTAAGATCAATCTTAAATGCGAATGCTTGTGTGATTATAACGTCTCGTCTTGACAATATTTTCAATATAGCAACTTTTCTTTATGTTCAACCCACGTGGGATGTACTTTGCGAGACCAGCACCACGTGCATGTATAACTGTTTGACCCGTCAGGTTAACAGTAAGACGTTAATAACCAGTTCGAGGTTTTTCTTTTGTAAATTGCTTTTCGATCTAATTTATTTTAATTATCAAAATTATTGTGGAGTTATACGCTTTGTGTAAACCAAGTTGACCACGTGAAGCATGTGGTGTAATCATCAAAGTAGCCCTCAGCTATTCTTTTCGCGAAGATTTCACAAAGAGTTAAGATGAATTTAGTATACCAGTGTGTGGTAATTACATGACGGACAGGATTGTGCTACGAACGTAATTTCTTTGGGTGAAAATTTGAATCTGTTTGTAGTGGTTAACTTTCTCTTGCATGCGTTTCAACGTTCTTTGTGTGTTGTTTTATGAATGCAGTGTTGTATGCAGTCTCCCAATCTTGGCTCCATATTTGATGTGTTCCGTAAGATTGCAATCTCTCATTTTCACAATCCTAAATAAGGCACCAGTTTAGTTAGGAATCAAGTGTTATATGCTGAAATTTCAATGATGAGTCTTAAAATATATTTCCAAATATAAACTGATTTCTTTCTTTTGATTTAAATTCTCTTTTTTATGTATATATTACCGGTTGTTGTATGACTATTAAAAGATTATAATTAATGTTAGTCTGTTTGGGAATTCGGTAAACCTAGACTAGATACCTGATGAAACAGTTGCTTAGTAATGCAAGATTAACTTCCCCAGACAGCTCACAGCTTTTAACCCGCTTTTATTGGCTAGCAGTAACGCTTACATAGCAAATCAAAGTAACAATATTACAAGCGTATTTCCTAAACAGCGAGACAGTAAGCTACAGAAGACGCCAAATCTGGAACGGGAAACGGGGGATCTGGCAGTGGTAGACAAAGTAGCCTTCACCACACATTGTAATACGGTTTGCGAAGATGATGATGTTTTGGTTTGTGGGGCGCTTAGCTGCGCGGTTATCAGCGCCCGCACAAATTCCCAACCTTTGCTCAATCCAATCTCGCGACTTTCATGAATGATGATGAAATGATGAGGACAACACAAATACCCAGTCATCTCGAGGCAGGTGAAAATCCCTGACCCCGCTGGGAATTGAACTCGGGACCACGAGTTGCGGACGGTTTCAGAAGAGCAGATGTAAACGTAGAAAGCTTAATCACTACATATTAGATGTACAGGGCGACCCAAAAGTCCATAAACATTCGAAAATGCCCTAATTCACGGAACAATGTAGGTAGGAATGTAAAACTGGACACACATGGCTGAAATGGCATGAGGTTTTATTGAAACCAAAAACGAGTGCGAAAACCGGCCAGCAGATGGCGCTAGACGGTAACACTTCAGTGACGCTGCATGAGAATCGTTGTGTGAGAGGGAGTCACATGCGTCAGCAATCGCGGCGTATTGATTTTACGCGAAAAGGCACTGTTAGTGAAGCTTTACTGTCAGAATCTAGAATCCGCTACTGCAGATTTATGATGATGTCGCCATAAGAAAGGATTAAAACTGGTGAAGGTCCTACGACAAGTGTTGCTGTGAAGAAATGATTACGAAGTTCAAAGCCATGCGTTGTTTAGACGTTCGGCCCCGCAGTGGGCGATCACACACAAGTGCTAGTGCTGTTCGGACAGTTTAGGAAGAAACAGAAACTACGCAGGTTCATCTCCACCGGGTCCAACAAGATATACGGGCCCTGCAACGAATTTGTGACGGTACACAAGTCAGCTTGTCAGCCACACTTCGTGAACGCTCGACTTCGTGCAGTGCCCGCGGAAAATCAATATTTAATTAAAAATGTACCCACTAAATGACTTAACTTTGTCGTGTGCTGTCGGGAACTTGCATGCTTTTAAAGACGCAGTCAAGAATTATTAAACTCCTCTGAAACAGTTACTCGCTCCCCGCCGGAGACGGCTGCTGGGAGTCGGAAGACCTGCAGCGTCGCGTGCTGTGACGTACGCACCGCGGCCTGTCTTTATCGGGAACTCGATCTCCGCCGGCCGCTGTGGCCGAGCGGTTCTAGGCGCTGCAGTCTGGAACCGCGCGCCCGCTACGGTCGCAGGCTCGAATCCTGCCTCGGGCATGGATGAGTGTGATGTCCTTAGGTTAGTTAGGTTTAAGTAGTTCTAAGTTCTAGGGGACTGATGACCTCAGATGTTAAGTCCCATAGTGCTCAGAGCCATTTGAACATTATTATTATTTTTTTAATTGCTGTAGGGAGCGGAATGGGTGACTATTTTTGTCTCAGGATGCGATCGTATTCTAGATTTATAGTTGTAGCGAAATGAATAAGAAAGAACGAAAGAGAAAAACTTCCTTTTTTTGTTTATACAGGGTGGTCCATTGATCGTGACCGGGCCAAATATCTCACGAAATAAGCGTCAAACGAAAAAACTACAGAGAACAAAACTTGTCTAGCTTGAAGCGGGAAACCAGATGGCGCTCTGGTTCGCCCGCTAGATGGCGCTGCTATAGGTCAAACGGATATCAACTGCGTTTTTTTAGACAAGAAGTCCCATTTTTTATTACATATTCGTGTAGTACGAAGAAAAATGAATGTTTTAGTTGGACCACTTTTTTCGCTTTATGATAGATGGCGCGTAATACCCACAAACATATGGCTCACAATTTTAGACGAACCGTTGGTATCAGGTAGGTTTTTTAAATTAAAATACCGAACGTAGGTAGGTTTGAACATTTTATTTCTGTTGTTCCAATGTGATACATGTATCTTTGTGAACTTATCATTTCTGAGAACGCATGCTGTTACAACGTGATTACCTGTAAATATCACACTAACGCAATAAATGCTCAAGATGATGTTCGTCCACCTCAATGCATTTGGCAATACAAGTAACGACATTCCTCTAACAGCGAGTAGTTCGCCTTCCGTAATGTTCGCACATGCATTGACAATGTACTGACGCATGTTGTCAGGCGTTCTCGGTGGATCACGATAGCAAATATCCTTCAACTTTCCCCACAGAAAGCAATCCGGGGACGTCAGATCCGGTGAACGTGCGGGCCGTGGTATAGTGCTTCGACGACCAATCCACCTGGCATGAAATATGCTATTCAATACCGCTTCAACCGCACGCGAGCTATGTGCCGGACATCCATCATGTTGGAAGTACGTCGCCATTCTGTCATGCAGTGAAACATCTTGTAGTAACATCGGTAGAACATTACGTAGCAAATCATCATACATTTCACCATTTAGATTGCCATCGATAAAATGGGGGCCAATTATCCTTCCTCCCATAATGCCGCACCATACATTAACCCGCAAAGGTCGTTGATGTTCCATTTGACGCAGCCATCGTGGATTTTCCGTTGCCCAATAGTGCATATTATATATATACTAAGATGGTATCTATTCTTTCTGTCATGTCCGAAAGAACAGATACCATCTTCATCTATATATACACTCCTGGAAATTGAAATAAGAACACCGTGAATTCATTGTCCCAGAAAGGGGAAACTTTATTGACACATTCCTGGGGTCAGATACATCACATGATCACACTGACAGAACCACAGGCACATAGACACAGGCAACAGAGCATGCACAATGTCGGCACTAGTACAGTGTATATCCACCTTTCGCAGCAATGCAGGCTGCTATTCTCCCATGGAGACGATCGTAGAGATGCTGGATGTAGTCCTGTGGAACGGCTTGCCATGCCATTTCCACCTGGCGCCTCAGTTGGACCAGCGTTCGTGCTGGACGTGCAGACCGCGTGAGACGACGCTTCATCCAGTCCCAAACATGCTCAATGGGGGACAGATCCGGAGATCTTGCTGCCAGGGTAGTTGACTTACACCTTCTAGAGCACGTTGGGTGGCACGGGATACATGCGGACGTGCATTGTCCTGTTGGAACAGCAAGTTCCCTTGCCGGTCTAGGAATGGTAGAACGATGGGTTCGATGACGGTTTGGATGTACCGTGCACTATTCAGTGTCCCATCGACGATCACCAGTGGTGTACGGCCAGTGTAGGAGATCGCTCCCCACACCATGATGCCGGGTGTTGGCCCTGTGTGCCTCGGTCGTATGCAGTCCTGATTGTGGCGCTCACCTGCACGGCGCCAAACACGCATACGACCATCATTGGCACCAAGGCAGAAGCGACTCTCATCGCTGAAGACGACACGTCTCCATTCGTCCCTCCATTCACGCCTGTCGCGACACCACTGGAGGCGGGCTGCACGATGTTGGGGCGTGAGCGGAAGACGGCCTAACGGTGTGCGGGACCGTAGCCCAGCTTCATGGAGACGGTTGCGAATGGTCCTCGCCGATACCCCAGGAGCAACAGTGTCCCTAATTTTCTGGGAAGTGGCGGTGCTGTCCCCTACGGCACTGCATAGGATCCTACGGTCTTGGCGTGCATCCGTGCGTCGCTGTGGTCCGGTCCCAGGTCGACGGGCACGTGCACCTTCCGCCGACCACTGGCGACAACATCGATGTACTGTGGAGACCTCACGCCCCACGTGTTGAGCAATTCGGCGGTACGTCCACCCGGCCTCCCGCATGCCCACTATACGCCCTCGCTCAAAGTCCGTCAACTGCACATACGGTTCACGTCCACGCTGTCGCGGCATGCTACCAGTGTTAAAGACTGCGATGGAGCTCCGTATGCCACGGCAAACTGGCTGACACTGACGGCGGCGGTGCACAAATGCTGCGCAGCTAGCGCCATTCGACGGCCAACACCGCGGTTCCTGGTGTGTCCGCTGTGCCGTGCGTGTGATCATTGCTTGTACAGCCCTCTCGCAGTGTCCGGAGCAAGTATGGTGGGTCTGACACACCGGTGTCAATGTGTTCTTTTTTCCATTTCCAGGAGTGTATATAATTAAGGCTCACCGGCCATTTGACCGTCTTCTTGTATGCGGATGCACAAACAGTGCCCGAACTCTTACGGGAATCGGCAACGCGCCGCGAGTAATGAGTATAATGGGCGAGGGCACTACGAATGTAGCGCGGGACAATATGTTGAGAATGTGGGTTTCGCGGGAGGCGTGCCAGAGATGAATCCCTGCTGTCGCGCTATGCTCTGTGTTCTCGGTGGCTCAGATGGATAGAGCGTCTGCCCAGTGGCAGAACTGAATACGACGTTCAAAGTCGTCGCCGTGCAATTCCTGGTGCATAGAAATATGGTACGGGTGCAATCGATGTTGATGTAGCTAGCATTCTCAACACCGACGTTTTTTTGAGATGCCCGATTCTCGCGCAATTTGTCTGCTACTGATGTGCGGATTAGCCGCGACAGCAGCTAAAACACCTACTTGGGCATCATCATATGTTGCAGGTGGTGCTTGACGTTTCACATGTGACTGAACACTTCCTGTCTCCTTAAATAACGTAAATATCCGGCGAACGGTCCGGACACTTGGATGATGTCGTCCAGGATACCGAGCAGCATATGTAGCACACGCCCGTTGGGCATTTTGATCACAATAGCCCTACATCAACACGATATCGACGTTTTCCGCAATTGGTAAACGGACCATTTTAATAGAACACGCCCGTTGGGCATTTGATCACAATACCCATACACAACACGACATCGACGTTTTCCGCAATTGGTAAACGGTCCATTTTAACACGGGTAATGTATCACGAAGCAACTACCGTCCGCACTGGCGGAATGTTACGTGATACCACGTAGTTCTACGTTTGTGACTATTACAGCGCCATCTATCACAAAGCGAAAAAAGTGGTCCAAGTAAAACATTCATGTTTCTTTACGTACTACACGATTATGTAATAAAAAAATGGGGGTGCCTATTCAAAAAAAAAAAAAAAAAAAGAACGCAGTTGATATCCGTTTGACCTATGGCAGCGCCATCTAGCGGGCCAACCATAGCGCCATCTGGTTTCCCCCTTCAAGCTAGACGAGTTTGGTTCTTTGTAGTTTTTTCGTTTGACGCTTATTTCGTGAGATATTTGGTTCAGTCACTATCAATGGACCACCTTGTATAGTGTTAATAAAAACGACTTTAGCTAACTATAGTATCACGATACTAAGGAATCGTAAATAAAAGCTCGGTCATTATTTTTAATTAAGAAAATGAGATACACCTCCGCAGCTTTGAACGGGCGCAGCGAGGGTTGGAAATCCCTCTCCGATTCGTAGGACACACAGTCATAGGGATGCTGCAAGTCGGGCGCATCCCCGCTACCGGGGAAGTCCAGGCCGCGTCGGATCCGGAGCCGCGGTTGGGCGACTGCGCGCGTCACGTGACGGCTCGGCGCGCTCCGGTTGGTCGGCGGCGGCAAGCGCCGAGCACGCCGCTCGCGGGCCGTCAGCCAGTCTCGCGCGGACCGCGGGCAGAGTGCGATCAGCGCGCAGCGGACCGCCGCAGCAGTAGCGCAGCGCCGACAGCTGACGGCCGACTCGCAGCAGGCATGGTGCTCCACCGCAGCGCGGCCGCCGCAGCCGCCGTGCACCCCAGGCGTAAGTACAGGGAAGGCGCTTCCTTCTCCGCGGGACACCTCTCGCTACGGCGGCGGCGTGCGGGCAGCGCCGCCGGACATCGATCGCACCGGCTGTCGCCACCTGAGTTATCGCCGGTCGCGCCCTCGCAAGAACTTCATTTAAGGGACGGCAGCCGTGCTTCCCGCAGCATATGATTAGCCCACTGGAAGTCACTACGCAGTTCTTACTATGCGCCCTCCTTCCGACAGCAGGAAATTTTCGAGGAGACTGGACTATTGTTCGACTGTCTTGTTTCCACGTCAGAATCTCGGCTACAGAAAAACGAGAACTAAAGTTGCAGTCACTTAGCATGCGCCGTATGTAACTCTGTCATTGTAGGAACTGTAACAGGATTGAAGGACTGTTAATTTTACGTGCGAAACGTTTTTCCCTGACCCCTCGTCGTTTGTCACCAAATGTTGCGTGTTGTCTATGACATATGTGGACAATCAGTCGCAATATCTTTCTCTCATTTGTATGTAAAGCAACAAATGAGGAATCTATCGTGATTATTCTTTTCATGAATTCTTATCAGTGCTCCCAAAAGCAAGATTAGTTAGCTCAGATGTTACCGTCTTCGCAGCACTTGTGCTCCCGTGTCGTACGAACTAGTACAGTCCAACATCCATATGAATTTTTCCAATTTTGGTATTTCGATTCCGCCTTGAAGTTACACATAGCATACGAATTGCAATTTCTCTGATTCCTTTGATTTGTGTATAGTTGATCGTGAAGATTTCCAAGATATTTTGGACACAGTTTGCTTAGCTTGTTGCAGTATCGTAAAGCATATGCTAAGTTCAAATGTAGTGGCGTTCTTGGGGAAAAATGCGCTTGAGAATCGGCAAGTATTTTACCAGACGCCACTCGCGTGAAGCACAGGTCACATTTTTCTCACACGAACGTTGCAAATAGTACGTATAAATGGTTAGATTTCATTCTTCTAGACTTCCGAAACGCGATTGACGCACCACTACAAAATCGGCTGATAACCGACATGTGGTCCTCTGGAATCTCTTTACAAAATCGACATGACGAAGTTTTAGCACATACAGTCCAGTATGATATAACGGAAGCGAATGTTCGATACAAGTGAAGATAACGTCGGGTGTGGCACAATAAAATGTAGTGCGATCGCTACTGTTTGAATATATAAAAACGAGTAATCGGATAAGATTACCACCACTCGCAGGCTCTCCTCTGACGGTGCTGTAGTCTGCCAGAAAGCAGCTCTATGGATGACTCTCAGGAAACACAGAATTACGAAGTCTGTTCGGAAAGTAAGGTCCGATCGGTTGCGAAATGAAAACCACAGTGATTTTTTTTATTCGCATTTAATTTTATTACTTAATATAACCTCTCAATTTAAATTTACACCAAGCATTAAAAATTTGATGCGTTTCGTGTCTTAAGTCCTCTTCGGAAGAGATTATGGAAACTTAACAGCGGAAAAGCCTTAAAAATACTGCTGCAAGTAGTAACTTATGAACGAGTGGTTATATAAAGTGTTGATGATAGAAACTGCTGTAGGGAGCGAAGAGGGAGACTGTTTTCGTCCCAGGTTGCGATCGTATTCTAGATTTATAGTTACAGTGAAATGAATAAGAAAGAACGAAAGATAAAAACTTATTTTTTGTTGTCCCTTCCTTTTTTGATTATATATTGTTAGTAAAAATGACTTTAGCTGACTATAGTATGACGATACGAATGATTCGTAAATAAAATCTCGGTCATCATTTTTAATTAAGAAAACGAGATACAGCCCGGCAGCTTTGAACGGGCGTTTCGTAGGACACAGTCATAGGGATGCTGCAAGTCGGGCGCAACCACACCTTCCAGCTGCCTCACTAAATACTCTCTGAATAGTCGCCGCTCCGACTTAGATATTTGTCGTGGCGTTGTATAAACTTTCCAGTACCCTCGTCTCAGAAAGAAGCCGCCTGTGCTTTCCGCCAGTTCGCTACGCTGGTCTGCCTTTCGTTGTTTGTGCCAAAGTGTTCTCTTCGTAGCCTGCGGTTCATGTGAGCAGACATGAACAACGGAGGGAGCCAATTAAGGGCTTGATTGTGGGTGATCAAACACTTCCCATCGAAAACGCTGCGGCAGCGTCTTCATTGCTCCTGCAGAATGCGGATGAAAATTGTCTTGAAGAAAGAAACTCATGACATTTATGTTATGTGGGTTGCATAGCTTTAGGCGAAATCTCTCACCACATACTTGGCGGGAGACACGTTTGAATTAGGCATTTCTACGTGATCATTTTGTGCTCTGAATGAAAAGAGCGATGTGAAGCGATCGACAGGCACACTAAAGACACTGCCCAACACATCTGTACAAAATTCCATTGGATTTTCACAGTGGTTTCCATTTCGCTCCTAATCGGACCTTACTTTCCGAATACGCCTCGTACTTCGATCTTAGTTGCTGCCGAGGTAATGAGTAAAAGCTGCCTTTAAAAGTGAATAAATACAACGAAGGGATAGAACCCAATAATACCCAATTGTAACAAAAGTGGCACAATTCAGGGGACAATTACATCGTTTACAAAGCGATATCAAATGACTCAAAGAGTTAAAATCATAGGGAAAGGGAATGGAAGAGTTTTAGGAAAGTGCAGTTCATATGTAAGAAGAATCACACACAAGACGCTAATGCGAGCGATACTTAAGTGTCGAAACGGTGTTTGGAGGCCTTAACCGAGTATGCATGGCAGCAGAAAGCGATGGAATTTAAGAGACGCGCTGCTAGGGTCATAAAAGTCAGTACTGTCACAACAGAAGTGTAACAGTGATGTTCAGGGAAGTGAAATGCGAATCTTCGGAAAAAAGGCGACAATGTTCTCTTCAGACACTTTGATAACCGGTATTCGAAGAAGACTTTACAACCATTCTACTGCCACCGTCGCGTAATTTGCGCAGGGAGAATGAGAGTGAGATAGGAGGTACTGCGGTACATACGGAGGCTTACAGCCCACGTTTGCCTCGCTTAGTTCTCGAAAGCAATAAGACAGGAAGTCAGTGATATTGTCATGCCCATTACGGAGGCTTATGGAATCAGTTGGCTGATACAGAATGAACGATTATCCAATCGTAACGAGATTCAGTCCTAGCGCCTACCACCAGACAGTTGTATATATTCATCGTGCAGCTTCCTTTCTTTTCCTAAAACAATGCGAGTGTGTCCTCTAGCACATCTTTCTTTAGATTTTGAAAAAAGAAAGTAATTTGTGTAGTATATATGTGCTGCCGTCTCATGACGGCCTAGTCCAGAAAGTAATGACGACTGAATAAATCGTTCAGCTGACAAAATGTTTTGTGTGCATTACAACTCTGCTTTGAGATTTATTGCCGAATGCCGTAAATTTTTTGTGAAGAAAGAGCGTGATGTATATTTGGAATCTGTTCATCCTTTACTTTCGATCGCATGCATTCCCCCGTTCGGCCACATGAAACCGGATGAAATTTAACGAATAAAGCTCTACAAATCTCACACTTTTGTAATTCATCTCGATTCTCCGTTCGTAGATTCGGTAACAAGAACATTTCCGCGTCATCAGTATAATGGAACTGCTGGGATACAGCGTTATTTTTCTTCCAGAATGACAGCTCTCTTATCATCAGTAGTGGCTAGTTATTCTAAGTATTTCGTTCAGTTCGGCCAGTCCTCTCTCATAGGTGTCTTCTCTCCTTGCATTTCCGTGACTTATACCGCCATCGAAAAATACGGCTGCTTAATTGTTAACTTTACTTCATTTCTTAAATCGTGTAATTATGAAACAACGCTGGAATATGTACGTATGATAAAGGTTTGTCTATGCCTGGAATCCCGAATTTTGTCAGTTACGTTACATGAACAGCAGCGGGTTCACCTTACGGGGGCCGCCTTTTTAAAAATATTTTATGCTAGCGTGACGCCCATGTTTGTACTGGACGGTGTTAGAACCAGACTCCCCACCCCGTTTTCTGCGATGACCGCTACCCCTCAATCCGTCACGAAACATCGACCACATCTGATGCAAATATAACTCTCCTCACAACTTTATCATTAGATACTGTACCTGATAAAGAATACAGTACAACCAAACTTGAGTCTCATTCCACAAAGAGAAGTAAAATGGGGAGAATTATAGATTTTGTTCATACGTAGAAACGATTATTATTCTGATTTTCCCATATGATCTCATTTTAAATAGAGGGGCAAAATATTTTAAACTACACGTGAAAAATGATTCTTCAAACTCATTTGGACGATTTCATTAACAGTTCTTTCGGTACTGAAAGACCTGAAATGCTCCTCTATATTTAAAAGTTATTGCCACATTTAGCAGGAAGTGATGACTGTATCATTTAACTGTATAGCTGCTTGGTTACGGTCAGTGATAAACTGCTTGTGCCTGCGAAATATTGGGACTTTCTTCTTTAACGTTTCATCAGTATCACATCACCATACGAGACAATCTTGTTTCAGAACCAGCAATAATTACAATAGCATATAAATCAGTGAGGAATACGAGTATATACTGGGTTTATCATAATTATTATCGAAAACGGACACGAATGAAAGTATACGATAGTAGAAGCAAAAACGATCTAATGAACTTGGGTACGCAGACGAGAGCCGGCCGCGGTGGCCGTGCGGTTCTAGGCACTTCAGTCCGGAACCGCGGGACTGCTACGGTCGCAGGTTCGAATCCTACCTCGGGCATGGATGTGTATGATGTCCTTAGGTTAGTTAGGTTTAAGTAGTTCTAAGTTCTAGGGGACTGATGACCTAAGATGTTAAGTCCCATAGTGCTCAGAGCCATTTTTTACGCAGACGAAAAGTTTACGAGATGATAATTGCGGTGTATGAGTACGACCCGCCACTGACTTCAGCATGAAAATTAATATTGTCCTAGTTAGAACAAATGTACTTTTGAATTAAGTCTCCATGTAATTGGGCTCAAATTTCACCCTTCGTCTACCTTCGCAAAGCGTGCAATACTGCTTCAGCGCGTTACATGTTACAATGTACTGTACACTCGCACCTAAGAGCAATTCCATGCGTCGTTCTCGCATTTGGATGCAGGGCTACAATTAACTCTACAGCGAGACACGAATTCTTTCAAACACTCCCATATCATCTCGTAAAACTAGACAAGACTGTGCAATTCTCCGCTCCATTTCTTCAACCATGTCAGTGAGAGTACTGTACACTTCGCTTCCGAGCCCCAGAGTGAAATATCCAGAAGATTGGTGTGAGGTGATCGTGGAGATCGTGTGAGCAGCAAAATGTGCTCGTGCCCCATATTCTTCAACCGTGGGCCATTGGTAAAATTAACCCCAGTCACATGGGGACTTGATCGAAAACGATTCAAATTCATTTGTATACCAAAGTCGGCGTCCGAGTAGTAACTACACATTTGTGGTTGCCTCGCAGACAGCCACTCTGCTGTCAGATGTTTAGTGGAACGTGTTTGCTTCTGACGCCGTATACTGTCAGCCGCTTCATTTTTTAGCTATTATTATACGGTTCTAACTGTTTCAGGGAGTACGACACCTTTGGGTCAATATTATACATACGGTAGAGGATTCTCCTACACTCAGTGTTTCGAGACGAGAAACAAATGGCCAAATGCAGTTTGTGCGAGGGAAGTGTCTGTAAGTTGTTCATTTTTCTGCAGAGTCTCTGTGGCGCTCGCCGTAAAACGGTAAACAATCTTCTGTGATGTGCCCATGGTAGATTTTTTGCTTACGGGCTTACATTGTGTACGAAATCTTAGTAGAAACTGAAGAGGAACTGCTCTTTTAAATCCGTCTTTGCACCTATTTACTTTACTATACGCGTTTTGTTTTATTTATTTAAAATGTCGTCAGTTGTCTGGAACGAAGCATGTTTACAATTTGGTTTATTCTAGATCAATAACTTTTAGTGTAAAAAGGTATTGAAGTGTGATTTGTACTTTCAGAATTTTATGTCATTTCCGCTTACGTGTAGAAGTGTTGTTTGCAAGCACATTTTCCACGTTTTTCTGCATTTGGCACTAAATGCAGCGAATATGATGCAAGCGAAAATCACGATTCAATAACCATTTGCTACGAAGTATTTTTAGATCTAGAAGCGAACCAGTTTTGTAAATACACTCCTGGAAATGGAAAAAAGAACACATTGACACCGGTTTGTCAGACCCACCATACTTGCTCCGGACACTGCGAGAGGGCTGTACAAGCAATGATCACACGCACGGCACAGCGGACACACCAGGAACCGTGGTGTTGGCCGTCGAATGGCGCTAGCTGCGCAGCATTTGTGCACCGCCGCCGTCAGTGTCAGCCAGTTTGCGGTGGCATACGGAGCTCCATCGCAGTCTTTAACACTGGTAGCATGCCGCGACAGCGTGGACGTGAACCGTATTTGCAGTTGACGGACTTTGAGAGAGGGCGTATAGTGGGCATGCGGGAGGCCGGGTGGACGTACCGCCGAATTGCTCAACACGTGGGGAGTGAGGTCTCCACAGTACATCGATGTTGTCGCCAGTGGTCGGCGGAAGGTGCACGTGCCCGTCTACCTGGGACCGGACCGCAGCGACGCACGGATGCACGCCAAGACCGTAGGATCCTACGCAGTGCCGTAGGGGACCGCACCGCCACTTCCCAGCAAATTAGGGACACTGTTGCTCCTGGGGTATCGGCGAGGACCATTCGCAACCGTCTCCATGAAGCTGGGCTACGGTCCCGCACACCGTTAGGCCGTCTTCCGCTCACGCCCCAACATCGTGCAGCCCGCCTCCAGTGGTGTCGCGACAGGCGTGAATGGAGGGACGAATGGAGACGTGTCGTCTTCAGCGATGAGAGTCGCTTCTGCCTTGGTGCCAATGATGGTCGTATGCGTGTTTGGCGCCGTGCAGGTGAGCGCCACAATCAGGACTGCAGACGACCGAGGCACACAGGGCCAACACCCGGCATCATGGTGTGGGGAGCGATCTCCTACACTGGCCGTACACCACTGGTGATTGTCGAGGGGACACTGAATAGTGCACGGTACATCCAAACCGTCATCGAACCCATCGTTCTACCATTCCTAGACCGGCAAGGGAACTTGCTGTTCCAACAGGACAATGCACGTCCGCATGTATCCCGTGCCACCCAACGTGCTCTAGAAGGTGTAAGTCAACTACCCTGGCCAGCAAGATCTCCGGATCTGTCCCCCATTGAGCATGTTTGGGACTGGATGAAGCGTCGTCTCACGCGGTCTGCACGTCCAGCACGAACGCTGGTCCAACTGAGGCGCCAGGTGGAAATGGCGTGGCAAGCCGTTCCACAGGACTACATCCAGCATCTCTACGATCGTCTCCATGGGAGAATAGCAGCCTGCATTGCTGCGAAAGGTGGATATACACTGTACTAGAGCCGACATTGTGCATGCTCTGTTGCCTGTGTCTATGTGCCTGTGGTTCTGTCAGTGTGATCATGTGATGTATCTGACCCCAGGAATGTGTCAATAAAGTTTCCCCTTCCTGGGACAATGAATTCACGGTGTTCTTATTTCAATTTCCAGGAGTGTACGTTTCATTTCAGACCACTGACGATGTTTAAAATGAGGGAAACAAAACCCGCCTTATAAAGCAAAGACGCATTTTTAATAGTTGCAAAAACGGATTTAAAATACCTTCAACAGCCAGTGTCGGAAGTTCTTCAGTCTGTACATTTATTACCCAAAATCTTCGGCACATCCTGTGAGTTCTCTTTGTACTGTTATTAGCACGACATTATTTGTGACAAGGACATTACGTTATTTTAGTCGAGCTTTATCCCGGCGCTGACACGCAATTGTTTCTCACGACTGGCAGAATTAGGTCAGCAGCACAAGATAAGTTTTTTCGATGTCGCCGAAAGCGCTTCAAAGAACTAGTTATGTCGAATGCTTTTTCAGTTAGTGCCACCATCCGGCAGCACATCTACATCTACGTCTCCATCTACATAATTACTCGGCAATTAACAATTAAGTGCCTGGCAGGGGTTCATCGAACCACCTTTAAGTAGCTTCTCTACCGTTCCACTCCCGAAAAGCGCGGGGGAAAAACGAACACTTAAATCTTTCCGTGCGGGCTGCGATTTCTGTAATTTTACTATGATGATCATTTCCCGCTATATTTTCACACTCTGAGGAGAAAGTTTGTGATTGATATTTCATGAGAAAGTCCTGCCGCAGCGAAAAACGCCTTTGTTCTAGTGACTGCCACCCCGATTCATGTAATGTATCTGCGGTATTCTCTCCCTTACTTTGCGATAATACAAAACGAGCTGCCCTTCTTTGAACTTTTTCGATGTCGTCCGTCAGTTCTATCCTAAGTGACACTGATGTGAGCTAGGCGTCTCCTCTGGACATGCATTCGAGACGATCGTGACTTAAATCCCTGCCTATTTACAATCAGTTACACTGCACATGGCTTTCCTAAATCTTCTCAGGCCAGTGCTGGGATGTTTCCTCAGTACATGATATTGCAAACTGCTTCAATCGTTAGTGGTTCGATTCCCGGCGGGGTCAGGGATTTTCTCTGCCTCGTGATGGCTGGATGTTGTGTGCTGTCCTTAGGTTAGTTAGGTTTAAGTAGTTCTAAGTTCTAGGGGACTGATGACCATAGCTGTTAAGTCCCATAGTGCTCTGAGCCATTTGAACCAATCGTTAGTTGCCAACTGAGCTAGTGCCCCGTCTCCATCGATTTCGGTAAGGACGACATGTAAAATTCCTACCGGTCTTAGTTCTCTGTTGAATTACACTTTGTATGTGTACCTTAATGTGTTACTTCTGAAAACATCTAAATTCAGTTTCCAAACTTAGTGCGCACAGCAGAATATTTATCAGTGAAATGACGGAAATACGGACATGTAAACCGTCCCATAAAGTGTCACAGGTAGTTCATTTGTGCTAATAGTACTTCGACGTTCGATTTCTCGTCAACAGCACTCATAGCGTTAATAAATAATTCACGACGGTTCTACATTGTGTTTGCCTGGTTATCGATGAGCTGCACAAACGGGCTCTTTTTGAAGATTGCTTTATTGATTGGCAGAGAACCTTTACAACTGGTTGATATTACTGAAGAATGTCGTGTAGCGACGCACAATAACATTACGGTGCGCTCCGAATAAGTAGCTGGTGTGACGAAGGTAACAAAATGTATCGTACGTAATACTCAGTGGATTCGAGGTGTGTTTTAGTAAACTTAACGTTCATCGCAGCGGATAGTGTCTTGAAGATATGTTGTAAGATGCACGTAAATGAAAGTGAAACGAGAATGATGGGATGTATTCGCATAAATCAGGTGGTGCTAGGCGAATTAGGCAAGGAAATCAGACTCTGAAATTAGTAAAATGGCTTCTTTACTTGGGCAGGAAAATAACGATCGACGACAAGAGTAAAGAGGATGTAAAATGTAGTTTGGTAGTAGCAAGAAACGTTTTTCTGAAGAACACAAACATTTGGACAATGAACAAAAATTTAAGTCTTTTTTTTTAAAGCATGTGTTTAAAATCGCTTTATATTGAAGTGTATAACGTAGACACTAAACAGTACACTCTTGAAGCGAATAGAAGCTTCTGAAATGCGGAATTACAGTACATTGTTGTTGATTAGGTAGTTAGGTGGAGTAACATGAAGAGGCACTGAATCAGATTTGTAAGAAAAGACCTTTACGATACAATTTGACTATAGTTATGGACAAAATGATAGAACAATCTTGAGGCAGCGCGTGAATGGAAGGGTGAGGGTTAAAAGTTATTGAAGGAGAACAAGGCTTGACAACAGTAAACTCGTTCAGATACATGTAGGTTTAAGATTTGTATCAACCCAGTCCTTGGACCGACAACCACAATATTTTGATATCCTGAAATCGGTTTAGATTTCAGATATGAACGCTGAGGACTGTACATATCAACTCAAGTATTACCCAAAAATATTTACTCTCTTGTAGTAACCTGATGTTTGTAAGTCTTATGCGGTATTCTGCTCATTTATCTTTTGCCAATAGTCGCAGTTATAGAAGCGATAGCCAGAATCAGAAAAACTGTTCACAGAATGCGCTTTACGTTCAGTTACTGACGACGATTCAGCTTACTTGCATGTCGTATTTTGTTCATCCGCCTCAATTTTACATCAGACTAAACTACCACTTTAGAAATCCGTCGTAGGTTAGCTGTAAAGCACGATATACCCTATGATGACGACATTTTTGACTAATTTGCGCCATAGCGGTCCAATCAAGTAGTCAAACTCTCCTCGGAGAAAATCGATGGAACATATGCCACAGAATCTGTTTCTAGACTTAACTATTTTAGATAATACATTAACTATCATCTCTGCGTCATCGTCTACTTTAGCTTCATGTTCTTGTAATATTGTTCATACCATCGCATGCGTATCTTCGTGTGAGTAGCCTAGGAAATCACAACTGCGTTAAACTGTGAAGCACGTAAACCCACTAGACAAAAATGTCACCTACCACGCCGGCCTGGTCTGAGGCGCCTTGCCATGGTTCGCGCGGCATCCCCCGTCGAAGGTTCGAGTCCTCCCTCGGGCATGGGTGTGTGTTGTCCTTAGCGTAAGTTACTTTAAGTTAGCTTAAATAGTGTGTAAGCCTAGGGACCGATGACCTGGTCGGTTTGGTCCCATAGGAACTGAACACAAATTTCCAAACATTTCACCTATGTGAACAAACTATCAGGTACTTGCGGGTGTCGTGCGGCAAGTTTGAGCGGTAGGCAGCGTATAGATTAATATCCGCACTAGTAATATGTCGCGTTCAGTTGTACGCCGGTGTTGATAATATTTACATGTAAGCCTATTGCGATGGCGCAGTTCATTATCCTCGTACAAAGCATTTTGATGCCTAATGCCTCAGCGTCTGCGACGTTGTCATGTTGTTTTGACATACATTGTAATACTTGTGCGCTGAAACGATTACAACAAAATCACTTAGAACGATACCAAAATAGATGATGTAAATAATGCATTACATTTTCTTACCGTTAATACCGTCTTGTACCTGATACGCTGTAATCAAGATTTGGCAAGTTTGTTTTATTCTAGTCTTTTTCTGGCTGCTTCGCCCGCGTACGGGTACGACACGTATATTGCTCATTTCTCCCCTTCTCTGTGTCCACCTCCTCCTTCTTCTCTCTCTCTCTCTCTCTCTCTCTCTCTTTCTCTCTCTCTCTCTCCATCTCCTTCTTCCCTATATCTCTGTCCCTTTCCTCCTTCCCCTCTCTCTGTCCTCTCCTTCTCCATCTTTTTGTCAATCTCTTCCTCTCCCATCTCTCTCCCATCTCTCCTTATCCTACGCTGAGTCAGTATGTTCCTCTCCCCTCTCTCTGTCCATCTCTTTCGACCCCCACTTTCTGTCCACTTTCTGTCTCACACTCTCTGCCTCTATTCGTCTTCTCCTCCCCACACACTCTATCCATCTCATCTTCACCCTGTCTATCGTCACCTCCTCCCTCCTCTCCGTCTGTCCATCCCCTCATCCCAGATAACTTTTCAGCCCGTTGCCCTTCCTGTCTCCACAGTCGTCAAGGCAGCCTAAGAAGGAAAGTCGTGTGCCCAATCTGTCTGTGAACTGTGTAACCTTTATTCAGTGTGTCATCGTGCATCGTATTTTCTGATGTGGTGACTGGGGACCAGCTCAGTAGTTGCCTAACCGAGAGTCGGAAACCGCCTAAAAACCACACGAAGGCTGGAAAATGTAACAGCCCACAGTCGTTTAGTACGCCATGATGATTCGGTGTGAGACTGTCTCTCCGCCCTGTCTCGCAAGCTAGCGCACTGTACCCTGCGCTATATGAGCAGGCCGTGTAAATACTGCCTTATTCCTGAAATGAATTAAATGTACTGAAATATAATGAGTGGACGAATGGGGATGAAATTAATGAAGAAGATGGTTGCAGTGCAAGCTGTTCACGTGTTCCTGAACACTCACGCTCAGTGTAATGAACCTGCAATGACAATCGAGAAATTGGGTTTCAAGCTCCGATTTCCTGCTTTTCGCGGAGAGTCGCCTTAAACATTAGGGTCTCTGGGTACGAAATCCGGGTTTGATTCCCAATCTGGCAAATGAACAGTCGGTTAGAGAACGTATTGTAGTGGTAACCAAGTAGTACACAGAATTTTTACAGTCTCCTTTCTACTAAAGAATATTGAACAGCAATTCGCCAGTAGTGAATGTCTGCAGATATTGAAACATTCATGAAAATTGAAGTTTTATTTGAATCTCGTGGCATGATTCTGTTACTGTAATTCAATAGGCAGCTTTCAGCATATCAACCGATCACCAAATGAAGAGTGGAAATGAAAAATGTTCTATGTCAGGAGAATGAAAAAACAATGAATTTTTGTTTGTTCGTAACTGATTTCTATTCAAAAAGTTGATAAGGTATTCTGATACAATAAAAGTACGCTGCACACCGCATTATTTCAGGAAATAATGAGACATATTAGAAAATAAATACTTTATTAAGACAATTCTGAGTCCCATACAAAGAAATAGCTGGTTCTAAGTGCCAATGAGATAGTTTTTACAAGTTGATACTTGCAGAGCAGAAAACAGCAACCAACTGCTGTTACTAATGTTACCTGTTTCCACAGATAGCGCCGTTCTCGGTTTCGAACCGACAGATTCATCTCCAGACGGCTGTTCATGTTTGTAATACATTTGTTATTCTTTAAATTAGTTGATGGCTGTTTTCTTTTCCACAACTAACGTAAATAACTACAAACGTAATACTAACGTCTACAGTCGTCTGAAGATAAACTTGTTGTTGTTGTTGTTGTTGTGGTCTTCAGTCCTGAGACTGGTTTGATGCAGCTCTCCATGCTACTCTATCCTGTGCAAGCTTCTTCATCTCCCAGTACCTACTGCAACCTACATCCTTCTGAATCTGCTTAGTGTATTCATCTCTTGGTCTCCCCCTACGATTTTTACCCTCCACGATGCCCTCCAATACTAAACTGGTGATCCCTTGATGCCTCAGAACATGTCCTACCAACCGATCCCTTCTTCTGGTCAAGTTGTGCCACAAACTCCTCTTCTCCCCAATCCTATTCAGTACCTCCTCATTAGTAATGTGATCTACCCATCTAATCTTCAGCATTCTTCTGTAGCACCACATTTCGAAAGCTTCTATTCTCTTCTTGTCCAAACTATTTACCGTCCATGTTTCACTTCCATACATGGCTACACTCCATACAAATACTTTCAGAAATGACTTCCTGACACTTAAATCTATACTCGATGTTAACAAATTTCTCTTCTTCAGAAACGCTTTCCTTGCCATTGCCAGTCTACATTTTATATCCTCTCTACTTCGACCATCATCAGTTATTTTGCTCCCCAAATAGCAAAACTCCTTTACTACTTTAAGTGTCTCATTTCCTAATCTAATACCCCCAACATCACCCGACTTAATTCGACTACATTCCATTATCCTCGTTTTGCTTTTGTTGATGTTCATCTTATATCCTCCCTTCAAGACACCATCCATTCCGTTCAACTGCTCTTCCAAGTCCTTTGCTGTCTCTGACAGAATTACAATGTCATCGGCGAACCTCAAAGTTTTTATTTCTTCTCCATGGATTTTAATACCTACTCGGAATTTTTCTTTTGTTTCCTTTACTGCTTGCTCAACATACAGATTGAATAACATCGGGGAGAGGCTACAACCCTGTCTTACTCCCTTCCCAACCGCTGCTTCCCTTTCATGTCCCTCGACTCTTATAACTGCCATCTGGTTTCTGTACAAATTGTAAATAGCCTTTCGCTCCCTGTATTTTACCCCTGCCACCTTTAGAATTTGAAAGAGAGTATTCCAGTCAACATTGTCGAAAGCTTTCTCTAAGTCTACAAATGCTAGAAACGTAGGTTTGCCTTTCCTTAATCTTTCTTCTAAGGTAAGTCGTAAGGTCAGTATTGCCTCACGTGTTCCCATATTTCTACGGAATCCAAACTGATCTTCCCCGAGGCCGGCTTCTACTAGTTTTTCCATTCGTCTGTAGAGAATTCGTGTTAGTATTTTGCAGCTGTGGCTTATTAAACTGATTGTCCGGTAATTTTCACATCTGTCAACACCTGCTTTCTTTGGGATTGGAATTATTATATTCTTCTTGAAGTCTGAAGGTATTTTGCCTGTCTCATACATCTTGCTCACCAGATGGTAGAGTTTTGTCAGGACTGTCTCTCCCAAGGCCGTCAGTAGTTCCAATGGAATGTTGTCTACTCCAGGGGCCTTGTTTCGACTCAGGTCTTTCAGTGCTCTGTCAAACTCTTCACGCAGTATCGTATCTCCCATTTCATCTTCATCTACATCCTCTTCCATTTCCATAATATTGTCCTCAAGTACATCGCCCTTGTATAGACCCTAGAAATCAGTAATGACGCCATTTGTGCAAATAAATAGCATTATTAACACTGACTGATGGCTGTTTTCTTCTCTGCAGGAATCAATTTGTATTTTTTACACAACCACGCTCTCAAAAACGTCAATTTTCGACAAAATAGCGGGAAGAAAGTTTTTGATCCAAGTGCCATTAATACAAAGTTTTAAATGTGATACTGTAAGTAGAGAAATACAGCACTAGGTTTTTAACTACTAGAACTGTAGTCAACAAAAACCACTTCTCATATGTTTTAAATTTTGGTACTCCACTGGTGTACACAGATTGTTACAAAAACCATGGACCATCTACTAACGAATGTTTGAAAACTTCCTCCATGCTTCGGCATCTGGATAACGTATAGCGTCGTACAACATTGTGCCGTGTTTAACACAATAGCACAGAAAACGCATTTTTGTGAAATGGGACTTAGAAAGCACTTCATTGCCACTCTTCAAATAACGCTAGCGATGAAACAGTTCGTAATCGACAAGGAGAGGAATAATTACCAATTCTAAGTGAGCGGGCGAGGGAACTCAGGATGAAAGATTGAGTCAAACCTGGAGGCGTGTGTAGATAGCCCAATGTTCAAGGGAAGTGCACCCTAGAAGCATGAATTCAAGCTGTGAATCCGAGTGTGGCACAAATTTACAATTGTTACTGCGGGCTTACCATCTGGCTACGATGTATTCAACGTCGGAACACGTTATGAGCAGATGGCAATATTAACTTATGACGGAATACTGTGCATTATTATGATTTTTAAAGTGTTGTTGTTACTGTGTAGCTTTGTGTCTAAGTTCAGGGCCCGCTCTGGCGGTTACGTTAACCCAGGAAAAATGACAAATTGCCGCCCTATTAAGAACATGTATACCAATTTCTTGGTTTTCGTAGATACTTAGCATGGCATCGTATACATCTCTCAATTGGAATCTCAAAGGTTTTAAGGCCTCTGTCCGACTCTGTTATCTAGTGCCACTCAGTGGCTTCAAAGTTAAATCTGAACATGTTTCATAAGTATTGTCCATCGAAAAGTGGATGCCAAAGTGAAATAAATATATATTTTGGACAGTGTTGGCGAAATTAGTGGCTTCCAAGGGTGCTTTTGCCATATCATTAACAACAAGATCGAGACAGTGGCTACTAGACAGAACATGGAATGCTCGCACGTTATAATGTTTAATTCTACATAGCACCCCTGCTTTATTGTCCCTCATTGGACCCATTGTCGTATGCCTCTCATCTGATATCGGGCAAATTTAAACGGGAGTCATTAAGTTCTCCAACTATAATATCAGACATTTGTAAACTGTAAAAAAATAAAGATTTATGCTAGTTATAAATGATCTCAAACCGTAATTAATATAACTTCAAAATTACATTCTGTCAATTGATATAAAAGATATTTGTGGCCTACACAAAATGCTTCTCGTATCCTGTTAACATACTGGATGTCTATTGTTGCTATATAATGTATTTTACAGCAACAAATATTTCAACAAATCATAAACAATCAAAAACAATTGTATAATTATTGATTTTGAAATTTCATTCAGTTCAGTTATTCAAATACAAACGCGTTTTATCTAATGAATGACGTTAATAACTATTTTATATTATTCGTCAAACAGAAATATAAGTAACTTTACCTATAGATTACATTCAAATATTATACTAATTTTACTGATTCAGTGAACAGCCTCTTTGGATAAATTAGGTATTTATTTTATTGTTTTGATTCGATAACCGATTTACGATAGTTTGTATCAAACTAATCAATAGTTTAATTATAGATGTACTTGCCGTTAAAAAACCGGACAAGTGCGAGTGTGAGTCGCGCACTGAGGCGAATGTCGCTTTACCACGATCCCATTAACAGCAGGTCACACTCCGGACAGTGGCGTCTCGGAGCGAGCGCAGAGCCTTCGCCAGCAAGGTGAGCGTCGAAGATCAGACACACTTGATGGCGGAGCAACATCTGCATCTACATATATACTCCGCTAGCCACCAAGCGATGTGTGGCGCAGAGCACATCTTCATCTACATTGATACTCTGCCTGGCAGAGGGTTCATCGAACCGCCTTCACAATAATTCGTTATTATTCCAATCTCATACACCTTTCGGAAAAAACGAACACGTGTATCTTCCCGTGCGAGCTTTAATTTCCCTATTTTTTATGATGATGGTTTCTTCCTATGTAGGTCGGTGTCAAGAAAATATTTTCGCATTCTGAGGAGAAAGTTAGTGACTAAAATTTCGTAAGAAAATTCCACCGCAACGAAAAACGACTTTGTGTTAATGATATCCACCCCAAATCCTGTATCATGTCAGTGACACTCTCTCCGCTATTTCGCGATAGTACAAAACGTGCGCCAAAGTCATATTTCCCGCTGTCTGTTCCACTCGCGGATCGCGCGAGGGAAAAACGACTGCCTGAACGCCTCAGTACGAGCTCTAATTTCCCTTATCTTTGAATGGTGATCAGTGAGTGCCGGAAACTGTGGCCGAGCGGTTCTAGGCGCTTCAGTACGGAACGGCGCTACTGCTACGATTGCAGGTTCGAATCCTGCCTCAGGCATGGATGTGTGTGATGTCCTTAGGTTTTCCGTGATTTCCCTAAATCGCTCCAGGCAAATGCCGGGATGGTTCCTTTGAAAGGGCACGGCCGGCTTCCTTCCCTAATCCGATGAGACCGATGACCTCGCTGTCTGGTCTCCTCCCCCAAAAACAATACAATCCAATCTAGGGAACTGATGACCTCAGATGTTAAGTCCCATAGTGCTTAGAGCCATTTCAACCATTTTTTGATCATTGCGCGATTTGGTGGTAATAATATATGCTCTACATCCTCGACGAAGATCGGGTTTCGGAATTTAGTGAACAGCCCCTTCCGCTTAACGCGCCGTCTATCTGCAAGTATGTCCCACTTCAAACTTTCTATGAGATTTGTAACTCTCTCGCGATGACTAAATGTACGTCACGAATCTTGCCGCTCTTCCTTGGAGCTTCCCAATCTCTTGTATCAGATCCAGCTGGTAAGGGTCCCATACAAACGAACAATAAGACTGGACAAACTAACGTATTGTAAGCTATTTCCTTTGTTGAAGGACTGCATCGCTTCAGGATTCTACCAATAAACCGCAATATAGAGTTCGCCTTGCCCGTTACTTGTGTAATCTGATCATTCCATTTGAGATCATTTCGAACAGTCACACCCAGATACTTGACGGATGTTACCGCTTCCAAAGACTGGGCATTTATTTTGTACTCGTACATTAATGGGGATTTTCGCCTTGTTATAAGCAGTAGGTTACACTTACTAATATTGATAGATAACTGCCAGTCATTACACCACGCATTTATTTTCTGCAAATCCTCATTGATTTGTTCACAATTTTCGTGTGATACTACTTTCCTATAGACTACAGCATCATCGGCAAACAGGCCGCGCAGCGAGAGACGTCGTCATAATAATGAAGATGTAGGTAACCGGCACGATGGAAACCACTCGCATGACTACAACTTAACATTTCATGTTTGCGCGCAGTAATATTTTCCGGTTATTGAGTATTTAAAAAATCAGTACTTTTCGTACACTGTACACTTACCGGCAAAATGGCGCCCCTAAATTTTTGGCGCCCCGGACAAATGTCCGGACTACACACCCCTACAGCAGGTCTGCTAAGTGAGTGACTTAGGGTCCGACTTCAAATCTAGAGGTTCAGTGTTTAAACCTAGGTGAGCTCTGGAATTTTTTCTGTCACTGATTGTTTCATTCACTTATGTATGTACGAAAAATGCTAAGTTGCGCCTGGTTCTGAGGCCATGTTAAATTGTAGATCCCCCTGTAACTAGCTGCGTGTGAGTCAGTTGAAAGGTCGGTGGGAGGCAACGGACCACGTCCAACAGGACCACGCCTAGCAAAGCACTTTGGTGACCAAACCAGCCTTCGGGTTGACGACAGCGTTACTTCTTATGTGGTCATTAACTACATCGTTTTCCTACGAAAGCAGGTCTGGCTCTGCACTCGAACCCCTGTCGTGTTTTAAAGGGCGTCGCATTACAGCTCCACGGAATTACATCGCAAACTCCACGCGCGGGAAGACGATCAGATCCGGAGCCCTTTTTGAACTTGCCTTTGTCATTATTACTAATGACATGATCGTTAACAGGTTAGCAAACTTCAGCATAACGCGAATACAATGAGGTGCGTTGGGTCGTTTTAGAAGAGATCAGTTGTGCGAGGTTTGTGTTTTGCTAGACTGAGCAGATCGCACTGCGGTGAATTTTTTTCCGCGCAGAGCGATGTCTCGCAATGAATATTCAAAAGGCGTTGTGTCCTGCCGCTGTTAGCGGGCTGTGTTTATCTTGCGACAGAAATAGATGCGACTCGTGATGCGGCAGAGTAATGGCGGGCTAGCAGCTGACAGGGACGTAAAGACCGCTGTAATTCGCGGCCGACAGCGGCAATTTTTTCCATCTGCATGGCCATCGACGTTCTTGGAACTTCCGTAGTTGATGCAGTGGAAAGGGCCTGAGCCATTTTGGGTTGGCTTCTTCTAGCGGCGTGCTAGGGTACTGTGCCGCGGGCGTTTCATTGTGAGCCATGATCGCAGACATGTACGTGCAGTAAACAGAAAATAATTACTTACCATTGTTATTCCAGGATGATGATTGAAATTTAATGACTACCGCACGTAATATGCCGCCCGACTCTTTTTTCTAATAGAATACGTATAGCAATTTCAACATCAAATCTCGCCGCGATCTACAAAGCATCTTTTGTAGCGTCTGCCACGAGAAAATTAGTGATGCTCTCGCTGTTACTGAATGAAGCCGTTACGAAATAGGCTGCTCTGTTTTTGATCATTTCTACACGGTAAGAGATAGTGAGGGACGAATGATACTCAAGAATCGGTCCATCGCCTGTCACCATCTTGGGTAAATTAGACTTCCTTCTGATTCGTGCTCATTGTTTTATTGCAGAGTAAACTTCCCTCTGTACGTGATATTTTTTTTTATTTTTTTTTTTTTTTTTGGTTGATGCGGCCCGCCACGAATTCCTTTCCTGTGCTAACCTCTTCATCTCAGAGTAGCACTTGAAACCTACGTCCTCAATTATTTGCTTGACGTACTCCAATCTCTGTCTTCCTCTACAGTTTTTGCCCTCTACAGCTCCCTCTACTACCATGGAAGTCATTCCCTCATGTCTTAGCAGATGTAATATCATCCTGTCCCTTCTCCTTATCAGTGTTTTCCACATATTCCTTTCCTCTCCGATTCTGCGTAGAACCTCCTCATTCCTTACCTTATCAGTCCACCTAATTTTCAACATTCGTCTACAGCACCACATCTCAAATGCTTCGATTCTCTTCTGTTCCGGTTTTCCCACAGTCCATGTTTCACTATCTTACAATGCTGTACTCCAGACGTACATCCTCAGAAATTTCTTCCTCAAATTAAGGCCGGTATTTGATATTAGTAGACTTCTCTTGCCCAGAAATGCCTCTTTTGCCATAGCGAATCTGCTTTTGATGTCCTCCTTGCTCCGTCCGTCATTGGTTATTTTACTGCCTAGGTAGCAGAATTCCTTAACTTCATTGACTTCGTGACCATCAATCCTGATGTTAAGTTTCTCGCTGTTCTCATTTCTACTACTTCTCATTACCTTCGTCTTTCTCCGATTTACTCTCAAACCATACTGTGTGCCCATTAGACTGTTCATTCCGTTCAGCAGATCATTTAATTCTTCTTCACTTTCGCTCAGGATTGCAATGTCATCAGCGTATCGTATCATTGATATCCTTTCACCTAGTACTTTAATTCCACTCCTGAACCTTTCTTTTATTTCCATCATTGCTTCCTCGATGTACAGATTGAAGAGTAGGGCCGAAAGGCTACAGCCTGTCTTACACCCTTCTTAATACGAGCACTTCGTTCCTGATCTTCAACTCTTATTATTCCCTCTTGGTTGTTGTACATGTTGTATACGACCCGTCTCTCCCTATAGCTTACCCCTACTTTTTTCAGAATCTCGAACAGCTTGCACCATTTTATACTGACTGCGTAAAAATACACATCGGATAGAGCTCTCATCAGTCCGACGGTGAACAGTAGAGCCAACAAAAGAACAGACCGTTTTCAAATGTGATTATACAGAGGAATGCTGCAGATTAGATAGGTAGGTCGAGTAACTAGAGATTCTCAGTGGAGTGGGGGAAGAAAAGAGCTTTATAATAGAACTTGAGTAATGTAAGGAATGGGTTGATAAGACAAATTTTGAATCAGAAAACGAAAGTTGATTTGGTAATGAACGTAAGTGGGTGTGTTTGTAAGGGAAGGAGAGAGGTAGTAAAAACTGCAGAGGGAAAGCGAGGCTTAAATAACAGTAACCGGGTTCAAGTGGATGTAGGTTGCAGCACTTACGCAGACATGAAGAGGCATAGCGTGGAAGAGATGCGTCAAACTAGTCTTCGCACTAAAAGCAACGAGAGAATTATTTCAGTTACTCTTTTGCTTGTTATATTTCCCACTACGTTCTTCTTCCTTTCTTTCGTTTTTTTTTCTACTTTAGGTCACTCCAGACGCATACTCATAGATATTTTACCATTGTAATTGTTTCAAGTGATCGATCACTAGTCGTGTAACCAAACAGTAAGGAGATCTTTGGCGAGTTTATCCACTCGCCGGAATTGACGTCTTGCACTTCTTAACACGTTTTACTAGGTCGCTTTCTTGTCTGTCTCTTCGGCACAAATTTTGCTGTTGACTTTAAATTAACTTCTCGGTGAGCTAGAGATTCGAAATTTTAGATATAGCTCAGAAATAGACGACAATGCAGTAGTGTGGAGGATACGAACCACCTACCTGCAGTAGGATAAGGGGGCGGGGCGAAAAAGAAGTTACAAAGAAGCCTATCCAATTATTGGGTTCCTTTATGACGGCTGGGCGTAGCAGAATGCGTCACAGCCCCTACAAGCGCAATGTGCATAAATTACCTGCGTTGCCGGAAAAGTCTGCGACTACTCAGTCCATTTAGAAGTGCACCTCTTTAACGCCAGTCTCTACCATACTGGGCACTTGAATCGTTTGCAACCTTGAAAAGAAATTACTGTGACAGTAAGACTATCTAGCACTGCTACAGCTGAAGGTGGAGGGGTGAATAGGGGCGATATAAACGCTTAACACAGGGATACATGTAGCAATGCTAATCAAACCTGGTATATACAAGAGTCGTTTTACCGCGTTTCTATTAACCTGCTGTCTTGTCTGTTTGTCTTTTCAAGTTCAAATCTTGCAATTGATTTTGAGCTAGAGGCTTGAAACTTTCAATATAGCTCAGAGCTGGATGACAATGCCATATTAACTCGTTTTCTTGTCTGTTTGGCAGAGGGTACTTTGTGTAACACTGCATTTCCCCCCTCTTCCTCTTCCTATCGCCAACGGTTCGTGGGAAAAATGGTTCTGATTGAAATCTATTGAAAAATTTCACTCTCATAAGACTAAAAAAGTAGAAAGTAATGATTTAAACATTTTTTTAAATGTAACACATTTTTAAATCTGACAAAAAGATACAAAACAATTTCTCCTAAACCCATACGTATAGTTCTGAAAATATATTGCTGTTAATTTTTAATACGATGGGCACATAGAACATTTATAAACATTGTCAAAAGCTTTGAGAGTTTATCTCTGACTTACAGTATCATTTGTTACGTTGTTCGTGGTCATTTACTGTACTGATTTTTTAAAATGCTTTATGAACTTTTAACTACCCTTTATATAGAGCGGTGGTAGGAAAGTGGCGTAGTGAACGACAGATGAGCAATTCGTCGAATATAGATTCGGAAACTCACCCTGTTTGTTCAGCAGTTTTTCAGTTTTCTTCTTTTTGAACATAAATTTCCATTTCTTTAAAATTGCTAAGCGTCTCACCTTTCTCTTTGACATGTAAGATCTTTTGAAAATGTGCACCTGTTACCCGTTTAGGAGTGTTCTTTAAATGTTGACTGAATGATCCACACGTCTGGCCTATTTGTTTCATATTATAGCGGTGTAATGAACTCTATAATTTCCCGAGCGTTTGTACTTGTCCTCTTTCTTTGGTAACCTCATCTGTGCGTATAACCAACCCTCAATGGTTTGCGAGGTAGACTTTTACTTGGAATCCGACCGATGGTGTATACTGATATTTTTTACGTGTACAATTCAGTGCCAGAGGTAAAAAGAGCGATAAGTAACAGAAAAAAAATCTTCGGACAGACTGAGGAGCAAATTCTGTATCTAGAATCTATAGAATAACGTCTTCTCATTTCACACTTCCATCATCAGCGTCAAGTGTGTCTATACGAGACTGCCAAGAGGTTTTTATTTGGCGCAAGACACTGTCGCACAGTTTGGTGACAGGAAGAAGAGCTCTCTCTCCTTGTCGGCCAAATTCACCTGTTGAAGAGGTAGAAGTGACGCAGAATTCCTGCCAGTTTGTGTATGGAACCTGAGTCTCACTAACATAGTTTGCTGCTCTTCCAGTTTACTGTTCCACTTATTTGTGCGTTTTGTGAAGTAGATATTTCTGTTGAAAATGGAGAGGAGGAGCGGAAAAGGAAGCAAATTTTATATCTGCCAGAGAGTGATGCATACTTACAAGAGATTTTTAGTGTCCTCACACTTACTCCCTGCGGTTCGAATCTTGCCTCGGGCATGGATGTGTGTGATGTCCTTAGGTTAGTTAGGTTTAAGTAGTTCTAAGTTCTAGGGGACTGATGATCACAGATGTTAAGTCCCATAGTGCTCAGAGCCATTTTTGAACTTACTCCCTGCGGTATTTATTGCGATCGCTAGTTCTCGTGTTATAACTTAAGCGTCAATGTGGAGGACACAGTGTATGTATATATATATATATATATATATATATATATATATATATATGTGTGTGTGTGTGTGTGTGTGTGTGTGTGTGTGTGTGTGTGTGTGTGTGTGTGTGTGTGTGTGAGTGGGGCATGAGGGCCAATCTGGCAGAGGGGGCAACGAGATGCCTTCAGGTATACTGACAGTCATGGAAGTGGGATTTCTCACCATTTACAAAAGTAACCTGTGTGTATGGAGGAGCTACTGTGTAGGCCACGTGAAAAAAAGTACTTTAGACCAGTAGTACCTTTGACGCCACGCAGCACACGTTCTTTACGTCCAGACACAATTATGTGCCTCAGATTGTGATTACACTCTAATCAACGCACGTGAGGAATGTGCCAAACTTTAGAAAACGGAAGGACTTCAGAATTCCATTACCGCTGGCAGGACATTTCGAACTTACAAGGTTTTAGATATGGCAGGACAAAGCTTCGTTTTTTATAGTGCCACAAGAAAATACTTAGACATTTGAATACTTGCTGTCAGCCAGGCTTCATGGTTGCCAACTGTCGTTTATTATTAGATGATCTCCTTGCGTGGAAAAACCAGTTTATTCAGAAAATAGGAATCACTCTCCCATCACGTGAGATCAGCAGAATTTTCGTTTTTGCTTTGACTAAAACAGAAAGTGGACAGTGGTGCTATGCTTGAAATTTGTAGTGAAGAAAACTAAGGATATTACAACAGCATTGAAAGCATCTAACGACTTATTTAAGGTCTGGACTTGGGTCACGTTGGCATTTCAACATGGACACAGATCTTCTTTGACTTTGGAAATTTTTAAAAAACCAGTTTGGTTGGGTGCTCACAGAATTGTCGCATTTGTGCGGCAGCATGCCCGTATAAACTCTTTTCTGTTTACAAGCCACGTCATTTGGAATAAAACACTCAACCTTTCGACGGCTATCTCCTCCACCATCGTGGGGAATTAAAACGGTTGACTGCCGGGGCTGCACGGTGTTCCGCTTGTGTGGGTATGATTGCATGAAATAAACTACTAGTGCCACCTCAATTCACTGTGCTTAAGAAAATGGTTCAAATGGCTCTAAGCACTATGGGACTAAACGTCTGAGGTCATCAGTCCCCTAGAACTTAGAACTACTTAAACCCAACTAACCTAAGGACATCACACACATCCATGCCCGAAGCAGGATTCGAACCTGCGACCGTAGCGGTCGCGCGGTTCCAGAGTGAAGCGCCTAGAACCGCTCCGCCACAACGGCCAGCCTGTGCTTAAGAAACTGCACCATCTCGACCATTAGATAATGCTAACGATGAAACAATTCATATACGACGAGTAGTGGAATAATTTATCAATGAAGTGAACAAGCGAGGGAAATCACAAGGTGGAAACTTTAGTGACGGTGAATGTTTGAGTCAGATCTGGAGGCGTGCTTATATAGGATAATGGTTTCGGTGAGTGCAGGCAAATAGCTCGAATTCCACATATGACTCTCCGTGTTGCATAGATTTACAACTGTCACTGCATTTTTATTAGATGATGATGCCGATGATGTATTAAACTTCAGAGCATGCTGTGAGCAGACGAGACTATTAATTTCTGACGACATAGTGTGTGTTATTAATTTTTTTTAACCTAGTGTTGTTGTTGCGTAGCTTTGTGGCTAAGTGAGTAAATTTAATGTTAGAAATCCAAAGATTCGGTGCTCAAACCTCAGTTAGTCCTGCAATTTCATCCGTCAATAATCGCTTCTTTCGTTGGAGCAATGAACTCTACGTGTGAAAGATGCCAAGTTGCACCTGGTTTTGAGGCCACGTTAAACTGCAGTTCCTCCTGTAACTGGCTAGGTAAGTCAGTTCGATGGTCGGGCGAAGGCATATATCACCTCCAGTAGAATCGTGCATAGCAAATCACTGTACTGTCCAAACCAGAAGAACACCAGGAATTTTATAACAGCGTTCAAAGCGCATAACAACTTATTCAAGGATTGATCTAAGATTAGATTGGGCAACTCAACATGGACATCTTTTCTGACTTTGGAAAATTTTTAAAAAATCATTGTGGTTTTGCTTTCACGAAATTCTTGCTGTATAACGGTGGTATGCCCAAATAAACAATTTTCGTTTCTCAAACCACGTTTTTGTGAATAAAATACTTGAGCTTTTGACGGCTATATCTGCCGTCGTTGTCAGGAGTAAAAAGGGATGACTGCCGGGGCTCCCCCGTGTTTCGCTTATATGGGCACGAATGCAGTACCTGGAACCAATCAAAACGGTCCAAAGTGATACATGCACGAGAGGTGAGTTGCGCAGCTCGTAGCATCTCCGGTCCGCCGCGGGACCAATGACGTCAAGGGCAGGCACCACACGTTTCGAAACTGCCGCTCCCGCCTCTGACTAAGCGTCAGGCACCCATCTTTGTTTTCGCTTGATATCGAAAGCTCGAGTGTTTTACTTGAAATGATGCGGCCTGTGAACCGAGAAGAGCGTTCAAATTTCTTGTAGTACATAAACGTGTTCGTCTTTACAATCAAGGGACAAACGAATAAATAAAGAATTTGTTAGCGTTCTTACCTCTCCCGAAAAAAGTTTGTGAACCGTGAATTTACTTTCAAAATCTTTTCTTAAAGAATTTACTTTATTTACTAGCGATTTATCAAGAACATTGACACATTTAATCACACTATGTGAGCGTGGAAGTAGTTGCCAGGGAGTAACTGATGGAAACAAATTAAATTTCAACAAATGGAAATTTTATTCCTAAAACCCCTTTTATTTAAAAAAAAAACAGATTTAAAATTAGTCAGAAAGCACCCTCTAAATATCAAGTTACAATTATTCAGAGGCGGAAATAATTTTTTTTTATTATGACAGTAAGAGCCTTCGGGCTGAGAAGCTTGCCGCTTCCTTTCAACACGGCCGTAGCCACGACCGCTCACAACAACCTCTGAAAGCTGGTGCAAATCTGCAACACACCATATTAGTTTAAACTAAAATTTTTAACAACTCATAAAACACATAAACTATGCACCCCGTAGGAGGGATGGAAATGGTTCAAAACACTCAAAGTACGTGCCACCGAAAGTGCAACTTGTTTTTAAAAGAAAACTCTTACGGTGGAAGGGTGGCAACTTTATTTACTAAAATGACCCTTTTAAATAAAAACCCATGAAATGCCGTCTAACATAAAATGTACAAACATACTCTACATCACACATATACTGCCTCTCAGGAATTCGGCCTTTACACCTTAAGCAATAAATTCGTTAACACCGAATCCGACAAACATGACAGGGGCAGCTACAAACGTACGGCAGACCGACAGACAGACAGGCATACAGACAGACACTAACTGCCTAACAAATGCGGACGAAAGACAGGCGAGCAAGCTGGGGACGAGAGACTGACCAAGAAAACAAGTAGAATTTAACAAGTAAATGAAACAACATATCAGCAATCACCTAACTTCTAATAAACGGCGATGTCTGGCGAAGACCTGGCGCAGCACCCCCAAAACCCTCTCCCGAACCGTCCGCTGCCAGCCGCTTCAACGGACGCAAGAAGGCGCGCCGATCTCCCGTCTCACGGCGTCGCAGCTCGCGCCGGCCAGACCGATGTCGTGGGTTGACTCCTGTTGCTCTCGTGTCAGCCGCAAAGTCACCTCGCTATACGGCGCGGCCCACGCTCAAGGCGGACAAGGCATCTTGTATATCCGTGCACGACCAACCAACCGACCGATCGAACCGGCCTTAAAGGCCGATCCGAACGACAGACACCCCTGCAGAGGAAACATGCCCTCAGGCTACCCGACATTCCTGCCCCGGGAAGAGACCGACCTCCGATGAATCCAACCGCCAACTTCCATTGCCTGAACTAACTCGCGCAGACTGGCGGCCTAACACATTCTAGCACTCCGGACGACAGACAGACACTGACTGCCCCACACTGACCCAGCTGACCGACTGACCGAGACTGACAGATTGCCTCCAGACTCACTCCGACTGACCGACTCAGACTGACCAACTGGCGATCTCATAGCACCCCTTAAATGCACGTGAACAGGCGACCTTTCCCCTTTCCCACCAGAGGGAGACACCAGAGCTGCGACTGCCACAGCGGCGCCACCGCCGCCAGAAACGGAAGGCGACTGCTTTACACTACGTGCTGCGGCGCGCTCTTCAAAACAGCAATTTTTACCACGGCTCAGTTTGTACCTCATTGACCAATAGCTTTTTCTGCTCTACAAATTTTCTGCCATTTCTGGTCGGCTCCAGGTGTACCCTCTCTGCCGAGACGAGTACTGCCTACCAACGAACAGAGTTTGGAAAGACCGTATACCATTTTAAACGTGACCCGCTACACGTGCAAGATCGAAAGTTGTCTTGTGACGGAGAACTTTTCCTGTCTTCTTTTTTTCCCCCTGAAGGCAGAAAGCGGGACGGGAACTCTTTTTCGCATGCGGCAGCTGGCATCCCTTTGTAAGGTAGCGGCGCGGAAGACAAGTAAGGTAGGCGGCCTGGGCGCCTGAGAATTCCGGGGAAGGGTGGCGCGTGCCGTGGTGTGGTGTGGGCTGAATTCCGGGATCGATGCTTGTTGCGGGTTACGCAACACGGCGCGGCGCCTCTGGATAGAGAGCGTGGGACGGCGGCCCGCCTTTGTGCCTCGAGTGCCCTGCTTGTCCACAGCGCGGGCCGGCCGTCTCCCAGCTCAACGAGTTTACGTGACGTCCGCCCGCTGTTTCCTAAGACTCCTCCTCGAGCGCAACACCTCGCCAGCGGAAGCCAGCCCTTGTATTCCGTCTCGCCTACCGAGCATGTTTCTGCGGAATGTGTTCCAGAGATGTTTCTACCTTTCTCTGGTAGGCATTCATGAGACCTAAACTACACCTGCAGGAGTTTCAAATGTTACGGACGAAAGCAAATTTCTCATGGATGTATCATTACCAAGTAACGTACTTAGATGAAACTTGGCCCGTACATTGAAAGAACTGCTACAGTAAAGTACAGAAGATTCCTGAAAGAGGTTGCAAGATCCGCTCGCTTCTAAACTGATACTGTTATTACTCAGCCGCGAGCCCGTAGAGGGTGGTATATGTGACGTACAGTATAACTGGTCAGCATTTCCACCCGGAATTTGCGAGTGTAAGTCGGACCTTCCTTGATCCGCCTTGGTGGGTCGTGTCGTCGGATTTCCTCCTACCTGAGCGCGGTGCAGCTCTCGTAAATGTCGTCTCGTACAGATTCTTCATTGGCGCATTGGATGTCTCTGTCGGTGGAAGCTAATTATCTGAAACTGCTGTCGATCAACTTCGGGGTATCTAATTACTCGAAATTAACATTCAGAAAGCCGTAATATCACTTTTATTCCTGTTAGGTCAATAACGAAACACTCATGTCCCAAACTACTCGTAACCGAGAGCATGGCTACCATCGAACAAGACAGGAAGAGCTCTTAACGCCGACTGACGACTGGCGCGCAGTCCGTATCTCTTACTAGTTGCGTCACAGTTCGTGGATTTCCGATCAAGTTCGTACTCACTAAGACATGCATTTGTTGATGAACGGGTGTGAATTTTAACGAGGCAAAATTGTGATAAATAGTTTTAAACATCCAAAGGCTCCTCCTAGTTTTCTTGTTGTCATAAATGACTTTAATTATTAAATATAAATAAACAAAATCGGTGACATTGGCGCCAAGATGGCGGTACTTCCCGTCATGTATATTTCGCAGGCTGACGCTTGTTGCTACGGCCGGTATTACACTATCAAATTTCTTTGTCAAAGATTTGATCAAAGATGTGATCAAATATTCCGTCAAATATATTTGACAAAGATCTTTGACGTAGCGCTAGAAGGGGTATTACACTGTCATCAAATTTTTCGTCAAAGTTCAAGATGGCTGACAACAACTTGTTATTAACCGCAGCAGTTGCACGTACCGCAATTGCATTGTGTGCACATGCGGAAAAGAAGTGGCGGAAAAAAAGGAACCATACATACGAGGTTGAAAGTCTTAAATTCCTGGGATTACAACTTGATTATAAATTCAGTTGGGAGGAGCACACCACAGGACTGCAGAAACGCCTTAACAATTCTGTATTTGCAATTCGAGTGTTAGCAAACATAGGCAACATAAAAATGAAAATGCTTGCATACTTTGCCTATTTTCATTCCATAATGTCATATGGTATAATATTTTGGGGTAACTCTTTAAGTGAAACAAAAGTTTTCAGAGTCCAAAAGCGTTATTATTTGTGGAGTAAATACACGGACGTCCTGCAGAAACCACTTCAAAGAACTGGGTATACTAACTACTGCCTCTCAGTATATTTACTCCTTAATGAAATTTGTCGTAAATAATATATCTCTTTTAACAACAAACAACTCAGTTCATACATACAATACCAGGAACAAAAATGATCTGCACAAGGACTTAAAAGCAGTTAGCCTGCTTCAGTTCAAAAAGGGGTCCACTACTCAGGAACACTCATCTTCAATAGTTTGCCAGCAAAAATAAAAAAAATTAGTTACAAATAAAGATCAGTTTAAAAGGAGGCTGAAAGACTTACTAGTGGCCAACTCCTACTCCATTGACGATTGTTATTTCAGCTTTAAAAAAAATTGACATGTTCCACGGATCTATGGAACGAAAAACTAATCAAATCTGGGTGAAGCCGTGGGTTTTACGACGACACGATAGAAGCATTCAACAAAACTTGTTACTTGAGCTTACAGTGGAAGACGTCAAGTCGTACATCAATTACTTAAAAATGGATGAGCATACTTTTCTGTATGTGCTCAGTGAAGTGTAGCCTCATATCACAAAGCACAATATTCACTTAAGAACTGCTACATCTTCAGAAGACAGGCTCACTGTAACACTCCGATTCCTTGCTACAGGAGAGGGTTATGTTATGTTAGGTTATGTTAGGTCAGGTCAGGTCTCCAATCTTCTTAATCTATTTTTGTATTCAGGGTGCCTAACTTTGTAAAGTGCCTCTTCAGCTTCATACAGCTCTATTAATTTTGTAGTTGTCGGTACAACCAATTGTATTTACCGGCAATGTTTATAAAAACACTACAGACGACAGAATGCTGCAGCGATGCTAGCGCTCCATGTGGTAACATGTCACATTGCAGTGAACAGAAGACAAGCGATTTCTTTGATCAAATCTACAGCGAGGCCCTAGATTTGATCAAATATTGGACGACATTTGACAAAGTTCCTATTACACCATCAAATATCTTTGACAAAGATTTTTGACAAAGAAATTTGATAGTGTAATACCGGGCTACGGTCCAGCGCCGAGCCCCAGCCCACTACGCACGACATATGGTCGCTTCGTCACCTAGCCAGCCAGCGTGGGAAATGCTATCCGACTCATGGCGGGCTACGGACTACAGCACTTCCTAACTATCGTGAATACATCAATAAGAGACAATAATTTATTAAAACTGGTAAAAATGTCTTCCTCACGTAAGAGGCACCTTACAAGGTACGGAATGAAATGCACAGGCATGACACTTTATGGTTTTTAGTACGGTGTGTGTTCACTACAGACGGCAATGCATGTTCTGCAACGTGCTCCTATGCTGTGCACAAGGTTGGCGCGGAATTCTTGTGGTAGAGTGTTCCATCCCTCCAACGGCGCGGTCGACAACTGTGCTATGGTGGATGTAGACGTTCTGTAGTACGTCTCTCCAACGTCTCACACACGTGCTCGGTGGAACTGAAGTCTGCTGCACTGGCAGGCCAGTCCGTTCCCAATCTTTTTATTCCCAGACCACCTCAACCTCCGCTCTTCGATGCGGTCGCGCACTGTCATCTGCACTACTGGCCATTAAAATTGCTACACCACGAAGATGACGTGCTACAGACGCGAAATTTAACCGACAGGAAGAAGATGCTCTGATATGCAAATGATTGGCTTTTCAGGGTATTCACACAAGGTTGGCGCCGGTGGCAACACCTACAACGTGCTGACACGAGGAAAGTTTCCAACCGATTTCTCATACACAAACAGCAATTGACCGGCGTTGCCTGGTGAAACGCTGTTGTGATGCCTCGTGTGAGGAGGAGAAATGCGTACCATCACGTTTCCGACTTCGATAAAGGTCGGATTGTAGCCTATCGCGGTTGCGGTTTATCGTATCGCGACATTGCTGTTCGCGTTGGTCGAGATCAATCACTGTTAGCAGAATATGGAATCGGTGGCTTCAGGAGGGTAATACGGAACGCCGTGCTGGATCCCAACGGCCTCGTATCACTAGCAGTCGAGATGACAGGCATCTTATCCGCGTGGCTGTAACGGATCGTGCAGACACGTCTCGATCCCTGAGTCAACAGATGGGGACGTTTGCAAGACAACAACCATCTGCACGAATAGTTCGACGACGTTTGCAGTAGCATGGACTTTCAGCTCGGAGACCATGGCTGCGGTTATCACAGACAGGAGCGCCTGCGATGGTGTACTCAACGACGAACCTGGGTGCACGAATGGCAAAACGTCATTTTACGGATGAATCCAGCTTCCGTTTATAGCATCATGATGGTCGCATCCGTGTTTGGCAACATCGCGGTGAACGCACATTGGAAGCATGTATTCTTCATCGCCATACTGGCGTATCACCCGACGTGATGGTGTGGGGTGCCATTGGTTACACGTCTCGGTCACCTCTTGTTCGCATTGACGGCACTTTGAACAATGGTCGTTACATTTCAGATGTGTTACGACCCGTGGCTCTACCCTTCATTCGATCCTTGCCAAACCCTACATTTCAGCACGTCCTGTATGGGCCTTTCTGGATACAGAAAATGTTCGACTGCTGCCCTGGCCAGCACATTCTCCATATCTCTCACCTATTGAAAACGTCTGGTCATTGGTGACCGAGCAACTGGCCCGTCGCAATACGCCAGTCACTACTCTTGATGAACTGTGGTATCGTGTTGAAGCTCCATGGGCAGCTGTACCTGTACACGCCATCCAAGCTCTGTTTGACTCAATGCCCAGGCGTATCATGTCCGTTATTACGGCCAGAGGTGGTTGTTCTAGGTACTGATTTCTCAGGGTCTATGCACCCAAATTGCGTGAAAATATATTTACAATTCTAGTATATTTCTCGAATGAATACCATTTTATCATCTTCATTTCTTCTTGGGGTAGCAGTTTAAATCGCCAGTAGTGTACAAAACTGAAGTCAGTGCCGAATGCACTCCTGCAAATACGCACGTAGGGAAGAGGTACACAATAACATTGACTGTGAGCATATCCAGTTCAAAAATTTGGAGGTCAGTACATTCGTGCAACAATAAGCCTCCCCACTCCATAACAGCTGGACCACAAAAGCAGTCATGTTCGACAATGTTCCTGCGTGCATTACGTGTTCCCACCTCTCAACATATGAGAGTACGTTTAGAATCACTATTCAGAGCGAATCTGCTCCCTTCCTAGAAGGGAGTCCCTATGCATAACACCATGGCAAAGAAACAACCAAGTTATGGAACGAAATGTACTGGTCGTTGGTTAGAGAGACCAGTCCCACTCAGTTGCCGTGCCCCTGTGGAGCTTAAGATTTGTGCCTTGCAGTCCAGTTAAACGTGGTTGCAATTGTACCCACTCTTTGATGTGGGTCCCTTCTTGGCTGTTGGACAATATAGCGGTCGTCTACTGCTGTTTTTGACCGTGTTTGACCACTTCCTCTGTTTCGGGCAGCACGGTTTAGTACTCTCTCCACGCACGTGAAACAATGCTGTTAGCAATACCAAACTCCTGGGCTACGCTTATCACGCTTCGTTCTTCTTCCAGTTTTCCCATTACTCTTCGCCGTGTGACGTCATTCGTATGTTGTCTCCGAGCCATGGTGTAGTGAAAACACCAGCACAGTGCATCGTAGCTGCTCGCTGCTTCACACACACACACTGTTTCTTCAACTGCCTGGTGTTGTGGAGCCAGCCCCATTTGTGACTATAGTCACGCTGACCTCACCAGTTGACGTCCAGCTTTCTGTGAACGACTGCGAGACCTCTGGCAACATGCTCCCGCGTTTTCCTTCATTTATACCGAATAGTTAACATTTTATGTTACTTTTTTTAGCTCTTGAGTTTTGCAGTGCAGTGTATACTGAGACCCTGCGGCAGAAACGAACTGCCTTATGAAAGAAGATATGTATTTAACTATCGGATAACTTGAGCAGCTACATATTTTGGGTGTATTCTTGGTACAGCATGAAATAAGTAGAGAATACTACATCACCCATTAGTTGCCAGTGTGGATCGTGGCGAACACAATGTAAAAGCGATTACAGTACTTCACATTTACTCACATAAAAAAAAATTGCATCAGCTCGGTTACCAGAACTCCTGAAGATAGACCTTGACTGTGGATATTGTATCACAGTCCCTTTCACAGTTCAGAGATGTCACTAAACCCGCTCGAAGATGAAAACAACCATGCATGAGCAGCACCTATTAGACGGAGGGGGTCCGGCAGCCGATCAGTTCCAGTCATTCCACCAGGAAGGAGGTACACGGTTCATATTGTCTTTTGTTCAACCATGCTAGACCGTCAATACGGCGGTTATATCGCGTCCGCATTGTGCCAGGAAGGGCTCTCAACAAGGGAAGTGTCCAGGCTTTTCGGAGTGAACCAAAGCGATGTTGTTCGGGCATGGAGGAGATACAGAGAGACAGGAACTGTCGATGACATGCCTCGATCAGGCCGCCCAAGGGCTACTACTGCAGTGGATGACCGCTACCTACGGATTATGGTTCGGATGAATCCAGACAGCAACGCCACCATGTTGAATAATGTTTTCCGCGCAGCCACAGGACGACGTGTTACGAGTAAAACTGTGCGCAATAGGCTGCATGATGCGCAATTTACTCCAGACGTCCATGGCGAGGTTCATCCTTGCAACCACGACACCATCCAGCGCGGTACAACAACTTGCCGAATGGACCGCTCAGGATTTGCATCATGTTCTCTTCACCGACGAGTGTCGCGTATGCCTTCCACCGGACAATCGTCGGAGACGTGTTCGGAGGCAACTCGGCAGGCTGAACGCCTTAGACAAACTGTCCAGCGAGTGCAGCAAGGTGGAGGTTCTCTGATGTTTTAGGTGGTATTATGTGGGGCCGACGTACGCCGCTGGTGGTCATGGAAGGCGCCGTAACGGCTGTACGATACGTGAATGCCATCCTCCAATCGATAGTGCAGTCATACCGGCAGCATATTGGCGAGGCGTTCGTCTTCATGGACGACAATTCGCACCTCCATCGTGCACGTCTTGTGAATGACTTCCTTCAGGATAACGACATCGCTCGACTAGAGTGGCCAGCATTTTCTCCAGACAAGAACCCTGTCGAACATGCCTAGGATAGATTGAAAAGGGCTGTTTATGGACGACGTGACCCACCAACCACTCTGAGGGATCTACGCCGAATCGCCGTTGAGGAGTGGGACAGTCTGGACCAACAGTGACTTGATGAACTTGTGGATAGTATGCCACGACGAATACAGGCATGCACCAATGCAAGAGGACGTGCTGCTGCGTATTAGAGGTACCGGTGTGTACAGCAATCTGAATCACCACCTCTGAATATCTCGCTTTATGGTGGTACAGCATGCAATGTGTGGTTTTCATGAACAATAAAAATGGCGGAAATGATGTTTATGTTGATCTCAGTTCCAATTTTCTGTACAGATTCCGGATCTCTCGGACTCGAAGTGATGCAAAACTTTTTTTGATTTGCGTATTTTCGAATAAGAGATGGATTTGAACATGAAGCCACCTCAAAAGCAAGTCTCACAAGAATAAATCCAACCCACCATGGCCAACCCGCATCATCAGAGGATAACGTTCGAACTAAATTTGTCGACTGTTTTGTTAATGAAGGTAGATTTGAACATGCAGATCGTGCGATATGAACGAAAGTGTGTTTGTTACAAATAAAGTATATTCCATAATGCTAGCATTTTTCTACTTCGGTTACTACGTCGATATCAATATCTCGCCTTCGGTTACACTAATTTTCTCAACGTCCAACAAAAAAAGATAACAGCGACACACACAAATTATGCGTGGTCTCGACGGAAACGTGCGATTACTTTTACACCGCATGGCGACGTTTCTCTCTAACTCCGCGTCTCCTCTATGTCTAGGCTGTATAGTTTTTTACCTTGAATATTGCGTCATTGCTCCTTCATATAATCGGTTTTAAGTTCGATGTTAGATATCTAAACGCGCGTCAAATTTCCGGCATCTGAACTTAATTTAAATCACTTCGTGATCTGTAACGCCTTTTTGCTGCATCTACCCTGACTGACGAACAATATGTCTGGAAGACGGCTGTTCATATCCCCTTCCTGTCATCCAGATCTAGTTTTTCCGCGGTTCCTCTAAAACAGGTGCATGAATGGTTCCCCTGACGTTGTCACTGTCAGTTTTTCTCCCTTTCCGAGCTAGGACTGTTGATATTTTTAAAAATATTGGGAATCAGATACATCGTTATTTAAAAAATTATTATTTTCGGTTCTGATGTATCGAGAAAAGTGTCTATATATCGATATATACCGGAATAAATATCGACGTTCTTGCCTATAAAAGTATCGCCTGCACATTGTAAATATACTGCCGCTTTTAGAGCTATGTATTCAAGTATTCATTTATTATTAGCCGAGCGGTCTATGGCGCGGCAGTCATGGACTGTGCGGCTGGTCCCGGCGGAGGTTCGAGTCCTCCCTCGGGCATGGGGGTGTGTGTTTGTCCTTAGGATAATTTAGGTTACGTAGTGTGTAAGCTTAGGGATTGATGACCTTAGCAGTTAAGTCACATAAGATTTCACACATATTATTTATTATTAGATATTCTGTACAGCAACAAGCTAGCATTCTGCTTATCCCTCCCTAGAGCAGGAATTGAAAGGAAAACGACAGACTTTCACGCTTGGCGATAACTACTTTGCTAACAATGGAAACTGCATGTAAGTGGCACAATAAAACTTGTCTGATGGGTCTCTCGTACGGTTTCGTCACATACGGATTTTTCCGGAACACTTCATGTCGACTTCCCCGTTTTTCATTTCTGCCAACGCCAGCGACCTAGCAGTTGTAGAGTCAAAACTGCGTGGTGTAGGTAAACTTTCCAGTTTCTGTTGGCAGTGCCGAGTGGCGATTACGTTAGCGTTTCCCCTCACACGTCTCCGTCCGCCGAAAAGACGAATCTTGTCATTTAGAATTTTGTTCATCATTTTCAGCTGCTGTTTTTGATGAATACCGATGAGAAGAAATAGCACACCAGTTGCATTAAAAATTGTTTTTTAACACAACTGGTGTGTTGTTTCTTTACATCGGAAATATTGTTGTTCCATTCACACCGCCACCCCTCAGTGCAATTACTCATTCCCTTATACCACAAACATTAGCTTCACACAGTCAAAGAGAAAGACTAGACGTGATGAAAGCCCAAAAAATATAAGAGTTCTTCACACAGTGAAAGTAAAATTATGTTCTACTACAGTTGCAAAAGAACAGTTTCAAATATTTACCGAAAACTGTGAAAAAAATGCTATAAAATAGAAGTATCCGCACTCGATATTGCCATTTTGATATCGATATATTGTAGTGAGAAATACAGCCGACATATATCGATATTTATTGGAAGAAATGTCGATATATCAGCTGTTTCTATCAGCAGCACTAGTCCCATTTTTGCACCGTCTAAAAGGCATCATTGTCGACCTGACGTTAAACGCTGATCTTCCTTTTTGTATTTCTACTTATGAAGTTCCGGGAATTCAGTTGTAACCAATTCTTATCCTCCTGTGATATTACGGCTGTGAAAATGCCAACCATATTCTGAACTTAGCAGGGTGCAGCCAGAGGGAGGTATCAGCAAGAATGTCGAAACGTCGGATCCAGAGTTTCTGGAAAGAATGACACGGTAGGCAAACGTAAGAACTTTTGACTTCATCCTCATTGCCCATAAGATTGGTCGATGTTTTATGGCTGAAATATCAGAAACGGAGAAAAATTGGTTACGTATGCATTTGCGGAACTTCATGGGCAAGGTAACCATGTTGACGAAATAGTTCGCATACAACAAATATGCATTGGTTTCTCATCAGCTTTCTCAGCAGACAGCGTGATCAATCCATGTCTTGAAGGCACTGCAAAAGATGGGGTTAGTGCCAAATGGCTGATGATTATGGTGGTGGTGACGATGATGAGAATGAGTTGAAGCGCAGCACTAAATCTGTACTATCCACTAATATTAATCTTTCTGTCTACAGTGGTATGTGCCCTGCTGTCAAACTGTTCTTGTCTTACGGAAACTGTGAACCGTGACGAAACTTGAACAAACACCCTTGCTTTTTGTGGGCAATGCTGTTATGATCTGAGCTATCAAAGCATGTCACTTGAGGTGGTATCGAAGTATTTTTTTCCATGCAAAAAATATAAGAAACCGCTGCTTTCAGTGCTTTCTCCTATATTCGTGGGTCCACTTTGGTAGGAAACCCTTTGTTTTACCCGATCTAGTTTCAGCAAGGTATCTCTATTAGTAGGTACCTCTCCCTCCTTCATGACTTCCGCGTATCCCCATGCAGGTTTCCCACGTGAGCTGCGCGCAATGTTATTTCATCAAAAACTCAGTGATGGAGTGCGGGACACATCTAAACACAGATACAGCCAATGCAAATTTCCCAGCTGCAGATGGGTTCTACATTGGTAGCAACAGTTTTCAGTATGCTGCGTGTAGGAGGCTTCTGCGTTGAATGTGTGTATTTTTCATGCTGTTGACAGGCCGCTGAATATTCACTGTGTGTAGGTTTTCCCTTCACCACCCCCCCCCCCCCATCCCATCAGTACCAACAAAACCTTTCAACGGTCTCGTTTGGGACTTCGCCTTCGCATTTAGGCCTGTGTTTCGAGAATATTATCTGTTTGTTCAGTATCGTGGGGATGCATGTTTAAATATTTTACATTCGTTACGCAGTATTTGAATATGCTATTAGGAGACATATTTGCGGAAGTCGTGTCGTTCGTACTGATTTATTGAAAGAGCGGCAGTCGTATATATATTCATTTACTGCGCTTCGAAGGGTAATCTACATCCCTTCTCACTTAAAATAAAGTTTATAAAATATATCGTACGCTTACAACTCGCTTGAAAACCACTGGCTTTCTGAGAGAGATTTTTCATCGTTGCTTTCATACAAAAAATGGAAAAATCGGGTGAATCTTCCTCGTTCCTGATACAGTACCATATTTTTCTTCGCCACCTTTTAATCCTCGACTGTGGAGTTTTATATTTATAATTTTATGATGATTTCTTTCAACCGTCAATGGAACAAGAGGTATACTGCCACATGTGTAAGGAAAGCTAACGTGTGGTCGAGAACTTAATTTCTGAGACCTGAAAAGTTAAGCACGACGGAAAAAGCAGACGGTGACATCAAATAAGTCGAAAGAAGAATGCCTTATGTCTTCATGCCATCTTCTCTGCGACACCATTAGAGTTTCTTAGTTGAGTCAGATGTAGCATATCGATGAGTCTTTCGATGTTCCATTCAAATATGGAATGCCACTAGCGTGTCAATTGTCACACTCTTCCTGGTTTAGAAGATAGAAACGCCGTATACTAATGTGGAAGCTTGATGACCGAACCAAATTTTCAAAAATGGTTCAAATGGCTCTGAGCACTATGGGACTTAACTGTTGTGGTCATCAATTCCCTAGAACTTAGAACTACTTAAAGCTAACTAACCTAAGAACATCACACACATCCATGCCCGAGGCAGGATTCGAACGTGCGACCGTAGCATTCGCGCGGTTCCAGATTGTAGCGCCTAGAACCGCTCGGCCAATCCGGCTGGCAAACCAACTTTTCTTGCGGTGAAATTGTCTCTGAAGCCAGAGTGCCTGGTGAGAGCAAGAATAATCCAGCAGAGAGTTTGAACTTTAACCTGTTAAAGCGGGTCGAATTGAAAGGCTTACACTGAAGTGTGAGTGAAGCACACGTTCCTTCTTTCGCGGCTTAGAAACTTTTTCGTTTTCAAAACCTAAAAATTAAGTTTTCATTGCAGCTGTGCAGTTGCTAGTGTAGTGTTGATTCCTGGAAATACGCTGAAATTGGGAAGAAATTTGCCAGTGCTCCATATACTTGAATCGTACAAGGGAAGGAAGAATACTGAATTTTACGTCCGTCGCTGTCGACGGCTTTCCAGGCGAAGCACATGCTCATACTGGACAAAGAGAGGGAACAGAGACAGCATTTGTCTGCTACTCATCTTCAACTGTATTCGACAAGCAGCCATATGGTATTTGGCGGATGGTATATTGTGTAACAGCAACACACTGATGTGCAAAATTTAAGGACGAAAAAAACTTTCCTATGATGTGTCACTGCCAAGTAATGTAACTCGATGAAACTTGAACGACACATTGAAAGAACTGCTACAGCGTAGTGAAAGAAATCAGCAGTGAGATGATGAAGATGATGATGATGATTTGTGTGTGGGGCCCTGAACTGCACGGTCATCAGCGCCCGTACAAAGTCCCAATTTTATCACAGTCCAATCTATTCATTGCCACGAATGATGATGATGAGGACCAAATGATGACAACAGAAACACCCAGTTCTCGGGGAGAGCAAATCCCCAACCCGGCCGGGAATCTAACCCGGGAGCCCGTGATGCGAGTCAGTAGCGCTAGCCTCTAGACAACGATCTACGGACCCGCAATGAGATGAACGCAAATGAGACTTTAATAAAGACACTAATTACACTGGAGAAAATTTAAAACTGCAGTAAATGAAACAGGCAAAAATGAATACAAACGTCTCAAAAATATGATCGACAGGAAGGGCAGAATGGCTAAGCAGGGATGGCTAGAGGACAAATGTAAGGATGTAGAGTCTTCTCTCATTAGAGGTAAGATAGATACTGTCTACTGCCCACAGGAAAATTAAAGAGACCTTTGGAGAAAAGAGAACCACTTGTATGAATATCAAGAGCTCAGATAGAAACCCAGTTCTATGCAAAGAAGGGAAAGCAGAAAGGTGGAAGGACGATGTACTTGAGGACAATATTATGGAAATAGAAGACGATTTAGACGAAGATGATACTGCGTGAAGAGTTTGACACAGCACTGGAAGACCTAAGTCGAAACATTCCATTAGAACTACTGACAGTCTTGAGAGAGCAAGCCCTGACAAAACTCTACCATCTGGTGAGCAAGATGTATGAGACAGGCAAAATACCTTCAGACTTCAAGAAGAATATAATAATTCCAATCACAAAGAAAGCAGGTGTTGACAGATGTGAAAGTCACCGAACTATTATTTTAATAGGTCACGACTGCAAAATATTAACACAAATTCGTTACAGACGAATGGATAAACTGGTAGAAACCGACCTCGGGGAAGATCAATTTGGATTCCGTAGAAATATTGGAACACGTGAGGCAATACTGACCGTACGACTTATCTTAGAAGATAGATTAAGGAAAGGCAAACCTACGTTTCTAGCATTTGTAGACTTAGAGAAAGCGTTTGACAAAGTTGACTGGAATACTCTCTTTCAAATTCTGAAGGTGGCAGGGGTAAAATACAGGGGGGCGAAAGGCTATTTACAATTTGTACAGAAACCAGATGACAGTTACAAGAGTCGAGGGTCATGAAAGAGAAGCAGTGGTTGGGAAGGGAGTGAGACAGGGTTGTAGCCTCTCCCCGATGTTATTCAATCTGTATATTGAGCAAGCAATAAAGGAAACAAAAGAAAAATTTGGAGTAGGTATTAAAATCCATGGAGAAGAAATAAAAACTTTGAGGTTTGCCGATGACATTGTAATTCTGTCAGAGACAGCAAACGACTTGGAAGAGCAATTGAACGGAATGGACAATGTCTTGAAAGGATGATATAAGATGAACATCAACAAAAGCTAAACCAGGATAATGGAATGTAAGTCGGGTGATGCTGAGGGAATTAGATTAGGCAATGAGACACTTAAAGTAGTAAAGGAGTTTTGCTATTTGGGATGCAAAATAACTGATGATGGTCGAAGTAGAGAGGATATAAAATGTAGACTGGCAGTGGCAAGCAAGGCGTTTCTGAAGAAGAGAAGTTTGTTAACATCGAGTATAGATTTAAGTGTCAGGAAGTCTTTTCTGAAAGTATTTGTATGGAGTGCAGCCATGTATGGAAGTGAAACATGGACGATAAATAGTTTGGACAAGAAGAGAATAGAAGCTTTCGAAATGTGGTGCTACAGAAGAATGCTGAAGATTAGATGCGTAGATCACACAGATAATGAGGAGGTATTGAATAGAATTGCGGAGAAGAGGAGCTTGTGGTACAACTTGACTAGAAAAAGGGATCGGTTTGTAGGCATCAATGGATCGCCAATTCAACACTGGAGGGCAGCGTGGAGGGTAAAAATCGTAGAGGGAGGCCAAGAGATGAATACACTAAGCAAATTCAGAAGGATGTAGGTTGCAGTAGGTACTGGGAGATGAAGTGGCTTCCATAGGATAGAGTAGCATGGAGAGCTGCATCAAACCAATCTCAGGACTGAAGACCACAAGAACAAGAACAATTACGCTGGAGACAATGCAGTTAATGGTGGTGCCCTGGACATTACAAAAGGCGGGACATGGTTCTTAATGCGACGCGGCATCGCCACGGACGCCAATGCATGCTCTACAATATGCTCCCCTGTTGGTCTTGTGATAAGGCGTTGCATTACTCCAACACCGCGGTTGACGCTGCTGGACGGTCGTTGATACATTTCGAGTTGTGCAGTACGTCTCCGCAACGCATCCCACACGTGCTCGATGGCATTTAAGTCGGGAGAACGGGCAGCTCACTCCATTAGCCGAATATTCTCTCGTTCGAACAGCTCCGCAACCAGCGCAGACAGATACGGTGGCTGTCATCCATAAAAATAAGTTCAGGGTCGAATGCACTCCTGAAAAGACACACGTGGGAAGGAGTACAGTGTCACAATAACGTTGAGGGGTGAGTGTCCCGTGTTCAAAGATTTAGAGATCAGTACCCCCATGCTGCATCATGCCTTTCCTCACCGTAACACCCGGACCACCAAACCGATCGTGTGTTCCCGCCTGATACGCGAGTTCCCACCTACATGAGGGTACGTAATCCTATTGTTTAATCGGCAGAGGATTTTGCCCCTTCTTGTAGACGGGCAGGAGGTAAATCTGAAGTTCAGTTCATAAGGCATAACAACATGACTAGAGACAGGGGTCCGGCGAAGGAAACCCAGCCAGGGACTGCATGGGAGTGCTGGAATTCAGCCCCAGAAGCATGTAATCCTATGCGCCCGTTTTCGACAAGCACTCTGCGGAAATTATCCTCAGCTGATAGAACGAAGCGGAGGGCTCCGAAATCGGATATACTCTCCTCACCACTTGCCGCGCGGGATAGCCGTGCGGTCTGGGCGCCTTGCACGGTTCGCGCGTCTGTCCCCGTCGGAGGTTCGAGTCCTCCCTTGGGCATAGGTGTGTGTGTATTGTCCTTAGCGTAAGTTTGTTTAAGTTAGATTACGTGGTGTGTAAGCCTAGGGACCGATCTTACCACAAATTTCCAATTCCCCTCATCACTGGTGAAGAATGTTCTCTCTCTCTCTCTCTCTCTCTCTCTCTCTCTCTCTCTCTCTCCCCCCCCCCCCCCCCCCCTCTCTCCTGCGGTCACTCGGGAACAGACTGAATAGTAGGAGGAGAAGGAAAATGTGGACTGGGCAGATTATGAAACGCCAAATTTCGTCGCACTTTCCTAGCGTACACGTTCGTCGTACGTCCTACACCGATACCTGCGTTATTTCACGCTATGTTGCTTGTGTGTTAGTACTGAAAACTCTACGCAAACGCCGCTGCTCTCGGTGGTTAAGTGAAGTCCATCGGCCACTGCGTTGTCCGCGGTGAGAGGTAGTGCCTAAAATGTGGTACATTCGGCACAGTCTTCATACTGTGGATCTCGGAATATTGAGTTTGCGGATTTCTTTTAGTGACCTTCTGTACTACGCTGTAGCCGTTCTTTCTATGTGTCGTTCAAGTTTCACCGAGTTACATTACTTTGCGGTGACACATCAAACGAAAGTTTTTTTCGTCTTTAAATTTTGCACACCAGTGTGATACTCTGTTACACAATCCACCCTCCGCCAAACACCATGTGGCTGCTTGTCGAATAAGTTGAAGGTGAGTAGCAGGCAAACGCTGGTTCTGTTCCCTCTCGCCGGCCGGAGTGGCCGAGCGGTTCTAGGCGCCTCAGTGTGGAACCGCGCGACCGCTACGGTCGCAGGTTCGAATCCTGCCTCGGGCATGGATGTGTGTGATGTCCTTAGGTTAGTTAGGTTTAAGTAGTTCTAAGTTCTAGGGGACTGATGACCTCAGATGTTGAGTCCCATAGTGCTCAGAGCCATTTGAACCATTTTTTTGTTCCCTCTCTTTGTCCAGTATGAGGATGCGCTTGATCTGAAAAGGCGTCGATAGCGACGGACGTAAAATTCAGTAACCTTCCTTTCTTCCTCAAGTATATGAAGCGCTGGCAAATTTCTTCCCAATTTCAGTGTATTTCCAGATTATGAAGGTGGAAGAATTCCACATGAGAACTGTGTACTCTCGCTAAGAGTAAATATGCACTCACTTTTACAATATGTAGAGGATTTAATAGGAGGAACGTGTAAAAACGATTAAGCCCTTATTTTTCTTTAACTAGTACTCCAGTCGAAACGCCAATATAACGGAAGCAATTGTGATAGTACGCTAAATAACCTAGGTATAGGAGGACGTATAACTCTGATAAGTTGACAATGTAACTGGGTCGTTCTTCGGGAAGTCTCTGCTATCTGCTGTTTAATGGGAGTTTTTCGCTTCGACCAAGTCACCGGATAAAGGGCGAGACGAGTGCAAGCAGAGTGCGGAATGAGTTTTTATTTAGCCACGGAGTGTAGATCAGAGCCGGCCAGCTGTTGCCTGTGTACGTAGTACAGTTCCTCGTGCTTGTTCGTACACTGAGGTAAATGTAAATGTCTTGTGACTAGGGCCTCCCGTCGGGTAGGCCGTTCGCCGGGTGCAGGACTTTCGATTTGACGCCACTTCGGCGACTTGCGCGTCGATGGGGATGAAATGATGATGATTAGGATAACACAACACCCTGTTCCTGAGCGGAGAAAATCTCCGGCCCAGCCGGGAATCGAACCCGGGCCCTTAGGATTGACATTCTGTCGCCGCGCGGGATTAGCCGAGCGGTCTTGGCGCTGCAGTCATGGACGGTGCGGCTGGTCTCGGCGGAGGTTCGAGTCCTTCCTGTTCGAGTCCTTCCTCGGGCATGGGTGTGTGTGTTTGTCCTTAGGATAATTTAGGTTAAGTAGTGTGTAAGCTTAGGGACTGATGACCTTAGCAGTTAAGTCCCATAAGATCTCACACACATTTGAACATTTTTTTTGACATTCTGTCGCGCTGACCACTTTTTTTCTTTTTTTTTTTCATTGTGTTCGTTGTTGATCGTTGTGTTTGGTCGTTGCGGACGTCACATGACATCCGTTAAAAGTTCTTTTCTTGATTCTTTGACTCAGTTTTTTAATTACGGAGGCCAACCAGCTCTCTGACGGAACACGCTGAGCTATCGTCCCGGCTCTCATTTTGTTCGCGGTTGTTCGTTGAATTTGTTCGGGGGGGGGGGGGGGGGGGGGGGGGGGGGACGTCCGATGACGCTCGTTTAGGTTCTACGTTAATCCATTCACTCAGTTTTTTGTTACAGGGGGTAGCTAACCCTTCTGACCGAACACGCTGAGCTACCGTGCCGGCAATACCACTCAGCTACAGGGGTGGGTGACAAAAGTCATGTACAGATGGCGGTAGTATCAAGTACACAAGGTATAAAAGGGCAGTGCATTGACGAAGCTGTCATTTGTACTGAGGTGATTCAGGTGAAAAGTTGTTCGACGTGATAACCGCAGCATGACGGGAATTAAGTGACTCTGAACGCGGAGTGGTAGTTGGAGCTAGACGCATGGGACATTCCATTTCGGAAATCGTTAACGGATTCAATATTCCGAGATCCACAGTATTAAGACTGTGCCGAGAATACCACATTTCAGGCAGTACCTATCACGACGAACAACGCAATGGCCGATGGACTTCACTTAACGACCGAGAGCAGCGGCGTTTGCGTAGGTTTTTCAGTGCTAACAGACAAGCAACATAGCGTGAAATAACTCAGTTATCGATGTGGGACGTACGACGAACGTATACGCTAGGAAAGTGCGACGAAATTTGGCGTTAATAGACTATGGTAGCTGACGACCGATGCAAGAGACTTTGCTAACAGCACGACGCCGCGTGCAGCGCCTCTACAATATCGGTTGGACCCTGGACGACAGGAAAACCGTGGCCTGGTCTGAGGGGTTGGTAAGCGCTGATGGAGGGTTCGAGTACGGTGCAGACCCTACGTAGCCATGGCTCCAAGTTGTCAACAAGGCACTATGCAAGCTGCTGGTGGCGGCCGGTGTGGCCGAGCGGTTCTAGGCGCCCCAGTCTGGAACCGCGCGACCGCTACGGTCGCAGGTTCGAATCCTGCCTCGGGCATGGATGTGTGTGATGTCCTTAGGTTAGTTAGGTTTAAGTAGTTCTAAGTTCTAGGGGACTGATGACCTCAGATGTTAAGTCCCACAGAGCCATTTGAACCATTTTGAAGCTGATGGTGGTTCCACAGTGGTGTGAGATGGATGGCAATGTGCCAGGTCAGTGGGTCGCAAATGTTCGCAATTGGTTTGAAGGACATTCTGGACAATTGGAGCTAATGATTTGGTCGCCCTAACCGCCCGAAATGAATCCCATAAAACATTTATGGGATGTAATCGAGAGGTCAGTTCGTGTACAAAATCCTACACCAGCACCTCTTCCGCATCTATGGACGGCTGTAGAAGCAACATCGTTCAATATTTCTGCAGGTGATTTCCAACGACTTGTCGAGTCCATGGCACGTCAAGTTTCTCCACTACGCCGGGCAAAAGGAGGTCCGACACGATATTAGGAGGTATTCCGTGACTTTTCTCAGTTAATTTCATATGAGGACAGAAAGCGCGAGGAACTATTGTAGGTACATTCATGATTAGCGAGAACTATGACGAAGCCATATGCGAGGGCGGACCGTTGAACGACCTGCATCATTCTGTGAACCGAAAGAATTGGTGTTTCAAAGCGAGGCGGAGTACAACCCGCGTTACTGCTGCGCCACGTTGTCGATCGCTAAAGTCGTTTCACGTATCGGCACCAGAACAGTGGAGAGTGATGAAGAGGTGCTACATCAGATTTCAGTCCACACCAGTCTCCCTAAAACGCGATTAAGGTCGGAGATGCAAGGTAGGGGCTAAGTTAATTTTACGTTAATCTTACTGGCATATCAAAGGCGAAAGTCGGTAAATTATGTTTCCGAGTAAAGAGTTAACGCCATAGGATGAACTCCAACGAAAGTGACAGAGGAGATGAAGCAAGAGCGGAGGAAGAAAGGCAGACAGGAGACGACGTTGTGACATTAACGCGTCGTCGATTAGAGTCACTTAGTTCGACAATAACGGTTGAGACAAGTAGATATGGCTCATTATAGAAACCTTACTGGCGTTTATATGTAATTAATTACTGAACCGTGAAAAAAAAAAAAAACTGTATCTCGTCGGACGAACCGGGATATGAAGCTCAATCATCGAGCGAGATGACGCAGTGCTGAAGGCAGTGGAGTTCTGTCAAAAGGCTGGGGTTCAGTTCCCCCTCGGTTATCGTAACTTAGATTTGACGTATTTTCCTAAATTACTTGATGCGAAGTTTGTGATAATTTCTTACAAACCGCGATGTGCGTGAACAACTTGAGTGACAACGTTATTGGGTGTTTGTTCGCAGACGAGTTATAAACAGGGATGTAGAAAATTACAACAAAATACAGATGCGTATTCCCGTTATTGCTATTGCTTCTGCTGCCTTCTGAACTGTTGCTGCCTGGTAATTAGTGATACTTCATAAAACGCCGCTCTGGTGAGTACTCTTGCCCGAAAGTCCACTAGTTAACAAAGAATCGTCACCTTCCATCACCTGACGAAGATATCCCTATTACGTGGACAAGGGGGCAAAACCACTCACACTTGACAGCTAATCGAACAAATTAAACTGCAATGACTGGTTAGAACCGCTTAAATTACGAGCTGCGTTTGTTACTTCAGATAAAAACGCTTTCTTCCATGAATACCAAGAAATAACAGAGGAGCAGCAGCAAATGTCTGGTCTGTGACACATTAAGTCAAAAATTCTTCGTAAAAACCGTATATATTTGCATAATCGTTACCTGAAATTGGCACAATTTTGCGGGAAGAATGATATAAGGCTCCCTTGTAAACCATGCAGGACCCGTATCTATCCATTCACACACGATTGGAAGCAGTTTTGAATGCCAACGTTTTTCCTACATCGTAATAGGCATAGTAATGTATTGTGTTTTTGGTGTTGCATATTTTTGCCTATCCCTGTAAGAGCCAAGGTTGTCAGATAATGTCTTTATGATCTAGAGTTATAAACCACACAGACTCGTGATCGCGTATGAGTTGTTATTTGTGGATGACTGGTTTCGATCTCCTACAGAGATCATCATCAGATACGCATTCCTTGGTGATACTAGAGATCCCTGACGTGGAGCAGGCTAGTCCGCACTGGTGTTGAGAGCACTGCTCACGCCAGGGATCCCTACACTATCACCAAGGAATACAGATCTGATGATGATCTCTGTAGAAACTCGTAACCAGTCATCAACAAATAAATAGTAACAAAATAAATAGTAACAGCCGGCTGGTGTGGCCGTGCGGTTCTAGGCGCTTCAGTCTGAAACCGCGTGACCGCTACGGTCGCAGGTTCGAATCCTGCCTCGGGCATGGATGTGTGTGCTGTCCTTAGGTTAGTTGGGTTTAAGTAGTTCTAAGTTCTATGGGACTGATGACCTCAGATGTTAAGTCCCATAGTGCTCAGAGCCATTTGAACCAAATAGTAACAACTTATACGCGACCATCACTGCGTTTGCTACGCTGAAGAGCCAAAGAAAGTGGTACACCTGCCTAATATTGTGTACGGCCCCCTCGAGCACGCATAAGTGCCGCAACATGACGTGACATGGAGTAGACTGATGTCTGAAGTAGTTGCGGAGGGAACTGTCACCATGAATGCTGCAGGGCTGTCCATAAAACCGTAAGGGTACGAGGGGTTGGAGGCCTCTTCTGAACAGCACGTTGCAAGGCATCACAGAGATACTCGATAATATTCATGTCTGACAAGGGAACCTCCCCATCGCACCCCCCCCCCCCCCCCCCCCTCAGATTTAGTTATAAGTTGGCACAGTGGATAGGCCTTGAAAAACTGAACACAGATCAATTGAGAAAACAGGAAGAAGTTGTGTGGAACTGTGAAAAAATAAGCTAAATATACAAACTGAGTAGTTCATGGGAAGATAGGCAACATCATCAACACTGCGACCGCAGGAGCGCCGTGGTCTCGTGGTAACGTAAGCAGCTGCGGAACGAAAGGTCCTTGGTTCAAATCTTCCATCGAGCGAAAATTTTAATTTTTTATTTTCAGTTTATGTGACAAACTCTTATGTTTTAATCACTTTTTTGGGAGTGATTATCACATCCACAAGAAAACCTAAATCGGGCAAGGTAGAAGAATCTTTTACCCATTCGCAAAGTGTACAAGTTAGGTGGGTCGACAACATATTCCTGTCATGTGACGCACATGCCGTAACCAGTGTCGTATAGAATATATCAGATGTGTTTTCCTGTGGAGGAATCGGTTGACCTATGACCTTGCGATCAAATGTTTTCGGTTCCGATTGGAGAGGCACGTCCTTTCGTCTACTAATCGCACGGTTTTGCGATGCGGTCGCAAAACACAGACACTAAACTTATTACAGTGAACAGAGACGTCAATGAACGAACGGACAGATAATAACTATGCAAAAATAAAGAAAGTAAAATTTTCACTCGTGGGAAGACTTGAACCAAGGACCTCTCCTTCTGCAGCTGCTCACGCTACCACGGGACCACGGCGCTCCTGAGCTCACATTCTCCTTGATGTTGCCTATGTGGGACATGCACTACTCAGTTTGTATATTTTGCTTATTTTTTCACAGTTCCACACAACTTCTTCCTGTTTTCTCAATTGATCTGTGTTCAGTTTATCAAGGCCTATCCACTGTGCCAACTTATAACTAAATCTGAGAGGGGTGCGATGGGGAGGTTCCCTTGTGAGGAGTTTGGTGGCCAGCTTAAGTATTTAAAGTTATAAGAGTGTTCTTGGAGCCACTTTGTAGCAATTCTGGACGAGTGGGGTGCTGCGTTGTCCTGTTGGAATTGCACAAGACCGTTGGAATGCACAATGTACATGAATGTATGCAGGTGATCAGATAGGATGCATACGTAGGTGTTACGTGTCAGACTCTATCTAGACGTATCAGTAGTCCCATATCACTCCAACTGCACATGCCCCACATCATTACAGAGTCTGGACCCGCTTGAACAGCCCCCTGCTGGCATGCAAGGTCCATGGACTCAAGATGTTGTCGTCTTGCCCGTACACGTCCATCCGCACGATACAATTTGAAAGAGATACGTCCTACCGGATAACATGTTTCTAGTCATCAACAGTCCAATGTCGGTGTTGACGGGCCCAGGCGAGGCGTAAAGCTTTGTGTCGTGCAGTCATCGAGGGTTTCGGCTCCGAAAATCGAAATCGATGATGTTTCGTTGAATGGTTCGCACGCTGACACTTGTTGATGGCCCAACATTGAAATTTGCAGCAATTTGCGGAAGGATTGAACGATTCTCTTCATTCGTCGTTAGTCCCGTTCTTTCAGGATCTTTTTCCGGCCACCACAACGTCGGAGATTTGATGTTTTACCGGATTCCTATTATTCACGGTACTCTCGTGAAATGGTCGTACGGAAAGATCCCCTCTTCATCGCTACCTCGGAGATGCTGTGTCCCATCGCTCGTGCGCCGACTACGACACCACGCTGAAACTCACTCAAATCTTGATAAGCTGCCATTGTGGCAGCAGTAACCGATCTAACAACTGTGCCATCACTTGTTGTCTTTTATGTAGGCGTTGTCGAACGCAGCGCCGTATTCTGCCTGTTTATATATCTCTATATTTGAATGCGCATGCCTACACCTACACTAATAGCCATTAAAATTGCTACACCACGAAGATGACGTGCTACATACGCGAAATTTAACCGACAGGAAGAAGATGCTGTGATATGATTAGCTTTTCAGAGCGTCCACACAAGGTTGGCGCCGGTGGCGACACCTACAACGTGCTGACATTAGGAAAGTTTCCAACCGATTTGTCATACACAAACAGCAGTTGACCGGCGTTGCTTGGTGAAACGTCGTTGTGATGCCTCGTGTAAGGAGGAGAAATGCGTACCATCACGTTTCCGACTTTGATAAAGGTCGGATCGTAGCATATCGCGATTGCGGTTTATCGTATCGCGACATTACTGCTCGCTTTGGTCGAGTTCCAATGACTGTTAGCAGAATATGGTTCAAATGGTTCTGAGCACTATGGGACTTAACATCTTAGGTCATCAGTCCCCTAGAAAGATCTAATTAAACCTAACTAACCTAAGGATATCATACACATCGATGCCCGAGGCAGGATTCGAACCTGCGACCGTAGCGGTCGCGCGGTTCCAGACTGAAGCGCCTAGAACCGCTCGGCCACACCGGCCGGCGCAGAATATGGAATCGGTGGGTTCAGGAGTGTAATACGGAACGCCGTGCTGGATCCCAACGGCCTCGTATCACTGGCAGTCGAGATGACAGGCATCTTATCCGCATGGCTCTGACGGATCTTGCAGCCACGTCTCGATCCCTGTGTCAACAGATGGGGACGTTTGCAAGACAACAACCATCTGCACGAATAGTTCGATGACGTTTGCAGCAGCATGGACTTTCAGCTCGGTGGCCATGGCTGCGATTACCCTTGACGCTGCATCGCAGACAGGAGCGCCTGCGATGATGTACTCAACGACGAACCTGGGTGCGCGAATGGCAAAACGTCTTCGGATGAATCCAGGTTCTGTTTACAGCATCATGATGGTCGCATCCGTTTTTGGCGACATCGCGGTGAACGCACATTGGAAGCGTGTATTCGTCATTGCCATACTGGCATATCACCCGGCGTGATGGTATGGGCTGCTATTGGTTACACGTCTCGGTCACCTCTTGTTCACTTTGACGGCACTTTGAACAGTGGACGTTACATTTCAGATGTGTTACGACCCGTGGCTCTACCCTTCATTCGATCCCTGCGAAACCCTACATTTCAGCAGGATAATGGACGACCGCATGTTGCAGGTCCTGTACGGGCCTTTCGGGATACAGAAAATGTTCGACTGCTGCCCTGGCCAGCACATTCTGCAGATCTCTCACCAGTTGAAAACTTCTGGTCAATGGTGGCCGAGCAACTGGCTCGTCACAACATGCCAGTCACTACTCTTGTTGAACTGTGGTATCGTGTTGAAGCTGCATGGACAGCTGTACCTGTATACGCCATCCAAGCTCTGTTTGACTCAGTGCCCAGGCGTATCAAGGCCGTTATTACGGCCAGAGGTGGTTGTTCTGGGTACTGATTTCTCAGTATCTATGCACCCAAATTGCGTGAAAATGTAATCACATGTAGTATAATATATTTGTCCAATGAATACCCGTTTATCATCTGCATTTCTTCTTGGTGTAGCAATTTTAATGGCCAGTAGTGTATATCTGTATTTGAATGCGCATGCCTATACCTATTTTTTTGGTGCTTAAGTGTACATAAATTATAAATTTAGATCACTGTTTCCTGGAACAATGTTCCAAAAAATTGTAAATGGCTTAGGTATTGGTTTAGATACTGCTGTACATTGAAACTTGTGAGACTGAAGAAGAATATCGCTGGAGTGTGGGAAACGTGAAAGCTTCTACCAAAGCGAGTTTCGCCGCAGCACAGAAATTGGCGGCACTAGACTTTGAGGCTCAGTGAGCCAGTGAGGCAGTGTGCCGGCGCTCGCAGATGTGTGCCAGGAGTATACCTGTGGGTCGGGTCATCCGCGGCGTGCACCGTCTGTGCCCTGGCGACGTGCGGCACGCTTTCCCGCACAGCTTCCGTATCCTCCTTTGTCAGCGTGCTTCTCCGAGTACTCATTACACGTTGCCACGTGTAACATCTGACGACATCTAGCGTCGCCGTCTCGTAAACCGGAGGCCGCCCGTTCGAGTTCCGCCTCGGCCCTGTTTCTACATCTAGCATGTTCCGCTACCATTTACACTTCGACTGGGCTCCGAAACTAATTGTTCAAAATGTAACTCAATGACTGAACAGATTTATAAAATCTTAATTACTTTTTTATTTGTATGTAAAGTTTGCCGTCTGGTGGAGATGACAAAACGTGCTGGCTACTACACAAAAAGAAAGTTATACCGTGATCTCATAAAACAGACTCGGCTGTTACATAAATTAAAGCATAATACGGGGTGAGTCAGGAGGAAATGCACATGCTTTGAGGGGCGATAGTATTGGTGATTCTGCACAAAAACTTCTTATGGGACATATCCCCTGTTCTGAAAGGTTCCTGAGGTAGAACATCGTTGTTTATTTTCAGTATCATTCAGTAAATTGTCATTGTTTACAACTTGTGACAGTACTGTAGAGGAATAGAGACGAAAATTTTGAAGTAGAACACTTGAGGTCTGTCAAGTCGTTGAAGTACCTCAAAGTGGGCTATAATTGATTCTCAACATTCTCTCAAAAAATGGTTCAAATGGCTCTGAGCACTATGGGACTTAACATCTTAGGTCATCAGTCCCCTAGAACTTAGAACTACTTAAACCTAACTAACGTAAGGACATCACACACGTCCACGCCCAAGGCAGGATTCGAACCTGCGACCGTAGCAGTCGCGCGGGTTCGGATTGAAGCGCCTAGAACCGCTCGGCCACCGTGGCCGGCTCAACATTCTCTCACTCTTTGCGCAAACAGCGCTATTGCAGAAATAAACAGGAGTGTTGCTTAGAAAATTTAACGTAGATTAATTGTGTACTGCGACACATTTTCGCTAGAGACCGCAGTTATCGAATTATTTCGAAAACCATACAAAACTGAAATTAAAGGTGTTCTATCTCGAAAACCATTCGGAATAGGGCACACGTCCTTGTGAAGTTTTTTGTTTAGAGTCACCAGTACTATCACTTCTCAAAGCATGTATCTTTCCCCTTGACTCACCCTTTTACAGTTCTTCTTCTGGCTATGCATTCTAAATTATATGAAAATTAATTATAACTACGGTACATTTAATTTCAATTCTTGCTGGTGTCAGCAGGCGCAGATGCTTACGTTAAGAGCAGACACAGCTCAATTGCACCAATTAAGCACGCCGTTCATTACTGCTTCCCTGGCCCCCAAAAATCCTGATCTGCATTACTTAATAATTTCTAATAGCCTAATAATCACCATAGAATATGTCTCGTAATCGGATCTGTACATTTTGTTTTAATCCCTTTTATAAATCTAGAACTGTAGTGGTGTATTACTTTTGTATCTTGATCGTAAAGGCAGAATTTTTTTATCAGTTGTTACGTATGAGTATCGCATCATATCACCAGCACAAGAATCGTGTAAACCAAACAACCCCGTAGGAGCATTCTGTTCTCCACATCTCCTATGCACTGCGTCGTCGATGCGATGCTACTTAAAATTATCCTTCAAGTGACTTTTAACAGTTCGTAGAACAAAAACTGTCACATTAGTTTGTTTCTTGGGGTATGTACAAAGTGTCAGAAGAGAGAAGCATTCTCTGTTTATCCACATCCCTGGTTGGTCAGTAAATCAATGTACTTTCTTTCTTTTTAATGGTGTTCAATTGGCTTGTGAAGAACTGTTTTACAGGACATCACTGTAGTCTTTCATCTGTTCTATTCATGTGATGGGTGTAGCGATTCCTACCATAACTAAATAATTAGGACGGGGTATGGAATGTTCGTGTCGTGACACATTATCGTGTAGGACATGCTGTGAGCGCAAGCCGTTTTTTGCGAGTTGTTGCATGTGGAGGGCTACGTTGACCATTTCGTAATAAAGAGGTCTAGCAATTTTCCTTCTACCCTAGCTTGACAGAATTTCGTCCCATGGAACCAGTCCGGTTCGAAAAATGGGACGTATGTTTGTCTTTTTACTTGCATTGAGAACTTGATCTATGTAAACGTCGCCGTTGTCCAGCTTTCAGTATTAAGTGGATGTCATTCTCCTTTGGAACTGGCGTGGTTCAAACCGTCGGTCGTAATTTTGTGTGTGTGTGTTTTTTTTTTAGTTCACAATCTTGTTCTGCTGTGACAGTTCCACTAATGTTAACTTTGCACTGTTATAACTTCTGCTGGCTGTCTAGTGTTAGTCTTTTAGTATTTTATTTTGCCTTAAGAACTAATGCTTGTACATTAAACTCTTTTTATTATTCTACTGCGGAAATGGCAGGTATGTTAATATAGCACATTTTTAACTACATTTGACAGTATAATCTTTGCTCCCCAAAAGCAATAAATAAATAAATATGTTGACAGAAAGAAAGGTTTGATTATCTCGTGTGTTCTGAAGTTGTCTCGATGTCCCCATTATATTTCACTGCCGGCCGCAGAACCTAACATTCGAGCAATGAACAGTGAATAATGGCAAGTGAAGTGGGCATATCTCAACGCCACTACAATGAATGTTTCCAAATGAAGGGTTTCACCTCATTTTATTCTGTCAATATCAAAATCGTAAAACTGGATCTTCATCATAGTTAATCAATTGAGGGCCAGTATAACGTCAATGTATAAATCAAAGATTGCGATTTCTATCACTTATGAAGCACCATGAAAGTTAACAAAAACATCTCCACACGCTCTCGATGGCAGCACGGTGAAAGTTACAAAAATATGAGTATCTCCATACGATTTTGATATCCGTACGACACCGTACAAGAACATTTCCCAAGGCCGAACAATACTTCCACTTAATTGGAATAACACAAAATACCCACTCGCTGCAAGCACAGGGTTTAGGCGTGAAAGTTGGTGCTATAGTGCGTTTACAAATGTTTTCCAAGGCTAGTTTTAACTTTAATTCACTTTTGATAAAGTGAAATATCACTCATAAGAATAACATGTTACTGGCATGAATACGTACGCAAGACTGCCTACTGAACTAACCTGTCGTTTCGGGCCTGCCCGTACAGGGCACGCTTGTAATTGGTTGGTTCAATCCGCCAATGATTTAGTTTAGAACATTAATTGAAACCTTTTGAGCGTGTTAGTTAGAAAGCTGTCAGTGTGGATAAGGTCTTCAGAATTTTTAGAACTCTGCTTAAGGATTCACACAGTAAATGTAGCTACTCATAGTTATGTTCTTGGTGGATCACTGCTGTCTTCCTACACGCTCAAGCATGACACCGCTTTTACTCACACCACCGTTCTCATGTTTCATGACTATGTGCCGTTTTGTGGGATGGATTGGTCTACCGATCTTGACTGCTCGCTAACTCGCATCATTGTAAACTTTCACATTTTGCATGACAAAACATGAAAACACGTGGGCTGAAATGTGGCATAAACGCCACAACATACTGTATACACCCACAGAATCATTCGATGCTTTAGTGTTAGTGTATTCTTTTGTCTCAGTATGCACCTTTCTTCGTTTGTTACATATCTATGCATTGCATACTTCATGATAATATTCTCTGGCGATCCAAACTTTTCACAGATACATACACCACTGTTTTGTTTTTTAAACCATTTTAAGTACGTTGCCTTTTAGCCATGACCGGATATAAAGTGCGTCACCCTCCGAAATGGATACATAGTGCCCATTAGTAATCTTTCCTCGATTTATCCAGTATCGCTATCATCCCACGCTTTCGGCCACTTTTCACTAGCTTGTCTCTTATTTCTAAATTGCTATCAGCAAAATCGTCCACAATGTTACGGAGCTTCTCTGTGTGCCCCGTCCGGGGCCAGTTCTCTGCTACTATATATCTCACAATATAGCTAGTTGGCCATATCCCTAAAACCGCTGTGAGGGCGTAACACCTTCGCCAGTAATATTTGAAGAAACACTTCAGACCCAAACTCGCATATTTCAACTAGCTCTTGCTCTGTTTTGATTTGTTGGTGGGTTAATAGATTTGTTTATGACCCATTAATATGAATTCATTGATGGCGTCAATTAGGGCCAGTCCCCTAGCATCAGGGCAGCCACTATTCCACTATACAGAGCATGCGTTGGCGTCCATTATTTGTTACCACCAGTTCCATAAATGTGCCAGTAATTGCAGCCCTGAGCATCTGCTCGACGCAAACCTCACCCAGGTTTAAAACCATCAAATTCTTGTTAAACGCAGTTCTGGTAGCCTTGGGGACCTAACCGTACGGTGCGGAACTTTCTGGGTTTAATAGGTTTAGAATGTTGCTATTTGTAGTGTACAGCTCTGTCACACAAGCTAGATCGATCCCTTCCTCGTCCTAGTTACAGTAATTCACTCATTTCGATAGCACTTCTCATGGCGTTTAACTGCACACTGTATGGACTGCCAGCAGTTTTAGTAGCGCAGATGTCATTTCCCCTTCATAATCGGTAGAGAGACGTCATAATGTTAAACGCCCACGAGCCTGAACTAGACGTCTATACGGGATGGTCCATTGATCGTGACCGGGCCAAATATCTCACGAAATAACCATCAAACGAAAAAACTAAAAAGAACGAAACTCGTCTAGCTTGAAGGGGGAAACCGGATGGCGCTATGGTTCGGCCGCTAGACGGCGCTGCTATAGGTCAAACGGATATCAACTCCGTTTTTTGAATAGGAACCCCCCCATTTTTTATTACATATTCGTGTAGTATGTAAAGGAATATGAATGTTTTAGTTGGACACTTTTTTCGCTTTGCGATAGATTGCGCTGTAATAGTCAAAAACGTATAAGTACGTGGTATCATGTAACATTCCGCCAGTGCGGACGGTATTTGCTTCGTGATACATCACCCGTGTTAACATGGACCGTTTACCAATTGCGGAAAAGGACGATATCGTGTTGATGTATGGCTATTGTGATCAAAATTCCCAACGGGCGTGTGCTATGTATGCTGCTCGGTATCCTGGACGACATCATCCAAGTGTCCGGACCGTTCGCCGGGTAGTTACGTTATTTAAGGAAACAGGAAGTGTTCAGCCACATGTGAAACGTCAACCACGACCTGCAACAAATGATGATGCCCAAGTAGATGTTTTAGCTGCTGTCGCGGCTAATCCGCACATCAGAAGCGGACAAATTGCGCGAGAATCGGCAATCTCAAAAACGTCGGTGTTGAGAATGCTACATCAACATCGATTGCACCTGTACCATATTTCTATGCACTAGGAATTGCATGGCGACGACTTTGAAGGTCGTGTACAGTTCTGCCACTGGACCCAAGGGAAATTACGGGACGATGACAGATTTTTTGCATGCGTTCTATTTAGCGACGAAGCGTCATTCACCAACAGCGGTAAACCGGCATAATATGCGCTATTGGGCAACGGAAAATCCACGATGGCTGCGACAAGTGGAACATGAGTGACCTTGGCGGGTTAATGTATGGTGCAGCATTGTGGGAGGAAGGATAATTGTCCCCCATTTTATCGATAGCAATCTAAATCATGTAATGTATACTGGTTTCCTACGTAATGTTCCACCGATGTTACTACAAGATGTTTCACTGCATGACAGAATGGCGATGCATTTCCAACATGATGGATGTCCGGCACATAGCTCGCGTGCGGTTGAAGCGCTATTGAATGGCATATTTCATGACTGGTGGATTGGTCGTCGAAGCACCATACCATTGCCCGCACCTTCACCGGATCTGACGTCCCTGGATTTCTTTCTGTGGCGAAAGTTGAAGGATATTTGCTATCGTGATCCACCGACAACGCCTGACAACATGCGTCAGCGCATTCTCAATGCATGTGCGAACAATACGGAAGGCGAACTACTCGCTGTTGATAGGAATGTCGTTACACGTATTGCCACATGCATTGCGGTTGACGGACATCTTTTTGAGCATTTATTGCATTAATGTGGTATTTACAGATAATCACGCTCTAACAGCATTCGTTCTCAGAAATGATAAGTTCACAAAGGTATATGTATCACATTGGAACAACCGAAATAAAATGTTCAAACGTACCTACGTTCTGTATTTTAATTTAAAAAAAACCTACCTGGTACCAACTGTTCGTCTAAAATTTTGAGCCATATGTTTGTTACTATTACAGCGCCATCTATCACAAAGCGAAAAAAGTGGTCCAACTAAAACATTCATATTTCTTTCCGTACTACACGAATATGTAATAAAAATGAGGGTTCCTATTTAAAAAAACGCAGTTGATATCCGTTTGACATACGGCAGCGCCAACTAGCTGGCCAACCATAGCGACATCTGGTTTCCCCCTTCAAGCTAGAGAAGTTTCGTTCTTTGTAGATTTTTCGTTTGACGCTTATTTCGTGAGATATTATCCCCGGTCACGATCAATGGACCACCCTGTAAACTCAGACCTTAATTCATGTCCAAATTGTGTCTCAATTCAAGAACTTTTGATTTGCAAGTATGAAATGAACAGAAGAACATAATGACACGGAATTTTTAGAACTGCAAAATTATATATGGCAAAAAAATTCCTTTTCGGTACAATGTCGCTGTCAGTCGTGGTCGGGTAAGTACCTGCTTGCGATAAGGGCGGGGATGAATTGACTGTTAATAGCAGATAAAGCAATCCGGCGCTTGTTGGCGACCCTCCAGTGGAGTGGCAGTAAACGCCACCACTTGCTGGATATAGCCGCCGTAATGGCGAGCCGCAGGCAGATAGCACGGTCGCGCGTCGTGTTACGGAAGCAGATTCTCGGCTAGCGATAGCGTACGCCCCACAGTGGGGCCACACAGCAGCGGGGCTGGAGCTATGTAGCCGCACACACGATACGTATCGGCGGCGTTTCGCTACTTGAGCAACTGTCTACTACTTCATCAGATATCTACTAGTTTTCGCTATGACCTCTGACAACTTTATCCGATTTTTTAGAATCAACTCATCTGTTTTGACGTCTCTGTCATCTATACACTAACGCGTCATTCTTTAATGTCACATACGCTATGGCCATTAAAATTGCTACACCACAAAGATGACGAGCTACAGACGCGAAATTTAACCGACAGGAAGAAGATGCTGTGATATGCAAATAGTTAGCTTTTCGGAGCATTCACACAAAGTTGGCGCCGGTGACGACACCTACAACGTGCTGACATGAGAACAGTTGCCAACCGATTTCTCATACACAAACAGCAGTTGACCGGCGTTGCGTGGTTAAACGTTGTTGTTGTGATACCTCATGTAAAGAGGAGAAATGCGTACCATCACGTTTCCGACTTTGATAAAGGTCGGATTGTAGCCTATGGCGATTGCAGTCTATCGTATCGCGACATTGTTGCTCGCGTTGGTCGAGATCCAATGACTGATAGCAGAATATGGAATCGGTGGGTTCAGGAGGGTAATAGGGAACGCTGTGCTGGATCCCAACGGCCTCGTATCACTAGCAATCCAGATGACAGGCATCTTATCCGCATGGCTGTAACGGATCGTGCAGCCACGTCTCGATCGCTGAGTCAACAGATGGGGACGTTTGCAAGACAACAACCATCTGCACGAACAGTTCGACGACGTTTGCAGCAGCATGGACTAGCAGCTCGGAGACCATGGGTGCGGTTACCCTTAACGCTGCATCACAGACAGGAGCGCCTGCGATGGTGTACTCAACGACGAACCTGGGTGCACGAATGGCAAAATGTCATTTCTTCGGATGAATCCAGGTTCTGTTTACAGCATCCTGATGGTCGCATCCGTGTTTGGCGACATCGTGGTGAACGCACATTGGAAGCGTGTATTCGTCATCGCCATACTGGCGTATGACTCGGCGTGACGGTATGGGGTGCCATTGATTACACGTCTCGGTCACCTCTTGTTCGCATTGACGGCACTTTGAACAGTGGACGTTACATTTCAGATGTGTTACGACCCGTGGCTCTACCCTTCATTCGATCCCTGCGAAACCCTACATTTCAGCAGGATAATGCACGACCGCATGTTGCAGGTCCTGTACGGGCCTTTCTGGATACAGAAAATGTTCGACTGCTGCCCTGGCCAGCACATTCTTCAGATCTCTCCCCAATTGAAAACGTCTGTTCAATTGGTGGCCGAGCAACTGGCTCGTCACAATACGCCAGTCACTACTCTTGATGAACTGTGGTATCGTGATGAAGCTGCATGGGCAACTGTACCTGTACACGCCATCCAAGCTCTGTTTGACTCAATGGCCAGGCGTATCAAGGCCGTTATTATGGCCAGAGGTGGTTGTTCTGGGTACTGATTTCTCAGGATCTATGCACCTAATTTGCGTGAAAATGTAATCACATGTCAGTTGTAGTATAATATATTTGTCCAATGAATACCCGTTTATCATCTGCATTTCTTCTTGGTGTAGCAATTTTAATGGCCAGTAGTGTACGTTGTGTATGTTAGCTCCTTCGTAACTGGAAGCGTACCGAACACGCCCGCGTTTAACCGAAGGAATGTACTATTTCTTCCGTGTTCCGTTTTCTTCGAGCTGCCGCACTTCAAGATAGAGTTTGGGAATTGTCGTCTGGGAATGACTGTGGGTTTATACAGTGTGAGTCCGCCAAATGATTTCACAGAGTACAGTTGACGTATATGGAAGATGTAGATCCAGTCACAGGCGTTTTCATAATGTTTTAATGATGTTAAGGTTTCCATTCTGATAAATTACTGTATATCAAAAGTCTCCCTGCCACAAAATTATTAAGAACAGGTCGATTTAGCGTGGATTTAATTGAAATCGATGGTTGTATACTTGTATTGTCTGTACGATGATTGTTCAACATACTTAAAACATGGACTGTCAAGTTTTGCGACTGCTACTGATAGGAGCAGCAAACCGGACTCACGTTAAATCATGTTGCTGAAGTCCTTAAAGCCTGTGCTATGGTAAGTGAGCGGGATTCACCTTATGAGAAAGGATTTACGCATAGATATCGACCGCGTGTACCTGAAAGGTGGCAAATCAGACTTACATCCACTCTGTAATAACAATGATACGTCAAGCAAGTTAGAAATGCAATCACACGTCAGGATGGATCGAAAGCAACCCAGAAGATGCTATCAACGTGACAATAATACGGTCGCCAGCCTAATTAGGCATTAACTGAGTTTCTTCCCTGCCCAAGTTGGTACATATTCATGCAAAACAACAAGTTGTAACACTGCATAATATAGTAGAATTTTAGAACCAGAAAATCTATTGAACTGATAGTTTCACATTCTGTACTGATATGGAAAATCATGAGTACATAACACTACACTATAATGTTTACAACAAAACTTTATACTGTCTATTAATCTGATTAAAATCGAGCATAGGTTACCCTAGAAATTGTACTTTCGTGCCACACACAAAATGTCAATTTTGATAAAGATAAAATACTGATAAATTGTGACTTTTATATTGACTTTAACTTTTGCTGGTCAAACCAATTTAGAACACTTCAGAATTCAAATGAATGAGGGGGGGACCCTGAAACTGTTATGATCTCTGTAATTAAAAAATTGTTTACTGAATTTATTATTCATTCAAGACTTCCAGTATATAAGTTACTACTCTTTTCATCTTATTTACTGCTCATTTAAATGCCTTTAAATCTGTGTCGAAATAATAAACTTCATTACTATATCAGTACTAAAGTTATCTTTAAACTTCGTTAGACCTTCGCTATTCATTTACTGGTTCATTAACAAAAAATTTCATTAAACACCATTCTAATATAGCTAGTTCTGCAAATAATTAATATTGACACAATGTTTAATTTTCATTTCGGGACACTCGGGTTGCACAACGTTTGGAAAGGACCCTGTCTAGGTTAGTTGTGAGGATAATTGAATGATGGAAAAGTTCTGGTAAAATTTAGGTTATTATTGCACCAACAAACACAGTTCACTCTCTGACACATACGAATACAGTACTAAAAGTTTCAACCTGCTAGTATCGATGTGGCGGTTGACGGGCGGCTAGGTGGCGAGGCACAGAGCGCACATACAACCACAGCTATGGCTCTTGAGGTATCGCCACTTTTAATTCTTCTTAGCATCGCAATACTTTTCCATTTAGTGCCTATGGAATTTTGCCATGCCGTGTGGCCGTTGGAACGGCATACCCGAGGCTCAGTGAAGCTATGTCTTTCAGGAGAGCCTCCTCGCTCCAGAAGGTGTTGCTCAAACCAGTGCCAAACTCCAACTACTACTGAGCCCGTTGTGCCATGTCGTGCCCGGGCGCATTTTCCCGCGCTCGCCTGCCATCCACCTTTTACCGCTCCCTGACAGATCGGGTATTCACTCGAGGTTTTGCATTCTACTTATCCTAACACATTTCCTACGTATGGACCAGACGCACAGTTACAATTTTAAACATCTTACAACAGTTTCAACATTTGTTACATTTCAATTCTATTACAATACTAATGGACATTTGACATAAACATTAATATTCACATTGAAACGTATTTACAATTTTCTTAACGTAAGGGCATGAAACAAAAAGAAATGAAATCAGAACATCAATTACACAAGTTTATCGTAAAATCAGATGAAAAGAATTACTTATATGTACAATAGTACAGAGTCGTTGTCGTTACACAGTTCACCTCTCATTACCGTTGCGTGCAAAGTCGTACACAACTGTTTATCAAGGCTGGAGGAGGCATCGCACGGTATTAGCGTGCTGTACCCCGTGGTCTTCAGTCCTGAGACTGGTTTGATGCAGCTCTCCACGCTACCCTATCCTGTGCAAGCTTCTTCATCTCCCAGTACGTACTGCAGCCTACATCCCTCTGAATCTGAATAGTGTATTCATCTCTTGGTCTACCTCTACGATTTTTACCCTCCACGCTACCTTCCAATACTAAATTGGTGATCCCTTGATGCCTCAGAACACGTCCTACCAACCGATCACTTCTTCTAGTCAAGTTGTGCCACAAACTCCTCTTCTCCCCAATCCTTTTCAGTACCTCCTCATTAGTTATGTGATCTACCCATCTAATCTTTAGCATTCTTCTGTAGCACCACATTTCTAAAGCTTCTATTCTCTTCTGGTCCAAACTATTTATCGTCCATGTTTCACTTCCATACATGGCTACACTCCATACATATACTTTCAGAAACGACTTCCTGACACTTAAATCTATACTCGATGTTAACAAATTTCTCTTCTTCAGAAACGCTTTCCTTGCCATTGCCAGTCTACATTTTATATCCACCCTACTTCGACCATCATCAGTTATTTTGCTCCCCAAATAGCAAACCTCCTTTACTACTTTAAGTGTCTCATTTTCTAATCTAATTCCCTCAGCATCACCCGACTTAATTAGACTACATTCCATTATCCTCGTTTTGCTTTTGTTGATGTTCATCTTATATCCTCCTTTCAAGACACTGTCCATTCCGTTCAACTGCTCTTCCAAGTGCTTTGCTGTCTCTGACAGAATTACAATGTCATCGGCGAACCTCAAAGTTTTTATTTCTTCTCCATGGATTTTAATACCTACTCAGAATTTTTCTTTTGTTTCCTCTACTGCTTGCTCAATATACAGATTGAACAACATCGGGGAGAGGCTACAACCCTGTCTCACTCCCTTCTCAACCACTGCTTCCCTTTCATGCCACTCGTTTTTTATAACTGCCATCTGGTTTCTGTGCAAATTGTAAATAGCCTTCCTCTCCCTGTATTTTACCCCTGCCACCTTCAGAATTTGAAAGAGAGTATTCCAGTCAACATTGTCAAAAGCTTTCTCTAAGTCTACTAATGCTAGAAACGTAGGTTTGCCTTTTCTTAATCTAGCTTCTAAAATAAGTCGTAGGGTCAGTATTGCCTCACGTGTTCCCATATTTCTACGGAATCTAAACTGATCTTCCCCAAGGTCGGCTTCTACCAGTTTTTCCATTCGTCTGTAAAGAATTCGCGTTAGTATTTTGTAGCCGTGACTTATTAAACTGGTAGTTCGGTAATTTTCGCATCTGTCAACACCTGCTTTCTTTGGGATTGGAAGTATTATATTCTTCTTGAAGTCTGAAGGTATTTTGCCTGTCTCATACATCTTGCTCACCAGATGGTAGAGTTTTGTCAGGACTGGGTCTCCCGAGGCTGTCAGTAGTTCTGATGGAATGTTGTCTACTCCCGGGGCCTTGTTTCGACTCAGGTCTTTCAGTGCACTATCAAACTCTTCACGCAGTATAATATCTCCCATTTCATCTTGATCTACATCCTCTTCCATTTCTATAACATTGCCCTCAAGTACATCGCCCTTGTATAGACCCTCTATATACTCCTTCCACCTTTCTGCTTTCCCTTCTTTGCTTACAACTGGGTTCCCATCTGAGCTCTTGATATTCATACAAGTGGTTCTCTTTTCTCCAAAGGTCTCTTTAATTTTCCTGTAGGCAGTATCTGTCTTACCCCTAGTGAGATAAGCCTCTATATCCTTACTTTTGTCCTCTAGCCATGCCTGCTTAGCCATTTTGCACTTCCTGTCGATCTCATTTTTGAGACGTTTGTATTCCTTTTTGCCTGCTTCATTTACTGCATTTTTATATTTTCTCCTTTCGTCAATTAAATTCAATATTTCTTCTGTCACCCAAGGATTTCTACTAGCCCTCGTCTTTTTACCTACTTGACCCTCTGCTGCCTTCACTACTTCATCCCTCAGAGCTACCCATTCTTCTGCTACTGTATTTCTTTCCCCCACTTCTGTCAATTGTTTCCTAATGCTCTCCCTGAAACTCTGTACAACCTCTGGTTTAGTCAGTTTATCCAGGTCCCATCTCCTTAAATTCCCACCTTTTTGCAGTTTCTTCAGTTTTAATCTACAGTTCATAACCAATAGATTGTGGTCAGAGTCCACATCTGTCCCTGGAAATGTCTTACAATTTAAAACCTGGTTCCTAAATCTCTGTCTTACCATCATATATTCTATCTGATACCTGTACGCTAGGGGCGATTAATATTTTTGTCCAGTCTGCTTACGTCAAGTAGCGGGATCTCAAGTCTCATAAAAACTCAAGGAGCGCGTACTGCGGCACGGACGTGCGTTTGTGATTTTGCGCTGCGATGAAGAGCAGAAGCGGCGTATTGCAAAGTGAACAGGGCAGCTAGCCGCCTGCCGGCGTCAGCAGCGGACGGCGCAGCATCCTGTCTGCGGGCCGCCTCCTGCGCACACGTGCTCATTAGAACTGGGCCCACGTAAGCACACTCGCCTCGCCCGTCCCGCCAGAAATAAGATTTGCCCTGCCTGCGCGTTGTAATTGTATTAGGGCAAGCGGCAGTGCTAGGACTTCCAGCCGCCCGCTGCTCCCCTGCGCTGCCCGCACCCTCCTATCCCTACAGTGGGGACGCCTGCGTCGCAGTCGCCGCTCCTCGCGTGTGCTGCACTCGTTAGGGAAGATAATCTACACCGGCAGCTGTCGAGGACAGCGCGAAAGAAACTGCGGTAGTTAGTGGAAGGTGTGCAGGGGACACTATCTGTCTCTCTTGAGTTAGGAAGTTCATACGAACAATTGTTCGTTCTCTTGTGTCGTTTAGTCTTCATCGAGTAGAGCAGACGTAGTCTAGCTAGCTAAAAGAGAGTCGGTGGATATAAAAGTCCCGACAACAAGTCGTCAGTATCATAGACATCTTCCCCGTTGAGAGAGACGTCATTGTAGGCGTTCCGACGTTTCGGTTATTCCTTCAAATAGGACAAGGGATTTACTCAGGGGAACATTCCGAATTCCCAAAAATAAGAAGAGTAAACAGTATGAAGCCTTTATGTATACTCCTTAGGCGTACATTTGCAATGCAGGTACGAGTGGTACTAACAAGGTAACCTCCCCATCGCACCCCCCTCAGATTTAGTTATAAGTCGACACAGTGGATAGGCCTTGAAAAACTGAACACAGATCAATCGAGAAAAGAGGAAGAAGTTGTATGGAACTATGAAAAAGAAGCAAAATATACAAACTGAGTAGTCCATGTGCAAGATAGGCAATATCAAGGACAATATGAACTAAGGAGCTCCGTGGTCCCGTGGTTAGCGTGAGCAGCTGCAGAAAGAGAGGTCCATGGTTCAAGTCATCCTCGAGTGAAAAAAATTTTATTTTCAGACAATTATCAAAGTTCAGGCACTCACACATAATCAACTTCGGTCTCCAAAATTCCAGGATATGTTCAGATTTCCTTGGACATATGCAGGATTTGATGGTCTTCACACGGAAAAAATTGAAAACTTTAAAAACATTTGTTTTGACAGAGCACAGGGAAAACTGTGCGACTGTGAAACTGTTGCATTCATTTGTTGCAGTTTATGTGACAAACTCTTACGTTTCCATCACATTTTTGGGAGAGATTATCACATCCACAAGAAAACCTAAATCGGGCAAGGTAGAAGAATTTTTTTACCCATTCGCCAAGTGTACAAGTTAGGTGTGTAAATAGGCTGTTTATGTTTTCTTATTGGCAACGTTACGTAGCGCTCTGTTTGAAAATCACTGGCTGTGCTGTGTGCAGTCTGTAGCTAGTTTGCATTGTTGTCTGCCATCGTAGTGTTGGGCAGATGAATGTGAACAGCGCGTAGCGTTGCGCAGTTGGAGGTGAGCCGCCAGCAGTGGTGGATGTGGGGAGAGAAATGGCGGAGTTTTGAAATTTGTAAGACTGGATGTCACGAACTGCTATGTATATTATCATTTTTCAACACTATTAAGGTAAATACATTGTTTGTTCTCTATCAAAATCTTTCATTTGCTAACTATGCCTATCAGTAGTTAGTGCCTTCAGTAGTTTGAATCTTTTATTTAGCTGGCAGTAGTGGCGCTCGCTGTATTGCAGTAGCTTGAGTAACGAAGATTTTTGTGAGGTAAGTGATTTGTGAAAGGTATAGGTTAATGTTAGTCAGGGCCATTCTTTTGTAGGGATTTTTGAAAGTCAGATTGCGTTGCGCTAAAAATATTGTGTGTCAGTTTAAGCACAGTCATGTATAATTTTTCTAAGGGGACGTTTCAGGTGGGTCGACAACATATTCCTGTCATGTGACGCACATGCCGTCACCAGTGTCGTATAGAATATATCAGACGTGTATTCCTGTGAAGGAATCGGTTGACCTATGACCTTGCGATCAAATGTTTTCGGTTCCCATTGGGGAGGCACGTCCTTTCGTCTACTAATCGCACGGTTTTCCGGTGCGGTCACAAAATACAGACACTAAACTTATTATAATGAACAGAGACGTCAGTGAACGGACGGTCAGATCATAACTTTGCGAAAATAAAGAATGTAAACTTTTCACTCAAGGGAATACTTGAAGCATGGACCTCTTGCTCCGCAGCTGCTCACGCTAACCACGGGACCACGGCGCTCCTGAACTCAGAATATCCTTGATGTTGGCTATCTTGCGCATGGACTACTCAGTTTGTATATTTTGCTTATTTTTTTCATAGTTCCACACAACTTCTTCCTGTTTTATCGATTGATCTGTGTTCAGTTTTTCAAGGCCTATCCACTGTGCCAACTTGTAACTAAATCTGAGGGGGGTGCGATGGGGAGGTTCCCTTGTAAGAGAAAGATGTGTTAAGAGGTGATGAGCTTCAGTTTCCACAGTTACGCTGCTACCCAGAGATCATTCACCACAGCCAGCAACGGTGGCCGAGCGGTTCTAGGCGCTTCAGTCCGGAACCACGCGACTGCTACGGTCGCAGGTTCGAATCCTGCCTCGGGCATAGACGTGTGTGATGTCCTTAGGTTATTTAGGTTTAAGTAATTCTAAGTCTAGGGGACAGATGATCTCAGATGTTAAGTCCCATAGTGCTTAGAACCATTTGAACCATTGACCACATGACCGAGTGTGAGATGTTGCTTGCAGTGCTGCGAATATCGCCGTTATTGACATTGAGAATAGAGGAAGAATATATTGGGCGAATTCGCGATACATGATGTGGAGCTCAAGTGTGTGTGAATGAAATTCGTAGATCTCTGGCGCATGACATCGACATCACAGGTAGAAGAAGAAGAAGAAAAGAGTAGAAGAGAGTGAAAGAGGAAGAGGATGAGAGTAGAAGAGGAAGAGAGTGAAAGACGAAGAAGAAGCGAGTAGAAGAGGTAGAGAGCAGACGGTGAGCAAGAGAGTAGAAGGGGAAGAAGAAGAGATAGAGAGCAGAAGATGAAGAGCGTAGAAGAGGAAGAGGAGGAAATCGAGTGTAGATCTGCAAAATTCCCGTTTCAAGTTTTTGATACGATTAACCTTCTATCGAACTGGTAATGACCGTGTAGTTAGTTAAATGTTCCATTGATCATCTGAACGATTCTTTTATCGAAATGATGTGGAACTAGCTAGTTTAAAGGATATGTATGTATGAGAAGGGTTAACATTAATGAGCACATTATTGTTTGTAGTCGTTATCAAGCAAATACACTATTTTTTAAAAAAATAAGTACCAGTTTTTAAGTGGGAGCTAGTCAATGGAGTAGGAGAAGTGTAATTGAAACTGCTCTTCTGCCAAAGATTACATTCATTAGACAGTGATTTAGGTTCTTTGTGACTTCCCTAAATCACTTCAGGCAAATGCCGGGATGGTTCCTTTGAAAGGACACGGCCGGCTTCCTTCCCCATCCTTCCCTATCCGATGGAACCGATGACCTCGCTATTTGGTCCCCCCCCCCCCCCCCCCCCCCCCTCAACCCAACTCAATAAACCAATCATTAAACAGATTATGGTGGGTCGACAATGAAGGTATAGTGCTTAATCATGAAGTACGATTAATATTTACAAGGTGCTTGAAGGATAGCATCAATTTGAAAGTTATCTTTACTTGTTAAGTCTCGTTTACAGCATTCTCGCGTATTTCTTACTCTTTCAGTTGACGTTCTTTGCTGAATTCTGTGTAGGGTGACGTGCAGGTATTTGGTAGTCGGTGCAGTACACTCCATTTAAAGTAAAGCTACCATCAATTGTTTTGAACACCACGGTGGTTTGCTAGGCACGGTCCTATTGGAGGTCGTATTTTGTAGCTTTCCTCTGGTTTGGAACTGGCTTACCCTGCCAGGTGTGGAGGAATCTACTGTTTAACGTGGACTGATAAAGACGACGCACTTTGGTCTTTTTCCACATCAGCAAACATTGCGAAGGGTGAAAGAATTGATAAGTAACAGGTTAAATTCTGGGAGTGAACGGGAATCTAACCCGTTACCTTTTGGATTTATAGCCTCACACCCTACCACTGATCCACTAAGCCTCTTTGTATTTATCTCTTCTGACTGACATTATACTTTTCTTACAAGCCAAGTGCAGCTTAATTTTTCTGAAAAGTCACGTGCATCACGCTTCTTTTCCGCACTACGAATTTCGAAAGCTTGGACAGATCACTTTCTTCCGTGACCATCCTTGGCAGTTCTTCAGAAAAAGTCAACTAAAATATCATTACAGTTTTTCCATTTGTAAAACAGTCTCATGTTGTAAATTGATATTTTAGATTCCGCAGCCGTCTAGATACATTCTTTAAATGCTCTGCAACTATTCGCTGCAGATATTATTCATTTCATAGTAAACTCGTAAGCGTGTGTATTTGTATACAATGATTTGGCCATTTATTATGCGTCTCGCGTACAGTGTTTTTCTAAATGTCCGTTATTTAGTGCTGCTAAAGGGATAGGACAAGGTACTGACGAACAGTGGAAGAAACGATGAGGAGTTTACACTGGCACAAACCTATATACAAGTTTCGTTTTGTCTCTGCGCCCTTTCTGTTGTTACCATATTAGTAAGTTGCCGACATACATAATAATTACGAGAATTGTATGGAATTTCTGTCTCTCTTTCACCCAGCAGACAATTTTCAGCGATTGCGATACCTACCAGAATCCCCATCACAACCCCGCATGGTTTGTAAAAGGCTTTGATAAACGTCAGGTAATGGCTGGTAAATCAGTGAAAATGTGTATTTTAAATCCTACTAAAATTTGCATAATCAAATTCGCTTAATTCGATATTCCTTAATACTGTTGATCGATGGTAGACGCACAACTGTTGTTTCCTGCGCATTAAATGAACTTAACTAAGTACACAGAGACGAAAGACGCAAAAGAGATGAAGAAGAGAGGAAAAAGAGGAGAATAAAAGAGAATAAAAGAGGAGAATAAAAGACATGGAAATGAAAAAGAGAATAAATGATGAAGAGATGAACAAAAGAAAAAAGAGTGTACTCTGGACTATGTATTGATGTATTGCGTAAATTAAAAACAGAAATGTACGATAAGAAACGTGTAGTGTGGTCTGTGAATTGTGTGATGTTAATTACGTGTGAGTTTCAGCATAAGAGAACTACAAAAACCCGTAATTAAAGGTTGTCTACAGAGTAAGATCCATCATTAAATACAACATCGCGTTTGTTTATGTTATAGTAAAGGCACGCAACTCACACATCGCGAGAAAAATTTTGTAATAGACAAACAACACACTTAAGAGTGGGAATTATTTCCAGAAAGCGCGATACAGGAAAAAATACAAGAAAATTATCACTGGTAGCAGCAAATGTTACTTTATAACAAACAAAAACATTAGACATGCTAATGCAAGGTGAAGAAATTAATTAAACATTAGTAATAATCCAAAATATGTCTTTGCTTTCGTCTGACAAACCGCACACGAACAAATTTATAGATAAATTAATAAAGACAACTCACTGAGGACACTGGAACTACGCTGAATCATAGAAGGGACATAAAACAAAAGCAAAAATAATTGTCTGTTGCAATTACGTACTTTTGCCAGTGTATTGGAATAGAACTGGAACAAACGACTGATTGCATCCGTAATGATTAAGTAGTCTGTGTTTGGAATTAAATGCTGCGCCCAGCAGTTGCAGTCTTTCGGTGAGGAACAAAGGCAGAATCGTAAAAAAGCCGGAATTGTAAAATTCGGCCTGTCGGAAAAATCTGCAGGCAAGCACTACCGGGTCGGGATGGGACAGCGCATTAGCCTCGCGCATTGTTCGGCGCGCGCGTCCGACTCGAGTGCTCGTTAAAATTGGATCGACTGGTGCGTCCGGTCGGCGAGCGATCGATCGATGGCGTCCGCGCGTGCCCTTGCCCGTGCGGAGCAGCGCGCTCGATATCTCGCCGTGTGCTGGTGACCGACTGCCTGAAGGAGGGGCGTTTCGCAGGGTCACACTGGCCAGAATACCTACTAAGTTTGTGTAACTGTAAGGGAATACAACTGTGATAGGTGCACAGTAAATTCGCATGGTTTTATATAATCACCATCATCTGTCGTGGCAAAAGAATAAAATGACAGACCAACACTCTGAGGTCCTCTAAGGTATACTCAACAATTCAGTTTTTATCTCCGTATGTTTTCAGCGTCCGAATCTTTTTTCTGAATGATTGCTTTCAGCACACGAAAATCCGTTTTATAACTTCAAACGCTTTTATTTTAAAGGCATCTACAGTGGATTTTTTAGCTACACGTCTGTCATGCGAAAATATGCGTTTCCTCTCATTTGGTGATTTTGGCGGGACACACCAGTAACTTAAAAATTGCCTTTGATATAAAAGGCGAAATGCGTCGGAAAAGTAAATAAATATTATGTTAAAACAAAAAAAGGCGCTTGAACTTTTAAAACAGATACTTATCTTGCTGCTGCGGAAAATGGCTGCATCAACAATTTGTTATGCGTAGCCTATTTCTAATTCCATATACTTCCCACACAAACATGGACAGAAGTGTCGAACTACCCAAGCAGCTACTGTCAACAATACGCAAACGAAAAATCGGTTGTCCTGTTGTAAAATTTTCTTCGACTGAATCGCAGTTCAAACCCAAAATGCGAGCACTAATGTTAACAAGTATTCCTGGTTTGCAGATCACATGCTGTTATTTCCACAGAAATATGAACCACAAATTAATTAGGAATTAAAGTATGTAATATTTTACAAAGGGGTATAAAAATATCAAAATACTCTCCAGGAGTGCCCCTATATTAAGTTCCAGAAGAAAACGAATGACCAACTGAAGGTGGCAGAACAATACTGTTATCCACTAATACTGTTATCCACCAATTATTGATATATCATAGTTCAAGCAAGATTTCGTATGTTGAACTGCTGAAGACAATGACTGGATGTCTAGGAACAGAAATACACGGAAGAGTAAAAACGACAATGAAAGGTTTGGATAAACCAAATACAGTTTTAAAAACAATGGTTCCAAGTGTCTGAAGTGGGATGTTTAAAGTCAGGGCGCATTGCCAGTTGTATAGATTGCAGTGCGGCAGGGACTAAAGAAATTATTATTATATGATACTTAAGTTCTAACAGTAGCCATGTTGGCAGATTAACTTACGGGAATTCAGACCCCTATTATCCAAACAACTATTATTATCTCTTTTGCCCAAATACGTTCTAGCATCTTTGTGGTATTAACGGTGTGTATTTTTATTATGATCTTATTCTCCAGGTTGTTGGTGACTGCAAGATCATCTTTTGATTATTGTGTAAGTTGCTGTAGTTCTTTTTGTTAAAGCTGTCTTCATCTCCATTTTCATCTGTTACAGAAACACAAACACCAACATGGTATACAGCCTTTTACTGAATCACACTTACAAGCTGAAACTTCGGTAACTTCAGAAAGACATAAGTCGTCAACAGGGACAAAACACACAACATCAAACAAAACTTGTGCAGTTCGTTACTGGGTCTCGTTATATGACAATCAAGCTCGTTAAGCGGTATCGCTCGTTATCATACATGAAAGGTTAAAGGGCACGTAGAATTTTTGGTACTCTAACCCGATAAAACTGTTTTCTTTTTTTTTTCTATAGATGTCTAGCTCGGTAAGGAAACGCTTTATAGGGTGCTATCGTAAAACAGAATCAGTGTATTGTAATGGATACGCTGCCGATCGTAGCTAGTAGTTTTATGCATAATTGTATGAGCTCCTTTCTATGTATAGCATTGGAGACATTTTAGCTGTTTGCTTTGCTTTTGTATTATTCAGCCCAGTCCGCAGTAGTACACAGAACAGAAGCACCGGTTCTTGTATCCGCCAGTTACCCATGTTGCTTGTTAGGCCAACTTTTTCACAGTAGTCGGCTGTTTCCCACCACGATATCTGCTCGTCTAATTGTGAAAATGAACACCGTTCCATTGCGTGTTTCTTTCCTTCAACTGCGTTTCTTTGGCAAATTGGAACGTTCCCATGTAGAGAACGTAGGCAGCATTCAAATTAAATTGTGGAAGCACATTAAATTGTCAGTTAGGAGGCGGAAAATCAATGTTTCACCTTATTATCCTGAATTCCTCCCTACCTCCCTCGTCCACCCCCCCCCCACCCTCTCTCTCTCTCTCTCTCTCTCTCTCTCTCTCTCTCTCTCATTATGACACAGACACACACACACACACGCGCGCGCTTTATTTTCCTATTAGGCGTGGCAACGTTGCTTTGCGTATGTTGGAAGAGATACGTGGGATATGAACAGTTCGTCTGGTGGCACTGAAAACACATCGCAGGAGAAAGAAAATGGAGATTAAATCGAAGAAAATATAAGAACTGAAGAAAATTGTTATAAGAGCAACTAAATTTGCAAAAATTGTTTACCTATAAGGCAAAAGAGATTTATAGATTTATAATGACGTTTCGGGTGTGTCAGTGCGTTAGTTAGGAGCAAGCTTATTTTATGCTATAAGAAACAGGCAACTACCTGTATGTATTCTCAGCCATACAGTGTGTTTCAGGAGTGGTAGTAACTATTTTACAACACACTAGTATGTACTAAGCCGAATAAAACATTTCATATAACATGTGTCCATTCTGATTGCTTACGAGATAACAGCTGCTTTCAGAGAGAAGTTTTCATTGCGTGGGTTGGTACCCCCGTTGTTATGACTTTATTTATCGATTGTCAATTTTGTCTTGAAGTTAGAGTTGTGAAGTTGTGCTTTCTGGAGGCACATTTTCAAGAATGCTTCTCTGTAAATATGTGGTGTGCTGCGATAGGCAATCAGTTGATTGGGCATGTTGTGTTCCCGCATCGTTTTGCAGGTACCCATTACCTATACATTTTTGAAAATGGGCTTCGCATTATTGAAAGAGGTTTCTTTGGCTGCAGGGATGGGTATACCCTTCCAGTATGATGCGGCCCCTGCACAATCTAGTCACCAGGTCACGCATCATCAGCGCACTGGACACGCATTCGGAAGGACGACGGTTCAATCCCGCGTCCGGCCATTCTGATTTAGGTTTTCCGTGATTTCCCTAAATCGCTCCAGGCAAATGCCGGGATGGTTCCTATGAAAGGGCACGGCCGACTTTCTTTCCCATTCTTCCCTAATCCTATGAGACCGATAACCTCCCTGTTTGGTATCTTCTCCCAAACAACCAATCAATCACGCATCATCTATACCTAACATTTCCCGGAAAATGGATCGGCAGAAATAGTCACGTTTCTTGGCTACCAAGGTCCCCGGTTCTTAACATTTTAGATTGTTACCTATGCTGAAGGTTGAAAGGCGAAGTCTACAAGAAGAACATAGACACAGGAGACAGACTGACCATTCGGATTACGAATAGCGCTGCCAGTACAAAAGAAAAGAAAGATGATCTCAGAAGAGCTACATGTGGTGGTGTGAAGACAATTCGAAAGTGCGTTGAGGTGGAATTTATGAAAATAAAGTTTGTGCTTGAAACTTCCCGGCAGATTAAAACTTTGTGCCGAATTGGGACTCGAACCTGGGACCTTAGCCTTTCGCGGGCAAGTGCTCTCCCGATTGACGTATCCAAGCACGGGTCACGATCCACGCTCACAACCTAACTTCCGCGCCGGCCGGTGTGGCCGAGCGGTTCTAGGCGCTTCAGTCCGGAACCGCGCGACCGCTACGGAGGCAGGTTCGAATCGTGTCTCGGGCATGGATGTGTGTGTGATGTCCTTAGGTTAGTTAGGTTTAAGTAGTCCTAAGTTCTAGGGGACTGATGACCTCAGATGTTGAGTCCCATAGTGCTCAGAGCCATTTGAACCATTTTGAACCTAACTTCCGCCGGCACCTCATCTCCTACTTCCGCGAGAGACAGAGGATCCAGGTTCGAATCCTCGTCAACCACACAGTTTTAATCTTCTAGGAAGTTTCAAATCGGCGCACACTCCGCTGCAGAGCGAAGATTCATTCTGCAACTTTGAACTGAATCACTTGCCTTTGCCTGTGAATATTTGTTTGAGTTATATTCTAACAGCTGTATCACTGCAACCAGTAAAAAGTGGACCCAAGTTATATGGAATGTTTTATTCGAATTTGTCTAAAATAATTACTATTCCTCCTGAAAAACATTGTATTAAACAACACCTTGCCGACTCACACTGTCTATATGTGGCGTTAATATCACACTGAAGGCGCATAGCAATGTTGACTGGCAGACCAAGAGGAGATTGCGCCGCCTAATTCAAATGGTTTTCTGAAGCTGCTAAACATGTAGCGTATTCAAGAGCCAGGTTCTGCGGTCATAATACATATGCCATCAACGACGGCGGTATGTATGTAGCAGTGGAGTATGAAGTATCTCTGTGCTATTTGGCTCGCAGACTACGGTTACACCCCGGAGGAAACAACAAACGACAAATTAGAGATGAGGTGATGTGGGTTCCATACACTAGTCGGTCTGCTTTCATTCTGTGCGACTCACAACTTTCACGTGAGGCAGCTGTTCTCTCTTTCTCTTTCTTACTTTCTGACTTATAAGAGAGAGGCATCTCCTTAACACATGGAATTTCCGGGCGGGAAGGAGCGCCTGGTCCCCGGCACGAATCCGCTCGGCGGGTCTGTGTCGAGGTCCGGTGAACCGACCAGTCTGTGGATGGTTTTTAGGCGGTTTTCCATCTGCGTCGACGAATGCGAGCTGGTTCCCCTTATTCCGTCTCAGTTACACTATGTCGGCGATTGCTGCGCAAACACGTTCTGCACGTACGCGTACACCACCATTACTCTACCACGCAAACATAGGGGCTACACTCGTCTGGTGTGAGACGTTCCCTGGGGGGTCCACCGGGGGCCGAACCGCACAATAACCCTGGGTTCGGTGTGGGGCGGCGGAGGGGTGAAGTGGACTGCGGTAGTCGTCGTGGCGTCGTGGGGTTGTGGACCACTGCGGCTGCGGCGGGGACGGAGCCTGTCCGTCGTTTCTAGGTCCCCGGTTAACAAACAAAACAATACAACAGATGGAAGGTATTGCAGGGCTATTTAGCTTTGTTGGGAGAAAAAAAGAAATGAAGGAAAAGCATGTTATGATAAGCATACTAAAGGGTACATCTGAAACTGAATAGCAGTTCATGCTCACGTAGTAATGGTCCATAAATCTAGCTGAAAATATTTTTTTTTACTTCACTCCTTATTCGACCATTCTGGGATTAACATTTTGCTTTTCGGGTTATTGTGTGTTAGGAACTGTATGCACTGCTCATAACATGTAAGCTTTCACGGCCCGCGTCTTCATTAATTAAAACTTCCGTGCTGAATTGTCGTGGTCCATATATAAAACTGCTTCTCCTTCCTGACGTTTCGTTGCCTACTGCGGGCAACATCTTCTGAGGTGAGTCGGCGACTGGCTGCTAGGCGCTTGAGGTCCCTCTTATAAAGAGCGCTTAATGAATAATGTATGCACTGCGTTTTGTTGCAATTAAGGTACCTTGTCTGGAAACCTCGAGCTGATGCTACCAGTCCTGTTCAGCCATTTATGTTACGTTACACATCTATCAGAGCGACACTTTTATACGAATAAAATAATGTGTCACGTCTAATGGCTATATATATATGAGAACCTAATGCCCGCTGTTTGCTAGGTACGAAACGAGAACATGGATCAGTGTGCTTTATACTTCCACTATAATCAAACTTATGCAAAAGTATAGCATCTTCCACGCACTCCAATGTTTACGTTAAATGAAAACCGACACATAGTGCCCGCAGCTGACTAACAAGTAATTCCCAAAAGTATAATTTGCGGATTTTTCTCTTGTCCCTTTCAGTTCTTTTAGTTACTTGTACTCAAATTGCCGACCGCGGCGGCCAAGCGGTTCTACGCTCTTCAGTCCGGACCCGCGCGACTGCTACGGTCGCAGGTTCGAATCCTGCCTCGGGCATGGATGTGTGTGATGTCCTTAGGTTAGTTAGGTTTAAGTAGTTCTAAGTTCTAGGGGACTGATGACCTCAGATGTTAAGTCCCATAGTGCTCAGAGCCATTTGAACCATTTTGTACTCAAATTCCCCCTTTTCTCAGAGAACCACACACTATAACACTCGTACCATAATAACAAACAAACGGATATCCAACAACGCACAGACACGACAAGACAAACATTAGACGACCGAAAAACACACAGCAGTGGTGGTGGTAACGCTATTGTGGAGTAAAGACACTCAGCCAACATACGTTTTGAAAAATCATAATGTAAGTGAAGTGTTTAAGTGAAATGTGTTAGTAAACGCGGAAAATCGGACATCCTGAAGTATATAGAACAACGAGGAACAATACCAAGGCGACATATATGGGATGATAATATTAAATAAGTAAATGAAAAATAATAGTACCGAGTGAAGTGGCGCTGTGGTCACCACACGGGATTCACATTCTGCAGGAGGACTGATCAAATTGGTGTGCGACCATCCAGGTTTAGGTTTCCCGGGATTTCCCTAAATCTTTCAAGGCAAGGGCCGGGATGGTTCCTTTGAAAGACCGCGGCCAGTTTCCATATTGATCCCAGAAACACTCAGAGCTAGTGCTCTGCCTTTGATGACCTCGGTGTCGATGGGGCTTGAAACCTAATTTTCCTTCCTTCCATCATGTTTATGTGTAAATATAGTGTATTACCGCTGCTACCCGTTGACAGAAAACGGACTTCAGAAAAATTAATTCAGTATTTTCTGTGCGGAATTGAGTAAGGATTTAACCGGCTATTAAAGAACTTAATAGCTGCTTAATAACCTATTAACAGTCTCTAGACCAATTGACCTAATTAAATCACGGTCTCTGCAAGGGACAGTTATAACAAAGAGTGCTTCGGTGCATTTAAGCAATACGCGAAGTGTTTCTCTTAAGTATCCAATCTGAGTTTACTTCTTGCACTCGGAGACAGTAGCGGGATGCTTTGGAATCTGCCCGACGAAGGGGGAGAAATTTCAGGCTTTGTAATAAAAATCGTCTGCAAAAAGAAAAGTATGGTCATTGTGTAACGGTAAGGTCATTACAGACTGCATACAAGGTCGGGTCGGACACCAAGTTGAAAGAAGTCGGCCATCCTTTCTTCTTTTCCTTCTTAAAACAAACTACCGCAACGATTTAGTAATCAATTGAAAAAAAACTATAGATGGTAGCAATATCAAACCTTAGGAATGAAATAAACAGGAAGTGTCACAAAACGAAGGCGAAACGGCCGCAATACGAAAAACTCTAAAAATGGTCCTTGGAAGGACAGATTCAGCATATAAAAAAGTCAAAACAGCGTTCGGTGGAGTTAAAAGCAAATGCGGCAACATTAAGAATAAAAATGGGAATTACACCCTAAATCGCAGAGGAAAAGGAAGAAATGGGAGTCCATATGCAAAAGATAAAGGATACAGTATTAGAATCAGAAAGTTAACAGAGTTTTACAGGACTTGCGACAGAATAAAGCAGAATGGATGGATAACATTCCTTTTGAATTTATGGAATCATTGGCGGAGTGAGAACCAAGCGACTAGTCAAGTTGAGTGTAGAATATATAAGTCTGGATATGTACTATCAGACTTCGGAAAAATGTAATCCACGCAATCCCGAACATAGCCAGGGCAAGCGCGAGAGCTATCCGAAAATTAGGTTAACGGCTCTTCCATCCAAGTTGCTAACAAGAATAATACTGAAAAGAATGGAAAAGAAAATTGAGGATCTACTAGATAATGATTAGTTTGACTTGAGGAAAGGTGAAGATATCAGAGAAGCATTTCTCAGGTTGCGCTTGATGATGGAAGCAAGACTTAAGAAACTCCAGGAACATTCATAGGCTTTGTCGACATAGAAAAGGAAAATGCATTCGACAATGTAATATGGTGCCAGTTATTCGAAATTTTGAGAAACCAGTAGTAAGTTATTGAAAAGACGGATATACTATACGGCATGTACAAGAAAGCCAACGGCCTTGACGCAGTGGTAACACCGGTTCCCGCCAGATCACCGAAGTTAAGCGCTGTCGGGCTGGGCTAACACTTGGATGGGTGACCATCCGGTCTGGCGAGCGCTGTTGGCAAACTGAGGAGCTACTTGATTGAGAAGTAGCGGCTCCTGTCTCGGAAATTGACATACGGCCGGGAGAGCGGTGTGCTGACCACATGCCCCTCCGTATCCGCATCCAGTGAAGCCTGTGGGCTGAGGATGACACGGCGGCCGGTCGGTACCTTTGGGCCTTCATGGCCTGTTCGGGAGGAGTTTAGTTAGTTTTAAATTTTATGTATAAGAAACAAGGGGGAATAATGAGAATGGAAGAAACAAGAACTGCGTCCTCGGATTGAAAAGAATAGACGAATGGAATGTAGTCAAATGGCACTGTTGTTTAATATATACATCGAAGAAAATGGTTCAAATGGCTCTGAGCACTATGGGACTCAACTGCTGTGGTAATTAGTCCCCTAGAACTTAGAACTACTTAAACCTAACTAACCTAAGGACATCACACACATCCATGCCCGAGGCAGGATTCTAACCTGCGACCGTAGCAGTCGCACGGTTCCGGACTGCGCGCCTAGAACCGCGAGACCACCGCGGCCGGCTATATACATCGAAAAACCAATGATGAAAATAAAAGAAAAATTCAAACTACTCAGCACAGAATGTGGACTGAGAGTAAATCGAAGAAAGGTAAGTAATGAGGAGTAGCGGAAATGAGGTAAGTGAGAAACGTTCATGAAAATTCGCAGCGTTAAAGGCGCTGCAGTCTGGAACCGCAAGACCGCTACGGTCGCAGGTTCGAATCCTGCCTCGGGCATGGATGTTTGTGATGTCCTTAGGTTAGTTAGGTTTAACTAGTTCTAAGTTCTAGGGGACTGATGACCTCAGCAGTTGAGTCCCATAGTGCTCAGAGCCATTTGAAAATTCGCAGCCTGGACGCTGACGAAGTGAAGGAATTCTGCTGCCTTGGAAGCAAAAGAACACACGACAGCCGGTCGGGATGGCCGAGCGGTTCTAGGAGCTACAGTCTGGAACCGCGCGACCGCTACGGTCGCAGGTTCGAATCCTGCCTCGGGCATGGACGTGTGTGATGTCCTTAGGTTAGTTAGGTTTAAGTAGGTCTAGGGGACTGATGGCCTCAGAATTTAAGTCCCATAGTGCTCAGAGCCATTTCATTTCAACACATGACGGACTAAGCAAGGAGGACAAAAAAAGGAGATTAGCACAGGTACAGAAAGCATTCTTGGCAAGAGAAGTGACAGTATCGAACATCGGTCTTAACCTGAGGAAGAACTTTTGATAATGTACTCGTGGAGTACAGTATTGTTTGGTAGTGAATCTTGAACAGTGGAAAAACCGGAACAGAAGAGGTTCGAAGCTTTTGAGATGTGGTGCTACAGACGAATGTTAAAAATTACGTAGAGGTAAGAACTGAGGAGGTTCTCCACCGGATCGGCGAAGGAAGGAACATATGGAAAACAGAGAGGAATATAAGGGACAGGGCTACAGGACATGCGTTAAGACATCAGGGAATAACTTAGATTGTTACTAGAAAGAACAACAGCCGGTAAAAACTGTAGCGAAAGACGGAAATTGGAATACATCCAACAAATAAATGACGCTGTAGGATGCAAGTGCTACTCAGAGATGTAGAGGTTGGCACAAGAGAGGAAATCGTGAGGGGGCCGCATCAAACCAGTCACAAGACGTGACTCAAACATATGACAGAGTGATATTAGAATACAGACCCTCAAGACAGCGAGCCCAGGGCCGTAACCAATGCGCCAGCTCGTTCGCTAAAACTATTTGCCACTTGGGGGGCATCGATGTGTAAAGTGGGTGTTAAAAACACCTCTATGCGCTACGTGCACATGTTTTTATTATTATAACAAGAAAGTTATTGTTGCTTCGTGGCGGTGCATTTGTTGGCAGTTGCTTCAAGACTAGGAGAGGTTTCACACGCGAGATGTTGCGTGGTTAGGCGCTTAAGGGAAAGGGAAGCTATTTTGGAGCGAACATTTTTAAATTTTTAAGGCGTCGTAAATTAAATTTACCGCTAGTATCAGCTGTACTGCAGAGCACAGCCTTTTTTTCTTTTTTTTAGTTTTCGTCGCACTGGAACCCAAAATACTAAACAGGATGAGTCAGAAGTTGTAATCTCTGTTCCTCTTCTTCTTCTTCTTCTTTTTCTGTCTTTAAGAGATTAGGCCTACCGATAAAAACATTTCAAAACCTGTTTCTCGCGGATACCCTTCACACAATAACTAAAGGATAAAGTTTTATCGCTTACTACCTTCTCGCTGTTCGTCATCAGACATGACGTTCTAATTCAATAATTCTTTACTAAAAACTCTATTCGCAACACATTTTGCAGACAATATCCGCAGTATCACTGAATTATGTCATGGTGCACCCCATAGTTCAAGAGATATGACGTTACAAATATTCAGACGCGTGAACACTAGCTTAAAACAAAGTTCGATTCCTTAAAGAATCTGTAATTGGGGGTGGGTCTGAGGCGAGTGTCACTTGTTTTTGACTGATTCGAATACTACATTCTCTGTAACATGTGTCCAGTTTTTATTGTTTTTCAAATGGCATTTTATTCGGTTTTAGTGGTAGCTTGATTGCGCAATAAAATACTTGAACTAAAAGCGTGCATGCCATCATTTAACAAACAATAAGCATTGCACAGATGTTATATGAAATGCTGTATTCGAATTAGTCTAAAATATTTATATTCCAGAAAACCCGTTGTACTATGTTGGGTTCAGTAAAACAATTTTATAAACTGTGGTCCCGTACTACAAGAAGGCAATTCTTACTGGTTAGAGAGATACATTGCCGGCCAGAGTGGCCGAGCGGTTCTAGGCGCTACAGTCTGGAACCGCGCGACCGCTACGGTCGCAGGTTCGAATCCTGCCTCGGGCATGAATGTGTGTGATGTCCTTAGGTTAGTTAGGTTTAAGTAGTTCTAAGTTCTAGGGGACTGATGACCTCAGTAGTTAAGTCCCATAGAGCTCAGAGCCATTTGAACCATTTGAAGAGAGGTACAGCTGTAAGAACGTAATCCAAACAAATAGTCATAGGAGGCTTTAAGCTAAGGGAAATTATTAATTTGAAAGTTGATTTTGATAAATGCTATTTGCAACTTCAGTGCCGTCTCGAATTCTCTTGGCAACACCACGAGTAGCTCTTTTGAAGTGGTATAGGAGTTCTTTTATAAGGACACTACTCATAATCCGAACGACCAACTCGTCTCGTGTGTCTTCTTTCTCTTTGCAGACTTCGCTCTTCAATCGCCATCGCAGGCAAAAATCTAAAGGTTAAGGTCGGAGTCGCAATCGGGCACACAATTTCAATCCGAAAGGAGGCATGAAATCAGCACACACTCTACCGCAAACTAAAAATTAATTCTGCAGACAATGCTCTACGCTGTGGCTTAGCCACTTTTCTGCAGTATCCTTTCTTGCAAAAGTGTTAGACCCGCAAGGTACCTATGCAGGAGAGCTTCTGTTGAAACTTCCTGACATTAAAACTGTGTGCCGGACCAGAGACTCGAAGTGTGCAAGGTTCGCAGGAGAGCTTCTGTGAAGTTTGGAAAGTAGGAGACGCGGTACTGGCTGTGAGAACGGGGCGTGAGTCGTGCTTGGGTAGCTCAGATGGTAGAGCACTTGCCCGCGAAAGGCAAAGGTCCCGAGTTCGTGTCTCGGTCTTGCACACAGTTTTAATCTGACAGGAAGGTTCATATCAGCGCACACTCCGCTGCAGAGTGGAAATCTCATTCCGGGAACTTCTGTTGAAGTTTGGAAGGTGGTGGAGACATACTGGTGGAATCACAGCCATGAGGGTGGGGTCATGTTCGAACAACGCAGTAGATAGAGCATTTGCCCGCGAGAGACAAAGGTTCTGGGTTCAAGTCCTGGTCCATCTCAAAGCTTTACCTTCCAGATAGTTTCAGCATTAGTCCCCACCTTTAAAGCTTTCAGGTTCGAGTCCTGGTCGATCTCAACAGTGTTAGTCTTGCAATTAATTTCAGCAACAGTTCTCACCTGCAGGCTTCTTACTGGAGCAGCGAGCGGAGAAGCAGGCTCGGCCCACTTGGCTGGGTACACGGGCGCAAGTAGGTGGTGTGGATGTCACGGCGCCTGCCTCGTGACGTCACGCTGCGTGGGCGGCAGCCGCGTCGCCTGGCGTGGTCGTGGTCCGCTTACTCCTCGCGCACCGCCGGTCTCCGCCGCTTCCGCTGTATGCGCCGGCCACCGCCGCTGCGTCTATTACCGTACCGCCCTTCCGAGAAACGGAGCGGCGCAGCTCTGCCTTTCATTAAGCTGAGTGCCGTTCGTGAAGCACGGGAATTCCCCTGAAAAACCAATACCCTCACTAGTGTAGAAACGGGCGTCTGGCGTACTACTCCATGATCGTCAATTCGGCACACAGCTTTGTTGCGACGTAACTATTCGTTCTTCTTCCGGCTCCACAGCCGATGACACTCACAAGGGGACCGCGCCTACTCGTCATCACCGATTTCTTCCAAATAAGTGCTATTTGCAGGACTTGAGCGGAAATGAAAGTTACAGAAGTGGGAGAGCCAGATGGTCAAGCGTTTAGGGGAAAAAAAAGAAAATTACCACATTTAGCGTGGATCGGATGAGGCGTGGGCAATTTATGTCAGCGTAGTTTCCAAGCGGAGGCTGGTGCCACGCAAAGAAGGGTCGTCGAGCAGATGCGCAAAACTATAGACCTTTATCTCTGACGTCGATCTGTTGTAGAATTTTAGAACATGTTTTTCGCTCGCGTATCATATCGTTTCTGGAAACCCAGAATATACTATGTAGGAATCAACATGGATTCCGGAAACAGCGATCGTGTGAGACCCAACTCGCTTTATTTGTTCATGAGACCCAGAAAGTGTTGGATACAGGCTCCCAGGTAGATGCCATTTTCCTTGACTTCCGGAAGGCGTTCGGTACAGTTCTGCACTGTCGCCTGATAAACAAAGAGCCTACGGAATATCAGACCAGCTGTATGCCTGGATTGAAGAGTTTTTAGCAAACAGAACACAGCATGTTGTTCTCAATGGAGAGACGTCTACAGACGTTAAAGTAACCTCTGGCGTGCCATAGGGGACTGTTATGGGTCCATTGCTTTTCACAATATATGTAAATGACCTAGTAGATAGTGTCGGAAGTTCCATGCGGCTTTTCGCGGATGATGCTGTAGTATACAGAGAAGTTGCAGCATTAGAAAATTGCAGCGAAATGCAGGAAGATCTGCAGCGGATAGGCACTTGGTGCAGGGAGTTGCAACTGACCCTTAACATAGACAAATATAATGTATTGCGAATACATAGAAAGAAGGATCCTTTATTGTATGATTATATGATAGCGGAACAAACACTGTTAGCAGTTACTTCTGTAAAATATCTGGGAGTATGCGTCCGGATCGATTTGAAGTGGAATGATCATATAAAATTAATTGTTGGTAAGGCGGGTACCAGGTTGAGATTCATTCGGAGAGTCCTTAGAAAATATAGTCCATCAACAAAGGAGGTGGCTTACAAAACGTTCGACCTATACTTGAGTATTGCTCATCAGTGTGGGATCCGTACCATGTCGGGTTGACGGAGGAGATAGAGAAGAACCAAAGAAGAGCGGCGCGTTTCGTCACAGGGTTTTCTGGTAAGCGTGACAGCGTTACGGAGATGTTTAGCAAACGGAAGTGGCAGACTCTGCAAGAGAGGCGCTCTGCATCGCAGTGTAGCTTGCTGTCCAGGTTTCGAGAGGGTGCGTTTCTGGTCGTTCCACACTCTCTGTAGCATGTCAGGCGTAACAGTTTGGATAGCTGCTGTTATTTCTCGTTTCAAATCATCAATGGTGGCTGGGAGAGGTGGCCGAAACACCATATCCTCAACATACCCCCATAAGAAAAAATCGCAGGGGGTAAGATCAGGGCTTCTTGGAGGCCAGTGATGAAGTGCTCTGTCACGGGCTGCCTGGCGGCCTATCCATCGCCTCGGGTAGTTGACGTTCAGGTTTCATAACTAACCTTTTTCGTAGGACTCTCCATACAGTTGATTGTGGAATTTGCAGCTCTCTGCTAGCTCTGCGAGTCGATTTTCCTGGGCTGCGAACAAATGCTTGCTGGATGCGTGCTACATTTTCATCACTCGTTCTCGGCCGTCCAGAACTTTTCCCTTTGCACAAACACACATTCTCTGTAAACTGTTTATACCAACGTTTAATACACCACCTATCAGGAGGTTTAACACCATACTTCGTTCGAAATGCACGCTGAACAACTGTCGTCGATTCACTTCTGCCGTACTCAATAACACAAAAAGCTTTCTGTTGAGCGGTCGCCATCTTAGCATCAACTGACGCTGACGCCTAGTCAACAGCGCCTCAAGCGAACAAATGTACAACTAAATGAAACTTTATAGCTCTCTTAATTCGCCGACAGATAGTGCTTAGCTCTGCCTTTTGTCGTTGCAGAGTTTTAAATTCCTAAAGTTGTGGTATTCTTTTTGAATCACCCTGTATTGCTTCCCCCTACTTATACCTCCCGAGGAGATCACGAATGTAAAATTAGAGAGATTCGAGCGCGCACGGAGGCTTTCCGGCAGTCGTTCTTCCCGCGAAACATACGCGAGTGGAACAGGAAAGGGAGGTAATGACAGTGGCACGTAAAGTGCCCTCCGCCACACACCGTTGGGTGGCTTGCGGAGTCTAAATGTAGATGTAGATGAAAGAGTATAGAGTGATAAGCGGCGGTTAGTGGAGTCGAGTCCGAGTCCTTATGCGGGAATATATTTTTCTTTTTCTCATTTTGAGTTTTTACTTTCTTTCACTGCATATTAACCAAAATAATACTCAATACAGCATATTTCTTAATATTTTCGGCAAACGCATGAAAAGAAAAGGCAGAGGAAAATTTGGAATTGTAAATAAATTTCCAGGAATGAATTGTGCTTAAGGCGTGCACGAGGACGCTGCAAATTACTTTCCAAAAAGATGGTTCAAATGGCTCTGAGCACTATGGGACTTAACTTCTGAGGTCATCAGTCCCCTAGAACTTAGAACTACTTAAACCTAACTAACCTAAGGACATCACACACATCCGTGCCCGAGGCAGGATTCGAACCTGCGACCGTAGTGGTCCCGCGGTTCCTGACTAAAGCACCTAGAACCACTCGGCCACCGCGGCAGACCCTCCTGAACGAGAAGACCTAGGACGCAGCGCCCAGACGGCGGGAGAACGGATGCTGTACGTGGACCGCGCGCGGGGTAGGACCGTACCGACTCATAGCAAGCGCCTGAGAGAGGAGAGGGATTGTCCTATATATACCTGGCGCCGGGCCACCGCCGGTCAGTAAATCAGCGCACCTGATGTTGGCAATGTGGTAGATTGCCGAAATATTGTGTCCTATGCACACTCATACCAGGCTGTTCACCCGGGATTTATTTCGTCATGTTTGAGAAAGTTCCTGGGTGCATTATACGTTCCCACCTCTCGCCATATGATGGCACGACCAGCATCTACATCTACATGGTTACTCTGCAATTCACACTTAAGTGCCTGGCAGAGGGTTCATCGAACCATTTTCATACTACTTCTCTACCCTTCCACTTTCGAATGGCACTTGGGAAAAAGGAACATCTAAATCTTTCCGTTCGAGCTCTGATTTCTCTTATTTTATTATGATGATCATTTCTCCCTACGTAGGTGGGTGTCAACAAAATACCGGGTGATCAAAGGTCAGTATAAATTTGAAAACTTAATAAACCACGGAATAATGTAGATAGGTAAAAATTTACCACATGCTTGGAATGACATGGGGTTTTATTAGAACAAAAAAAAAAAAAAAAAAAAAAAAACAAAGTTCACAAAATGTCCGACAGATGGCGCTGGACAACAAAACGTTAGTGACTGCGCATGACAATCGTGTATAAAAGGAGCTGTAATGAGAGAGAGAATCAGATGCGCCAGCAGTCGCAGCATGTTAACGTTACTCGAACAGGCGTTTTTAGTGAAGCTGTATTATCAGAATGGGGAATGTGCTAGTACAGTGTTACGATACTATTGCCATAGGAAGGGGATTCAAACGGGTAAAGGTCCGTTGACAAATGCAGCTGTGGCGAGAATCATTTCGAAGTTCGAAGCCACGGGTTGTTTAGACGATAGACCCCATAGTGGCCGCCCGAGCACAAGGCGTAATGCTGCTGAAACAGTTCAGGAAGAAATGGAGACTGTAGCGGGTTCGTCTATGCGCGGGGAAGTCAGCGTTCGTGCAGTCGCACGTCGCACCGGCATTCCATACACTACTGTTTGGTTGGCACTTAGGCGTACCCTCCGATGCTGTCCGTACAAAATCCATCGGAATCATGAACTGTTACCTGGCGATTTCGTGAAGCTGAGGGCATTTGCGGTGTGAGCCTTTCAAAAGATGGCGGAAGATGACGATTGGTTGAGTAACGTGTTGTGGACCGACGAAGCTAGTTTCACGCTCCGAGGGTCCGTCAATGCCAACAACTGCAGAATTTGGGCTACCGAAAATCCTTGAACTGTCGTGGAAACTCCATTGCACGACGAGAAAGTCACGGTATGGGTTGGATTTACCACATCTACCGTTATCGGGCCTTTTTTCTTCGAGGAAATGCGTGATTCTGGTTTTGTAACTGCTACCGTGACGGGTGAGAGGTATGCCGATATGTTACAGAATCGCATCATCCTTAGCCTGGCTGATAAACACCTGCTGGAACGTACGATGTTTATGTAGGATGGCGCTCCAACCCATATTGCTAGACGCCTGAAAGATCTCTTGAGAGCGTCTTTTGGTGATGATCGTGTGCTCAGCCGCCACTTTCGTCATGCTTGGCCTCCCACGTCCCCAGACCTCAGTCCGTGCGATTATTGGCTTTGGGGTTACCTGAAGTCGCGAGTGTATCGTGTACCTGAAGTCGCGAGTGTATCGTGATCGACCGACATCTCTAGGGATGCTGAAAGACAACATCCGAGGCCAATGCCTCACCATAACTCCGGACATGCTGTACAGTGCTGTTCACAACATTATTCCTCGACTACAGCTATAGTTGAGGAATGATGGTGGAAATATTGAGCATTTCCTGTAAAGAACATCATCTTTGCTTTGTCTTAATTTGTTATGCTAATTATTGCTATTCCGATCAGATGAAGCGCCATCTGTCGGACATTTTTTGAACTTTTGTATTTTTTTGGTTCTAATAAAATCCTATGTCATTCCTAGCGTGTGTGTCAGTTTGTACCTCTCTATCTACATTATTCCATGATTTATTCAGTTTTCAAATTTATACTGACTCTTTGATCACCCAGTATTTTCGGATTCGGAAGAGAAAGTTGGCGATTGAAATTTCGTAAATAGATCTCGCCGCAAAAAAAACAGCCTTTGTTTCAGTGATTGCCACCCCAGCTCGCGTATCATATCAGTGACACTCTCACCCCTATTGCGCGATAACACGAAACGAGCTGCCCTTCTTTGCACTTTTTCGATGTCCTCCGTCAATCCTACTGGTAAGGATCCCACATAGCGCAGCGATATTCCAGCAGAGGACCGACAAGTGTAATGTAGGCTGTCTCTTTAGTGGGTTTGTCGCATCTTCTAAGTGTTCTGCCAACAAAGCGCAGTCATTGTTTCGCCTTCCCCACAATATTATCTATGTGCTCTTTCCAGTTTAAATTGCTCGTAATTGTAATTCCAACGTATTTAGTCGAATTGACAGCCCTTAGATTTGTGCGATTTATCGTATACCCAAAATTTATCGGATTTCTTTTAGTATCCATGTGGATACCCTCGCACTTTTCTTTGTTTGGTGCCAATTGCCACTTTTCCCACCATACAGAAATTCTCTCTAGATCGTTTTGCAATTGGAACTGATCGTCTGATGATTTTCCTAGACGGTAAATTACAGCGTCATCTGCAAACAATCTGAGGGGGCTGCTCAGATTATCACCTAGATCTTATTTAAATCAGGAACAGCCGAGGGCCTATGACACTACCTTGCGGAACGCCAGATATCACTTCTGTTCTACTCGATGATTTACCGTCTATCACTACGAACTGTGACCTCTCTGAGAGGAAATCACGAATCTAGTCACACAACTGGGACGATACTCCACATGCACGCAATGTGATTAATAGTCGCTTGTGAGAAACGGTATCAAAAGCCTTCTGGAAATCTAGGCAGGGAGGCAAAATGTTCCATGGGCTCACTGATCTCCATCCCTTTGAAAACGGAACACTTCCTGGTGAACGTTATTGTGACATGGTACTTCTTTCCCACGTGCGTCTTTTCAGGGATAGAGGAGTTCATGGAACGAGAGGATATTCGGCGAATGGCGTGGCCTGCCCGTTCCTTCGATTTCATCGCCATCGAGCACGTGTGAGACCCATTACAGAACGTACACATACACAAACGCCAACCTAGCAGTTGTGAAGGGCACTGGTGGACGAATGGAACGCTCTACCAAACCGTGTGGGAAATATGAGAGCCGGCCGCTGTGGCCGAGTGGTCCTAGGCGCTTCAGTCCGGAACCGCGCTGCTGCTACGGTCGCAGGTTCGAATCCTGCCTCGGGCATGGATGTGTGTGCCACTAGGGGACTGATGACCTCAGATGTTAAGTCCCACAGTACTCAGAGCCATTTGAACTATATTTAAAACTTCAATTACTACATCGTTAAAAACATCAACTGCAATTTGGATGCTACAGCTCCGCTCTGCAACATAATTTCGCTAACTAAGAATTGTTTATTTACAATATGTTAATCGTTTGATGCACTTGCTTTCTATTCTGCTTGTCGTTTCTCCAACTTCATTTGAGATGGCCGTAGAATCGAGCCCGCGTTTTGCAGATCGTCTCTAGGGAGTTTTTCTGATTTATCGTATTGTCTTTCTGGTTTGTATCATATGGGGCAGTGAAGGTACATTACAAATAAAGAAGAACATTACGAGCCGGCCGTTGTGGCCGAGCTGTTCTTCAGTCCGGAACCGCGCTGCTGCTACGGTCGCAGGTTCGAATCCTGCCTCGGACATGGATGTGTGTGACGTCCTTAGGTTAGTTAGGTTTAAGTAGTTCTAAGTCTAGGGGACTGATGACCTCAGATGTTAAGTCCCATAGTGCTTAGAGCCATTTGAACCATTTTTTTTTTTTTAAATATGAAAGCGTGTTACAGAGCGTGTATTGCGGACCGTGGTAATCACACACCCTATTAAGAACCGTGTCCCCCTTTTGTAATGGCCAGGAGATCTTAACAAATCGCGATGACTTCAGTGTAATTATTGTCTTCGAATAAATGTAAATTTATTGTTCGTCTCATTCCGTATTGTTTCCCTTATCGTTTCCACTGTACTCTAGCAATTCTTTTCACGTGTGGCTCAAGTTTCATCGTGCTACGTTACATGACTGCGACATCACGGGACGGTTACTATCGTCCTTACATTTTGCAGACCACTGTGCTATCTACTTCGTGCAGTTGCGCTGAATTGTTAATCATTTTCATATCCAAGCACGTTTTACACCATCACGCCAATGTTGCCTTATACTACTGCAGTTTTAACGACCAGGAACCGAGTGAGGCGGCGTAGTGGTTAGCACACTGGACTCGCATTTGGGAGGACGACGGTTCCATCCCGCGTCCGCCCATCCTGATATAGGTTTTCCGTGATATCCCTAAATCGCTTCGGGCAAATGCCGGGATGGTTCCATTGATAGGGCACCGCCGGCTTCCTTCCCCATACTTCCCTAATCCGATGAGAACGATGACCTCGCTGTTTGGTCTCTTCCCCAAAATGAACCGAACGACCAGAAGTGTACATTTCGGTCCCACAGGGTAGCCCACCCTCCATCTGACGCAGCGCTGTCATACTGACAAAGAACCAGGGGTAACCCGAAACTTCCTGGCAGATTAAAACTGTGTGCCCGACCGAGACTCGAACTTAGGACCTTTGCCTTTCGCGGGCAAGTGCTCTACCATCTGAGCTACCGAAGCACGGTTCACGCCCGGTCCTCACAGCTTTACTTCTGCCAGTATCTCGTCTCCTACCTTCCAAACTTTACAGAAGCTCTCCTGCGAACCTTGCAGAAATAGCACTCCTGAAAGAAAGGATACTGCGGAGGCATGGCTTAGCCACAGCCTGGGGGATGTTTCCAGAATGAGATATTCACTCTGCAGCCGAGTGTGCGCTGATATGAAACTTCCTGGCAGATTAAAACTGTGTGCCCGACCGAGACTCGAACTCGGAAGTTTGGAAGGTAGGAGACGAGATACTGGCAGAAGTAAAGCTGTGAGGACCGGGCGTGTGTCGTGCTTCGGTAGCTCAGTTGGTAGAGCACTTGCCCGCGAAAGGCAAAGGTCCAGAGTTCGAGTCTCGGTCGGGCACACAGTTTAAATCTGCCAGGAAGTTTCATATCAGCGCACACTCCGCTGCAGAGTGAATATCTCATTCAGGGGTAACCCATTCACGGCGTTATGGTCTCGGTGTCTGCAGGAATCGGAAACGCAGGTAAAATAAAAACTACTGTATTCTGTGAAAAGCACGTTACTATGCCGCTCTCGTCTTTATAGTATTAAATTTCTGCTTTCAACGAAAGACACGTTAACCTAAAAGAATCGTTGGATACGAATGAAAAGAAGAGGCTGCAGGTTTTAAAAATTTAGAAGTCCTGCAGAATGCAACGGTAGTCCCAGTGAACCGAAAAGGGGTCGTTATAGCGCTCTGAGAAAGGCGTCGCAAACGAGAACTGTGAAGAATTCTCGTGGGAAGGCCGTAATTAAAGAACGCACCGCGCCGCCTGCGTCCGCACACCAAAGCGGCGGCAGTAGCAACGGCAGACGGCGCGGGAAGACCCCGGCCCGGCCAGCCTCCATCCTGGAGACGACTGCGCGGGCTTTTTAATCAAGAAGCCACACACAACGCGTGCTGTGCCCCTTGATTAAAATTAAAGCACTATAGGAAACCCTCCTCCTCAAATTCTCCGCCGTCTGCGGCGAGGAGACGGCCGAACGTTGCGGGTTTCATTAAGGGAACAACTTTCACAAGGCACCTTTCTGGTGCTCTTGTAGTACGGTCAGGGAAAGCCACTGTACTTCAGCGGCTCCCCCTGAAGGATATACACGGTGTCCCACAAGTAATGATCACTATTCAGGGATATGACAGTAACGATCATTGGAAAGACAAAAGTCCGGTTAACGTTGGCTCTAAAATGTACAGTAGTGGGAATCAGTATAAAGGCATCGACATTTGTAGGAATTTATTTACTTAGCGTATGGCTCATAACATTACAGTAAAAATTACAGAAACAACACGATTTAAAAAAATCACATATGTATAAACAGAACAATAAATAACAGTTTGTATATAAGGACACCACCAATTGTAAATTTACACTCACAGAAGAGCAATCACAAACAAACGTCCAGCTTAGATAATATATAGTCAAATAAATGGTTCAAGTGGCTCTGAGCACTATGGGACTTAACTTCTGAGGTCATCAGTACCCTAGAACTTAGAACTACTTAAACCTAACTAACCTAAGGACACCATACACATCCATGCCCGAGTCAGGATTCGAACCTGCGACCGTAGCGGTCCTGCGGTTCCAAACTGTAGCGCCTAGAACCGCACGGCCATCCCGGCCGGCATAATATATAGTCGATTGCCTCTTGGGTCGCCATTAGGAAATCCTGTGGGTCACCCTCATATGCCCTTAGTGGGCATTCCTGCACGATGTTTCACCGTCTGTCTCTCAGCGCCACAGTCGCAAGCGGCCGGAGGAAGTTTACCCCATCTGTGTAAGGAGTCGGCGCATCTCCCACAGTTCGTTCTGATGCGATTAAGAGCTGACCAAACTTTGCGAGGACAATCAAATCCTTTTGGTTTACTAAAGATGCATGGCATACTGTGGCAGTTTACTGCTGTTCTGCTCTCCCATTCCTCATTTATTTTGAAGTTGGTTTGGTGCAGCGCTTGTGCGGTCTTTAGTGGAGGATGCCAAGTCCGGAGTCGGTTTCCTTGGAGGTCGTGAGTATCTTCATGGATTTGTAATTGAGGTTTGGTCATGATTTTCTGAAATTCTCTAACCAGAGCGTGAGGACATAGAGGACGCCTTTCTAGTTGAAGCCTCCATTTGTAGGAAAATTAACATTTACAGTTTGAATAGTTTTACACACTGTATTTTCAGGTGTATGAGATCCAGCATACTGACAAATACAGTCATTTGGTATCGCTTTTGAATACATTGTCGGAGTGATCAGTGATCAAAGTGTTACAGATATTTACTATCAAAAACAGTCTTGATCACAGTTTATTTATTACGGTGACCGGTTTCGGCCACTACTGTGGTCATCTTCAGACCAATGAGTAAGGACCTCCTTCTGCTGGAGAATCACTACTCTTTTTTTTTTTTTGCCAGTCTTATAAACAACTAAAAATAATGGAAATGGAAGGAATTTAAAATTATAATACTATGATCCGTAGTGTCAAAAATAAAGGGATGTGAATTAGTAATATGCAGTCTTAAAGCATATAAGCAAACATTCTAAAAACTTATAGTCAGTCATAAAATAATCTTTGGCGAAATAAAATTACAAAGAAAAGATAAAAGATTTCCTAAAGGTCTTAATAATTTTAAAAACGAAGGACAGAATAGTGAACATTCTAAAGCAGATCGTCGAATAGCTCAAAGAAATGTTTGTCTTTAAATTCAAGTTGTTCGTTTAAAACAGATAACGGATTACTTTTGTGAAGTGAATAGATTTCAATTTCTTCTAAAGTATTTAGCTGTAATTCTTTTGGCACAGTATGTAATATTTTCAAATTGTTAGAAATGCAACCTACAGAATGATTGTATCCATCAAGATGTTGACCAAATATTGATTTGGTACGTGCAGTACCAGTAGTCTGTTCATTAAAACGTGTTAGAAAGTTACGGCCACTTTGGCCAATATACTGTTCCTCACACTCATTACATAGCCTGAATTTTGGTATATATTTGATTCCCCAATTGTGTGTTTCAGTTTCATCTGTAGTGGGTTATTGGTTTTGAATGCTATTGTTACGCTTGTATTCTTAAATAATTTTTTTTATTTTATCTGCAATAGGTCCCATGTATGCCATTTTTGTAGATCTCTTCTTGGAATCTATAACAGCATCATTTGTTTCTTGTAATTTTTGATATAACAGATCAACGTGATGGGAATTATAATTGTTAGCAACTGCTATCTGTTTTAAGGTATCAATATCCTTATGGATTGCATCAGGTTGAAGAGGTAATTTCAATGTCCTATGTATCATTGTTTTAAAAAACGCCATTTTGTATCTTAATGGATGGGATGATGAGTAGTGTTTCTCCAGCAGAAGGAGGTCCTTACTCATTGGTCTGAAGATGACCACAGTAGTGGTCGAAACGGGTCACCGTAATAAATAAATTGTGATCAAGACTGTTTTTGACAGTAAAAAAATTTAGTATTGCATTTGATGTAAGTAGTACAGTACATAACAAGACATCAAAGATTCGGGTGCCGGCCGCTGTGGAAGAGCGGTTCTAGGCGCTTCAGTCTGGAACCCCGCTGCTGCTACGATCGCAGGTTCGAATCCTGCCTCGGGCATGGATGTGTGTGATATTCTTAACTTAGTTAGCTTTAAGTAGTTGTAAGTCTAGGGGACTGATGACCTCAGATGTTAAGTCCCATAGTGCTTGGAGCCATTTGAACCACAGATTCAGGTTGTACAGGGTGGAACTGAGTATAAAGGCAGTCGGCTCTATGTGAGCTTAGTTTGAGCGCATGTGCCTTTACTGCAGACAGGAAACGGACACCATCAGCGACGACAGCGCGTGTTGTGTACATAAACTACGATTGTGACAGTGCCACGCGGAAAACAGTTATCGTGAGATGAGAAAGTGAAAATCGGTGCCTACAGAGAAATGGGACTCTCTAATCGTCAAATCGCCAAGACTTTGAACCGTTCAAGCACAGTGACTGATTATTTCGTTAGATTGGGTGCACGATATGGATGGAAAGGAAAATATGGGATAAGCAGAAAATTATCTGAGGCATCGAAAAGGTTCCTTTTTGGAGAAAGAAAGGGGTAGTACAAACCGCTGTTGTTCTCAGTTTGTTGCTGATTTACAGTTGTCAGAAATTGTTAGGTGAGGTCGACAAATTTTGTCAAATAACAAACATCTTGCATTCAAAAAAAGACAGCAGAAAACTGCCCTAACACCCAACATAAACAGGCTAGAGTGGACTTTGGTGAAAAACATATGCCACGGACTTCAGTGTGGGATAAAGTAATTTTCAGTGATGAGAAGTAGTTTCATTTAGATGGGCCGGATGTTCAATTGGTTCAAATGGCTCTGAGCACTATGGGACTCAACTTCTGAGGTCATTAGTCCCCTACAACGTAGAACTAGTTAAACCTAACTAACCTAAGGACAGCACACACATCCACGCCCGAGGCAGGATTCGAACCTGCGACTGTAGCGGTCTCGTGGTTCCAGACTGCAGCGCCTAGAACCGCACGGCCACTTCGGCCGGCCCGGATGTTCAAAAAAATGTTCAAATGCGTGTGAAATCTTATGGGACTTAGCTGCAAAGGTCATCAGTCCCTAAGCTTACACACTACTTAACCTAAATTATCGTAAGGACAAACACAAACGCCCATGCCCGATGGAGGACTCGAACCTCCGCCGGGACCAGCCGCACAGTCCATGACTGCAGCGCCTACGACCGCTCGGCTAATCCCGCGCGGCTGGGCTGGATGGATTTCGGTATGAGTGGCATAATGTGATAACAGAGCAGCAAGTAAGAATGAGCAGAAATTTTGTGGTGACATGTTATCATTTGAGCAGCCTTATGCGCTAAACGTAACTCACGCTTTGTTTGGATGAACACTAAAATGAACTCAAACGTGTACACTGAGATGCTAGAGACAGAACTGATTAAAGTGTATGAGCATTTGGGGAACGAAAATCTAATGTTTCAACAAGATAATGTATCTGTGCATGTTTCTGCTACAACCAAAAAGTAGTTTGAAGATAAAGATATCGATGTCTTGCCGTGGCCTCCGTGTAGCCCGGATATGAATCCTGCGGAAACGTTTGGGGATTACTTGCAAGGCCTGTTTATCGCAATGGAAGGCAATTTGCGGCCGTGTGTGAGAGATAAGAGAAGAGAGGCCGACATTTTCATGCAAGAACTACAAAACGTAGCAAAGACAGTGTCGAAGAGACTCTTAGAGGTAATCAGGAAAAACAGAGGTTGGACAAAGTACTAACAGCGCAATAACACAACAGGACAGTGAGCACGGGGTCCAGGGCTCGATTTCCGGCGGGGTCAGGGATTTTCACCTGCCTCGAGATGACTGGGTGTTTGTGTTGTCCTCATCATTTCATCATCACTCATGCAAGTGGCAAGATTGGACTGAGAAAAGGTTGGGAATTTGTACCGGCGCTGATAACCTCGCAGTTGAGCGCCCCAGATTCCAAACATCATCATCATTATCATCATCATCATCATCATCCTTATACCAATTTCCATCCAGGAAATGCAAACGCCTTATCTTGTTACTTGTGTTATGAAAGAAACTATGTAACTGTTTATTTCTTATATGTATTTATTACTTTTATAATAAATTCGATACAGTATGCTTCAGACATTGTACTCTTACTTTCGCAGGAACACGGTTTTTATACTGATTTCCACTACTGTGTAGTTAAGAACTATGAACCCTTCTTCATCTTGGACATTGTGAAACTCGTGTCGTCTGCTGCAAGATCTTTACTTTCCATGCTCTGCAAGGAGTTAGTATCGACCAAAACAAGAAAAAAATATTCTGTTAAATACGGGCTCTCTAAAGTATACATTAAGATCTATGAGCGAATGTTCATTAGAAGAGATGTATTTCACGGCAGCGAAAATGGACAAATGTTCATAGCTCTTAACTTATGCACTTTAGAGCTCGTATTTACTCGACTCTTTCGCTTCTAATGATCGATCGTCTTAAGTCCCTGAACGTTGACTGTTCTTCCTGGGACAAAATGTAACTTGGCAAGGAACATTTAACCAGGTTTGTGACTGGATGAAACAATTGGTGATATCAGTCGCATTCGCGCCTTAGACAACATAGTTGGACAGTCCGCGTTGGTACACTAAGAAATCGGGCAGCTTCATTCGCGGTGTGGTTTTACGCACGTCCAAACACAGTAGCTTCTTTTTTCCGTCGTCTCACGTTTCCACGCAGCCCCATCTCACTGCGCTGATACGATACAACCGACTGGCACATACACACAGCTTCTGTCATGACTTAGGTGAGCGATGGACGGTCACGTAGTAGCAGTGCTGCACCATCTACACAGGCCGAAAGCGACTAGGCATGTGGTCTTCTATGGGAGTAACTAATATTTTGTCCGGTGAGCGTAAACTATGTATTAAATTATTCTGCGATTTACATATCATATTCTGTTTGTAGGGTAGTGACTGTCCTAAGTGCGCTTACACGTGCAGTGTTTCACGACGAAGTGTGGCCGTAAGCACCGCTGCAATGTGAGTGAAATACACAGCAGCGCTGCGTTATGGCCGGAGAATATTGCTGAAGTACCATGGGATTGCCTACGTACTATCGAGGTGTTGCCAGCCTTGTATTCCACATGTGGAGAATATTTCGTATGGCTGGGCTCTATCTCCTGTCACTGCCTATCGCTTCCACCTTTGTTTCCTATTTCTCTCCTCTACAGTGCGGCAGCAATATTGTTTTATTTCTGTTCGAAGACGTGTGTGCAAGCATAGAGCAACTTGTTTTATTTATTCTCTACAGCAGTGGAGAACTGGACGAACGAGAGAACAGCCAATTTCGTGAATGTAATACACCGGCGACCGGGGCTACGGAACGTAGAAAGTCATGTACACAAATATATACAGCAGTGAGGCCTACTTTGTTGTTGGAAATTTGTTTGTGAGCTCGATCACATATGATTCAGTGTTTATAGACTGCAGCTTGTGAACTACTCTTTTTGATTATGCAATCTTTACTTTCTACATTCCACAACTCTAGTCGCAGAAGTATCGCATTTATGAAATTCATAGTTCCGCCGTAACTGTTCTGCTTGATAAAAATAAAATCTTGCCTTAAAAATTTCATTCTTATTGTAAACCTCCATTCATTCTACCAAAGTACCGCGTATTCCTGGCACCAGGAGGCTTATTGGTGAACAGTACACCTTAAAAACGTACATTACAGTCCCGTACGAACCACCAGTAGCTAAAACCTGAAGGGTGGTCGCCAATCAGGTTGTAATAACTGGTGTACACACTCTCATATTTGTACTGGTTGTGCCAATTCTTGGACCAGTTGCTTGACTAAGATGTTAGAAATCGTCATTCGACATTATGATTAAATTCTGGAAAAGATATGTTTGCAGCGTCAGTTCACAAGTTAAATTTTCTGAAGCAGTCCGCTTACTTAAAGAAGAACGCAACCACAAAGCCCGATTTCTCGTGTTCTAACTTTATTCCTTGTGTATTCCACTAGCACCCTTTCTTCCGTTTTGTGGCAGTAGTGTAGCTTGTAGCAACACTTCGTAAAGTCCATAGTGATCAGAATCTGTGCGAGTTCGAGTCAGACGTTGCGGGCTGCATACTTTGCAAATCAAGGTGCCGTTGTTGTGTCGGTATTACACCACCTTCCTTCTTTCCCACTGTACTGTCAGTTTGACGAGTCTGAGAATTGTGGCGCTGCGGTCGCTTCCTACACGTCGACTCGTTCTCTCTTACTGAAGAATTCAGGAGGAGGAGGAGATTAGATTAGTGCTTAACGTCTCGTCGGCAACGAGCTCGACGGATCCCAAGCTCGGATTAGGAAAGGATGGGGAAGGAAATCGGCCGTGCCCTTTCGAAGGAACCATCCCGGCATTTGCCTGAAGCATATTTCACACATATTTGTACACATATTTCACATGTATGTGTAGCGAATTTCGCCCTGCAGTGTCGTTTTCACTATGCTAAATGTTAATGACGTCATAGATCGCCGAGCGAGGTGGCGCAGTTGTTAGCACACGGGACTCGCATTCGGAAGGACAACGGTTCAAACGCGTCCGCCCATCCAAATTTGTTTCGTTACTTCCCTAGGTCACTTCAGGCAATTTTTGTAACTGTAGTGTTGCCGGGGAACATTTCCTGTCTATATTGCCGGCAATTAGATATTTCTACGGTTATTGTAAAAGTTACCTGAAGAGTACCAGTACAACACGTCTTCAACAAAAGCACATTCGTATGCTTATGGCTATGTGGGATCGTTGTTTTGTCAGTAGCCCCTTTATCGTGGGCCACTTATAGACGTATTCCGCCAGGATGGTATTTTTGCAGGACCTCGGCCGGCTACCAGCAGAGCGTGGCCAGAGGTAGGCGGCGCCGTATTGGCGGCCAGGGCACAGCCAGCCGCGGTAAATATTTGCGCCTGCCGGACCAGACCAGTGGAGAGGAGAGAGGGGGGAGAGGCTAGCAGGGAGGAGAGAGCAGGGCAGCTGGCGGAGAGGCGCGCCGATATTGCGGACGGTCCGCGTCTTCATAAGCCCGCCTCTGCCCAGATATCCGTCCTACGTGCGACGTCGAGTATCCAGCGGCCGTAAACCACACCACTCTTCCCCCTTCACTTTTATTGCGACGCTACTGACGTCACCCCGAAATCCAAACAGAGTTAACGCCAGCTGCACTAGCGGCGCAGGTTACACGCTTTAAATGGATTTCACAAAGTTTAAATGGATTTGAAGAATAAATTACAAAAACAACCACAGTGTCGTGTCTGTCTGGGGATACTCATGTCAGAGGGGCGTTCAACAAGTAATGCAATATACTTTTTTTTCGGCCAGTTTCGCTTGAAAAAAAAAATTGCAGTATTTCTTATGGGAAATCGTAGAAAATTTTCTCTTCAGCTCCAATAGTTTCGTGATGTTCCGATAGGTGGCGACATTATACAAACACTATTAAAATTGCTACACCGTGAAGAAATGCAGATGATAAACGGGTATTCATTGGACTAATATATTTAGAACTGACATGTGATTTCATTTTCACGCAGTTTGGGTGCGTAGATCCTGAGAAATCGGTACCCAGAACAACCACCTCTGGCCGTAATAACGGCCTTGATACGCCTGGGCATTGAGTCAAACAGAGATTGGATGGCGTGTACAGGTACAGCTGCCCATGCAGCTTCAACACGATACCACAGTTCATCAAGAGTAGTGAGTGGCGTATTGTGACGAGCCAGTTGCTCGGGAACCTTTGATCAGACGTTCTCAGTTGGTGAGAGATATGGAGAATGTGCTGGCCAGCGCAGCAGTCGAACATTTTTTGTATCCAGAAAGGTCCGTACAGGACCAGCAACATGCGGTCGTGCATATCCTGCTGAAATGTAGGGTTTCGCAGGGATCGATTGAAGGGTAGAGCCACGGGTCGTAACACGTCTGAAATGTAACGTCCACTGTTCAGACTGCCGTCAATGCGAACAAGAGGTGAACGACACCTGTAACCAATGGCAGCCCATACCATCACGCCGGGTGATACGCCAGTATGGCGATGACGGATACACGCTTCCAATTTGCGTTCACTGCGATGTCGCCAAACACGGATGCGACCATCATGATGCTGTAAACAGAACCTGGATTCATCCGAAAAAATGACGTTTTGCCATTCGTGCACCCAGGTTCGTCGCTGAGTACACAATCGCAGATGCTCCTGTTTGTGATGTAGCGTCAAGGGTTACCGCAGCCATGGTCTCCGAGCTGATAGTCCCTGCTACTGCAAACGTCGTCGAACTATTCGTGCAGATGGTTGTTGTCTTGCAAACGTCCCCATCTGTTGACTCAGGGATCGAGACGTGGCTGCACGATCCATTGCAGCCTTGCGGACAAGATGCCTGTCATCTCGACTGCTAGTGATACGAGGCCTTTGGGATCCAGCACAGCGTTCCGTATTACCCTCCTGAACCCACCGATTCCATGTTCTGCTAACAGTCATTGGATCTCGACCAACGCGAGCAGCAATGTCGCGATACGATAAACCGCAATCTCCATAGGCTACAATACGACCTTTATCAAAGTCGGAAACGTGATGATACGCATTTCTCTTCCTTACACGAGGCATCACAATAACGTTTCAAAATGGTTCAAATGGCTCTGAGCACTATGGGACTCAACTTCTGACGTCATTAGTCCCCTAGAACTTAGAACTAGTTAAACCTAACTAACCTAAGGATATCACACACATCCAGGCCCGAGGCAGTAACGTTTCACCAGGCAACGCCGGTCAACTGCTGTTTGTGTACGAGAAATGGGTTGGAAACTTTCCTCATGTCAGCACGTTGTAGGTGTCGCTACCGGCGGCAACCTTGTGTGAATGCTCTGAAAAGCAAATCATTTGCATATCACACCATATTCTTCCTGTCGGTTAAATTTCGCGTCTGTAGCATGTCATCTTCGTGGTATAGCAATTTTAATGTCCAGTAGTGTATATTTCCAAATGGCGTATGTAATGGAGGAGCGTTCCAAGTAGAGCTGTCACTGAGTTTTGTCGGAAAACCAGAGCATCAAAGATATTCATAGGCGGTTGCAGAATGTCTACACAGACCAGGCAGTGAACATGCTGAGGCGTCTGTCATGATCGCAACAAGGTCGCACCGCACACAGCTGAAACTCCTGCAGTGTTGGAACGTCCGGACACTCTCATTCGAGGCGACCGTCGGATCACAATCAAACACTTCGCTGCTCAACTGGACGGCCTGTTGGTAGCGCTGACACATTCGTCCACCAGTTGGGGTACTCAAAGAGATGGGCCCGCTGGGTTCCCTCCTGCCTAAAAGAAGACCATAAAGAGCAACGAAGGACCTGCGGAATACTTTTCGCGTTACGAGGCTGTTCGTGACAATTTATTGCGAACGTCGACACAGGTGATGAAACATGAATTCATCACTTCGAACAGGAAACAAGACAGTAATACATGGGATGGTAGCACACCAACTCCCCTCAGAAGAAAAAGTTGGAAGCCATTCCGTAATCCGATAAAGTCAATGTGACACACTAATGCCCTCTATCATGGTCCAAGATGCTACTGCAGGCGGGTGTAAAATGAAGGTGCGAAACGGAAAATAATAAACGCTCAAATGAAGATTTGGCCCTGTAAACCCCCTGCAGCAGATCTCTTAATTCTATAAATTACAATCGAAACATAAATGAATAATGAAGGCAACTAATCCTACTAAATGCTAAACGTTGTTGCTGGCTTGGTTCAAATGGCTCTGAGCACTGTGCGACTTAACTTCTGAGGTCATCAGTCGCCTAGAACTTAGAACTAATTAAACCTAACTAACCTAAGGACATCACACACATCCATGCCCGAGGCAGGATTCGAACCTGCGACCGTAGCGGTCGCTCGGCTCCAGACTGTAGCGCCCAGAACCGCACAGCCACTCCAGCCGGCGTTGTTGCTGTAGATTAAAAAAAACCTTTATATTACAAAGTTTACATTTCCGTTGTAACATTACTAATCAATTGCCGAACCCTGCCCCTTATTATGACTGCGCGATCTAACATCAATAACGCGAAATGACTAACATCATCCACGTACCAAACACTAAAAGCCACTACTTTCAAAGATGATCTACTTGGGTGTGGAACCTCGGCGGAAATAAAAACTAACTTGATCACAGCTGTTTAGCTTTTATAGCCCTAATAAGCCGAAGCACTTTGCGATATCACCGTATGTACTGCGTCCGGTGCGTCGAAGTGATGGTTGTCGTACTCGTCTGCGACGATGGAAGAACTCGAGCCACAAATAAACTATTTCAAACACTAGGACGGCAGAAGATGGTCCTCTGACTAATATGCTCTAATACTGTCTTCTCCTCTCTGTGTTCTACAGACGAGAGACGCGAACTCGCAGCCGCAAGGACGGAATTCAGATAACGTCTCAACGTAAGTATAGGCAGAGGAAGTGCTCACAGTTACTGAACGCTGCATACTCAACGACGACTTCCATCCCAGAGGTGAAGTCCAGAATCGTATAGGTTCGCAACAGTACAGTGCCTAAGTGTTTTAACTACAAATCCTCCTGAGAGCAAAGACAGCAAGTCCGTCCACGCCAACAAAGCTGATACCGAGCGACCGTCACACACGGGCGCTCACAACGGAAGACCTCGTCTCTCCACCGCTGGCCTCCCAGCAAGGCTCAGCTCCCCACCCTCGTAATTCCGAAAACGAATCATATTCCCGAAACCACGGAATATTCTCCCTCTCTACAGATCCTTCCGAACGCCGACCAACCATATTTTAGTCTTTTGTCGTCCAGCGCGGTAAGTTTGCGAGGAAAAACCTATACTCGTACAATGGTACTCTTCTGAGTAAAAATCCTTGGAAATAACCCAGCCTGCGTGCTTTCTGAGGTGCCGCTTCTTCGTTCCTCTCACCTGCGTCCAAAATTTGCGGAGTTCTGAAGTATTATCCGGTTATCCTTCCGGCCTTACTACAGTAGCGCTCGCACGTTATCCTGTTGTGCTCCAAAGCTCAGGTGCCACTACGTCCGTCTAGCTACTTCCTGTGTTTAAGCAGAACCAACACCTGTGCGGACCTTCCGTCCAGAGCTTGAGTTCCGCCTGCCGTTTCATCTCCACTGGCGTTCCTACCTCTATTAGTATGATAATAAAGACACTCCGTCACCGTTAACAATTATTTACAAGGCGTACGCGACAATGTCAGTCTCCTTTATATATCCATATATACGATGTACAACCTATCACATGATACCTAATTGTATTTGTATATCACGGCAAAGTATGTGAATTGGTGCTCGTAAGGTTGCGAAATTATAGCCACCTTACAGTGGTGGAACGATCAAGTCGGAAGTGTATTCTGATACCCTCACCAAACTGAAGAAACGGCTTGAGCGTGCTCGTTGCCACAGAAATCCAAATTAACTTCCGCGACAAATCAAAGCGTAACATAAGTCTGTGCACCCGAGAGCAGATCACAAAACTTCGTCGGACTGTGCTTCCTCATCCACCCTACAGCTCATATTTCGCACCTTTCTACTTCCATCGGTTTGGTCCAACGGAGGATGCACTCCGCGAGAAGCAGTTCGTGGAGGGTATTGGTATAGGAAGACGTTGGCTCCGATATCGACCAGTAGACTGGTGTTCCATGCGGGCATACACACCCTCCTAGTGGGGTTGCGTTGAAAAATAGGGTTTCGTAGCCAGAAGAATGGAGAATAACATGGTGTACTGCGATCCTGAATAAAACAAACTTGCTATCAGAAAAAAATACGTTACATTACTTACTGAAGGCCTCTCGTATTAATAAGAACGCTACGTATTATGCTACACCTACTTTGGAACCTCAGTTCTTACGATCCGATGTCGGACGACAACGGGATGAAAACAAACACCAAGACTACGATGTAAATGCCTACAGTGGAAACAGAATTCCGATACGACCAACGGCTCGGGGGACCAAACGTATTTGTTTCTAGTCTGACGGAACATAATGACTTTCTCTAGTTCATACATAGTTATTAACAGTTCTTTATTAATATGTTACTATTATTAATATGTTACTAAACAAAATAAATCGTGCTCTTCTGCAATAATAAGCTTTTCTTCTCCACTCTTGCATACACATAAATCAGATAATTAATATCGTATGTATGCCTTCAAAAATGCACTAAAACGTTTCTATAATCGCACAGTGGTAGTCCTCCAGCGTGTCTGCGTAACCTCGTAAAGATAGGCAGGTCTCAAAAAAAGCCCCTGCAGGTCTGTCTTCATTAAAATGGTGCATCCATACGCTTTTTCGAAGTCTGTTATTAAGCAGAATGCTCTCCTCCGCCATAAACCAACGGAAAAAATCATGTCACAATACGACTGTCTCCAGTTAGTCGTTACCTGAAGCTTATGTAGGTTTTCACGACGGACAAGGTCGCTGGACAACGGGGCACATAATCATTTTGTATCTGATCGGCGCCGGCCGGAGTGGCCGAGCGGCTCTAGTCGCTACAGTGTGGAACCGCGCGACCGCTACGGTCGCAGATCTGAATCCTGCCTCGGACATGGATGTGTGTGAGGCCCTTAGGTTAGTTAGGTTTAAATAGTTGTAATTTCTAGGGGACTAATCACCTCAGAAGTTGAGTCCCATAGTGCTCAGAGCCATTTGAACCATTTTATCTGATCGGCGGAAATATAGATCCAATGTAGACGTAGCCATACTCAACAAAGAGTACCGCAGACCCGGACTTTGCACGATCCAACTTGGTCACTTGGCTAGCTACAGTTGACTCTTGGTAATTCGAACCTTGATGAATAGAAGAAATTGTAATATTTTCGTCTACTGGATAAATCGAAGTGATTATCATGGCAGACGGCCCGCAAACACATTGTACTATTAATTCGAATGTGGCTTGGTAGTTAAGTTGTTCGTCACTTGTCTCCGTTCTTGTTTCGTCGTCTAACTTCTTCCGACAATCTTTTGTTTACTCGTCAGTGCATAATGTACTACAGTACATGAACCAGCTGTAAAAATGACCTCAAAAGAAGAACAAATGCCCGCATCTCGTGGTCGTGCGGTAGCGTTCTCGCTTCCCACGCCCGGGTTCCCGGGTTCGATTCCCGGCGGGGTCAGGGATTTTCTCTGCCTCGTGATGGCTGGGTGTTGTGTGCTGTCCTTAGGTTAGTTAGGTTTAAGTAGTTCTAAGTTCTAGGGGACTTATGACCACAGCAGTTGAGTCCCATAGTGCTCAGAGCCAATTGAAATTGAAGAACAAATGCCTGACTCTCCCGGAAGAAGAGCTAGTAACTGAGGTCGCGGAATGTGGAGTAATAAACAATACGACGAAAATTTCGGACATCTCGGCATCCACGGTTATGAAGTAGAAAATTCAAATTGCTGGGAACATGTCATAGGGAGGGAGGAAACTGAAGAGGTCTTCCTAGTGAAGATGTCTCACTAGCTTAAAATAATGTATAACATCTTTTGTAAGAAACTTGTTGCTTTGTAAAGAAATGCGAATGTTATTGAAACTACAATAATTTTTTAAACTTTGTTTTTGGGCTTATGACTTTTTTCTTGATTTCTTCTTGATCAGCGAAACTTTCGTTGAATCGAACTCTCATCTCAGCTGTTCAAACCTTTTCTGAAACTGGTGTACGTTGCGCCCCCCCCCCCCCCCCCCCCCACCAGTGCGAGCACTGGATATTAAAATCGTCAGGTTTATTGACGAGGAGTAGGAGAAAAGAGTGGCAGTGCTGACAGGAAAGATGGCAAAACGTGGTAGCAAAATGTTAAAATTGAGTAAGTTGATAAAGTGACAGTTAAGCAGCGAGCGACACGATGCCGACCGGAGTGGAATTCAAATGTCTACGGCAAAGAAGAAGAAGAAGAAGAAGAAGCAAAGTGCACACAATAAATGTGATTTGGCGGTATGAATAAATATGCTATTCGGTAGCGATTTCTGCTATATAACGAACAGTACAAAGAAACATCAGTGTTGTGCCTCTTCGTTGTTTAACTTGCGCGAGAGTACTTCATTTAAGGTTAAGACATTCACTCTTTACAAGGTTTGCCAGAGATGCGTTAAGCATCAGGTGCAGTGTTCTGGAGGAAAGTACACAACGAAGATTCGCAAGACAACGGGTATTTCAAAATCGTTGGTTTCCCAGAGATATGTACCTGATCTAAACAACGGAACTGTCTCGATGACGATGGCACCCGATCGATAATTATAGTGTTAATGAAGCTCGTCGGATGTACAGTCATGGAAAAAAGTGTTCATACTCCGTTGTTCATGTATAATAACGTTCTTTATTGGAACTAAAGGTTACAACCATAGATGTGGTAAACTAACAGTATGGAATTTCTTTCCTAATCTGTATCTATAAAAGGATTAACGACATTAGCCTTATGCACAAAGTAAATAAAAACTGTGTAAGAGTTGGCTTCACACAGTGGAGGGAAAAACTATTCATACATACGAAGAAAATTACAATGAACGTCAGTCTAACGACAATGTTAATACTTAATAAAGTGCATTCCTCCGCTATGTATAACTTCTGTTAACCTCTTTGGAATGGAATGAACCACTTTCTTTTTTATAGTCTCTGAGGAAATATTTTGACATTCTTGTTGTAATTGTTTCAGAGCAGTCTAACTTCGTATTTCATGTTTTCTGACCATCGTTTCAAGCATACTCCAAAGACGCAATTGAATTAAGGTCTGTGCTCTGTGCTGGAAGCCTGAGAACATGGGGAGTATGGTACAGCAAGCACAGATCAACAATTTCCGTCGTTTGCTTTCGATCAGTGTCTTGTTGAAAGTAGCAATCTGTTCCTAAACCCAAGCAATCAACAGTTTCTTGCAGTTTTCCCTTAGGTTATTTAAATTCTGAAATCTGTCCATGTTACCTTAACTAAAAAAATTTGGCCAACACCAGATGTAGCCACACATAATGTTGTGGGTTGGCAGGAGAGCCAACACAGGATTATAGAGGAAGCCGAAAGGCACGCGTTTTAGCTCACGCAGGCTGGCGTGAGGTGTGAAACAGGACAAGGAGTTTAGACTTTAGAAAAAAGGATGTAGCTGGTGGAATACTTAACTTTAATCCATTAATGTTGAACGTAGCTCTTGTCTGTACATTATTTACAATATCAATAGTAACTGAACATGGCGCCTTGCTAGGTCGTAGCAAATGACGTAGCTGAAGGCTATGCTAACTATCGTCTCGGCAAATGAGAGCGTATTTTGTCAGTGAACCATCGCTAGCAAAGTCGGCTGTACAACTGGGGCGAGTGCTAGGAAGTCTCTCTAGACCTGCCGTGTGGCGGCGCTCGGTCTGCAATCTCTGATAGTGGCGACACGCGGGTCCGACGTATACTAACGGACCGCGGCCGATTTAAAGGCTACCACCTTGCAACTGTGGTGTCTGGCGGTGACACCACACATAATTCCTCTACTACTGTGCTTTACTGTGGGTTAAAGTGTTTGGGACCCAGCTCAGCATTTGGTCGTCTGCACCCAAAATTCTGCCATCATTTGCAAATATGTTTAATTTACATTTATCTTTTAACAGTACCTTGTACTGGAAACTTGTGTACTTACTTACATGCTCTCGAGGAAATTCTAGTCTCAATTTATTATTGTTCTTGCTGATGTATGGTTTCAAAAAAAATGGCTCTGAGCACTATGGGACTTAACATCTTAGGTCATCAGTCCCCTAGAACTTAGAACTACTTAAACCTAACTAACCTAAGGACATCGCACACATCCATGCCCGAGGCAGGATTCGAACCTGCGACCGTAGCAGTCCCACGGTTCCGGACTGCAGCGCCTAGAACCGCAAGACCACCGCGGCCGGCGATGTATGGTTTCATCTCGGTATCCTAGCTGCATAACCTGCACTACTTAAAACATAGCGAAGAGCCAATGGTGTGATTTCCTTCCCAAAATGATCATTAACATGTGCAGACATCGCAGAACCTGTTAATTTGGGATCTTTCTTGAACATCCTTATTAATATATTTCGGTCTCCTTGCGTTAGCTTCTGTGGTCCACCTCTTCTTTCGCCAGTGATGAGAGTATTTTTTTTTTCTCTAAATCGCAATATTATGGACTTCCCAGTTGCCCGACTTCTTCCAACAATATCAGCTATTTCTGAAAATGATTTTCCCATTTCATTTTGGGAGGCAGTAAGTGGTAATGAGGAAGATATCCGGTAAACAGGTTCAGGATTTTCTTGCATTGCTACCACAAGCATTCCCACCCGGAACGTTGCTACGGTTGAGCACCTGCCCAACACGAGCGGAATTTCCGGCGGAGCTGCCCCATTAGCCGTGCAGCTGTTAGTCGACACCGCTCCAATGAGCACTTCCCTCGCACATCATACGCCGTATTCAGTATCCTATAGTTGCATCACGCATCATCTTGCACACGTTCACACGTTTTTGTGAATTTACGTTCAGAAGGTAAGTCCACGCAATGCCTTATTCCTCGTGCGCAGTCGCAGACCCACGGGAATAAAAGGGCATGCACAAAAATTAGTGGCAAGAACGCACATATGCATCCGCTCTCGTGTCTACATGCTGCCTCATTGCGCAAGCAGTCCGCAATACATCCCCTTCTTTGCTCGGGAGTTTGTGCTGCGTTAATTTTCATGAAAAGGCTACAGAAAAAGAAAAAAAAAAACAAAGGTACGAGAAATGCAAAGTGATGGCGATGTTCTTTTTGCAAAATTCAGGCGGGAGGTCGCAGCGAGATATTAGATATTCTGCTTGAGACATTGCAGCGATAAGGCTGGTAATAACATTTCGTTACCCTTTAACCAGTTAGAACTATTTATTTCGCACTTCAGAACGAAGCATTTCGGTTGTTACTTCTGTAACTGGAAAATACTTAACGAAGGGTGCCTGTCGTTATGTGAAGTTAATTGGTTTTCGATACGTCATTTGTATTTTATTTTAAAAATACTTATTTACACAACTTTAATCATAAAACATTATGCATAAATTAACATCCTCCGACTCAATGAATTAGGGAACGTCACAGAGCCCAGAATCCATGAAAACGGAGTTTAGATTTGCCAGTTTTGTATTTTTTGCATCATCGATATCCTTGATTTCAATTTTTAGTGGTATGTTGGGGAGCTACACGTACTCCATTTTTTCATTTGTTCAGATTTCAGGCTCCTCAGTTGTTGTGGTATTAAGCCTCCATGGCATGAATATTCGTCCACAGTTAGCATAGGCACTTCTCATACATTTGTATTCTTCTCTGTTTTTCTACTTACAGATGTATCTTATTCGTTACAGTAATGTGATTAGAGGCTTAATATTTAAAATTTTACGCACGGGGTGACATATCTCAAATTTTTATTCAAGTAATTGTCAGAAGTGGCATTCCATATGACTGCTCTTTATAATCGTCTGCAAAATTCAGGATGCTTTCTTTGGCGTCAACAGACATTATTGCACTAAATCCACCATAAACATGAAGCATAAACTCGGCATAACTACACAACAAAACACATATGGACCCTAGTAGCCTGTCGTCTCCTAAACAGCACAAGAGAGTGTCACGTAAACAAGGAAGCGATGTGCGATTATACATTGTCTCCATTTCGAGGAAATTACGCATGCACTTACGAGTGTGTCCACATGATGACTTTTCTCCTGTTGAACCTTATATATGCACTTACATTCTCAACAGCGCACGCTCGCATCTGTATTTGTTCATGGGTAATTTTTTTGTCGAATTGCGCATTGTTGCCATCGTTCGGTGGGAATCTGTTGCGATGTTCAGCAGATAACAGATAGCTGCGGATCATGTGTGTTTCGTTGTGTAAAGTGTTGTTTCGTTTTAAGGCGATTTATGTGCAATTAGGTCCGCTGGCGCAAAAGAAAGCCCACCAAAATGTTGTAGTTGATTACAGACAAAGAGAAGTCATTTGGAATGAAGCTTATGAAGATGATTTGAACAAAAATTTGAATTTGATGCCTTCACAATCAGTTATAAGCTTGGTGTTGGCGGAAACTGAAAATAAGATTAAAAGTCTCCAATTATGTTACTGTAAAGAATAAGATAAGTTTCGAAGTACGAAAGCAAAGAAAAGTGCATAGGAAAAATGTGGAAGACTATTCATGTTATAGTGATTTGATAGCCTATCATTTGGGGAGCATGACATCTGAACAAAACAAAAGATGGGATAGTTGAAACTCCTTAACAAACTACTGCTAATTGAAATCGGGGTACTGATGACACAAAAAAATTACAGAAATGGAAAATACAGCCTCCCTTTTAGTTGTCTTTGCGGTCTATGACATTCCGGAATTGGTCGAGTCCAAGGACGTTATCTACACTGGTGTCCAAAATTAAAACAACAAATCACTATTTCCCCATCCTTTGTGTAACACACGATAGAAACATATAAACTGTCAACAAATGCCCGTACATTCGTGTGCTGCACGGAAGATGGCATTCCGGTCAACGGCATTCCGGTCAACGGACAACCACGCCAACGATGACCTCAGGGCACCTATCAAACAGGATAGTGTTTCCAGAATGAGATTTTTCACTCTGCAGCGGAGTGTGCGCTGATATGAAACTTCCTGACATATTAAAACTGTGTGCCCGACCGAGACTCGATCTCGGGACCTTTGCCTTTCGCGGGCAAGTCATCTACCATCTGAGCTACCGAAGCACGACTCACGCCCGGTCCTCACAGCTTTACTTCTGCCAGTATCTCGTCTCCTACCATCCAAACTTTACAGAAGCTCTCGTGCGAACCTTGCAGAACTAGCACTCCTGAAAGAAAGGATACTGTGGAGACATGGCTTAGCCACAGCCTGGAGGATGTTTCCAGAATGAGATTTTTCACTCTGCAGCGGAGTGTGCGCTGATATGAAACTTCCTGGCAGATTAAAACTGTGTGGCCGACCGAGACTCGAACTCGGGGCTTTTGTGAAACTTCCTGGCAGATTAAAACTGTGTGGCCGACCGAGACTCGAACTCGGGGCTTTTGCCTTTCGCGGGCAAGTGCTCTACCATCTGCCAGGAAGTTTCATATCAGCGCACACTCCGCTGCAGAGTGAAAAATCTCATTCTGGAAACATCCCCCAGGCTGTGGCTGAGCCATGTCTCCACAGTATCCTTTCTTTCAGGAGTGCTAGTTCTGCAAGGTTCGCAGGAGAGCTTCTGTAAAGTTTGGAAGGTAGGAGACGAGATACTGGCAGAAGTAAAGTTGTGAGGACCGGGCGTGAGTCGTGCTTCGGTAGCTCAGATGGTAGAACACATGCCCGCGAAAGGCAAAGGTCCCGAGTTCGAGTCTCGGTCGGGCACACAGTTTTAATCTGCCAGGAAGTTTCAGGATAGTGTTTGCCGGGTACTCCTACATCCACAATCGCTGTGTACACAGTCGCAGGCCTTAGTGCTGCACGGCAACAGGCACCTGACCCCACAGCATCCACTGGACGTGTTGTAGCGAGGCATATGATGTAGAAAAGGCTTCGGCAGTGTCCTTTATTGTCAGAGACACGTCTTCAAAGAAGGGAACGTCTAGCGTGGAGCCGCGAACATGCTGTTGTGTCTAAGAATCGTGAATAGTCGGTTCTGTAGACTATCACTCAGACAACTCGTATTAATGATTTTTATTGCAACAAGCGAAGTACAAACACTTTACATTGATCTAATAATTCTTGTCCTTTATACATGATCATCCACAACTGCGATTGCACAAATGTGTCGCAAGCAACGAGCGACATACAAAATAACCAGTCTTCTTCACTACAGACAAACACAACTACCGCTTCTGGTCCTAGCGACCGCTTCTAACAAAAGTCTGCCAACTGAACTGCAGTGACTGCTGATGTCTAAATGTGCTACGTAGAGATTCCTAATGATAGAGGCTACGATGCGTCAGCTAACGAAGTGGCTAATGTTGAAGCTGCTATCGAAGTGTCTACCACCAGTCCGGCGCGGCGCTTATGTCGTCTTCACCTAGGGATCGCTGCTGTCGCATTGTCGGCCTGGAGGGAGGTCGGCCAGCGTGCGATTGGCTGACTTCTCCTCACAGCCTTGTCTTCTCTGTCGTTCCCGACTGGCGTGCCAGCGCTGACTTTACGCCGTAACACATGCCACTTGGACAGTCGAACAGAAGGCCAATGTTACGATTTGGTCTGGACACTGATTCTCGACGGATTCGCAACTGGAGGGAACGTGGAACACGATTTCTGGAACCAAGCCATTGTAGAAATAGACTGATATCGAGGATGATATGTAATGGTGTGGGCAGGGATTAAGTTGACCAGACGAACAGCTTTTCATGAAACTGTACGGTGAAATAGGCAAGGTTTAACTGCTGTCAGGTACCGCGAAGAGATCTTGGGACGGACGTCAGGTGCTGTGGGCCAAGACATCGTATTGCTGGCCGATAATGCTCCACCTTATCTAGAGCACGAATGGTTGATGTGTTATTGGAAATGGAAGATATTGCACCCATGACGTTGCCTGCTCGCTCTCCCGATTTGAATCCCGTAGAGCATGTCTGGGATACACTAGGGACTCGGGTTGCATCACGTCGGCAAAATGGTTCCAACGGCTCTGAGCACTATGGGACGTAACTTCTGAGGTCATCAGTCCTCTGGAACTTAGAACTACTTAAACCTAACCAACCTAAGGACATCACACACATCCGTGTCCGAGGCAGGATTCGAACTGGCGACCGTAGCGGTCGCGCGGTTCCAGACTGAAGCGCCTAGAACCGCTCGGCCACTCTGGCCGGCCTCGTCAGCATCCATCAACAACTCTCCAAGACATGCGAGCAGCGCTGCAGGAAGGATGGGCGTTATTGCCTCAACATGAGATTGATGACATCATTCACAGCATGCCTCGTCGTTTGTCATGGCTGTATGCTGCCAGAGATGGTCACGCCCCATATTGAGCGCATTAGCCACTTGTCGGAATGTGTGCGTAAATCGGTTAAATTGGGAGAAACGAGGAACATTTTTGTCTATAGTTATGCATGTTGCAATTGTTCACGTTATGTATTGTTTATATTGTTTCTACTTTACTACCACCTGATTATATCGTTTTGTGGCAAAATAAACACAATCTCCCAAAAGTTCGGTTTGTTGCTTTAATTTTGCACACCATTGTATATATAATCTTTTTTATTGTAATTGTGTAAAAAACGTTTTTGTAAAATAAAATACAAATGGAATGGAAATGAAGTCCCATGCTTCTTGAGAGAGCGTAGGGGATGTGGGAGACCCGCACCGCCGTACGAGGGAGGGACCTAAAGGAGGTGGTTTGCCGTTCCCTTCCACCGAAAATACAAATGACATTAAGTTAATTAACCTACTAAGGACAAAGAGCCTCGCTGAACTATTTCATGGTTTCAGCAATAATCATTGAAATGCTTTGCTTTGAAATGCTAAATAAATAGCTGAGACTGATGTATACGACACCGGTTTCCAGTTAACGAAATTTTATTGCCAATCTAATCGCTGCAATTTGCAAACCAGAAAATCTAAAAGCTTGCTGTGACACGTCCTGAAATTTGCAAAAAAAAAAAAAAAAAAAAAAAAAATCTGTGTCTCGTACATCTGTTGTTCGGATACCGATAGTCACCTACATGTTTTCTTTTTGTATTGCCTTTTATCACAATACGTTCAGCTCAGCTTAAATTGGCGAACGTAGCAATGGATGCATAACAGACTACGTGACCAGTGAGGCAACATGTGGACACGGCAGTGCATTCCAGTCCACTAATTTATACGCATGGTTTATGTTCCCATATGACGGTTGTAGCGCTAGAGGAAAGAGGCATCGCCTGGAGGTACTTCAGGGTAGGTTTATGCTGCAGCCTCGCTGTTGGCACATCGTAACTCGCTGCTGGCCGGGAGCCTCGCTGCTCATTGTCAGTGATTTCGCTGCCGCTTTTCATGTAGCAAGCAGAGTGCTAGCAGAGTCAAACACGGCACTGCTGGAGTATCCTTGAAGCAGACAGTCGCAGCTCCAGTTTCGGAACATGCGGTGATGGTCGCGTCACGAAACACAAACCAACTTGACATCATCGCCTGGCGAGGGTCATATCGAGCACCGATGGTGCAAGTTAAATGGGTCGGTAAGACTCAGTGGGCTTATTTGATCAGCGCCTTGTCACGCCGGCGAAGAGCAAGTTGGCAGAAAAACGCACCCAAGACTCAACGGGCGTGATTCATCAACTATGCTGCATCAATATTTCCGTTATATTTGGCGCCAAAGTCAGCTGTACATTTTTCAAGATAAGATACAGAGCTTTCATTTAAGGCGCTTCCTGACAGGAAATTAAACTCAGATGAAATGTAGTCAGATGCTTTCCGTTTCACTCATTATTCTATCAAATACTCTGAAGCTCTCCAACTAAAATCGTCTCATTCCACGCAGAAGCCTTCGGTGAAATAGAATATTTGCTTCAGCGCTATCTCGCCGAGCTTTGATAAGATTCTGAATACCATAGCGTAGTAGCAGCAAGAACTCGGTTGTTCGTCGTGGGCGAACTGTATAGGAGGCAGCTGTGTAAACCAGGCGCACTGTTGCCACATAAACCACAACAGCAGCAGACAGCTGTTCGATACTAGTGGCTTCTTTACGATGCCACTTGGACGCTAAGACACCGTAACAACAGCGTGCACCTACAGTCGCGAGCTGAGGGATAGGATTCTTCTCTTCTCGTGATGGGGTAGGATATTTCACATACTTCTGTCGATTAATTCTTGAACCGTCTTCCCTTCTTGCTTTTTGTTTTTTCGCTCATGTTTGCGCGCAGTCTGTGCGTGCGTCCTTGGTGGGGGGCCTATGTCGCCACCCTTTAGGTACAGCTAAGGCTGAACGAGACGACACACGTTCGCGGGCAGATAGGAGGGCAAATAAAGAAATCTTAGACATGGAGGAGGAAATAAACTTATGCAGAACTACCAACGTTACAATCTGCTTAACACGATTTATTTCGTTTATTTGGCGTTAAGTTCCTAATTAATTTAGTTTATTGTCTCATCTGAACGTTACCATCTTCTTTTCAAACTGATTACAAACTGACAACTTTCTTCCTCTTTTTTTCTGGTATGTGAAAAGGGATCGATGTGCTCAATTGGTATCCAACTGAGAAATCATTGGCGAATTGTGTCTAATAATCAGGTGGAAATGTTATTTCTTCAACATTATCACCACATAAGTTTGTAATTCCGTACATGCTCTGCAAACTGTTGAAAATAAGTTAAAATGCATTCTAAGACAAAACAGACGCATCACGGAGGAATTATCTGACTGGGGCGAAAACCAGTTGATTTAATGTACATGAGCACACTACAATTCCCGAAAATTGGATGATTTATTTAAGAGAAACGGCTTCACAAAGTGAGCAGGTCAATCACACATTGGTCCACCTCTGACTCTTGTGCTAGCAGTTATTCGGCTTGACATTGGTTGGCAGAGTTGATGGATTTCTACCGTGGGGGATATCGCGCCAGATTTGTCCAGTTAGCGCGTAGATCGTCAAAAATCACGAGTTCGTTAAAGGCCCTCTCGATAGTGCTCCAAATATTCTCAATTGGGGAGAGATCGGGCGACCTTGCTGGCCGAGGTAGGCACGGAGGCAAGCAGTAGAACCTCTCGCCGTGTGCGGATGGGCATTATCTTGCTGAAATGTAAGCCCAGGATGGGTTGCCATGAAGTGCAACAAAACAGGGCGTACAGTACCGTCGACGTAACGCTCTGCAGTAAGAGTGACACGAATGGCAACTAAAGGGGTCCTGCTTTGCAAAGGTATTAGCATTTCAGACGGTCCCGCCAGATTGTCGGACCGTATGGCGGACGCTGTACCAGGTGTCCCCAGACATATCTTCGGCCTGGACTCTCATTGAATTCGTCTTCAGTCATGAATCGCACTTCGAACTGAGCCCCAATGACTAGGGAAGGCTTATCTGGAGCCGCTGCGGGCAGCGGTGGGATACCAACCTGACTGTTGGCCTCCATACAGCCCGACAATCACGGATGAGGATCTGGAATGCCTTTTTTCATAGCAGGACGGTTTTGGTTCTCATCCGCGGTATCATTACAGCACAGCGGTACGTCGACGATATTCTAAGGCGCGTTTTGTTGCCCTTCATGGCAAGCCATCCTGGGCTTAAATTTCAGCGGGATAGTGTCCGCCCGCACGCAGCGAGACTTTCAACTGCTTGCCTTCGTGATTGCCAAACGGTACCTTAACCAGAATGGTCACCGGATCTCTTCCCAACTGTAAACGTTTGGAGTATTAGGGACAGGGCTCTTCAACCAGCTCGTGATTTTGTCGATATAACGCGCTAACTGGACAGAATCTGGCACAGTATCCGTCAGGAGAACATCCAATACTCTGTCTATACTGCTTCCGTTAGGGCCAGAGGTGGATCAACACGTTACTGACATGTAAAATTGTGAAGCTCTTTCACTTGAATAAACCATCCAATTTTTCTGAAATTGTAATTATTTTTTTTTTCTCTGTACACAGCCGGCCGAAGTGGCCGTGCGGTTAAAGGCGCTGCAGTCTGGAACCGCAAGACCGCTACGGTCGCAGGTTCGAATCCTGCCTCGGGCATGGATGTTTGTGATGTCCTTAGGTTAGTTAGGTTTAACTAGTTCTAAGTTCTATGGGACTAATAACCTCAGCAGTTGAGTCCCATAGTGCTCAGAGCCATTTGAACCATTTTCTCTGTACACACAGGTCGCACTTACCGATTTCCGTCTCATTCGGATAATTCCTTCATAGTGTGATTTTCTTTCGGGGCGGGGAAGGGGAGGATAACAGGAGACTGTGCGGTGGCAGGATTAAAAGCTACGAGTATTTTATCCTGTTTTTCCCGAAACTGTCAAATTTAAAACAGATCTATAATTCATTGTTGTGGTCAGTTCGTAGTCCGTCACGTTTGTTGCGTCGCGCGAGTTAAATGGCGCGTGCTTGTTCGACCAATACTCAATATTGTATCGAGGTTTCCGACATATCGGAAAATCTATTTTTCCCGTTAGAGTGGAGAATTGTTTGCCCTGCCCTAGCTCAAGCGATTGCTCGCGATAAAACAGGAAATCCGTTGGTGCACGATACGAGCTTCCCGACGTATTGGTAAATCTCTTTTTCCCATTCGAGAGGAGAATCGTTTGCTCTACCTTAGTTCAGGCGATTGCTCGAGGAAAGCAGGAAATCCGGTGGTCTGAGTCCGGGTCAGGCACAAATTTTGATTAGTCACGACAAACCAGACTACGCTACGTATTAAGATGAATGGAGGGTTGAAATTGCCGCCCATCAATCTGCAAACAGAGAAATTAAGGGCATTACGGAGACCTTCTGTTTCAAATAGCACACGTTTCATGTGAGTAAATAAATAAAAGTGAAAATACGGCTCGGTTGACGAGAATCTGTCTCGTCTCGGTGCGGGCGCAGCAGCGCAGCGTTGGCGGCGTCAGAGCCCTCTGGCGGCGCGGCAGGTAATGAAATACGGCGCGACGTCCGTCCGGCTTAATTGAGCCGGCCCCGGCCCCTAGCGTGTCGCGTTTATTAACGGCGCCACAAAACAGACGCCCGGACGCCGTAAAGCTGCCAGTAAACGCGATTATATATATAAAAAAAAGGCGCGGAGCTGCAGTAGTTCTCGCTACTGCCTCACCTCCACAACGTACACGCGGAGCGGCTTATAAAAACGGCGACTCGTGGCAGTAGCCAATGAACCCCCAGTTCCGCATGTATGCCACATAGGGATGGCAGTCATCTCTCGAACAACCAGGTATACCGGTTTTTTGCATCTCCATTTTAACCCTACTACGGTTGGAAAACTGACCAGTTAAAGGCAATACCGGTATTTTCGTTCCGAATAATTAGTCTTTTCCGGCATTTCTTTGGTCAGGGTTGTAACAGGTTTTCTTTATTTTTTACTAATAACCGGGTAAAAAAATCGAAATATCAATTAGTCACAGCAGGAGTGCTAAAATTTTTGGGTTTTAAATAAACCTTTTTTTTAATAAAAAAAGGTGGGGGAACCATTAATAAACAGAGTAATTTTTGTTCGGAAAATTTCCATTGCTTTGTAATTTAGAGCCATTGTAGAAAACTGGGTAAAGGAATCAGTGCTATTTTATTTACAACGGCGACCAAAAAAAAAAAAAATGGTTCAAATGGCTCTGAGCACTATGGGACTTAACTTCTGAGGTCATCAGTCCCCTAGAACTTAGAAGTACTTAAACCTAACTAACCTCAAGACATCACACACATCCATGCCCGAGGTAGGGTTCGAACCTGCGACCGTAGCGGTCGCGCGGTTCCAGACTGTAGCGCCTAGAACCGGTCGGCCACTTAGGCCGGCTACAACGGCGACAGAAACAAACAACAAACACATGGCATAACAATTGGTACAGCATTGCTGAGACAGTAATCTACCTGTTGTCAGGTGGTGTGGCCTATAATATGGCACGTATATACGTGCAGTGTGCATGACTTGCCCCATCTGGTCTGTTATGTACGGTGGTTTCTCGCTGTCGTTGTCGGACATCAGTTGCATCACATGCCGGCAGCATCCCTAGCCTGGTGTTATTTTACGAAGTACAGTATCAATAAAGTACAATGCTCTATTTGCTTAAAATGATTGAAAACGGGAGGAGGCGCAACAAACTTGCGTCATCGTATAGGAAGAGAACTTAAAACTTAAGAAATCATTCATAGTTTACAATAAAAATAGAACGTAGCTGATTTGTTACCTGTTCTAATTAAAATGCCTTTATGTGCTTCTCTTATTGGAAATGGACAAATTAACACGAAAAACAAGAGTTCTTCAAGTTCAGTTCTCACTCTTTAGCACTGACTATTCGTAACGACTAAATAGTGGTAAGATCTCGACTACAACAAGATTTGTAGCACAGTTTAAAAACGGTAGAATCAACGTGAGAATATTGCTGATTTTTTTGGTATTCAACCATTTATAACTTTTTGAGAAAAGCAACAAACTGTATATGGACTAAGTTTTGGTTTGTGTGCCTATTTAATTTAATATTGTGATGCTATCCATCTTGTAACTGAGGGAGGCAAAATTATTCAATGTTTGTTCCATTTCTAAGTTTATCATAGGAAATAATAGCAATAAAAAACCGAAAAATCATTATTTTGAGTGGTTTTAACACTCTCGTTAAACTGGCCTTGGAAAGAAAACCATATAACCGAAACCGGTTGTTTCAGCGATAACCTCTATCCCTAAACCCGAGTGTTAAAACTATTCATAACAACCGGTTTCTGAAATAACCAATCTTCGGCTTTTTATTACTGTTATTTCTAAAAATGAACATAGACTTCCAACAAAGATTAAAAAATTCGAAGACTCCCTCAAATTTTTCCATTATATGTTTTTAGATTCTTAGACTCAAAATGTCAAAGTAGATAAATAAAGGAAAACTTCGACCGTCCGCCCTTCGCACTTGATCTCGAAGAGTACTGAGGGTTCTTTCTTTAAATTATGTTCGAAAATGAGGCTGTAATCGTGGATTATACCGCTATTTAGAAAAGTGATATTTGAGAATACTGTTTTTCATGTTGAGTTATCCGTCTCCAAGGACTACAAACTGATAAACTAATATTATGCAGGCACAGCAGCTACTGTCTATTTTATTATAAACTATGAATGAATTATTGTTTTCAGAAATGATAGACAAAGTGTGGGCAAGTCTTAAACATGTGCACGCGCATTTCCTAATTGGCCACGCCCGAGGGCAACAGTTGCATCATTGTCTGTGCAAGGCTGTACTGATTCTTATGTAATGTGTTTTTGTTAATTTCTATATGTCGGCATTGTTAAAGTAGCAAAGAATTGTTTTCCCATTTTCTATAAACTATCTTTCGATTTGATGCCACTTCGGCGACTAGCGCGTCGATGGGGATGAAATGGTGATTAGGACAACACAACACCCAGCCCCTGAGCGGAGAAAATCTCCGACCCTGCCGGGAATCGAAGACGGGCCCTTAGGATTGACATTCTGCCGTGCTGACCACTCAGCGACCAAGGGCGGACATTTTCTATAAGAAGCCAATATTTCAAAGCAACGGAAATTTTGCGCATGAACATTACTCATTGTTTTAAAAAAGTTTTATGTGAAATCCAAACATTCTAGCATCTTTGTTATGGCAAACTTATATATTGGGTATTCTCTAGTTATTATTTTAAAAGAAACATATTATAATCGAGAAGAAACAAATTGATAAAAATACCGGTTATTCAGAACTAAGATATAGGCGCCAGTTTTAACTGCTCTTAATGCCACAGTATCGCGGCGTGTACTATAATGATCTTAAATATCACCTCAAGCACTTATCATCACTGCCGTCATATTATTCCTTACTTATCGACTTTTTGTCGTCATTATCGTCATTTCCTCATCACCATTCCTGTTTTGATTTATAAGGGTATGGAACTTACAGACCGGCTCTCTTCGTTATTATTCATTGAAATGGTTGAAATTGCTTTGAGAACTATGGGGCTTAACTTCTGTCATCAGTCCCCTAGAACTTAGAACTACTTAAACCTAACTAACCTAAGGACACCACACACATACATGCCTGAGGCAGGATTCGAACCTGCGACCGTAGCGGTCGCGCGGTTCCAGACTGTAGCGCCTAGAACCGCTCGGCCACCAAGGCCGGCACATGATTTGGAACTCATTGCCCGGTCATCAGCTGTTGCAACACCCCACGTCATAGAACGGAGCCATAGTAAGCAGCGATACCACATCAAAACTAATACTCCTTCGGCTGGATCACTATGCCGTTTAATTTATTGACAAAATGTGCCGAATTCTTGATGTAGAGTCCGATTGGTCCACTTACGGTCGTAATGATGTTGTCAAGAACTTGGAAACCAAATAGGTGGGCGAACCAGTTACGCCGGCCGCTGGTGGCCGAGCGGATCTAGGCGCTTCAGTCTGGAACCGCGCGACCGCTACGGTCGCAGGTTCGAATCCTGCCTCGAGCATGGATGTGTGTGATGCCCTTAGGTTAGTTAGGTTTAAGTAGTTCTAAGTTCTAGGGGACTGATGACCTCAGATGTTAAGTCCCATAGTGCTCAGAGCCAGTTGAACCAGTTACGCTCACTATGAAACTCAGGGGAACATGTTCCCTATGCACCTTCGGCATCCCATAAAGCTTTGGAGGTAGCGCTACTGAATTGAACAGACTTTACTGAACGCGCTGTTCGATAGAAGACTACGATCCCCCTTGAAAATGTCATCCACAGATGGGGACGAAACGTTTGGTTTTAATGTGAAACCCATTCGACATTGGCATACTAGCCTGGAATATTTCATTAATTGGGACTATTCATTACCGACCGGCAGCCGTGTCCTCCTCTGTCAGTGGCGTCAGGAGCAGGGGTCAGCACACCACATTCTCGGCCGTTATTAGCTTCCCAGACCGTGGAGCAGCTACTTCCCACACAAGTAACTTCAGGAGGCTAAGTGTATCGCGTTCCAGTCCTCTTAACAACGAGTAGCGCAAGTGAACCTGGGTCCCCCGCATGACTATCAGATACGCTGACTTAGCTATTGACGTGGACTTCACTTTATTCATACATGTTTCCCTTGCCAGTATTTCGTTGTACCAATCTTCACTGAGAACCGTCCACATAGTCATTCGTTTACTGTTTCCGTCACCTTTCGGGTCTTTATCTGGGTCAGCAATATTTCGTCTGTTAACTGTGCAGTCATTGACTGCCTTGAAGACGCCTGTAGGGGTTGTTGTTGTTGTTGTGGTCTTCACTCCTGAGACTGGTTTGATGCAGCTCTCCATGCTACTCTATCCAGTGCAAGCTTCTTCATCTCCCAATACCTACTGCAACCTACATCCTTCTGAATCTGCTTAGTGTATTCATCTCTTGGTCTCCCTCTACAATTTTTACCCTCCACGCTACCCTCCAATGCTAAATTTGTGATCCCTTGATGCCTCAGAACATGTCCTGCCAACCGATCCCTTCTTCTAGTCAAGTTGTGCCACAAACTCCTCTTCTCCCCAATTCTATTCTATACCTTCTCATTAGTTATGTGATGTACCCATCTAACTTCAGCATTCTTCTGTAGCACCACATTTCGAAAGCTTCTATTCTCTTTTTGTCCAAACTATTTATTGTCCATGTTTCACTTCCATACATGGATGGCTACACTCCATACAAGTACTTTCAGAAACGACTTCCTGACACTTAAATCTATACTCGATGTTAACAAATTTCTCTTCTTCAGAAACGCTTTCCTTGCTATTGCCAGCCTACATTTGATATCCTGTACACTTCGACCATCATCAGTTATTTTGCTTCCCAAATAGCAAACCTCATTTACTACTTTAAGTGTCTTATTTCCTAATCTAATTTCCTCAGCATCACCCGACTTAATTCGACTACATTCCATTATCCTCGTTTTGCTTTTGTTGATGTTCATCTTATATCCTCCTTTCAAGACACTGTCCATTCTGTTTAACTGCTCTTCCAAGTCCCTTGCTGTCTCTGACAGAATTACAATGTCATCGGCGAACCTCAAAGTTTTTATCTCTTCTCCATGGATTTTAATACCTACTCCGTATTTTTCTGTTGTTTCCTTTAGAGCTTGCTCAATATACAGATAGAATAACATCGGGGATAGGCTACAGCCCTGTGTCACTCCCTTCCCAACCACTGCTTCCCTTTCATGTCCCCCGGCTGTTATAACTGCCATCAGGTTTCTGTACAAATTGTAAATAGCCTTACCCCTGCCACCTTCAGAATTTGAAAGAGAGTGTTCCAGTCAACATTGTCGAAAGCTTTCTCTAAGTCTATAAATGTTTGAAACGTAGGTTTGCCTTTCCTTAATCTATCTTCTAAGATAAGTCGTAGGGTCAGTATTGCCTCCCGTGTTCCAACATTTCTACGGAATCCAAACTGATCTTCCCGGAGATCGACTTCTACCAGTTTTTCCATTCCTCTGTAAAGAATTCGCGTTAATATTTTGCAGCTGTGACTTATTAAACTGATAGTTCGGTAATTTTCACATCTGTCAACACCTGCTTTCTTTGGGATTGGAATAATTATATTATTCTTGAAGTCTGAGGGAATTTCGCCTGTCTCGTACATCTTGCTAACCAGATGGTAGAGTTTCATCAGGACTGGCTCTCCCAGGGCTGTCAGTAATTCTAATGGAACGGGTAACAGACGAAATATCGGAAAATGAAACATTGTCGTGCAGTAAGTATCCCATTAAGATACCGGAAATACGTTTACATACTTCATTACCACTTTCTTGCAGCAGTTGGATTGCAATCTTTCATAACTCACTCTAGTATTAACTTAAATTTTTGCATCATTAATAGCCTTTCTCTTCTCTGGGCTGCCCTTTTCAAGGGACATACATTGTGCAATCGTCCGCCTCAAATCGTCTTATGATATCCCCTACTGTACTTCTGCAAATACGCAGCAAGCTAGCAGTGTCTGTGTGACTACGACCCTTCGCGTAGAGAAACATGATAAATAGTCGTTGTCCGGATGTCGTGTTGCTTCCCTTGGGTCCTATTACGACTTTGTAGGACCGAGCAGTAACTGAGCGGCCACGGAGAAACAGGCCGTACATTAACACACACACACACACACACACACACACACAACATGCATTTATACAGAGCGATTCATATTGTACCCTTAGTTTAACGAATATTGGAGAGTCATTGATTGATGTTCTTCCAAATTAATTATTTTCAAAAATATGTTTACTAACATTTTACAGTCATTCAATGACGCCTTATTATTTAACATTTCTCTCTCGACTCATCCGGAGCGTTTTCGTGTACGTGTCGTGGGTAGTGTGGTGACACGGGTCACTTTTACACGTATTAAATGCGTTTGCTGTCCCGACCTTACCACAACATCCTCTAATATTTAATGTTTTGTGATTGTATGTCATGAATGACACGAATATAGGCAGGTTCGCCTCATTTGAGAAAGAATGTGATAACAATTGATAGTTCTTTTTTATAATCGCTGCAAGAGGTATCGTAATTTAAGTTGTTCATTATGTTCGGTGTCCAGAACACCAACGGTGATTTTTACTCAGACACTTAACCAATATCGGTCATCACTGGATTCTGGGCTAAGAGTAATACTTGAAACTATATGTTCTAACATTCATGTTCCGTACACATATTTTCAAGTAATTGGAATATATGTTTTTCATGTTAATGCAGTTCGTAACTCATTTCGTTCTTTGAAATTCCAAAGTACTGTTTCGTAAATGCTTCTCGGTGGATTATTGGAAAATCAAAGATATTCTTCAGACTTCTCTCACAGTTTAAAAACTTTTCCATAGGTATGTAACGAGCAGATTAAAATTTCCAAAATGGGCACAATTATCAGCTTTGCTTCGTCTGATAGCACGTGAGTGAAGCGAATGTTTCGTGCCATACGCGTTTCGTCTTTATTATTCGAAAGGCATGTGGCCCGAAGCATATACATACGCGCGTTTAAACTATTTTGTTTTACATATGGGACAATGTACTTTGAGGTTACAAACATTCTGGCATCTTCTTATTTTTTATGACGCATTAGTAGTTTAAATTTCATCTCATACAGGATGTCTGCATTAACTTGAGACAACTAAACATCTCGCAAACGACGTAATGTACGAAAAAAAAATGTTCTAGGTGAAAGCTAATATCGGTAAAGGGGACGTCTGTTTATGGTACAACTGGCCACTTTCTAACCACTCCTACCGCATGGGCGGGATCAACTTTATATTTTCAGATAGAAACCCCACATTTTGTTGTATTTTCGGATTCTACGCCAAAAGATACGCACGATTTATCCGAATCTTTGTTTCCCATTCATGATAGATGACGCTATGATCGACAAATATCAAGAGTGCCTGTTTTTGCAGTTAAGAACCGACGCATTTGATTCCACATTTCATTTACGATGTAAATGTAAACCTTTGTGTTCTGACGTGTGCTGTTGACGTTCAAACGATACTTGAGTGTTGCAGATGTGATTGTACAGTACAAATAATATGGCTGGACATTGACTTATCTGACAAATAACCTACTTGCAGGGTAACATAGTTTTCTGTTCCGTATGGGGTTCATTGTGGTGACTCCCCAAACCACTGGAATGCCTGATTTCGATAGCTACCCTCCAATCGCGCCTTCAGGATGACTGATTTCGGTGGGTGTTTCCATCCAACCGCGCTGGCCGCTGTGCGACCACCGGTGTGATATAAACCACAACCACTGTAGTGAGGTAAAATTTACATGAAGTGATAGTTACAGGCACACCAGCCAGGGACACTCGCCGAAATCAGGCACCTCAATGGTAAGAGGCAAGGGGACATGCCGATATCAAGTAGTCCAGTGGGACAGAACACTGTTAAATCTACCTCGCTGTTCCTGGATCAAGCTAAACATAGTTTCTAACCATACATTGAAAGGGCTAACCATGTTGTACCGTACAATCAAATTTTCAACAGTAAATTCCGAACATAAATGTGAACCGTTACGACACGAAGATTTACATTTACATCGTTAATGAAATGTAGAATCAGATGCGTCGGTTGTTAACTGCAGAAACAAATGGTTCAAATGGCTCTGAGCACTATGGGACTCAACTGCTGTGGTCATAAGTCCCCTAGAACTTAGAACTACGTAAACCTAACTAACCTAAGGACATCACACACATCCATGCCCGAGGCAGGATTCGAACCTGCGACCGTAGCGGTCGTGCGGTTCCAGACTGAAGCGCCTTTACCCGCGCGGCCACTCCGGCCGGCAACTGCAGAAAACAGGCACACTTGATATTTGTCGCTTACAACGCCATCTGCCACGAAAGGAAACAATTGTTCAAGTAAACCGCACGTATTTTTTGCCGTAGAATCCGAGTATTCTATAAAATGGGGGAGGGGGTGTTGGCATTTGAAAATACAAAGTTGATCTCGCCCACGCATGAGGAGTGATTAGGAGATGGCCAGTTTTCACCTATAACATTTTTGCAGCGTTTTCGACTATTTAGATGTCGCACGTTAAAAAAAAAAAAATCCTGTATATTTCGTAGATGCTACTCTACATGCTTTCTTGTTAAAACTTTACGATGACAAACGAAATAATCTTCTTCACTCGCATATCATAGTATATGAAAATTCCAATCATTATCAATTATTTTCACAAACACTTCAGTTGGGTTTATTTTCACCAGATATATACAGAGGGGTCCAAAAAAATGTATCCACTGTTTAAAAGTCCATAACTGGCAAACTAATTGACGGAGTTGTCTCATCTTTGGTAATGTAATAGTTTGTAGTTCCGGCAATCGCCACACAAACGTTGTATTGCGTTGTTGTGTTTTGTCAGATGACAGTCGCCAGATAGTGTTTTGTTCTTAGTTGCACCTAGTTACTTAAGTAAACATGGCTGGTGCAAGGCATACATTCGATGAAAGGAAGTCAGTTTTGAAGTGGTATTTTAATTACGAAAACATTAATGAGGTTTAACGGCAATGGCGAAATGAGTATCAAATAGAGCCGCCGACACGTTTAACGATTCGTCGCTTTCGAGACAAATTTGAAGCCGAAGGCTGTGTTAAATATGTACACAAACAACGATCTGGACGACCTGTAACAGTAACAAGTCCAGCTAACTCCCGTCGTGTGTTACAACAATTTACTCGCTCACCACAGAAGTCTGTGAGACAGTGTGTCCGTGAAACTGGAGTGAGTCGCTCAAGTGTTCGGCGAATTTTGAAGACACAAAGTGGAAGTGCTACATCCCACGATTGCTACACGCAATGAACGAGGACGACCCAGATCGTAGAATGGAGTAGTTTACTAACATGGTGCGCAACGATGAAGAGTTTGCAGAGATGACTGTGTGGTCTGATGAGGCACAGTTCAAACTCAGTGGTGCAGTAAATTGCCACAATTGCATCTACTGGGCCGCCGAAAATCCGAACACTCGTGTAGACAAAGCCGTGAATTTGCCAGGAGTAAATGTGTGATGTGGGTTGTCTTACCGGGGCTTGATTGGGCCCTTCTTCTTTGACGGCACAGTTACCGGTGAGGTGTACCTTCAGAAGCTTCAGACATCCATTTTACCTGCCATCCGAGACTTGTGTGGAGACGGAAGAGTTTACTTTCAACAATGTGGTGCCCCAGCCCACTACCAAAATCGTGATAGGGCGTATCTCGACTAAAATCTACCAGGAAGATGGATGACCGTAGAGCTGCTGTGGAGTATCCACTACGTTCCCCAGACCTAACTCCTCTGGACTTTTACCTGTGGGGAACACTAAAGGACGCCGTTTATCGACAAAAGCCACGCACATTGGTTGAACTTCGAGAATCCATCGTACATTCATGTGCAAACATCGAACTGAACACGTTGCAGTCAGTAGTTCGTGCTGCAGTTCGGCAGCATCGTGTGTGTGTGGATGTTAATGGTGACGATTTCGAACACCTACAGTGATATCTTTAAACTGGACTTTAGGCTACACTTTCACCAAAAATGAGACAACTCCGTCAATTAGTTTGCAAGTTATGAACTTTTAAACAGTGGATACATGTTTTTGGACCCCTCTGTATAATAGCAGGCAACACGATAAGAAGTATCGTCAATTCAAAATTGTACTTGATTCTGCCGTGAGAAAGAAGAGATTGAATACAATTTCAAAGATACTCATTACATCCGTTATTCATTCAGTTATATATTTATAAAAATCACCGCTGCTGCAGGAACTTTATGCTTCTTCCTGTGGTGACAGCCGTCCACCACGACTGTACTGAATCATGCGTCGTGATGAAGTCGTGCCGGGCGAAGTAGTGCCTCCAGCGCTCTCCAGATCTCCACGATGTACATGTAACAAACCAAAAAAACACATTGCAGTATGCATTAAACACGCATATTATTACAATCGTTGAACTCATTCTGTATAATACCATACACTAGTTGGCTACAGAGTTCTCGTTGACGCTGCACAACTTCTGTATTTAAATGACAGCACCTGCATTGTTTTATTACCACGAGAGGTTTCCGTTAATAAATTATCTTGTTCAGTTGACCACTACGAAATAACTACGTTTCGACAGACGCGGTGTCATTCGCTGTTGCCCCCATCACACCGTCACAGGTATCCCCATTGGACCTGCTCCCTCTTTCATAATAGCAATGTTAAGTTGCTGCCTCTTGCAAGTACCTTTGTTACTATCAGTAACTGTCCCAACATTCAGGAAAGTTCTACTAACGTCAAGGGAAAACCAACTCATCAGCACAGGATAGCCGATGCAGAAGATAGTTGCCGGCGTTCGCCTTCTGAAGCCTGGATTACTAAACTCTTGTTAAATATACGATTGTAGTTGGTACCAATTCGCGGTTCCTTCTAATGTGGTGTACTCAGGATAGGGTGTAAAGCAGGACATTTTGTACTTATTTTGTGGTTGGCATACCACTGGAGACTTTATAATTGTAATTATCTAGTGCGTAAACTACGAATTATGACTTCCTTTGCATAAAATATAGAGTAGTAAAATTTACTATGGTCTAGTAACAGTATAATATTTCCTCTCCGGCAGTTTCTAGGGTTAACTGAAAATTCCATCCCGCGCTGTGACTTTCTTCAGTTGTGTTTTCTCCCACAAAATATTGCAGTTTCTCGACCACTGAGGCATTTCGCATGAAAAACCGTGATGAGTGCGCAACTGGTGAAACTGCAGTAACACTTCTTTGAAGGCAATTTTTGTGAAGTTTTGCAAAAGTGAGAAAACAGCAAATGCAGCAAAAATATACTGGTTTCTAAAAGCCGAAGAACTCGTGTGAGGCGCAAGTGGAACCAAGTTTTTTTCGACATCAACATCCTTAACAAATTGAAAGAAAGTTGTCGAATTCAGAGCATGGAGAAAAAGGAATAAACAGCAATGACCACTGAAGATGCTTTGTAGTTAAAAGCGATACGTGTCTGGGGACACACGTTCTTAAATTGCGGTAAGCTTAATGCGGAAGAACAATAGTAGTTGATACACAGGGTATATAAGAACTACATTTACAAAATTTCAGTGCTTAGAGAAAAAAAAAGAAACACTTTTTATGTGACAGAAATGTCAGATGTCCATCGTTTCCCTGCTAGGGGCCTACGGTGGTTTAGTGATGTTCAGAGATGGTCTTCAAACTGCCGTATGATAAATAATGCTGTAGAGATTTTGCTGAAAACGACGTCTGTCTACATTAATGCACGTCTGGAATATGCGTGCTATTAATTATCTAACACACTCAAAATTACCAGGTGTCTCACGACCAAAAAATTACCAGTTGTCTCACGACTAATTGCTGCTTCTCCAACCACCTCTTCTGCAGTGCCTATCGGTGACTTGTGCACGTAACACTTCATCTCGCTCCACAAAAAGAAAAAAAAAGGTCAGCAACGTCTCTAAAGCGAAACGATATTCAGCACACGGCAGTTTGCACACAGTATCTGAACATCACAACCTCCATGCACTGCTAGTTCGGAACTGTGCGTCTGTGACATACTTGTCGCACAAGTTTTTATTTTTTTTATCACCTCTGAACACTCTAGAACTTTCTATTTGTAGTTTTTTTTACACACTATATAACAGCTACGGCGGGAAATGCCCAAGCAAACATACATTTCAATATTTCATTTATTGCTGGTTCTGTTGACGCACCCCTGTTCCACAGTTAACGAATGCCTGTACTACATCTATATACATCTACATGTATACTCCGCAAGCCAGCTGGCTGTGTGTGGCGGAGGATACTTCAAGTATCAGTGACTGGTCCCCCTTTCCTGTTCCGTTCGTGAATGTCGCTTGGGAAGATAACCGTTACAATAACTATTGCACTGTACCATTTTTAAAAAAAAATAGGAACTATTTTTCTCTTAGGGTAACTGTTGGTTCCATGAATAGATCCGTTGCGAAATGTGTTTGCCATTTCATTCGTCTTTTTAAAAGGAAACCTCAAAATTTGAGGATGTCTTTAATGTTTAATTATGTATGGTACATAATTCGATTTTATGATACAATTTCATGGCTTTTGTTCTAACTGCAGTCAGACTAATTTACTTTGTTGACTTCTTGTCTCATTTAATTATCTTTTATATTTTGTAATGAAATCACAACCATGTCCTGTTATCATTACGCGCAATGATTGTGTATGGCTAAATGAACTGTGCGTAAAATCAAATAAAGTAAAAAAATAACGAATGATTGTTAGTTGTGGTGTCACCGCCAGACACCACACTTGCTAGGTGGTAGCTTTTAAATCGGCCGCGGTCCATTAGTATACGTCGGACCCGCGTGTTGCCACTGTCAGTAATTGCAGACCGAGCGCCGCCACACGGCAGGTCTAGAGAGACTTACTAGCACTCGCCCCAGTTGTACAGCCGACGTTGCTAGGAAAGGTTCACTGAGAATTACGCTCTCATTTGCCGAGACGATAGTTAGCATAGCCTTCAGCTTAGTCAATTGCTACGACCTAGCAAGGCGCCATTTATCCTTTGCTATGTATCTAATGAAGCATGTACAGTAACAAGACCAATGTTCACCAATTGTGGATTAAAGTTAAGTATTCCAGCAGCTACGTACTTTTCTTTATAGCATTCATTAAGTATCCTGTTTCAGACCTCACGCCATCCTGCGTGAGTTTATAGCGTGCATTTCGGCTTCCTCAAACAACACGGTGTTGGCACTTCTGCTGACACATCATTAGTAATACTCGGTATTATCTCTAATTGCTCGATTTTTCTCGTTGTGGTCATTTTGCTTCAGGATGTGAGAGGAAGTAATACACACATCAAAAAAAGTTATGCATCGCCTCGGTTCCAGGAGTTCTGGAACCTGTACATAAAATTGGAAGAGAGAACAACATAAACATCATTTCCGCCCATTTTATTGCTCATGAAAACCACGCATTGTCTGTTGTACGTCCATACAGCGAGACCTTCAGAGGTGGTGATCCAGATTGTTGTACACACCGGTACCTTTAATACCCAGTAGCACGTCCTCTTGCATTGATGCATGCCCGTAAGCGTCGTGGCATAATATAAACAACCCTTTACAATCCATCCTAGGCATGTCGATAGGGTTCATGTCTGGAGAACATGCTGGCCACTCTAGTCGAGCGATGTCGTTATCCTGAAGGAAGTGATTCACAAGATGTGCACGATGGGGGCGCGAATTGTCGTCCATGAAAAACGAATGCCTCGGCAATATGCTGCTGATATGGTTGCACTATCTGTCAGAGGATGGCATTCAAGTATCATACAGCCGTTATTACGCCTTACATGACCACAAGCGGCGTACGTCGGCCCCACATGAGGCCACCAGCAGGGAACCTCCAACATGCCGCGCTCGCTGGACAGTGTGTCTTAGGCGCTCAGCCTGACTGGGTTGCCGCCAAACACGTCTCCGACGATTATCTGTTTGAAGGCATATGCGACACTCGTCGGTGAAGAGACGTGATGCCAATCCTTAGTGGTCCATTCGGCATGTTGTTGGGTCCATCTGTACCGCGCTGAACATTTAAAAGGACTCTGTGTGTGATACAGTATTCACAATTAACGTCTATCTTCAGGAGTGTGTGGTTACAAATGTGGACCTCGCCATGGACGTCGGGAGAGAAGTTGCGCATCATGCATCGTATTGCGCACAGTTTGAGTCGTAACATGTCCTGTGGCTGCACGAAAAGCATTATTCAACATGGTCGCGTTCCTGTTAGGGTTCCTCCGAGTCATAATCCGTAGGTAGCGGTCATCTATTGCAGAAGCTGCCCTCGGGCGGCCTAAGCGAGGCATGTCATCTAAGTTTCTGTCTCTCCGTATCGCCTCCATGTCCCAACATCGCTTTCGTTGACTCCGAGACACCCGGACACTTCACTTGGTGAAAGCCCTTCCTGGCAGAAAGTAACAATGCGGACGTGGTCGAACCGCGGTATTGAGCGTCTAGGCATGGTTGAACTTCAGACAACAGAAACTGTGTACCTCCTTCCTGCTGGAACGACTGGAATTGATCAGCTGTAGGACACCCTCCGTCTAACAGGCGCTGCTCATGCGTGTTTGTTTACATCTTTGGCTGGGTTTAGTGACAACTGAACAGTTAAAAGGACTCTGTGTGTGATACAGTATTCACAATTAACGTCTATCTTCAGGAGTTCTGGGAACCGGGGTGATGCAAAACTTTTTTTGATGTGTGTATATTGTCCGTTCTTCCCAAGACTTAATCTCTCAGAGTTTCAATAGTAAACCTCTCCTTGATGTACAATGTGTCTCTTTTAGCGTCTGGTCGTGGATTCACTTGACCATCTCTAACGGACTCGTGCCAATTTAACTACTCCGTGATAAAATGCGACGGTATTCGATGGATTTTGTCTCTCTCTTCTATTAATCCACTCTGGTAAGGGTGCCATACTAGTGATCAACACTCAAGAGTCGGTGGAACAAGAGTGTTTAAACCACTTCTTTCTTAGATGAATTACGATGTGTCTTATTGTGCCTTACTGCAATCTTGAGGTAAATAATTAATGGAATACGATCTGCCTTATTACTGATGATAATGATGACGGTGATGGGCCTGATGTTTCGTTCCACTGAGAGAGGTCTTTATCGCCGATAGTCAAATACTTCTTACGATACTATGAAATTCTCGAATGCTTGGTAGCGATACCGATAACATAGGTATCGAAACAAAAGTATCAATTCTCTTATCAGTAACTTTGGAACGTCCCCATTTGTGAGAACCTGCAGCGCGTGATTTGTGGACAGCATGGCCTGGCAAACTCTACGCGGCGGCAGCTGGCCCACCCTCGGAGCGGGCGCTGTTGGCGAACGTCAGCTGTTCGCGGCATGCCTGAGTTATGAAATGGGTCAACGGTCCGCGCGCGCGTTCCCGTTTAACGATGCGTGTTTAGGTTCGTTGTTTTTTGTGCGGCAGCCACTCGCCCGCCTCGGTGTACATTCGTCGATCAACCGCATTACAAGTTCATGCGTCGCAGATCTACTCGAAAAATGCTCTGTCTCCTCCCTCTACGGGTACGCGTAACTGGGAACGCAGCTGCAAACTCTACTGTTAAGCTGCGCTTTAATAGTTGGAGTTGATTTAAAAAGCTATCGGTTTCGCAATATAACGGTCCTACCCTCAGGCACCATAAGCTGAGCAAGCCCACATTTGCCGCAGTGGCAAGCAACTCGCCATTGCGTCAGCGTTATCAGAGACTGGCACCATACACCCAGAAAACAAGACTTGATAAATGCGTCAGAGGAAATACGACATGATGGGTAGAAAGCCATACGACGATTCCTAATGCAAACACCGTAATAATTTTTCTGGCAGAACTCCGCTTAATAACAGAATACTCTCCAGTTTACTGTAAGTTAACTTTCACTAATAAAGAGAGGTAAGTGGAAATTGAACTTGTCGATATATGGGAACAAAATAAAACAAAAGAAAAACGGCTCTTGGTCAGCTTTTTGAGATAACTAAATAAAGGCAGACCATGAATGACCTAAGGTTTGGACCCCTTTTATGTCTTGAACGATTCAGTATGTCGAAACTAATTTTTCGCCGATGACTGTAGGTAGAAGGTTGTATTGGTAATTGTCGTTCTTTTGAATCAACTAAGAATTTGAAGTAAGTATGGTTTCTTTTGAAATGGAACGATGTACGTCTTTTAAGGGCACCCTGAACCTTTTGAAACTACGAGTATAGTGCGCTTGTCACCATTGGCGTGGAAACTTCCCGCAAAAGCATTGCAGAAATGTGCTTCAGCTGGAAGACAAGGTAGCCGGAATCGTCAATTGTGGTACACATACCGTCAAGAGGAACTCTTACGCCACCCTTCTTATTTGTAAGCAGCAATATAGTAATACAGTAGAGTGTCGATAGTTCGAGGTGAACGGGACCGGAACCACCTCGAACTATCGAAAACTCCGACTATCGAAATTGAAATGGGAAAAAGAAATATTATGATATTGTAAGTAATACGGGTCAAATATGAACTTTATTAAAATAAAAGTATTTACACGTGCATTTGTATTGGCAGAATAACCATAATTATTTATTTAGACAAGTAATAGTGAAGTGTCTTTTGTCTGGTGAAGCTGCAACGTTTCCTCGCGGCAATGTCACGCCACCGTCTCAGAAGCAGGCCAGTTGGTGTCGCCTCAGGCTGTTGTTCCACGTAGCACATGGCGGCCTCGAGAGCAGCGTAGCCACCGGTGTGACTCATCATCGGTGCAGCCTCTGCCTCGTCATCCTCGTCACTCTCACACTGCGATGGAATGTCAACCATGTCAATTATATAAGAGTCTGTCATTTCCTTCGTCCGAATTTAACCACTCGCCTACTTCCACCTCTTCACACCCTGGCAATCTTCTGATTAAATTACACAATGATTGACCGTCCTCATCTGCTAAATCTTCAGTTTCTCTGTCTGGCATACCTTCCTGTAGAATTTTCCTCCATGACTTAGAAATTGTGTCTGACTTTATTTCGCTCCTTGATTCGCTAATCCAGTACACGACGTCCTTCAAAGTCACTTTCTTCGAAGCTCCTACAATGCTTTCGTTGTCTTCGGAATGCAGGATTGACTATAGCAATCGCCGTCGATACTTCTTTTTTAGACATTCCCGAACGCCCTGATCAATGAGCTGATTGAGACAGGTAACGTTTAGTGGGTAAAACAAAGCGCGGATACCGTCACACTGCAGTTCTCCTGCACTTGGATGTGAGGACGCATTATCCATGACCAAAATTGCTTTGCATGGCAGTCCCCTTTCTTTTAAAAATATCTTGCAGTCAGGTACAAATGAGTTATTAAAAAACAGGTCTTGAAGTTACCTGATTCATCCAGGCATTATTCTGACGTGTATAGACAACCGGAAGAGCTGAGATGGATACATTCTTGAATGCTCTTGGCTTGGCAGACTTCCCAATCACAACTAGTTTTAGTTTGTGGTTTCCAGTTGCATTTGAAGGTGCCATAACTGTGAGCCGCTCTTTGCTTATTTTGTGCCCAGGAGCACTTTTTTCTTCACAAGAAGCAAGTGTTCTCGCTAGTAACACTTTAAAATTTAGCGCAGTTTCGTCGCAGTTATATATTTGTTCATTAGACAAATTTTCGTCATTTATGATTTTGTTAAACTCGACGACAAATTTTGAAACGGCCTGAGCGTCACCAGAGAGTTTTTCTCCACATACGTCTAGTTGACGCACTCCATACCTCTTCTTCCACTTGTCGAGCCAGCCCACACTAGCGGCGAAATTGTCATCTCCTTCCTGCAGCTGGTCTCTTAAAAACAAAACTTTTTCTTGTAAGATTGGGCCAGAAATCGTAGCACCCTTCTGTCTCTGTTGGGTAAACCACATGAACAATGCCTCACTTGTTTTTTCGAAGTCTGATTTCTTTATACTACTTCGACTGAGAGATTCGTGTGAGCATTTCTGTGAAGAAAACTGTTCCAATTTAAATCTGTTTCTTCGCCAGTCACCAACAGTAACTTCACCGACACCATATTCGAGAGCAAGTTTTTTTATTGTTTCTCTTTTGTCAAATCGTCTTAGTGCTTCTAATTTTAGACGCAAAGGCACAAATTTCCTCTTTTTTGTTAAGCACTCATCTTTGTAAGGTGTACAACGGAACATACAGTCAACAAACAAAGCGACACACAAAACTGTACAGTACGGCTACTGAGAACTACAGCAGCGTATAAACTCCCCAGTTTTGATCGGTAGCAGCCGGCAGCAGTCGGGGTATTTGGTGCCATACTGACAACACATGTTCTTGCAACAGGGCAGCGAGCTAGCTAATCGTCGGTGTTGATTGCATTGTTGTCTGCTTTGTCACTGAGCTGTACTCTCCCTATCTATCTTTTGCAATGATGTTTTCATTATTTATCATGTCAGTAAAAAAAAAAGAAAGTAGATCGTTGCAACTTTCTTTAAAGAGGCTCATTATTGGAAACTCGAACTATCGAGACTCTACTGTAATAATAATAATAACTGCGTGTGGCTCTATGGGCCTGGTGTAAGTCTTTTAACTGGACGTGAAATTAGGCCATTTGTACCTCCTGAGGATTCCACAGATCTTTGTATTAGGTAATACTATAAAACTTAGTGTCTTGGTTGCATACTATTTTATTAAAATTAATTAACGGGTTTGTGGCAGCTACGATGCGATATACTGCTTTTCGTGTAATGCCTTTGTGATTCAACTGTACAGATAAAACCTTCAAGAGCATTTTAAATTGTTTTTATGTATTTAGATTCTACCTTAAATAATAGCCTGTATTACGTTCTTTTATAATGCGTGCAGCGAGCTATCTACAGCTTTCATATTATTTAAATTTAATATTTGCTTTTAAAGAAACATTCTATGCGACATTCTAGAAATGTATGAAAGGTATTCCGTTCTAGATCTTCTAATATACGCAATTTATATATATATATATATATATATATATATATATATATATATATATATACTTTCAATTGTCTTATTAGCGCCACTTTATTTAATCTATAAATATGCACTCCTTGCTTTTGTTCTTGTATGTACTGACTACGCGTCTGTGTGTCGCTCCTAAATTTGTAGACAACATATTCATTTTATATGCACATTTAATGACGATTTATGTCTGATAAATTTATTGATATCTATTAATATTTTCTCTTTTTGAGATCTGATCACCGGAAAAGCGAAACTAGTAATAAAAAAGTATTACGTGACCGATACATAACCTTCTTATAAAATTTTTACTGGTTGCCAGTTCGGTGGCTTGCATGTTCCTAAGCTACCCCAGTTATCCAACCGGAGAAAGAGGACCTACAGTTTAACGTGGAAGTCGAGGCCCACGAGAAAGATAGGCCGCGGCGCGTACGTCACGAAGGTAGTCCTGAACTCGCTCGCTCGCTCAGTTCAGCAGACAAAATGCGTTTCTAAACGTGTCAACTCGCAGCTGGGCGTGTAAGTACTAACGCGAATCTTCCACTGGAATCTGCTATTACGAAGTCTGATTAACAGTACTACAGCAAAACTTAATTTAAGATCGGTACTCGATATAAGTAGTATAACGGCTTGTTTATAGCATTTAGTCTCTTCTGCTCAACAGTACTCATTACAGGTGAAAGTGGTGCCGTATGCAACTGATAATCATTTTAGCATGATTTTATTTTATTGTACGCCAGTACAGCCGTAACAAATTATGAGCAGGCCCATGGACTTCCCATCATTATAGGACTAATTGCAGTAAGATTCCATAATAGCGGATTCCAGTAGAAGATTCAGTTTTAGTTCGTGGGGACACGCCTAGTTACGAGTTAACAGGTGCAGGAACGTAGTTTGCTGATTTGAGCGAGCGAGAGCAGGACTACCTTCGTCCGCAGCTCGTGGTCGTGCGGTAGCGTTCTCGCTTCCCGCGCCCGGGTTCCCGGGTTCGATTCCCGGCGGGGTCAGGGATTTTCTCTGCCTCGTGATGACTGGGTGTTGTGTGCTGTCCTTTGGTTAGTTAGGTTTAAGTAGTTCTAAGTTCTAGGGGACTGATGACCATAGATGTTAAGTCCCATAGTGCTCAGAGCCATTTTGACTACCTTCGTTCCGCGGCCTGTCTTTCTCGTAGGCCTCGCGTGGAAGCCGAATGACGTTCCTAGCAACTCCTCATATCGTTGAGGGGCGCAGCTTAGATTAAAAGAATACAGAACATTTCCTGTGGCCCGGCCGGGATTCGATCCCGCGGCCTCTCCTTTTCCAATTACCGCTTTTTTCCTCTTTTGTTTCGATCTGTTTCATCGTCATTTTAAGTCTACAGATTTTTCATTCTCAGATTTCAAGGAGGGAACTTTGTTTCTTGATAACAGAGGGTGCCCAGTCCCCTGACCGAACACGCTGAGCTACCGTGCCAGACTGCTAGACCGCAATGTCCGACAGCTTGAAGGCAGGCCTACGCTACTAAGCACTCCGTCTTCAGGCCACGAGTGGCCTACCGGGACCATCCGACCGCCGTGTCATCCTCAGAGGAGGATGCGGATAGGAGGGGCGTGGGGTCAGCACACCGCTCTCCCGGTCGTTACGATGGTATTCTTGACCGAAGCCGCTACTATTCGGTCGAGTAGCTCCTCAATTGGCATCACGAGGCTGAGTGCACCCCGAAAATGGAAACAGCGCATGGCGGCCTGGATGGTCACCCATCCAAGTGCCGACCACGCCCGACAGCGCTTAACTTCGGTGATCTAACGGGAACCGGTGTATCCACTGCGGCAAGGCCGTTGCCACGCTACTAAGATAAAACGTATTTCCTCGTGTACTTAGTCAATACGACACAGTTACGCGCTCAGCTACGATTGTCGTAAATGGAACTACGAGTACATGCCATCTTGTAGCGTATCAGAACAGCGTTGCGAAAACTACTTCATTGTTTCAGATGTGTGTACATTTACCCGTTTAAGTGAACAGCTGTTGTGGAAACAAGTAGACGGTCGGAAGGCTATATACAACGAAGAAGCCTGATGTGAGAGTCCCACTGGGAGGTGTTTACTCAGCAATAACCATTTCCGGCCCATCAGCTTAGCACATGTCTCGGATACTTTTGCGAAACGTCCAACGCCAAAATTAGCAGTCATTGTATCATCTTTGCGAGAGCTTTCGAATTGCGCTAAAAATCATACCGTACCATTGAAATAACTTACTTCCGTCAATATCTTGGTTAAAACAGGAGTTGATAATACTACCTATACAAAAGAATAACGTGACCCTCTGCCTACTATCATTTGCCGAACGTTTCGACATATTGAACGGTTAACGAAATAAAAGGGCGGGAGTCATAGGTGATCCAGAATATATAATCAAGGACTAGTCCTTCGTCTTAAAAGTGTAAAGAATCTTGATTCAAGGTTGCCCACTGCACACTTTACGTAATCTGAACACTTTGAATTTCCTTTTCTTGTGTCCTCATTGTTACATATGTTTTGCAAATGCTCTCAAATTCATTAATATGTGGCCAGAAATCTGTAAGTGCCTCTAACACACCTGGAAAATTGCCAGGCTTCTGTGTTTTCATATCTGCCGCAACTGGCAGATTACTTTTTGCGTAAATGATACGTTGTCAGTTGCTTACGTACAGTTTTATACGCACAGACCGCTCTTGACGATTTAACCTCTGCTCACGAGAATAACGCTGCTCCAGCTTGTTTGCCGAAACAATGACAAAGTGTGAATTAATAAAAGGACTTAAGCTATTTTAACTTGTTTCGAGCTGAGGTTGAAAAATTAATACTAAACGTCCACTGTATATGTTTAGCAACGACTGTGGCAGTACCAGTCAAATAAGGTTTTTTACTAGGGCTCTGAAAAATGATCATAGGAACATATAGAAACATAGCCGTTTTCGTATACCGTCTGACCAGACCTGCATGCCAAACTAAACGACCGTTAGTTTATAACTGCCAGGCTGATTGCGTGACTACGGAGTACCGTCTCAGTTGTGCGACTGGATTCGTGATTTCGTGTCGGAAAGGTCACAGTTCGTAGTAACTGATGGAAGTTATTTGTATGTAAACGACTAGGAGACAACCTGAGCAGTCCTCTTAAACTGTTTCCGTATGATACTGTCGTTTACCGCCTAGCAAAGTCGTCAGATCAAAACGAATTACAAGACGATTTAGACAAGATACCTGCGTGGTGTGAAAAGTGGCAACTGGCCGTGAGTTGCCAAAAGTTTGGGGACTTCCACACGAGTGCTAAAAAATTCCGTTGAATTTACGTTACACGATAAATCACGTAAATTTGAAGACTGTCGATTCAACTAAATATCTAGCGATTACAGTTACATCCGATTTAAATTAGAATCATCGCATATAAAATGTTTTGAGCATAGAGAACCAAAGATTGCGTTTTGTGGTGTCACCGCCAGACACCACACTTGCTAGGTGGTAGCCTTTAAATCGGCCGCGGTCCATTAGTATACGTCGGACCAGCGTGTCGCCACTGTCAGTGATTGCAGACCGAGCGCCGCCACACGGCAGGTCTAGAGAGAGACTGACTAGCACTCCCCCCCAGTTGTACAGCCGACTTTGCTAGCGAAGCTACACTGACCAATACGCTCTCATTTGCCGAGACGATAGTTAGCTTAGCCTTCAGCTACGTCATTTGCTACGACATAGCAAGGCGCCATTACCAGTTTATATTCAGTGTAATAATGTCTAAACAAGAGCGATGTTCTCCAATTGTGGATTAAAGTCAAGTATTCCAAGAACTACGTTCTTTTCTTTATAGGATAATTACTTTACCTTGTTCCAGACCTCACGCCAATCTGCGTGAGCTTAACGCGTGCCTTTCGACTACCTCCGAGTGGCTTGGCTGTCTTGCTACGCCACTACACGTTTCGTTGGCAGAACATAGAACGGTGCAACAAATCCAAGAAAAGAGACTGCCTATACTACGCCTCTGCATCCTCTCCTGAAATATTGATGCGCAGTACCGTACCCTTACCACATAGGACTGACGGAGGACATCGGAAAAGTTCACAGAAGTTCAGCTCGGTTTGCAGAGTGTCGTGGATATGAGTTGGTTTGCCAACCACTAAAAAACAAAGACATTTTTCCTTGCCGCAAAATCTTTTCACGAAATTTCAGTAACTAGCTTCTGCCTCCTAAACCCAAAATACGAGGCGTGTTTTTAAGTAAGGTCCGTTTAAACATAAGTACACAACGAAAGGTTATTTAAAAAAAAGTAAATTTATTTTCAGAAAGTACATACTTCACTCTATTTTTGACATGGTTGCCAATTTTAAAATACCCTCTTCATAAAAACTTGCCGCTTGCTCCGATAACCGAGAGTTCACTGCCATTTTCAAGTCGTCGTCATCGAAGCAACGGTTGCCTCTGAGGTGTTGTTTGAGGTGGAGAAACAGGTGGTATCGCTCGGCGCAAGATCAGGAGTGTAGGGTGGGTGGTCTAAAACTTCGCAGCCAAAACTGTCCACTAAATCGCGGGTCTGACCTTCAGTATGAGGTCTTGCATTGTCATGGAGAAGGACAATTCCCTTTGTCAGCATGCCGCGTCTTTTGTTTTGAATCGCTCTGCATAGCTTTCTCAGGGTTTGGCAGTATGCTTCTGCATCGATAGTGGTTCCTCGTTGCATGAAGTCGACCAACAAAACACCATTCCTATCCCAAAACAACGATGCCATGATTTTGCGCTGGGACAGAGTCTGTTTGGCCTTCACCTTTACAGGCGAGTGTGTGTGTCTTAATTCCACGCTCTGTTGCTTCGATTCGGGCGTGATATGCGAAACCCATGTTTCGTCTCCATTTACGATCAGACTCAAGAAGCCGTAACTTCTTCGTGATAACGAGTTAAGAACTTCATCACACAAACAAATTTTTGGTTTTTGTGGTCCTCTGTTAGGAGTTTCGGGACCCAACGGGATCAGAGTTTCCTAAACATTAGGTGTTCAGAAACAATGTTGTGAAGCATTGATCTCGACACGTCAGGAAATTCGTTTGAGTCACCTGTTTTGTGAAGCGTCTGTTCTCACGAATCCTCGCTTCAACTGAAGCCACCAAATCGTCTAATCAAAGAAGGGCGACCGGAGCGGTCCTCATAATGGACGTTATCACGGCCATCTTTGAATTCCCGTACCCACTTAACGCACTTTGCTTTCACTCATCGCCGTACACTTCGCAAAACTCTCGATGAATTTCTGCAGCAGATAGGTTCCTTGCTGACAAAAACCGTATCACTGAGCGAACCTCACACGCAGCGGGCGAGTTGATAGTCTCGAACGTTTTGAAAGCACAGAACAGAACCGTACAGTTAACTACAGGGCTGAAACAGAGCACAGCTGTTCCCGAGGCATGACGGTACACGACGTACGCGCTCGTTGCGGTATGCGCGCGAACTGCTAGTGTCCACAACAAAACGGACCTTACTTTTGTAACCTCCCCACAAAAATAAAAATAATATGAATAGTATTCTCCCAACAGTAAAACAATATAAGTATATAATTCACATTCAGTGTAACCTCAAAACAGAAAAATTCCTAAACCTCTCAACAGTAAAAAAAAATATAATTATGTCGTTCACATTCAGTATAACCTACCAACAGGAAAACTGCGTAACCAATAATACAATGTGATTAACCTCTCAATAAAATTGTCACTCACTTATAACCTTTCAGTAATTGACTGTGAATTTAAACTGGTAAATTTTGGACGTCAGCAGTGCTGTGTCATGGCCCTGAAAGATCATTCTGAAAAAATTGAAAGTTCTTACCTCAATAAGGTCGCCGGATAACACATATATATCTGCTCCTATAAGAAATTATTCTGACACAGCCCTGTACAATGCTGGGCGATAGATTTGTCATTTATAAAAGGAAACAACTGATTTTTCTTCTCAATAATCGGGATGACCAAGGATTGGAGAAATTAGTAAATTCTTTAAATTGGAATAAATGAATGTCAAGAGTTACTTTTTATGAGAAAGATTATTGAGATTTTTTTTAAACATTTACTTGGGATTTGATACAAGAATATTACATATGCGCGAGGCTGCTCTTACCTTATATTATATCGCTCAGGCTCCGCCATCGCTGCACCACGACCGGTCCAGCCAACACGATACACCAGACTGCTCGCTAGCAACGACTTACTCCTACAGCTACACAGTTCCTACTGCAGTCAACACTGCTCTTTGGTCTGAGATTCTCTTATAGCCTACATATCGCAGGCGGCGCGTGAGCAATGCATCGAAATTACATCTGCTCGAATGCGCTAACAACAAATTCCGTAATCATGGACCTCTTCCACTTAAAAAAAAACACGCCTTGTACATTGTCCAGTCACATGAATGTGACCACCTGTCAAAATTCAATAACTCAATTCGTAGCGAGGGCCGCTGTGAGAGGTGTAGAAGGAAAGTCAGTGATGCTCTGTAAGCTACCGAGATGGATGTTTAGCCATGCCCACTCGAGTGCTGTGGCCAGTGCGCTAGGTTTCTCGCTTGAGGATCCATGGTGCGAATAGGCCGAGCGAGGTGGTCCCACGGATACTCGATTACGTTTAAATCCATGGAGTTTGCCTGCCAGGGTAATACGGTAAACACATCCTAGTGCTCTTCTAAACACGCACCAACACTGCGAGCTGTGTGACACTTTCCATTATCCTGCTGGTAGATGCCTTCGTGCCGAAGATACACTACTGGCTATTAAAATTGCTGCACCACGAAGATGACGTGCTACAGACGCGAAATTTAACCGACAGGAAGAAGATGCTGTGATATGTAAATGATTAGCTTTCCAGAGCATTCACACAAGGTTGGCGAAACCTACAACGTGCTGACATGAGGAAAGCTTCCAACCGATTTCTCATACACAAACAGCAGTTGACCGGCGTTGCTGGTGACCTGGCGTTGTTGTGATGCCTCGTGTAAGAAGGAGAAATGCGTACCATCACGTTTCCGACTTTGATAAAGGTCGGATTGTAGCCTATCGCGATTTTGGTTTATCGTATCCCGACATTGCTGCTCGCGTTAGTCGAGATCCAATGACTGTTAGCAGAATATGGAATCGGTGGGTTCAGGAGGGTAATACGGAACTCCGTGCTGGATCCCATCGGCCTCGTATCACTAGCAGTGAGATGACAGGCATCTTATCCGCACGACTGTAACGGATCGTGCAGCCACGTCTCGATCCCTGAGTCAACAGATGGGGACATTTGCAAGACAACAACCATCTGCACGAACAGTTCGACGACGTTTGCAGCAGCAGGGACTATCAGCTCGTAGACCATGGCTGCGGTTACCCTTGACGCTACATCACAGACAGGAGCGCCTGCGATGGTGTACTCAACGACGAACCTGGGTGCACGAATGGCAAAACATTTTTTCGGATGAATCCAGGTTCTGTTTACAGCATCTTGATGGTCGCATCCGTGTTTGACGACATCGCGGTGAACGCACATTGGAAGCGTGTATTCGTCATCGCCATACTGGCGTATCGCCCGGCGTGATGGTATGGGCTGCCATTGGTTACACGTCTCGGTCACCTCTTGTTCGCATTGACGGCACTTTGAACAGTGGGCGCTATATTTCAGATGTGTTACGACCCGTGGCTCTACCCTTCATTCGATCCCTGCGAAACCCTACATTTCGGCAGAATAATGGACGACCGCATGTTGGAGGTCTTGTACGGGCCTTTCTGGATACAGAAAATGTTCGACTGCTGTCCTGGCCCGCACGTTCTCCAGATCACTCACCAATTGAAAACGTCTGGTTAATCGTGGCCGAGGAACTGGCTCGTCACGATACGCCAGTCACTACTCTTGATGAACTGTGGTATCGTGTTGAAACTGCATGGACAGCTGTACCTGTACACGCCATCCAAGCTGTGTTTGACTCAATGCCCAGGCGTATCAAGGCCGTTATTACGTCCAGAGTTGGTTTTTTTCTGATTATGATTTCTCAGGGTCTATGCACCCAAATTGCGTGAAAATGTAATCACATGTCAGTTGTAATATAATATATTTGTCCAATGAATACCCGTTTATCATCTCCATTTCTTCTTGGTATGGCTGGTTCAAAAGGCTCTGAGCACTGAGGTCATCAGTCCCCCAGACTTAGAACTACTTAAACCTAAATGACCTAAGGACATTACACGCACCCATGCCCTCGGCAGGATTCGAACCAGCGACCGCAGCGGTCGCGCGGCTCAGGACTGTAGTGCCTAGAACCGTTCGGCCACTCCGGCCGGCTCTTCTTGGTATAGCAATTTTAATGGCCAGTAGTGTAAATAAATTGCATGTTGATGGATGTGTGGGTATGGTCCCCAAGGTCAGATGCATACTTGTGTTGATCCATTGTGCGTTCCGGAATGACAAGATCACCCAGGAAATGCCCTCTGGTCTGGATCCTTCTGATGATTGTTGCAGCGTGTTTGCTTTCAGAGATTTCACGACGGACGTCCGTTTGTCCGATGGGGCACAAAACGTGATGCGTCTGAAAATGCCACCTGTCGCCACTCAGTGGACGTCTTTTCAGCCGTCTTTGCCGATGAACAGCAGTCAGCATGTTTGCTGGAACCATCCGACTGCTGCGGAGGCCCATACACAGCACTGGTCGTTGAACGGTCGTTGAGGAGACATTGTTGGTAGCCCCGTGGTTCATCCTGGCGGCCAGTTGTCAGTTAGCCCGTACAAATCTGCGCAGCCGTCGTTCGTCGTTCGTCAGCTATGGCCCGTGTTAGCAGCACCATTGTCTCGGCCCCGGTTTTGATAGCGCCATTTTGCCGTCCACAGTATACTTTTAACAGCGGCGGCACGCGAACTGTTTACAAAAATTAGGCTTTTCGGAAATGCTTCCAGCCTTGGCCAGAAAATCAGTGACTGTGCTCTTTTGGATGTCGGATAAATCGCTCCGTTTCCGCATTACAACGGCTGCACTGTTCTTCGTGTTTTTGTTGTTGTTATTTCATTCTCATGTGCTCCATATGGGCGAGAGGGTGGACTGTCAGCGGTGCAGTCAGCTGTAATGTCTCTTTCTTCTGTAAGTTATGTGAAGATTCCATTAAGTTCGTGAAGTTAAATTTCGTAAAGCTATCTTTTATAAAACCTCGTAAGAAACAGTTACAAATAAGCAATATTATGTTTGTAGGACGCCAAATTAAACTTTAAATTCTGATTGAAAACGAGCGCCAGGCTCCCTACAAATAATATCAAATGCGTTAGCGTAATAAAATTTATGCAAAGAGGCACCTGACTTATAATAAATTGTATCACTGAAAATAGCCACTTTATGTTAAAATAAATCTTGTGATTTGATGCTAATTAATTTTGATAGTACTTTTAAATAAGTTTTTCTGCTCCGGCTTCGTCGTATTTCGTGTGGAAATAAAAAGTTTAAATGCACGCGTAATGGCGGCCAACTTTCTCGGTCAAAGATGATCGCAGCTAGCTCCGCAGCAGCTGCAAAAAATGCTACACAAAGTCTTACGTTATAACAAATCTGGCGTAGGTTCCTTAAATGATTACTCTGCCCTCCAGAGTAGCTTATTATATTTTCGTAACTCTTTTACACATCAATCATTTTCTAGTAATTAAACGAGAGCAAGACAAAAACTATCGAAATACAATCGTACCTTCTGCACTCAAACAATAGCTAAACACAAGAAAACATCAGAAGACGACTAAGTTCATTGTATTCCAGTCCTTTTATAATTAACAAAAAATTATAGTGTTCAGTTCTTTAGTTTACACATATGATCTTATATCACGGAGAATAATGCCTTTTTTCTATTATCAGAATCGATAAAATGTCTTTAAAGTTATTTCGTCACTTTGTATCACAGTTAGGCATTAAAGTTCACACAACATTACGCATGTGTAGTTCTTTTGTCGCTATTTGTATTGTTCATGTCAAATGTATATGGAAAAGGGACACTATACATCCAGCCCTTCACGCAGTTGAGAACAAAAATTAAATGAGACGAAAAAATAAGAAATAGAAAAGTTAGATAGTACAGTGAATTTAAAACTTTTTAAAGGTGAAAAAATGGAAGTTTTTTATATACTCGGGAGATAGGACTTCTTGCACTTATAGTTAAGAACAGTAATAATGAAAGGTCAAACGAAACTCAATAAGAGCACATTTAAAAACGTTTAAAACATGATGCCGAAACATTGTTGTTTAAAAGAAGCACTTTCCTGGCACTGAAAACTGGAAGGAGCTGTCCTGGGATAGGGAATCTGTTGTTGAAGGGAAAAAGGTTGGCTGGTGAGTACGGTAGGAATGTGGTAGTATATGTATGGAGGACTGTTGCATAGTAGCGATGGTTGGGGTAGGAGTGTCTGATGGGGCAGAAGTTGGGGTGGGGAGGTACTGGCTAATAGTTGCTAAGAGAAAAATGTGTGGGGAAAGAAAGGCAGACAAAAAAAAGGGGGTAAGGAAATGGGGACAGGGGAGGGGAGGGTGAGGTAGCCCTGATGACATGGAATGGTTGGGATGGACTTACAGCAGGAGTGATCTGTAAATGTCAGAGCGGAGTTCGCCTGGGAGGATGAGATGGTTACAGTTTCTTCGGGATAGTATGTGGAGGGTGTATTATATGCGCAAACAAAGTTGACAATCGGCGCGGTGTCTGATGGGAGCGACTGTGTATGGGAATTGCCTTTACAATCGCCCCCAGCAGCTTGAGCGCCGATTGTCAACTTAGTCTGCGGATACGGTACAGGTGTGGGGCGAATAGGATGGGCTGGTAAAGGCGCGCAAGCGTACGAGGGTTCCAAACAAGAGGGGAAACTATAGATTTGTTGGAGTGCAGATTGTTCTGCGCCGTCTCCAGATACGCTTATATACCGCCCAGGGTTAGTGCTGTCACCTATCGTCTGAGAGTGGTTATTGTACTTTGACGTCGAACGTACGCGTTGGTCACATTAAGGTGACCGGACCGTGTATTTTTTTGACTGCCATGTATACACGAAGAAATGACCATTGTGACGAGATAAATCAGTAAGGTTCGTATGTATATTTTTCCCACGTTCTCTTCGAGAGTGGAACGGAAAGAGAAATAGTCTTGGCATCAACCACCAAACACTTGCGTGTGAATTACCGAGTCAGCATGTACACATAGATTTCCCGCATCTGGTTAGACAGTCGCTGTGCTGACTCTCCATTTAAGCTCGAGAAGTCCATTTAAGCTCGAGAAGCACATAACATAGATTCTTGAAATGAAGAAAAACACAGAACACAGTTACTCACAAGCGGATGATAAACACGAGTTCCTGCGCTTATATGAACATGACGTTGTGACGTGTGGAAACGCACCCGACCAGAACCACTCTTTAGCAGCAAACCGTGCTAAGCGGTGTAAGGCCAGGAAGGAAAAGGAAGACAGTTTCATAAACGCCCGTTGCGCGTAATGAATTCCGTTGCTGGGACAACCGCAAAATCGCCAACGTATTAAACAGACCTTCCAAGAAATGGTGTAGTGCGTATTATACAAAAAAAATGAAGTACAACAGCTGCTGTTCTGTTCCACAGAGAAACTACACTCCTGGAAATTGAAATAAGAACACCGTGAATTCATTGTCCCAGGAAGGGGAAACTTTATTGACACATTCCTGGGGTCAGATACGTCACATGATCACACTGACAGAACCACAGGCACATAGACACAGGCAACAGAACATGCACAATGTCGGCACTAGTACAGTGTATATCCACCTTTCGCAGCAATGCAGGCTGCTGTTCTCCCATGGAGACGATCGTAGAGATGCTGGATGTAGTCCTGTGGAACGGCTTGCCATGCCATTTCCACCTGGCGCCTCAGTTGGACCAGCGTTCGTGCTGGACGTGCAGACCGCGTGAGACGACGCTTCATCCAGTCCCAAACATGCTCAATGGGGGACACATCCGGAGATCTTGCTGGCCAGGGTGTTGACTTACACCTTCTAGAGCACGTTGGGTGGCACGGGATACATGCGGACGTGCATTGTCCTGTTGGAACAGCAAGTTCCCTTGCCGGTCTAGGAATGGTAGAACGATGGGTTCGATGACGGTTTGGATGTACCGTGCACTATTCAGTGTCCCCTCGACGATCACCAGTGGTGTACGGCCAGTGTAGGAGATCGCTCCCCACACCATGATGCCGGGTGTTGGCCCTGTGTGCCTCGGTCGTATGCAGTCCTGATTGTGGCGCTCACCTGCACGGCGCCAAACACGCATGCGACCATCATTGGCACCAAGGCAGAAGCGACTCTCATCGCTGAAGACGACACGTCTCCATTCGTCCCTCCATTCACGCCTGTCGCGACACCACTGGAGGCGGGCTGCACGATGTTGGGGCGTGAGCGGAAGACGGCCTAACGGTGTGCGGGACCGTAGCCCAGCCTCATGGAGACGGTTGCGAATGGTCCTCACCGATACCCCAGGAGCAACAGTGTCCCTAATTTGCTGGGAAGTGGCGGTGCGGTCCCCTACGGCACTGCGTAGGATCCTACGGTCTTGGCGTGCATCCGTGCGTCGCTGCGGTCCGGTCCCAGGTCGACGGGCACGTGCACCTTCCGCCGACCACTGGCGACAACATCGATGTACTGTGGAGACCTCACGCCCCACGTGTTGAGCAATTCGGCGGTACGTCCACCCGGCCTCCCGCATGCCCACTATACGCCCTCGCTCAAAGTCCGTCAACTGCACATACGGTTCACGTCCACGCTGTCGCGGCATGCTACCAGTGTTAAAGACTGCGATGGAGCTCCGTATGCCACGGCAAACTGGCTGACACTGACGGCGGCGGTGCACAAATGCTGCGCAGCTAGCGCCATTCGACGGCCAACACCGCGGTTCCTGGTGTGTCCGCTGTGCCGTGCGTGTGATCATTGCTTGTACAGCCCTCTCGCAGTGTCCGGAGCAAGTATGGTGGGTCTGACACACCGGTGTCAATGTGTTCTTTTTTCCATTTCCAGGAGTGTAGAAGACTGTTGAAAACGCAGAAGGCATGTTTGTCAAGCACAGTTTTATGTTAAACAAACGCAATTGCATTTTTCAAACAATTTCATCATTAAATGAAAGATTTAGTTCTGTCTATGTCTCGTCATAATTACCACCAATATTCAGGCTCTTCTCAAAGCAACCAACCAACTTATGAATGCCAGTCTGATAAAAATCTACCCCTGACATGCAAACTATTGCTGAACGGCCGTTTTGACGTACGAGTATTCATCGTCATTATCGTTGCACTGACCACCTAATGAACACTACTTGTAACTTAAGGATGCTTGTTGGACAAGGACCAAATCGTTGTAGGTACTGTTATTTTTGCTGACTGAAAGTGGCAATAAGACTGATGAAATAATGAAGCTGTCTGCCCCCTGGTTCCCAGTTAGCTAGAACACTTGGTCTCTCCTGCTAATTTACTGTTGACTTGACCGTGGCAGCAAAGGATTGGTTTCATGGTAACTGAATATTCCGTCGGTTCTTGGTAGAACAACATTATAATAAATGAAAAGCGCTAGTTTGCTTTTGTTCTACGGTATCACTTTTATTGTGTTAACCAGCTTCCGGCTTCCAAGACCATCTTTAGACATTTACTGAGTATTATCATCAAAGAAGTTACATTGTTTGTAAACAACATTGTAAGTTACACGTCTACATTAACGCAGGGACGTACAGTAAATAACATTTTTGACAGTGTGGTAGTAATGCAATGTAAAAAGTAAAAAATTGAACAGTAAATAAATAAATATGGAGTAAACAGGAAAAAACTTTAACACACAGTAGGAACAGCAAGGCTGCATAAGTTTATATTAATAATCAAAACCGATAAAATAAAATAAAATTAGTACTTGACAAAGGTACTTCAGGAGGCATAAAACATGGAGAGTGATACACAAACCAATTAACAGAAGAAAGAATTATCAGTGTAACTACAGAATATGTAAGAATCTTAAACAATATCAATAAGATAAACAGAAATGAATAAATTCAGGAAAATGGTGTTGAGGGATCATGCAGTAAATTCAACCTTTGAGAATGTCGTAGTACTGCATTTTAAAAAGTAAGAAAGGCTGAACAATACACAAATGCAAAAGGAGCAAACAGGAAAAACATTAACATTATACCCAAAACTGTGACTATGTAACAGTCTGCGTTAAATAAAAGAACCATGTAAAATAAAAAAATAAAAAGAATACTTGATGAGAGGACTACAAGAGGTATTCAACATGGAAAGTAATGCAAATACCAATTAAAATAAAAGCCTTAACAATTGACACTACAGTCTGTATAGACAGGAAAATGGAAACATGTAGGAACAGACAGTGTGCGAAGTAAAGAAAAACAGAGAGGATTAAGTGAAGTTTAGGAGAGGGGAAGTGTTGAGCTGAGTCTGGTCATTTAGGATCAGATCTGGACTGTGAGATGTTTGTTAATTTCCAGGGCTTCCAGCAGGTTGAGTTTATGTCCTATGTTTGATAAGTGAAGGAGTGGGACTTCGGCTGATGTTGCGACCCTCACGCAATATATGCAGTCAGGAGCCTGCAACCTCCAGCTGCGTTCATGTTCAGCCAGCCTAGTTGTATGTATCTGCCTGACTGACCAATGTAAAACTTGTCACAATCCGTTTCGTTTAGAAGGGATTTTTGACAACTAACAATTATATTTACAAGAGGGAACAGGGGAATTCTGCAGATAAATCTGGAAAAAAATTAAAGGTATTGCTAAAAAAAAATTAAAATGCGAGGTAGCCTGTTATAATATAAACACTGGTGCACCGCCCTTAATCAGACCAAATCTGGTATGAAAATGTCTTGCTACAGGACAAGGAAAATGAAATAAGTAAGCCCGACGGGATGGCAGTGCGGTTCTAGGCGTTACAGTCTGGAACCGCGCGACCGCTACGGTCGCAGGTTCGAATCCTGCCTCGGGCATGGATGTGTGTGATGTCCTTAGGTTAGTTAGGTTTAAGTAGTTTTAAGTTCTAGGGGAGTGATGACCTCAGAAGTTAAGTCCCATAGTGCTCAGAGCCATTTGAACCATTTGAAACAAGTAACTGAAACATAAATTAGCGTCAGAAGTCCCTCTTCAGAGAGAGAGAGAGAGAGAGAGAGAGAGAGAGAGAGAGAGAGAGAGTACACTGAGAGTTACGTTAAAATGATAAGTAGCCAAGAGAACTGAGATGACTGAAGCACAGTGAGGGGTAGCACAAATCACCGATAGCTAAATTAGCTTTATTACGCCCACCGACCGGGATGCTAAAGTTGCATCACTATGACATCACAACCGAAATGCAGCTGTATTACCGATCAAAGCAACACTACCTCGAGCTGCGTGGTCCATGGCTGCTACCATATGGAGGAAGCGTGCACACAGACATGAAAATGGGAGCGACACCCTCGCTAGTGAGGATAACGACGTGCTCAGAGCGAGAACCGCGACCGACTGCGCTCGCAAGCACCTCTCACGGCACTGTTGCGAACGCGGTGACCGTAGCGAAGTATGTGTCCACTAGCAGCAGGAGGACCCCGTGGTCAACATAACCACGGTGGCAGTTAGATTGTTCGGACCAGCGAAGCCAGGCCTCACACCTCAGAGGTTGGGGTCATACAGTAAATATCTCTGGAGTGAGCATTGCGTTCTGCGCATGTTGTCAACATTAAACCAGGATTGTCACGTGATCTCGGGACTTCGCTCTGCGTGTGTGCTTTCTGCGGCGTTTGAAGTTTATAGTACCAAGAGTTTTTGTTGTGTTTCACCGTTTGTCGATAGTGTAATAGCGATGGTGAATTACATTGTTGCTACGGATGGAAAGAAAAATATGTGAAAGGAGGGATAGTAACTTTTCATGGGTACATTCCATATAGCTCTAATTATAGTTTTCATTTTAGTAAGAGACACTGTATACGTTTAAAAATTTCGAGACGCATTATAATTAAGACTTGATTCTGTAGACCTATTTTCCTACGATTTTATGACTATATAATAGATATTACGGCTCGTACAAAAGCTTACAAACAATCGCTTCCTCTCGTAAATTTGCTAGTGGAACAGGAAAGGGAAAGGTTAGTTGCTTCAGTAAATACTATCCTCCATGCATATATCAGTGACTTGTCAATTATGTATATAGATTACTCCGTCTACTATTTATTTAATGAACTGGGAGCAAGTACTTAAAATGCGTTAAATAAATACCTCAAAGTGCCACCAGCAAAAAAAAATTGTGCTTTAGGTCGCAAAAACGAGAAAATAAATACGCAGAAATACAAGAAAAAAGGACGAATTAGCTGGGATATAATCGCTAATGTGTGGTAAATTCGGTGTTTTTCGGACACTTGCGAAAGTACTAACGTACTGTCAAGTCGTTTTGCAGGACTGTCACTGCAAAAATGTACTTCAGGCTCTGTAATACTATAAAGTGCGGTATCATACCAAAAACTACCAAAAATCGAGTACATCTGAACTATGACACCTATCGCAAAGAAGCTGAATGTAATATCACTTGCCCTTAAAAGTTACGTAGCTGGTTTATTCCCGGTATCAGATGGATACTGTTTAAATGTCTTCGCAACATATATAAATAATCCACGACACGTACGAAAAGAATCCGTCTGTACTAGGGATGTAGTGACATTCTAAATATACAGGGCGCTATACGAACAAACACACGACGTCCCGAGATCACGTGACCAGGCCGGCAATGTATGCTGACAACACAAAATCTGTTCTGCGCATGTGAGTGCTCACTCCAGAGATATTTACTCTATGGTTGGGGTACAGGAGTGTCGGCACTTTTGAGAATGGCTGGGCGGTCTAGTGTCCCTCTGCCGTGAAGTAGCCGTGGCATGAATTTCAAAATAGCGGCTCGACCAGCCTTTGTGGATTTCCGCCGTCTTGAAAAATATTAATACTGTTAATCCGGGGTTCGGTACATTGGTCCGCGCCAGGAAGCGACTGTCCTCCGACTGTGCAACCCTACAGTGCTCCGGGGAAAATAGGTTTGTGTGGCGTTCGCTGTGTTACTCAGTGGTTTGGTATTTAACTTATTTGTAAATGAAAATGATAATCTTATTTTATTACAGTGAGTAATTACTAAATAATTTTTCTCCCGGCTGAAGATTTGGTCAAGTTGCTAAAGAACTCCAAGTTAACGTTGTGTTAATGTGTTGTCTGTAAGTTGTGTAAGTGTCACTAAATCACAGTTCATACAACAGATTCTATACAACTATTGATTATGATGGAAACAGTTATCTTCAGCAAAATGATCATTAAAACAACCGAAGATCAGCCGCGCACGACACATGACGTATGTTACCTGAAACAATATTCTTCGCAACTCGTGCGTGATTAATTTCGGCTCCATACATCAGCAAGAAAAGTTTGTTATATGGATCGTGCTATGGACATTGTTTTTTAAAGAACCAATCTGATTCGAATTATTTTCATTAAAATGAGTTCGGAGCCACCGGTGCACATTTATTTTTACACATTTTTATTACCTTCGGCATTTATGTCTGCAGAGTTGCGTAATTTGAATTTGCCGCTGAGATAATTGTTAAGATGGCGGCAGACAATTGATAGAGACTTTCTATTCTTAGAGCAAATTTCCTTTTAACAGGATTTGTATTTCAAATGCTTATTAAACTTTGTTTTATATTGTGCACTATTTAGACTAATTTTCATCAAGCAAACTTTTGATACTCTCGTAAGAAACACAGATAAAAACGCGATACAAATCGCAATCATCAATGGCTGCGCTCCTTGTAGCGGAAAGAAATAATTAACGCAGATAATGCTTATTGAGAGAGGAATTAAAGGTACAAATACTTATTCACTCATATTTATTATAATAATGAACTCTATTCTCAAGTAATAATTAACAAATAATTACTGTCTCTTAATAGACCTAAGTTTGATATACGTCTTGCGTCCGCAACCTACAAAAGCCAACCAACAAAAGGTGAAAACAAAGGAAGACAAACGCAGATCATAAAAGGAATTTAAAGTTATCATTGTCTTTGTATGACACACGTCGATATGTCCAGTTACATCATAAAATATTATATAGATAATTAATATTTATCATCGTTTTATTTCACTGTTTTTTCATATGTCGGATAGATAATGTTTATAACTGTTAGAGGCATAATTTCCTCTCGTCGCACTGTAGCTAAAATTCATCTTGTGGATGTTACATTTGGCACAGTTTATTTAACAACTAGATGGCAAACTGGATATTGCCCGGGCATTCATTTTGTGTTTTCTATTAGAAACAAAAACAAAAAATGAACTGCGTTTATAGTGTAATGTCGAAAAATGTAATTTCCATGTATTCGTGAAAACATCTTTGAAATTATGGAATCATCGTACAAAGAAATATGCATGACGTACAAATGTATAAGCACAGTATGTAAATTAAGAAACATAGTCTCAGAAGTACAAATTCTCTATAATGTATTTTTGTACGATGGGCGTAGCTGCTTCGCATGTCTACAGCGCGATTTTGTAAACGTCTCTACGGCAATGCCTCTTGATACCTCTGTAGGAGGCTTTTGTTTTCGCCTATAGCAGTTTGCACTTCGCAATTGAAAGCTGTCAAAAGCGCTGCCAAGTGACAGGAATTTCCTTAAGCTGACTCGACAGTAGCAGTGTCTTAGTAGTAAAGAACACATGATGGCTTGTTTTCGCGCATGTCAGTGTTCATAACGTCCTATTTCCAGAACTACGGGTGGTACCATGACATAATTTTGTAGATGCATCTAGCGGCATATGTGGATACTTTCTGTGAAAATTATTATGAATACAGTTAGTAGCACAGAAGTAATAAGTTTAACGTCATGCATGATACGGCAGTTTGTCACTCATCTCATTGTTTATGACGTTATCTCTCCTGAACCGTTCTTCATTTTTTTTCCTTGTTTTGTCGCTGTGTGTGGCCGTGAGAGATCAGTGATCTAGTTCGGCCACCATTTGTGTAGACTCTCTGCCGTCCTGCTATCGCAGTCCGTTGCCCGGGGTGCACCATCCTGCACCATAATAGGTGTTTCGTACCCCCACAGCCATTGTTCCCTTACAGTGAGGGATATGTGTAGCAAGTTTGGTTGAAATCGGTCCAGTGGTTTAGGAAAAGATATAGAACATAGATACATACACATCCACTTTTTAGAATATATACGGATTAATTCCACCGACTTATGAAATAATATCGGATCGACCAGTGACCTTTGTCAATTGATTCGCAGTTGTATGGATAGCTCGAAGCTGCGACTGGAAACGTAAATTATTTTTTATTTAATCACTCTCCCATTTTCAGGAAGTTGACAGGACTCCAGTCGGTTCTTCTGCATGCCTTGTGCCAGGTTACAGAAAGGTCTTTGTTATACACCGTGAAGCGTTTGTATCCTTGAGCATGTGCATCTGATTTCTACTCCAGGTCTTCACAGTGATGACAGATGGTCGTCCACTTCACACTACATCACGTACGTTCTGTAAACGCTCTCATCCATTTTCTTATCATTTCGTAGCTCACAGAGTTTTCTTCATCAACTTCAGCAATCTGCCGATGAATTTCGGGTACTTTCACGGCTTTTCCACAAGTAAAACGAAACACTGTGCCTACTTCATAATCGACGGGATTTTCAAATAGCCGAGGCACTTCAGTGAAATAAGCACAAACATTCGTTATTGCGGACGAATTCTTACGATATGGTATATGTGGATGATAGATTTAGGTATTCATTGCGCCACAGCGGCTAAGCCTTTTGTTTTTAATTTTTTATCCTATGGTCATTAGTCTTGTGACAGGTTTGATGTGAGCCTCCACGACTTGCTATCCCGTACCAGCCTCTTCATCTCTGAGCAGTACTTGCACCTAACTTCCTGTGTTATTTGTTGGGTCAGCTCGCTCTAGTATCATGGGAGTTATTCTCTGTGGCCTTAATACAGGTCCTAACACTCTGCCACTTCGTCTGTATTTTTCACATATTCTTTTCCTCGCCGATTCCTCGGAGAAGCACCTCATTCTGCACCTTATGAGTCCACCTAATATTCATCATTCTTCAATTGCATGACTTCACAAACGTTTGGATTATCTTCTTTTCCGGTTTTCTCTCAGTCCGTGAGTCATTTCCATACAATGCTGTGCTCCAAAAGCACATTCTCAGAAATTTCTTCTTCAAATTAAAGTTTATGTTTGATGCTCGTAGAAGTCTTTAACGAGGAAAGTCCTCTTTTCGTACGCTAGTCTGCTTCTTATATCCAGCTAGCCTCATCTCTCAAGCATTATTTGACACAATCCCTTCATTTGGTCTACTTCGTGGCCCAACTTTTTATGTTAGGTTTGTCACTAATCTCATATTTGCTATGTCCGCATTGCTTTCCTGTCTCTTTGGTTTACTTGCAGTGCTCGTGAGACTGCGTATTTCATTTAGCATGTCCTCACTCTCACTCCGGATAACAATGTCAACTGTGAATCGATAACTGATATCCTTTCATTCCGAATTTGAATCCCACTTCTTAAATTCCGTGTTATTTCCATCACCAGTTCTTCGATGTACACATGCATAAACTGTACAAGTCGAGAATGAGAAAGTCTCAAACATCAGTAATGTTATTAGTTACTCGTCTCACCTGCGAATGTATGGGAGGTGAAAGTAAGAGAAACACTCGAAAACTGAATTTTTGACAGACGGAGGCTACCAAGACAGTAGAGTAATAGGAGAAAGACAGTGGCACTTCACGTTGACGCAGTAAAAAATGCGCTGTTGATATAAGTAATTAGGAGAGGATAAAGAACAACAAGCAATGCGCACGTATTGTAGTAGCCTTATTTTGTCGTTATACATTTACAACAGGAACCGAACGGTGCTTGTTTTGATAGCTGCCAAATACTCATCTTCCTTTGACGTCGTTAAAGCGGCGTCACCTCGGTTTCTTCTCTTCCCTAACATGCTCCTTACTCGTTTCCACATACAAGATACAGCCATTAGGCACCGGATACTCTTGGAAATGGCTTATCTGAATCCGTTACGGTGTCGGCATTGCGTAGATCCGGACTTCGCTGCGTACGTATCCTCAACTCCTCCAGCAAGACTAAGTGCGTTAGATTACTGTCGCCATGTTCTTCTATTCCTCCTACCCGTTTTAAGGCATTCTGCCCTACCTGTCAACCATCGATGTAATTCATCTTAGAGAATGCAGCCGGTGGCCTAATAAGGCCAGTCAGTGAAGACAAAATGATCGAACGAGGAAATAATTCGTGCTGTCGAAAATATTTGTACAATGGTAGGAGCGAGTGCTATGAACGGTGGGGCTGAGTGTGGGAGTAGGGATGCGCCTGAAGGTAACTTTTGTACGTTTTTCATGAATAACTCGAAAACCGTGCCTCCAGCGAAAACGCATCCCAGTACAAAACTTAACTAAATTAAATTTCCTACAAAAAATTCTGTTCGTTTCTCTGTAGGACTGATAGTTTGCACGTAGCTAGCGAGCGAGAGAATATGAAAATAGTTTATGAAGGCCAGCTATAACATTACGGGCTGCATAAAACAACAGCGGTAGGAGCAGCCGAATCACACATCTACAATGAAGGATTACATCATGGACAACAACTGTTGTCCGGGACAAAATGTTCACTGACAAAACGTTCCCGGCAACAGTTGCCATCCATTTATGATATTATGCTTTTCAGAGGCAGTAAGGTGGAACCTTCTTGCGACATGCCTATGTAATGTGTGTTGCCTATAATCCAGTCGCTTACTTCGCGTGAAAGGGGACAGGCTGGCCCAGTGATAGTTACCGAATCGCTTCTAAAATATATTTCTCCTAAGGTTTTCTTTTTGAAAACCGCTCTATCGGTTTAGTGGAGCAAGTAGTATACACAGACCTGATTAGGAGACCCTGCTAGTTTGGTAAAATTTCATCGTCCCACAGCCGGTAAATACAATAAAAGGACGCATACCGTTGCCGAGAAGTGAAAAAAAATGTTCAAATGTGTGTGAATTCCTAAGGGACCAAACAGCTGAGGTCATCGGTCCCTAGACTTACACACTACTTTAACTTACGCGAAGGACAACACACACACCCGTTCCCGAGGGAGGACTCGAACCTTCGGCGGGAGTGGCCGTGCAGTCCGTGACATGGCGCCTCAAACCGATAAGTGACAGTGAACATTTTGTCGCTAGCAAAAGTTGTTCCTTATTACGTGATTTATCACCCCTAAATTAATATATATTCTAAAGAGTAAAAGAAACAGGTATAGGCACGCGTATTCAAATACAGAGATATGTGAACAGGCAGAATACGGCACTGCGGTCGGTAATGCCCATATAAGACAAGTGTCTGGCGCAGTTGTTAGATCGGTTACTGCTGCTATAATGGCAGGTTATCAAGAGTTAACTGTATCTGAACTTGGTGTTATAGACGGCGCACGAGTGGTAGGACACAGCATCTCCGAGGTGTTGATGAAGTGGGGATTGGCCCGTGCGACCTTTTCTTGAATGTACCACGAATGTCAGGAATCCGGTAAAACATCAAATCTCCGGCATTGCCGTCGCCGTTAAAAGACCCTGCAAGAACGGCACAAACGACGACTTAAAAGAATCATCCAACGTGATAGAAGTCCAACGCTTCCGCAAATTGATGCAGATATCAGTGCTGGGGTTTCAACAAGTGTCAGCGTGCGAACCATTCATCAAAACATCGTCGATATGAGCTTTCGGAGCCGAAGGGCCACTCGTCCTCCCTTGTTGACTGCACTTTACGTCTCGCGTGGGCCTGTCGACTCTGACATTGGACTGTTGATGGTTGGAAACTTGTTGCCTGGTCGGACGAGTCTCGTTTCAAATTGTATCGAGCGGATGGACGCGTACGGGTATGGAGACAACGTCATGAATCCATGGACCGTGCATGTCAGCAGGAGACTGTTCAAGCTGGTGGAGGCTCTGTAACGGTGTAGGGCGTGTTCAGCTGGAATGATATAGGACTCCTGATAGGTCTAGACAACTGTCTGGCAGGTGACACGTACGTCAGCTTCCTGTCTAATCACCTGCATCCAGCAGGACAATGCGACAACCCACACGTCTAGAATTGCTGCAGAGTGGCTCCAGAAACACTCTTCTGAGTTTGACAAGACACGAGAGCGCTGTTTTACTCTCCAGTCGACCCTTAGCGAACCTAGAGTATTCGTGCTTGACGTGTCGTTGTAGTCTGGCCAGAGGCGCACGTGATCTTAGATTTAGTCGTGCTACAAACGGACGTTTCGTCGATCTTGCGTGCGTCTGTTCTACGCGTATGTCCAGAACTTGAACTACGGGAGTGGGAATGTTCCACAGACCGCTGCTGAAAGCAGCGAAGTACCACCGGTACACTGTGTCCACCATGTTCAGCTATGGAACTTCCCGCAGACCCACAATACGACCCCATTCAATTGGCTAAAGGAGTACGTACTAGTAGACGGAGCGTAGTGGTACCCTAGAATGAATGTTGTAACCATTTTTCATCTCTAAACTTAGTACAGTTACTGCCGGCAGAGTCGAGACAGCTGGTGCACATACAGGAATCCTGAGCCCCATCTGATAGCTCATAATAGTTACAAATGTATCACTAACACGACAACGATTCAGCATGCACGCACACTACTTGCCATTAAAATTGCTACACCAAGAGGAAACGCAGATGATAAACGGGTATTCATTGGACAAATATACTAGAACTGACATGTGATTACATTTTCACGCAATTTGGGTGCATAGATCCTAAGAAATCAGTACCCAGAACAACCACCTCTGGCCGTAATAACGGCCTTGATACGCCTGGGCATTGGGTCAAACAGAGCTTGGATGGCGAGTACAAGTACAGCTGGCCATGCAGCCTCAACACGACACCACAGTTCATCAAGAGTAGTGACTGGCGCATTGTGACGAGCCAGTTGCTCGGCCACCATTGGCCAGACGTTTTCAATTGGGGAGAGATCTGGCGAATGTGCTGGCCAGGGCAGCAGTCGAACATTTTCTGTATCCAGAAAGGCCTGTACAGGACCTGCAACATGCGGTCGTGCATTATCCTGCTGAAATGTAGGGGTTCGCAGGGATGAAGGGTAGAGCCACGGGTCGTAGCACATCTGAAATGTATCGTCCACTGTTCAAAGTGCCGTCAATGTGAACAAGAAGTGACCGAGACGTGTTACCAATGGCACCCCATACCATCACGCCGGGTGATACGCCAGTATGGCGATGACGAATACACGCTTCCAATGTGCGTTCACCGCGATGTCGCCAAACACGGATGCGACCATCATGATGCTGTAAACAGAACCTGGATTCATCCGAAAAAATGACGTCGTGCCATTTGTGCACCCAGGTTCGTCGTTGAGTATATCATCGCAAGCGCTCCTGTCTGTGATGAAGCGTCAAGGGTAACCGCAGCCATGGTCTCCGGGCTGATAGTCCGTGCTGCTGCAAACGTCGTCGAACTGTTCGTGCAGATGGTTGTTGTCTTGCAAACGTCCCCATCTGTTGACTCAGCGATCGAGACGTGGCTGCACGATCCGTTACAGCCATGCGGATAAGATGCCTGTCATCTCGAGTGCTAGTGATACGAGCCCGTTGGGATCCAGCACGGCGTTCCGTGTTACCCTCCTGAACCCACAGATTCCATATTCTGCTAACAGTCATTGGATCTCGACCAACGCGTACAGCAATGTCGTGATATGATAAACCGCAATCGCGATAGGCTTCAATCCGACCTTTATCAAAGTCGGAAACGTGATGGTACACATTTCTCCTCCTTACACGAGACATCACAACAACGTTTTACCAGGCATCGCCGGTCAACTGCTGTTTGTGTATGAGAAATCGGTTGGAAACTTTCGTCATGTCAGCACGTTGTAGGTGTCGCCACCGGCGCCAACCTTGTGTAAATGCTCTGAAAAGCTAATTATTTGTATATCACAGCATCTTCTTCCTGTCGGTTAAATTTCGCGTCTGTAGCTCGTCGTCTTCGTGGTGTAGCAATTTTAATGGCCATTAGTGTATTACACCCAGCGCCATCGAACAAATTCGTTGAGGGTCTTGAATTTTTTCCAGCAGTCTATGACACTAGAGAAAAAGAAAACAGTATAACTGAATCGTTAGATCCTGTGTAGCTGCTGAATCTGCGACAGGCACCACCAAAAAACCTGGGAAATCTTGGATTGAAGTTATGACTTTACTAACTAGATGCTTAATACACGGTATTGTGCGGCTATTTTACCATTTCTTTAGAACAGCACAAACTATTACTGAGGCGCCGACGTCGGAAGCGCTCTTGTGCGTGAGTCGAGCGCGGCAAAAGGTGCCCGGAAGTGCAGTTCTCGGGTTGCGTAGCTCGCAGCTGACGCTGGAACGGGACACCTCAGCTCGTGGCGTAACGCTAACACCACAGCGCCGTGCTGACGTCATACCAGCCTGCGTACCAGCCTCCCATCCGACTACAGCGTCTTCTAAAGTCAGGTCGTTTATACTTGGCGAATGCTTCACCCACAAAATTCCGGAGACCGTTCAAGGATATTTTCTGAGTATTTTCGTACAAGGGACCCGCGGTGTCCAGAGGCTCGTTGCAGAGCAATATTGTAATTATGATATATTCGGTTTGTTACGCCAGTTACCTTCTTTTCTGTGAAAATAAACCCCAAGACAAAAAACAAAACAAAAAAGGAAAGATATGACGCAGTACGAAGGCATTATTCGAATGGTACGGAAATCGGTGATGTGGTGTGCGTGTACAGACAAGCACATGATTACAGTTTCAGAAAAATTTGATGATTTTTTCAAGAGAAGGAGCTTCACACATTGAGCAGATGAATAACGTATTGGTCCAGCTCTTGCACTTGCGTAAACAGTTATTTGGCTTGGCATTAATTAATAGAGTTGTTCGATGCTCTCCTAGGGGATACTGTGCCAAATTCCGTCCAATTGATGCGTTAGATCATCAAAATCCTAAGCTGGTTCCAGGGCCCTAGGGGAGAATAGGAAAAGAAGCGAATCGAGGCGTTTTTTTTTTTTTAAATTGTGGTAAGGTCTTATGGGACCAAACTGCTGAGGTCATCGGTCCCTGAGCTTACACACTGCTTAACTTAACTTAAACTAACTTACGGTAAGGACAACACGCACACCCATGCTCGAGGGAGGACTTGAACCTCCGACGAGGGAAGCCGCGCGGACCGTGCAAGACGCCTGAGACCGCTCGGCTACCCCGCGCGACAAGAGCCGTTTGAAATGTTCTGTACGAGGATATTGAAAATTGAGTAACTGGTAAGGAAAGAAATGTGGAGATTCTCCGCAGTATCGGCGAAGAAACACATTTGGAAAACAGTGACCAGAAGAAGTGACAAGTTGACCGGACACAAATTTCCCTGTACAAAGGCGCGTTGAGTGTGTTATGATACTTGTTTCCCCTTGTCCGCTTTATTTGTTGTTATTCCGTCCTACCGCGTGATCTGCAAGGTTGAAATGGAGCGCAAGACAGCGAACAAAAGATTCGAAAAGGGACATTGTCATCTTTTACCGCAGACCGCAGTCATAAAACGAAATGATCGTATGGCACTGATGGCCGGGAGGCCCCATCCTGAGAAGTTCGAAAAATGGTTCAAATGGCTCTGAGCACTATGGGACTTAACATCTATGTTCACCAGTCCCCTAGAACTTAGAACTACTTAAACCTAACTAGCCTAAGGACATCATACAACACCCAGTCATCACGAGGCAGAGAAAATCCCTGACCCCGCCGGGAATCGAACCCGGGAACCCGGGCGTGGGAAGCGAGAGCGCTACCGCACGACCACGAGCTGCGGACTGAGAAGTTCGGCCGCCGGGTTGCAAGTCTTATTATAGGTGACGCAACATTGAGCGACTTGCGTGTCAGTGGTGGTGTTGGTGATGATGATGATGATGATGATGATGATGGTGATGATCATGATCATGATCATGATTTTGATGATCATGACAACACAACACCCAGTCTACGAGCGGAGAAAATCTCCAACCCGGCCTGGAATCGAACCGGGACCCGCTGCATGGTAGGCAAACACGTTACCACGTGCTTCACTACCATACAATGCTGTTCTCCAATCGTACATTCTCAGAAAGTTCTTCCTCAGATTAAAGCCGATATTTGATGCTAGCAGATTTCACTTGCTTAGGTATGTCCTCTTTGACTGTGCTACTCTACTTTTTATATCCTCCTCGATTCGTCCGTCAAGTGATAATTTTCTTCCAAGACATCAGTATTCCTTAACATCGTCTACTTCGTGATCACAAAATTGATGTTAAACTTCTTATTTTTTCTGCTTCTCATTACTTTGATCTTTCTCCGGTTTTCTCTTATTCCAGTACTGCACATATTAAACTGTTCATTCTATTCAGCTGATCCTGTAAAACACCTTCATTAAGGATAGCAATGCCATCTGCCAGTCTTATCTCTGATATCTATCCACCCTGCATTTTAATCCCAACCCTGAACCATTGTTTTATTTACGTCGTTGCTTTTCCGATGAGTAAATTGAAGAGCAGGGAAGAAATGCTGTATCCTTGTCTTACGCCCTTTTCGTTCTCAGTCATCCAATACTGTTGTATGCAACCTGTCTTGTCCCTGTAGCTTACCCCTATTTTTCTCAGAATTTCGAACATTGTGCACCTTTTTCTCTGTCGAACGCTTTTTTCCAGGTCGACAATTACTATGAAGGTGTGTCGATTGTTCTTAAGTGTTGTTCCCATTGTCAAGTATAACGTCAGAATTGCCTCTCTGGTGCCCTTACCGTTCCTAAAGCCAAACTGATGGTCATCTAACAGATTCCCAGTTTCCACGTCCATCCTTCTGCTTATTATTCTTGTCAGCAGCTTCGGTACATGAGCTGTTAAGCCGACTGTACGACAGTGCTCACACTTATCTGCCGTCACTATCTTCTGGATTGTTTGAATGAAATGTTTCGGGAGTCTGATGGATTGTATCCATACTCATAGATTCTACACACCAGCTTGAATAGCCGTTGGGTTGCAACTTCCCACGGTGGTTTCAGAAATCGCGTCTGTATGTATGTACAGCGTGTACGAAATCACCTGTGCCGTATTTGGTTGCAAGTACCGGGTGATCAAAGGGTCAGTATAAATTTGAAAACTGAATAAATCACGGAATAATGTAGATAGAGAGGTACAAATTGACACACATGCTTGGAATGACACGGGGTTTTATTAGAACCAAAAAAATGCAAAAGTTCAAAAAATGTCCGACAGATGGCGCTTCATCTGATCAGAATAGCAATAATTAGCATAACAAAGTAAGACAAAGCAAAGATGATGCTCTTTACAGGAAATGCTCAATATATCCATCACCATTCCTCAACAATAGCTGTAGTCGAGGAATAATGTTGTGATCAGCACTGTAAAGCATGTCCGGAGTTATGGTGAGGCATTGGCGTCGGATGTTGTCTTCCAGCATCCCTAGAGATGTCGGTCGATCACGATACACTCGCGACTTCTGATAACCCCAAAGCCAATAATCGCACGGACTGAGGTCTGGGGACCTGGGAGGCCAAGTATGACGGAAGTGGCGGCTGAGCACACGATCATCACCAAACGTCGCGCGCAAGAGATCTTTCACGCGACAAGCAATATGGGGTGTTTTTTTTTTTTTTTTGGTTATAATAAAACCCCATGTCATTCCAAGCATGTGTGTCAATTTTTACCTCTCTGTCTATATTATTCCGTGGTTTATTAAGTTTTCAAATTTATACTGACTTTTTGATCACCCGGTATTTCAAAGCTCTGTTCAACTGCGCCTCTTTATTACTGGATTCCGTTAGATCCTATCAAATTAAAATCAGCGCCTGACCAAATATGAATGATACCGTCTGTATGTACAGCGTGGACGATATCACCTGACCGTAATATTTCGCGAACTAGATTGAACCTTTCAGTCTACAACGAGGTGACCGCTGTTTTAAATGTTTCTGATAGATTAAAACGGTGACTCGAACCGCGGCCTTTTTCGGCAGAGTTTATGTCGACGTCGAGTCCGTACATCTTTTCAATTCCGCCGGTGCCTCTTTCCTACTTTTCAAACGTCACAGAAGGTCTCCCGTATACATTGAGGGACTAGCATACCTGGATGAAAGAATACCGCAGTGAAATACCTTAGCTGGTGTCTTGTAAAACTACACGCATTGTAATAGGCGTGTAGTAAAATTTGAACCTAGAAAAGGTTGACTAAAGGTGCAGTAATCTCTCTTTCCGAACTATTTCTTGCCGCCGGCCGCTGGTGGCCGAGCGGTTCTACGCGCTTCGGTCTGGAACCGCGCGACCGCTACGGTCGCAGGTTCCAATCCTGCCTCGGGCATGGATGTGTGTGATGTCCTTAGGTTAGTTAGGTTTAAGTAGTTCTAAGATCTAGGGGACTGATGACCTGAGATGTTAAGTCCCATAGTGCTCAGGGCCATTTTATAACTTGCCTGGTCAGTACCAGAGCTGAGGGCTCTTATGTATGGAGGACTGGAGATGCTGAACAAGAAATGTATTGGAAAAAATTTTACAGTAGAATGTAATCATAATTTATGACGCATAATTTTATGACGCAATCACGAAATTTATAGTTACGAAAAATTAGATAGGAGAGAAATTTACAATAAACTTTCTAGTTTATTTAGCTTTTCGTGTAGAATTGCCTCCAGTTCTTCTTGTCTAGGGTCTGATTCTTAAAGCTGAAATTCTCACAGTTTAGCCGGCCGGTGTGGCCGTGCGGTTCTAGGCGCTTCAGTTTGGAACTGCGTGACCGCTACGGTCGCAGCGTCGAATCCTGCCTCGGGCATGGATGTGTGTGTTGTCCTTAGGTTTAATTAGTTCTAAGTTCTAGGGGACTGATGACCACAGATGTTAAGTCCCGTAGTGCTCCGAGCCATTTGAACCAATCTCACATTTTAGGTCCTCATGGTTGAATGTATCTAAATGAATTTGAAGATTTTTGTTGCAGAATTTTTGTTGTTACGTTAATATATTTTGTCACATTTAAATTTATCATGCAGTCTTTTGAATTTTCACGTTAACAAAGCCGAAATTATGTTGTTCACCCAAAATACAGCCGGCCGCGGTGGTCTAGCGGTTCTGGCGCTGCAGTCCGGAACCGCGGGACTGCTACGGTCGCAGGTTCGAATCCTGCCTCGGGCATGGGTGTGTGTGATGTCCTTAGGTTAGTTAGGTTTAAGTAGTTCTAAGTTCTAGGGGACTTATGACCTCAGATGTTGAGTCCCATAGTGCTCAGAGCCAGCCACACAAAATACAAAAATACGTCCGATCACATCAAAGGCATGCTTACTGCTGCTTCACTCCAGGGTAATTACCATATTCCAAAGAGTTTACAATTTTTCTTGACAAATGAATTTCTATTAATTTCGCTTATTATTTCATAAATGAATCCAAAAAACACGTACTAAACAGTACTAGATTGCCTAATTAATAATAGAAATTTTAACTGTGGCAAATAATTTGTAATTTCAAGTATATCTAAAAAAAAATAATTTTAACTGTACATTCAGAACTAGTACTTATCAGCCCGCATCTCGTGGTCGTGCGGTAGCGTTCTCGCTTCCCACGCCCGGGTTCCCGGGTTCGATTCCCGGCTGGGTCAGGGATTTTCTCTGCCTCGTGATGGCTGGGTGTTGTGTGTTGTCCTTAGGTTAGTTAGGTTTAATTAGTTCTAAGTTCTAGGGGACTGATGACCATAGATGTTAAGTCCCATAGTGCTCAGAGCCATTTGAACCATTTGAACCAGTACCTATCAGTTATAACATCCAAAATAAAGTAATACCTTTTCAAAAACTTTAGCTTGAAATATAACATATTGCGTATAAAATTATATGAAAGTTTTCAGGAAAGCAGCTGTGATAATATTGACCTGTCCAAAATTCGAAAAATTATACTGGTATTGACAGCTACTGTTGAGGAAAAGTACTGCTAGACGAGGATGTCCCGTTACAGTACGCATCATAAAAGAAGGTAAACCATGATTTAAAGTAGAACTACTAGTACCAATCTGATATGCGTATGTAAGAGGGCATATCACAGAACGCTACGTCGACTACTGGCGACGCTCTTCTTCCGGAAGCTGAATGTTTACGATGCTGGTCATTTGCGTGTCCATAGCCGCGCGGAGTGGCTGCGCGGTTAAAGGCGTCATGTCACGGACTGCGCGGCCCCTCCCGCCATAAGTTCGAGTCTTTCCTCGGTCATGGGTGTGCGTGTCGTCCTTAGCATAAGTTAGTTTAAGTAGTGCATAAGTCTAGGGACCGATGACCTCAGCAGTTTAGTCCCTTAGGAATTGACACACATTTGAACTCTGCGTGGCCGCGTCGGCGCGGCATGTACAGGGCAACGAGGTACGTCATCGCGGGCATAGTGATCGTTCGCCGTGGATGAGGACTCTCAAGAGCGCAGTTAGCAATGACTTACAGAGCAGGTACTTTCTATGAATAGTGCGCGAAAATTACACATATTTTTGTATGGACACAAGTTTCACTGTACGGAGTTTACTTGGATCCGCCTTAGGCCGGTATTACACTATCAAATTTCTTTGTCAAAGATTTGATCAAAGATATGATCAAATATTCCGTCAAATATATTTGACAAAGATCTTTGACGTAGCGCTAGAAGGGGTATTACACTGTCATCATATTTTTCGTCAAAGTTCGAGATGGCTGGCAACAACAACTTGTTATTAACCGCAGCAGTTGCATGTACCACAATTGCACTGTGTGCATATGCGGAAGAGAAGAGGGGGAAAAAAACGAAACATACCTGGGTGAAGCCGTGGGTTTTACGATGACACGAAAAAAGCATTCAACAAAACTTGTTACGTCAGCTTATAGTGGAGGACGTCAAGTCGTACATCAGTTACTTAAGAATGGACAAGCATACATTTCTGTATGTGCTCAATGAAGTGTATCCTCATATCACAAAGCACAATATTCACTTAAGAACTGCTACATGTGCAGAAGACAGGCTCACTGTAACACTCCGATTCCTCGCTACAGGAGAGGGTTAGGTTAGGTCAGGTCTCCAATCTTCGTAATCTATTTTTATATTCAGCGTGCCTCACGTTGTAAAGCGCCCCATCAGCTTCATACATCTCTATTAATTTTGTAGTTGTCGGCACACACCAATTGTATTTACCCGCAATGTTTGTAAAAACACTACAGACGACAGAATGCAGCGATGCTAGCGCTCCATGTGATAACATGTCACATTGCAGTGAACAGAAGACAAGCGACTTCTTTTATCAAATCTACAGCGAGGCCCTAGATTTGATCAAATATTGGACGACATTTGACAAAGTTCCCTATTACACCATTAAATATCTTTGACAAAGATATTGGACATTGACAAAGAAATTTGATAGTGTAATACCGGCCTTAGCCACAACCCAAGGAGTTGTTCTGCAGCGGACTCTAACTGGATAGCTCAGCTAGTACAAACATTGTCCAAGAAAGACCAGGTTCTTTGCGCATCACATGTTTAATCTGCCTCGAAGATCCACGAACATTGGATCCTGGGAACACTCTTCGATCACACGATTGTGGAACACACACGTCGCAGAGGCCCCTAACCCGCTGGTAAAACAACAGCAAAAGGATGTCCGTTTGCCGCGCTGTAACTACACGCTTACGCTCCGTCGTGGACATGGCGTGCCGAGCCGGTGTGTACAAGTGTTTCCGGTGTTTGCGTTAGTGCGGACGGCCGGCGGCCAGTGAAACATTGACGACGCGACGAAAAGGGACCGCTGTTTGTGTGGGCGCGGCTCCGACACGCTTCTGCAGCCACGACTCTCTTCTCCGGAGTCTTTTGTCCAGCACAAACTTACCGACAAGGGCGGTCAGCGGTACATCGACGTCGCAGCTGCGCGTTGAAACGCTTAACGGTTTCCAGTAACTGAAGCGTCAGTGTAAATACAAGAGGTGTCGTCTGATACAAAACGGAATGCTTGTACGACACGGAACACTTCACAGCGACATTCTAAGCGTGCTAGTATGTAAACACAAACAGTTGCAGCAAGAGGTCTGCACAAAGATCCGGAGTAACAATTAATTTACCGATAGAAGCTCACGCCGATGCAGGTGTCTGCGAGTGTATCATTTCATATTCTCAAAAACGATTACTTTGTGTTTTAAAAAGTTAAAGAATAGTAACTGTACACCGAGGTGCTAAAAGTTACAGGATACCTCCTAGTGTAGAGTCGAACTTCCTTTTGCCCGGTGGAGTGTAGCAGCTCGACGTGTTATGGACTCAACAAGTCGTTGAAAATCCTCTGCAGAAATATTAAGCCGTGTTCCCTCTGTAGCAGTCCATAATTGCGGAAGTGTTGCCGATTCACGATGTTGCGCACGAACTGACCTCTCGATTATGTTCCATAAATGTTGGGATTCATGTCGGACGATCTGTATGGCCAAATCATTCGCTTGGATTGTCCACAATGTTCATTCATTTCCGTGTCCGGTCAGCATTTCCAGTAGGTAGCAACTCCGATGGCCTTGTTGGTTCCCTCGATCAGATCATGTGTTTGCAGGGTTGTTCAAGTTGAGGACAAATTAGTAGGTGGGCCGGGTCTTGTGTTGTTCCACACTCGCAGGATGTATCTCCATCAGCTGGAAGAATGCCTCAGCCGGCCTGTGTGGCCGAGCGGTTCTAGGCGCTTTAGTCTGGAACCGAGCGACCGCTACGGTCGCAGGTTCGAATCCTGCCTCGGGCATGGCTGTGTGTGATGTCCTTATGTTAGTTAGGTTGAAGTAGTTTTAAGTTCTAGGGAACTGATGACCTCAGATGTTAAGTCCCATAGTGCTTAGAGCCATTTGAACCATTTTTTGAAGAATGCCTCATTTTCGCATGTTGGCCTTGCATAGAGGAACGCCCACCCTAAGACGATTGAACGATCTCCAAATAGGGAAGGGCAAGTCGTTTCCTGGAGCTAGTTCTTCCTTTACAGGGATATCAGGTAGTAGTTTGTTCTTCCACCTGGTGATGCGGTTAGACTCTGGTGTTTCCTCTAGTGGTTGAGTCCTGGCGACAAGCTCTTTCTCGACTTCAGTCGATGGACTACAGCCTGAGGATCATGCAGTGGATGTCGGGGATCGTAAGTTTGCTTAGTCCTCTCTACATCGGCAGCAAAAGCCCTTCTAATACTGGTGGGGTGGGGGGGGGGGAGCTATTCCAACAATAGGGTAGATTTTATCGACTGGAGTTGGCTTCATACATCCCGACAAGATTCGGATGGTCTCATTGATTGCAATATCAACCTGTTTGGTGTGAGTGGATGCACTCCACCCAGGTTGAGCATTCTATGCGGCGGACACACACAAAGCAAGAACCGAAATTCTCAGGACGGGAGAACTTGCTCCCCAGGCGGTGGATGTTGTTCAAACCAATCGTGAACATGCCATCGCCATTTGGGGACGTGAAGTCCATGAATGGTTGCAAATCTCCGCCATACTCGAACCCTAGAACCAGCTCTTACCAACTTAAATTAGGACTCATCTTACTAGGCCACAGTTTTCCAGTCGTCTAGTGTCCAACAGATACGGTCACGAGCTTAGGGGGGTCGCTTCAGGAGATGTCGTGATTTAGCAAAGGCACTCGTGTCGGTCGTCTACTGCCATAGTCCATTAAAGCCAAATTCCGTCACACTGTGTTAACGGATACCTTCCTCGTACGTCCCACATTGACTTTAGCTGTAATTTCACGCAGTGTTACTTGTCTGTTAGCACTGTCAACTCTACGCAAGCGCTGCTGCTGTCGGTCGTTAAGTGAAGGCCGCCGGCCTCTGCGTTGTACGCGGTGAGAGGTAATGCCTGAGATTTTGTATTCTCTGACACTTCTTGACACTGTGGATCTCGGAATATTGAATTCCCTAACGTTTTCTGAAACGAAATGTCCCATGGCTCTAGCACCAACTAACATTTTGCGTTCAGTGCCTGTTAATTCCCGTCGTGCAGCCACAATCAGGTCGGAAACTTTTTCATATGAATCACCTGAGTACAAATGACATCTCCCCCAGCGCACTGCCTTTTTGTACCTCGTGTACTCGAAAGTACCACCTTCTGTGTATGTACATATCGCTATCTCATAACTTTGTCACATCAGCGTATTACAATACTACCCAACATGCAGTGAACAGCAATAATTTTAAAGCCATTACCATCATCTATAGGGGATGAAGTGATGGTACGCTATCTGGAATGGCGAGTGTCTTGAAAAGGGTAGGTGCGTTGTTGAAATTTGCAAGTCGTAAAGTTGGCAACATGCTCTTACTCCTCCTTTTCCGCCCTGTTACACGTACATTCTATTTCCGTCGTGCTAGCAACTACCTTACTGTATGTCTGGTCACCACTATTTCGTTATCATTACCAATTTCGTTATCATTACCAACTGTCATCAATACAATTACCAAAAGCTGCAACAAACCAACATGAATTCTGTTCTAGGGCACTATCGTTTGGAACCTTCCTTCCTTTTCCTGACTGCTGTTCCCATATGACATAAATAATGTACGGCATAAAAGCAGTGAGTCAACGCTTTCCTCAAATATACGCTATTTATAAGCACGCAAGCCGTCCGTTGTGACCGGGCGGTTCTAGGCGCTTCAGTCCGGAACTGTGCGACTGCTAAGGTCGCATGTTCGAATCCTGCCTCGGGCATGGATGTGTGTGATGGCCTTAGGTTAGTTAGGTTTAAGTCGGGGACTGATGACCTCAGATGTTAAGTCCCATAGTGCTTAGAGCCACTTGAACCATTTTTGTTCAAGCACACATTGCGAAATTCCTTTCATTGAGATGTGTAGCACGTTAAATGATTTAATATTGCGGTCAGTCAACTTCCATTTTACAAACGAACTACGTTACAAACCTGTGACGACAACTTGTAACGACTTTATTTAACTTCCATTGCGAAAATGCCCTACATAAAAATCTTCAAACGCGGTTTCAGTCATTACGGCGGGAAACTGTAACGTATGGAACATATTAAGAAAATTACAGGCCATGTTGTATTAAAGTTTGGTCATCATCGACCTCTACAAAAAAAATGGCTCTGAGTACTATGGGACTTAACATCTGTGGTCATCAGTCCCCTACACTTAGAATTACTTAAACCTAACTAACCTAAGGACATCACACACATCCATGCCCGAGGCAGGATTCGAACCTGCGACCGTAGCGGTCACGCGGTTCCAAACTGAAGCGCCTAGAACCGCACGGCCACACCGGCCGGCTCGGCCTCTAGATTCTTAGTGTAATGTAAATTAAGAGGTCTGGCTTCAGCAGACGACAATGCAGGTCAAGCTCTAGCTTACCGACAGTTCTGTCACAACGAACACATTAAAGATGTTCACAAAATTTTAACATCCACAGATGCGGATAAGGACTTTGCGGAAGCGGGCAGCATTTACCATATCCACGCAGGTCTCTAGTTATAAGGTCCTAAGTCGCTAGGGCAGAAATCGGGAATATTTTTTCCCTTTATTTGGTCGCTTGTCTGGGCTTACGGAATAATTAACAGCAGCGGCAGGCGAACATGAAAACAGGCAAAACTTTGCATGGAACAACGAATCTTACGCATTTCATGTGGATGGAGAGCAGTGAAACCAAGAGATGGTCAATTCTTGGAAAAAAGAGAAGAAACCAGTTGCTCCAGTCCCGTATTCGTGGCTGTTTGTGAGTTTGCCAGTAATTTTACAATCCCCTGGCTGCGTTACGGACACTGCGCAATTTAAGTCGCATGATGGGGCTGCCACCTCTAGGTATGAGTTCGTAACAGGCAACAGCTTCATTCTTGGAAGGAAGGTGGTGGTGGTGGTGATGATGTTGTTGATGATGACGATGATGATGTTATAACCCTGGTTCAATAGGCTCTCTTGTTATAGTAAGAATCGAGATTTGTTTATGCCTACCCTTAGGAGAAGTATTATTATCGACCTGAATTAGTAATGTTAAATGACCTTACTGCTATGAGGGAATTCGAAATATGATTGGTCTTATGGCTGTTGCGACGGTAAAAAGATCACTTGTGTAATAGAGTTTTTTCGTTGTCACACTTGTCAGACTTGTAGTATATGTACTGCTGCTTCGACATTCACATTCCGTGTTCTTCGCTTATTTTCTTGGCGATCACTGACTTTATCCCCTCTTGCTTACCGACGGCAGACAATTTGTAACTTTGCGATCCATCTGACAGGCGGGCGGATTTGTTTTTTAGCTGAGTGGTGCAAAATATCTAAATACGTGCGTGGACACCCAATCGGGTTCATACAAACAGGACGTAAACTGGTGGGTGAACTCTCTCGGAGAGTAGAAATCAGCATGTTCCTATCAGTATGTGAGGATCACGTTCGTGGTATAGCCACAAGAATGAAAATGACTACAACATCTCTTGGAACGTGAACTCTATAAATCGTAATACAAACATTTACGGTAGAAGGAGTCGTAGCTTCCTATACTCTATATGTTGATTACTAGGAGACGGACGGGTACAACCACTCAACAAGAAAAGCCATGCGCTGCGCTCTGGTTTATGGAACTTGTGTTTTATGAAACACGGGGAGCTTTCACAAAGACTTACGATACATATGGATCGAGGGGGGAATTGTGGTTCAAGTTATTCAGCAACGCCGGTGGAAGAGCGGTTTGTTGCTCTCAAAGATTCATACGTCCCCAGGAGGCATAAAACATCACTCACATAGCACATGTGCGTAGCAAGTTTCATTGACTTTTTGTCATCATTCAGCATGCGAGTTAATGTTCTTTAACATATGTAAGTCATCTCTTTGTATGAAGTGGCGCAAGCGTTTTAAATGTTCTCGTGCAGTGTAGGAACATACGGCGTGATTCTGAGGACATTGACTGCGATAAAACAATTTTAGCTCTCTAAACAGGAGCATAGTTGCCGTAAAATGATAAAGGCGAGGAATTGAAATACTTTTTAAAGGTATTTGTCCCTGCTTGTAGTCCTTGCAGCAATCTTTGTGCAAACGAAGGCTACAGTGTTTTATTGCATCCATTGTGGATAAAATAGGGCTACAGATAAAAAGTGTGATTTGCAGATTATGTTCTGTAGACCACCTCAAACTGTGTGCATATGTTTACGGAGGAAAAAAGTAAGGACCTGCAATAACTTTAGGCGTATCTCAAGGACGTGTGTTTGGACCTGTACTGTCCATGTTGTATATTAATGACGTGGCAGGCAATATTAATAGAAAACTCAAACTTTTTGCAGATGATGCAGTTATCTGTAGTGAAATACTCTGTAAAGAAACGTAAATGTTATTGAGAAATGTCTGAATATTTCGGCAGCGTCATAAGAATTCAAAAATATTAACAGTGCTCTTAACAAAACGTAAAAACTTTGTGTCCTACGACTACAGTATCTTCGAGTGACGACTGAAATCTGTCAACTCGTACCAATACGAGGCTATAACATTGAGCACGCAGTAAAGGAAACAAAATAAAATTCGGAGTAGGCATTAAAATCTGTGGAGAAGAGACAGCAAAGGACTTGGAAGAGCAGTTGAACGGAATGGACAGTGTCTTGGATATAAGATGAACATCAACAAAAGCAAAACGAGAATAATGGAATGTAGTCGCATTAAATCGGGTGATGTTGAGGGAATTAGGTTAGGAAATGAGACGCTTAAAGTAGTAAATGAGTTTTGCTATTTTGGGAGCAAAATAACTGATGATGGTTGAAGTAGAGAGGATATAAAATGTAGACTGGCAATGGCAAGGAAAGCGTTCTGAAGAAGAGAAATTTGTTAACATAGAGTATAGGTTTAAGTGTCAGGAAGTCGTTTCTGAAAGTATTTGTATGGACTGTAGCCATGTATGGAAGTGAAACATGAACGATAAATCGTTTGGACAAGAAGAGAATAGAAGCTTTCGAAATGTGGAGCTACAGAAGAATGCTGAAGATTAGATGCGTAGATCACATAATTAATCAAGAGGTATTGAATAGAATTAGGGAGAAAAGAAATTTGTGGCAGAACTTGACTAGAAGAAGGGATAGGTTGGTAGGACATATTCTGAGGGATCACCAATTTAGTATTGGAGGGCAGCGTGGAGGGTAAAAATCGTGGAGGGAGACCAAGAGATGAATACAGTAAGCAGATTCAGAAGGATGTGGGTTGCAGTAAGTGCTGGGTGATGAAGAGGCTTGCACAGGATAGAGTGTCATGGAGAGCTGCATCAGACCAGTCTCTGGACTAAAGACCACAAGAACAACAACAAGCTGCAGTGTGAAAGCCGGCCGAAGTGGCCGTGCGGTTAAAGGCGCTGCAGTCTGGAACCGCAAGACCGCTACGGTCGCAGGTTCGAATCCTGCCTCGGGCATGGATGTTTGTGATGTCCTTAGGTTAGTTAGGTTTAACTAGTTCTAAGTTCTAGGGGACTAATGACCTCAGCAGTTGAGTCCCATAGTGCTCAGAGCCATTTGAACCATTTTTTTTGCAGTGTGAAATTGAATGATCATATGTGCCCAGTCGCAGATAAAGCAGGTGACAGACTTCGATTCGTTGGTGGGATCATAGGAAAGTGAAATTAGCTTATAAAGAAAACTGATTACAAATCTCTCACTCTACCCATCATGGAATATTGCTCAAGCGTGTTGGACGTATATCAGTTGCGACTAACAGGGCGTAATAAGCGTATACAAAGAACGGCTGCACGGACGGTGATAGGTTTGCTTGACACTCTGGAGAGTGTCACGGAGGTGCTGAAAGACCTGAATTGGAACTAACCCGTGAAAGTGGTCTTGCGAAGTTCGGGGCAGCAGCATTGTTCCCCTCGAGCCTCTTTTAGGGAATTATTGCGCGGAACGGAATCCTTAGCCGATAAATCTGACGGAAGACATCGAAAAATTGCTAAGAAGGGTAGCTCGTTTCGTGTTATCATGAAACAGGAGAGAGGGTGTTCCGTAGATATGATAAGCGAGTTGAGCTGGCAGTCATTAAAACACCTTCTTCGTTGTGGCGTTTTCAATAAATTTCAATCATAAACTCTTTTCCAATGGCCAAAATATTTTGTTGACTCCGTCCCACATAGTGAGAAATGAACAACGTGACAAAATCAAGACACGCGCAGAAAGATTCAGATGTTTATTTTTCTCACGAGTCATTACAGTGTGGAATAGTCCGAAATACTTTCTATGAACCGTCAGCCAAACATTTAAGCGTGGATTGCAGTGATGTAGATGTATACGGGATCTAGGAATATATTGCAACTCTTTACACATCATTCCCGTGTGGACCAGGATCTCGTAGACAAAATTAGACTAACTACCGTGTGCACGATAGCATTTAGGCAATAATTCTTCCCACTCTCTATTCGCGAAGTGAACGGAAAGAAACTACACTACTGGCCATTAAAATTGCTACACCATAATGATGACGTGCTACAGTCACGAAATTTAACTGACAGGAAAAGATGCTGTGATATGTAAATGATTAGCTTTTCAGAACATTCACACAAGGTTGGCGCCGGTGGTGACACCTACAACGTGCTGACATGAGGAAAGTTCCCAACCGATTTCTCATACACAAACAGCAGTTGACCGGCGTTGCCTGGTGAAACGTTGTTGTGATGCCTCGTGTAAGGAGGAGAAATGCGTATCAACACGTTTCCGACTTTGATAAAGGTCGGACTGTAGCCTATCGCGATTGCGGTTTATCGTATCGCGACATTGCTGCTCGCGCTGGTCGATACCCAATGACTGTTAGCAGAATATGGAATCGGTGGGTTCAGGAGGGTAATACGGAACGCCGTGCTGGATCCCAACGGCCTCGTATCACTAGCAGTCGAGATGACACGCACCTTTCCGCACGGCTGTAACGGATCATGCAGCCACGTCTCGATCCCTGAGTCAACAGATGGGGACGTTTGCAAGACAACAACCACCTGCACGAACAGTTCGACGACGTTTGCAGCAGCAAAGACTATCAGCTCGAAGACCACGGCTGCGGTTACCCTTGACGCTGCATCACAGACAGGAGCGTCTGCGATGGTGTACGCAACGACGAACCTGGGTGCACGAATGGAAAAACGTCATTTTTTCGGATAAATCCAGGTTCTGTTTACAGCATCACGATGGTCGCATCCGTGTTTGGCGACATCGCGGTGAACGCACATTGGAAGCGTGTATTCGTCATCGCCATACTGGCGTATCACCCGGCGTGATGGTATGGGGTGCCATTGGTTACACGTCTCGGTCACCTCTTGTTCGCATTGACCGCTCTTTGAACAGTGGACGTTACATTTCAGATGTGTTACGACCCGTGGCTCTACCCTTCATTCGATCCCTGCGAAACCCTACATTTCAGCAGGATAATGCACGACCGCATGTTGCAGGTCCTGTACGATCCTTTCTGGCTACAGAAAATGGTCGATGCTGCCCTGGCCAGCACATTCTCCAGATCTCTCACCAATTGAAAACGTCTGGTCAATGGTGGCCGAGCAACTGGCTCGTCACAATACGCCAGCCACTACTCTTGATGAACTGTGGTATTGTGTTGAAGCTGCATGGGCAGCTGTACCTGTACACGCCATCCAACCTTTGTTTGACTCAATGCCCAGGCGTATCAAGGCCGTTATTACGGCCAGAGGTGGCTGTTCTGGGTACTGATTCCTCAGGATCTATGCACCCAAATTGCGTGAAAATGTAATCACATGTCAGTTCTAGTATATTTGTCCAATGAATACCCGTTTATCATCTGCATTTCTTCTTGGTGTAGCAATTTTAATGGCCGTTAGTGTATATAGTACGTGGTGCAATGGGAAGTACCCCCTGTCATGGAGTTGACACAACTTTGCAGAGCATAGGTGAAGATGTACAAAACTAGAAGCTATAACAGAAAATAACTAGGGAAAGGCGGCGCAGAGTGAATTATTTATGAGACGCCTTTTTCCCCGTTGTAGCGACGCCTGGGAAGAGAGAGAAGTGAAAGCATTTACTGCAGCGCGGGAGCTCGCAGGAGAGTGTAGAGGCTCGTCATTGGCGGCGGCTCGGCGCGCGTGCTTATGGGAAGAGCGCGGGCGTCGTCGGCGCTGGCGACGCAGGCGGCGGCGCCGCCGTAAAGCGCGCCAAAGGAACGCCCCCGCATTACTATTGCAGCACGCCGTGCCGTGCCGCGAATTCCGCAACGCTGCTAAGGCCGGGGACACGCTGCCTGCCAGCCTCCGACCGACAGCCGGGTCTCCTTGACATCGGACACTACAACCGAAAATCTGTGTGCCAAGTCACGTATGCAGTGTGACGCAGGGGCGCAGGTCCTAGCTTACGAAGTCAATTCGGTATTGAGAACTGCACTGCTGACGATTGAAACTGCATCAGGGGAGAATCGCAGATAACACACGTGGAAAGTACACATAGAAAATATTGTGGGGAAGACGAATCAAAGATTTCGTTTTATTGACAGAACACTTAGAAGATACAACAGATCTACTGAAGAGACTGCCTGCACCACGCTTGTCCGCCGTAGTGTTTCCTTCCCTCGGGGTTCTGCCGTGAAAATAGTAAATCTGATTGGGTTTTGAATTTTGATGGAATAAGTTACGGATAAGGAGGACTTCGTATTATTGATTGAGATAGTGCTGTAATTTGACCGTGCATGGCAGACCGGGTCGGCAACACTACAAAAAGCGACTGTACGGAAATAGCATCAGAAATTAGTTGAAATTTACCTTATATGTCTGTTAGAAACGTAGTGTTAATTATAATATAGTCTTCGTGGCTGTCTTCTTAATTTTCTTGTACGATGACCTGTTTTCATTGTTCTCCGTCTGTTGAAAATTTCTTTAAGTTGTCACTGTCAGGATTAATTTACAAATTTGGCGATAACCATTTCCAATCACTATTGAAATAACTTCGTTTTAATTTCCACTTAAAAGCATATTTAACACAGCGCCGAAAAATACACGTCTTTCGTATGAAGACAAGGGAGAGAGGGTAAGAGTAATCCATTAGTTGTTAAAAACAAACACCTACGCAAAAGTAAAAAAAGGATCAAAATTATTTATAAAAATCGGTCGCTGGCGCAGCGCTCTTCTGCATGCGCGATCGTAAATCATATCTTTGTATTGGCTGAGGCGCGGTAGTGAAAGTACCGTTACACCTTCCTCTTTCGGTGTTCTGTTCCGCGATGTGGGATCCTTGCCAGAGTGGAGTACATGGAGAACAAACAAGAGCAGCACGTTTTCTACTGTCGAGAAACAGGGGAGAGATTGTCACGGACATGATAAAGGATTTGGGGTGGACATCATTAAAATAAAGGTGTTTCTCGTTGCGTCTGAATCTTCTCACGAAATTTCCTTCACCAGCTTTCTCCTCAGAACGCGAAAATATCTTGTTCACTCCGACCTACATAGGGAGATACATTATCATAATAAAATGAGGGAAAACGGAGGACGCATGGTACGATATAGGTGTTCTCTTTTTCCGTGCATTGTTCATGAATGGAATAATAGAGAATCATTGTGAAGGCGGTTCACTGAACCCTCTTCCAGGCACTTAAGTACGATTAGCAGAGCGTCCATATAGGTAACGAAACTTTATTTATTGTGCGTATACAGTACGATAGAACACATGACTAATTTTTTTGTTTGCTAAAGATTGTATAGGGCTTCGGATTTACCAACAACAAACTGGCAGTAGCTGAATTGCTAGACGGCCAGTGTGGCCGAGCGGTTCTAGGCGCTTCAATCTGGAACCGCGCGACCGCTACGGTCGCAGATTCGAATCCTGCCTCGGGCATGGATGTGTGTGATGTCCTTAGGTTAGCTATGTTTAAGTAGTTCTAAGTTCTATGGGACTGATGACCTCAGATGTTAAGTCCCATAGTGCTCAGAGCCATTTTTTTGCTGAATTTCTAAAGGAAGACGGGACATGGAAGTGTTCACGTTCCAGGCCACAAGAAACATAATACTTAATCCAGAAAAAATACATTTAGTAAATAAAAGTTTTTCGAAGGTGTTGTTAAAAATTTCTGTGAAAATGTGAAAGTGACAGGCTCAAATAAACCCAAGGAATGACAAATACTCGAATTTTAAGCTGAAACTAAAAATGGTGAAATTCTGCAATCCTTGAGCTCAGTGACGTGGTTCTCACACTACGTAAACTGAACAAGGCACGGTATGCCTTTAGTTACTGCTGAACCTGACAAAACATTTAACTTAACATCTGTGCCCTAAAATATTCATCAAGCATCAAAAAATTTCATTAACGCCGCAGTTCACACCTGTAAAGAAGGGGAGATCAGATCAGGTAAACAATTGTAACGTTGTTGCTTTATTTTGTTATGAAAGCGGTACTGATATTCAATAAAAGCGGGTTAAAAGCTGTGAGCTGTCTGGGGAAGTTAACCTTGCATTACTGAGCAACTGTTTCACCAAGTAACCAGTCTAGCTTACCAAATTCCCAACCAGACTAACATTAATTATAATCTTTTAATAATCATACGACAACCGGTTATATATATATATATATATATATATATATATATATATATATATATATATATATATACATATATGAAAGAGAATTTAAATAAAAAGAAATAAATCAGTTTACATTTGGAAATTTATTTTAACATTGATCATTGAAATTTCAGCATATTAAACTTGAATCATAACTAAGCTGTGCCTTATTTAGGATTGTGAAAATGTGAGTTTGTAATCTTACGGAACACATAAAATAGGGAGCCAAGATTGGGAGACTACATACAACACTGCATTCATAAAATAAAACACGAAGAACGTTGAAACATATGCAAGAGGAAATTAACCACAACCAACCGATTCAATTTTCACCCAAAGAAATTACGTTCATAGCGCAATCCTGTCCGTCATGAAATTACCACACACTGGTATACTAAATTCATACTAACTCTCTGTGAAATCTTCCCGAAAAGGATAGCTGAGGGCTGCTTTGATGATTACACCACATGCTACACGTGGTCAACTTGGTTTACACAAAGAGCGTAACTCCACAATAATTTTGATAGTTAAAATCAATTACATCGAAACGCAATTTACAAAAGAAAAACCTCGAACTGGTTACTATCGTCTTACTATTAACCTGATGGGTCAAACAATTGTATAAGCACGTGGTACTGGTCTCACAAAGTACACCCCACGTGGGTTGAACATAAAGAAAAGTTGCTATATTGAAAAATATTGTCAAGACGAGACGTTATAGTCACACGCAAATTCGCATTAAAGATTGATGATGCTAGTTAGAGTTACTGATCAACACGTGGTTCCACTTTACTCACAAAGTAGTGACAAAGCAACTACCGGAATATATTCCGAACTTCACACTCTAATTACACTGCGTTGCAATTTAAGATAACATTAGATATTTTAAAGCTAAACCTGAAATAAAGGTGATTAAATTTTCAGTTAGGCTGAACTTAAGAAATCCATTGTCCTACGGACTTAGCAGACACGCGCTTAGCCGGAGATCTTACCACTTCAGACGCTCGCCGCGGACACACTGCCGTGGTCCCTTCCTGAGGGGTGCCTCACAAATACAAACGGAAATGACCAGAGAGGCAGCTTCCTATACCAACATGACAAGGGACGGACAGGATCATACTAAGTATAGAAACCTCTTTGCTTTTAGAAAGCGTAGCTACCTGTTCCGACGTTGGTCCTACTGTTCTCTAGCAGACAGGCTTGTCTGCTACCATCCAGCATGCAACTAGAAATACATTTGCTCATTCATTCTTTCACACAGAAGGGAAGGGGGATGACAGTATCTTATCATATACAGTATATAAAAGAGAGCGGATGTAGGTTCCGTATGAGACCGTGTGACATGAATTACATATAAACTGTGTTTTAAAGTGTAGTAGTGTGACAGATCATTCTTGTTTATGTGTAAAAGTAACACGTTTCACTGCTCAGTCTCCTCCCAGATAGTCAGAAACACCACAGTAAATTTAGAAGAGGAATTTATGCCGTAAATGACAACAGATGTAAGAAATTAACATGAAAGGAATCCAACAGAGACCTTTCACAATGATAAAAAAATTTCAAGTACAGATCAGAGAAATATTATTTGACCACTCACAAATAATCAAGTAAAAATTTCCGCCCCGGTAGCTGAATGGTCAGCGTGACGGACTGCCGTCCTAAGGGGCCCGGGTTCGATTGCCGGCTGGGTCGGGGATTTTCTCAGCTCCGGAACTGGGTGTTGTGTAGTCTTCATCATCATCATTTCATCCCCATCCGGCGCGCAGGTCGCCAAATGTGGCGTCCAATGTGTTAAGATCTGCACCAAGGCGGCCGGACCTGCCCCGTAAGTGGCCTCCCGGCTAATGACGCCAAACGCTCATTTCCACTTCAAGTAAAAAGCAAGTCTAAGCCAACGAAAATTTAGCAATATATACAGGGTGTTACAAAAAGGTATGGCCAAACTTTCAGGAAACATTCCTCACACACAAAGAAAGAAAATATGTTATGTGGACATGTGTCCGGAAACGCTTAATTTCCATGTTAGAGCTCATTTTAGTTTCGTCAGTATGTGATCAAATTGTAAATTTTCACAATCAACATGTGTGGGCTGACGAGAATCCGCACGCAATTGTGCAGTCACGTCATCAACACAGATTTTCTGTGAACGTTTGGGCAGGCATTGTTGGTGATGTCTTGATTGGGCCCCATGTTCTTCCACCTACGCTCAATGGAGCACGTTATCATGATTTCATACGGGATACTCTACCTGTGCTGCTAGAACATGTGCCTTTACAAGTACGACACAATATGTGGTTCATGCACGATGGAGCTCCTGCACATTTCAGTCGAAGTGTTCGTACGCTTCTCAACAACAGATTCGGTGACCGATGGATTGGTAGAGGCGGACCAATTCCATTGCCTCCACGCTCTCCTGACCTCAACCCTCTTGACTTTCATTTATGGGGCATTTGAAAGCTCTTGTCTACGCAACCCCGGTACCAAATGTAGAGACTCTTTGTGCTCGTATTGTGGACGGCTGTGATACAATACGCCATTCTCCAGGGCTTCATCAGCGCATCAGGGATTCCATGCGACGGAGGGTGGATGCATGTATCCTCGCTAACGGAGGACATTTTGAACATTTCCTGTAACAAAGTGTTTGAAGTCACGCTGGTACGTTCTGTTGCTGTGTGTTTCCATTCCATGATTAATGTGGTTTGAAGAGAAGTAATCAAATGAGCTCTAACATGGAAAGTAAGCGTATCCCGACACATATTCACATAACATACACTCCTGGAAATGGAAAAAAGAACACATTGACACCGGTGTGTCAGACCCACCATACTTGCTCCGGACACTGCGAGAGGGCTGTACAAGCAATGATCACACGCACGGCACAGCGGACACACCAGGAACCGCGGTGTTGGCCGTCGAATGGCGCTAGCTGCGCAGCATTTGTGCACCGCCGCCGTCAGTGTTAGCCAGTTTGCCGTGGCATACGGAGCTCCATCGCAGTCTTTAACACTGGTAGCATGCCGCGACAGCGTGGACGTGAACCGTATGTGCAGTTGACGGACTTTGAGCGAGGGCGTATAGTGGGCATGCGGGAGGCCGGCTGGACGTACCGCCGAATTGCTCAACACGTGGGGCGTGAGGTCTCCACAGTACATCGATGTTGTCGCCAGTGGTCGGCGGAAGGTGCACGTGCCCGTCGACCTGGGACCGGACCGCAGCGACGCACGGATGCACGCCAAGACCGTAGGATCCTACGCATTGCCGTAGGGGACCGCACCGCCACTTCCCAGCAAATTAGGGACACTGTTGCTCCTGGGGTATCGGCGAGGACCATTCGCAACCGTCTCCATGAAGCTGGGCTACGGTCCCGCACACCGTTAGGCCGTCTTCCGCTCACGCCCCAACATCGTGCAGCCCGCCTCCAGTGGTGTCGCGACAGGCGTGAATGGAGGGACGAATGGAGACGTGTCGTCTTCAGCGACGAGAGTCGCTTCTGCCTTGGTGCCAATGATGGTCGTATGAGTGTTTGGCGCCGTGCAGGTGAGCGCCACAATCAGGACTGCATACGACCGAGGCACACAGGGCCAACACCCGGCATCATGGTGTGAGGAGCGATCTCCTACACTGGCCGTACACCACTGGTGATCGTCGAGGGGACACTGAATAGTGCACGGTACATCCAAACCGTCATCGAACCCATCGTTCTACCATTCCTAGACCGGAAAGGGAACTTGCTGTTCCGACAGGACAATGCACGTCCGCATGTATCCCGTGCCACCCAACGTGCTGTAGAAGGTGTAAGTCAACTACCCTGGCCAGCAAGATCTCCGGATCTGTCCCCCATTGAGCATGTTTGGGACTGGATGAAGCGTCGTCTCACGCGGTCTGCACGTCCAGCACGAACGCTGGTCCAACTGAGGCGCCAGGTGGAAATGGCATGGCAAGCCGTTCCACAGGACTACATCCAGCATCTCTACGATCGTCTCCATGGGAGAATAGCAGCCTGCATTGCTGCGAAAGGTGGATATACACTGTACTAGTGCCGACATTGTGCATGCTCTGTTGCCTGTGTCTATGTGCCTGTGGTTCTGTCAGTGTGATGATGTGATGTATCTGACCCCAGGAATGTGTCAATAAAGTTTCCCCTTCCTGGGACAATGAATTCACGGTGTTCTTATTTCAATTTCCAGGAGTGTATTTTCTTTCTTTGTGTGTGAGGAATGTTTCCTGAAAGTTTGGCCGTACCTTTTTGTAACACCCTGTATACCTTATTTCAGACTGAGATTACCGGAACTACTTTTATAAAAGAATATATAAATAAAATTTGAAGAAGAACGCCCTCAGGGCTTCCGTTGAAACTGAAGTCAGCAAAATTAATCTGCAGTGCGAAAATCAACTACATAAAAGCAGGATAAATAATATCCATAAATTATGAACCAGGTACAAACCTGATGCCGGCCATGTAGCGGTTCTAGGCGCTTCAGTTCGGAACCGCGCTGCTGCTACGGTCGCTGGTTAGAATCCTGCCTCAGGCATGGACGGGTGTGATCCTTTGGTTTAAGTAGTTCTAAGTTCTAGGGGACTGATGACCTCAGATGTAAAGTCCCATAGTGCTCAGAGCCCTCTGAACCATTTGAACAAACCTGATGAACAAAAATAACAGTGACATAAGGAATATGATGCGTGTAAATTACCTTAACCCGTAAGCTCTTCAACACGTTCAAGCCAGCGTGTACTACCGATGGCTCACGCTCAACCCTACCAATTATGCTATTGACGATACGACATCGTGTGATGTATTTGCCGGCCGAAGTGGCCGTGCGGTTAAAGGCGCTGCAGTCTGGAACCGCAAGACCGCTACGGTCGCAGGTTCGAATCCTGCCTCGGGCATGGATGTTTGTGATGTCCTTAGGTTAGTTAGGTTTAACTAGTTCTAAGTTCTAGGGGACTAATGACCTCAGCAGTTGAGTCCCATAGTGCTCAGAGCCATTTTTTTTGTGATGTATTACCCATCAGCCAGGCGCAACGAACATTTGTGAATACAATTTTCTATGACGTTTCAACTAGAGAGCTTGCATAACAAATGAGACATCACATAATTTATGATTGATTTAGTGTAAAATAGTCTTCTATGATCTCTCGTTATTCTAAAAATAAAAGGCGCGTAAGTTAATAATGTGTCAGTCTGCGCGAGTATCGACGCATTAAACGGGGTTGAAGAATGCTTACCGTCTTAGTCAAGTTTAGTTTTGTCTCCTTGCACACCCTTTTTGCAGCGCTTCTGCCATTGATGGTAACACTTCTGGAACTCATCTTCTGTAATATCCTCCAAGACCCTCGTCACAGCTTTTTGGACATCTTGTGTTGTTGAAAATCGTGTACCTTGACCGCCGTTTTGACTCTTGGAAGTAGAAAACAGTTGCACAGTGCGAAATATGGTGAATAAGGTGGCTGTTGTAGTACTGAAATTGTTTGGAGGTTAAAAATTGCTGTACTGACAGGGCAGTATGGGATGGCGCATTATCGTGATGCAGAATCCAATTATCAGGAATGTCGTCACGGACACGAAGAACTCTTTTTACGAAGTCTTTCTAAGATTTATTTGTAGAAATATTGGTTAACTGTTTGTCCAGGAGGCACCCACTCTTTATTCCCTTGGAATCAAAGACGCACACAAGCATGCATCTCACTTTAGACTTTGACACGCGAGCTTTTTTTGGTCCCTTTGAGCACCATTGCGAACTTTGGCGTTTTGTCTCTGGATCGCACTGGAAAAAAAAACAACTTTTATCACCAGTGATAACACGGCTCAACAATTCTGGATTGATTTTTCCGTGTTTCTCGCTGTTGTGGTGTGAGATTTTTGGGGACAATTTTTGCACAGATCTTTCTCATCCCAAGACCTTCGGTTATTATTAGATGAACCGTTTCTCGATTGATGTTCAGTTCTTCTGCAATCATTTTCACGGATAATCTTCAATCAGATCGTACGAGTTCACGCACCCTGGCCAAGTTGACATCCGTCCGTGAGGTTGATGGTCATCCACTGCGGTCTTCAACATTCGTTCTGCCTTCACTAAAAATTTGATGCCAACGTAAAACTTGAGCTTTTGACATAATCTGCTCTCCAAAACCCATCTGAAGCTTAACGTAAATTGTCGTCGCGTTTTCACCCAATTTAACGCAAAAAGAAATGGCATACCGTTGTGCAATATTATGCGGTTCCATTTCCGTGACGAGAGACACAAACACGTGCAAACCTACTACAGCACAACTCACGACTGAGCAGTTGCATCGATGTGTCGCTTGGACTAGAAGCAGCTTATAGACCAAGGTCAAAGATATTGTACCTACGAAAGCCTGCAGGCTTGCCACATCTTGCAAAGAAAATCAGTCTCATTATTCTATTGTCGCACCTCGTATGATTCGGAAGTTCAAATTAACTGGCGACTTGGGAATTGCTCCTGAGAGAGCGGGATGGCGAATTGCGCTACCAGTTGGGGATGCTGGCGCAATGTGCGACCCTAAAGCAGAGCAAGACCTGTGCCACGACAGCTCAACAATTCATGGTCCACCGTTGAGAAAGTACTGCGAACAGCTTTGAAATCATATTCGTACAGACTACCAGGATGTTGTGGATGCATATGGTCGACACAGTGAGCAAGATTTGTAACTTGGGACTTCAACATACTACTCAGTTACCAAATGTTACTCTCTCTTGTGGAATTAAAACGTGATTCTTTCAAAGGGTTTTTTTCATTATTTCTCTTCTGCATGTCCTTACAAATGCTGCCACAAAGTTTCATTGTCCTTGTTTTCCATGAGGGCTCCCTGATGTAATGAAAGTTTAATTATAACCATCTTGTATATGATTAATATGTATGTAGCGCGGTTTAGTCCTTTCTTCCCCATAGCTGGTTGGGTGAGCTGTTTCTCTGGCAGTATCTAAATGTGTACCAATCGCCTGGAATAAAAACAAACGCTCTGGTGTTGAAACCAAATTTCGAGTCACTCAATCCTGTTAGATGGTGTGTGTTTTCAACTGAAAATAATCGGTTGTGCCCTAGTGGGGAAGCAGGTGGCGACAATATCCGTGCAGTACAAGTAACCAGATATCTCAAATAACGCTGGTCAACTACCATTCTGCATCTGGTATGTGATATATCGTTTCCTATGCATTTTTTATGGTAGAATCAAAATGTACACTTAGAAATGTGATATTACGTAAGGTTTTGGAGATACTAACTTATGTACAACTTCTAAACTTTTTCACTCTGAAGTTCCTTATTTAAATTTTTTGCTTTAAACAGTGACAGTTTTAGACAGTCGCTAGGGTACAGCTCAGTTATACTTGCCAGAGATTTTTTCCAGAATGTTTTGGAGTGGTGACATCGGTTTGTATTGAAAGTTGCATTTTTACAATAAACTTCCAGGACTACGTACGGCTCATTCAGTGAATGAGAAGGGAAAAAAACCAAAGTATGCTCTTGCTAATAGAGACGAAGAACTATAGAATTAATGATATGATGATTTGGTGCGTTTTAGAGGTTGTTGCACTACGTTCTGGTTTACCGGCTGGTTTCGGAAAATACAGTTGTTTTCTGTATTTGTGCGACAGCCTGGACATCAAAAGTCACTAGGATGTCAAGGACGAATCGCAGAAAAGGATAATGTTAAGAACGAACCACTAGTTCTGCCACATGAAGTCCTACTGTCTCCGCTCCATATGGCGTTAGGCCTTATGAAGAATTTTGCAAAGGCTCTTAGTAAACAGGGTGTGGATTTCAATCATTTTAATGATGTTTTTCCGATGGTGAGTGAGGCAAAACTGAAAATGAGGAGTGTTAATGGGAATGGAAATCAGAAAATTGGTGATCGATGAGACCTTTTCTGCTAAATTCACGATTGTCCAGTTATATGCTTGAACATGTTCCAAAGCATTATTTGTCACATTTTGGGCAACATATGAAAAGAGAATTGTTTCTAGGGCGGTCTGAACTGTTACAAAAAAATTGGGACTGGAATGTTACCAAAAATACGCTTTTTTACATTCATATCCTCCCATTTTCTCGCAAAAACTGGGTGTTGTTAATCATGAATAGACTGAGAAGTTCCACTGAGAGTCTTTTACCATGCAACATTCAACAGCTTGGGGACCAGGATTGGTCCTTGAGATAGATCATTGATCAAAGTTTTCCATTTACTAGCTTCTCCTTTCAGAAAAACTGAAAACCGCCGATCAGAGAGGCACGTTGTTAAGGAAACGTCCTAGCTTCTGACATGAAAAAAATGGCTCTGAGCACTATGGGACTTGACATCGGAGGTCATCAGTCCCCTAGAACTTAGAACTACTTATACCTAACTAACCTAAGGACATCACACACATCCATGCCCGAGGCAGGATTCGAACCTGCGACCATAGCAGAAGCGCGGTTCCGAACTGAAGCGCTAAGAATCGCTCGGATGTGTTTGTTCCTTCGTGGTTCCACTTCCCAAGCATATTGCAACAAACGGTGTATTTCTATTGCTGCTCGTTTAGTTTGTATTGCCGTTTCAAATATACCGGTCATTTTTGAAACACCCTGTAGCATTCCGACAACGACACTGCCTTAGTCCAGTGACCTCCCCATCACGAAGCACAGTTAACAGCGTCAGTGAATTTTTCCTTATTTAAGTCGTCAGTATTGCGGAGGCTGTCCACCATTGAAAGTCGAGATTCGTATGTCTCCAGGAAGATGTAATTCCACTAGATCAATAGATAACCTACATCTGATGTACAAGCAGGATTTCCCCGTTGCGTAGAAAGCCAGGGTTCTATTCCATTGTCGGAAAGCCTCGGAAGTTGTACGATTTAAAGAAGGGGAAAATGAACTGAAGTTTGTATATTAGGGAGGGCATTGGACTAAAGTAGAAGTTAACCACATCGGCATAGTAAACAGGAGGCCTGGGTTCAACCCCCACTTACGACAAAATTTTTAATTCATTGCTTCAGATTCTGACCTTACCGAACTTTCATTTACGTTTCTTTTCTCACCAACGCTGCCATGACCACTGATAATCCTACCATTACTACGTCATTTATGTATTGTATCACAACTACCGAACTGTAGCTTTGGCAGAGCACAACTCTACTACGAGGGTCACTCCAAAAGAAACGCACACTATTTTTTTTATCTTTTATTCTACAGGTTTGAAAGTTTTACAGTGTGTAGATACATCCTTTAGGAACAATATTTTCATTTCTCCACATAATTTCCTTCCCTCTCAACTGCCTTACGCCATCTTGTAACCAGCGCCTGTATACCCGCACGATAAAATTCTCGACCAATCTGTTGGAGCCACTGTTTGGCAGCGTGCACAAGGGAGTCATCATCTTCAAACCTTGTTCCACGAAGAGAGTCTTTCAGTTTCCCAAAGAGATGATAGTCACATGGAGCCAGGTCAGGGCTGTAAGGCGGGTGTTTCAGTGTTGTCCATCCGAGTTTTGTGATTACTTCCATGGTTTTTTGACTGACAGGTTGCCGTGCATTGTCGTGCAACAGCAAAACATCCTGCTTTTGCCGATGTGGTCGAACACGACTCAGTGTAGTCACATGTGCAACAGAATTTATGGTGGTTCCACTTGGCATGATGTCGACAAGCAAGAGTCATTCGGAATTGAAAAACACCGTAGGCATAACTTTTCCAGCAGAAGTTGTGGTTTTGATTTTTTTTTTTTTTTTGGTAAATTTGCATGATGCCTCTCCATTGATTGCCTCTTCGTCTCTGGTGAAAAATGATGGAGCCATGTTTCATCACTTGTCATAATTCTTCCAAGAAATTCATCTGTACCATTCTCGTATTGTTCCAAAAGTTCGCTGCATACCGTTTTTCTTGTTTCTTTGTGAGCCACTTTCAACATCCTGGGAATCCACCTGGCACAAACCTTTTTTAACGCCGACACTTTCAATATTCTGCAAACACTTCCTTCCCCTATCCCAACGTAGCGTGACAATTCGTTCTCTGTGATGCGTCTGTCAGCAGTCACCAATTCGTTAACTCTCTGCACATTGGAGTGTGTGCAGTACGAGGCCTGCCGCTGCGAGGACAATCCTCAATATTGCCGTGCCCGCTTTCATCACGTAACCTGCTTGCCCACCGACTAACTGTACTGCGATCGACAGCAGCATATCCATACTCATTCTTCAAGCTCTTGTGGATGTTTCCGACTGTCTCGTTTTCACAGTACAGGATTTCTATGACAGCACGTTGCTTCTGACGAACGTCAAGTATAGCAGCCATCTTGAAGACATGGTGTGACGGCGCTACTCACGGGAACAGGTTTAACTAAGTTTGAAAACAAGCGGGAAGGATGTATCAGAATGAAATTTTTACAAACATAGTGTCCATTTCTTTAGGAGTGACCCTCGTAACAACACAACATTCCCAGCCTTCTGCTTTACTGGCGAGTCTGTCTCTCGTGATATCTGGTGGTCAGTTCCGCATTACATAGTTGCGTCCACATTCTTTTCATCCGATAGTTTTTGTATGCTCTGTCGCCTGGCCTGGCCACGAGAGAAGCGTACAGCGAGGCCGATCTAGTGGTTCCAGTTCCGCTTTGAGATGATAGAGTAGGGGCAGCAGAGTGATGAATAAGAGAGGAGAGCCCCGGCTGGGATGCGTCGGGCGTTGCGTGCCGAGGCGCTCGCGTCCGGCTGGCGGCGCCGTTACTGGCGCCAGCGTGTCTGGCGTCCGGCCGCCAGGCGCCAGCCCGGTGACTCACGCTGGGCATCGATCAGCGGCCAAGGCCGCGCCGCCACGAGCGCTGGCGCCAGCGTGGGCCGCGAGCTCGCTCAGGTGAGCGACTAGCACCGAACTCCAGTAACAGCAACTCCGCGAAACCCTGAATACATGTACATATAATTCTGCAAGCCGCTGTACAGCGCATGGCGGAGGGTACATCGTACTAGTACAATGATCGAAAAAAATTACACAGAAAATAATTACTGTAGAGCAGGGCTTCCCAACTTGTTCAGCTAGCGGACCCCTTCTTCAGTCGAACATCCATGGCGGACCCATAGTCAGTCAAGAGCACAGTAACTTCAAATTTCAGAGCGGAACCCATGGGAACTGAAAGCTTCTTAATGCAGCTACCATGTTCCCAATAACCCCCCCCCCCCCCCCCCTCCGAAGTATCAATAGTCTTTGGTTTGGAGATGAATGAAAACAACTTGAAATTAACGATCCAATTGGAATTCTCACTGTATCCAGACACTTACTAGTAGATTTACTCCCTTTGTTCAACAACTATAGCCTGATTAAAATTACATGGTAATTGAAATTTCACACGATGGACCTGTCTTCCTCCAAGAGCAATCAACGTCACGTCCAAACTGTTCGCTGTTGACAAGCTGTCGCTTATGGTCTCTTCACTTCCACTATTTGGCTACTGTTACGTAAGGAGCATGCATATTTCGTGACAGTCGTGTCTGTGTGTGTGTGTGTGTGTGTGTGTGTGTGGTTTTTCGTGAAATCCGAAGAAAAATGTTCAAATGTATGTAAAGTCTTCCTTTGGGCGTCCTCCCTCCTCATTCATTTCAACTGGAAACTTCCCTTGTTGTGAAGGCGATGGAGAAACTGCACCCTTCTTCAATGATGCTGACTTCAGCCACCGATCCACGTTAAAAGTGATAAACTGGTCAAAAATCGACTTATGAAATAGGTAGTGCACTGACAAGTCAAGTTTTAACACTTAATGATGCCTGGGGCCGCATACGTGCCAGCGAGCGCTGTGATTGGTCGACAAAGCTCGCTCCGCGCATGCGTAAAAGATTTCAGCGCATCTAGCGCCGTGAGCCTGCGCACAAACAACCCCCGTATTGTTGCTAAACAGTCGATCAGAGAAGCCGCATTCTCCGGCACTAAACTGTGTATACGTTCTCACTTAGGAACCGCAAAAACTGCTTGGGGATACGACCTGAAGTAAAAGTACACATGTTTTTCACACGAAAAAAAATAGTGATGAATTTGATTTTCACATTTTTATTAAATAATTTTACTCATTATTTTACACGATTTGGTGAAAGGTGGCCGCGGACCCCCTAGAAAGAACCGGCGGACCCCTAAGGGGTCCGCGGACCACAGGTTGGGAAGCCCTGCTGTAGAGTAATGAAGTTTTGGGAATACATTGTCTAGATAACATATTTAAGCGATTAACAAAAAAAAAAAAATGGCTCTGAGCACTATGGGACTTAACTGCTGAGGTCATCAGTCCCCTAGAACTTAGAACTACTTAACCTAACTAACCTAAGGACATCACACACATCCATGCCCGAGGCAGGATTCGAACCTGCGACCGTAGCGGTCTCGCGGTTCCAGACTGAAGCGCCTAGAACCGCTCGGCCAGACCGGCCGGCGATGCGCCAGTGCCATACGACCCCGAACACGGTGGTCTTCTTTCTCGGTAGTGCCATGTAGCTGCTGGGAGCCCGCTCTTCTTGCGACCATACATTCTCCTGATCTCCGCTGCCAGAAACCATGCACAGTGGGCTACATTACTGCCAAGTCTTTCTGCAATACCGGCCGGAGTGGCCAAGCGGTTCTAGGCGCTTGAGTCTGGAACCGCGCGACCGCTACGTCACAGGTTCGAATCCTGCCTCGGGCATGGATGTATGTGATATCCTTGGGTTAGTTAGGTTTAATTAGTTCTAAGTCTAGGGGACTGATGACCTGAGATGTTAAGTCCCATAGTGTTCAGAGTCAGTTGAGCCTTTCTGCAATATCGCAGAAGGAATAGCCAGCCTCTAATAAACCCATTGTACGACCTCTTTCAAACTCAGTGAGGTGTTGATAATGGCGTCATTGTCACCTTAAAGGCATTCTTGACTAAAGTCACCTCATCAGTCTCAGAGGTAACTAACGGTGACGACTGGTACAGCGTATTCTTGAACCAAACCTGATTTTCATCCTCATAGTGCCACTTTCATGTCCCTCGACTCTTATAACTGCCATTTGTACACAAACCAGATGACCGTTACTAGAGTCGAGGGGCATGAAAGGGAAGCAGTGGTTGGGAAGGGAGTGAGACAGGGTCGTAGCCTACCCCCGATGTTATTCAATCTGTATATTGAGCAAGTTCTCAAGGAAACAAAAGAAAAATTCGGAGTAGGTATTAAAATCCACGGAGAAGAAATAAAAACTTTGAGGTTCGCTGAGGACATTGTAATTCTGTCAGAGACAAGAAAGGACTTGGAAGAGCAGTTGAACGGACTGGACAGTGTCTTGAAAGGCGGATATAAGATGAACATCAACAAAAGCAAAACGAGGATAATGGAATGTAGTCGAATTAAGTCGGGTGATGCTGAGAGAATTAGATTAGGAAATGAGACACTTAAAGTAGTAAAGGAGTTTTGCTATTTGGGAAGCAAAATAACTGATGATGGTCGAAGTAGAGAGGATATAAAATGTAAAGTGGCAATGGCAAGGAATGCGTTTCTGAAGAAGAGGAATTTGTTAACATCGAGTATAGATTTAAGTGTCAGGAAGTCGTTTCTGAAAGTATTTGTATGGAGTGTAACCATGTATGGAAGTGAAACATGGACGATAAATAGTTTGGACAGGAAGAGAATAGAAGCTTTCGAAATGTGGTGCTACAGAAGAATGCTGAAGATTAGATGGGTAGATCACATAACTAATGAGGAGGTATTGAATAGAATTTGGGATAAGAGGAGTTTGTGGCACAACTTGACCAGAAGAAGGGATCGGTTGGTAGGACATGTTGTGAGGCATCAAGGGCTCACCAATTTAGGGCAGCGCGGAGGGTAAAAATCGTAGAGGTAGACCAAGAAATGAATACACTAAGCAGATTCATGAAGATGTAGGTTGCAGTAAGTACTGGGAGATGAAGAAGCTTGCACAGGATAGGGTAGCATGGAGAGCTGCATCAAACCAGTCTCAGGACTGAAGACCACAACAACAACAACAATGACGCTACTAGCGCCACTCTTATGCGACACGCGCGAAATTTGAATAGATATCATCTTCCAGATACAGAAACACGCCTACTAACTTTCGTTTATGTCTTACACTCCTCCTTGGTGTTGCGATTTTTTTCCGTCCGTGCATCAGCGATTTTCTCTCCTAATCCACTAATTCATAGAACGAGAAAAAAAAGACGCTCTGTATACCTCTGTAGCACCAGATCTGCTATCTTGCAGGTCTGTACTCTAAATTTACCCAACAGTGTTTCGTTACCTTGTCTTTCTTTCAGGTATTCTCACTTGGGTTTCCCGTGCATTTCTGTTATACTTTCGCTTGGGCTACACCGACCCGATACTATGCTGACAGCACTCTACGAAATCTTTTTAATGTCTAATTCCGAATCTGTTTGGTAAAGATTGCAAACACTGAAACAATACTCTACAATTGCTCGCACAATCTACTAGCATTCTATTTGCTTTAGAGGTGCAGTGCACTTTGCTATAATCTTTCTAACAATAGCAACTTTTCATTCGCCTTCCCTAATACTGATTTTTCGTGACCGTCCGTTTTCACATCGCGTCCTAGTATTACACCGAAGTACTTGTATGATGTGGCGCGGTGTTAGTACTAATCTTGTTACTGATTAGTTTCGAGTTATTGCCCTTTGTTACACGCATTATCTTGCATGTATCCGCAAATAATGTGAGCTGCTGTTTATTTCTGTATTTCGTTAGGATCGCCCAGCGACTTCCTATACACAACACCATCATCAGCGAACAGTCGTATCGTGCTGCAGACACTATCTGACAACTCATTTGTGTATATTGAAAACATTAGGGGTCCTACTACGCCTCCTTGGGCACACCTATTGTTAGGTTCGCTTCTATGGAAGATTTTCAATCTAGTATGACGTGTTAGTGTAATGCCAGTGAACCCCCAGTACTTTAAAGAATAGAACTCCCATATATAAAACAGATTCAAAAGCTTCATTAAGGTAGGAATGAGTTTATGTGTTACATTTATGGGGGAAAATTGTAGAAAAAATTTGAAATTATGCTAAAGTTTGTTCGAAGCCCCTAAATGGTGTGAGTCTGAAATACTTGATGAATATAATCTGGGTAACTTGCGCACTATGCGCGTCCCCAGGACATGTACGCACATCCGACTTGACTAATTTTGATAAACCTTTAACGTAAGATTATACCTCTTAAGGAGCAGATTATGACTGCAGTTTAAATTTTTAATTTCGTTAAATAATTACACGAAATATTGAAAATCAAATTTGTGTTGCCCCTAGAAACCGTTAGATAGGCAACCTGGAATGGTATTTGGTGCCGGCTTTCGGGATAGTCGCATATTGATATAGATGAACTGGGAACTAAGGAACAGCCAGATTTTGAGTATTTACGGGTGAAGCAAAACCGACAGAAGTATACCGTTCGCGAAGCACTTCCAAGAAAATGATTGCTCGTTACTTTGGGTACCATGTACTGGTCGCAACGAACGTAGAACGATCAATATTACTTAATGGCTAAAACGGTCGCCTGGTCACCCGGTTGCACGATGCCTGTCTAATAACTCTACTTCTTGAGAGGTATAACTTACGTAATAGGTTCAACACGGGAGGTCAAGTATTAAAGTTAGAATCTGTGTATATGTCTTGCGGCAGCGTAACTCACGGCATGAAAAATACCCAGACTATATTCTTCACTAATTAAGAATAAGTGTGCTTAGCGCTTCCAACAGACTTTACACATAATTTCAAACCTTCACGAAACTTTTCCTCACTGACACTCCCACAAAACAATGAAAGGAAAAACAAAATGTATCGCTTCTACTTTTTCGCTGTTCGTGCAATAAGTCGTCAGCATCAGGCATCACGTTTTGACGTATTACTTCTTTACTGCTAACTCCATCCGTGACAAATATTGCAAACAGTATCCACATATACCAGCAAAACTATAGCATTGTGTCACACAAGAGTTCTGCAGAAACGACGTCATAAAGAGTGAGATGCGTGAAAAACTAGCTTTTGGCTGAAGTTTGAATCTTTAAAGAATCGCGGTTGGAAGGTTAGTTAATGGTGAATGGTGTGCAACAATTTGTTCGCTACAAGTCATCAATCGAACGAAGAGAAACAACCAAATACTTGACGTAATTCTTCAACATTAGAATGTCAGCTGTCACACAACTCGTCCTAAAACTGATTATTCGACAACGAAACACATCGGCACAATGTCTAGTTGTCAGATTTCACCTGATTTATCACCTTGTGACTTTTTATTTGTTCTCTTATGTGAAACAACAAGTGGGCTAGCGATTTTCATCATCTCAAGAAGATGTTTAAGGGGGACGTTGTGTGTCCTATGCCGCCAATGTTAAATTATCGAATTTTCTGACCCATTATCTTGGAAACCTTTTAAGACACCAACTTGCAATTTTCCATAATCACACTCCTGGAAATGGAAAAAAGAACACATTGACACCGGTGTGTCAGACCCACCATACTTGCTCCGGACACTGCGAGAGGGCTGTACAAGCAATGATCACACGCACGGCACAGCGGACACACCAGGAACCGCGGTGTTGGCCGTCGAATGGCGCTAGCTGCGCACCATTTGTGCACCGCCGCCGTCAGTGTCAGCCAGTTTGCCGTGGCATACGGAGCTCCATCGCAGTCTTTAACACTGGTAGCATGCCGCGACAGCGTGGACGTGAACCGTATGTGCAGTTGCGGACTTTAAGCGAGGGCGTATAGTGGGCATGCGGGAGGCCGGGTGGACGTACCGCCGAATTGCTCAACACGTGGGGCGTGAGGTCTCCACAGTACATCGATGTTGTCGCCAGTGGTCGGCGGAAGGTGCACGTGCCCGTCGACCTGGCACCGGACCGCAGCGACGCACGGATGCACGCCAAGACCGTAGGATCCTACGCAGTGCCGTAGGGGACCGCACCGCCACTTCCCAGCAAATTAGGGACACTGTTGCTCCTGGGGTATCGGCGAGGACCATTCGCAACCGTCTCCATGAAGCTGGGCTACGGTCCCGCACACCGTTAGGCCGTCTTCCGCTCACGCCCCAACATCTTGCAGCCCGCCTCCAGTGGTGTCGCGACAGGCGTGAATGGAGGGACGAATGGAGACGTGTCGTCTTCAGCGATGAGAGTCGCTTCTGCCTTGGTGCCAATGATGGTCGTATGCGTGTTTGGCGCCGTGCAGGTGAGCGCCACAATCAGGACTGCATACGACCGAGGCACACAGGGCCAACACCCGGCATCATGGTGTGGGGAGCGATCTCCTACACTGGCCGTACACCACTGGTGATCGTCGAGGGGACACTGAATAGTGCACGGTACATCCAAACCGTCATCGAACCCATCGTTCTACCATTCCTAGACCGGCAAGGGAACTTGCTGTTGCAACAGGACAATGCACGTCCGCATGTATCCCGTGCCACCCAACGTGCTCTAGAAGGTGTAAGTCAACTACCCTGGCCAGCAAGATCTCCGGATCTGTCCCCCATAGAGCATGTTTGGGACTGGATGAAGCGTCGTCTCACGCGGTCTGCACGTCCAGCACGAACGCTGGTCCAACTGAGGCGCCAGGTGGAAATGGCATGGCAAGCCGTTCCACAGGACTACATCCAGCATCTCTACGATCGTCTCCATGGGAGAATAGCAGCCTGCATTGCTGCGAAAGGTGGATATACACTGTACTAGTGCCGACATTGTGCATGCTCTGTTGCCTGTGTCTATGTGCCTGTGGTTCTGTCAGTGTGATCATGTGATGTATCTGACCCCAGGAATGTGTCAATAAAGTTTCCCCTTCCTGGGACAATAAATTCACGGTGTACTTATTTCAGTTTCCAGGAGTGTATTTAATGCACCTTTCTAGATACAGTGAAGTAGAACTACTACTTAAATTGTACTGTGGGGCATGTTATCTTTTTTTTTTTCAAACACTCGATTTTTTGACAGAATTTTGTAAATAAATGTACATAAAAACAAAACAGGTTATTTAAATTATTCTAGTTCCTTATATGTTGAATCTCACACTTGGCATGCTGCGAAAATTTCATGTCTCTACCATCCGTACTTTTTTAGAAAACGGGTCATTTATTGCAAAAACCTTTTTTATTACAAATACTTATACAGACTTATATTTCTGCGTCTTTTAAGCGCTAGAATTGCCTTGGCCCACAGTCTGCGTCTTCTTCAGTCTCACAACAGCCCAGTGCTTGCCTCCTCCTTTTCTTTCTTGCTTCTTTTGTCATTTGATGAGCAGCTAACTCTGCTTCACGTACACGAAGGTCATCCATTTCCCGCAGTCCTTTAGCTGTGTTCTGTCCAAATCTTACCCCCTAACTTCTCCAGAACCTTACATCTTTCATAGTTTCCACCATTAAAAGTTATTACAGCATAAGACACGCCACCTTTAGAGTCATAAGGCCAACGAATACACTTTTAGGCACACGGCACCACACAACATTATTGAAGGACTCATTCACATTCTGGGTCTTCCCATGTAAACACTTCTTTAGTAGCTCAGGATTTGCCAAATCTCTTAAATAGGTTTGATTGCCTCGATTACTGCCAAAGCAAGAGAATGTGTATGTGTAAATTAATGCAGGGTGCCAGAAACTTCAGCTTGCCTATATTTACACCAAGTGTTTGGTGGAGGTGGACATAAAGCATGACACGGGTTTTCATTGGTTGATGTTCCATGAAAGAAAGTGCTCCACACAGCTCTTTTCATCTTCTCTAAATTGTCACAGTTATCTCTAATGGCCTTCTCATAATATTCCTGTAATTCATCAATTACTTTGTCTGTTAGTCTTCCAGCACATTTTATTGTCTTGCCATCAGACAGTTTTGCGTTACCCAGCTGGGTTTTTAGGTTTTTCCAACTTCTGAGACGTAGCAATAGGCACAAAACAAAGCAATTCACAGCCTTATAGACTGTGTAGTTCCCAAGGTATGACTGCTCAACTGTGGCAGCACATGCGTAGGCGCGAAATTTGTCAGTCACACGTCAACATTCAAAATATTATTTGAAGGTCTCACAATTGTCTGATTTTAACGTGTTATATACCAAAATGTTCAGGAAAGTCATAAGTACGTTATGGAGTAAGAAACAGAAAACGTCAAATTTCAACGAATTTCACGCCTACAATGTCCCCTTAATCCATCCAAAACCATGTCATTCAGATAATAATCAGTTAGACCGTCAGCGAGAGCGCATCGCTAGCTCCTGCTACTACTAAGGCGAGTACACCGTTTGCTTCTTACATATTTTACAAACAGCAGCGACTTATTTTCAGTTATCTGTGTAATTACTAGTTTATTTTTGTAATTTCTTGCGTGTTCGAGTGCTTACTAGGTAGAACCTTTTATTTCAATAACAGTGTTTTTGTACTTATTTGCTGCGCTTAGCTTTTAAATAGTTTTTCTGGGAAAACCTAGCGTAGTTTTCGCGTCTCGTATTTCAGTGAGTGTTTCTTGATTATCAGAGTAGCTCATCAGAAGATTATCTTGGGAATTTGTCACCGTATAGAGTAGGGTAAACATAGTCATGTGTAGGGACTGTGGTTGTTGTGAGCGGACGCAAGGAGAATTGGCCACTCTTCGGGGACAGGTGGAGGCTTTGTCTGTTAGGCTCATCGAGCTCGAGGCGCAGGCGTCGGCTCGTAGTGGCGTTGGGGCAACTGTGGTGAGACCTATGCCTACTTCGGTGGCCTTGGAATCACATGGAACCCCTGATGTCGCTGCGTCTTCCGGCAGTGAGCATCTTACCGGTCAGCCATCACTCCAGGGTGAATGGCGGACAGTGGTGGGCTCGCGCGTGCCTGGCCGAAAGGCGAAGGTGGGATCTGGCCGCGTGGCGGCTGCCTTACCCCTTTCCAACAGGTACGGGGTGCTTCCTAGTGGTGATGACATCGTTTCCGAGCCACCACAGGATGCCTCGCCTGTTGGGCCAGTGGCCGATTCTCCGGCAAGGTCCCGACAGTCACAGAGGGCGGGCCTATTAGTTATAGGGAGCTCCAACGTTAGGCGGGTTATGGAGCCCCTCAGGAAAATAGCGGGTAGGTCGGGGAAGAATGCCAGTGTGCACTCGGTGTGCTTGCCGGGGGGTCTCGTCCGTAATGTGGAGGAGGCCCTTCCGGCAGCTATTGAACGCACTGGGTGTGACCGGCTGCAGATAGTAGCACATGTCGGAACGAATGACGCCTGCCGCTTGGGTTCTGAGGCCATCCTTGGTTCCTTCCGGCGGCTGGCTGATTTGGTGAAGACAACCAGCATCGCACGCGGAGTGCAAGCTGAGCTTAATATCTGCAGCATAGTGCCCAGAGTCGATCGCGGTCCTCTGGTTTGGAGCCGTGTGGAGGGTCTAAACCAGAGGCTCAGACGACTCTGCGACTATAATGGTTGCAAATTCATCGACCTCCGTTATTGGGTGGAGAACTGTAGGGCCCCCCTAGACAGGTCAGGCGTGCACTACACACCGGAAGCAGCTACTAGGGTAGCAGAGTACGTGTGGCGTGCACACGGGGGTTTTTTAGGTTAGAGGGACCCCCCCTTGGGCGAAACGATAAAATACCTGACGGCTTACCAGAGAGAACATTATCATCGTTGATAAAGAACGTCCGTCCTCAGAGACCAAAAACAGGAAAAGTTAACGTAATATTGGTAAACTGCAGGAGTATCCAGGGCAAGGTTCCTGAATTAGTATCTCTTATTGAAGGAAATAGTGCGCATATAGTATTAGGAACGGAAAGTTGGTTAAAACCGGAAGTGAACAGTAACGAAATCCTAGACACAGAATGGAATATATACCGCAAGGATAGGATAAACGCCAATGGTGGAGGAGTATTTATAGCAGTAAAGAATTCAATAATATCCAGTGAAGTTATTAGCGAATGCGAATGTGAAATAATCTGGGTTAAGTTAAGTATCAAAGGTGGGTCAGATATGATAGTCGGATGCTTCTATAGGCCACCTGCATCAGCAACCGTAGTAGTTGAGCGCCTCAGAGAGAACCTGCAGAACGTCGTGAAGAAGTTTCGTGATCATACTATTGTAATAGGGGGAGACTTCAATCTACCAGGTATAGAATGGGATAGTCACACAATCAGAACTGGAGCCAGGGACAGAGACTCTTGTGACATTATCCTGACTGCCTTGTCCGAGAATTACTTCGAGCAGATAGTTAGAGAACCAACTCGTGAAGCTAACGTTTTAGACCTCATAGCAACAAATAGACCGGAACTTTTCGACTCCGTGAATGTAGAAGAGGGTATCAGTGATCATAAGTCAGTGGTTGCATCAATGACTACAAGTGTAATAAGAAATGCCAAGAAAGGAAGGAAAATCTATTTGCTTAACAAGAGTGATAGGGCACAAATCGCAGAATATCTGAGTGACCACCATCAAACGTTCATTTCTGAGGAAGAGGATGTGGAACAAAAATGGAAAAAATTCAGAAACATCGTCCAGTACGCCTTAGATAAGTTCGTACCGACTAAGGTCCAAAGCGAGGGGAAAGATCCACCGTGGTATAACAATCATGTACGAAAGGTGCTACGGAAACAAAGAAAGCTTCACCATAGGTTTAAGAGTAGTCGAATCATAGCTGATAAGGAAAAGCTGAACGAAGCGAAAAAGAGCGTAAAGAGAGCAATGAGAGAAGCATTCAACGAATTCGAACATAAAACATTGGCAAACAATCTAAACAAGAACCCTAAAAAGTTTTGGTCATATGTAAAATCGGTAAGCGGATCTAAATCCCCTATTCAGTCACTCGTTGACCACGATGGCACCGAAACAGAGGACGACCGAAGAAAGGCAGAAATACTGAATTCAGTGTTCCGAAACTGTTTCACTGCGGAAAATCGTAACACGGTCCCTGACTTCAGCCGTCGCACGGACGCCAAAATGGAAAATATTGAAATAAACGATATCGGAATTGAAAAACAACTGCTATCACTTAGTAGCGGAAAAGCATCCGGACCAGACGAGATACCCGTAAGATTCTACAGTGATTATGCTAAAGAACTTGCCCCCTTTCTATCAGCAATTTATCGTAGATCTCTGGAAGAACGTAAAGTACCTAGCGACTGGAAGAAAGCGCAGGTCGTTCCCATTTTCAAGAAGGGTCATAAATCAGATGCGAATAATTATAGGCCTATTTCGCTTACGTCAATCTGTTGTAGAATAATGGAACATGTTTTATGTTCTCGTATTATGACGTTCTTAGATAATACAAATCTCCTTCATCATAACCAACATGGATTCCGCAAACAGAGATCATGTGAAACTCAGCTCGCCCTATTTGTCCAAGAAATTCACAGTGCCGTAGACACTGGCGAGCAGATTGATGCCGTATTCCTGGACTTCAGGAAGGCATTTGATACGGTTCCGCACTTACGTTTAGTGAAAAAAATACGAGCTTACGGAATATCGGATCAGGTTTGTGATTGGATTCAGGATTTCCTAGAAGAAAGAACACAACATGTCATTCTTAACGGTTCAAAATCTGCAGATGTAGAGGTAATTTCGGGAGTACCGCAAGGAAGCGTGATAGGACCTTTATTGTTTACAATATACATAAATGACTTAGTTGACAACATCGGTAGCTCCGTGAGGCTATTTGCAGATGACACGGTTGTCTACAAGAAAGTAGCAACATCAGAAGACTCGTACGTACTCCAGGAAGACCTGCAGAGGATTAATGAATGGTGCGACAGCTGGCAGCTTTCCCTAAACGTAGATAAATGTAATATAATGCGCATACATAGGGGCAGAAATCCATTCCAGTACGATTATGCCATAGGTGGTAAATCATTGGAAGCGGTAACGACCGTAAAATACTTAGGAGTTACTATCCGGAGCGATCTGAAGTGGAATGATCACATAAAACAAATAGTGGGAAAAGCAGGCGCCAGGTTGAGATTCATAGGAAGAATTCTAAGAAAATGTGACTCATCGACGAAAGAAGTAGCTTACAAAACGCTTGTTCGTCCGATTCTTGAGTATTGCTCATCAGTATGGGACCCTTACCAGGTTGGATTAATAGAAGAGATAGACATGATCCAGCGAAAAGCAGCGCGATTCGTCATGGGGACATTTAGTCAGCGCGAGAGCGTTACGGAGATGCTGAACAAGCTCCAGTGGCGGACACTTCAAGAAAGGCGTTACGCAATACGGAGAGGTTTATTATCGAAATTACGAGAGAGCACATTCCGGGAAGAGATGGGCAACATATTACTACCGCCCACATATATCTCGCGTAATGATCACAACGAAAAGATCCGAGAAATTAGAGCAAATACGGAGACTTACAAGCAGTCGTTCTTCCCACGCACAATTCGTGAATGGAACAGGGAAGGGGGGATCAGATAGTGGTACAATAAGTACCCTCCGCCACACACCGTAAGGTGGCTCGCGGAGTATAGATGTAGATGTAGATGTAGTTGCCAGGATTGGAAGCTCCTATTGACCTTTTTTGGTCCCTTCTGAAAAACACAAAATATTTCTTTTTATGTCTGCCCAAACATAGTTAGATACCTATGTGCAATCCTCTGTCGGTCTCGATTTATTTCTGAAACTACACTACTAGCCATTAAAATTGCTACACCAAGAAGAAATGCAGATGATAAACGGGTATTCATTGGACAAATATATTATACTACAACTGACATGTGATTACATTTTCACGCAATTTGGGTGCGTAGATCCTGAGAAAACAGTACCCAGAACAGCCACCTCTGGCCGTAATAACGGCCTTGATACGCCTGGGCATTGAGTCAAACAAAGGTTGGATGGCGTGTACAGGTACAGCTGCCCATGCAGCTTCAACACAACACCACAGTTCATCAAGAGTAGTGGCTGGCGTATTGTGACGAGCCAGTTGCTCGGCCAGACGTTTTCAATTGGTGAGAGATCTGGAGAATGTGCTGGCCAGGGCAGCAGTCGAACATTTTCTGTATCCAGAAAGGCCAGTACAGGACCTCCAACATGCGGTCGTGCATTATCCTGCTGAAATGTAGGGTTTCGCAGGGATCGAATGAAGGGTAGAGCCACGGGTCGTAGCACATCTGAAATGTAACGTCCACTGTTCAAAGTGCCGTCAATGCGAACAAGAGGTGACCGAGACGTGTAACCAATTGCACCCCATACCATCACGCCGGGTGATACGCCAATACGGCGATGACGAATACACGCTTCCAATGTGCGTTCACCGCGATGTCGCCAAATACGGATGCGACCATCGTGATGCTGTAAACAAAACCTGGATTCATCCGAAAAAATGACATTTTGCCATTCGTGCACCAGGTTCGTCGTTGAGTACACCATCGCAGACGCTCCTGTCTGTGATGCAGCGTCAAGAGTAACCGCAGCCACTGTCTCCGAGCTGATAGTCTTTGCTTCTGTAAACGTCGTCGAACTGTTCGTGCAGATGGTTGTTGTTTTGCAAACGTCCCCTTCTGTTGACTCAGGGATCGAGACGTGGCTGCACGATCCGTTACAGCCATGCGAATAAGATGCCTGTCATCTCGACTGCTAGTGATAGAAGCCCGTTGGGATCCAGCACGGCGTTCCGTGTTACCCTCCTGAACCCACCGATTCCATATTCTGCTAACAGTCATTGGATCTCGACCACGCGTACAGCAATGTCGTGATATGATAAACCGCAATCGCGATAGGCTTCAATCCGACCTTTATGAAAGTCGGAAACGTGATGGTACGCATTTCTCCTCCTTACACGAGGCATCACAACAACGTTTCACCAGGCAACGCCGGTCAACTGCTGTTTGTGTATGAGAAATCGGTTGGAAACTTTCCACAAGTCAGCACGTTGTAGGTGCGCCACCGGCGCCAACCTTGTGTGAATGCTTTGAAAAGCTAATCATTTGCATATCACAGCATCTTCTTCCTGTTGGTTAAATTTCGCTTCTGTAGCACGTCATTTTCGTGGTGTAGCCATTTTAATGGCCAGTAGTGTACATTACTTGTGAAAAAAGGTTTCTAAAGGTCGACTTGCTTTTACGCATTTTATCATTTGACAGAATATCATGCTTTTCGTCCAGTTGCGCATCTATGGAGTGTTTTCTTTTTCTGTTGTTTCCCAAACCTTCTTATACTTCACTCTCACAAGTTTTTCACACGATTTTTATAAAGAGAAACTAGATTTGCGAAAAGACTTGTGTCATCCTTCTCATACAGAGGCGCATCTCTGGGTGCATGCTCGTTTTGCGGGGAGGTATTTAATTCCTTGGCACTGGCGCTAAGGGTCGTTCCTAACAGTGAATGCGAGGTCTATCAATTTCCCGTCTTGGCTAGCGGATCCAGATTCACGAAGGCTGCCATTACTCGGTGTTAGCATGGCGGCTGTGGCTGAATAATTTTTTGCTAAATTACGACCAGTGGATTTCGCTAATCACGAATCGGTTTTTGCGGTCTTCGAGCATGATGACAGTCTGTATTATTGTGTATTTTACGACTGCAGCCATAAACAGACATAGGAGTTGGCGCCGCGGGTTTTACAACTGCTGCGCTGACAGACCCCGCCCCGCCTTGTAATCACAGTACAGCAGTTTGGGGTTCGGGGGTGGGGTTTGCTGCTGCACACCCCTCGTGCGTGGCGGCAGACCGTTAACTGCAGCCGCTCGGCGGCCCGGCGCCTCTGACGTCACGGGGACGGAAAAACCCTGCCGTCGCGACGGCGCCGGGTTGGAGCCCGTGCGCAGGCGCGCGCGCCCCGGCAGTCACCGGCCCGCAGGTAGCTAGAGCAGTCACGGGACCGGGACAGAGGACGCGACTCGTACGTCGACACCCACACCCAGCACCCAGCACCATGGCGCCCTCGGGATCTGCCGGTGAGTGCGCGCTACCACCTGCACGAAGGCGGCGTCGCGGCTCCGCCCGTACCGCCGACTTCTGGCTGCTTCGTCTTCAGCTACCTCTGATAACGCTGTCGTTATGGACCCGGAAGTCCAGCCTAGCATGTCTGCTTCATACTAGGGCAGTGCAGTGGCGAGTGATAAGTAACTGTACTCAACGAGGAAACAGGAGGTGAGGGAGTTGGTATAATTTTCATAGCTGTTAGGCCGCATCGTATTCTTCTTTGAAATTCTGAAATAATAATTCTAAAATAATAACGTTGTTGAAACTTCCTGGCAGATGAAAAATTTGTGCCGGATCGAGACTCGAACTCGGGCCCTCTACCAACTGAGCTACCCAAGCACGACTCACGCCCCGTCCTCACAGCTTTACTTCTGCCAGTACCTCGTCTCCTACCTTCCAAACTTTGCAGAAGCTCTCCTGCGAACCTTGCAGAACTAGCATCTGTTGTTGTTGCTGTGATCTTAAAAAAAATGGTTCAAATGGCTCTGAGCACTATGGGACTTCTAAGGTCATCAGTCCCCTAGAACTTAGAACTAATTAAACCTAACTAATCTAAGGACATCACACACATCCATGCCCGAGGCAGGATTCGAACCTGCGACCGTAGCGGTCGCGCGGTTCCAGACTGTAGCGCCTAGAACCGCTCGGCCACCCCGGCCGGCGAGGTCTTCAGTCCAGAGACTGGTTTGATGCAGCTCTCCATGCTACTCTATCCTGTACAAGCTTCTTCATCTCCCAATACCTACTGCAACCTACATCCTTCTGAATCTGATTTGTGTATTCATCTCTTGGTCTCCCTCTTCAAGTTTTACCCTCCACGGTGCCCTCCAATACTACATTGGTGATCCCTTGATGCCTCAGAATATGTACTACCAACCGATTCCTTCTTCTGGCCAAGTTGTGCCACAAACTTTTCTTCTCCCTAATACTGTTCAATACCTCCTCGTTAGTTATGTGATCTACCTATCTAATCTTCAGCATTCTTCTGTAGCACCAAATTTCCAAAGCTTCTATTCTCTTCTTGTCCAAACTATTTATCGTCCACGTTTCACTTCCATACGTGGCTACATTCCGTAGAAATACTTTCAGGAAAGACTTCCTAACACTTAAATCTATACTCATTTTCTAATCTAATTCCCTGAGTATCACCTCATTTAATTCGACTACATTCCAATATCCTCGTTTTGCTTTTGTTGATGTTCATCTTATATCCTCCTTTCATGACACTGTCCATAATAATAATAATTTATATGCGATATCTGTTCTTTCGGACATGTCCGAAAGAACAGGCACCATTTTGATCCAGTAGCCACAATGCATTAAGACACAAAGAATGACACGTTGGTTGCGTGAGGGCGTTGATTTAAATAAACGGGGAAAGTTGAAAATTTGTTCCGGACCGGGATTCGAAACCGGTTCTGTAGCTTATGAGGCAGATGCTCTAACGTATCCATACACTACTAACGTAGTGCCCCCTGCCCAGTATCCTCACTACTCCCGGCATTTCGCCGATTCCCGTAAGAGTTCTAACATGGTATGCATCCCCACTGAGAAGATCGCTGGCTATCTTCGCCTTAACTGTTGTATGTATTCCCGCCGGAGGTTCGAGTCCTCCCTCTGGCATGGGTGTGTGTGTTGTTCCTAGCATAAGTTAGTTTAAGTAGTGTGTAAGTCTAGGGACCGATGACCTAAGCAGTTTCGTCCCTTAGGAATTCACACACATTTGAATATTTGTATGTGGTGTCCTTTTGGATGTGACGGCAGACGTGTTAGGGAAGTCCGTGCAGCTGCAATGACCATCTTGTCCAGATAGCTCTGTGCCTAGAGCACCTGCCTAGTAAGCAGGAGACACGGGTTCTAATTCCAGTTATGGCTGGGTGTTGTGTGCTGTCCTTAGGTTAGGTTTAAGTAGTTCTAAGTTCTAGGGGACTGATGACCATAGATGTTAAGTCCCATAGTGCTCAGAGCCATTTGAACCATTTGAATCTAATCCCAGTTCGACACAAATTTTCAACTTTCAAATACACTCCTGGAAATTGAAATAAGAACACCGTGAATTCATTGTCCCAGGAAGGGGAAACTTTATTGACACATTCCTGGGGTCAGATACATCACATGATCACACTGACAGAACCACAGGCACATAGACACAGGCAACAGAGCATGCACAATGTCGGAACTAGTACAGTGTATATCCACCTTTCGCAGCAATGCAGGCTGCTATTCTCCCATGGAGACGATCGTAGAGATGCTGGATGTAGTCCTGTGGAACGGCTTGCCATGCCATTTCCACCTGGCGCCTCAGTTGGACCAGCGTTCGTGCTGGACGTGCAGACCGCGTGAGACGACGCTTCATCCAGTCCCAAACATGCTCAATGGGGGACAGATCCGGAGATCTTGCTGGCCAGGGTAGTTGACTTACACCTTCTAGAGCACGTTGGGTGGCACGGGATACATGCGGACGTGCATTGTCGTGTTGGAACAGCAAGTTCCCTTGCCGGTCTAGGAATGGTAGAACGATGGGTTCGATGACGGTTTGGATGTACCGTGCACTATTCAGTGTCCCCTCGACGATCACCAGTGGTGTACGGCCAGTGTAGGAGATCGCTCCCCACACCATGATGCCGGGTGTTGGCCCTGTGTGCCTCGGTCGTATGCAGTCCTGATTGTGGCGCTCACCTGCACGGCGCCAAACACGCATACGACCATCATTGGCACCAAGGCAGAAGCGACTCTCATCGCTGAAGACGACACGTCTCCATTCGTCCCTCCATTCACGCCTGTCGCGACACCACTGGAGGCGGGCTGCACGATGTTGGGGCGTGAGCGGAAGACGGCCTAACGGTGTGCGGGACCGTAGCCCAGCTTCATGGAGACGGTTGCGAATGGTCCTCGCCGATACCCCAGGAGCAACAGTGTCCCTAATTTGCTGGGAAGTGGCGGTGCGGTCCCCTACGGCACTGCGTAGGATCCTACGGTCTTGGCGTGCATCCGTGCGTCGCTGCGGTCCGGTCCCAGGTCGACGGGCACGAGCACCTTCCGCCGACCACTGGCGACAACATCGATGTACTGTGGAGACCTCACGCCCCACGTGTTGAGCAATTCGGCGGTACGTCCACCCGGCCTCCCGCATGCCCACTATACGCCCTCGCTCAAAGTCCGTCAACTGCACATACGGTTCACGTCCACGCTGTCGCGGCATGCTACCAGTGTTAAAGACTGCGATGGAGCTCCGTATGCCACGGCAAACTGGCTGACACTGACGGCGGCGGTGCACAAATGCTGCGCATCTAGCGCCATTCGACGGCCAACACCGCGGTTCCTGGTGTGTCCGCTGTGCCGTGCGTGTGATCATTGCTTGTACAGCCCTCTCGCAGTGTCCGGAGCAAGTATGGTGGGTCTGACACACCGGTGTCAATGTGTTCTTTTTTCCATTTCCAGGAGTGTAGTTCAAATGGCTCTAAGCACTAAGGGACTGAACATCTGAGGTCATCAGTCCCCTAGACTTAGAACTACTTAAACCTAACTAACCTAAGGACATCACACACATCCATGCCCGAGGACAGATTCGAACCTGCGACCGTAGTAGCAGTGCTGTTCCGTACTGAAGCGCCTAGAACCGCTCAGCCACAGCGTCCGCCTTTCAACTTCCACCACTGATTTAAATCAATGCCTACATATAGCCAACAAATGTATTTCCTTTGTGTCTTAAGATAATAATGTTTCTATCCCTCTGCTGGGATTCTCTTCGCGATTGTGCGATTGTTCAGGAGTCCCCGGCTGGCGGAACTTCTGGGGACACCGTTACAAGCCTGAAGATGATCCGGGCAGAGGGATCGAAACGTCATTATTTTAGAATTTTGAGGAGTCATATGACGTCGCCTAATAACTACGAAGCCTATTCCGTAGATGACAACCGGAGGAGAGCTTGTAGTCCTATTTAAGTGGGATTTGTTCCTTCTGCGTTGACGATTATTATTGCCCATCGGAAGATAGTTCGAAAAGGGAGGGTGAATGAGGTATATCTGTAGTGTTTATGCTTATCCTGAAAGAGTAGGGACATCTGACTCTTGCCTATTACGCACTTGCACTGTTTGCGAGCGTGAAGCGGGGATACCCCATGACGCGACTACCGCATCTCAGACAGTAGCCAACCAGCCACCTTCTAGGCAGTGCCCAGAAGCCACAAAGACGCATACGCATTTGAGGTTAATGAACGGACCTCACTTCTCGCCTGCACTACCGCTATCTGTACGAAGGACTCCATAAGCAGTTAATATGAGAAGTATGTAAGCTGTATCGTAATTCTCATTTTTGCCATAATTGTCTTCAGCATCACCATCATCATCTTCATCTACTTCGATCCTCCTCGATCTCCTCCTCAAAAATGGTTCAAATGGCTCTGAGCACTATGGGACTCAACTTCTGAGGTCATTAGTCCCCTATAACTTAGAACTAGTTAAACCTAACTAACCTAAGGACATCACACACATCCATGCCCGAGGCAGGATTCGAACCTGCGACCGTAGCGGTCTCGCGGTTCCAGACTGCAGCGCCTAGAACCGCACGGCCACTTCGGCCGGCGTACCTTTATCTTCCACTGTATCATCAGCATCGTCTTCCTTTATCTTCCTCTATGTCATCTTCGCTTTTTTATTGTGTATCAGCATCAGCATTTTTTATTCATTCTATGAATCTTCTTCTTCCTCTGTATCATCATCATATTTTACCACTTCTCCCTCTGACTCATCAACATCTTGTTCGACTTCCTCTCTGTCAGCATAATCATCTTCTTCTTCATCTTCCTTATATTCCTCGTTTTCTTTTTCTTGTTCTACATTATTATCATTACCGGAGTGCGTATAAAGATCATGCAGCATGCGACATTTTACAGCGTGTTTCAAAATTACACCGATAACTTCGAGGGCATGTAGAAGGTGTCTTGATGAACAAAATGAGGATGGAGTCCTGTATCCGGAAACGTCATCCACCGATGCTACAGAGCATCGTACTCATAGGCGCCGGCGCTTGTATATGTACGTATATAAAGGGTGATTCCGCGACGATGTCAAATGGTTCAAATGGCTCTGAGCACTATGGGACTTAACAGCTATGGTCATCAGTCCCCTAGAACTTAGAACTACTTAAACCTAACTAACCTAAGGACATCACACAACACCCAGCCATCACGAGGCAGAGAAAATCCCTGACCCCGCCGGGAATCGAACCCGGGAATCCGGGCGTGGGACGTGACGATGTCACAGATTTTTCTACTTGATGCAGAAGGATAAGTCTTATCAATTTACGCTAAAGGATCCTTGTTCGGAAACTAAAGTTATAAGCGAAAATTGTTCTGATACCTCTGACAATGGCATACATTTACCGGTGCTGTTTGAGCTAAGAACGTAGGGTATGCAACTTTCACAGCTGGCAGTATGGATCAAAACAGGAAACAATGTCTTGTAAGCAGCTTTGTTTTTATCCACACGACCACCTCTGAAAGCTGCCTATCCTACAATCTTACCAACAACAGTACCGATGTATGTAATCCACTGTCAGAGGCATCAGAATGACTTTCGATTATAAATTTCGACTCTTCGTTCCAGGCCAGATCCCTTTACATTTATCATTCTCCACCAACCCTGAAAGTTTGCGACATCATCACGGAATCACTGTGTATATACATACATATGCAGGCGCCGGCGCCTATAACTTCGACACTCTTTAACGTCGTCGGATGACATTTCCGGACGCTGGTTCCTATCGTTATTTTGCTTCTCAAGATACCTTGTAGATCCCTTCGAAGACTGTCAGTTTAATTTTGAAACATTCTACAGCACTTACACCTCCCAAGCTCCCCTCACACTATCCACACGTGGCTTACTTCAGTCGGTTCCGACACATGTGGGAGTGTTTCCTTGAAAAGGTTCCGCCAATTTTCTCACATTCCTAGGCCCAGTGAGAAAGTTTTTATCTTCATAGTGGCCTACCTTCCTTAGACATCAACACTTGACGGTTGGTAACACGACGAAAGATTGCAGCGATAAATCTCTTCTATCGAGGCTGTACCTTGTGCATTAATAAGGTTTTCTCACATTGTGTCAACAATTGAACAAGATTCAGGTGTTATCTGGTTTCATTCTAGTGTACCGTTGTGTCTCTTCTGGTAATACTGCACTCTTCCTTGTGCTGCTTTATTTTGTGGTTATCGCAGGGACATGCAATGCATCGCCTTTCACTGGAACGTGTGTTCGAGTCAGATTAGGTAAGACAGACCTTGAGGCGTGGCTAGGGTAGAACATTGAATGACAGGTTTGGTAAGAAGGTACTGAGCTCACAGGAAAGGAACCGTATTGAACTTCTGACATTACTACGAGGTTCAAACGAACTTTTGAGCATTTTATCCCTTTATACCCAAGGAACGAGCGTTACAGCTTACTCGAAAGATTCAGTTAGACGTACTAACGACACTCAAATGTTACGAATGATGTGACCGATACTGAAAAGCCGTATAACTATCGCCGTTCATGTTGCGTTTGGGTCTATACTGGTAACAGGGCGCGAATATAGCATTTTGTGATAACTGGTTTGAAACATCCCACTATTACATTTTTTTCCCATTTTTGTGTTACTGCTTGGAGGGAAAAAGCGGGAAAACCGGGTAGAAAGGCGCTTTAGGAGCGGTTGACATGGTAAGTTGTAAGTCGCTTCTGTTTGCTTGGTTAGTTTCTATTTTGATTTCTCCTACTGCGCTCTGAAGATCACTGTCAAGTCTGTTGCGGGAGGTGTTCTATTAAACTATACAGTATATTAAGCTTTTCTCCTGTTGTATTAACGGAAGGGGCGTGGGAAAAATGACTGTTTCTACAGCTCTGTGCGAGCTATTATCACTCTAATTTTATCTTCACTGTCTCTGCGGGATCAACACGCAAGGGGCCGATGAATATCTGTAGTTTCCGCCCGCCAAAAGAACAGCTTTTGTCATTCTCTGAACAGGTCGTCACGATATATGCAGCATCCTTCTACGATGACCTGCTATTACATATTTTTCAGTATTTGGGATGGACTCTTCCAGTAGTGAAATAATCCTTGTTTGTATACGTCGGATATTTGCTTTTAGTCCAGCTGTAGTAGTGCACCGTTAGGATTTCACGACCAACAAACGACATTTGGAACAGGCGTCTTGTTACTATGGCCAGTTCAATGCAGCGTGATAGATTAATAACACATTGAATTTTCTATTAAATGCAGATGCTTTCCGAACCAGCAGGCTGCAGTGTTGTATTTGACCACGAACGGCACATGTCCAATGTATTCAGTACGCTGCAAGTGCCAGTCGTGGGTCGGAACAGTTTTCTGTCTAGTTGTGATTGCATTATGTTGGAACTAAATGAATTCGAGCGTGAGAAATTGTGCTCGTATGGCGGGTGCTCCGTAATCAAATAGGCGTAGTGCGTGGTATTTCAAGACGCAGCATATCGAAGATTTGTACCGCATACAGCAAAGTGGAAAAAAAAACATCATCCGCTAAGTCACAACGCGGACGAAAGTGTGTCTTAAGTGACCGATAGCCATTGATGGGGATTATGACGGAAAATAAAAGGACAACGGCTGCAGAACTGAATATCGCACGCTCGAATCTTGTCAGCACCCCAATAACAGGAAGGGAGCGCCATAAGCTGAGAACTGTTGGACGAGCTGCAATTACAAAACCACTTCTCAGTTATGCAAATGCCCGTTAACAGGAAAACGTGGTGACGAAGCCATACAACCTGGACTATGGAGCAATGGAAGAAAGTCATCTGGTCACACAGTTCGCATCGTCCAGGACTGGTTTTGTGGTCATGAGGATAAATTGTCGCATCTCCCCTGGCTACGACAGTTACCAGATCTCAGTGTTATTGAGCCTTTGTGGCCTACGTTGGAGAGAAGTGTGTGTGATTGCTGTCCACCTTCATCGTCGTTACCTCAACTTGCCAAAAAAGGGCTCTAAGCACTATGGGACTTAACATCTGAGGTCATCACTCCCCTATAACTTAGAACTGCTTAAACCTAAGGACATCACACACATCCATGCCCGAGGCAGGATTCGAACCTGCGACCGTAGCGGTCGCTTGGTTCCAGACTGAAGCGCCTAGAACCGCTCGGTCACACCGGCCGGCCTCAACTTGCCACTATTTTGCAGGAAGAATTGTGTGAAATTCTCTTGAAATCCATTCCGAGGCGACTGGAAATTGTTTTGAATGCCAGCTGTCTTCCTAGACTGTATTAAACATGGTAATGTGTTGTGGTTTTGGTGTTTCCACGTATTTCTCCACCCCGTGTATGTTAGACGAAGTAATACGTTGCCCTATTCTTGAACTGTCGTTTCTTTGTTTGTTTAGGGCGCTGAATGTTTTAGTTAAGAATACCTTTAAAATTACCGCAAGAGATGAATGGGCTTAAAGCATATTAAATGCAGGCGTGCTGAAAAGCTACATAAGATCACAATGCTCTCTTCCACTCTTGCTCACAGTATCGGACGCAGTTACTCTTAACTGTACCTAAATGAAAACCGATACAATGCAGAGTACCAAAATATCGTTACTAGACCACAAAAGCCACGGAGAAGCAAGACAAGAAATAATTTTAATAACTGTATGAGCCAACCATCTCGTACACGCGGTAAAATCTACTACCTAACAGCGTAGGCACAAGATAAGATAATACACAAAGTCACAGGACACGTGCCTTCATCACTTAAAATTGAGGGCAGATATGTTAATAAACTGGCTGCTGCCCACTCGTCATTATGTAAATGATACTCAGTGAAAGGGTGGCGAATGGTAGTCAGCACGTCACATCCATCACAGGCGGGCGGCTCTTGCATATGAGAAGGAAGCGATGTGTTAGGTGTCTGTCGTACTCTGTTCCTGGAACGTACGCTCACGGAATTTCAACAGTAAACGTCTGGATGATGCATAACTCTTCTCTTATAACGTCTTCCACTAGAATTTGTTAAGCACCTACGTAAAGCTCTTATGCATACCAAGCGTCGCGCGGTCTGAGGTGTCTTGTCCGCGCGGCTCCCCCCCCCCCCGCCCCCCCCCCCCCGGAGGTTCGAGTCCTCCCTCGGGCATGGGTGTGTGTGTGTTGTCCATAGCGTAAGTTGGGAGCTTAGGGACCGATGACCTAAGCAGTTTGGTCCCGTAAGATCTTACAACAAATTTACATACAAAACGATACCATGTTGAAGGGTGCCGCTCTTTATTGGATTTTCTGTATCTCTTCTATTAATGCAAGCCGGTAAGGACCTAGACTGCGAGAAATAAACAAGAACTGGTCTTACACGTGTTTCTTAGATGAACTAAATTTCCTTAAGATTCTATCAATTGATCTCAGCTTGGTTTCTGCTTTTCCTACAATTTGTTTTATGTGTTCATTCCACTTTATGTCACTCCGGATGTCCACTCGTAAATACATGGGTAATACTAAATAATCGATTAATTCGTTTTCAGGATTTCACGTTTTCCGAAGTGTTACATGTGCAGATATGACTGATACATGAATAAAACCGTAAATTCACGCAGTTTACGTTTTGCACTCTGCAAATATTCTGTGAGTATTCCTCTGGTCACACGACACGCGTCCAAGCGGCAGTGAAGTTTGCTCCATACCTTATGTTGCAACATTCTGTTCGTTGTAATCATAGCAATACTGATGCGTTCTCCGAGCTGTTCCAGTGTTCTTAGCAGTGGGGGTTCGAAAACAAAACACTGTGCTTAACGTACCCCCAAAACAAAATGTGACAAGGCGTTAGGTCAATCGACCTGGGGGGCCAAGAGAACAGAGCCACATCTTCACTGCTAAGCCCAATCAAGCAATGCGGACGTACGTCGATAATGCAGCGAAGAACATCGATGCTCCAATGAGGGGGGTGCCCCGTCTTTTTCGTAGATGAAATCCTCGGAATCATTAGTCGGCAGGGGAAACAACCACAGTCGAAACTTATCCAGATAAGAGGTGCCCGTCACTGTCTTCTCACAGAGTAAAAACCGCCGGAAAAGCGTCGTCTCTGACGCTACACAAAAAACACTGACGTTCGACGAATCGCGCCGTTGCGCTATAATTTCGTGAGGACTTTCGGTGTCCCACTCACAGATTTCGGCGATGAACCGTTCCAGATAAAAAATGTTCTCCCACAAGTGCTTCCTCTATTGCGATGCAGAACTGAAGGCGCCGACTGTAATGCTCCGGTTTTAGTGTCGCAGACGGTACGGCTTCAAATGTAACCGTCCTCACAAAATCTTCCACACAGTTTGCTGGCGTATTCCAAGTTCATGGTTTGCGTGGAGCGTTGATTTGTTTGCACCGTGCGGGAAACTTTCCCTGACCCTCTCCACGGTTGCGCCTGGCTCATTTGGTCGACCGGTACTTTCCTGTTTACAGACAACAAGTGGCCGGATTTACATATCGGTTCTTCTGAATGCACGCTGCATTGTTGTAACAGATAAAACACTTCGCAGGCTCCAACACACAAAAACAGTTTTCTTGCCTTGTCGCCCTCTACATCTACATGGTTACTCTGCCTGGCAGTGGATTCATAGAAACACCTTCACAATAATTCTCTGTTGTTCCACTCTCGAAGAGAGCGCCGGAAAAACGGACCTTTTAATCTTTCAGTGCGAGCTCTGATTATCCTTTTTTTATTATGATGATCGCTTCCCTTGTGTAGGTCGGTGGCAACAAAATATTTTCGCATTCGTAGGAGACAGTTGGTGACTGAAATTTCGTGACAAGATCCCGCCGCAACGAGAAACGCCTTTGTTTTAATGATGTCCATCCCAAATTCTGTATCATTTCTGTGACACTCCCCTACTTCTTGCCCTTCTTTGAAGGGTACTCCAAAACCTTTTGCCAAGGTGCCGCAGTCGTAACGCCAGGTGGTGGGCACAACGCAAACTTGGGGAGTTCACCGTTCTATTCATGCATCAGTCATATCTGTACACGCAGTACTCTGGAAAATATAGAACTTCGAAGACGAATGAATCATTTGTAGTAGCACTGTATTTTTCGGTTGTGGCTGTTACCAGTGATTTGTCACCAATATCGTAATCGAAGAATAACAGATCTTCCCACGTGTTATGCAATATGTTAAATTTATGTTCAGGGTCGACTGCCAGTCCCCGCACAAAACATGGATCCTCCACAGGTCTTCCAACATTTCTCTGCAGTCTTCTCGTGTTCCAGCCTTCCTATAGATACCGTTGTCTGCAAACATCCTTCTGGATCTTACGACGTTTCCACTAGAATTCATTCATATACACTGAAGAACCAAAGAAACTGGACCCCTGCGAGCACGCAGAAATGCCGCAACACGACGTGTCATGGACTCGACTTAAGTCTGAAGCAGTGCTGGAGGAAATTGACTCAATGAGTACAGCAGGGCTGTCCATAAATCCGTAAGAAAACGAGGGAGCGGAGATCTCATCTGAACAGCTCGTTGCAAGGCATTGCAGAAATTTGGAAATTTGTGGTAAGTTCTTATGGGACCAAACTGCTGAGGTCATCGGTCCATAGGCTTACACCCGGGGGGCGGGGGGGGGGGGGGACCAGCGCGAACTGTGGCAAGGCGCCTAAGACCACTCGGCTACCCAGCGGCTTTGCAGATATGCTCAATAATGTTCATGTCTGGGGAGGTGGACAGCGAAAGTGTTTAAACTCGGAAGAGTGTTCCTGGAGCCACTCTGTAGCAATTCTGGACGTGTGGGGTGTCGCATTGCCCTGCTGGAATTGCCCAAGTCCGTGGGAATGCGTAATGGACATGAATGGATGCGGGTGATCAGACAGGATGCCTATTGTGGTGAGCGTACTGTAAAACCTTCAGTACACACACCATCAGATTATTTGACTTGTCGCTCTAACGAAGTAGGCGAGTGTCAGCAATATGTCTCGTGGTCTTATCGTGGCGTGTTTATCTTCTGCCGTTAGGTCAGACGATAGAAATGCCACTTGCACGCTTAGAGTAGCAGATTGACAGTAACCAACTTTAAACAGAACCTGGTTAATTTTCACACACATTTATTAAAATAATAACAAGCATAAAAATTACTTAACTTGGTTCTGGATGCTATTTACAATTGACAATCTGAAGTTCCTTTGGTATTGGTACGTTAATCTTATTCTCACATTTATCTCTGATACTTGACAAAAGTGTCTGTACATTTATCTTCATGGCTATGTACAGGAATATGGTAATCTTATTGGGCGCAGACTGAAACTTGACTATAGACTGGTACAGACAAATGTACACTGGTACAGACTGTTGCAGACAAATGCAGACTGACTAATTGGAGGTCTGTACACTCGTTATAATACCTCGCGCGTTCATGTATCACTGCGCGAGTGTGATCCGCGTCGAGAAAAGGTTCTACATATTAATACGCGGATCGGCGGAAGCAGAATTTGGTCCGTCTCTATGGTAGCGCCATCTCGTAGTGCGGAGACGGACGAGCGCTGCGCCTGCGCTGTTGTGCTTAGCGGTGCGCGCTCTAGTGGGAAAGTTGTGTACGCGCTGACTACGCGGAACTATGTACACAACACTTATGTACGTGTCACCTGTCAGAGTAGTATCTAGACGTATCAGGGCCCCATATACTCCATATTCACACGCCCCACAACATTACAGAACCTCCACCAGCTTGAACAGTCACCTGCTGACTTGCAGCATCCATGGATTCACGAGGTTGTCTATACCTGTACCCTTGCATCCACTCGATATAATTTGAAACGAGACTCGTCCGACCAGTCGACATGTTTACAACAGTCCAATTTCGGTGTTGACGGGCCCAGGAGAGGCGTAAAGCTTTGTGTTGTGCAGTCATCAAGGGTACACGAGTGGCACTTCGGTTCCAAAACCCATATCGATGATGTTTCATTGAATGGTTCACACGCTGACACTTGTTGATGGCCCAGCATTGAAATCTGCAGCAATTTGTGGAAGGGTTGTACTTTTGTCACCCGTTCTTGCAGGATTTTTTCCGTCTGCAGCGATGTCGGAGATTTGATGTTTTATCGGATTCCTGATATTTACGGCACACTCGTGGAATGGTCGTTCGGGAAAATCCCCGCTTCATCGGTACCTCTGAAATGCTGTGTCCCATCGCTCATGCGCCGCCTATAACACCAGATTCAAACTCACTTAAATCTTGATAACCTGCCATTGGAGTAGCAGTAGCCGATCGCAGCGCCGTATTCTGCCTATTTATTTATCTCTGTATTTGAATACGCATGCCCATACCAGTTTCTTTGGCATTTCAGTGTTTGTTGTAAACGGTCACAGATCTGTAATACTCCCTCCGTTGCTCCCGAAATGACTGTTACATCCGTCGATTTCGTCCCATTAAGAACAAGGTGTTGGGTTCTATTTTTTAGAAAGTTCCATTTCCAGCATTTTATCTGTTCACGTAATGTTTTAACATTCTTCTGTACCACCACATTTCGTAAGCTTCCATTATCTTCCTCTGCTGATTTCTGACGGTCGGCGCTTCACTTCCGTATCGTGCTGTGCTCCAGGCGTCCAGTTTCACGAACTTATTCGTCACGTGTTACGATAGTGAAATGCGTGAACCCGGCGCATTCTACTGGGCACCTGGCTATGGATGTTTTGGCCCGTCGGGCCGTGTTGTGAGGGCATACGTGCAGCGCAGGGCAACTCGTTAATCGCGGTGAATTCCGCAGCAGTTACGTAAGGCGCGCTGGCGTGTGTGTTTTTGCCCTCAGCCGTTTACAGGTGGCCGTCGGGCAGCGACACGCGTTGCTGGCTCAGCAGCTCGTCCGTTTATCAGCCAGTTACGCAGTGCGCCACTCCTGCCTTTGCAACGCCAACTCAGACTGAAGCATGTGTACACGTCATTTTTCCACACCACCACTTAATATCAGTCGCTAATGTCGCGGTAGCGCACAACTGAATCTGATTTAAAGCTATGTCGAATGTTTGGTAAGATTTATAGATAAGATTTTGAGTGATACTCGTTCATAATTCGACTGAAAAATAAGTAGAACCTTTTTTACGGGATCTTTGTGTAGCATTACGCAGTTACAAAAAATATACTGGTATCTACTCAAACTTTAATTTAACCTGGGACCTTCCACGAGACTTTAAACAATGTGTCACAGTGCCAATACCAAAGAAAGCATCTGCAAACAGATGTGAACAGTATGGGACCCTAAGTTTGGTAGCAGACACCTCCGAGGTCTTGACCTCGGTCAATAAGGCGGATTGAAAACAGTGTAGATGAAGTGGCCACAGATGACCATTTTGGCTCTAGAAGAGGTATAAGTACACAAGAAGCCATAATCAGCCAGCGATTAATTCTCGAGAAAAGACTAAAGAAGACTCAAGACACATATTGCCTTCGTCGACTTAGAAAAAGCATTTGACAGGGCAGACTGGCAATAGCTTTTTGAGATGCTAAGAGAATGGCATAAAGCGTAAAGACAGAGAAGTAGTGCAAAGACCCTATGAAGAAGAGGTGTCTGTGATAAGTCGTGGAGAACATAAAGAAGAAACTACTGTAAAGCAGGTGCAAGACAAGACTGCTCACTCTCTTACACACTCAGAGAGCACTGGATGGTGTTAGGGAGAAACTGTATATACTGAGATTTGCTGATTATATTGCAGCGTTAAGATGCAGAACATGTAGAAGTGATGCTGGCCCAGATGGAAACCACCCTCAACTCTTCCAATGATGTGGTAATTGATAAAGGTAAACAAAAATCTTAGTTGTGAGCCGATGAAACACCATTGCCCAACGATCACTTAACAGTGAGCGAGCCGACCGGAGGGGCCGAGCGGTTCTAGGCGCTTCAGTCTGGAACCGCGCGACCGCTACGCTCGCAGGTTCGAATCCTGCCTCGGGCATGGATGTGTGTGATGTTCTTAGGTTAGTTAGGTTTAAGTAGTTCTAAGTTCTAGGGTACTGATGACCTCAGATGTTAAGTCCCATAGTGCTCAGAGCCATTTGAACCATTTTTGAACAGTGAGCGACTGGAGGCCGTTGAATGTTTCCTACATGGGGTGTAAAATTACATCAGATGGGTGATCAAAAATGGCTCTGAGCACTATGGGACTTAACTTCTGAGGTCATCAGTCCCCTAGAACTTAGAACTAGTTAAACCTAACTAACCCAAGGACGTCACACACATCCATGCCCAATAGAGGATTCGAACCTGCGACCGTAGCGGTCGCGCGGTTCCGAGCTGTAGCGCCTAGAAGCGCTCGGCCACTCCGGCCGGCAGACGGAGATCAAGGTAGAATACTGCAGGTCAAATTCACCAGGGAAAAGCTATTTTCAACAAGAGCATCCAGTCGAAGAGACAAACATCTCAGGAAAGTCCTTATAAAGATATTTGTTTGGATTGTACGTCTGTACGGAAGTGGAACATGGACACCCGAACAAGCAGAAAAACGCAAACTAACAGCCTTCCAGATGTGGTACTACTGAGAATGCTAAAGATTGGCTAGGTAGAGCAGGTGCTACAGAGTGTATAAGAAAAGTCTTGTCTCCTAAAGCTTATCAAACACAGAAGTGCCACATGGGTTGGCCATCTACTGAGACATGATGGCATCATTACAAGTGTCATCGAAGGCAGAGTAGAAGGTGTGAACACAAGAAGCAGATTAGAATACATAAACCAGATCATGGAGTATACCAGCTGCACCATCTATACAGCTCTCAAGACGAAGGCCGAAGACAGAAATGCGTGGCGAGCTACTACTAACCAACGTAATGATTGCAGATGTAAGAGGAGGAAGATGAAGAAGAAGGAGAAGGTCATTTTAGCTCCTACATGTGAATCATTATAAAGATAAATGCATTTTTATTGTTAAGACAGATACTACGACTGTTAGTACGAAAGGGTTCTCTGCGTACTTTTACCACACAGGCGCGTAGAAGTACGCATGTAATAGAGCCAGAGTTAGCACGTCACAGAGAGAACGACCTACAGCTCTATAATCAGTACAGTCCTCATACGACCAGTACAAAATTAACATTTTTGAAGTTTGCCAATGACACGGTAATTCCGTCAGAGACAGAAAACCATTTGTAAGACAGTTGAACGAAACGTATAGTGTATGACAAGAGGTTGTAAGATAAACATCAACGAAAAGTAAGAGTAATGGAATATAGTCGAATTAATTCAGGCGAGTCCCAGGGTAACAGAGTAGGAAAAGTGTCACTAAAAACAGTAGATGCTTTTTATTGTTTGAGCAGCAAAATGCTGGCGATGGCCGAAGAAGGGAGGATATCAAATGTAGACTAGCAGCATTAAGGGAAACGTATCAGACAAAGAGAAAATTGTTAAAATCAATTATAAAATTAAATGTTAGGAAGTCTCTCTTGAAATTATTTGTCTATGCGGAAGAAGAGGATAATAGAAGATTTTCAATTGTGGTCCTACTGGAGAATGGTATAGATTAGACCGATACATCGGATAGCCAATGGGGTGGTACTGAATCAAATTGGGCAGAAAAGAAATTTATGGTAAAACTTCACTAAAAGAAGGGATCGATTGATAGAACATATCCTGAGGCAGGAATGAATCGTCAGTGTTTTAATGGAGGGAAATGTGGGACGAAAATTGTAGAGAGACCTAAGGCTTCACCTCAGTAAACGAGATCAAGTGAATGAGGTATGATTATAAAATAACGGGACTGTTACTGTAAAACATTTTATTTCTAAGACATACATTCTTATTTTTGTCCCCCCTCAGTATACGAGTATTTCGCTCTTGCGTGCCTACAACGCTCCATGCGAGAATTCCATTGATGGGAACAGTGCTAGAAGTCTTCCTCTGTGAGCTCCTTGATGACGCGTGTCGCTTTTCTTTCACTGCATCAAAGGACTGAAATCTACTGTAATTCCTCTTAATGCAGGTTTGACCTTGAGGAATAGATAAGTCACGTGGTGCTAAGTCATACAATAACGTGGGTGGTCTAACACTGGAGTGATGTGCAGCACTGCGCTAGAAACGTCTAAACAGACAGTGCCGTATGAGCCAATGCTTTTTGTCTTTATGCAGAACCCATTTCTTGTTCTCCCACATTTGTGGTCACTTTTCCTTTTTTTTTCTGCAAGAAGTTCAAGGCAGGAATGTCGATTAATAGTTTAACCTCCAGGGACCCAGTGAAGATAAATTTTTCCTTTAATATCGAAAAAAAACGGTCATTTTTTTGAATCTTTATTTGCTCATTGCAGCTTTTTTCGCTACAGGAAGTTGGTTCGGTGCTTAGTTTCTGGATCATAAATGAAAAACAAAGGTTTGTTGCATGTTATCACTCTTCCCAAGACATTAAGATCATTTTCAATGGTATTCAAAGCGTCAGTATAAACGTTTTCACGAGCTTCTTGTTGCTTGATCGTAAGAGTTTTCGGCACTAACAATACACACACGTTTCTCGGTTATATTGGTTATGTAAAATTTGCCTTACGCCTTATTTGTCAATTTCTACAGTTTCAGCGCTCGATTGTATAATCAACCAACGGTCATATCTAATCAGATTATGTACTTTTTTGATATTTTCTTTCGTTTTTAATGTTAAAGGGCGTCCCAGGTGTGAGTCACCTTGAACGTCCTCTCGGCCATCTTAGGAAAGCTTGAGCCTAGGTGATAAACCTATGACTTACAAAAATGGCTCTGAGCACTATGGGACTCAACTGCTGTGGTCATCAGTCCCCTAGAACTTAGAACTACTTAAACCTAACTATCCTAAGGACATCACAGACATCCATGCCCGAGGCAGGATTGGAAACTGCTACAGTAGCGGTCGCGCAATTCCAGACTTTAGCGCCTAGAACCGCTCGGCCACTCCGGCCGGCAACGACTTACACTTCTTTTAGTAAGAGATAGGTGTCAGTAGCAATTTTTGTAAGTTACATATGAAACTTCATGACAATTCGTACTCTATTAATATACTTACCGTTTTTCCGGCAAAATAAAATAACAATTCTTACACAAACGAAGGCCACGCCGCACTGATTTGTCTACCAACACCAGAGATACCGCATTCGACTGCGAAGACTTCACAGCTATTGGTCGTTCATCTTCGGCGCATGGGTACTTTCTCCTTGACAGCATCAGTCCCGTTATTTTATAGGCACATCTCGTGTAGACGAGCGTGCAGAGCTGCAACAAACCAGTATCTGGATAGATGACGGTAACATCATCATCATCATCAACCTGAGTGAAACGTCTTGTTGTCACTTACTGAGTAGACTGTGTGTATGATGTTAGGCAAACTACAAACGTATCTTTTGGCGCTGGATGAAAGCATGTTATGTTCGAGGATTTCCGAAAATCGAAAACGCTTTTGATTAGAAAAAGAGTTTTCTCCACAGCTGCCTTTCTTCTCTCCACGAGCCAGATTTTATCACTAGCTTACGATGTAATATCGCCGTTATTAGGTCATATTTGACGCTGTAAAGCTTTATATTGCATGCACCGACTGACGCTTTCCAACAAAGAGCAACTGACGGTGAACGCAGGCATGTTGTGACAGAATGGGGGGCGGGTTGTAATCTAAGGCTTTGTATTATCAGCAGTGAGTTTGAAATATAACGACGGAGGCTGTTATTAGAGTCTTCGTGGTTTATTATCGTTGACGTAAAAATCTGATACTTGGTTGCTGTGCCAGACCCCATACTGTTGTAAAACATGCAACCTGACGTGTCGTACGTTTATACTGACAGGGCATCCGTTCTACCACAATAGTGGATCACTTCCTTTACTCCCTTCATTTGCAACAAACACACGCAGTTATTACCATGTCAAACATTTATTATTTAACTTATTTATCCTCCACTTTCTTGACAGCAACAATCAGTCGTTACATTCGTGTAAATCATTGTGTCAATGATATTGAGGCTGCTCTTTTCTGTGCTCAATGCTGAGCTAAGTTTACAGTATGTATCATATAACTTTTTTCTCAATTTTTATATTTTTTACTTTATATTATTTATTTTTTTATTTTTTGCTCTAACATTTCAATTGCTGCTTATACATGACACTAAATTCAGTTTACTTATAGCATTTTTTTCCACTTTCAATCTGGTTTTCCTTTCCTGGTGCGGAGAAAGGGCATAGATTTTAGTAATTACTGCAAATTTCAGAGATGTTATCTACAGATAGTCAGCTTCATATGTGTAAACGTGTGCTAATCGGAGAATTCATATTTAATTAGTAGTACACGCTGACCGTTTTCGACGGTTCGTATTCAGTCTGGAAAACTTCGAAAATATTGAATTTTAGCACAGCTCATTTACCCAAAACATATCTTTTTTTTTTTTTAGATTAACTTCCAGGGAAGTTAAAAAAAATTTCGGACATTCTGAAGGATTCATAAAACTTAGTTTAATTGTCTATCGACTCCCTGTACTCAAGTAACAAATTCTCATTCTGTTTGTAAATTTTTGCAAGCGTGATAAACCCACATCAGTTTGCCTCGACTTGTTTCGATTTTAGCTTTGTCCTTTTCATTAAAAGTTAGAATGATCATCAAGCGTTCATCTTCCGAAAAGATCACCAATTTACTTACTCAAATGCACTGAAACCTGTGCTGTGCGAGTAGACGTCAATAAGAGATCAAGGTGGGTGGACCCACGGGCCAGTCACAGCAGTGTCGCATCATGGTAAACAGAACTGCATCTGTAGAGTTCGGAAAGCATAAAAGAGTTCTTGTATCAAGATGAAACTTTAAGTTGGTGTGTGAGGCGACCAAGGATCGATTTATGTTGCTATTTATTTTATTTTTTCACACCATTCATGGTGTGCTATTTGACTCATCGTTACAGCTGCAAGTATGTAGTAGTTTCGTATGACCGTAGGTGGCAGGATAATTACTACAAGTGTTATCCCTGCATAGTACTGCCCAGTTTCCCAACTGCTGTCTTACGTGAACTGACAACATGTTCATCAAAGCGGTCAATATGAACATCAAGGACAACACTGGAGCCGGCCGGGGTGGCCGAGCGGTTCTAGGCGCTACAGTCTGGAACCGCGCGACCGCTACGGTCGCAGGTTCGAATCTTGTTCGGGAATGGATGTGTGTGATGTCTTTAGGTTAGTTAGGTTTAAGTAGTTCTAAGTTCTAGGAGACTGATGACCTTAGAAGTTAAGTCCCACAGTGCTTAGAGCCATTTGAACCATTTGACAGCACTGGACGACGTAATTTCTGTGCAAGGAGGTGATAAACACTGGGGATAGCCACAGGAGATTTGTGGCATTGTATGCAGAGTGTAACCATAGTGAAAAGTATTCTTGTAACACAATGGTAATCCCCATATGAATCGGAAAACCACGGCTGCCATCTCTGAAATGGGGTTCCAGGTGATGCCACACCCACCGTATTCTCCTGGCGTGACGCGTGATCCCTTTTCATTTCTGAAGCCCCCTCCTCCCCTCGTACCACATTACCACATTTTTGCAGTCTGTGACACCCACCATCGGACTGCAGTTCCTAGAAGTCTGCGAAATGATGTCCGTGCAGAGGTTTCCTGACAGCTTCGAATAGGTGGTAATCCGAAGAGACCAAAGCCGGAGAATACGGTGAGTGTGGCAGTACCTGGAACCCTATTTCGGTGATGGTTGTCCAACTCGCATGGGGACGAGTGTTGCCCTCTTGCAACAGCACTTTCTGTGACGGTGCACACACTCTTCACGCTGCTATTAATCGCCTGTGAATATCCCCAGTGTTTACATCCCCCTTCCACAGAAGCCACGCCGTCCAGTGCTGTCCTTGATGATGACGTCCTCTCATGTAATGAGAGCAGTTGGTAAAATGGGCTGCCGGCCGTGGTGGCCGAGCGGTTCTAGGCGCTTCAGTCTGGAACCGCGCGACTGCTACGTTCGCAGGTTCGAATCCTGCCTCGGGCATGGATGTGTGTGATGTCCTTAGGTTAGTTAGGTTTAAGTAGTTCAAATTTCTTTGGGACTGATGACCTCAGAGCCATTTGAACCATAAAATGGGCTGCATTGAGCAGGGGCTATATTTCTAGAGATTGTCCCATTGTCCTACGTCTACGGTTAGACCAAAGTACTATAGACTTGCAATTGTAATGGTGAGTCAAATGGCGTACCACTAATGATGGGAAAAAGGTGTAAATCAATGCGGAACACTCATAGAATGTAGCGTGCACCGGAAACGCAGCGATCCGGGTTCGAGTACCGGCTCGGTACACAATTAGTAACTTTACGCACACCTTCATTGCTTTTGTATACTCCGCCAAAGTGTATAAACCGTCACTGTTGTCACATACATTAAGTGCAAGCATCATAGAACGTGGATAGGGAGATTGGGCCGGAGGTTAGGGTTAAGGAGTTAACTTGGAACTTTGAATTTGAAATGTAGCCCAGTGAACAGAATCTGTACAACACTACTTCTCCTCCAATTACTAACGAAATTCTCGTTATAGAAATTAATTCTGACACCAAGTTATGAATTATCGTTTCTTAGTGACTTTGGTTACGGAAGCGGTTAAAATAAATGTTTCAGGAAATTAAAGATAGTCATCGACATCAACATGCTCAGCTGAAGTCAGTTCCTATAAAATTTTTCTTCGTTGTAAAAAAATGGGTCTGAGCACTATGGGACTTAACTTCAGAGGTCATCAGTCCCCTATAACTTAGAATTAACCTAACCAACCTAAGGACATCACACACATCCATGTCCGAGGCAGGATTGGAACCTGCGACCGTAGCGGTCGCGCAGTTCCAGCCTGTAGCGCCTAGAACCTCTTGGCCACTACGGCCGGCTTTCTTCGTTGTAGTCTGCATAATGATGAACCAACGTCAGGGCTGTCGGTCTTCGTTGGATGTTGGTTTATCATTTTGTAATTTAATGTAGCCTATACCCAGATAAGTTTATGGAAAATGAATTACTTTATTTTGCTATCAGTTTCGATCAAAAGCAATCATCCACAGGGTCATTGGGGTCGCTACGTGTAAAAGCCATTGAGGCACACGACATTATGATATTGTAGTGTTGTGTTGATAAGAAGAGCGATGCAATGTTCCTTCAAGGAAAGTCTGGCAGCTAGTCGTGCACCCATAGCCAAACTGGTTATCGCTTGCCCAAAGCGGGAAATCCGCGATCGAACCCCGGTCCGATACAAATTTTCGTTGTCGTCATTCCCTTATACAGCTGATGGTTGTTCGTATTCGCAACTGAGAATACATATCGTGTATATCATACGACATTATTATTATTATTATATTAACCATGACATGAAAAATGGCCATTCTGTGTCAAAAAAGTTGATCGAAGATCAGATTCGACTCAAAAATTATATCCTCGAAGTATCATCTCTAATTGCGCACTGTCAACTGCTGATGAAACATGATGTACGTGGTACTATAGCGTTTTGTAAGATTTAAACGAAATGCTTTTCAAATAATCATGCCGAGAACTGCTATCTGGCCGGCCGCGGTGGTCTCGCGGTTCTAGACGCGCAGTCCGGAACCGTGCGACTGCTACGGTCGCAGGTTCGAATCCTGCCTCGGGCATGGATGTGATTGATGTCCTTAGGTTAGTTAGGTTTAAGTAGTTCTCAGTTCTAGGGGACTGATGACCACAGCAGTTGAGTCCCATAGTGCTCAGAGCCATTTGAACCATTTGAACTGTTATCTGCCAATGATAAGAGTACTCGATTTTTGTTTTGTCTTTTATAATGCAACAGAAAATAAATATATAAATAAAATAATAATATATGTTTCTTTGCGTGGCCATCTTTCGCAGCATGTCAGTGAACACACAGAAACACAGTGCTGAATCCAAAACAGGTGAAATCGTAGTGAAATCTCTACGAAGACAACTTTCCTGAAGTTATACAAAACCGAACCGAAATGAAAAAATGCAAATTCAGCAAAAGAAAAAGCGAATGTTTGCAAGCCGGAAAATTGCGGAAGCCAACTATTATTTTCGGCTTCAAACTCTGGTAACAAGGAGAGAAAAAGCTGTCAACTCCATAACAAGTAATAAAGAGCAATAAACACCAACGACCCCTGATGATCCTTCGTAAATAAAAGCAGAAACGCGTCTCATGTAAATTACTCGTAAACTGCAGTACGCGTGGAAAAAAATTTGTGTATTGCAGTAAGCTTAAGATGGAAAAAATGGACGATTTCAGTCTGTAGCAGGACCGCAGATATGTACAAGTGAACAAAACACAAAAATGAATCATATAACTAATTTTTTGAGGTGGTAATTAAAAATTAATTACTACCCCTTTAAGTTGATAATTAAAAATTAATTATTACCCCTGTAAGGTGACTTACCTTAACAGGTCTCGGTGTATTCACAATACTTCTAAACTACAGGGTAGTTATCATTAAACGTTCGCTGCTTGAGCCAACGTGGACGAAAAAATATTTACCGTACGGGTACCCGACTTCATATGGATGATGTTTGTGCTGCAGGATTTGCTTTGTTGGTAGTGTTAAGTGTCATGACTTGCCGTTAAGGACCGGCGTAGAATTGAACCACAAGCGTCAGTGTGCATGAAACTTGATGACAAGGTGAGCAGGGTTGTGCTAGTAACGCCGTTTTATGAAAACAGCAACAATAGTGTCGCTGGTCTTCGCGAGTATTGTCGCTTTAAAGGAATATGCTGAGATCTTCTCGGCTCTGAGCACTATGGGACTCAACTGCTGTGGTCATAAGTCCCCTAGAACTTAGAACTACTTAAACCTAACTAACCTAAGGACATCACACACATCCATGCCCGATTCAGGATTCGAACCTGCGACCGTAGCAGTCGCACGGTTCCGGACTGCGCGCCTAGAACCGCGAGACCACAGCGGCCGGCTGAGATCTTCTGTCCGCACCGGTATTGAGGAGCATGATTCGGAAGGTCGAATTAAATGGCGATTTGGGAAATGCTCCTGGGAGAGGCCACAAATAGTTGAAGTAGTTACTGTTGCCGTGTGGGAGAACGATGGGCGCAAATTGCGATCTTCAAGCAGTGCTTGGGCTGTGTCACTACTGCTAAACATTCCATGGTCCACCGTTCGGAAAGTGCTGCGAACAATTGTGAAATAGTATCTCTAGCGCGGTTCCAGGCTGTAGTGGATGGAAGATGGTCGTGATACTGAGCAATGTTTATGACCTGGAACGTAAATACGGTACGCAATTCACAAATTTTATCTTCTCACATGGAAATTAAAATGTGGTTCTCTGGATGGTTTATTCGTTATCTCTCTTCCCCATGTCCTAACTAATGTTTCGGCAAAGTTTCATTTTCTTATGATGACTCCTTTGTCATGGAGACCCTCTCAGGTGACGAAAGTTTAGTTATAGCTACACCGTAGCCTTGTGTAAAATACGAGGGTCACTCCAAAAGAAATGCACACTATTTTTTTAATCTATATTTTATTCTACATGTTTGAAAGTTTTACAGCCTGTAAATACATCCTTTAGGAACAATATTTTCATTTCTCCACATAATTTCCATCCCTGTCAACTGCCTTACGCCATCTTGGAACCAGCGCTTGTATACCCGCACGGTAAAATTCTGGACCAAACTGTTGGAGCCACTGTTTGGCAGCGTGCATAAAGAAGTCATCATCATCAAACCTTGTTCCACGAAGAGAGAGTTTCAGTTTTCTAAAGAGATGATATTCACATGGAGCCAGGTCAGGACTGTAAGGCGGGTGTTTCTGTGTTGTCCATCCGAGTTTTGTGATCGCTTCCAAGGTTTTTTGACTGACATGTGGCCGTGCATTGTCGTGCAACAGCAAAATATCCTGCTTTTTCCGATGTAGTTGAACACGACTTGGTCGAGCTTGAAGTTTCTTCAGTGTCGTCACACATGCATCAGAATTTATGGTGATTCCACTTGGCATGATGTCCACAAACAAGAGTCTTTTGGAATCGAAAAACATCGTAGCCATAACGTTTTCAGCAGAACTTGTGGTTTTGAATTTTTTTTTCTTGGGTGAATTTGCATGATGCCACTCCATTGATTGCCTCTTCGTCTCTGGTGAAAAATGATGGAGCCATGTTTCATCACCTGTTACAATTCTTCCAAGAAATTCATCTCCACCATTCTCGTACTGTTCCAAAAGTTCGCTGCATACTGTTTTTCGTGTTTCTTTGTGAGCCATTGTGAATATCCCGGGAACCGACCTGGCACAAACCTTTTTTAACGCCAACACTTTCAGTATTCTGCAAACACTTCCTTCCCCTATCCCAACGTTGCGTGACAATTCGTCCACCGTGATGCGTCTGTCAGCAGTCACCAATTCGTTAACTCTCTGCACATTGTCTGGAGTGTGTGCAGCACGAGGCCTGCCGCTGCGAGGACAATCCTCAATATTGCCGTGCCCGCTTTCATCACGTAACCTGCTTGCCCACCGACTACCTGTACTGCCATCAACAGCAGCACCTCCATACACCTTTTTCAACCTCTTGTGGATGTTTCCCACTGTCTCGTTTTCACAGCACAGGAATTCTATGACAGCACTTTGCTTCTGACGAACGTCGAGTGTAGCAGCCAACTTGAAGACATGGTGTGACGGCGCCACTCACGGGAACAGCTTGAACTAAGTTTGAAAACAAGCGGAAGGATGTGTCTACACATTGTAAAATTTTCACACATGCAGAATGAAAACTGTATTTTTAGAAAAACAGTGTGCATTTCTTTTGGAGTGACCCTCGTAGCTACCCCGTAGGCTTGTTTGTGTAAAATACGAATGAATCGCTAAAGAGGTGTTGAGAGGAGAGGTGTTGACGTGGTGTGTGACGCGGTGTTTTGCAGAGAACGGGCTGCTGAGCTACCGGAACCCCAACTACCACCTGGACCCGGCGCGGCTGGACGATGCGCTCAACTCCAACACGGAGCAGCTGTACGAGGAGCTGTTCAGCGAGCTGGACGCCGTGTGCAACCTGTCGGCGGCGCGCGCCGGCGGGGGCGGCGTCGGCGTCGGCAAGCAGCCGCAGCAGCAGCAGCAGGCGGCGCCCACCGCCCCCGCTTCGGGGCCGGGCCGGCGCGCCTACGCCGCCCTCGACATCGGCTCCATGGGCGTCGACGTCAGCACCGGGCCCGTCACCGCGCTTAGCGACGCCGCCGACGACAACCTCAACAACGCCAGGTGAGTGCCGGCCAGCGCTACACGGTATTCCTCTGCGGCGCGGTCCACGTATTCACCAACCGTCAAACACAGTCTTCAGTCTTCAGTCGTCCTCACGTGGGATGCGCCCTGTTCACACAGCTCGCATCGCCCAGGACTGGCTTTGTGAGCACGAGGATGAATAGTCGCAACTCCCCTGACCACCAGTCACCAGATCTCACAATCACTGAGCCTTTGTGATATACGAGGGCGGTTCAGAAAGTAACCTCCGATTGGTCACAGTGCGGGTTGTGGGGGGAGTAGCGACGCCATCTGTGCGTTCATGCACTCAACAGGTCAGTCGGCATCAAGCCGTGGTCGAGTGAACGTCGTACCTGCGCTAGTTTAGTTTTTGTGGCAGTTTGAAATGTGTGCTGCAATAGAAAACCCCGCCAAATGTGAAGTGCGTGCTGTCATAAGGTTTTTTACAGCCAAAGGATATTCTGCAGCAGCTATTCATCGTGAGCTTTGTGCCGTGTATGGACCAAGAGGTATGAGTGAAGGAGTTGTCCGTGAATGGGTACGTTTATTTAAAAGTGGACGAGAAAACGTTCATGATGAAGAGAGGAGTGGTAGACCATCATTGGTGACTGACGAACTCGTTCAGACAGTTGATGCAAAAGTTCGTGAAAATCGACGTTTCTCAATGTCGGAGTTGCCTACTGGTTTTCCACAGATTTCTAAGACTCTCTTGTACGAGATAGTGACAGCAAGATTGGGTTACCGTAAGTACTGTGCACGATGGGTGCCCAAAATTCTTACCGACCACCACAAAACTCAAAGAATGGCCTCTGCATTAGACTTTCTGTCACGTTATGAGGAGGAAGGAGAACCATTGTTAAACAGAATCGTGACCGGTGACGAAACCTGGATTAAGTACGTGAACCCTGAGACAAAAGAAAAATCAAAGATGTGGGCACATTCAAATTCGCCTACCAAACCAAGAAAAGCCTCGCAAGATTTTTCTGCCAGAAAACTGATGGCAACGGTGTTTTGGGATGCAAAAGGGGTGTTGTTGGTTGAATTCATGGAGCGTGGTACGACCATTAATCAAGACGTGTACTGTGAAACAATAAAAAAGTTACGACGGGCTATACAGAACAAACGCCGTGGTATGCTGACTTCCGGTATCGTTTTTTTGCACGATAACGCCCGTCCTCACTCTGCTCGCAGAACAACGGCCCTTCTTGAGTCCTTCAAGTGGGACGTTATCAACCATCCACCTTACAGCCCAGATCTGGCGCCAAGTGATTATCACCTCTTCATGCATTTGAAGAAATGGCTCGGGTCACAGCGGTTTGATGACGACGAAGTGCTCAAAGATGCGGTCACAGGCTGGCTCCAGGCACAAGCGGGTGATTTTTATGCAGAAGGAATTTCAAAGCTTGTGAAAAGATACGATAAGTGCCTCAATCGCTATGGAGACTATGTAGAAAAATAGTGCAAAGATGTAGTTGTAAGGTGTATATATTAAAATATTTTTATTTAACTTGGTGTATTTTTTTAAATCAACCGGAGGTTACTTTCTGAACGGCCCTCGTATTTTGGAGGTAACGGTACTTGTTCGCTATCCACCTGTATCATCGTTACCTAAACTCGCGAGTATATTCCAAGAAGATTGATGTAAGTTTCACTTGAAAGCTATACACAATCTGTATTTATTCATTCCGACACAACTGTAAGCTGTTTTGAATGCCTATGGTTTTCCTAGACGGCATTAGACACGGTAATGTGCTGTGTTTGTGGTGTTTCCAAAATTTTGCTCATCCCCTGTACCTGTTGCGCAAACCACACACCTTGATTATGAAACGGGACGGGCGTAAAATAGCTCCGTTATATCTGTAGCGATCGTCGCAGATGAGCGAAGGAAGCACTACGAGGAAATCAACCGGTGATGGAGACAACCGTCTTGCAATTTGTGGTTCATCTTGCCTACCACGTTTGCAAAAGAGAACAAATTCATTTCTTAAAACAGAGCTCTTTTATGTTGGGTGATTGAAAACATTGTGCACAAGTTTAATGAGCTGATAATGCAGTCCAATAACAACTATTTTAGAATAGGAACTTACAGTCTTGGAAGTAAAACTGAGCCGGTGAAAGCTTTCGAATGTTAGCAACAAGAAGGACAATATGCGCAGTACGTTCCACAAAAGTGAGGTACAGTTTCTGTGTACGTCATTCGAGCGTCATGTACGTGACACAGTTCCCGAAGAAGAAATACTTCTCACCAGGATACTTCCTGCGTCTGATCAGGTTCGTGCCTTGTGTGCTTGGTAGATGGCGCCAGAATTCTTTACAAAGGTGTTATACCTATATTGAATGTTCTCGTCGCCCTTATATCTTTACTATATTCGGGCGCGTAGGCACTGATTGTCCTTTTTGTTCCTGACCTTCCAAAGCTATGATCGGATCAGGTCTACTTCGAAGACTACAAATTCCTACTGCAGAGTTGTTGTGTTTCGACTCCACTATCAGTCCCTTCCATCTGTGCGCAATCTTTTGAATCTAGTCGTATATGCGTAACATCGAATTGTGCACAAGAAACTTAAATTAACTTATAGATAACATGAAGGGGATTTTCAAAAAGTATTTGCAGAAAGCAAAACTAGAATCTGGAACCCCTCATTTCACAGACGACGATTCTGTCCACTACGCTGCAGTCGACACACGTAATTTACGTCTATGTCTTTTATTTTACGATGTTATAAAACCTTTAACCGCGGATATCATTACTTGACATAAACTTATAACTAACTGTACCAAAACTGGCGCATTTTTGATAACTATTGACTGTGTCAGTGCCTTGTAACAACATACTTGCGTAGCACGCAAGTTCACACACTGAATGCCTTTAACCAGCCGTCGTTTACCGTCATTCTTTGTAAAAAATCATACAAAAAACTACGCATTTCATATTATTCTCTGTGTGCCAGTGTTTTGAAGCACCGTATATTCGTAATACATGCTATAATATTAAAACCGCCAAACAAGGGACACAACAGCAAGTGATGCAATCCAATACGGCGTCTCCCAAAATCTGCTTGTGGCGTAGAAAGCCATCTTCCATCTTATTGGCTACATTGTTTTCCACCAGATCCTCGTCCACGTTTGCTTTCAAGTCCCATGTGAGGACGGCTTGTGGTGTACAACATCAGAGAACGAGATATTTGAATATCGGCTCTTGTCTGTAGCTATCGATATCACAACGAGAACAGTTGTTGATTATTCGTTACTCTCGTAAAAGGCCTCGAATGAATATTCGTATCACCTAATTTAAACCAAACTCCACTGCAAACCCTTAGAAATAGGTTGTGTTGTGTTAGTTAATCTTCATTTCGTACCGTCGTAATAACTGTCAGTAACGTGCTCACTATCAAGCGGCGATGTAAGACTACAATAAGCGAAAGAATCTTCCTTTGTATCTGGTAGTTTCCTTGGTATTGAGCGAGAAGGTCTGCCTGAGATAGAAAACACGTTAATCCCAAAACAGTGTTGTTTATATGCGAAAGTAAATTGTTATCCGTAGAACTAATTTCAGAAACTGTTGTACCTTTCCTTCACTTATTGTTGTTGTTGTGGTCTTCAGTCCTGAGACTGGTTTGATGCAGCTCTCCATGCTACTCTATCCTGTGCAAGCTTCTTCATCTCCCAGTACCTACTGCAACCTACATCCTTCTGAATCTGCTTAGTGTATTGATCTCTTGGTCTCCCTCTACGATTTTTACCCTCCACGCTGCCCTCCAATGCTAAATTTGTGATCCCTTGATGCCTCAGGACATGTCCTACCAACCGATCCCTTCTTCTAGTCAAGTTGTGCCACAAACTTCTCCCCAATCCTATTCAATACCTCCTCATTAGTTACGTGATCTACCCACCTTATCTTCAGCATTCTTCTGTAGCACCACATTTCAAAAGCTTCTATTCTCTTCTTGTCCAAACTGGTTATCGTCCATGTTTCACTTCCATACATGGCTACACTCCATACAAATACTTTCAGAAACGACTTCCTGACACTTAAATCTATACTCGATATTAACAAATTTCTCTTCTTCAGAAACGATTTCCTTGCCATTGCCAGTCTACATTTTATATCCTCTCTACTTCGACCATCATCAGTTATTTTGCTCCCTAAATAGCAAAACTCCTTTACTACTTTAAGTGTCTCATTTCCTAATCTAATCCCCTCAGCATCACCCGATTTAATTTGACTACATTCCATTATCCTCGTTTTGCTTTTGTTGATGTTCATCGTATATCCTCCTTTCAAGACACTGTCCATTCCGTTCAACTGCTCTTCCAAGTCCTTTGCTGTCTCTGACAGAATTACAATGTCATCGGCGAACCTCAAAGTTTTTACTTCTTCTCCATGAATTTTAATACCTACTCCGAATTTTTCTTTTGTTTCCTTTACTGCTTGCTCAATATACAGATTGAATAACATCGGGGAGAGGCTACAACCCATTCTCACTCCTTTCCCAACCACTGCTTCCCTTTCATGCCCCTCGACTCTTATAACTGCCATCTGGTTTCTGTACAAATTGTAAACATAAAACTAATTTATATAGAGTCGCAGTAGACGGCATGAAATCTCATATGCGTAACGCAGATTCTCTAGGTAAACATCCGAGAATCCAGAACTTTGCAGATAGAGCCCCCTGAGTTGCTGAAACTTACGGTGCTCTTAGCAGTTAGGCTCTATTTCGAAACATTCTCGGATATGTATTTGAATCCTTAAAGTTATCGATTCTGCCCACCACTTTGCTCCATTTCTTTAAAGAGAGATTGGCCGGCCGCGGTGGTCTAGCGGTTCTAGGCGCTCAGTCCGGAACCGCGCGACTGCTACGGTCGCAGGTTCGAATCCTGCCTCGGGCATGGATGTGTGTGATGTCCTTATGTTAGTTAGGTTTAAGTAGTTCTAAGTTCTAGGGGACTGATGACCACAGATGTTAAGTCCCTTAGTGCTCAGAGCCATTTGAACCATTTTTTTAAAGAGAGATTGAAGAACGTACTGTCACCATCACTACACAAATAGTTATAAAAGCAACTGTAGAAAGGTGGGTAGGTGGTAAGTTCCTAGGCTTACACACTACTTAATCTGTCGGCAACACACACACCCATGCCCGAGGGAGGACTCGAACCTCCGACGGGGGAAGCCGCGCGTACCGTGGCAAACCGCTTTAGACCGCGCGGCTGTAGAAAGCTCAGGCAAACTGAAGGTGGTGCAAACCAATCTGTTTGGCTGTAATCTGGCGCAAGTGGCAGTGTACCACTGCCAATAGGGAAGCAACTCCATTCCAAGTACGAATGACTCGGATTTAATTATTCTTGTTTAATACAATCTGAATCGTTCGTAGGTGCTTGGCAGAGAATGACTATAATAATTATAAAGCGAAACACTTGTTTGATGATTCGCAACTACGATTTATCCGTTTTACGGAGGTAATGATTTACAGCTTTTATATACTTCTGAAAAAACATTATTTCGCACAATAGTTGTATTTTACTTCCACATCAAAATTACCGGTTTTGGTGGAACAAATGACCATCCTCAGAGATAAAGGACGACATTAATTAGAGGACATGCTTCCGAACGTGATCATTTGTAACTAGATCAACGTTGTTCGAAACTACATTCCGTAATTTTTTTTGCGCCTGATGTAAAACGTTGATCAAGGTGCAAATGATCATGTTTGGACGCATGTCGTATAACTAAATTCGTTCTACATCCCTGAGAATGACCTGTTATTTAATCATAATATATGGTTTTAATAAGGAAGTGACATACAAATATTACGTGAAACCATAATTATTTATTCAGAAACTAGTTTTCAGCTGCTTAGACCCTCATCAGGTGAAAACAGAATGTTGCGATCAGATGTCGTGCGACAGATTTCTTGCAAAGGAAAGAATTGCGTTTTAAAGCATTACCAAGGAAATCGTTACATTTAAAATGAATAAAAAATTGGCTTCGTCATTTTAATCTGGATTTCTTGCATATGCGTAAATGAAACTTAATTTAGCAGATGACACTATTAGAAATTATTTGAAATCTATAAACTTATGGCTTAGAATGCTCAGTTTTAAACATGCATAATTTCTTTTTTCTCCGTACATAAAACTGTTATTTATACATATGTGACAAAACAAGACTGCAGTATTGAAGTTTAATTTATTATTGAATTCAATAATGTAACGATTTTCTGTGTAAGAATTCATGTATCACTAATATCTCAGTAAGTAGCACGTCAGGTTTTATGTTGTTGTTACAGTCACTTGTCACTTGATGATGCAATATAAAGGCGAGAACCGTTTTGTGAGTAAACAAAAAAACAGTTACGGAATATTGAGCAAGTGTCTTCTGTTTCCTTATTGTTTTCATTTATATATTTATTGCTGCTATTCACATCAGGATCTGTCGTTCTGTGGCTAAAGCCGTCGATAAACTACACAACATTGTAAGAACAACTACAGTGTGTCTGAGTATCTGTAACTATATTTCTGAACAAAGTCAATCATTTGCATAAGACGTTCGTTGTACCCAATTCGTAATGCCTCCATTTTTTTAAATCTTTTACTACCTATTCAAAAGAACTGAGCTTGCTGTTGTAAAACTTTTCTGTTTTAGCATAATAGCCAGTAGGCTCTAAGTTGTGACAGGGATTTCAGTTCCTGCATTTGCCTGATAAATAAGGAAAATGTCTCGAAACCCGTGGTTCGAACCTAGGGCTTCGAACCGAGGGGTTCGAACTATTTTAATCTGTTTCTGGGTAATGTTCACCACTGTCCAAGATCAAAAATAAAATTTTGTACGTATATTTAGAACCGCAAGTACGTTGCAGTTAGCGCCATAATGAGTTGAAGAAATACTGTCTTCAGCTGAGGCTTGTATATCAATGAATGATATCCAGCGACGCTGTCTCTAAAGAGTAGTGCCGCTTACGCTACGCAGGGTCCCTGCAGAGCGAGCTTTTAAGGCTGCGGCTAATCCGTCGGCACTGGCCGGGGCTTCGCTACCCCCAGGAGACAGCTGGACAGTGCACGGAGCACACTGCTCGCTGTGGAAGGAAACACGCCGTCTTCCGCACATCACGAGTTTCAGCACTCCATTTCATCAAATGGTTCAAATGGCTCTAAGCCCTATGGGACTTATCATCTGAGGTCATCAGTCCCCTAGACTAAGAACTACTTAAACCTAACTAACCTAAGGACATCACATACATCCGTGCCCGAGGCAGGATTCGAACCTGCGACCGTAGCAGCAACGCGGTTCCGGACCGTAGTACCTAAAACCGCTCCATTTCATGATTTGCGTTGTTTAACTAACCTTAATTCGCTGCACGGTATCACCGATCACTTACCCAGTATATGGAGTGGTTCAGTTGCCCATACCTCTGGGTTTTATGCGACCTGCAGCACTCTCAAATACCTTGCACAAGATTTTCATATTCTCTCGCTCGCTATACATAAACTGTTAGTCTACAGGTAAAACGAACAGGAGCTTTCTGTACGAATTTTAATGTAGTTTGTAATGGGGTACGCTTTCGCAGGAGGCCATATTTTTCGAGTTATTCATGAAAAACGTACAAAAGCGACCTTCAGATGCGTTTTTCTTGAAAAACTAGAAAACTATGGCCTTCAGAAGAAACGTATTCAGTATAAAATTTGAGCGGATTAAGCTTCCAACAAAAATTCCTGTTCATTTCATCGGTAGGACTAATATTTTGCACATAAAGCGCGAGAAAATGTAAAACTGTTGCACGTGGTATTTGAAGGCATTGCGGGTTGCATAAAACCCAATGGTAGGCGCAGATGAAGCAACTTGTACATTTCGTGCTTTAGCTCTTGAAGGAGACAATGTTTTTAATTTAGGAAGCTTTGAAATCTTGAGAGACGTTGAGTATTTACATGACGGCAGAAATGTGTATACTGTCCAGTCCTCGTATGCGATGTAACATATCCACCCAGACCACACTTCGCCTCTCCAGTCAAATTTATTTCGGCCATTTTTAGAACGATACGGTGCAGTGAATAAAGGTATGTTCACACAGGACATATTTTTGGTAACTTGTGACTGCAGTAGTGTTGCCATCAATATTGCTGCAGTAGTATATGGCATTATTTCGGAATGGCCGGACGGTATTGCTGAGGGAGTATCCTGTTGCAGGGAATTACGATTTACTGACGAAGTGTTTGTCCATACTGCCCACCAATGGCGGAAAATATTTCGTATGACCAGGCCATGTAGGGGGCGTCCCGGGAGGAATGGTCAGTATTCAGGGATATGACAGGTATGATCATTCGATGCAAAAAAGTCTAGTAGACACGGGATCTTACGAGTTATGAGCACTTCTTCGTCTTCGTTAATGTGAAACAGATCTTTTCTATTACAAGCTCTTTGCTTTCCGTATGTTGATAGTTGGTAGTATGGAAGCAAACAAGAAAATAGTCCAGTAAACATGGGCTCTAAAGTGGATGTCTTTATGGCTTAGAGCACTTGTTCATCTTCGATACCGTGAAACGTATCTCTTCTGCAGCAATCTCTTTGGTTTCGATATTTTTCGAAGAGGTAGTATGGACCAAAACAAGTGCTCATACCTCTTAAGGTGTGCATTTTAGAGATCATGTTTACTAGCTTTTTTCTGTTCTGAATGATCGTTCGTGTCATATTCCTGAGTACTGACGATCCCTCCTCTACACCTTGTATGTCTGTCCTTGTCTGTATGTGTATCCCTCTCACCCTCAGCCTTGCTTCCTCTTTCTCATGCCGCTGCAGTACCAAGTCACGCGAAACAATATTATTGTGCTTCATTTCGAAAGCTGGAGCACGTACAAAGAGACACTCGAATTGTTTGTCATCTACAGGACTGCAGAAGTGGGCAGCTGAGACAACCATGAAATCCGTAAATGTGGTACGCACGTGTGCATGAAATCCGGAAATGCGGTACGCACACCTGCGACCAGAGATAGGGACCACAGAAAATAATACATGCTCAGACGAAAATCTGGAGAGGTACATTCTCACTGTTACGTTCGTAGTAAAATATCTACAGCAGTGTACCATAATTTTATTCTGCATAGGTTCTTAAAACGTCTAAACTTTCTTGAAGTTGCGTCACGTTTGTTCCATTGATCGTAGATGTATCGCATTTATTAGATTAACAGTTCTGTACTGTACTGGTGAACCCCAATATCTAAGGCGCTGCAGTCATGGACTGTGCGGCTGGTCCCGGCGGAGGTTCGAGTCCTCCCTCGGGCATGGGTGTGTGTGTTCGTCCTTAGCACAATTTAGGTTTAGTAGTGTGTAAGCTTAGGGACTGATGACCTTAGCAGTTAAGTCCCATAAGATTTCACACACATTTGAACATTTTTTGAACCCCAATAAAATAGTAACATAAACTTTTGACTGTTATTTCAAACTACTTTAATGAATTCCTTGAGTGCTCCACCGAAGTGTGCAAACGCTTTGTGTCCAAAGGCATATCGATGAAAAGTACACTTTAAAGAGGCATCTCGAACTCCTGTAGGAATCAACACTTGACGAAAACTGAAGGGTGATGGCCAGTCTTCTTCTATCTGGTGTACAGTCATTCACATTGGTGTTGGTGTTACCAATTTCTGGATTTGTCAAAATCATCCTTAGCGTCCTGGAAAAGATGTATATCAGTTATTAGTTCACAAGTTAAAAGTTTCGGAAGCAGCTGGTTCACTTAAAGAAGAACACATCCCCGAAGCCCATTTCTCTTTCCTTCTAATTTTTTTCCTTGGGGAATGCAAATGCAAGAGAACCGCTGTGAGTTCCACTATCTCGCTTTCGTAGATTTCTCGGCCATCGTGTAGCTCGTCTAAACGCTCATGGTCCGGAACTGTATTGCCGCAAATATTAACGGGCAACAGTGGATGCAATGTTGCCAAACATGTGGCTGCTATTCGTGTGACCGCAATGTTACCAAACAACATTGTCGGGCTACATCGGCAGCAGTATGCAATTTTTATAGCCCGCGTGAACATACCTTAAGGGAATGCCCAGGTTCGAATCCCGTCCGACCACCCAAGTTTAGGTTTTAAGTGGTTTGCCTTAAAAACCTTTTCTTTTCCGTTATATCCTTGCCAGACAGCGGACAAATGGAGTTGATTATTGTATTCATTCGCCATCTTAATGGAATTACGAATTTCCATATCCGCTAAGATATCACAAATTTAATTATGCTGATAAGTAGGCGAGGATATAGGATTCGATGGTATATTGCTGGCATCTCGCTCCGTAAGCCAACATACCCGGAAATCAATCATAGAAGTCTAAAGTAATCAGAAATTTACGTATGCTGCATGGTTCCTTCTGCCAGTGCCTGCCTCAAATCTACTGCTACAATCTGCGGCGTGCAGTCAGTAAAGGCCGAAATGAGATACAACGTGCAGGCAACAGCCAGGGCCACGAAGGGAGGAAATGTGGATGGAGGGAGGGCTGATGTATTGGTCTGACTTGAATGTATTAACCTCAATTGTCGGCGCGGGACTGTGTTAGGGACTTGCGTGTGCTGGTACCAGTGGCCGCAGTGCAGATGATCGGGAGATATCTCCAAGCCTTACGACTTAACGTCGGTATTTTCCGTGCGCTGTCTGCTGCCTTGTGACTTCCTGAACTGTAGCCAGTCGACGTTTGTACTGAAAACTTCTGTGACCTCGAAGTACAATGAATGAAACGCCTACCACTTCTCAAGGCCCAGCTTGTGACCAGTTTTGGTAAGTAACACGCCTGTTACTTTATCACTAAGGATGTAGTCTGCATTAACGATAAAAAGTTTCCTTCTGGTTCCTCGGTTTTCACAATTATGGAGCTTCGCTGTTTTTAGTGTGTATCATGTCCGCCATCCTTAAGAGTCAGTGACTTCACATTATGAGTGGAGTTCAGATATTTAACTTCAGCTTCAGTCCAGAATAGCAGTATTAAGCAGCATTGCCAACAGATAATTTGATTGAAATGAATCAGATTTGCAGCGTTGTTGTTTATTCGGCATGAAATTGTGTAAGGCTTAAGTTATTCTCGGCGAATCATTTTGCCGGTATATTGATACTTTTTTATTTTGGTACTTTGGGAGAAATAAATGCTATTCTTTTTTCCTCTTTGTCTTCCATCTGCTGATTCTGAACTTCTCAATGCAACCTCGTACATTTTAAATGTAACTGCTTATATCCGAGATACTGCAGAACATCTAGTTTTTCAGTCACAACTTTTCGTGTTTTATTCAGTACACGATGCATATCGGACCCTGTGGGTCCATATCCAGGTGTAATTCGTCTTAATACATGCTTTATTTGTTCTCTTGAATGAGATGAAATGCATATTCCTGTCACGAAAAGGTTTGATATTAGGTTACGAAATTCGTAAGTCAGACGCGGAAAATATGTCTGACTTACGAAACTCGTAACCTAACATCAAACCTTTTCGTGACAGCAATATGCATTTCATCTCATTCAAGAGAATAAATAAAGCATGTATTAAGACGAATTACACCTGAAGATGAACCCACAGGGTCCGAAATGCATCGTGTTCTGAATGAAACACGAAAAGTTGTGACTGAAGGCGTTTTTTAATTCATACTTCGAGTGTATTGAGTACAGTCACGTTTGATGCTGCAAAATATGGATAAAATTAAATTTAATTTTTCTATTTCCTCGTGCTATGATCTGTTTTGGTGTACGTTTTACTGCTTTTACAGTAAGATAACTGAGGATAGTGGAAGCAGAATACATAAAAAACAAAGAATTAGGGAAACAAAGTAATATTTGTGGCAAAATGAAAAATTGTGTTACTCAGACAACATAAATGTTAAATTGAGGAAGAAACTGGTTAGAAGCTGCTTTTGGGATTAGTTGTTCTCCTCACATGCAGAAACTCATACACATCATAAATTACTGACGCAATTGACAACCTACGGTACATGTTTTGTGGTTTCAACGTGTACCGTGGACTGTCAATTGTGAAAGTGCTGCATAATGTGTGGGTTTCTGCGTAAGCCAACTGTACGAATAGCAGGTTCGTAAGTCAGCATTATTTCAAAACTCGCGCTTACCTGTAAGGAAAGATTCATCGTTAATTACATAACTACGGATGTGTATATTACAATACAGACCACAGAATAATGGAGGTGCTGACACATCGCGAAGATCACGCATGAATATCATAATACACGAAAAACGCACTTGAAAATGAGAATTATTTCAAATGGTTCAAATGGCTCTGAGAACTATGGGACTTAACATCTGAGGTCATCAGTCCCCTAGAACTTAGAACTACTTAAACCTAACTAACCTAAGGACATCACACACATCCATGCTCTAGGCAGGATTCGAACCTGCGACCGCAGCGGTCGCGCGGTTCCAGACTGAAGTGCCTAGAACCGATCCGCCACAGCGGCCGGCGAGAATTATTTCCTGACACGCGTTGTGCAGAAATGAAGTAAAGGAAACTTATAACTGGTAGCATCAAGTGTTATTTTATGACAAAGAAAATAAATGTTTTTACAGTTGCAGTCTTTCATTAACCATTTCTAAACGATAATATATAGATTATGTGTGTGTATTTAACAGCATGGACATGTTGATACTTCTCTCGTGTTTATGCTCACACTGATTACGACAAGAAGTATTGTTCAAATGTTCAAATGGTTGTGAAATCTTATGGAACTTAACTACTAAGGTCATCAGTCCCTAAGCTTACACACTATTTAACCTAAATTATCCTAAGGACAAACACACACACCCATGCCCGAGGGAGGACTCGAACCTCCGCCGGGACCAGCCGCACAATCCATGACCGCAGCGCCTCAGACCGCTCGGACAAGAAGTTTTATTGGACTTTAAACAGTAAACAACTTCAGAGATTTCTGTAAAACAATGCTGACTGAGAAGACTGGCTAAGTTCTGTTCAATAAGTTAGCTGTCATGTGTCACCTTTCCGCTTCATTTCGAAGAATAAATTTCGTTATACCTACATGTGTACCGTGGATGGATTAAATGACCATGAGCTGGCACTCGAGTCAGCCTGTATGTGGTTTTTAGGCGGTTTCTCTCGCATCTTTGAGCAAATGCTGAGCTGATCCTAAAATTCTGTCTCGGAGAATACACACAGACTGCGAAAATACGCTCAGGCAAAACAGAAAGTTTACACGTTTCACAGACAGACAGCGCACACGACTGCTGAACTTCAGGTAGCCTTGCCGACTGTTGCGTCTGAAAGCATCGGCCACAAAGTTAAATAATAAAACAAAATTTATCAAACACTGGAAAATCAGACTCTTCAATAGTCGGGATAGGCGCCATGGAACCGAAAAAAGACGCAAGAAGCAACTTTAGCAACGAGTCCTCTTGCGATCGATAGCTTTATTCTATAGCGGTGAACGGCCGAGGTCGGTGCCCTGTTTGACAAGCGCAGTGGGTCAAATTTTGCGCGGTTCTTCGCTGCGGGGAAACATTTGCCTGTCATGTCCTGCAGTCACGCAGGGAACTGACGGACACGCTGCGGATGCACAATAAAAACTGGTTTCAGTATTATTATTATAATGATTTGTTTACATTGGTGTACATGTGCATCTACAGCTATACTCCGCAAGCCACCTTGCGGTGTGTGGCGGAGGGCAGTTTCTGTACCATCGTCTCTTCCCTCCTTTCCTGTTACAGTCGCGAATGGTACGCGGGAAGAACTATTGTCGATAGTCCTCCGCGTGGTCTCGAAACCCTGTAATTTTACTTACGTGGTCTTTTCGTGAGATGTACGTAGGTTTCGTGAGATGTACGTAGGAGGAGTAAAATATTCGGTGACTCTTCCAGGCGCTTATGCTCTCGGAACGTTAACCAAGTTTTGGTAGAACAAATAGTTTGTAATTTGCCTCCTTCGTTGACAGGCAACAGTTCCTGAGGATTGTTACAGTGTATCACAGTTTGCCATTGCCTTTCATGGTCGTTTAAATCGCTCCGTTTGCATAAAAATGGTTCAAATGGCTCTGAGCACTGTGGGACGTAGCTTCTGAGGTCATCAGTCCCCTAGAACTTACAACTACTTAAACCTAACTAACCTAAGGACATCACACACATCCATGCCCCAGGCAGGATTCGAACCTGCGGTCGTAGCGGTCGCGCGGTTCCAGACTGTATCCGTTCGCATACTCCTAGATATTTTATGGATGTAGTTGCTTCCAATGACGGCTCCTTTTGTATATATATAAGCAGTACGTTACATTTGTTTATGTTGAGGCTCAATTGTCACTCCCTTCACCATGCAGGTCTTCCTGCATTTCTCCACAATTTTCTCGCGTTACGACTTCTCTGTGTTCAACACCACTATCCGCGTAAAGCCTCGTGGGACTACCGAAGTTGTCCACTGAGTCACTTACTTCTTTGAACTTTTTCGATGTCCTAAGGATCCTTTACCGCACAGCAGTACTTTAGCAGAGGACGGACAAGCGTAGGCATTGTCTTTAGTGTATTTGTTGCATCTTCCAAGTTTTCTGCCAATAAAACGCTGTCTCCTTTGCCTTCGCCTCAACATTATCTTTGTGATCGTTCCAATTTAACTTGTTCGTAATTATTATCCCTCAGTATTTAGCTGAATTCACAACCTTCATCGTGTAACCGAAATTTGGCGGATTGTTTTTAGTAGTCGTATGGATAACTCATTATTAAAGAGTCAATTGTCATTTTTCGTACCATACTGATATCTTATGGAAATAATTGTGTATTTGGTTTTTATCATTTGATGATTTCACAAGATGGTAAATGACAGCTTCTTAGATCGTCTCGTAAATCGTTTATGTAGACTCATAACAGCAAAGGACTTATAAGATTTCCATGAGAAACGATAGATACCACGTCATTTCTTGACTACCTAGCTACAAGGTTAGCGGTCAGGTCACAATCCGTCACGCGAGTATCTGAAAATTATCATGCGTTAAACGTATCTTGCAGTTTATAAATGGTGGCGTACGAAAAACCGGCCCTGAGTACTAGACTGCTCAATGTGCCCACCAAGTGTCATCTATTATTTCCAAGTTGTTGCTTGCATTAGTTTGTTATTTCTTTATTATTTATTTATTACATTTTTAACTATTTGTTGTTGTATATGTTCGTGGCAGACAACAATTCATGCGTAATTGGCAAGCTGTCTGTACTCGGGGCCGGTTTTTCGTGCACCATCCAATAGAACTCCTTGCTATTTTCCAGATTCTCAGTTCACATGCAATTTTAGTCTCCGAAAGTCAGCCGTGAAATATGGAAATTGCTATATACAATAATATAACCGCTTCTATTAACACTCGCCCCGATAGCAGCGCGTGTTAACGCGACAGCTTCTGGGACGGAGAGGTAATTGTATGCCGGCCCTGGATGGAATCCGTCCGGGTGATAAACGACGAGTGGTCGGTGTACCGGCCAGCCTGGATGTGTGGTTTTTAGGCGGTCTCCCCCATCCCCTTAGGTGAATATCGGTCTGGTTCCCATGTTCCATCTCAGATACACGTTCCGGAGGCATTTAGAAGTCATTTTTCACATATCTACATCCACATGAATACTCTGAAAATCAAACTTAAGTGCCTGGCAGAGAGTTCATCGTAAAAACCTCACAATAATTCTGTATTATTCCAATCTCGAACAGCGCGCGGAAAAAAAACAAACACTTAGATCTTTCCGTGTGAGCTCTGATTTCCCTTATTTTCTTATGATGATTGTTTCCTCCTATGCAGGTCGGTGTCAACAAAATATTTTCACATTCGGAGGAGAAAGCTCGTGATTCAAATTTCGTGAGAAGATTCCGCAGCAACGAAAAACGCCTTTGTTTTAATGATTTCCACCCCAATTCTGTATCATGTTCGTGGCACTCTCTCCCTAATTTCTCTTCTTTGAGCTTTCTCGATGTACTGCGTTAATCCTATCTGGTAAGGATCACATACCGCGCAGCAGCACTTCAAAAGAGGACGGACAAGACTAATGTAGCCAGTCCCTTAACTAGATCTGTAGCTTCTTCGAAGTGTTCTGCCAATTAAACGCAGTCTTTTGTTCACCTTACCAATAATATTCGCCATGTGTTCTTTCCAATTTAAGCTGTCCGTAATTGTAGTTCCTAAGTATTTAGTTGAATTTACGGCCTTTAGATTTGACTGATTTATCGTGTAACCGAAGTTTAACTGTTTCCTTTTAGCACTCATGTGGATGACCTCACACTGTTCAGTGTTTAGCGTCAATTTCTAATTTTTGCACCATACAAACGTCCTTTCTAAATAGTTTTGCAGTTTGTTTTGATCTTCTGATAACTTTACTAGACGATAGACGACAGTACCATCTGCAAACAACCTAAGACGGCTGCTCAGAACGTCTCCTAAATCTTTCATATACGTAAGGAACAGGAGAGGATCTATAGCATTACCTTGGGGAACGCCAGAAATCACTTCTGTTTTACAAGATGAGCTTCCGTCAGTTCCTACGAACTATGACCTCTCTGACAGGAAATCACGAAACCAGTCACATAACTGAGACGATATTCCAAAAGCATGCAATTTTACAAAAATGGTTCAAATGGCTCTGAGCACTATGGGACTCAACTGCTGAGGTCATTAGTCCCCTAGAACTTAGAACTAGTTAAACCTAACTAACCTAAGAACATCACACACATCCATGCTCGAGGCAGGATTCGAACCTGCGACCGTAGCGGTCTCGCGGCTCCAGACTGCAGCGCCAGAACCGCGCGGCCACTTCGGCCGGCGCAATTTTACAACAAGCCGCTTCTGAGGTACAGTGTCAAAAGCCTTATGGAAATCTAGAAATACGGAATCTATTTCAAATCCCTTACCAATAGCACTCTACACTTGTGCGAGTAAGGAGCTAGTTGTGTTTCACAAGAACGATGTTTTCTAAATCCGTGTTGACTGTTTTTCAATAGACCGTCGCTCTACGAGGTAATTTATTTCCTAACACAATATGTTCCAAAATCCTGCTGCAGATCGACGTTAATGATATGGGCCTATAATTTAGTGGATTACTCCTACTGCCTTTCGTGAATGTTGGTGTGACCAGTCAACTTTCCAATCTTTGGGTACGGATCTTTCGTCGACTGAAAGGCTGTTTGTGATTGTTAACTATGGAGCTATTGCGTCAGCATACTCTGAAAGGAACTTAATCGGTATACAGTTTGGACCGGAAGACATGCTTTTATTAAGTATTTTAAGTTGCTTCACTACGACTTGAAAGCAGAATTTACCCCATACGAAGACAGACTGGGTAGACGGCTACTGTTCTGGAGGTGAATAGGAGACTGATGATGACCTTAGCTGTCTGGTCTCGTTAAACACTAATCCAGCAGCAGCTCCTATTAATATCCATGTTTTGGAGGGGGTCGTGAGCCCTACCTCTAACGCGCAACTGCCTCATGTCAGATGCCATTTTCGAACGCTTGCTTTGGCTACTCCTATCACGTGCAGGGTAACGAAATCAACAGGACCTTAGAAGGAAGATTAAAAAAAATTAATACTATCTATATCCGGATCTCACTCCAGCTACTGCCGGGTCTGGGTGCTGACGAGTCCTCTCCATTTGGCTCGGTCCTCCAATCACTTTTCTTCCTCCACTTGCTGCCAGGTCACACCTCTACATTCCGCAGATATTCTCACTCCCGTTTTCCACAGTGTTCTTGGGCGCTCTCTAGGTCTTTTTCCATCCATCTAAAATTCTTCCATAATTTTGCGGAGCCTCTGCCCACACATCCTCTTAACATGCCCGTACCATCTTAGTCTCTTTTTTTCAATTTCTTCTCTCATACTATCTTGTTTGAGGTCCTTTCTGATATCTACGTTCCTTAGTCTGTCCATTCTTGGTTTTCCCTTAACTGCTCAGAGAAATTTCATTTCCCCTGCTTGCAGTCTGTTCCAGTCCTTTTCTGTCATTGTCCATGTTTCTCCTCCATAGGTGACAATACGGAAGTAATAACTCTTATACATAAGGAGTTTTGCGTTTTCTGAAACTTCCTTATTCCAAATCAGGTGTTTTATTGTTTGGTAGAAATTGCCTCACTTCTGTAACCTCCTATTAATTTCGTTGGCTATTCTTCCATTACTAGATTTTTCACTCCCTAAATAAGTGAAACTGTCTACCACTTTGAGGGGTTCTCCATTCAAAGTAATATTTCCGTTGATCCCTTTGTCAAGCCGGCCGGGTGGCCGAGCGGTTCTAGGCGCTACTATCTGGAACCGCCCGACCGCTACGGTCGCAGGTTCGAATCCTGCCTCGGGCATGGATGTGTGTGATGTCCTTAGGTTAGTTAGGTTTAAGTAGTTCTAAGTTCTAGGGGACTGATGATCTTAGAAGTTAAGTCCCATAGTGTTCAGAGCCATTTTTTTTATCCCTTTGTCTCTTCCATATACCATTACTCCACTCTTATCTTTATTTTTAATCCATACCTTTTCATTGTTTCCTTCCACGCATCAGGTTGTAACTGTATATCTACCTCTTTACCGCCCCATATTACCATATCATCTGCAAAAATCATCTTTTTGTTCTTTTCTTTTACTATATCTTTAACTGCCCTATTCATTCCCTGCATCATAACATTAAAAAGTGCAGGAGATAGAGTACTTCCTTGTTTAAGTCCTGGTCTTATTTCCGAGTATTCAGAGTTCCCCAATGATGTTCTAATTCTACAATTGTGTTCTTTGGACATTGTCTTTATTACCTTAATGTATCCATCTTCTATATCTATTTTCTTCTTCCCATAGTCTTTTCCTGTTAACCGAGTCATATGCGTCTTCTATGTCTATGAAAACCATTATCACCCTTTTGTTATACTCTCAACTTTTTGCCATCAGTTGACGGATGGAAAATATCAGGTCGATTGTGCTTCTTCCTTTCCTAAACCCATGCTGTTCTTCAGTCAGCTCGTTTTCTATCTTTTCACTTATCCGATGTAGTAAAATTATTTCAAAAATCTTGGCTGTATGACTCGTAAGGGCTATTCCTCTGTAGTTTTTCAAAGTCTTTTATTGCCGTTTTTGAAGATGGGAACAATGTCTCCTCTTCTCCAATCGTCAGGTATTGTATCTACTATTTCTCCACACACTTGATAGTACTCTATACAGCCACTGCATTCTCACTGGACGTGCTGCTCGTATCATGCCCACTGATACTTCCTCGGGTCCTGGGGCTTCCCACCATTCATCATCTTCACAGCTATTTCCATTTCTTCCCGTGTAATTTGTCCTAATTCTGCTTCCCAACTTCTCTCAATTTCTCGATTATTTGTTGTTTCCTCGTCTTGGACACTCAAAGTCAACTCATAAAATGGTTTCTAAATGGCCGTCACAGTAATCCTAGAGTGGGTGGCGTGTCGATGGTAGCACAGTTGAAGGACAGTGGAGCGGAACCCTTTCGCAGAGTCTCTGAGCGTGAGAGACTTGCTGCAGGTGGTGCGAGGGAAGTTGATTTGCGTTGCAGCGCGGACGCATTCTTCACGTGGCCCAGCGGACTCCCCCCAACCCGTGTCGACAAGCGGACCGCCGGGAGGCGCGTTTACCCCAACCCCATCCCCCCAGCTCAGCTGATAAATATTTCATGGCCGCCTCTGGCCCTTGTAGGGCCAACTCCCTAGGGTGTGTCGCCACCCGCACTCTCCACCAGGTACTACCACTGCGCGATACATCTAGCGAGCTTGTTTCTCTCACAAAGGAGAGCAATGTTACGTTGTTCCATTTCTTTGAAACAGAAATAGTTCTCCCGAGTTGCTACGCAGTCGTAGTCAAATACACAGAGATCCAAGAAATCGTTTATTTCTTTATTCCAGTTACAGATTGCAACATTATAAAGTAGGTAATTAATTTCGATTTATCTTCAACGCTTAAAAAACAAGCCTAAGGCATCCTGCCATCCAACATGACCAAATACAAAGTGCACCAAAATTGCGTAATAAAGCGCTCAGAAATCTCAATTTAAACATAAATAACACATTTCATAGAAGAGAACGGACTCTTTTTCCGACGTATGTAAGAATGGTACGGTCGGAAAATAAGAGTAAGTCGGTAAAGCTACTTCGTTTCTGGTAAAAAAAAGTAAGTACCACATTCAACATATTGGAACAGGTATAATTAGTCCTTTTCTCATGACCATTTCTACAGAAGTCAAAAAACGTCCGTGAAAACATGATGAAAAAAACCACCAGCACATTATAATATCAAATTACAGAGAGGTGGGGAGACTTCATTTAAGAGAACCGACAGTTATTACAAAATAAACAGAGTCTAGCAACATAAAACTGCGTTAGTTAAACATTTCGCTTCAACTAATAATTTCAGACAATGTTAACCTTTGGTAACAATGTGAAATGTCAGGGCATGTTCTACAATGTCAGGTCTTTCAGACCCAACTCAGTTTTTAGGTGCAGTGTGTCTTTTTCAGCATTTTAGAAAACAGTAGAGTACATTTTTTAAATATATATTTCTCCCCCACCACCGGCCACCGACGCATGCACGCATTTATCGCTCTGAAGCGTTGTAGAGGGAAGGTTAAGGAAATGTATTCTTACAAGTTCGCCAAATTGTTCCACACATACATCGAAATCGATGAAGTTTTTTCTTCACTTTGTCATCATTGTTGAAAGATGAATCACAACCAAGGTAGGGAAGCTTGAAACCTGTTCTATTGGTTGATTACCAACTTTCACCGAGCGAGGTGGCGCAGTGGTTAGACACTGGACTCGCATTCGGGAGGACGACGGTTCAATCCCGCGTCCGGCCATCCTGATTTAGGTTTTCCGTGATTTCCCTAAATCAGTCCAGGCAAATGCCGGGATGGTTCCTCTGAAAGGGCACGGCCGACTTCCTTCCCCATCCTTCCCTAATCCGATGAGACCGATGACCACGCAGTCCGGTCTCCTTCCCCAAACCAACCAACCAACCAACTTTCATCGTGGGTTTAACCAAACATCAAGCTGTCTAAAAAAACGTGTTGCATTAGTTATTGAACGCTCCTCGTAGGCGAGATACATGCTGGAGATATTACCAATAGAGGTCGCTAGATCGTGGGCCCATCGAAATCTCCATCAGAACTCGACTGTACCCGAGCTGTGACGTAAACTGCTCACGCCGCTCAAGACATGCTCAAACACAACACTAATAAGCACAAGATCTGATGACATTTCATCGCGTGAAACACCTCGAACTATGCAGTTTGCTGTGGCGGCAGTAACACTCCCTCCTCGCCCCCCCCCCCCCTCCGCACGCACACGCTCTCTCTCTCTCTCTCTCTCTCTCTCTCTCTCTGTCCCTCCTCGCCCCCCCCCCCCCCCGCACGCACTCTCTCTCTCTCTCTCTCTCTCTCACACACACACACACACACACACACACCACCACCTATCTGAAATTCCATTACTAATGAGTGCATTCTAGCGAGTGCACGTGCTTTACAGGGATATCACGCACTGCCGCGGGGTGACGCAGCTCTTGTTGCGTGGCATTAGCTCGCTTGCATTGCGGTGCTTTTCCAGGAAGCGACGCCGGGACATAGTTCTCGTCACGTTCTGAATAGCCAGTGCATTCCCCTCGCTCGCCCTAGCCGGCTGGCTACGGAACGGCACTGAAAACTGTTATCGCGATGTTATCTGGGCTGCAGCGCGACGCATAATTACCGCTCGCTACACGGCTAATTGTGTCTGCGCATGCGCGCTGGCGACCGCGCGGAAGCGTGTAAATATGCGGTGATAGCGAGAGCTCTTCCATCACGTTTTTGTGCTGCGGGGACGAAGCTAACGGTAGCACGTGCTTTATGCTCTTTACAGACGCAAGAAGACCGCACCACTGACAATTAGAGACGTTTCTCGTAAACTTCCTGTTCATAAAACTCTCCTGTTAGGGTAATTACAGAGTAATTTACCTTTTGGAATTACGCCCGGTACTCTACTAAATATCCCAGTTCTTCTTGCGGACGTTTAGAGTAACACGCAGTTTAATGTTTGTACATTCAAAATTTAAAGCAGGTCGTTGGCACAGCGAAGATTCCTGCTCCTTTAATTTTTTTGTTGAACCGTATTATATGGCCAGTTGCTGCGCACATATTTAACCAACTACATTACTAAATTTAATTGCGTAATTTTTTGATATTTTTACAGTGTGTTTTCGATTCATCGTTTTAATCGTTCTCAATCACATTTTGTCACTCAAGCTGAAAACAAACAATTAAATTTTATTTTTTCTCCTCATTAAGTGGAATGATAATGTGATGAGGACGTTAAAGGCTCAAATCCTGCGGAGCTTTTAGTGAGTTACATGGATTTCATCAACCGAGGTAACGAATAAGGACTGAAGATTAACATTGCAAATAAAAAATAATTGCTTCTCACCCTTTCCTGTTCTAGACGCGAATGATGCACTGGAACAACCATTGTTGGTAACCTTCTATGAGGGCTAGAATCTCTTTAAATTTACCCTCATGCGTAACGCCTCTCTCACAACACCTGCTATTGAACATGGGCCCGCATCTCGTGGTCGTGCAGTAGCGTTCTCGCTTCCCACGCCCGGGTTCCCGGGTTCGATTCCCGGCGGGGTCAGGGATTTTCTCTGCCTCGTGATGGATGGGTGTTGTGTGCTGTCCTTAGGTTAGTTAGGTTTAAGTAGTTCTAAGTTCTAGGGGACTTATGACCACAGCAGTTGAGTCCCATAGTGCTCAGAGCCATTTGAACGTGGTTGAACATCTCCAGTACGCTTTCACACATACTAAAGGAACCTCCGACAAAGCTCTTCTTTGGATCTTCCCTATTTTTTTCTATCAAACCTTTCCGGTATTGTCCCGTATTGGCGGGCATTATCGGTGGAAGAAGGGTTTCGTAAGCTACCTCCTTCGTGGGAGAACAGTTCTATCTGATATAAACTACTGGCCATTAAAACTGCTACACCACGAAGATGACGTGCTACAGACGCGAAATTTAACCGACAGAAAGAAGGAGCGGTGATATGCAAATTATTAGCTTTACAGACCATTCACAAAAGGTTGGCGCCGGTGGCGACACCTACAACGTGCTGACATGAGGAAAGTTTCCAACCGATTTCTCGTACACAAACAGCAGTTGACCGGCGTTGCCTGGTGAAACGTTGTTATGATACCTCATGTAAGGAGGATAAATGCGTACCATCACGTTTCCGACTTTGATAAAGATCGGATTGTAGCGTAACGCGATTGCAGTTTATCGTATCGCGACATTGCTGCTCGCGTTGGTCGAGATCCAATGACTGTTAGCAGTATATGAAATCGGTGGTTTCAGGAGTTACGGAACGCTATGCTGAATCCCAATGGCCTCGTATCACTAGCAGTCTAGATGACAGGCATCTTATCCGCATGGCTGTAACGGATCGTGCAGCCACGTCTCGATCCCTGAGTCAACAGATGTGGACGTTTGCAAGACAACAACCATCCTCACGAACTGTTCGACGACGTTTGTAGCAGCATGGACTATCAGCTCGGAGACCATGGCTGCAGTTACACATGACGCTGCATCACAGACAGAAGCGCCTGCGATGGTGTACTCAACGACGAACCTGGGTGCACGAATGGCAAAAAGTCATTTTTTCGGATGAATCCAGGTTCTGTTTACAGCATCATGATGGTCGCATCCGTGTTTGGCGACATCGCGGTGAACGCACATTGGAAGCGTGTATTCGTCATCGCCATACTGACGTATCACCCGGCGTGATGGTATGGGGTGCCATTGGTTACACGTCTCGGTCACCTCTTGTTCGCATTGACGGCACTTTGAACAGTGGACGTTACATTTCAGATGTGTTACGACCCGTGGCTTTACTCTTCATTCGATCGCTGCGAAACCCTATATTTCAGCAGGATAATGCACGACCGCATGTTACAGGTCCTGAACGGGCCTTTCTGGATACAGAAAATGTTCGACTGCTGTCCTGGCCAGCACATTCTCCAGATCTCTCACCAATTGAAAACGTCTGGTCAATGGTGGCCGAGTAACTGGCTCGTAACAATACGCCAGTCACTACTCTTGATGAGCTGTGGTATCGTGTTGAAGCTGCATGGGTAGCTGTACCTGTACACGCCATCCAAGCTCTGTTTGACTCAATGTCCTGCGTATCAAGGCCGTTATTACGGCCAAAGGTGGTTGTTCTGGGTAGTGACTTCTGAGGATCTATGCACCCAAATTGCGTGAAAATGTAATGACATTTCAGTTCTAGTATAATATATTTGTCCAATGAATACCCGATTATCATCTGCATTTTTTTCTTGGTGTAGCAATTTTAATGGCCAGTAGTGTACTTATAAGGATATGGTGTCTGTTCTTTCGGACATATATATCAACACCCGTCAGCAGCTGAAGGTATTAATGTATAGTTCTAATTTAGTTCTATCTGTTATTTATTCCACTGAGTCTGTCTGGCATCTGCCATTGCTATGATGAGATTTATATGCCGCGCCACTACAAATCGCACCATACACATGTTCCCTTATGTATAATGGTTATGGTTGCTTCTGGTTGTTGTCCTGCAATCTCGTAAACATACAGTTCTGAAAAACAATCTTTGCAATACGGACAAACTGGAATGCTTGGAAATAAATCTTACAAGTTCAATAATTTTTGAGACAATGTGAACAAAATCGGAGACGGTTATTAAAGAATGTTGCGTGTATACGCACACGATGTTTCATCTTTATTCACCTCCTACTTCTTTAGTTAGAAACAATTTGAATTTTTTTCGGTAATGTGGATACAAATGTTCCTTTTTTAACCACGAAAATCTATCCGAACGGAATTAATGCATTTTTGTACACAGTGTGATATACTATTCTCAGTGATATGTGGAACAGAATTTTCATACCTTCGTGTGTTTCTCTTTACAGCTCTCGAAATATCTGTAAAAACACACACTAAATTTTAGAGCCGTTCTGATTCATAAATACCTTATTCTTGTATTAGTTGAAAAAAAAAAAAAACGGAGAGTCTAACCTGTAATACCGACTGCTGCAAGTTACCTACTTTAACTTCACCTGTTTATGAGAAAGAGGCGTGCAAAGATTCCAGAACGTCTGTTAATGGGAACTTCCATCAAATGTATCACAGCTTTTGTATTAGATCGTATCAGGTTCACGTAGTGCAAACCATATTCATACTCGTCTTGAGCCTCAAGCAATCTTTTCATATCTTGTTTTCGTTGGTTATCCTGATTTTCAAATTTGTTTGCAATAATATCAGCTGCAGCAGTTCTACAGCTATTTACAGACTATTATTTTTTCATACTTAGAGGTGGAACTGAATTGTAATATTAGTTTAATAAAATTTCAGTACTGTGTAGTAAATAAACAGCAGAGAAATGAAACTTCCTGCCAGATTAAGATTGTGTGCCGGACCGGGACTCAAACCTTCAAACCTTGGGATCTTTCCCTTTCGCGGACAAAATCTCTCCCGACTGAGCTACCGAGGCACGACTCACGACCCGCACTTACAGCTTTACTTTCGCCAAAACCTCAACTCCTACCTCCCAGATTTCACACAAGTTCTCAGAAGGTCCCTACTTCGAATCTTGGCCCGGCACGTGGTTTTAATATGGCAGAAAGTTTCAAATCAGCACACAACACACACACACACACACACATTAAGGAGATAAGATATTATGACCCCTTGCTTATTCGCGTTTTGGTTCACATTTGGAATGCAATACAGCAGTCCTCTGCGCGGCAATGATTGAGCAAATCTTTGGTAGGTTTCATGATGCATTTCGCACCGGATGTCTAGCACAGGTCGACCCCCCAGGGTAGCCGAGCGCGCTAACGCGCTGCTTCCTGGACTCGGGTGTGCGCGCAGTCCCGGATCGAATCCGCCCGGCGGTTTAGCGACGAGGGCCAGTGTGCCGTCCAGCCTGGATGTGGTTTTTAGGCGGTTTTCCACATCCCGCTAGGTGAATACTGGGCTGGTCCGCACGTTCCGCCTCAGTTACACGCGTCGCAGACGTTTGAAACACATTCACACTATTTCACGATTTACACTAGTCGCAGACAGCTGGGATACGCTAATTCCGTCCCGGAGGGGTACGGGTTGGTGGCAGGAAGGGCATCCGGCCACCCCTTAAAGTTCACCATGCCAAATCCGTCCTAACTCTGCCGACCCAACGCACATTGCGGGATAAAGGCAGTAGCGAAAGCGAAAGTCTAGCACAGGTCTCGCAGGTCCTGTGAATACAGTCCGGTAGTATGTGGACTCGGACCTGGCGCCCGATAACGTCCTAGAGGTGTTCCATCGGGTTCCACTGGACTCGCATTCGGGAGGACGACGGTTCAATCCCGCGTCCGGCCATCCTGATTTAGGTTTTCCGTGATTTCCCTAAATCGCTTCAGGTAAATGCCGGGATGGTTCCTTTGAAAGGGCACGGCCGACTTCCTTTCCCATCCATCCATAATCCGATGAGACCGATGACCTCGCTGTCTGGTCTCCTTCCCCAAACAACCCAACCCAACCCAACCCATCGGGTTCGGATGGGCAAAACATTGACGTGAGTTCCCTATTATGCTCCTCAAACAGCTGCAGTACGATTCTCCAGCAAGGACAGTTACCCCGCTGTAAGATGCCATAGCTGTAGGGGAAGACATCAAGCTTCATCGGATGCAGATGGTCCGCAATAATTTTAACGTAGTCCACAGCTGTCATGGTGCGTTAGATTACCGCCAAGTGAGCACAAGTGAACGTCCCCCATATTATAAAACTGACACCATGGACCAGACAGCGACGCGATGCATGCTTCGATCAGCCGATCGCATTTATGAAGACGCATCCAGAGACGATCATCAACCTGAGTAACAAAAAACGTGATTCCTTCTACCAGGCGACTTTCGACTGATCCGCGGTCCAGTTTGGATGATCTCATCCTCGCTGTAATCGTAATTGACGTTGGTTTTGGTTCAACATCGAACATCAGGGGTCGTATGCCAAGGAGCCCCATGTTCAACAACGTACGCTGAATGTCGTGGTTGGTCAGCGCTGTTGTCAGATCTGTCACGGGTAGCCGCCGATTATGTTTTACAGAGCGGGTAAGCCTCCGACCTTCACGCCCTCTGATGAGGCGTAGACATCCAATAGCTTGCCACCTACTCCTGGTGTCCCCTCAACGACTGCTCAGCGAATGTTCCCGCGTATGTGTGTCCGCAGCAGGCGTCTGGTTCATGCACCCATGCTGACTACTGTTCACCGACGACCAAAGGTAGAATTTGCGCGCCAATACCGCAACTGTACGTCTAATGAGTGGCCTCAGATGGCCTTTTCAGATGACCGGTGGCCTGTACGGCTTGAAATATCTGCAACCGACTCCGGAAATGTCCAAGGCCGGAGGAGGGGGGGCTTCATGGTTTGTTTTCATGACATGTCGTCCCCGATAACTGAGTGGTAAGCGTGACGGATTGCCGTCCTAGGGGCCCGGTTTCAATTCCCGGCTGGGTCGGAGATTTTCTCCGCTCAGGGACTGGGTGTTGTCTTCATCATCATTTCACCCCCATCCGGCGCGCAGGTCGCCCAATGTGGCGTCGAATGTAATAAGACCTGCACCACGCGGCCAGACCTGTCCCGCAAGGGGCCTCCCGGCCATTGACGCTAAACGCTCATTTCCATTCCCTGAATGATTTCGTCATTCTGGCAGCACAGTGGTTCAACACAAGTATGCAGCCATCCTTGACAACACAAGTATGCATCTATCCTTGGGGAATGTCCACCCCTTCATGCAGTTTGTTTTACCTCGTCATGATGGCATCTAACAGCAGGACAATCGTGCGTGATTCGAAGAGCACCAGGATGAGTTTGCCATACTCCCCTGGCCACTAACCTCTCCGGGTTTAAACCCAATCGAGTATATGTGGGACCACCTAGATCGGTCTGGTCGCGCCAAGGATCTTCAACCGAGAAAGCCAGCTAGCCAGCTGGAATCGGCATGACTAGACATCCCTGTCGGTAACTTGCACACCATCACCGATTCGCCTCCTACACCTCTCACAGCGGCCCGCGCTGCAATAGGTAATTATTCAGGCTTTTGACAGTTGGTCACAATAATATGACTGGACAGTGTAAAATTTTAAGAAAAAACTTATTTTACTGTGTTTACTTAAATTTTAAATCGTAACTAATAACAGAGGAATGACAAGAAAATTATTAAAAAGTAATTAGTATTGTCAATATATCAGAAAAACGCCATGCCGGTAATAGGTTTCCTCGAAGCAATCGTTCAAATGGCTCTAAGCACTATGGGACTTAACTTCGGAGGTCATCAGTCCCCTAGACTTAGAACTACTTAAACCTAACTAACCTAAGGACATATTCAAAAAGATTTCGGGGTTGCAGCCGGTCGTCGTTAGCTTCCATCCACGATATTTCGACTGGACAACTGCCAGCCATCCTCAGGTGAGCCATCGAAGACTGACGAAGACGCCCTCCGTTCCGCAATATATAGCGTGCAGCGAGTATTCCGCGCACGCGTAAAAATCATATGGACAGACGAATCACACCGTCCGCCAGCAGCGCCCTCGCTGGTAGAACTGCAGAACTCAGCTGTCTTCGGCGTTGTCAATTGCCCCGTCCATCGGAGTACTCGGACGTATTCGTCTGGAGCAGATCTTAGAGATGACGGAGTTCCACGCATTATCTAGCTGGTAGCCACTGTCACGGTTCATAAGATTGTCTGTCATGCGAGTTTTCACTGATTCTTTTATGACGGAGTCCCAAAAGGGTGTTGCTGTGGCCAAAACGATTGTCTAGTGGAAATGCAATGCTCAGCAATTGCAGACTTGCTAGGTTGCAAAAGGCGAGTACAGCGTTGATGTTCAGTGCAACGTTCTTCTACTGTTCGCAATATTTGTCCTATATATGACATGCCACACTGACGAGGTATTTTATAAATTCCCACCTTCCGCAATACCAGATCGTCCTTCACTGATCCCAGCAGGTCGGAAATCTTCGATGGTGGACGGAAAATCACTTTCACTTCGAAACCGTGGAGGATTCTTGCAATTTTGAAGGAAATGTTGCCAACAAAGGGAAGAAAAGCTAAAGATTTAGTAGGCGATGCTCTCTTCTTTCTCCACTCCCTGTTTCTTTGGCTTAATTGCATCGAAAGCCCACACATACTGATTTGTATTTAAATTCGTCCAGCTGCCATCACCCATCGCAAGCAATGAGTGTACTTACAACACTTGTACGCAGAGCTCATGTAGTGTCAGATGCAGATAGTTTGCCTGAAGAGCTTGCCCACTTGAAGAGGGTTTTAAATGGATATTCTACCGGGCAAAGTAACAGGCACTTGCAATTAAGCCAAAGAAACATGCTGCAATTGCTGAGCATTGCATTTCCACTGGACACTCAATGGAGTATGACAAGACAACCATTTTGGCCACAGCAACATCCTTTTGGGACTCCGTCATAAAAGAATCACTGGAAACTCGCATGACAGACGATCTTATGAACCGTGACAGTGGCTACCAGCTAGATAATGCGTGGAACCCCGTCATCTCTAAGATCTGCTCCAGACGAAGACGTCCGAGAACTCCGATGGACGGGGCAATTGACAACGCCGAAGACAGCTGAGTTCTGCAGTTCCACCAGCGAGAGCGCTGCTGGCGGGCGGTGTGGTTCGTCTGTGAATATGATTTTGACCCATGCGCGGAATACTCGCTGCACGCTCTATATTGAGGAAGGGAGGGCGTCTTCGTCAGTCTTCGATGGCTTACCTGAGGACGGCTGGCAGTTGTCCAGTCGAAAATGGAAGCTAACGACGACCGGCTGCAAGCCCGAAGTCTTTTTGAATATTTAGTTCGCCGGGAAAATTTTAAATTTCGTAACCTAAGGGCATCACACACATCCATGCCCGAGGCAGGATTCGAACCTGCGACCGTAGCAGCAGCGCGGTTCCGGACTGAAGCGCCTAGAACCGCTCCCCCACAGAGGCCGGCTGGAGGAATCGTTCACTTCCCGCGGAAAAACAGTATACCGCGGAATACAGTTGGAAATCCCTGGTCTAGAGGGTGTCGTAGACGCCAAAAATGCTTGAAGATGGTAGAGATTAGAATGTACGTAACAAATAATTGAAGATGTCGGGTGTAACTGTGACTCTGAGGTGCAGAGATTGATAAAGGAGAGTGTATCGTCATGGGTCTCATCAAACCACAAGGAAAGCTCGTGACAAAAGAAAAAAAAAACTGTAAAATTTGGACAAGCTAATTCCATTGTGTATATGTCTACTAATTCCTGGCCGAATGTCGTTACTCAAACGTGCACAGAGATTGGTTCAGTTCTCATTACAACATCAAAAAACGGGGTCCGACGAAATAATTCGGTTACGATATTTTTAACCGATTATTAGGTAGACCAGGACTTTCATCCGTGAATTAAAGCTTCGTCAGACCGGTATGTAAGCGATAAATTAAATTGACCGGATGATCCCCTACGAAGAGTGGTCCTGCCGGCCACGACCGCAAATGATCCGTTTTTTAGCCCCGCACTCCGCCAAATTATTAGGTACGCTCCGGCGTACGGGCCGGCCATATTTTGCGGCAGCGTGCTGACGTGAAGTAATTAGTACGTGCGCTGTAGGGAGAAAGTCGATTCGGCCGCGAGGGCTATCGATTGCGGGCGGCCTGGCGCAGACGGACGGTCGAGGCGAGTGTACTGCGAGTGCGGAATTAACCGCTGCCATCGGTTTCCGATAGCGCAGGCGGGCACAGCAACCGTCTCCCCCCCCCCCCCCCCCTCACCGCACAGCCATGAGCAGCGCTAATCTCGCGCGGATGACTCAAATCCTCGCTCCTGCCCGCCAGTCTTTTGACGCAGCGCGGAGAGCCCGGCCGACGCCCCTTTGTCTGCGGCCGCAGTGAATGACTTCTCCGCGGAGAATGCGCGCCTTTTGCGCAAATCCGGGACGCCTGCTTCTTACGGGGAATGTCATTCGCCGACGTCAGCTCCACTCTAGCCGTCTGCTCCCGCTGTTTACTTCTAGGCGTCATTGTGTAGCGGATCACTAACGTGCAGACGCATACCCGGCCAACTCGCTTCAAAACCTGGACACAAAAGAAAAATGGATATAAAATCTAAAAAAAAACTATGTCCGTTCTAGGTTCTTTGGGTCGCTGAATAGGAATCCGATGTCGGAATTATGAAATTCAAAATGGTGGATCCAATTTGGTGGATTAAAAATTATAAAATTAGTGGAGTAGAGTAAAACTTGGGATGTAAAGTATTGCGACGTCGCCCATAACGAGTTAGACATCGAAATTGCCATATTCAAATGTTTCATTCGATAATTTGTACTTTATCAATCCAAATCATAGTCGCATTCGTCACTGTCGGGTTAGCCACTGGGTGACGGATCGAAAAGCAGATATTTTTCCTCAGGTGGCAGCTATTTATGTTCTTTAATTGCCATTTTCTGGACTCTCGAAATGAATGACTCCGAAGACGCCAGAAATCGATGGGAAACGACATGCGCCTTTTACTGACAGGCATATTTACGTGTAAAATCTTCTCGGTAACGCTGGGTATCCTTATTTCGAGCTTCTTGCGCTTCTTCGTGCGCTTCTTCAGATAGCCTACCAACTGGGAACGGAGCAAAATGGTTCAAATGGCTCTATGGGATTTATTAACACCTGAGGTCATCAGACCCGTAGACTTAGAACTACTTAAACCTAACTAACCTAAGGGGCCTCCCGGCCAATGACGCCAAACGCTCATTTCCGTTTCCATTGCTCGATTTCTGAAAGGACCAGAGAAAATAAACTACCTCGATGTCATTATACTCTAGACGTCATCTGATAAAATTTTGCCCCCTCGATTAGAAGCTTGGGGAAGATGATTTATGGACTGTTGAACAATCAGTGGTAAGCAAGAAAGATACCGGTGAGATACGCTATTGGTATCGTGGAATGAGGAGCTACTGTCGGTGCAGTGTCCATAGGTCTTGGTGTGTTCAAGAAGTCCAGACACGATGTATATGCAGGACAGCGTACTGCGCCTGTAAACGTTTGTTCCTCATTGTTATGGTGATATTCCAAGGGGTGAAATGAAAAAATAGCTTTCAATTTTACAAAGCGTATCATAGAGTCAAACTATATCAGTGTAATTTAATAAGTTTATCTACTTTACCAACGGTTAAAACTGTCGGCCAGTGATGGTGGCAGGTTGCCTATCTAAGGGATTCCGGGGGACTACGAAAAATTAATTTTCAATGCTTCTTATAAATATTGACCGAAATTAAACATCTCTTTTCATTAAGAGATAATATAATCTTGCGTTAAATGCTTGACACAACAAGACAAGTATTAAAGTTAGAAGCTGTATGTCTTGAGGCAGCTAACTCACAGCACGCAAATTACCCGTACTATATTCATCCAGTATTTCAGAATGAGAGCACTTAGCGACTTCCAACAAACTTTTACCCACAATTTCTAACGTTTCAAAACTTTTTCTCGCTGACAGTCACCACAAAATAGTGAAAAAAAACCCATTGGTTTCTACATTTTCGCTGTTCATGAAGTAAAATTTCAGGATGTGGTATCACGTTTTAATTTATTGCTTCTTTACGATCAACTCTATTCTCGACAGATTTTGCAGGCAGTAATCAAATATACCAATGAATGTACCTGTAAAAATACACTGAAGCGCCAAAAAACCTGGTAAGGCATGCGTATTCAAATACGGAGATATGTAAACAGGTAAAATACGGGTCGGCAACGCCTATATAAGACAACAAGTATCTGGCGCAGTTGTTAGATCTGTTACTGCTGCTACAATGGCAGTATACCAAGATTTTGGCGAGTTTGAACGTAGTGTTATAGTCGGCGCACGAGCGGTGGTACACAGCATCTCCGAGGTAGCGATGAAATGGGGATCTTCCCGTACGACCATTTCACGGGTGCACCGTGAATATCAGGAATCCGGTAAAACATCAAATCTCCGACATCGCTGCTGACGGAAAAAGATCCTGCAAAAACGGGAGCAACGACGACTGAAGAGAACCGTTCAACGTGACAGAAGTGCAACTCTTCCGCTAATTGCTGCAGATTTCGGGGCTGGGCCATCAACAAGTGTCAGCGTGCGAACCATTCAACGAAACATCATCGATATGGGCTTTCGGAGCCGAAGGCCAACTCGTGTACTCTTAATGAGTGCACGACGCAAAGCTTAACGCCTCGCCTGGGCCCGTTAACACCGACGTTGGTCTGTTGATGACTGGAAACATATCTCGTTTCAAATTGTATCGAGCGGGTGGGCGTGTACGGATGCGGAGACAACCTAATTAATCCATGGACTCTGCATGTCAGCAGAGGACTGTTCAAGCTGGTGGAGGCTATGTAATTGTGGTGTCACCGCCAGACACCACACTTGCTAGGTGGTAGCTTTAAATCGGCCGCGGTCCACTGTCAGTGATCGCAGACCGAGCGCCACCACACGGCAGGTCTCGAGAGACGGACTAGCACTCGCCCCAGTTGTACGGACGACGTAGCTAGCGATGCACACTGTCGAAGCCTCGCTCATTTGCAGAGCAGATAGTTAGAATAGCCTTCAGCTAAGTCCATGGCTACGACCTAGCAAGGCGCAATTAGCATGTATCTACAGAGTCTCACTTGTATTGTCAAGAGCGATGTACAAGAAGGATGAATTAAAGTTAAGTATTCCAGAAGCTACGTACTTTTATTTATAGCATTCATTACGTATCCTGTTTCAGACCTCTCTAGCCTGCGTGAGTTTAAGCGCGTGCCTTTCGGTTACCCGTCACTGTGGACTGGCTGTCTTGTCAGTTCACAACAGTAATGATAAGCAATTAGAGTGATATGGGACTCCTGGTACGTCTGGATACGAATCTGACAGATGACACGTACGTAAGTATCCTGTCTGATCACCTGCGTCCATTCATGACCATTCTTCATTTGAACAGACTTGGCAATTCCAACAGGACAACGCGACACCCCAGACGTCGAGAATTGCTGCAAAGTGGTTCCAGGAACACACTTCTGAGGTTAAACACTTAAGCTGGCCACCATACTCCCCAGACGAGAAAGTTATTGAGCATATCAGGGATGCTTCACAACGTGCTGTTCTGAAGATATCTCTACCTATTCGTACTCTTACGGATTCATGGACAGTCCTGCAGGATTCGTGGTGTTAATTACCTGATATTAGTCGAGTCAACACCATGTCGTGTTGCGGCACTTCTGCATGCTCGCCGCGGCCCTACACGATATTAAACAGGGGTACCAGCTTCTTTGACTCTTAAGTGTATACAGAGTGGTCGATTGATCGTGACCGGGCCAAATACCTCACCAAACAAGCGTCAAACGAAAAAACTACAAAGAACGAAACTCGTCTAGTTTGAAGGGGGAAACCAGATGGCGCTATGGTTAGCCCGCTAGATGGCGCTGCCATAGGTGAAGCGGATATAAACTGCGTTTTTTTAAAAATATAAACCCCTATTTTTTATTGCATATTCGTGCAGTATGTAAAGAAATATGAATGTGTTAGATGGACCACTTTTTTTGCTTTGTGATAGATGGTGCCGTAATAGTAACAAACATGTGACTCACAATTTTAGACAAACAGTTGGTAACAGGTAGGTTTTTTAAATTAAAATACAAAACGCTGGTACGTTTGGAAGTTTTATTTCGGTTGTTACAATGTGATACATGTACCTTTGTGAACTTACCATTTCTGAGAACGCATGCTGTTACAGCGTGATTACTTGTAAATACCATATTAATGGCCGGCCGCGGTGGTCTAGCGGTTCTGGCGCTGCAGTCCCGAGCCGCAGGACTGCTACGGTCGCAGGTTCGAATCCTGCCTCGGGCATGGGTGTGTGTGATGTCCTTAGGTTAGTTAGGTTTAAGTAGTTCTAAGTTCTAGGGGACTTATGACCTAAGATGTTGAGTCCCATAGTGCTTAGAGCCATTTTGAACCATATTAATGCAATAAATGCTCAAAATGATGTCCGTCAACCTCAATGCATTTGACAATACGATTAACGACATTCCTCTCAACAGCGAGTAGTTCGCCTCCCGTGGGCCGGCCGAAGTGGCCGTGCGGTTAAAGGCGCTGCAGTCTGGAACCGCAAGACCGCTACGGTCGCAGGTTCGAATCCTGCCTCGGGCATGGATGTTTGTGATGTCCTTAGGTTAGTTAGGTTTAACTAGTTCTAAGTTCTAGGGGACTAATGACCTCAGCAGTTGAGTCCCATAGTGCTCAGAGCCATTTGAACCATTTTTTTCGCCTCCCGTAATGATAGCACATGCATTGACAATGCGCCGACGCATGTTGTCAGGCGTTGTCGGTGGATCACGATAGCAAATATCCTTCAACTTTCGCCACAGAAAGAAATCCAGGGACGTCATATCCGGTGAACGTGCGGGCCATGCTATGGTGCTTCGACGACCAATCCACCTGCCATGAAATATGCTATTCAGTACCGCTTCAATCGCACGCGAGCTATGTGCCGGACATCCATCATGTTGGAAGTACATCGCCATTCTGTCATGCAGTGAAACATCTTGTAGTAACATCGGTAGAACATTATGTAGGAAATGAGCATACATTGCACCATTTAGATTGTCATCGATAAAATGGGGGCCAATTGTCTTTTCTCCCATAATGCCGCACCATGCATGAACCCGCCAAGGTTGCTGATGTTCCACTTGTCTCAGCCATCGTGGATTTTCCGTTGCCCAATAGTGCATATTATGCCGGTTTACGTTACCGCTGTTGGTGAATGACGCTTCGTCGCTAAATAGAACGCGTGCAAAAAATCTGTCATCGTCCCGTAATTTCATTTGTGCCCAGTGGCAGAACTGTACACGACGTTGAAAGTCGTCGCCATGCAATTCCCGGTACATAGAAATATGGTACGAGTGCAATCGATGTTGATGTAGCATTCTCAACACCGACGTTTTTGAGATTCCCGATTCTCGCGCAATTTGTCTGCGACATCAGCTAAAACACCTACTTGGGCATCATCATTTGTTGCAGGTCGTGGTTGACGTTTCACATGTGGCTGAACACTTCCTGTTTCCTTAAATAACGTAACTATCCGGCGAACGGTCCGGACACTTGGATGATGTCCAGGATGCCGAGCAACATACATTGCACACGCCCGTTGGGCATTTTGATCACAATAGCCATACATCAACACGATATCGACCTTTTCCCGCAATTGGTAAACGGTCCATTTTAACACGGGTAATGTATCACGAAGCAAATACCGTCCGCAGTGACCGAATGTTACGTGATACCACGTACTTATACGTTTGTGACTATTACAGCGCCATATTTCACAAAGCGAAAAAAGTGGTCCAACTAAAACATTTATATTTCTTTACTTACTACACGAATATGTAATAAAAGTGGGGGTTCCTATTAAAAAAAGACGCAGTTGATATCCGTTTGACCAATGGCAGCGCCATCTAGCGGGCCAACCATAGTGCCATCTGGCTTCCCCCTTCAAGCAAGACGAGTTTCATTCTTTGTAGTTTTTTCGTTTGATGCTTATCTCGTGAGAAATTTGGCCCGCTTACTATCAATGGACCACCGTGTATTATTGTGCAACACATAGTTCGGGAGATATAACGTCATTAGCACTGAAATGCGTTAAAATGTATCTGTTCTGAAAAAGGACAGCGTCTTTGTTGCCTCTTGAAGTTTGAAGTTGTTTTATACATGACAGTTCGGATCTTTAAAGGTGTTGATATGATACTGAATAACAATGTGTAACTGCTCACTTCCGTGGCTAAATGTCTAACGCCAAAGGCCGTTTCATAAATGAGAAACAAAGAGTTGTCTGAACGTTGTCCACCCGGCCATAGGGAGGCCCGAAGCAGCGCCTGTCTGATGCCCCACTGCGTGGATTGTGGAGCGCGCGGGTCAACTGAGGGTTTCTGGCAGTAGTTGTGTGCGGAACGGCAGTGGTGTAGAGAGGCCTGGAGCGGTCTGGACGACCCGGCCCCATCTGCGGTTCCGCTCATTGCATAAACATGGCCGTCAGATGGAACGGCGGTCGCCGCGCCTCCAGGGAGCACCGCCTTATCCTCGCTGGAACGTCCAGCTCGCGACGCCCTCGCAATATCGCCCTCGCCCGTCCGCGGGGTCCCTTCCATTCGAAATGGACACCCGTCAGCATAACCGCTGCGCTTCTAGGCGGAAGACTGAGCAAAAATTTGCAATTTTAGGGAAGTCTTGCAAGAATATTAAAAATTAAGCACACTAATACAGCAGGATTGGTAGCCTGCGCTCAATACAGACAAGTGTAAACAATATTAACAAATAGAATTGGAAGGAGAATCAGCATTGGTCGTATTTTTTTTTTTTTTGTTTTATTATCCGCAAAATCGATTTTCGGTCAGTTAGTGACCATCCTCAGTGCTGTAATATACAGTTAAAATTGGTAGGCACTGGTATCAACAAGCTTAGAGCGATCACATGTGATCGCTGTAAGCTTGTTGATACCAGTGCCTACCAATTTTAATTGTATGTGATCGCTCTAAGCTTGTTGATACCAGTGCCTACCAATTTTAATTGTATATTACAGCACTGAGGATGGCCACTAAGTGACCGAAAATCGATTTTGCGGATAATAAAACAAAAAAATACGACCAATGCTGATTCTCCTTCCAATTCTATCCACTATTTGGTCGTGGTGCACAGAACACTCCATGGAGTCGCCAATCAATAAAAATATTAACAAATGTAAAGTACTTCGTATAAATAGACGCAAAAACCCGTTATTGTCTGTCAACCTATAAACTCTTTTCAAGATATTATCCATTCCATTCACCTGATCTCTCTTCAAATCCGCCACAACAGCCGGCCGCGGTGGCCGTGCGGTTCTGGCGCTGCAGTCCGGAACCGCGGGACTGCTACGGTCGCAGGTTCTAATCCTGTCTCGGGCATTGGTGTGTGTGATGTCCTTAGGTTAGTTAGGTTTAAGTAGTTCTAAGTTGTAAGGGACTTATGACCTAAGATGTTGAGTCCCATAGTGCTCAGAGCCATTTGAACCGCCACAACAGTTGTACAAGTCCAGCTGGTAACGCAGTCATTGGCTTCCTTTTCGACATTAACGGGAAACATAGACAAATCGAAATAGATGAGAGGCCTCTCTGGAATCTTTGGAAGTGCAATATAGACGCTTTCGCTAAGCAAGCATAACCAAACGGACCTGTTAAGTATGTGAAAATCCGACATAATTCCCATACTCAGAAAGCAGTTGACAGGGAACTGGCAAGACGAATAGTAAATACGAGGCGTGTTTTATAAGTAAGTACCGTTTTGAAATTTAGAAAAACGTGATAAGATATCTCAATAATTTTATTTTTACATCAAAGCCTGTACCTTAATCTACGCACTGACGCCATTACAGTCTGATTCTTCCTTGTTCACGTTGTGTACTGAGTGTTTAAGATGCCTCCGATAATCGTGAGTCGCGCCGACTGTGAAGTACGGGCTGTTATAAGATTTCTTAGTGCTGAAGGCCTAAAAGCAATCGATATTCATCGTGAGATCAGTGCAGTTTACGGAGAAAACATGGATGATGGAATGGTAAGAAAGTGGGTGAGAGCATTTACAGATGGCCGCACAAATGTGCATGATGAACAACGGAGGGGGCGTCCTTCGGTCATTAATGAAAGTTTGGTGCAGGAAGTGAATAATAAGGTAAGAGAAAACAGGCGCTTGTGATTTCCTCCTTGCGGGATGACTTTCCTAATGTTCCTCGTAGTGTTTTGTATGGCATTGTGACCGAGCACTTGAATTACCGAAAATTGTACGCACGTTGGGTACCGAAATTTTGACGGATGTGCACAAAACCAAACGTTTAGACAGTGCACTGACTTTCCTTGAGCGGTACCACAATGACGGTGATGATTTCTTAAGCCAAACTGTTACGGGCGATGAAACATGGGTTGCCTACGTCACACCAGAATCAAAGCAACAGTCCATGGAAGTTGAGCAAGGGCACCGTTTTGCTGGAAGACAATGCCCGTCCGCATGTGGCAAATCAGACCAAAGATCTCATCACATCATTTCAATGGGGAACTCTAGATCATCCTCCGTACAGCCCCGATCTTGCGCCCAATGACTACCAACTGTTCCTGCACGTGAAGAAACACCTGGGCGGTCAGCGTCTTCAAGACGATGACGAACTCAAAACAGTGGTGATGCAGTGATTAACGAGTCAGGCGGCAAACTTCTATGAGGAGGGTATTCAAAAACTGGTATAACGTTATGACAAGTGCCTCAATATTGAGGGAAATTATGTAGAAAAATAGATTAAGGTACAGGCTTTCGTGTAAAAATAAAATTATTGAGATATCTTAGCACGTCATTTTTTAATTTCAAAACGGAACTTACTTAAAAAACATACCTCGTAACATCTAAAATCGAAGTTCACCGTCATGAGATAATTAAGCTAATAATTCATGTAGTTCCGTTGTTTCTTAAGAGAAAAACACTAACAAGTTTCACAACAGCTGCGGTGAGAATGTGGTTTAATCATTGCAGTTATAATAAACATCTTCATAAGATACAACTTACAAGGGGAGGCCGCCAATTGTGAAATTCAGATTCGATTCATACTGCGCATAATAAAAGCTCATGGCCAGAGGTGTAATGTGGCAAAGCACCAAGATGCACTTCTCAGCCGTTGTCGGGAAAATCGACAGTTAGAAGCAACCGTAGCGGTGAATTACTCTCTACGATTAATAATGATCTACAGCGTCGTGGCGCAGCGGTAAGCGCTCGGGTTCGTAATCCGAAGGTCGCCGGATCGGGGAGAGAAAAAAACTCGCACCATGCAACAATTTTTTATTATTAGTTTTTTGTAATTCAAATATATATATATAAACTATTAATGAATTGCTTATGCATGTTGGTGACGGCGGATCGCTCTCCAATTGTACCGCCTCCATTTTTCCGTTTGTTTAACAGGGTGTACCAAAGCTCTCACGTCCGCACTGATTTTCGACGATGTTATAAGTTGCGCTAGGGACCGCACCTACCTTCTTTCGAAGTTAGCAGGCAACTACGCTGTTATGCGGCGGCTCGTTTCGGCCCATTCAACATCTGTCCTTCAAGTGTAACGAGCGAGTAACGGAGTTTATATTTCATACCTGCCACAGCAAATTTGTGTTAGTGGGGTTTCTGTTCTAATTCGAACGTTTGCCTTACGCTATACGTATTCGTTTCGGAATATCGTTTCTACGTCTTCCGTTAACTATACGTGGTTAACATTATGAAGACAATTAATAACATTTGTGAAATACAACTTTGTTTGCGGAAAACATAATGATGTTCGAAGTCGTCAGTTTTTCCACGACAAACGACTTTCAACAACTTATTATATGCATAATTGTTGCAACTGATTGCCGGGAATATATATATATATATATATATATATATATATATATATATATATATATATATATATATATACTCCTGGAAATTGAAATAAGAACACCGTGAATTCATTGTCCCAGGAAGGGGAAACTTTATTGACACATTCCTGGGGTCACATACATCACATGATCACACTGACAGAACCACAGGCACATAGACACAGGCAACAGAGCATGCACAATGTCGGCACTAGTACAGTGTATATCCACCTTTCGCAGCAATGCAGGCTGCTATTCTCCCATGGAGACGATCGTAGAGATGCTGGATGTAGTCCTGTGGAACGGCTTGCCATGCCATTTCCACCTGGCGCCTCAGTTGGACCAGCGTTCGTGCTGGACGTGCAGACCGCGTGAGACGACGCTTCATCCAGTCCCAAACATGCGCAATGGGGGACAGATCCGGAGATCTTGCTGGCCAGGGTAGTTGACTTACACCTTCTAGAGCACGTTGGGTGGCACGGGATACATGCGGACGTGCATTGTCCTGTTGGAAGTTCCCTTGCCGGTCTAGGAATGGTAGAACGATGGGTTCGATGACGGTTTGGATGTACCGTGCACTATTCAGTGTCCCCTCGACGATCACCAGTGGTGTACGGCCAGTGTAGGAGATCGCTCCCCACACCATGATGCCTGGTGTTGGCCCTGTGTGCCTCGGTCGTATGCAGTCCTGATGGTGGCGCTCACCTGCACGGCGCCAAACACGCATACAACCATCATTGGCACCAAGGCAGAAGCGACTCTCATCGCTGAAGACGACACGTCTCCATTCGTCCCTCCATTCACGCCTGTCGCGACACCACTGGAGGCGGGCTGCACGATGTTGGGGCGTGAGCGGAAGACGGCCTAACGGTGTGCGGGACCGTAGCCCAGCTTCATGGAGACGGTTGCGAATGGTCCTCGCCGATACCCCAGGAGCAACAGTGTCCCTAATTTGCTGGGAAGTGGCGGTGCGGTCCCCTACGGCACTGCGTAGGATCCTACGGTCTTGGCGTGCATCCGTGCGTCGCTGCGGTCCGGTCCCAGGTCGACGGGCACGTGCACCTTCCGCCGACCACTGGCGACAACATCGATGTACTGTGGAGACCTCACGCCCCACGTGTTGAGCAATTCGGCGGTACGTCCACCCGGCCTCCCGCATGCCCACTATACGCCCTCGCTCAAGGTCCGTCAACTGCACATACGGTTCACGTCCACGCTGTCGCGGTATGCTACCAGTGTTAAAGACTGCGATGGAGCTCCGTATGCCACGGCAAACTGGCTGACACTGACGGCGGCGGTGCACAAATGCTGCGCAGCTAGCGCCATTCGACGGCCAACACCGCGGTTCCTGGTGTGTCCGCTGTGCCGTGCGTGTGATCATTGCTTGTACAGCCCTCTCGCAGTGTCCGGAGCAAGTATGGTGGGTCTGACACACCGGTGTCAATGTGTTCTTTTTTCCATTTCCAGGAGTATATATATATATATATATATATATATATATATATATATATATATATATATATATATATATATATATGTGTGTGTGTGTGTTTATACACACATTTGAATTACAAAAAACAAATACTAAAAAAAAAAAATAGTTGCATGGCGCGAGATTCTATCCGCCGACCTTCGGATTACGAACCCGAGCGCTTACCGCAGCGCCACGACGCTGTAGAAAATTATTAATCGTAGAGAGTATTTCACCGAAACGGTTTATTTTAACTGTCGATTTTCTCGACAACGGCTGAGAAGTGCATCTTGGTGCTTTGCCACATTACACCTCTGGCCATGAGCTTTTATTATACGCAGTATGAATCGAATCTGAATTTCACAATTGGCGGCCTCCCCTTGTTAGTGCCATATCCCTTTGTATCTCGCAGCAAGAAATAATGGTATCTTTGCGGTGAGGAAGTTCGAGTCTCGTTACGGCATAGAGGCTTAATGTGCCAGGTAGTTTCATATCAGCGCACACTCCGCTGCAGAGTGAAAATTTCATTCAAGAGGATTAAAACCAGAGATTTTCTTCAATGTGTTACAGATAAGGATCGGATAAAAATTCGAAAAAAAATCGTCAAAATAATCTGACAGCTTGGACATCGGTTGCCAAGTAGCTTGCGCACCTTGTCAGCTGTTAATGGTATAGCAACGTAAGAGGGTACTTGTGGAAGTAAAGTTACACATTATTTTGCAAAGCCAAGTAAATACCCAGTATGCCCCGGTTCCGTTACGACTGCCTGTGTGAAATTTCAAACTGCAGTGCCATCACGTGGCGACCTGCGGCATTACGATCCTTGAACTTTCAAAAAACGCCGTGCACAAGCCATAGCTCTAGCGTTGCTGCAACAGGCATCCTGGCTGCGAATGTAACAGTGCAGTCTGACACTCTTCGGAAAAGTGGCGGTGGAGCAGTGCAGCGACATCCCGTTTTTTGAGTCCTCCAGCGTTTGTGGGAGAGAATTCGTCGAATTCTACCCAAATACGGAGAGGCAGGTTCCTGGTAGTACCTCCATGACGACATCCCAGCCCACAAAGCCCACTTTTTGGCCAGCAAACGGTGCACAATATTGGACCACCCACCGTATTCGCCGGATTTGACCCCAGTCGACTTCTGGTTGTCCTCCAAACTCGTTGGGAATGGAAGGACACCGTTAAGACGCAGTTAAGGACATCCAAGAAAAAATGTACTTCAGTACTAAAAGCAACCCCAAAAAAGGACTACAGTGACTGTTTCGAAATACTTTTACAAACGATTTCACCTGTGGTTTGATCCAGGATAAGAATATTTTGAATAAATACAGTGATTTTGTGAACGTAATCAATGAATTTTACATTTCACAGCTACAGCCCCAACGGGACTTGGACATTCTGTGTATTATTGAATGCTCCACTACGCATCAAAGTGACAGAGGTACATGGCACTATTTTTCGACGTAATCATTAAGTTTCTGCAACGGTCGCAACGTTGTAGAGAACCGGTGTGTGAACGTCCTCATCGTTGGAAAATCTGCGACTGCTTCGAACCACTTTCTCAATTGCGTGGGCATTGTCGTCTGTGGGCGTCGTCTTTCCTTCCGAATTTAGCGACACCCACGTACGTCTGTGAGGCCTTGGTCATGTTGTTGTCACCATTTCACTACGTCTGGACGTTTCGGTCCATGAAACGCCAGAATTTCACGGTGAAGATGAGTGCAGTTTAGACGTTTTGCCCACGTGAATGGTACTGTTCTGTGTACTTCATCTTTGTAGTACGTTTCTAGTTGGACTTGTCGACATCGGGTGTTTGGGACAAGAACCACCCATGTCCAGGACTTGCTTTATCATTGCACCAAGTAGTCAGATACTGGCATCTGAAGTACACCCAATAAGTTAGCTATGGTTGATGTTACACAAGATCTCTTTAACATTTCTTGTTCCGCCCAAATTGTTGCTTAGGTCTAATATTAAGAGTGCTGGTAATGAGAAGTTCACCGTTTCGAAGTACAAGCTGTTTGAGTACTCCACAGTTCACGAGAATATAGTTCACTGTAGTGCATCATTATCACAACTTATCTATCATGATTTCGTCGTTCAGAAAGCCTGAACTGTTAGGACACTACATACTGTTCATCAGAAGGAGAACAGCAATGAAGTTCTTATATTAACTTTCCACTTTTATTGGGAGTATTTTTCTCAGACTCCTCATCACATTCAATAACCTGTGAAATGCTAATAGTTGTTGTTTCTTTAGTTACTTGTTTGTTTTTCGACATCATATACGAACAACAGAGTTGTCTGGTGCAAGAACGAGACGAGCCCAGTTTTTTTCTTTTTTTAAAAAAAATTCAGTAAGTAGCATAATAAATCTTAGTTAGGTTATGTAATAAGCCGTTACGGATTGTTTGTGGCCTAAATAAAGGTTAGGAAAAGACACAATACCGATTAGTAACGTTTTTGCAGTTTCTAGACAATTGTTTGTATATTTTATTCGAAAGTATGTAAACGTGACTTATCTGCTTTTTACACCGCTGCCTTCAATTCTGGCCATTGCTACACATGTAAAATAACGGTTTCCAACCTCACTTTGGCCCGTAGGGCAGGGTTAAACTTCTCAGAGCTAAAATTCGTATACCTATCTAACTACGCTCCAGAAAGATTTCTTGATCAAATGCTGATATGGAATAGGCTCACCGCTAAAAGTTCAATGCGCTACTTCCAACAATAATCGCTACAATAACTAAACCGGAATACAGTTCAAAGCCAATAGGGAAAAGGTCACTCGGAAAGACTACACTCAAATTTGCACGGGAACAAATAAAACTTATTGGTATCAATTTTCCCTAGCCTTGTCCATTACTTTTATCCAACACGTCCAGCTAGCCAGTGCCCCCTCCCCTCCTCCACCCTGCTCTGGGCCTTCTTTTCACCGTCCATGTCCATGCTTGTTTATCCGCAACACTCACGGAGAAAGGCAGTTTGCCTTAGCAGAATTCCATACACGTTCACAGGAACGCACTTTCGAATGCTTTGCAGGTTTTCCATATCCGAGAAGTAACTTCGTTAGTCACGAAGGACTGCTAACTGCCGGCTTCCCAAACCAAATGTACTTAAAAATACAAAGTGAGCCCCACAGCGCCCAGGACTTACCACCAAACCCCTCGAGGCTTCCGGATGATACACCGATTTCTCCAGCTGCAGACCGCTCCACGAAATCATTCACGTTCAGTCATTTCAGCCAATCAGAACCAGGATCAGAAATTTAGGCACTCTCGGTGGCCATTCCCTGCTTCCGCTTACAGGTCGCCTGTTAGGCGGTGCCTCCTGGCCAGACATAGGAACCTTTTGTGCAACGGCAACATAACACTGCCGTCATGGGGAAATTGCTCTCCCTGTAAGCTACCCACGTAGGCGCCGGCTAAAATCCATTTAGGAGGACTTTGGAAAGGCCAACCCATCAGCTCAAGGTTAAAAACGAAAGCCCATTCTCCCGGTAACCGGATAGTGGGCCAGGTGACTACGACAGCGAGCAGGGTTAGTACACATGGGCGGTTAGGAAATTGTGTGTTACTCTATCACTAATGTTCCCCATTAAGAATACATTATAACAAATTCACATTTAACGCTTCTTCGAGCTCGTGATAATCTAATTGTAGCATTTTTTGTCAGCGTCTAACTGATACCTTCCGTTAGCTTCCAACGAACTAGATAAAAGTGGATAAATTTCATAGCTTAGAATAACAACAAATATAGCTCTATCACAATACGCCGAAGAATCTTCATCACACATTTTGAGTCTTTGATCTGACGAATGTAGAAACAAAGAAAAAGACCGAAATATGCCATCATCGCTTCGTTTTTCGTAAACAGCAGTATTCTTGTTTATGAACTAGGAAAAAGAGTCAGATGTCCTTGTAACATATAACATTATATTGTAATTTTTGAACATAGTGTCAGAACGGGCAGGGCAAATAATTCCGATGCGTTTTCCGTCTACACTTCCTAAACTGTAAGGCAAATTCTAAATATTGTAATATTCGTCTACTATTTTTCTGAGATATTCGACGTCTATAGTTTTAATTTTTTGACAGTTTGACACTCTTCCCATGTAACTTTAGTTACCTTTGTTAAGATTTCCGCAGTAGTTGCAACTCAACACGAAATGGGATTGCTAGACCTCTAAATGGCTGACCAACAGAAGGAGATCTGGAAAAACTCGGAAGAATATAGCTCATGCATATTTTTTCAGTGTGTCTTTCAAGACCGAAGTATTGTTAATCACATAGCATTTCGTTTTCAGTAACGACGTCACATAGTAAATGGAAAATCTTACGTCATAAATTTAGGTACAACTTAACTTTCATTCCAAAACCAAAGTAAGTACACTTAAGCTCTAACCTGTTATCAAAGCTTAGTTGTGAACGTCTCATGTAAGTGGGAACCATGTTTTTGTCGACGCTTCTCTCTTTGGTGCTACTGCCCACATCTCAAACATAAAACGCACCCTAAGAGATAGTAACCGTGAGTTAAAACATACGTCTGTAAAGAGGCACGCAATCACAAGTTTTGCGTTACGGGACTAGATTCAGCAAAAAAGCGTAAAGCTTCGCTAGGGTGACGACTGCGGAACTATATCCGGAATTATCATTTTGTTAATGACGAGCTTCTGACGTGCCTTATCCGATAATGATAACGAAACTGTGATGAAAGTTAAACAGCGAGAGCGTGTATGAACAACTGTAATTTTTTAAGAACAATCCAGTAAGTAAAGGACTTCCGTCCACTGACCGACCGTGCTTGCTGCAACAACTTGTCTGGTGGGTCCACAGGTAGAACTGACGAACCAATGCAAAATGGGTTAAGAAGATAGAAACGGAAAGACCCTCAACTAAGAAAGAGATTACGGAAATGCCCAATTTTATGACTGTAGCCGGAAACGACTAAAAGAAACGGCATTCCTTCCATTTACTCTTAGCTGTAATTGCAGTTCTGAGTGCACAGTGGATATAATGATCACGGTGAGTTATCGAAGTTGTGAGAACCTCCTGCAATATCTGAATGAGACGTGTACTTCTCAACCTTTTGGACGAATGCTTTTCAAACAATGAATTTCCCTAAAGTGTCTTACATTGGAAGACAGCAACTTCCTTGAGACTTTTTGGATGTCGGCTAGCTGTCATACTTCGTTTTTTTTTTTTTGTTTTTGATGTGGAAGATTGTCTTCGTTAATAGTGCGTCCTCTATTCGTGCTACATGTCCGTAAAATTTCAGGAGTCTTTTCCGTATTATTCCTTTTCGAGTTCGGCCTACTGTGGACCAAGGGAAACAATTGGTTTGCTCGTTAGCCTTTTCTTCTTCTTGAATAATTTCATTCGTTCCCTGAAGTTCCTCCTCCTTTTGTTTGCCGAGATGGTCTTGCCGTACCTTTTTCTGATTGATGCCAACTTCCTCCATGCCCTTTCTTTTTTCCTCAATCAATTTTGTGGTCCCCTTTAGTTTGGTGGTGTAGTTGAAGATTTTCTTCGCTAATCTACCTTCGCTCATTATGAAGACGTGGCCATAAAACTTCAACCTTTTCTTACATTTAGTTCTGTGATCTTCTCCACCTGTTTATACAGATATTAATTATTGTCCCTCTTTCGTATACCATCGTTTCTTTTTTGTTCAAATGGCTCTGAGCACTATGCGACTTAACTTCTGAGGTCATCAGTCGCCTAGAACTTAGAACTAATTAAACCTAACCAACCTAAGGACATCACACACATCCATGCCCGAGGCAGGATTCGAACCTGCGACCGTAGCGGTCGCTCGGCTCCAGACTGTAGCGCCTAGAACCGCACGGACACTCCGACCGGCTTCTTTTTTGTGCGGTACGAGAATCTTCCTTAACATTTTCCTTTCCTTCTTTAGTTCTTCAATTTCTCCTTTCTCATTCTGACCTATAAGGCATTCTGAACTGTGAAGTACTTTTGGAATAATAACCGTAGCGTCGTGCCTCAACTTTGCACTGTGGGAGATGGCCCTTTTGTTATATCTATTCTGTAGCAACCTGTATGCTAGTTGTATCTTTCTGGCTCGCCCTTTGTTATTTCACTATCAGTTCCTTTCGGTCGGATCCATTCACCAAGATACTGCAGTTTGTCTGTTTTCTAGATTTATCCAAATCTTATATTCAGATGAATTTCTCCATCGTGTTTGTATTCCATGTACTCTGCTTCTTTCTCTATTTTCTCTTTTTAGGATATTATGGTCCGCAGCTCGTGATCTCGCGGTAGCGTTCTCGCTTCCCGAGCACGGGGTCCCGGGTTCGATTCCCGGCGGGGTCAGCGATTCTTCCTGCCTCGAGATGACTGGGTGTTGTGTCGTCCTCATCATGATCATTCATCCCCATTACGGTCGGAGGAAGGCAATGGCAAACCACCTCCACTAGGACCTTGCTTGCCTAGTAAGGCGGCGCAGGTTTCCCACGTCGCTCCCCTATGCTCTGTAAAGAAGTATGGGACTCATCATCACCATCAGGATATTATGAATCCTGTTTTTTCTGCAGCCTGGTCTAGTTTGTCGAGTATTATTAGATCTACTTCGTTGTTGTTCACTAACAGTCCGCCGGCCGCGGTGGCCGAGCGGTTCTATGCGCTTCAGTCCGGAACGGCGCGACTGCTACGGTCGCAGGTTCGAATCCTGCCTCGGGCATGGATGTGTGTGATGTCCTTAGGTTAGTTAGGTTTAAGTAGTTCTAAGGGACTGATGACATCAGATGATATGTCCCATAGTGCTCAGAGCCATTTGAACCATTTGAACTAACAGTCGCAGATTATGAGTGAACAGTAGCCATTCCATCTTCAAGTCCTGTTTCGTTGGACCTACATAGATTCCTTCTACGCCTTTATCTACCATAGCTTCCTTTCTTGTTCTTATTATGTTTGCCAGGAAGATGTTAAAGAAAATTGCTGGCAGATCATCTCTCTAATTACTGTCTTAATCTCAATGGACACTGAAATGTCCCCATGAAATTTTACTCATATTATTATTATTATTATTATTATAAACATTTTCTCAGACGTTATGTCTGGTTAAAAATGGGAAGTGACGCGGACCTTGATCAAGCGTGACTTCCTTTTAACTGTACGGTATATGTTACATTGCATTTAGGTACTTTCGGGTAATTGAACATGTATCAATAATTACAGATTTCTGTAGTTGTATGTATGCGTTTGGATGTAGCTGTATTGCGTTTTGTACTGGTGGATATTGTGTGGTATGACTCCTGTAGTTGATAGTATAATTGGTATAATGCCCTTGACTTCCTCAGCCAGTTGGATGTATTTTTCAATTTTTTCTCCTGTTTTCTTCTGTATATTTGTTGTATATGGTATGGATATTTCGATTAGTTGTGTTAATTTCTTCTTTTTATTGGTGAGTATGATGTCAGGTTTGTTATGTGGTGTTGTTTTATCTGTTATAATGGTTCTGTTCCAGTATAATTTGTATTCATCATTCTCCAGTACATTTTGTGGTGCATACTTGTATGTGGGAACGTGTTGTTTTGTTAGTTTATGTTGTATGGCAAGTTGTTGATGTATTATTTTTGCTACATTGTCATGTCTTCTGGGGTATTCTGTACCTGCTAGTATTGTACATCCGCTTGTGATGTGACCTACTGTTTCTAATTGTTGATGGCAAAGTCCGCATTTATCTGTTGTGGTATTGGGATCTTTAATTTATTATTATTATTAATATTTTTATTATTACATCACTAGACACAGCAGATGGGTTCACTATGCTGGATTTCGTATTACACTTTCCAAACAGCTAGGACTGTGTGATGTATCGCAGATAATTCATGCAGAGTCCAGTAAAGTGGCTTTTTGTAGTTGGCAGATAAAAAATGGCTCTGAGCACTATGGGACTCAACTGCTGTGGTTATCAGTCCCCTAGAACTTAGAACTACTTAAACCTAACTAACCTAAGGACATCACACACATCCATGCCCGAGGCAGGATTCGAACCTGCGACCGTAGCAGTCCCACGGTTCCGGACTGCGCGCCCAGAACCGCGAGACCACCGCGGCCGGCAGTTGGCAGATAGAATTGTTATACTTATCTTAAAACATGTTATATACTTCATTGTTATTATTACTAAAATCCTAGGTAGTTGTGGGATGTTAAAAGTGGGGGTAACAAGAAATTATATTGAGGGGGGAGGGAGCAACAGATTGTAAACCTCCCACTCCATACCTCCCCTCTTTCCAGAACCGAATCGTTGATGCAGGCCTGTTAACAAGGCCATTTGGACCGCAAATTTCTGGAAACAACTTGTTTAACCGGACACGGGGAGGAACAGAAAGACTCAGTATACCGGCTGGTAGGCTAACGACTGAACTCAGTCATGCTTCGAGTCCCAGTCCGGAAAACGGTTTTAATTCGTAAGGAAGTCTCATAACAGCGTAAGCTCTACTGTAGAAAAAAGAACCCTGCGTGATAAAGAAAGAAAAATACAAAGGCATGACCTTTCACGTGCTTCGTAAAAAGGAAATTGAAGGAAATAGAGGAAAGACGCGAATATTAGGGACTCGCGTATGGAGGAAGCATGTACAGCAGGGCTCCGTGAAATGGAAAAGTTTTTTGCCGGAGACATGGAAATTGCATTTGTCTGAGAGATGGGAGGAGCGGCGCGTTGTTTGGGTACATTCCTGCTCCGCCGCCGTCGCCGCGGAAAGTAGGCTCCAACTGGCGCTCCGCAGCGGGCGGTCCCTTTGAACCGGCGACGCCTTTGTTCGTACCGCACCTTCTCTCACCCACCCCCTCCCCCCACCACCGCGCCGCGGGCCTTGCATTTAAAGGTGCTCCTCTCGTCTGGCAGAAGTACTCCAGCCCCGAGTGGAGAACCGGGCCTTACAATTCAAACAGCTGGAGGAGCGTTACAGAAAACTTTTCCGGCTCGGCACGTGTGTAGAACCTCCGGCTTTGCACTCTTTTTACCGCATTGTAGCAGACTCGGGAATGAATGCCTTCACTAGCGCCGGCTGTACCTGTGACGCGGGGCGTCGACAGCGACAGCAATATTAGCTGCCCATTATGTTCAACTTCCTCGGCACTGACGCAGCGGGTATCTTTGTTCTCGTCTGCGCCACGTCTCCTAGCGCGCAGAGCTCAATAGGTTATGCCGCCGAGTACGTAAAGATAAGACCGTCTGTCGTCAACCTGTAAGTTCGTTTGAACGCCACACTGTTCTACTAGGCGTGGTCGTATTGGAAGTGGTGGGCCTCTGACCTTTGAACTGGCTTACCCACTCAGTTCTTTTTTTAACTGTGCAACTCGGTACTTTACACATAAGCTGATGCTGTGAGAAGTGAAAGAAACGATGCCGTCGTCGTCGTCTTCAGTCCGAAGGCAGGTGTGATAAAGCTCTTCACGCCAATCTGTGCAAGCCTCTTCATCCTTGCATAATTACTGCACCCAGTTAACTGTAGTCAAGCCCTGGTCTCTTACACAAGAGCTCACACACACACACACACACATACACATCCGGCCGCGGTGGTCTAGCGGTTCTAGGCGCTCAGTCCGGAACCGCGCGACTGCTACGGTCGCAGGTTCGAATCCTGCTTCGGGCATGAATATGTGTGATGTCCTTAGGTTAGTTAGGTTTAAGTAGTTCTAAGTTCTAGGGGACTGATGACCACAGATGTTAAGTCCCATAGTGCTCAGAGCCATTTGAACCATTTGAACACACACACACACACACACACACACACACACACAGACACACACACACACACACACACACACACACACACACGCTTTTCTCAACTTGCTGCTTCAGCGTGTGGCCAATGACCTGGACTCTCCTTTTGTTGTGTAAGACTTCGTACACAATGGTAAGGCGCGGTGGGCTGTAGACTGTGTGGCAACTGTCATCGTAGGGACACGTGGCAGGAGCAGAAATGGTTAACGACTAACTAACACAGCAAACCCGCCCGGTTGTCTGTGCGGTCTAACGCACGGCTTTCCGTAGTGGGAAGGAGCGCCTGGCCCCCGGCACGAATCCGCCCGGCGGTGTCGAGGTCCGGTGAGCCGGCCAGTCTGTGGATGGTTTTTAGGCGGCTTTCCATCTGCATCGGCAAATGCGGGCTGGTTCCCCTTATTGCGCCTCAGCTACACTATGTCGGCGACTGGTGCGCAAACAAGTTTTCAACGTACGCGTACACCACCATTACTCTACCACGCAAACATAGGGGTTACATACATTACATACAGGGTGTTTCAAAAATGACCGGTATATTTGAAACGGCAATAAAAACTAAACGAGCAGCGATAGAAATACACCGTTTGTTGCAATATGCTTGGGACAACAGTACATTTTCAGGCGGACAAACTTTCGAAATTACAGTAGTTACAATTTTCAACAACAGATGGCGCTGCAAGTGATGTGAAAGATATAGAAGACAACGCAGTCTGTGGGTGCGCCATTCTGTACGTCGTCTTTCTGCTGTAAGCGTGTGCTGTTCACAACGTGCAAGTGTGCTGTAGACAACATGGTTTATTCCTTAGAACAGAGGATTTTTCTGGTGTTGGAATTCCACCACCTAGAACACAGTGTTGTTGCAACAAGACGAAGTTTTCAACGGAGGTTTAATGTAACCAAAGGACCGAAAAGCGACACAATAAAGGATCTGTTTGCAAAATTTCAACGGACTGGGAACGTGACGGATGAACGTGCTGGAAAGGTAGAGCGAACGCGTACGGCAACCACAGAGGGCAACGCGCAGCTAGTGCAGCAGGTGATCCAACAGCGGCCTCGGGTTTCCGTTCGCCGTGTTGCAGCTGCGGTCCAAATGACGCCAACGTCCACGTATCGTCTCATGCGCCAGAGTTTACACCTCTATCCATACAAAATTCAAACGCGGCAACCCCTCAGCGCCGCTACCATTGCTGCTCGAGAGACATTCGCTAACGATATAGTGCACAGGATTGATGACGGCGATATGCATGTGGGCAGCATTTGGTTTACTGACGAAGCTTATTTTTACCTGGACGGCTTCATCAATAAACAGAACTGGCGCATATGGGGAACCGAAAAGCCCCATGTTGCAGTCCCATCGTCCCTGCATCCTCAAAAAGTACTGGTCTGGGCCGCCATTTCTTCCAAAGGAATCATTGGCCCATTTTTCAGATCCGAAACGATTACTGCATCACATTCTTCGTGAATTTGTGGCGGTACAAACTGCCTTAGACGACACTGCGAACACCTCGTGGTTTATGCAAGATGGTGCCCGGCCACATCGCACGGCCGACGTCTTTAATTTCCTGAATGAATATTTCGATGATCGTGTGATTGCTTTGGGCTATCCGAAACATACAGGAGGCGGCGTGGATTGGCCTCCCTATTCGCCAGACATGAACCCCTGTGACTTCTTTCTGTGGGGACACTTGAAAGACCAGGTGTACCGCCAGAATCCAGAAACAATTGAACAGCTGAAGCAGTACATCTCATCTGCATGTGAAGCCATTCCGCCAGACACGTTGTCAAAGGTTTCGGGTAATTTCATTCAGAGACTACGCCATATTATTGCTACGCATGGTGGATATGTGGAAAATATCGTACTATAGAGTTTCCTAGACCGCAGCGCCATCTGTTGTTGAAAATTGTAACTACTGTAATTTCGAAAGTTTGTCTGCCTGAAAATGTACTGTTGTCCCAAGCATATTGCAACAAACGCTGTATTTCTATCCCTGCTCGTTTAGTTTTTATTGCCGTTTCAAATATACCGGTCATTTTTGAAACACCCTGTACACACGTCTGGTGTGAGACGTTCCCTGGGGGGGTCCACCGGGGGCCGAACCGCACAATAACCCTGGGTTCAGTGTGGGGCGGCGGAGGGGTGAAGTGGACTGCGGTAGTCGTCGTGGGGTTGCGGACCACTGCGGCTGCGGCGGGGACGGAGCCTCTCTGTCGTTACTAGGTCCCCGGTTAACATAACATAGCAAACAGAAGATTTACTTAATTTGTATTACTCCAAAAGCCAATGGTCGTACCGCAGTGATAACACAAGTTCCCATGAGATCACCGTAGTTAAGCGCTGTCAAGCTTGGCTAGCACTCGGATGGGTCACTGTCTGGGTCTGCCGAATGCTGTTGGCAAGTGTGGTGCACTCAGCTCTTGTGAGGCCCATTGAGGGGCTACATACGTGATTGATAAGTAGCGACATCGGGCACGAACACGGACAACGAACGGCAAAGAGAGCGACCACATGCCCCCTCCATATCTGAATCTGGTGATACACTATGTGATCAAAAGTACCCGGACACCTGGCTGAAAATGACTTACAAGTTCGTGGTGCCCTCCATCGGTAATGCATGAATTCAATATGGTGTTGGCCCACCCTTACCCTTGATGACAGCTACCACTCTTGCAGGCATATGTTCATTCAGGTGCTGGAAGGTTTCTTCGGGAATGACAGCCCATTTTTCGCGCAGTGCTGGACTGAGGAGAGGTATCGATGTCATTCGGTGAGGCGTGGCACGAAGTCTGCTTTCCAAACCATCCCGAAGGTGTTCTATAGGATTCAGGTCAGGACTCTGTGCAGGCCAGTCCATTACAGGACTGTTATCGTCGTGCAACCACTCCGCCACAGGCCGTGCATTATGAACAAATGCTCGACCGTGTTGCTCTTCAACAGTGGAAAGCAAGAAGTTGCTTGAAACATCAATGTAGGCCTGAGCTGTGATAGTGCCGCGTAAAACAACAAGGTGTCACAGGCCCCTCCATGAAAACACGACCACACCATAACACCACCGCCTCCGAATTTTACTGTTGGCACTACACACGCTGGTAGAAGAGGTTCACCGAGCATTCGCCATACCCACACCCTGCCATCGGATCGCCACCGTGATTCGTCCTTCCACACAACGTTCTTTCACTGTCCAATCTTTACTCTCCTTACACCAAGCAAGGCGTCGTTTGGCATTTACCGGCATGATGGGTGGCTTATGAGTAGCCGCTCGACCATGAAATCCAAGTTTTCTCAAAAATGGTTCAAATGCCTCTGAGCACTATGGGACTTAACATCTATGGTCATCAGTCACCTAAAACTTAGAACTACTTAAACCTAACTAACCTAAGGACATCACACAACACCCAGTCATCACGAGGCAGAGAAAATCCCTCACCCCGCCGGGAATCGAACCCGGGAACCCGGGCGTGGGAAGCGAGAACGCTACCGCACGATCACGAGCTGCGGACCAAGTTTCCTCACTTCCCGCCTAACTGTCATAGTACTTCCAGTGGAGCCTGAGACATTTTGGAATTTCTGTGTGATGGTCTGCATAGATGTGTGGGTGTTACACATGACGACCCTCTTCAACTGTCGGCGGTCTCTGTCAGTCAACAGACGACGTCGGCCTGTACGGTTTTGTGCTGTACATCTCCCTTCGCGTTTCCACTTCGCTATCACATCGGAAACAGTGGACCTAGGGATGTTTAGGAGTGTGGAAATCTCGCGAACGGACGTATGACACAAGTGACACACAATCACCTGACCACGTTCGAAGTCCGTGAGTTCTGCGGAGCTCCCCATTCTGCTCTCTCACGACGTCTAGTGACTACTGACGTCGCTGATACGGAGTACCTGGCAGTAGGTGGCAACACAACGCACTTAATATGAAAAACGTATGTTTTTGTGGGGGTCCAGATACTTTTGATCACATAGTATATCTTAGATTGAGGATGACCTGGCGGCCGGTCGGTGCTATTGAGCATAGTGGCTCCAACCGCAAGTGGGTGAGTCTATGCCTCCAGCCGTCCTATATCGCAGTGGCAGAGGGCGCTCACGGTATCGAGCTACCAGAGTCGTGGCTCAGCAGGCATGCTCCATTGGGTCCACCAGATTCCACACGAACGCTATTGGTGTCTCACGAAAAGTTGCAATTCTGTTATTTGACGTCCACAGGGTAGTATCGATACGTGATACAACACTTTCAGTCAAATTATAGCATGTGTTGCTTTTATCCCAAACCGATTCAGTGCCGCATCGTTAGCTATCACATCTACCCATCTAATCTTCAACATTGTTCTGCAGCGCCACACTTTAAAGGTTTCACTCTCTTCTTGTCTGAACTGCTTGTCGTCCATGTTTCACTTCTGCACAGGGATACTCTCCAAACAAATACCTTCAGAAAAGGCTTCGAAACACTTATATTTATTTTCGGTTTTAACAAATTCCTCTTTTCCTTGCTAGTGCCAGACTGCATTTTATACTCTCTCTGTTTCGCCATCGTCAGTTATGATGTTGACTCGTTCAGTAAATTACCTGTTGTGAGGAAGATAAAAATTAAATCGGGAAGAATTAAGACGTGATGAGCACGATTAGGGTGAATGAATTTTCAGAAGGAACAACGTAGTTGCGCGAAGATAACATTCGCTAGATGTTCATTGTGCCGCGAGTATATTTGCTTCAAAAATTAAATACAAGCACCATCCATCTGTTTTTTCGAAGGAAAATGAGGACATGTAATATTGCGAGTGAAAGAGGTATTGTAGGGCGAAAAGGATAAATAATTTAGCGTTTTGCTAATACAAGTTGTTTGAAAAATTATTTGCCATCTTTTTATTATTCCTTACTGACTTATTTGCCTCAGTAACCCTCCTATTCTTACCAATTTCAATACGGAAAAAATAAAAATGAAAGAAAGTACACCTGTAGAATACATTTTGAACGACGCAGGTGCTTTGGTCCGGATCCAGATGTCTTGCGTGCTACGCCAACACAGTTCAATTGAACAGCGTTTACCTTAATAAGTATAGGTCGTAACAGTTTCTTTCCTCAATTTCCAGGAAAACATGCGTTTGTACTCTCTGTTTCGCCGTCGTCAGTTATGTTGTTAACTAGTTCAAGCCCGCATCTCGTGGTCGTGCGGTAGCGTTCTCGCTTCCCACGCCCGGGTTCCCGGGTTCGATTCCCGGCGGGGTCAGGGATTTTCTCTGCCTCGTGATGGCTGGGTGTTGTGTGATGTCCTTAGGTTAGTTAGGTTTAAGTAGTTCTAAGTTTTACGGGACTGATGACCATAGATGTTAAGTCCCATAGTGCTCAGAGCCATTTGAACCATTTTAAACTACACTCCTGGAAATTGAAATAAAAACAACGTGAATTCATTGACCCAGGAAGGGGAAACTTTATTGACACATTCCTGGGGTCAGATACATCACATGATCACACTGACAGAACCACAGGCACATAGACACAGGCAACAGAGCATGCACAATGTCGGCACTAGTACAGTGTATCTCCACCTTTCGCAGCAATGCAGGCTGCTATTCTCCCATGGAGACGATCGTAGAGATGCTGGATGTAGTCCTGTGGAACGGCTTGCCATGCCATTTCCACCTGGCGCCTCAGTTGGACCAGCGTTCGTGCTAGACGTGCAGACCGCGTGAGACGACGCTTCATCCAGTCCCAAACATGCTCAATGGGGGACAGATCCGGAGATCTTGCTGGCCAGGGTAGTTGACTTACACCTTCTAGAGCACGTTGGGTGGCACGGGATACATGCGGACGTGCATTGTCCTGTTGGAACAGCAAGTTCCCTTGCCGGTCTACGAATGGTAGAACGATGGGTTCGATGACGGTTTGGATGTACCGTGCACTATTCAGTGTCCCCTCGACGATCACCAGTGGTGTACGGCCAGTGTAGGAGATCGCTCCCCACACCATGATGCCGGGTGTTGGCCCTGTGTGCCTCGGGGTCGTATGCAGTCCTGATTGTGGCGCTCACCTGCACGGCGCCAAACACGCATACGACCATCATTGGCACCAAGGCAGAAGCGACTCTCATCGCTGAAGACGACACGTCTCTATTCGTCCCTCCATTCACGCCTGTCGCGTCACCACTGGAGGCGGGCTGCACGATGTTGGGGCGTGAGCGGAAGACGGCCTAACGGTGTGCGGGACCGTAGCCCAGCTTCATGGAGACGGTTGCGAATGGTCCTCGCCGATACCCCAGGAGCAACAGTGTCCCTAATTTGCTGGGAAGTGGCGGTGCGGTCCCCTACGGCACTGCGTAGGATCCTACGGTCTTGGCGTGCATCCGTGCGTCGCTGCGGTCCGGTCCCAGGTCGACGGGCACGTGCACCTTCCGCCGACCACTGGCGACAACATCGATGTACTGTGGAGACCTCACGCCCCACGTGTTGAGCAATTCGGCGGTACGTCCACCCGGCCTCCCGCATGCCCACTATACGCCCTCGCTCAAAGTCCGTCAACTGCACATACGGTTCACGTCCACGCTGTCGCGGCATGCTACCAGTGTTAAAGACTGCGATGGAGCTCCGTATGCCACGGCAAACTGGCTGACACTGACGGCGGCGGTGCACAAATGCTGCGCAGCTAGCGCCATTCGACGGCCAACACCGCGGTTCCTGGTGTGTCCGCTGTGCCGTGCGTGTGATCATTGCTTGTACAGCCCTCTCGCAGTGTCCGGAGCAAGTATGGTGGGTCTGACACACCGGTGTCAATGTGTTCTTTTTTCCATTTCCAGGAGTGTAGTTCAGTATGATGATGAAAAATGTTCACTTTTCAATTATCAACCGAGACTGTCAATCTTGAGTCGATTGCGTGTCATGAATTTTAGAGGTGGTTTTCTAAAAGCCAGAGGGCAGGGGGGAGGGGGTGAGAGGAGAGAGATTAAATGAAAATACGTTAGTCTTTCATTTAGGTTTTACACGAACAATCTACCAAATATGACATGAAGGAGCTGGCCGTGTCTGAGGTATCTTTCTTATTAAGTTGTTGGTTTTCATTGCGTGTATATCATCAATAAACTGAAGAGCTGTTCGAAAGTGTCCACATTTGTGGACAATCTGCCAATATTTAATTGTGAACTGCAGAGTAGCGAAGTAGACGTTCCTATTTAATACATACTTTACAAGGTGTACTATTTGCAATCCTTGTTGAATAGTGGTGCATTGCCCTCGTTGCCAGGTTGCCTATCTACTGCTGCCAGGGGCAACAAAAATATCGTTTTCAGTATTTCATGTAATTATTGACAGAATTTAAAAACTGAAACCTCCGATGGTAACAGGGATAATGTGTCACCCGAGCGGTAGTTTGCTTCATCTGTTAGGTTGGCTACAGTGGTCTTACTTTTCTGTCGTACCCGTCTATTTCTTTGTCATTGTGGCGTAAATTAGTTACTGGTGAGTTACCTTCAGCCGTTACTTTGAATAATCCTTGGGTTTATAAGTCACCTGTGTTGTTGTTGAAATTTCTTAGCTAGCTTTCATATGTTTTCCAAGTGCGAAATCTGTCGATAACAGTGAACATGACTTTCTTTCAAGTGACGAAGATAATTTAGAAATACAATCTGAACAGAATTCTGAGATTGAAACTGCAACTCCAGAAGATAGTTGTGAGGAGGAGGAGACATTATCAATGAACACAGTCAAAGGTAGGAATGGATTTTTACTGTCTAAAGTACGGCCAAAGAAAAGTAAATCGCAAAGTCGAAAAACTGTGAAAATTCCTGAAGTTGCTAACTCCGCTCAGTAGATTAATTCTGAGATAGATGCCCTCAAAATATTGTTAGATACAAGTAAAGCTGAGATTATTCTAACTGTTACAGACGAGGAAATCCAAAGAAAACCACACATATATGCTGACCAGAGATTTCCTGATTGTAGGGGTAGGGAAGAAATATGCACACTAATGGCTTTATGTGCCAGCTAGCAGAAATGATGGTAACCTTAATACTGAAGAAATGTGGTCTGACTCACCAGTGTACAAATATATTATGTCTCAAATGTTTGAGGGGATAAGACCAAGATAAGCAGGGAAGATATGTTTTCACCTATTCTTGAGCTCAGCAGAGGTTTTGTAACCAACTGCAGCGCAAGTTATTCTCTTCATATGTATGTAACAATGGATGAGCAGCTTTTAGGATTCCGTGACAAATGCCCTTTCCTTGTTTACACACTGGATACATGATAAATACGGCATCAGAGTAATCACAACTCGGCCTCAATAGCTGCGGGGTCGACACGGCAAATTGCTACCCGAAGGGACCCGTGTTCGATTCCCGGCCGGACTGGAGGATTTTTTCGCTCGGGGACTGGTTGTGTTGTCCTTATCTTCATATCTTCATAACACAGTTTGACAATTTATTGTTGGTACGATGAGGAAAAAATAAGGTGGAATCCCCACCAAGTTTCTTACCATAAAAAGGAAGAAACTACTGTCCTCTGAATTAGCTTTTAATCAGAAAAAACACTTGCATCCTTCACTCTTAAAACTCAAAATCTGTAGTAGTTTTGTCTACGATGTTAATGCTCCTGATGTTGATCACACAACAAAGAATAGTTTTGTAATAGTGCCAAAGGAAGACTGTATGTATTTGACAAAGTTGCGCAGGCATACTCTGTTTCAAGGGGCACACGACACTGGTCACTTCGAATGTATTGTGGAATTTTAGACCAGGCAGCAATAAATGCTTTCTCTTCTGCGTAAAATGACAGCAACAGTTGAAAAGAAAAAGATTTTATAAAGAATCTTGGATTTAAACTTGTTTCACCACTCATGCGCCGGCGCCTAGAGGAAAGATTTGCTAGGGGAACTGTCGGAGGAAAATGTAACATCACTTCTGGTAATCGAGAGAACTAAGAACCGCCAATATCAAGGACAGATATCCTCAAATCGGCAGAAGAAAGCGAGATGTCATGTGTGCTTTTGATAAAAGACAGAAAAGTGAAATTAGCTTGCGTGAAACGTGACAGACCTGCATATAATGGCCGTAGATAAGAAATTTGCGTATCTCCTTTCCTTAAAGCACAATGTCCCAATAATCGTTATTAAATTGTTCTAGTGATTGTATGTCAATAAGAATGCTAATACCTTCCACTGTACCAATTTTCACGCTAAAAGTTTTTTGATGTTGCAACCAGGAACAAAACAAAACATTGGGGTGACGAATCACCCGTGTTATCATTGAGTGCTGTACTATTCATATTACCAGCGGAGGGCAATGTAAGTTAAGATGTGCAGTTACCTCGACTATATTCATCCAGTATTTGAGAACGGGAGCACTTAGTGACTTCCAGTAACCTTTAAACATAATTTCAAGCATTTACGAAACTTTTTATGGCATACGTGCTTAACGTCGCATATTTAACATATTAACTCATTTGTAAAGTAATTAGACGTTTGAAGCTGTTTTATATATGGGATTTCGATTCTTTAAAGAATCGGTGGATTATTGGTTATTCGGAACCTGCAATAATTTCAAAATTAACTGGAACGTCCCATTTTCAGGGAAAAAATTATGTAGAATTTCGATCTATATGTAAATTAACAGTATATATTATTTGCGAGCCATTCTGTTATTCCTGCATCTATTGTTCTTATCCGCGTGCAGCTGTAGAATTGTGTGTTCTTTAGTTGGAGATTCTGTCTGCTGCCGCGGCGCAGTATCGATGCGCCACGGGCAGAACCTACAGTGCCATCTAGCGGCAACCCGGGGAACCTCGTCCAGCACTCACGTACCCCACATAATAGGAGGCTGCGGTTTGTTATAATGTTGCCCTAGAGGTTGGCGAGCAGTAACTAGACCCTGTGCTACCACTGCTTTGTGATTTATTAACCATGAGGTGTTTGTACCAGCCATCAGATTGTCAGTTACTTACGCAGAACTGTCGTATTCCGGGTTTTCTCTAGATTGTTAATTTCCTACTTAGTTTCAAATTGGATTTAAAAATATTTCACGACGGAAATATAAGCAACATTGCCTACAAACGAAAAAATACTACCTTGGTTCTCTATATTTCCATATCCCTAAATTATGAATTTTATACATCAAGAATTGGAACATCTAAACAGGTGTCTTTGGTTTTCTTTGGATACTGTTCAATCTACCAAGAATATTAAATCATCAGTAACCGTTAATCTGCGCAAGAAACGGGCAAAGACATCCTGTACGTCTTGTTAAAGCAATCATTTCGGTATTCTCTAGAAGTTGTTTACGAAACCATGTGGATTCCATGTTCACCAATTGCCCATAGCAACAAGATGATTTTTTCTATGACGCACACGTTTTGAAAGATTGCATAGCTCTGCTGACATAAACCGGGTAAAAGATAAATAAAACATCAGCATTGACTTTTTAATGTGGTTAATAGCTTCTTTTTGGTTAGCCAAAACAGCCTTATTTTTCTGCAGGTTAAGAGTGACAAACTTCTAGCATTGCCATGTAGAAACTTTGCGTAATTGCATAAAAACTGTATGCCAATTTACTAAATTAGCTTAGACCTATATTTGTCTACATTTCCTGCAGCACAAATAGTATTGTTACAAAATAAACCTGCTATAAGTAACCAGAAGCCTTATTCCTCCTGCCACCGAACTTTACTAATTCCCACTATACCTAGCTTTAACCTATCCTGCAGCACAAATGGTATTGTTACGAAATAAACCTGCTATAAGTAACCAGAAGCCTTACTCCTCCTGCCACCGAACTTCACTAATTCCCACTATATCTAGCTTTAACCTATCCATGTCCCTTTTTAAATTTTCTAACCTACCTGCCCGATTAAGGGATCTGACATTCCACGCTCCGATCCGTAGAACGCCAGTTTTCTTTCCCCTGATGACGGTGTCCTCCTTAGTAGTCCCCGCCCGGAGATCCGAATGGGGGACTATTTTACCTCCGGAATATTTTAGCCAAGAGGACGCCATCATCACTTAACCGTAGAGTAAAGCTGCATGTCCTCGGGAAAAATTACAGCTGTACTTTCCCCTTGCTTTCAGCCGTTCGCAGTACCAGCACAGCAAGGCCGTTAGTGTTACAAGGGCAGATCAGTCAATCATCCAGACTGTTGCCCCTGCAACACTGAAAAGGCTGCTGCCCCTCATCAGGAACCACATGTTTGTCTGGCCTCTCAACAGATACCCCTCCATTGTGGTTGCACCTACGGTACGGCCATCTGTATCGCTGAGGCACGGAAGCCTCCCACCAATGGCAAGGTCCATGGTTCTGTAATCGCTAATATACAGGGTGAGTCACTGACTATTGCCACCAAGAATAACTGCGAAGGTATGATAGTAGCTGGAAAGATCGTCGGAATAATGTTACGAGGGCAGTTCAATAAGTAATGCAACACATTTTTTTCTGAAACAGGGGTTGTTTTATTCAGCATTGAAATACACCAGGTTATTCCCCAATCTTTTAGCTACACAACACTATTTTTCAACGTAATCTCCATTCAATGCTACGGCCTTACGCCGCCTTGAAATGAGGGCCTGTATGCCTGCACGGTACCATTCCACTGGTCGATGTCGGAGCCAACGTCGTACTGCATCAATAACTTCTTCATCATCCGCGTAGTGCCTCCCACGGATTGCGTCCTTCATTGGGCCAAACATATGGAAATCCGACGGTGCGAGATCGGGGCTGTAGGGTGCATGAGGAGGAACAGTCCACTGAAGTTTTGTGAGCTCCTCTCGTGTGCGAAGGCTTGCGTGAGGTCTTGCGTTGTCATGAAGAAGGAGAAGTTCGTTCAGATTTTTGTGCCTACGAACACGCTGAAGTCGTTTCTTCAATTTCTGAAGAGTAGCACAATACACTTCAGAGTTGATCGTTTGACCATGGGGAAGGACATCGAACAGAATAACCCCTTCAGCGTCCCAGAAGACTGTAACCATGACTTTACCAACTGAGGGTATGGCTTTAAACTTTTTCTTGGTAGGGGAGTGGGTGTGGCGCCACTCCATTGATTGCCGTTTTGTTTCAGGTTCGAAGTGATGAACCCATGTTTCATCGCCTGTAACAATCTTTGACAAGAAATTGTCATCCTCAGCCACATGACGAGCAAGCAATTCCGCACAGATGGTTCTCCTTTGCTCTTTATGGTGTTCGGTTAGACAACGAGGGACCCAGCGGGAACAAACCTTTGAATATCCCAACTGGTGAACAATTGTGATAGCACTACCAACAGAGATGTCAAGTTGAGCACTGAGTTGTTTGATGGTGATCCGTCGATCATCTCGAACGAGTGTGTTCGCAAGCTCCGCCATTGCAGGAGTCACAGCTGTGCACGGCCGGCCCGCACGCGGGAGATCAGACAGTCTTGCTTGACCTTGCGGCGATGATGACACACGCTTTGCCCAACGACTCACCGTGCTTTTGTCCACTGCCAGATCACCGTAGACATTCTGCAGGCGCCTATGAATATCTGAGATGACCTGGTTTTCCGCCAAAAGAAACTCGATCACTGCCTGTTGTTTGCAACGCACATCCGTTACAGACGCCATTTTAACAGCTCCGTACAGCGCTGCCACCTGTCGGAAGTCAATGAAACTATACGAGACGAAGCGGGAATGTTTGAAAATATTCCACAAGAAATTTCCGGTTTTTTCGACCAAAATTGGCCGAGAAAAAAAAATGTGTTGCATTACTTATTGAACTGCCCTCGTACATGGAATAATGGGGGCCATAATATGACGTTGGTTTTTCGTTGCTAGGTGGGGTCGCGTCAGAGATAAACTTTTTTTTAATGGGATGCTACAGTTTTGTACTTATTTCCTGATAGCGGCTATCGAGATGAATCGAATGATTTGTAACTGTAAGGTCTTTGAAGGTCAACGAAGGTCACAAAGGTGGAATGAACGTCCATTTACAGAAGGTGTTCAAAGTTATGACCATTGGTATCAGTGCAGTACTGCAATCTTCTTATCATGGATTGAGTGGTATTTCTTATCACATCAGCACTTATCGAAGCACATGCTTTGACAATTCTCTCGTATATCGTGTAAATAGTAAATATTCGCCGAGTACGGCGTATCCATCTAACGTGCCATTGACATGTAAACACCATTCGATGGTTTCGCAATACAACACTAATAGGAACGGTAAGACTAGTATCGTCGAATCAAGCGAATGTGAGTAGCGTATTTCTTCGAAGAACAAGTCGATATGCTTCTCATTTAGGGAGAATGCCAACGAAATTCAGTGAGAGCTAGAGACTTATACGCTGAAAGATATCCTCAACATACCCTACACGTCGTACATTTAAATATTTGTATGATAAATTAAGATGGTTGGTTGGTTGGTTTTGGGGAAGGAGACCAGACAGCGAGGTCATCGGTCTCATCGGATTAGGGAAGGACGGGGAAGGAAGTCGGCCGTGCCCTTTGAAAGGAACCATCCCGGCATTTGCCTGGAGCGATTTAGGGAAATCACGGAAAACCTAAATCAGGACGGCCGGACGCGGGATTGAACCGTCGTCCTCCCGAATGCGAGTCCAGTGTCTAACCACTGCGCCACCTCGCTCGGTAAATTAAGAACAACTGGATCTTTAACACATCGGAAACATGTCCCACAAAGGAAAGTTACTAATGAAGAAACGGAAATTGGTACTCTCGCCAGTGTAGTTCGATATCCTTGTGTTAGTTCGCGTCAAATCACAAGGGACTCTGACTAGCATGAGCCAGATAGTGTTGTCCGTGTTCTGCAACGCCATAAATATCATCATATCAGTCTGTACCAAGAATTAATTGGTACGGACTGTATGCGTCGCATTGAATTCTGCCAATGGGCTCAACTTCAGATTCAGAGGGATGACACATTTATTAATTTGATTTTATTTACTGACGAGGCTACATTCACGAATCATGAAAATGTTAATTTGCATAAAATGCATTATTGGGCAACTGAAAATCCATGTTGGCTGCGGCAATTTGAACACCAAAAACCGTGGTCGGTGAATGTATGGTGTGGAATTCTCGAGGTCAGAATTATAGGCCCCTATTTTATCGAAGGAAATCTTAATGGTAGGAAGTACACCAAATTCCTGCAAGAAACATTAGGTCTGTTATTGGAAGAAATACCTGTAGGAACAAGGAACAGAAAGTGGTATCAACACGATGGGTGTCCTGCACATTTTTCGCCGATGGCTAGAAATGAGTTCCAGAGACAATCCCCAAATCGTTGGATTGGACGCGGAGGAGATATGTCGTGGACGGCTCGTTCACCAGACTGGACGGCTCTGGATTTTTTCTTGTGGGGATTCGTAAAAGACATTGTTTATAAAGACGTTCTTTCGGAGTTATTCTTGGTGGCAATAGTTTGTGAGTCACCCTGTATAAAAGCGATTTTAATACGTTCGCTTGTACTTTGTATGATCTTATGATGTGACAACCGCAGGCGTATGCATATTTTTTTTCGTAATCTTGTTTTTTAAAAAAAATCAGCTCTTATTTTTTTTACGCTTACTTGTGTTCTAAAAATATTGCCTTCAAATTCTGCACGGAGGAATAACAAATGAATACAAAGTCGCTGTTTTTGCCCTTCCTCACCTATTGTCCTAGCACACCACCTCCCCCCTCCCCCACCACCCCCACCGCAACCACCATCACCCACCACCACCACCACCACCACCACCACCACCACCACCACCCGTGTCCCCCTCTCTCTCCCGCCGCCGCCCAAGCCCTAAATGAAGGACACACGACAAAATTTAATTTCAGTCTCTTTCACCATCTGACGGCAAGATATATCCGTATTTCATTGACGTGTTTTTGTACGCTTTTTCGTGATGTTCACTGTGCATAAAAGTAGAGTTTATACACTGGAGTAAAAAAAAATCACAACACCAAGAAGGAAGTTGTTCGAGATAAACGAAAGTTGGTAGGCGTGTTTCTACATCTGAAAGATGGTGTCTGTTCAAATTTCGCGCCAGTCACGTAAGAGTGGAGCTAGTAGCGCCACTATGAGGATGCAAATGGGGTTTGCTTCAAATACGAGCTGTAGCCGTCGTTGGCGTTAGTTACTCTTGAGACTGGACGTGGTGAGTTCGTGTTAGTCAAGAACGCCTTTAATGGCGACAATGACGCCGTTATAAACACATCAGTGACACTCAGATGGTAGAGCACTTGCCCGCGAAAGGCAAACGTCCCGAGTTTGAGTCTCGGTCTGGCACACAGTTTTAATCTGCCAGGAAGTTTCATATCAGCGCACACTCCGCTGCAGAGTGAAAATCTCATTCTGGAAACATCCCCCAGGCTGTGGCTAAGTCATGTCTCCGGAGTATCCTTTCTTTCAGCAGTGCTAGTTCTGCAAGGTTCGCAGGAGAGCTTCTGTAAAGTTTGGAAGGTAGGAGACGAGGTACTGGCAGAATTAAAGCCGTGAGGACGGGGCATGGGTCGTGCTTGGGTAGCTCAGATGGTAGAGCACTTGCCCGCGAAAGGTAGAGGTCCCGAGTTCGAGTCTCGGTCTGACACACAGTTTTAATCTGCCAGGAAGTTTCATATCAGCGCACAATCTCTTCCTGGACCTCGCAGGAGGAACATCAAACTTCTCGCAGCCCTATTACATGACCTCTTTTATGTAATAGGGCTACGAGAAGTTTGATGTTCCTCCTGCGATATTGCAGAAAGACGTGGTAGGAATGTAGGCACTGTACATGATTGCTGCCAGCGGTGGTCACGAGAGTGTACGCTCACAAAAAGACCGGGTCCGGACGGCTACCGTAGATGGCACTACCGACAGGGAAAACCATCAGGTTCGGCATGCTTGGATTCCAGTCATTACTAATGTACCAGCATATCACAGTTGCAATGGCTTGTGCCACCCATCTAATAACCTGTGCTCGTGCAATGTCAATCACTTACATATATTACCTAGACAAAAGTATTCCCGAAATTTCATTGCTTTACATTAATTATTTTTTGAGGTTGTGTTTTTTTTTCCGTCAGTGTAGATTATGGCGAAATTATTTGTGGATTATTGTCACATCTGAAGATTCCTAAACTCGTAATGTGAATGTTTATAGTAACGTTCAAGAAAAGTGCTCATAACTTTTTGTATTTTTAAAACAACTTTATCTGTGGAACGAAATAGTAATTGCTTTAATGTATCTTTCGGTGCAACCAAACGCTCTACAACATTGCGCCATCGTAATGAAGAAACCTTTATTAAAAGTACCAGGATTAAGATGAAGGCCGGCCGTTGTGATCGAGCGGTTCTAGACGCTTCTGTCCGGAACCGCGCCGCTGCTACGGTCGCAGGTTCGAATCGTGCCACGGGCATGGATGTGTGTGATGTCCTTAGGTTAGTTAGGTTTAAGTAGTTCTAAGTTATGGGGAACTGATGACCTCAGATGTTAAGTCCCATAGTGCTTAGAAAAAATGACTCAAATGGCTCTGAGCGCTATGGGACTTAACATCTGTGGTCATCAGTCCCCTAGACTTAGGACTACTTAAACCTAACTAACCTAAGGACTTCACACACAGCCATGCCCGAGGCAGGATTCGAACCTGCGACCGTAGCATTCTCGTGGTTCCGGAGTGAAGCGCCTAGAACCGCACGGCCACCGCGGCCGGCATAGTGCTTAGAGCCATTGGCACCATTTGCATTAAGATGAAGGTAAGTTAAACAGTATTCGCCAGCTAACTTATGTCAACACCAATCAACTGATCGAGGTGTTGGTTTCAATATAAGACATCGTGAGCGGTCTATGTCATATGTGGTCAAGTTTGTAACCAATAATGTGTATCTGGGGTGCGATAGGAAGACATATCTGTCCATAACGGCGGTCGGCCAGCAAACTGCATGCCGAAACACAACTGTTTCTCAGGGATAGCACGAAATTTCTCAAGAAGATATTCAGAGTCGTATTGCTTCCATGGCATAAGAAATACATTCCAAGACAAAGATAAACACGAATTATCAGAATGGGACGGAAATAGGTAGATGTGACATACATGTATAGAATAACAAATGATTACTTTTTCGTAAAACTGAATGATTTATTGATGAGACAGAGCTTCACAAACTCAGCAAATCAGTAACGAGTTGGTCCACCTCTGATCCCTATGCTATCATTTTTGCTGCTTTGCATTGATTGACTGAGTTGTTGACTGCCCTTCTGAAGGATATCGTGCCAAATTCTGTCCAATTGGCGCGTTACATCGTCAAAATCCTGAGCTGGTGAGAAGGTCCTGCCCATAATGCTCCAAACGTTCTCCTTTATGGGGTGGGGGTGGGGGAGATGGGAGATCCGGTGACTTTGCCAGGGTTTCGTGAGCACGAAGGCAAGCAGTACAATACCTCGCCGTCTGCGAGCGGGCATTATCTTGCTGAAATGTACGACCAGTATGGCTTGCCATGAAGGGCAACAAAACATGATGTAGAATACCGTCGAAGTGCTGCTTGCTGTTAGGGTGCCGAGGATGACGATCAAAAAATGCAAATGTCTCTGAGCACTATGGGATTTAACATCTGTGGTCATCAGTCCCCTAGAACTTAGAACTACTTAAACCTAGGACTTAAGATCTGTGGTCATCAGTCCCCTAGAACTTAGAACTACTTAAACCTAACTAACCTAAGGACATCACACACATCCATGCCCGTGGCACGATTCGAACCTGCGACCATAGCGGTCACGCGGTTCCAGACTGAAGCGCCTAGGACCGCACGGCCACACCGGACGGCGATGACTATCAATTGGGTCCTGCTATGAAATGGGGTGGTACTCCACACCATCACTCCAGGATGTCCCACCGCGTCTGTGGCGCCTCCAGAAACGTCTTCACTGGTCATCGGGGTTCAGTTCGAAGCGGGATTCACCACTGTAGACAGCTGTACTCCAGCCAATAAGATTGGGTCCGCACATGGAGAGGGTTTCTACTGCTTGTCTTCGTGTTTGTCAAATCCTACCGTGGCCAACAAGGTCGCCAAATCTTACCCCAGTTGAGAACGTTTGGACCATTATGGGCATGGTCCTCCAAAAACATTTCGGGGTTTTCACTAACGCGCCAAATTGACAGAATTTGGCACTATATCTCAGGAATACATCCAACAACTCTATCAATCAATGCCCAGCCGAATAACTGCTTGCACAAGGGCCAGAGATGAACCATTGCGCTATTGATTTGCTCAGTTTGTGAAGTTCTTTCTCTTGAATGAATTGTCCATTTTTCTCTTAAATCGTTATCATCTGTGTATCTGTATATGTGCATCACATCTACCGGTTTCCGTCCCGTTTTTGCTCTATCGGTGACAGCCCGTGTAAATGGAAACGAGGAAGCAGCTTTTCGGAGAGCGGATAGCTGCGTGGGATACAGGCGCAGGTGGCGTGCGCGACGCATAGACACCGCAGGGAGCGGCCGTATGCAAAGCAGCCAGACACGTGCGAGCCGCGGCGAGAAAGCGTGTTTATGGCGGCCATTCCTCCGGCACGCATTACGAGGTCGCATCATCTCTGCGGCTCTCGTAAAAAAACTTTCCTTATATAAGTTGGCGGCGCTTCTGTGCCTGACAGCCGCTCTTACCTCGCAGCTTGTTGTTGCTTCTCATCGCAAAACATAATTGCAGCGAGCTTTTTTTTTTTTTTAGGGGGGGATGAGGGGCGGGGGTCGATGAAGGGGAAGTAAGCGGTAATCAGTTGCTGCGCATAGCCAGGGCGTTGAAGATTCATGCACATATTACTTATAATTCTTCCCAGTCGGCAGTGCCCATATGGAGCCACTGTCTTATTTTAGTGATAATAAAGTATATACGAATAACCAGCGGCGGGCTCACATGACGCTATCGCGCTCCGGTACATAATTGAGCACGTGCCAGATGGCTAGAATCTGGCACGACACCTCTCAGGAGCTCATCAGTCAATACCAAGGCGACTAAATGCTTCCATAGTGACCAGAGCTGGATCAAAGCGTTGGTGATTTGCTCAATTTTTGAATAAATCATCCAATTTTTCTAAAATTGTAATCTTTTGTTTGTCTGTGCATGTAGATCACATCTACCAATCTCAGTCGTATTTGCATAATTCCTTCGTGGTGCGTCGTTTTCTTTGTCCTTGACTTAGAATGTAGATATCACTGAGGGCATTTATTATTATTATTATTATTATTATTATTATTATTTCTTTACTTTCTCAGACGTTAAGTCTGGTTAAGAATGGAAAGTGACGCGGACCTTGATCAAGCGTCACTTCCTATTAACTGTACGGTATGTGTTATATTGCATTTAGGAACTTTCGGGTAATTGAACATGTATCAATAATTACGGATTTCTGTAGTTGTATATATATGTTTGGATGTAGCTGTATTATTATTATTATTATTATTATTATTATTTCATTGAGGTCATCGAGGACCACGTCAAGTGTTGTTACATTTCGCAATGAACGTTTCTGTCTTTGGATTTCCTTCATTCCTTGTGAGTGGACTTGCCTACGCTCCTCCGTCCATGAACATCGCATCTTCTTTTCGATAGCTCGTCGCTCGTCTCGGTGGAGGCGTTCGTCACAGTTTTCTAGCGGAAGAGATCCCTGTAACTGGAGGCTTCGGGTTTGATTTGTAGGAGTCGGAGGTGTTCTTTGGTATTTCTAAAGCAGGGCGTTGTGGTTTTGAAGTTAGAATAAAACAGGTGAAAGATCTTCTTTATCAGTGTTTCTCGTCCATTCGTTTGAGATGACCGTAAAATCGAACACGAATTGTGGTTGTAATTTACTCTCTTTTGTCATAGACATCCTTGCTGGATCTGTTTCGTTGGATGCCATTCTTTCAATTTGTTCCTATGATTGCTCTAATGATTTTGCGCTCTTTTTTCCAGTTCTTTGAGGAGGCCTATATTTCCGTTTTGGGTTATTGTTTCGGTGCGTGCACAACTACTGGTTTCAGAACCGGTTCATAGTGATGCATATTATTATGCTTGTGGGTGGTGCGCAACATTTGATATGCAATTTGTAGTTTACGTGCTGTTCTTTAAGTGCTTTCTTGTCCAGTCCGTTTTTCACAATTATTTCACCAAGATTCTTAAATGTTTCTACTCTGCTGATGTTTTGCACATTTCGTCCGCATTTTTTGCGTTTTTTGGGGGGTGGGGACGGTGTGGCGGCATATTTGGTGTCAATTTTTGCTTCTGTTTCTTTTCAAATCTCATCTTCATGTCAGTTTGCCCAGCGTTTACTTTATGTGGTGTCACCGTCAGACACCACACTTGCTAGGTTGTAGCTTAAATCGGCCGCGGTCCTCTAGTACATGTCGGACCCGCGTGTCGCCACTGTGTTATCGCAGACCGAGCGCCACCACATGGCAGGTCTCGAGAGACTGACTAGAACTCGGCCCCAGTAGTACGGACGACCTAGCAAGGCGCAGTTATCCATATCTGGAGAGAGTCTCACTTGTGTTCACCACAGAGATGTACAAGAAGAAATTAAAGATAAGTATATAAGAAGCTCCGTTCTTTTCTTTATAGCTTTTACCACATATCCTGTTTCAGATTTAACGCAAGACGGCGTGAGTTGACGCGTGCCCTATCGGCTACTTCATTGTGGACTGGCTGCTCTTGTCAGTCCACAACACTTTAAACAGATCGATTTGAATCGCAGCAGTTTCTACGTCGTTTGACAAAGTGGCTATATCGTCCGCCAAAATCAGACACTCTACCAAGACTCCCTTGGATTTAGTTCACATTCTCATCGGGTTATAGTCGGTTTACAACAGTCTAGTTTGCCAGGTCCTTAAGGATATTTTCAAGAAAACAGTTAGAAAGCATCGGAGACTCCATCGTCTTATCCGACTCCTATTTATGTTATTACAGACATCGGTTTACAAATTTTTCAGATAACTTTTAGAAACAAGCAACACGAAAGTCAGTTTTCATGAAAATTGCAAGAGATTTAAAAAAATGTGGAGCTGTGTTTAATATAACTTTCACATATATGCCAACGTGTATCCTAGCGTCCGGACAGGCTGCGGAAAACATTTCCAACCACGTAAAGGCATTGTCCCATAGGCTAATCGTACACGCCAACGACAAATCTGACACAATTCCTGAGGAGAACTGTCGAAGTACAGGAAGTTGAGTAAGGAATACAGAAAGGGAAAGATCCTCCACTAAGACAAAAAGATAACAGAGCGACTGGCTTTCCGGAACACGGACGGAAACAATGAAAGAAGCAGCATTCTCTTTTTATACGCTCGAATAGACAGTCTGCAAACCTGGGTTCTCAATGGAACCAATGCTTCTCAAGTTACATGTTCCGGCTAGCCACAGCTGAGACGGAAGAACCAGGAAAGACGGTAACAAACCCTTTCAGATCCGAGCTTACTCGAGGCTCTTCGTCTTGAAGCTACTTTCTTACGTGAACGTTGGCTGTGAAATTTGGAAATTTATATATACAAACATTTAAAGCTTCTATATGAGACGCGGGGGGGGGGGGCTCCTCATTAAACCGCTCTTCCTTTCCCTTATCACTTATCTGCCGAAAACGTGATCAATTTGTAATAGTTCCAGCTGTTTTGAAGTGCGTCCGTCCATCATAGACGAGGAAAATGGTTTCAAAAACCTTGGCGATAGTCTTACGGAGTTCCTCTGAACTATGGCCACTCTAAATGAGACAGAAATACCAAATTACACACTGACCCTATTCGCGCGTGCAATGTATGAAATCACGGCTGCAGATGTCCGCGGCTCGTGGTCTTCCGATAGCGTTCTCGCTTCCCTCACTCGGGGTCCCGGGTTCGATTCCCGGCGGGGTCAGGGATTTTCTCTGCCTCGAGATAACTGAGTGTTGTGTGTATTTCATCCTCATTTACTCGCAAGTCGCCGTAGTGGCGTTAAAGAACTTGTGGAGCGGCGGACGAACCGCGTCGCGAGGGGTCTCCCGGCCACCAATCCCACACGCTCATTCATACGTCTGCAGATGAATCCGCTTCAGATTTTCAATGATGAGAGTGCAGTGTGATCGTATTCTCTTCATAGGCGAATTCTACCTACGTCACTAAGACGTAGTATTTCGTGGAACTGTTCTTTTACCATACGTAAATGATGATTTATCGGACCCAAATTCTCTTTGTATGAAAACTGTCGCAAAGTTTCCAGACGTAATAAAAATATATAATGCTTCAGTTACCATGATACATTAATTACTAAATGGACCTTATTTAAACCAATAATGAATGCATATCATTTGACGTTTATTACTAACTACAAATACAGCTTTAAAAATTTGACGTGTTAAAGGTAAATAAAATAAAATTAGAAAACAATTTTCACATTTTTCATCATATTATCAGTTATATTTCTGTTCTCAGACCACGTTTCAATTTTTTTCTGCGGTCCATTTACACCGAGGTGACAAAAGTTTGGGAAACCTCCTAATATCGTGTCGGACGTCCTTTAGCCCTTCATATTGCAGCAGCTCAACGTGGCGTTGACTCAACAAATCGTTGGAAACCCAGTGTAGAAATACTGAGTCATCCTGCCTCAACAGCCGTCCACAATTGCGAAAGTGTTGCCGCTGCCGGATTTTGTGCACGAACTGATCTCTCAATTACGTCCCATAAATTTTTGGTGGGATTCATGTCGGGCGATCTGGGTGGCCAAATCATTCGCTCGAACTGTCCAGAATGTTCTTTAAACAAATCGTGAACAATTGTGGCCCAGTGACAGGCGCATTGTCATCCGTAAAAATTCCATCGTTGTTTCGGAACATGAAATTCATGAACGGCTGCAAATTTTCTCCAAGTAGCCAACCATAACATTTCTAATCAATGATCGATTCAGTTGGACCAGATGATCCAGTCCATTCCATGTAAACACAGCCCACAGCATTATGGAGCCACCACAGCTTCGACAGTGCCTTGCTGATAGCGTGTCTTCCTGGGTTCGTCGAGTGTGCGCCACTCGAACCCTACCATCAGCTCAAACCCACTGAAGCAGGGACTCATCTGACCAGGCCACGGTTTTCCAGTCGTGTAGGATTCAACCAATATGGTCACGAGTCGGGGATAGGCGCTCGTGCTGTTGGCAAAGGCACTCGAGACGGTGGACTGCAACAATATGCCATTAGCGCCAAATTTCGCCGCAGTGTCCTAACGGATACGCACCTCGTACGTCCCACATTGCTTTCTGCGGTTATTTCACGCAGTTTTGCTCGTCTGTTAGCACTGGTGGCGAGAGGTAATGGCTGAAATTGGGTATTCTGGGCACATGGTGACGCTTTGGATTTTGAAGTATTAAATTCCCAAACTATATCTGAAACTGAATGTCCCGTGCGCCCAGCTCCAATTGCCATTGCGCTTCAGAGTCAGTTAATTCCCGTCGTACGGTGTTATACGAGGTGTGGCTAGAAAAAAACCGGACTAGTACTGGTGAAACAATAAAACGAATGCAATAAGGCTGAAAGTGGCGTGGCCTGTCACGTGACTCTCGCTCCGCCTACTGTTCGAGTTTCATCTGCCTCCTGCACTCAGTCTGCCCGTGGCGTCTGTTTTAAGTAGTTGACGTTTTGTCTGTGCGTCGGAAAATGTTGAGTGTACAGAAATAACAGCGTGTTAACATCAACTTTTGTTTCAAACTAGGAAAATCTGCAAGTGAAACGTTTGTAATGTTACAACAAGTGTACGGCGATGATTGTTTATCGCGAACACAAGTGTTTGAGTGGTTTAAACGATTTAAAGATGGCCGCGAAGACACCAGTGATGACACTCGCACTGGCAGACCATTGTCAGCAAAAACTGATGCAAACAGTGAAAAAATCGGTAAATTTGTTCGACAAGATCGCCGTTTAACAATCAGAGCAGTGTCTGAGTTAACAGGAGTTGACAAGGAAAGTTTCAACATGAACAAAGTGTGTTCAAAAATGGTTCCAAAGTGTCTCACAATTGAACAGAAGGAACGCCGAAGAATGATTTGTTCTGACATCCTGGAAAACATTGAAAGTGATCCCACCTTCTTACAAAATGTTATTACTTGCGATGAATCGTGGTTTTTTACTTACGATCCCGAAACTAAACGCCAATCGATGCATTGGAAAACTCCTGGTTCTCCACGACAAAAAAAAGCATGAATGTCAAAATCGAAATTCAAGGCAATGATGATTGTTTTTTTTTTTTGACATCAAAGGGATTGTGCACATTTATTGGGTACCAGAGGGACAAACAGTGAATCAGCATTACTACATTAGCGTCCTGGCTACCCTACGTGAGCGAGTACGGAGAAAACGGAACGATTTGTGGAGAAAAAAGTCATGGATCCTTCACCAAGACAATGCCCCAGCTCACAGTGTGTTGTCAGTGAAGACGTTTATGGCAAAACACAACATTCCCATCTTAGATCATCCACCCTACTCACCTGATTTGGCCCCCTGTGACTTTTTTCTTTTCCCTAAAGTCAAGTCAGCTTTGAAAGGAACTAGATTTGAGACTGTTGAAGCAGTAAAAGAAAAAGCGACGGAAGTAATGTATGGACTTACCGAAAATGATCTGCAGCATTGCTACGAACAGTGGAAAATTCGTATGGAGCGGTGTAGAGACCGAGGAGGAGAGTACATTGAAGGAGATAACATGAAATTGTAAATAATTGTAAATAAATGTTTTTTCCAGCATCAGTCCGGTTTTTTTTCTAGCCTCACCTCGTACACGTCGGAAACCATTTAACACGAATCACCTCAGTACAAATGACAGCTGCGCCCATTCACTGCCCTTTTATACCTCGTGTACGCGATACTACTGTCAACTGTATATGATGAAACTTCCTGGCAGATTAAAACTGTGTGCCGGACCGAGAATCGAACTCGCGACCTTTGCCTTTCGCGGGCAAATGCTCTACTATCTGAGCTACCCAAGCACGACTCACGCCCCGTCCTCACAGCTTTACTTCCGCCAGTACACCGTCTCCTACCTTCCAAACTTTAAAGAAGCTCTCCTGCGAAACCTTTCAGAACTAACGCTCCTGAAAGGATATTGCGGAGACATGGCTTAGCCACAGCCTGGGGGTTGTTTCCAGAATGAGATTTTCACTCTGCATTTTCACAGGATAGCTTCTGTGGCTGCGGTGGTTTGGAGAATGCGCAGTCGTAAGAGACCAGGCTGCGGGCGGCCACGTGGCACTACCGATAGGGAAAACCATCGTGGTCGGCGTGTGGCTCTGTCGCATCCTACTGTATCTGCAGCAGCAATTTGAGCAGCGGCTGGCACCACAGTGACACAACGAGCTGTTACAAATCCTTTACTTCGAGGATAGCTCCGAGCCAGACGGCCTGTAGAGTGCATTCCCCTGACCCCAAACCACCACCAGGCTGTGGCTAAGCCATGTCTCCGCAGTATCCTTTCTTTCAGGAGTGCTAGTTCTGCAAGGTTCGCAGGAAGGTAGGAGACGGTGTACTGGCTGAAGTAAAGCTGTGAGGACGGGGCGTGAGTCGTGCTTGGGTAGCTCAGATGGTAGAGCACTTGCCCGCGAAAGGCAAAGGTGCCGAGTTCGCATCTCGGCCCGGCACACACTTTTAATCTGCCAGGGAGTTTCACATCAGCGCACACTCCGCTGCAGACTGAAAATCTCATTCTGAACTGTATATGATACATGCATATCGCTATGCCATGCCATGAGTTTTGTCTCCTCAGCCTAGTTTTTTTTTTTAATATAAATGCAAGTGTAATTGAAAGAATCGAACCAGAAAACATTCACATTGTTCATCGTATTACCAGCTATCTTTCTGTTCACGTTTCAGTTTTTTCTGCAGTCCATTTGTATTTCAAAAAATTCATTTTTGTATAGGAACAACCGACACCATTCCTCTGCAAATATCGAAAATTCTGTTTAGAATATTATAATTTTTTTAGGTTATTCATTTGTAACTTATGCCCGTTACTTTTTAAAATACTCTGAAGGAAAAAAAAAACAAAAGGTTCGATAACGCCTATATAGGAAAAAAGTGTCTGATGCAGTTGTTCAAAATGGTTCAAATGGCCCTGAGCACTATGGGACTTAACATCTTATGTCATCAGTCCCCTAGAACTTAGAACTACTTAAACCTAACTAACCTAAGGACATCACACACATCCAAGCCCAAGGCAGGATTCGAACCTGCGACCGTAGCAGTCCCGCGATTCCGGACTGAAGCGCCTAGAACCGCGGCCGGCTTCTAAAATATTGTGAGGGGAAAAAAACAATGAATCCAGTTGTCAGGACAAATTATGTCGAGACATCCTCCTATGCCTTGCATTCGCGCTAGGGAGCGTGGATAGTTGGACCATCGGTAGAGTACGCTTTCGCTGGTGAAAACGAGTTACACGGCAACTTGTTGTAAGCCTCCTAGTGTGTGTGTGTGTTGGTACGAGTACAGAGCGTCAACAGAAGCAGAGGGGGTGTTCCCTCTCGGCTGTGCTGCCCCCGCGGACCGCATCGACCGCAGAGCGAGCCTAACTGGGTCACCGATCGACTCCGGACAGGGAACACCGCAACCCGGCCTACTGCTAGTCCGGGCCCTCTGCACAGCATATCACAAGGACCGCCTTAGAATCACGCAAAGTCTCCCTTAAAAGAGTCGAGGCGTGAGGTGGGCTACGGCACTCAGTTCACAGGAATCGCATGACAGGAAGGGGGATCAAATGTCCCGCCTCAGTGAACTGCCCATTTGCCAACTGTCTGCGCCTCGGTAGACGGTCGAGCGACGTGTTTGTATTATTTTATTTATGGTTCAAATGGCTCTGAGCACTATGGGACTCAACTGCTGTGGTCATAAGTCCCCTAGAACTTAGAACTACTTAAACCTAACTAACCTAAGGACAGCACACAACACCCAGCCATCACGAGGCAGAGAAAATCCCTGACCCCGCCGGGAATCGAACCCGGGAATATTTTATTTATATACTAGCTGTTTACGGCTCCATGTTGCTGAGACTCAGCCTGGTTAAATGGAGAAAGGGGGATTGGGTATACTTCATCTCCTCTCCCCTGTCTCCGTCCATCTCCTCCAGCGTCCCCTCTCTCTGTCCGTGACGTCCACCCTCTTCTGCTCCTCCCTCTCTACCCGTCAGTCCTTCCCTTCTCTCTCTGCCCGTTACCTACTCCCCCCTTGCTCTGTGCAACTTCTCCTTTCCGCTTTCTATGTTCACTTCGTTCCACCCCTCTGTCCACCTCTTCCTCCTCCTCTCGCTGATCTTGGGTCTTGTTTATTGCTTCTGCAGATCCAGATTCTTCAGTAATATTCAAATCATGAGACGATAAACCATAAATGCAACTTATAACGTTATAAAAGCACTCCGTCTTCAGGCCGTGAGTGGCCTACCGGGACCATCCGACCGCCGTGTCATCCTCCGAGGAGGATGCGGATAGGAGGGGCGTGGGGTCAGCACACCTCTTTCCCGGTCGTTATGATGGTATTCTTGACCGAAGCCGCTACAATTCGGTCGAGTAGCTCCTCATTTGGCTTCACGAGGCTGAGTGTACCCCGAAAATTGGCAACATCGCATTTCGGCTGGATGGTCACCCATCCAAGTGCCGGCCACGCCCAACAGCGCTTAACTTCGGTGATCTCACGGAAACCGGTGTATCCACTGCGGCAAGGCCGTTGCCATTTATAACGTTATACAGCTTATAACATTACACTGATTTACATTTTATTTATTTAGTCATATTTATATGTATTAAAAATATATACTCTACATCCGTCCGAATGTTCATTAGCGTATTGCTTAAAAATTCGAAATAAATCGTTCAAGAACATTTCGAGATTTTTAATAATAACGTTTGCCCGTTTTGTATCACATACACTATGTGATCAAAAGTATCCCGACACCTGGCTGAAAATGACTTACAAGTTCGTGGCGCCCTCCATCGGTAATTCTGGAATTCAGTATCGTGTTGGTCCACCCTTAGCCTTGATGACAGCTTCCACTCTCGCAGGCGTACATTCAATCAGGTGCTGGAAGGTTTCTTGGGGAATGGCAGCCCATTCTTCGCGGAGTGCTGCACTGAGGAGAGGTATCGATGTCGGTCGGTGAGGCCTGGCACGAAGGTGTTCTATAGGATTCAGGTCACGACTCTGTGCAGGCCAGTCCATTACAGGGATGTTCTTGTCGTGTAACCACTCCACCACAGGCCGTGCATTATGACCAGGTGCTCAATCGTCTTGAAAGATGCAATCGCCATCCTAGAATTGCTCTTCAACAGTGGGAAGCAAGAAGAATGACATTCACCGGTGATTCGTCACTCGACACAACGTTTTTCCACTGTTCAATCGTCCAATGTTTACGTTCCTTACACCAAGCCAGGTGTCAAAAAAATGGTTCAAATGGCTCTGAGCACTAAGGGGCTTATCATCTGAGATCATCAGTCCCCTAGAACTTAGAACTGCTTAAACCTAACTAACCTAAGGACATCACACACATCCATGCCCGAGACAGGATTCTAACCTGCGACCGTAGCGGTCGCGCGGTTCCAGACTGAAGCGCCTAGAACCGCTCGGCCACCACGGCCGGCAAGCGAGATGTCGTTTGGCATTTACCGGCGTGATGTGTGTCTTATGAGAAGCCGCTCGACCATGAAATCCAAGTTTTCTCACTTCCTGCCTAACTGTTGCAGTACTTGCAGTGGATCCTGATGCAGTTTGTAATTACTGTGTGATGGTCTGAACAGATGTGTGGCTATTACACATTACGACCCTCTTCAACTGTCGGCGGTCTCTGTCAGTCAGCAGAGGAGGTCTGCCTGTATGCTTTTGTGCTGTACGTGGCCCTTCAAGTTTCCATTTCACTATCACATCGGAACGGTGGACCTAAGGATGTTTAGGAGTGTGGAAATCTCGCGTATAGACGTATGTCACAAGTGACACCCAATCGCCTGACCACGTTCGAAGTCCGTGAGTTCCGTGGAGCTCCCCGTTCTGCTCTCTTACGATGTCTAATGACTACTGAGGTGGCTGATTTGGAGTACCAGGCAGTAGTTGGCAGCTCAATGTACCTAATATGAAAAATGTTTGTTTTGGGGGGTATCCGGATACTTTTGATCACATAGTGTATATATTTATATATTATGTATGTTTTAAAAACGCAGATGAAAACACGCACGTGTTATAATGCAGCGTTGTGTCAAAATTTTAAAGCAATCGGTGAAGAACTTTGGGAGGTTTACGATTTTGTACAAAGGAATATTTACATATATTGATATAGAAATAAATTTCATTTGTGCAGAATCATAAATCTCCCAACATGTTCACCGATTACTTTGAAATTTTGACACAACATTGCAGACACAACATTGCAATCGAATACGCATATATATCGTGGTCTCGCGGTGCCGTCCTCGTTTCCCGAGCACGGAGTCCCGGGTTCGATTCCCGGCGCGGTCAGGGATTTTCACCTGCCTCGAGATGACTCGGTGTTTGTGTTGTCCTCATCATTTCATCATCATTCATAAACGTGGCGAGTTTGGACTGAGCAAAGGTTGGGAATTTGTACGGGTGCTGATAACCGCGCAGTTGAGTGCCCCACAAACCACACATCATCATCATCATCATCATCATCATCATCATCATCATCATCATATATGGGAGAACCGGAGCACCATGTATGTGGGGGGGGGGGGGGGGTTGCGTTGGGAAGATGTATTGCAGCTCGTCCACACGCATCAACTACCATCTAGCATCTATCAACCGCATCGGTAGAGGAATGGAACGCTCTACCGCAAGAGCTCCTTGCCTACCTTGTGGGCAGTATGGGGACACGTTGCAGAGCTTGTATTTCTGTCCGTGGTGATCAGACACCCTATTAAGAACCATATCCTGCCCTTGTAATCTCCAGGGGACCATCATAAATCGCGATGACTTGAGTGTAATGTACTATCTTTAAATAAAAGTGACATTTCAGTTCGGCTCATTGCTTATTTCTTCCAATTACCTAGTGCACTATAGTGTAGCAGTTTCTGTTTGTGTATGGGCCAAGTTTCATTCAACTATGTTACTTGTCAGCGACACGTCACGCGACAGTTACTTTCGTCCTTAAGTTTTGCACACCAGTGTTTTACTTTTTCGTTGAAAGGCTTATTATTTGCATATTCAGTCATGTTCTACAACTAACGCCAATATGATGTCTGTTACATTCAGCCTTCATGGTGTCTCAGTTTTGATGGTCACCTATGCGTCAAGTCAATGTAGTTCCAGCTGACACAGACCAGAGTGTTTTGTCGACATGTGCTGTCTGAACACATCGATGTTATCGCCCGGCCCCTGAAAGCCCTCTCCACAATGCCAGCCGGCTCGCGTCGCTTCTGCCCCCCACTCCACGCCCGTGGTGCCTCCTACTCCTCTCCCTTTTTTCCGTCCCTTCTCTTGTCGAGCGACCAACTTTTCTCCCCTCCTTTGTCGTCTTACGTGTTCTCCGAAGGCAGCCATTTAGAATACCCAAGTGGCTGCCAAAGGGCGCTGAGTTAACTCGGCGGATCTGTTGTCGTCTGCACGACTTTTCCTAGAATGGTATTCGGAGGGGCCTTTTACTACTAACGAAGCTGTCGGAGGCGGATTGGTCGCTCCGAGGAACAAAAGGACCCAACATTAAGTAGGAGCTTCCGGTTCGCAATAAGTTACTCTTCGGCGGTGACTTTAAAAACGAGAACCGCAATACTCTTACTGCTCCGGAGCCAGTTGATCGAGTCGCTTTTATTCGGGGTGCTCAAATACGGCAGGCGTAATGTTTAGTAGATCATTTAGGATGTGAAACGTTTTTTGACAGTTAAGGAAAAACCTAAGAGCGAGTGTTTTTGTTGTATTACAAATTTTCATTTCCTTTTTTCATTTCTTTAATTGAATACTTAAACACGTCATACCTAATATTTTAAAACAGAGCGTACATTTTACAGTTTTCATTATGTAATTACACAAATTTTTCCACATTACAAGCAAATATTGCTTTCAGCAAAGAAAAGTCAAAGTAATAGCAATGAGTTACAAAGAAACTTAAACAAAATAGGAACCCTCAAATTTTTTACAGGAACAGGAGGATGTTAAGCAAAAATGTTAGTAATTTAGAAGAGAGTAAAATCGAGATAGGATGATTGCACGCCACCACTAGTGATCGTAAGGGAAAGATTTGGAATAAAGTCGAGCCGTTTTCTTGCGATTTGACATTACAAGTTTCATATACAATTTTACTGCACATCAATGGTTGGTATTACAAATTAGTTACACTTTTTGAGTGACCCTTAGGCAACAGTGGCCGGTCACTATTTGTAGACTATTACAAAACACACTTCAAACTCTATTTGTTTTGTTGTTATCATTATCAATAATTTATGAAGCTTGACAGCAAGGCACATCTCGAAATGGGGCCATCGTGTTATGTATTTCTCACTAGCAATTTCTTTATTCGAACGTTTCTATGTAGCTGTGTTTCTATGCATTTCTATATCTAATATTATTCTACACATTTATTTAGTTTTGTAGCTAATCTTTTGTTATGTTTGTGTTTCGTCTTATTTTTGTCTGTCACTATGTGATGATTGATTTCCTCTGTCATCAGTGCTGTCATTTTGACTTATGTTTATGTTTGGTGTGAGTACATGTCTATATAGAATCTCTGTCGCCTATTTCTCTTGTAATAATCTTGAAATAGTATCCACAGCTCTGTCTAGATCTGCCTATTGGTCTGGACTCCTGACGGAGTTGTATATGTTGTCATGTGTCATCCTTTGTCGGTTCTTCAATATGTATTGATTTTGCGAAATGGTGTCCAGCTTTCAAGGCCATCTCAGACAATAAGGGACTAACATCCTCAAAGACGCTGTCAAGACGGTGCATAGATTTGGAAGAGATTTAACTCTTATTTCTTTATTTATTGATTTACATGTTCTATTGCCGGCCGCTGTGGCGGAGCGGTTCTAGACGCTTCAGTCCGGAACCGCGCTGCTGCTACGGTCGCAGGTTCGAATCCTGCCTCGGGCATGGATGTGTGTGATGTCCTTAGGTTAGTTAGGTTTAAGTAGTTTTAAGTCCAGGGGACTGATGACCTCAGATGTTAAGTCCCATAGTGCTCAGAGCCATTTGAACATGTTCCATTAAAATATTTTTAGTACTACATGTATGTGTGTGTGTGTGTGTGTGTGTGTGTCTGTGTGAGAGAGTGTGGAGTGGAGTGGAGTATAGCGTAGTGTAATGTTTGTATTGGATGATGATGAGGATGATGATGACGATAGAAGGGAGAGGGCGAATCCTGGTGGCAGCACATAAGCCTACTCGCCAATAACACCAAGGGAGCCGCCAATTTAACGTCCCCATCCGACGGAGGTCACCGTCAGCACTGTCACATGCCTTTACTTCTTGAGACACTGCGTAGACTGGTTTGGTATTTAAACCAGGAGACTGGCGCGAAGCCTGGTGATCAGGAAGTCTTCATGCCACCACCTAGCACCCCCTTTCCGGTCAAATACTGGTTCGAAAACAAGTAGCACTTTTTCCCTAGAATTCGGCCATCCACAATTAAGATGCGTCTTACCTACGGGTGCGCGCGTATAAATACGCAAGCCACCCCAACTGGTGCGTGGAATGTATGTACGAGGCCTGTTCAGAAAGTAAGCTCCGATTGATTGCCAAATTGAAACCACAGTGAACATCAGAAATGTTTTACTTGTAACAATTAGCTACACCTTTCAGCTACTTCTCTACGTAGTCGCCGTTCTGACTTAGACTTTTGTCATAGCGTTGTACCAACTTTTCAATAGCCTCATCATAGAAGGCAGCCGCCAGTGCTTTCCGCCAATTCTCCACGCTGGCCTACACCTCGTTGTCTGTGTCAAAATGTTGTCTTCAAAGACAGCGGTTCATGTGACCAGAGATGAAACTCAGGGGGAGACAATTTCGGACTGTATTGTGGGTAATCTAACATTTCCATTTGAAAACGATGCAGGAGCATCTTCATTGCCCCTGCAGAATGCGGCTGAGAATTGTCTTGAAGAAGAAACAGCACGACAGTTATGTAATGTTAGCTGCATAGCTTCAGGCGAAATTTCTCACCAGGCCCTCGTACTTGGCGGCAGACACTATTTTCTAGACATCTTTACGCACTCACTGCGAGCTCAGAAATGAGAAGAGCGACGTGATGCTAACTGGGGTTATACTAGAGACACTACCCAACACATCTGTGCAAAGCTTTATCGGATTTTCATAGTCGTTTCCATTTCGCGACCGATCGGAGCTTACTTTCTGAACGCCCCTCGTACTAATTAAACTCGAAGCCACAGCATACACTACATCTACAGACAGCAAGCCAACATACGGTGCAAGGCGGAGGGTACCTTGCACCACTACTCCCTTTCCTGCCCCTCTCACAAATAGAGCCAGGGAAAAACGACGATCTGTATGTGTCCGTACGTGCCCTAATTTCTCTTATCTTCGTGGTCCTTACGCGAAATGTACATAGGCGGCAGCAGAATCGTTATGCCGTCAGCTTCAAATGCCGATTCTCTCAACTTTTCTGTAGTATTTCGCAAAAAGGTCGTCTTCCTCCACGCATTCCCATTTGACTTCACGGAGCATCTCCGTAACACTTGGGTGTTTATCGAACCTACCGGTAACAGTTCTAGCAGCTCGCCTCCTAACTGCTTCGGTGTCTTCCTTTAATTCGACCTGCTGTGGACCCCAAACATTTAAGCAGTACTCAAGAAAGGGCCCTTCTTGTGTCCGATACCCAGTCTGCTTTATAGATGAGCTATACTTTCCTAAAATACTCTCAACAAATCGAAAGCCACCATATACAAGTTGTCCCCAGAGGAATGGTCAGTATTCAGCGATATGACAGAAACGCTCATTGGAAGCAAGAAAGGTTGGTAAGCATGGCCTCTAAAACTCACACCTTAAGACCTATGAGCACCTCTTTATGTTTGACACTGTGAAAGAAATCTGTTCTACTGCAACCTCTTTGCTGTCCATGTCGTGAGAGCTAGTAGTATGGACCAAAAGAAGAATAAAAATGTCCAGTAAATATAGACTGTAAAGTGCATTTCTTATCAGATGTAAGCACTTGCTGATCTCCGCTACTGTGAAACACGCCTCGTCTACAGAACCACTGCTCATAGTTCTTAAGGTGCGCATTTAAACCCCATATTTACTAGGCAATTTTTTCTTGCTTCGTTCCATTCTGCCTCCTTCCAAGGTATGGAAAGCAAAGAGATTTGTTTCACAGTATCGAAGATGAAACACTGCTTATAGCTCTTTAAGGTACGCATGTTTGAGCTCATGCTTACAAGACTTTTTTGCTTCGAATGATCGTTCCTGTCATACCTCTGACCATTCCTTCTGGGAAACCGTATATACAGAGGCGTCCAAAAAATGTATCCACTGTTTAAAAGTCCATAACTGGCAAACTAATTGACGGAGTTGTCTCATCTTTGGTAGTGTAATAGTTTGTAGTTACGGCAATCGCCACAGAAGCGTTATAATGGTTGTTTTGTTTTGTCAGATGACAGTCGCCAGATAGTCAGTGTTTTGTTCTTAGTTGCACCTAGTTACTCGAGTAAACATGGCTGGCTCAAGGCTTACAATCGATGAAAGGAAGTCAGTTTTGAAGTGGTATTTTAAGTACGAAAACATTAATGAGGTTGATCGGCAATGGCGAAATGAGTATTAAACAGAGTCACCGACACGTTTAACGATTCGTCGCATTCGAGACAAATTTGAAGCCGAAAGCTGTGTTAAAGATGTACACAAACAACGATCTGGACGACCTGTAACAGTAACGAGTCCAGCTAACTCCCGTCGTGTGTTACAGCAATTCACTCGCTCACCGCAGAAGTCTGTGAGACAGTGTGCCCGAGAAACTGGAGTGAGTCGCTCAAGTGTTCGGCGAATTTTGAAGACACTTAAGTGGAAGTGCTGCATCCCGCCATTGCTACACGTATCCACCACGTTCCCCAGACCAAACTCCTCTGGACTTTTGCCTGTGGGGAACACTAAAGCACGTCGTTTATCGACAAAAGCCACGCACATTGGATGAACTTCGAGAATCCATCGTACATTCATGTGCAAATATCCAACTGAACACGCTGCACTCAGTAGTTCGTGCTGCATTTCGGCGGCATCGTTTGTGTATGGATGTTAATGGTGACCATTTCGAACACCTACAGTGATATCATTTAGTTAGACTTTAAGCTACACTTTCACCAAAACTGCGACAACTCCGTCAATTAGTTTGCAAGTTATGGACTTGCAAACAATGGATACATTTTTTTGGACGCCTCTGTATAGCTCCCAACCAAGATATTTTCCTCAGTCGTATAAATCCCATTAGTTTTCTTCCTCTTCTATTGTCAGATGTACTTCCTCATTTGCCATTGCGTCAGTCCATTACAATTCAAGCACGTTTCAAAACCATTGAAGCATTTTTTCCTCCTCTTTCTTTTTGACTGCCTACGAGGGTATTTTACAGGCCTTCGAGAAACGGATATCAGTGGTGAAACATATAGAATGGACAAATGCTGGAACGTGAGCGTTGGCCTGAAATAGAACCACAGTAGAGCGTCGATTATCCAAAAGTCGGTCAACCGAACGACCGCTTAACCGAACTGTGTACTCGCTCTCACCTGTTACTCTCCCACACTACCGTCCATCGTCCCCCTCACTCACAAACCAAGCAATAGATTGCCACGAATGTGATGAAGAAGACGTTCATGAATGGATGAATATCGATGATGCAGATCCAGGACACCAAATCGTGCAGGACAGCGAGATTGTCAACGTCTTCACTGATAAAGATGACGCCGCCAGCCTCTCATCAATCAGTGCTCCAGAAAGTGAAGATGAAAGTATACCAACAGCTTCTGAGGCGTTCACTTGTTTGGATACTGCCTTGCGATGGTTCGAAGTCCAAGATGAAAGTGACCAGTTTCAGATATCTGTAATGAAAAAAGTACGTGACTTAGCTGCTCGTAAACGTGTAGGCTTGCTTAGACAGACCAAAATAAAGGATTATTTTTAAACGTCAATTTTGTATACTGTGTCTATTGTTCATGCAAAATGCGTATGTAATATGTATATATTTTTGTTTAATAAACTGTGCCACATACTACATATTCCTACTGAAGTTGCCTTTGTATGTTACTTTGTAATACTAAAAGATATGCCTGTTTTTATGAATAAATTTACTGTACAGTACTTCTTTTTGGCAAATAAAGATGTACGGTTCGATTATCCGAACAAACCAGTTTTCCGAACACCCATGTCCCCCAATTACTTCGGATAATCGACGCTCTACTGTACGTAGAAAAATAAAAGCATTTATTTCTTAAAAAAAACACAGTCTATCACTACTAGGCTGATATCGGTAGGCGATTGTCTTCCAGAAGTTGGCGATTTCTGCCTGTGGATACCTGCACGAGCGTCAGCGGCTATAGAACGCTATACGTCATGTCAAATTCTCCGCGGTGTGCCGTGTAAACTATGTCGACTGCGTGTACCCCTGCGTATTATGCTGTTGCACGGCCGACCGGGCTTGCGCCAGGTAATGTGAATGGATATGGCTGCTGTAACGGCCCCCGTAACACGTAGACAAGCCATCACTAACCGTGCCTGGACCCCAGCGCTCCTGGCGGCCGACACGTGTTGCGGCTAATGCTGGCAGCCTGGCACTGACGTACGAGCACAACTACGCATCTCGGTGCGTAAGGACTTTAGCAACAAATAATATCAGGAGTACAACACCGACCTCGCTGGAATTTTGTCGGATTATTGGGATCTGGAGATCACCCACCCGAATAGTCGCGGGCGTTAACGCACCTCTTTGGAGATTCGGGGAGAGGCGCCAGTGGAATCTGCCCGACGGGATAACAGTGAGGCTCGGTGCGCCGGTGAGCGTGGATGTACACTACTGGCCATTAAAATTGCTACACCAAGAAGAAATGAAGATGATAAACGGGTATTCATTGGACACATATATTATACTAGAACTGACATGTGATTACATTTTCACGCAATTTGGGTGCATAGATCCTGAGAAATCAGTATCCAGAACAACCACCTCTGGCCGTAATAACGGCCTTGATACGCCTGGGCATTGAGTCAAACAGAGCTTGGATGGCGTGTACAGGTACAGCTGCCCATGCAGCTTCAACACGATACCACAGTTCATCAAGAGTAGTGACTGGCGTATTGTGACGAGCCAGTTACTCGGCCACCGTTGCCAGACGTTTTCGATTGTGAGAGATCTGGAGAATGTGCTGGCCAGGGCAGCAGTCGAACATTTTCTGTATACAGAAAGGCCCGTACAGGACCTGCAACATGCGGACGTGCATTATTCTGATGAAATGTAGGGTTTCACATGGATCGAATGAAAGATAGAGCCACGGGTCGTAACACATCTGAAATGTAACGTCCACTGTTCAAAGTGCCGTTAATGCGAACAAGAGGTGACCGAGAAGTATAACCAATGGCACCCCATACCATGACGCCGGGTGATACGCCAGTATGGCGATGACGAATACACGCTTCCAATGTGCGTTCACCGCGATGTCACCAAACACGGATGCGACCATCATGATGCTGTAAACAGAACCTGGATTAATGCGAAAAAATGACGTTTTGCCATTCGTGCACCCAGGTTCGTCGTTGAGTACACCATCGCAGGCGCTTCTGTCTGTGATGCAGCGTCAAGGGTAACCGCAGCCATGGTCTCCGAGCTGATAGTCCATGCAGCTGCAAACGTCGTCGAACTGTTCGTGCAGATGGTTGTTGTCTTGCAAACGTCCCCATCTGTTGACTCAGGGATCGAGACGTGGCTGCACGATCCGTTATCTGCCATGCGGATAAGATGCCTGTTATCTCGACTGCTAGTGTTACGAGGCCGTTGGGATTCAGCACGGCGTTCCGTATTACCCTCCTGAAGCCACCGATTCCATATTCTGCTAACAGTCATTGGATCTCGACCAACGCGAGCAGCAATGTCGCTATATGATAAACCAAAATCACGATACGCTACAATCCGACCTTTGTCAAACTCGGAAACGTGATGGTACGCATTTCTCCTCCTTACACGAGGCATCACAACAACGTTTCACCAGGCAACGCCGGTCAACTGCTGTTTGTGTACGAGAAATCGGTTGGAAACTTTCCTAATGTCAGCACGTTGTAGGTGTCGCCACCGGCGCCAACCTTGTGTGAATGCTTTGAAAAGCTAATTATTTGCATATCACAGCATCTTCTTCCTGTCGGTTACATTTCGCGTCTTTAGCACGTCATCTTCGTGGTGTAGCAATTTTAATGGCCAGTAGTGTAGTTTTAGGCGGTTTCCCACATCCGACTTAGTGAATACCGGACTGGTACGTCCCGCCGCCTCAGTTAGAGGATTTGCAAACATATCGAAAACGTTCTCAAATTTTCACCCAGGATAACACAGAACGTAGACAGATAGCGTGTACAAATTATGTCCTGGTGATAGGGGGGAGGGGGATGACCCATTAATATTGCCGAACCCACAATGACGTGCCGACTCTATGAAGATATGGGATAAGGCCAGAAGAAAGAAGATAATTGGGAACTGGAGCACCTCGACGTTTTTCCGTTCGGTTGAGTACCACGACATATTGGAACCGGAAGAGAGAGGGGGGAGAGAGAGAGAGAGAGAGAGAGAGAGAGAGAGAGGAAGGGAGAGCGATTGGTGTGCAGTAGGGGGAAGAGAATTTAATTTTAGATGATGACCATATGCAATTTGGACGGGAGGGAATTTATGTACTGTACTCCTAATTCTGCTGTGGCAAAGGGTGTTTTATTGGACAATGATGTGTATTCATTTAGCACTTTCTTTCTTTGGGCTATTGATTTTTGGATGTGATAATTTTCTTCTGTTGTCAGTTTTTGGTAGAGGTGTGATTCTGTGCTATTGGGTAATCTGCAGATGTTGAGTGGGAGCTATTACGTTTCAGTGCTCTGAGATGTTCTGTGTATCCGATTCTATAATTCCTAGATGTTAGGCCCACGTATACAGATTGACAACAGTAGCAAATTAACTAGTACGTACCAGAGTGTTTACATTTGTCAGTGTCGATGGTATGTTTTCCAAGTCTGTTCTGTACTGCGTTGTAGGTTACACATATACAGCATACCGAACCTTGAACGCAGACTGTAGTAATCAATAATGTATTCTCCTTCACTCTCTACAAGTCTTCCAACGCTGTGGTAACTTTTCAATTCCCGAACTGTAGAAACCACGTAGTTATGAGGCGAAGAATTCGTCGAGCCATGCTCGGAGCGAATTTTCATCCGGATAGAATGTTCCTTGAAGGTCATTCGATAGAGAGCAGAAAAGACGTAAATCTGAGAACACAGGATCGGTTTAGGAAGATGAGTGCGGAATGACTTCGCAATCCAACTCTTGTATAGTGTTTTTTATCACTGCAGTAGAATGCGGGCTGGCGTTATCGTCGAGCAGCGTCACTTCTGGTCGTTGTTCTTCGATTGCGTCTGCTAGACGTCTCAGTTGTTGACAATAAAAGTGAGCATTGATGGGTTATACCTCGGGGAAGCAATTCGTCGCTGTTCCGCCAGGCGCATAATATTTTTTGTGGATGTGCGAAGGCTTTTTGTAAATTCATCACATCTGCCAGCTCCAGAGTACAGTGACGTGGATCATAGCGGATTATTGGGTTTAAACTATCTTTATCCCACCCCGAAGATCTTCGTGAATGTCAAAACGATCCTTCTTGAAACGAGAAAACCATTTTCTTGCCGTGCTCTCTCCTGTGGCATTATTCTCATACACGACACAAATATTTATGGCTGCCTCGGCCGCTGTGACTCCTCTTTTTAACTCAAACAGAAGAATATGTTCCGATTTCTCCACTTGGCGCTCCATTGCCGGCGTTGTGGCCGAGCGGTTCTAGGCGCTTCAGTCTGGAACCGCGCGACCGCCACGGTCGCAGTTACGAATCCTGCCTCGGGCATGGGTGTGTGTGATGTCTTTAGGTTAGTTAGGTTTAAGTATTTCTGAGCTCTAGGGGACCCATCCATAGTGCTCAGAGCCATTTGCACCATTTGGCATTCCATTTTCTGGCGTCCGCAGCCCCATTAACTACCTACAAATGACAAAATGGCACTATGTAAATTCATATAGCAACAGTGATCCACGAATAACAAATGACAATCGGTAAATAAACCTATAACAACCCGAATACAAAAATGGTTCAAATGGCTCTGAGCAGTATGGGACTTAACATCTGAGGTCATAAGTCCCCTAGAACTTAGAACTACTTAAACCTAACTAACTTAAGGACATCACACACATCCATGCCCGAGGCAGCATTCGAACCTGCGACCGTAGCAGCAGCGCGGTTCCGGACTCAAGCGCCTAGAACCGCACGGCCGCACCGGCCGGCCAACCCGAATACAAACATTCAAAACAAAAACGCTAAGTACTTATGCACCAACCTAATATCTACCCTTTTTGCATTGTATCCATTCTCCTGTGGATTTTTTGAAATTGTGTGTAGTTCTTCTGCGTAGTCATGTTTGTTCGTAGGTGTTCTGTTCAGTCCGTGCAGTAAGTATCTGAAACGGGCTCGTTTGTGGTCTGATTGGACTGGTTGTGAACGAGTGTGATAGTCATTGTAGAATTCCTATGACGTGTGAACTCATGTTTGTTTCTCTTGTGGGTGGTGAGGTCTAAGAAAATAAGTCATTCAGCTGTTTCTGTTTCAATGGTAAACTGTACATGTGGCTGCACAAACATTCAGAAGATGATTATTTCTGAGTTGATTTCCGCGGGGTTGTACGCATACTTGTCGACAGCAATGTGTGGACGTACTCAATTACTTCCGTTGTTACCGCACTGCATTGGTCCAGTGCCGAAAGCCACAGTGATCGCACTGTACAGATCTTTGCCATGAGCTGCTCCATTCCGCTGTATTTTCGCCACTTCATTGAAGTTTCACATTTGTACTTCATTGGCGAATAAAGGAAGTACATATGATGACACAGCAAATTATCTTGTCCTGGCGTAGAAGAGAGTGAGAAAGAGGCTTACCGGTCAGCCTGCAGTTGCAGACCGGTTAGGAGCAAGTGCAGGAATACAAATTTCCAGTGATGGCAGTGATTACTTAGATCAGCGCCAGACAGTGTCACAAAGCACCTACGAGATGTGTGGATTTTGGGACTCTGAAGGGATACTCGGAGCAGGAGACTGAAAATGAAGGCTAATCCTAAACAGCAGGAAAGAAATAGATTCGACTGTTGACACAACAGAAGTCAGTGTCTTTGAGTTCATGGGAATGAGAGCTAACCGAAGTAGCAATCACAAAGCAGCATTGTAAATTACACACAGTTAACTGCAGAACTCCAAGTGGAGCTTGCGCGAGGCTGGCGCCGAGCGGCACCGACTTGGTGTCCCAGTGCCCTGACTGAGAACTCTTTTGAATATGAAAAGCCAGAGTTTTTAAAGGATTGGGGTGGCGCACTGTTTTCTCCCTATCTGCTGTGGACCCGACAGTCCACTGGCGTCGGGGAATCTGAAGTGCGGCTCTGCACGTCGATGGTACCTCCGACCAACCACATTCAGGTCCCTTCCCTTCCCTTCCCTTCTCTTACTCGGTAGGTGGAGATGTTTCTGACTTTTGTGTTTACAAACTCCATATTTCATAGCAGCATCACTGTCCCTCCTAATGAGGGGGGACTGCTGTTCCAGAAATTTTGCCCATTTCCCACCTCACTCTAACCTGCACAAATCCACTGACATTGCTGTTCTCAGAGGCAAGTGCCAAGCTTGCTGCACTGACGTGCCTGTTGCGCAAACCACACAGCTTGATTATGAAACAGGACGGGCGTAAAATAGCTCCGTTATATCTGTAGCGATCGTCGCAGATGAGGGAACAAGCACTGCGAGGAAATCAACCGGTGATGTAGACAGCCGTCTTGCAATTTGTGGTTAATCTCGCCTAGCACGTTCACAAAAGAGAACAAACTCACTTTTTAAAGGAGAGCTTCTAGTATGATAAAAAAAATTATTAGGTTAAATATATTTCAATTCTTTCGATTTAAAACTGTGTTTCATACTAGAATGTCGTGTTCCCAGTTTGGCACAACTTTGCCACAGGTCGGCTCCTGATCGTTGTCAGAAGGAGGCTAGTTTTTGATTACGCAAAGACTTCTATTATTTTTAAAAGAACAACCCGGATTTCTTTACGTAATCAGTATGAATTTTATGATTACCTAAGGGACCTTTAACAATGAACAGTAAAAAAAATTGCATTTGGAAATGAAATCATTAATAAATGGGGCAGCTATAAGTTGTATAGAAGACAAGGGGCGGCTTTCTGTACACGACCAGGATGCCGCAGTATTCCTCTGCTGTAGTAAAGGCTGTTTGACATTTATAAAAATAAATGGCATAGAGGTTAAAAAGTATAACGGAAAAGAACAGAATAAGAAATCTGGTAAACACTAAATATATTAGCCGGTCGAAGTGGCCGTGCGGTTAAAGGCGCTGCAGTCTGGAACCGCAAGACCGCTACGGTCGCAGGTTCGAATCCTGCCTCGGACATGGATGTTTGTGATGTCCTTAGGTTAGTTAGGTTTAACTAGTTCTAAGTTCTAGGGGACTAATGACCTCAGCAGTTGAGTCCCATAGTGCTCAGAGCCATTTGAACCATTTGAGCCACTAAATATATTCAAACAATTCTCACTAGCAAATTAGGGCTTATTTATAAACAATATAACTTACATAAGTACTTTTCTAACTGTAGGTGCGATCAGATTTCAGCCTGTCCTGTGCTAGCTCCTATGTTCACGTTTTTATCACAAATTACAGTCATTACTTTTCTCCTTCGTTAAAGACAATTCTTGCACTGTTCAACACCTTCGATAACAATAACTTGCCGATTTACAGTTTCGAACATAAATTACTTGAATTTTATTAATTAATAATGTTGTCTGCACGCTGGCAAGACCGCTCACTTTTTTAGCTTAAGGTCGACCTCCTACGTTTTCACATTACAAGCAGAAGTATATTAAAAATCTGAAGATCTACCAAAGTTTTTTTATTGTCATCTTTTATTTAGATCGAAGCGGAACGTCAGTTCAGCTTCTGTTAAAATGTTTCTTTGACTACGCAATCAATGTATTAGCGTCCGTGCTAGATGCGCATCTTTACAGTTCGTAAATTATATAAAACAAATGTCTTTCAAAGAATAGGTCTCATCTCATAAGTTGACCATTTAATATAAAGATAGGTGAATGCCTTTCCAAGGGTACTCACAGCTTTCATACTATGGAAATCCCAATAATATTACAAGCTCTTTTATATAGGGTGATTCAGAACGTTGGGCACAAATTTAATGAGCTGACAGAGGAGTCGAATAACAACTATTTTAGAATAGGAACTTACAGTCTTGGAAGTAATCGTGAGCCAGTGAAAGCTTTGGAATGTCAGCAAAAAACTCGCCGTATGTTCCGCAAAGATAATGTACTCATCCTGTGCACGTCATTCGAGCCTCGCGTAAGTGACGTAGTTCCACAAGAAGTAACACTTCTCACAAGGATCCTTCCTGCGTCTGAGGTGGTTCGTGCGACGCCTTGTGTGCTTGGTACAGGGCTCCAGAATTGTATACATTAATTGAATGTTCTCGTCGCCCTTGTATCTTTACTATCTTCAGGCGCTTACACACTGATTGTCCTTTATGTTCCTGACATTCAAAATCTATCATCGGATCAGGATTACTTCGAAAACTACAAACTCCCATTGCAGAGTGATGATGTTTCGACTCCTCTGTCAGTTCCTTTCATTTGTGCGTAAACTTTTCAGTCATGCTGTATATACGTAACGACGAGTAGTGCACAAGAAACAGAGGCCACAGTGTCCTAGGAACTGTACGTATTCATTCCGAGACGATTGGAAGCTGTTTTGAATGCCGACGGTTTTCCTTCATCGTATTAAACCGCATTAGGCATGGTAATGCGTTGTGTTGGTGTTTCCATATTTTTGTCATCCCCTATTTGTAGATATAGATTATAGACCACGATTGTATTTGTGGCCACCAAGACACGGTGGTATGTCATATATGGATATTAAGTTTCAGTATAATGATATAGAACGGTACTATCTCACGACCGGGCCGAACTGTGCAGTAAGTGCGTCGTGATGCTGGACGGCTTGTTGAACTGCCCCAAGCGATGCTGGATGAGATGGCAGGGTGCCAACGACACCGTTAGCTTTGGTTTGATGTCTGCCGACGCCTGGTCGGTCCAGTCTTTTCGCCGCAGGGAGTACTTACACCGTTCATCGTCCTAAACTCTGGAAACAGGCCAGTCCACAAGATCTGGTTCTTAAGTTCACGTTACCAAACCATCCCTCCCATTTTCAACAGCAGTGGGTCATATTCCATCTATGTGTACGTAGCCGCAGCAGTCAATACTTCCGCTATACTTCAGCGAGTCGATATAGCACAGTTTGAGCGTTAACTGTACGCTTATCCCTGTTTCCAGCGTCCATTCCTGTTCGTAAAATTCGACTTCGTCACCTGTGCCGCGTGCGACCTCGTGCTACTATAGTCTACATCCACATATACATCTGCATGATTACTCTGCAATTCACAATTAAGTGCCTGGCAGAGCGTTCATCAAACCACCTTTAACCTACTCCTCTATCGTTCCACTCTCGAACAACTCGCAGGAGAAACTAACACTTAAATCTTTCGGTGGGAGCTCTGATTTCTCTTACTTTATTATGATGATCATTCCTCTCTATGTAAGTGGACACCAACAAAATATTTTAGCACTCTAAGGAGAAAACTGGTGATTGAAATTTCATGAGAAGGCGCCGCAGCGAGAAGTCCTTTGTTTTAATGACCGCCACCCCAATTCGTGTATCATGTCAGTGGCACACTCTCCCCTGTTTCGCGATAATACAAAATGAGCTGCCCTTCTTTGAACTTTTTCGATGTTCTCCATCAATACTATTTGATGCGGATCCCACACCGCAAGGCAATACTCCAGAAAAGGGCAGACAAGCGTAATGTAAACAGTCTCTTTAGTAAAACTGTTAATTTTCTAAGTGTTCTGCCAATAAAGCGCAGTCTGTGGTTTGCTTTCCCAAATCTGTGTGATCTTTCCAGTTTCAGTTATTCATAATTGCAATCTCTAAGTATTTAGTTAGTTTACAGCCTTTATATTTGTGTGATTTAGTGTGTAATGAAATTTTGCGGATTTCCTTTAGTGCCCATGTGAATAACTTTACACTTTTCATGATTTAGCGTCATTGCTACTTTTTGCACCGTACAAAAAATGGTTCAAATGGCTCTGAGCACTATGGGACTCAACTGCTGTGGTCATAAGTCCCCTAGAACTTAGAACTACTTAAACCTAACTAACCTAAGGACAGCGCACAACACCCAGCCATCACGAGGCAGAGAAAATCCCTGACCCCGCCGGGAATCGAACCCGGGAACCCGGGCGTGGGAAGCGAGAACGCTACCGCACGACCACGAGATGCGGGCTGCACCGTACATATAATTCGTTTTGATCATCTGATGATATTACATGACCGTTAATGACATCATCATCTGCAGACAGTCTAAGAGCACTGCTCAAATTGTCTCCTAAATCGTTTATGTAGATCAAGAACAAGAGAGGGCCTTTCTTGGGGAACGCTAGATTTTACTTCTGCTCTGCTTGATGACTGTCCGTTAATTATTATGAACTGTGACCTACCTGACAGGAAAGCACAAATCTAGACACACAACTCTGTAGGCACACAATTTAATTAGATGTCGCTTGCGAGGAACGGTAATAAAAGCGTTCTGGTAATCTAAAAATATGGACTAAGTTTGACGTCCCATGTCGATAGCACTCATTATTTCGTGAGAATAAAACGCTAGTTGTGTTTATAAGAACAATATTTTCTGAACCCGTGTTGGCTAGTTGTCAATAAATTGTTTACTTCGAGGTGAATTATAATGTTCGAGCACAGTATGTATTCCAAAATCCTACTGCGAATCGACGTTAGTGGTATGGGTCTGTAATTCAGCGGAACACTCCTATTTCCTTTCTTAGATATTGGTGTGACTTGTGCAACTTTCCAGTCTTTCTACGAGCGAGCGGTTGTGTATGACTGGAAGTATGGAGCTATTGTGTCAGCATGCTCTGAAAGCAACGTGATTGGTATACAATCTGGACCGGAAGCCTTGCCTTCCGTAAGTGTTTTAAGCTGCTTCGGTACACTAAGGATGTCTACGTCTAAGATACTCATGTTGGCAGCTGTTCTTGATTCTAATCTTGGAATATTTAGTTCGTCATCTTTTGTGAAGGAATTTCGGAAAACCGTTTTTTGTAACTCAGCTTTAGTGGCACTGTCATCAATAGCATCACCATTGTTATCGTGCAGTGAGGCTATTGATTGCGTCTTTCCTCTGGTGTACTTTATATACGACCACAATCTCTGTTGGGTTTTCTGCCAGATTTCGAGACAGAGTTCTTTTTGTGGAAGCTATTAAAAGTGTCTCGCATTGAAGTTGGCGCTAAATTTCGAGTTTCTGTAAAAATTCGACCGTCTTGGGGATTTTACGTTATTTTAAATTTTAGCGTGCATTTTTCGTTGCTTCTGCTGTAGGAGTCTGACCTGTCTTGTGTGCCACGGGGGGATCAATACGATTAATGTACTTGGTGTGTAAATTCAACTAAATACCAAGGAATTACAATTACGAGCAACTTAAATTGGAAGGAACACAGAAAATGTTGTGGGGAAGGCTAACCAAAGGCTACATTTTATTGGCAGGACACTTAGAAAATGTAAAAGATCTAAAGATCTACTAAGGAGACTGCCTCCGTCCTCTTTTAGAATACTGCTGCACGGTGTAGGATCCTTACTAGATAGGACTGACGGAGTACATGGAAAAAGTTCAAAGGAGGGCAGCTCGTTCTGCATTATCGCGAAATATGGGAAAGAGTGTAACTGAAATGATACAGGATTTGGGCTGGACATCATTAAAAGAAAGGCTGTTTTCGTTGCGACGGAATCTCCTCATGAAATTCCAATTACCAACTTTCTCCTCCGAATGCGAAAATACTTTTTTTGACACCGACTTACATCGGGAGAAACGATCACCACGATAAAATAAGGGAAATCAGAGCTCGCATGGAAAGATATAGGTGTTCGTTCTTTCGCGCGCTATACGAGATTGGAATAATAGAGAATTGTGTAGGTGGTTCAACGAACCCTCTGCCAGGCACTGAAATGTGATTTGCAGAGTATCCCTGTAGATGTAGATGCAGATCTCTCAATAGCGGTCGATACAATTCCTTTGAATTTAAACCACATCTTTCCTCTAGGAAGGTGTCAAGCGAACTTTATCTGCCTTTTTAAACATATGTTTTTTTTCGTTTATATTGTGTTGGTTTGGATGTTGTGGTATTCAGTCTAGCTTCAACAACCTTGTGATCACTAATCTATGTATCTGTTGTGATGCTCCTTATTGAGTCAGGAGGCTAAGTAGTACACTTCGGGTGGGCTTCTGAACTAGTCGTTCAAAACAATTTTCTGATAAGGCATTAAGTACTTTTTAGGACGACGTTTTGTGTCTATCACCGACTTTAAACATGTATTTTCCTCAACATGTCAAGGGTAGATTGAATTCACCACTAACTATAATTGTATATGCGGGGCACCTATTTGAACTGACCGCATGTTTTCTTACAACTGTTCAGAAACTTATCATTATTAATTTATTCCTCTACCCATACTAATTCACAGGTACTATCTAATTCAATTTCACTACTAGGTAAACTACTACTGATAGCAATAAACACTCCACCACAGTATTGCAATCTGACGTCGATTGCCTACAATGCTGTCCCCATTATTCGCTTCCATATAATGCCGTGTCTCAGCGGTAAAGTTCAATAACTTCTTCAGTTATGAGCGAATATTTGGTACAGACTCTTCCATTCCTTGGAGATTTTTGTTTTCTTATGCAACATTGTTACCCCGATACCTACTTTGTTTCCATCGTCTAGAACTTTTAAAAAAAATCTTTTCGAAGCTGTTGCAATAGCAACGAAACTGTTCATGACATAACTGTAACAAATCAGTCATGAATTTAGGAAGATTTTCTATAATACCCATGTTTCTACAGCAGGTGTTGCAACTATTCTACAGGTTAATTCTTAATTGGCTCTGAGCACTATGGGACTTAACATCTGAGGTCATCAGTCCCCTAGAACTTAGAACTACTTAAACCTAACTAACCTAAGGACATCACACACATCCATGCCCGAGGCAGGATTCGAACCTGCGACCGTAGCGGTCGCGCGGTTCCAGGCTGAAGCGCCTAGAACCGCTCGGCCACACCGGCCAGCTGGTTAATTCTTACAATAAAGTAAAAACAGTACTCAACTGCGATTAATAATGCTATATGTTACGAACAATTAGCGCCGTTACCGTCTTCGAACCTGCAGGTTCATCCTCAAAAGGCTGTTCATATTTAAAATTAGTTATTGCTTATGCTCTAAATGTGATGTTCGCTGAATTTATATGTGGCGGAATATCCTGGGAGTTTTTGTGCACCACAGCCAAAATGATGTAAGAAAATGGTTACTTTATTGTAATTGGACCTATCAGTGGATTAAAACAACGTAAACTACTCTACTTCCTAAGATACGAACTGATTTAATTTTGTGTTACTTACATCGAAAATTCTGCTTCTTTTTATTGCACTGTTGTGTGCTTTCGAAGACGTGCGTATTTCGGCGAATGACAGGCAAGGTTTAGAATTTTCCCGAAAACTTAGATAGTACAGAATTACACACACACACAAAAGGCTGCCGTACAGCCAAAACCGTAAGAGTAACATACGTACAGCGGGGAGATGAACCGACATTTCCAGTAAACTACGTCCAGGTTTACTTAAGGGAACTCTATGAACTCTGCTGTTTGCAGATGAAAGTAAATACAGTGGATGCGGCACTGAAGGCTCGATTTTTGTGTCACTTTAATAAATAACAGAGAGAGGCAGAGATTATATTCGCGATGGAACCAGTAGGCTAGATCTACAACTCTTGAACAATCATAACATTTAGGATTTAGTTACAATGAACAAGACGGTAACAAACAGTTAAATTATTTTGCGAAGTTATTAAAAAGTCGACAAGCCATGAAATTTCAGGTTTTTTCTTTTTTCATGTATTTTTCTCACACTCGGGTTTTCATACATTCCAAAATTACTAAAATGCGTACGGGTTCCTCTTAGGCTGGTGGTGCATTGAGATAAAATTCTTTATTCTACATCATGATGGCTCAATTTCGACCATATTTTTATTTGGAAATATGCCTAAAATGTGTGAAACAGTGATTTTAGTCTAGAGTGTCCGGTAGGTTTTAGGCGTTCTTGAAAATGACCAAGTGGTCGAATTTGGCCCACAATGGTAAAGAAGTATTTTATCTGAAGCAACAGACCGCCTATGCGGAAGTTACGCTGTCAGTCCCATATTCAGAAAAGGAGTGTTGGCAGCAGATGCGGAAATCCCGCATTCCGAAGTCCTAGGGAGGTGCCTTCCTCCGTCCTGTTATGAAGTGTCGGATGTGCATGTGTGTCGTGTGGATGGCTGATGGGTGTTTGTACAGAATAGTGTTGCGTTGTTTTAAGGGAAGGTAAAGGGTGAAACTGTATGCCAGCTCGCAGTCATGTCCTTTCAGCATCCTTTCGGAAGCTGCTCTACTTCTCCCTCTCTTAATTGCCTGTACGGCAAGGACGGGTTAAACTCTCACCAGCGGGATGACACATTTCTGCCCCACCTGCGCGTCGCTGCGTAAGACAGGGCGTTACGGCGCAGCTGACGTCACTGCGTGCCAGTGTCTTATGTACCTGTGTGACGTCATCCCGTTTGTTTCGGACTCTGGTGCGTCGCTCGGGGACTCTACCGGCCGCAATATCAGCAGCTAACGACACATGCCTACCGATCCTCCTGGGCGCACAACACTGACGTAAAACATGTTGTTTATGCTGCTGCTGTGCGAACGTCGAGGAGTACGGAAGCTGTGCTCTGGGCGTTCACTGGGTGTTGGATTGCTACTTGTGTTAACGTGCCTCTGCAATGCCCGTGCGACGTGGCTATCGTCGCCGATTGCGGCGTAGTGTTCCTGTGTACAAGTCATTGAAGGCAACAGACAATGACCTTGCTGGCCAATTCAATAATCAGCACAAAAGTCGAGCCTTCGGTGTCGCATCCAGCAGAGTTCACCAGAGTTCATAGAGTTCACTTACGTAAACCTGGACGTAGTTTGCTGGAAATGTCGGTTTATCTCCCCGCTGTAGGTAAGTTTCTCTTACGGTGTTGGCTGTACGGCAGCCTTGTGTGTGTGTGTGTGTGTGTGTGTGTGTGTGTTGTGTCTGTGTGTCTGTGTGTCGTGTAATTCTGTACCATCTAGGTCTTCGGGAAAATGCTGAACATTCCCTGTCATTCGCCGAAAAACACACGTCTTCGAAAGCACACAACGGTGCAATAAAAAAAGAAGCAGAATTTTCGATGTAAGTGGTCCAAATGTTTTTCGTGGACTAAGATTGCAGTTCAGGTGTGATGTTTCTGCTGTGTTTGGTGGCAGTACATGGCTGACCTTGGCTGTTGTTTGGGGCAATCATTGTGATTATGGTGGCCTTGAAGCTTTCCCTGATGCAAACATCTTGGCTTGAAAGACACGAAGTATAGCTGAGAGTACAGGCGTACTGGCTAAAGTTCCCTATGGTACATTGAAAGAAGAAGCTGAACGCAGACGAGTATCTGTTTTTATCGACCAAAATAGGTTGTTTCAAATGGCTCTGAGCACTGTGGGACTTAACTCCTGAGGTCATCAGTCCCCCAAAACTTAGAACTACTTAAACCTAACTAACCTAAGGACATAACACACATCCATGCCCGAGGCAGGATTCGAACCTGCGACCGTAGCGATCGCGCGGTTCCAGACTGGGCGCCAAAGTAGGGAACAACAATTGTAAAATAAAGATTACTGGTGACTATATGTTGTATTATAGTCAATAAAGTTCCTTATCTCCTTTCCTTACGTCCCGAGAGATTTATTAAAAAAAAAAAACATTGATTCACTTACATTCGCCTTGGCGCATGGTTACGCGCTAGGCGCAGTGTGACCTTGAGCGGGACTCGTCGCGCCGAGCTCGCATTGTTACTGATGCAGCTCTCCACGTTAGTATAAACTGTCAAAATCACAGCTGTACATTACATGAAAAATCCCATCGTAAAAGATATTTTGATTTTAACGGATTCTAGTAGCTTGCACCAAGAGATGCAGACCCCAGTCCTTCTCAGGAAAAGTAATCCAAGGGAAACGAAAAGCTCCGTTAATTTATGCGTATCGAGAAAAAAGCTGTCATTAAATATAAGTAATCAAGTAGTCGATGACTTAGCGAAGACCGCCACACAATACGACACATTTAAAAATATCAAACGACAGCCATCAGACGTGAAGCATGTTACAGGAGAGCAGGATGCCAATGGGAAGACGAATGTTAGTTACCGCAACACAGCAAAAAGACAAATTACGGATAAATACCGCTGACCATTCCGTCGAAGCACTGGTTCCACACAGTTAAGCCATAAAAAAATTCCATAATCCTCACGCAATTTAATCGTGGATCATTCCCCAGCCACCTTCGCCGTATTCACGTATGAGTTACCCAATCTGTGAATGTGATGGAATAACTGTAGGAATTACACAACAGTTAACCAGATATAATCAAATATTAACCGATAATACATTAATTCTGTTTCATTAAAACAGAATATTTTAAAATTTATTATGAAATTTTCGAATACACGTAACCTTACATCATAAAATCCTTGAAATGGCTGCATACCCCACAGGCCAAAACGCAAAAGGGGAGAGAGAGAGAGAGAGAGAGAGAGAGAGAGAAAAGCTCTTCATCTATGCGAGACTACATCCACTCGCCTCTACCAAGTGTAATCAAACTTTGTTTTCCGTCACCTATTTTAAACCCCATAGTTCTCTCAATTACCAAAGTAACTATTCCTGATGCCTCAGGATGTGTCCTACCACGTCATTCCTTCTTTTAGTCTCCGGCTTGTTCAGTACCTTTTCTTTGGCTATCTGAACTGCCCATCTGATCTGCAGCATTCTTCTGTGACTCAACATCTCCAAAATTTCCATTATTCTCTCGTCTGTCCAAGTTTCACTTGCATGCAACGCAACAACCCGGACAAATTCTTTGGAGAATGACTTGCTATCACTTAAATTTGTTTTGCTTGTAATGATCTTGCGCCCCTTTTTCAGAAAAGTTTTTCTTGCTGTTGTAAGTCTGTATTTTATATCCGCTTTACTTAATGCTATCGTTAGTAGTTTTGCTGCCCGCATAGAAAACCTTGTCTATTAATTTCAACTTCTCTTTTTTTAATCTCATTACCTCGGCATCATATGATCTAATTCGACGTCATTCCATTATTCTTTTATTTTAGCAGATATTAATAGAATAACTACTTTTGAAGACATTATCTATTTCGTTCAGTTGACCTTCCAAGCTGTCTGCCATCTCTGACAGAACTACAGTGGTATCGGCTAGTTGTTTCATCTACTTGAACTTGAATTCTCCAGCAAGCGTCTGCTTGGTTTCTTTCACAGCGTACTCAATGTACAGGTTGAATATCATGGGGAATGGGCTACAACCCGTGAAACTTGCCTTTCATCCGTGCCTCGTAGCTTCCATGCCTTGGCGAGATCACACTCCTGGAATCCACGTGCTCTTGTCGATGCGCAGCGCGAGAGACAAATTACGCGACATACTGCTCAGCGGATTTGATACTGGAATCGGTTATTGGCGAAATCGGATTAACTGCCAGTACTGCATACGCAGGTAAAATCCGTTAAAAAAAGAGTCGCCAGTCAGTTTGACCCACGACACAGTGTTAACTCCAAAGCCAATGTGATGCTCTGTAGGATTCTGATATCCGACTACAGGAATGGATTATGTACACCGCGAACAGTTCCGTCCACGCTTCTAACTAACCATTAAATGCCCTCGTGAATGATCAAACTTGTTAGTCAAATTGCTCTTACGTAGCCACGAATTTTTTTAAACTGGACCAGAAGACTGCAATAGCGAACCGAGCTAGCACATATGTCTGGCCATAAATGATACGCTGCACCGTGTCTCCGTTCTTTCTCAACTTATACTCCTTCTTCCTGTCCTTCGGCACTTATAACTGGAATCTTCTTTCGTGCAAATTGTAGATACTCTCTCGCTTTCTACAGGGTGTTTCAAAAATGACCGGTATATTTGAAACGGCAATAAAAACTAAACGAGCAGCGATAGAAATACACCGTTTGTTGCAATATGCTTGGGACAACAGTACATTTTCAGGCGGACAAACTTTCGAAATTACAGTAGTTACAATTTTCAACAACAGATGGCGCTGCAAGTGATGTGAAAGATATAGAAGACAACGCAGTCTGTGGGTGCGCCATTCTGTACGTCGTCTTTCTGCTGTAAGCGTGTGCTGTTCACAACGTGAAAGTGTGCTGTAGACAACATGGTTTATTCCTTAGAACAGAGGATTTTTCTGGTGTTGGAATTCCACCGCCTAGAACACAGTGTTGTTGCAACAAGACGAAGTTTTCAACGGAGGTTTAATGTAACCAAAGGACCGAAAAGCGATACAATAAAGGATCTGTTTGAAAAATTTCAACGGACTGGGAACGTGACGGATGAACGTGCTGGAAAGGTAGGGCGACTGCGTACGGCAACCACAGAGGGCAACGCGCAGCTAGTGCAGCAGGTGATCCGACAGCGGCCTCGGGTTTCCGTTCGCCGTGTTGCAGCTGCGGTCCAAATGACGCCAACGTCCACGTATCGTCTCATGCGCCAGAGTTTACACCTCTATCCATACAAAATTCAAACGCGGCAACCCCTCAGCGCCGCTACCATTGCTGCACGAGAGACATTCGCTAACGATATAGTGCACAGGATTGATGACGGCGATATGCATGTGGGCAGCATTTGGTTTACTGACGAAGCTTATTTTTACCTGGACGGCTTCGTCAATAAACAGAACTGGCGCATATGGGGAACCGAAAAGCCCCATGTTGCAGTCCCATCGTCCCTGCATCCTCAAAAAGTACTGGTCTGGGCCGCCATGTCTTCCAAAGGAATCATTGGCCCATTTTTCAGATCCGAAACGATTACTGCATCACGCTATCTGGACATTCTTCGTGAATTTGTGGCGGTACAAACTGCCTTAGACGACACTGCGAACACCTCGTGGTTTATGCAAGATGGTGCCCGGCCACATCGCACGGCCGACGTCTTTAATTTCCTGAATGAATATTTCGATGATCGTGTGATTGCTTTGGGCTATCCGAAACATACAGGAGGCGGCGTGGATTGGCCTCCCTATTCGCCAGACATGAACCCCTGTGACTTCTTTCTGTGGGGACACTTGAAAGACCAGGTGTACCGCCAGAATCCAGAAACAATTGAACAGCTGAAGCAGTACATCTCATCTGCATGTGAAGCCATTCCGCCAGACACGTTGTCAAAGGTTTCGGGTAATTTCATTCAGAGACTACGCCATATTATTGCTACGCATGGTGGATATGTGGAAAATATCGTACTATAGAGTTTCCCAGACCGCAGCGCCATCTGTTGTTGAAAATTGTAACTACTGTAATTTCGAAAGTTTGTCTGCCTGAAAATGCACTGTTGTCCCAAGCATATTGCAACAAACGGTGTATTTCTATCGCTGCTCGTTTAGTTTTTATTGCCGTTTCAAATATACCGGTCATTTTTGAAACACCCTGTATATTTTATACATAATACCTTTGTAATTTCAAAGAGCGTATTCCAGTCAACATTGTCAAATGTTTTCTGTTAAATTACAAATACGATTAACGTAAATTTATCTTCCTTGAGTCTCCCTTTCCACTATAGCTGTAGTGTTGGTATTCCGTAGTGCGTTCCTGTATTTCTTCGGAAACCAAAGCACATACCGGTATTACCGTAAGAAATATAGCAACCAGCCCCTTCTTATTTAACAAAGAAATTCGCCAAACAGCTGTGCAAATTGAGAAGTTATTTTATTTTATTGTCGCTACCAGTTTCGGAAATTCAGTATGCAATCTTCAGGCCGCATATTCGCCTCTCAAGAATTCTCGACATTGCCATAATGGAGCCATCTGTTTCTGGATGTCGTGAATTTGCACCTCAAGTGCTTCCTTCGAAGACTCGACTGCAGAATTCACGACGTCCAGAAACAGATGGCCCCAGTCTGCAAATATCGATAATTTTGTAGAAGTGCATGTGGGGTCTGAAGATGGCATGTTGAAATGGCGAAACTAGTAGCGAAATTAAAATAAAATAACTTTTCAATTTGCACGGCAGCTTGGCGAATTTCTTTGTTAAATATTTGTCCAGCCGCTGTCCCACGTCCACATTGGATCAACAGATCCGTCCCTTTTTATGTATTCGTTAACTACGAATTGTTAATTTACAGTACTTTATTCGTTTGATGCACTTACTTTCTATTCTGCTTGTTGTTCCTGCAACTTTTCTCATTTTCAAACATGGCACAAACACTGTGGCCTTTTATGTTGTACGAAAACAACGCAGTATCCGCCATGTTGTTGACTGACGTATTTGTGTACGTCGGAAAATTATGTCTGTCTTCACAGTTACATTTTGCTTAAAGGTTCTGAAAGTGCGGCTGAAGTCAGTTGGATGTACTCACTAAATATTTTTAATTTGCGCTTCTGAATGACTAAAAAATTGAAATGCACTAAGTGCTATGCTGCTTATTTACTAAGCGCAGTAATAACTGATTAACTAAACTATTCAGATGGCTCTGAGCACTATGGGACTTAGTCCGCAGCTCGTGGTCGTGCGGTAGCGTTCTCGCTTCCCACGCCCGGGTTCCCGGGTTCGATTCCCGGCGGGGTCAGGGATTTTCTCTGCCTCGTGATGGCTGGGTGTTGTGTGCTGTCCTTAGGTTAGTTAGGTTTAAGTAGTTCTAAGTTCTAGGGGACTTATGACCACAGCAGTTGAGTCCCATAGTGCTCAGAGCCATTTGAACCATTTTGAACCGAGGCAGGATTCGAACCTGCGACCGTAGTGGTCACGCGGTTCCAGACTGAAGCGCCTAGAACCGCTCGGCCACAACGGCCGGCAACTGATTTACATGATGCGGAGATACTACAAACATTGGACGGACTCACACTCGATAGAATAGGAATGTGTGGTATTTTATTTATTATTAATAGTATTACGTTTGTTAGTGAGTGTACTTGGTGTTTGGTTGTATAAGTAAGCTATGGAAGTGTCTTAGAAACATTTTGTTGAGTAACTCAGTTCAGTCACTTAGACTTAATAATTTTTTTCACAATGTGGGGCCACAGTCATAATATATTTCTTTAAAGTCAATACGACCATTAGACTGTTCTTTATTTGAAGTGTTACATTTACACGATCATGATTTCGGATTTAAAGTGCCATTATCAAGTGTTTTAATGTTATACAGTGCCTAAGATGGCATACTGTCGTATTTAAAATACACTATTAGACACAATGTATAAGGGTCAATATTTCTGGTAAAAGTAGGGATCGCTTTGTAGGACATATTCTGAGGCATCAAGGGATCACCAATTTAGAATTGGAGGGCAGCGCGGAGGGTAAAAATCGTAGAGGGAGACCAAGAGATAAATACACTAAACAGATTCAGAAGGATGTAGGTTGCAGTAGGTACTGAGAGATGAAGAAGCTTGCACAGGATAAAGGAGACTTGAAGGCCACAACAACAACAGAAAATGTGTCTAATAGTGTATTTTAAATACGACACTATGTCATCTTAGGCACTGTATAACATTAAAACACTTGATAATGGCACTTTAAAACCGAAATCATGATCGTGTAAATGTAACACTTCAAATAAAGAACAGTCTAATGGTGGTACTGACTTCAAAAAATTTAGACTGTTATTCGGGGATGCACTTTCATGAGAATAAATTTCAGTTCCATCGAGTAAGTTAAAGTAGTATAATCCACAGCCACGGAGCTCTGTAACCACTAAAATGCAGAAATTGACGAAAGAACAAAGTGAATGACAGAAAAAATTCCATGGCCGATAGCGGATTGAAGTCCAGACAGTTTCATTTGAAGTGCTGACGCTTACTTAGTCAACGAGCCAAGTGTTTCCCAAACACGCCACACTCGATGCTGCCACTGTTTGGTGGACTTGTGGAGTCTGCTGCACGTGCCGGATTGTGTGAAGCAGCTGACTAAGGCCAGAGCGCTGGTGTTACCGCGTCACTGATACGGCGCCCTGCAGCGTCCCCTCCTCCCTCATCCCTGCGGTTTAGAAGCTGCTGTTCCCGCGCTGAGTTGAGGAGCTTCCCCCTGCCCCAGTATCCGGTGTCAGCTCGGGGCGTGCCGCCACCGGCGTCTCGAAGCGGCCGCTGTCGCTGCTTGCCCAGCAGCCTCGCAAGACTAGCATATTCACAAACAGCATAGCCCACTTTCACTGTGACTTTCATTGTGACAACAGGACCTTGTGAATTAACTAGCGACCTGCTTGTAAGTCTATGTTACAAGGAGGTTCTCCTACAGGCTATAAAATTTCGTTTGTGATGTTATTTCTGAGGTTATTGATACGTCGTGGTACGGGAAAACTTAACAAAACACAAGGTAAGCAGAGCTCAAAGGCTGCAGAGAGTGAAAGCGTAGACCCAAATGAGGCTACAGTTTCAAACACAATTTAATTTTATTAAACATTAAAAAACACTTGTTCACAAAACACAATAAAATTTTTAAACTCCAGGCCTGAAGGACGGCTGAACATTCACAACTGTAATGTCAGAATGACAACCTTAAGATTCAACATCAGGAGATAATCATGATCTGAAGGACCCAACACCTTTGATTAATTATTGACCAATACAATAACTTACTGAAAGGAATGACTTTAATCATTCGGCCAGAAGGGCCAATCAAATATAACCACAAATGCTGTTTTGATAATGCTACAAGAATGCAAAACCAACAATTTACTTCGTCCAAAGGAGCAGTAAAGACTAAAAGACAAATTCATATACCAAAGGTTTTTTTTTAATGAAACAAGGTAACAAGATAAAATTAATAACCCAAAAGGGGTAGTGACGTCGCCACTCGGCCTGAATATCAGTAGTAATAAATAGAGAATGGTTGAAGTTAATGAGTTAGCACTTAAAACCAGCCCGTGCTCCTCACCACTAGGCAAAATTTATTATCAGCTGTGCTAGGACTGCCTGCTTTAGCAATATGGCACAGACCAGCAGAACAACTAGAAACTTCAACGTGGCGAATCGTCCACATAGGGCATGACAGCAACTCTCTATAACACATAAAATAAAAATTACTAAACATTGAAACACATGGTTCAAAATATAACGCCTGTCTAGGCAGGAACTGTTAATGACGTCCACTGGCCTTCGTAAATCTTCGACTTAGTAAATGTGACGGCCAGTACTAAATAATAATACCACTCAACAAATTGTAAAATACAAGATTGTTGTTGCACTTGGGTCAGAATAAAATTTCAACCACAGATAATATTTTAGGTTCATTTATTAAGGCACAGAGAGTTAACACACTTTTCTAGTGATAGTTACACTTGACAATAAAACAGATCACTGAATCGGGATTTCGGGCACCCCCGAGCCTACTAAAATTGCGAAACACCATGGCACACGACCTTAGAGCAAAACACACCCGACGACACGGGCAGAAATTGAGTGAGACACATCAAGTCAGAAGGCACACAAGCATTCGGCGACAGGTTGGAACCAGCACCAACTCGAGTTATGTCAATCGCCCCAGTTCCGCCATAGCAACGCGGACACGCCGCGTCAACAGTTGTCACGCCGAGCTTCCGTATCACACAGCCCGTCCAGAACGACTGCCGCCGTCCCCAGTACACACGCTCGTAGCAATCACGTGCGTTCACAGGAAATTATACCAGCTTTCCCGCAACATTGCGCTGCCACACAACCGGAAACTAAACTCCCCGTCTCACTCCGGCAGCAGCACTCGATACTCTCGTCGTCAGCAGGTCTCTCCCCAGAACGCAGCGCCCTCCGAAATTTAAAAGCAAACGGACCAATCGCGGCAGAGCAAAGCCAGTTCGGTTTTCAGAAAGGCTTTTCAACAGAAAATGCTATATACGCTTTCACTGATCAAATATTAAATGCTCTGAATAACCCGACATCACCCATTGGTATTTTTTGTGATCTCTCAAAGGCCTTTGATTGTGTAAATCATGGAATTCTTTTAGATAAGCTGAATCATTATGGTTTGAGGGAGGCAGTGCACAAATGGTTTAATTCATACTTAACTGGAAGAATGCAGAAAGTTGAAATAAGTGGTTCATGTAATGTTAAAACAACAGCTGATTCCTCAAACTGGGGGGCTATCAAGTACGGGGTCCCACAGGGTTCGGTCTTAGGTCCTTTACTGTTCTTGATATACATTAATGACTTATCATTCCACATTGATGAATATGCAAAGTTAGCTCTTTTTGCTGATGATACAAGTATAGTAATAACATCCAAAAACTAAGAACTAAGTGATGTAATTGTAAATGATGTTTTTCACAAAATTATTGAGTGGTTCTCAGCAAACGGACTCTCTTTAAATTTTGATAAAACACAGTATATACAGTTCCGTAGAGTAAATGGCACAACTCCAGTAATAAATATAGACTTTGAACAGGTCTGTAGCTAAGATAGAATTTTCAAAATTTTTAGGTGTGTCCATTGATGAGAGGTTAAACTGGAAGCAACACATTGATGGTCTGCTGAAACGTCTGAGTTCAGCTACGTATGCTATTAGGGTTATTGCAAATTTTGGTGATAAGAATCTCAGTAAATTAGCTTACTATGCCTACTTTCATTCACTGCTTTCGTATGGCATCATATTCTGGGGTAATTCATCGTTGAGCAGAAAAGTATTCATTGCTCAAAAACGTGTAATCAGAATAATTGCTGGAGCCCACCCACGGTAATCCTGCAGACATCTATTTAAGGATCTAGGGATCCTCACAGTAACGTCACAGTAGATATATTCACTTATGAAATTTGTTGTTAATAATCCAGCCCAGTTCAAAAGTAATAGCAGTGTACATAGCTATAACACCAGGAGAAAGGATGATCTTCACTATGCAGGGTTAAATCTGACTTTGGCACAGAAAGGGGTAAATTATGCTGCCACAAAAGTCTTTGGTCACAGCATCAAAAGCCTGACAGATAGCCAACTAACATTTAAAAATAAGTTAAAAGAATTTCTAGATGACAACTCCTTCTACTCATTGGCTGAATTTTTAGATATAAATTATGGGGGGGCAAAAAGAAAAAAAAGACTTAAACATTAGTGTCATGCAATATTTTGTGTAATGTAATATCTTGTACAGACATCTTTTATGAACCGACGCGTTCCACATCAGTACGAAGTGTCGTATTCATGATCTATGGAACAAGTATTAATCTAATCTAATCTAATCAAGGCTCTAGAAGACGACACACCACAACTAGGCAAAGATGAAGATGATACGATTCAGTTATCACAGATAAAATAAGCTCACCGAACCAAAACTGCTCTTAAAAGCGCACCCATGTTGCTTTGAAAGGCTATAAGTGGTGGAGAATTGGTAGCAGCTAGTTATGTGACCCACCAACGCTGACTTGGGTCATTGCATTTGAGTGCAGTGTGTGCGCTAGCAGGTTTTATGCAATCAGTGCAGTAAGATTTGCCGTCGGGGAGACATCACAGAACGGCTGAAAGGAGCTACCGTTTTCGGACGAGCCCGTTACCGCACAGAGAATGAAATTGCCCGATTTGTTGGTATATCAATGGGAATTGTTCAGTGTGTCTACAAGGAATGGTGTACCACCCACAGTTGAGAGATGTGGCTAAAAGCAGTGGACCTAAAACGATCCTGACCGACGGGGATCTGAGACAAATATACCGCCTTGTCAGTAACTATCTGTTTCAAACCCGACAGTAATTGCGGCTGTCAGTGAATGCAGGCCCATCTCAACCACGATGAATACGTGCAGACTGAAACGGTGGTTGAAAATTTGTACTAGAGCCGAGAATCGAACGTGGGTACCCTCCTCACAAAGCAGATGCACTAACCACTACGCGGCTTTCCACAAATGCAAGCAGGGTCGCTTCAGTCTGAATATGTACATCATACGAGTAGATGTACTCGTCTCTGGAACCATACACTTTCATTCTGTCTCAAGCGGTTCACGAACGAACATTACAAAGGAAACTGCAATCAGTGGACTTCGCAAAATACCATTGTTGACAGCTGCACATAATGGTGTACATCTTCAGCGCTCCAAATAACATACAAAATTGACAGCAGCTGACCTCACTGTAGTGTGTTGTGACGAGTCGCGGTTTCGCCCCTTTTCAAATGACGCATAGTGTCAAGTTCGCCGATGGCTCATTGAGGCGTTTAATCCGCGATGTGTGGAGGGCGTATCTCAGGCTAGAGGTGATTGTGTCATCTTTTCTGTACTGTGGCGTGGCCTACCCATCCAGGTATCGTAAATACGAACCGAAGCGTTTACTACAATATTTTCAGTAATCAGCTCTCCTGACTTGTACATCCTTATGATGAGTACACTGTGGACTCTCGTCTTCGAAACTGATAACAGCCGTGTTCACAGGGCTTCACTCCTACGTTCTTGGACAGACGAACTCTGAGGCACCCTGCAGTAACTCGACTGGCCCTCTAAATTCCCCGATCGTGATCCCACAGAAAATGTCTGTGACTACTTGAAACAGCGGATGAAACATAACAATCAACATTCCCGGTATTTGTTAGCCCTGGTCTGTCACGAGTGGTTTCGGATAGATATGGCATACGTGAAGAATATTGCGTCGTCGTCGGCGAAATGAGACCATTATAATGGCTAAAAGCTGTTTTACGCGGTATTAGAGGAATGTGTCGTGGGGTGACAATTTTATTTTACTGTCCGGTGTGCTTACAACGAGTGAAAGGTTGTCTACAACTTATTGAGAAACCAGACTGCAGTGCTAAGAGTCGAAGGAAATAAAACCGAAACCAAACAGGGTTGCAACCTATTCCCGACGTTATCCAATCTGTAGATTGAGCAAGGATATTAAGGATAAATTTGAATAAGGAACGGAAGTTAAGGAAAAATAAATAAAAACTACAATGTTTGTCACTGACATTGTAATTCTGACAGCTGGTTAAGTACTAGGAAGATCTGATGAACGCAGTGGATAGTATCGAGAAAAGAGATTATAAGATGAACTTTAACAAAACTAAAATAAGGAAAGTTGAACGCAGTGGAATTATGTCAGGTGACCCTGCAGGAATTTTCATTAGGATGTGACACACAAATAGTAGCTCTTTGGGCAGGAAAATAACTCACGATGGCAGAAGTGAAGACTATACTCAGTGAACGCTGGCATTATCAGGAAAAGCTTTCCTGAAAAAGAGAAGTATGTCAACCTCAAATATTACTTTAACTTTTAGAAAATATTTTCTGAAATTATTTGTACTGAAAGCATGCTTATATGAAAGCGAATCGTGGAAGATAAACAATGAATAGAGTATAGAACCTTCTGCAACATGATGTAGAAGAGTCCTGAAGATAAATAGATCGTAAAACTAATGAATCACATAGAAATTTATGGCCCCCTGGCCAAGTTGACATCCGTCCGTGAGGTTGATGGTCGTCCACTGCGGTCTTCATCTTCAATATTCGTTCTGCCTTCACTAAAGCTTTTATGCAAACGAAAAACTTAAGCTCTTGTCATAACCTCCTCTCCAAAAGCCTTCTGAAGCTTACCGTAAGTTGTTGTGGCGTTTTTCACTCAATTCAACGCAAAAAGAAATGGCATACCGTTGCGCAATATTATGCGGTTCCATTTCCGTGACGAGAGACACAAACAAGTGTTAACTTATTACAGCACAACTCACGACTGAGCAGTTGCATCGATGTGCCGCTTGGACTGGAAGCAGCTTATAGACCAAGGTCAAAGATATTGTGCCTACGCAAGCCTGCATGGTTGCTACATCTTGCAAAGAAAATCAGTCTCATTACTTTATTGTCGCACCTCGTACATCATACGAGTAGATGTTTGAGACTTGAAAAGGTCTCTGGGATTGTGTAGTTTCATTCTATCTCAACCGGTTTACGAACGAACATTGCAAAGGAAACTGCAATCAGTGGACTTCGCAAATTCTAGACCACCGAGAAGTACTCTATAGCTTTTGATGAGTGATTTTACGAGTATCAAAAAAATCATCTTGCAAAGAAAATCAGTCTCATTACTTTATTGTCGCACCTCGTACATCATACGAGTAGATGTTTGAGACTTGAAAAGGTCTCTGGGACTGTGTAGTTTCATTCTATCTCAACCGGTTTACGAACGAACATTGCAAAGGAAACTGCAATCAGTGGACTTCGCAAATTCTAGACCAACGAGAAGTACTCTATAGCTTTTGATGAGTGATTTTACGAGTATCAAAAAAATTTAACATAGACGGCCGTATCTTTTCACTGCATTGGCTTAGAAGCTAAGGTTTATTATACCGCCAACGAACCATAGACCTTAGTAAGTGCCAAAAAATTTCAACTTGATACGTTTACCCGTTCCTTAGGTAAAGGCTTTTAACAGTCGCACAGACTGACTGACACATAACAAAGTGATCCTAAAAGGATTCCGTTTTTTGTGATTGAGGTACGGACCCCTAAAAAAGTTTTTCTTTTCCTGTCATTCCAGGATTAGCCCTTTTAGCTTGTTCCGGCATCACCATCTCTTCGACGCCCACATCTTCGAGTGGGTTGGTGTTTCATCGTTTGTTGAGGGACTCTTTGAGGTGACTGCTCTATCAAATCTCATTTTCTTTGGATTACTACGTCACTTAACCCTTTTCTTTCGTTATTTCTTCGTTTCTTATTTTGTCTTCACTCGGGCAGCCTTTCACAGAGTTAATGCTCTTCATTTCTGATGTATCAAGTTGTCTTTTGTCTTTTGGTCGTAATATCCAAGTTTCTGCTCCATGCTGTACTGTGCGTAGTACCATGACTTTATAAAATTTCGTTTGGGTTTCTCTTCTTGCTTTATCCTTTGATATTCGTCTTATCGTGCTACATACATGTTGATAGGTGTTAATTTGCTTCTTTCTCTTGTGTTCAAAAGTTATGTCACATCGTAGTACTGGAAATAGGACACTTGAAATGACCCTTTCAGTCATTTGAGATGACCGTAGAATCGTGCCCGCGTTTTGTAGATCGTTTCTAGGGAGTTTTCCTGATTTATCGTATTGTCTTTCTGGTTTGTATCATATGGGGCAGCGAAGGTGAATTACAAATAAAGAAGAACATTACGATAAATTAGAAAAGCTCTTCAGAAACAATCTTCAAAACACGGACACTATTCTGCGGTCATCCCAAATGAATGGCCGGTTATTGGATTTTTCAACACAAATCCGAAATGTCCAAGTTTACAAGCACTGAAGACTGGGCTTCAGTTAATTTGGATCACTGAACTTTTAGGAAGCAGCAGTATACACGGATGTTTAGTGCTGGTATTTCCTTCTGTCACTCTAATTTGTTACCTTTTTTCAGGTGATGCCCGTTTCCCAGCTGCACCGCCAAAACTATATGTATCAGCATTTCCATCAGCAGGGCGTGACACTCACACCAACACCGGAAGAGTCCATCGTGTGTCATAACGAGATTTTAGTCATCGCTCCGGAGCCCCTCAGTGTATTAATGAGCCATTTCCGAACGCTGATATTGCCCTAGAGTGCTTCAGATAACTGCCTTTTAATTACTGCGCAGTCGTTCCCGTAATAACGACTCAGACCCTAACGACTTTGTCGCTTAGTATAAAAGCGCTAATTTCTCGCTACATGTGTCACTGAACCAAAAAACAGTTTGGTCTTTATTTGGTCTTACCACATTTTTACTGGTTCTGAAAAAGAGCAGTTGATGACTTACATCATCCCGTTACTCTCATTCTTGTCGTTGTCGTCATCCTTGTTGTTATAGCAACTGTTGTTGTTGCTATTGTTCTTTTATTCCTTACAATTTTTTTTTATCGTATCTTCAGACTGCAACGCATAAAAAGGGGAAACAAAGAATCATTGTATAGTCAATAAATTCTGCCAATTAACTATCTACCTAAGGACAAAAAAAGAAGAAAATCATGCTTAAAGGAACATACTGCAGGCGGTTTCCATTGCTTTGTCAACAATACTGATGGCAATACTCGGTAGATGGGGAGATTTTGTAGGCGGAGTGAATTTGCTCTTTGTCTATTGATATGTATCTTTAGTCACGAAAGGAACAGAGATTTTATTGCTACATTAATTATAGTAATGTGATACGCTTTTTGAAAAAGCTTTAATTAAAAAAAAAAGGCTGGAGAGGGATGGTCGGGCGGGGAGAGTGGTTCACAGGCACATCATGAAGAGTATACATTAAACAAGGAAATTATTGGATAAATACTGAAGGATAAATTCTAAAGTAACGCAGAAAAAGAAGAAAAATAATTATTTTTACTTTTTTAGTAAAAAAAAGATTGAGTTGCACGCTGACGTCAAGATGGATCATGTGACTGTGTCGTAAAAAAATTTAAAAAATAAAAGAATATGTCAGTCACTAAATCTCCAAGACAGTATACCATTTTTTCCTAGTTGCTATTGACGATTACGATACATGATAGCGCTGTCATTAGCGCTGAAGCATTATTATGTAAACTGAAGCTGACACCGAATAAACTGCATAATTATCACTGAAGAAAGAACCGCAACCGGCCACACTTTTGGTGAATTTTCTATTTCGCCGTAATTAGTTTCGGGCCTGAGCCCTACGTCAGACGACAGTGAGTATTACTTGCAGAAACTTCACATTAATTTCGTCCTGCCGGCCGCGGTGGTCTAGCGGTTCTGGCGCTGCAGTCCGGAACCGCGGGACTGCTACGGTCGCAGGTTCGAATCCTGCCTCGGGCATGGGTGTGTGTGATGTCCTTAGGTTAGTTAGGTTTAAGTAGTTCTAAGTTCTAGGGGACTTATGACCTAAGATGTTGAGTCCCATAGTGCTCAGAGCCATTTGAACCAATTTCGTCCTAATATGTAACACAATTCGTACACTGCGATCACACTAGAGAAACCTGTATTGTTCCAAAACGACCACTTTCAGCAGTCTTTCGCTGCCATCATCTGATCTTATAGTGCCATGTTGAATCAGATAAAGTCAGAGCAAAAAAGGCACTCCATACATATCCTTATTTTGATAAAAAACACGTACTTGATAAAATGCACACAGTTGATATCATCGTCGTATCATGCAATCATAATGGCGTCCAAGACGACTCTCAAAAGTTTGCCGCAGTGCCCAATGCTGGAGGCTTACCAGTTCCATAAGATCAGATGATGGCAGCAAAGTCTGTTGAAACCGGTCGTTTTGGAACAATAAAAGTTTCTATAGTGTGATCGCAGAGTACGAATTGTGTTCTTGATTTCCAAACTGGGCTAACCCCGCAACACTGAGGCGCTTGAAAGAACGGGAAAACACAGTGTGCGACAATTAGCGAGCAGTTATGGCGCCCTGTGGTGGTGTTATTAATTACAACACGGCACGGAAGCAACATCTGGATGACTTCCCATGCTGAAGAATCTTTGGAAAACTGGAAGAAATACGAAGTGTGACGAGGGAAACTCCCCATCTAAACCCCCCCTCCCTCACTCAGGTTTAGTGGTAAGAGGGCCCCGTGGACAGCCTGTCGAAAACTGAACACAGATCAAGCATGAAAACTGGAAGAAGGCGTACTTAACTGTGAAAAGAAAGCAAAATAGAAACAATGAGCGCTCCAAGGAGAAGATCTGCAATATACAGCAGCGTGATCCAGCAACGGCGTCGTGGTTAAGGCCGGCACAGCAGCTCACAGTGTTCAGTCAGAGGGATGGCTGCCCTCTGTAATAAAAAGCTGAGTGAATGGATCAGCGATGAACTTGAACAAGCGTTATGGCACATCCGCCCCGAGTAAATACAACAACCAATAACGAAAATGAGATTTAAAAAAAAGAAAGTGGCCACGGTGTTGGAGTGTCAAGCGGGTGAGCCATGTTCAAAACCTCACTCAGGTAATTTTTTTTAATTTTTCGCTGATCCCTGTATTCAAATTTGTGTCTGTGTCGTGGTGTAACGTCCGTTTGCAACAGCGAGGTGTAAGGATGGGACCTATAATGACAGTTGATTCTGCACACTACTCTATTAGCAGCCGAAAGGAAGTGCTTTCGAATGGGAACAGCAAACGTTTGGTTACAAAGCGACAAGCCAACCGAATTCTCCACCGGAAAACACGTCTGGTGTGTCATACACGGCATTACTGATAGCACGTGAGTCATAGGAGAGGAATCTCTTGTCGACGCATCTAATTTGAACGCCTGGTAAATGAGTGAGATATGCCTCTTTTACCGATTTAGGTGTTCGTATAAATGTGAATGTGATCACTCCCAAGGAAATGAAGAAAACATAGTAGTTTGTCACATAAGCTGCAACAAATGAAGAGAACAGTTTCACATTCACGCACTTTTTCTGTGCCCTATGAAAACATACATTTTTAACGTTTTTGAATTTGCATTCCGTTTTGGAAGTTCTGACTCTTGAATTCCTTTGGTATAACATAGTTCACATCCGTTAATTTGTTTGTTTTCAATTCTGTGAGACGTTTGTGTGGTATCTCGCCTGGTCTGACTATTCACCACATGTACGTGCGACGGTAATGTTTTCTTACCAAATGACGAATATTCTGCAACCAATGAATTGAATGGAAACTGCCAAGACCATAGGAAAGGAACAGACATTTCAATCATCGGACGGACAGTTCGTAATGTTGTGAAAAAATAATAAAAATAAATTGGAGCCGGCCGAAGTGGCCGTGCGGTTAAAGGCGCTGCAGTCTGGAACCGCAGGACCACTACGGTCGCAGGTTCGAATCCTGCCTCGGGCATGGATGTTTGTGATGTCCTTAGGTTAGTTAGGTTTAACTAGTTCTAAGTTCTAGGGGACTAATGACCTCAGCAGTTGAGTCCCATAGTGCTTAGAGCCATTTGAACCATTTGAAAAATAAATTGGACGCCGAAGTTTCGCACACGGCTCTTCCAATGTACATTCCAACACCGTAACCACCTTTTTTTCTTTTTTATTTTCGTTGATATTATTTTGTTCTATATTGTTCGTTGAATTTGTTCGTGACGGACGTCCGATGGCACTCGTTCAGATTGTTCGTTGATCCGTTCACTCAGTTATTTCAGTACAGAGGGTAGCTAAACCCTCTGACCGAACACGCTGAGCTACCGTGCCGGCTCACCTGTCCCTGAGGTCCCTGCGTACAAACAGTGTCAGAATAGGCAGCCCTATTTGGCTCTATAGTCACGCTGACCTCTCACCACGTAACGCGCGACTGTCTCTGCACGACCAACAGACCTCTGACAACTCCCATTAATTTCCACGGAGTACTTAATACATTATGTTAATTTATCTATCTCGTTCTTACGTTCTTCAGAGCAGTGTATGTAGCAGTGGGATAGGATGCATAAATTTATTGCTTTTACAGTGGAATTTCTATGTACTGTGTACCAATTAGGTTCCTTTCGGAGTATGCTGATGCATTAGCTCCATGCTTAACAATCAAATACAACCGTTCGCTCGACGAAAGATCCGTACCCAAAGACAGGAAAGTTGCACAGGTAACACCAATATTCAAGAAAGGTAGTAGGAGTAAATCACTAAATTACAGGCCCATATCGTTAACGTCGATATGCAGCAGTATTTTAGAATATATATTGTGTTCGAACATTATGAATTACCTCGAAGAAAACTGTCTATTGACACACAGTCAACATGGGTTTAGAAAACATCGTTCCTGTGAAACACAACTTGCTCTTTATTCACATGAAGGTTGAGTGCTATTGACTAGGGATTTCAGATCGATTCCGTATTTCTGGATTTCCTGAAGGCTTTTGACACTGTACCACACAAGCAGCTCGTAGTGAAATTGCGTGCTTATTGAATATCGTGTCAGTTATGTGACTGCATTTTGTGATTTCCTGTCAGAGGTCACAGTTCGTAGTAATTGACGGAAAGTCATCGAGTAAAACAGATGTGATTCCTGGCGTTTCCCAAGGTAGTTTTATAGGTCCATTGCTGTTCCTTATCTATATAAACGATTTTGGAGACAATCTCAGCAGCCGTCTTCGGGTGTTTGCAGATGACGCTGTCGTTTATCGACTAATAAAGTCATCAGAAGATCAAAACAAACTGCGAAAGGATTTAGAAAAGATATCTGAATGGTGCGAAAACTGGCAGTTGAGCCTAAATAACGAAAAGTTGGAGGTCATCCACATGAGTGCTAAAAGGAACTCGTTAAACTTCGGTTACACGATAAATCAGTCTTATCTAAAAGCCGTGAATTCAACTAAATACCTAGGTATTACAATTACGAACAACTTAAATTGGAAGAAACACATATAAAATGTTGGGGGAAAGACTAACCAAAGACTGCGTTTTATTGGCAAGACACTTAGAAAATGTAACAGACCTACTAAGGAGACTGCCTACACTATGCTTGTCCGTCCTCTTTTAGAATACTGGTGCGCAGTGTGGGATCCCTGACCTGATAGGACTGACGGAGTACATCGAGAAAGTTCAAAGAAAGGCAGCACGTTTTGTACTATCACGAAATATGTGAAAGAGTGTCACAGAAGTGATACAGGATTTGGGCTGAAAAATCATTAAAAGAAAGGCGTTTTTCGTTGCGACGGAATCTTCTCACGAAATTCCAGTCATCAACTTTCTCGCCGGCCGGGGTGGCCGAGCGGTTCTAGGCTCTACAGTCTGGAACCGCGCGACCGCTACGGTCGCACGTTCGAATCTTGTCTCGGGCATGGGTGTGTGTGATGTCCTTAGGTTAGTTAGGTTTAAGTAGTTCTAAGTTCTGGGGGGCTGATGACCTCAGAAGTTAAGTCCCATAGTGCTCAGAGCCATTTGAATCATTTTGAACCAACTTTCTCCTCCGAATGCGAAAATATTTCGTTGACATCGACCTACATAGGGAGGAACGATCACCACGAGAAAATAAGGGACATCAGAGCTCGTACGGAAAGATATAGGTGTTCATTCTTTCCGCGCGCTATACGATACTGGAATAAAAGAGAATTGTGAAGGTGGCTCGATGAACCTCCTGCCAGGCACTTAAATGTGATTTGCAGAGTATCCATGTAGATGTAGATGTAGAGTAGTCATCTTCTAGAAATCATTGACATCATCCGCATCTCAGTCTCTACAACCATCCTATCCTCTGCCAAACCTTTATTGAAGACATTATATTCAGAACTGTCATAAAGGTAGAAATGCATTACGTCGACTGGTAAACGTGCGACAGTCTGACGAATTCGATTCAGGTTGTGCGGCGTCTTGCGATAGTTTGGTCCTTCGCTTCCAGTGTGCGGATGTCCTGTGATTTAATCTTTTAAGTTCGCAACTTCCCTTAGACTTCAAGAAGAATATAATAATTCCAATCCCAAAGAAAGCAGTCGTTGGCAGACGTGAAAATTACCGAACTATCAGTTTAATAAGTCACAGCTGAAAAATACTAACGCGAATTCTTTACAGACGAATGGAAAAACTGGTAGAAGCCGACATCGGGGAAGATCAGTTTGGATTAAAAAATGGTTCAAATGGCTCTGAGCACTATGGGACTTAACATCTGTGGTCATCAATCCCCTAGAACTTAGAACTACTTAAGCCTAACTAACCTAAGGACACCACACACATCCATGCCCGAGGCAGGATTCGAACCTGCGACCGTAGCAGTCGCGCGGTTCCGGACTGAGCGCCTAGAACAGCACGGCCACTCCGGCCGGCAGTTTGGATTCCGTAGAAATGTTGGAACACGTGAGGCAATACTGACCTAAGGACTTATCTTAGAAGAAAGATTAAGGAAAGGCAAACTACGTTTCTAGCATTAGACTTAGAGAAAGCTTTTGACAATGTTGACTGGAATACTCTCTTTCAATTTCTGAAGGTGGCAGGGGTAAAATAAAGGTAGCGAAAGGCTATTTACAATTTGTACAGAAACCAGATGGCAGTTATAAGAGTCGAGGGACATGAAAGGGAAGCAGTGGTTGGGAAGGGAGTGAGACAGGGTTGTAGCCTCTCCCAGATGCTATTCAATCTGTATATTGAGCAAGCAGTAAAGGAAACAAAAGAAAGGTTCGGAGTAGGTATTAAAATCCATGGAGTAGAAATAAAAACTTTGAGGTTCGCCGATGACATTGTAATTCTGTCAGAGACAGCAAAGCACTTGGAAGAGCAGTTGAACGGAATGGACAGTGTCTTGAAAGGAGGGTATAAGATGAACATCAACAAAAGCAAAACGAGGATAATGGAATGTAGTCGAATCAAGTCGGGTGATGCTGAGGGAATTAGGAAATGAGACACAGTAGTAAAGGTGTTTTGCTATTTGGGGAGCAAAATAACTGATGATGGTCGAAGTAGAGAGGATATAAAATGTAGACTGGCAGTGGCAAGGAAAGCGTTACTGAAGAAGAGAAATTTGTTAACATCAAGTATAGATTTAAGTGTCAGGAAGTCGTTTCTGGAAGTATTTGTATGGAGTGTGGCCATGTATGGAAGTGAAACGTGGACGACAAATAGTTTGGACAAGAAGAGAATAGAGGCTTTCGAAATGTGGCGCTACAGAAGAATGCTGAAGATTAGATGGGTAGATCACATAACTAATGAGGAGGTATTTAATAGAATTGGGGAGAAGAGAAATTTGTGGCACTCCTTGATTAGAAGAAGTGATCGGTTGGTAGGACATGTTTTGAAGCATCAAGGGATCACCAATTTTGTATTGGAGGGCAGCGTGGAGGGTAAAAATCGTAGAGGGAGACCAAGAGATGAATACACTAAGCAGATTCAGAAGGATGTAGGCTGCAGTAGGTACTGGGAGATGAAGAAGCTTGCACAGGATAGAGTAGCATGGAGAGGTGCATCAAACCAGTCTCAGGACTGAAGACCACAACAAATACAACAATTTCTTCGCCAACGTAAACAGTTCTCCGCGGATGCGCCAGTCGGCGCCTCGGCAGGAGCCGCGAGAGCTCGAATAGGCCGGATTTCTCGCAGCGCGCATCCGGGGTCAGGCGTGGGCGGCCCGGCGTGTCGTCTGCATTGGCGGCTGGGTGTCGCGCGCGGCGCGGCCTTGTGTTGTGTGAGTCAGGGCGGGCTGGCCGGCTGGCTGGCATTTGGCCGTGACGCAGCACCCGCCAAGTCGGCCGTCCCTCTGCTCTCTGGAGCCCCGCCAGAAGGTGAAAGCCCCCACCGTTATGTTGTGTGCCTCCACGCCTGCGACGCGACGACTACTGCAGGCTCTTCGCGTCTAAGATTTCCGCACGCAAGGTAGGACCAGTACGTTCGGCAGCGATCGGGCAATTCCGTGTGATATCACTGCCGAGAACGGGAGACGTTTCCTCACGTTCTGGTGTCACACTATTCCGCTTAAACCATCATTCATTCTAGAAACAACCCCCAGGCTGTGGCTAAGCCATGTCTCCGCAATATCCTTTCCTCCAGGAGTGCTAGTTCTGCAAAGTTCGCAGCAGAGCATCTGTGAAGTTTGGAATGTAGGAGACGAGGTACTGGCGGAATTAAAGCTGTGACGACTGGGCGTGAGTCGTGCTTGGATAGCTCAGTTGGTAGAGCACTTGCCCGCCGGCACGGTAACTCAGTGTGTTCGGTCAGAGGGTCACCGGCACGGTAGCTCAGCGTGTTCGGTCAGAGAGCTGGTTGGCCTCTGTAATAAAAAAACTGAGTGAAAAGATCAACGAAACGAACTTGACCGGATGTCATGTGACGTCCGCAACGACCTAACACAACGATCAACAACGAACAAAAGGCAAAAAAAAAAGAGGGTTAGCTGCCCTCTGTAATAAAGAAACTGAGTCAATGGGTCAACGACGAACTGAAACGGGTGTCTTGCGACGTCCGCCCCGAGCAGATACAACGAACGAAAACGAACAAAATGAGAAAAATCTTGCTTGGGTAGCTCAGATGGTAGAGCACTTGCCCGGGAAAGGCAAAGCTCCCGAGTTCGAGTCTCGGTCCGGCACACAGTTTTAATCTGCCAGGAAGTTTCATACCAGCGCACATTCCGCTGCAGGGTGAAAATTTCATTCTGGAATCAGCCTTCTTGTTGAAATTGATGACAACTGAACAGGGTTCATTTTCATGCGGAAGAACCAAGCCTATGAAGTTTTAATGGGAAGTTTCTTACTGTGGAACTTAAAAAGTGAAAAACAGCGCAGAAAGTATTTCGATAACAGCTGGCGTGCCATAATGTACATGTCGATAGTGTCGCAGGACTGGCGGCACTTGGCTCATATCAATCTTGAAATGCGTGGTTTCAAATGACGTGTTTTTAGTATCCTTTCTATGACTTAGATGCAAATGCATAATAATCGCCACCATAACGATAGCCCATTTCAAAGATGAGGATGATAAAAGAGAATGATAAACCACAAAGGAGGATAATATTAACTCTCACTTTACCGATCGGGACATTCTGACTACCCCAAGTGATTTTTTCCATATTATAAATTTATCTGAAGTGCTACATACTTGTGGTTTCCTTATTTTGTCCTAAAATGATTGAAATAATATTCACATTAGTGACTGACACATTTTACATTTTGTTTTTATAGTTATTGATGGGATTTATTGCTAGGGTTGTGAGACTACCGTGCTGGGCATGAAACATCTTATTTTCTGATTTGTGAAAAATTAAGATTTTACGAAATGTTTTTATCATTCATATTACTTATTCAATTTTTCCAGTAAGAAGTAAATTCGGAAGAAACTTTTGCCCGACGGGAAGGAAAAAAGTTCCATCTTCAGTATTTGGTTTCACACTGCTGTTGACTGTAGTTTCCTACGTTCCAAAAAGGGGCAAGTCGGCAATCTTGCGCTCTACTCAGCATCATGAGAAGCAAGTGAGTGGTGAAAAAAGTGAATACAACCCCGAAATCATACGCCACTAAAAGTCGACCTAAGGTCGATAATGGCGAAAAATGGTAACAGAATACAGCTGTGTTGGAGGAACTAGGCGGTGACCACTAAGAATTAGGCGGTGACCACTAAGAATTTTCGGTGAGGTACTGCGATATTGAATTCACGTATTTCGCACACACAAATATTTTTTGCGTGGCAGGAGGAACTGTTCGTGATCGAACTCAGAAAAAGCAACATGGAGGAAAGAGCTAGAAACACCAACGGTCTTCATACGGATGTACACGAAGCACTGAAAGAATGTGGTAGTGAAATTCCCACAGTTATCCAGCTCCAGTGTTCCAAGTTACCGACACCCTGCGATGTCAAGATTGCAAGAGGAACGAAGATGGGAAAAGAAGTCTCCGTTGGATAATGTGCAAGAAACCACTTTGTAACATACACAGAGAAGAAATTGTTATTGTGAAATACATTTTTTGCTAAAATGTACCTGAATGAACAGTTCAAAAATGTTATTTGTTATTTTGAAGCCAAGTACTGCTCTACTGCATTGACAGCCAAAATGTGTACTTTTTTTAATTCGACGGATGGTTCAAATGGCTCTGAGCGCTATGGGACTTAACATCTGAGGCATCAGTCCCCTAGAACTACTTAAACCTAACTAACCTAAGGACATCACACACATCCATGCCCGAGGCAGGATTCGAACCTGCGACCGTAGCGGCCGCGCGGCTCCAGACTGAAGCGCCTAGAACCGCTCGGCCACACCGGCCGGCAATTCGACGGATGTCCAGTATTGAATTTCTCTAGTGAATGATATAAAATTGATTGTACTTCGCATCTATGTTCAGTTTAAAGACTAGCAGTAATTTCAGAAACTGTATTTCAGTACTAAATAAAGCTACTCAGTGAAATCATAGTATCTAAAAACAAATATTACACTACGAATTTCCCAACTCGTACGTGTAGCCGAAGCGAAAATATACACTCCTGGAAATTGAAATAAGAACACCGTGAATTCATTGTCCCAGGAAGGGGAAACTTTATTGACACATTCCTGGGGTCAGATACATCACATGATCACACTGACAGAACCACAGGCACATAGACACAGGCATCAGAGCATGCACAATGTCGGCACTAGTACAGTGTATATCCTCCTTTCGCAGCAATGCAGGCTGCTATTCTCCCATGGAGACGATCGTAGAGATGCTGGATGTAGTCCTGTGGAACGGCTTGCCATGCCATTTCCACCTGGCGCCTCAGTTGGACCAGCGTTCGTGCTGGACGTGCAGACCGCGTGAGACGACGCTTCATCCAGTCCCAAACATGCTCAATGGGGGACAGATCCGGAGATCTTGCTGGCCAGGGTAGTTGACTTACACCTTCTAGAGCACGTTGGGTGGCACGGGATACATGCGGACGTGCATTGTCCTGTTGGAACAGCAAGTTCCCTTGCCGGTCTAGGAATGGTAGAACGATGGGTTCGATGACGGTTTGGATGTACCGTGCACTATTCAGTGTCCCCTCGACGATCACCAGTGGTGTACGGCCAGTGTAGGAGATCGCTCCCCACACCATGATGCCGGGTGTTGGCCCTGTGTGCCTCGGTCGTATGCAGTCCTGATTGTGGCGCTCACCTGCACGGCGCCAAACACGCATACGATCATCATTGGCACCAAGGCAGAAGCGACTCTCATCGCTGAAGACGACACGTCTCCATTCGTCCCTCCATTCACGCCTGTCGCGACACCACTGGAGGCGGGCTGCACGATGTTGGGGCGTGAGCGGAAGACGGCCTAACGGTGTGCGGGACCGTAGCCCAGCTTCATGGAGACGGTTGCGAATGGTCCTCGCCGATACCCCAGGAGCAACAGTGTCCCTAATTTGCTGGGAAGTGGCGGTGCGGTCCCCTACGGCACTGCGTAGGATCCTACGGTCTTGGCGTGCATCCGTGCGTCGCTGCGGTCCGGTCCCAGGTCGACGGGCACGTGCACCTTCCGCCGACCACTGGCGACAACATCGATGTACTGTGGAGACCTCACGCCCCACGTGTTGAGCAATTCGGCGGTACGTCCACCCGGCCTCCCGCATGCCCACTATACGCCCTCGCTCAAAGTCCGTCAACTGCACATACGGTTCACGTCCACGCTGTCGCGGCATGCTACCAGTGTTAAAGACTGCGATGGAGCTCCGTATGCCACGGCAAACTGGCTGACACTGACAGCGGCGGTGCACAAATGCTGCGCAGCTAGCGCCATTCGACGGCCAACACCGCGGTTCCTGGTGTGTCCGCTGTGCCGTGCGTGTGATCATTGCTTGTACAGCCCTCTCGCAGTGTCCGGAGCAAGTATGGTGGGTCTGACACACCGGTGTCAATGTGTTCTTTTTTCCATTTCCAGGAGTGTACAATAGTCTTTAGGACTGAATCTGTATAGATAATTGGGCCTGTATGTTGGCCGAACAAGGCGACTACTGTTTCTACGTGCTAGACAGTTGTCGTGCGAGCTCTATAAAGGCCATTAAATGTGTAGGGAAGGGAAATATAAATATAAAACTGTGCTGCAATACTGCTGGTAATGCTAATGGAATAGAGCGCTACCGAAAGATGCTATTCACGTTAGGCTGTGATATTAAAAGTTACGAGCCAACAGACGACATTTGAAAATAGTAAATCGTGTTGCCGTTACTGCTGTGAAAGGACGCTCGCTAGGGTATTACAAGCCATGTGAGTCACCCACAGCTTAGTCAGTCGATTGCTGCGCGCCCTGACGTAACGCGCTTGTTTTGGGCAGAGTCGTTTTTCAGCCTCTCGAGCGTGTAACACTAATGATCTTAGAACGGGACACCGACTGAGTGATTCTCCAGTAGTTTGAGCAGCATGCCCGTCAGTACACGTTGTCTTGGCCACCAAATCTGTGAGATCCGAATCCGAAGGAACACATCTGAGACGCTACCGGGCGACAGTTTCACGCCCAATGACCACCGGCGCTTAATTTACGTGATTTGCTTGGCCTGGTGCTACATAGGGCTGGAAACCTAACACGTACGTTTCAAATCCATGCCACGCAAGTACGGTGCTGATTTGAGATCCAGATGTACACCAACATGTTAAACATGTGTTTAAGCTCATCGGTGTAAAAACTACTGTATTTAGGATTGTTTCTTCTCTTGTGCCTCTTTTTCGTAAGGTTTTCTGCTCTAATTTCATAAATAGTTCATGGTGTTCGTCTGTTTTTCTGGCTTTGTTAGTGTGACAGCCTCATTCCTGTGTCTCTGCGTCTACCAGAATATACCTTTCCGCGACAGAAGCCTTAATTTAACCCCAGAAAAGTTTCAATAGAATTAATGTGGCTTTAGTACGGTGGAAGACGTGTAATAATGTGGCCATGGTTCAGTGATAATGAATTACATAAAAAGTCCAGTTTCTGTCATTTGTAGATTTGTAGACGCAGTTGGCATCTTATTTAGCTGTACGGAATAGTACAGCGCATTATCCATTACAAAAACCCTACCTCAACTAACACTGGGCAGCAACCTCACATCGGCCGTGCCAACTGTTCATCAAAATATGTAAGCTGATGACCACGGTAATATAATTGGATAATTGCGTCAGCGCTATCAGCAATTGTCTTTGGCGTGTAATATAAAAACCACTCGTTCAATACACTATACGCTAGAGATATACGTTTTTTAAAATGTATTTTGTCTTCCGTAATGCTAAAAAATCTATATAACCGTGTACAGAACAGCGAATTGATCATAAGTAGTCGGCCACCTTCCCTGTTGGCAAACGTATTGTTCCGTGACACATATCTCCTTCCAAGCGACGGATCGCATATGACGCAATTAACCTGTTTCATCCATTCATATTATACTCTCCAGATTCACCACGAGCATCCCACGAAGAACACGACGTCTCAACGCCACATTCACTCCGCGCCCCATTAATACATTTTTATTTCAGATCTTTTAACGTCTGAAGCTAATTTTCCTTAGAACATTGGAAGTCCATGTCGTCAGCGCAGCAAACAAATCGCTTTCTGACAGTGAAACAGTCAAGTTACAAGTGCCTCAAGTACTCTTCTACTGTAGCACATATGTGCAGTGTGACTAGTAAAATGGCTCCGAGCACTATGCGACTTAACTTCTGTGGTCATCAGTCGCCTAGAACTTAGAACTAATTAAACCTAACTAACCTACGGACATCACACACATCCATGCCCAAGGCAGGATTCGAACCCGCGACCGTAGCGGTCGCTCGGTTCCCGACTGTAGCGCCTAGAACCGCACGCCCACTCAGGCCGGCAGTGTGACTAGTAGACGAAGAATAATATTTTGAGGATCTCATGCTGCTATGCACAAGTCGAGAGTCATTCGTATTATATTTTCTGCTGGAGCTATTATTTGCAAAATAGTGGCGTATATGTACAGTGATCCAGTACTGTCAGATGTTTTGATCACAATACCAATTCTTTTGACGAAGACCGGTTTTAGTCAGCAATGACCATCCTGATCTTTTCTACGGCCTTATCACTGTAGGACATGGTGTAGAAAATATCTGAGGATGGTGATTACAGGCTGAAACCGGTCATTGTCAAAAGAACTGATATTGTGATCAAAGACTGGAATAAATTTTTTTTTAAAAGTTAACCATTTAACGAGACGCTGAAGAACGTCAATATCTGAACACGAAGTACTCATGGTTTTTAGCCAGAGAGGGGAAGCAACGAGAAAGTAATAGTCTAATCGCAGAATGCGATCATACAAACAACAATTGTGGACTACACGTTGGGGATGGTGATAGGCAGTACAGTCTCGTCAAGTTCGAGCTGTAAGCGGAAAGAGCGGTTCACATTGATTACTACAACATTCGCAAGTTGTGCAGTCTTGCCGCTTTACCTCCTGATCTACGCAGGCAGACGGCAACACACGAAAATTCTCTTGACTTCTCTCGATTGTATCAAATTTGCATTGCCAATACTCGGCAAAAGAACACAGAAAAAAATTAATTTGTGTTGGTACGCTTATGTATGACAGTATGTTGGAAATATTTTCCTCCTTTATTACCCATCCAGTATATGCTCCCTAACTGCATACTCTATAAAGCTGTCAACATCTGTTATGCGGCACTATCACTTCCGGGCATCGCAAGAACAAAACTTCAAGCCAAATTTGCGATCTCCTACGCATTTATCACTCTGTACGCTTTCACTATAGATGAATTCAACGCATCTACCACTCTGTAGATAACTTTACTCACTACTATGAAAACTGAACCATTACCCCATTACCGTTTCAAGGAAAACGCCTAATCTGTCTATAAATTCTACATCTACATCCATACCCCGCAAGCCAGCTGACGGTGTGTGGCGGAGGGTACCTTGAGTACCTCTATCGGTTCTCCCTTCTATTCCAGCCTCGTATTGTTCGTGAAAAGAAGGATTGTCGGTATGCTTCTGTGTGGGTTCTAATCTCTCTGATTTTATCCTCATGGTCTCTTCGCGAGGTATACGTAGGAGGGAGCAATATAATGCTTGACTCCTCGGTGAAGGTATGTTCTCGACACTTCAACAAAAGCCCGTACCGAGCTACTGAGCGCGCGGTGGTCTCGCGGTTCTAGGCGCGCAGTCCGGAACCGTGGGACTGCTACGGTCGCAGGTTCGAATCCTGCCTCGGGCATGGATGTGTGTGATGTCCTTAGGTTAGTTAGGTTTAAGTAATTCTAAGTTCTAGGGGACTGATAACCACAGCAGTTGAGTCCCATAGTGCTCAGAGCCATTTGAACCCAGCTACTGAGCGTCTCTGTTGCCGAGTCTTCCACTGGAGTTTATCTATCATCTCCGTAACGCTTTCGCGATTACTAAATGATCCTGTAACGTAGCGCGCTGCTCTCCGTTGTTTCTTCTCTATCTCTTCTATCAACCCTATCTGGTACGGATCCCACACTGGTGAGCAGTATTCAAGCAGTGGGCGAACAAGCGTACTGTAACCTACTTCCTTTGTTTTCGGATTGCATTTCCTTAGGATTCTTCCAATGAATCTCAGTCTGGCATCTGCTTTACCAACGATCAACTTTATATGATCATTCCATTTTAAATCACTCCTAATGCCTACTCCCAGATAATTTATGGAATTAAATTCTTCCAGTTGCTGACCTGCTATTTTGTAGCTAAATAATAAGGGGTCTATCTTTCTATGTATTCGCAGCACATTACACTTGTCTACATTGAGATTCAGTTGCCATTCCCTGCACCATGCGTCAATTCGTTGCAGACCCTCCTGCATTTCAGTACAATTTTCCATTGTTACAACCTCTCGATTTACCACAGCATCATCCGCAAAAAGCCTCAGTGAACTTCCGATGTCATCCACAAGGTCATTTATGTATATCGTGCTTGAGTCCTCAGCGTAGCTCCTCTTCGGAATCTCGTCTTCCGTTCGCTAAAAGACTCTATTTTTAACGCCGAATGTCAAGAAACTCACCTGTAGGAAGCGTGGAATATATACACGCAGGCCTTCCGAATAAAAGACGCCGCAATGCTGACTGAAAACCGTAGTGGCCTAGAACTGCGGCAGCAGCTACACGATGCCACGCGAACGTAAACAGCTTCGCCTTAAGTGATTGCGCGCGATATGCGCACTAACCGAAAGGGGTTTTCTCTGGCCGTATACGGAGAAGTTTATTGCTTTACATCGATATTAGCCCTTGAACGTGAAGATACGCGAGACAGCAGCTGCAGTGTGCCGTATGGCGTTTCTCTCGCCTTCCATTAGCTGGCGTCTCTCTGCGGCACGGGTTTGCCAGCTGGCCTCTTAAGCAGACGCTGCGCCACGCAGTCGCGACACATGAGTTAGTAGATACCAGGACTCGTTGGCAGCCGGCAGTGGGTCACGTTGTCTCGCGCAAGTGGGCCGCAGACGTCAAGACAGAAAGACAAAGTCACATTCCAGGCTCCACAATGAGTCGGGTCGTTGTATCCTGCGGATATAGGCGGCTCATAAAACAGGTGCATGATGGGCAAGTTTCTGTGCTGCTCTTCTTTGTACGATATTTCGTAACTCTCTGTTTGCTCTCAAACCGTACTGTGAACGGAGCACACTGTGCAGCGCCCCAGTGATTGCCAACTCCGTTAAGCGATAAAACAATCAACAAAAATACAGAAAGAGCACACGATATCTTGCAGACCATGGATGAAGGGTATCAGACGGATGCCATATTCCTTGACTTCCGGAAAGCGTTTGACTCGGTGCCCCACTGCAGACTCCTAACTAAGGTACGAGCATATGGGACTGGTTCCCAAGTATGTGAGTGGCTCGAAGACTTCTTAAGTAATAGAACCCAGTGCGTTGTCCTCGATGGTGAGTGTTCATCGGAGGTGAGGGTGTCATCTGGAGTGCCCCAGGGAAGTGTGGTAGGTCCGCTGTTGTTTCCTATCTACATAAATGATCTTTTGGATAGGGTGGATAGCAAAGTGCGGCTGTTTGCTGATGATGCTGTGGTGTACGGGAAGGTGTCGTCGTTGAGTGACTGTTGGAGGATACAAGATGACTTGGACGGGATTTGTGATTGGTGTAAAGAATGGCAGCTAACTCTAAATATAGATAAATGTAAATTAATGCAGATGAAAAGGAAAAAGAATTCTGTAATGTTTGAATACTCCATTAGTAGTGTAGCGCTTGACACAGTCACGTCGATTAAATATTTGGGCGTAACATTACAGAGCGATATGAAGTGGGACAAGCATGTAATGGCAGTTGTGGGGAAGGCGGATAGTCGTCTTCGGTTCATTGGTAGAGTTTTGGGAAGATGTGGTTCATCTGTAAAGGAGACCGCTTATAAAACACTAATACGACCTATTCTTGAGTACTGCTCTAGCGTTTGGGATCCCTATCAGGTCGGATTGAGGGAGGACATAGAAGCAATTCAGAGGCGGGCTGCTAGATTTGTTACTGGTAGGTTTGATCATCACGCGAGTGTTACGGAAATGCTTCAGGAACTCGGGTGTGGGTCTCTGGCGGAAAGGAGGCGTTCTTTTCGTGAATCGCTACTGAGGAAATTTAGAGAACCAGCATTTGAGGCTGACTGCAGTACAATTTTACTGCTGCCAACTTATATTTCGCGGAAAGACCACAAATATAAGATAAGAGAGATTAGGGCTCGTACAGAATTACAGGTCAGCAAATTGCCGTAAAACAAAACACTTCACTAAAAAGCCTATAACAACTAGACTGACAGCCGGCCGCGGTGGCCGTGCGGTTCTGGCGCTGCAGTCTGGAACCGCGGGGCTGCTACGGTCGCAGGTTCGAATCCTGCCTCGGGCATGGGTGTGTGTGATGTCCTTAGGTTAGTTAGGTTTAAGTAGTTCTAAGTTCTAGGGGACTTATGACCTAAGATGTTGAGTCCCATAGTGCTCAGAGCCATTTTTTGAACTAGACTGACATAACATAAGCGAACTGGAGGCTGAAGAAGAAAGAGGCCACCTTCGCTGAACATGCTATGAATGAATATGTTCTCTATAGAGGAACTAAAAGCAGAAAACTAACATTATTCGAAAAGCTGAGCATTACTAAACACCAGTCAAACAGTCCTGACTTAATCTCCTTAATCTTACTTATCTTCTCCACGTGGTCTAAGGCGCCTTGTCACGGTCCGCGTGGCTGCCCCCTCCCCCCTCCCCCCGTCGGAGGTTCGAGTCCTCCCTCGGGCATGGGTGTGGGTGTTGTCCTTAGTGTAAGCTAGTTTAAATTAGATTAAGTAGTGCGTAAGCTTAGGGACCGATGACCTCAGCAGTTTGGTCCCACATGACCTTACGACAAATTTCCAAATGTTCTTACTTATCATCGCGGTAGCGATTCGTAAGGGACTGAAGTATTCTCAAATCTTCACATGAAGGTAGTTCTCGGAACTTTGCGAGTGCCGGTACGCTTTCACGGAATAACTGATGTTGCCCTTAAAGCGTCCGCCAATTCAGGTTTCTCAGTATTTTCGTGGTGCTCTCCCCTGAGACAGGCAAACCTGTGACCGTTCGTGCTGGCCTTCTTTGACACGTTCAGTATCCATTGTTAGTCCTATTTGCTATGGTTCCCACCTACTGGACCAACTTTTTGATACGGGACGCGCAAGTGTTTTCTAGGCAGTTTACGAACGGCTGAGGCTGTGTAATCATTCCACTTCATACCCAAACGTCCAGGTATCTGTATGTGACTCATTGATATCGTAGTCGTATTATACTTTTCTGCCTTTTTTGTGAAAGCACAATTGAAGAAATGCGCAGAAAAACGGCATACCCGCAGTAGTTAGAAATGGAGAAAAATGGAGTTATGTAAGTGAGGCTGGAAAAAATACGAGGTGTGGCTAGAAAAAAACCGGACTACTACTGGTGAAACAATAAAACGAATGCAATAAGGCTGAAAGTCGCGTGGCCTGTCACGTGACTCTCGCTCCGCCTACTGCTCGAGTTTCATCTGCCTCCTGCACTCAGTCTGCCCGTGGCGTCTGTTTTAAGTAGTTGACGTTTTGTCTGTGCGTCGGAAAATGTTGACTGTACAGAAAGAACAGCGTGTTAACATCAAATTTTGTTTCAAACTAGGAAAATCTACAAGTGAAACGTTTGTAATGTTACAACAAGTGTACGGCGATGATTGTTTATCGCGAACACAAGTGTTTGAGTGGTTTAAACGATTTAAAGATGGCCGCGAAGACACCAGTGATGACACTCGCACGGGCAGACCATTGTCAGCAAAAACTGATGCAAACATTGAAAAAATCGGTAAACTTGTTCGACAAGATCGCCGTTTAACAATCAGAGCAGTGTCTGAGTTAACAGGAGTTGACAAGGAAAGTGTTAGGCAGATTCTTCATGAAAGTTTCAACATGAACAAAGTGTGTTCAAAAATGGTTCCAAAGTGTCTCACAATTGAACAGAAGGAACGCCGAAGAATGATTTGTTCTGAAATCCTGGAAAACATTGAAAGTGATCCCACCTTCTTACAAAATGTTATTACTTGCGATGAATCGTGGTTTTTTACTTACGATCCCGAAACTAAACGCCAATCGATGCATTGGAAAACTCCTGGTTCTCCACGACAAAAAAAAAGCACGAATGTCAAAATCGAAATTCAAGGCAATGATGATTGTTTTTTTTGACATCAAAGGGATTGTGCACATTGATTGGGTACCAGAGGGACAAACAGTGAATCACCATTACTACATTAGCGTCCTGGCTACCCTACGTGAGCGAGTACGGAGAAAACGGAACGATTTGTGGAGAAAAAAGTCATGGATCCTTCACCAAGACAATGCCCCAGCTCACAGTCCATTGTCAGTGAAGACTTTTTTGGCAAAACACAACATTCCCATCTTAGATCATCCACCCTACTCACCTGATTTGGCCCCCTGTGACTTTTTTCTTTTCCCTAAAGTCAAGTCAGCTTTGAAAGGAACTAGATTTGAGACTGTTGAAGCAGTAAAAGAAAAAGCGACGGAAGCAATGTATGGACTTACCGAAAATGATCTGCAGCATTGCTATGAACAGTGGAAAATTCGTATGGAGCGGTGTAGAGACCGAGGAGGAGAGTACATTGAAGGAGATAACATGAAATTGTAAATAATTGTAAATAAATGTTTTTTCCAGCATCAGTCCGGTTTTTTCTAGCCGCACCTCGTATATCAAACTAGTTTATTCTTACTTTGTTAACGTAAATCCATACAGTACGGACCAGCTATTATTTCTGACCTTTCATATCCTTTATATTAGAACGTTACATGAAAATAATAATTAATAAAGGAAAACAATAATAGGTGAAGATTTGTTATGTACATTACCCACAGCCACAAATTACCATTAACTGTAGTAGAGAGTCCTGTAAAAGAGAAAATGAGCCAACTGCCATTAGCATAGTCTGATGTCGCAAAAAACGGCATCCGTTGATGAAAGTAATGACCGTAACAGAATTATAAGTTTCTGAATATTCTGAGTCCTGCCGGCCGCTGGTGGCCGAGCGGTTCTGGCGCTCCAGTCTGGAACCGCGCGACCGCTACGGTCGCAGGTTCGAATCCTGCCTCGGGCATGGATGTGTGTGTTGTCCTTAGGTTGGTTAGGTTTAAGTAGTTCTAAGTTCTAGGGGACTTATGACCTCAGCAGTTGAGTCCCATAGTGCTCAGAGCCATTTGAACCATTTTTTTTATTCTGAGTCCGTTTTCAGATTTTCATAGGCAGTACTAGCCTGTTTTAACATGGAAGTTCAGTTTTTCTTCTAGTTCTTTCTTTTTCTGGCCGTTTCTCTCACATGAAATTTGCATCTTAAGGTGAGAACAAACTTGACAGGTGCTACTACGTGGTTCTGCAAAACCAATATTGAAAAACTGATAAAATATTTTACAATACATGCTAATACTAAGAGGTACGTTGTTGCTTTCTTTGCACTTATCTTGATAAAGACTGTAAGTCTTGATAATGTTTCGATCTGCACACATGTACCTCAAGTTGGGGTTCTTATTCCTGGAGTATTTGCTTGACTGCGTACGAGAGCTGTTTACTCGTACATGAGTCCATGCAAATTTCTGGCGCTCCTCACTGCTCATTTGTTTGGGCGGTTGTTACGTCACCCCCGCATATCCACATCAAATAAAATATTTAGCTTTAAATATCATTTTATACATAAATATGTCATTGGATTGTACGTCTAGTGTTTTGTTGCCTAATGAAACCAGAACCTAACTTCAGGAGCTTCAGATGTTTTCTTTTGTTAAATCACATGGGATAGGCGTGCATTGCCTATGCCAAACAAACTAGGCAAACTTTCACACAAATCTGAACGTCTACTTCACCTACAGTAACCTCATAGATGTTGGTTGTGTGCCGTCTAGTCCTCTCTGGATCATCAGTATACCCGCTTGACAGTACTCATATTACCACATCCAAATATATAACAGTTTTGAAGATCATTGTTACTTAGATTTGGAAAATCACGAAACAACTTCTCCCGTGTACCTCCATGTTCAATATCGAAGCATTTTCTCTCATAGGGTGTCTGAACCTTGTGCTTTTGCCTTTTTCACTACACCCTTATAATTACTGTGCTCTTTCCACTGTTCGCCTCTTCCTCTCAACTTCTTTACGCCAATTCTGTGGATTACGCTTCCTCTTTCGATAATTTCCACTGATTTTTCACACTTTCGTCAACGTTTCCCTTTTGTACATCCGCCATGTTCACTACCGGTATTTTCGTTCTGTACTGAATGTGCCAACTGAACACTTCAGACACTTTAAACTAGATTCATAATCATAATATTACATATTACACAAGGATTATACCTCGTGTTTACACTTTTATTAATTCCGATATTATCTACCTCAGCCCCCAAACCTTTTCAAATTACAGTTAATTATCTGTTGTCTATCACCTAAGGCAGTATTGGCTATCGTGCTACTCAGCTATTTAGCTTTTTTCCGTTGGAGAAAAGCCGGAGTGTAGCGGAAGGTTAGCCCGTTTTTGAAATTACAGAAATCATATCTAGCGAAACACAAGAAATTCTCTGCGTTGTATTACACCCTAATGTTATATTTAGGAGTGAGACCAATATCAATCTTGATAGTTCCAGTCCCAGAAACAGATGCTCCGTCTTCCATACCAAGAAATCTTCAGTCAATTCACAAATTGCAACGACAACTGATTTAATTGCCTGCCTGAGTTGGGTGCAACGATTGCCCTCTTTACGCCTTCGTTCCATATTTCTTATAGTATGTCCAACATACTACAAGTCACATTCGCACAGTGTGAACATAAGCGTTACCCATTTCTCAAGGAGCCAACAAAACGAACTGTCGCCTAATACAAGGGTAAGTCAATTATTATCCGCAATTTAGTTACATTTTTGTTTATTTTGGTAGTACTGTCGTTTTACGTTGATGACCCATGCTTTATTTATTTGTTGTTATATCTTTGCAATTTTCATGCTGCTAGGTTAGTTTCATTATCGCAGCCGTGCTGTTAATCATGGCTGCTTCGCTGTCAATTTGCACCAAAGAAGAGCAACGTTCAGTGATCCGTTTTTTGTGGTCGGAAGGCATATCAGGGGCCGAAATTCATCGAAGACTTTCGGTACAGTACTGAAACAGAACAGTGTTTTGGTATTGCGGAGTGTCTACGAATGGATTGAAAAATTCCGAAATGGTCGTACAAGTGTTTCGCACGATGAAGGAGCCGGACGACCGTTTACCGCCACAAATGAAGAAACCATCGAGCGCTCACGTGAAATGATTCTCTTAGACGATTAACTATTGACGAAGTGACACATCGTCTGCAAATTAGTCACGGTTCTGCCTACGAAATCATCCACAACAGACTTGGGTTTCATAAAGTTTGTGCCAGATGGGTCCCAAAACGACTCATGTAGTTGCATAAGCCGGCCGTAGTGGCCGTGCGGTTAAAGGCGCTGCAGTCTGGAACCGCAAGACCGCTACGGTCGCAGGTTCGAATCCTGCCTCGGGCATGGATGTTTGTGATGTCCTTAGGTTAGTTAGGTTTAACTAGTTCTAAGTTCTAGGGGACTAATAACCTCAGCAGTTGAGTCCCATAGTGCTCAGAGCCATTTTTGTAGTTGCATAAACAAACAAGCTTGGACATCTGCAAACAATATTTGGATCGCTGTGGTAACGAAGGGGACAACTTCTCAACTTCTTAGGCAGGATCATTACTGGTGAAGAAACATGGATCCATCATTACGAGCCGGAGAGTAAACGGCAGAGTATGGAATGGAAACATCCAAATTCGCCGTGCAAGAAAAAGTTAAAGACCCAACCGTCCGCAGGAAAACTGATGCTTACGATTTTTTGAGACGCACAAGGTCCAGCACTGGAAAATTATGGACAAAGGGGCACAACAAAAAACAGTGTACGTTACAGTGAGATGCCTACTGCCAGGCTAAAGCCCGCAGTTTGAAGCAAACGCCGAGGATTGCTGTCAAAAGGTGTTGTGTTATTGCACGACAATGCCCGTCAGCATACTGCTGCCCACACTGCTGAAACTCTCCGGAAACTCAAATTTGAAGTATTCGATCATACTCCATATAGTACCGATCATGCCCCTTCTGACTATCACTTGTTTGGTCCACTCAAAAATGGTTCAAATGGCTGTGAGCACTATGGGACTTAACTTCTGAGGTCATCAGTCCCCTAGAACTTAGAACTAGTTAAACCTAACTAACCTAAGGACATCACACACATCCATGCCCGAGGCAGGATTCGAACCTGCGACCGTAGCTTTGGTCCACTCAAACAGGCTTTAAGGGACCGACGATTTGCCTCGGACGAAGCAGTGAAAGAAGCGGTCCATTCCTGGCTCGCAGCTCAACCGAGAACCTTCTTTTATAAGGACATCAGGAAGCTTGTACAACATTGGACCAAGTGAATTGAAACGCAAGGAGACTATGTCGAAAAATGATGTTCTTGTGAGTTTCCTATTTGATTACAATAAAATTTTATAACTACTTTGCGGATAATAATTGACTTACCCTCGTACTACCTCCTGTGTGAGGTGGCAATAAATTATATACACGAATCTTCCACGCGAATCCGTCTATCCCTTATTGAAACATGTATCAAAATTCTTACGTACGGTAGTTCCTGAGATTACCCTCAACATACAGGCAGAAACCACGGCGGGCACTTTAGTTTATAATATGCACAGATACAGATTATAAGGTCAAAGAAATTCGTCGCCTTCCCCAAGAACAGTATTCACAAGATGATTTCCTCCTGTCGCTCAAGACATCTCAGCATCATTCTGAAATGTCCGCTTCTTGTACACAAATACTTGGGTGGCCACCGAGTTTCAATTCTCGAAACCTAGCCCAAACGCGTTTCATTGAAAATTAGATTTACAGCCACATTCTTGCCCATTGACAACTCGATCATCATCGTTATCATCATCACCATAATCATAGTCATCATCGTCACCATAATCATTGTCATAGTCGTCACCAGCGATTTGACAACCAATTCTGGATAAAGCACCCCTCCAGATTTCGATATGCATAACGATCTTCAGCTATTAGCATTCATGTTTCCTAATGTCATACACCCACCTGCCATTGCGTGGTCGCCTCGGCCTTTTCTTACCTCTTGGTACATACGCAACCTATTCTCGAGAGCACATTACCCGTGCGCCTCCTTTCTGTTTTCATTCTGTCATAATCGTGTCTTCCACTCCAGTCTGTCCACCAATGAATTTGTGTGTCCACCTGTCTCTCGATTACTCGTTGAGCGATGCTCAGTGGCTGCAAACTTTCCTTTATAGACACATAGATAGTTTTTATTTGAAAACCATATTTATATTACGAGAAGGAGTCCACATTTTCGTGACTCTCCCGTTTATTTCATTTATTGTCCGCCACAGCCCTAAATACGAAAATTCATCCTCTGGTTTATGACTTCGAAGTTAATTATCAATTTCCTTTTGTGCGCATTGATCATACGTTGCTCTTACAGTAATTGATTTCCCTGTGTACTTTCAACTTGCTCTATTAAGTTTTTCCAGCAGTTATTGAAGTTTATCTGGACCAGCGGCAAACAGTACAATATAAACAAAAATGTAATTATGATTCAGATATGTTCAGTTAACAAGCATTCGTTCGTCCTTTTCCATACTCAAGGACTTGAAAACATGCTCTAAGGCTGCTAGGTATGGTTTCAGTGATACGGAATCTCTTTCCTTGAGTTTATCACTACACTGATGAAGTCTTACGTGAACTGTATACCGAATAGTCTAAAGCAGCGCCTTTGTTTCTCAGGGGCTGCTAGTACAAAGTTTGTTGATACTGAGTGAAAGTTTTCTCAATCTTGTGATCACGAAATGCACTTGGCAGGAAGAGAACTCCTTGCCACCGCAGTAGTTACTTTTATGGTGTGTCTTGAACACAGATACTATACATATGTCACAGGGCCAAACAGATTAGGCAACAGCTATGGCAAAATGTATGGCAACTCACATTGACAACGATTTACAATTAATTAATTATTGATATAGGTTTTGTAAGGTGCAGTCAAACGAAAACGAGACAGATGGAAAATAAATAAGTAAACCGTTTATTATTTCAAAAGTAATCGCCATAACTGCTAATACTTTTATCCGACTGTGAAACAAGATGGGTCAGTGCCTTCACGAACAGATGTTCGCGGTTCCCTACGGAAACATGATTGTACTCAGACGTGCTCTTCTTCGTCTGAGGTTGGCGCGCACACGTGTTCCACAGCCAACTGCAAACATTTTTCCATCAAGGCGTTGACCGTATTATCTCAAAGTGGGATAAATGTATCAACAGTCGTAGCGATTGCTTTTGAACTAATAAACAGTTTACTTATTTTTTTTTACATCTGTCTCGTCTTCATTTGGCTTCCACTTAGACAGTATTTATAGAGTATGAAGATCGTGTGTGGCAATGTACGTAGTTCAATGTTTACTTGCAGTGCTCAGTCTTTAAACGCTATTGGAGTCCAAGATCCAGTGTTCGCTCATATTCACATCTGGCTGATAAATATCCAGTTGGGAATTATTGGTTTGACGAAAGGCTGGTGCATAACATAGTCCTTGTCGTGTGCGTTTTTCTCTGCAGTCAAGCGCGAACTATATTGCGCCTGAGTAGTAGGCATCCCGGCGCTCTGCTATGTAGATTGTATCCCGTATCTTTTGGAGCATGGAGTACTCAAAAATACGAAATTGTAATTCCTACTCACTGCTCCGTTCTGTAATCAAGTTGTCGAGCTCCAGACAATCCATTGTGCTATACCCATCTGTAAGCCCAGCTTATTCGTTTGCTTGGTTAAAATGATTGTTTCTTTCAGTATGGGTCGTGGAAGTCATTTTCGGTATTTTATACATGGCGAAGGGTGTAGTTTTGTTGTCTTTTATGTCTCCTTTCTTGTGGGGCTACACCATTGTTCCAGTTTTGTTAGCTGTATTCTTTCGCAAACACTGTGTAAATATTTTTGCACATTCCTTTTGTATTAGTTTTTATCCAGCTTTTTTTTTTTTTTGTTGGGTTGCCGCCATATCCAGTCGGCTTAACTTCCTTCAGACCTTGAAAGGCTTGACACGCCTCATATGTTATTACTTCAGGTTATTTTAGTTGTTAATAACCCTTTTTGTCGTGATTGATCGCTCAAACTGTATAAACATTTCGAGTGTTTGTGCTATTAGGGATTTTTTTTTCAATTTTTCACTTAATTGTTACAGTTCAACAGATAGACAATATTTTTAAAAGTGACAACCTATGGTCAAAACTTATTCGTTTCAGAATAAGTCAGTTTGTCAATCTGAAGTCCCTGAAAAATGTTTTCAAACCAAACCTGTTGATTTTATCTTAAAAGTTCAAGGAAGTATTCCACTTTGCATACTTCAGTTTTTACAAAAGGGACTGAAATCCTATGCGGTGCATTGATTGCAGACCGTACATCTTTCAGCCAACAGACTTTAGTCATTGAAAGCAGTGTTTTGGGTCTGACACCATGATACAACTCCATCAGGAGAATATACCAGAGTGAAATATACTTACGTTCGGAAGAAACAGAACACTTTGTACGACTAGATAGGAGGTTCATATTCACGTTAGTACGTTCTGCAGAAATAATTAACATTTGTACCACGCCGGCACGCGAGTTCACGGTCAACGTCAATATTGCAGCACAACGCCATCTGCCGGTAAAATGTGCCTGCAGCTCTCTTTGTCGCTATAAACCGTAGGTAATGGATCAGTGTGACTTGAGCAGATGTGCGGGATGCTTCGTAGACGTAAGCGCGAACCGTACCGTCAAATCAGGGAGTTTAAAAGAGGGTATATTGTTGGCATGACGGGATGTGATGCATCCGTACGGGACACTACTGCTCGTGTGGGACTAACAAGGGGAGGCCGCCAATTGTGAAATTCAGATTCGATTCATACTGCGCATAAGAAAAGCTCATGGCCAGAGGTGTAATGTGGCAAAGCACCAAGATGCACTTCTCAGCCGTTGTCGAGAAAATCGACGGTTAAAAGAAACCGTTGCGGCGAAATACTCTCTACGATTTATAATTTCCTACAGCGTCGTGGCGCAGCGGTAAGCGCTCGGGTTCGTAATCCGAAGGTCGCCGGATCGAATCTCGCGCCATGCAACTTTAATTCCCGGCAATCAGTTGCAACAATTATGCATATAAAAAGTTGTTGAAAGTCGTTTGTCGTGGAAAAAACTGGCGACTTCGAACATGATTATGTTTTCCGCAAACAAAGTTGTATTTCACAAATGTTATTAATTATCTTCATAATGTTTACACGTGTAGTTAACGGAAGACGTAGAAACGATATTCCGAAACGAATACGTATAGTGTAAGTCAAACGTTCGAATTAGAGACCCCACGATATATATATATATATATATATATATATATATATATATATATATATATATATATATATATATCGTGGGGTCTCTAATTCGAACGTTTGACTTACGCTATACGTATTCGTTTCGGAATATCGTATATATATATATATATATATATATATATATATATATATATTCGTTTAGTTCCGACTCTTCGTGACCCCATGAACCAATCACGCCACTTTTTCCCGTCTTGCACTTTCTCCCGTAGACCTTCCAGGTTGGAACACATTGCTTCTGTGATGCCATCGATCCATCTCATCCTCTGACGTCCTCTTCTTCTAGTTCCTTCAATCTTCCCCAGCATTAATGTTTTTTCCAGCGAGGCATGCCTTCGCATTGTGTGTCCAAAGAAGTCAGCTTTTGTTTTAACATTAGACCTTCCAGGGAGAAATCTGGTTTAATTTGCTCCAGTATTGATCTGTTGGTTCTCTTTGCAGTCCATGGAACTCTAAGAAGTTTCCTCCAACACCACAATTCGAAGGAGTCAATTCTTCGCCGTTCGGCTTTTCTAATGGTCCAGGACTCACATCCATACATCACAACTGGAAAGACCATAGCCCTCACAATACGGATCTTTGTTGCTAGTGTTGTATCTCTGGACCTTATAACCTTGTCAAGGTTTGACATCGCCTGTCTACCGAGCAACAGGCGTCTCCGGATTTCATGGCTGCAGTCGCCGTCAGCAGAGATCTGGGAACCGAGATAACTGAATGTGGTCACTATCTCCATGGTTTCTCCTGCTATATCCCACGAATTGGTAGGTGTAGTTGCCATAATTTTCGTTTTCTTCACATTCAGCATTAGACCGGCCTTTTCACTTTCGTCTTTCACCTTCAGTAAGAGTGTTCTCAATTCTTCTTCACTTTCTGCCAACAGGATCGTATCATCGGCGTACCTGAGGTTGTTTACATTTATTCCAGCTATTTTAATTCCTGTTTCTCCTTCATCTAGCCTCGCATTCCTCATGACATGTTCTGCATAAGATTGAATAAGTACGGTGACAGTATGCAGCCTTGCCGGACCCCTTTCTGAATATCCATTTCGTTGTTCCATACATAGTTCTCATCGTGGCTTCTTGGTCAAGGTATAAACTCCGTATCAGATGAATGAGGTGATCTGGTACACCCATGTTTTTCAGTACGTTCCATAATTTGTTGTGATCGACGCAGTCAAAGGCTTTGGCGTAGTCAATAAAGCAGAGGTACACATTTTTCTGGAATTCTCTCGCTTTTTCCATAATCCATCGAATGTTAGCAATTTGATCTCTAGTTCCTCTTCCTTTCCTAAATCCAGCTTGTTCTTGTGGTAGCTCTCGATCTAGATATTGGCGAAGTCTATTTTGTAAGATTTTCAACATAACTTTGCTAGCATGTGAAATAAGTGCGATTGTTCGGTAATCTGAGCATTCTTTAGAACTTTTCTTCTTTGGAATGGGGATGAATACTGATATTTTCCAGTCTTCTGGCCACTGCTGCATGATCCATATTTTTTGACATATTGAGTGCAGAACTTTCACTGCATCCTTTCCAGTGACTTTAAACAATTCTGCTGGTATTTCATCATGTCCACTAGCTTTGTTATCAGCCATATTTTCAAGGGCCCACTGGATTTCGCTCTCCAAAATATCTGGCTCTAGTTCTAAATTAACATTAACATCAGCAGTAGGAGCCCTGTCATGATGCAGTTCTTTCTTGTATAGGTCTTCTACATATTCTGCCAATCTTTCCTTAACATCCTCTGCTTCACTCAGATCTTTCCCGTTTCTATCTTTTATCATTCCAATTTTTGCCTGGAATTTTCCTTTAATTTCTCTAATTTTCTTATAAAGATCTCTCACTATTTTCAACTTCCTTGCACTGTTCATTAAAGAATATATTTTTATCTCTTCTAGCTAATTTCTGAAAATCTTTATTTAATTCAAACATAGCTGATCTATCTCCCTTGATTTTTGCTTTCCTTCGTTCTTCTGCAACTTGCAGTGCCTCAACTGATAGCCATCTAGCCTTCTTACTGTTCCTTTTCTTGGGAATGTGTTTCTCTGCGGCCTCCTTGACAGTATTAGCTACTTCTGTCCACATCTCTTGCGAGGTTTTGTCCTCCAGCTGTAATACATTAAATCTGTTTTGTACCTCTACAGCATAGTCGGAGGGTATAGAGTTAAGGTCGTATCTGCAAGTTGGGATACTTTTTGCTACATTCTGAAGTTTCAGCCGAAATTTTGCAATCAGGAGCTCATGATCTGATCCGCAGTCAGCCCCAGGTCTTGTTGTAGCTGACTGAACCGCGCTCTTCCACCTCTGAGTACAAAGTATGTAATCAATTTGGTTCCGGTGTTGGCCATCTGGCGAAGTCCAGGTATATGGGCGTCGTTTTGGTAGTTGAAACAGTGTATTAGTAATTATCAATGAATTTTCTTGGCAGAATTCTAGGAGTCTCTGTCCAGCTTCATTTGTTGTACCAAGACCATATTTCCCTATTATACCTTCTACAGCTTCATTTCCCACTTTTGCGTTCCAATCTCCAACTATGAAGACGATATCCTTTTTTGGTGTTGACAGTAGTAATTCTTGTAAATCTCCATAGAACTGGTCAATAATTTCCTTTTCAGCATCGGTTGTTGGTGCATAAACTTGAATTACTGTGATGTTGAGGGGCTGACCTTGAAGTCTGATGGACATCATTCTATCATTTTTATATTTGCATCCCATCACAGCTTTTCTCACTTTATCACTAACTATGAAGGCTACTCCATTACTTCTGTTGTTATCGTGCCCAGAATAATACACCATATGGCCATCCGAAGCAAATTCTCCCATGCCAGTCCACCTCATTTCACTTATTCCCAATATGTCGATGTTAATTTTCTCCATTTCTCTTTTCACTATGTCTAGTTTTCCTTGATACATGGATCTTACATTCCATGTTCCTATGCAGTGCTTCTCTTTGCACCATCTTACTCTTCGTGAAGCTCCTCTCAACCTGGTTCCCCCTGGAGATCCGATCGGGGAACTTGAAACTCCGGAACATTTTGAGCTGAGCGAAGCCATGGGGTTTTCTTGGAATAGTTCAGTGGTGGTTTCCCTTTGCCTTCCACTGTCCTCTGACGAATGTGCAGAAACGTGCTAGACGGCAATGGTGTATGAAACGACGTCACTAGGGACAGGAATGGCATCAGATAGTGTTTTTGGACGAATCCAGGTTCTGTTTGTTCGAAAATGATGGTTACATTTTGGTTCGCCGCAGAATTGTACATTTCAATTTTAGAGGCGTATGTAAGCAAAACGTTGGTAATGCGAAAGCAGAGGAACGTAAATCAGAGAATATTTGAACTCTGATGTAAGCAGTTAAGTGGGCGAGACGAGCTAAAAGGGATAACTGGGGAGTAAATGTGTGGACAACCCTTACTACAAAAAAGGGGTACAGTAATGGGGAAAAGATTGTGAAAAATTGACTTTACGCTGGAAGGAGGAGTGGAGAAGACAATATATATATATATATATATATATATATATATATATATATATATATATATATATATGTCACACACACACACACACACACACACAAAACACGGTGGGTCCTTATCAGCTCGAGAGCGCGTTAGTTGATACGCCAGGCAACCTAAACCGCATCCAACACTGACATGAGTCTTAGATCAGAAGGAAGAAATTACAACTGATGTATAAATGTTTATATCACTCGTTGACAATACCATGCATGAGGTACACCCTGCATCCTACTAGCCGGCCGCGGTGGCCGAGCGGTTCTAGCCGCTTCAGTCCGGAACCACGTGGCTGCTACGGTCGCAGGTTCGAATCCAGCCACGGGCATGGACGTGTGTGATGTCCTTAGGTTAGTTAGGTTTAAGTAGTTCTAAGTCTAGGGGAATTGATGACCTCAGATGGAGCCGGCTGGGGTGGCCGAGCGGTTCTAGGCGCTTCAGTCTGGAATCGCGCAACCACTACGGTCGCAGGCTCGAATCCTGCCTCGGGCATGGATGTGTGTGATGTCCTTAGGTTAGTTAGGTCTAAGTAGTTCTAGGTTCTAGGGACTGATGACCTCATATGTTAAGTCCCATAGTGCTCAGAGGCATTTGAACCTTTTTTTTTTTTTTTTTTTTTTTTTTTCATCCTCCTACTTCGCGACACCCAAAGAATTTGTAGTGGCTGCATGAGATAATCCGCTGAGCAAACTGCCGAGGCTAGAGGACTCTGTAGCATATGGTCTGTGGTTTGCTCTTATCCACATTCACATTCAACGTCACAAAAGGTCAAACGGACTGTGGTACCTTTACGGGATCTAATTACCAATGAATAGCTTGTGATCGATGTGGTACGAGGAACGTTCATTACGTAATGCAACATACTTTTTTTGTTGGCGAATTTCGGTTCAAAAAAATATTGAATTTGTCTTGGAATATAGTGGAATATTCCCGCTTTAGTACCTGTAGTTACATGAAGTTTTGATTGGTGGCGACGCTGTATGTAGCCTTCAAAATGTCTTCTGTACCAGAGGTACATTCGAAGAAGAGAGATATCATTGCATTTCTTTTGGAAGATATCCAGAGCTCGCAGATACTCATAGGCGCTCACAGAATACCTACTGGCGGTGGACAAAAGCACAGTGAGTCGTTGGGAGCGACATCTGTCGTCATGGCAACAAGGTCGCTCTAATCTTCAGATCTCCCGCATGCTGGCCGGACGCACACAGCTGTGACTCCTACAATGTTGAAACGTGCGGATACTCTAATTCGTGGTGATCGACGGATCATAATCAAATACCTCGCTGCTCAATTGGACGTCTCTGTTGGTAGTGCTTACACACTCGTCCACCAGTTGGGGTACTCAAAGGTGTGTGCCAGCTGGGTTGCTCATACACCCTGCAGCCCGAAACTCGCACCATCCTGGGGGGGGGGGGGGGTTTGGTTGTTTAGGGGAGGAGACAAGACAGCGAGGTCATCGGTCTCATCAGATTAGGGAAGGATGGGCAAGGATGTCGGCCGTGCCCTTTCAAAGGAACCATCCCGGCATTTCCCTGGAGCGACTTAGGGAAATCACGGAAAACCTAATTCAGGATGGCCGGACGCGGGATTGAACCGTCGTCCTCCCGAATGCGAGTCCAGTGTGCTAACCACTGCGCCACCTCGCTCGGTCGCAGCTTCCGGCTTCCATCTGTTTGTCACAATGAAGGATACACTCGACGGGAAGCAGTGCATGGATGATGGAGGGGGATGGGGGTGGTTACGAGTGCAGCAAATCGTTGGCTCTGACGTTGACCAGTTGAGTGGTACCATGCGGGCATACAGGCCCACACAGTGCGGTGGTGCAAGGCCCTCACATTGAACTGAGATTATGTTAAAAAATAGGGTTTTGTAGCCAAGCGAGTGAAGAAAACTGTGGTGTATTGGAATCCTGAACAAAACCGTCCTGGTTTCAGAAAAAAATTGGTTGCATTACTTCGTCCACGCCGAATTGTGGCCATTATGAAAGCTATAGATGGTTTTCCACGGTATTAGCGTAATGTCTGCTGGGGTAGATAAAGTTTTTGCCCGGTGTGCTAACTTCTGTTTGCCCGTTTGTGACAGTTTCATGGAATTCACTCACCCAGTCTTTTTGTTTATGGCGAACGCCTGGTGTTGTTGCTGCCTATTCAGTGTCGAGAGGCAGGTAGAGACACCGGTTAAGGGCGAAAGCCGCGTGAATGGCGAAGGGGTCGATTTTTCAGCTGATCAGAGCAGCCGAAGTGCACTGAACGGTGTGACCGCATGAATGCTAATTTTGTCAGATCGCGAGCGGTCGATCGTGCACCGGCAACCTCCCCCCCCCCCCCCCCCCCCCGCCGGTGCAGGTGTCGAGGAGTGTCGTCTCGTGTGATGTAATCACACTGTGTGGCAGTTTGCCCGCTATCGATCTCCTCCTTCAGTGTGTGTGTGGGTGCGCGCACCCTATCAAACGCTCTGCTATTTCACTGTGGGGTGGTTCGATTGGCCTGTCGGTTGGGGGAGAGCGGAGGGGGATGGGGGTCTGGACCCTGTTCCGCCGCCCTTTCCCGATTCTATTTATACGGGCCGGTGCGCCACCTACACGCGACCGAACCGTGCCGGACGCGCCCGAGCGCCGCCGAAGCCGCCCGCAGCGGCGCCGGCGGCGGGAGCGACGCTGCCGCCGGTTTCCCCCTCCCCTCCCCCCCACCCCTCCCTCCACGCTCGCCGGCGCCAGCGGCCGCTCCTTCAGGACACGCCAGTTTGCTCTCCGACTCTGCTCCGCCGGCGAGAAGACAGTTGCGGAACCGCCTTGCGTGCGCGCCTGCCGCTATGAACAACAATTCCGTCATGGTGTCCGCGTACGCAGACCCCATCGATTCGGACGCGCCCTTCTTCGTGGACAGATGACTGTGAGTGACCGTGGCGGACCCCGTCGAGCCTCCTCCCGCTGCACGCGGCTTCTCCTTTGGTGCTGCTGCTGCTGTGCAGAATGCCGTATGTCACACCTGGGCTTTTGTAACGCTGCCGTTCTGCGCTTCTAGCTGTCTGTGTGCTCCTCTGCAGCCGCGGAAGCGACGATGACGGGTTCTGCTCTTTCAGTTGTAGCCAACAACTGCGCAAAAAAAATTAAAGCTCTGCCTGCGCTGCTTATATAAACGACAGAAAGTCTGCCAAGCGTATGAGCTGTCTTCTTTAAAAGTACAAAGCGTTTCGAAGAGCAACAGTACACTTGGTCGCGTCACTGCGTAATTTTACTGCTGCTGCCTCGCTGCGCTCCAGCAGCCTCACGCTAGCCATCATCATATCAACTACATTTTGCAGGCATACTACAAAACTTGAGGAAATTGGGACTGTTTGTGTTTAGGATTGTACAATCATTATTTTAACACCTCACATTTCATTTTCGTCTCACTACTAACGGTACTTGCATTCTAGAATACATTATAGCCTTTTCATCCCTTATGGCCCTAAACAAAGGTTTCTGAGACTGTATTGCTTAGGTGACGTCGTTCACAAACAAACAACAAAAAAAAAAAAAGACTCTGCCAGTTATTGGAACTGTTGCGAGGAATCTACGCACTTGTGAAATACTCTTTTACCGCTTCTAATGCAGGTGTGCTCCGGTGATATTTACTAATTATTAATTTCATTGTCACCGTCCCGACTAACTTAAAAGGCGAGAGGATCGTACAAACAGATTGACTTCCATGCATTGTCGAAATATCTGACATTACAATCAATAATCACATATCTTAGACTAAGGCTTCGTATTATTTCACGCTTGCTAATAATCGTGACAATAGTTCATCAACTTTCAAGCCAGCCGGCCGCGGTGGCCGTGCGGTTCTGGCGCTGCAGTCCGGAACCGCGGGACTGCTACGGTCGCAGGTTCGAATCCTGCCTCGGGCATGGGTGTGTGTGATGTCCTTAGGTTAGTTAGGTTTAAGTAGTTCTAAGTTTCACGCCAGGGTCACGGAGATGCGTACGATCAGTTGGCTTTGTTTGGAGACCAATACACGAATGACAAATTTTTGCTAATCGCGTAAACTAATAAATTATAATTACACTTTAGGAGAAAGAATAGTTCTATCTCTCGCAATCTACACGAAAAAAAGCTGACGGCTACTGGTTCTTTGTATTTTTTAATTTCTCCCTTCGTACTATTTTTACTAAGGCAGTTACTAATAACTATCAGAACCACACGATATTGAGTGAACTTATTGTCTAAGAGCATCAGGATGCAGGCCATAGAAGCTAGTGGGCTAACGGTATTCAATTGGCGACAACGATAGTTGTTATTAGATTTAGGTATTATCTTCGACAATGCAATAACTTCTATTTTTTTGGGTCTTGGCGGTGCAACTAACATTTCTTTCGCGTGCAATGATTTTCTGTAATAACGATAAATATCAAAAATATCACCGAAGTACGACTATCACGAGTGGAGAGAAACTTTTCTGTCTTTCGATTTGGTTTCATAACTTTACCGTCACTAATTTATCGGCATTGCGCAAGTGGGATGATAAATACAATTGAAATGGTTTTGGGCACTTCTTCTTTCGAGATAAACTCCCCCCCCCCCCACCTGTGCTTTAAACTTATACGTTATGAAGGTAGGCTGCGTCTTAGAGTGGTTTTGTTATTTGTCACAAGTTCCTTCTTAATTTTTTTGCTAGGATTCTCGAAGACATTCTGGACGATAACTCGCAGGTTTATGTGCTTGTCGCACTCAACGCACAGTTTTTGGAATCGCCTTGATGTGCGGTTGAGTCAAAGATATATTTTTTGTGATGGTCTTATTTCGTTGCCATCTCGATCATCAGGTATGACATCAACGGACTGCATTCGAAGACTTCACTTCACAAGATCCCAACCGACACTCACCCGGACCTCAACTGTCGCTGCCAGTTCAGTTGTACAACAGCTCCCCGGGATTGCAGAGGTTATGCAACATTCCATGATGCTTTTCTGTACAGCCTGACGTGGTCTTAGAGACAGACAGTTTGAACACCTCCTGTAAAGAAATTGTTCGATGTGTTAACGAAGCATATGAGGCGTTTACATGTAAAAAATACTCCAAGCGACTTAACGTTATTATTAACTGCCATTGATCTTTTAGCTTACTAGTGGTGCCATTTTATTTCAGTGGTAAATGGTCGAAACATCTACGCGCGGGTGCTTATGTTTAACTTAAATAAAGATATATGTGTTCTAGCCTCATTCCTATATTTCGTTCCCCATCGTGCTGCCTCAAATGTGCATGTCCATAGAATTAACATCACAGTATACTCCAGTTCTCTCAGTTGTAAGTTGAGGTCTGAAATTAATGTAGCTCTCGTAGGGAAGATAACTGAAGTTAATTAGTTTTATTAATTAACAACAGACTAAAGAATAATGATTCCCATCAATAGGAATGTAAATGCATTTTCACGCTATGTATCTCTTGCATCACAGCTAAATCGATTGAAGTTACCCATTACAAAACATATTCTGATATCATTGATATGTTTTCACGCAGAACAGTACAGATTACAATAAAAATGGTGAACAATAATAGACCTATTGTCGTAACGAAAGTCTCACGGTCACTTACCCTGGATTTTAGTTGTTTTCATGGATCACTTGTCCTGGATGTTAGTTACTGTTCTGTGAAAAAAGGAGTATTGGCAGACGATATTCTACGGGAGTACTGTTACGCACTTCCTTTGCGAAGCAGCGTGTGGCGATGAGACGATGTGAGACTTTTTGACACTGATTGCTTGGTATGGCAGCATTCCTGGGCGGAAGGTCGAATTCTCAGATAACAGGCGTCGCATTGGCTGTTCCCGAGATCGAAAACAAACTGCACGCTTTATCAGCAATGAGTCCCATAGCTTGCCATCACTTGCCCCCATAACCAGAGCCGTACACCCTCAACCTCTCAGCAGATGTCCAAATGTCTTATATCAGGCGTAGCAGCAAAGCAAGCCTGGCAACGGATGTATCTCTCACGAAGCCTTCCAGTGAAGTATGCTGTACTAGCAAGAGTATATCGTTCCTCATAGTCTGCTATGGGTGTGTCCACACATCTGATTGGGCCAGCTCACATTCTTCGTCTCACCAGGCGAATTACTTCGTAGGAACGTTTGTAGCTGTTTTGTGACGCCGTCTTTTAATACGGCACTAAAAGATATGTGCTCAGCAAGAAAGTACTTCTCTGAAAACATTCCTGTCTTATCTCGAGTATTTTTCCAGTTTCTCCAGCATCTCCAAATAGCGTCTCCAGGAAAGTCATCAGTTTGTCAGGTCCGATCGACAGTCTTGGTTGTGGCATTTATCTCCTACTCAGAGGCCAACAACGAATCACGAATCGCGTTCATCAGACGTGCATCTACACTGGTCCATTCTACTGCAGGCAGCTTGTGAGTCCGCAGCTCGTGGTCGTGCGGTAGCGTTCTTGCTTCCCACGCCCGGGTTCCCGGGTTCGATTCCCGGCGGGGTCAGGGATTTTCTCTGCCTCGTGATGAGTGGGTGTTGTGTGACGTCCTTAGGTTAGTTAGGTTTAAGTAGTTCTAAGTTCTAGGGGACTGATGACCATAGATGTTAAGTCCCATAGTGCTCAGAGCCATTTGAACCATTTTTTTGCAGCTTGTGATCTACTCAGTACAAGATGTTCTTTGAATCTTATATTTACGATTAATAAAATGTGATGTCGACGGAGTCTCTTTATTAACGTTTCATTTCGCACACTGTCAGACTGCCAAGCAAAAGCGGAAGTTGTATGTCTCTTATCTGAAAGGTTTTCTCATTAGTCGTATAATTTACTTTTGCAAGTCCTGGTTATACGAACATGCACGCATGACATTGTGCTTTTCAGATCATGAAAAGTAATTCATAAAAATTCAACGGTCGCGGCCCAAGAGAAACCATATGACCACCAAAGCATTATGGAGGTAATCATTACCAGCCTAGGGGGTACCACACAACCCTTATATCCGACCACTAATCAAACATTACTAAACAAGAATGGAAACTGGATCTGGTTGTTCGTATAAATACCCAAATTCTTCTGGATACCTTTATTTAAATATGCTTCGGCACTTCTGTATCATATGTGAAAGTGTCATATTTTGGTTGTGTAACATTTATTCCTAGTGCCTGGGTAGTTTTCCTTCTGCAGCATGACTGTTTAGGGATCAAGGTGAAAAAATAACGATAATCAGTTTTAATTGAATGCCATGCGAAAATTTTCCTTAGTAGGTACTGCTGCTGCCCATGTTGTTCTCGTCATGTTTATGCTCCTAGCCTACTGGCAAATCACTATGCATGCTTTTTTTATCATTGACAGACATTAATTGATTAGCGTGCCAGCGAGTTTTTAAAGAAGTACAGTCTTCGTGTCACTCTACATTTCCACGAAAGGAAATGGTCTATTACCAGAATAACCGAAGCACAAGACATAACTTCTTAGGAAAGTTTTCTCACAGCACACACACACACACACACACACACACACACACACACACACACACACACACACACAACGTTGATGCCTAGTTTCGTTAATTGTCGATCATACTCTATAACAACTGTGCTTTTGCGTATGACAGACTAAATGGTTCAAATGGCTCTGAGCACTATGGGACTTAACATCTATTGTCATCAGTCCCCTAGAACTTAGAACTACTTAAACCTAACTAACGTAAGGACATCACGCACATCCATGCCCGAGGCTGGATTCGAACCTGCGACCGTAGCAGTCGCGCAGCTCCGGACTGAGCGCCTAGAACCGCTAGACCACCGCGCCCGGCTATGACAGACTATCTAGTCGCTACAAATATAGGCATAAGAAAATACTGATTAAAGTAAAACATAAAGCTGATTTGACACTAACACAAGGTGGGTAGATCTAATTTCTATAATGACTATATTGCAGTTATCATTCAAATACGGGGTCCATTCGGATAGTAAAGAACGATCGGTTTCGAAATGGAAACCACAGTGAAAATCTGATGAAGTTTTGTACAGATGAGCTGGGCAGTGTCTCTAGTATGCCCGTAGATAGTATGACGTCACGCTACACAGTTCTGGGCGCACTGTGAGCGCGTAAAGATCCCTGAAAAATAGTGACTCCGGTCAATTATGGGTGCCTGCTGAGAGATTTCGCCTGATTTCATGCAACTTCTTCTTCATGACAGTTCTCGGCCGCACATTGCAGGGGAAACAAGGGCGCCCCTGCAGCGTTTTCGGTGGCAAGTGTTTTGGTCACCCACCATACAGCCTTGACTTAGCTCCCTCTGATGTTAATCTCTGCTCAAATGAACTGCTGGCTATGAAGACAATATTTTGGCACAGACAACGAAATGTAGCCCAGCGTAAAAAAAATGTTGGGAAGTACTGGAGACTACGTTCTATTTCGAGGGTAATGGAAAGATGGTACAACGCTAAGATAGATGGTTCAAATGGCTCTGAGCACTATGGGACTCAACTGCTGTGGTCATAAGTCCCCTAGAACTTAGAACTACTTAACACCCAGCCATCACGAGGCAGAGAAAATCCCTGACCCCGTCGGGAATCGAACCCGGGAACCCGGGCATGGGAAGCGAGAACGCTACCGCACGACCACGAGATGCGGGCTAAGATAGATGTCTAATTCGGAGTGGCGACTACGTAAAGAAGGAGCTGCAAGGTGTAACTAACCGCTGCAAATAAAGCAGTTTTGATTTTCACTGTGGTTTCCATTTCGCGTCCGATCGTTCCTTACCTTCCGAATTGTATTCGTACATTCTAAACTTGCAGATATAAAACATAGGTAAATTAGGACAAAAACGCATTGAAATGTATGTCAAGAAACAGATCGAGGAGGATTTGTGATTGTAAAAAATTCAGATTCCATTCTCAACATTATTCAAAGGAAGACATAATTTCCACCATGCTTCTGATTAAACGGCATCGTATTAACATACCTAATCTGTCATACTTGCTAGCAATCGGCGTGATATCTATAACATGAATAAAAGTATAACCAAACATTGCACTTGTACTGATGACACTCTAAATACTTAAATTCAACGCCTTAAATTTAGCTATGGACAACACTTGCATTATTATTGTAATCTTGTTACCGAATGCGGTTGCTCCGTAGCAGATCACTACAATTCAGATTACACACATTGAATTAATTTAGACAATGAAATCCCCTACTGCAATGCTGTATGAAAGAATTTCCATACAGATTAAAGCAACATAATTAGCACGGCAGCATGGCAACAGCCAGAAGATACCCAAACAAAACAATTTTGAACAATCTCTTTCTATTGCTCTTCGTATCACAGAGTTCTGTTCATTCATACAGTATCCACAAGTAGAATAGTTAACAAAAAAGTCGCAAAACTAAAAGTAAATTCGGCGACGAGATAGATGCATTACCGTCGACAACAACATTTTATAATGAATACATAAAGCTACTAATTCCAATAGATAAAGCTACCAATTCCAAAGTATCAAGGTATATCAAATATATTTAACGATGCATTTAGCTTTGCCAGGCTACAATACTCTGTTTATTGCACTTGAAATAAATACTAGGATACTTAATATTGCCCCCACAAAAATGAGAATGATCTCGTAGAATAATTTTGAGGTGACTGTAACCTCAAAGCTAATGAAACTGGGCAATAGGAACGAGTAAGCATAAGTTGTTTTATCAGACGCGCCTTCGGTTCGAATCGTGCTGTCGAACGGTGTCATTATTCCTGGCGGGAATTAGCAGATCCAAGCAGTACTCTTGGTACTGGTTCGGTCGAGCTGTGTAGTACACTGTCGTTAGGCAAATTTGTTCCCTTTTATGTCCACGCCCCTCACGGCGGACAGTTCTACGACATTCCACTCTTCAGTCACAAACATTTATACTGGCACAGAAAGTTTTCAGATTTTAAAAAACAATAGTAAGATATTACATGGCTTTTAAAATTATTAAAATGTTGATTATACATTCATTTCATTGAAAATAAAACTGATGACGCATTTCACTCTTTAAAAAAACTGGAAGGACAGAAGGAGATAATTTGGAAGAGGAGAGGTCTGTGAGATGGTGTCTGTTAAAATTGCGTAGGGTGATAATATGGAGAGTAAATAGGTTAGGGTTGGTGCGATATTCTGGTATAGGTGCGGCAGCTTACGAGAATTGGAAACTAGAGGGGAAACAATAAAGTTGTGGAGTCTTCTACGCTGACGTTCATTGCGTGTGAGGATGAAGGGGAAGCGATGAGCTGGCAAGGAATGCATCTAAGAGAGGGTAAACGGATGGGAAGGCAGGCACGGTGCGTGCCGTTCAAGGATTCGGAGACAGTGAAGGAACTTACGTGGAGTAGATTTCCTGGCTACATTGGCATGGCGGAGGTGTAATTGATCCTGGCGTTGTAGATGTAGAGGATGGCAGAGGGATGAAATCTCCTTGTTCGGCCAGTTAGTAGTTTGTCTGATGTGGGCTTTCTCTTAGATAATTTCCATGTTAGCTCACGGACAAATGTTCGTCTGAAGTGTCTTAGTAAGTTAGTTAATTTGATATGCCGGTCGTAAATGGCCACGAAAATGTCATGGCCACATTGAAGATGTAAGAACTTTGTCCTGTAATTATTTTTTGCATGGGTTGAACGGATGTCAACCGACTGTTGGGGTTTCTGAGGGATGAGGTGCAAGACTGGTATGGTGGTGCCATCAGCATGGTGGATGAAATCGACAGGAGGTGGTAGTTTGAGGATGTCAGTGCAAAGACATATAGGAACGAAGAAAGGACGGAACCTTGGGGCCGCTCCTGCAATAGGATGTTGTTAGTATGTCCACAAAGGATGGGCTATTGGTTAGAAAGTACACAATAAGGTGGAGATGATTAATTTGAATTGCATAGTTCTGGAGTTCCACAGCTAAACACCACATAGCTACTCTTCGTTTCCAGCCCTTATACCCAATTCACATGTTGCAACTGGGGAAGCGAGTAGCAATGCAGACATTCCACAGTTACAGCTTCTAGCTATGTTCTTCGTGCTCTGCTCGCCCGCAGATATTAAGTAATGTCTCTTTCGTGCAAAGACAGTTCCCTGTTATTTCCTTGTACTGTTTACAGACAATTTATACACATAATATATTGCTTAAATTCATTAGTTTCCACCCTCCTTTTATTTCTTCCTGTATTTCATTATGTCTTCGTTAAGGTTAAATATGTTTAGTTCCCTTCTAATATCTTTAGACCTCTTCCCCTCAGATAAAGTATAGCCATCCACATTATATCCTGTATCTTCTACTCTTCTAGTTTGTTGTGTCGCCAGTGTCCAATATTCACTTCCATAAGGAAATTTTGTCAGTTTCATTCCTGTGTAGAATTTTAGAACCGTCTATCGCCTGTTACTAAAGAGAAGTTAACTGGTTTTATAAAGTAATTGAAAGTTGCTAAGGTTTTTGAATAGATCTGAATCAGCACCATAGCAACACTTACTAAAGAAACAATGATCATATGTGTTATCAAACGAAATTTGTAACAGGTTTGAGGATTTCTTGGGAGGTGCAATCGTACACATATGTAGAAGTAGCTTCAGGTGTGTCCCGGGGAAGTGTGTTGGGAGTCTTTCTGTTCATGCTGCATGTTATTGCCCTGGCTGACAATATTAATAGTAAGAGCAGAGTTTCTGCAGATGAGGCATTTATGTGTAATTATTTTCTATAAACAAGTACACAGTCACTCAGATCTTGGTAACATTTCAAAGTGGTGCATGATTGGTAACTTGCTTGAAGTGTTCAGAAGTGTAAAATTGTCAATGTCACAAAATGTATAAACAAAGTATTGTCTGATTACAGAATGAATCGATCAAATGGTACGAATGCCTGGATGTAACTATCGTAGGAATGTGGTATGGAATGATCACTCAGACTCAGTCGTTGGTAACGGAGGTGGCAGAGGTCGGTACGTTGATAGGACCCAGGGAAAATGCAATAAGTCTACGTAGAAGATGGCTGTGCGACCCATCCTAGAATATTGCTGAAGTATGTGGGCTCCGTTCCAAATAGGACTGACGGCGAATACTGACTGTATACAAGAGGGCAGCACGAGTGGCGACACGTCGTTTGACCCACGGGAGAAATACTGTTAAACAAGAACTAGTAGATGGTTGAAGGTGGGCGAGATCCTGCGGAAAGCTACCTCCAAAGTTCCGAGGAATCTAGAGATATCTTTTAGCCTCTGTATGTTGCTGCAGTAGAGACCAATAAGGACGAGATTAGACTGATTACTGTGCGCACAATTTTCCTACGCTCCATACGCGAGTGGAACAGAAAGAAACTCTTACAAGTGGTAAAGTGAAAAGTGCCCTCTGGTATGCACTTCAGAAGGGCTTACAGAGAAAGTAAGTGCCCGAAAAATGATGCCTGTAAACAGCGGTGACTTGAAACAGCCAATCACAGCTCCAGTTTCAGGACGGCCGGCAAAGATGTCTGTTCCAAACACAAACCAATTTGATATCCTCGCTTGGCACGGATTGGACCTAGCAGCGATGCTGCCGGTTAAATGCGCCTGTAAGACGATGCTGCAGGTTAAATGCGCCTGTAAGACTCGAGTTAGACTTGTTTCTTATCAGTGTGTAGCCACGCCGGCGATGTGCAAGAAGCGAGAGAGCAGCATAAACGAACTCTTTTGGCTGGCGTCACAGCGCGGTCAGGTTAAACACTCACACTGGAAAGCTCGAGAACCATTGAAGTACGAATGAAATCGTAAGAAGTCGACGTCGTAGGGGAGGGGAGAAGAGGGTAAGACTGGAGGAACGCAGAGAGCTGGCAGCAATGCAGGGCGCACGGCGTCGCGGCGCCGTCCAGTGCAGCGTGGTGGGGCGGCTGAGAGGGGCGGGTGGAGGGGAGGGGGAATGGGGTGTCTGGCGTCGGCGTCGGCGTCGTGGCGCTGTAACGATCCGGCCGCCATGTGGCGCCGCGGAGGGCGCGCCCCGGCTTCGAGCTCCGTTGCGGACACAGCGCGCTTCTGCAGTGGCCGGGCTGCCCGCTGCGGGGAGGGGGCGTCGCCCCACGCTGCATTCCACACCTACATCTATACACAGTGGCAACCACTCTCAAGTGCATGGCAGAGGGAACTTCTCGCATTGAGACTGCTTCCTGTTCCTTTCTCGTACGGTGAGCGGGAAGCATGACTGCTAAAATGCCCCTGTGCGCTGTAAAGAAGCGCACGACTCAGTAGACGGGGAGGCCCTGTTAAATATAAATAATTTTTTCGCGATTCACTTGATTCTGACTGGAACAAAATACAAGACTACTGCACACCGAGGTGACAAGTCAGAGGATAACGATATGCACATATAAGAATACAGGACTACTGCACACCGAGGTGACAAAAATCAGAGGATAACTATATGCACATACAAGAATACAGGACTACTGCACACCGAGGTGACAAAAATCAGAGGATAACGATATGCACATATAAGGTGGTGGTAGTATCGCATACACAAGATATAAAACGACATTGCATTAATAGAGCCGTTATTTGCAGCCAAGTGAGTCATGTGTTTATGGCCGCACGACAGCAATTAACAGACTTTCAACGCATAATGGTTAGAAAGAGCTACACTCTTGGGACAATCCATTTCGGAAATCGTTAGGGAATTCAATATTCCGAGATCGACAGTTCAAATGGCTCTGAGCACTATGGGACTTAACTGCTGAGGTCATCAGTCCCCTAGAACCTAGAACTACTGAAACCAAACTAACTGAAGGACATCACACACATCCATGCCCGAAGGAGGATTCGAACCTGTGACCGTAGCGGTCGCGCGGTTCCAGACTGTAGCGCCTAGAACCGCTCCACCTAGATCGACAGTGTCAGGAGTGTGCCGAGAATACTACACTACTGACCATTAAAATTGCTATACCACAAAGATGACGTGCTACAGACGCGAAATTTAACCGACAGGAAGATGATGCTGTGATATGCAAATGGTTAACTTCTGAGCACATTCACACAAGGCTGGCGCCGGTGGCGACACCTACAACGTGGTGACGTGAGGAAAGTTTCCAACTGAATTCTCATATACAAGCAGCAGTTGACCGGCGTTGGCTGGTGAAACGTTGTTGCGTACCATCACGTTTCTGACTTTGATAAAGGTCGGACTGTAGCCTATCACGATTGCGGTTTATCGTATCGCGACATTGCTGCTCGCGTTGGTCGAGATCCAATGACTGTTAGCAGAATATGGAATCGGTGGGTTCAGGAGAGTAATACAAACGCCGTGCTGGATTCCAACGGCCTCGTATCAGTAGCAGTCGAGATGACAGGCATCTTATCCGCATGGCTGTACCGGATCGTGCAGCCACGTCTCGATCCATGAGTCAACAGATGGGAACGTTTGACAGACAACAACCATCTGCACGAACAGTTCGACGACGTTTGCAGCAGCATGGACTATCATCTCGGAGACCATGGCTGCGGTTACCTTTAACGCTACATCACAGACAGGAGCGCCTGCGATGGTGTACTCAACGACGAACCTGGGTGCACGAATGGCAGAACGTCATTTTTTCGGATGAATCCAGGTTCTGTTTACAGCATCGTGATGGTCGCATCCGTGTTTGGCGACACCGCGGTGAACGCACATTTTAAGCGTGTATTCGTCATCGCCATACTGGCGTATCACCCGGCGTGATGGTATGGGGTGCCATTGGTTACACCTCTCGGTCACCTCTCGTTCGCATTGACGGCACTTTGAACAGTGGACGTTACATTTCAGATGTGTTGCGACCCGTGCCTCTACCCTTCATTCGATCCCTGCGAAACCCTACATTTCAGCAGGATAATGCACGACCGCATTTGCAGGTCCTTTACGGGCCTTTCTGGATACAGAAAATGTTCGACTGCTGCCCTGCCCAGCACAGATCTCTCACCAATTGAAAACGTCTGGTCAGTGGTGGCCGAGCAACTGGCTCGTCACAATACGCCAGTCACTACTCTTGATGAACTGTGGTATCGTGTTGAAGCTGGATGGGCAGCTGTACCTGTACAAGCCATCCAAGCTCTATTTGCCCAGGCGTATCAAGGTCGTTATTACGGCCAGAGGTGGTTGTTCTGGGTACTGATTTCTCAGGATCTATGCACCCAAATTGCGTGAAAACGTAATCACATGTCAGTTCTAGTATAATATATTTATCCAATGAATACCCGTTTATAATCTGCATTTCTTCTTGGTGTAGCAATTTTAATGGCCAGTAGTGTAAATTTTTTGACTATACCTGTCACCGCTAACAACGCAGTGGCCGACGGCTTTCACTTAACGACCGAGAGCAGCGGCGTTTGCGTGAAGGTGTCAGTGCTAACAGGAAAGTAACTCTACGTGAAATAACCGCACAAATCAATGTGGGACGTACGACGAAAGTGTCCGTTAGGACATTGCGGCGAAATTTCGCATTACCGGGCTTTTATGTCAGTAGATGAGCGACACGAGTGCCTTTGCTAACAGCACATCGCCTGCAGCACCTCCCATGGGCTCGTGACCATATCGGTTGGATCCGAGACGTCTGGAAAACCGTGACCTCGAGTTCCGATTTGAGTCGGTAAGAGCTGATGCTAGTTTTCGAGTGTGGCGCAAACCCCCCGAAGGCATGGACCCAACTTACAACAGGGCACTGTACAAGCTGCTGGTGGCTCCATAATGGTGTGTGTTTCCATCGAATCGACTTTGTCCTGGAAATGTTTGGCTACTTGGAGACCATTTTCAGCCATTCGTGAATTTCATGCTCTCAAAGAAAGATGGAACATTTGTGAATGACAATGCGCCCTGTTCACTGGGCCACAATTGTTTGCGATTGGTTTGAAGAACATTCTAGACAATATGAGCAAATGATTTGGCGATCAAGATCTCCTGACAAGAATACCATCGAACATCTGTGGGAGATAACAGAGAAGTCAGTTCATCTACAAAATTTTGCACCGGCAGTAACTACGCAGTTATGGACGGGTATAGAGACGGCATGACTCAGTATTTCTGCAAGGGAATTCTAACGACTTGTTGAGTCCATGCCACGTCGAGTTGTTGTAATACGCCAGGCAAAATGATGTCCAGCAAGATATTAGGAAGTATCCCATGACTTTCATCACCTCAGTGTAAATGATTCATTCGTTCTGAAAGTTTTATATTTTCTAAAATGTTACATACGCAGACATGACTGATGTACGGATAAAACTGTAAACTCACATTGTGTCCACAGTTGGTGTGCCTTGACAAAATGGCGACAAAGCAAGGAAAGGGTTTTTGTGTGTTGGAATATGCGAGGCGTTCTGTTATAACAGTGCAGTGTGCATTCAAAGAGAACCAAGGAAAATGATCACCATGTAAACAGAGGACTGTGCGTTGGAATCGACAGTTTAGTGACACTGGTTCTCTATGTAAACAGTAAAGTACCGGTCGGTCAAGTGCAACCAGATCCAACAGTGGGGCCTTACGTTTTGCATTGCAGTGCAGAATGCACTTGAAGATGATCATTTCGCATCCACGCTGGTATTCAGCGCCGAAGCAACCTTCCATTTATTTGGGAAGGTTAATCGCCAGTGCGGGACACCGAACATCCTCATGAAATTGTGGCGCATGCACGAGAATCACTGAAGGTTAATGTTTCGCCTTGAATGATTTGGGAGAATCGTGACAAAGGCAAATATGTATTTTAGGACCCAGTAATCCTACGTTATAATTTGAAGAATAATATTTCCTAAATTTCATCCATTTTAATAATTTACGGAAGGAAACATAACACTTAAATGAATTCACGGTAGTTTTTTCAGAAAATACATTGAGCCTTTAATATTTTTTGTTTGTCATTCAAAGAAATGTTCAAATGTATGTGGAATCTTATGGGACTTAACTGCTAAGGTCATCAGTCCCTAAGCTTACACACTACTGAACCTAAATTATCCTAAGGACAAACACACACGCCCATGCCCGAGGGAAGACTCGAACCTCCGCCAGTACCAGCCGCACAGTCGTTTGTCATTCACTGATTTTTGTCCTCATAGAAGCTGTTGCAGATGTTTTCAGTAGGGTAAGACACAATGGAAAAGTTCAAAAACGTGAACTACCTCCCAGTACGACCCAGGTGACACGATTGTAATTGCTCCAAAACATGACCCATACGTTTCAAGGAACGAAAGCACGCAAGGTAAACTGTAGTGAGTGTTTCAGAGATGCGTCAGCATCTGCAGTTGGTGAATAAGAGACTATAACAAGAGCTCCTCATCTGTCCTTACTGTCAGAATTCTTATACGCCCCATTCCAGATAATCAGATCGTCCGAGTGGTTGTGACTACACTGTGACCCGCAATGTAATTAAGTATGAGGAATAAAATAGAGAGTTGCACTGTAGGGTAGAGACAGCTTGTTAGCTGTATATGAGAGACAGATTTCCTCTAATAGGTAATTAGATTTGTTCTTCAGCTCCTGATTTGAATCTGAAACAATTTTCTGTTGTCGGAAAATGAAACTGTCTGGTAATTTCATTCTTAAGTAAGCGACGTGTGCTAGGAAAGAAATGATCCAAGTCTGGAACCCATAAAACAGCACATTGTGTCAACTTATCAGTCAGATCCACTAGAAGGAATAAGTGCCCTGATCGGCTTACGCTTATTCTGTAGTCCACAATGATAGTGACTGCGTGCTTGGGCACTTCTCCATACTATTGTCGTTTTTATTTTTGAGTCACAGCGGATTAAATGACTGCAAAATACAAAATCCCGATGGAGTGCGGATATTAGACAGTGGCGGTATTGGAAGGAATTGCATCCTCGAACCGCGACTGGTGATAAGACAAGGGAGTCAAAAAATGGTTCAAATGGCTCTGAGCACTATGGGACTCAACATCTTAGGTCATAAGTCCCCTAGAACTTAGAACTACTTAAACCTAACTAACCTAAGGACATCACACACACCCATGCCCGAGGCAGGATTCGAACCTGCGACCGTAGCAGCCCCGCGGTTCCGGACTGCAGCGCCAGAACCGCACGGCCACCGCGGCCGGCACAAGGGAGTCTTACGTCGACGTAGAGTAAGAGAAAATGGAAAGAAGATTTGGGTTTAACGTCCGTCTCAGAGACAGATGACAGCCTCGTATAGGGCGAGCATATGAAAGGACGTGGTCGTGTCCAATTCAAAGTAACCACCCCGGTATTCGCCTTAACTGATTTAGCTATGATCGGACGGGGTTTCGAACGGCGTACCTTCAGAATGCGAGTTCGGTGCTCCGCTGCGATACCTAAGTCGTTTCGTTTCATTGTCTAGTCCTAACGAGAAGCTTGTCGTAGCACTGAGATTTACGCAGACTATGTATAAAATAAGATGTATGTACAACCGAAAAAAGGAAGGAAGGAAGCCTATGATGTAGCATTCCGTCGAGTACGATGTAGGTGGAAATGTTGCACATGCTCGAGTTGGGGAGGGATGAAAAACGATATCGATTGTGTCCTTTTCGAAGGAACAGAGCATGCGCATGCTGCTACTGGACTCCATGGAGCCGGGAACATCTATAGTAGCTGAGGTCTGTGAAGTGCTTTAAACTTAAGACCCGGACTGGCTAAACCATTGTCTCTGACAGGTCACTCGTTACAAATTTTATACTGTCGTCACAAGTCTCGTTTAATATGTAACAATTTATTTTAAAATTATTGCCAACATATTATCTTTACCAGGCCTGCCAGTGAGAAAATAAACTCTGCTCGTTATCTAGGTGATCGGTACCTTTATTTAAAAAAAAAAGAAAAGAAAAAAGAAGAATACTGCAATAAGAAGGGCCTCAAGTAGTGTTAAAGTTGAGTATTTTGTTTAAAACAAAGTACAGTGATTATGAGTCCTGTTCTCAGCCACACAGAAAGCTACAAAACTGGTAGCAGGAAATCTACCCACGCTATTTAGTATGAGAGAAGCGGTTGCGGTTACGATAAAAACTGTGGCAAGGTTAGCTAACGACTTGCGGTAGACATTAGAGTCGTTCTTACGGTGGGAGCCGTTAGAATGAGACGCAACAGAAGGAGTAAAAAGTAAACAGAAGGAGTCTGTTCGGATCGATTTTCTCTCATCTATAGTGCTTTAAGCAGTCGTAACCTCCTTAAACGTCACAAGTTTAACATAGCACGAAATGATCGAACGATTGTGGCACTGGTCCGTTATCCTGTACCAACTGTCTTAGTCCCCAGTGGTCTGACAAAAGTATTACTTTTTCACGTTTCCATTCCATGTTGTCAACTCACGTAATGACAGCGGTAGGGACAATGGGCTGTACTGTGCAGGTACTAGACATCCTCTGATCGTCCTGCCACCTACTGTTAGACCAAAGTACTACATAATTCCAGCTGTAAAGTGTAGTCAAATGGCGCACCAAGAACGATGGGGAAAAAGTAAGGTGTAAATCAACATGGAAAGGCCTTTGTATTTACAGTTACGTGGAATATGTTTTTATACAGATATTTTTGTGATAGACTTTCATATTTTGTATTTCTCAGTACTTGCTTAGTACTTCCTCAAATATGATGCTTTCGTACTAAATGTATGCTTGTCTTTTAGCAGCTGGAAGTTCTCTTTCTCACGCGCTGTAAGCTATACATCGGTAAGCACAGCAACAAAAATATATTCTTAACATATATGATTATCACATTATGAAGTCCGCCTGCTTAGTTGGGTGATAACGTGCTTGCCTCCCATGCAGCGGGGCCGGGTTCCATTCCTAGCTGGGTTGGAGATTTTCTCCGCTCGTGGACTGGATATTGTGTTGTTCCTCACCATCATTTCCTCTTCATCACCGACTCGCAAGTCACCCAGTGTGGCGTCGACTGCAATAACAATTGCGGCCGAACTTCCCCGAATGGGGCGTCCCGGCCAACAGTGCCATACGATCATTTGATTTCATTTATCACATTATTAAGTCTTATCAACTGTCCATATAGTCCGTGGGTTTTCCTGCCAAGTGTTTGCTTTAGAATCTTTACGGAGGTAAACATTGATAAATCTAATGGAACACATTAGAGAGCCTTCGCAAAAATACATTCTCTCTCCAAGTCGAAGAAAAACAGCAAGAAAGTTCACTAAAAGTTCAAACATGAGCAAGTGGTAATAAACAAATGGTTCAAATGGCTCTGAGTACTATGGGACGTAACTTCTGAGGTCATCAGTCCCCTAGAACTTAGAACTAGTTAAACCTAAGTAACCTAAGGACATCCACACACATCCATGCCCGAGGCCGGATTTGAATCTGCGACCATAGGGTAATCAACAAAAGCATAAAAAATTGGCTACACTGAATGAACAGAATTACCTGATTCAACAGCAAACATACAGGTGTATGTGTTTTGTGTGTTGTACAGATAACTCGTAAGACCACTGTAGTGTATGCTGTCACGACCTCCCGTCCCAGTTTGGCGTAAACACAACGATGCTGCCACACTGGCATAGTCTAAATTTCGCTTTACCGGTTAATAAAGGGCTGCTATAAATGATTCATTCGTTTTCAGAGTTCTATATTTTCTACAGTATTCTTCTTCACGCGATCAGGCCCAGAGGACCGCGCGCCACCACAGTTAGAGCTCTCCATCCGTCTCTGTCTTCTGCTATCTGTCTCCAGTTTTCCGTGACTCCCAGCTGCAACAGGTCTTCTCTCACTCCATCGATCCACCTCTTTCTAGGTCTTCCCACTGGTCTGCTGCCTGACGGGATCCAGTCCATTGTGATTTTGCGCCATCTTGTTGCCTCCATTCTAACAACATGTCCAGCCCATTGCAGTCTTTTGTTCTCATCACTCCCAAGATGTTAGGCTCCTTGTACAGCTCTTCTAATTCAGTGTTATGGCGTCTTCTCCATTCTCCAGTAGTCTGATCTCTGACTGGTCCAAATATTTTCCTGAAGACTTTCCTTTCAAATGTTATCAGTCGCTTAAGGTCTTATTTTCGAGTGCTCCAGGTTTTAGAACCATAAAGTACTACTGGCATTATTAATGTCTTATACAACCGTAGCTTTAGTTGTTGCGAGACACTTCTACATTTTAATATAGGGTCTAGAGAGTGATAGTATCTGTTTCCCGCCTGCAGTCGTGCTTTTATTTCTGCTTCAGTTGATGTTACTTCTGTAAAAAATGATCCAAGGTATTTGAACTCTTTCACATGTTTATACCTGGTGTTGTTCACAATTAAATCTTGAGAGTTCTGGATCTTTCTTCCTATGGTCATATACTCTGTCTTTTCAGAGCTAATTTGTAGACCGATCCTAGCTACCAATAACTCCAAGGTCTGGATACTTCTCTTCAGATCTTCTTGTGTGCATGCTAATAGTGCAATGCCGTCTGCACAGGCCAGATATGTAATGTGTTCATTACCAATTTGAATGCTCTTGATGTTTTCTTTGTTGAAATCCCGCATTACCTTCTGAAGTGCCAGGTTGAAGAGGACAGGTGATAGCCCACTCCTTGGCGTAATCCTGTTACAACTTGGAAGCTTTCAGTCATTTGATTGCGTACCTTAACCTTAAGTTTTGTGTCATTTAGGCATACCTCTACCAGTTTGACCAACTTCTTTGGTATACCAAACTCTGTCATAGTTCTAATCAGGCTAGGTCTATGTATACTGTCGTAAGCCTTCTTGAAGTCTACAAACAGGAGATGTATCTCTCATCCGTATTCGTACATTTTTTCACAGACCTGTTTTCGGACAAAAATCTGGACCGTGGTTGATCGCCCTGCCTGGAAACCTCCTTGGTATTCTACAGTATTACATGTACAAATATAACTGATGCACGGATGAAACTGTAAACTCGCCGAGTTTACATTGTGCCCACCATTGGCGTTTCGAGTGCAGTGCCCTGACAAAATGGCGAGAAGGCAAGAAAAGAGTTTTTGCGTGTTGGAATATGTAAAATGTTTTTCTGTTATAACAGTGCAGCATGCATTTAGAAGGAATTATTTGAAAAGCACTACCATGTAAACCGCACGTTATGTGATTGTATGGACAATTTATGGACACTGGTTATCTCTGTAAACAGAAAATTACTGTTCGATCAAGTGGGCCAGATGCAGATGGAGAGGGGAGGGAAAGTTTCGTACACGGTCTAAAACAAAAGAATCAACGGTCCGCGCGAGTCACGAATACCGCAGCAAACTGAGTGGAAGATTTTGCGACGCGGTTACATTTCAAACTGTCTGCAGTTCGCGTGACTACTAAAGCCGGAGGATTATGGTCGGCGCCTTCAGTTTTGTATCACAGTCCGAATTCCGGATGAACATTTCGCCTCCAAGCATCCTTTCATTTATGTATTTTAAACATAGCTGCACAACAGCAACGGTTCCACGTATTAAAAATTATTAACAGCCGACCAGTTGCATTTATCTGGAAAGGTTAATCGCCGCAGTACGAGTGTGTGGGGCACTGAAAGTCCTCATGAAATTGTGGTGCATGTACGAGCTTCCCCGAAGGTTAATGTTTTGTGTATGGTGTCATGGGACGAAGCTGTACGGGGCGTTTTTTTCTGTGATAAGACTGTGACGGGTATCTCTTTCCTTGGTATTTTGCAGTTGTGGTTGTTTCCACAACTGACTACTGATTCCGAGATTTTTATCTTCCAACAAGACAGGGCATCCCCGTCATTGGAGCATCAATGTTCGCCGCTAAATAATCGAGGAAGTTCCGCAGCGCTGTATTGACGTAGTGGTGAAGACGATGTGGCCTTGTTCTCTTGACCTGCCCCCCCCCCCTTTCCCCTAGTTCGCTTTATCTAATGTCTTGTGACTTTTTCCTATGCTGGTATATGAAGCACCATGTCTACGTACAGCTCAGAGAACGAATCAGTACTAATGTGATGACCATTGAGGGGATCCTGTTGCATAAGATAAGGAACGAACTTGACTGCCGCTTACATGTGCGTCACGTGACCAGAGTGGAACTTATGGGACATTTGCAGAGTGCAAAATGCAAACTTGGTGAGTTTACGGTTCCATTCATGCATCAGTCATGTTTGCATATGTAAGATTTTGGAAAATATAGAGCTCTGTAAACGAATGAATCATTCATAGCAGCCCTGCTTATCAAATTGTTTGTTTACAATGCTTTCCCCGAAAGTCGAGTTTATAAAAGAAGAGTCAAATCTTCTGTCCCGTATTTTGCGTTTCTTCACGATGACAACACTCGCAGCAACGACAGCTAATTCCTCTACGGGGAACATTTTTTGCTATAGTTCAATTCTTTTATGTTGGCGGCTCGCGCAGACGCGGGAGATTGCTGCGTTGCCAGTTGCACGCGCCAAGAGAAGCAGTGCCATAGTATAGTATAGTTCACAAACTTACGTGTAGGGGGCAGCGCGCAGTTTTTGAAGTGAAGCCACCACGACCGCAGTAACCCTTTCGCTGCTACAGAGACGTGCTCCCCGCATTCCGTGCTGTGCGCGATTTTGTCATCACTGCACTGCTCGCCTGTGCAGACACATGGTGTTCCTACTGCTTTGACGCACTTATCATTCGATTTCACAAAATCTATTTGGCCCAAAAATTTGATTTTTACACATTTTCTTGACTGATACCTTCTCCCCATAAATGACTTAATTTTGTTTCGATGTTCAACGCGGTTATTGTGCAGCATTAATGTAGTAAGCCATTGCACGAAAATTTGAAGAGTTTGCTGAGGTAAAAGTGCATAGCGTATACTTTCCATATGGTAGATTTTAGTTGCCACAATGTTGAGAGTGAAATGTGGAGAAGATAGCTAAATGTCATATAAAATTTACTGTCTAACAATATCTCATTTAATATAAGTACCAGATAGGTTTCGTATGAAATATTCAGAAATATTCCGTCTTTCGCGACTGTAAGAAAACTTTTATTTATACCAGAGTCATTTCGCTTTTTTCTAAAACGTTCTGATTAAAACAAAGTTGGCGAAGTACACAAAACTGAATTGTGGACGTAATAAACCATAAAAACTAAAATATATTGTCACTGAGGCGCAGTGAGCAAACAATTTGTGTTTGTCACAACGGACAGCAAATACTTGCCAAAATATAGGTCGACGAAAACATTGAATATGATGTTGCCAAAGAAGCGAAGCAAAGAATTGCGTCAGACAATCAAGTAGCTCGGCAACGTACGAGCCGAATTGTGCTCTAAATAATACTGTTGCAAAAGAATATAACTCAATATGAATAGTAAAACAGCGACTGCGGAAGAGAAGATATACAAACAAAACTGATAACATGAATATTGTATGTGTGCCTTTTCATTGTTTTTAATTGCTGTGAAAAGAAATATCGGAGGACAAAATTAAAAAAAACCGATAACTTATTATTATTATAATGAAGAGACAAAGCACTAGAAATTTCAAAAAATTACATTCAAACGAATAAAATTCATGACGTAAGACACTTCGATATTGTTTTTAAATAAAGAAAATATAAGCAACAAACAAGGTTTGAACACTGAACCTTGCTTGCAGCAGCCAAACACCTTAACCATTACGCTAATGCAGCTCATCATTTAACAGTACTCCAGGAGGACTATAAAACATCACACAAATACCGACAAACACTGTTGGTAGGACTATGAATTACTGACGTTTCGTCGAAGTACAATAGGAAATAAACAATTACCGCTGTTCTTTATTGCGAAAAAGCGGTTAGTGAGAATGATACAAACACCTTTCATTGCTATCGCCTGAATTAGGAGGCTTATTGCTTGTTTAGTTTAATTGATTAATAGAATGTGAAGCAATTGCTATGAAGAATGCTTTTTCCAAACTTTCTATAAAAGAAAGTCTGCTATCAAGACATTGCTTTTGTTCAATCACTTTATTTATGACTGAAGACACTTGTCCATGATCTGCGCTGCAATCGAGCTCTGGCAACGTCGTTCTCTGTTCATTGGCTGACTGTGTTTTGTGACGTCAGATGCGCAGAACGTACCTAAACTAGGCCGCCGCCGTCGTAAATGACGCGCACTATAGTAGTTCTACAGCAACACGCTGGCAGTTCAGCTAGTGTGAGCTAGACTTGCAAGTGGCTCACTGCGCCCAGAAGCACGGCTTCCCGCATGAAAAGGCCATTGTACTATTTCCTCATACTGCGACGCGAAGATTCATACGTAGACGAGAGTCCCGCTGAACGGCGAATACATCTCCGTTGTTCCACGTCAAGGCATTCTTCTTGGCGAGAGAGAAATATGCTGGCGTCTCCGCTGCAGCGCGGCACCCTTCTCACGGACAATAGTGGGTGAAACCGCGTAGAAAGCCGCATATCCTCCGCCTTGACTGACACTCGCGGCGGGCACAATACGGCATTGTTATTTTGTGTGCGGCCGTGCAGGAAGCCGGCAAGAGCCGCCGACATTTTAATTATCGCTGGCGCGTTTTGTTCCGCGCGCTCCAGTTCCTGCTTTGTGCCTCATTAAATGTAGTTTTTAATCGCCACTCTCGCCGTCAGCTATACCTTCCTTGCGGCACTGCAGCTACCTACAAACGCGCGCACAGAGAAGACTTTTCTTTGCATTATCCCATCGTGTGCGTAGCAGTCGAGACTGCAAGGCGAAGGTAACTCTGCTACAAAATTTGCAGTCACTCTTCAGGGATGCTGTGAATGTCATAAAGAGGGTTCAGAACACGTTGAGTTTCCAGGCCCGCAACTACATGTGTCTTTGCTATGCGGCTATGTAATGACTACGTATTAAGTTACACAGGCTTAGGAAACTGTCTTAGGGACAGTGACCGACTATATATATATATATATATATATATATATATATATATATATATATATATATATATATCCTCCTCTGATCGCACAAATGATTTTACAAGGTGTCTATAAATGAATATCTGGGTATTAACACTTTATAATATTTATTATATTAAACTTACAGTTATAAATGATATGTCAAATGAAAGAGCAACTCAAACAGTTTTACCAATAACCTTATAAATGTTCAATGTGAGCACCATTTGTCACATGGCACACTTCACTGTACCCATGCGCTGGATAGACCGCAAGGGGCCCAATGACAGAGTTTGCTTTCCATGACCTCCACGTTCACCTGACTTAACGCCATGCGAGTTTTTCCTTTGGCGTTTCATCAAGGATCGTGTGTACGTGCCTCCGCTACCAGCAAACCTCCCTGAATTAAAAAACCGGATTGAAGCAGCTGTTGCTACAATCACTAAAGACACAATTATCAACGTTTGGGAAAAACTCGGCTATAGACTTGATGTGTGCCGTGTGACAAATGGTGCCCATATTGAATATTTATAATGTTCTTGGTAAAACTGTTTGAGTTGCTCTTTCATTTGACATATCATTTATAACTGTAAGTTTAATATAATAAATATTATAAAGCGTTGAAACCCCGATATTCATTTATAAACACCCTTTATTACAAGATTCGACTTATTACCAAGCCATCATCAAATGAAGTATTAAAAAAAAAGACAAAGGGTGACAGTAAAAGCATGGGTGTGTGTGGTCTCCTTAGGTTAGTTAGGTTTAAGTAGTTCAAAGTTCTAGGGGACTGATAACCTCAGAAGCTAAGTCCCATAGTGCTCAGAGCCATTTGAACCATTTTTCGACAGTAAAACTAGGAAACTAAATGAGCAATCAAAGTAACTTCTGTGCTCTACTATACGTGTTCGACACGTATATATAGTTACGATTCATATCAACAATTCCGTTGAATAACCCTACAAATGTTTTGGATGTTAATGCATTCGGTCTGGTTTCTGGTTCTTAACGTTGCTACAAAGCAATGCTTACATGCAATATAAAGATCGGCGCAGTTCGTTCTTCTGCAAGAATACGGAATACCTTTCTTAAAGAAACATTCTGAGCATTGGCGAGGTGAGATGATATATCTGTAGCCTGCTGATCAACTCCGACTAATATTTAAAGTTCTGTACCTCAATCGCTAAAAATGGAACTTCTATAGGATCTTTTTTTGTCCGTTTATCTGCCAGTCTGTTAAGATCCCTTTTTCTCAGGAACGGGTGGAGGTATCAAGTTGAGATTTTAGTCAAACAATGAGGTCGACGGTCACTTGACAGTGAAAAAAATTTAAGTTTGTAAGTGTTGTGTTCTCCAACAGTTTATTGAACGTAACTTCTTCTACAATACAATAGCTCGCTGTACAATAGACGTAGACGTCCGTCGATCTAGCCGGAGATGTGGTTCCTCTCGGTCGGCTGGTACTTCGATCGGCGGTGCAGTACAGCTGCTTGAGTGATATCTTCTCGGAGACTCTGCTATAGCGGTTGCCATTAGCAGCGGACGAAGACTGGTCTGCCTACGACCGGCCGGGCCTATATAGTGAGCTGGAGCCAATAGAACCCCGGCGTAGGAATCCGTGGCCGGATATGTCGCGGCGACCTCTGCAAGGAAAGGTTCCTATTAATCGACTGGAATCTTCTGCGTGTTTACCTGATGTCTTCGCCTGTTTGGCTGTTGGTTTGTTTCCCTCATAGCGTGGCTGTTATGCGGTGCTGCCTGCCTTGTAGGGGAACCCGATGGCAGACAGTACAGTAAGTCAATGCAGTCCAAAGATACGGCCATTTATGTCACATACTTCGATACTGGCAATCTCACTCGTCAAACTCGTCAAAACCCATAGATGAAGTAACTTTGTACATAATTAAGTTTGTACGGAACCCTTACAGCCTGCGTCCTCCTCGCACTTCCCAAGTGTTTTTTGTTCTTGGTCTATCTCGATCTTGCGTCAATATGTGTTTCTTCGGCCGGAAAAGAAGCTGCATTTATCGTTAGCGTCCTCTGGAGCCTGCCGAGAAATGGTGCACGCGCCTCGGTTTGCGTCATCACTGTGACGGCAGCGCCGGCTTTTGGTTCTAGAATGGCCACTTTGCCGAGGTTAGTTCCAAAAAGGGGGAGGGGGCGAGTGCGCGCTGGCGTGGACGCCGCCGTATTGATCTGCTGCCCGTGTGTGTGTGTGTGTGTGTGTGTGTGTGTGTGTGTGTGAAGGCGGCGCGTCTAGGCCCTAGGGCAACAGCTGGCGATGCACCCTCATGCCGCAGTACCCCCACTTCGTTTACAAGATTCGCTGTCATTACAGTACAGTACACTGCGACCGAAAAGGTTATTTTATACTGAGTGCCGCCTACGACTGTTGTACATTCCGTTATTGGATAATATTCTAGGTACCTTCTCTTAACTTTTCAGTAAACATCTGCCAGGTACAGCATTGTAAATAGTTTAACATGTTTGATAGTGGACGAAATTAGTACTGGGCATCTGAAGAAACTTTTCTTTTCTTTCTTTTTTTTTTTGTCGGCTTTCATTTTTTACGCGGCAAGTCATAACAGTTTTGACAAATAAAAGTACACGAAGTGGCGGTATTTTGCCGTATAGTTGACAGAGCAAATGTTATCATCAATTTTGCAGGATGCTTCAGGAGGAATAGTAAATATGTTATAGCCGATCGGGATTAGCCGAGCGGTCTTGGGCGCTGCAGTCATGGGCTGTGCGGCTGGTCCCGGCGGAGGTTCGAGTCCTCCCTCGGGCATGGGTGTGTGTGTATGTCCTTAGGATAATTTAGGTTACTTAGTGTGTAAGCTTAGGAACTGATGACCTTAGCAGTTAAGTCCCATAAGATTTCACACACATTTGAACATTTTTTGAAATATTTTAGATGGCATTATAGAATACTTCGAACAAAACATTCTGTATAACATGTGTCCAATTCTTACTGGTTACAGAGATACAGAAGTAGGAATGTAACCCAAACGAATATTCACAGAAGGTGTTAAGCAAAGGCGAATGACTAAACTGAAAGATGATTTCGTAAATTCCACCTCCGACTTCGACCCCCGCCGGCCGAAGTGGCCGTGCGGTTCTAGGCGCTGCAGTCTGGAGCCGCGAGACCGCTACGGTCGCAGGTTCGAATCCTGTCTCGGGCATGGATGTGTGTGGTGTCCTTAGGTTAGTTAGGTTTAACTAGTTCTAAGTTCTAGGGGACTAATGACCTCAGAAGTTGAGTCCCATAGTGCTCAGAGCCATTTTGAACTTCGACCCCCTTTAGAATTCTCTTCACAATACGACGTGTAGCTCTTGTGGCGTCGTCTTGGCATTTCTTTATGAGGGCAACACTATGAGCGATCAGTTAGTCTCTTGTGTTATTTTTCCTTTGTACGCTTCTTAATCGTCCCCACTAGGAAAAACCTCAAGGGATGTGGTCGGGGGAGCTCTGTCGCCAAGAAACGTGACCGTTTAAGCTGGTCACTCATGCAGGGGATGTTAGATGTACATGATGTGTCACCTGACTAGAACATGAGGGGTCTCGTCATGCTGGAAGAACATAACCGTGTAGCCACAGGAATTTCTTTCAGTAATGTCCGAATCTCGTTTTCAAGGAAGTGTCTTGTAAGACGACGCAGTAACAGAAGAAGCCCAGTTAACAGCTCGTCTATACCACACCGCACACCTTAAGAGAGCCTTTCTTGGGAATGTGTTCCCACAACAGCATGTGGGTTTTCATTGTACTACCGACATGAGTTACGAATGTTACTGGTACCGTCACTAGTAAAAGTGGCTTCATCAGTAAACAGTATTAATGATGTTAATCTGTGATTTGCAATTAGTCAGTGACAGAAATCCAATCGTCTACCTCCACTCCCTCACAAAGATGTTGAATCCGCGGTATGTGATAACAACAGAGACTGTGGATACATGATGTACCTCATATTCTTGTATCCTTGCCGCAGTGGTAACACCGGTTCCCGTCAGATCACCGAAGTTAAGCGCTGTCGGGCTGGGCTAGCACATGGATGGGTGACCTTCCGGTCTGCCGAGCGCTGTTGGCAAGCGGGGTGCACTCAGCCCTTGTGAGGCAAACTGAGGAGCTAGTCAATGAAGAAGTAGCGGCTCCGGTCTCGTACACTGACATGCGGCCAGGAGAGCGGTGTGCTGACCACATGCCCCTCCATATCTGCACCCAGTGACGCCTGTGGTCTGAGGATGACACGGCGACCGGTCGGTTCCGTTGGGCCTTCCAAGGCCTGTTTATTTTAGTTATATTCTTGTATGTCGAACACCACTAAGTGCAGAAATTCTGCGTGTGCTAGTTGTATGACTACGTTCTACCACCTGAATAATGTCTTTTACGTCATCCACACTCAGTTCATTTGCAGGTTCAGATGTGATATGCTGGCAATGCACGAGTCTCGTGCCATTTAGTGAAAACCTTATGTATTATTCATCCTGAAACGACCTCTATGTTAGCGGAAACTGGATGGGATGCATTGTATCGTACTTTATAATAATACAGGCACTGCTATTTCGTGTTTAATTGCCAATATCTCAATCAACAAATACGTCCTTCCTGGGCGGTAGTTGCGTATCGTATGAATGCAGGTTGTGACAAATAGATGACGACATACGGAAGTTTAAGTCGTGATTCGTGCACGGATGACCGAAGCGGTTATGGCGACCACTCGCGTAAAGCGGAAACCCAGGTCCCGCAATAATTTTCACTATCGTCATTCTCATATACCACCGCTGATGATTAATATTCGCAAGTTTTCTGTATACGATAATACAAGCAAAAATGTTCCACTCAACATGAACAAGCCGTTTGCGAAATAGTTGCGAATTTGTAATTACGAACCGCCACTGTCTTCTGTATGGAATATTGTCGCAGTACAAATATATCTGAAATGTAATCCTTGGATCCCAGTCCATCTCTTACAATCCACTGTTCTGTATACGTGTTGCGGTGATAGCTAAGATGACGTGTATCACTCAGTTCAAGCATCTATCCCACACTAAAAGCTACGATTTGGCGGCATAAAGAAAAAACCACTTCATTTCTAGAAGACTTATGAAAGATAGGACGTTTTTCCGAATTTGTTTTACTCATTATAACTGTCTTCTTGCCATAATTTAGTATGGGCCTAAATGAAAAAGCCATCACTCATATAGTTCTGAGGAAGAAGAAATCCGCTTGGCTTTCTCCGTATCTCATTTTTTTCGTCCCACCTTATATACGGGACGCTAAGTGGAACTTGTGCAGTCTTCGTATACATAAAGCATTGATGTCTATATGCAGACTGAAGCGACGAATGAAAATTTGTACCAACGCCAGGATTAGAGCGCGGGTCTGCTGCCCACTAGACAGCTGCGCTATTCGCTAGCAGGAGGCCGGGCTTCGAAACCCGGACTTGGTACAAATTTTCATTCGTCGCTTCAGTCTGCATATATACATCACAGATGCTTGAGACTTGAAAAGGTCTCTGGTACCATACTGTTCCATTTGACGTAAGGCATTGCCAGAGATGAAAGTTGCGGTAAGGTATGAATGAAGATTAGGGTTCAACGTCCTATGGATGACGTGGCCACTAGAGACGAAGCACAAGCTCGCATTGTGGATGGAATTCATCCATGTCCTTTACGAGAGAATCAACCGCGTATTTGCCTTATGCTATTTAGGAAAACAGCAGAAAATGAAAATCTGGATGACCGTCCAGAGTCTTACCATTGTCCAGCCATCATAAATACAAAGCGATAACATTAATGACAATGATGCTTTTCACTGACGGGAGATCAGTTGTAGCACTTTTTTAGTCTGTCGCAGAGAGTTTGGAGCGTGAAGTAGGGAAATGGGAATTCTACGTGAAAAGAAAGACAACTACAGATCAGAATGAGCCTGTTTTCTTTGTTGATTGATTATGTACAATTTAAGTCTGCCCAGAGTCACCAGTTTCATGCAGATACACACAGAACAGCCGAGGAAACTGGTATACCTGCCTAATACCGTGTAGGGCCTCGGCGAGCACACAAAAGTGCCGCAACACGACGTGGCATGCACTCGACTAGTGTCTGAAATAATGCTGGAGGGAATTGATACCATGAATCCTGCAGGGCTGTCTGTAAATCCGTAAGAGTACGAGGGGGTGCAGATCTCTTCTGAACAGCACGTTGCACGGCATCCCAGATATGCTCAATAACATCCATGTCTGGGGAGTTTGGTGACCAGCAGAAGTACTTAAATTCAGTGTACTCCTGGAGCCACTCTCGCCACATCATTGCAGAGCCTCCACCAGATTCAATAGTCTACTGCTGACACGCAGGGTTCATGGATTCATGAGGCTGTCTCCATACCCGTACACGTCCATCCGCTCGATACAATTTCAAACGAGACTCGTCCGACCAGGCAACATGTTTCCAGTCAGTCATAAAGGGTACACGAGAGGGCGTTCGTCTCCGAAAGCCCATATCGATGATCTTTCGTTGAATGGTTCGTACGCTGACACTTGTTGACGGCCCAGCATTGAAACCTGCAGCAATTAGCGGAAGGGTTGCACTTCTGTCACGTGAACGATTGTCTTCAGTCGTCGTTGCACCCGTTCTTGCAGGATCTTTTTCCGGCTGCAGCGATATCGGAGATTTGATGTTTTACCGGATTCCTGATATTTATGGTACACTCGTGGAATGGTCGTACGGAAAATCCCCATTTCATCGCTACCTCGAAGATGCTGTGTCCCATCGCTCGTGAGCCGGCTGTAACAAATATGTCTCTCTGAATCAACAGCAAAAAGTAGGCTGTAACTTGGTAGTAAAATAAAGAGAGACGGCGCTACAGACTTAGTCCGTACGTTGCTCTTAAATCAACGCCGCTATGTTAGATGCCCCAAAACATCAGCAGGCTACTGTTTACGATTGCCTCTTGTTCTTAGTTTCTGTTGTGTGCACGGAAAAGCTGCTTCAAGTAGAAAATGTTACAGTGCTTTCGTGAATAATACAGCCACCAGTAAGGCATTTACGACTTATTTCGCCTCGTTAATTTAACTTTCTTTGTGTCACACGTTTCCAGTAAATAAGTAGAGAGGTCCGTGATATGAGAGGACTGCTTTCGTAACCAACGGTTTCCCTGCCATGGAATGACAAAACTGATGCTCGATCTACGTCCTCTTTCCGAAAACTTATTTTGCAATCTTTGATTTTTTTCCATGCTTTCCATCTCATAGCGTTTCACCAGAGAGCTGTAAAGTAAAATGACAGAAATATAACCGCAATAGTAAACAGCGCAATCAGAATTCCTGTATATAAAGGAAAATATCACTTGACGGGTCCATTTACGAATTAAATGTGATTTTATTACACTTTGGGTTATAATGATGCAGGCTGGCGTTTTTTATCAAAACACTTCGATCAGAAATTAATGTCTGGGGTGGGTGTCATGGCGGACGTCGGCTTCAAGTTTGCGACGTCATGACAACTCCCCGTACTATGACTCGACGGCTACGTATCAGAAAGAGTCGGAGTCTCTATGGAATGAGCATCATATACGCAGAATAGGAATTGTGTTTGTCTATACACACTACCTCCAAAGTCATTCGACTATGGTGGGGTTTTAAATGTCACTACATCGCTAGTACTACTCTTGTTCAGAAGTATGCGTTTCATAGGAATCTTTTTAATGTGCACTCGACATCTGGAATTAACTTGATTTAAGGCTTTGAAGAGATAAACGTAAAGGCGCTTGGGTTGTTTGCTCTAATGATTCCAACTCAGATGTCTCTATTTTTTAAGCGGAAAAATAACCACCGCGTTTTTTAGCTCCTGTTCTGCACTTTATCGAATAACCAATCTCAGTTTTAATAAATTATACTGCGGTGGCACTGCGAAATGGCTTTATAGTACGCCAAAGTGAAAGTGTCACAAGAAACAGAATTTAGTCCTACGAAATGCAACAAATTACCGATTTATCACACTTTGAATTATTTTTAGGGACGAAATTCTTCCGGTTTTACTTTTTGGTATAGTCTGTTTAATCTCCGTTTATCGTTTAGGACCAAAAAATATTAATCGCACATTATCAGTCTCCGCGTCATAAGTGTTAGTAGTTCACTCTCCCATTGTTAGTAGGGCACTGTCCGCAACTCGTGGTCTCGCGGTTGCGTTCTCGCTTCCCGAGTACGGGGTCCCGGGTTCGGTCACGAATTTTATCTGCCTCGAGATGACTGGGTGTTTGTGTTGTCCTCATCATTTCATCATAATTCACGCACGTGGCGAGATTCGACTGAAAAAGGTTGGGAATTTGTAAGGGCGCTGATAACCGCGCAGTTGAGCGCCCCACAAACCAAACATTAATATCAACATCAGTAGAGCACTTGCCAGCGAAAGGCAGTGGTTACGAGTTGCAGTCTCCGTCCGGCACACAATTTTAATCTGCCAGGAAGATTCATACTTCAAAATTTTCACAATATTTTTGAGATTTTGACACTCAGGAGAAAATGATCTATACTGTCAAATACAAATTGCTTGCAGTATCTTTACGTTAAGCGGATTTACTGATAGCACACTCTCAGATTTATCTAACACATATCTCACAGATACACTGACGAAAAAAAATCACAACACCAAGAAGGAATTGTGCGACATAAACGAAAGATGCTAGGCGTGTTTCTACATCTGGAAGATGATGTCCATTCAAAATTCGAGCCAGACGCTTGAGAGTGCCGCTAGTACGCCACTATGAGGATACAAATCAGGTTTGCCTTAAATACATGCTATAACGGCCGTGAGCGTTAGTTATCTTTGAGATTCGATATGGCGAGTTGACGTAAGTCAAGAATGCCTTTAAAGCGACAAAGACGCCATTATCAACACCTCACTGAACTTGAATGAGCTCCGATATTGCAGGAAGATTTGTCCACTGTACATGATTGCTGGCTGTGGTGGTTACGAGAATATGCAGTCGTAAGAGACCAGGCTGCGGACAGCCACGTGGCACTACCGATAGGGAAAACCACCGTGGTCGGCGTGTGGCTCTGTCGCATCCTACTGTATCTGCAGCAGCAATTTGAGCAGCGGCTGGCACCACAGTGACACAACGAGCTGTTACAAATCCTTTACTTCGAGGATAGCTCAGAGCCAGATGGCTTGTGGAGTGCATTCCCCTGACCCCAAACCACCACCATTTGTGGTTTCAGTGGTTCAATCGAGAGCTCATTGGAGAGCAGAACATAGGTTTGTTGTGTTTTCTGATGAAAGCTGGTTCTGTCAGTGATAGCCGTGTGTTGGTTAACAGAAGCCAAATCGAGGACCTTGCGCTGAACCGCCGATCCTGTCGCAGCAACTCAGCAACGATGTTTGCAGCAGGGGAAAGAAGGGCAATCTGCGAACCAACAGGCTTCACAACAGCCTAGCCGTGTACCCAGTATCGACGGTCCGCCGCAGATCAAATTATAAGTTCTTTTCCCAGTTACTTGAAAAAACCATAAAGAAAACATTAAGCTTTAGCAAATTCAACCTAGAAGATAAGGATAGACGCAGCAAAATTCACGTCCCTGTTGTAGAAAAGTTTTATCGTAAAAAAATTTTTGACAGTTCAACAAAGTTACAGAGTTTTTAAATGTTCGTTGCGCGGTCTGACACTTCTTGATATCTTTGCCAGAATAAATTGAAATTCTCCTAATTTTTCCTTAAATAATTAATTAATGTCACTAAAGAATCAATCTTGTCCTCATTTAACCGATCTTCTTGACCTCAATCGCAGATAAAGTTTTAAAACCGAATTTTAATACATTAATACATTTAATACATTAATACAAATAATATTATTTTCAAAATGTCAATACGTGTCGACTTCTCATTAATAAAACTTTAAACTAGTTAATTATTGAAGATCGTCCACACTCCTGATAAAATTCTGCCAGCATCTCTTCAAGAAGTCTGAATTTTAATAAAATTTGCAAATTTCACACATAAGTAATATTTACGATGTATGTCGTAACAACAGAGTCAACTGACTGTTTCAACTTCCAACTCGAAGTTTATTTAACAGTTGATAACCAATTGACATCCAATTACAAACTTTATCATTCAACATTGAACTCATCTTCATTTTACACACAAAAAAAAAATTCAATAATGGTCAGCATGATGTTGCAACGATTCTTCCAGGCGCCGACCGTCGACTACGATGCAATAGTGGTTAGCTCTCGTCGTCCGCCGCGTCTGGAGTCCCCACTGGATCCTCTTGCTGCCACATGAAAGAAAAGAAACCAAATCTTTTAAATAACACGTCTCCACTTAACATACTGCAAATAAATAAATATATACACTCCTGGAAATGGAAAAAAGAACACATTGACACCGGTGTGTCAGACCCACCATACTTGCTCCGGACACTGCGAGAGGGCTGTACAAGCAATGATCACATGCACGGCACAGCGGACACACCAGGACCCGCGGTGTTGGCCGTCGAATGGCGCTAGCTGCGCAGCATTTGTGCACCGCCGCCGTCAGTGTCAGCCAGTTTGCCGTGGCATACGGAGCTCCATCGCAGTCTTTAACACTGGTAGCATGCCGCGACAGCGTGGACGTGAACCGTATGTGCAGTTGACGGACTTTGAGCGAGGGCGTATAGTGGGCATGCGGGAGGCCGGGTGGACGTACCGCCGAATTGCTCAACACGTGAGGCGTGAGGTCTCCACAGTACATCGATGTTGTCGCCAGTGGTCGGCGGAAGGTGCACGTGCCCGTCGACCTGGGACCGGACGCAGCGACACACGGATGCACGCCAAGACCGTAGGATCCTACGCAGTGCCGTAGGGGACCGCACCGCCACTTCCCAGCAAATTAGGGACACTGTTGCTCCTGGGGTATCGGCGAGGACCATTCGCAACCGTCTCCATGAAGCTGGGCTACGGTCCCGCACACCGTTAGGCCGTCTTCCGCTCACGCCCCAACATCGTGCAGCCCGCCCCCAGTGGTGTCGCGACAGGCGTGAATGGAGGGACGAATGGAGACGTGTCGTCTTCAGCGATGAGAGTCGCTTCTGCCTTGGTGCCAATGATGGTCGTATGCGTGTTTGGCGCCGTGCAGGTGAGCGCCACAATCAGGACTGCATACGACCGAGGCACACAGGGCCAACACCCGGCATCATGGTGTGGGGAGCGATCTCCTACACTGGCCGTACACCACTGGTGATCGTCGAGGGGACACTGAATAGTGCACGGTACATCCAAACCGTCATCGAACCCATCGTTCTACCATTCCTAGACCGGCAAGGGAACTTGCTGTTCCAACAGGACAATGCACGTCCGCATGTATCCCGTGCCACCCAACGTGCTCTAGAAGGTGTAAGTCAACTACCCTGGCCAGCAAGATCTCCGGATCTGTCCCCCATTGAGCATGTTTGGGACTGGATGAAGCGTCGTCTCACGCGGTCTGCACGTCCAGCACGAACGCTGGTCCAACTGAGGCGCCAGGTGGAAATGGCATGGCAAGCCGTTCCACAGGACTACATCCAGCATCTCTACGATCGTCTCCATGGGAGAATAGCAGCCTGCATTGCTGCGAAAGGTGGATATACACTGTACTAGTGCCGACATTGTGCATGCTCTGTTGCCTGTGTCTATGTGCCTGTGGTTCGGTCAGTGTGATCATGTGATGTATCTGACCCCAGGAATGTGTCAATAAAGTTTCCCCTTCCTGGGACAATGAATTCACGGTGTTCTTATTTCAATTTCCAGGAGTGTATATTAACATTTCTTCCCTGGCGTCACTCAAGCGGTAAAGAAACGCGATGTTTCCTGATTAGATTTTTGAAACACCACAACCTGCAAACAACCTGTCTGCGTGCTAGACACGTTGGACCTACACCTGGAGTTATGGTCTGGGGTGCGGTTTCATAATTATGACAGCAGGTGCTCTCTCGTGGTTGTCCCACACTCCCTGACTGCAAATTTGTACGTCACTCTGGTGATTCTACCTTTTGTACTACCATTCATAAATAGCATTGCAGGGGGTGTTTTCCAACAGGATAATGCTCGCGCACTCTACGGAGTGTCGGCATGTCCCTTGGACTGCTCGATCACCAGATTTGTCTCCAATCGAGCACACTTGGGATATCATCGGGCGACTTTCCGGTGTCACCCACAACCAGTATTAATCGTCCTTGTATTGACCGACCAAGTGCAATAGGCATGGAACTCCATCCCACAAGCTGACATCAGGCACCTGCATAACACAATGCGCACATTTATGCATTCTCCAAATAAAACCAGTAGAATAATACTTATGCTAAGGTACACGATTCCCGCTAGCTTATTGCCAAAGTTAAACTGAGGCATGGGACATTTTGTGAATCGTTATGTGTGCGTGAGGGAGTCCAGCGCCAGAGATGATTGGAATAGAATAGCGTTTCAATTAACTGTGAAGGTCGTTCCAGATTAGGCGGTGGCGTATCATGTAATCATTATTCACGCTGATTTTTAACGCCACCCGTTGTTGTAAAGCGTCACGGATGGCTTCCTGACCATTCCCGGAACGATGACGCCACGCTCGTTGCTATAGTAGCTCACTGTGTACTTCGTTCCGTTGCGTACTATGTTAAGGTACGTACAAGCGGTCCTATTTGTCACAGAGATTGCCTGCGGTCTCAGAATTGCACGTTCCAAACTTGTCTACTGACTGCTTCTATTACTACAGTGCTTTAGTTCCGAATATGTAGCCATTTATTAAAATACGCCGCTGAGCATTTGAGCTAGCACAAAATTATTGTAGTTTTCAGTCTTATGGACTCTCCATTACCCCCCCCCCCCCTTTCCTTTATCTCTTCCGCTATTTTTTAATTTCATTCAGCATTCCAAGTCTTCTTGTTGCTCTTCCTGTTTTCCGTACAGTCTTTTCTTCATTGACTCTTCGTTGAAAGTGATTTCTTCGCACTGTGCCTCCCATCTAAGATTCTTTCCTAATGAGTAGTTTTCTTTCCTCCCCTGTTCTTAGAATTACTTCTTCGTTAATCATTCTGTTGGTCCATTTCGCTTTTGTCATTTTTCTCCACAACCACGTTTCTTTTTGTCTACACAGCGTTCGCAACACTTGGCGAATCTCTTTCCAGACAGCTTCCATTATCTGTCATGAAACTTCCGAAGTACCAAAAGATTTTCCTTGTTCAAAAATCTTTCCTTCCAACGATATTTTGACGGCGCCTTCATGCATGCGGATTCTCATCACTTCGGCTTTTCAATATATTTTTCCTCGCTCAGTATTCTTTTATCACTTTTACAAGCTTTTCCTATACTTCAGTAAACACTGCTTGATCAGCAGTGTACTTAATTGTCTTCATTCTTTCTTCTCTTCATATTGTGCTTCTTGTTTCTTTTCCCAGTCAACAAAATATATGCATATATGTTAACTTCTAATAAGAAGCATATTTCGTAGTGGTAAACAGTTGCACTGTATGTGTGGGTAGAACACAACCCTGACGCGGGAACTCGTGACTTGCGCCTATTAGCACAATGACTTCGTCATTAGTTGTGAACAGGTAAGCAAACAGCGACTATGGTAGTATGATTGGCTGAAATGTGGTGTGCTTCTTTATTTATTACATTATAGCCTGTTACCTATAGTTTTTAACACACGCTGTATTTATAACCACAAAAATTATTACTATCAACACGTTATTCTGTGCAAACGTGACAGACCTCGCCAATAAATTAATCTGAGTGTTCTGACCTCACTAAATATGATAAATTGACATAATAAACGTTCGTGTTTTCATGAAATGCATATAAATGCCTCTTGTTTACGAAGCACAAACATCGGAACATTTTATTCGGTTTTATTCCACTCACTCGTCAAGAACACTGTTATCTTGTTTACAAAAGAGAAAGTTTTATCACTGTTCTGACGATAGTTAAGAAAAAAAAGAAACTGTATGGAAATAGTACAGTATTGTAGAGCAGTTGCTAAATTACGACAGAACTCTTAAAGACTACTGAAACACAAATGTTGTGAGTAAGCAAAAGAGGGAAAAAGAGGGCAGAACGAATTGATAGAAATTATTCTCTTCGTCCCAGATAACAGCCATATTACAGAACACAAATATCACTCGGGAGAGATTAAGCATTAGAGAATAATGTAACAGTGATATCCTGGAAGACTACTTCTAGAACTACAGACAGATTCAAAAAGGAGGAATAGATTTCAGTTGTTTATTACAAACTACGAAAGACAGAAACTCGTTGCGCAGCTATCTGGATAGAGGAAGGTTCAGAGTTTTATGTTCGCACAGATACTACACCATACATACTACATGAGCACCGTGCGTTGCTCAATAAACATCGAAACGGCAGTCCATTTCATTCCATACGCGAATCAACAGGCCCCTGTTTACTGAATAGACAGCTTCAACACTTCGATGTTTCAGCTCTTGAAGAGTAGCTGCCATCTGTCTGTCATGTATACACACAGAAAAATATTACAGGGTGTGAGCTCTGGTGACATTGAGGCCAAAAGCAATGAACGAGACCTTGTTGTCCACCCCTTCCAATCCAAAGTTGTGTGATTGTATTGTTAAGATAACGTCGCACCTCAAGGTGTATGAGAGGCGGGGCATAAAAATGAAATCATTGGAATATTTGTGAAACTGAGGAAACAAGCAAATTCGTAGCATGTCGAAGTATGACACTCCTGTCACAGTTTCCTCCGGGAAAAAGAAAGGTCCAAAAACAGCACAAAAGACATTCAGTTTCGCTGTTTCTTTCATGTTCGACGACGACGTCAGGATTCTGTGGTCCCCAAATTCTTACATTATGGCGGTTCACTTTACCTGATCGATGAAAAATGGAGTCGTCCGTAAAAAGTGTCCTCTGAATTATTCCAGAGAACTGAAATGCAAAATTCGTACCATCCGTTGTGGCTGCCGGGGCGCAATTGCTGCAGCAACTGCAACATGTAAGGCTTCATATGTGAGGGGCATTTCAGAACACGCCACACCGATCGATGTTCGAGGAAGTTGTAGTTCCTAGCTTGCACGTCTCGTGGACTTTCGGGGGGCTCCGTGTGAACGCATTTCGCATACGCTCGACATTTTCATCAGACGTGCGTGGCCGACCAGTGCAACCAACGTTCAATAATTTTTTAAGCGAGTCCTAAATCTGTTTATGCAGAGGCTGCTTTTTGCCAAATCGACGGCGGATTGCTCGTTTTCTTGAACAATAGAGTGACTTTGCACAAATTCAAACACAAACTCCTTTCTCTTGTGGTGTAGTAGCCATGTTGCTATAAACAGAAAACAGCGAAGCCATGTCAAAACGTTGAATCTTCCTCTGTCCAGTGACTATCTTTTACAATTTGTTACAAACAACTGAAATCTGTTCTTTCTTTTTGAATAACCGGGTAGTACTTAATACCTGTGACAATGAGAGAGAAAACAATAAATTTCGGCTCTTAAATTTTAGAACACAAGTAATGCTGCTGTAGGTAGCTTCTGTTGAGGAGCGCTGCATTTTTACTGGAGTAGTTCGTTTGATTCCTCGGCTTCTTATTTCCCTTACACCAGTCAAAGGTGACCTACTACTCTCCGAAATTCAGAAGTCTCGACGGTCATCTTATGTAATCCATACCCATACTTTCACACCAATACCCATACCTTCATGTTAATATTACAAATGCGAACTTAACTGTGTCACCTTTTTACGGCTAAACCGCAGAACCGATTGCAATGAAATTTAATATGGAGATAGCTCGAAACCTGAGGAAGCACGTTGGCTACTTTATAAAGAAAGAAAAAAAATTACACCTAAAGGAATGAAGTAGGGAATGGAACATGTTTTTTTTACATCTGTGGACATAAAAATTGTTAAAAATCTAAAAAATAGTTGCGTAACGTGCATAGGAATGGCGGCTATCGCTGAAACAACCAGTTTTCGGTTATGTCGGTTTTCTCCACTCCAATTTAACCCGACTTTTAAAACCGCTCAAAATAACCGGCTTATAAAATAATCGATTTTTCTGTTTTTATTCCTGTTACATCATGTAATAAACGGAGAAATGGAACAAGATTGAAAAATTTTGACTCTCTGTTTCAAGATACGTTAAATAGGCAAAGAAAAGAAATCTTAATCCGTCCATCATTTGCTGCTTTCCTCGAAGTGGTTGAATACTACGAAAAATTTTACCACTGCTGCTATGGCTAATTGATACATCTTTTTTTTTACTCGCTTATTAGTAAAAACCAGAAAAAATACCTGTTATCCAGAATCAAAATACCGGTATCAGTTTTAACCGGTCCGTTTTTCCCATCCCTATCGCCGTATTCTGCAGTCGGACAGTTGAGGTAGTAGGGGATGGTGTGAAAATCATGAGTTACGCCCACCCGAACAGGCACACACGTGCAGGCGGCTCACGTTATTGTACGTACGATACCCCGCTTATTCACCATCACTCACCATACGACACTAGTAATATGCAAGCGCAGCTGCGGGAGGCTGTTACTGGTGAAAAATGTAGTGATCGGTAATGTTTAAAACAAAAGGTGTTTTCCGCACTAAGGTCCCATATACTAGCAAACCTATGAACAGTATATTGTTGGATATATAACTTTACAGCTGGGGTTTGTAATCAGATTCAGTGAACTTACGTCACAGCTTTATAAAAATGGTTCAAATGGCTCTGAGCACGATGGGATTTAACTGCTGAGGTCATCAGTCCTCTAGAACATAGAACTACTTAAACCTAACTAACCTAAGGACATCACACACATCCATGCCCAAGGCAGGATTCGAACCTGCGACCGTAGCGGTCGCGCGGTTCCAGACTGTAGCGCCTAGAACCGCTCGGCCACTTTGGCCGGCCACACCTTTATAGTTGACTTAAATTCCAGTCTAAGGCACAGCTTGTAGCTCGTGTTCCAAGTCAATACAGAATCCGCATTTATATGACATTGAGTGGAGGGTTCGTTCATGAGTTTAATTTTAACAGAAGTCACACCTTATAAGTACTCACGTGACACGCCATTAGATTGTTAACGATGACACTTTCCTTCTTCGTAAAGTTGAACTTGAGAAACCGAAGTTGACAAGGAATTTGTTGTCTCGATCAATGTCATTCCACCTATAACTGGCTGGGTAAGTCAGTTCAGAGGTCGTAGGAAGGCAACGGCATACCACCTTCAACAGCTCCATGCCTAGTAAGCACTGTGGAGTTCAAAACACTCTTCTGCTTGAGGACAGGTTACTTTTTTCACCTCTTAATTAGTTGTCCGGTCTACTCATGTAATCTACTATATTTTTCTGTAGAACCACATTTCAAAATACTGATTGTTGAAAACTTAAGGTAGATATTAAAATATTTCCTTTTTTCAGACACATGCTGGCCGGGGTGGCCGAGCGGTTCTAGGCGTTACAGTCTGGAACCACGCGACCGCTACGGTCGCAGGTTCGAATCCTGCCCCGGGCATGGATGTGTGTGATGTCCTTAGGTTAGTTAGGTTTAAGTAGTTCTAAGTTCTAGGGGACTCATGACCTCAGAAGTTAAGTCCCATAGTGCTCAGAGCCATTTGAACCATTTGCACCAGACACATATTTCTTGTTTACAATGTTGATATAAGCGTTTGGAACTCGTCGAGAGTGAGGCTTGATTATTGTGGTAAGTCCTTCTGAAAGAACATTGTTCGTCCGCAGCATCGTGGCATCCTGCGATGTTTAGTAACCCAGCACGATATTCCAATAAAGTGATAGGAGTGTACGGACATCATTCTCACTTAATTGTTCCTACTGCGGATGGGCGATATTTAATTTTATAATAGCACTTTTACTGAGTTGTACCTATTAAGTAAATAATACATTCCGTGTTGGATGCTATTAATTTTGAATAGGATAGGATCCACCAAGAATTTTCGCCATTTGCTTCGTTTGTGGATGACGATGAGAAAACCATTCAGTTCGTTTCACAGTGCTTTTCTTCTTTCAGTAACTTTAAACAAATCAGTACCATTCGTCCCTTGTCACTGTAATAGCTTTGCATTCTTGACTGCGGTCATCTACTCGCATGTTACGCTAGTGTGACGTACTACAGGAAAGTGAAGTGTAGAAATTCTACTTTCAGTTTTATGTGTACTTGCGTATGGCTGTCAACAATGAATGCAAGACTGAATACTAGTTATCTGCGTGGATATTTTTATGTAGTATACGAAAGTAACAACATTACACCGATCATATTTGTGGTCAAACATTGTGATTCGAAACGAGTATCACTCGAGAAAACAACTGGAACGTAGGCATCCGACAACAAGTTTATCAGTTCTCACCAAAGTGCTAAAGTAATGCGAACTACTTCGCTGGGTTTGAAGTACTTAAAGATTTATGTGAAACCCATTAAATAATTAATAGGTTTCTGGACCTCATTACAGGGATGGAACCGTAACGTTGTAACCAACTATTCGTAATGAATAGTTAGAGTCGATCCCGAGTTTCTACAGCTTCGTTCCCTTTACCGTCGTCTGTCAGTGCCCCATTCAAATCTGGTGTTCGTGCGTCACGTCTTCCAGTAGTGCAAAACGCACTAGACGGCTACGGACTTTTAGAGGACATAAAAATCGCACGCCCCGCTCGGGACTGCTAGAGCGCGCTCTCATTGTTAGCGAGGTGCTAAGAATTTAGTGTGCGCTATGTTAATGAGGCGCTCGTGTCTGCTGCTTTCTTCTTATAAACTCGGCTACAGAATGCTCACAAAGCGAGAGGTGCGCAACTGTTGGGACCGGCGCGCCTTCCCCAGAATGTAAGGGTAAAGGTCAGCAGTCGTTTTGTGAGCAGCTGCAGTCTGCTTCACCGTCGCAGTAAAAATAAATCGCTTTTAAATCCGCTCTTTTGAGTAACGCCTCAAAGGATCAGGGGACACACAGTCTGACCAATATAGCTGTCTCTGAGGAGCGCCTGATGGACGCAACCGAAATACCCATTGTTTTGACACCGTAGCTAGGAATATAACCTGGTGCTGTTTATTTTGTGCGTTCGTATAGTTATTTATTTTCAGCTCCGCCTGAAATACGCGGGAAGACAGCTTCATTTGTTGAGAGATAAGCCTCAGCGAAACTCGACCACTGCCTTGGTCCTCTGTAGTGACCTAGATGTCGATGGGACGTTTAACGCTAACCTCGTTTCCATTTTTATCCACCCTCCTTAACTGCTGTCATTAGTTAGTAACAATATTTTTTTCGTGACAATTTTGCCGAACTTCTACGCGTTCCAGTTTTCGTATCGCACTGGAGTGTGGAAACATTTAGACTTCAGCAGATGCGCACAGATTCCCCGAACAAAGAGCAGCTTCCATTTTCGCACATTCATCACCGCGGAAAAAGGTGTTGCGCAGTTAAAACACGTTTTCAAAGAAGCCTTACAGCACCACGAACGGATAACGGAGAGTTTATGTAACACAGCTGCCTTTCAAATTACAACCGCGCTGAGGTGAGTTACTTAATCAAAGAAATGTAAGCACTGAGAAATATTTCGGGGCTCCCTCAGGACATGGGGCCAATTAATGAAGAGCCTTTTGTTGTGTTCGTTTTTAATACACACACACACACACACACACACACACACACCACAATATCCGAAACGAAATGAGGTCGCATTGTGGTGTATGGAACAGTATATTCTACGCTGGCTCGACTCGCACAAATCTTCGACTGGCACTAGAACCGTTTGAAAGGGACAAAGCTCATAACACGAAATATGTAGAGAGACTAACTCTTTGATCGTTCTTCCGTGCTTGTCTGAGATAGACAGTTACAATATTTTCCACGGCAAGATCTCCAAATAGCATCGTTACTAAACTTATACTTCGAAGTTAGTGGGTTTATATCAAATTTGTGACAAGGACAGAGGTGAAATGCAGGTGTTTCTCCATAAAGCGTAGGTATTACTTGGTAAGTCGGATTTTCAAGTACAATGAAGCCGACTCCGTTACGCGTTATTGAATGTTAAAAGGGTATGATGTCTCGCCTATGTCACTGTCAATAAAGACGACGCCTTAGCCTTGTACAAGTACGTGGTTATTCCAAAGCAGCTCTGTAGCTTCAGAAAACGCCTGCACGGAAACTACAGAGAAAACAGAAAAATGACACATATCAGTGGATCGAGCACCTTTCCAAGTTTCGATTAAAAATACTTGGCGTCGCGTAGTTGCAGAGGACATCACTAGCAGGCAGGCGTGTTGGACCACGTAAGACAGACAAATCGAATTACACTGACGGAAAAAAATCGCGACACCAAGAAGGAGTATTTGACATAAACGAAAGTAGTCGTGAAACTTCCTGGCAGATTAAAACTGTGTGCCGGACCGACTCGAACTCGGGACCTTTGCCTTTCGCGGGCAAGTGCTCTACCAACAGGGCTACCCAAGCACGACTCACGACCCGTCCTCACAGCTTTACTTCCGCCAGTACCTCGTCTCCTACGTTCCAAAATTTACAGAAGCTATCCTGCGAACCTAGCAGAACTACCGCTCCTGAAAGAAAGGATATTGCGGAGACATGGCTTAGTCACAGCCTGGGGGATGTTTCCAGAATGAGATTTTCACTCTGCAGCGGAGTGTGCGCTGATATGAAACTTTGTGGTATATTAAAACTGTGTGCCGGACCGAGACTCCAACTCGGGACCTTTGCCTTTCGCGAGCAAGTGCTCTACCAACAAGTTTCATATCTGCGCATACTCCGCTGCAGAGTGAAAATCTCATTCTTGGAAACATCCCCCAGGCTGTGACTAAGCCATGTCTCCGCAATATCCTTTCTTTCAGGAGCGGTAGTTCTGCTAGGTTCGCAGGAGAGCTTCTGTAAAGTTTGGAACGTAGGAGACGAGGTACTGGCAGAAGTAAAGCTGTGAGGACGAGTCGTGAGTCGTGCCTGGGTAGCTCTGTTGGTAGAGCACTTGCCCGCGAAAGTTCCCGAGTTCGAGTCTCGGTCGGGCACACAGTTTTAATCTAACGGGAAGTTTCATATCAGCACACACTCCGCTGCAGAGTGAAAATCTCATTCTGGAAAGTAGTCGTGTTTCTACATCTGATGTCTATTCAAATCTCGCGCCAGTCGGATTAGAGTGGCACTAGTAACGCCACTATCAGGATGCAAATCAGGTTTGCTTTAAATACACACTGTAAAGGTCGTGACCGTTAGTTACCTTTGAGATTGGACATTATGAGTTGACATCAATCAGGAATGCATTTAAGGCGACTAAGTCGCCACTATCAACACCTGACTGAGATTGAACAAGGTCGTGTAATAGGGCTACGAGAAGACGGACGTTCTTTCTGCGATACTGTAGAAAGACTTGGCAGGAATGTAGTCACTGTACATCCCTGCTGGCAGCGGTGGTCGTAAGAAGACCGCGAGAGCTATGGACGGCCACGAGGCACTGCCGAGAGGGGAGGCCGTGGTGTTCGGTGTACGGCTCTGGCGCATCGTACTGCATCCGCAGCACCAGTTAGAGCAGTAGTTGGCACCACACTGACACAAGGAATTGTTACAAATCGGTTACTTCAAGGACAGCTCTGAGCCAGACAGCCTGTAGCGTGCATTGCACTGAACATGTATTATGTTCGAGTATAATCTCTGGAGACTAGAAATCTACTCTGTAGGAATCACCATGGGTTTCGAAAAAGACGGTCGTGTGAAACCCAGCTCGCGCTATTCGTCCACAAGACTCAGAGGGCCTTAGACACGGGTTCCCAGGTAGATGCCGTGTTTTGTGACTTCCGCAAGGCGTTTGATACAGTTCCCCACAGTCGTTTAACGAACAAAGTAAGAGCATATGGACTATCAGACCAATTGTGTGATTGGATTGAAGAGTTTCTAGATAACAGAATGCAGAATGGAGATAAGTCTTCCGAAGTAAGAGTGATTTCAGTTGTGCCGCAGGGGAGTGTCGTAGGATGTAGTGTAACGACGTAAGTTGTGTATAAATGATTTTCTTTGGACATATGACCATGTGCAGACTTCGTCACCTACGTCAGTTACAACACACTTAAAATTATTTAAACTCTTTTTAAATTGTCTCTGAATGGTTCTTGAACGAAACTGTAATTAAAACATCATCATTTGAGTCGTATGCGCAGAATTACGTCACTCAGTCCTATTGGTTTGCGCAAACTTTTTCTCAATTTAGATGTCGTTTTGTTTCTTCTCAGAAGTTATATTAACGCAAGTTATCTGATTTAATAAATATTAGAACCACATTGCATAAACTTTCAAGACTCAAACTCGCGATGAACGTTGTCAAAATTAATGATCTTGTCAAATAGATTACTAATTCATTCACATAATTCTTCATAAATAAATTCTCGGAACACGTATAGTAGTATACAGTACTTTATTAGCTTCATACAAATAGACGTGAACCTGAGCCTTGACAAGATAGGACTGAACATTTACACATGATTAAACTTTCTGTGACGTCATTGTTGTACAAAACATTAAAAAATCACAATTTTTCAATTTTTAGAAGCACGACGCAACAACTCGGTTTCAGGATCTTCTGTTGCTCTTTGGCTGTCGCCCCGCGATGTATAGTGGCCAGCAATTTTCTCTCTGGTCCCGGCAACGAAGATGCTGTCTCCGTTCGTTGCGCCGCCCTCTCCGTACATGAAACATAAAAAATAAATACAAACTTTAGACAGTTCACAACCATTACAAATATTACAAAAAATACATAAACAAAAAACTAAATTAAACCTATATTCACCTGCAAACTGGGCTGACACTGGTGGAGGGGTGACGCTTCAATTTCGCGTCCCACTACAAGGACCGTTGCTATTCACAATATATATAAATGACCTTTTGGATAACATCGGAAGTTCACTGCCGCTTTTTGCGGATGATGCTGTAGTATATCGAGAGGTTGCAACAATGGAAAATTGTACTGAAACGCAGGAGGATTTGCAACGAATTGACGTCTGGTGCAGGGAATGACATTGAATCGCAATGGAGACAAGTGTAATGTGCTGCGAATGCACAGAAAGAAAGATCCTTTATCATTTAGCTACAATATAGCAGGTCAGCAACTGGAAGCAGTTAATTCCATAAATTATCTGGGAGTACGCATTAGGAGTGATTTAAAATGGAATGACCATATAAAATTAATCGTCGGTAAAGCAGATGCCAGACTGAGATTCATTGGAGGAATCCTAAGGAAATGCAGTCCGAAAACAAAGCAAGTAGGTTACAGTACACTTGTTCGCCCATTGCTTGAGTACTTCTCACCGGTGTGGGATCCGTACCAGATAGGATTGATAGAAGAGGTAGAGAAGATCCAACGGAGAGCAGCGCGCTTCGTTACAGGATCATTTAGTAATCACGAAAGCATTACGGAGATGATAGATAAACTCCAGTGGAAGACTCTGCAAGAGAGATGCTCATAGCTCGGTACGGGCTTTTGTTGAAGTTTCGAGAACATACCTTCACCGAGGAGTCAAGCAGTATATTGCTCCCTCCTACGTATATCTCGCGAAGAGACCATGAGGATAAAATTAGAGAGATTAGAGCCCCCACAGAGGCATACCGACACTCTTTCTTTGCACGAACAATACGGGACTGGAATAGAAGAGAGAACCGATAGAGGAACTCAAGGTACCCTGCGCCACACACCGTCAGGTGGCTTGCTAAGTATGGATGTAGATGTAGATGTAGACCCCAAACCACCGCCATTTGCGGCTTCAGTTGCGTTAAGCGAGAGCTCAGTGTAGAGCAGGATGGAAATCTGTTGTATTTTCTCATGAAAGTTGATTCTTCCACGGTGCCAGTGATGGCCGTGTGTTGGTTAGTAGGAGGCCAGTTGTGGGTCTGTAACTAACCTGTATGCGTGGTAGCACACTGACTCTATACCTGGAGTTATGGTCCGGAGTGCGATCTGGTACGACAGCAGGAGCACTCTCTTGGTTATTTTCTTTATGTCTCGCAGTTTTCGCGCAGACGTGTTTCGAAATATGAGAGATACTTACGTATAGCCTTGCACATTAACTGAATAGGCAGTGATCTTACGGAAAGATCTTTCCCATAATTGCCCGCTGGGGTGGCAGAGCGGTTCTAGGCGCTACAGTCTGGAACCGCGCGACCGCTAGAGTCGCAGGTTGGAATCCTGCCTCGCGCTTGTATGTGTGTCGTGTCCTTAGGTTAGTTAGGTTTAAGTAGTTCTAAGTTCTAGGGGACTGATGACCTTAGAAGTTAAGTGCCATAGTGTTCAGAGCCATTTGAAGCATTTGAACCTTCCCATAATTCGGTTGAAGGGATGTGAGGAAAAGCCAGGAAACTTAAATCAGAATGGTCGATTACAAATCCATTGCGTTAACCGCTATTCCATTGTACTCAGTACACTATATAAACTTGAGATGAATGTCATATGACTCGCAACTTGGTGTAGGCCTTTTCTTTACTGCGACTGCTTTCGTGTCATTTTCACTTATTACGTTACCTCAGTTGGCCTTAGCAGATTGAGTGGACCCCGTTCGGGATCTTTCCATCCAAGAAAGTGCTAAGGATACCATCGCGATAACCAGTGAGCCAGATATTCGACCGTGTAGGCATGTTTTGGCTAAGACAGGTCCAAAGTAGACTTCACTTACAAAATGCGCACAATTTCCTGTCATAGAATCTTAAAAGAAAACCACCGAGCGAGGTGGCGCGGTGGTTAGAACACTGGTCTCGCATTACGGGGTACGACGGCGATGTCCCATTGATTTTGGAGCAGAGTGTGTACAATATTAGGCCTAGCACCGATCCTTGTATGATCCTGGCCACAGCACTCCTGTCGTACTAACGTGCTTGCCTCACTTCGCACACAACTGCCTCCCCATCAATGGCTATTAACTACCTTGAGCGTTGATGTCCTGATATGGAAATGGAAATGAGCGTTTGGCGTCATTGCCCGGGAGGCCCCTTACGGGGCAGGTCCGGCCGCCTTGGTGCAGATCTTATTACATTCGACGCCACATTGGGCGACCTAGACGCCGGATGGGGATGCAATGATGAAGACAACACAACACCAAGTCCCTGAGCGGAGAAAATCCACGACCCAGTCGAGAATCGAAACCGGGCTCCTTAGGACGGCAGTCCGTCACGCTGACCACTCAGCTATTGGAGCGGACATTTCGTGATATTTAAATACTAGACGATAGTATTTTTGCCTTCGTGCAGCATTAGAAGTGACTGTGTTACCGCGCACCGAAGTCTGACATTTTTCCTGTAACTATAGAATGTTCAAAAGTGAACGCAACCTTATGTGTAAAGAGACTGTATTACGAAAATTGTACAAACTGGCTACCATTACGCGATTCACATAATTGAAGGCAGCACTGCAGTCTCTGAATTCCATGGTTGTACATTTGTTGATACAGGAACATATCGTTCAGCTTCTTTGTGCAATTCGGACATAGGGTGAGGACGAGTTTTCTAAGCAGCATCATTAAGGTATATTTTAAGGAAACGGTCAGGTTGGATAAACCAGGCGACAAAGACGCTACATATCTTCGAAATCAGTTGTCCGTGACAACACTGATCCAATAAAGTCATGATATTGTTGTCTGTACGCACCGTAGCATTGACTAACTGAAACCAAAAGTTTACTGTAGCTGGTTTTCGGATAGAGTGTTAACAAATTGTTGCATCGCCTGTACGTCGTGTTCTTTGTCCACTGCGTCATGAGAGGCTGCGAAGAAGATTCGCATAAATGACTGTGCACACCAAACACGCACCTTTTATGCGTGCAGAGGGAACTAATGTAGCTGGTGTGAATTTTTCCGTAGCACAAGTCAGTGGATACTGTGCGTTCACATATTCTTCAAGATGGAACCATGCCTCGTCAGACCAAACCAAATTTTAGAGTTCTTCCCAATCATGATACGAACCAATGATAGAAAGCTACGCGTCTCCCACCTCCATGTAACAACTGATGAACAACATTGAATTCTGTAAGGGTGGGCGCTATCATCAGAGATAACAGACCAGATCGGTTACTTAGCAGTGTCCTCGAGACGTTGTTTGACTCAATAGAATGTGCAGCTTGCTCATTGGTAAACTTTTTCGGATTTAGAACTTACGGTGGACTACATGTGGTTTGATCTGCCACAGTTTCCATCTTCTGCAACTAATACAACCCCTTGAATGGTGCACATGTTTGGTGCATCCTTATCATACTTTCTTTGAGGCCATTCTGAGTCTCGGCACAGCTGGCAAATGTAATGTATCTTGTGACAATGAATTCTCCACTCTACATCCACATATACACTCAGCAAGCCACCTTAGGGTGTGTGGCGGAGGGTACTTTGGGTAGCACTGAAGTTGGATGGGAATCTCCGCGACTGTTTCGCACTTGGTAAACGAACCAGTTACCGAACATGTTGATTTCCTTCGGTTCTTTTTCTATTTCCACTGCCAATCCCAGCCGGCGAACAATACCAGAGTACCGATCAAAGAAGAGTTTTATAAGCTACCACCTTCGTGGATAGACTTCCTGTAGATTCTCCCAATGAATCTCAGTCTGGCATCTGCTTTTCCTGCGATTAATTTTATGTAGTGGTTCCACTTAAAACTGCTGCATAAACTTACTTTCAGATTTTTAATGGCTGTGACTGGTTCCAGTGCTTATTCGGCAGTCGTGTAATCATACAACAATGAATGCTTCCGCATATGTATGCGCTATTATTTACATTTGTTTTCCATGAAGGTCAATTGCCAATCCCCGCACCATGCACCTATCCTTTACAGTTCTTCCTGCATTTCGCTAGGATTGTCTAGCATTGCGACTTCTCTGTATACAAGAGCACCCTCTGAACAGCCTGATGGAGACTCTGACGTTATCCACCAGATCATTTATATGTATTATGAAAAGTAACGGTTCTAGAACATTCCATTGGGGTAAGCCAAAAATTACTCTAAATACACTACTGGCCATTAAAATTGCTACACCAAGAAGAAATGCAGATGATAAACGGGTATTCATTGGACAAACATATTATACTAGAACTGACAAGTGATTACATTTTCACGCAATTTGGGTGCATAGATCCTGAGAAATCAGTTCCCAGAACAACCACCTCTGGCCGTAATAACGGCCTTGATACGCCTGGGCATTGAGTCAAACAGAGCTTGGATGGCGTGTACAGGTACAGCTGCCCCTGCAACTTCAACACGATACCAAATTCATCAAGAGTAGTGACTGGCGTATTGTGACGAGCCAGTTGCTCGGCCACCATTGACCAAACGTTTTCAATTGGTCAGATATCTGGAGAATGTGCTGGCCAGGGCAGCAGTCGAACATTTTCTGTATCCAGGAAGGCCCGTACAGGACCTGCAACATGCAGTCGTGCATTATCCTGCTGAAATGCAGGGTTTCGCAGGGATCGAATGAAGTGTACAGCCACGGGTCGTAACACATCTGAAATGTAACGCCCACTGTTCAAAGTGCCGTCAATGCGAACAAGAGGTGACCGAGAGGTGTAACCAATGGCACCCCATACCATCACGCCGGGTGATACGCCAGTATGGCGATGACGAATACACGCTTAAAATGTGCGTTCACCGCGATGTCGCCAAACACGGATGCGACCATCATGATGCTGTAAACAGGATCTGGATTCATCCGAAAAAATGACGTTTTGCCATTCGTGCACCCAGGTTCGTCGTTGAGTACACCATCGCAGGCGCTCCTGTCTGTGATGTAGCGTCAAGGGTAACCACAGCCATAGTCTCCGAGCTGATAGTCCATGCTGCTGCAAACGTCGTCGAACTGTTCGTGCAGATGGTTGTTGTCTTGCAAACATCCCGATCTGGTGACTCAGTTATCGAGACGTGGCTGCACGATCCGGATAAGATGCCTGTCATCTCGGCTGCTAGTGATACGAGGCCGTTGGGATCCAGCACGGCGTTCCGTATTACCCTCCTGAACCCATCGAGTCCATATTTTGGTAACAGCCGTTGGATCATGACCAACGCGAGCAGCAATGTCGCGATACGATAAACCGCAATCGCGATAGGCTACAATCCGACCTTTATCAAAGTCGGAAACGTGATGGTACGCATTCCTCCTTCTTACACGAGGCATCATAACAACGTTTCACCAGGCAACGCCGGTCAACTGCTGTTTGTGTATGAGTAATCGGTTGGAAACTTTCCTCATGTCAGCACGTTGTAGGTGTCGCCACGGGCGCCAACCTTGTGTGAATGCTCTGAAAAGCTAATCATTTGTATATCACAGTATCTTCTTCCTGTCGGTCAAATTTCGCGTCTGTAGTACGTCATCTTCGTGGTGTAGCAATTTTAATGGCCAGTAGTGTATTAAGATTTTTATCCGTTAAGAATGACATACTGTGTCCAGTTATGCCAGGACTCTTCCATCCAATCACAAAGCTGGTCTGGCATTCCGTATGCACGTATTTTGTTTATTAGGTGATAGTGCTGACGTGTATATAATGCCTTCTGGAAGTCAAGGAACACGTTATATACCTGGGGCCATATCTGTTACCTTCTGCGTCTCTTGGACTAATAGATTCTTGACACTCTCTGGTGTTATCTGCAAACCCATTTTTTCCGTAGTTAACAAGAATGATTCATGCAACAAAAAAGAAACTTTCCTCGGTAACGTTAAGTAGCTTTTTGGGTCCCCACCCCCTATATCTGAACCTGTTTTTTTCCGCGTGCTTGGGATGTAGTACGGTGTTGTAGAGAGCGCCTTGCTTCGGTGTTCCAGGGACGAAGAGAACACGGCGCTGGCCGGCGCGTTGGACAACAACTCGTTCAACGACAACGCCAACACTGTGATGGGCCGGCGCTCTCTCGATCTGACGGCGTCCTTGCGCGCCAAACCAGACCTCATCGAGACGACGGAACGCCGCGACAGGTGGGGTCTGCTGCTGTCACTCCCGCTCTTCCTTAGGCCGGTATTACAATATCAAATTTCTCTGTCAAATATCTTTGTCAGATATCTTTGTCAAAGATATTTGATGGTGTAATAGGGAACTTTGTCAAATGTCGTCCAATATTTGGTCAAATCTAGGGCCTCGCTGTAGATTTGATCAAAGAAGTTGCTTGTCTTCTGTTCACTGCAATGTGACATGTTACCACATGGAGCGCTAGCATCGCTGCATTCTGTCGTCTGTAGTGTTTTTATAAACATTTCGAGTAAATACAATATGTGTGTGCCGACAACTACAAAATTAATAGAGATGTATGAAGCTGATGAGGCACTTTACAACGTGAGGCACGCTGAATACAAAAATAGATTACGAAGATTGGAGACCTGACCTAACCTAACCCTCTCCTGTAGCGAGCAATCGGAGTGTTACAGTGAGCCTGTCTTCTGCACATGTAGCAGTTCTTAAGTGAATATTGTGCTTTGTGATATGAGGACACACTTCATTGAGCACATACAGAAATGTATGCTTATCCATTCTTAAGTAATTGATGTACGACTTGACGTCCTTCACTATAAGCTCACGTAACAAGTTTTGTTGAATGCTTTTTTCGTGTCATCGTAAAACCCACGGCTTCACCCAGCTATGTTTCCTTTTTTTTCCCCCGCTTCTCTTCCGCATATGCACACAGTGCAATTGTGGTACATGCAACTGCTACGGTTAATAACAAGTTGTTGTTGTCAGCCATCTTGAACTTTGACGAAAAATATGACGACAGTGTAATACCCCTTCTAGCGCTACGTCAAAGATCTTTGTCAAATATATTTGACAGAATATTTGATCACGTCTTTGATCAAATCTTTGACAAAGAAATTTGATAGTGTAATACCGGCCTTAGACTAGTGCGCACAAAGCAACTTGGCCAGCACCTGCGCAGGAAACGCGGAAGGGGAGGGGACAGCAATAGTGGCCGGGGCTCCAATGTGAATGGTCAGTGTGCGATGGCGGAAAGGCAGTTCGGCACCAGCGTGATGCGCACAAATGCATGTTTTGGATAACTTGTAAGCTACAAGTAGCGAGTCTACTAATGTTTGCGTTAGCAGTTTATGACTATACGAGCAATAATTCGACAAATATACAGGGTGAGTCGCGTAAGACGTAACACCCCCATTATTCCGGGGACGATTGCACGTATCGACAGGCGGTGTTCGTCGAAACATAGCCGGCTATAGGGCACATACTTTGGTAGATGCACAATAATCACAACGTTTATATTGTCCGCTAAAATTCGCCGAAAACCGCATGCTGATACGTGCAATCGCCTCCGGAATAAAGGGGGTGTTACGTCTTACGCGACTCACCCTGTAGATGTGCTTCGTGGATTATAAGAAAGCTTTCGACAGTGTGAAATGGTCAAAGCTATGGATTTCCAGCAACTGTACTTTTCGAACACTGTGACAGTAATAACGCCTTCTTAAACATCTTTTCTACTAATGCTGGCATGAGACACGGGTACATTCTCTCTCCACTGTTCTTCAGTGCATACAGTGAGCATAATATAATCTATGTTCTTGAAGGCTGGTGTGACGGCACCTTTGTAGGCGGCAGGAAAATTAAAAATCTCATGTTCGCAGCTGACACTCTGCAATAGACGAGCATCAGCTATAAACTGTCATGTGAAAGTTGGCCAAATGAAGCAGAGAGTATGGCCTTGAAATTAATAATACAAAGAGTACTTAGGATCTGTTGTTACTGATACTGGAGATTGCGAGCCTGAGATCCATACGGACATTTCGATTGCGAGAAATTCTACAGCACAACTTACTCGTATCTGGAAGGACACCTCCATCACTGTCGAGACAAAGCTGTCTCTCGTACAAACTCTAATTTTCCCTATCGTAACCTATGCAGCAGACTTGGACGATGGTGACAGCAGATTGTCGCACGATAGAGGCTCTGGAAATGTGGTGCTGTAGAAGATTACTTCGAATACCATGGACTCCCAACCGAACTAACGAATCTATCCTCAGGCATTTCGGCATCAGAACAAGACTGTCGACACATGTCAGTCAGAATCAGTTGAAATACCGGGTGATCAAAAAGTCAGTAGAAATTTGAAAACTGAATAAATCACGGAATAGTGTAGATAGAGAGGTACAAATTGACACACATGCTTGGAATGACAAGAGGTTTTATTAGAACCAAAAAATATACAAAAGTTCAAAAAATGTCCGACAGATGGCGCTTCATCTGATCAGAATAGCAATAATTAGCATAACAAAGTAAGACAAAGCAAAGATGATGTTCTTTACAGGAAATGCTCAATATGTCCACCATCATTCGTCAACAATAGCCGTAGTCAAGGAATAATGTTGTGAACAGCACTGTAAAGCATGTCCGGAGTTATGGTGAGGCATTGGCGTCGGATGTTGTCTTTCAGCATCCCTAGAGATGTCGGTCGATCACCATACACTAGCGACTTCAGGTAACCCTAAAACCAATAATCGCCTCAGAGGCCAAGCATGACGAAAGTGGCGGCTGAGCACACGATCATCACCAAACGACGCGCGCAAGAGATCTTGCACGCGTCTAGCAATATGGGGTGGAGCGCCATCCTGCATAAACATCGTACGTTCCAGCAGGTGTTTATCAGCCAGGCTAGGGATGATGCGATTCTGTAACTTATCGGCGTACCTCTCACCTGTCACGGTAGCAGTTCTGCTGTCCAGCGCCATCTGTCGGACATTTTGTGAACTTTGTATTTTTTTTTTTTTGTACCAATAAAACCCCATGTCATTCCAAGCATGTGTGTCAATTTTTATCTCACTATCTATATTATTCCGTGGTTTATTAAGTTTTCAAATTTATACTGACTTTTTGATCACTCTGTATTTTATCACATTGCTGGCCAGAGTGGCCGAGCGGCTCTAGGTGCTACAGTCTGGAACTGTGCGACCGCTACGGTCGCAGGTTCGAATCCTGCCTCGGGCATGGATGTGTGTGGTGTCCTTAGGTTGGTTAGGTTTAAGTAGTTCAAAGTTCTAGGGGACTGATGACCTCAAAAGTTAAGTCCCATAGTGCTCAGAGCCATTTTATCACATTGCCAGAAGACAAGAGGCAATGCAAAGAACAATGAGGGAAAAGTTGACAGCTAGAGGACGCACAGCATATTGTGAGTAGAGCAGATTAAGAGCTTGACTGGGATGGGCATACAGCAAGCAAGTCATGATGCCTAAGACAGCGCTTCATAGGGGCAGATGTTGAAAGTCAGTAGATTGTCACTAGACTAGGCATACCAAAAAAGGAGTAGACAGTGTCGCTTTCTACTATACTGGCAATGCAAAATAAAGAACATGTGTCATGTGGTGATTATTTGTCAGCCTCCTGACAGTCTGTCTGAAAATATTAGCAAAATATATTTATTTCATTTATTTACTATGTGGCATACAGTAAGAGTGTCTGAATCACAAGAACAACTGCACATATACAAAAATAATTAAACAACTAGATATCAACATTTCAACACAACTCTCCAGATACCGCTTAATCTGAAGCCATTTTATATAGTTTACTGGTCTCATCCCAATTGTCACTGTAGAGAAGTTTTCTAAAGGACTCTTGTAGGCACGTGTGGGATATTTATACAATATGAGCAACTGTCTGTTGTTCCGCATCTTTAATGAAACAGTGTGGCACTGGGAAGTACGTATTTGCAGTAGTTTTCCCCATCCTTCTTTATTCCCTTTATTGTATGATTTGAATAACTAGCAGCGCCTGCAGGTCTCTCAGGTACGGTTTTTAACGAGATTTTTCATTCCTTGTTTGACTTGTCTAGCATAAAATTAATGGCTTTGCACATCACCACTCACGTGGCTGATTATGAAGAAAATTTCCTGCACCATCGATTCGTGAAGACTGTGGTGTCATTCTATGCAGTAAAGAGATGGCAACAAGACTGCTTGAAGAGCATAGGTCAGCAGGTGACAGTCAGCTGAAGAGGCTGCCCTTTTCGAACATAGCGATGGACCTGCCTAACATTCAGTACTTGCGGTTCTGCACAGGCGCAAAGTTATTTTGCGCAGCAGTGCATTCCAGCATGTTGGAGGGGAGGGGGATGATGGCATGGAAAAGTCAAAAGTAACTATACTGTTGGCCATTAAACCTGCAACACCATGAAGGGGGCATGAAATAAACGTAAATTGGCATGTAGCACAAGCTTGGACACACAAATGGTTAGCACTATAGTTCAACCGTACAAAGTGGGTAAGAGTACTGTAATCTGAATCCTAATAACAGTGTGAATCACCTAAAACTTACACTGCAAATATTGTGGAAGTGGAAACTGCTACTGATGTGCAGTTTTCACAGAACTGATTGGTAGTCAGCGGCACGTACTGTTAGCCAATCAACAGATTGTAATAATACTTAGAAAGTATATTTTTTGTGCTAATACACAGTTTTTAAGTGGAACACTGCCTATTGACATTAACAAACTAAAAGAATGGTAAACTAGAATGTCAGTGGTATTCGTTGCAAGATTCTAGTGAGAGTCGTTTACGAGATATCATATGTTGAAAAGTTCCCACACTGACACTTGTACAATTACTGTCGTAGCACACACTAAAGAAAAACACAGGTGCTTACTCTAGTTACGTGGACCATGCTACCATGAAAAGAATAAAGAATTTATAAGATGAACATAATCGAAAGTAAATAAAGAGTAATGGCATGTAGTCATATTAAATCACGCTAAACTGAGAGAATTAGGTTAGGAAGTGAGATGCTAAAAGTAGAGATGAGTTTTGCTTATTGGCTATCAAAATAATTGTCTGATGGCAGAAGTATGGAGGATATAAAATGTATGCCTCCAGTACCAAGACAACCTTCTCTGAAACAGAGATATGTGTTAACACAGAGTATTAATTTAAGTGTCATGAAGCATTTTATGAAAAAAATTGTCTGGAGTGTAGCCTGTATGTGAATTTGATACGAATGGTAAGTGATATGGATGAGAACAGAATAGGAGCTTTTGAAATGTAATGCTACAGAACAATTCTGAAAGTTAGATGGGTGCATCCTGTGCTGATCGAAGCAGAACAATATGCTTTGGCTGATATTCTCAGGCAGCAAAATATTGAAAACACTGCACACAAAGTTGATCACAATTTAGTGGTTAATACATACGCAAGCCCACACAACTAAAAATGATTCACTTGAGGGATTAAATCATTAGTATTCAAAAGAGGAAACAAAGTTTAATTGTTCACAATGTGAATGAATATTTAATTAGTCACTGATTGACTATGTCAACTAGCAAATTTGTCTATTAGACTAAGTCCAACAGGGAAGTTCCTCACGGAGAGACAACTGAAAGTTTACTGTTGTTTAGTGGCAGAGTCCATGGTGAAAACACTGGCTATACACTTGTAAATGGTTTGGCAGCACACTGAAAATACTAGCGTTGAGAGTATCTGAGACTGTTTTACATCTGGATCTGACTGGGTAGGTGCTGGGCGGCCACTTAAATATTCATCCAGTGGAAGGTTACTTGTCCTGCATCCAGGTGGGCACATGACAGGCATAGAAAAATAGCCTAGGAACTGTAGTGCCGCAGGTGGTGATGTACGTGTGTCGGGCGATGATGCTTACACTGTGAGTTTGCAAGGAGCCTTTCCCAGGCCAGGTGGTAAATGTGTTGTTATTTACTGGTGATGGATGAAGTGACTCACTTCGGGTATGAGGTAGAAAACTAAAGGACAGGTAGACACTTGTAATGGTCGCCTAGTCGTAGATATTGCTAATTGCTATAATCGCACTATTTCACTCCCATTTACGGAGCTTGTTAGCACTTGATGTTAGGTTGGCACCATTAAAATGCATTGTGGTAATCGCTGCTGCTTGCTGGATCGATGCTGTGTCTCGATGCTGATGCTGGCTCTAAATCTGGTTGTCTAGGGTTAAAAACATGAGGTCCCGTGTTTTTTATGTGCTTTTGATGATAAAGAACGAGCGAAACCAACAAATATGTAAACATCAAATATTTATTACTCTGGTGGCCATCTTAATTCCACTGTCCACCAAAGACCATGACACAACACAAAGTAGTACTTCCTTTACATGTTAATCTTAATTCCACTGTCTACCAAAGACCATGACACAGCACAAAGTAGTACTTCCTTTACATGTTCTTTGCATTGTTTATCCACCTCAAACAATAACACACTTTACCAAAGTGACATTCCGACTGCGCCCCGACCCTTCTTGCTGCTTGTATTTATAACATTGTCAAAGAACTACTAAAAAGAGATATAGTTTATAATTCACATGTACATCTGTTATCATAATTTGTGCAGAAAAGTTATTAATTTGCATCGAGTGACATAATTTAACATGTTATTAAAATGACAGACAGATTTGTTGACTTGCCAGAATAATTCTTTGTTACAAAAAGGCCGTTTTATAGAAGTTTGTCAATTGACTTCTCTAATTTGCATAAATAAGTAAATAACATGAATTATTAAGAATTACATTGGTTTTCGTCTAAAATAGGATTGATTACTTGAATACTGGGTGAAAACGCTCCTTGTGAACAAATAGGTTTCACTGGGTGATTTTTATTTAAGGAGATCCAAAATACCTATGTTGGCCACTATTTTTGGTACTTCATATTAATTATTTAAGATGAACTTAGTGTTTTTACATGATGACATTTGCTGTATCAGTGATCAAGTGATACTAACTTTTGTGTGGATCAGTTATTCAGTATAATTTAATGGGTTGACTGTTTATGGAGACATGTGCAATCATTGTTAACATACACAATAACTTTTCTATAATCATAAATACTCGTTAAACTGGTTGAATTTGGAGGGTATAGCATACTTCATTAAAGTAAAGCCTTTAATATGTTCCGTTACACACTGAAAAGCAAGTTTATTGAAATGAATATAAAACTTCAATCTTCTTAGGAGTGTAATTACATAACACAAGAAGTAGTCCACAAAAGACTCTGTCTTCGAAGTGGGTGAGATAAACAAACCTGGTGGACTGTCACCACTGAAAACTGTATCACAGTTACTGGATTCGAAGTACGTGTTCACAAGGAACTGATGGTCTCTAATTACACAAGTGCTGAGTCAGGCCAGAATGCAAAGTACCAAAGTCCCTGACGTCTGCACTCGGCGTAGCACAAGGACGATCGCTGGTGGCTCCACATACAGGTTGTCAGAGGTGAAGATCCCAGGCATCTACACTGGCATCAGATGATGGGTTGCAGCAAGATTCCAGAAGAGCTTCTGATTAAAAGATCATGGCAGCAGCTGATGTAAAGCCTAGATAGTTCATCTGTGGAGAACTGACTAGCCGTGGCTGCTTACTGGCCTAGGTGCCAGGAACCAGTGAGATCTATTTTCAAACAGGTTATCTCTCTCCTGTCAGTGAGGGATGCCCTCGGGACTGCAGTGGTGGTGTTCATCATCATAGCCCCTGCGACTTGCAGCACAGGCCACTCGTGGTGGACTATTGTTGTGCTGGAGAGCTACCCCTGACATAGCAGTGGATGTGGTGGATGCAGATCAGTGGTAGTACGAGGGGATTCAATAAGTAATACAACACCTTTTTTGTGGCTAATTTTGATTGAAAGACATGCATAATTTGTTGTGGGATATCGTGGAATATTCCTTCTTGAGCTACTATAGTTTCATGAAGTTCCAGTATGTATCAGCCCTGAACACAGAGAGTCATCATTGAGTTTCTTTTGGCGGAAAACTGAGCATTGCAGATATTCACAGGTGCTTGTAGAATGTCTACGAAGACCTGGCAGTGAACAAAAGGTCTTTGGGTCATTGGGCAAGGTGTCTGTTATCATCACAACAAGATCGTGCAAACCTTTTGTATTTCCTGCGTGCCTGGCTGCAAACAGTCGTGACTCCTGCAGTGCTGGAATATGTAGACACTTATTCTAAGTGATCGACGGACCACAATCAAAAACCTGGCTGCACAACTGGATGTCTCTGTTGGTAGTGCTGAAACATTCATTCACCTATTGCAGTACTCAAAGATGTGTGTTATCTGGGTTCCTCGCCATCTAACAGTGTCGTAAAGAGCAACAAAGGACCATCTATGTGGAACTACTTGTGCATTACGAGGCTGATCGTGACAACGTTTTTTTCTGAACATTGTCACAGGCGATAAAAACGTGGGTTCCAACACTTTGAAGTGGGTGGGGGGAATGCAAAGCCGTGGATTGGCGCCACACAGCCTAACCGCCGAAGAAAAACTTCAAAGCTGCACCTTACACAGTTAAAATCATGGCAGTGGTCTTCTGGGACACTGAAGGGGTTATTCTGTCTGATGCCTTCCTTATTGTGCAACGGTCATTGAAATGTATTGTGTTACCCTCAGGAAATTGAAGAGATTATTTCAGTGTGTTCGGCGCCGCAAAAATTCAAACAAATTTCTCTTTTTCCAAAACAACCCAAGGCCTCACCAAGTCTACACACCCAACTGGATGTCACAGAACTTAATTGGACTGTTCTACCTTGTCCACGCTACAGCCTAACACCTTCCTTTTTCCATCTGCCTGGCCCAATGAAGGATGCTGTACATGGATGATAGGGAGATTACTGATGCAGCAAGATGCTGGCTCTGATGTTGACCAGCAGAGTGGTACCATGCGAACATACTGGCCCTTGTAATAAGGTGGCATAAGGCCATCGTACTGAACAGAGATTACGAGGGTGGTTTGAAAAGTTCTCGGAACGAAATAGAAAAAAAAGTACTTACATCACTGAAACTTTATTTTTTAATGTAGTGTCCTTGTAGATTAATGCACTTGGTCCAACGATGTTCCAGTGCCTTGATCCCATAATGAAAATGAGTTTCCTCCAGACCTGCAAAACAGTTGTCAACTCAGGCTATGAATTCCTTGTTTGAAGTGAATCTATATCCACCAAGAAAAATTTTCAGTTTTGGGAAGAGATGGAAGTCTGACAGAGCCATATCAGGTGAATAAGGTGGTTGTGGCAACAATTCATACCTTTGTTTGTGTAATTTTGCCATGGCGACAGCACGTTTTTTATCTAGCATCAAGAGTCGCAGCACCCATCTTGCAGATACTTTTTTCATGTCTAATTCTTCAATTAAATTGTGATATACCCTTTCAGATGACATCTGGCAAGCGTGAGCAATTTCACGCACTTTTAATCAGTAATCCTCCATGACCATTTTGTGCACTTTTGCAATGATTTCTGGAGTAGTGACACATCTTGGCCAACCACTGCGCGAGTCATCATCTAAGTTCTCCCAACCAAATTTAAATTAATTTGTCCACTTGGCAGAGCAGAGTCCCCCAGTGTATTCTGGAAATCGGCATGAATGTCCTTTGCTTTCATACCTTTCTTTACAAAGTACTTAATCACTGCTCAGATCTCGATATTTTCCATCCTCACAAATCACTATGCGGGAACAACAGAGTCACGTCACAGCTCTCTTCCAAGAGCACTGACATGGCACATGTTTACTGGCAACAGTCCAATGAATATAACGTGAACAACTCGTTGCGCTAGCACTGAACTCTCGTGGTGATTCCTAGTACTTTTCGAACCACCCTCCTACGTTGCAAAATAGAGTTTTGTAGCCGAAAGAGTGGGGAATAATATGGTGTATTGGAATCCTGAATAAAACCAATCTGCTTTCAGAAAAGGACGTGTTGCATTACTTATTGAATGCCCCTTGTATTTACTGTTGGTGGACATCAGCCATTGTTGTTATTCACTGGCGGTTGACACCTGCTGGCTGCAGCCCATCAACCCTGGCTGTGTTACAGTGTAGCTGAAGTCCTGAGATACAGCAGATTGGGTGAGTAATGAAGAGGTACTAATAATGGAGAGAAAAGAGCTTTGTGACACAACATGGCTAAAAGAAGTGATAGGTTGACAGGATATGGCCTGAGGTGTCAAGAAATAGTTAATTTGGTAATGTAGGGAAGTGTGGAGGTTAAAAATTGTAGAGGGTGGCTTGTGGCTATTTTATTTTGTTCGACCTGTTTTGTCTACCTACATCTGTGGTCTTAAATAAGAGTATTTGCTTCATTCTGTCACTATGAATAATTGTAGCATATGAACATCTTATCGAGAAATAATATTTTGTTCTTGGCAAAGAGTATGCTTTATTATTTAAAATGTCATTTTGTACTGGGACTCTAAACTCGACACTAGCCTTTTCTGGCAGATACTCTCCCTCCTGAACAACATGAGCACACGTAATGGACAAACGTAGAGCTTCAACTTGCTCCTGCTTTTTCCAGATTCCCTGGATGTTCTCTTATGATGCTCTCACACTAGCTCCCAAGGTATATATAGATATCACGGAGCTGCTTTGTCTAAACTAAGCACAATGATCACAAGAAAAATTTCAATAGTGTGCCAACTGAAAGATATTACCTCCTCTAGGCTTGGCTGACATGCCACTTGGTGAATGATATTTTGGAAAACTCATCTGTCTTGAGTTGTAAACATGAACCAAGGATTCTCTGGCATGGGTTGCTTTAACGGGCCACAGATGATTTTCATATCCCTTTCCTAGGCGTGGGTGCTTTAACGGGCCACAGACGATTTTCATATCTCTTTCCTATTAACAGAAAACACTGTGTGTGTGTGTGTGTGTTGCCCTCATCATCAGTTTATCATTATCATCATCTTCATCATCATCATCATCATCCTCATCACTGATGCGCAAGTCACTGATGTGGTGTCAAATAAAGAGACTTGCATCAGGTGTATCACTCACCTGATAATCATCTAAAACTTGTACCAAATGTTATGGAAATGGAAAGTGTTATTGATGTCTGGTTTTCACAGAATGGATTGGTTGTCAGGGGCTCATATTGTTAGCCAATAAACACGTTGTAATAATACTTAGAAAATGTATTTTTTGTGCAACATACACTTTTTTAAATGGAACAGTGCGTATTGACATTAAGAAACTTAAAGTAGGGTAAGTTAGCATGCCAGTGGTGCTTTCCATTTCTGTAAAATCTGCTGTGCTAGTTTAAATGGTGGTCAGAAGTAGTCTGGAAAGTTTGTAAGGGTGTTGTAGAGTAGGCTATACTGAGAAATAACAGTCAAGAAAATTTGATACATTGTACCATTTCTGAATTAATTAGCATTGAAGGTAGCCAAACAGCCTGTTGTGCACCAGTATTCAAGCAACCTGTCAAATACAATTAATGTCAGTTGTTGTCATACTGTAGATGATAGTGCACAAGATTGCTCAGTCTTTGGCTCGGGTTCAATCCTTACTATTGTCCCATGTCCAGTTTTTCTATCGCTCTCTTATTCAGTGTTAGGAAACCAAAGGAAGAACATGTTTGGTGACACAATCTCTGGTGGGCTGCTTGAATTTGCACACACAACAGCCTTCAATAATAATTAACTCAGTAATGGGGCAATGTATTTTTATTTCTCGGGACAACTTACCCACCAAAATTACTTAAGATGATGTCGGCCGATGCAGGGGAATAGGTGTGTTATTCCTGTTTTTGTGTGTGTGTGTGTGTGAGTGAGAGAGAGAGAGAGAGAGAGAGAGAGAGAGAGAGAGAGTGTGTGTGTGTGTGTGTGTGTGTACTGTTGCTCATCAAAGGATAACTCCAAAAGCTAGCAAGTTTTCCTTCTTTTGTACGTGCCTATCAACAACTCAAGACTTTGGTGTTTTGGTGAGTTGTCTCCTTTAAATCTAAAGTATTTACATTCTACAAGAAATTTTGTATAACATTTACAAGATTTTCATACTGGTTCTGAACACCCTGTATATATAGCTTCCAATTCATCACTATTGAGAAATGAATAAAAGGATGAAGTTTCAGTTATTTTCTAGACCTGTCAACATCTTCTGTAATTTTCTTCCATCATTTGTGTCACAACAAAACTAATTCCATATTGTTTGTATATTGCAGCAATGGAGAAAAACCAGAAATTCCTCATGTTGCTGGATCTTTAAACAATGATCTTTATGCAGTCCCTGTGAAGAGGCGACCCCATAGCCTCGAGAATGATCTGCCACCCGGGTGGGAGAAACATGAAGGTAGGTTATCATGTGCGACAGCTGTGATTATCATTTAAATTTACTTTAATTTCTCTTCAAAGACACATGAAGCAAAGAAACCCTGAACACTGAATCTGTTCTTATGTTGTTACATATGTTGATATTTAAACCTTCCACTTATTTTTCCAGTGCAATTTGTGGTGTAATTTATAATATTTAAGCCATTTAACTTGTCCACAATTTTATTCTTTGTTAATTACAGCAGTCCTATAGTGCAGTATGTAACTGAATGGACTTATGAGGTTTTCACTGGCTTTGTTCATTCAGGAGAATTCTTTTGTGAAATCAGCAAGATGTCCCCATGAATTGAAAAGTAGCAGCTGTTTCTTTGGATGCTATCTTTTACTCAGCATCAGAATTTTTTTTAAAAAAAATTAAGTTCACCTGTAACTTTCCTCAAATACCATCTGGCTGTCTTTTTGTATATTTTTCTGTGTATAGTCCCTGTCCAGTTCCTAAATAGCAGTCTGCCATGTGAATTGACACAATCATAAGCTAGTGAACTAGAAACGGAAAGGAGGGGGATTCAATTCCCCATTTGGCCTTACAGATTTAGGTGCTCCTCTGATTTTCCTAAATCACTTAGAGAAAATGCCCAGGCTGTTTCTATTAAAAGATTATGGCAGATTTATTTCCCTATCCATGTCCAGTCCTATCATTTTCTCCACCTCGATGATGATATCATTGTTGGCAGGACTTTAAGCTTCAGTTTTTCTTAAATAGCATTCTTTGTGTGTTTTAAAAATAATACTTATAATCTGAGATTTAGAGAATAAAGTGATGGACACTTCACATAAGTTCTGCATGTTATTTTCACTCATTCTAGTTCATCCCTTTACGTAACTGTTGTTTCAGTGCTGATATCAAAATTTGTACACAGGACTGAGGAAAATCTGTTAATTTAGTAACACATTGGAAAAAGAGCTATAGTAGAATTGGTGTTCTGAAAAATTTTAGTGAAAAAAGAAAGTGCATTAAAAAAGTTGTTTCCACTACGTTAAGAATTCTAAACTTGCTAGTATAAGTGTAAAGAATCAGTTCTTGGCATGCATTTAGTATGCAAAATATATCTTCAAATATCTCGTTGTGCTGAAAAAATGTGATATAAACTGAAAGGTTTTAAACAGTTTATCTTGAAATTTAAGTTAGTCTTATATGTGAAGAAACACAATTTTCATTTCTCATGACAAGATTACATCACTTGAGGTTCCCACATTGCCTTAAAATTCAACTGTAGGATTTCTACACTACCTTACTTATGATCTGTTTCACCCTCCGAATGACAGCACACAACTATGAAAGAAAAAAACATCGCAGAGGCTATAACAAAAGAATTGAATGTATCTATTGAATGGAATTTTCTTAGATAGCCAACTCATGTCAACTTTGTATCAGTTGGAAGCAGCTAGAGATTCTGAAAATTGTACATAGTTTTTCTTTATATTGCTGTCATTTGGACTTTGATTTTTCAGATAATGATGGGCCATATTACTGGCATATTAAAAGTGGCACAATCCAGAGAGAACCTCCATCAGCTACATCAGCCATTAAAGCAGAAGCCAAGAGACCACTTGTTCAGGAATCTGAGAGTGTGAGTCAAATATATTTTTTTCAGTATTATTTACGTTGGTACTAATATAAAAAAAAACCATCTCTCTATATCATATTACACATAATGACCATTAAAAATTTATGCTCATTCATAATGCTTTGTTCATAAATTTATATTTTTCTTATTGCAGGTAATTAGTAGTAGTTACCAGTCTCCTGTGATTGCATCTGTCACCAGGAGTAATACAAGCTCTGCTTTGGAAGAATTAGATGGCAAGAAGAAGGAAGAACGTAAAGAAGAATTAGCTCTGAAGTAAGCAGTAATGTCAAACTTTGTTAAAGCTAAGTTGAAAAGATAGTTTGCTACTGGCCACAAAAGAAAACACACACACACACACACACACACACACACACACACACACACACACACACACACACACACTCACACTCAGATATATACAGCCACACAAGGAAGCACACCTCATGCATACATGACCGCCATCACTGGCAATTCATACCAGTCCAAACTGCGGGAGATGGCGTTTATGTGTGTGTGAGGTGGGCTTGCTTGTGTGAATGAATGTGTATGTTTCCTTTTCTGAAAAAGGCTTCAACCAAAACCTAACATGTAAGTGCCTTTTCATTGTGACTGTCTGCAACTCAGCATGTCATCTTTACATTGAGTAGCAATCTATCTTATCCTTACATTGTTGTTCTTTTTTATTTGGTTGGTAATGCAGCAAATTGGTGAATAGCTTTGTAATATTTTGTTTTTTCTCCTAATTCTCCAATACTTTCTCCTTATAAAACATGTTACTTTCTACTGTTCTTTTTCTGTGGTGACTGAATAACAAAATTGAATTTACATCACCATTAAATGTATTCTAGGAACACTTGGCAAAAGATTTACAAATTGGCTCTAATCTTCTGAATGTCTGTTACCTAGTGTATCTAGTAAGACTATTATCTAGTGTAAATGTAATGATTAAAGAGTGTGTCATCATTATTTAAATATTTAATCTTTCATGGAAATATCACTCAGAACAACTGAAAATAATTTTTTTATTTACAAATGTTTTGTTTTATTTTACTGCTATAGATGTAGAACCAGCTAGTCCTATTCATATCACAAACTACATGTACTGGTCTATATTTCCTATAATGATTTTCATGTGTGTGCAATGTACAGGCCTGTGCAGCTCCATTTATGACAATGACCCATCATTTGTTTTTTAAAGGTCTTTAAGTTCTTTTTCGACTCATCTTCCCTTCTGTAACACAGCCGCCTTCATTTCAGTCTTATTTATTGTGATTTTTATCTCTTTCCTAAAATGCAAAATAATCCAAAATTCTTCTACATCCATACTCTATAGTCAACAGTGAAGTGAATGGCATAGGGTACTTCCCACTGCACCTGCTTTTGAAGCTTCTTCCCATTCCATTCATGTATGGAGTGCAAGAAAAATAATTGTTTAAATTCATCTGTGTGCACAGGAATTATTCTAATCTAGTCCTTGTGATCCCTATGGGAGCAATATGTAGGGAGTTGTAGTATATTCTTAGATTCCTCATCTAAAGCTGATCCCTTAAACTTTGTATGCGGACTTTCTAAGAATGGTTTGCGACTATCTTCCAGCATCTGTCAGTTCAGTTTTCTCAGCATCTCTGTGACACTCCCCAGACAAACCTGTGACCATTCACTCTGCCTTTCTCTGTACACACTACACCCCCTGTTAGTCTTATCTGGTATGGATCCCACACACTTGAGTGATATATGAGGACAGGCTGCACAAGTGTTTTGTAAGCAATCTCCTTTGTAGAGTGACTGCACTTGTGCAGTGTTCTATTAAGTCTGCCACTTGCTTTAATTATGACTGAGCCTATGCAGTCATTCTATTTCATATCCCTACAAACTGTTACACTCAGATATATGTATAACTTGAGGTGACCGACTCGAATTTTGACTTGTTTATATTTTAGTCGTAGGGTACTACATTTTTTCATTTTGAGAAGTGCATAATTTTATATTTCTGAATAACTGAAACAAGTTGCCAGTTTTTGCACCATTTTATCAAGATGCAACTAAATATTAGTGCAGCTGTATCCAGAAAGTCCTTCATTATAGGTAACTGCATCATCAGTGTGAAGTTTGAGGTTACTATCAATATTGTTTGCAAAATCATTAATTTACAGCATGAACAGCATTTGGGCTTTAATCTCATGTTAAAAAATATAAACTGGAACATGAAAACCACGTAGATATAAAATTCAACAAGTTCTTGTCAAATTATAAATACTGCTATGACATTTCATTTCCTCTCAAGGAAATGAAAATAAACAAAAAATCAAGTTCATGGATAACAAGTGAAATCAAAGAGTCATCAAAAAGTCTTAATATGCCATATAAGTGTGCACAGCAAAATACTACCTTGAAACCATATGTAAAGTATTATAGGAAAGTGCACAGGGAAGCTATATTTGTTGCAAAAAAGAAGGACAATGATTCATATATCAGCAACGGTAACAACAAAATGAAATCAATGTGGAAAGTTATTAATAATCATACAGGCAAACATAAAAATGCAAATAATAAAATCACCATAAAACACAGAAATGAAATTGTTTATGATCCACGTGTAATAGCTAATATATTTAATGATCATTATATTAATGTAGCCCAAAACCTAATCACGACTAAATATAATCCAAAGACAATGGTAATAACACCAGTAAATGAAAGGACAATGTACCTATATCCAGTAACACCCAAAGAAGTTCAAACAGCTACCAGTAAACTAAAGAGAAAAATGATCTACAGATTTGATGGTATCCCTGACAAAATTATTAAATGTAGTGACGATAATATTGTCACTCAACTTGACATAATCAATGACTCCTTTGAAAGGTAACATGCTACATCCACCCTGTCAAGAGCTCCTCAATTGAGTTGTAAATTGCGCTTGATACTCCATTTGACATACTTTTGATAACAAGCATAGTTGTGGTACTCAGTCAAATGCTTTTCACAAATCAAGACATACTGCACCTACCTGACTGCATTGATACACAGCTCTCAGAATGTCATGAGAAAAGCTGGAATTGGGTTTCATATGATTGATGTTTATGGAATCCATCATCCTCTTTGGAATGAAAGAGGTCATTCTGTTCAAGATACCTATTATGTGTGCCTGATATGAAACTTCCTGGCAGATTAAAACTGTGTGCCAGGCTGAGACTCGAACACGGGACCTTTGCCTTTCGTGGGCGAGTGCTCTACCAACTGAGCTACCCGAGCATGACTCACGACCCGTCCTCACAGCTTCATTTCTGCCAGTACCTCGTCTCCTTCCAAACTTCACATCAGTGCACACTCTGCTGCAGAGTGAAAATCTCATTCTGGAAACATCCCCTAGGCTGTGGCTAAGCAATGTCTCCGCAATATCCTTTCTTCCAGGAGTGCTAGTTTTGCAAGGTTCACAGAAGAGCTTCTGTGAAGTTTGGAAGTTAGGAGACGAGATACTGGCAGAATTGAAGCTTTAAACTGCCAGGAAGTGTCATATCAGCGCACACTCCGCTGCAGAGTGAAAATCTCGTTCTTCAAAAGTTTGTTTTCCATATACTGTATCGTTTGTTAATTTATGTTTAGCCACTTACCTACAACAATTTTTCAAAATATTTCACAGATTGCTTAGTTACCTGTATATTAGTTATAAATAAAACTGACTTATTTAATATACCAGATGTTTTATGGATCATCCTATATTCTTTCAGGTGATAGTACTGGTGAAAACTAGCAAAAGGTCTGTCCAGAAACTGGGGGCCATTTTACTCGTGTCAAGAACTTCCAGTGCTAAGAGATGTTGGCCACCTTACTGTTGATGTTCATTGGTCATTTCTTCCTGGTTGTTTTTGTCCCTGTACTTAGTCCCGACTGTGCTGTAGCTGTTAAACATACCCCTTTCAGCTATTTCCTACTTCAGCCATTCTGTACACATTGTTTTGGGGTTGTGCTGTCCACCTGCTTAGCTGAGTGATTATGTGCGTACCTACCATGCAGCAGTCCCAGGTTCGATTCACAGCTGGGTTGGAGATTTTCTGTGCTCATGGACAGGGTTTTGTGTTGTCCTCATCATCACTGATGTGCAAGTCACCCAATGTGGCATCACTGAAATAAGTCTTGCATCCCGGTGGCCGAAGTCCCCCAGACAGGGCCCCCTGAATCCTCATAAATTAACATGTGCCACTCAGTGCTGTAGTCTGATTAAAATTACTTGCTGGTTGACACTTCACATGTAGGGGTTTCCTGCAATCAGAGCACCCAGTGTTGTAACAAATATGCCTGCTTCATACACAGCACTTTCCAAACACTACTGGACCTTTTTGTACAACATGTGATTTGGTGTCGTATATACAGTTATTGTGTGCAGTCATTAAAATAACAGTTTAATCCAGAGAAGTGGGATAGCATAGTGGTGAAGACACATTCCTACTGTATAGAAGAGCATGAGTTTGAATCTTGTCAAAGGCTACGAATTTTACATTTTTATCAAAATCACTTATTTCATTTTTATTCAGTAATGTGATGTTTTTATGTCCAATCCTTTGCTGTATCATTTTCATCACCGTGTTGACCTTTTCTTTGCTCTTATTTTTTCATTTTACCATTCTTTTGTTGTTTGGAATCTGCCTGTAACGTGTAACCAAATGCCAAACAGGGCAGCTCATGTAGCAAGAGTGAGGATGGTTTCAATGAAAGTGAGAAACTACAGTTTGCTTTTAGCAGTGAAGTTAAATTTTTTTGTCCTGAGTTTGCTCATAGAGGTTAGCTTCAATTGCTGTGAACAAAGCAAGCCTGATTAATAGCTCTGCCACAAGTTGTTGATCACCCTTTTCTTGTTACAATGCACATGACAAATTTGTGGTTTGGTCAGGGATGGATTTAAATACAGGACTCCAAAACATGTCGTTTGCCACAGTTCCCTCACAGTAGCCACTTCCAACATTGCTCCATGTTACACGTAAGTAAAAAAAAGCTCTTGTAAAGTGACCTGCTATGTTTGTGTGTTGCCTGGTATGCACTCAGCAACCAATGTGCCAACTCTGTAGTAACAAGTGACATAGTCAACTAATGAATAATTTTAACCAGACTATAATTTGTATGTGCAACTTGCTTGTGTTGTTGGACAATGCCACTCTTCCAGAAAAACAACAGGTATGGTTTATGCACAATGTGGCACATCTTCATATTCTACGACACGCGTGATGGTTCCTAACACAAATGTTTAATTGGTAAAGGATTGGTCATTTAGGTCCAGTGGCATGACCTTCCCATTCATGTGATCTTAATCCTTTAGATTTCTAGCTAGAAAATTTGAAGACTTTGTGTATTCCTCATCCATAGGCAATTTGCACATGGAGGAACATCTCTCTGATGCATGTGACAAAATCCTAAGATAATCAGGTGTGTTCACATGGGTTCATGGTTGTTTCTTTGAGAAGGAGAGCTGAGGGATGTGCAAGAGTAAGCACTAACCAGACTGAGCACCTCCTGTACTGTAAAATGACATGTGGCTATCATAGGATGAAATGGCCCATATTCCAACAATTATTTGTTACCAAACAATGGTTTGTAAGACTTTTCTCCTAGATCTGACCAGTGCTGTCTCCTGTAAGAATATGTGTGTATGTGCGTGTGTGTGTGTGTGTGTGTGTGAGGGGGGGGGGGGGGCGCACACACTCACGCGTGTATGTGTGAATGCGTTTTAACATAAAATCATATTAGAAAGGCTTGTTGTGTTTGACAAATGTAATGTCTTCCAGGAGACGTAGTTACCCTGCTCGGCCAGAACCAGAGAGCAAGGAGCGTCCAATAAGATTTGCTGTTAGGTCTCTTGGTTGGGTTGAAATTGCAGAAGAAGATCTCACACCAGAACGTAGCAGCAAGGCTGTTAACAAATGCATTGTTGACTTATCACTAGGCAGGAATGATCTGCTTGATGTAGTGGGAAGATGGGGTGATGTAAGTACTGTTGGTTTGCTAATGTAAGACTAATCAAGGTGCTTCAGAACAATCATCTTTAATAATTATTTATGTTATTGTATGTGGTACTCATTGAGCTGAAACTTTTTTCCAGGGCAAAGACTTGTTCATGGACTTAGATGAAGGAGCACTGAAGCTTATTGATCCTGAAAATTTGACAGTTCTAAATACTCAACCAATTCATACAATTAGAGTATGGGGAGTAGGACGAGACAATGGAAGGTAATACAATTTATACACATATTTATCTCCTCAGTAATCCTTACATAATAATAAGAATATAATAGAGGGAAACATTCCACGTGGGAAAAATATATCTAAAAACAAAGATGATGTGACTTACCAAACTAAAGTGCTGGCAGGTCGATACACACACAAACAAACACAAACATACACATGAAATTCTAGCTTTTGCAACCAATGGTTGCTTTGTCAGGAAAGAGGGAAGGAGAGGGAAAGATGAAAGGATGTGGGTTTTAAGGGAGAGGGTAAGGAGTCATTCCAATCCCGGGAGCGGAAAGACTTACCTTGGGGGAAAAAAGGACAGGTATACACTCGCACACACACACATATCCATCCACACATACACAGACACAAGCAGACTTCTTGGGGGAAAAAAGGACAGGTATACACTCGCGCACACACACACATATCCATCCACACATACACAGACACAAGCAGACAGTCTGCTTGTGTCTGTGTATGTGCGGATGGATATGTGTGTGTGTGCGAGTGTATACCTGTCCTTTTTTCCCCCAAGGTAAGTCTTTCCGCTCCCAGGATTGGAATGACTCCTTACCCTCTCCCTTAAAACCCACATCCTTTCATATTTCCCTCTCCTTCCCTCTTTCCTGACGAAGCAACCGTTGGTTGCGAAAACTAGAATTTCGTGTGTATGTTTGTGTTTGTTTGTGTGTGTATCGACCTGCCAGCACTTTCGTTTGGTAAGTCATATCATCTTTGTTTTTAGTTACATAATAATAAGTTATATTTGCATTATGAGAAAGACGACATGTATTATAACACAGTTTATGTAACCTGAAATGGATAGTTAGTGGTAAAGAACATAGCTGTGATGTTAGGACATAAAAAGAGAAACAACAATTGAAGAAAAAGATTTTGTTTGCTTTCTTAATTCATCATACACTGCCACTCCCCCACAATTACCCCAATAAGTTATACAAAATCCTATAAATTTTGTTGTTACATAAATATCACAACTAATAGAGAATACATTTTATTAACTGTTTTCCCTGTTTGTAGACAAGTTTACATAAAACAAAAGGCTTTTAGTTTAGTCTGGAATTATGTTGTAAGTGTTACGTATACTTCTAGGTTCTGCAGGGGGCATGATCAGAGTTTTGACAAAATTGCAAAAGGAATATGATTCATTACATTATAGGTACATAATGTACAAATAACTATTTTAGTTTATCAGATATAAATAAATGAAAAGTGAAGAACACAAAAAAAGTGAGGACTATGTACACATCACCACACACTGGTAATCACAACAGAAATGATAGTGACTGAAAAAAAAAATGTTTTGGAGCTACTTTTTGAAATTTAATATGATTTAACTTCTGCAATTCAAAATGCATTGGGGACATTGTGAAAAGCTGCCAAGATCAAAGGAATGTAACGGGGATGAAACAAATGACAGTTAAAACATCAGATTAAAATAAAACCCAAGGAAGATAGCACATGTTAATATGCTTTGCTTTGCAAAGCAGGCAGAATCCCTTTGAATATTTATACCACAAATATATTTTTGCAAAGCAGGCAGAATCCCTTCAAAGATTTATACCCCAAATTATTTATAAAGAAGAATCACAATTCAAAGAATAATTGGAATGTGTACTGTTGCTGAAGCCTGTATGTTAATACTGTCAGATACAGAGCTAATATATAAAAATAGTTACCTAAATTTTCACATTAGGATATCCCTTCAATTTTTATCAGGTTTCTGTAATTGTGGTTTAACTTTTAAGCCAAACCAAATGAATTACATTTAATAATGAATTGTGACAAAAAATTATCATTTTCATTTTGATATAATATTGTAGTAGTAAAATCAGAAATGTGATTTTTCATGAAACACATTCAAAATGAATTCATACTTGAGGTTAACTTTGACATAAGATTTTTTGTGCAAATTTATATTGGAGTGATTCATTCTATACTTACTAGTAACTGTCAATTAGTTATGTTCAGATTAACTGTGAATAAGCACTCACATTTAGACCAGTATTTCTTAGTTTATATTTTTGTGAACTTTTGCCATTGTTTCTTAGTATCTAATAGTGCCATGTTTTTCTCCACATATAATGTGCCTTGGTGACTGGATCATCTTCCACAGGGAGAGGTAATTGATTTAATATAAACCAGTCCAGTCTTGCAAACAAAAGCATGATGCATGTTGCCCGGTGCACTGATTGTTATTGTCTTGGCTTTCAGAGTGACTATTCCACTAAGAATAATTTTATTCTTTAGCTTGATGAGCTCAGTGCGAATTAGGATTTGGTTATTGACGGAAATAACACACAAAGCATTTATTGCAGAAAATCTATATCCAGTCATTTCTTTTATAATGCTTTATAATATTATGTAATTTTAAAATTGTGAGAGAGGAAAAGAAAATTATTTATAATTTCTTAAATCATCAGTTTTAATTATGTCTTGTGAGACAAATTCATCTGAATATGAAGTCAACCATGTTCTTTCTCCAATATACTTCCTACACACTGTATGTTATCAGAGTATAATTTTATTACAAAATGTATCGAAATAATACAGTGTGGAATGTTGATGGGCATGAAAGTTTCCTGTGAGCTTACGCATTGTAGAAGAAAATTCCACATAATTACTATTAAATTTAGAGATGTGGTTGTGGTTTCATTATTATGTCAGAGCCATAATGTCCCCACCAAAGATTTCGTTATGTATGCAACATTCTGATACAGTTGTTACAATCCCTCTAGCTAGCTTTTTGAAATGATGTTGTAAGCTGACATCTTATGAAAACTGATAGAGAACAGTTCTTCAAGTTGATCATCATATTACAAATTAGCCTTATGGTGACTGTCTGCTTGTGTCTGTGTATGTGCGGATGGATATGTGTGTGTGTGTGTGTGTGTGTGCGAGTGTATACCTGTCCTTTTTTCCCCCAAGGTAAGTCTTTCCGCTCCCGGGATTGGAATGACTCCTTACCCTCTCCCTTAAAACCCACATCCTTTCATCTTTCCCTCTCCTTCCCTCTTTCCTGACGAAGCAACCATTGGTTGCAAAAGCTAGAATTTCATGTGTATGTTTGTGTTTGTTTGTGTGTGTATCGACCTGCCAGCACTTTCGTTTGGTAAGTCACATCATCTTTGTATATATATATCATTGTAGAAGAAAATTCCACATAATTACTATTAAATTTGGAGATGTGGTTGTGGTTTCATTATTATGTCAGAGCCATAATGTCCCCACCAAAGATTTCGTTATGTGCCTGATATATATATATATATATATATATATATATATATATATTGTCACTTCACCTATAACTGACTGTTGTTATGTCAGAGAAAAGCAATTGTCAGAGAAAAGCAAGGACATATCACATCACATAGGACCATGGCTATAGCCTGATTAAAATTTAATATTACTAAACACTTTTGTCACGCCATGGAGCTTAGCCATCCAATCAGAGCTCACAATGTCAACCAGTGTGCCAGTGTGCCACAACAAAGCTTCAGTTCAATGGGAGGAGTTTTCACATAGCATAGTATACATACATAATCCAGTATCTGGCACTACCGGGCACTTAACTGTTGATAACTGCAGCATGCCCTGTCTGAGCATTAACTGAGGCACAGCTGACAGTCAATGTGGCAACACTATTATGCCGTGTGGTAAATGAAAAATAGTTTTAAGTGGGATATTGTAAAGTACTGTGGTATTCAAACTGCTCCTTGGGTTGAAGACAGCTTTACTTACAATCAGACACTTCTTTCTTACACATCATTATACATCTGCAGATAGTAATACGCTTGTCAAGGTTTCGCAACACACCTGATAAATATCTGGTTCTGGGTCTGCTGTCACATTTCACTGTGTAAAGCCCTCAGTGTTTCATTGAGACAGCTGCCTGACATAGGTGGCTGCTGTTACTGATTGTTGGCAAGGAGGTTATCATTTGCCAGCCTTCAGCAACAGCAACCAGCTGAATGATACCATGTAGTTGCCTTGATGAAAAACTGTGATAAACACATAATGTGATCTGACAGCAGACCCTTGAGAACCATATATTCAATAATAAACTCCACTGTTCATAATCTATACTGTTTTGGTAGCTGACTAATTTAGATACTGATTCAAGAACACTTCATAGAAAGTCCTTCCTCAATCACAATTTTGCTGAAGAACTGCATTATCAACTGTCAAAAAACTTCTTTGATTTTAATTAAATCTACAATGACAGTTTGAAGATGATCTGAGATGATGTCTCAATACCTCTTATCCACATGGATTCAGTTGTATAACATCTGCTTAATCTTCTGTAAGCTTACAACAAAAATGAGAAAAGGCAACCATTTGCCCATAGAAGAATGATGCACCCATAGCTGGTGTCACAGATGGCAGTTGAGCTTAGGCTCATACTGTGCACCTGCGTCGCATTCTCTGACAGCCAATGAGCATTCAGTAGTGTTCTGAGCATTCTGCTATAAATATCATAACCAATGTGAGCATTAAACATGACTCTAGTGAGTTATTTAATGAATTTTTATTGCATTTGTTGTGAGCGTGTCATCATTGATGGTGGTATTAAGTGACAAATTCTACATAAGCAAACATGAGACATAATTTGCAGGACACAGGCTTTCTTCAAGTGCAAAGCACATGTGTGCATGTACTGTAACTGTCACTTGAAAGCAGAACAATGCAAACCCCACCCAGCCTTGACTAGCATGAACTGCCTTCATTCGTAAATTGGACTATAACAGCACAGAGGCTTTTCTGATTTCAAGCTACTATTTTTTTCAGTTTTTCCTTCTTCTCCTAGTTTAACCACATGTACTCTCCATGCTAATGCTCAGAAGTTCCAGTCACAGTTGGATGCATTTGTTTATTTATGTAGTTGTGTGAAAGATAGTGTCTAGAAAAAAAAGTGGTAGCTCAGGAGCTAGTGAAAGATGTCTGCTGTTACATGTTTCTATGTGCCGCTGTCTGCTATTACATGTTCCTGTGTGTCACACAATAACCAGGTACAGGTGAATATTCACCTTTTCTTATTTTTGTTGTCTCCTTCTTTGAACTTCAGTTATTGTAATAGTGTATAAGCCTGCCTTATTTTTATGAAATGAGCATTATAATTTGTGGTTTTTTCCCACAAGTTATCTGCTGTTTTTTTCTATTTCAAAATGCAGTTATGTAGTTTTTGTTTATAATTTCAGATATGTCTTCTCACCTATTACTCTGTTTTCATCTATCTTGATACTTTGTGGATTGCTGTCAATTACATGTGTTTCATTAACCTTTCTTCTGTTGGCAGACTATTTCTTTCTGCCTCTTCCTTTGCTCCGTTTTGGACTCTCTGTACTTTCATTGTATCATGTGTTTACATTATTAAATTTCATTGCTGACCAGCAGCATGTACCGTATTCAACTTCATGCTTTCAGCCCCGTAGTGTCATTTTCTGACCCATGCAATGTCTTATTCCCTGTCATGTATCACTATGAAAGAAGAATGCTCCCTGTTTGTCCTTGAAATGCATTTGTTTCTTTACATAAATTGTAATATTATTAGCAATCCTTACATGAATGAGTTCAATAAACACAGGAGGGACTGGAGCTTTGATATTCAGGTCAGACTTTGAGCAGGGATCAGAAATGTGCTAACAGTTTCAGTGCTGATAACTACCTGATTGCTAACTGTAATCAGAACAGAAAATAAGCATGAAATTTTACTGCATTCTTTTTTTTTTTTTTTTTTTTTTTTTAACAACATTCACAGCTTTAACGAAATCCATTATATATCTGTCTTATAGCTTATAACTTGAGTCACTTTTCAGCTGTGTAATTAGTGTGCCTGCAAAGTTTTACACATTTTTATTTCAGTTTATTATTACCAATACATAATACAGAGTAGCAATAACCACGTAAATATGTTGATCGTAGTGCTTTTTTTGCAATGTTTCATGACTGCTTAAAAACAGAGTGTAAGTAACTGTTCGTGTGTTTCATGTTTTTTAGCACTGGTATGTCTCTTTGAGGGGTTGGTGGTATTAGTGATTCTGAACAAAAAAATTCATATGGACACATTCCCTATTCCTAATCATTTCTGAGATAGAACACTTTTAATGTACATTGTAATTTATTATTCTATATTATTCAAACATTGTCATTGTCGACAATGTATCATAGTGGTGTAGATGTAGTTGAGATGAATAATTTGATGTAAAACATTTGTGGCCTTTTAAGTGAGGAAACTACCTAAAATTAACCTACAAAAACTACATACACTACAGCACATGCTTGCCATAAAAGATTTTTAGTACTCTCAAGGTCCCTTCACACAGTCAATTAATCCTAGAGAAAAAATGAATAGGACCCTTTTTGTACAAAATTTAATGTTAGGATTCAGCTGTTTATTTTAATTCCAGTAGCTGCAAGCATTCCTCTAGTTGTTTCCAATTCAGAGGCACAGATTATCCCACGACTGTGATATTTCTCTCTTCATAATTCTGGGAATACAAGAAACAAATATGTCTTTCTCCATGTATCAGAAAATCAAACTAATAATTTCTTTAAAAATATAAAATTTATTTGCGTATCATTGTGTAGGCTACATCCTCTATTATAACATGCCATTCTCTAATATCAAAATTATGTTCATAAAACCTGAATTCTGTAATGGTTCTTTCCTTGCTGTAGGCTGTATGTACAGTTGCTGAAACTGAATTGAGTTTCTTCTAAAATTGGTTCAGGATGCTAACGAGTGTTCCCTCTATCCCTCATATTGTTTTTATATATGTAGCTGTTCTCTCTGGAGTAATAATATTGCATTGTTGTTAGAGCCCTGCAGGAAAAACTGTTAGAATGAATACTTGGATCTAGCCAAATGGATATCTTATTTTGGAAAGGAAAAAAAAAAAAAAACTTGTGATTTACAATGACCAGTGAAATGGATTGTATTTGCAAAAGTGTACACTGAGAGATAGCTTGATCTGACTTCAGAGAGTAAAGAATGACCGAATTTCACTTGTCATGTAATCTGCCTTGAGTGCTGAAGTAAAAAATTTAAACAGCTCTTATCAGCAGAAAGCTGTACCACCCACACTGCCTAGAAAGGCATAGACACTGTTATTTTTTATTGGATTCTTACTCAAAAATTGACATGACAGTGGTGGCACTAAAAAGCACCTAAAACATTTGCTCAATAATTTTTTATGGTGGGCTTAAATTGTAATTTGAAGTACATTAGGTTAGTAATTTTCTATAGTGGACTTAAATGTGCAATTTGAAATGCCACATTCACCACTACCAACATCATCATCATCTGATTGACATTCCAGCAAACTGTGCATCTACTTATATACTCCACACATCACTGCTCAGTGTGTGGCAGTGGGAACTTTGTAAAAATGTTACCCACTTCCTTTCCCTTTCCAGTTACAATTAGAGAGAGAGAAAAACGATTGATTTCTGTACACACATGCCACTGTCTTAACTTATTATCAAGATCCCTAAATGAGATTATGTAATGGAAGCATAAGAGACATTGCACTGTCTATCTTGTATACTTCTTTAAGTATAGCTGAAAGCGCCCCCATGAGAACACGCTCACCTTTCCAGCACGTCAGTGCCAACAGCTGCCCTTTAAAGCCTGTAGTGCAGCAGTTCTACAATCAGTCATGATTTATCTGTGCCACTGTGCCGACCTTGCTACGTATCATTATCTTAGTTCTGAATTCGCAACGCTGTAGGCTTTTGATCTTGGTTTACGCAACGGGTTTGTTCCGTCTCTTTTGTTTGTCTTCCTTTTGCTGTTGTCTTCAGGTAGCTCACTGTGATGCCCTTCGCCAGTCAGCTTGTTTCTATTGGTTCTCGAGTCTTTACCAGTCTAGTCTGATTCTGGATGCTATGGACACATGAACTGGGATTGGATGATGGACAGAGGAAGGGAAGTTGTCAGGCAGAGGGTGTGGGGACAGTCAGTTAACTGAGATTGAGGCCAGGATGTTTTGAGGAGTGAAGGAGGTGTTTCAAGGATAACTCCCGTCTGTGTAAATCAGAAAAGCTGGTTGTGGAGGGAAGGATTTAGATAGTATGGGTCATAAAGCAGCCACTGACATCAAGCATGTTATGCTCAGCTGCATATTGTGACATCAGATCGTCTGTTTTGTCCATGGCTACAGCTCAACAGTAGCCATTCATTCAGGTGGACAGCTGGTTAGTTGTCATAATGACGTAAAAAGCTATGCACTGATTGCAGCAGAAATGGTATATGACATGACTTCTTCCACAGGTGGTACAGTGTCTGTTGGCGTAGGATAAACCAGTGACAGGACTGGAGTAGTAACTGATGGGCGTGTGTGCTGGGCAGGTCTTGCATTGAGGCCTTCCAGAGGGATGTGACACTAGTGGCAAGGGGTCAAGAGTGGGAGTGGTATAGGGATGGACTAGGATACATTACATTCCACCAGAATTTTCCTATCATCTAAAGTTCATGGTTTGTTACATTTCTCATACTACTATTCTTTTTTCACTGTGTCCTCCTAAATAATTTGAGGCCTTCCTATAGAAAGCTATTTTCTTCGTGTGCTCATAATTCACTACTTTATCCTCTCAATGTATTTATCAGGTCTCTATCCAAATTAAGTCACTGTCATAATTACGTACTCTAGTTGTACTTTATCCTTTCTGGTTTACTGAAAACAAGAGCAGAGGATGATGATGATGATGATGATGTTTGGTTTGTGGGGCACTCAGCTGTGCAGTTATCAGTGCCCGTACAAATTCCGAACCTTTTCTCAGCCCAATCTCACCACCTTCATGAATGATGATGAAATGACGAGGACAACACAAACACCCAGTCATCTCGAGGCAGGTGAAAATCCCTGACCCTGCCCGGAATCGAACCCGGGACCCCGTGCTCGGGGGAAGCGAGAACGCAACCGCGAGCTGCAGACAAGAGCAGAGCAATTTAAATCTGTGTGTGTGTGTGTGTGTGTGTGTGTGTGTGTGTGTGTGTGTGTGTGTGTGTAGGAGTGCTGAAAGGCACAGTGTTCAACATTTTTGTTTCTGTATTTTGAATTAACTGTGTATATTTAGTTATTTTACCACTAGTTTAATTTTTGTTTTGCATTTAACTGTCTACATTGTAAACAATAATTTATTGTGGTAATTTCTTACAGAGACTTTGCTTATGTGGCTCGTGATCGTACAACAAGAAAACACATGTGCCATGTGTTCCGTTGTGATATTCCTGCCAGGACGATTGCCAATACTCTTAGAGACATCTGCAAGAAGATAATGATTGAGCGAAGTCTACAGCAGAATCTGGCTAAACCTATTGATATTAGTGAGTAACACACCTATTTAAATTTAGTGATTACCAAATTCCTTGATTTATTTATAATACTTGATTAAAGTCTGTGTTCATTTGACTTTGGGATAGCTGTAGGACAGTACTGTACAACTTAACAAAGTACTTTCCAGGACAATCTGCACAGCTTGATGACTTCCGGCATTTGTTGCCTGTAAATGAGCATGTTTGTCTAAGTTTCTGTGGATGTTGATGAAAATTAAAGAACAGAACAAGATGAAACTCTGTTTCCCTGCAAGAGCAACAGGAAGAGCATTAAGTTTAGCATCCTCATTGGATGAATGTTTCATCATTGACTGCCTTATGTGACCTAATTCCTTAAAACAAATAATGGAAACTCCACTTAGGAATACCAACAATACAGGAAAAGATAGATTTCTACTTACCGTAAAGAAGATATGCTAAGTTGCAGACAGGCACAATTAAAAGACACTTACACGAAGTTTTAGGCCAAAGGCTTCATCCGAAAAAGAGAAACACGTACCATTAAATAATGGAAAATCCAGGATGGAATGTAACAATATTATGAAAAGGAAAGTTGCTACTCACCATGTAGTGGAGATGCTGAGTCGCAGATAGGCACATCAAAAAGACTGTCACAAATAAAACTTTTGGCCAGTAAGGCTTGTGTCAACATTAGACCACACACACACACACACACACATACACTCTCTCTCTCTCTCTCTCTCTCTCTCTCTCATGCAGATGCAACTCGCAACTCACTCACATGACTGCAGTCTCAGCCAACTGAAACCACACTGTGAGCAGCACCACCAGTGCATGACATGAGTGGCGACTGTGTAGTGCTGGCATGGGAACAGGGAAGGGGCTGGATGGGTGAGCACAGTGACTACCGAAGGTTGAGGCCAGGAGGGTTACAAGAATTATGATGTATTGTGGGGAAATTCAGAAAAGCTGATGCTGGTGGGAAGGATCCATATGGCACAGGCTGTGAAACAGTCATTGTAATGAAAGCTGTCATGTTTGGCAGCATGCTCAGCAACAGGATAGCCCACTCTCTTCTTGGCCACAGTTTAGCAGTGGCCATTCATGTGGACAGACAGCTTGTTAGCTGTTATGCCCATGTAGAATGCAGCACAGTGGTTGCATCTTAGCACGTACATCATATGACTGGTTTCACAGGTAGCACTGCCTTTGATGGGATAGTTGACGTTCGTGACAGGACTGGAGTAGGTGATGGTGGTGGGAGGATGTATGGGACAGGTCTTGCATCTAGGTCTATTACAGGAGTATGAGCCATGAGGTAAGGTGATGGGAGCAAGGGTTGTGTACGGATGGACGATTGTATTGTATAAATTCGGTGGACAGTGGAATACCACTGGGGGAGGGAGGCGGGGGGGGGGGGGGGGGGGGGTAGTGGGCAGGACATTTCTCATTTCAGGGCACGATAAGAGGTAGTTGGAACCTTGGTGGAGAATGTAATTCAGTCCTGGGTGGTACTGAGTTACAAGTTACGAGGGGAATGCTCCTCTGTGCCCAGACCGTATGACTTTGGGAGATAGTGAGAGACTGGAGAGACAAGGCATGGGAGATTTGTTTTTGTACGAGGTTGGGAGGATAATTATAGTCTGTGAAGGCTTCAGTGGGACCCTCGGTATATTTCAAGGGCAACCACTCGTCACTGCAGATGCTATGACCACAGGTGTCTGAGCTGTACGGAAGAGACTTCTCGGTGTGGAATGGGTGGCAGCTGTCGAAGTGGAGGTAATGCTGGTGGTTAGTAGGTCTGATATGGACGGAGGTACTGATGTAGCCATCTTTGAGGTGGAGGTCAATACCTAGGAAGGTGGCTTGTTGGGTTGAGTTGGACCAGGTGAAGCAAATGGGGGAGAAGTTGTTGAGGTTCTGGAGGAATGTGGATACGGTGCACTCACCTCATCCAGATAGCAAAGATGTCATTAGTGAATCTGAACCAGGTGAGGGGTTTAAGATTCTGGTTTTTTTTAGGAAGGATTCCTCTAGATGGCCCACGAATAGGTTGGCATAGGATGGTGCCGTGCAGGTTCCCAGAGGCATACCCTGGATTTATTTGTAGGTAATGCTTTCAAAGGAGAAGTAATTGTAGGTGAGGATATAGTTGGTCATGGTGAATAGGAAGGAGATTGTTAATTTGGAATCCATCAGGCATTGGGAAAGTTAGTGCTCAATAGTGGTAAGGCCATGGGCACTAGGAATGTTAGTGGAAAGGGAGGTGGCATCAACAGCGAAGAGCAGGGCATCACGTTCCCATAACCCTCCTGGCCTCAACCTTCATTACCCATTTCCTTGCCCATCCAGCCCCTTCCCTGTTCCCGTTCCAGCACTACACAACCATCATTCCACCATCACACCCAGTCTTTTTACATCTCTCCTTTTCCACTATTCCCCCCTCCCCCCCACCTCTACGTCCCTGTCTAACCTGCAGCACTTCACTGTCCGCCACCCCTACCATACTATCCCCTCCCCCTCCCTCTCTCCACCCCACCCTCCTCCTTACCCCCACCCAGCCACCCTCCCATCATGCTTTAATATATTTTGTATGGGATCTAAAATTTAAAACCTCTCTCACACTGGCCTGATTTAGCTTCACTGATCAGGATAGTAAAAACATGCGTATATTAAGGGAATTTTCATTGACAAAGCAGGCTTATCACATTCACACAGTTCAATACTGTTCTATCCTGATTAAATTAAGCTTAACTTAAATTCCATAAGGCAGTGAAGCAATTTCGAAGTCTCGGTGCGACAAAAATTGTCAGTCGATCTCCTGGAAACATTTGTAATAATTATTAACTTTCGGTGATCACATGGGGAAGACCGGAGATCTGCTGGTAAGACCGTGTTAGCCTATTTATTTGAAGTAACTGGATATCTTGAGCATACAAAACGCCAGGTTCGTCCAGTGTAAATCAGACGTTCCCCACTGATTCCGTGCAACACAGCGTAGTAAGCAGACACTGTCAATAATAATAATCCATTAAATAATACGCGAACACACTTACTTTAGTTTAGTTCATGTATTAAATTCCGTCTCATACAGAATCTCATCAAGATGACGACTAGCTCAACAATACATACATATACATCCTTCTTTCACGACTAATCGGCAAGAAGTCCTCTATTCTTTTTCCTAAGAGAAAAACATAGATAGCAGAGAAGCTATTCCATGGAGTAAATGGACGCTCCAAGGAATAATTGGGCTTGAAACTACTTTGCCTTGATAATCGGTAAGATAAGAAGAGATATTTCGAGATATGTACTTGAGTTATATGATTTATAAAATTTCTGTAAATATCACGGAGAGACCGCTGCAAGAGACATTACAATGCGATGGTGCTACTGCTCGCAGTGTGGTTTAGGTCGCCTGTCGTGTGTGTTTGCATGTGCACATGCACGCGTGCGTGTGTGTGTGTGTGTGTGTGTGTGTGTGTGTGTGTGTGTGTGTGTGTGTGTGTGTGTGTGTCATCTAGTGTTGATGAAGGCCTTACTGGGAGAAAGATTTATTTGTGACAGTCTTTTTGTTGTGCTTATCTGCAACTCAGAATCTTCACTATATGGTGAGTAGCAACTTTCATTTTCATAATATTAAAACACACACCATTGATACATACAAGCAAGCACATCTCATGGACACATAACAACCAACTCTGGCCGCTCGGTCCAAAATGCAATTATCACATGGGATGAAAGTAGCAATCTGGAAGGGATGGGGGAGGGGAAGGAATAGTAGTGCACAGGTGGGGGGAGAGAGGAACACTGTCTGGTGGATTGTGCACGCACTAGAATTCCAACAGGCGCAGTGCCTTGAGGTTGTGGGGGAGGGAGGTGGGCAAAAAAGGAATGAAAAAGGACAGGAGCAGGGAAAGATAGGTGGGTGCATTGGCAGAGGGCAGGATGGAGGGTATGGGGACAGTGTGTTACCTTAGGTTATGAGGATAACTACATTTTGTGCAGTTCAAAAAAGCTGGAGGTGAAGGGGAGGATATGGCTCAAGTAGTGATGATGCTTAAGCACATTACATTCAGCTGCATATTGTGCCTCAGGGTGGTCTACTTTGGCTCTTGGCCACAGTTTGGCAGTGGTCGTTCATCCTGGTGGACAGCTGTTTGGTAGTCATACTATCATAAATGATTGCAGCAGAGCTGGTGAATAACTTGGCTGCTTTCACAGGTGGTCCAGCCCATGGTTGGGTAGGAAAAACCTGTGACAGGAATGGAATAGGAAGTGCTGTGTGGGTGGATTGGGCAGGTCTTGCACCTGGGTTTTCCACAGGGATATAATACTTGTGGCAGAGGGTTGGGATTGGGAGTGGCATAGGGAAGGACTCGGATCTTTTGGAGGTTGAGACCACTTTAGGAGGGGTGGGAAGGTGTTCGGGTAGGATGTCCCTCATTTCAGGGCATGATGATAGGTAATCATAGATGTGTGTGTGTGGTGCACTTGCTTGTGTGTATAAATGGCATATGTTTCTCTTTTGCTGATGAAAGCTGTGGCTGAAAGCTTTGTGTAAGTGTCTTTTAATAGTGCCTATTTGCATTTTGAACAGTTTCAAGATTTGATCTAGCTACCTGGTGTACAACATGTAAATGAGGGATTGATAATCACCACTCTTCCTGTGTCTGCCAGGTGATATATATTTATAAAAATGGCTTTTAGATATCATAGTTCAAACCACCTATCTCACAACTGACTGATGTTGCATTACTAGGACTTATTGGCCTTAGGCACAAAGCAGCGTTTTTTGGTTAAGACATGAAACATATTGAGAGATGAAGATCAGGCCATTATTAAGTAAACAGATTGTGGATTTGCTATAAATCACACCTCCACGTCAGTTTAAGAGTAATGTTACTTAGTTATACATCATGCCTTTCTCCTGAGAGTCATCAAGTGGATGTGTTACAGTCTTTCAAGTTCATATTGTTCCCATGCTATGTTTATATAAATGCAGTTTGTAAAACTTATGTGTGTAGTTATTAAAACAATGACAAGCATGAATGAGAAACAAACAGGATGGAAGTTTACCACCTTGACAGGAATTCAACTCAACTTTTTAATTTCCTGTCCCCCCCACTCAGAACTGTTTGACATTGGCAGTATTTTGTTCACCTTTATTGAGTATTCTAGATGTAACTACTTGTTAATCAAGACTTTTTAAATTTTATCTATCATTCTTATATGATGGAACTGGAGGATTATTTTACAATTCAAACATCAGAGCATCTGTTGGCTTTTGTAAGCAGTTGAAGTTATAAGGTGGGAGGAGTACACTGCGATTAAAAATGGGGAGAGTAGTTTTTGCACATTTTTAATTAAGAGCTTGAGACATTGTTTGTATTATCAACAAAGAGAGAGAGAGAGAGAGAGAGAGAGAGAGAGAGAGAGAGTATTTCTCACTTTAAAGTTTGCAAAATGACTAAGAGAGAGAGAGAGAGAGAGTTAGAGTTGTATGAAGATTTACAGTAGGTCCGCAGAAAGCTGTATTTTAGTGCCAAGTCAATCATTTGGTCAGATGTAAATTGGTGATTATGCTCATGGTACATACCAAAGACATGCAGCAGCAGTAGCACTTAAAATGGAAACTGTGCATAGTTTGACAGCCATGGGACAGGCATTTTTACACTGCAACCCAGTGCTCTTGCCTCCTCTCCTTGTAGATATTGGATGTATGTAACAACAAATTGTAATAAGCTTTCATGATAAAGTATTTCTTTGACTCTATTATTTGGATAACTGTGGTTCTGATTGCAGCAAACAATAAACTTGGCATCACAAATATCTATCTATCCAGCATAAATCACAAATGTTAAGAGGAGAGCACCTCAGTACTGGTGCAGTGACTGTAAACAGCACTTTATAATTTTAGCACAAGAGGATGTAAACTAGAATATTCATTTACATACAAAGTGTTTAAATAATGAAAACATGATACAAAACATAATTTGCTAGAAGAATATTGGCCAACAAAATAAATTGTTTTGCTGGATTCTGCACAGCTCATATTTTGAGCAGTTGCCATAGACATACTTTTGCAAAGTTCACTTAACAATACATTGTATGGGGACAAGACAGAAGACTTTGAACAAACTTTTGTTTGACAGGTGGTACTGGAGGAGGAGGACGATCTGGTCTAGCAGCTCGTCCCACAAATCTGCCAACAGAACACAGGCGATTCCATCACAGGAGTGGTCAAGCATTAGTCAGTATGTACACATTCAGTTATTCATTTCTCTGTTTGCTGTTCTGGAGATAGGCCACATATTTACTGTATTATATGTTACTTTGAAGTGACTTTCCATTATGATTGAGATGCGTAGCCCAGAGAAAGTTGTTACAAACTTAAGTGGAGTTTGGATGAGAAAATTAGCACTGAAAATTTGAGAATGATAATAATCAATATTTGTGCAACACTGTTGTCAGTAGGTTGGAATTCTTGGTAATAATTATTTTGACACAGGACTCAGCATTCTCCACCAGTCACCTGCCTCTTATTACATATGTTGCTCATCGGTATTTTCTTGTTTTCTTAATCCACCCACGTTTAGTTGCTTATGCTATGCACATGCTTCTTTCATAAAAGAAATATAACATATTTTAGAAAATAATTTCTAAATACGGATTATGAAAACGTACCCACTTAAAATCAAAACTGATCAGGTCTTAATTTATTTTCATATCTTTTATCATTTTTATGTGTAAAAGTCACATTTTTCTCCTGCTTACTGTATATGTTCATATTTGACACCTGCTATCTCACTGAGAATGAAGCTGATTTCTTTCTTATTTCTTATTACACGACTTGAATTATTTTGGCTGTACTCTTCAATAACATTTCCAGTAACTATGTGGACTCAAACTTATATGAAATTTGCATACTCCTAAATCAAAGTGTGTAAAGTTCTTCAGTTTGTACACTGATGCAAGCACCTCTAGCTTTCCTACCTGATTTTTTCTGACTGCAGCATATTTCATACAGCTACTACACCTGATATGTAAGCAAATTAATTTTTCAGTTCTTTGCTACACCCACTTGCTTTTTGTGACACACACACTATGCTATCCAAAGATTTTTTAGTTATGTACTTCTTGATATTGTGACCTATCAAAGTATTGGAAAACAAGCACAGCCAACAGATTTAGTGGCTAACAGAGACTCTGCTTTCAGAACACAATGATGTGTGTGATGGGATGTATGGAACTATGGATTTTAACCAATTTAAATAATGAAATGACAAATGCATAATTGATACAAGTCATATGTGACTAAGCTCAGTATTTATAAATGTAACAAAAAGAAGTTTTTTTAGGTTGTTAAGGTAACTTGAGGAGTAGACAATAATTAATTAGCTGTTATACTTCCTTACTTTTTGTCTCAAAATTTCTTCACATTTATGCTGGAAAATTGTTTTATTTATATGTTTTTATGTGTTCAAATGCCTGCCTGGCCTTCCATATTTAGGTTTTCCATGGTTTCCTTAAATCACTTAAGGAGAATGTGAGAACAATTGCTCTGAAAAGAACATGGGAGGTATCCTTCCCCATCCTTTACAATCCAAGTTTGTGCCTTCACCTTTTCTAACTGCATTTCCAACAAAACCATCTGTTCTTCTGTCCAGTTATTTGGTAAATCCAAACCTGTTCATTCTGATAATTTAGCCACAAAATTTTAGTTACTTATCTTGCAAGTGCCAAAGGTTTGTCTTAAAATGAAAATTTAACTTTCTTCTTTGTGCTGATATTTGTCTCATAATATAAAGAATGTACCAAATAGGTTTGAAATTAATACAGTAAAATGTTAGCTATAACACTGAACACTTCTGTGGTTTCTGTTTTCACAGCACAGTCCTTTCCAACTCCAATGGAGGAACCCAAAAAGGTACTCAGAGCACAGTACCTCGGATCAACACAAGTGACTAAGGCCACTGGTATGGATATTCTCAATGACGCAATTGATCAGATGGTGGCCACAGTCCCTCATGACAAGTGGTGTACAGTCAATGTTGCTGTTGCTCCATCAATGATTTCAATTATGCTGCCAGGGGTGAGCTCAAATTACAACTGATACTAAAATATTTAATTAACATATGAATTTACATCTTTAATCAATTTTAGTTTTCAGGATTAATCATCTTGACTGATGTTTGTTCATCTTATGCATCAATGGAGATGAATAAAGACAATTACTGCTAACAGTGTGCCTACTTTGATAAGAACACAAATGGCCAATTTATGAACTGATACAGTATATTGGAACCAGAATAAATAATTGAATAACTGGAAGTTGTCTGCTGAGGGAGTAGTATTTAGTAATATGAGGAGGGATAAAATTTAAAAGAACTTTTTGTAATCGCATTTTTGCTATTCAAAATTAATTCGGATTTAGTTTTCGTATTTTTTACACAGTCATCCATCTTGTGATATGCTTTTGCCTTTGGCTATCCAGTTTTTTAATGACATTTGCAAAGAAATGTGGCAATGTGATTGAAGGCCACTCCACACAAACCGTTGCACCTCAGGCACTAGCTGTGAACCGACATGTAGGCAACTGTTACATAAGCATTCAAACACCCACACAAATCATTTACTTATTATGAAGTTTGTTGCGAAAAAAGTCACAATTTCAAAATGATAGTAGCAGTCATAATTATAACACTGGAAACAAGGATGACTTTCCTCTATGGAATCAGCCTTACTCTTTCACAGAAAGGAACAAAATATGCACCTATAAAAATATTTGATCACCTTTCCTGTGGATTAAAAGTGCTGGCAGACAACGAAAGTAATTTTGAAAACAAACTGACATCATTTCTGCATGATTACTCTTTCTACTCCATTGGTTATTTTTTGAATAAATAATATTACTATGTGGCTGGGTTACATTCATTAAATTTTGTTCCAGATTAATACCAAATATCCAGTCATACAAATAGTCTGCATGTGGTGATATTCTCAGAGAGAAAATGTATGATATTTGTTAACCTACTGACATAGTGTAGAGCATTTACACAAATATCATCCATGGAACTAGCAAATACCTACACTAAATAACACTTTCATTGTGATGCTCATTAAACCGATCCTGGACAGTTTCATCAGTGTGAGTAGGATTATCATCATCTCATCTGTGCCACAGAATAAATGTGGTAACTTGGAGTGATTTCACTGACATAGAAAGCTACCTTTCCTTTTGTTGCAATCACAAGACCAACTGGAAACAATGATACAACTGTGCAAACCATTACACAGGCTCTACAACCTTTCACTGCTGGGAGAAGGCAGTCTGGATCATATACTTTCCACGGTGTGCTTGACATAGAAGCACACCCTATGGTAGAAAAATTCTAAAGCTACATTCAAGAAAAAATAATGCATTTCTGTTTCAATAAAAAAATAGCACCAAGTTAGTCTTTTCTGTGACCTATCAACAACATTAGACTGTGCAAATCACAGTATTCTTCTATATAAACTGAGGTTTTATGGAATTGATGACATAGCTAACCAATGGATAATGTCACATCTAACCAAAGGAATTTAGAAAGTTGTATTTAACGTACCAAAGTAATCAGCAAAATTATTTAGACTGGGGAGAAATCACATAACGGGTTCGTCACAATTCAATCTTAGGTCCACTATAGTTCCTCATATATGTAAACAATCTTCCGTCTAATATTCAGTGAGCAGAATCGTTTCTTTTTGCAGATGATACTAGTATTGCAATCAATCCGAGCACACATACAGTAACAGGAGAAATGGTAAACAATCTTCTTAAAAGTATCATTTACGTTTTCTGCAAATGGTTTCACTCTCAATTTCAAAAACATGTAACATATTCAGTCCTGCACACCTAGGGGCGTTACACCAATGATAAGTATAACACACAGTGAGAAAAAAATAAGTAGGATGGAAACTTCAAACTTGTTAGCTTTCCATATAGATGAGAATTTAAACTTGACAAAGCATGTTACACAACTCCTAAAACAACCAATTTCAGCCACAGTTGCCCTTAGAAACATCACAAATCTCTGGGGGAGACAAGTCAGTAAGTTGACATATTTTCATTCTATAATGTCATGTGGAATAATCTTCTGGAGCAAATTGCCTTTAAAAAAATAAAGTCTCAAAAATGTTCAGTAAGAGTAAAGTATGGTGCTCACCAACAATCATCTTGTAGACACCCGTTTATGGATTAGGCATTTTGACTACTGCTTCACAGTATTTCTTATTCCCTTGTGAAGTTTGTTCTAAATAACCCATTTCAGTTCAGAAGGAACAATGATGTACATAATCACAATACCAGCAGAGAAAATGACACTGAGACCTTCTGAAGAGAACACTTGGAAATCATTGAATTGGTCACTTGAGAAACACAAAATAGCATGCATACTCATTAGACTTAACCCTCTAGACATTTATCCACAGAGAAAATTAAAATGAGGCCTGTAATGAAACACAGACAACGCCCAAAGTCCTGAAAAGTCATACACTACTGGCCATTAAAATTGCTACACCACAAAGATGACGTGCTACAGATGTGAAATTTAACTGACAGGAAGAAGATGCTGTGATATGCAAATGATTAGCTTTTCAGAGCATTCACACAAGGTTGGCACCGGTGGCGACACCTACAACGTGCTCATATGAGGAAAGTTTTCAACCGATTTCTCATACACAAACAGCAGTTGACTGGCATTGCCTGGTGAAACATTGTTGTGATGCCACATGTAAGGAGGAGAAATGCGTACCATCACGTTTCTGACTTTGATAAAGGTCGGATTGTAGCCTATCACGATTGCGGTTTATCGTATCGCGACATTGCTGCTCGCGTTGGTCGAGATCCAATGACTGTTAGCAGAATATGGAATCGGTGGGTTCAGGAGGGTAATACGGAATGCTGTGCTGGATCCCAATGGCCTCGTATCACTAACAGTCGAGATGGCAGCCATCTTATCTGCATGGCTGTAATGGATTGTGCAGCCACGTCTCGATCCCTGAGTCAACAGATGGAGACATTTGCAAGGCAACAACCATCTGCACGAACAGTTCGATGACGTTTGCAGCAGCATGGACTATCAGCTCGGAGACCATGGCTGCGGTTACCCTTGATGCTGCATCACGGACAGGAGCGCCTGCGATGGTGTGCTCAGCGATGAACCTGGGTGCGCGAATGGCAAAACGTCTTTTTTTTGGATGAATCCAGGTTATTTTTACGGCATCATGATGATAGCATCCATGTTTGGTGACATTGCAGTGAACGCACATTGGAAGCGTGTATTCGTCATCGCCATACTGGCGTATCACTCGGTGTGATGGCTCTACCCTTCATTCAATCCCTGTGAAACCCTACATTTCAGCAGGATAATGAACGACCGCATGTTGCAGGTCCTGTACGGGCCTTTCTGGATACAGAAAATGTTCGACTGCTGCCCTGGCCAGCACATTCTCCAGATGTGTCACCAATTGGAAATGTCTGGTCAATGGTGGCCGAGCAACTGGCTCGTCACAATACGTCAGTCCCTACTCTTGATAAACTGTGGTATCATGTTGAAGCTGCATGGGCACCTGTACCTGTACACGCCATCCAAACTCTGTTTGACTCAATGTCCAGGCGTATCAAGGCCATTATTACGGCCAGAGGTGGTTGTTCTGGGTACTGATTTCTCAGGATCTACGCACCCAAATTGTGTGAAAATGTAATCACATGTCAGTTCTAGTATATTTGTCCAATGAATACCTGTTTATCATCTGCATTTCTTCTTGGTGTAGCAATTTTAATGGCCAGTTGTGTATAACAGGGACCAGTGCTGTGGTAAGTCCAGGTGAAAGACACTCGGCTGGTACAAAGCAAAGGTAATGTTTAATAGGGAATGATTAATGCATAATAATTTCCTAAGCATTAAGAATAAAATTTCTGTTAGTCCTCTGATGGGTTGCTGGTGCATGGCAAGTTGTAGTCTCAGTGGCAAAAATAGGTCCCCAACAGTTAAAAGCGAGTTTCGTCCAAATTCTTTACACCTCTGCCACAGAACGTGATATTGTCTACATTACTATGGCAATGTCTCGGCATTATTGCAGTGTTAGGCAGGTATGGCATTCAGCTGTAGCTGTTTACACCTCATGGTTGAAAGAAGGCAGCAGGCCTGCTGTCAGGTATCTTTTTTCATCATACAGAGTACATTTCATAATATACATTTAATAAATATTCTTTTGGACAAAGTCATTCATCAGGTGAATGAGCATCTGATTAAAGACTTTTACCGAAAGGTGATATTTTTTAGTAGTCTACTTTTAAATGTTCCTGTCTGCCACTCGATTCTTCTGTGCAGTGGGTAGCAGTCTCCGTGTCATATTTGTGTAATTATTGATGATTATGAAAGTGAAAGGAAAGGAGAGAGTGAAACGTAGTTGTGGTACATCTACCGCTCTCTAACAGCATTAAAAAAGTGGTGTGGAAGATGTGGATTTTAATGCTCTATTCAATTGATGTATCACCTTCAGTTTTACTGTATATGTTCTCACTCCATGAGGCACTGCAGAGAGACTTGAGGTTTACTCAGTTTCAAAGAGTTATCTTGGCTGTGGAGATGGGTATTATGCATGGCTAGGGAAATTTTTGCTTTATTATAGTGGGACATTATTCTATTACCAACTAACATGTATGTCTTATAAAGTGTTCCTTATTGAAGGAAGTAACCATAATTTATCCACACCACCAGTGCCAAACTTTTTGGTGTTGATCTTTCTGTGAAACATAACAACAGGAACCTGGGTCTATGTGGTTCATCTGGATTGTCTCTCAATACTTCCACTTCTCAACTCTAGAGCTGGGAAGTGATTCACCATTGGCCTGGTCTTATTTTAGACTGACATCTCTCTCTCTCTCTCTCTCTCTGTGTGTGTGTGTGTGTGTGTGTGTGTGTGTAGCTGTAAACAGAACCATGTTGTTATTATGAACAAACTGAGTTGTGGAAACAATGGTACATACATTAGAAATAACTCTTATGCTAACTTTGATAAACCATAATTTTATCAAGTATAGTGTCAAAATAATTACTTGAAATATATTGCAGTTTAAGAAGCTTATTTTTTTATTACTGTACTAGCAATTACCATAACTTTAATATGTGTGGATTACTGTTTTTGTAGCTTTGTGCAAAGTATAATTTCTGCAATAATTGTGGATAAAATTTACTCTAAAGTACTTGTTCCATTTTATTTAAAGTTTCAAATTTCTGTTCACAGGAGGAAAGTAAGTTAATTGCCGAATGCCGAGTTCGGTACCTTTCATTCCTTGGGATTGGACGGAATGTAAAGCAGTGTGGTTTCATCATGCACACTGCACAGGATCTCTTTATGGCCCATGTATTCCATTGTGAACCTTCATCTGGAGCATTATGCAAGACTGTTGAAGCAGCCTGTAAGGTAAGACAACAGAAAAGGCCTTCAACTGTTTGGAACCTTACAACCTCAACTGAGGAAAAAGTGACGAAAAGGTTGTGTAATACATATATGAATGAAACATGACTTTGCTTTCTGTTGGTAGGTCTATTTTTTCCAATGTGTTTGAGGGCTTAAGAAGTAATGATGTTGGTTTACTTATAACAGATAAGGGCCAAGGGAAGAATTGGAAAACTCATTTGTGCACAGACTTTTTTATGACTCTTTAAAGTATAATAACGAGTGTGTGACTTACAAAGAGCGCATACCCAGTTAGCAATACTGGCAAGGGATATTGAAAGTAAAAATGCAGTTAGTTAATTGATAGATACACTGAGGTGACAAAAGTCAAGGGCTAGTGCTATGCACATGTAGAGGTGGCAGTAGTGTTCTGTACACAAGGTATAAAAGGGCAGTGCATTGCCAGAGCTGTCATTCGCACTCAGATCCTGCTGGATCACAATTGGAATGGAGAGTCTGGAAGAGCCTAAATAGACTTAGATGTCAAATGGGAAGATCACAGGATAACCTGATCAAGTGGGGATACACCGAAGAAGAGCCCTGCCAATGTGGAGGAAAACAAATCATGACACACCTGCTGACCTGTCCATCTTTGCTGGCCCCATGCACTTTCCAAGACCTGTGGTTGGCCAACGACGCTGCAGTGAAGTGTGCCGAACACTGGAGAGAGATATGAGCCTTGCTTTAGACAATAGTGACGACTTACAATATGTGAAGATCATGAATGTATATATGAATGAATAACTATCATTTACTTGTATTTGTAACCTAGTATATATAGCGTATTAATTAATTACAGATGTAGCTCAGACACGATTAAATAAATAAATAAATAAAGATGATTCATGCCAAAATGTTTCTGATGTAACTAAGGCCACACAAGAGGAATTAACAGACTTTGAACATGCAATGGAATTTGGAGCTAGACGCATGGGACATTCTGTTTTGGAAATTGTTAGGAAATTCAATATTCCAAGATCCACAGTGTCAAGAATGTGCTAAGAATACCAAAATTTAGGTATTGTCCCTCACCATGGACAATACAGTGGCTGATGGCTTTCACTAAACGACCAAGAGTAGCAGCATTTGTGTAGGATTGTCAGTGTTAACAGACACGGAACACTGCGTGAAAGACAGTGTGGCGAAATTTGGTGTTAATGGGCTATGGCGGCAGATGACTGACGCTACTTCCTTTGATAACAGCTCGACACCGCCTGCAGTGCCTCTGCTGGGCTTGTGACCATATCAGTTGAGCCCTAGGCAACTGGAAAACCATAGCCTGATCAGATGAGCCCCAATTTCAGTTGGTAAGAGCTGATGGCAGGGTGCAAACTCCACAAAGTCATGGACCCAGATTGTCAACAAGGTACTGTGCAAGCTTGTGGTGACTCCATAACGGTGTGGGTGGTGTTTACATGGAATGGACAGAGTCCTCTGGTCCAATTGAAACAACCATTGGCTGGAAATGGTTATGTTCAGTTACTTGGGGACCATTTACAGTCATTTGTGGACCCCCTGTTCCCAAACAACAATAGACTTTTTATGGATGACAGTGTGCCATGTCACTGGGCTACAGTTGTTAACAATTGTTTGAACACCATTCTGGACAGTTTGAGTGAATGATTGGCCACCCAGATCACTCAACATGAATCCCATCAAACATTTATGGGACATAATTGAGAGGTCAGTTTGCGCACTGAATCCTGCACTGGTAACACTTTTACAATTATGGATGGCTACAGAGGCAGCATAGCTCAATATTTCTGCGGGGGACTTGTTGAGTCCATGCCATATCGAGTTGCTGCATTTTGCCAGGCAAAAGGAGGTACGACATATTAGGAAGTATCCTATGACTTTTGTCACTTCAGTGCGTGTTGTGTATGAATTATGTACAAAGTAAAGATGAAGGTGATGAAACCTGAGTGTAACTCGTAATTTAAAATCTTCAGACTTAAATGACATCTTGGTCAGCTGATAGTGACTGAAGAAAGAGTTGTTTTATATCCACTTGCAACCTTTTCTTACCAGTGTCATTTACATGAGACAGTAGGAGTGAAATTTTAAAGTATTTCTAATACAACAGCAGGTGTATATTTTTCCTGATCTGAGTTCATGCTCCTTGGTCTGAAAGTGACAGAATTCCTTGATCTGATAACCAGTGCAGGTAGCAGTTCAAGTAACTGCAGGCAGGCAGCAGTAAACTGAGCAAGTTCATCACACACACACACACACACACACACACACACACACACACACACACACACACACACTCTCTCTTATATTGTGCCGATTGTGGCACAATGCCAGGATTACAAACTGGCGGGTGGTCTGGAATGGGCGTTTGTCTCAAGTGGGGTGGGCAGAGGGAGAAAGAGGCAGGAAGGCTGAGGAATGGTTGAAGAGGGTTAGTTGGTGGCTTGGAGAGAGGCAGCAGGTTTGTGGTATAGGAATTTAGGAGAGAGAGGCAGCACATGCACAGGATAGGAAAGCAACACGCAGGCACTGGAGCCAGTGGGTGTGTGCAGCACACAATGCGGATAACGTGAAGGCATGGACTGGGGAGGATTTGACAGAACAGAGGAGGGGAAGAGTGTTGTGTAGATGTTGTGGATGCAGTGGGAGATTGCAGGCAGCAGGATTACGAGAGCAGAAGCTGTGTGAATAACTCCTACCTAGCACTCTGCTATTAGAGGGAAAGACCAAGGTGGCATGGGTCGTGAAGCGTTCATTGAACTTGAGCGTGTTGTGCTCAGCAGCATTTTCTACCATTGGTGGTCAACTCTGTTCTTGCCCACAGTTTGGCAGTGACCTTTCATTCTAGTGGACAGCTGGTTGGTGGTCCTGTTGACATAAAATGCTGAATATAAATTGCAGCTGAGTCAGTATATGACATCACTGCTTTAACAGGTGGCCCTGCCTCAGATGGAGTAGGACAAGCCTGTGACAGGATTGGAGTACATGTGCTGGGTGGGTGAATCTGACAGGCCTGTAGCTGAGTCTTCCACAGGTATATGACACATGCAGCAAGGGGCTGCATGTGAGAGTGGGATAGTGGTGGCCCAGGATGTTGTGTATGTTGAGTGGGCAGCAGAATACCACTTTAGAAGTAATGGGTAGGATCATGGGTAGGAAGTTCATCTTTTCTGGGCATGATGATAGACAGTTGAAGTCCTGGTGAGGGACAGGATTCAGTTGCTCCAGTCTGGGATGACATTTGGTGATATGGATGCAGGAGGTGCTCCTTTGCAACTGGTTTTTGGAGACAGTAGGATGATTAGATTGTGTGAAGATATGGCACAGGAAATTATTTGTGGACTGGACTTGAGGGGTAGTACCTGCATTTGAAGGCTTTTGCGAGATCTTTAGCATACTGGCCAAGGGAATTCTCATTACTTCAGTTATGCCATCCACTGGCTAGGCTAAATGGAAGCAATTGTTTGGTGTGGCAGGGTTGACAGCTGTCAAAATGCAGTACTGTTGGTGGTTGGTGGACTTTATATGGACAGAGGTACAGCTGGAACCATCAGAGGTAGAGCTCAACTTGCAGGAATGTGGCAATTGGGCCGAGGGGGAGTGGGTGAAGTGAATGGGGAGAATATTTCGAGGTTGTGGAGCAATGAGGATAGAGTGTTGTGACCCCATGTCTAGATCATTACAATATCATTGAACATAAACCAGATAAGGGGATTGAGAGGCTAGGAAGGTTTCCTCTAAATGACCCATAAACAAGTTGTAGTAGGAGGGTGCCATGCAGGTTCCCATGGTTGTGCTGTGGATTTCTTAAAGTTCAGTGGCTGCTTCACAACCTGTGCCTTCTGGATCCTTCCCTACAGCACCAGCTTTTCTGAACTATGCAGAAGGTATTTATGGTTGCAACACATCCTTCACTCTCTTAACCCTCTTGGCCCCAATCTCACTAACCATTGCACCCACATTCTCTACCCGATAGTCTACCCTCCTCTGTTCTGTCACCACTCCCAGTCCACACATTCACATCATCACCACTGTGCACTACACGAATTCACCGGCTGTTGTGCCCGTGCACCTGCTACCTCTCCCTCTCGCATCCCTATTCCGTGCACCTGATGCCTTCCTCCCTGTACTGCAATCCCACCATTGCACGTTTAGCCAGCACAATCTAGTTACACATGTGTGTGTGTGTGTGTGTGTGTGTGTGTGTGTGTGTGTGCACCTGTTGACAATAAAGTGCTTCTACTATTTAGTGACTTTTTTCCCTTTACTCCTAAATTATTTATATTCTGCCACAACTTTTGTTACCATATTTCAAATCACCATCACCAAGCTGTTTATGTGAAATCATCTTCCTTGCCCATCACTCGGCAAGGGTAGCATGTTGGAGGTGCCACAGGATGTCTTTGTTGTTCATTTTTCTTCCTGGTTTCCTTAATGTTCTGTAATTTACTTGAAGACAATATCATGGAAAGGGAAAAGGAAGTAGGTGACGAGTATTAGATCAGAGATATGATACTATGAGAACAACTGACAGAACACTGAGATAAATTACAAGAAGACTTTGACAAAAACAATGAAAGAATGGATCAGGGGTACATCACATTCCCTCAGAATTATCAATAGCCTTGGGCAGAACCAATCATGATAAAACTATTCCACCTAGTATGCAAGATATGTGTGACAGGCTAAATACCTTCAGACATCGTGAAGAATTTCATAATCCTAATACAAAAGAAGGTAGGTGCTGATATGTGTGAATACTACTGAACCATTGGTGCAAAATAGCAACATGAAATATTTATGGACAATGGAAAGACTTGTAGCAGTTGACCTCAGGAAGATATCAGTTTGGTTTCCAGAGAAATGTAGGAACATTCAAAACAATATTGACTCTGGCTTGTCTTGGAAGGTAGATTGAAGAAAGGCAAACCTACATACCATTTGTAAATTCAGCGAATACTTTTGACACTATTGACTGGAATACTCTCTTTGACATATTCAATGTGACAGCAATAAAATACAGGAAGTGAAAGTTTATCTGCATTCATATAGAAACTGGGCTGCAGTTATAAGAGTCAACAGACATGAAAGGGAGGCAGTAGTTGACAAGGTATTATGATTGTGTAGTAGCCTTTATTTGAAATATATACTGAGCAAGCAGCAGAGGAAATTTGGAAAAGTAATTAAGGTTTAAGGAGAAGAAATAAAATCTCAAGGTTTGCCGATGACATTGTAATTCTGTAAGAAATGGCACAGGATTTGGAAGAATGAATAGTGTCCTAAAAAAGATAAAGTGAACATCAAAAAAAGAAAACAAGAGTAAAGGAATACTATGTATTTAAATTAGATAATACCAAGAGAACCAGGTTGTTATTTGAGCAGCAAATTGACAACGGCCAAATTAGAGGGATATAAAGTGTAGAAAGGCAATAACAAGAAACATTTTCCTGAAAAATAGAAATATGTTAGCACCAATTATAAATTTAAGTATGGTTACCTGACATTGTCAGCAGCAGAGTGATATCTGAATTTGGAAAACGTGATTTTCGTACTAGAGAAGTTTTATTTACCCAGATTGCAATAAATAGGCTACATATATGGATGAATTGGTTTGGCAATTTAAACTGCCATTTTCAGCTCATCCGCACATATCAGTTGTTATGCCCCTTAGTGCAGTGCACTGTCATCTTGTCATAGGCATATTTGGGAGCAACTCGTTGAAGAGTTAACATTATGTATTATATAATAAAACCATAATTGGTGGTGTACACTCAGTAAAGAAATAGTAATGAAAACCCTGTGAACAACATGTATTTTATAAGAAATTTTTGTGGGTTGACCGCAAGTATGGTTTTGTTATATAATATATAATGTTACACTCTGCATCTCCTTCAACGAGTTTCTCCCAAATATGCTTATGACTAGATGACAGTGTGCTACATCGAGTGGCATAATGACTGATGTACATAGATGATGTGAATATGGCAATTTAAATTGCTGACACTAGTCATACATGTATGTAGTTATTATGATATGGGCAAATAAAACTTCTCTAGTAAGAAGATTACATTTTTCAGGAGTTTAAATATTTGGTACTGTTTTCTGAAAGTAACTGTTTGTGGTGTAACCTTGTACAGAAATGAAATATAGACTAAAACACTATGGACAACACCAGAGTAGAAGAATTTGAAGTATAGTGCTACAGAAAAATGTTGAAGACTAAATGGTTGGATCGAATAGCTGATGAAAAGGTATTGAGTCGTATTTGGGAGAAAAAAACATATAAAAACAGAGCTTGACTAAAAGAGGGGATCGACTGATAGGGCACATCCTGAAGCATCAAGGAATTACCAATTTAGTGGTGGAGGGAAGTGTGGTGGGTATACATTTGTAGTGAGAGACCAAGGCTTGATAACAGAATCAAATTCAGATGTATGTTGCAGTAGTTATGCAGAGATGAAGAAGTTTGCACAGGGTAGACTAGTGCAGAGATCTGCATCAGACCAGCCTCTGGATTGAAGACAACAACAACCACATGATTTAATATACTCTAACTTGAGTGCTGATTATGGTGTTATTTAGTACTCTTACCAAATGACAATTTCCTCATACTCTTACCAAATGACAATTTCCTCATGTCTTTTTTTTTTTATCTTGTTCTGCCTATGCCATAGTCTTAGATTGTCATGCTGTTGTGAATCTTATAATACGCTTTTTCAATGTGTAATGAATAAAACCTGTATCTGTTCACAGCTAAGGTATCAAAAGTGCTTGGATGCGCATCCACAGGGACTAGGTCGTGGCCAGCAAAATGCTCAGACCCCAGGGAAAGGTCTGGGTGCTACACTGAAGTCTCTTGTTGGAAGCCTTACTGGCAGAAGGCTGCGTGGCAGTGAGTCCTGAGATGAGGCCCTCTCACTGCAGGTAACTGGCACTGAAAAACAGCTATATTATTGATCTGAACTTAAAATCCTGTATCTCTCAAATTTAATCATTTGGTTTAAGAATAATGTCAGAAGGTCATATGTCTGAAAGGACCTGGAGACACTGAAAGCTTTCAGATTGATTGTATAATGGTAAGACAGAGATCCGGAAACCAGGTTTTAAAGCAAAAGACATTTCCAAGGGCAGATGTTTATTGGTTATGAAATTTAGCTTGAGAAATTGTGAAAAGGTACCAAATTAAGGAGATGGGACCGGGATAAGTTCATCATCATCATCATCATCATCATCATCATTTAAGACTGATTATGCCTTTCAGCGTTCAGTCTGGAGCATAGCCCCCTTATAAAATTCCTCCATGATCCCCTGTTCAGTGCTAACATTGGTGCCTCTTCTGATGTTAAACCTATTACTTCAAAATCATTCTTAACCGAATCCAGGTACCTTCTCCTTGGTCTGCCCCGACTCCTCCTACCCTCTACTGCTGAACCCATGAGTCTCTTGGGTAACCTTGCTTCTCCCATGCGTGCAACATGAACCCACCATCTAAGCCTGTTCACCCTGACTGCTACATCTATAGAGTTCATTCCCAGTTTTTCTTCGATTTCCTCATTGTGGACACCCTCCTGCCATTGTTCCCATCTACTAGTACCTGCAATCATCCTAGCTACTTTCATATCCGTAACCTCAACCTTGTTGATAAGGTAACCTGAATCCACCCAGCTTTGCTCCCATACAACAAAGTTGGTCGAAAGATTGAACGGTGCACAGATAACTTAGTCTTGGTACTGACTTCCTTCCTGCAGAAGAGAGTAGATCGTAGCTGAGGGCTCACTGCATTAGCTTTGCTACACCTCGCTTCCAGTTCTTTCACTATGTTGCCATCCTGTGGGAATATGCATCCTAAGTACTTGAAACCGTCCACCTGTTCTAACTTTGTTCCTCCTATTTGGCACTCAATCCGTTTAGATTGCTTTCCCACTGACATTACTTTCGTTTTGGAGATGCTAATCTTCATACCATAGTCCTTACATTTCAGATCTAGCTCTGAAATATTACTTTGCAAACTTTCAATCGAATCTCCCATCACAACTAAGTCATCCGCATATGCAAGACTGCTTATTTTGTGCTCACATATCTTAATCTCACCCAGCCAGTCTATTGTTTTCAACATATGATCCATAAATAATATGAACAACAGTGGAGACAGGTTGGAGCCTTGTCTTACCCCTGAAACTACTCTGAACCATGAACTCAATTTACCATTAACTCTAACTGCTGCCTGACTATCCATGTAAAGACCTTTAATTGCTTGCAAAAGTTTGCCTCCTATTCCATAATCTCGTAGAACAGACAATAACTTCCTCCTAGGAACCCGGTCATATGCCTTTTCTAGATCTATAAAGCATAGATACAATTCCCTGTTCCACTCATAACACTTCTCCATTATTTGCCGTAAGCTAAGGATCTGGTCCTGACAACCTCTAAGAGGCCTAAACCCACACTGATTTTCATCCAATTGGTCCTCAACTAATACTCGCACTTTCCTTTCAACAATACCTGAGAAGATTTTACCCACAACGCTGATTAAAGAGATACCTCTGTAGTTGTTACAATCTTTTCTGTTTCCATGTTTAAATATTGGTGTGATTACCGCTTTTGTCCGGTCTGATGGAACCTGTCCTGACTCCCAGGCCATTTCAATTATCCTGTGCAGCCATTTAAGACCTGACATTCCACAGTATTTGATGAGTTCCGACTTAATTTCATCCACCCCAGCTGCTTTATTGCACAGCAATCTATTGACCATTTTCTCCACTTCCTCAAATGTGATCCTATTTCCATCATCATTCCTATCCCATTCTACCTTGAAATCTGAAACATTACTGATCATATTTTCACCTACACTGAGCAACTCTTCAAAATATTCCCTCCATCTGCCCAAGGCATCCACAGGATTCACCAGCAGTTTTCCTGACCTGTCCAAAATACTTGTCATTTCCTTCTTACCTCCCTTTCGATGACTGCTAATTACACTCCAGAATGGTTTTCCAGCAGCTTGACCCATAGTCTCCAACCTGTTTCCAAAGTCTTCCCAAGATTTCTTCTTGGATGCTGCAATTATCTGTTTGGCTTTGTTTCTTTCTTCAACATAACTTTCTCTGTCTACCTGAGTTCTAGTATGTAGCCATTTTTGATACGCCTTCTTTTTCCTTTTACAGGCTGCCTTGACTGTGTCATTCCACCAAGCTGTTTGCTTCATCCTACTTTTACACACTACTGTTCCAAGACATTCTTTAGCCACTTCTAGTACCGTGTCCCTATACCTTGTCCATTCCTTTTCCAATGATTGTAATTGACTACATTCAACTAACTGGTACCTTTCTGAGATCGCTGTTATGTACGTGTGCCTGATTTCCTTATCCTGAAGTTTCTCCACTCTTCAGGATAAGTGCAAACAACCAGAAATTATTGCAAGTTTCAGAGGGAACAATAGGCAAAATTTGACTGAAACAGAGTAAGGGAATACAGTAGAATATAAATTGGTAGCTTTCAAGAGGTGAAATAGTGAAGACAACAGAGGATCAAATAGGCAAAAAGATAAGGCATATAGAAATTCGTGAATAATACAGAATGTATTTTATTTAGCTGGTGAAAGGAAAAAAGGAAAAATGCATCAGATAAAACAGGTGAAAGGGAACACATATGTCGAAGAATGAGATTGAGGAAGGAAGAATGGATGGCTAAGCAGGAATGGCCAATGAATAAATGCAAGGCTGCTGAAACATGCATGAGCAGGCAGATGATAGATGTCACCACAGGAAAATTAGAGACGTTTGGAGAAAAGAGAAGCATCTGTATGAATATTAAGAGTTCAGGAGTAAGCCAGTCCAAAGAAAAGGATGGGAAGCTGAAAAGTGGAAGAAATGTGTAGGAGGGCAGTATAAGAATTTATAGTCATATTATAGAAAGGGGAGAGGAAGTAAATGAAGATGAGATGGGATACTGTGACAAGAATTTGACAAAGCACTGAAAGATTAAGTTGAAACAAGGCTCCTGGAATAGATGACATTCCCTCAGAATTATTCGGATCTCTGATAGAGCCAGCTGTGGAAAAAATATTTACCTGGTGTGCAAAAAGACTTCAGGAAGAAGGCAGTAATTCCAGATCCAAAGAAAGCAGGTGCTGTAGGTTGTGGATAATACTGAACTGTCAGTTTAATAAGTTATGGCTGCAAAATATTGACACAAATTATTTACGGAAGACTGGAATAAGTAGTTGAAGCTGAACTCAAGGAAGATCAGTGTGCATTCTAGAGAAGTGCTGGAACACGCAAGACTGTACTCACACTATAATTTACTCTAAAAGATAGGTTGAAGAAAGATAAAGGTACATTTATAGCATTTTTTAACTTGAAGAAAGTTTTCGAAAATGTTGACTGGAATACACTCTTCGAAAATCTGAAGGTGGCAGGGATAGAATACACATAGTACAGAAACTGCACTATGATTTGAACAGTAGAAGAGCACAAATGGAAAGCATTAGTTGATAAGGTAATTAGACAAAGTTGTAGCTTATCGCTGATGTCATTCAAATGGTTCAAATGGCTCTGAGCACTATGGGACTTAACATCTATGGTCATCAGTCCTCTAGAACTTAGAACTACTTAAACCTAACTAACCTAAGGACATCACACACATCCATGCCCGAGGCAGGATTCGAACCTGCGACCCTAGCGGTCACGTGGTTCCAGACTGAAGCGCCTAGAACCGCACGGCCACACCAGCCGGCGATGTCATTCAGCTTGTACTTTGAGCAAGCAGTGAAGGAAACCAAGAAGAAATTTGGAAAGGAATGAAAGTGAGAAGAAACTTGGGAGGTTTGCCGAGGGCATTGTAATTCTGTCAGAGACAGCAAAGGACTAGGAAGAGCAGTTGGATGGAATGGAGTGCAAAGTGGTTACAAGATGAACATCAACTAAAGTAAAGCAAGGGTAATGGAATGTATCTGAATTATATCAGGCATTGCTGAGAGAATTACATTACGAAGTGAGATGCTAATGCAGTAGATGAGTTTTGCTGTTTGAGTAGCAAATTAAGTGATGATGGCCAAAGTAGAGAGGATATACAATACAGACTGGCTACAGCAATGAAAGCATTTCTTAAAAAGAGGTATTTGTTAACATGGAATATATACAGGGTGTCTCTCGTATCAGTTGTCAGGCACATTTAATCTGGTGTTTCCGGAGATATTTGCAGTTTTGTCTTTGCAAAGTGTAGCTGAAGTCAGTCCAAGCAAATTCTGCTTGTCACTTCTTTCATGGAACACCCAGCGTTGATAGAAAGTGCCAATTTGTTTCCTGTTACAAAGAAAATGATTTTTGAATCAGAAATTTACGTGGTCATTCAATGGAGCAGTCTTCAATTAGTCAAGTGCAATAGTCTTTTTACCAACATGGATTAACGAGGACAGTAAAATGGAAAGAATAGCAAGTACTGCAGTAGCAACAGCACCATCCTGGCCTGCACTGACTATCACCTCGCAGTAGCACTGCTTGCTCTCTGCTAGAATACTAGATTATTCTTCATTTTACTGTCCCTGCTAGTACAAATAAAAAAAATGAATTTTGCAATAGACTGATTTGGGACCACTCTGTCAAGTGGGCACATAAAAATTCCATTATAATAATGATTTTGTTTTGCAACGGGAAACAAACTGATGCTTTCTGTCAAAACTGGGCATCGCTTGAAAAGGGTAATGAGCAGTATTTGTTTGAGCTGACTCGAGCTACACATTGCAAGAATGAATTTGCTAATACCTGCTGAAACATCAGAAAAAATTTGTCTGACGAGCCATAGGAGGGAAACCCATTATTTGTTAGCAAGATCTTTCTGAAAGTATTTTCTGACCATAGCCTTCTTGTAAGGAAGTCAAATGTGGATAATAAGCAGTGTAGTCAAGAAGAGAATATAAGCTTTTGAAGAATGGTGCTACAGCAGACTGTTGAAGATTACATGAGCAGGTAGCGTGTCTAATGAGGAGGTATTGAATCAAACCTGGGAAGAAGAGAAATTTGTGGCACAATTTGATTAAAAGAAAGGATCAGTTGAAACGACGTTTTATGAGGCATCAAGGAGTTGTCAGTTTGTAATTGGAGGGAAGTTGGAGGGCGGGGGAGGGGGAGGCATAAAAATTGTAGAGGGAGACAAGGATGAAGCAAGCAGCAAACAGGTACAAATAGATGTAGGTTGCATTGTGCATTCGGACATGAAGAGGCTTGCATAGGATAGGCTAGTGTGGAGAGCTGCACAAACCAGCCTTCGGACTGAAGACTACAACAACAATGACAACAACAACAACAACAACAACCCTCAAATAACTGTAGTGTGTTGTGCCTTTGTTTATTCTGCTGAAGCCAGTGTTCACTTTTCTTACCTTGGCTGTATATTCTGCACAGATTGCCCCTATTTTAGTCTATTACAATCTTTTTTTCAAAATGTGTATCAGATCTTTCACTTGTGACTTCCTGAGTTCAAGTGTTGTTTATTATTAGCATTTCTTTCTTTGTGTGCATTTCATCCTATTCTTATGCATTACCTATCACAATGTGGTCTGGTTGACTTCTCACAGCCTTTCTAGTTTCATATTGTGAAACATTCCACCTATGTTCACTTCTTTAAGTCTTTGTGAAAGGCAAATAAGAAAAAATATGCTTGATATTGTAAAAAGCACTCAGGAATTGTCTAAAAATCTCATGTGATTTCTAAACTGGTATCTACAAATTTAAGACATTAAAAAATTTACAGATTTATTATCTTGTGTGACTGGCAAGCTGTGCAAATAAGTACAGTAATTTATTATACAGTCTTGCAGACTTGAGAACTTATAAAAAGATACTTAAGCTCAATAATTTCTAATCTTTAGGCCTTAATAGTGTGACAATCGATTTTGCTCAGAATTCTGCATAAACTGCTTTAGTTCCAAGCTAGCCACATATGTTGACATTCATTAAGAAGGGACAATACTCTTCACTTATCTTTAAATGACCAGCAGACTACCTTAACTAAATTGTAATCATGGGTGTGGCTTTTTGTAAAAATTGAGTTATACGATTATTATCATAAACATGATCTTTGGAACATTTAATTGAGCAAATTGTTCCATCTTACAACATCCATAATCCATGTGGCCTTCTTTCCGTGACTCAAATAACTGTAGTGTGTGAATGTAGACACAATGACACACACAAAATTTTTAATTGTGTAGTAAAAAATACAAAAATTTATTATGCTTGTGGATGATGTCTTCTGTGTTATTTTCAAACAAAACGTATTTATTGTTGAGTTTTGTATCATGCCAGTCACCACCACACACTGTTTACATCTTTTCATCATGTGCTATTACTTTTATGATATTCAAGCAAAATGAAAACATGTTTGCTCAGCTATATTATGAGTGATATTTATAGTCATTCTTTAAGATAATCTGCAGTTGTCAGACATAGTTAATCATATAGGGTTACAGAGTTACAAGTAGCAGTTATTGTATATCGTATTTCTGACATAGTTCTTTTCATGTACATCACATAATGGAAACTCCAGGTAAAACATCAAAAATTCATGGAAAAAATAGATTGACACATTGAGTTACAGAAAGGCACAATGGAATGACAGTTACACATTAGCTTTCTGACAATGCTTTTGTCAGAAAAGGAAACACATTCTGATCCAAGCTGCTGGAGATGGCAGACATGTGTGTAAGTGGTATTGCTTGCTTGTGTGAATGAATGTGTGGGTATTTCCTTATCTGACAGATACTTTCACTGAAATATAATGTGTCTTTTTCTTCTGCCTGTCTGCAACTCAACGTGTCAGCTATATGGTGAGTAGCAACCTACCTTTTCCTTGTATTGTTTATCTATGTCACATTATAGACAATAGCTTGTGACAGAATACTGAAAAAGCCTTATGTTTCTCTAGCTACACTGTCACCATAGTTGCACACATCTGCTACTTTTTTAATTTTTTGAACATCTGGTAGCTTTAGCACTGTAATAAAGTTATTCACAGAAATAAGTTTAATGAACTTCGACTTTGTATTGGTACTCCTCCCCCCCTCTCACACACACATACACACTAAACCTGTTACTGGCTATACTTTGCAACACACACTACAGCACTAACCAACGTCCACATCCACACTCTGCAAACTAGCATGAATTCCATGCAGAAAGTATTTTCCATTGTACCAGTTATTAGGAATTCTTCTTGTTCCATTCATGGGGTGCAGGAAAAACCACTGTTCGTACACCTCTGTGTGTGTGTACTGTAACTAATCTAGTCTGATCCTTGTGATTCTGGTGGAAGTAATAGATAGGGGGTTGTAGTATATTCCTAGTTTCATTATTTAAATCTGGTTGTTGAAACGTTGTGAGTAGTCTTCCTTGAGATAGTCTGTATTTATCTTCAAGTGTCTGTTAGTTCAGGTTCTTCAGCACCTTTGTGGCAGACTCCTATGAGTCAAACTAAATTATGACCATTTGTGCTGCCTTATTCTGTATACATTCAACGTCTGATGTTGCAATATCCTAAAATATCCTAGGAGGGATTGCACAAGAGTTTTGTAAGCAATCTCCTTTGTAGACTGAGTGGCATTCTTCTAGTATTCTACCAGTGAACAGAAACCTACCACCTGTGTTACTTATGACTGAGCCTTTGTGATTGTTCTATTTTGTATCACTACAAACTATTACACCCATGTATTTGTATGAGGCGAGTTGATTGATTCCATTTGTGACTCATTGATTTTAGTCATAAAATACTGCATTTTTTTTCATTATGAGAAGCACATAATTTTATATTTCTGAGTATTTAAAGCAAGTTGTCAATCTTTGCACCACTTCTAAATTTTATCAAGATCTGACTGAATATTAGTGCAGCTTTATTCACAAGTTACTTCATTATAGATAACTGCATCATCTGCAAAAATTCAAAAATTACTATTAATAATCCTAGTACACTTCCCTGCAGCACATCTGAAGTTACTTATGTATCTATCGATGACTCTCCATCCAAGATGACATACTGGATCCCTCCTATGAAGAAGTCTGCATTCCATTCACAAAATTTCATTTGATACCCCATATGATTGTACTTTCGATAATAAGCATAGGTGTGGTACTGAGTCAAATGCTTTTCAGTAATTGAGAAATAATGCATCTACATGACTGTCTTGATCCATGGCTTACAGGACGTCATGTGAGAAATGTGTGAATTGGGTTTCATATGTTCAGTGTCTTCAAAATCAATATTTTTTGGTATTGGGGCATTCTGTCGGAGATACCATATTATTTTTGATACCATATTATGTTTGAGCTCTGAATATGTTCTATGATTCTACAGCAAACAGATGTCAAGGATATTGGATAGTAGCTGTGGATCAAGGCAATCAGATAGTATTTCTTGATTTCCGAAAAGCATTTGACTTAATACCACACTTATGCTTACTGTTAAAAGTGCAATCATATGGGTATCAGGGGAAATTTGTTAATGGATTGAGGACTTTTTGGTAGGGAGAATGCACCATGTTATTTTGGATGGAGAGCCATCATCAGATGCAGATCTGCAGATGATGCTTTTTGCAGTTATCTATAATGAGGTACTTCTGAAAGAAGCTGCATTAATTAGTCAGATTGTGATAAGATTTCAAAGTGGTGCAGAGAGAGATTGACAACTTGCTTTAAATGTTTAGAAATGTAAAATTTTGAACTTCACAAAAAAAAACCATAGTATCCTATGACTATAATATCAATCAGTCACTGTTGGAATCAGCCCACTCATACAAATACCTGAGTATAACACATTGTAGGTATATGAAATGGCATGGACATGTTTGTTCAGTCATGGGTAAAGCAGCTGGTTGACTTCAGTTTATTGATAGAATACTGGGGATGTGCATTCGGTCTGCAAAAGAAATTGTTTGCTAATCACTTGTGTGACTGGTCCTAGAATATTGCTCAATTATGTGTGGCCCATACCAGGGTATATTGGACATATACAGAGGAGGACAGCATGCATGGTTACAGGGTTGTTTAATCAATGGGAGAGTATCACAGAAATACTGAGGGAACTGAACTTGAAAACTCTTGGAGATAGACATAAACTATCCCGAGAAAGTCTATTAACTAAGTTTCAAGAACCAGCTTTAAATAATTATTCTCAGAATATACTACAACCTACTGTGTCCCCTTCACATAGGGATCATGAACATAAGATTAAAATACACTCCTGGAAATTGAAATAAGAACACCGTGAATTCATTGTCCCAGGAAGGGGAAACTTTATTGACACATTCCTGGGGTCAGATACATCACATGATCACACAGACAGAACCACAGGCACATAGACACAGGCAACAGAGCATGCACAATGTTGGCACTAGTACAGTGTATATCCACCTTTCGCAGCAATGCAGGCTGCTATTCTCCCATGGAGACGATCATAGAGATGCTGGATGTAGTCCTGTGGAATGGCTTGCCATGCCATTTCCACCTGGCGCCTCAGTTGGACCAGCGTTCGTGCTGGACGTGCAGACCGCGTGAGACGACGCTTCATCCAGTCCCAAACGTGCTCAATGGGGGACAGATCCGGAGATCTTGCTGGCCAGGGTAGTTGACTTACACCTTCTAGAGCACGTTGGGTGGCACGGGATACATGCGGACGTGCATTGTCCTGTTGGAACAGCAAGTTCCCTTGCCGGTCAAGGAATGGTAGAACGATGGGTTCGATGACGGTTTGGATGTACCGTGCACTATTCAGTGTCCCCTCGACGATCACCAGTGGTGTACGGCCAGTGTAGGAGATCGCTCCCCACACCATGATGCCGGGTGTTGGCCCTGTGTGCCTCGGTCGTATGCAGTCCTGATTGTGGCGCTCACCTGCACGGCGCCAAACACACATACGACCATCATTGGCACCAAGGCAGAAGCGACTCTCATCGCTGAAGACGACACGTCTCCATTCGTCCTTCCATTCACGCCTGTCGCGACACCACTGGAGGCGGGCTGCACGATGTTGGGGCGTGAGCGGAAGACGGCCTAACGGTGTGCGGGACCGTAGCCCAGCTTCATGGAGGCGGTTGTGAATGGTCCTCGCCGATACCCCAGGAGCAACAGTGTCCCTAATTTGCTGGGAAGTGGTGGTGCGGTCCCCTACGGCACTGCGTAGGATCCTACGGTCTTGGCGTGCATCCGCGCGTCGCTGCGGTCCGGTCCCAGGTCGACGGGCACGTGCACCTTCTGCCGACCACTGGCGACAACATCGATGTACTGTGGAGACCTCACGCCCCACGTGTTGAGCGATTCGGCGGTACGTCCACCCGGCCTCCCGCATGCCCACTATACGCCCTCGCTCAAAGTCCGTCAACTGCACATATGGTTCACGTCCACACTGTCGCGGCATGCTACCAGTGTTAAAGATTGCGATGGAGCTCCGTATGCCACGGCAAACTGGCTGACACTGACGGCGGTGGTGCACAAATGCTGCGCAGCTAGCGCCATTCGATGGCCAACACCGCGGTTCCTGGTGTGTCCGCTGTGCTGTGCGTGTGATCATTGCTTGTACAGCCCTCTCGCAGTGTCCGGAGCAAGTATGGTGGGTCTGACACACCGGTGTCTATGTGTTCTTTTTTCCATTTCCAGGAGTGTAATTACTGCACATACAGAGCCATTAAAACAGTCGTTCTTTCACACTCCACATGTGAAGGGAACAGAAAGAAACCTTAATAACTAGTGCAGTGGGATGTACTCTATGCTGTGCACCTCATGGTGGTTTACAGAGTAGAGATAAAGGTGTAGTTTGGTGGATCACTCGTGATACCCTTCTTGGAGATGGGCCTGACCTGTGTTTTCTTCCAGTTACTGGGCAACGTACTTTTTGAGGGACCTACAGTAGATTACATTTAAAAGAGGGGCTAATTCAGCCACAAATTGGTATAAAATTTGATAGGAACTGCATTAAATACTGGAGCTTTGTTCAGTTTAGAAATTTCAACTGTTTCTCAATACCACTGGTACTAATATCTGTGTCACTTGATCTTTGCAGTAGTGCAAGAATTAAATTGGTGCAGTAGCTCTGGATTTCTGCTTTGTGAAGGAACATTTAAAAACAGAGTTAAATATTTCTATTTTTGCTTTGCTCTCTTAGGATATTACCACTGCATATTTTTGAATTAACTTGAAGTTTTTGTTATTGACACCATGATCCAACACAAATTTCACACAGAATTGGAATCTTTAGCTTCCATTTGCAATAACTGGAGTCAGTCTTCAATGCCTTATTGTTTTGGTACTCTCATATAAATCTATATCAGCATTGTGTGCTCCAAGTTATTTATAGGGGAGGGTACTTTTTACCAAAGTTAGGCATAGCCTATCTTAGTTTGCATATTTGTGTATTCTGTTCACTCTTGCTTTATTTTGATGACAAAACCACTCTGGAGTTGTAGTGTAGGCAGCACTGAAGGCCCAAATAACAGTTCAGTTCAGATACATCATCAGTGTTCCTTTGCATTCATGTTGCCATAGATTATTCCCCACCACTTGTGTACATTGTTGAAAACCCACAAACTTCACCTTTGTATGTCATAATTACCCACCGTACTTCCTATGTGTTCTGCACTTGAGACTGAACAAATGCTGTGCTCTCACTACACAAATCCAGAACATTTGCCATCTTACAGCTCTGAGGAGTGCTTGTATCAGTCTACCTTAGTAAACATTGGCACTACTACAGCTGGTGCAGCTTGTCAGCATTTGTGAAACCATCATATATAAGGATTAGTCATAAAGTTTTAATTAAGACCTAGAAAATTCCAGCTGAATCCATGGAACTAGGTGATGGTCTTAGGGTCATTCCATGTCAAATCAACCAATTGTACTCCATGATTTGAACCATGACCCCTCAGATTTGGATGAATTATTTTTTTCAGGTAATGTACCGACTAACACTAGTTGAAATTTGAGTTTCAATGGTTAAAAAAAAAACCTCTGTTTTTGATCAATCAATGATTGTTTTAAAATGCTGTAGCTCAAAAACTATATAACCTAGAGAGCTCAAACTTGCACCATTGTTTTCCTCTAAAAATTCACTTCCATTTGATATGTAACATGACTATGCTACCTAAATCTGAAAATGTTAAACTATTCCAAAAAAACATTTTTTGAAATTTCCAAAATACATACCCTCAGATTTCTTTATAAAAATTATATGTGTTGTCCAGTCTTAACTGACTACATGCATGCAAAATTTCAAGATGGGATCTCAATGGGTTCTTGTATAAAATAATATTTTACTACCGCAATACACACTAGTGAGGCGAAAAGCAGACTATTTGTAGGCTATGAATACTAAGGTAGGCCTATGTAATTCTAACAAAATTAAATTATTATGTTAGCCTTTTTATGCAACATTACCGTCTTATTGTTTGTTAATTCATTAAATGATATAGTGTTGTTTTAATTTAATGTTCATGATTCTTTTAACTATGCGTCAGAAGAAAGTGAACACATTTTAATTGGTAATATACGTGCTACAAGTTAAAATTTTGAATAAAGCCACTCACCTTCATCCTTAGTTGTAAATGGCAGAGATAATCTTTTTCTTGGTTTTCCAGTGTTATTTGTAATCATTTACAAGTTCCTTATATCAGAAATTGACATATAAGTAATTTCACTTGGGAAAAAGATTAACTTGTTGATATCTGCATGGATAGAACTGTATTTCTAATACCAATTGGTATTTACAAAGTTAATACACATGGTATTTATACAACTTAGTGTTTAGTGAGGGTAGGTGTAACATAATTTAAATGTGCTTCTTTTATTATCTTTAAGATATTTTTCCAAAGCAAGAGAAGACAACTTCATTTCTTAGAACTTATAAAGTGTAGGTTATTCCTGTAGCTGTTGCGGGATTCGCTGTTTGTGAAAGAGTATTTCCTGGGACATCTAATATGTCTCTTGGTTGTTGATAGTAAAAAGGCTGGGCTGGACCCTTTGGGTGTAAAAAATTTATTCGGTACATGTCATTGTATTTTTCTTCAATGCATCCTAGCCACCTAGAGTTGTCATATGCTACTGTCACAAAACCAGCAGTAATATTTTCCATATGTGACGGTGTTATTTGGTTCAGTGTTGTCACATATTCAAGAGACTCATCCAGACTAAAATGATAAGGCTTGAAAGTAATTTGACTCTGTGCAGGATTTATATGAGTGAAACTTTTGTGTTCCCACAATCGCTTTTGAGTCACTAAACCGAGGAAGTAAGTATTCTTTGGTCAGTTCATAGTCTTCTGTTGTGCAATATTCAAAGTCAATGTTTTTTATCTTTTCCATGGCAAATACATAAAGTGATTTGTGTATTAAGATTTGTTGGTCATATGGCCTTTGTAAGCTGGCTTTAGCAGCTAGCCGCTTAACAGTTCCACCAAGACCATCGCATGCGCTCTTGCCATGGGATGTTGCAAACACCTCCTACTTTGCCTCAACTTCAAAATCAGTTTTATGCAAACACAAATTAAGGAAGTTTTTCTTATTTTTATATTACGCAGTGCTGCCATCAAGAAAGTAAGTAATCTTTTTGTTGTGACTCACCGATCATTTAAAGTGCCGCCGCGCAATTACGCACGTCCTCTACGTGCGGCGCTGTCTGCCTGGCAGCCATGCAGCAGCGGCGCCACCTAAGCGGCCAGCCGAGCAGCGGCCGCTAGACTGAGACTCAGTGCTTATCTGAACGCTAACGTGTTCACATGTCAACTTACTCTGTGACATATATGTGTTGTGTCGTTTCTAAATATACTTGTTAAACTAGAAGTTCTAATAATTGGCGACGAGGTAGTGGATTTTTCCTTTTCACCGTTGACTCACAGGGTTCCATGGCTACTGTCGAGCAACTCTTGCAGAATCTCCTTGAACAGCAAACGCTTCTAACGGCGGCGATTCGCGATTTCGTCGCGGCGTCAAATGCGGGCCGTTTCTCGTCGTTGGCTGTACCGCCTTTTCCTCCTTACGACGAGACGGCAGAAGACTGGTCGGATTATGAAAAACGTCTTCGACAGCTCTTCTTGGCATTTTATGTCTCGGACGAACAAGCATGTAAGTCTCTGTTCCTTTCCTGGATTTCGCCTCAAATGTATCAGTTGTTGTCGCAATTGGCCCCTTTGAAGGATCCTGCGTCTTTGTCCTTTGCTGAAATGTGTTCCCTTCTGTCGGTCTATTTTCAAAAGCAGACGCATGTGGTAGCCTCTCGTGTTGCCTTTTATCGTTGTCACAAACAACCCAATCAATCCTATCGCGCTTGGGCTGCTGAACTTCACGGCCTCAGTCGAAAGTGTCACTTTGTTACTGATGTTCACAACGAATCTTATGCCGATTCCATGGTACGGGATGCTATTATCCGGTCGGCGCCCGACAAAGAAGTTCGGCAACGTGCCCTTCAGTTGGCGAATCCGACTTTAGATGAAGTTCTCTCCATTGCGCAGTCTTTTGAAATTTCTCGCGCCGCTGGGGCACAAATAGAAGCGTGGGGTGACGTCGGGGAAATACAACCTCTGTGCGCTGTTGACGACGCGCGCGGCGCGTCCCCGCCGGCCGACGTGGCCGCAGTGCGCTCCCACGCGCAGCCTCGGCCAAGCCGTAAACAAACCCCTAAGAAACTGCAGCAAAATCCCCGGCAACTTCCTTCATGTCCAAGGTGTTTTACAAAACATTCACGCGAGGATTGTCCACAACATTGGGCTGTGTGTCACAACTGCAAAAAGAAAGGTCATGTGTCTTCCGTTTGCAAGTCCGACCGCATACATGATGTTCAGGAACATGACGCTGATTCTGATTCTGTGTTGTCTGTCAATTGCACTTCTTCCCTTTCAGGGAAGTTATTCCTCACTGTCCAAATCCTTGGTCGAGATGTTCGCATGCAAGTGGATACCGGTTCTGCCGCCACTATCATTAATTCTCAGACGTATCTTCAGCTGGGTTCTCCACTCCTGTCCCCTGTCACTCGGCAATTACGGACGTACAATAAACAGAAGATTTCTCTCTTGGGACAGTTTAATGCGGAGGTATCTTACAAATCCGTCGTTCGCACTGTTCCCATATTTGTGGTCGACCAGGGCAACGCAGAAAATCTTTTTGGTTTCGATGCCTTCCGCGTTTTTGGGTTCTCCATAGATGACTCTGTCAATATTGTCTCTGACACTATTCCCTATGCTCAACTGGATTCATTGTCGACGACCTTTTCGTCCATTTTTTCTCCTGGGTTAGGCCGTGCACACGACTTTGAAGCTCATATCACGCTCAAACCCACTGCTCGGCCTAAGTTTTTTCGGGCTCGGCCCATTCCTGTGGCCCTTCGTGATCGGGTCAAACAGGAGTTGGATCGTCTCACTACTTCAGGGGTCTTGCTTCCTGTCACTTCCAGTGAGTGGTCCTCTCCTGTCGTTGTAGTTGCCAAGCCCAATGGTTCTATTCGTCTCTGTGGCGATTTCAAAGCCACGGTAAATGCTCAGTGCCTCATCGACACTTACCCTATGCCCCGTCCTGAAGAACTGTTCACTAAACTCGCTGGAGGGCAGTATTTTTCTAAAATTGACCTGTCAGAAGCTTATCATCAACTTCCTCTCGACGCTGCTTCCCGGCAGTTTCTGGTTCTTAACACGCCTTTCGGCCTCTATCAATACCAACGCTTGCCATTCGGGGTTGCTAGCGCCCCTGCTCTCTTTCAGCGATTCTTGGAACAATTATTGCTCCCTGTTTCTGGGTGTATCAATTACATGGACGACATTGTTGTCACGGGCTCCACCACTGACGAACATCTTCAAAATCTCCACACACTTTTTAATGTCTTACAGACTGCAGGTCTTAAGTGTAATCTTCAGAAATCGCAATTTTTTCAGGCATCTATCACGTACTTGGGGTTTCAACTCTCTCGGGAGGGTATTCGTCCGCTTCAACAAACTGTCGCTGCGATCGATGCCCTTCCTCACCCTACGTCTGTTAAGGAACTGCAGGCCTTCTTGGGGAAAATCGCCTACTATCACAAGTTTTTACCGTCTGCTGCGTCGGTGGCTCAGCCGTTGCATCGCCTGTTGCATAAAAACGTGCCTTTTCACTGGTCCGCATCATGTGACGCAGCTTTCCAGAAATTGAAGACTATGCTGATACAGGCCCCGTGCCTAGCTACTTATCGACCTGGCCAACATCTTGTCCTTGCTACAGACGCCTCTCAATACGGGGTTGGGGCAGTCCTTGCGCACCGTTTTTCTGACGGTTCGGAACAACCCATTGCTTATGCCTCCAAAACGCTCACGGATGCCCAACAAAAGTATTCTCAGATTGAGAAAGAAGCTTTGGCCATCATTTATGCTCTTCATAAGTTTGGTGTTTTTCTCTATGGCACAAAATTTCATCTTGTTACGGATCACAAACCACTTGTTTCCTTGTTTCACCCATCAACGTCACTTCCCGACAAGGCTGCACACCGCCTCCAGCGTTGGGCTCTTTACTTGTCCCGTTTCAACTATGAGATTCATTTCCGGCCAACGGCTCAACATGCGAATGCTGATGCTTTGTCTCGCCTCCCCATGGGCCCTGATCAGGCATTCGATAGGGATGAGCTTTTGTGTTTCCACCTGGATGTGGCCGAGCAGCGGGTTGTGGACGGGTTCCCCATCACTGGGGACAGGCTGGCGGCTGCTACGGGTTCTGACCCTACCCTCTCCCGGGTTTTACGTTGTATTCAGACGGGTTGGCCTGATCGCCCGTCCGCTAAGACTTCTGATCCGTTGCGGAACTACTACCCTTTGCGCTACCGCCTCACGGCTAGGGATGGGGTTATCCTCCTCTCCACTGACAATGTTTCGCCGCGTGTTGTGGTCCCCGCGTCTTTGCGTGTTTCGGTCTTGCGCCTCCTTCACCAGGGGCACTGGGGTGTGTCGCGCACCAAATCTCTGGCGCGCCGTCATGTGTACTGGCCTGGCATCGACTCTGAAATCGTACACATGGTCGCTGCCTGCGGCCCTTGTGCGTCACAGGCCGCTGCCCCGAAGTCATCTTTGTCACCGTGGCCTTCGCCTGAGAAGCCCTGGGAGCGCATTCATGCTGATTTTGCGGGACCCTTTTTAGGTACTTATTGGCTCCTCGTAATTGACGCCTACTCTAACTTTCCTTTCATTGTCCGTTGCACGTCACCTACCACCGCGGCAACCACCAGTGCTCTCGCCCGCATTTTTTCTTTGGAAGGCCTCCCCTCTACTCTTGTTACTGATAATGGTCCGCAATTTGCCTCTTCTGACTTTGCGGATTTTTGTGCTCATCACGGTGTTACGCATGTCACGGCCCTGCCGTTCCATCCACAATCCAACGGTGAGGCTGAACGACTGGTCCGCACGTTTAAGGCTCAAATGCGGAAACTTCTGACTTCTTCTGCTGCTGATGAGGCGCTTCTCCAGTTCCTGGCGTCTTACCGTTTCACCCCCATGGGCGATCACAGCCCGGCTGAGCTCTTACATGGCCGACAGCCCCGCACTCTACTTCATCTTCTGCGGCCTCCCACCTCCCGGCCGCGGGTGCCGTCGCTTGGCCGGTTCACCGCCGACGACCTCGTCTGGGTACGGGGATATGGCAGGTGGCCAAAATGGAGCCCGGGCCGCATCTTAAGACACCGTGGCCGACGCCTGTATGAAATCCAGACGGACACAGGTGTTGCAGTGCGTCATTCGGACCAGCTTCGGCCTCGGGTGCCAACAACACCTGTTCCGAATGCCACCACTCCACCCTTGACTCTCCCTGATGCTCGGGATCTTGGCACATCTCTATACTCACAACGCCGCCCTCTACCCGTCATCGCGATGCCAGCACCAGAACGGATGCCACCAGACGACGTGCCCATGCGGGAACCGGAGGACCAACCAGTGTCAGAGTACATCTGCTCGCCTCCTCCTCCAACAGACGCTGACGCATCGCCCATGTCTCCTGTCATATCAACTGGACTTGCCGCAACGGGCAGATTGGTGCGTGGGGCCCCAGCAGATTCGACCCCTACGTCTCCTGTCATCTCGACCCGTTATCATCGGGGACACTTCCGTCCGTACGGGAAGCCTCCTCCTCGAGACTTTACGTCGAGTCACACAACGCCTATGGACGTCAGCCATCTCCAGGACACTTCCATCAAGACCAGTGCAACAATTTCAAAGGGGGGAAAAGTGTTGTGACTCGCCGATCATTTAAAGTGCCGCCGCGCAATTACGCACGTCCTCTACGTGCGGCGCTGTCTGCCTGCCAGCCATGCAGCAGCGGCGCCACCTAAGCGGCCAGCCGAGCAGCGGCCGCTAGACTGAGACTCAGTGCTTATCTGAACGCTAACGTGTTCACATGTCAACTTACTCTGTGACATATATGTGTTGTGTCGTTTCTAAATATACTTGTTAAACTAGAAGTTCTAACACTTTTTAAGTGCAAAAGGCAAGTTTTGCTTTATGCTTTTCTAGCAGTTTTTTTTGGAATACATAGAAAGTGACTGCATTATGTTTCAGGCAATCTGATATGAAGACATACTGCAGATGTTTTAGTTTTCCCTCCCATTTATAATATATGATGAAAGGATGCAGTGTAGCTTCCCCGCTACATCAAGGTAGTGGGGTAGTGGTCAAAAGTAGAGCCTCGACCCTATATGAAAATCTCACTTTTTTTATAATAAAAAGTGAATGTTGTACAAAATCGTAAGATTATTATTTTTTTATATATTTTATTCTCACATTAAAATATCATTTAATGAATTAACAAACAAGAAGAGGGTAATGTTGCATAAAAAGGCTAACATAATAATTTAAGTTTATTAGAATTACATAGGCCTACCTTAGTATTCATAGTGTAGAAATAGTCTGCTTTTCACCTCACTAGTGTGTATTGCGGTAGTAAAATATTGTTTTATACAAGAATCCATTGAGATTTTGCTTGCATGTAGCCAGTTAGACTGGATAACACATACAATTTTTATAAAAAAATCTGATGGTACATATTTTGGAAATTTCAAAAAATTTTTTTTTGGAATAGTTTAAAATTTTCAGATTTAGGTAGCATAGTCATGTTACATATCAAATTGAAGTGAATTTATAGAGGAAAACAATGGTGCAAGTTTGAGCTCTCTAGGTTGTATAGTTTTTGAGCTACAGCATTTTAAAACAATCATTGATTGATCAAAAATGGAGGTTTTTTTATTTTTAAACCCTTGAAACTCACAAACCAAAGGTCAGAAAAATTTGAAATTTGAAATTTCAACTAGTGTTAGTGGATACATTACCTGAAAAAAAAAAAAATTCATCCATATCTGAGATATCAAGGTTCAGACTGTTAGTTGATTTGAGATGGAATGAGCCCTTAGTCATAACATATTTTTCCCAGCAGTGGATGACTTGCCAGATGATGGCTGCAGAAGTCTTCATTTTGACTTTTCAGGAAACTTTCCACCTGGAAAATTTACTCCTCATCATTTGCAAAAGCCTTCCACACAATGGTTTCTGCACACAATAGTTGTCAAAAATGTCACTGGGTGCTATGCCAGGAGAATAGGGGGATGAAGTACCATTTGTTAACCCAAAGAAGCAGCATTTATTACTGTGTTCAGTGCAGAAACAGCAGGGGCATCATTGTGGGTAAAGACGTCTCCTCGGACAGCTTTCCATGACTCTTCATCTTGACAGCTTCATGTAACCTCATCAGGAGAGTTCTGTAGTAAACTCCCATGATTTTTGCCATTTCTCAGATTAATCAGTTAGCATCAGACCATAGTACTCCCAAAAAATACTCAGTGGCACTGTTGCGTCTTCGCCTGTTTCTGCAGTGGAGCATCCACTGCTTGCTTTGCTTCTTTGTCTCGGGTCATAGTAGTTAACCCAGCCCTCATCCATAGTCAGTGAGTGGCTAAAGAAGTCATCCTCATTGGCCTGACACAGCAACATTTCCACTGTTGCCTCAGTTTGACAGACTTTTTGATCAGTTTGGCAGCCTTTTTGAAGAGTTGTACAAAGTATTAAAAATTGATCCATGTGTAATTTTCACTTCTCACACTAATGTGTCAATTATGATACACAATTGTTCGAGCACCAGGGTCTCGACTTCTCTTGAGATTCCCTGTCATGGTTCTTCATGGCGAAAGGTCTACCACTTCATTCTTCATTATTCAAACTTGTTTTATTACACCAGAAGCATCTGCATCAAAATGATGGTGCACTGTTGCCGTATACTTACAACAACTCTGGATGGATTGTTGCCGTATCGTACTCCTTCAAATGCAGAAAATGAATTACCGCATGATACTCAACTCAATCAACTGGTTGTGCCTCCAGTGCTGTGCTACTGTACTGTGGCAGGGTTTTTAATATGTATTTTGACTGCAGACCCATACCTACAAATGAACAAACAAAATAATAATCACACAACTTTTTTTTAGTTCATAATTAATTTTTTTCGGTCAAGTGAGTACGTAACTCATCTTGCGGTAATAAGACTCCAATTTTAAACTAGTATGTGTGCTTCCAGGAGCTATGGCCGCTGCCTGCCGAGCGTGAGGTCATCAGGCACCGCCACCTGCAGTCACCCCTGACTTTTCGCTACTTCAGCAGCAGTCCGCCCTCAGCCAGCTTGCGTTCCCTCCTTTCACCTACACTCGACACCAGGAGGCTACCCCATCGCTGGCACTAACACTTCATTGTGTGTGTTTGTGTATATGGTAGAGGATTCAAGATTAAGGACATGACATTTTGATTTGTAATCAGCAAGTTTGAGACTTGATATTGTTTGTGAGATCTGAAAGTGGAATGTGTAAAACTTAAGCTCTCTTCAGAAATATCATTGGTACTGATTCTCTGACTTGCAGCTTAGAACTGTAATTATATATGTTTTGAAAATAAATTGTACTATTTTTTAAAAGAATGACGTGTCAATGCAGTGATGTGAACATCTGCATAAGAAGGAAACCCATTTACAGATTCAATGATGAAGGTTTAGGTCCCAAGATCAGGAGAGACGGCTTTCCATCCAGCTAATTTCTTTTAGAGATCTGATTCATTAATGTGTGTATATAAGTTTACTATATTTGTTGTAATCTTATATTCCATCTTAATATGAAAGCAAATTTTGTGTATCCACTGATATGGTAATCATAGTACCAAATTAGTTTGTAAGTGTGTAAATATTATTTCAAAAAAATTAAGGAAGTTTTAAATTAGTTATTGCTGTCTTGCACAGAGAAAGAAGCAGTCAACATTTTCTTTCCAACCTGTAACATATCTTGGGCAGTTTTATATGAAAAATAGGTTAATTTGAGATTGCAAAGTAAAATTACGTATTCATATGCAGAACATGGTACATATTCTTGCCACTGATTTTCACCTTTTTTCTAAATTTTTCCTTAAGGAATTGTAGCAACAATTGTGTTCTGATCTATTTCTCCTTTAAAGTACGATTTAATTAGGAGCAAATTTAAAAATTTGTTAGTCATTCTTTAATTCAATTATCACCATTACAAGTAAAGATGTCAAGACAGCAACATGCATAATATTTTCATTACATGAATTTAAAATGTCTGAAGTGTGATTGCAAATGCTGACTGGAAATGAAGAGTATGTATCTGCTTTTGTAAAGTTTGTATGTACATATATAAATGTTACAGGATGAGTAGAATGGCCTGGTGTGTGACATAGTTCTTTCTCATGTAAATAATTACACATAGAGGCTTTTCTTGGAGTAACAGGGAACAAACACATTGCAAAAATGTAGTAGTGTCTTCATGTCACTGAGTGTGTTAAAATGAACCTTTAACTTCTAATGGCATTGAAAATTATTTTGTGTGATCAAAAGACAGAAAAGATTAAGTAGCAGTTAATTCGCAAGAATAATTTAATATTTTTTTTAATATTGCACCAGAAACCCCACAATTTTTATCATTTTAATTCCTTTGCTATGATCTGTAAACATTCATCATTTATTTGAATGAATTTCATTGACTAGTATATACATTTTCAATTAACAGTTTAAAAAATGATGTATTATGTGTTAATTTCAAAATTTAATTTAGTTCAGTGATGATCTGCAGGATACCTACATCTATTTTTACATAAAGTATTTATTTTATGTGATGTGTATTCAGGCAACCATTGTAGTTAGAAGTAGAAATTATGCAGTGTTATAAAAAATACTATAATCTTGTTATTAATGTCACGTTATACTTCCTCATACTATACAAAGTTCAGCACAAATTAAGAAATTTATTTCTCAAAAAACAATATAAGTTGACTATAGACTGAAATAAGTTGATTAATGATTCTGTGCATTCTAGTGGAGAATACTGCACACAAACACACATCTAGTACTTTCAGAAGTTTCAAAACTCTGTATTTCATAACTGTTGGAAAGTGTTACTTATCAAACATCAATTAAAAACAGCTTAATAAAAGTCTTCGAGAATATTCACATGAATAGGAATTTATGACATCTTGTTTTAAAAAAAATAGAGCATTCATGAACTCCCATTTATTTTGCCAAAAATGTGAGTCTGTTAACTTGCATACTTGAATGTGAGTGACAGTAGTAATGAATCTTTGGCAAGTTTAAAAGTACACTGTGGTGACTTCATTTTGATTGTTCTTAGTTTAAGTACATCAATGATAGCTCTTTATTCATGCCCAGAGACCTGTTTATATTACCCAAAGACAATATGGTACACAATGACACATATAATAACGTCTACAAGATGACCAGTGTATTAGAAAGATCCAATGATAGGCTCAAATTTCAGTTGTTCACTACATACTGCTCTGTAATTGCTGCATCTGGCAGTATTGCTGATTTTTATTACTTTTCAAAATTTTTATGTATATATCAGTGTATGCAAAATTTGCATAAGCACATAGGAATGGCTGCCATGCCTTGTCTGTGTTATGTTTTGTACTTTCCAGGGCAGCAGGCTTGGCTGTTGTGTAATATAATGATGGAACTTTATGAAGGACTTCTAAAGTGTGACCACTACATCAGACATGGTTAATATTCTTTGTAAAAGACTTGCTATACTCATTGTCATTTTCTCATAGTAAAAAATATGTGTATAAAACTGTTATTTATTTTACATAATGCTATGACAACTAAAAAATTAATGTATGTATTGCAATCAGATTTAGAAAATGTTTGTGTATTGTGTGATGTCAATGCTTTCATAGAAAGTGGTTTGCTAAAACTGCTGAATTCTGCAGTCAGACAGAATTTTGCACATTCCAAGTCTTAGTCCATTTAATCCTAATGAACAGAAATGTCCTGCTCTGGCATTTTGACATGATTAGCATACTGGCTTCTGAACAAAAGTAATATTTGATAAAAGGTTAATTGTCACCTCACTTTTTTTTTACTGTGAAGCTGGTAAACTCTTGGGACTTTATTGTTACAACACAAAAAAAGTAGTTTCGTTAAACATCAGAACATGCATAAAGCAGCTTGAAGCATCATGTAAGCTTTCTATTTAATATTCATTTAAGGAAAACAAACTGTTTCTCATGTAATAAGAGCAGATATAAACAAGACTGAGATTATTAAAGGTGGACACACCAATCAATATAGATGGAAAAATTGTTCCATTTCTATTGAGAAGGGCCTGTACCTAGCCTCAGTTTTGCATTTAATACAGTGTATAGATTTTGCATTTCATGATGCAAGCAGAAAATAAGATATTTATAAATGCGTTTACTTTACAACTTTACAGAGATAACAACATTACTGCATGCTTGTTTCAAATACTGCCCTCACCATATTTAAGAGGTGTGGTTTGTAAACTATTTTCCTTTAGATTTAGTCATCTTTGTAAATTGTTTCAAGTTTTCATTTCTTATGAGTAACAAACAGGTACAGTTTTTAAAATTATGATACAGCCACATTATTAATTTGGAATGTTTATTTGACATTTCATGGGTAAATGTTTCTTATGTTTTGCATCTGTGAATGCGAGAGTACTGTATTATGTACAGTCTCATAGGCCGTCAACCTGTAAGAATATTTTTCACGTGTTTTATAGTTGGTGCTCCAATCTTTATTTGTTTTATTTTATAAGAATACACTGTATTTTGGAAGAGAGTTTTTTGTTACGTTGGTTACATAATTCAGTTATCTTGAACTCCCTTTTTTGGATTATGGAAAAAGAAATTTCAGCGACTCTTCCCATTGTTTGTGCAATTACTTACTTGAGGGGGGGGGGGGGGATACAGATTCATCCATGTACTTCCCTACACAGTCGAAAGACAACCAGCAATGAATACTAGATACTTGTGTTACAACAATACTTGTAGGATAGTAGTTCACAGGATAACAAACAACTTCATATATGTTTAGGTATGGGTGGTAACTGTTTTTCCTGCTGTAATCTGAAGTAACAGATGCACACAGGTACAGCTGTTTTGAAATGATGTGTTAATATGTGTATTCATATAATGATTAGCAGTTTTGGATTGGAACTTACTGCTGTCATCCTGTTTTTTCTTTTGAGGTATCCATTTATTTCAGTGTCATATCACCATTACAATTAAGAAAACGTTGCTTCCCTATTACCTGAACATGGTTACCAACTTACTTCTTTTCAAATGGTAGCACAAAATTGAAGCATGCAGTACTGGAACTGTAATGCCACAACCTCTTACCAAACTATGCAATTTTAACAATTTGACAATATTATGAAATGGATAGTTACTACTCACCATACAGCAGAGATGCTGAGTCACAGATACGTACAACAAAAATACTGTCAAACAAAGCTTTCGGCCAAATAGGCCTCTAAATAGGCCTTCACGAGAATAGATAAAAAGTGCGTGTGCACACACACACACACACACACACACACACACACACACACACACAAACTAACAAACAAACAAACACATGAGCACAATCTCTGGCTGCCAAGGCCAAAACCTCTGTGGTCATGCATGCATGAGCTGCATTTGTGTGTGTGTGTGTGTGTGTGTGTGTGTGTGTGTGTTCTGTCTATTTTGATGAAGGTCTATTTGGCTGAAAACATTTGTTTGACAGTCATTTTTTGTGCCAATCTCTGACTCAGCATCTCTGCTATAAGGTGAGTAGCAACTATCCTTTTCATAATACTGTCATTATTCCATTCTGGATTTTACATTGTTGAGTTTTAACAGTTTCATGGATATATGTTTTCCTTTTTGTGTAAATTGTTAGAGGTTACGCATTCCAGTGTACACTTTTACTGAGTATTTAGAAAAGCATTGTTATTCCTGATACACAACACTGATTAATTATAGTCGGTGGGAGTTAGAGGGGAGGGGGTGTAACTGATGGAATTTGTAGCAAGAGAGAAAATTTTTCTACTGTTGGACTTAATTTCTGGTGAGAAATCAAATGTAAGATTGTCAAGTCACAAACCCAAATTATTTTGAAAATGCAAATAAAATAAAGTCTGTTAAATGTGCCACACCTACAGTTCGCAACATCTTAAAATCAGCACTGATCTATCTCTCCTGCAATTTTAATAGATTTGATGTATCCTGTAATGTGTGTGGCAACAGAAGATAATTTGTCTCAACAGACACTAATCGTAAATTTGTTTCTATGAAACACAGACACAGATTTCATCAGCTGCTTCATAAAAGGACTCTGCTCGGATAAAGTGTAAAGCATATTTCCATTTAGGAAAATGACCACATGAATGAAATATGATTTATTTAAACAGTAAAATAGATCACTGGATAATACTGTGCACATGCTCACAGTACAATGAATAACAACAATGATAAAAATGTTTCATGTTGTACAGTGTACATGATAAGACATGACAGGCAATTGCAGTAATATGGTGATAAGGGAGACAAGACTTTAGATGTATGAGTCATCATAGAAACCAAATAATCTGCTGCTTAAACATATATTTTCCAAATAAATTACTATAAAATGTCCTATAGGAAATATTATTTTGTTTTTCTTCTACTGTCCTCAAAAATGTGTACGGTAAAACATTTTTGTTAAACTATATTTTCCCTCAGACTCCGAGCCATTAAAACAGCATATAAATATTATAAGGGTAACTATACCACAAACATTCTTATATATGTTGAACAGAAAACAGTATGCTAATGTGAAGTAATTATCTTACTTTAGATGTGTCATAGACTGCAAATATGAATGAGTTCATCCTTGCTTGCAGTAATTGTGTCAGTCTGCAGAATATGAGTGTAAAATAAAATCTACAGTTGGTGTTAATTTTGTGTTTTAGAATCATGAACATCTTTATTGCATCTGTTATAATGGTGAAAATGTACTTCACATTTCATCTAATGATAGCTTTGGGTAAATGTTATACAAACCCACATGTAAATTGCTTGTCTGTTCACAAGTGAAAGAAATGATATAAAAGTCATTACAATAAAAGGAATATCTTTACACAAAATTTTTTCATTGAATTTTAGATATCTTCAGGAGCTACAATGTAAAAGAAATGGGTAATGAAAAGTATGGTAAGAAGTTATGACTCCACACCAAGGGTAGTTTAATTTCTTTATGAAGATCACTTCATTGAGTGTGCAACTAACAGTACACGACTTGCACATGAGATATGTAAGTTCCAGTTGACACACCAAGCATAGTCAAAAATTACAGTGTTATTAAAGTAGTATGGTAATGGAAAATCCTATGCTTTATACAAGGAGGTGCTGAGAAGTAATTCATACAATATATTCTAGGACTAAATTAAAAAGTAGCGGAGACAGGGCATCTCCCTACTTAAGTCTGTTCTTTATTACAAATTCTTCTGGCTCCAATTTCCCCATGCGTACTCTACCTTTTGTGTTTTCCAAACTTACTTCTATAAGTCTAACATACTTCTTTGGTATTCCAAGTTCCAAAAGAATTCTGTACAATTATGATTGCAATACTGAATCGTATGCTTTTGTAAAATCTATGAAAAGATTATGAACTTGTTTTTGTATTCCCATTTCTTTTCCAAAATTTGACGCAGGGTGAATATTTGGTCTACAGTTGATCTGCTCCTCCAAATGCCAGCTTGGTAATCCCTCACAATTTCATCTTCATATGGTGTAAGCCTGCTTAGCAGAATATTCGAGAAAATTTTGGAACATACTGGTAATAGCGGTATCCCTCTATAATTACTACAGTCCATTTTGTCGCCCTTCTTAAAAATTGGGATCAGAATCGACTCCTGTCACTCTTCAGGTATCATCTCTGAGTTCCATATTTTAGTTATCACTTTGTGAACTTTCTGTCCCCCATTTTTAACTAATTCTGCAGTTGTGCAATCTGATCCTGGTGCTTTATGGTTTTTCAATTTGTTGATTGCATCTCTTACTTCCTTTAGCGTTGGCTCAGGTAACTGGGGTTCTGCTGTATGTATTTCATACGCCTGCTCATTTCCTGCTTCCTGGAGTACATTTAATAGATGCTCAAAATACGCCCTCCATTTACTTAATACAGCACTGGGGTCTGTTAGTATTCTCCCGGCATCCCCTCGAAGTGCATTTGTCCTAGCCTTGAACCCCTTCCTATACCCATTTATGTCTAGGTAAAGTTCCCTAATGTTTTTTGTTTTACTGTTTGTTTCCATTTTTTTAATTTGGATGTTCAAATAATCCCTCTTCTTTGCCCGTAGCCTACAACCAACTTCCCTTCTGATGTTCAAGAACTCCTCTCGTTTTCTGTCTCCCATTCTATCCCAATCTAATTTCACTTTTCTCCTTTCCTCTACCAATTTCTTGCATTCCTCATCAAACTACGGTTTCCTCCTGTTCTTCTTAATTGTACCTTTTGTGACCTTCGCTGCCTCCTTGATGTTATTCCTCACAGTGATCCACTGTTTATTTACATCCTCGTCTTGATCTTCGTGTGTCCTGAGAGTATCAAACCTATTTGAAATTTCTATCATGTGCCTTCTTCCAAAGTTTTCATCATTTAGCTTGTCAGTGTCGAACCTAACAAGTTCTGCATTGTGACACCTTGATGTTGCTGTAGCTAACCATTGGTGAACTTTGGCAACTACAAGAAAATGATCAGAATCACAGTTTGCTCCCCTGAAAGTCCTAACATTTTCTGTACTAGTGTGCTATCTCCAATCTACAAGAACATGATCAATTTGGTTTCAGGTGTGTCCATCCGGAGAGATCCAAGTTGCTTTATGAATGTCCTTCCATTTGAAATATGTGCTCTCAACAATAATGTCTTTTGAAACAGCAAAATTAACCACCCTTGTGCCATTATCATTCAAAATGTTATGCAAACTTTCTTTCCCAATTGTAGGCCGGAATGCTTCCTCCTTCCCTATCTTAGCATTAAAATCACCTATGATTAATTTTGTATCGTACGAGGAGAACTCATCCCACAGTTGATCTAGTTCTTCATAAAAGCCGTCTTTAACAACCTCTTCAGTGTCCTCAGTTAGTGCATGTACATTAATTACTACTAGTCTATTCCACCTGCCGCACAACACTATAACTGATAGTCGGTCACTAATGAACCTAATATCTCGGATTGCATGAAGCTCTTTTCTCTGTACTGCGAAACCTGTTCCAAAACTGTGATCTTCCGCACCTCCATAGAAAAATGTATAGTCACCCCTCTTTATGCTACCCTCCCCCTGCCACCGAGTTTCTTGAATAGCCGTAATGTCTACATCGTATCTATCTAATTCATCTAATAATGTCTGGAACATTCCTGGCCTGTTCAAGACACACACACACAAAGTTAAATTGTTTAAATCTGCATCCATGCCATGCAAACTACTGTGAAGCACGTGGCAGAGGATACTTAGCATTCTACCATATGTTAGATTTCTTCTCATTTCCATCCCTTATGGGATCAGGAAGAGTGACTACTTTCAAATTCCTCTGTGCATATATAATTATCCTAAACTTGTCTTTATATTCTGTATAGGGTTGATACACTGGCTGATGTATATTTCTATACTCTTCACTTAATATTGGTTCTCAAAAGCTTTGTAAGTAGGTTTTCACAGGATGATTGGTGTCTATCAAGCATCTGTTTATTCAGGTTTTTCAGCATTTTCCTGATGCTCTTCCATCAATTGAACAAATTTTCTAACTATTTATGCTGCCCTTCTTTGAATATGTTCACTATCCCCTGTTAGTCCTAACATGGTTGTTGGCCATGCTGACCCACCTTCGTGAAATTACTGCATTTTCCCAGTATCCTGCCATTGCAATGAAGTCTTCCACCTGCTTTACTTCTTGTAGTAACCCACTGGTTAAATGTGTTAGAGATGTGTAAACAACTTCGATTGTATTCTTGCTGATGTCACTCTGTGGCCCAATAATTTGTATCTCTGGATTTCCACCATGCTGGATTAAAAGCAGAACAGCAACTTGTGTTAACCAATTTGATGTAGAAAACAGTCAAAGTTACGAAGTTTGGTTCTTTTTATTTAACTGATGTCCAGCTTTGGGTATCAGAACCCATTCTCAAACTATCCAAACAGAAAAAAATAATTTATTCTGCGACAGCATGCAAACCATGTTAATATTGTACATACTTGTTTCTAACTCAAGTCTTTCAGTGGCCAGTGGCAGGACAAATATTTTTTGTGTTTTCTGTGAAAGCATGAAAACTGAGTTAATACTGTACAATGTATGTCTAAGTCAAGTTTTTGAGTGACTGCTGGCAGGAGAAAATTGTTTGTCCTGCCAATGATCACTAAAAACTTGACTTAGAGATGGGTATGTGCAGTATTAACATGTATTGTGTGCTATCATGGAATACACAATTTTTTCTGTTTGGATGATTTGAGAATGTGTTCAGATACCTGAAAATGGTCGTCATTTAAATAAAAAGAACAATTTTACAACTACAGCCATATGTTTCCTTGCATTCCTAGTTGTCTTATAACATTGAGAGTTGAACTTTCATGTATTTTGCCATTCTGCCATTCAACTCTTCTATGGATGTGGACATGGCCATGTTGGAATGGTTGTTGGCCATGCTGAGCCACTTTTGTCTGGATTCCTTGTGTCCGAGTTTTCAGATCGGTTTGCCCCTTGATCAGACTGCACAAACAATTTCACAGTACACATCACCCACTACCCTCTGCCCACCCTCACTTTTTTCACATGCGGCCTGTGCCAATAGCTTTATGTAACCAGGTTATAATGGAGCTGGATTTCTTAACATCACTGGGAGTAGTTGGAGGGAGTTCCTTAAGTGAATAGGCTATGCCCTTAGTGATCGTAAAGAAGCTTTCCAGTCAGCTTCGGCCATGTGGTGACTTCCAACGTCACTATTAATACACCGGTAGTCATACGCACTTACCCCTTGCCTTGCCCAGAGGAGTTGCTCACAACGTTGGCTGGGGTAAATTCTTTTCGAAAACTGACTTGGCCAAAGCCTATCTTCAGATACCATTGGACAAGACTTGAAAACAGTTGCTTGTGGTTAATACACCTTTTGGCCTCTATCAATATCAATTGGGTAGCTAATATGCTTGCCATCTTTCAACGTTTTTTTTAGAAAAGACTATGATGGTTGTCCTTCATTGTGATAAATATTTCTTTTTCCATCCATCCAGTGTTTATTTGGGTCATGAAATTTCCCAACAGGGTTGCAATCCATGGAACAAACATACTATCAGAAGTTCATTCCCACAGTGGCTACTGTAGGCGCCCCGGTGGTCCCGGTCGCCTATGGTGGACTGGAAGCCAAGCGGTGATCTCTCCAGTTGTCAGGATGCTAGGAAATGACTGTGGACGTGTCAGAAACGCCAAAGAAACATCATTAATTCATGACACCTTTATCCCTGTCGAGTACAATGTCCCCTGTCAAGTACAATGTGGCCCGCATAACACAGGCTGGATGAGATTGGTGATATCAACGACCTTCCCCGAGTCCTCGCTGACTCTGAACGATGACACCAGCTCCGGGCTGCACCAGGTTTGCTACCGCAGCACCACGTGCTGTGACGTAATGATGGAATGCCCTTACTTCGGCTGCGCGTGGCTGGCGGCGCCCGGCTGGCCAGCCGGCCCAGCGGCAGACAGCAGGGCGCTGCACATAGGAGACTCCGGGTTGGAGTCCTGGCGCTGTCGGCACGAGAAGCGTTCTCGTAGTGCGGAGTGTACTCTATCCCACCCCGTCTTCTTCCCCGCTCCTCCTGGTGGCTCGTCCGCGGTGGACGGGCGGAACGGGCTGCAGTCCCCCAGCGTTGTCGGCTCACCCGGTTGTGACGGCGGATGCACAGGGCCTAGGCCCTGCATGATCTCGATGACGGCTCACTGATGTGGTCAGCATTGGCGGCGATCGAGTGTGCCGCGATGTCTGCTAATCCTGGGTTGATGATTGACAGCGGCAGCAGAGAGGACCAGAGCTGGTACTGTCCCCTCACGTCTGCTGCTGGATGGGCCGCCCTTACTGCAACATCTCCTTAATAAAGATTAACATGTCGATCACTGAGCTGAATGCTACGCAGCATCCCAGTACACATCTAACTGCAAACCTAACTGCTAGTGCCCTGTTGCTATCAAAGCTGGTGTATTTAAAGGAAGCATGAGCGACGTCCTGACGTCATGCTCGTTTGTAATGAACGCATTCGTTCCACTTATACTGCTGATTTATCTGTCGTACTTGCCCCTTAGGTGTTCTTATGACAGAGTTACGTGTTGTTATGGCAGACTTCCGCGAAGCTATGAAATGCAGTACAGCTGACGCTATGCCTCTGTCTTACACTCTACGAAAGTCTCCGTCTAACACAAACCCGCGTGCTCAGCAATTCTCTCTCACCTGTTGTGTGTAACTAGGCCATTGCTCCTGCGTGACGACACATTCCAATACATGTGCAATCCTCTTACCTCTTGGCTAATCTACTGCCTCTGGCTCTCGGCATAGGCAACGAAACTTTGACAATATTCCACATTTCCAACTCTTTACTATTCCGTGACACTACACTACTGTCGCCTGCCCCGTGGCAACTGTTATTTTGGAAAAGTGCTCCCTTTGTTTGGTCTGCAGCCTATGAATGTGCTTTTGTGCAGCTTCAAGACAGTCTTCGATTTGTGCCGAGCCTTGCAACATTTTAACCCAGCAAGCATCTGGTCCAAGACAGGTATGTGTCTACTATGTAGTGGGGGTAGTCTTGGCCCATCGCCAATCAGATGGCTCAAAACAGCCTTTGCATCAAAAACACTCAAATGAGCTTAGCAACATTATTCTCAGGTGGAAAAAGAAGCTCTTGCTATTGTCTGTGTCTTAAAAAACTTTCAGGTGTTCTTGTATGGTGCATATTTTCATTTAATTACTAACCATAAGCCCTTGGTTTAGCCTGTTGGCATCCTTATTGGACAAAGCCGCTCATTGTCTTCAGTGTTCAGCTCTGTTCTTGACCCAGTGCAATTATGAGATTCATTTTTGTCCCATGTCACAACATGCGAATGCACATGCTCTGTCCCCATTGCCTACGGGCCCTGACCCCTTGCTTGACTAGGATATGGAGGTGAGGTACATAGTGGATGGCTTTCAAAATCACAGTTTTTGTATTGCTTCCACTGTTGCAGCAGGTCATATTCATGATACAACATGGGTGATCTGACCATCCACCAGGACAGGCATCAGCCCGACTTTGGAACTTTTGGGCACTGAACAACTGCTCTCCCTTTTGTATGGCATATTCACCTATGGAAGAGTTTACTTGCTGAGCCATGGTTCCGGTAGCTCTGCAGTAGGAGATCCTCCATTTATTACATGAGGGTCAGTGTGGGACCTCTCACACAAAACTGTTGATGCACTGCCATGTGCTTCGGTCGGGGCATCAATCTAAAGGTGGAGCACCTTGTTGTAGCATGCCACAATTGTTGAGGCCAGCAGGCACTGCTGTGCACTGTTTTTTCACCATGGTCGGCTGCTATACAGACTTGGGAAAAAGTCCACATTGATTTCACTGGTCCTTTTTGTAAACACCTTCTGGTTATTGGCAGTTGATGCTTTTTTCTCATTTTTCTTATGCCATTCATTGTCTGACTGTGACAGCAGAAGTGACTGTCAAAGCCCTGTCGAAGACATTTCCCATAGAAGGCTTGCCCTGCACCCCAGTTTTGTACAATGGTCCTCAGTTTGTGGGCAGTCTTTCAAGGACTTTTGCACACACAATGGCATTTGCCACATCGTAGCGTCTCACTTCCATCCACAGTCGAGGTAGAATGCCTTGTCCAGATGTTCAAAATGCAGATGCACAAGTATGTAAGAAATTTCCCAGCTCAGGAGGCTCACATTTTTTTAAGCTGTTACAGAATGTAGTCTATAGTGCCAAAAGTCCTGCCACACACTTGCATGGCTGTCAGCTGCGAAAGCTGCTCAGTCTCTTGCTACTGGGGAGATGCCCCCAGTGGTGTCAATTTTGTCAACATTTGCACCTATCACATCAGTCTGAGCCAGGGCATTTTGATAGTGCCCTCACTGGAGTCCAGATGTTGTCCACAGCCAGCAAAGTTGCCGTGTCTTCATGGTTTGCACCAAAGATCGACTCATAGCATGCCACCAGAACCAATTACGTAGCCTGATGGGCACAGGGACCCCTCCTCAGGCCATGGGGCCGACACCGACACAGTACTTCCAAAGATTCAAAAAGTTTCTCTGTGCCTACACTGACTGCTGTCACCAGGTCTGCTGTACACGCACAACACTCTGCCAGCGACACATGACGTTGATAGCATCTTTCCTCCGGACCCTCAGTTGTTAAATGTGTAGAGGCATATACGCTACTTTCATTGTATTCTTGTTGATATCACTCCATGCTGTGTATTTCCTTGTGTTCCTAGTTAGAATACCTATGACTAAACAATTTTAGATCACCACAAACTGTTAAACTGAAGTATCTGTATGAGTTGACTGATTCCAATTGTGATTCACATTTTAAATTCTTATGATGTGAGTTTGCTGCTCTTATGGATTTTTTAAATAACATCATTTTTCACTTATGGCTGCAGTAGGTTTAATTATGATCTTGCAATTTGGCAGTACACCACCGTCAACCATTTAAAAATATCTGGTGCCACAGCACAGATATAAGTTCTTTTTTTCCATGGCTTAGTCTGTGTTAACTGTATTTTGTTTTGCTAGTAGTTATTGAAGTTGCAGTTATTATGGGTACCATAAAGTTCTGGTCTCTGCTGATAACTATTTGTCAAGCCAAAAATTCATTGCAATTCACATATTGTTTGACATCCTGAAAAATGAGAGGCAATTTTTGGTTTATTCGTGTAGTGGTCAAATTCCTTGTGGACTAATAGCTGTAACTCTGTCTTTTGGACGAATGTGCTCTAAAAACACCCTGAGGGTTACATTGGAAATATACTACCTTGGCTAGACCAAATGTTTCTGATAATTAGCCTTGCAGGTACCACCCTACCAGGAACACCAGATGTGAACCATGCAGTGTAAGACGGAAGCGAGAAAGGTGTCGTGCATTGGTCATACCCATGCAAGAATGCTGACGTCTCCTGATGGGGTTTTCAAGTTCTGCCTTAACATAGCCCATAGATGAACCACGCCGTATCTTACTGAAGAGTGACACAATCTTTACACTAATGTGCATGCCCAACAGGGTGTACACAACCCGGGACAACTGGGAGATCCGGGAAAAACCTGGGAATTTTTTCATCCGGGAGTAAACCGGACAAAACCCAGGAATGTTTTGGAATTCTGAGAATTTTACGTTGTTTTAGTTTTCAGTTAAATTTCTGTAATTTTGACTGGTAAGAAAGGTTACTCTAACAAAGGATATTACTGTATCCTGCTACTGCAGAATAATACTGCAGCATTAAAACATGAACGAGAGAGAAAACGAAAATAAAACTTAAATTGCAAAGGAAATGCGCCATATAAAATAACACAGTGCTCGTACAAGCATCTGCCAACAGCAAAATGTGTCAAAGGCTTTCAGAAGACTATGCACTGCTTCATAACAACAAATTGCCTTCGATGAGTGTGACGTCACAACTGTTTACATTCGAGATTAGACTGATTTAATCAGTTACGTGCGGGCTCATGCACAGTTGAATCACGTTCTGGCTACAGAAATGTATCTGTTGGCTGTGTAAGCAGTAGTAGCAGCAACCAACCACGTGGTACCCGGAAAAATTTTACTGGTACGCTCGAGCTGCCAGATTCACATGTGTGCAGCAGGCCCTGATCTAGTGAGGAGTGGGGGCAAACCGGGGTATCTGAACTGGGCAGCAATTTCGGGGGGAGGGGGAAAATTCATATTCTTGAGGAAAAAGACCTTGTTTCACAAAGCACCTAGCATCCAGCGCACGAAGGTCTATCGATTATTCATATGATTTTGAAACGCACCCCTGCTGGTTTTTGAACACATACTAAGTTGATTTCTGAATGAATTATAAGTTGATTTTTGAATGTGTGCGTAGTGTACATGATGTCTCTGCCAGGGGAATCCTCATCACATCTAGAAATAAACTTTCCTACAGACAAAACGGGACGGGGCTATAGGAGCTGAGTGGAATAAAGCCGAACAGGTGTATGCCAACTGCTGCTTGTTTATGTGGTTGATTCAGTTTGCGAATGTTCAGCGTTGTTATAATTACTAGCGAAATCCACATAGATTCAGATTACTAGAGTGGAAATAAATGACTAACAGGTAAGAAAGATTACGTATTATCTTCTCGGTGTATCCAAGAAAGTGAAATTTTGACAGAAATTTTTTGGCCAGATCGCTACACTATACAGGGCCAGTTGTAGTCCCCGGCTAGCAGCTGCTTAAGTTCCATTCTGAGAGTAGCACGGAAAACGCATTGAACGAACACATAATAACGCCTAACCAGAGAATAATTGCACATAATAACGCCTAACCGGAGAATAATTGCTGGATAGCTAAACCGGTGATTGTGGCAGGGTTAGTGAAGTTAACCAGAGAATGAGTTTTGACAGTGGTAGGAATAGTTACAGAATTAGTGATGACAAGACTGTTTGTTAGAACGAGGAAGGTGAAGAAATGGGGACATAACACAAATTGTGGAAGAATATGACAATTCCAAATGTATACAAAAATTTCGTTCTACTATTTTTCAGTCTCGTGCATGAGAAACCGGAGTGTATGAATGAAATGTGAAATTATTTTCTAACTTAAAGTTTTTTGCTTGTAGTAGGCCAAATAGGTATTTTGTATTGGTACTTCATGAATTATATTATGACGTATTATAAAAATGATCATTGTTGCCAAAACAGTTTCGCTTATTTGGTGTGTGTTACAATTGCTGCAATATTAGAAAAGCCTATTTTGTTTTCTCCAGCACACAGTGACAAAATAGGCGTAATCAGATTGAGAAACCACTCCAGTTTTGTGTACTATTTGTATTAACAGCTTTTTCAGAATTAGACAACAACATTTCTATTTTTCATGTAGCAAAATGTTTGACGGGCTTTGATAAGGTAATAGTCCTTTCGCAGAAAGGAAAGCACGCCATGTAAAGCTGTAGTAGGATTAGAGAGAAAAATCACTAGGACCTAAGGATTGAAGAAATGTGTACTGTTTTGCCTGTCTCTTGTCTTTACTGGTTTTAGGTGTGCTATATTTAATTTTATGTCACACAGAAGAGCAAGTTATTAGCTAATAGGCAATAAAGAGTCCAGTTTTTTTTGAAGAGTTCTTGTTATCCTGGTTACAAATAATCCTATCCAGTAATAATTGTGAGGGTTGTATATATATAAAGGGGGGGGGGGAGGCAGGATGTTAAACCAGCTGACTGGGAGCAGGAGAGGGGCTACAGGACATTTTAATTTCCACTGCCCTGAAATAGTTTGATGGCATCCATTACAAAATATACACATTTGAGTTCCACAGAGCGAAATACAGTGACATGCAGTACAACGATGTTGTTTGAAGATGTGTGGCACTGCACTGCACACTTAAGACCATATAACGAGTCTTACATTTCCTCAAAGATATATGTTTTATGTATCAGACTTTTCAGAAAGATGTGCACTACAAAATGAACTTCTTTTCGAAAAGTCGTATTAAAAAAAAAAAAAAAAAAAAGACATTCTGATGCGCAGAGCAGTCTGAGTTATAGTGGGGGAGGGGGGGTAGTCTCCACATGACCCGCTTTTACATTTAGTGATTTTTCTGCTTCCTCTTCATTTACTGCTCTTGCGCCAAATGAAAACAAGATGGATTTCTGTGGCTGGGAGCTATCAAGTGAATTAAAATACATTCACATAATTACAGAAGGCTAAAATATGTTACTAGTTTCAGATTTTAATTGCCTTGTAGAACAATGAAGTTATTTTTGTAGGTTTGATAAATAAATGTGGCTTTTATTAAGCTTTCCTGCTGAGGCAGTCAATTTATTCCATACTGTTGGCCAATTTCAACTGTTCACTGCATTTCAGGTGCACATTTTCAACTTCTAGCACGTACGACATTATGCCACAATAAAAAACCAAACATGAGATAATACAGTACTGAAAAGAAAATTTACGTCCCGAAAATCATACTGAAAATCTTCATATCTGGTCGAGGCCTACGTCATTGGGAATCTGGACAGACAAATGTGCACTGTAAGGCGAACTATGCATTTTAGTATGGGCCACAGAATTCCGATGCTCTTGGAGTATCCTTTATGACATCTGGAGTATCCTTTTATGACATAATGTAAGATCTTCTAATGTTTTACACGTATGCACAAGTGCGGTGACGCCTCTTATCTGGCGCTCTCTGGCAACTGCTGAAAAGAATTTATTTCTAACAGGTCACGGGAAAATATTTTGAATTGTTGTTCAGAAAGCGTTATTTTCAAAGTAAATATCCTTTTATGCAAGATGAACTATGTGTGAGAATGTAGGATGAATTTCTTAAATCACAGAGTGTTTGGTGTCTTCTAAAAATCAACTATTTGATGATGAGCCATTTAAAAGAATTTCGAGCCCAGAAGATAAGAGACTTATGTCGGTGTTAACAATTTTGATGGCATATTTGTGTGATGTATCTTAAAGTGTTACATGCACTAAACAGATCAACATTATATGTGAAAGCTTAGCTTCTCTTGAAGCTTATTAATCTTAGAGACAAATATTATATGTGAAAGCATTGCTTTTGTTGTAGCAACACTATATACATTAATTTAAACCATTAACTTTTTCTGTTGGTGGAATTCGAATTTATACTTTTGTAATACGAAAATATGCAGCGTACATGTTGCTGCACATCAAAGATCTTTCCAAAACGTATTTTTTCTCCCTGAGTATCATTTTCTAAAGTCCCAGGAAATTCTATGCTGCTGAATAAAACCATATACTATCAAAGCATAAGTATACTGTCACTTAACATGGCAAAAGTGTATCTTCACCTGGGAGAAAATGTATTTTTAACCGGGAAATCTGGGAAATTTTTTTTCCTTGTCCGTGTATATACCCTGTTATATTATCATGTGATCTTTCCCAACATCTTTCCACAAACAGCTTGGATCTAGATGACATTTGTGATCCCTGCACTTGGTTTATAAACACTAGTTACCTGTAATTATTCCCCAAAGAGTTTCATATCACTCCATCATATCAGTTCTGACATTCCCTTACAGAGGCTACAATCCAGCAATAAGACTTTATTTGTCTTCTTAAAACTTTTATTTCCAACTTTAGCTTTCACTTTATATCCTTTATTGCCAGAATGCTTCCAAACTTGTTTCATGCCTGTCTTATTTTTACCACTGTTTCCAAACCACTTAAGCTGTTGGAGATAGATACAATCTTTCAGACTTGCAGCATCTTTTTTATGCCTCAGTCACAGCATCTTCAATAAATTTCAGCATCTTGAGTTGTCTATCCATTATCGTAGTTCTTCTGTGAGCTCTGTAATCTACATGTACATTTCTACTCCACTGCTTTCTTACAGTGTGTGGTGAAGGGTACTTCTGATACCACTGTTCTCCCATTCCATGTTCCACTCATGAACGGTGTCTGGTAAACCTATGTATTAGCTCTAATTTCTCTGATTTTCTTGTTGTGGTCACTTTGTGGGATATATGTAGCAGGAAGTAATATGTTGCCTAACACTTCCTGAAGCAACTCTGTAAGAATCTCCATCAGAAACCTCTCCTCGATGCACCAAACCTCTCTTGTAATGTGTGACACTGAAGTTTATTTGAGTACCTCTGTAATGCTGTTGCATCGACTAAATGATTCTGTGGTAAAACGTTGCCCTTCTTATCGATATCTGCTGTTAATCTGTTATGCTAAAGGTCACAGACTGATGAGCAATACTCAAGAACAAGCCAAACAAGTATTTTGCAAGCCACTTTTTTGTGGATTAATTACATTTCCTTAAGATTATTTCTATGGATCTTAGCCTGACATCTACTTTTCCAGCAATTTATTTTATGTGGTCATTCAACTGTAGGTCACCCAGATTCCTTGTTCTTTTATGATAGTTACTGTTTCCAGTGATTTGTCACCAACTGTGTAATTGTTTGGTAGTGTATTTATTCACATATTTACGCACAATATGTTATATTTATTTATGTACAAGTTACACTGCCAGTCACTGCACCCATCACTTATCCTCGGCAGGTCTTCCTGCATTTTGCTTCAGTCTTCTGACATTGCATCCTTCCTATAGACAATGACTTCACCTGCAAAAAGCCTCCTGGACTTGTGACATTATCATTTGGAACATTTATACATTTATTGTAAATAGTAATGGACCAAAAACAGTCCCTTGAGGTACTCCTGAAATTGAGTTTAAGTCTGTCTATTTTGTCCCATCATGACTGATGTATTGAGTTCCATCTCCTAAGAAGTCTCAATCCAGTTACAAATCTGGTCTGATACTTGGTAAGTTTGTAATTTGTTCCCTAAACAACAGTAAGGAATAGTATCAAATGCCTTTCTTAAATCAAGGAACGTGCCATCAACCTGGGCAACAGTGGCACTCTGAATCCAATAGACAGACAGAACGAGCTGAATTTCACAAGATTTCTTTTGTGGAATCCAAGTTGATTTGTATGTAAGAAATTTTTGTTCTTTATGAATGTTATAATGTGTGGGTATAAAACATGTTCCACAATTCTACAACAGATTGACATCAGCAATATAGACCTATAATTATGTGCATCTGCTCTATGACCCTGCATGCTAGAAGGGACATAAGTTCTTTCACATAATCTATATAGAACCCCACAGGTAAATCAATCAATCCAGCTGTCTTTCCACTGATGAGCAGTTTTAGTTGATTTTCTATTCCACAATCACTTACATCAATAGCTGCCATATCAGCATTCATGTGGAAGTTGAATGGAGGAATTGTGTTGTTATCTTCCATGGTGAAACACACTTGGAAGACTAAATTCAGTATTTTGGCCTGCTCTCCCTCATCTTGCATTTCAATCCATTATGGTCTCTGAATGACTGAACAGATGATTTTGATAAGCTTGCTGACTTTACACAAGACCAAAATTTATTACAGCTTTTAGCCAGATCCATAAGTAAAATTTTACTTTCAATTTCATTGAATGATTCTCTCCTTGCCCAACCATTTGTGTTTAGCTCAGCTTTTATTTGTCAGTTATACTTTGACTTCGCTTATATCTAAGATGAAGCACTCTTTGGTTTCATTAAAACGTGGAGTCTTTCCCATTCCTTAAAAGTTTGCACATCTGATGTGCAGAAGGTGAGATATAAGCTGAGAGAGAATCATTCAATGAAATTGAAAGTAAAATTTTACTTATGGATCTGGCTAAAAGCTGTAATAAATTTTGGTCTTGTGTAAAGTCAGCAAGCTTATCAAAATCATCTTATAAGCTGATTTACGTTCTGCCATATGGTAGGTATGATAGGCAATAATGTCTCTATCAACAAAACTTTTAAGTCCAGGTACATTAGGAACTCCAGTACCTCCACGTACAATGGCTACAGTGAGCCAACCATTACCATGACCAAAAGTATCATTAATGTCTATACTAAAATTAAGTGTAGAACCACAGAAAACACAAGGGCCGTTGAGAAGTGCAGTAGCAGCAACACTCTTCACTGGTATGCGGTTCTTCTTGTCTCCAGCAGTTGTGGCGAACTCTATGTTCTCCATCGTTTTATAAACTGTCTGTTTAGAATGGCGACGAGATCTCCTGTAAGGCATCATGGCGGCGTTCAATGCAGTTGCCTGTGCAGCAGCAGCAGCAGCACGAATGAGCCTCTGCGCAGTTCTTGCTTGCTTTTATAGTATTTGCAGTAGCTTGGACTTACAGGACTTACAGGAGATTTCGTTGCCGTACTAAACAGACAGTTTATAAAACGATCGAGAACATTGAGTTCGCCACAACTGCTGGAGACAAGAAGAACTGCATACCAGTGAAGAGTGTTGCTGCTACTGCACTTCTCAATGGCCCTTGTGTGTTCTGTGGTTGTAGACTTAATTTTAGTATTGACATTAATGATACTTTTGGTCATGGTAATGGTTGGCTCACTGTAGCCATTGTACGTGGAGGTACTGGAGTTCCTAATGTACCTGGACTTTAAAGTTTTGTTCATAGAGACATTATTGCCTATCATACTTATCATATGACAGAACTTGCAAATAAACACTTTGGTAAATCAACTTATATCTTGCCTTCTGCATTGTCTTTGTATACTCATAGTAAGAGAAAAATATCTGTAAATGAGTCTTTATTCATTTTGGTTAAAGGTAAAGGAGAATGTGAATATGTAAAGTTTGTTGGTGACTGTACTTTGTATTTTCATAATGTGTTTTTAACAATGTTTTTGAATTTCATTCATTTGTGCTCCACACATTCATCCTCAAAACTGAATATCTGATGTTGACTATTCTGATGCTTTGCAGTTTCTCTCCTGTCATTCTTGCAAAGCAAAAATATTTTCCAACCTTTCTTAACATTCTTTGTGATATCTATAGTCATTGATGCTATCACAGCCTTATGGACACTGATCCTTTCCTTTGCGTTGATCGATTTGGAAAGATCAGGTTTGTTTGTTGCTAAGAAGACTAAGACGTTACCGTCATGATTTGGTTCTGTTATTATCTGCTTGAGTAATTTTTGTCAAGGCAGTCAGAATAAATCACAGCAAATATCTGCCTCTGATACCAATTTTGATAGTACGGCTCTCATATTCTATAACTTGCGAATTGAGGTCTCCATCTTTCACAGTAGTATTATCAGGAAACAATCACAATATTCTGCAAGTTCTTCCTGAAATGCTTTGCCGCTGCAGCATATGTTTAGCATATTTGACCCACCTGCAATGCTCTCTTTCTTCAAATTCAGACTATAATTATCTCAATAGGTACTACTGAATTCTTAATTGCAATAAATACATTGACACCATTGGCACATAATGTATCTTTGTGATATAATCTTCACACTGTTAACCATGACAGTTTATAGTGTACAAGGTGTCATGAGGACACTACCTTCTCAAATCCATTGCCCACATGGCCTCCTCCTGTGGATACTTGATTGACAAAGAGTGGGAGGTAGGATGGAAAACAGGGTGCTTTCTCTTTTCATCCTTTAGTTCTCTTCCACTTTTTTCTTGTAGAACTTCAATGACATAATGATGGTAGGCAATGAAAACCCCATAATTCCATTTTGCTAAATTTTACAGAAAAAGCAAACACACTCTATTAAAAATATGAGGTGCATTCAAGTTCTAAGGCCTCCGATTTTTTTTCTCCGGACTGCAAAGAGATAGAAACATGCGCATTGTTTTAAAATGAGGCCGTGTTCATTGTCAATACGTCCCAGAGATGGCAGCACCGTATGGCAGATGGAATTTTACCGCCAGTGGCGAGAATGAGAACTGTTTTAAATACTTAAAATGGCGACGTTTTCCTTATTTGAACAGCGTGCAATCATTCGTTTTCTGAATTTGCGTGCTGTGAAACCAATTGAAATTCATCGACAGTTGAAGGAGACATGTGGTGATGGAGTTATGGATGTGTCGAAAGTGCGTTCGTGGGTGCGACAGTTTAATAAAGGCAGAACATCGTGTGACAACAAACTGAAACAACCTCGGGCTCGCACAAGCCGGTCTGATGACATGATCGAGAAAGTGGAGAGAATTGTTTTGGGGGATTGCCGAATGACTGTTGAACAGATCGCCTCCAGAGTTGGCATTTCTGTGGGTTCTGTGCACACAATCCTGCATGACGACCTGAAAATGTGAAAAGTGTCATCCAGGTGGGTGCCACGAATGCTGACGGACGACCACATGGCTGCCCGTGTGGCATGTGGCATGTTGCCAAGCAATGTTGATGCGCAACGACAGCATCAATGGCACTTTCTTTTCGTTTGTTGTGACAATGGATGAGACGTGGATGCCATTTTTCAATCCAGAAACAAAGCGCCAGTCAGCTCAATGGAAGCACACAGATTCACCGCCACCAAAAAAATTTCGGGTAACCGCCAGTGCTGAAAAAATGATGGTGTCCATGTTCTGGGACAGTGAGGGCGTAATCCTTACCCATTACGTTCCAAAGGGCACTACTTAGCAAGTGCATCCTACGAAAATGTTTTGAAGAACAAATTCCTTCCTGCACTGCAACAAAAACGTTCGAGAAGGGCTGCGCGTGTGCTGTTTCACCAAGACAATGCACCCGCACATTGAACTAACGTTATGCAACAGTTTCTTCGTGATAACAACTTTGAAGTGATTCCTCATGCTCCCTACTCACCTGACCTGGCTCCTAGTGACTTTTGGCTTTTTCCAACAATGAAAGTGGCCGCACATTCACCAGCCGTGCTGCTATTGCCTCAGCGATTTTCCAGTGGTCAAAACAGACTCCTAAAGAAGCCTTCGCCGCTGCCATGGAATCATGGTGTCAGCATTGTGAAAAATGTGTACGTCTGCAGGGCGATTACGTCGAGAAGTAACGCCAGTTTCATCGATTTCGGGTGAGTAGTTGATTAGAAAGTGATACAAATAAAGTTTCTACACATGTAACCACGTATCAGAAGCCTAGTTATTGAAAGGTTAAAAAATCCATGCACATTCAAATCTCTCATTGATACTGGAGTTAATAACCACTGGAATTATGGGTTTTCACAGACAGATAAGAGCTACGAGGTTTTCACTGCTTACCATCGATATGCTTCTGAGCAATTTGATGGCATGACATTTTATATATAAAGTCATGCCATGGAACTGCTTAGAAGCATATCAATGGTAGGCAGTGAAAACTACATATACACCACAGCCATGACAACACTGGTAAAAACTGACAAAACTGACATTGAAAGTGAGAATTATTCCATGGACACCAACACAAGGCCTTTACAATGTCTGCTTGTGTCTGTGTATGTGCAGATGGATATGTGTGTGTGTGCAAGTGTATACCTGTCCTTTTTTCACCCTAAGGTAAGTCTTTCCGCTCCCGGGATTGGAATGACTTCTTATCCTCTCCCTTAAAACCCACATCCTTTCGTCTTTCCCTCTCCTTCCCTCTTTCTTGATGAAGCAACCGTTGGTTGCTAAAGCTTGAATTTTGTGTGTATGTTTGTGTTTGTTTGTGTGTCTATCAACATACCAGTGCTTTTGTTTGGTAAGTTATATCATCTTTGCTTTTAAATATATTTTTCCCACGTGGAATGTTTCCCTCTATTATATTCAAAAGTTAGAATCATATACTTGTGTGTATGCCTCCATCTGAGTAATTCCTTTGCAGACAATGCAGGCGGACTAACTTTGAATAAATGATAAATACAGTATCTTGTGATTCAGTTATTGTTTTGTATGTATAACAAATATTTTAATTATAAATTGTTTTAAGGATTTATGTCAGTTCAATGCAAAGCTATGTGCAGTGAATGTTAAGTATCACAATTTCAGTGATTTTAAAATATCATAAAGAACAAATGTTGAGCTCAATAAAAATTGTATTGGTATCCTGATTATATAATGTTATTTTCAAATTATTACTGCATCATGTCCGTAAGCTCAATCATAAAACATATTGGCAATCCAATACTGTAAACATGGTGGCAATCGTAAATCCAGGCTTGATGGACAATCCTACTGTACATGGATACATCTATACAGGACTGGACATGAGTGGAAATAATGGAGCGTCCTGATCCTATATCAATGTATGCTCTATCAAAGAAAGTAGACTATGGTTTTATTTATCCTTCCTGGTATACAAGAGGTCAGCATATTTGAAACATGGGAGACCTATTATTAGCATCTTTTTAATGTATAAATACAATCTATCCAAAATTTATGCAAATAGATACTAATAATCACATCTGTAACTTAGCAATCAGGGAAGACAGATGAAATGACACTATTACACCCATACCAGACATTTCGTGTCAAGTTACGTTACAGGTTTAAGATGATTCATCTCAAGGCAGCCAAGCAAATGGCCTTTTATTTAGTCACAGAGATGGAATTTATACACTAAAGAAGACACTAATAATCAATTTCATGATATGGAATGACAGAAGATACAGAAAATGGTGGAAATCTAGTTTAAAATCACAGAACTCTCAAACATTTTTACTTCCTGGAAAAAAAATTGAACTTTGGTCCATGCACATTGAGTTTATTATGAGTAATGTTTTCTACAAAATTTTGTTATCATAAGAAAAATTCAGATTAACAAAACTGGATCATGGGAGAAAGGCAGTTTATTACATCTGGCTACATGTCCCTTCACACTTACTGCAACATTATTAACTCCCTCTCCATCCTATCTGTTGTATCCAGGAAGTGCAGAACAACAAAAACTGGAGCCGTGAGTGGAAAAAAAAGTTTAATCTCTCAACTGAAGTTCACACAAAATCTGAATTCAAACACTGTCAGACGGAATTGTCCACTGAGGTCCTATCACAGTCATGCAACGCTGTCTGTAGATACATGCTGTGAGTCCAACCAATTCACAAGACTGCAGCCTGACTTTGCACTGCCATATGTGGCAGGGCATGCACTTTTAACTAGACTGGGCGCACAGGAGAACACAGACTGCTGGTGAGCTGGCAGTGGTGGGGCGTGGCGTGATTGGCCCATAGTCGGTAGGTTGCTGTTTTCTGTATGTGAGCTGACTGGCATTGCTGGGGTTACATCATAAGCGGCTTAGGGGTGGTTGTGCCTGCACTGCACTATTAAGTGGCGTTGCTGCTACTGCCTATCAGTTGTGAGCTGAATGCCGTTTAATTCCTGGGCATGAAACACTGTGCGCCACAGTGCAATCATTGATGATATGGCACTATCATTACACGATACAACAAGCTTTCATATCCTGTCAACAAGAAGGTCATTAGAAACTGAGTACAAGATTGGATTGAAGAAGGATGGAGAAGAAATCAGATGTGAGCATCACAAAAGGAATTCGATTTATGGAAATTACAGAGACCTTACATCTAGACAGCAGAATAGAAATTTAAATCCTAGTCATTCAAAATATGAGTGCCACATCTTACCATTGTGCAACCTCACTTGGCAGTAGAATAGGATATTTGTAGTAATGGTATTAGGTGGCTAACAAGTAAAAAATTGTGTAATTCTTTCAAAAGGGAAATTCACTTGAGATAACTGTAGAATTACAAAGAGACAGAATGTCTAGGCTTTATATACCCTCAGGAAGCAAAATTCCAGTACTGCAACCAGAGGCACTTAAAAGTGAAAAGTTTTGAGGGCCAGACATAAAAACGAATTGTGGGAACCACTATGGGAACCAAGATGGCCATATCCTATGCTAACCTTTCAAAACCCACATGGAAAAAGCTGTGCTCCTTGGCTTGATGCAGATAATCAAAGACATATTTGTGATCTAGACTCAAAGTGAAGAAAAACTCTCACTCTTCCTGCAGTTTGCAGCTTGTGGTCTAGTGGCTAGTGTTGGTGCCTCTGGATCACAGAGTCCTGGGTTCAATTCCTGGCCAAGTTGGAGATTTTCTCTGCCCGGGGACTGGGTGTTTGTGTTGTCCTCATCATATCATCATCATTCATGACAGTGGCTAGATTGGGTTGAGTAAAAAATTGGACTGAACTTTTTACAGGTGCTGATGACCAAGCAGTTGAGCACCCCAGAAACCTAACATCATCATCATCATTCTTCATGCAACAAATTACTTTTTGTGAAACAAATTCACATGACTCTCTTTTCAGATCCAAAGCCACTGACCTCCATCTTCTTGAAATTAACTCTTACACCTCAGTCGACATACAATCTACAAATAAGCAACACTATTCACACTCTTACTGCTGCCACCACTTCCCTACAGTCTGAAAATCTGTTAGATACATATCTGCTCCACTACTGAATCCCTCAACACCTATCCTGTCAACCTCATCCATGATTTCCTCTCCTGCAACTGCCCCACAGATCTTTTTCACAAACAGTTCCCCTGGGACAGTATCCTCCACTCACCTCTGACTCAACACAGTGCTTGCCAGTATGTGAAACCACACATGCTGTTCATCAACTCACATATGTGCACTGCATGGTATTTTACACAGGAACGACCACTACCACATTATTTCAGTGCACGAATGGACATAGAAGAACTGTCCATTTCCATAAGTTTAATAAACACGACAGATACACATAACAGAGACTTTAGTCATCAATAATATATTCTCCTTCACTATTTACAACAGTCCTGTAGGTTTTGAGGTGAAGAATTTGGCGAGTCCTGCTCTGAGCACATCTTCATCTGGAAAGGAAGTTCCTTGAAGGCTGTTTGACAGACAGTGGAAAAAGATGACAATTTGAGGGTGCAAGATCAGGTGAATATGATAGGTTTGGAATGATTTCCCAAACCAACTCCTGTGTAGTGTTTTGTCTGTCTAGCAGAGTGCAGGCAGGCATTATTGTGGGATAGCATCATTTCACACAGTCTTCCTGGTTGTTGTTCTTGGACTGCGTCTGCAAGACATCTCACTTGTTGACAATAAACATCAGCAGTGAGACTTATACCTCAGGGAAGCATTTTGTAGTGCACAATGCTGTCAGAGTAGTACATCACACTTTCGCTATTCCACCAGATGCATAACATTATCTTTTGCGGATGTGTGCAGATCTTTGTGTGGGGAGTTGCTGTTTTGTTTGGGCTCGACCATTCCTTTCTCTTCCTTATATTAGCATAAAGACACCATTTCTCGTCACCACTAATGATACAGGATAGAAACGATTAGTGTCGTTGATAAGTCCATTGATGATGAGTAAGCAGAGATGCACGTATTGCCAGCCACAGATTTTTTAACGTTCCCCACTGCATTTTTTTGCTGTACTGTGTCCAATGGCATTATCCTCATACTCAGCACAAATATTTCTAGCTACCTCCACTGCTGTTACCCTTCTATTAAACTCAAAAAGAAGACTATGTCAGAAATGTTCCAATTTCTCCACTTCACACTCCATTTTCTAATGTCCACAGCTCCTCTCACTGGCTCCAAATAACAAAATGATAACATGTATACTCAGACAACAGTAAACTACAAATAAAAAACAGCAATTCATAAATAAACTCATAGCAAGCAGAATACAATATGCAAACAAAAACACAAAGAACTTATGCACCAACATGACATTATTATTTATGCTTGGAATCTTATATGGCAACATGGCTAAATCAACTCTTCTTGTCTGATGTGATAGAAGAAGAAACAGGAGTCAATTTAGAAGAGGTGAGAGATCCAGTATTAGCATCAGAATTTAAGAGAGCTTTGGAGGATTTAAGATCAAATAAGGCACAAGTAACAGGTAACATTCCATCAGAATTTCTAAAATTGTTGGGGGCATGGGAACAAAATGGCTATTCACATTGGTGCATAGAATGTATGAGACTGGCTACATACTACCTTACTTTTGGAAAAATATCATCTATACAATTCAGAAGACTGAAAGAGCCGACCCAAGTGCGAGAATTATCACACAATGAGCTTAACAGCTCATTCATCCAAGTTGCTGACAAGAATAATATACAGAAAAATGAAAAAGAAAGTTAAGAATATGTCAGATGATGATCACTTTGGCTTTGGGAAAGGTAAAGATGCCAGAGAGGCAATTCTGTCAATGCGGTTGATAATGGAAGCAAGATTAAAGAAGAATGAAGACACATTCATAGGATTTGTCAACTCGGAAAATGGTGCAATGTTCGAAATTCTGCAAAAAATAGGGGTAAGCTATAGAGACAGAGACGTAAATAAAATATGTACTAGAGCGAAGACAGAATCATAAGAGTGGATGACCAAGAACAAAGTGCTCAGATTGAAAAGGATATAAGACAGGGACGTAATCTTTTGCCCCTACTGTACATTGAAGAAACAATAATGGAAATAAAAGAAAGGTTCAGGAGTGGGATTAACAATTATTGTGAAAGGATGTCAGAGATATGATTTGCTGATGACACTGCTATCCTGAGTGAGAGTGAATAAGAATTCTGCTGATTGGAATGAACAGATTAATTAGTACAGAATACAGATTGAGAGTAAATCAAAGAAAGACAAAAGTAATGAGAAGTAGCAGAAATGAGAACAGCAAGAAATTTAACATCAGGATTGATGGTCATAAAGTAGATGAAGTTAAGGAGTTCTGCTACCTAGGGAGCAAAATAACCTTAACGGACAGAGCAAGGACAGCATCAAAAGCAGACTAGCACTGGCAAAAAGAGCATTCCTGGCCAATAGAGGTCTGTTAGTATCAAACACAGGCCATAATTTGAGGAAGAAATTTCTGAGAATGTACGTTTGGAGCACAGCATTGTATGGTAGTGAAACATGGACTGTGGGAAAATTGGAACAGAAGAGAAACAAAGCATTTGAGATCTGGTGCTGCAGATGAATGTTGAAAATTCGATGGACTGATAAGCTAAGGAATCTGGAGTTTCTGTTCACAATTGGAGAGGAAAGGAATATGTGGACAACACTGACAAGAAGAAGGACAAGATGACACAATATCTGTTAAAATGTCAGGGAATGACTTCCATGGTACTAGAGGTAGCTGTAGATGGTTGGTTTGTGGGATTAAAGGGACCAGACTGCAACGGTCATCAGTCCCTTGTTTCAAAACTTAAAAACACCCACACTGAGTAAAATATGGAAAATAGAGACAACGGACGAGACAGGACAAGAAAACTCAGATAAAGAACAGACAAAACAAATTAAAAGCACACAGAGTGTGACGGTGGTTGGCCAACCATAGAGAAAAAAAGAGGAAAAGCCAACCACCAAGAACACATTAAAAAACTCAGTTTAAAATCGGAGGCCAAAAGCCAGAATCAACACTAAAACACAGAAACACTCAGATTAAATGATAAAAACCCCCTGCCCAAATAAAACGCAAAACTAAGTCCACCATGGCAGATTCTAATAGATGACTCTGCAGAGAGCATGTCAGGCAGCGCAAACGTCTCCCTGAGCACAGATAAAAGTGGACAGTCCAACAAAATGTGGACCACTGTCAATGCCAAGCCGCAGCGACAGAGAGGGGGGTCCTCACGGCGCAATAAGTGATCGTGGGTCATCCGGGTGCACCCAATGCGCAGTCGACAGAGGACGACAGACTCCTTGCGAGAGACACGCAAGGAGAAGTGCCACACAGTCGTCGTCTCCTTGACGGCACGGAGTTTATTAGGGGCGGTCAGACCGCGCCATTCAGCGTCCCAAAGTGAGATAACTTTGCGGCGTAAGACTGCCCTCAAATCAGTCTCCGGAAGGCCAATGTCTAGAGTGGGTTCACTGGTGGCCTGTTTGGCCAGGCGGTCAACACGTTCATTGCCCGGGATACCGACATGACCGGGGGTCCACACAAAGACCACAGAGCGGCCGCAACGGGTAAGAGTGTGCAGGGACTCATGGATAGTCATCACCAGACGAGAACGAGGGAAACACTGGTTGAGAGCTCGTAAACCGCTCAGGGAATCATTACAGATAACTAAGGACTCACCTGAGCAGGAGCGGCTATACTCTAAGGCACGAAAGATGGCGACCAGCTCAGCAGTGTAAACGCTGCAGCCATCCGGCAAGAAACGTTGTTCGGAATGGTCCCCTAGAGTTAGAGCAAAACCGACACGACCAGCAACCATCGAACTGTCAGTGTATACAACGCCAGAGCCCTGATACGTGGCCAGGATGGAATAAAAGCGGCGGCGGAAGGCCTCTGGAGAGACTGAGATGGGGGTGTACGCAAAGCGGCCCGGAAAGAAGGTAGAACAGTGAAAACCCTAAGCCCGGAGAGAAGCTCTTCTACGCGGGCCGCGATCGTACAACCTGACCGGGGCCGACGTTCTGGCAGATGGACGACCGATTGCGGGAACAGGAGACGATAGTTTGGATGCCCAGGCAAGCTAAAAACATGGGCAGCGTAAGCGGCCAGTAAATGTTGGCGCTTCAGTCGCAGTGGAGGGACACCAGCCTCCACAAGTACGCTGTCCACAGGGCTGGTCCGGAAGGCACCAGTGGCCAGTCATATCCCACTGTGGAGGATTGGGTCCAGCACCCACAACGCAGATGGGGATGCTGAGCCGTAAGCCAGGCTCCCATAATCCAGACGAGACTGGATTAACGCCTGGTAGAGCCGTAACAGGGTAGATCGGTTGGCGCCCCAGCGGGTGTGGCTCAAGCATCTCAGAGCATTTAGATGCCGCCAACACGCCTGTTTAAGCTGCCGAATATGAGGCAGCCAAGTCAACCGGACATCAAAAACTACACCCAAACACCTGTGGGTCTCCACCACAGCCAGAAGTTCGTTGTCAAGAGAAAGCCGTGGCTCAGGATGGACCGTTCGGCGCCGGCAGAAATGCATAACACGGGTCTTGGCAGCGGAAAAGTGAAAACCATGTGCTACAGCCCAAGACTGCGCCTTGCGGATAGCGCCCTGTAGCTGACGTTCAACAGCTGCAATGCCAGTAGAGCTGTAGTAAAGGCAGAAGTCGTCAGCATACAGGGAAGCGGAGACAGAATTTCCCACCGCTGCAGCGAGCCCGTTTATTGCGATTAAAAACAGGCAGACACTGAGGACAGATCCCTGTGGTACCCCGTTCTCCTAGACTCGAGAGGAACTATGAGAGGCCGCAACTTGCACGCGGAAGGTACGATACGACAGAAAATTTCGGATAAAGATCGGCAGAGGGCCCTGAAGACCCCATCCATGAAGCGTAGAAAGTATGTGATGACGCCATGTCGTATCGTACGCCTTCCGCATGTCGAAAAAGACAGCGACCAGGTGCTGACGGCGGGCAAAGGCAGTACGGATGGCCGACTCCAGACTCACCGGATTGTCGGTGGCGGAGTGACTTTACGGAACGCACCCTGAGATGGAGCCAGAAGGGCCAAGACTACAGTACCCAATTCAAGCGTCGGCTCACCATCCGTTCGAGAAGCTTGCAAAGAACGTTGGTGAGGCTAATGGGGCGGTAGCTGTCCACCTCCAAAGGGCTCTTGCCCGGTTTCAAAACGGGGATGACAATGCTTTCCCGCCATTGCGACGGAAACTCACCCTCGACCCAGAGACGGTTGTAAAGGTCGAGGAGGCGTCCCTTGCAGTCCACTGAAAGGTGTTTCAGCATCTGACAGTGAATGCGATCTGGCCCAGGAGCGGTATCAGGACAAGCGGCAAGGGCGCTGTGAAATTCCCACTCACTGAATGGAGCATTGTAGGATTCAGAATGGTGGGTGCGAAAAGAAAGGCTCCGACGTTCCATCCGCTCTTTAATGGAGTGGAAGGCCAGTGAGTAACTGGAAGAAGCGGAACTAAGAACAAAATGCTCTGCCAAGCTGTTGGCAATTTCGTCAGAGTCTGTACAAACTGCTCCATTCAGTGAGAGCGCAGGGACGCTGACAGGGGTCCGATAGCCATAGAGGCGTCGGATCTTGGCCCAGACCGGCGATGGAGAGACATGGAGGCCAATGGTGGACACATACCGCTCCCAGCACTCCTGCTTGCTTCGGCGGATAAGGCGGCGGGCTCGCGCACGCAGCTGTTTGAAGGCGATAAGGTTTTCGATGGAGGGATGTCGCTTGTGACGCTGGAGCGCCCGCCGGCGATCTTGAATCGCTTCAGCGATCTCAGGCGACCACCAAGGCACAGTCCGCCGCCGAGGGGACCCAGAAGAACTGGGAATGTCAGTTTCGGCGGCAGTAACGATGCCGGTGGTGACCGATTGAACCACCGCATCAATGTCATCACTAGAGAGAGGCTCAATAGCGGCAGTGGAGGAAAACAAGTCCCAGTCAGCCTTATTCATGGCCCACCTGCAAGGCCGCCCAGAAGACTGACGCTGTGGCAGTGACAGAAAGATCGGAAAGTGGTCACTACCACACAGGTCGTCATGCCCACTCCAGTCAACAGACGGTAAGAGGCTAGGGCTGCAGATCGAAAGGTCAATGGCGGAGTACGTGCCATGCACTACGCTGAAGTGTGTGGAGGAACCATCATTTAAAAGCGAAAGATCGAGGTGTGCTAATAAATGCTCAATGGCGGCGCCTCGACCTGTCGCCACTGACCCACCCCACAGAGGGTTATGGGCGTCGAAGTCGCCCAGTAACAAGAAAGGTGGCGGCAATTGGGCTATCAGAGCCGCCAGGACATGCTGCGCGACAGCACCATCTGGTGGAAGGTAAAGACTGCAGACGGGAACAGCCTGTTGCGTCCACCCCCTAACAGCGACAGTCTCTAAAGCTGTTTGTAGAGGTACAGACTCGCTGTGAAGAGAGTTAAGGACATATATGCAGACGCCACCAGACACCCTTACATAAGCTGCCCGGTTCTTATAATAACACCGATAGCCATGGAGGGCGGGGGTTTGCATTGCTGGAAACCAAGTTTCCTGAAGAGCAATGCAGAAGAAAGGGTGAAGGCTGATAAGTTGTCAGAGCTCAGCTAGATGGTGGAAGAAATCGCCCTAGTTCCACTGGAGGATGGTATTGGCCATGTCGGAGAAAGGCGTGACGGGACTGGGAAGCCAGATTACGCCACTGGGTCACCTGCTGCCTCCAATTGAGCACCGGTGCTAACGCTATCCATGGCGTCTGATGGACCGGCGAGATCGAGGTCCTCAGCGGACGCCAGAATCTCCACCTCGTCCTCAGACGCAGAGCTTGTAGGAAGCGGTGGGGCGGGTGCTACCGCAATGTCGGTATTCTTGGGGACTTTCTTCTGTTTCTGTTTCTGTTTCTCTCGTTGTGCCTTCGGTGGTTCGGGCTTGGAGGGCTTCACAGGGTCAGTCTCAGGGATGGACGACGACCGTGAGGCCCTACGACCAGGGACTGGTGGTTGTTTGAGCCACTTGCGGGTGTCTGCTGTGCCGCTGGTCGGAACTTGCGAAGGGAGGTCCCCAAGGGACCCCTTCCTTGCGAGAGTAGCCGAAGAAGTCTTACGCTTCTCCGGCTGGGAAGGGGGAACTGATGTCCCCGACTGTTGGGGGGGTGTTGCTCCTGAAGTAGATGGAGCAGGAGCAACTGGTTGTGAAGTGCCCCCCACAAGCAAGGGGGCTGGCGGATTCTGACCGATCTTAGAGCCGATTCGTGACGATGGGAGAACCGTCGTTGCAGCAGCAGCGTAGGTTGATATCATTGCCACAGAATGGAGCCGCTCATATTTCCGCCTAGCCTCGGGGTAGGTCAGGCGGTCCAGGGTCTTATATTCCATTATCTTCCTTTCTTTCTGGAATATCCTACAGTCCGGCGAGCAGGGGGAATGGTGTTCTCCGCAGTTAACACAGATAGGAGGCAGGGCACATGGAGTATTGGGATGCGAAGGACGTCCACAATCCCGACACGTTGCTGGAAGTACAGCGAGATGACATGTGCTCGAACTTCCAGCATTTAAAACACCGCATCAGAGGAGGGATATATGGCTTCACATCACAATGGTAAACCATCACCTTAACCTTTTCGGGTAAGACATCACCCTCAAAGGCCAAGATGAAGGCACCGGTGGCTACCTGATTATCCCTCGGACCCTGATGGACGCGCCGGACGAAGTGAACACATCGTCGTTCTAGGTTGGCGCGTAGTTCATCGTCGGACTGCAGAAGAAGATCCCTGTGGAATATAATACCCTGGACCATGTTGAGACACTTATGGGGCGTGATGCTAACTGGAACATCCCCCAACTTGTCACAAGCGAGCAACCTCCGTGACTGGGCAGAGGAAGCTGTTTGGATGAGAACTGACCCAGAGCGCATTTTCTACAAGCCCTCCACCTCCCCGAACTTGTCCTCTAAATGCTCCACAAAAAACTGAGGCTTGGTTGGCATAAAAGATTCACCATCAACCCGTGTACAGACAAGGTACTGGGGTGAATAATCTCCACTGCTGTCTTTAGCCATGCATTCCTCCCATGGAGTGGCTAGGGAGGGAAATGATCTTTGATTGTATTGCTTGCCGTTGAGGTTAGACCTCGATCGCTTAGACACTGCTGGTGGAGGCCCACCAGCGAGAGATGATGTACCACGCTTCATTGCGGGTCATCCGCCCTGATGCTACCCACTCCGACCAGGGACTCTCCCCACGGGCGCCACCCAGCCGCAGCAAAGACCACCTGGCAGGATGGCCTTTGCCGGGAGTCCCCATGCCCCAGAGGGATAAGCATCAACTCCTCGGCATACGTGGGGAGGTAGCAGCTCAGGCATCAGCAGTGCGATCCCTGTGTAGTCAGGGGGCTACCACCAAGAGGGTACATGACGACCCCGCCACAACAGACTGGCTACCGTGCTGGATGTCGGGTGTCAAATATCCATATGTGTCATGAGTGCGAAGATGGAAGTGCATAATGGAGGGCATGTATGCCACCCGGAACACACTGCAGCTGACGAGGCCAGATGCTCGGTGTAAGGCCAACTCCATGACAATATCGGTTGTGACAGATCTTAGGGCAAGATGGATATAGAATGCACCACGTAAGGTGTCCTTCCCCAAATGGTACGCACTAACAGAAAATTTTGAAATCTAGCAGTCAAACCCCTTAGGGGACCATCACATTAAGGCCGAAAAGTTTGAGACTCCTTTTAGTCGCCTCCACAGGCCTATTCTAACCCCCGAACCCGCAGGGGATGGGGGGGGGGGGTTAGCTGTAAAGGGCAAAGACTATTGAGGAAGGCAAATATTGGAATACATCCAGCAAATGATCGAAAATGTAGGTTGCCACATAGAGTGGTTCTTTTATTCCTGACGAGAATGCCAGAGAAGGCTGTCGAAAGCTTGTGTGTTTTATTCGAAATGATGCAGCTTGTAAATCAAGAAGAGTTTATTCATTGTTATTAGTGCTATATATTTTATGTATTTATTTACATATTTACTCAGTTTTCCTTATTTATCTCTATTCTCACCTATCCTCCTCCATTCTTTGTCTTTTCTCCATTGTACTTTCAGTTTGTAATGGCACCAATCATTTAACTTTGCACTTTCCTATTCTTTCTAATTTTCTCAACTTTTCATTCTTTCCTCCACAAGGAATGAACTAATAGTTCTGAAAGATAGTAAAGTTTTTCCTTTTAAATGTTTCTACCACCTCCCAAAGACAAGAATTTGCCACTCAATCTGTCCCTTTATAACTTTATAGATTGTGCAAGTTGGACATAAGAACTGAGAAGACTTTCATGATTAGCTAAAAAATACATATGATTATTTAAAAACACCTAATTATAATTAAAATATCAAGTATTAGCTAAAATACGTATATAAAAATAATTTTTTAAAATTTTAAAGATACTGTGAAAAATGACGTGGAACTTTCACTTTCGCAGTTAGTGATATTCGTGATCACGAATTTTGATAATATCAAAATATATACACAGTGGAAAGAAATACACGAATAGGTAATTTAAAAGCTAGGTAGTAAAAGGTACTGCAAAACTATCATACAACGTTTCTTTTTAAGAAAAGGTTCAGTATGCTAACAAAAAATCATATGCAATTTGATACACAGATCATTATGCAGAGAAGAAGCCAACATTTGGTCAGTTACATGATAAAAGCTTTACTCTAAACAGCCCATGTCATATTATTACATGGAGTCATTCACTGTCATTGTCGTCTTCTTGCTTACAGAGTTTAGCCACTTGTCTGTCCATCATGTTTTTGGTCAATGTAGGCCTATGCCCCTCTTCCTTTTGGGTTACAGTTTGTGATTTTCTGAGCTACATTGGAGATGTATGGGACTAATTTAAATGGAGCAGAGTCTAATAGGATTACAATGAAGAAAATAATGCACATAAATATAATGTAATGACTTCTCTCAGGCAGCAGATAAAATTTTCACATTCATTACTAAAATCTCCCTTTTATGCATATCTACACATCTATCTTAGAAGAAAGATTAATGAAAGGCAAACCTACGATTCTAGCATTTGTAGACTTAGAGAAAGCTTTTGACAATGTTGATTGGAATACTCTCTTTCAAAATCTAAAGGTGGCAGGGGTAAAATACAGAGAGCGAAAGACTATTTACAATTTGTACAGAAACCTGTTGGCAGTTACAAGAGTCGAGGGGCATGAAAGGGAGGCAGTGGTTGGGAAGGAAGTGAGGCAGGGTTGTAGCCTCTCCCCAATGTTATTCAATCTGTATATTGAGCAAGCAGTAAAGGAAACAAAAGAAACATTCGGATTAGGTATTAAAATCCATGGAGAAGAAATAAAAACTTTGAGGTTCACCGATGACATTGTAATTCTGTCAGAGACAGCAAAGGACTTGGAAGAGCAGTATCTTGAAAGGAGGATATAACATGAACATCAACAAAAGCAAAACGAGGATAATGGAATGTGGTCGAATTAAGTCAGGTAATGCTGAGGGAATTAGATTAGGAAATGAGACACTTAAAGTAGTAAAGGAGTTTTGCTATTTGGGGAGCAAAATAACTGATGATGGTCGAAGTAGAGAAGATATAAAATGTAGACTGGCAATGGCAAGGAAAGCGTTTCTGAAGAAGAGAAATTTGTTAACATCGAGTATAGATTTAAGTGTCAGGAAGTTATTTCTGAAAGTATTTGTATGGAGTGTAGCCATGTATGGAAGTGAAACATGGACGATAAATAGTTTGGGCAAGAAGAGAATAGAAGCTTTTGAAATGTGGTGCTACAGAAGAATGCTGAAGATTAGATGGGTAGATCACATAACTAATGATGAAGTATTGAACAGAATTGGGGAGAAGAGGAGTATGTGGCACAATTGACAAAAAGAAGGGACCGGTTAGTAGGACATGTTCTGAGGCATTAAGGGATCACAAATTTAGCATTGGAGGGTAGCATGGAGGGTAAAAATCATAGAGGGAGACCAAGAGATGAATACACTAAGCAGATTCAGAAGGATGTGGGTTGCAGTAAGTACTGGGAGATGAAGAAGCTTGCACAGGATCGGGTAGCATGGAGAGCTGCATCAAACCAGTCTCAGGACTGAAGACCACAACAACAACACATCACGAGACACAACCAGTGGAAATGTGAGGATCTTTCCAATAAACTACAAAGGAATTTCATGAGCAGACATTCCTGTAGTCAGTGTGTAGAGTCCATCTAAGGAAGTTTGACTCTGGACAACATCTTCCTGCTGGAAGATGAATTTGTTCTGCCCAGTGGGTTCAAGAAGTACTTTTCTGTTTAGAAATATCTTGTCTCAGAAAGCAGTACTGCTCCCAAATTGATAAATGACTGACTGGATAATGAGTGTAATAAAAATGAAACAAATGAGACATGTAAGAAGATGAAGATCAATCAATGAAGCTATTTGCTGAGTTCCAAGACATAAGACAGAGATGTTGGTCTAATGTTGGGAATGCAAGAGGGTGGTGTAGGTTATCTGCAATCAGCAATATCCCCAACAATTAGCAATTAAATGATGTTTATTAAATATGAAGAAATACTCAAATGGCACTTATTTTTGTGAAATGTCCAGCATAAATAGATGTCTGAAATTATTACAAGTCCTCTAAATTATTTAAGTCACTGTGCTCTAAGTGATACCTGCGTAGAGTCCAGAGCTGGCCTATGAAGACTAAGTCTCAGAAGCGGTGGACAAACACTGCAGCTTGTATACTCGGCAATTTCTGGAGACTGTACATGACTCGGCACACTGAAGAGAACTGCCTGCCATAGTTCAGTGCTCCAATATTTAACAAGGCTATCCACACAAAATGCCCATGGGTTTGCAGCTGTGACCCCATGGCGAACTGCAATATACTTCGTACTACCAACCCATTCAGCTGCTGTGCTATGAATGTTTCGAGAGGTTGCCACATAGAGTGGTTCTTTTATTCCTGACGAGAATGCCAGAGAAGGCACTTGAGTGTTTTATTCAAAAGATGCAGCTTGTAAATCAAGAAGAGTTTATTCATTGTTATTAGTACTATATATTTTGTGTATTTATTTACATATTTACTCAGTTTTCTTTATTTATCTCTATCTCTTATCGATTGTGGTGCGGCACTCTCTGGAGTCGCGAGTACTGTCACCGCACTTCTCCCTCCCAAAATCAATGGGATGTCATCAGAGAACTACGTGGAGAATGTTGGCGAGGCAGGCGGCGTGGGCGGGTGAGGGGGGTCATGCACTGGTCCAGACATAGACGAGGAAACTGGTGGCAGAACTATGGCAAACAGTGACTGCCAGCCTGCACCCCAATGTGTCTTGTGAGCACAAGGAGAGAAGATGATGCTGCTGGCAAAGATTGCTCAAAGGTGTGCGGAGGCATCTGCATCCTTGATGAGGGGCAAGCCCTCGAGATGCTATGAAGCCTGGGGGAGGCCCTGCAGCCTGAAAGCTGACTAAGCGGTCTGCTGAAGCCTGGGATGGCGATCAGGCAGAATCTGTGGAAGAAAATCTCATGGGAGAATCACCACAATCATCATAAGATTGGGGCCTCAATTGGTTCCGGTGCTGATGACAGATGTGACCAGAAGCCGATGTGGCATCATAATTTGCCTGACCATGAACGGTGACCACAGTGCTGGGCTCCCAGGCATGTCACTGATTGTATATACAGAAGTATGTCAGACACTGTGAACTTTGTACAAAACTGCTGAGGAGATGGCACAGTTTGAGGATGCATTAAGCTCAAAATAGTACCATGAGGACATCCATGTAGAAGTTCTGCTGGAGAACTGCTATTAGAAGGCAGACAGCAGTAAGAACTGAGGAACAAGACAAGAATGTTTTCTCTGGAATGTTCTTGGCGGAGCTTTGTTGTCTGCATCTTACATGTTCTTACTAAGTGTTCAGCTTCCCCACTGCTTTGTAGTGAAAAAGATGCCTTAGTCAAATGGTTGATTCCATTAAGGGAACACAACTGCTGAAATTCTGCAGAAACAAAATGTGGTCCATTGTCGGAAATAATAATTTTGGTAATCCCTTTAGAAACAAAATAGTCTCCAATGCAGGAATGCTGCTCGCGGATGTTGCAGAGTGCATATGGACACAGAATGGAAATCTACTGTATGCATCCAATACAGTCAGCCATCTCGTATTGCACAATGGTTCACAAATGTCAATATGAATATGTTTCCATGGAACAATAGAACAAGGCCAACTGAAATATTGTTCCTGAGGCTATGCAGAATTCTCAGGACATGCGCGATGTTGCGCAGAGATGCGTTCAGTCTCCTTATCAAGTCCAAACCAAGTCCAATGTTGATGAATGAGCTGTCTGGTCTTGACCAGATGCCAGTATCCATGTGAAGCTGCTATAAAACAGAAGCTTGACACTATGAAGAACTAGGACTTGAATATGACCATTTGGTGAGTGAATCAGAATAACATCTTGCTGTACTGACAATGCCTGACAGAATCAACACAAAACAATAAAATAAAACAAACACTCATATTAAATGATAAAAACCCCCTGTCCGAATAAAACGTAAAACTAAGCCAGCCATAGCAGGGTCATCAGTTAAAAGGGCAGGGAGCGTATCAGGCAGTGCAAATGTCTGCCTGACCACAGCTAAAAGGGGGCTGTAACAACACCAACGCTATGCTATTGTACATATAATAATTTTTTCTTCTGATTTTCGATAAATTAGTGTAATCGATGTTCTGATTTCATTTCTTTTTTGTTTCATGCCATTATGTTAAGGAAACTATAAACAACTTTTGATGTGAATATTAATATTTATGTTAAATTTCAAGCAATGTTATAACAGAATTGAAATGTAAGAAATGTTGAAACTATTGTAAGGTGTCAAAGTTGTAATTGTGCATCTGGTCCATACGTAGGCAATGTATTAGGATATGTAGAATGCAAAGCCTCGGGTGAATACCCTGTTTGTAGGGGAGCGGTAAAAGGTGAATGGCACGCGAGCGCGGGAAAATGCACACGGGCGCGGCATGGCATAACGGGCTCAGCAGTGGTAGTCGGAGTTGGGCATTGATCTGAGCAACACGTTTTGGATCGAGAAGGCTCCCTGGAAGATGTGGTTTCATTGAGCCTCGGATGTGCCATTTCCAATGCCTATACAGCATGGCAATATTCCATAGGCACTAAACGGAAAAGTATTGCGACGCTAAGAAGAAGCAAAGTGCCGATACATCAAGAGCCATGGCTGTGATTGTATGTGTGCTCTGTGCCTCACCATCTCGCCGCCCGCCAACCGCCGCATCGATACAAACAGGTTGAAACTTTTAGTACTGTATTCGTGTGGACCAGAGTTACTTTTGTTCCATACTGTTCAATAACAACTTAAATTTTACCAGAACTGTCCTATCAGTTAATTATCCTCACAACTAACCTAGACAGGGTCCTTTCCACATGTTGTGCAATCCGAGTGTCCCGAAATGAAGATTTAAAGTTTATGTTAATAATAATTACCTGCAGACCTATCTATGTTAGAATGATGTTTAAAGAACTTTGTTGTTAATGAATATATAGGTAAATAATATAGGTCTGACAAAGTTGGAAGATAATTTTGAAATTGAATTAGTAATGAAGTTTAACTATTTTGAGGCAGATATAATGGTATTTTAAACGAGCAGGAAATAAGCTAAAAAGAGTAGTAACTCATATAGTGGAAATCTTGAGTGCTTAATAATTTCAATAATCAAAATTTTCAATACAGTGATCATAACAGTTTCAGGGCCCCCCCCCCCACTTTTTTCTTTTTTATTCATTTGAATTCTGAAGTGTTCTAAACTGATTAGACAAGTAAAGTTAAAGCCAATATAAAACCCAAAATTTATCAGTGTTTTACATTTATCAAAATTGACATTGTGTGTGTGTTTCGAAAGTGCTATTTCTAGGGTAACCTATGCCCGATTTTAATCAGATCAATAGACAGTACGAAGTTTTGTAGTAAACATTATAGTGTATTGTTGTGTATTTATGGCTTGTCCATATCAGTACAGAAAGTGAAATTATTAGTTCAGTAGATTTTCTGGTTCTAAAATTTACCATATTATGCAGTGTTATCACGTGTTGTTTTGTATGAACGTACATCCACTTGTACAGGGAAGAAACTCAGTTAATGCCTAATTAGGCTGGCGACCGTATTATTAACAATTTGGTAGCATCTGCTGTGTTGTTTCTTGCCCGTCCTAACGTGTGGTTGCACTCCGGAATTGCTTGATGTATCATTGTTATTACTGAGTGGGTGTAAGTCTGATTTTGCCTCCATTCAGGTACACGCGGTCAAAATCTATACAAAATTCCTTTCTCTTAAGGTGAAGCCCGTCAACTTACCATAGTACAGGCTTTAAAGAGTATCGTGTACATTAGCGCAGCGTTACAGGGCAGGCCAACAAAATGTGGGCCACTGTCAAAGCTGCCCCACAGTGACATAGAGGAGGGTCCTCCCGGCGCAGTACATAACTGTGTGTCAACCGGGAGTGGCCAATGCGGAGCCGGCAAAAGACTACTGAGTCCCTCTGAGTGGCTCGCAGGGATGACCGCCACACAGCTGTCGTCTCCTTGCCAGCACGGAGTTTATTACGCATTGTCAGTTCGCGCCATTCATCGTCCCATAGCGCAAAAACATTGCGGCGTAAGACTGCCCTCAAATCAGTCTCTGGGAGGCCAACATCCAGAGATGGTTGACTGGTGGCCGCTTTCGCCAGGTGGTCAACATGTTCATTGCCCTGGACTGGGGGTCCACACAAAGACCACACAGCGGCCGCAACGGGCAAGAGTATGCAGGCACTCCTGGATAGCCATCACCAGACGAGAACGAGGGAAACACTAGTCGAGAGCTCGTATACTGCTCAGGGAATCGCTACAGATCATGAACGACTCACCTGAGCAGGAGCGGATATACTCTAGGGCTCGAAAGATGGCGACGAGCTCAGCAGTGTAAACGCTGCAGCCAGCCGGCAAGGAACGTTGTTCGGAATGGTCCCCTAGAGTTAGCGCATAACCGACACGACCAGCAACCATCGAACCGTCAGTGCAAACAATGTCAGAGCTCTGATACGTGGCCAGGATGGAATAAAAGCGGCGGTGGAAGGCCTCTGGAGGGACTGAGTCCTTCGGGCCCTGTGCCAAGTCTAGCCGAAGGAAAGGGCGAGGAACACACCATGGGGGTGTACACAAAGTGACCCGGAAAGGAGGTGGAACAGTGAAAACCCGAAGCCTGGAGAGAAGTTCTTTGACGCGGACCGCGATCGTACAGCCTGACCGGGGCCGACGTTCTGGCAGATGGACGACCGATTGCGGGAACAGGAGACGATAGTTTGGATGCCCAGGCAAGCTAAAAACATGGGCAGCGTAAGCGGCCAGTAAATGTTGGCGCTTCAGTCGCAGTGGAGGGACACCAGCCTCCACAAGTACGCTGTCCACAGGGCTGGTCTGGAAGGCACCAGTGGCCAGTCGTATCCCGCTGTGGAGGATTGGGTCCAGCACCCGCAACGCAGATGGGGATGCTGAGCCGTAAGCCAGGCTCCCATAATCCAGACGGGACTGGATTAATGCCTGGTAGAGCCGTAACAGGGTAGATCGGTCGGCGCCCCAGCTAGTGTGGCTCAAGCATCTCAGAGCATTTAGATGCCTCCAACACGCCTGTTTAAGCTGCCGAATATGAGGCAGCCAAGCCAACCGAGCATCAAAAACTACCCCCAAAAACCTGTGGGTCTCCACCACAGCAATAGGTTCGTCGTCAAGATAAAGCCGCGGCTCAGGATGGACTGTTCGGCGCCGGCAGAAATGCATAACGCGGGTCTTGGCAGCCGAAAACTGAAAACCATGCACTACAGCCCAAGACTGCGCCTTGCGGATAGCGCCCTGTAGCTGACGTTCAACAGCTGCAATGCCAGTAGAGCTGTAGTAAAGGCAGAAGTCGTCAGCATACAGGAAAGCGGAGACAGAATTTCCCACCGCTGCAGCGAGCCCGTTTATTGCGATTAAAAACAGGCAGACACTGAGGACAGATCCCTGTGGTACCCCGTTCTCCTGGACTCGAGAGGAACTATGAGAGGCCGCAACTTGCACGCGGAAGGTACGATACGACAGAAAATTTTGGATAAAGATCGGCAGAGGGCCCCGAAGACCCCATCCATGAAGCGTAGAAAGTATGTGATGACGCCATGTCGTTTCGTACGCCTTCTGCATGTCGAAAAAGACAGCGACCAGGTGCTGACGGCGGGCAAAGGCAGTACGGATGGCCGATTCCAGACTCACCAGATTGTCGGTGGCGGAGTGACCTTTACGGAAGCCACCCTGAGACGGAGCCAGAAGGCCCCGAGACTCCAGTACCCAATTCAAGCGTCGGCTTACCATCCGTTCGAGATGCTTGCAAAGAACGTTGGTGAGGCTAATGGGGCGGTAGCTGTCCACCTCCAAAGGGCTCTTGCCCGGTTTCAAAACGGGGATGACAATGCTTTCCCGCCATTGCGACGGAAACTCACCCTCGACCCAGAGACGGTTGTAAAGGTCGAGGAGGCGTCGCTTGCAGTCCACTGAAAGGTGTTTCAGCATCTGACAGTGGATGCGATCTGGCCCAGGAGCGGTATCAGGGCAAGCGGCAAGGGCGCTGTGAAATTCCCACTCACTGAATGGAGCATTGTAGGATTCAGAATGGTGGGTGCGAAAAGAAAGGCTCCGACGTTCCATCCGCTCTTTAATGGAGCGGTAGGCCAGTGAGTAACTGGAAGAAGCGGAACTAAGAACAAAATGCTCTGCCAAGCTGTTGGCAATTTCGTCGGAGTCTGTACAAACTGCTCCATTCAGTGAGAGCGCAGGGACGCTGACAGGGGTCCGATAGCCATAGAGGCGTCGGATCTTGGCCCAGACCGGCGATGGAGAGACATGGAGGCCAATGGTGGACACATACCGCTCCCAGCACTCCTGCTTGCTTCGGCGGATAAGGTGGCGGGCTCGCGCACGCAGCCGTTTGAAGGTGATGAGGTGTTCAATGCAGGGATGTCGCCTGTGACGCTGGAGCGCCCGCCGGCGATCTTGAATCGCCTCAGCGATCTCAGGCGACCACCAAGGCACAGTCCTCCTCCAAGGGGACCCAGAAGAACGGGGAATGGAGGATTCGGCGGCAGTAACGATGCCGGTGGTGACCGATTGAACCACCGCATCAATGTCATCACTAGAGGGAGGCTCAATAGCGGCAGTGGAGGAAAACAAGTCCCAGTCAGCCTTATTCATGGCCCACCTGCAAGGGCGCCCAGAAGACTGATCCTGTGGCAGTGACAGAAAGATCGGAAAGTGGTCATTACCACACAGGTCGTCATGCACTCTCCATTGGACAGATGGTAAGAGGCTAGGGCTGCAGATCGAAAGGTCAATGGCGGAGTACGTGCCATGCGCCACACTGAAGTGTGTGAAGGAACCATCATTTAACAGTGAAAGATCGAGCTGTGCCAATAAATGCTCAATGGTGGCTCCTCGACCTGTCGCCACTGACCCACCCCACAGAGGGTTATGGGCGTTGAAGTCGCCCAGTAATAGGAAAGGTGGCGGCAATTGGGCCTTATTCATGGCCCACCTGCAAGGGCGCCCAGAAGACTGATCCTGTGGCAGTGACAGAAAGATTGGAAAATGGTCACTACCACACAGGTCGTCATGCACTCTCCATTGGACAGATGGTAAGAGGCTAGGGCTGCAGATCGAAAGGTCAATGGCGGAGTACGTGCCATGCGCCACACTGAAGTGTGTGAAGGAACCATCATTTAACAGTGAAAGATCGAGCTGTGCCAATAAATGCTCAATGGTGGCGCCTCGATCTGTCGCCACTGACCCACCCCACAGAGGGTTATGGGCGTTGAAGTCGCCCAGTAATAGGAAAGGTGGCGACAATTGGGCTATCAGAGCTGCCAGGACATGCTGCGCGACAGCACCATCTGGTGGAAGGTAAAGACTGCAGACGGTAACAGCCTGTGGCGTCCACACCCGAACAGCAACAGCCTCTAAAGCTGTTTGTAGAGGTACAGACTCGTTGTGAAGAGAGTTAAGGACATATATGCAGACGCCACCAGACACCCTTTCATAAGCTGCCCGGTTCGTATAATAACCCCGATAGCCACGGAGGGTGGGGGTTCGCATTGCTGGAAACCAAGTTTCCTGAAGAGCAATGCAGAAGAAAGGGTGAAGGCTGATAAGTTGTCGGAGCTCAGCTAGATGGTGGAAGAAACCGCTGCAGTTCCACTGGAGGATGGTATTGTCCATGGTTGAGAAAGGCGTGACGGGAATGGGAAGGCAGATTTCGCCGCTGGGTCACCTGCTGCCTCCGATGGAGCACCCGTGCAAGTGCTATCCATTGCTTCTGAGGGACCGGCGAGATCGAGGTACTCAGCGGACGCAAGAATCTCCACCTCATCCTCAGACGCAGAGCGTGTAGGTAGCGGTGGAGTAGGTGCCACCGCAGGTGCCTTGGTCTTACGGGTCTTCAATGTCGTTTTCTCTCGCTGTTCCTTTGGTTGTCGTTGTTGAGAGGGCTTATTGGAGTCACTCTCCAGGACCGAAGATGATCACGAAGCTCGACGACCAGCGACCTGTGGCTTCTTCAGCCACTGGTTGGTGTCTGCTGTGCTGCTGGTAGGAACCTGGGAAGGGAGTGACCCAAGGGATCCCTTCCGAGCGAGAGAAGCCGAAGAAGACTTACGCTTCTCCGGCTTAGAAATGGGGACTGTGAAGTGGGTGCTGCTCCCGAGGTAGATTGTGTGGGAGCAACAGCGAGAGAAGGGGCCCCCATCGTCAAGGGGGCAGGTGAGGTCCTCTGACTCTGAGAGCTGACTGTTTGTGGTGCAGCTAAAGGAGCTGGAGCAGGAGTGACAGTTGAGGCATAAGATGCCATCATGCGCACGGTATGTAGCCGTTCAAATTTCCGTTTAGCCTCAGTGTAAGTCAGTCGGTCCAGGGTCTTATATTCCATGATTTTGCGTTCTTTCTGTAAGATCCTGCAGTCTGGCAAGGTGAATGAGGCTCTCCACAGTTGACACAGATGGGAGGCGGAGCACATGGAGTATCGGGATGAGATGGGCGTCCGCAATCTCGACATTTGAGGCTGGAAGTGCAGCAGAAAGACATATGGCCGAACTTCCAGCACCGCATCGGGGGAGGGATATAGGGCTTGACGTCACAACGGTAGACCATCACCTTGACCTTTTCCGGTAATGTATCACCCTGGAAGGCCAAGATGAAGGCACCGGTAGCAACCTGATTGTCCCTCGGACCCCGATGAACGCGCCGGACAAAATGAACACCTCTACGCTCTAAGTTGGCGCGCAGCTCGTCATCAGACTGCAAAAGAAGGTCCCTATGGAAAATAACACCCTGGACCATATTTAAACTCTTATGTGGTGTGATGGTAACGTTAACATCCCCCAACTTGTCACAAGCAAGTAACCTGCGTGACTGGGCGGAGGATGCCGTTTCTATCAAAACTGACCCAGAGCGCATTTTGGACAAGCCCTCCACCTCCCCAAACTTATCCTCTAAATGCTCGACAAAGAACTGAGGCTTCACGGATACAAAGGATTCCCCATCAGCTCTGGTACAGACGAGATACCTGGGCGAATACGTGTCACTGTCATTCATTGCCTTTCGTTCCTCCCATGGTGTGGCCAGGGATGGGAACGATTTGGGGTCATGAACGTTACCTTTAAAATGAGCCCTCGAACGCTTAGAGACTGCTGGTGGCTGGCCACCAGCAAGAGATGGTGTGCCACGCTTCATTGCGTGTCATCCACTCTGATGCCACCTACTCCGACCAAGGGCCCTCCCCATGGGTGCCACCCAGCCACAGCAAGGGCCACCTGGCAGGATGGCCATTGCCGGGAGTCCTGATGCCCCAGGGAGATGGGCATCTACTCCTTGGCATACATGGGGAGTAAACGGCGCAGGCATCAGTAGAGCGATCCCTGTGTTGTCAGGGGGCTACAACGAACAGGGTACATGGCGGCCCTACCACAACGGACTGGCTATCGTGCTGGATCTTAGGTGCAAAAATGTATGAGGTCGTCGTCGCAGCTAAAAGCAACACTGCACAGTGCAGCGTGGTAATCGCACCCAGGGACGTATCCTCGCCCAAGAGATGGAAAACGAGCTGGACACCATTGCAACGACGAGAAAGCCGGCTAAAGGTCTCAATGCACGACAAATACAGTGCACCATGTAAGGCGCCCTTCCCCAGTTGCCCAATTGGCTCGCTCTTCGGAACAATTTAGAAAGATGGAGGTCAAACCCGAGAGGGGACCATCACATAAGGCCGAAACATTTGAGACTTCTTGTAGTCGCCTCTTACGACAGGCAGGAATACCGCGGGCCTAGTCTAACCCCCGAACCCGCAGGGGGTGTAGTTGCTGAAGATAGATTTTCTAGTCTTCTGCCTTCTAACCATAACCACGAAAGGGTGGAATAGTGATATTATTCCTTTGTCCCTCTTGTCTACAAAGCAATGTTTGTAGAGCAGCCACGAGCAGCTTCATCTGTTGTGACTGAGACAAAAATAATCCATTTAAGTTCATGTTCTCGTTAGGCATCATGGTAAATAATGAAGTACACAAATATATATGATAAATAAGGAATACTGTTAAAAGTTCTGTTCTACACCTTTCTGAAACAGAAAATTGCCCACATGCACAGTAATAAAAAAAGGCACTACACTCTTTTCCCCTGCTATCTGCTGGTCACTGTAGAGAAAATAATGAATTAAACAGAAATTGTCAACTGTGCCATTTTGTTCGGATGCAGGAGGATGACAGAGGTTATCTACAATCAGAAAGATTCTGAACAATTAGTAATAAAATAATACTTATTAAATATGAAGAATTACTCAACTTAAATGATACTTCTTCTTGTTAAATGTCTGGCACAACTAGACATTTAAAATTATTACAAGTCCTCTAAAATAATTAAGTCCTGTCACTGTGCGTCCGAGTGATGCCTAAGTAGAGCCCAGAGCAGGCCTACAGTGCCTACGGAGCACGAGACTCAGAGAAGACAGACTAACACTGCAGCTTGTAGATTTGGTGGTTTGTGAAGACTGTACACGACTCAAGATACTGAAAAGAACTGGACACTGTAGCTCAGTGCTCTCGTATTTAACAAAGCATCGGCCAATCAGTATCCGCAAATGTGATGCCCATGGGTTGGTAGCTGCGGCCCCTGGTGGACCTCTGTATAGTCCATACTGCCAACACATACAGCTGCTGCACTACCAGTGTTTCGGGTGTGGCTCATCAATTGTGGTGCAGTACTCTCTGGAGCCATGAGTACGGTCACCATATCTTATGGTTATTATGTAGAAGAAATTAGAAAGAATGCAAGAGTAATACTGCCCCAAGCTGTTGTGCTTGCAGTTTAATGTAATGGTTAGTGTAGTAACACGGTTCACGTTTTCCGTCGCACTTCAGAGTAGACCGAGAACTGTCTCATAGGCATGCCCGATGTGAACTGACTGGGCAAGGCCCGTGCGCCTGAGTTGTTGTTGTTGTTGTTGTTCCGCTGGCAGAGGTCGCGGCCGAATTCTCGTGTGCCCTCTGGTGGACGGGACTATTTGCGGCAACTACCGTCTGTGATGCGCCGTGCCGATGTGCGCCTCCCGCGATATTTCTGGTGGCTACTGCACTCCTCCTCCTTCGGGGGCTGAAGCCACTGTGATCCACTGCGTCGGAAGGTGAAGCGTCGTGCAGGAGTGACGACCTCCACGTCTATCGGAAGGCTGGAGTCGAGAGGATCTGCCAACCCTCGAGCCGGAACCTTCGAATACGGCTGGAAGTGACCCACACGAAGAGGCCCCCGTCGTCCCACCACCGGAACCCGGGACAGAATGGGAGACAGGACGTCGAACTCTGGATCCTGGTCCACCTCGGGAGGGGCAAGACCCAGTGGCGGGGACGATGGGGAAGGGATGACCACAGGTGAACCAGCCTGCTGAGAAAGCGGGCCTGCGAGGGGGGCAGGCTCTCGCTGGGGCATCGCTAATGATGGCGATGCCGGTGCTGGAGCGACTGGAGGCTGCCAAGGCTGAGAGCCATCGCAGTGCGGCGGAATTACAGGGGGGAGGGATGGTAGCGTCCCCCGAGAAACCAACACAGGTGGCGGCAATGGGGAAGCCGGTGCCCGAGGGGTCGGAGGGTGGGGGCCCAAACGAGGACGAAGCTGATTTTGGTGACGACGTACCTCTCGATCCCCCGTCTGCAAGGTATAGAGCCGGTGGCCATTTCGGCGCAGGACCACCGCCGGTATCCAACGTGGATTGCGATCAAACCCACATGCCCAGACCGACATACCCGGTGGAAAGCCGGGTACTCCGTTTTGCGAAGACTGGCGAGGACCGGGCCGAAGGAGGTGCAGCTGAGTCCTAGGTTGGCGCCCGTGGAGGAGCTCTGCGGGGCTGCGTTCTCCCATATGTGTGGTCCGGTATGCCGTCAGGAAAAACGTCAACGCCTCCTCCGCAGGAAATTCGTGCACATTTTCATCTGTGTCTTAAACGTGCGAACCATGCGCTCGGCTTCCCCATTCGATTGTGGATGAAAGGGGAGAGAGCAAACATGCCGAATACCGAAGCGCCTACAAAAAGTCTGGAAGGTCTGCGACATAAACTGAGGTCCATTGTCCGAGAGCAGGGTGACTGGCAGACCTTCCACAGAAAATATTTTTGCTAGTGCCTGGAGTACAACCTCTGAAGTGGTTGAGGAGCAGCGAACCACATATGGAAATCGGGAATAAGCATCAATGACAATGAGCCAAAAGCCATTGAGAAACGGGCCCGCAAAATCGATGTGAACACGTTTCCATGCCTGGGTTGCAGGCGGCCATGAAGAGAACGCTGACCTGGGAGATGCCTGTTGGCTCGCACACTGGGAACAGGCAGCCACCAAGTGCTCCATTTCTCTGTCAATACCGGGCCAGTACACATGTCTACGGGCCAAGGTTTTAGTACGGGAAACACCCCAGTGCCCCTCATGTAATAACGTGAGGACTTCCTGTCGCAAGCTTGCAGGAACAACCACGCGAGGAGCTGTATCATCGGTAGCCAGAAGGAGAACTCCTTCCAAGACGGAGAGGCGGTCTCGTAGAGCAAAATAATTACGAAGAGGGTCCGAGGCCCGGCCTGGAGGTCGGGATGACCACCCCTGCTGAATGAGGCGAACCACTTGCCGGAGAACCGGGTCAGTGGCCGTTTCCCTGGCGACTCTATAACTAGTGATCGGGAAGCCATCAACCGCTTGGCGGGACGCCACATCCAAATGAAAACACATAATCTCCTCTTGATCGAACTTAGGATCCGGGCCCACCGGAAGACGGGAAAGAGCGACTGCATTGGCATGCTGTCCGGTAGGGTGAAAATGAATGTCATAATGGTACTTAGAGAGGAACAAGGCCCAGTGCTGTAGTCTGTGGGCTGCCCTATCCGGAATCTGAGAGGCGGGGCCAAATAACGATATTAACGGCTTATGGTCAGTGATTAACTGAAACTTCGTGCCATACAAGAAAGGGTGAAACTTGGTAACAGCGTAGACAATGGCCAAAGCCTCTTTTTCCACCTGGGAGTAATGGGCCTGTGCGGGACTAAGAGTTTTAGACACAAACACCAGTGGCTGCTCGGAACCATCTGAGTTGCGATGGGCCAGGACCGCCCCTACCCCATACTGTGAAGCATCTGTAGCCAGGACCAACGACTTATGGGGGTCAAAAGTAGCCAAACACGGTGCTGACGTGAGGAGGCCTTTCAACGAGGTGAGCGCTCGCTCGCATGCAGGCAACCAATCAAAAGGAACACCCTTGCGCAGAAGGCAGTACAGGGGGCGGGCGATGGTGGAAGCCCTGGGAATGAACCGGTGGTAATAGGCAATCTTGCCTAAAAAAGCTTGTAACTCCTTCAGCGAAGCGGGCCGCGGAAGGTCGACGATACCTTGGACCAAACTTCCTAGCGGCTGGACGCCGTGCCGAGAGATTGTGTAGCCCACATACCAACGGACGGTTGGAAGGAGTTTGACTTACGCAGGTTGCAACGCAAGCCCACGGACCTGAATTTGAAAAAGAGGGTGCGAAGGTTGTGCAAGTGTTCCTTCGTGCTGCGGCCCGTGACAATTATGTCGTCCAGGTAATTAATACAATGAGGGATTGTCGACGTGACGTGCTCAAGATAACGCTGGAATATCGCCGGGGCACTGGAGATTCCGAAGGCCAACCGCTGGTATTGGTAAAGGCCAAACGGGGTGTTGACAACCGCCAGCCGTTTGGAGTCCTCATCAAGAGGTATCTGACGATAAGCCTCCGAAAGATCGATTTTCGAAAAATATTGGCCTCACGCTACGGCGGAGAACAATTCATCAGCACGAGGCAAAGGAGAGGTGTCCACCACCAATTGGGAATTAATGGTGGCCTTGAAATCGCCACAAAGACGTAATTTTCCCGAGGGTTTCCTGACAATAACGAGGGGCGAAGCCCACTCACTAGAAGAAATGGGAAGAACGACCCCTAGGGCTGTCAGCCGGTCTAGCTCTTCTTTTACCTGAGGGCGGAGAGCCAAGGGGATCTGCCTCGCGCATAGAAAACGCGGGGGAGCCGACGCCTTCAACGTTAAGGGGATACGGAATCGGATTTTGGGTTAAAAAATCGAATTTTTTTTTATTGGCGTATTATATTCTGCCATGTTTCCTCTTTAAAATGACGTATCATACATAGCTCTACTACAATTATAACTATTTTATTTTTATATATTTGTGAGATCGGGTATTGCGCTTTAGTTATACACGTCTCTCGTGGCTGACCATGAACTTTTTGGCAGTACCTTTAAAGTGACATGAATTCAAATATCCCGGTTTCCAGCGACTATTTATACACTAGTTGCCCGAAAATGTTTCTCTCTGGTTTCCTCAAGTTACTCTTTGACTTTGTGGCGGGACTGTTTTGTAAACAGTGTGATATAAGAAAGTAGTTGTTGTTGAGTTATTTCGTATTTAGTGCTTCATTTTTCGCAGTGAAAATGCCTAGAGCTAAAGCAAAAGTATTTAAAAAGCGTGTGAACTGGCAAAAGAAAAGAAATAATGATTCATTAGCAAAGCAAAGCAGTTCATCATCATCACTGTTGGAAAATGTGAATCCACTTATTACTGATTTGCCGAACGAACTTACACCAAATGAAAACAGTGCTTCTCATAAAAAACTAAGAGATTTGGAAGAGAAATATAATTTACTTGATAGAGGGAATGAAGTTTTTGAACTCATTGATACGAATATATTGTGTGAAGCTCTTGAAAACAGTTTGTGCTGCAAAAAATGTCATGGAAACGTTTTTCTGAAAGTAGAATCCCATGTTGGCCTGGCTGCCCAGTTTAATTTAATATGCAGTGTTTGTAAATACAGCTGTAAGTTTCCAAGTTCGGTTTCAGTAACTGTAAATAATGGATACAAGAAAACTGAACTTTATAGTGTAAATATTAGGTTAGTTTATGGATTGCGAGCAATTGGTAAGGGCAAAGCAGCTGGTGATATGCTATGTGGTGTTCTAAATCTTCCAAGTGCACCTTCAAAGTTTGAAGCTTACAATTATGTACTAGGATCTGCAGTTGAAGATGTAGCACAGAAGTCAATGCAGGTTGCTGTGGAAGAAGCAGTGGAAGAAAATGACGGCAGTCGTGACCTCACAGTGGCGTTTGATGGCACGTGGCAGAAAAGGGGCCACACCTCCAACAATGGTGTTGTAACAGCAACTAGTGTTGATACTGGCAAGGTTATTGATGTTGCAATAATGTCTAAATACTGTAGGTGCACAGGCAGGCTGAAAAATGAACACAGTGATGACTGTATTGCTAATTATTATGGTAGTAGTGGTGGCATGGAGGTTGCTGGGGTGAAGAAAATTTTTCATCGCTCTTCACAGTGGTATAATGTTCGCTATGTCAAATATCTGGGAGATGGTGACTCTAAAGCATTCAAAGAAGTTTTGGAAAGCAAACCATATGGGAACAGTGTAAATATAAGCAAACTTGAATGTATAGGACATGTGCAGAAGAGAATGGGTGCCAGGCTGAGAAGGTTAAAATCAGTTATGAAAGGGAAAAAACTAGATGATGGGAAAACCTTGGATGGCAGAGGAAGATTGACTGATTCCATAATAGACCACATTCAGAACTGCTATGGCCTTGCAATCAGGCAAAATACAGGCAATCTTGAAGAAATGAGGAGAGCTATATGGGCTTTATATTTCCACACCGCATCCACGGATGAGCATCCACAACATGGTTTGTGCCCCAAGGGTGAAAACAGCTGGTGTAAATACAATAGGGGACTAACAACAGGAGAGAAATACATTCACCACCACAGTCTACCATCAGCCATCATGGCAGAAATAAAGCCCATTTTCAGAGATCTGGCTGACAGAAGTCTTCTGATGAAATGTCTTCACGGAAAAACGCAGAACCCCAACGAGTGCTTGAATAGTGTGATATGGCATCGTCTCCCAAAAACAGTGTTTGTCGGAATTAATACACTACATTTTGGTGTGTATGATGCTGTGGCAACCTTCAATCTTGGAAATATAACTAAATGCCAGGTCCTTCAAAAGTTGGGTATGTGTGTTGGTTCCCGTACGGTACGTGCTATGTTCTTTTTAGATCAGCACAGACTAAGGCATGCTGATAATATAATCAAGACATTAGTGAAAAAAGCAAGACAGGTGCAGAGGGGTGCCAAAAGAAGACTTGAAGATGATTATGAAGACTGTGAAGGGGGTATTAGCTACGGATCAGGAATGTTTTAATCTTCTTTCTCCGTTTCCCGTAAGTTTACTTTTTACTTCATCTAGGAACATTATCTCAGGTACTGGTCAACCTAGAAGTCTGAAATTTTTATGACGTAGTGACATAGGTCCCTATTACATACTGAAACAACGATTTTTTAATTACTTGATTTACAAAAGACTTAGGGGTGATAGTCTAGTAAAAAGCGATGGAAAAAATTTACTTAAAAATAAATGTACAATATCTCTGTAAGAAAATACTTTGACAATAAACTGTTGTTTCAGTATTGTTGTAACATATGAATGCACATACAGTAAAATTTTTACCGCTCTGTCTCCAGTAGTTTGTGAGAAAATGTTCCCTATAGTAGGCATATATTAACATTGCGGGGATAGGTGATTCCGTATCCCCTTAAGTGAGCTTCAAAGTCTGAAACACGCCCCAGGCCCTCCTCAAAGATATCCGGAAAGTCAGAGATCAAAGATTCTAATGATTGATAGGGAACGTCTTCGGAGACCAACTGTATGGTGTCAGAGATAGAAAACCCGAAAGCTTGAAAGGCATCCAAGCCAAAAAGGTTAGCGGAGCTCGCATCACTGACAACAATAAAAATAATAGGCCGAGTGACCGATTTGTAAGTCACGTCGCTTGTGAATTGACCCAGTAGGGGAATGAACTGTCGACCATAACCGCGTAGACGCCAGTAAACTGGCGCCAACGGGGGCGACCCAAGGTCGGAGTAAGTTTGTGCATTCAACAAAGAAACCGTCGCGTCCGTATCTACTTGCAGTTGCAATCGGCGCGACCGGACAGACACCTCGATACAGAGTTTGTGGGCCAATGCGTCGGGAGCCTGGCCCGATGAAACTTCCTGAATGTCAACGTCCATGTCATCTGCAACTGCTTCCTTCGATTCTTTCGAGGCTGAGCGGCAAACTTTAGCAATGTGTCCTTTTTTATTACATTTGCGGCAAACGGCCCAACGCTGGGGGCACTCCGACCGATCGTGATGTATATAGCACGACGCACAGGACGGTAACAGGGGCCGGCGGCCGGAATTCTGTCTACGCGCCGTGCGGGAGCGGCCGTAACGGCCGGATTGTACCGCTCGCACGTCGCCAACCCCGGACGCAGTGGACGCGGCCGCGCCGCCCTGAACCGCCGCGACGGCGCACGACGCTTCCAACTGTTGACCGGCGGCGTGAGAGACTTCATACGATTGAGCAATGGACAGGACTTCCTCGAGGGAAGGGTCCTCTAACTGCAGGGCCCGTTGCCGGACCTCCCTATCAGCGGCCGAACGAACAATGACGTCGCGCACCATAACGTGGGCACACGACTCTCGCGACTGCTCCGTGACAAAATGACACTTGCGACTAAGACTGTGCAGGGTAGCGGCCCACGCCCGGTAAGACTGATTGGGCTGCTTCTTGCATTTAGAACTCGACCCTAGCCGCCACAACATGCGTGCGGCGGCGATAATAGGAAGACAGCAATGAACACAATGCGTCAAAAGACAAGGACGATGGTTCCTGCAACGGCGCTAGCTGCCGCAAAACTTGATACAGCGAGGGAGATATCCGAGACAAGAAAAGAGCACGACATACCTCCGCATCGGCAACATGAAACGCCTGGAAATGCTGCCGAAGGCGATGTTCATACGCGTCCCAATCCTCCGCCGTCTCGTCATACGGGGGAAAGGGAGGAGGGAACGGCGCTGGAGCAGACGGCGTGGAGAGCAACGCCGGAAGCACTTGTTTCATGGTGGCCATGAGGCTCCGTCTGCTGCTCAACCAAAACCCGCACTAAATCCTCCATGCCGCGGATAAGCCGCAAAACCGGAAAAACGACGCAACACGCGAAAGAACGACCCTACTCGTCGCCAAATTGTGTAGTAACACGGTTCACGTTTTCCGTCGCACTTCAGAGTAGACCGAGAACTGTCTCATAGCCATGCCCGATGTGAACTGACTGGGCAAGGCCCGTGCTGCCTGAGTTGTTGTTGTTGTTGTTCCGCTGGCAGAGGTCGCGGCCGAATTCTCGCGTGCCCTCTGGTGGACGGGACTCTATTTGCGGCAACTACCGTCCGTGATGCGCCGTGCCGATGTGCGCCTCCCGCGATATTTCTGGTGGCTACTGCAGTTAGCATCACTGCCTGGCTTGCTGCAGGCTGCCAGTTCAAACATATAACCAGCATTACCTGTTATTTAATATTCATCATTTCTGGAAAGTTATTGAAATATCTTACATTTGTAAAGTATACACTAGATTATTTGGTGTTCGTATAACATTCTCCATCCAGGCGTTAAGTTCTGTTCTGGCTGTATGTTGGTGTTCATAATAAATGTGATCTTGGCCCTAACTGTTATAATTCACTGATAACCCTGCTTTCAAATTTGGACTTAGGTGTGGTTATGGCATGACATTGTTTAGTTGACATGCCAGATACTTCTACATTACATTGGCTCCAATTAGGCAATATGAAAGTCATTGCCTATATGGACAGGAAACGGAATACAAACAGCACATCGTTCCCATAGTCCATATATTCAGGAGCCCACTGGATCCCAAGCCAGCAGTAAGCTAGCTGCATATCATGCACCCATCAGTGTCTTCCAGAGACACTGGACATAATGAAATGGCTGAAAGGATTTGATGAAGTCACAAAATACAACAGCGGGAATGACACGTGTATTTGGCAAATGTATACTTTTAATTGGATGACACAGCCCAGTTGTGGTTCAAGAACAATGAAGAGAAGCTCAATATCTGGGATATATTTCAGACTGAATTGAATAAAACAGTTTGCTGACAATCAGCAGCAAGTCCGCTTAGCAGATGAACAACTGAAGAACAAGACCCAACATCATGGAGAAATGACATAGTCCTAGATATGTTTTATCCCTATGCCACATTGTGAATCCATATGACAGAAGCTGACACTTGATGAAATGAGTTGCAGAGGAGATGTGCCAAACTCTTCTGGTTATGGATGTCACAGCAACTGAAGAATTCATCAAATGTTGCCAGCACATCAAGGGAACGCAACGGAAAGAATTCGGATGAAAGAAATATGACTGATTTGCGAAAGTGGTCCCTGTGGCAACTGTGGAATTCTGCCACAATGTCGTCCCTCTCATATGCCAGGTAGTTAGAGAAAAAATACAGCATTTTAAGGCAACCAGAACTGTTTGACCCACTAAACAGGAGTGTGCAGCCATGAATGTCAATCTTACATGTCAATGGGTAACAGAGAATGTTGAAGAAGAGGTGCATCAATCTTTTGCACCAATCTCTGTCACCAGCTGAATGCACCAGGAAGAATGGACATGGTCAAGTTGGACTTATGCTGAAGCCATCAAACAACAATCCACACCTGACCAATACAGGTATAACCAACTCCTCTGTCAAATATAGTGAGCCGCAGACGAACAAACATTTGCAGGACAGACGATGACAAACTAGTGTGTTTCCACTGTAGATGACCAGCCCAGGACACATTTTACACTATTGCAGACCAAGACGGCGAGTTTTCAATGATTACCATGATAGTCACCAAGATGTCGGCAAGTCTCACTGATGTCGCCATCAACAGCCAATCTGTCTGCAGCTAGTCTTTATTCACGTGCTTCCTTTTCTGCAATGTCGGCTAGCTATCACTGTCAACTAAAGAAGACAACATCTTGTGACATGAAAACTGATAGTGTTGAAAGTCATTAAAGGGAAATGTGTCAAGATGGTAGAACCATGTATTACAGGAATAACTGTCAATAACAGAACACAGTAGAATATAATCATAATGTTATTCTCGGTTGGGACTTCTTGCAGGCATCACAGTCACAGACTGTGGAAGACCACAGCCCCAGACTAACAAAGCAATTCCAACAGGGACAAATAACAAATTTCTCTGGGTGGCTGTTTGCTATTGGTGATGTTTTATCCCACCATCACTAACAATATGAGTTCGTTCCAGAAGTCGGTCAGCATGCTCAGTTAACCTGCAAACCTTTTGTCAGTTACAAAAAAGTACTCAGGCTCACAAAACAAAGCTACATGCCAGGAATGATAATAAACATTGTAGGTGGTCACAGAGAACTTTGCATCACTAACTGTCATGAGCAGCCACAACTCACCCCTGGAGGTATGTGCTTAGGGACAGCCAGACAAGTCCAGAAAGGGCAGCTTAATGTCATTGTGTTCCACTATCACTACAGACAATTCGGGGGGGGGGGGGGGGGGCTGACCAAGGAACAATGTTGGCTAAGGACAGCTATACTGCATCAGTTTTTGGATGTTTTCAAATCAGGAATGGAGAACATTATTAGCAAACTGACCATCGTATAACACTGTATCAACACCGGAGATCATCCACCATTAAGTTAGTGCTCACATAGTATCACTGTTTGAGTGACAGGTAATCCGGGAGTGGAGAAGATGCTGCAAGATGATGTCATTAGACCATCAGAGGGTTCTTGGTGCTCTCCTGTGGTCCTTGTGAAGAAGAAGGACAGTAAATGGCATTTCTGCATTGACTACTGATGACTGAATGAAATCACGAAGAAAGATCGCTATCCAATGCCATGCATTGATAACATCGTCGATTGCTTGAAAGGACCAAAGTATTTCTCAGCTATGAACTTGCAACAAGGCTACTGCCAAATCAAGGTTGATGAGGCAGATCAGGAAAGAACTAGGGCCTACTTTCATAACTCCTGGTGGCCTGTATGAGTTTAAACTTATGTCGTTTGGACTGTGTAACACTCCAGCCACCTCTGAACATATTATGGACAAACTGCTTTGACACCTTAAATGGATGATGTGTTTCTGCTATCTGGGTGACACTGTCATGTTTTATGAAGGTATTTGAAGAGCATCTAACCTGCTTGCTAACCATGTTGAAGTTGTTCAGAGTGCAGGACTCTACCTGAATCCAAAGAAATGTCCTTCATTACCCAAGAAATAAAAAACTTGGGACACCTAGGGAATGGCAGTGGAGTCCATCTCAATCCAAAGGAAATAAGAGCAGTCACAGATTATCCAACTGCTCAGTACATTCATTATGTGAAAGGTTTTTTTAAGAATTTGCTCATACTACCAGCGAATTAATAAAGGACTTCTGTACCAAGGCATGTCCCTTGCAAGAACTACTGCAGGGAGAGGCCAAATTTTCCTGGAATGAGGTGCAAGAAAGATCTTTCCTTGTCCTTATGGAGGTGCTAACATCTTACCCAATCCTAGCATTGAATGACAAGAATACTGAGATAGAAGTTCAAACCGACACTAGCAGTTAAGGGATAAGTGCAGTTCTATTGCAAATTCAGGAATGTGCTGAAGAGGTAAGGTGCCCATACTATAGTTTATATGGGGAAGTGGGAGCTACACCCGCAGATATGGTGTACTTTTAATATTTTAGAAGATGAATGGCTATTAAATATCCGGAAAAAAATTTCCAATTCCGATTCTGTTAAAAACCTGCTCAATAACAATACCATGTCGATTTGGTATGGCCCATGTAGGACGGACAACGCATACAGAGGAAGAGCGTTGTATGGAACATCAGCGTTGCACTCTCGTACTTCAACCCAGTAAGCCTGCAGTTGCGGGACATTGTATTTCCAATGGACATTCAATGGAGTATGACAAAACTTTGATTTTGGCCACAGCAATAACCTTTTGGGACTTCATTATCAAAGAATCCGTCAAAATATGTATTGTGGAAAATCTAATGAACCGTGACAGTAGTTACCAAGTGAATAACGCGTGGAATCCCGTCATCTCCAAAATTTGCTCAAGACGAAGATGCCAGAAGACTTCGATAGCTGCGGCCAGCGACAGTACCGACGGCAGCTGAGTCTTGCAGTTCCACCAGCGAGGGCGCTGTCGCTGGGCGGTGTGGTCCTTCTCTCTCCACGACTTCAACGCATGCGCGGCAGTAACATTAGCACACTATATAAGATGGAGCAGAGAATGTCTTCGTGAGTCCTCGTCTAGCTGACCTGAAGATGACTGGCAATTGTGCTGCCGAAATATCGTGGAATGAAGTTTACGACGACCGGCTGCAATCCCGAAATCTTTTTGAACAGTTGATTCACGGGGAAATTTTTAAATTTTACAGGTTAGTGTTACTAGGGGTTGTGACCAATAAATGGCGCTAGTGCTCCACAACACCGACCCGGTCTGTTAGGTGACGTTTGTTGCTGGCGAAATGGCATCGAAGCAGGAGAAAGTGCAATTTGTGCATTTGTTTCACGAAATGAAATCGCCCTTCAGTGTTCAGTGTAAATTGAGGGCTTCTTATGGACGTAGCCCCCCTGACATTAAATCAATAAAGCGATGGTATGCAAAGTTTAAGGGGCTCCGGAAAGGCTCAAAATCATGAAAAGTTCAATTTTTACTTTTTTGCGTTTTCTGAATCTGCAGACTATTACCTTTTAATAGATATATAATTTATTCAATTCCGAAGACTACAACTATTTTTAAATTTTTTTTTGAAATGTGTTCTACATGGGCGTGACCCACTGTGGCGCTGTTAAACTGCTGTCAAATGGTGTTATTATTAACGTCCGTGTTCATCAGGTACATTTTAGTGATGTGAGATAATGTATGTGTTGTGGCTAACCTGTGATGGTTCAATATATATCGCTGGTGTGATTGTCGATTGTTTCATGTTTATTTACTCTGTCGTTATCTCGAAAATATTCGTAATTAATTCTGTTTCTTGAGTCTCTGTTTTGTTGAAGTATAATAATGAGTAAAAGTAAAGTTGTTAGAAATCCTCTGAAGGCTTTTAAGAAGAGGAGAAATGTTGGAAAGCCAAAGGTATTTAGAAATATGGGAATGAAGATAGGTTCTAACATGGTACGAGCGATGCTTGCTTTAGACAAGGAACGCCTTCGGGCTGCAGACAGGGCTGTAAAGAGTCTAGAAATACAAGCAAGAGTACACAGGAGGAGGAACAAGAGGAAGCTGGAGGAGGAGTTTGCAGAGGATGAAGATAATCCATCCTATGGACCTGGAATGCACTAAAAAGTTAATGCAATCTTTGTCGCTCGATTCCCAAAACTTTTATTTTCTCATACTAATTACATGTTTTCTAAGGATCTTCCAAACATATTTGTTTCAAACTTTCAGTAAATGTTACACAGTACCTTCTGCATAATTTAACACAGCCTTTTTCCAAACAACTGTATATTTTTGAACATATAAATAAAAAATTGCAAAAAAAAATGTTGTGAATTTTCATTACGATTGAAAAAAAATCATCTTTAATAACTGAACTAAAATTTTGTAAAATCCCTGTGTTAAATTGTAGCCCATATTCCAATAAATAATCTGTAAAAAGTTCAACTTCCTACCTCAAATACTTTGTGAGGAAAGATGTAATTTATAAGCGTTATTTTAACATTGCAAGTATAGGGCGTTCCGGAGCCCCTTAACGAAACAGGCAACATTGAAGATCATCCTCAAAATGGCAGGCCTCCTGCGAGTGATGCAACTGTTGAACGTGTTTGGCAATTGTTTCAACAGAGTCCGTCTAAATCATCTCGTCAAGCATCACGTGAACTTCAAATACCGCAAGTGTGGTGACGATTCTTCATGAAAGGCTTAGGTTGCATGCTTACAAAGTGCAAATTGTGTAGGCCTTGCAACCGAATGATTTGCTGACACGTGCTGAATTTGCAACTGAGATTCTCAACAGGACTGATGGCACTAACGATTAATTAAATCACATGTGCTTTACCGATGAATCTACCTTTCATGTCAGTGGAATGGTAAATAGGCATAATGTCTGTACATGGGGTTTAGAGTCTCCACATGCTACTGTACAATTACAGTGGACAGCGAAAAACTGAATGTTTGCTGCGGCCTCATGCATAACAAGGTTTTTGTACCGTTTGTCTCCGCAGAAAATCAGTTACCACTAACATTTACTTAGACGTTTTGCAACAGTTCATTGCCCCACAGTTAGAAGAATATCACCCATGGATACTTTTCCAGCAAGATGGAGCACTCTGTTTTCAGTCAATAGGCCTACCTAAGAAGTCGATCTGCAGCCTGGCATCAGTTCTCAGCGAGACTCGTCCGCAGAAAAAGCATTCTGAAGATTACGAATAGTTGGATGGTCCAAATACAGAATCGAGTTGATTTTACGATCCGGCAGCAAACCCGAAGTTTTTCAAGACTTATTACGCCGGGAAAGCCTAACAAGTCACATCAAGTCGGTACCGCAGTTAACCTCACACGTGCAGTATGTATTGACAATACTGAGAATATCTGAGAGCCTCGAATTTAGATCGTCGGTTGGTTGGTTGGTTTGGGGAAGGAGACCAGACAGCGTGGTCATCGGTCTCATCGGATTAGGGAAAAAATGGCTCTGAGCACTATGGGACTCAACTGCTGTGGTTATCAGTCCCCTAGAACTTAGAACTACTTAAACCTAACTAACCTAAGGACATCACACACATCCATGCCCGAGGCAGGATTCGAACCTGCGACCGTAGCAGGCCCACGGTTCCGGACTGCGCGCCTAGAACCGCGAGACCACCGCGGCCGGCGGATTAGGGAAGGACCGGGTAGGAAGTCGGCCGTGCCCTTTCAGAGGAACCATCCCGGCATTTGCCTGGAGCGATTTAGGGAAATCACGGAAAACCTAAATCAGGATGGCCGGACGCGGGATTGAACCGTCGTCCTCCCGAATGCGAGTCCAGTGTCTAACCACTGCACCACCTCGCTCGGTTTAGATCGTCGACATTTCTGTTATTGACGATATGCAACCACAGACGGTAAATATATTGACGGTATTATTGAACAAGTGAGGGCCTCTTAAGGCTTATACTTTAGTTCCTGCCGAACTAAACATTTTGCAATGCAAGAATCATCTAACGTAACGCTATTAAGCTTATTAGTACAGTGACTAGAACAAAAAGTTTGTTGATGTTTTACCGTGTGCCCTGTCTTAACTCGTTTGAGGTTTTACAACAATGGCAACAATACGACTAACAGGACGACATAGGTACAGCTTGCCTGTCGTACTACACTATTCTGACAATGACACGCCTGTAACTGTTACAACATTCCAATTACTGTCCACCCACAGTACAACTCAAAATAAATTATTGTTCCAGTGTACCAACATTGAATTATTAATACTGTGATTGCTGTGGTACTGTGGAGATCAGAGAAATAAGCTAAATGTATTAATTTTTCTGGTTGTATTTCGTTTCATCATCATTAGTCGTTTTACTCATTGCTGAGTGTCGTGGCCTCATTGTCTCATTCATTATTTCGTTTAGTCGAGCGAAAACTCGGAAAAATTATAATTTCATAAGGTATATTTAACAACTGAATGCCAGGGCTTGTGAGCGCCCCAAAACAATTTTCCGGGTCACCATATGTTACGAAAAACTGGGACGCTACCAGTACCGGTTTTGTTGGGCGTTTGGTCACCCTTGTAGGGCAACATCGACAGGTTGCAAACTTGATAAAATTGTTATATAACGCCGAAGGTATTCAACATTTTTCAGTTTTTCTGGTACTACTATGCATCTAACATTCCTGGATCACTCAGGGTCTTATGAGTTCTTCTATGGAAGAGACAGATTCCAAAACAAAGGTATCAACATATAAAATAAACTGCACATGCACACGCAGATGATCAATCGGCGAAAATACGAAAAAGATGGCACGTTTGCGTCCATCTAAAACTGTTTGGTAATCGACAGTTTCGATTAAATAAATATCACAGATCTTGTGGATGGAATTTTACTTACGGACCAACACCGGTCCGCGTGGAGGATTTCTACTTTTAACATCCATAAAAAGTTGCTTTCACACCTGGTGATGTGTCTATAAACATTTTGTTGAACATTTTTACTCTTAACGTGAAAGCTTTGTAAAAGAACGTTTTATTAAATGAAATATCAGCATGTGCACCACAATGACTGCACATAAACGAACACAGCCACATAAACGATCACTGAGCAATAGTAACATCTCCAAACTATAGAAATTTACTTTTAGCGCACTTGCAGCTATAACAATATTCGCATATCAGTACCTGCTACATAGAAGACGATTAGTGTTATTGTGAGAATTTTTTTTCTGTATTTTGCCTACGGCAGCTAACTGCTATTAACCATTGGCAAGGAAATAGTATGGAGGTATTATACCTCAATGGTAATAAGGTTGCAACAACTTTGTTCAAAAAAATTAAGTTTTAAAAATGGTTCAAATGGCTCTGAGCACTATGGGACTCAACATCTTAGGTCATAAGTCCCCTAGAACTTAGAACTACTTAAACCTAACTAACCTAAGGACATCACACACACCCATGCCCGAGGCAGGATTCGAACCTGCGACCGTAGCAGTCCCGCGGTTCCGGACTGCAGCGCCAGAACCGCTAGACCACCGCGGCCGGCATTAAGTTTTAACATTTAGTTTTAAGCAAACATAGGTAAATAAGTACAGTTACTAGTTTTGAGTAACTTTAGTATTCACAAACCTATCACCGTAGTTGAATATACCGGTAATCTAACTGAGCAAATTTTACAATTTATCTCTATTGTGTATTGCCCTGAGCCGGTGACCTAATATAACCTTTGCTTAATTCTGTGGAAATAAACGTTTGCGCCGACTCTTCAGCACCAGCAATAGCCAGTTTTGGTCAAATAAGTCTAAATCATGTAGTGTAATCTATCGTAAATAATTTCAGTTTTCTTTTGTAAACAAAGTTATTTTTCGTGAATAATTTTCATTTTCTTTGGTAAGCAAATTACATAAAGCAACATAATTAAACTTTCAGAGGTATCTTTAAATAACGCAAAGCAATTTTCGTTATAATACTCATTTGCAAACAATTTTATCAAAAGTCCGTCACGCAGCGGGCGAATGACCTTTCCTGGGTTAATGCCACACTAGGCGATTTTCTCCCCTCGATAATAATCGCGGCTGAAATAGTCGCCTAGGGTGACACACTTCAAACGATTATAATCGCGGCGGATGAAGTCGTGCCGACGAAACTGGGTACCGCATTAGCGCCAAAAATCAGTGGCTTCTGCAGTTGTGTTGAAACCAGCCACGAGGGACACCATGCATGATGACCTGTCATTCAAAACTGAAATATTTATCTGCAGCAGTAGTACATGTCGTTCGACGTCGCAGAGGCCGTAAGCGCTAACGAAAATGGTGGGTTCATCCAATTACAATGAACCGTCCAAGTGAAAGAAAGTTTGTGTTGTTACACAATAAACTTCGGAGTTATCCGGAGAAATTCTTTGATTATTATCGCATGTCCGTAGAATCTTTCGACTTACTGCTCTCCAAGATAGAAAGCCGGCCGGTGTGGCCGTGCGGTTCTAGGCGCTTCAGTCTGGAACCGCGTGACCGCTACGGTCGCAGGTTCGAATCCTGCCACGGGCATGGTTTTGTGTGTGATGTCCATAAGTTAGTTAGGTTTAAGTAGTTCTAAGTTCTAGGGGACTGATGACCTCAGAAGTTAAGTCGCATAGTGCTCAGAGCCATTTGAACCATTTGAATATAGAAACTAAATTACAAAAGGATACCAAGTTACGTGACTGTGTTGGTGCGGAAGAAAAACTTGCAGTAACATTGAGATGCGTTTTTTAAATTAAATAGAGTAAGTAATTTATGGGCATGAACATACACTTAACATAAACTACGAGGGTGAGTAAAATGAAAACCTTAAATTTGTAATAACAAATCGAAATTTCGCGACGTTATCCTGTAAGTTGGTAAGCATGCTACAAACAGCGTGCAGAATGGCCTGTAGGTGGCAGCATAGTGCAGATGCACACATACCGTCGCAGTATCAGTATAAAGATGGCCGCCCCATTTGCGACTTGCACCAGGGAAGAACAGCGTTCTGTTATTCGGTTTTTGTGTAGTGAAGGTGTGAAACCTATTAAAAATTATCGACGAATGAAGGTTCAGTACGGTGATGCATGTTTGTCACAGCAGCAAGTCTGCGAATGGAGTAGGAAGTTCGCAAATGGTGTTACTTCAGTGGAAGATGCTCCTCTTCCAGGTCAGGCACAACGAGTTGTGACTCCACAGAACATTGCAGCAGTTGAAGCCATAGTGAAGGAAAACCTCTGAGTGTCACTGAATGACACTGCAGCATGTTTACAGATTAGTCATGGGTCAGCACACCACATTGTGCATGATGTGCTCCAGCTTCACAAAGTGTCTGCAAGATGGGTGCCACGCCAGCTGACTCCTGAAATGAGAGAACGACGTGTTGATGCTTGTGAAGAACTTCTTTGGCGCTTTGAACGAGAAGGTGATGGCTTCCTTGCAAGAATCGTTACTGTGGACGAAACCTGGGTCCACTTCCTCCAACCGGAAACGAAGAGAGCGAGCAAGGAATGGCGCCATTCCTCATCACCAGAACCAAAGAAGTTTCGAACAGAACCATCAGCAGGGAAGGTTATGCTGGCTCTCTTTTGGGACGAAAAAGGCGTCATTTTGGAGCATTACATGCCTCGAGAGACCACTGTCACCAGTGCATCATACACAGATCTCCTAAAAAATCATCTGCGGCCTACAATCAAATCAATGCCACGTGGATTGCTGTCAGGAGGTATCCTTTTGCAACATGACAATGATAGGTCCCACACTGCCCATACAACAGTTGCAACAATCACAGACCTGCATTTTGAGTGTCATCCACCATACTCACCAGACCTTGCCCCAACTGATTTCCATATGTCTGGACCACTCAAAGACGCAATGGGAGGAAAGAAGTTCCGTTCTGATGAAGAGGTGTGCCAGGCGGTGCACGAGTGGTTGTGCGGACTACCAAAAGAATTTGTTTCTAAAGGAATTTCTGCACTTTGTAAGAGCTGGAGGACTTGCATTGAGCGTGGGGGAGATTATGTTGAAAAGTGATACAGCTTTGTACCACTTCTGCACAATGAATAACATTTAAAAAAAATTTAAAGTTTTCATTTGACTCACCACAATGAAAGAGGTTACATTACAAGTTCATATCAGCTGCCTAATCACTTGTAATAGTCGTCAAATGAAGAGATCAAGTCTTCATCCAGCAGTTCAGTAACTGGTGAGAAATAAGTGATTGGACTCTCAGGAGTAGGGCTTCTGTGCTTCTCGATATCGACATACCTGACAGCAAGGTATTTGTGGAGGAGTGCTGCTCTCTAGTCTTTCGGCTGTGAGGTTTTATTAATTGTAAAGTTTCTATTTGAAAAACTAGTTTATCGGCGGTAGTCATTTCTTTTAAGTAAGGCAAAAGAAATGTCAAAAACAGCACAAGTTGAACTATATGTCAAAACTCTTGTCAGTTCTCTTTCAACTAGGCCCTCAAGTTTCCTTTTATTTGCTTTAGCAGTGGGAGGCTGAGCAGCAGTGTTAGGAGGCGGTGCACTGTCTTCATGATGCTTTTCCGCTTCCTCATCCTCAACAAAAGAGGCATCTTTCATATTTCCTGGGGTCCTGAAATTAAAAGAAACATTTCTGGAAAAACCCACGTGCCACTTTGTACCGTGTAAATGCGTGTGATGTGACAAATATATAGTAAGACGGTATTGAGTGGGTAATTAACTACCATATCCATTGGAAATACCTTTCAATTTTACAAAACTGCAGAAGAAAGTTTTTTTACTTACTTCCTCAACTCCGTGGATTCTTGCAGGAAAGACATCTGTCTATAGTAGACATATGGTTTTTTTGTAGTCGTTGCCCTGCCACTCTTATTATTTTTTGGAATTCTTTCAGGCTGCGACTGTATGCATCACGCATATTTTTCCACCGCTTTTGTACTTTTTTCCTGTAGGACGATAAAAATAATTTTTCTTACACATGCTCATTAAAATTAATTAATTCCCATCAACCAGATACTGTGTTTTATACTCTTTTTTATTTATAACAAGTATCTTTGAACGGGATGCTCCATGAAGTCTCTGCACCATGAGTCTTTACTAGGACGCCAAGCTATTTCATCTATAATTGAAGATACATGCAGAGAAATTTGGAACTGCTTACAACCAAAGTACATGCCAGTGCCAACGAAAACGGACTTACAAAAAATAGCTCTGAGTTTTGAGAAAACTACAGCGGGCCGGAGTGGCCGTGTGGTTCTAGGCGCTACAGTCTGGAACCGAGCGACCGCTACGGTCGCAGGTTCGAATCACGCCTCGGGCATGGATGTGTGTGATGTCCTTAGGTTAGTTAGGTTTAAGTAGTTCTAAGTTCTAGGGGACTGATGACCACAGCAGTTAAGTCCCATAGTGCTCAGAGCCATTTGAACCATTTGAGAAAACTACAAATTTTCCTCGCTGCATAGGTGCGGTTGGTGAAGCCCTGGAAGAGCGGAAGTGAATTTTTTTGTCATAAAGTTTCATTCCGTTGTGCTTACGACAGTTGAGGATAGTGACTATTGCTTCCGATACAATGATATAGGAGGATATGGACACGGTGGTGATTAAAATATTTTAAAAGAAACTTCGGAAGAGCATTTTATAATGGAAGGTTACCTTCTCCAGACGCCAAACCTTCGACTAATGAACCAAACAATGAAAATGTGCCATTCGTATTTATAGGTGACGAGGGTTTGGCTCTTGATAAACACTTGATGCGGCCTTTTGCAAGAAAATCACTCACATTCTCGAGGAGAGTGTTTTATTATAGGCTGGGTAGAGCAAGACGTGTAGTAGAATGTTCGTTCGGCATCCTTGCTAAGAAGTGGCGAATTTTCCACAGGACCATAGATGTTAATATTGACTTAGCTGAAAATATTATAAAAACTTATTGCGTGCTGCATAACTTTCTGCAGAAGCATGATGGCTATCGGTTTGAAAATACTTTAACCTGTTCTCTGGAATCTATGGGAAACGTAGGACTAAGAGGTAGCCACCGTGGTTGTGACATTAGAGATATGTTTTGAAACGACTACTGATCTGTGGAAGGATCAGTTCCTTGACAAAATGCATACATTGTCGGCAAAGATACCTAGACGTCTGCAGATGAGGATGTCATTGTTGTCAGAAGCTGTACTTAGTTGTATTAATAGTTGATACATTTCATGTTCCCATTGTCCTGTTGCACTATTTGCCTAGTGACTTAAATACGTAATGCTACGAATACATTCACAAGAATATCATTCTTTCAAAAAACCCTTTGTAATTTCCCTTTAAACTTTTGAAATAACTTATTCCATAAAACCATAAGTTTTCGATTTTTTTTTTCAACTGTGTCCTCATAACTTATTTTTTTTTTACCTTTGGTCATATTGGATTAAAATATTAGTAAAAAATTTGTACAAATTCAGAGTATTAATTTTCTGACTTTTTAAAATATTGAAAAAAGTCTGAAAATACCTCAAAAAACATTATACAGGGTGATTCAAAAAGAATACTACAACTTTAGGAATTTAAAACTCTGCAACGACAAAAGGCAGAGCTAAGCTCTATCTGTCGGCGAATTAAGGGAGCTATAAAGTTTCATTTAGTTGTACATTTGTTCGCTTGAGGCGCTGTTGACTAGGCGTCAGCGTCAGTTGATGATAAGATGGCGACCGCTCAACAGAAAGCTTTTTGTGTTATTGAGTACGGCAGAAGTGAATCGACGACAGTTGTTCAGCGTGCATTTCGAACGAAGTATGGTGTTAAACCTCCTGATAGGTGGTGTATTAAACGTTGGTATAAACAGTTTACAGAGAATGGGTGTTTGTGCAAAGGGAAAAGTTCTGGACGGCCGAGAACGAGTGATGAAAATGTAGCACGCATCCAGCAAGCATTTGTTCGCAGCCCAGGAAAATCGACTCGCAGAGCTAGCAGAGAGCTGCAAATTCCACAATCAACTGTATGGAGAGTCCTACGAAAAAGGTTAGTTATGAAACCTTATCGTCTGAAATTGGTTCAAGCACTGTCTGCAGCTAATAAGATTAAAAGAATCGATTTCTGTGATTTTATCCTTGCTCAAATGGAAACAGATGAATCTTTCGTTTCAAAGATTGTGTTTAGTGATGAAGCAACTTTCCACATTGGCACTTATCTGTCCATAACTACCTGAACGTCAACTACCCGAGGCGATGGATCGGCCGCCAGGCAGCCCGTGACAGAGCACTTCATCACTGGCCTCCAAGAAGCCCTGATCTTACCCCCTGCGATTTTTTCTTATGGGGGTATGCTAAGGATATGGTGTTTTGGCCACCTCTCCCAGCCACCATTGATGATTTGAAACGAGAAATAACAGCAGCTATCCAAACTGTTACCCCTGATATGCTACAGAGAGTGTGGAACGAGTTGGAGTATCGGGTTGATATTGCTCGTGTGTCTGGAGGGGGCCATATTGAACATCTCTGAACTTGTTTTTGAGTGAAAAAAAACCTTTTTAAATACTCTTTGTAATGATGTATAACAGAAGGTTATATTATGTTTCTTTCAATAAATACACATTTTTAAAGTTGTTGTATTCTTTTTGAATCACCCTGTATTAAATCATGCAAAGTTTCAACACAATTAATTACATTATTTTGGCGCAACAGGTTTGTATGCATGTCAAGCTATTAGAAGGAGAAGGAAGAATAAAAGTTAAATTACTTTTTTGTCAGTTGTCTAGGCGAAAGTTACGCCGATTGTCATGACAATTTGCATGCACCTACAGTGGCGGATTTACATATAGACCCACAAGGTATGGGCCTAGAGGCGGCACCTTAAGGGGGGCGTCATACTTTGCTCTGTACTCATTTTAATCTTTTACGTTTTAAAATAACTGCACTTACAAACAACAATATTTTTTAATATTGTTAAACAGCTTGCTAGTTTAAGTAAGCCTTAAGAACGAAATTCGACAATACAAACTTGGAAATAAATATACATAGTTTACTTGGTGACTGAATGGAAATTTAAAATTGGGTTTCTGTCTGGTATCATCTTCATGATTCTTCAAAATATTCCTAAGTAAGCTGTCAGGATGGCAATCTACAATAAGATTTTTGAAATGTTATTATTCCGAGAATGTTGTCGGCTTCTACTTCACTGTACCATATTTTCCCCGTGTAGAGAAGAAGCGGACAAGTTGTGGACTTCCCCTACGTGGACATGTTGAAAGATTCCATTCATTACATAACTGTCAATTTATGATGTCTCTTGAACTTATAGCCGAGTTTGATTCTTTTCTCGCAGAGCACGTTGAATGATATGGAAACCCAGGGCACGGTCATACGAGTTATGTTTCTTCAACAATCTGTGCTGAAATAATAGCGCTTCTTTCTGAACAAATAAAAAATAAAAATAATTATTGGTAGTGAAATAAAACAGGCCAAATGTTTCTCTATAATAGTAGATTCTACTGCTGACATTTCACAGTTTGATCAATTATCTTTATATTAAGATATGTGAACGAGAATGGTGAACCTGTTGAACGTTACCTTCTGATTTTACCAAACCCGGGACACAAGTCCGAAAACTTAGCTGAGGCCGTACTGAAAGTCCTGTCTACAAATTCCATTGATATTACTGACTGTGGAGGACAGTCATATGACAACGCAAGCAATATGTCACGAATCTACACTGGTTTGCAGGCATGCATAAAGAGCGAAATCCGAAAGCGCATTATGTGCATTGTGCAGCACATTCCTTGAAATTTAGTCGGCACTAGTGCTGCAAGCTGTTGTCGGGAAGCATGACCATTTTTCAATGTAGTCCAAAAACTTTAAAAATTTTTCTCTGTTTCTACACAGTGCTGGAATAAACTTCTTTCTTTCATGAAACCAGGAAGCAAAACGGTAAAAAGTTTATCAAAAACACGTTGATCAACAGGAGAAGAAGCGTGTGGAGGTCTATATGAAAACTGGGAGGACGTTATCAGTGCCCTCACACACATTGCCAATACGAGGTGCATTCAAGTTCTAAGGCCTCCGATTTTTTTTCTAATTAACTACTCACCCGAAATCGATGAAACTGGCGTTACTTCTCGACGTAATCGCCCTGCAGACGTACACATTTTTCACAACGCTGACGCCATCATTCCATGGCAGCGGCGAAGGCTTCTTTAGGAGTCTGTTTTGACCACTGGAAAATCACTGAGGCAATAGCATCACGGCTGGTGAATGTGCGGCCACGGAGAGTGTCTTTCTTTGTTGGAAAAAGCCAAAAGTCACTAGGAGCCAGGTCAGGTGAGTAGGGAGCATGAGGAATCACTTCAAAGTTGTTATCACGAAGAAACTGTTGTGTAACGTTAGCTCGATGTGTGGGTGCGTTGTCTTGGTGAAACAGCACACGCACAGCCCTTCCCGGACGTCTTTATTGCAGTGCAGGAAGGAATTTGTTCTTCAAAACATTTTCGTGGGATGCACCTATTACCGTAGTGCCCTTTGGAACGCAATGGGTAAGGATTACGCCCTCGCTGTCTCATAACATGGACACCATCATTTTTTCAGCACTGGCGGTTACCCAAAATTTTTTTGCAGTGAATCTGTGTGCTTCCATTGAGCTGACTGGCGCTTTGTTTCTGGATTGAAAAATGGCATCCACGTCTCATCCATTGTCACAACCGACGAAAAGAAAGTCCCATTCGTGCTGTCATTGCGCGTCAACATTGCTTGGAAACATGCCACACGGGCAGCCATGTGGTTGTCCGTCAGCATTCATGGCACCCACCTGGATGATACTTTTCGCATTTTCAGGTCGTCATGCAGGATTGTGTGCACAGAACCCACAGAAATGCCAACTCTGGAGGCGATCTGTTCAACGGTCATTCGGCGATCCCCCAAAACAATTCTCTCCACTTTCTCGATCATGTCATCAGACCGGCTTGTGCGAGCCCGAGGTTGTTTCGGTTTGTTGTCACACGATGTTCTGCATTCATTAAACTGTCGCACCCACGAACGCACTTTCGACACATCCATAACTCCATCACCACATATCTCCTTCAACTGTCAATGAATTTTAATTGTTTTCACATCACGCAAATTCAGAAAACGAATGATTACACGCTGTTCAAGTAAGGAAAACGTCGCCATTTTAAGTATTTAGAACAGTTCTCATTCTCGCCGCTGGAGGTAAAATTCCATCTGCCGTACGGTGCTGCCGTCTCTGGGACGTATTGACAATGAACGCGGCCTCATTTTAAAACAATGTGCATGTTTCTATCTCTTTCCAGTCCGGAGAAAAAAAATCGGAGGCCTTAGAACTTGAATGCACCTCGTAATACGTTTGAAAAACCACTTGTGCGAAATGTGGCTTCAGCTTTATTGAATCAACTCAGCAGACTAGAAAAAGTATTCATGATGACAGTTTGGAAGGACATACTCCACAGATTTAATAGCGTAAATCTGACATTGCAAAGTGTAAATATTGATATTAAAATAGTGCATGAATTATATGACTCACTTATAGGATTTATTGCATCTATTCGTGGCATGTTCGACTATTATGAAAATAAATCCATGGAGATTGTGACTGATATAGACTGTGAATGCACCTATAAAAGATCACGAAAACGCAAACTTCATGATGACGAAGAAGCAGAATCTGAAGAAGTTTTTCTGACTGGAAGGGAAAAATTTAGAGTCGAAACATTTCTCCATTACTCGACAACTTGTACGCCGAATTAGTGAGGAGGAAGGAAAGCTATAGAACACTGTTGGACTCCACAGTTTTCAGTAACCTTAAGAACAGTTCACCCGACGGCATTGCCGAACTTGCAGCAAAACTCCAAGCGTCATATGACACAGATTTAGAGCCTTCCTTCCCAAGTGAATGTGTACATTTGGCGGAACTTTTGAAATCTTCTGAGATAAGTGATATACCAGTCGAAATTAGTAAATATTTACGAAAAGGTTACTGTCCGTGTTTCCGGATGTTGACATTGCTCTTAGAATATTTCTATGTATGACACTTAAAAATTGTTCAGCAGAACGCTCGTTTTCGGCACTTTAAAGACTGAAATCGTACTTACGTCCTGTGTTGTCTGAGGAGAGATTGAACGCCTTGTCCATTCTTTTCATCGAAGCCGACCTCCTAACTGACAACCGTCTGACCTATGAAGATATGATCAACGAGTTTTCTGCCGTCAAAGCCAGATGCGAACTTTGCTGACTGGTGAGTTTGTTCATTTATTCATATTAGTTTTAAAAATGTAAGATTATAAGGTGATTTTTATTATAACTCGGAGCACATTCATTGGATTTACAGACTACGTATTGCCTGTTTATTTTACAAATGTCGATGGCAGAACGCAGAACGAAACCTCGTTTACGTTCAGACGTGACCAAAGGCGCCCGACAATACTAAACAATACCCGAATGATCTAGGCCGCCCTCGGGCATGGATGTGTGTGATGTCCTTAGGTTAGTTAGGTTTAAGTAGTTCTAAGTTCTAGGAGACTGATGACCCAAGACGTTAAGTCCCATAGTGCTCAGAGCCATTTGAACCATTTGAACCCAGGCCGCTCGGCGCTGTACAGTCGAGTCATACTGATACTGTAGTATATTACAACTTATGCGCATTTTTGGCGTCTGCTGAAATGTACAGTTATCGCGTAAATTACGTTATCGGAGAGTACGCTCAGATGAAAAAGTGTTAATAAATAACGTAGTTCAATTCTGTCGATAAATGCGTAAACGCTTTGCTAATACCGTTGGAAAGGGCTATGGTGAGAACAGTAACTGCAGTACAAAACTGTTCAGTCCTTACATGGATTAAAGGCATTGTGCACATTTATTATGCAGCATCTAGCTACACAGACCCTAATGCTTTACACGTTAACTATTAGATTATAAAACAAATTTGACTTTTTCCCTCTAGTCGGTAAAATTATGTAATAGCAAATCCAGTTCTATGTATTTAGTTATTAGTTGCACCTAAATCTCTATTTCATTTTCATTTCTTACGCTTTCCTATAGGTTCACGTATTAATACTGAACGTGTTTTTTTTCTTTTTTATCTGCTATACATTCAGGTTATTAGATCGTAAAACGACAGTTTAATTTTAATTTAGAACGCATTTCTGTAAAAGTACGTATTAATTTCTAATCTATGACACTTTGGCTTCAATTTTTAGATCGTAACACACTTTTTTTATTTTCAACGGTTTCGTGTAAAAGAACATATTAAAAGTGAACGTATAACAAAAATCCGTTGTCTCCTACACGCTCTGCTGAATTTTTAGGCCATAAAAGAAAAGTTGTTTTCGTTGTGTTCGTTTCTGTTGTCTTTCGACAGAAAAATGTATTAACGCAATGCAATTTTAAGTTTGTTTTATCCGCTGCCGTACACCAAGTACAGTTCAGGAACCATATTACATTTTGATTGAGCGCGACTAGACCGCTGACGCGCGTCCTTCAGAACAACGAATAGCAGAGTACGCAAACAGCTCACAGCGCTCCCACCCAAAACGGCAATTGTGAAGTGACCGAGTACTAGGTATTATTTAAAAATTTTTTTTTGGGTGGGGGGGGGGGGGGGGCGGGCATATAATATGGTGTGCCTTGTGCCTTGGGGCACAACATTTTTAAATCCGCCACTGTGCACCTATATACAAGTATGTACGTTCATCATCTTACCTATTGTATTTTGTGCATCTAGTAATAACAAGTTCCACTTCTCAGCCCAAACAACATCTGGACACACTTTCAGTAAGGGGACAACCTTCGTGCCAGGCCACGCTGCATTGATGCCAAATTCATTCAAGGTGGCGGCGATGACGTCATCCAAGATGGCGGCATGAAGACCTGGCAACATCGCATGATGTCATCCAAGATGGCGGCTTTTGGCGGGAAAATAGGCCAATTGTGCTATGTCCACTAACCTAACCTCAAGTAGAAATGGCGGGAATTTTGAATTTTGGCGTGAAAATAGCCCAATTGAGCTATGTCCACTAACCTAAGCCTCCAGAAGAAAAAATGGCGGGAAGTTTGAATTCCAACAGGATAATGCATGCAAAGACCGTACTTGTCTTTTTATTATTATTGATTATCATTCATTAACATTCATTATCATTTATTATTATTTATTATCATTCATTATCATTTATTATCATTTATTATTATTTATAATCATTTATTATTATTTGTTATTAATGACCTGCCTCCACTAGGAAATTCCCTCCAAATTCAAATTCCAACACAATAATGGCTGCAAAACCTTACTTTTGTTTATTATTATTCATTATTATTTATTAATATTTATTATCATTCATTGTCATTTATTATCATTCATTATCGTTTATTATAATTCATTATCATTTATTATTATAGGCCTACCACCACTAGAAAATTGCGCCAAATTCAAATTCCAACACGAAATTCTCTCAAAAACTGTACTTCTAAACGCACTTTGATTTACGCGATCCCCACCTTGTCGCATGCTTGGTGTAAAAGCGAGACTTTCATAACTAAGTTAGCTGTGGGTATTTGTGAGGGGCTGTAATCAGTGTACACACTTACCCGACAGACGGGTGTTTACAGAGTTGGTGACGGGATGACTTGTAATTTTCACATGTTGGACGCTGCTGCTATACGCATCGGTTTGCTTGTAGGATGTACCGGCTGCTAATAACTATCATTTTTTATATAGACCTGATGGAGTAATAGTATTATTTCTGACTCGTGATCTGGTGTGATCATTGGGCACTAGACGTGTCCGCAGGGCTATATTGGGCTCGTATCATAGAAAGGATTAGTTTTACGATTGGGGTATAGGTAGCTCAGCGTGGGGTGACCGGGGAGAAGGATGTATGTCTGACAGTACGGAAAAGTAAGCGATCTAAGGTTATTGCGCGTTTTTAAGTGCTGAACGTTCTAGTCTTAGGAGTGTGTGTGTGTGTTTATGTCCTCTCTCTCTCTCTCTCTCTCTCTCTCTCTCTCTGTCTCTCTCTCTCTCCTACCGGAACCTTCGATGCACCGATCATGGACTCTAGAACAATACTTTACACATGATAGATTGGATGATTTGCTTGAAAATCTATCGAACTACGTTGTGTATAAATATCGCTCCGTTCTTGTTCTTCTTCTTAACTGTATGCTATTAAATTAAGGCACTTTGAGATCTGTTACTATAGATCGATATAGTGTGCTAACCTCCAAGACTTGGTTACATTTCGAGAAATGTGGTGCACTTGGATGGGTTAGGACTAGGAAAGCTCTATTCAGTCAAGAGAGGTGGAGTGTAGCTGCATTCGTCTGCTAGGTTGAGGAATAATTGGGTAGCGATGTTGCAGGGTAGGTAGGTCAATGCCGAGGTGAGGATGGTCTATTAACGTAAGAGGACTAGATAGCTCTGTGAGCGCCATACGCAGAGGGATTGATCGAGTACTATGCGCGAGGTATTAGAACTACGTATAGCGTTGTCTGGTATTATTTGATCGTCTTTATGTGTTCGAGAATTAAGTGTGAATGGACGTGCTGAGCAGTCATCTATGAATGGTCGCAATGATACTCGCAAAGTAGAGGATGTATGGTTTAGCTATGATACTGAAATTAAGAAAACAAGCTGTCACATGATTGGCCAGTGTTGGACTTACTGTAAAATTTTTCGCGATATCAGCTGTGATGGATAATATTACAGTAGATCGGTGGTGTCTTATCCATCGCATCTGTGCATTGGGTACGACATAATGATTAACTGACAATGCTTGCTTGAGTTGGGGGACAAATTTTGGTTGATGGACCGCAACTTCCGGGGTTGCTAGCACCGAAAACGGTGATGTGCAAAAACGTCCAATCACTAGAAATGGAATACAGAGTTATAAACTATTCGGTCACTGCGAGATATGAGTTTAAATGTAGAGGTGGTCAATCACTTTCGAGGGAAGTCGCTACAACGCCAGCAGGCCCTTCTATTTTCCTTGTGTTGTGGCTGTCCTTTATTTAAAAGCATTCAATGTTATGCTATCGACTGTAAGAATATGATTTACAAGGTGCAAGGTATAGTTTCCTGTGAGAGGCCGTGCATCAGTCCGTGTTAGTGTCTGTTTAGAATCAGACAATGACTTCGAAGTCGCAGCAGAAAGACGAAATGCTCGGCAGTGTGCAAAAGCGTGTTAGAAAACACTATTTGAACAAGGGCCAGAGGCAGCTTCTCATTCGCTTAGAGTATGGGTGATCAAACACTTTAAAGGGGTCTCTGCAGTGTGTGTGTATATTTAATATGACCTTGTTCATATAGGCATCTGTAGTTTGAGGGGTTGGATTTGGCGAGCTGTTAGGAATTCTTGGATGGTTGCATTCTGAGTTATTCGGGGGGGGGGGGGGGGTTATTGTAAATTCCGTTTGTCCGTCCTGGAGGTGGATCGCATTGCTGCCCTCGTGACGTTTTAACTGTTTGATGGTAGAGGATAAAGATGATAGGATGTTGAGGATCTGTTGTACTTGTACCTAGTTTGAGGCGTACAACATTGCGCGCGTTTCCGGCGAATGGTCAAAACAAGGTCCTGTTCTAGTAACTGAGATCGTTCTGTTTATAGACTGGTTGCAGAAGGTAATAGATACGTCTTTCTCCAACTTAAATTGCAGAGATCAGATGGGTGAAGATAAATGCATACTCATCTATGCTTAGAAAGGGAGAATGCTTTTTTATTATTAAGTGAGTTTTGGCAGGAGTGATTATGGTTTTATATATGCGAGTGGAAATTGTGAACGAAGGGTGAATGACATCGGGTTCGCTGGCTGGGGGAGACACTGTTTACATGTCCTGTTGGAGATGCAAGGGGGAGATAGAGATCTGCGCTATTCAGGAATCTATTTGTGCACTGTATGTCGTTAGACAATAGGTGGAGAGTAGGTATAGGGAGAGCCCACTTCAGCATTCTGGTCCTGGGGCTGAGTGGACGGCTGTTTAAATGGACAGCTATGTGGCTTTGACATGCCACCGGCGGCGCTCGGACACTCGCTTTGTAAGGCGCTATGGGATTAGTTTGAGCATTTAGCACTTGTTTCGGTGGTTATTAGATTAAGAACTGTAATATTGAAGGTCATGTCCTCAGCGGGACCGCAGTGTAATTGTGTTTACGTATTTGAAGATACGTTTCGCGAATGGTGATGTTAAGTTGATGGCGCAGTTTAGCTACTACAGTAAAAAAAAAAAAAAAAAAAAAAAAAAAAAGCTGTCTGCTGCTGAAAGAAAGAAAGAAAGGGATGACCTTGCCCCCAGACCTGATGGATGAGTTATTAGATAAGAGCAAGTGATAGTTGAATGATGCTATGTGTTCGGATATAGGAGTCTCTAAACGGCGGGGCGAGATTTTTTTTAAGTGGAAATTTGTGCAATCTATAAATAATGATATCCGACCGCTTGTGACAACAGTTAAGAGCGAAAAAATAGGTACAAATCGAGCACTGACAGAATGTTGCGGCAATGGTCATAATATTTAATTGAAGGTGGAGATGGTAAATATGGACCAGGTTTTGAATATTGGTGTGAGTGTCGTATGTGCTTGATGCTCTGTATAAAAGTTTGACTCTTTAATTGAGTTTGATATTTGTGGGTGTGTGTAAAATTAATTTTACTGTTGAAAGTCCGAGAAAGATGAGTTGATTGGTGTTTAGATAGAGGCTACGTTTGTAATTCGAAAAGAGGGGATGAGAATGGTAAATTGATTGATGGGCATGGTTTGTGGGGTGATATATGAGTGTCAAGATAGGGTTGAGGACGTTTGCGTATGTTGATGGTGGGACGGGTGTGAGGTTATGTGCAGTGTGAGGTGTAAATTAGATCATAGTTAAAAAAAAATGTTGTAAAGTAAGAATAATATTGAGAAGGTTTTAGATGGCTGGTCACGCGACGAGGCGAGAGCAGCGATGTGTAGTTATGTTTAGTTAAAGCGCCGTGTAATGTCGTGTGAGGAGCAATACGCAGTGTGCTACAGTGTCATAGGAGGTAAAGACATGTGCTGCTAAGATGTGTGTAGCATATGGAGGCTGTGCTTTGATAATTATGCAACGTTGATATGAAGTTGACTTTCACCCGGGGTCGGTGGTCGCGGCTCGGGATCGCGGTCCTGGACGGACGTCTGTGTGTGCTTTGACCGCTGACGAGCGCGTTGACCGCGCCAACTCACGCTTGCGGAAGCCGAGCAGGGGCTGTGCGAGGCCTGGAATCAGACGGATGGCTGACTTCACGATCCTGTGGGCAGGGTGCGGAGTGGGGGCACCTGCGCACGTCTGCTGAGTTATTTTGCGAGCGGATCTGCAGCCTCTGCTATGCGTTATTAGGATAATTTACGAGTACTGAGCGTATCTCCGCATCTGTGTGATGTATTATTTAGTAGCAGTTTGCTATAGTGTGTACTGAAATTATGATTGGGTGCGTGTCTGTGGGCTGTGCAACATGGTCCAGGGCACATCTGGGATTGGTGTTTTGTGATAGCGTGATAGATACACTGTATGGTTAAATAAGTTGTTCGAAAAAACAAATAGAGTGTTCTCAATGATTACACGCGCCTGCAGCGCAGATCAGAGTGACTGGTTTTCAGTCACCATCTCAGTTGCATGCGACTAGTAAATGTTTTCCCGGCCGCGTTAATCGTGTGTGTCAACGAGCTATGAGCTATTCTGACAACAGACGTGAAGGCAGGTCCAGACCTGAGACGCCAGCGGTATACATGAGAAGAACAATGCAGCTTTCACATGTGTCGGCTGTCACGAGCGCTCGGAAGCTGAACTTGGCTGGAGACTCTGGAACCCCCTTCCCCGCCGACCGCACGCGCGCCCAATCTGCCTTGCAGCGTAATCTAAGGCGCATAGGCGATATCAATTTCTCCGGTGTTAGGTGCGAATGCGACTGTGTTGAGGTCATGTTTGGGGGAGGCCGAGCAGAGACTTTCGGTCGGTTTGGCAGCTGAGGGTGTATGTGCGCGTCTGTTGCACTGTTTTGCGAGCATGTGTGCACTGTGCAGTGCATTATTTGGAGAGTTTAAGAGTACAGAGCTCGTCTGCTGACATTGTGTACTGCATTATTTAAGAGCTATTTGCTATTGTGTGGTGAAAAAAAATGGTTCAAATGGCTCTGAGCACTATGGGACTTAACATCTATGGTCATCAGTCCCCTAGAACAAGGACATCTCACAACACCCAGCCATCACGAGGCAGAGAAAATCCCTGACCCCGCCGGGAATCGAACCCGGGAACCCGGGTTGTGTGGTGAAATTAGGAGTTGTTTACGTGTTTGTGGCTTGTGTCAGATGACCACAGTCGGATCAGTGTGAGTGTTTTGTGACAAATATACTCCACGACTAAATAAAAGGGCTCCAAATAAATAGAGTGCAGCCCTTCCTTACTTCCCCGAGGAGCACAGCGCAGTGTGAGTGGTTTTTGCGCAAAAACTGCAATCTGGTCAGACTGTGAGTGAGTCAACAAATAAATGGACAAATTTATCTGTAGAGGAGTTAGAGGTCTGGACTGGAATGAATGTCTTGGTGGGTGTGGTTTTGTTGCCACGTGTAGTGCACTACTGGAGTTCAGAAACTGCCTTATGTCAGCCTTACATATCGAATCCTATGAGAAGCAAAAGTTTCAAAAAGATATGTCGCAAATAAATAAAGTACACTCGTACCTCCTTCCATCAGCCTGTGCACTGAAATTATTGCGGAAAATTAGCGGTTGTTTGGCTATTTGGACGTAAATGTTTTGCATTATTTACGAGCGGTTCGCATGTCTGTAGGCAGTGCTATGAGTTATTTTTAACTGTTTACAATTAGCAAGCGTGTGTCTAGAACATTATAAATGAGTTATGTAGGAGTGTTTTGCAGGTCTGTATGATGTGGGACATGTCGGTGTGATACATATACTCCATTGCTAAATAAAGTAAATTCGTTCCTCCATCCATGGACCTAGTGCAGGGGGAGTCCGTTTACCAGAAACGTTTAGGGCGAGGTTGAGTGCCGGTGGCTTAGTTTGAAACAATTTTCTTAGGTTGGTGGTGGAAGCGCAAGTGAGCTTTGTTTACTGGCAGATTTCAAACTTGGCGCTGGTTCCTAGGAGGAGGAGGTGGCGGTGTGGTCCTCTAAAAGTTGTTGAAATTAGGGAGTTGAACACGATTGCATACGTATATGAAATAGTAAATTCAATTATTTAATATAGTGGGGTGGTGAGAGTGAATTAGCGAGCGTTCTCGCGACGAGCAAACGCGCTGTTATACGGTCATGGTGAATTCCACTGTCGGTCAAACTCTCGCACCAAACGTATCCTTTGTCCAGCACGCAGTCGAGAGATTCCATCCTGTCCAGCGTTAAGTGCTCGGGGGCGCAGAAAGATGTTTACATGGTTGGACTCTGAGGCGAGCGCGGCTGACCGTTTGTGGGTGGACCCTGAGGCGCCGCTCACCACCTATGTGCCGCGCTGGAGGTGGGGGTATGCGGGCACCGCTGGTCGCTTGACATCAACCGGCAAGGGAGCTGCCGATGGAGCGGGCTCAGCCGGCCGCGCGTACATCAGCTGCGCTCTGGGGTTTTGCTGTGTGAGCATGGAGAAGTCAGTTGCGACACACCTGCATGACCGTAATGTCTGAAATAAAGTCATTTTCCAGGTATTTACAGAAGGCTGTGTCCGTCGCGTGTATGGAGGGTATGTGATGTAAGTGGGGCAGTGGCGCAGCGATTGTACAGTTATTACGCTTGCGAGAGCGGGTCAATTAGCGGGCGTTCTAGTGCGGTCCAAACGTGCTGTTATATAGTCATGGCGGATTACACTGTCGAGCAAACTTTTGCCGCCAAAAGTGTTGCACTACATTCTCGCTCGCACAGGGACACGTGGTGGACAGTGAGCGGTTGGCATCGACAGGTTTGAACGTGCCGAAGAAAACAACTTTGGCAGCGAACGATCGACCGTTGGTGTGATTCAGTTCCGAGGCAGACAGTTTTGGTGAGAAACGTGTGGAGGGGATGAATACACGGGGTGAGCGGACAAGGGGCCGCTGTGAATTCAAACTCAGCAAGTTCCAGCGTGTCCAGCGAAAACATGTTTACGACGTGGGAGCGATCACTGGGCTCGCCCCCTCACGCTAGTGGCCGGCCGCCTCACGTGACAGGCATAGGCAGTGTCTCCGCACGCTGTCCAGGGGGTGGCGAGGATTTGAACTAATTCAGTTGGAGCGCAGACGTCGTGGTGACTGCACTGCGATGTCAAAGATGTGTGTGCTGACTGTGTTGGTGAACAAGTGATGACCGTACTGCTTGAAATAAAGTCTTCAGTCCCTTCCCCCCTGCAAAATCAAAGAACGTGACTTACGTTACTATAAATGCAGTTTATTATTTGACGCGATTATGATAGGCTACCAGTGAAAAAAGATAAGTGACAGAGAAAGCTCGTACATATGACCAATTATGGTGTTGGGATTTGAACTTCTGATAGATTTTTGTTATGGATGTAAGGAAAATGGCTTTCTCACCGAGAAAATCGGATATCTTGAATAAATAATAAATGATAATAATAAATAGAGGTACAGTTTTTGAGAGAATACTGTGTTGGAATATGATTTTTGCGCAATTTCCTAGTGGTGGTAGGCCTATAATAATAAATGATAATGAATGATAATAAATGATAATAAGTGACAATGAATGATAATGAATGTTAATAAATAATAATGAATAATAATAAACAAAAGTAAGGTTTTGCAGCCATTATCGTGTTGGAATTTGAATTTGGAGGGAATTTTCTAGTGGAGGCAGGTCAATAATCATAAATAATAATAAATGATTATAAATAATAATAAATGATAATAAATGATAATAAATGATAATGAATGATAATAAATAACAATAAATAATAATGAATGTTAATGAATGATAATCAATAATAATAAAATGACAAGTACGGTCTTTGCATGCATTATCCTGCTGGAATTCAAACTTACCACCATTTTTTCTTCTGGAGGCTTAGATTAGTGGGCGTAGCACAATTGGGCTACTTTCAAGCCAAAATTCAAAATTCCCGCCATTTTTTCTTGCGGTTAGGTTAGTGGACATAGCACAATTGGCCTATTTTCCCGCCAAAAGCCGCCATCTTGGATGACGTCATGCGATGTTGCCAAGTCTTAATGCCGCCATCTTGGACGACGTCATCGCCGCCATCTTGAATAAATTTGGCAACAGTGCATCATGGCCTGGCACGAAGGTTGTCCCCCTACTATCTTCTTCCATGCTTCTGTCTTCAGCAGACGATCTTTATAATCTTGTGATTTTATGTTGTAGAGTTCTAGAGACAGGGATATGTCTCCACCTCAATTATTATCAGTTCACTGTCTAAAAGATCCATCGGATCGACATTTACAGAGTTTTCGGACATTGCCTCAAACAGACAAGGAAGAACTGAGTGGAGTATTCTTGTGGCTGCTGCGCTACATGCGATAATAGTAGTCTAGTGTGGCAAGGATGCCAACGATTACTGCTGCGCCAAAAGTAGGCCCGGGTCCATTCGACAGGACAATCCCGCGCGGAAACTTATGGAGGGACGATTACAGCCCAGTGTGGCACCTTCCGTTTGGAACATGAAGTTCTATTTCTGGCGCAACAAAAATCGTCGACCTTCAGCGGAGAAAATCGCCTAGTGTGTCATTAGTCTTACACGAGGTCTGTCTAAAAAGTATCCGACCTTTGATTTTCCCGCCCAAAACAGAGACGATAGCGTGGCGCCACTGTACACTGTACACACTTTTTGCGCATGCGTGAATTTGGTCCCAGTCTTCAGCCGGCCCGAGTGGCTGAGCGGTTCTAGGCGCTACGTTCGAATCCTGCCTCGGGCATGGATGTGTGTGATGTCCTTAGGTTAGTTAGGTTTAAGTAGTTCTAAGGTCTAGGGGACTGATGACCTCAGATGTTAAGTCCCATAGTGCTCAAAGCCATTTTTTTGTCCCCGCCTTCCAGCGCGTCAGTCGCTGCCTGTTGGTCGCTGAGTGAGGTGCTACACGAAGTGTTCGTCGGATTGCCGATTCTCTCAAGATGACTGAGCATGTTGAACAAAGATACAGCATCAAATTTTGTCAAAAGCTTGGTGATTTTCAAAGCGAAACAATCCATAAGATTCATCAGATGATTGGAAAAGATATGAGGGGTGTATCACAAATCAAGGAGTGGTTCAACCGATTCAAAAATGACCGCACATCAGCGGAGTGTGGCCAGCGTCCTGACAGGCCACCTGCTCGGAGTGCAGCTGTTGTTGAGAGGCTGCAAAATTTGGTGATGGCAGACCATTGTCTGACTGTGCGGGAGATTGCCCAAGAGGTTGAAGCGAGTAAAGATTCTGCTCATGCAATTTTGCGTGATGATTTGCACAGGACCTTCTGGACACCACCAACACTGATCCCGGGTTTCTGAACACCGTGATAACTGTAGATGAGTCATTGGTGTACGGGTACGACCCAGAAACAAAAAGACAGTCGTCACAATTGAAGCATCCTGAATCTCCAAGGCCGAAGAAAGTGCGGCAGGTGCGAAGCAAAATCAAAGTGATGCACACAACCACCAGCAGAGGGTGCTGTTGTCCAAGATGACGGACATGACTTCAGCTGATGACGCGCGTACCATTATCCAAGATGGTGGGAAACAGAGTGTTCACCATGAGGCACAAGTGGCGTAGTACACAGCACTGTCACTAGAGCACAGTCCACTTACGTAATCCATGATCGTTGTTTGCAGTGTGTGAAAGTCCCGTCACCCCTTCTCTACTTGCAGTCAAGCACTGAGAGAGAGAGATAATGCAATGCTTTCTCTCTCATGCGATTCTAACGGGGCATGCACCACGTGTATAGGCCGCGATTGCTGACATCACGGCCTCTAGTCCACATGCGCATACTGACGTCACAGGTCGTCTTCTAGAAATATGCTAGGATTCTAACAGAACACGTGTGACACGTTGTGCTTCTAACGTATGAATCACCTAAGTACTTTATTCGAATCCGATTTTAATGATATTGGATAACTGAGTGTATCACTTGGAGATTCAATGATCAAATGAGACGTTCGAGGTTTTCTCACTAGGAGCGCAGCCATCATTCATTCATTCATTCATGATGTAGCAGCCCCCAACCCTAGAATGCCGCGCTCCTATTGGCTACTGCATCAGTGACGTGATTTCGACGTCATAGAAGCTATATAAGCCAAGCCACAACCGAACTCGCCGTCATTCTGCTTCTGTACTTCTACGAGTTCCCAAGAGATCAATCGTTTGTACTTTCATCATCATCATGAAGCGTACTAACAGCATCAGCAGCGACAGCAGCAGCAGCAGTGGCAAGCGCCGCCGAAGAGATGAAGATCAATTACCTGGTAAGTACTTTTTCGATGTTCAAATATCCGTTTGAGTCACAGTCCACAGACTAATGCGCCCTTTAACAGATTCTATGTCCGTACTCAATGTTTGTTTGTGTTATATCTGTTCTGACCACGGTCTACACAGACTGCTGCGTCCTTTAACGGACTGTGTGTGCGTGTTATATCTGTTTTGGACTGCAGTCTACTCAAACTGCTGCGCCCTTTAACAGATTCTGTGTCTGTATTCATGTTTGTTTGTGTTATATCTGTTTTTGACCACGGTCTACACAGACTGCTGCGTCCTTTAATGGATTGTATGTGTTCATTGTCTCTGTGTTATATATGATTTGGACTGCAGTCTATACAGACTGCTGCATCCTTTAACGGATTGTTTCTGTGTTCTATGTTCTGTGTTATATCTGTTTTGGACCACAGTCTACACAGACTGCTGCGTCCTTTAACGGATTGTGTGTGTGTGTGTGTGTGTGTGTGTGTGTTCAATGTCTCTATGTCATATATGATTTGGACCGCAGTCAACAAAACTGCTGCGTCCTTTAAAAGATTCTATGACTGTGTTATGTGTTTGTTTGTCAAATATCTGTTTCGGCCACAGTCCACAAACTGCTGCGCCCTTTAACAGATTCTATCTCTGTGTTATGTGTTTGTTTGTCAAATATCTGTTTGGGTCACAGTCCACAGTTTGCTGTGCCCTTTGACAGATTGTGTGTGTGTGTGTGTGTGTGTGTGTGTGTGTGTGTGTGTGTGCGTGCGTGCGTGCTACAGAGATTTTTTTCCGTGCTAGATATTATGCTCAGTCTTTTCCGTCTTTCTAGAATTCATCCCTTGCATATTGGCTGAGCTAGCCCATCAGCTAGAGGTCGAGAGGGCTGGAGCACAGCACGAATGGAAGTACATTTATAAAACGTAGTTCTTAGATAAAATACTTTCGTGTAATATATATTGGTTTTCCAAATGCCTAGATTGAGCTGTCTGAGACATATTCTTTTCTTTTCTTTCTAGATGATTCTATGCATAGGGAGGGAGCCGCCGAGGGTGTCATGTAAGCAGAGCAAGGTGGGGGTGAAATCCCTGATTGGGGTAATCAGATGGCGGCCGCTGCAGATGAAGAAGAAGAATTCGAAAGGCGCAAGCATATGGTCCTTTTAGATGAGGCGGAGGATATACCTGAGTGGGGGGGGGACCTCACTGAATGTGCTGATGAGTTGCTCAAGCCATGGAGCCAGAGTGGAGAAGGTGAATATTTTTGAACTTTATCATTACAGCAAATAATTACCATTATTTAGTCTTATTATTCATTGTTTTAAATCTAGATCATTATACTTATTTTTTCTTATTTATGTTACAGGCATATCACACGAAGTACATAGTGTATCTAGAGTGATGGTTGTGGGGGCAGGAATTGGCTACACACCACAGAGACATGCAGTGCTGTTTATAGCGCCGATCACAGCTGCACGAGAGGCGACAGCAGCCTCTGCCTCCGCACCGCCGCAAGCCCTCTGGCGCCCATGGGTAACTCAGCCGGCAGAAGAAGAAGAGGAGCATCTGTCTCCCACCTCACCGGCCGGTGATGGGGCATCAGACCCCGGGAACCATTGCAGCAGGCCGGTTGTTCCCACCGACCATCACTGCCTCTGCCTCCTCAGACAGTTCGCCCCTGCCGTCAGTGAAAGGTGTGTGTACCAAGATGCATACCCCTCCCTACAGCTGACGCACCCTTGCCAGCCCCATCATCGACGAGATGGACTCCTAGTTGTAGTAGTACTAATAGTAATATTGATTATTCTATTGCTAGCAGTAGTGCTCTCCCCCGTCATATTGATAGTGAAGCACATCAGAATAACGGTATAATGACCCCTCTAGAATACTCAGCAGTTGCTAGGGCTTTTGAGGGGCGCATCTCATTCACAAGGATTGAGGATCTGGGAGGGAGGTATCGCGACCCTGTCAGGTTTTTGGAAGCGTGCCTCCCTGTCTCGGAGAATGAGCTCCTCAAAGCCCTAGACAATCCGAGATATAACGCCATTAAATGCAGTACAGTACTATGCTGTGAGTTGAATCACCCACCTAAACATCCAGGTGTTGCAGAGGCCACAACTCTGCATAATATATGGGGTGATAATGAATCCACCTTGAGCGCTAAAGCGCTCAGCCATACACCACATCTTGACATCCATATGCATGTCTATGAACCGTTAAATGGAGGGTCTAGCTATATCAAACTCCCTAAAGATATAACTAACAAGAAAGCATGCATTAATGTAAAAATCGAAAAGATCCGGCTTGTTTTGCTTGGTCAATCCTGGCTTGCAAAAGAAAGTACAATTACAGAGACCACCCTGACCGTCCCAATACATACCATGTAAGTGATAATATTCATTCGTGTTATAACTTTGATGGTATCGAGTTCCCCGCAAAGATCCAGGATATACCTAAATTTGGGGCGCAGAATAACAGAATATCGGTTCATGTTTATGGCCTGAAGAAGAATAGCAAGTCAGATGAGCAAGACAAGCACACCATCGTCGGCCCCCTCCATTTTTCAACATTTGCCGGTGAGTGAGGGCTGCATTGTACCCGTGGTCTAGGGGTAGCGTCTTTGATTCATAATCAAAACGTCTTCGGTCCCGGGTTCGATCCCCGCCACTGCCAAAATTTTGATAAATAATCAGCATTGGCGGCCGAAGACTTCCGGCGTAAGAAGTCACCCTCATTCTGCCAACGGCCTTGTCAAAGAGGGCGGAGGAGCGGATAGAGGTTCAGGGCACTCTCTTGTCCTAGGGGTGGGAAATCGCCCCTAAAGGCGGAAGAATCAGCGATGATCAACGACATGAGGATGCAGAAGGCAATGGAAACCACTGCATTAAAGACACGTAACGTGTATCCACAGGACATGTGGCCTGTTATTGAAGAAGTATCATGATGATCTCTCCATTGGCAAAAGATTCCGGAATAGTCCCCCATTCGGATCTCCGGGAGGGGACTGCCAAGGGGGAGGTTACCATGAGAAAAAGATTGAATAATCAATGAAAGGATAACGTTCTACGAGTCGGGGCGTGGAATGTCAGAAGCTTGAACGTGGTAGGGAAACTAGAAAATCTGAAAAGGGAAATGCAAAGGCTCAATCTAGATATAGTAGGGGTCAGTGAAGTGAAGTGGAAGGAAGACAAGGATTTCTAGTCAGATGAGTATCGGGTAAGGGTGTGTTACTGTGAACAGTTCAGTGACCGGGTTGTTCTAATCAGAATCGACAGCAGACCAACGCCGACAACGATAGTTCAGGTATACATGCCGACGTCACAATCTGAAGATGAACAGATAGAGAAAGTGTATGAGGATATTGAAAGGGTAAGGCAGTATGTAAAGGGGGACGAAAATCTAATAGTCATGGGCGACTAGAATGCAGTTGTAGGGGAAGGAGTAGAAGAAAAGGTTACAGGAGAATATGGGCTTGGGACAAGGAATGAGAGAGGAGAAAGACTAATTGAGTTCTGTAACAAGTTTCAGCTAGTAATAGCGAATACCCTGTTCAAGAATCACAAGAGGAGGAGGTATACTTGGAAAAGGCCGGGTGATACGGGAAGATTTCAATTAGAATACATCATGGTCAGACAGAGATTCCGACATCAGATAATGGATTGTAAGGCGTACCCAGGAGCAGATATAGACTCAGATCACAATATAGTAGTGATGAAGAGTAGGCTGAAGTTCAAGACATTAGTCAGGAAGAATCAATACGCAAAGAAGTGGGATACGGAAGTACTAAGGAATGACGAGAGACGTTTGAAGTTCTCTAACGCTATAGATACAGCAATATGGAATAGCGCAGTAGGCAGTACAGTTGAAGAGGAATGGACATCTCTAAAAAGGGCCATCACAGAAGTTGGGAAGGAAAACATAGGTACAAAGAAGGTAGCTGCGAAGAAACCATGGGTAACAGAAGAAATACTTCAGTTGATTGATGAAAGGAGGAAGTACAAACATGTTCCGGGAAAATCAGGAATACAGAAATACAAGTCGCTGAGGAATGAAATAAATAGGAAGTGCAGGGAAGCTAAGACGAAATGGCTGCAGGAAAAATGTGAAGACATCGAAAAAGATATGATTGTCGGAAGGACAGGCTCAGCATACAGGAAAGTCAAAACAACCTTTGGTAACATTAAAAGCAACGGTGGTAACATTAAGAGTGCAACGGGAATTCCACTGTTAAATGCAGAGGAGAGAGCAGATAGGTGGAAAGAATACATTGAAAGCCTCTATGAGGGTGAAGATTTGTCTGATGTGATAGAAGAAGAAAGAGGAGTCGATTTAGAAGAGATAGGGGATCCAGTATTAGAATCGGAATTTAAAAGAGCTTTGGAGGACTTGCGGTCAAATAAGGCAGAAGTGATAGATAACATTCCATCAGAATTTCTAAAATCATTGGGGGAAGTGGCAACAAAACGACTATTCACGTTGGTGTGTAGAATATATGAGTCTGGCGACATACCATCTGACTTTCGGAAAAGCATCATCCACACAATTCCGAAGACGGCAAGAGCTGACAAGTGCGAGAATTATCGCACAATCAGTTTAACAGCTCATGCATAGAAGCTGCTTACAAGAATAATATACAGAAGAATGGGAAAGAAAATTGAGAATGCGCTAGGTGACGATCAGTTTGGCTTTAGGAAAAGTAAAGGGACGAGAGAGGCAATTCTGACATTACGGCTAATAATGGAAGCAAGGCTAAAGAAAAATCAAGACACGTTCATAGGATTTGTCGACCTGGAAAAAGCGTTCGACAATATAAAATGGTGCAAGCTGTTCGAGATTCTGAAAAAAGTAGGGGTAAGCTATAGGGAGAGATGGGTCATATACAATATGTACAACAACCAAGAGGGAATAATAAGAGTGGACGATCAAGAACGAAGTGCTCGTATTAAGAAGGGTGTAAGACAAGAATGTAGCCTTTCGCCCCTACTCTTCAATCTGTACATCGAGGAAGCAATGATGGAAATAAAAGAAAGGTTCAGGAGTGGAATTAAAATACAGGGTGAAAGGATATCAATGATACGATTCGCTGATGACATTGCTATCCTGAGTGAAAGTGAAGAAGAATTAAATGATCTGCTGAACGGAATGAACAGTCTAATGAGTACACAGTATGGTTTGAGAGTAAATCGGAGAAAGACGAAGGTAATGAGAAGTAAGAGAAATGAGAACAGCGAGAAACTTAACATCAGGATTGATGGTCACGAAGTCAATGAAGTTAAGGAATTCTGCTACCTAGGCAGTAAAATAACCAATGACGGACGGAGCAAGGAGGACATCAAAAGCAGACTCGCTATGGCAAAAAAGGCGTTTCTGGCCAAGAGAAGTCTACTAATATCAAATACCGGCCTTAATTTGAGGAAGAAATTTCTGTAAATGTACGTCTGGAGTACAGCATTGTATGGTAGTGAAACATGGACTGTGGGAAAACCGGAACAGAAGAGAATCGAAGCATTTGAGATGTGGTGCTATAGACGAATGTTGAAAATTAGGTGGACTGATAAGGTAAGGAATGAGGAGGTTCTACACAGAATCGGAGAGGAAAAGAATATGTGGAAAACACTGACAAGGAGAAGGGACAGGATGATAGGACATCTGTAAAGACATGAGGGAATGACTTCCATGGTACTAGAGGGAGCTGTAGAGGGCAAAAACTGTAGAGGATGAAAAAAAAAAAAAAAAAAAAAAAAAAAAAAAAAAAAAAAAACCCTCTGAAGGTGATAATTATCACTATGTTTGGATAAAAGACATGTCCTGACCCCTTTCCACCCAACTATCAACTGCTTGTCATGTAAAACATATTTGTTTAAGGTGTCTGATTTATTTTTCATCAGAAGAGTTATTCGCAATACCTCTATTAGATTGTGCTTCCAAGGATTCGGTATGTGTTATTATGCCCACAGAGGAAAATAACTTCAACAAATTTCAAAATGCTCACCACCAGCAGCGATGTCCGTTTGTAGTGTATGCCAACTTTGAATGCCTGCTGGCTCCTATTACTCGCTGTGATGCCTCACACACAACCTTCACACGAAAACACGTACCTAATGTGGCAGCATTCCAAGTTGTATGTGGATATGATTCTAAACTTAACCGCTATGAGTTTTATGTCAGGGACAATCCTGCGGTTTGGCTTCTCACTAAGCTTGAAAAACTTCCATGGGAAGTTGATAAGCTCTACAGCACCAACATTCATGTGACCAAATCAAAGGAAGATTATGAATTGTATGAAAAGGCTGTTAATTGTCATATTTGTGGGCTACTGTTAGATAGAAAAGGGGAAACTCCCCGTGGAGATCATTGTCATGTTACGGGAAAGTTCCATGGTGCAGATCATAATGCAAGCAATTTGAAGTATAAGTTACCACGGCAGTTACCTGTCTTTTTTCATAATTTGAGTGTTCAGAGCATCCTCCTACAGGCCAACCGCAAATTAGAACAGCATGCCACCCTCCACCTCAAAAAACTATACAATGTCCTGGTTTCCCACCTCTGGAAAGGCAACTCACTCACCCTTCACAACCTTTCCAGCAAACCTCAACCTCCTCTCATTGCACACAGACCCAGTCTCTCCCATCTACTCAATCTCCCACTTCCAGCTCCACTCCCCCAAAAACCTCAGAATTCCAATCAACACAATTTGGAACCACAACACCCTAATTCAGTAGTTAACCTTTCCTCCAAACCTCTCTCCCAATCCGAAACCTCTGTCCTATCCAAAGGCCTCACCTTCAGCCCCACTCCCATATTCAACCAAACAGCCCTCGTCAAAGATTTACTGTCCTACACCCGTACTCACTGCTGGAAATATCACTTTGCCATGAAGAAAAATGATCCTAATCCTACTCCTAATGATCCAACTCCCCAAGACACTATCCAAATTGAACCCTGCCTGGAACAGTTCCGTCCTCCGTCACAGCGGGACCCACCTCCTCTTCCTCAAAATCACCCACTCCAAACCTTCCAGGAATTTCTGACTTCCAGCCTTGCCTCTCAATCCTTCTTAAAAAACCTCAATCCTACTCCCAACATCACCACTGCTGAAGCCCAGGCTATCCGTGATCTGAAGGCTGACCGATCCATCGTCATTCTTCCGGCGGACAAGGGTTCCACGACCGTGGTACTTGATCATCGGGAGTATGTGGCTGAGGGACTGCGTCAGCTTTCAGACAACACTACATACAAAGTTTGCCAAGGTAATCCCATTCTGATGTCCAGGCGGAGCTTCAAGGAATCCTAAGAACCTTAGGCCCCCTACAAAACCTTTCACCTGACTCCATCAACCTCCTGACCCCACCAACACCCCGCACCCCTACCTTCTTCCTAAAGTTCACAAACTCAATCATCCCGGCCATCCCATTGTAGCTGGCTACCAAGCCCCCACAGAACGTATCTCTGCCTACGTAGATCAACACCTTCAACCCATTACATGCAGTCTCCCATCCTTCATCAAAGACACCAACCACTTTCTCGAACGCCTGGAATTCCTACACAGTCTGTTACCCCTGGAAACCATCCTTGTAACCATTGATGCACTTCCTTATACACAAATATTCCGCATGTCCATGGCCTCGCTGCGATGGAGCACTTCCTATCACGCCGATCACCTGCCACCCTACCAAGACCAGAAGCGATTTATGTGTAATCAGTGAAGAGCAACATTTTGAACTGGCAGCAGTTGAAATCAGGGACCAATACAGGTGTAGGAATTTGATTATCTTATGTATATACAGATCTCCTAGTGGAGACTTCAATATCTTTTTCTCCAAACTTAATCATGTTCTTGACAAGATATCCACTCCAAAGAACCACATTCTCATATGTGGAGACCTAAATGTGGATAAACTGAATCCTGATTCTACATGGGGCTCATTACAAAGTCTTGCTCAAAGTTTCAATTTAGTTCCAATGGTTAACAGTGCAACCAGAATAACAAAATACTCAAAGACAGCTGTTGATCAGGTATAACAGATTTAGGCAAAGTTAACTGTGAGGTGGTGGTAGCAGAGCTAGGATTATCTGATCACTCAGCTCAAATCATTAATATAAAAGTGGCTCCAGAAGAAACAAAGAAAATGCATATTTACAGACGAATTTTTTCTAAAAAAAATAGACATGAGTTTGCCAAACAGATAGCAGGACAAACATGGGACTCAGTATACTCAGAGGTAGATGCAAATGAAAAATTCAAAAATTTCATGACATTGTTTAAATTAAATTTTGAAGAAACATTTCCTAAAGTATTATGTCCATTATCAACAGCAGGAAAAAGCAAGTGGGTCACAAAAGGAATCAAAAAATCATCTGAAACACTAAAGTACCTGAGCTCCATTAAACACAGCCAAACCAATCCCGCTTTCTCACTCTTTTATAAAATATATGGGAAAACATATAGGAAAATATTGCTTGCAGCAAAAAGAGCTCATAACTCCAAAATAGTGCACTCTGCTGAAAACAAAATTAAGGCAGTATGGAAGATTGTGAAGCAGGAAACTGGTACCAGGAAAATGAATCTGTCAAACTTGAAAATCAAAGAGGAAGGGACTCTAATAAAAGACCCAATATATTTGGCAAACTATATAAATGATTATTTTAGTAGCATAGGAATAAAATTACAGGAAAATTTTCAAACAGCCCCTCAGGTCAAAAAGCCAAATAATGGTGTATCACACTCAATGGTGTTATTCCCTACAACACAGGAAGAAGTCTATAAAGCAGTCAGCAAACTGAGAAACAAAAACTCAGCTGGTCTGGATGAAGTCCCCATTTTTATAATTAAGGACTGTATCAAGAGCCTACTTCCACCTTTAGTTGATATTATAAATCAATCTTTCAAGCAGGGCTACTTTCCAGACTATTTAAAATATGCGAAATTACTACCTCTCTTCAAAAAAGGTGATGCAGGAATAATTGAAAATTATAGACCAATTTCTCTACTATCATGCTTTGCAAAAATATTAGAAACTATTATGAAAGATAGGCTAATGAATTATTTAAATAAATACAACTTACTGTCTGTTGACCAGTTTGGATTTCGATCAGGGAAAAGCACAGAATCAGCAACAGCACACCTCACAAAACACATTCTAGAAGCATTAGATAAAGGGAACTACACAACGGGTATATTTCTTGATCTAACTAAAGCGTTTGATACAGTAGACCACAACATATTGTTAAATAAGTTAGATGAACTTGGAATAAGGGGACTTGTGAACAAATGGTTCCAGTCATATCTAAAAAATAGAAGACAGATAACTGAAATCTCACACATTTCAAGTTGCTCAAACTATATTGTAAAGTATACTTCAGACCCAAATTATGTAAATATAGGTGTCCCACAGGGTAGTGTCCTTGGCCCAGTACTATTCCTCATTTACATAAACGACTTCCCACAGAGCATCAAGCATGGACAAACAATATTGTTTGCAGATGACTCAAATGTTCTATCAGTGAGAAATCACCAGATGCACTAAAAGAAAAAGCCAAACAAACACTAAACAGTGTACGTGAGTGGGCATCCAATAATAAACTAACACAAAATCTTAAAAAAACAAATGCTGTTAACTTCTATGTCTGCAAAAAACCACACTTTAACAACTTTAAGTTAAACAATGAAACTATAGAATGTGTAGACTACACAAAATTTCTTGGTATGCATGTTGACAGTCAGTTAAAGTGGGAAGAACATATTAAAATACTTAGTAACAGAATTGCTACAGCATGCTATGCTCTGAGAATTCTGACTGCAGTTTGTGATACTACATGTGTCAGATCTGTATATTTTTCTTATATCCACTCTGTTATTACCTATGGAATAATATTTTGGGGAGTCAACAGTAAAAATATTCAAATAGTTTTCAAATTACAGAAAAGAGCAATTGGTATAATAACCAAGAGTGGCAGTAGGGCTCACTGCCTTGAACATTTCCAAAAGCTGGAAATCCTAACTGTCCCCTGTGAATACATTTTTTGAAGTGTTATGTATGTAAAAAAAAATATTGACTGCTATATGAAAAATTCTTTAGTACACAGCTATGAAACTAGAAACCAATACAATCTGCATCTAGAGAGGAAAAATAAAGTTAAAACTCAGCAGAGCTTGTTGTACAATGCTGTTAAATTATATAATAAATTACCCCAAAAAATAAAAGATATTGACACAATCGGACAGTTCAAAACAAAACTAAAATTTTTTTTATTAAATAAAAGTTATTACGCAGTAATGGACTATCTGAATTAAGACATGTAGTGTAATTAAATTAGCCTGTATTGTAATACATGAGGAAATAATTATAATATGAAATCAAAAATTGTACAGTACTATAAGAAAATTACAAATCACACAAGGATATAAAACTAATTTAAGATACCTCAAAAATGTGTGTAAATACAAATTTTATGTCTATAATTGTAGGTATATTGTATTGTATATGATTTTGCTGACGAAATCTGCACAATGTAAATTGTTACATGGATTAATAAAGAAATCAATCAATCAATATTATGCCGGTTTACGTTACCGTTGTTGGTGAATGGCGCTTTGTCGCTTAATAGAACGTGTGCTAAAAATATGTCATTGTCCCATAATTCCTCTTGTGTCCAGTGGCAGAACTGTACACAATGTTCAAAGTCATTGCCATGCAATTCCTGGTGCATAGAAATATGATACGGGTGCAATCGATGTTGATGTAGTGTTCTGAACACAGACGTTTTTGAGATTTCCAATTCTTGCACAGTTTGTCTGCTACTGATGTGTGGGTTAGCCGCAACAGCAGCTAAATCACCTACTTGGGCATCATCATTTGTTGCAGGTCCTGGTTGATGTTTCAAATGTGGCTGAACACTTCCTGTTTCCTTAAATAATGTAACTATCCGGCGAACGATCTGGACACTTGGATGATGTCGTCCAGGATACTGAGCAGCATACATAGCACATGCCCATTGGGCATTTTGATCACAGTAGCCATTCATGAACATGATATTGATCTTTTCCACAATTGGTAAACGGTCCATTTTAACATGGGTAATGTATCACGAAGCAAATACCATCCGCACTGGTGGAATGTTACGTGATACCACGTACGTATACATTTGTGACTATTACAGCGCCATCTATCACAAAGTGAAAAAAGTGGTCCAACTGAAACATTCATATTTCTTTACGTACTACACGAATATGTAATAAAAAATAAGGATTCCTATTTTAAAAAATGCAGTTGATATCTGTTTGACCTATGGCAGCGCCATCTAGTGGGCCAACCATAGTGCCATCTGGTTTCCCCCTTCAAGCTAGATGAGTTTCGTTCTTTGTAGTTTTTTTGTTTGATGCTTATTTCGTAAGATATTTGCCCCGGCCCCTATCAATGGACCACCCTGTACTTGTAGGTTTATACCACTTCCAAATGATTCAAAAGTATTATGAACTAATGCTAGTTACACATTTTTCTAGCAACATTCTATTAATACATCTTACATGTGAGGATGAAATTGTGGGATGGAATATATGTGCCTCAAATGTTGGCACCGGTACAATGGTTCAAAAAATTCAAAAGTGGTGATTTTGATGTGAGAAACAACGAGTGCGGGAAACAACCAAAGAAGTTCGAAGACAACAAATTGCAGGCCTTATTGGGTGAAGATGATACTCATACTCTAAAGGAACTTGCAGAACAATTTAATGTGATGCAGAAAGCCATTTCTCTTTGGTTCTGTGGCTATGGGAGAGACATAGGAAGTGGGAAAATTGGTTCCACACAAACTGAATGAAAGGCAGGAAGCAAATCGAAAGACCACTTTTGAAATGCTGCTTGCCAGATAAAAAAGAAAGTCATTTCTCCTTTGAATAGTGACAGGTGATGAGAAATGGATATATTTTCAGAATCCTAAGCATCGTAAATCACAAATGAATCCAGACAAATCATCGACATCCACTGCAAGACCAAACGACTTTGGAAGGAAGACAATGCTCTGTGTTTGGTGGGATCAGAAGGGTATCATCTATTTTGAGCTGCTAAAACCAGGTGAAACAGTTAACACTGATTGCCACAAACAGCAGATGATTGATTTCAATTGAGCATTATGTGAAAAAAGACTGAAATATGGAAAAAGGCAACACAAAGTCATATTGCTCCATGATAATGCCCCATCGCACACAGCAAAATGCATCAGGGAAATGATCGAGACATTCAGCTGGGAAATACTAGGGCATTCAGCTTATTCTCCAGATTTGACTCCACCTGATTGTCATCTATTTGAATCACTGGGACATGCTCTTGCTGAACAATGCTTCAGTTATATGAAAATGTACGAAAATGGCTCTCCGACTGGTTTGCTTCTAAAGTAGAACGGTTTTTTTGGTGTAGCATTCATAGCTTGCTGGAGAGGTGGGAGAAATGTATAAATAGCAATGGAGATTATTTTGAGTAAAATATTGTTTATTGGCTTCAAACAACAGATGTGTAATTATTGCAACCACATTCTGGTTTCATACTTCTACACCTGGTAATTTCTTTGTCTTCTGTATGCATATGTTTATCTTTGTTTATGTATTGAGGTCTGTCTGTCTGTGGCTATTTTCTGGCATTTAGGAGATACCTAAATCCACAACTGTTATGACTATGCTTAGCTTAGCTGATGGTATTTGGCCTAGAGTTGCAGATTCACAGCTTCATTTGATGTCTGAGGTGTTACTGTGGTGTTGGAATAGCAAAGAAAAACTTTACAAAAAGTTTACTCACTCTTAACATAAAAAAGCCTGACTTATGTTTGCTGCTGCCAACAGTGTTTTCCACCATACATTTATTTGAAAAAAGACCACAGTTACAGCCCTTATGATATGCAGCATGTTTTCACAATCCCTTTGCAGACTCAATGCCAGAGTTCATCAATCCTAGTGGATGGTGAGTGGTGCTGTGTTAGTCTTTTGGCAGCCCATGACCGGATATTTTCATGGATGAGAGTTCTGGTGAATGTGCTTAGCAGGGCATGACAATAGTTAAATGCAAATATGTGAGAACAACATGTGGTCTTTAGTTATGTTGCTGGAAGATGTCATGGGACATCACATATAGGGAATGACAATTATGCTGAAACATGTCAGAAGTCTAATGGCTGCTGTCCAAATTATCAACTACACAAACCAGAGCTAATCATGGGGGACACTGTACCATCACACTTGGTACTGAGGCTCTATGACAATATCTGGCAATATTCATTCACCTCCAACTTGGTGCTGTATGCAGAATTGGGACACATCTTAAAAGATGTGTCCTGTGTTGCTGTTTGGTACACCATTGCTAGCATGCCTCTATCTGTTGCTGCATCAAGAGAACCCGAACAATTATCATTATACTGACAGTTGGTGGTGCTCTAGATGTTGTCATGCTGTCTGTGTGAAGATATCTTTTAGCAAGCAATCCTGTTTCCTGCCATAAAGTGTGTGATGTGATTCTGTAATCTGGATGGCTAAACAAATAACTGCTGGCGAGAAATCAGCTGGCCACCTTTATCCACCTCATTACCATCTTGAACTTGTTACACACACTGCTGGCCATTAAAACAGCAACACTAGGAAAGATAGCAGGTAATGAAATTGAACTTTTTGTGTGTATACAGCTTAGTTGGAAGAATACGTAATTAAATTTGGAAGCAGTGCATTTCTACACAGTGCAAAATTTAGTACACGGAACTGCCACTGCGGCAACACATAACCAGGTTATTTTCAGTGATGAGAGAGATATATGTGCCAGGGCAACATTCGAATGTCCTCTGACTGGGGTAGTTTAGGACAGTACAGGCAACAAGATACCTTGCATTATATTGTTAAAAGATAACATCACAGAGATCTTGAAGCTAGGGCAACACCTGTGTCCAATATATTTTAGAAATGTCCCAATAACAGGCAATTCAAATCAGAGGTGACCATGTTGTGAAGCTATTGGTGCTCCATACCATCACAACAGTTGCCCGTTTTGCTGCAAGTGAGCCCATTATGTGACTCAAGGTCTGCGATAGTCCCGTCTGGTCTTTGCATGGCTGAGCAGACTTGGATGCTATTCACATGGGATCACTGAGATCCTGCATGCATTGACCATGGATCTTCTGAACCCATAAATTCCATATTCATATGACAGTTGTGGGATGCCAACCAATGAGAGCAGCAATAATGCGGAATGGTAAAATGCAGTCATGATAAGCCATGATCCTGCCATGTCAAATTTGATACTTGCTGGTAGACAATTCTTCTTCTTCTTCTTAGGCAAAAAAAAAAAAAAAAAAAAAAAAAAATCTTCTCACAAAGAAGATTTCTGAATGAGAAATTTGTTCTATAATCTTTACCTATATACACAATTTAGATGGGGTTACTATCTACTTCCTGTGATTGTACTGAAATTGTAATCATTCATATGTCCAAGCATGTAGTGCACTTCATTTCAGCCTGATGTTTGTCACATGCCAACTTCATGTCGTAATTATAATGGCCAGAAATTTATAAGTAAAATGACTAGTACAAAAAAGAGATCAATAATTTCAAGTAATTTTATGTAGTTGCCAGAAGAGTCTATTATGTTACAGCGAAACAGCTTTTACTATGTAAAAATTTATGTTATGGTGGACAAAGGCCTTTCCAGTAGAAGTAATCAGTTTTATGTAGGTTGATTGCTTACAGTCAATGTTAGATTGATAAAAAAAACAGTAGGGAATTCTAGAGAATTATATCACAGTATGTTCTCAATAGATGTATGTTGGGAAAACAGTTCTTGTACCCTAGCATTGTGTGCTTTGTTTTTACTGGATTTTTGGATTAACACACTGTCCTGAGGCCTTTGACGGCCATCCCTACAGGATTCCTGAGACTGCCAGTGGGCACATGTTCCACTTTGTAACGTGAGTGTTGGCATAGAGGTGTATAATTCACAGCCTGGGCAATTGTGTTAAACAATGTTCATAAATAATACAAAATGTATGTATTATGCATTAATATTTTTTAAAAAAGAACATTGGTAGAAATATGAGGCCTCATTGAAACATATATTTTCTATATTCTCTGAAGATGCTGGCTGCTAATTGTTCTCACAATTATTAAAAACAAAGTAGACATTATGAGAAATAAACAAACCACAAATGAAACTTCATCCTTCGAATATAAAAGATAAAGAGTAGAGGAGTAAATTTATGATTACAGATACATATCAATTATAGTGTTTGTGAATAACAAAGAAGGTAGTACTATTTGTTGTCTGTTTTGAAGCATGCCGCTATCTTCTTCACTTGTTTCAAAGTTACAGATCTTCTATGTGTTTTAACAATCTTCTAATAACACTCCTGCTATCTCTTCCACACTTTGTATTTCTGTTGTGTTTCCCTTGTGTAACTATATCTGTCAGTTAGTGGAACTGCATATTTTTCTGATACCGTACTATGAGACAGTAAGTGGACCACATATCGTTGCAACACTTCTTGTTCATTGAACATTTCAAGTAAGTGTTCTACAGTTTCTACCCTGAAGCTCTTTGTTTCCAATATTCTCCCTGTTAGCTTTCTATAAAATGTGTGTGTTTACAACTTTGCCAGACTCACTGCAATGAGTCACTATGCAGTGAGTTTTATGTTCAGCTGTTATTCCATGCTGTTATTGTGTTAAAAATGGAGTTAACATTTCAACAGTTTAGTAAGCTGTGTCTGATAGCATGTGGTGTTACTTAATATCAAGAAGTACAGGATGTATCAAAAAGAATCATCCAATTTAACGATTAAAAAAAAAATCATACCTATTATGTTATTTGAGGTAAGTGCATGACCAATGTTCTGCTGGAAAGAGCAAACGCTCAAGTTTTACATGGTACAACATGAGAGAGACTCTCCAAAATTTAATGTGTTTTTTGCAGTTCCATGGAAAAGGGTGTATGGCCCATTTTTCTTTGCCAAGAACAGTGTTACAGAAAGCATATATCTCAATATCCTTGAGAACTTTCTTTTCCCACGGAGACTGATTCAAACGCCTTCATTTATGAACAGGATGGGGCTGCCACACTGGCATCTGGAAGTTTTTAAATCAAAGGATTACTGAATGATGGATTGGTCGAACTGGACCAGATGTTCAGCATTCCATTACTGGTCTCTAAGGTCACCAGACCTTACTGTATGGGGGTTTATAAATGATTCTGTTTATGTGCCTCTGTTACTGACAACAATTAACGAACTGAGACATCGCGCAACAGCAGCTGTGGAAGCTGTAACTCAAGACATGCTCGCTGCAGTGTGGGAACAATCTGAATACCACACTGACATGCTGTACATCGCAAGGGGAGCATACTGAACACCTGTGAAAAGGTATGAAAGAAGGCTTTTATATGTTGTTGTTGTTGTTGTGGTCTTCAGTCCTGAGACTGGTTTGATGCAGCTCTCCATGCTACTCTATCCTGTGCAAGCTTCTTCATCTCCCAGTACCTACTGCAACCTACATCCTTCTGAATCTGCTTAGTGTATTCATCTCTTGGTCTCCCCCTACGATTTTTACCCTCCACGCTGCCCTCCAATACTAAATTGGTGATCCCTTGATGCCTCAGAATATGTCCTACCAACCGATCCCTTCTTCTGGTCAAGTTGTGCCACAAACTCCTCTTCTCCCCAATCCTATTCAGTACCTCCTCATTAGTTATGTGATCTACCCATCTAATCTTCAGCATTCTTCTGTAGCGCCACATTTCGAAAGCTTCTATTCTCTTCTTGTCCAAACTATTTACCGTCCATGTTTCACTTCCACACATGGCTACACTCCATACAAATACTTTCAGAAATGACTTCCTGACACTTAAATCTATACTCGATGTTAACAAATTTCTCTTCTTCAGAAACGCTTTCCTTGCCATTGCCAGTCTACATTTTATATCCTCTCTACTTTGACCATCATCAGTTATTTTGCTCCCCAAATAGCAAAACTCCACTTTAAGTGTCTCATTTCCTAATCTAATACCCTCAACATCACCCGACTTAATTCGACTACATTCCATTATCCTCGTTTTGCTTTTGTTGATGTTCATCTTATATCCTCCCTTCAAGACACCATCCATTCCGTTCAACTGCTCTTCCAAGTCCTTTGCTGTCTCTGACAGAATTACAATGTCATCGGCGAATATAGACATGCCAAATTGGATGATTCTTTTTGATATGCCCTCTACTTTAAAATTACCTAAAAAAAAACTTTCACATGTGTATTGTGGTTTATGCAGAGCAAAACCTTTGAAATGTCAGAGAAGATTCTCATTTTATATTTTCTACCAGTGCAGGCAGGGAGACAAATATAGCTTACCCCACAGCATATCTTTTTAAAAAACAAATTTTTAGGAGCCAGAAATCAATTTTGTACAATGTGCCCATAAATACTGACAAATAATCTTTTCAGATACTTTTGAAAACTGCCATTTTTTTTGTCTGGTTGTTGCATGTTTCAATCCACTTCTATGGCTGATCTCAGTATAATGTTTCTGTTTACTGAGTAATAGACTATTTTCTCATTGATTGTTAACTAAGATAAATTACTAAATTTGCACACTATTCCAGTACCTTGCTTAATACATCATGTGAAGGTGCTTTTGATGGATTTTAATTTTTTATCTTCAACTCAAAGTTATATATTTAGAACAGAGTGCCTCTAATGATATGTGGGCTGTGTGAGAGCAATTCTACACTTTCTTATGCATATTATTTATGTGCAACTCCTGTTTTTAAATCACGGTGAGGAAAGATAACAAAATCATTATCATTGGGTTTCTGGATACCTGAATTGGTGGTGTTTATATGGTGATTATTGTAATTGCTAATTTATTGTCCTCAAAATAGTAAGGAGATGAATTGGTTGACCAGTACTTACCTACAGGGTGTAAAATTCCAAGTACTGCCAAATGACACATATATCTCTCACAGTACTTGGAATTTCACCTCTTGAAGGTAAGTGCCGGTCTATTCGTATTTTATGATTGTCTGATGTGAATTTTTTTCTGTTGTTACATGTGGAACATTACAGCCATGAATTTGGGCTTTGTTGGGTTTGCCTCTCCATAAGTGGAAAAGTCATGTGTTTTTTACAGAGGAACTAATCACTTTGCATTCCAAAGCCAGTAACAGCTGAAATTATGATGTGTCTGTTGGTCATTAAATTGTTCTGTAATATAGTTGACTTCCTTAAACAGTGTACAGCTTGTGCTGAATAAAGTGTACACAATCCTTTTGTTATAGGTACATCGTTATAAATTTAGGTGAAATCTAGTGATAGTGGTACTTTTTTTTATAAATTAACAAATAACTGATTTATAAAACCAAAATTTCATAATATATTTATCCAGCATTTAGATTTTCAGTTTCATAAAAACACATAGAAGTGCTATCACAATATTCTTATTCATCATTCTTAAACAATATTGCTGTGACCTTTGTGTGTTTAACAGTGAATACCAAGTAAGAAAACTTTTTACAAGAGGAGGAAAAGCAACCATTTAGTGACAACTCAGTAGCTTGTGAGATTGTAGGCAGCACGTCTCTCCATGTCTGAGGTTACAAAGGAGAAGTTATAGCTGAAAAAGGGCTCATGACACAAGACAAAGTAAAAATAAAGTTGTTAACAAAAATTCACTTTTACGATTTTCCCCTTTTTAGTTTATTTTTTGGTTTTGATTTATTTCTCATACATTTCCCATACATACACTGCAATGGTATCAGAACAAGCATAGAGCAGACTCTGTGACTAGAAGCTTCACTTTAAGCAAACATGACAAAATATGTTGTTTTGATGAGACAGGGGCCATATTTTTTTTTTTTTTAATTTCAATTTTCATATAATAAAGACAAAAGCATAAAAGTTTAAAGGTGCAACATTAGAAACACAAATAACTTTTATATGGAAAATAAATAAATAAATAATCATAAAATGATGTGTCAAATAAGGAAACATTCTTTACAATCACAAGGCCAGCCACAACTGAATCCGATACAAACTTCACTTCTCTGATTACACTTTTACTCTCAACACACTCTTTTTGTGTGACCTATTAAGTGGTCCAACTGTAATTATTAACAGTAAAGTCACACAAAAAATGTGGAGGTTTGATTTGTATTTTTAACAAGGCATTTGCTAGCACCATTCATAGTTCTACCACAACTTCTCCATCTTACGATAGCAACAGTTCCATTTAACTATTAACAACTGTGTTTCATTTATTCAAGCTCGGTTTCTTGTTGCTGAGATACTGTAGACACTATACATATATAGTTCCATGGCAACAGTCATTTTGAAAAGATCTCATAACAAACATACAAACTTTTGTATGTTAAACTACTACTTCAGAAAATTATTTTCAGTCAGAAAGTAATAAACGAGCACCTCATTCACACTGTCATATTCAAGTTTACCATCCATTAACAAAAGTACAAAACATGTGGACAAAACAAGAGTAATATTTTCAAAAATAATAAATTAGGCCTTATATAGAAACAGTTCATAACAGGGAGTAATAGTATAATAATGAAAGATACAGGTGAAGTAACTATTTAAAATTCTACAAAACTAGATTATTGACCAGCACACAAAATGAAATGAAGTATAATACACATTTCTGAAAAGATACACAATATTGTACAAAAAATTAAATGTCCTAATTTTTTACTGTTATAAAATCACACATTCTCAGGTAAGTACAAAATGAGAGGAGGATAAAACGGATTCCTCCATTTGCTACAAATTCATCTATGCTTCAAGAGTTGTGTGTGTGACATGTATGTTGCTGTAAGTCAGATAAACTTCTACATTTCCACAAAATTGTCCATTTTTGTAGTGCTTCAGACATTATTTCATCATGTTTCATGCCTATGAAATATTTTACACTCAACAGTTTTCAATTTGATAGATACTATCTACAACAGTCCATACTCTTCCTTCATATTTCAGTGTTTTGTTCACTTGTTTTAACAATTCACATACACAAAAACAAACTTATAACAACGCAACATCTAGCTGCTCTCTTTTCTGAGCTGAAGTAAGTTCTATCCATGCCAACACTTTTGGATTTCTTTCTTGTTTCAAAAAACAGTCTGTCTTCTATACTTATACTGTCCCACCTGGGCAGATAAAAAAAAAATTAAGCTAATGTTTAAATTGTGTACGACATCAAATATCATCTGAATCAAAGATAACATAAATGATAAATACTTTTCTGCTTAGCATTCAAGCTTTTACATAAAGTGTATTTTCGTGCACAATGGATGCATAAAACGCTACATAAATACGATGACAGCATTAAAAATAAGACTTATGTTGCTAAGTATAAATATAAAATATTTGCTATGTGTAGGAAGACTTAAATATAGATTAAAACTTTCAAAAACATATATTCTTAAAAACTGCATTGCAGGCAGGAATGAACAGGAGGGTGAGAGGAAGACTTAAATTAATGTGTTTGTAAGTACATGTCACTTTAGGTATGAGGGTGAGCACTTATTGAGTACATACACACAACCACTGCACAATCATGACTGTGAGTAAACACACAGTTTCTAAATTTACAGCTTACAATATTCATAAACAAAAAATGGAACATTTCTGAAGATATGGATAAATTATTAGTTACTGCAGACTCATTTTTCTCATGACACACAAAATATGATCTCAGGATGCACTTTAAACATTCAATGAAGCTTCTGTTACTTTCTAACAACTTTACATTAAGGTAACACTGTTTAGGGAATTAATTTTAATTTCATGATTTTAACATTATTAGTAAAACGTTACATAGATCAAAAACTAGGTCATCTTATTTGGTTTTTCAACACTGTTTAACGGTATCCCTCCAAACGTGAAAAAGGATGATACAATGTCCACTTTAGGAACAATAATTAAACCATGTTGATGCTTATAATATAATAAGCAACATAAGACAAATGTGGCATCTTATAATAATGGGATTGTTTTAACTATATGGACATAGGAAATAATTTACTTATGTTCGACTTGTTTTATTATAAAATATTTCTTGTTTTTGTTTATCCTTTCTTGTATAATTTTTCATGTGTTATCACTCGAGGCCTATGGCACAAAAAACATGATTTTTTGTTTGTTTTGTTTTCTGGAAAGTACTTAATGGTTTTCTCAACTGGTAGTGATTGTATTTAATGCGTGAGACAGTTTCATTTCTCCTATCAACAAATATACATTGAACCCAATGGGGAAGTTGTTCTCTCTTTTCACTTTCAATTTCACTTCTCAGGAAGCTTAGAAAAATAAATTTCTTGAATGTGTAAGAGAGATGGGTGTTTCTTAGACTCAATACTTTGAAAAAGATTTTGCTCATTATATATACATATATTTATGGATGTAAGTACCACAGTTTTATGACAATTTGCTTTCAGTAAAAACTGTCTTTTACCCCAGGACTGAAATGTAAACACACACCACATTTGTGTCTTACTTTTTTTGTGTATCAATGAAAATGAAAAACAGCTAACATTTTTTGGACATATATCATAAATTTCATATTTATGTGACCATGCATCTATTTGAATCTTATGAACTGACAGTATAAATAGAACTGCTGACATTCTGAAAGAACAACCTAAAAATAAATGATACAACAAAACTGTTGCATTTTTTTTTCCATTTCATCATCACCATTTATGTTGAAGGGTCCTCAACATCAGCACAGACTTCATCATACAAGAAAATTTCCTGAAAGACGTTTTTAATTTCTCTGGAAGGACATCATAACTTCCTTTGTCTTAGACCACAAAAAGTATCAAGGATGGTAACAAGAAATACTTCGGCTAATGCTAAAAATGGCATCGTCCAAGCCAGTTCATACTATAGAGCAGTAATGGCTTTTATGGGCAGTGAGTTTATTTCTGTGACTGTTTATCAGTCAGCAACAATTAGAACTCCAACCGATATGCTGAACAGCTTGTTTCATGATCTTGCAGATTTATTGTGCAGCGACTTGCTGACGGAGAGAGGTCAATCTTGCATTTTGTAAGCAGATCTTCATTCTCGGCGACCCAGTAACCAAGAGTGTCGGTATCATAAGTGGGAATGATAGTTACTTCTGAAATATAGGAAGAACAACAAGAACATCAATATTTCATTTATCGTTCATTTGTGTTGTGTAAATTCTGATAAAACTCAAATCAGTATGACCTCTTAAATGACTAAACTAAAAACTTTAATTATAACGTCATAATAATATTAATACGTAATAAAGAAAACACTTTTCAGTCAACAACCTGAAATTTTAGTGAGGCACATATATCACTTGAGAGATGTAGTTGGAAACTGCTGTACAAGTACCTTTTGACATACTTTATACATATAATGCTTTGGCATCACCAATTTAAGTCAGGAGCACAAATACAATCAAAATGGTGGGAAAAATGAGACATTAGAAAGTAGTGAGGATGCTGAACTACTTCGTGATGAGTGAAATTGGACAGGAAGTTAATAGCTTGAGGAGGTAAACAGAGGGCGCAGTTCATTTAAAACATATAAGGAGGTATTAAGAGTTGGCATGAGGGGGACATTCAGATGATAATGTCAGTGGTAATATGTTCGCAGAACTATAAGTAACAAATTGTGAGTTGGAAGTTCCTGAAACAGAGCAAATGTTTTAGGAGAAAGAAGGGGCTCTACATTAATATAGAAAGTAAGAGTTGTTATAAGGAGGACAGGAATAGAAACCCAACAACTTGATAGAGAGGAAAAGCATTACTGGTTTCCAAAGCAAGTGTGAGTTTTGCACCAAAAATGGATAATTTGGAATATATTTAGCTATAGTATGGTACTACAATAATATCTTACTCTTCCAGGCAGCACAGGAACTTTTTTTTAGGAATAAACATGACAGATCAGAGATAATTTTATGTCAGTGAAATTCAAAACATGAAACTGTATCACGTGAGAGTGAACAGGGGTACATGCTGACTGCAGCAGGGTGGCAAACATGTGGTTGGAGAAAACAACAACCAAAAGGTCAATCACAGAACTTTAGAATCATTCCATTAATTGAAAGCAAAACACAAACAGGAAACAGAAAACTGTGAGGGAACAATGAACTGGTGGAAGAGGGAAGGAAGGAAAGACAAAGGTCCACATAAGCAATCTGAAACAAAGAAGTTCCATCTCCTTTCCAGGAGATGGATCAGTGTTTCCTTTTCTGTTTCATTTTTACATCTTTGCATATACTTCCCCACTTGCCTTTACCTTCTAGCGGACTAACTATTTTTGAAGCTACAGAATTTGTAGGTTAAACTAACTTTTTTTGTTTGCCTATCCTGCTCTGCTTCCTCCTGCTTCATCAACTGGTAAGCAGCAGTTGCTTAGCACACATGATACATGATATAGGTATTTTCAGGGGTAAATAGGAAGGAAGATTAAGGCTCAACATTACAGCAGCAATGACAGGTCATCAGAGACAGAGCACAAGCTAAGATTGGGGAGAGGCAGGGATGGAAATCAATGGTGTAATTTTCACAGAAACCATCCATGCATTTGCCTTAGGTAATGTAGGAAAAGCACAGTATACCTAAACTGGATGGTTGGATGGGGATTTATCATTGCACTCCTGAATGTGTGTCCAGTGTTTTGCAACTGATGGTGAGCTATACTGCTTGATATTTTCAGTGTTAAAACACACACACACACACACACACACACACACACACACACACACACACACACACACAAATGATGATCAGGATAAATTGTGATGAATGCACACATGTTGTCACATACACTGATGAGCCAAAAATTAAGACCACTCGACTACTGTCGACCGTCAGAGTGAATGCATCCTGGGGTTGTGGTGGGCCTTAGAAGTGGTTAAAGGACTAAACAGTGACGTGAGATGATCAGTCCATCATTCAAGGGCTAGTCCATTTGGAGTCAGTGACGTCAGTCAGACTACTGACTGAATTGTGACGTATGAGTGTTGAGTCGTCAAAAGCAATATTGATCCCATAGTTGATAAATAATTTAAAGAGAGATAAAAGTATATTGGTCGATACTCAGCAGACAAGGGATCCCATAGGGCTCATCAGTGGTGAGAGGCACATCTTCATGTCTGAATAGTGCTAAACCAATACAAGAGTACGACAGAAACAGAATTTAAAAAAAAAAAAAAAAAAACAACCCTTCCAGCCAGATGGAGAGCAGCTCCATAATAGTACAAATGAAAAGGCTAAAAACATAAATAAGACTGATAATAGTAGAATTAGATGAGAGACTAATCAGGTTGGTAGGTAGTTGCTGGCACATGATGCAGTGTGGAAAGTATGTATGTGGGGCATAGAAACTGGAAATCACTCCAGTAATGATAAAGGTTGCAAATGGGGAAATCCATTGAGATAAATAACTTTGACAATTGGCAAATTGTTATTGCATGATGCCTGGGAACTAACATCTTGGAAATGGGAAGGCTGGTCAGCTGTTCACTTGCCACTGTCATTAGCATTTATGGAAAGTGGTTTAAGGATGCCGAAACCATGAGTAGATGACGAGGTGTTGGACATCCGAGCCACAACACAGAACATGGAGATCAGTGGCTTGCCTGCTCTGCAAAGCAAGATAGGCATTGGTCTGCAGCAAATCTGTGACAGTACAATGCTGGTGCAGGTACAAGTGTTTCAGAGCACAGTGCACAGTGTACATTGTTGAATATGGGCCTCTTCAGCAAACATCTCTACATGTTTCCAAGTTGACCCAACGACACAGTCAGTCAGTTAAGATTGCAATGGGCACAGGGTCACTGATATTGGACCAGGAATTAAGTGGAACATGTCAACTGGTTGGATCACTCACATTTCTTGTTGCACCAGGTTTATGGTTGCGTCTAGATATGCTGCCATTCAGGTCAACAGTGCTCAAAAAATACATGGAGCCACAAACACATACCAGTGGGGCCTGTTTTGTGGCATGTAGTACTTTCACTTGGGCTTCAGTGGCAACTATAGTAGTAGCTGAAGGCATTATGAAAGGTGTGAGCTACACACACACATTACTGGGAACCTCTCACATCCCTTAATGCTCTATGTCGTCCCCTTGGCAATGGAATCATCCAGTGTGACAGCTGTACATGTCACAAGGCCAAAAACATGCTGCAGTGGTTTGAGCAGCATCATACTGTACTCAAATTGCTGTCTTGGTCACAAATTTTTTTGATCTGGACATGATGAACCTCTTTGGGATGCCACCAGGTGCCAGTTTCTCACTCACAAACCACCAGTTTATAATTTATCAGAACTGCATGACCTGTGAGTAGACATCTGAAGTTACATACATCCAGAAACCTACCAGGGATTTTTTGGATCCATGCCATTTAGAATTGCTGCTTTATTGCTTTAAAAATGTGAGACAAAACACTGTTAAGTAGGTGGTCATAATTATTTTGGCACATCAGCATACTGTTGGAAGTTATGTATCAGCAAAAACGAATCACAGCTTTCAAAAAAGGTTGTTATACAGCTACAGCACACATTTTTTGATAACTAAGCCTGCCAGTGACTAGACACAAAGCACTACTGATCAGAAATCATCTGAGTTCTGTATTTTTGGTGATTTTTGTTCTGTGGGCATTAGGCCATGGTCCAAGGCATATTTCTGTGCTTAACATTTCATCTTACAATGCTGGAGACGTCATCATAGGCTACAATGACTCAGAAAGCAGTTACAGTCTAAAGTAAGCTCAGCAAACCCAGCTGTTTATAATTACCCATCCAATGGTCGATTCATGACATCATCAGGCAGCCGCCTAAGATCATTGAATCAGACTGTTGTGTGTTATAGAGCTTGTAGTGGGGAATAATTGGTGCTTTTTGGTTTATTTAGCATGAAGAACCACAACTTGGCCAATTCCAACAATCTCCCTTTTCTGATGAAGTTGTTTTTGTGCTTTTGAATTTTTATAACATCCTAGCATAGTAATTATTGGATCTAGATGAAACCACAGTATCAGAGAAATGAATATGGTGGTTCCCTTGTCCTAGTGTGTTATCTGCTACTGCCGATTTATCCATCCTGTCTGATGACAATCGCTCTTTTATTCATTAAATTGGATGTTAATGCTTCTTTTTGTAGCTCCTATGTAAACTTGATGTGAGTGCAAGGAATTTTATATACTACTGCTGTGACAAGCAGTACAGTGTTCAAATATTCACACACCTTTCATGTTGATTTAATCAAAAATCACTGTGTCAGTATCTTGTCTTCTTAATACTTTACAAAAGCAGTCTATTGCTGTTTTTACAAGTGCAACACAAACTACCCTTTTAGTCGGTTCTTTTTTCACTAGAACCTCTATATCTTTTAGGGTGTAATGCTGTATTTATCTCTTTGTCAGAGTAGCTATTTCTTCTGAAGGAGGTTCTCAAATGATTTGGCTCATCCTCCAAGCACTGATTTCACAGATTCTTATAGTGTGGTTCACCAATGTTTTGATTGCTTCTCTTTTTTGCTTAGGATGGTGATTGGAATTTCTGTGAAGGTATCTATATTTGTGAGTGGGCCTTCTGTAGAGTTCTCTCAGGTATTCTAAGCAACAGCACTAAACTTAATATTGGAATTGAAATACTTCAGAAAATGTAGAAATTGCAATTGCTTTCTGTGTCATTATAGCCTCTGATGATGTATCCAGCATCGGAAGACTAAATGTTAGACAAAGAAATATGCCTTGTTCTACAGCCTAATGCTTGTAAAACCAAAATCAGTAAGTTCATAAATACCAGCTGTGATAGTCTGTATCATATGATTTCTACAAGTTTGGAACTATGAAACCCAGAGGCAAAAATAAAGTGTATTCATAGCAGGAAAACATTTAAATTCATATCATATTTATTTGTTTAGTTTGTACACTCTATATGCTCTCTCTCTTGGGTGTGTCTCACAATGGTATCAACTCATTTACTAGTTAAAGTAAACAATTTACTCTGTCTTTAATAAGGTAAGTGTCTTCAACAGTTTCCTTAAAATATAATGCATACGTTGGAAATTCAAAAAGAAATGATGGAAATCGCTGATTAACCAGACATTCAAAAAAAATTATAATGGTCTACTTTCAAGCATTGATAATTGCTGATTGTTCATCATAAGTAGCAATACTGACTGCAAAAAGGCATTTGTTGTTAGAACTCTATATAACTCATTTTCCACAATACATTACTTTATAGGCATTTAGTTAGCTGTACAAGAGACCCAATCAGGTTGCAGCTCACTCCTGTGTCTGTGTTTGCTTAGAAATAGAATTCTTTTTGGACAGCAGTGTTTTCTGGGTGTAACTTATCCAAAAACAAATTTAGTTACTATTTAATACAGCTTAAGAAGTAGTAGCTTTCCTGATAACTGTACTGAATGAAATGTAGCCTGAGTTTGCAAAAATAGTATATTACAGCCCAGTACTACCTAATTAATGTTTACAGTAACTGTCTCTCTTTTAATGTATAATTTGACTCATTCCACATCTCTGAAAGTTCTCCATCATGGGATTTAAAGAACACATGGATGAATGGGTGGATGGATGAGGAAGAATTGATCTGGGCCTTGGAATGTTCATCGCCAGGAATATAGAAAAGTACCATATATAAGTTTATCTGTCTTAATATAACTTGTAAAATTATCAAACAAGAATTTGTACTGTTTTTGTTAAATACTAAAACTTGTAAGAACTTACCTAAATCCTTATCTTCCCATGTTTGTTTAGCTTCAAGTAGAGCATTGTAGACATCTCGACTTGGTTCTGTGCCACTGAATACATAGTACCTTGCTCTGACTTTCTTGAAAAATTCTACATTGGTGTAGTATGAATTTCCATGATGTGGGACATAGGTTAGGTCAATATATATATGGCCTCCAGGAACTTTTGTGTTTTTCCCAACATCTTTATTTGACACATTCTTCTGTTTTACTGGTGATTCTGAACGCCTAGATTTTGATTCTTTTGCTGACTGTGCATTTGCTGCTTTGTTGTTTTCATTCATTACTAAGTTCTTCTTCATTTGCATAGCTTTCTTTTCCTTTTTTGGGGTCCCGGGCTTAGTAGCTGTGTTGACTTCGCCATTAGTTGTGATTGTGTTCGCAGGTGGCGGTGCAGGTGCTGGGAGCCCAAGTGGTTTCCCCCAACTGCCAACTGGATCCTTTTGTTTGTCACCCTTTGTATCTTTTTGTGCTGACTGACCATGCTCAGCAGGAAGGTGTGCACTGGTTACTACTGGAGGTATTTTTTGGCTTGTGGCACTCACTCCACTACTGGAAGGAATAATTTTTGTGGTAGCTCCTTTGCTGTCAATATCTTCATGCTTTTGGCCATTTATTCCTGATGACAGCTGTTCACCATGTAGCAATCCCTCTTTGTAACCCGTTGTTACAGTTTTATGCACAGGTGGGCTGTGGAAAGATGACTGGAGATCTTCACCTCTTGCTTCTCTGTGTTCATGAAGTGCCCTTTGGAAGTCCAGTTTCTCATCTGTAGATGTCAACTGCTCTTCTCCAGATGGCATACTACCATAAAATGAACTAGTCATCTGTGTGGAACTTACTTTTTGTGAAGGAATTATTTTGGGTGAGTAAAGCTCTACTGATGCTGTAGGACTAGCAGATGTTTCAAATCCAAAATGTGATGGTGGAGAATGTGCAAGTTGTGATGTAATGCTTAGTGGCGATGTAGGGTCATCTTCCTCATCACTGTCACACTGCTTTGAGTCATGTTTTCTACCAGTCTTCCAGGCATCTGTGGTCATCTGAGAAGTCGTAACAGTAGTACTAACAGTGGAGTGTGCTGAATGCTCCCCTTTATCACTGCCAATGAAGCTAACTGGTCCTGCAATACTGTAACCATCAATTTCTTTATCTCTGGGGGTTATTGATGTGTGGACTACCATATCACCATGTTCATCTCTCTTTGTGGTAACTGTGACAGTACTTTGTTCTTTTCCATCTTCAGAAGTTACTTCCTCTGTAGTGGCTTCAGTTATTTCTTCTTCTCCATCCTTTGAAGAAATTCTTTTAGTAATTGTAGTCACTGTAGTGGTGGTTTTAGATGTTGCCCCACTGGGTTCATGAGCCTTTCCTAAATCTTCCGAGAAGTCGTCACCATAGTCATCACCTTGTTTTGTTACAGTTGTGTAGGTTTTTGTCATTGTTGTGGTGGTCAGTGGTAAACTTGAGTCAGCTGACCCTGTTGAAATTTTTGTTGTAAAATGATGATCATCAGATCCAGCCTCCTGTTTTAAAATGGTTTTGTATTGTCTTGTTATCTTCCTGGTTACAACACTTCCGTCTTCTCCTGTGAAAGTTTCTTCTATAATGGAATCTTTTCCATCCTCACCTTCAGTAAAATCAAGGGGAATGTCACTTTTGCCTTCAGCAGTAGTAAATGAACTGAAAGCAATGCTTTTCTCTTTTGCATCTGGATCAAATTGTAACTCTGTTGTAGATAATGTTTTATCCGTGATGTCATCAGCTTTTAACACTGTTGTTTTGTAATGCTTCACAATTTTCCTTCTTACAGTTCTTCCTTCTTCATCTGTAAATGTTTCTTCTGTGACTGAATCTTTACTGTCATCCTCATCTCTCTCTTCCTTGCCATCACTACTAATGTCTCCAATAACATCTTCACCTTCTGTTGTCACTACTGTCTTATATCTTTTCACAATTTTTCTTGTGACAGTTCTTCCATGCTCATCTGTAAATGTCTCTTCAGTGACAGATTCTTTTCCATCTTGGTCATCCAGCTCATCAAGCTGCTCTGTTTCTAAACCGTCTTCAGTACCTTCACCATCTTTAGTGACTGTAGTGTAAATTTTCCTCAAGATAGTAGTGGTTGGCAGTTCTGAACCAGTTCCCAGCACTTTTGTTAATTGACTGGTATCTTTTTCATCAGATAACTCACTCTCTTTCGTGACCACTGTCTTGTACCGCCTCACAATTTTTCTAGTCACTGTTCTGCCATCCTCATCAGTGAATGTCTCTTCAGAGACAGATTCCCTTTCATCTTGATCATCAAAGTCTGTAAGTTCATCTCTTTCTATGACACCTAGTGCTGTAGTATGTGTATCTGTAGTAAAAGCAGTTGACATCTGTTCCACATCTCTTACATCTTTCTTCTCTATTTCACTAGTGCCTTTATCCTCCAAAGACCCACTTTCTTTCATTACCACAGTCTTGTATCGCCTTATAATCTTCCTTGTTACAATTTTGCCATTTTCATCTGTGAAAGTTTCTTCAGTCACAGATTCTTTGCCATCTTGATCACTTATTTCAATACCATCGTCTACACCAACACCTTCTTTTATATCTGTCGTGCAACTTTCGCTGGTAGTTGCAGTTAAGGTTAGGTCTGGGGCACTTATCTTTTCCATTTTTATTGTCGTAGAATCTTTTCCATCTGTGGGTTCACCTTCTTGTCTAATGACTGTCTTGTAATGCCTTATAATTTTCCTTCTTACTGTTCTGCCACCCTCATCTGTGAAGGTTTCTTCACTCACAGATTCATTTTCATCCTGATCATCAAACTCCTTTAATTTATCTGTTTCTACACCATCATCTCTATCATCATCTGATTTAATTGCTGTAGTGTATGTTTTCTGGGTGAGAACAGTTGGAGACAATTCCGAAGCAATTGTGTCTGTAGCTCTCATCTGGCTAGAGTCTTCTGCATCCACAGAAGAACTTTCTTTTGTTATCACTGTCTTGTATCGTCTGACAATTTTCCTTGTTACAATTCTGCCATTTTCGTCAGTGAACGTTTCCTCAGTCACAGATTCTTTTTCATCTTGATCATCTGATTCATCCTGTTCTGTTTCTATTTCATCTACAATATCCTTTGCTTCTTTAGGAGCTAATTTCATGGAATCTTTTGTATCAACAGATTCACTTCCCCTTGTGACAACTGTCTTATACCGTCTTACAATTTTTCTGGTCACAGTTTTGCCACTTTCATCTGTGAATGTTTCTTCAGACACAGATTCTTTTTCATCCTGATCATCAAACTCATCTAATTTATCTGTTTCTACCCCATCATCTCTATCATCATCTGATTTAATTAGCGTAGTGTATGTTTTCTGGGTGAGAACATCTGGAGACATTTCTGAAGCAGTTATATCTGTAGCTCTTATTTGCCTAGAGTCTTCTGCACCTACAGAGGAACTTTCTTTTGTCACCACTGTCTTATAACGTCTGACAATTTTCCTTGTTACAGTTCTGCCAGTTTCATCAGTGAATGTTTCCTCAGTCACAGATTCTTTTTCATCTTGATCATCTACGTCAGTTCGTTCTGTTTCTGTTTCATCCCCAATACTCTTTGCTACCTTAGGAGCTAATTTAGTGGTATCTTTTGTACCAATGGATTCACTTCCCTTTGTGACAACTGTCTTATACCGTCTTACAATTTTTCTGGTCACAGTTTTGCCACTTTCATCTGTGAACGTTTCTTCGGACACAGATTCTTTTTCATCCTGATCATCTAACTCATGTAATTTATCTGTTTCTACCCCATCATCCCTATCATCATCTGATTTAATTACTGTAGTGTACATTTTCTGGGTGAGAGCAGTTGGAGACAATTCTGAATGTATTATGTCTGTAGCTCTTACTTGACTAGATTCTTCCGTGCCCACAGAGGAACTTTCTTTTGTTACCACTGTCTTATATCGTCTGACAACTTTTCTTGTTACAGTTCTGCCACTTTCATCAATGAATGTTTCCTCAGTCACAGATTCTTTTTCATCTTGATCATCTAAGTCAGCCTGTTCTGTTTCTATTTCATCTGCAATACCCTTTGCTTCCTTAGGTGGTAATTTAATGGAATCTTCTGTATCGACAGATTCACTTCCCCTTGTGACAACTGTCTTGTACCGTCTTACAATTTTTCTGGTCACAGTTTTGCCACTTTCATCTGTGAATGTTTCTTCAGACACAGATTCTTTTTCATCCTGATCACTGAGCTCTGTGCATTCTTCCATTTCTACACCATCATCAATGTCGTCACCTTCTTTTGTTTCAGTCTTCTTTGTTGCTGTAGTAGTTACCAGTTTTGTAGTAGGTTTCTCATCCACTACTTCCCTTTCTTTCGTTATCACTGTCTTATATCTCCTTATTACTCTTCTTGTTACTGTCCTACCTTCTTCGTCTGTAAATGTTTCTTCGGTTACTGATTCTTTTTCATCGTCGTCATCGAACTCCACGATTTCTTCTGTGCCTACTTTGTCTGTGGACACTGTAACACGTGTTTCACTTTCATCAACATCTTGAGCTGGTTCAAGGGGAGTTCTGTCATCTGTCTTTATATGAGTAGGTTCCATTTCTCCTGTGGACTGAGTTATGTAAGTTCTGTAATGTCGCACAGTTCTTCTTGTCACAGTTTTGCCATCCTTGTCTGTGAATGTTTCTTCTGAAACAGCTGCTTTGTCATCTTGCTTGTCAGTGTCTAGTGGATATTCATGACCTTCAATTATTTTTGTTGTTGTTGTTTTTGAGGATGACGGTAGTACCATTGGTCCTGCTTCAGATGAAAATGGGGGCTGAAATTCTTTTATTTCACCCTTCTCATCAGCTGACTCAGTTCTGCTTGTTACTACTGTCTTGTAACGCCTTACTACCTTTCTTGTTACAATTTTACCATCTTCATCTGTGAATGTTTCCTCAGAGAGTGATTCTTTTGAGTCATCATCAATTTCTTCCAGGTGTTCTTCATCTGATAGTCTGTCACCTTTAACTACAGTTGTATACGTTGTGATCTCACCTGATGAAACAGGTATAAATGAACCAGGTCCTGCTTCAGATGAAAATGAGGGCTGAATTTCTTTCATTATACCTTTCTCTTCAGCTGATTCAGTTCTGCTGGTAACTACTGTCTTGTAACGCCTTATTATCTTCCTTGTTACAGTTTTACCATCTTCATCTGTGAATGTTTCCTCTGAGACTGATTCTTTGGAATCATCATCAATTTCTTCCAGATGTTCTTCATCTGATAGTTTGTCATCTTTAACTCCAGTTGTATATGTTGTGATCTCACCCGATGAAATAGGTATAACTGAACCAGCCACTAGACTTGAAACTGTCTTTTCATCAGGCTTACCTTCCCTGGTCACAATTGTTTTGTATTCAGTTTTTGTTCTTCTTGTTACAATATGACCATCTTTGTCTGTGATAACTTCTCCTGGTTGACCAGTTTTGTCACCAGTGTCATCCACATACTTTCTATACTCCACCTCTTTTTCCTGGGGAAGGGCTGTAGTCGTTGCCTTGGCAGGCTCTTTCTTGTCAGTTTCAGTATGTTCAGATTTAAGTTTTTCTTTTCCTTCCTTCTCTTCAGATCCAGGAAGATGCATTTTTACAGAGTCATCCTGTGGCCTTAAGGGCAATGCTTTTGGTGATGCAGGTGTGGAGTCAGGAGTAACAGTTACATATTCTGGAAGTTCTGGTGCATCAAGTTTGGTATAGACTGGTTCTTCCTCCATTCCTGAATCAATGTATTCTTCCCCTGGAGATGGAGGTGGTTCACCATCTTCATCATCTGATCTATGGTCAGCAGCTAAAGTTGGTAATTTGCTTGTAATCCCATCATCTTTTACTTCTTTTGAAACTTCTTTCACTTTTGAAACAGTAGTTTCTTCAGAAATTCCCAGCTGCTTCTCTTTCCCTATTTCTTGACCTGCGGAAATTTTTTCTGTATCTTTGAGTTCATGAGAAATTAGTGTATCTGCAGCTCTTTTATCAGTGTCTTCCACTTTTGGCGATAGTCCAGTCTCTTTAATCTCCACTTTCTCTTGCAAAGGTGTTATTTCCGGTTCCACAGATGGTTGTACAGGCATTTTTCCAGGGGCTGGTACATCTGATGTAACAGAATCCGATGTTATGTGTGTAGTTTTCAGGATGTATTCTTTCATTACAGTTGTGGTGATAGTTTCAGCTAAATCTTTTGAAATAATGCTGCCCTCCGTCTCTAAAAGTAACTTTTCTGTCTTTAGTTTCTTTTCCTCTTCATCTGTTAGTTGCTTGTCCTTTTCTGAAGACACTGATTTTGCAAGCTCATCTTTCTTGTCTTCCTGATACACCTCACTGAACGTTTCTGATGGTCTGTCTGCCTCATATTTTGGTTGACTTTTCACCACCTCAATTGATTCTTCTATTGTTTCTCTTTCTCCAGTTGGCTGCTTCTTTTGGTCAATACTTGTAGGAATTTCCTTGCTAGTTTCACTGTCAGGTAATGTCTTCTGTCTTTCTGTTATGACTGACATGACATCAGTGTCCTTGACAGTCTTTTCTATCTCTTGTTGTTTCTCCTTCACTTTCTTCTCATCAATTTGATCTTCTGTCTCAGTAACTTTCTTCTCTTTTGTGCTAACAACTTTCTTAAAGATCTCTTCCTGTGCTTCTCCCAATGATGGCTTTGTGTCCTTAACTACACAAGTTAACCATTCTATAGTTGCTGATGTTTTCTCAGTTTCTAATGAGTCAGCTTCTACTTTCACCTTTTTATCTTCCTTTTCTACTCCTATCTCTGCCTTGTCTTTTTTGCTTATGAGTTCTTGTTCTTGTAGGGGTGGTTTTTCTTCTGAAATTTGCTCCTCTTCTTTTCTGTGTGAGTCTTTTGTAATTTCTGGCTTTACGCCTTCCTGTGGAAAATGTTTAATATCTGACATTTGACTAGACGTAACGGATATTTCTTCCAATTCTTCTGTCGTTTTTGATACTTCTTTGCGAAGAGATTTGTCAGCTTCACTAACTTTGAGCTCTTCTCTCTTTGGTGACTCTTCATCTTCCTGTTTATCAACTTCTGAAGGTTCTTCTTGTTGTAGCTTGTCTATAATTTCAAGATACGTGGCAGATAAAGCACTTGGTGCTGAAATTGTTTCTTTTCCAGGTTCCATCTTCTGGTCAACCTTATCTTCTGGCTCTCCTCCCTTGATAGTTGTCTCTCCATGCATTTTCACTTGTGGTACTTTCTCTTCACTCTTTTCAAGTTCACCATTAGTTTTGATCACTTCTGCAGGCTTAACTTCCTTTGCTGTTGTAGCTGTAAGTTGTGAAGTTTCCTGGAGTGACAAATCAGTTTTAATGTCAAAAATAGTTTCAATCTTGTCTGAAGTTTTTTCGTATGTAGTGACAATCTTTCTTTTTTCGAGGTCATCTATTTTTTCTTCAGTCACAGCCTTTGAAATAACTTGGTCTTTTTCCTTTTCTTCAACTACATACTTTGGAGCAATTTTTGCTGTAGTTTCCTCCATTCCGACTTTTTCAATGAATTGTTTTGAAGTAATCTTCTCTGCCTCTTGTTGGCCTTCCTGTTCTTTACTAATATCTGTAATGGCTCTCTCTTTTTCTTTCTCTTCTTTCTTTTCTTGAAGCAGTTCCTTTGAAGCAGCTTTGTCTTTCTTAGGTTCCTCTTTCCCTATTACACTGGTAATATCCTCTACAGCTATTGGTTCTCCTTTTTTCTCATGTTCCACAGAGTCCTTCACAGTAATACTTTCTTCACCTACTTCTTTCTTCTTTTCTTCAATAATTTTCTCTGTAACTGTCTTCTCTCTCTCATCTTTTTCCTTTTCTTTTTCTGTATGATCTATATGAATTGTGTCTACTTTTGCTCCTTCTTTAATAAGATCCTTTGGGACAACCTCTTCCTTCTCCTCACCTTCCTTTTTTTCTTGAAGCAGATCTTCTGAAATATACCTCTCTTTTTCAACCATTTTCTCTGAAAGAGGCACATCTTTTACATCATCCTTCTTTTCTGTGATTTCTGGTGTGGAACTTTTCTCTTCTACTTTTTTCCTTTCTTCGACAAACTCTTTGGAAGAGGGCATATCCCTCAGGGAAGGTTTTTTTCCTTCTTCAGCCTTTTCAGAAGAAACAATATATTGCTCATCTATTTCCTTTGAAATGAGTTTTTCTTTTCCCAAATCTTTGCTTCTGTCTTCTTTAATTTCCTCTGTTGTGTCCTTAAAAACTGCTTTGACCACTTCCTTAGATTTTTCTTCAACTATTTCATGTGGAACAGGTTTCTCTTTTTCTTCTGGCTTTTTCACTTCCGTAATATCTTCTGTAATAACCATCTCTTCTTCCTTTTTCAATACTGTGTCCTTTGATACTGGCTTCTCAGCTTCCTTTGCCTTTTCTTTGGGCAGTTCATGTGGAACAGCTTCCTCTTTATCTTCTGGTTTCTTCACTTCTTCACTGATATCGTCTGTAATAATCTTCTCTTCTTCCTTTGTCACTGTCGTGTCCTTCAAAATTGGTTTCTCCACTTCCTTTGCCTTCTCTTTAGGTATTTCATGTGGAACAGTTTCCTCTTTTTCTTCTGGTTTCTTCACTTTTTCAGTGATATCTTCTGTAATAACCTCCTCCTTTTCCCTCATCAGTACTATGTCCTTTGAAACTGGTTTCTCAGCTTCCTTTGCCTTTTCTTCAGGTATTTCATGTGGAACAGTTTCTTCTTTTTCTTCTGGTTTCTTCATTTCTTCAGTGACATCTTCTGTAATAATCTTCCCTTCTTCCTTTTTAACTACTGCGTCCTTTGAAACTGGTTTTACATCTTCCTTTTTCTTTTCTTCGGGTATTTCAGATGGAACTGTTTTCTCTTTTTCTTCTGGTTTTTTCGCTTCTTCAGTGATATCTTCTGTACTAACCTTCTCTTCTTCCGTTTTCAACACTGTGTCCTTTGAAACTGGTTTCTCAGCTTCCTTTGCCTTTTCTTCAGGTATTTCGTGTGGAACAGTTTTTTCTTTTTCTTCTGGTTTTTTCACTTCTTCAGTGACATCTTCTGTAATAACTTTCTCTTCTTCCCTTTTCACTACTGTGTCTTTTGAAACTGGCTTTGCATCTTCCTTTGTCTTTTCTTTGGGTATTTCAGATGGAACTGTCTTCTCTTTTTCTTCTGGTTTTTTCACTTCTTTAGTTATATCTTCTGTAATAACCTTCTCTCCTTCCTTTTTCACTACTGTGTCCTTTGACACTGGTTTCTCAGCTTTCTTTGCCTTTTCATCAAGTATTTCAGATGGAATTGTTTTCTCTTTTTCTTCCGGTTTTTTCACTTCTTCAGTGATATCTTCTGTAATAACTTCCTCATCTTCCTTTTTCACTACTGTGTCCTTTGACACTGGTTTCTCAGATTCCTTTGCCTTTTCATCAAGTATTTCTTGTGGAACTGTTTTTTTCACTTCTTCAGTGATATCTTCTGTAACAACCTTCTCTTCTTCCTTTTTCACTACTGTGTCCTTAGAGACTGGTTTCTCAGCTTCCTTTGCCTTTTCTTCAAGGATTTCTTGTGGAACTGTTTTCTCTTTTTCTTCTGGTTTTTTCGCTTCTTCAGTGATATCTTCTGTACTAAGCTTCTCTTCTTCCTTTTTCAACACTGTGTCCTTCGACACTAGTTTCTCAGCTTCCTTTGCCTTTTCATCAATTATTTCGGATGGAACTGTTTTCTCTTTTTCTTCTGGTTTTTTCACTTCTGCAGTGATATCTTTTGTAATAACCATCTCTTCTTCCTTTTTCACTACTGTGTCCTTTGAAACTGGTTTCTCAGCTTCCTTTGCCTTTTCTTCAAGTATTTCTTGTGGAACTGCTTTCTCTTTTTCTTCTGGTTTTTTCACTTCTTCAGTGATATCTTCTGTAATAACCTTCTCTTCTTCCTTTTTCACTACCGTGTCCTTCAAAACTGGTATCTCATCTCCCTTTATCTTTCCTTCGGGTATTTCGTGTCGAGCAGTTTCCTCTTTTTCTTCTGATTTTTTGACTTTTTCAGTGATATCGTCAGCAATAACCTCCTCCTCTTCCTTTTTCACAATGGTGTATTTCGAAACTGGTTTCTCAGCTCCCTTTATCTTTCCTTCGGGTATTTCATGTGGAATAATTTCCTCTTTTTCTTCTGGTTTCTTCACTTCTTCAGTTATATCTTCTGTAATAACCTTCTCTTCTTCCTTTTTTACCACTGTGTCCTTTGAATCTGCTTTTGCAGTTTCCTTTTCCTTTTCTTCAAGTGTTTCAGATGGAACTGTTTTCTCTTTTTCTTCTGGCTTTTTCACTTCTTCAGTGATGTCTTCTGTAATAACCTTCTCTTCTTCCTCCTCCACTACTGTGTCCTTTGAAACTGGTTTCTCAGCTTCCTTTATCTTTCCTTCTGGTATTTCATGTGGAATAATTTCCTCTTTTTCTTCTGGTTTCTTCACTTCTTCAGTTATATCTTCTGTAATAACCTTCTCTTCTTCCCTTTTCACCACTGCGTCCTTTGAATCTGCTTTTGCAGCTTCCTTTTCCTTTTCTTCAAGTGTTTCAGATGGAACTGTTTTCTCTTTTTCTTCTGTTTTTTTTGCTTCTTCAGTGATATCTTCTGTAATAACCTTGTCTTCTTCCTTTTTCAATACTGTGTCCATTGAAACTGGTTTTGCAGCTTCCTTTGTCTTTTCTTCTGGTATTTCATGTGGTACTGCTCCCTCTTGTTCTTCCAGTTTTTTCACTTCTTCAGTGACATCTTCTGTAATAACTTTCTCTTCTTCCTTTTTAACTACTGCGTCTTTCGAAACAGGTTTTGCATCTTCCTTTATCTTTTCTTCGGGTATTTCAGATGGAACTGTTTTCTCTTTTTCTTCTGGTTTTCTCACTTCTTCAGTGATATCTTCTCTAATAACCTTCTCTTCCTCCTTTTTCACTACTGTGTCCTTCAAAACTGGTTTCTCAGCTTCCTTTATCTTTCCTTCAGGTATTTCATGTGGAATAATTTGCTCTTTTTCTTCAGGTTTCTTTACTTCTTCAGTGATATCTTCTGTAATAACCTTCTCTTCTTCCTTTTTCACTTCCGTGTCCACTGAAACTGGTTTCTCAGCTTCCTTTATCTTTCCATCGGGTATTTCATGTCGAGAAGTTTCCTCTTTTTCTTCTGATTTCTTGACTTTTTCAATGATATCTTCAGCAGTAACCTCTTCCTCTTCCTCTTTCACCACTTTGTCTTTTGAAACTGGTTTCTCAGATTCCTTTGCCTTTTCTTCAGGTATTTCATGTGGAATAGTTTCCTCTTTTTCTTCTGGCTTCTTCACTTCTTCAGTGATATCTGCTGTAACAACTTTCTCTTCTTCCTCTTTCACTACTGTGTCCTTTGAAACTGGTTTCTCAGCTTCCTTTGCCTTTTCTTCAAGTATTTCTTGTGAAACTGTTTCCTCTTTTTCTTCTGGTTTTTTCACTTCTTCAGTAACATCCTCTGTAACAACTTTCTCTTCTTCCTCTTTCACTACTGTGTCCTTTGAAACTGGTTTCTCAACTTCCTTTGCCTTTTCTTCAAGTATTTCTTGTGAAATTGTTTTCTCTTTTTCTTCTCGTTTTTTCACTTCTTCAGTGATATCTTCTGAAATAACCTTCTCTTCTTCCTTCTTCTCTACTGTGTCCTTTGAAACTGGTTTCTCAGCTTCCTTTATCTTTCCTTCGGGTATTTCTTGTGGAATAATTTCCTCTTTTTCTTCTGGTTTCTTCATTTCTTCAGTGATATCTTCTGTAATAATCTTCTCTTCTTCCTTTTTCACTACTGTGTCCTTTATAACTGGTTTTGCAGTTTCCTTTTTCTTTTCTTCGGGTATTTCAGATGGAACCATTTTCACTTTTTCTTCTGGTCTTTTCACTTCTTCAGTGATATCTTGTGTAATAACTTTCTCTTCTTCCTTTTTCACTATTGTTTCTTTTGGAACTAGTTTCTCAGCTTCCTTTATCTTGTCTTCAGGTATTTCATGTGGAACAGTTTTATCTTTTTCTTCTGTTTTTTTCACTTCTTCAATGATATCTTCCGTAATAACTTTCTCTTCTTCCTTTTTCACCACTGTGTCAGCTTCCTTTGGCTTTTCTTCGCATATTTCATGTGGCACAGTTTCCTCTTTTTCTTCTGGTTTTATCTCTGCTTCAGTGATATGTTCTGTAATAACCTTCTCTTCTTCCTTTCTCACTATTGTTTCCTTCAAAAGTGGTTTCTCAGCTTCTTTTGCCTTTTCTTCTGGTAATGCATGTGGTACGGTTTCCTCTTTTTTTTCTGTCTTTTTCAGTTCTTCCGTGATATCTTCTGTAATAACCTTATGTTCTTCCATTTTCACTATTGCAGCCTTTGTAATCATTTTCTCTGGTTCTTTTATCTTTTCTTTATCCATTTCCTTAGGGATAGTTATTTCTTTTTCCTCTGCTTCCTTGATTTCTACAACAGTTGCTTCTGTTACAGCTTCGCTTGTATCTTTCTTCTCTTCCTCTATCATCTCCTTTGAAACTATTTCCCATTCCTCCTGAATCATCTGTTCTAATTCTTCCTTTGGTAAACCTGTGTCTTTTTCTTCCAGTTTTTTAACATGTTCAGTGATTTCAGGAACAATTTTCTTTTTGTCTTCTATAATCATTTTTTGATCAATTTCCTTTGAAATTCTTTCCACTTCATCCTCAGATTTTACTTTGCTTGTTTCTTTCGATACTAGTTTCTCAATCACATCCAGCTGTTTTATTTCTTTGGTGAGTTCTTCTGGAACAACTTTCTCCTTCTCTTCTATCTTTTCTTCAGCCATCTTCTGTGAAATATCTTTTTCTTCCTTTGCTCCCTCTTCAACAATTTGTTTTCCAGCAACTTCAACTTTTTCTTTTTCTTCTTCCTTCTTTTCCTCATCCACTTTCTTTATAGTTATTATCTCTTCTTCTGCCTTTATTTCAACCCTGTCATCAGAGGGAGTTTTTTCTTTTACGTCCAACTTAGTTATATCCTCTGTAATAACTCTGTCATCAACCTTCTTCTCCACAACCTGCTCCTTTAGTACTACTGTCTCTTCTTTTGTCTTATGTTCAGAAATTTCTGTTGGAGCAGGTTTCTCTTTTTCTTCTAGTTGCTTTATTTCTTCAGGTATATCTTCAGTAATAACTATCTCTTTGTCTTCTCCCTTATCTTCCTCTGCTGCCTCCTTAGAAACTAGTTTCTCTTCTTTCATCTTCTCTTCAGCCTTTTCCTTTGGAGCAGGCTTCTCCTTTTCTTCTGCTTTTAACATTACCAATGCCACATCCTCTGTAATAGCTTTTATCTTTTCTTCAGACTCTTTTTCCTTCTCTTCAACTAATTCCTTTGATACAATTTTCTCCATTTCCTGTGGTTTCTTAATTTCTGTGGTGAGGTCAGTTTTGATAGTTTCCTCTCTCTGAATAGCCTCTGCTGAAACACTTACTTCCTCTTTGACAGTAATCTCTTCAACTACCTCCCTTGGGGAAAGTTTCTCTTTCCCTTCTTGTTTTTCAGTGATATCTTTAGTAATTACTTCTCTCTCGTCTTTCTTCTTTTCATGAATAATTTCCTCTGACTCTATTTTCCTACCTTCTTTTGCTTTATCTTCCACCATTTCCCTTGCCTGAATTTTCTCTTTTTCTTTGAGTTTATCTGTTTCTTCAGTGGTATATTTAGCAACTATCAATTGCTCTTCTGTCTCCTTTTCTGGAATCTTCTCCTTTGAAGTTTGGATTTCTTTCACTTCTTTTGGTGAAAGTTTCTCTGTATCTTCTAGTTCTCTTAAAGATTTATCAATCTCTTCTTTCTGTTTGTCCTCCGGCTTTTCTTTAGCTACATCTTTGGACAAAAGCTGCTCCTGTTCTTTTAGATCTACAATGTCTTTCTTTATCTCTTCTGCAATTCTTTTTTCCTTTTCTTCTTCTTCTTTCTTGTCCTTTATCTTACTTTCATCAAGTTTCTCCAATGAAACTTTCTGTTTGTCTTCTAGTTTTGGAATAGCTGCTATGATATCTTCTGTAACAATTTCTCTTTTTTTCGTTACGTCTACCAACTCCTTCAAACCCATTTCCTCTCCTCCTTTTGTTTCATCTTTAGCTACATCCTTTTGAGTAGATTTCTCTTTGTCATCAACTTCCTTCAGAACATCTTTGTCTCTCTCTTCCAGCTTTGGAATTTTATCCACGATATCTTCTGTATCAACTTTCTCTTCCTTTTCCTCTACCTCAATCATCTCCTTTGAGATGGTTTCATCTTCTTCTTTAATTTTTTTTTCAAGAACTTCCTTTGGAGTAGACTTCTCTTTACCTTCTAATTGTTTGATTTCTTCAATAATGTCTTCTTTAACAACTCTTTCTTCTTTCATCTCCTCCTCACCCATTACTTTTGATACTTCCTTGTCTTTTATTGTCTCCTCAATAACTTCTTTTGGAACAACTTCCTCTTCTTTCAGTTTTTTAATTTCTTCACCTTCTGTGATGAGTTCATCTTTCTCTGCTACCTTCTTTGCCCTGACTAACTCATCTGAAATAATTTTCTCATCCTGCATAATTACCTCTTGAGTCATTTCCTTTGGAACAGGCTTTTCTTTGTCTTCCAGCTCCTTAATTTCTGCTGGAACATCTTTCTTTACATCCTTTTCAATCTTTTTGTCTTGGATAACTTTATCCCCTTCCAGTTTTTCAGTTCTTTCAGTGACATCTTCTGTAACAAATTTCTGTTTCTCTTCTCGCATCTTTTCCTGCACAACATCCATTGGAAGTGGTTTCATTTCATCCTTTCCTTTCTCTTCAGGTGTCTCCTTTACATATGTTTGTTGCAGTGTTGAAATTTCTTCACTAATAACTTTCTCCTTTTGTTTTAGTTGATCTGAAATAGTTTCCAGTTGTTCTTCTATGTATTTCTTGTCAGAAGATATGTATTCTGCACCAATTTCTTCTCCTTCTGTTTTCTTTTCTTCTCTCATTTCCTGTAAGGCAACTCTGTCATGAGCAATGTCTTTTTCTAAAATTGCAGCATAATCTATTTCTTTCTCTACAGCTTTCTTTGCTTCTTCAGTGAATTTTTCTTTTAATTCGTCTACTTTCTCTTTTGTAGCTTTTAGATCTGCATATGTCTGAAAGGTAGCTTCCAGAAGTTTTTCTTCTGATATTACCGTAACAGGTTTTGGCTCATCAGTAGGCTTTGCCATGTCTTCCTTTGGCACAAGTTCTTCAAGTTGTGCCACAGAGACTGGTTTCACTGATGGTTTTGCTACATCAGATATTTCTCTTTTTACATGTATAATGTCTTCAATTTCATCAACAAATCTTTCCTCAGGTGCTATTTTGACTTCTTCAACTTCTTTCTCATCTTCAAACTGTTTTAAAGATTCTTTCAATGTGTCAGCCTTTCCTGTATCTATTTTCAGTCTTTCTTCTGCAGCACCAACCTCAGGTATGTAGTCTTTGATCTCTTCAGTATCTTGTTGTTTTTTCGAAAGTTGCACTTCATATTTTGTTTTATGAAAGTCTCTTACAAAGTCATCAGCATCATACATACCAGGGTCAACTTCCTCATGGACTGGCAGGTCAGCAACTTCATCAGGTGTTTTAACGATGTCTCTTTGATGAATAATCCCATGAGCAATGTGAGTTTCAAAAATTGGCATTACAACTTGTGGCAGAGTAGTTGGCTGCTCTAGACGTGTTACTGCTTCTGCCACTGGTTTTTCTTTCTCCTTTGTCTCTTCTTTCACATATTTTTCTTCAACGATTTCCTTTATTTCATCTAGAGGTATGCGTTCATCTTCAGGAAGTGTTGGTGCCGTTGTAGCTGCAGATTCTATAGTTGTAGACACCTTTTCATCTGGCTGGCTTTCCTCTGCAATAAATTTCTGCTCTAGAATTTCTTTTGAGGGAATCTCTTTCATGTCATGACCTCCATCATCAAGCTTATGGTCAGTGTCTGTAGTTTCTCGGACTTTCTCTGAAGAAACATCTATTTTCTCTTCAGGACTAATTGATGAAATTTCTTTGAGATCTTCACTTGTTTCAGGTTCTTTCTTGCTCTCAGACAGTTCCTCTTTCTGTATATCTTTATCTGATTCTTGAGACACTCCAGGCTTTCTTTCATCTTCAAATTTTCCTTTAGTTACTATTTCTTTTGCTGATGAAATAATTTCCTCCACTTTCTCCTCAATGTGATCTTTTGTAATTTCTTCCTTCAATGGCTTAGCAGTTTCTTCAGTAACACCTTCTGTTTCTTGCTCTTTTATTTCCTCAACATGTTCCTCCTTCATTTTTTCAGTTTCAGTTATTTCTTTTTCGGCTTTACTTTTAAGACATATATCTACCTCTTTTTCCTTTATTAAGTGTTCCTTTTGAGATTCTACTTCTCTGCGCATTTTTGTATCCATCTCTTCTTTTTCTATATCTTTCTTTGTCTTTTCTGTTTCAACTTCATCTAATAAGTGCTTCTGAAGCTCCCCTTCATCTTCTTCCTCAACATCAATATCTTTGTTATCAAAATCATCTGGTAAATGTGATTCAATACTTTCTTGTTCTTGGTAGGATTCTACATCTTCTTTTTCAACGATTAAGTATTCATCCTCCTCATCTTCCTCCCCTTCTTGCTCCTCCTCCTCTTCTTCTTCTTCTTCTTCTGTTCCTCCCCCTTCTTCTTCTTCTCCTCCTTCTATCTTTTCTCTCATCAGTTTCTTTACTTCTGTTTCAAGTTCAGCATGTAATGATTCCTTTATGTCAACAGGTCCTTCCTCATCCTCAATTTCTTCAGTTTGTTCCTCTTCTGTAGCCTCTATATCTTCCTTTTCATGCATAAGTTGCCTGGAATCATCTCCTTCTTCAACTTCAGATTCTTTTTCTTCAATTTCAGACTCCTTCTCTTCAAGTTCGGTTTCCTTCTCTTCTATCTCAGACTCTTTATCTTCAACTACCATCTCTTTTTCTTCAACTTCTACTTCTTTTTCTACAGTTTCTTCATCCATTTGTTTTTCTTTTCCTTCTATAGTAGGAATGTCTTTAATTTCTTTCTCTCTAACTGAAGTTTTGTCTTCTCTTTCTGTAACTTCTTGTTGGTCATCAGTTGGTGACTTTCTTATAGTTTCACTGTCAATTTTTTCAGTCTTTTTCTCAATGTAAGTCTCTTCAAGGGGTTTGTCTAAAAGCTCCTTGGAGATATCTTCCTTTGTTATGATCATTTCTGATATGTGGCCATTTACAAGGGGAGGTTCCTGGACTTTTCCTATTTCCTTTGCTTTCACAACAGTTTCTACTTCAGTAGTTGATGGGGTTGATACTGCAGATGAGTCAGCAGTAATTTTTCCAGTTTCAACCTTTCTTTTTCTGATTACAGCTTCTTTTTCTGATTTGACAGATGGAGTTGGTGTGCTTTTGGCAGAAGAAGACTTGGCTGGTGAACCCGGTGATTTTGCTGCTATCTTAGCAGGAGAGCTGGGAGTTGCCTTTGGTCGCCTGCTCACAGGCTTCCTCTCAGCTTTTGCTGCTGGTTCTTGCACTTCCTTCTTAGCAGCCTTTGATGTAGTCAATTTAGAGGCTTTTGAAATGTGATATTTTGATTCTACGACCTTCCGATTATTGGCTTCTTTTGCACTTTTTGCTGGAGTGGAGGTTGGGGACGGTCTAGTTCTACTCGATGGTCGAGCATGTTTCATTGGCTCTGGCTTTGGTGCAACTCCGTTAACTTTATGTTCAACAGATTTTTTAGGTGTAGTAGGAGAAGATTTTATGTCAGTCTTTTTCTCTGTTACACTAGAGGTTGTAATTGTTGTCCTCTGTGCTTTCCTTTCTATGGAACGGGTGGATTTGGTTTCAGCTCGTGTTTTCACTGTGGACGTTTTCATTTCTGTCTTTGATTTGTGTTCCCCCTTCATTCTCACTACTTCTGTCTTGGATGTCTTATCTACTTTTGCACTAACTTTTTCTGTGTCAGCAGTCTTAACTATATCAGTCTTAGTTTTGGGTGGTTCGGTTTTTGCGGGTAAGCGTTCGGGCTTGGCCCTTGACGGCGGCAGAACAGGCTTCGCTGCTGGAACCTGAGGAGGTGCAGCTGTGGGGGCAGCTGGGGGTGGTGCGGCGCTTGGGGGAACAGTCTTGCTAGGCTGCACGGGTTTCTCCACACCCGTGACTGGGATTGTCGCACTTTTGGGAGCAGCCTTATCCACAGGCTTTGATGGTGGTGAGGCCTGCTGCTTGGCAACTTCTCCTGGCAGCAGCTTATCAATGACCGCAGGAGCAGCTGACCGTAACTGTGGACCAGAAAACTCTGTCTTAAAATATGCCAGAAACAAATAATATATATGTGACTTACCGAATGAAAGTGCTGGCAGGTCGATAGACACACAAACCAACGCAAACATACACACGAAATTCATGCTTTCGCAACAAACTGTTGCCTCATCAGGAAAGAGGGAAGGAGAGGGAAAGACGAAAGGATGTGGGTTTTAAGGGAGAGGGTAAGGAGTCATTCCAATCCCTTGTAACCGTCCCCGGTGTAAAACCTGTCCCATGCACCCTCCCACCACCACCTACTCCAGTCCTGTAACCCGGAAGGTGTACACGATCAAAGGCAGAGCCACGTGTGAAAGCACCCACATGATTTACCAACTGACCTGCCTACAATGTGAAGCTTTCTATGTGGGAATGACCAGCAACAAACTGTCCATTCGCATGAATGGACACAGGCAGACAGTGTTTGTTGGTAATGAGGATCACCCTGTGGCTAAACATGCCTTGGTGCACGGCCAGCACATCTTGGCACAGTGTCACACCGTCCGGGTTATCTGGACACTTCCCACTAACACCAACCTGTCAGAACTCCGGAGATGGGAACTTGCCCTTCAGTATATCCTCTCTTCTCGTTATCCGCCAGGCCTCAATCTCTGCTAATTTCAATTTGCCGCAGCTCATACCTCACCTGTCTTTCAACAACATCTTTGCCTCTGTACTTCCGCCTCGACTGACATCTCTGCCCAAACTCTTTGCCTTTACAAATGTCTGCTTGTGTCTGTGTATGTGCGGATGGATATGTGTGTGTGTGCGCGCGAGTGTATACCTGTCCTTTTTTCCCCCAAGATAAGTCTTTCCGCTCCCGGGATTGGAATGACTCCTTACCCTCTCCCTTAAAACCCACATCCTTTCGTCTTTCCCTCTCCTTCCCTCTTTCCTGATGAGGCAACAGTTTGTTGCGAAAGCTTGAATTTCGTGTGTATGTTTGTGTTTGTTTGTGTGTCTATCGACCTGCCAGCACTTTCGTTTGGGAAGTCACATCATCTGTGTTTTTAGATATATTTTTCCCACGTGGAATGTTTCCCTCTATTATATAAAATCCTCCTGACAGATTACAAATGTCTTCAGGACTGAGATGCTACTTTAGGAAGGTAGAATAATAGTGCTCTCACCAGCAAATATCTACAAAACGGCGAATAACTGTTATGTGGTAGTGCTGTTAGTTAGCATGATTAGTCAAGTGTGTTTTTTTGACAGTTTAGGCCATATGCCACTCACAGTTGGTTTTCAGTGGTGTGGGCTAATGTTATACAGATGCAAAAACAAATTACTGTTATGAAAAGTCAGAAAAACTACTATATATGCTCCACATTATCAAGTTAGGGAGTGATCTAGATTACTGTAGAAACACAAGTACAACTTCAAGTAGCCAAGATTGCTATTGCACAGAATTTATTGTGATGACCAGTTTCAGCAAACTACATTACCATCATCAGATCTGTAAAGCATAGATGAACTTGTTCAAGCACACTGGAATCACATGTAAAAGGGAGCAATACAATTTCATATAAATATTTCACTCAGTCTTTATAAAATGCATTTTATGTCGTGCCGTATTTCAGCAAGTCAAGTATAAAATAGCTATTATATGAAACACAGTACATATTGCACTGATTATACATGCTCAAGGTCATACAGTAGGAAAATGAAGACTGTGATTCTCATGTGAACATCACAGACATTACAACTAGCCACCAATTGCACTGGATAGTAGTTACAAACAAAATTACACAGTGTCACATAAGGTATAAAGGCAAACTAACAATCCAAGAATGTTACATTGCAGAGATACAATAAATAATCCAAATCACAACACATTAAACTTATTTTTTATTAAAATTTTAAATTCAATTACTTTAAATTTAAAACCACCTTAAAAACATAATAGAAAGCTCTGAACCTTCAATATATTGTTTAATACACGAGTAGGGAAGCTAGTCATATGGCATTTTTGTACTCAAAAAACAAATACAATTAAAATATACATGTCATAATATGCAGGCAGCAACCGTACACTGTTGTTTTCTACCTTGGTGTAGTTAAGCAAACACAAAGGAACTACAAAGGGAACATCAAGTATTCCACTACCACAAACATATCACTACAGGTGCAAGACCACAAAATGAAATCGCTTACTTGGCTTTATACAAATCACAATATTTAAGCTATCAATATGTAGCTTGATGTTTAAGTACTAGCATAGTGCTCGAGGTCTTGTGTGTGTGAAGGACATGTATGACAAGATCGCAGGAATAAGTAGCATAATCCTGAAATTTGCAATGTTAATACAATAAAAATATACTTCTATATGATACAATCAATTATTTTAGTTGTAAACACCATGAACAATTCGTTACAGTCATTACAGCTATACAAATAGGGCTACACACAATTCATACTATATTAAGCTATCAACTTGTAGCTCAAGGTTTAGGTACTAGCACAGTGCTTGAGGTCTAAGTGCGAAATAGGAACTGACAAGGGCAAATGGAACCAATAGCGCAGTTCTAAAAATTGTCATGTTGTGATGTTTAATACTATTATACCTTTTGTAAATTAATAAATACCAAAAGTAAAATGTTATCAGAACTGTCACAATGTACTAATGTGTCACACAATGTCTACGAGATATGTGATGTAAATGCATAAAGCTGATAGCTTAATATACTGTGAATTGTGTATATTTGTACACCTGTTTGTCGTGACTTATTCATGGTTTTTATGAGTATAATAACTGATTTTATTATATAGAAGTATATTTTTATTGTATCGTGGAACTTCACATAGTGAGCATAATTTGTTCCAGAATCTTACACGTAGTGTGAAACACTCATTAAGCTAAGCAGTTTATCCCATATTAATTTAATATAAAATACAATAATGCGTTCCATGCAGAAAAAATACTAAAAATTTATCCTATTCATGCCATTTATTCAAAGAAAATTGTACACACAGTCTTATCTACTTTATTATTCATGATACATAACTATTTCTTTTTTTACTAGGAAGCTATCTACAGTCATTTATTTCTACTGACACTTCAACACTTGGCGAAAGTGCAACACAGCACTATTGTCAAATAAATTTGTAGCATGCATAGCCACTGCTTTATTGGGGTGATGATTTTCAATGTATCATGCAAATGATTTTCCATGTTTTCAGCATTTCTCTTATTGTGCCAGAAGAGTGCTGCTTTGCTGTTACTGCCTCCTCCTCCTTCTCTGAAGAACTCCTATCCACAACTTCCTGCAGTGAAACACACTGCAACTCCATAAACTATTCAGTGTTATTTCTTGGCTGGGACCTTCCACAAGCTCATCATTATCATTGTTGTCCACTTCTAGTCCCATGCTCTTGGCCAAAGACACAATCTCGTTGACTACAGGCTCCACAGGTACTGACTCAAATGCCTCAGTCACATTTGACAACTCAATCCAGCCAAAGCTTCTTCCAAGCAGAAGTGAAATTTCTCTTGGTAACCCATTCCCACACCTTTTCGGTCCTCCTGGGGCAGGCAACAATGTTAAAGTGATATTTCCAAAACTCTCTGAGAGTGAGATTGGTAGTTTTAGTCAATGTAACGCAATGCTGGAAGAGCCCTTTAGTGTAAAGCTTCTTAAAACTAGAAACACTCTGTTGGTCCATAGGCTGGAGTAATGGAGTGGTGTTGGGAGGCAGAAATTGAATGTTGATTAACTGAATTCATCAAGGAGGTGGTTTTGTAGACCTGGAGAATGGGCAGGAGCATTATCCATAACAAGCAAGATATGGAGTGGCAGAGTCATCTCAAGCAAATATTTTTTTGCCAAAGGACCAAAAATTTCATTGATCCAATCACAAAAAAGATCACATGTCACCCAAGCCTTTTTGTTGGACCTCAACGTCACATTTAACCTGCTCTTCTGGACTTTACACTTCCTGAAGGCTTGCTGAGTTGCTGAATGGTAAACAAGCTGTGGTTTAATTTTCAAATCACTGCTGCATTGGCACAGAATAGCAGTGTGAGACGGTCTTTCATTGGCTTGTGACTAGGCAATGCATTCTCCTCTGCTGTCATAAAGATACGCTTTGTCATCTTTTTCCAGAATAGACCCATCTCGTCACATTTAAAAATCTGTTGTACTAGGTAACCCTCAGAATCTATGAGCATGTTGAAGTTGCTGATGAAGTTCTCTGCTGCCTTTGTCTTGGAACTGGCTTCTTTGCTGTGCCTCACAATGCTGTGGATGCTGGTTCTTCTCTTAAACTTCTCAAACCACCCACAGCTTCCCTTAAACACTTCTTCAGCTGCTAATGATCCTGGCAGCTTCTTAACGAGGTCAGTGAAAATCACTCTCGCCTTGTCACAAATGATGTTCTCATTAATAGTGTCACTTGCAATTGCTTTCCATTTATCCATAAAAGGAGCAACCTTTCGACATTTTCCAGAATATGAAACCATTGTTTAGGTACTTTTGCCACTCCCTTTGAAGCATCTGCCTCCTTAATCTTGTACTTGAGGATAGAGCAAATATTTGATTTTGACCAATTGTAAGAGCGTGCTAAATCAGCAACGCACACACCATGTTTGTGTTTTTCATTGGTTCTACATTTCATTTCTAAGGTCATCTTCTTCCTTTTATGATTGGTCTTCTTGTGGCTTTATCCTCAGGGACATTTCTACAAAGGTTATTAAAACTAGCACACAAAAAAACACTGTGTGAACACAAGTTTAAAAAGCTGCAGTAAGATGGTAGCAGAAATAGCGCTAAACACAGACTGCAGTACATACTAAAGACATTGTTCATATGCCCCTGTCGACAATGAAAGGTGTTCATATTGTTGAATGTTTCCCCTGCCACACTCGAATGTCATCCATGTGTTTGATACCATGACCTTGAGCACAATGCTAGTACCTAAACATCGAGCTATGTGTTGATGTCGTAAATATTGTAATTTGTATAAAGCCAGCTAAGTGATTTCAATGTATGGTTACTGCACTTGCAGATGTTCCCTTCCTCATGTTTGTTAATTACACTGAGATACAGAACAACAGTCTATGGTTGTTGAGGCTTTATGCTGGCTGCATATTATGACATGTATATTTTTATTTGTATTTGCTTTTATAATACAAGTGTGACATATGACTGGCTTCACTACTTGTGTATTAAACAATATATTGAAAGAACAGTACTTCCTGTTATGCTTTTTAGGTGGTTTTAACTTTTTATATAAATTAATTTAAAATTATTATAACAAAATAAGTTTAACATATTCTGATTCACATTAATTATTGTTTGTCGGCAGTGTAACATCCTTGGACCATTGATTTGTCTTTATATTTTATGTGACATGACATATTTTTGTTTGTAACTACTACCACAGCTGCCACCTGGTTAGTGATTGGTTGTAACATCTGTGATGTTTGCTTGAGAATCTCTGTCTTCATTCTCCTAATGTACGAATATGAGCTTGCTGCCACCTGGTTAGTGATTGGTTGTAACATCTATGATGTTTGCTTGAGAATCTCTGTCTTCATTCTCCTAATGTATGAATATGAGCTTGTATAATCAGTGCAATATGAATGATGTTTTAAGTAGTATTTATTTTATGCTTGACTTACTGATATACTATCATTTTCATGTTCACAAAGTATTGTTCTATGATATGATGTGGTGTAATATGCTTTTCATACAAAAATCAGTGAAATATACTGCAGCAGGTATGTTATATTCCACGGTATAGTTCATGTTTTGTATAAAATTGTATTATGCCCATTTATATTTGATTACAGTGTGCTTGAATATGTTGATTTATACTTTACAGGTCTGATGATGGCAATGTAGTTTGCTGAAACCGATCATCACAACAAATGCTGTACAATAGTGATCTCGGCTGTGTGAAATTTTACTTCTGTTTCCATAGAAAAGCTGTTATCTTGATGGACCAAGTGTATTTAGCTTGTGTTTGCGAAAGATGTTTTTGATATTTTGTCAACCAAATTTACGTATCTGGCTTCACTGTGAGATATGATGGAAGCATTTAAACAATGTTACGTACATCCTCTCACTTTTTTTTTTATAATTTCTCAGTACAGTTTCTTCCAAAAAATGTCATGTTCCTTTCAAAGATTCCGATGTAAGGACTGGTTAACAATATCCTAGTAATTTAATTCAGTTAACTGAATTAATGGATGTACTAAATGATAATCCATCAAGTGAGTGTGCATTCAGCATGGTTTAGTTGATGGATAAGTGTAAATGCCTTTGGAGTGTGAAATGAAAGGTGATACGCAAGACAGGAATGAATCAAGTAGTAAATCTTATAGGAATGTTTATCCTGCAATAGCTGGAAAGAAACATCACAGTGAAAAGAAGAGAAACAAGCAAAGGAGTTGTATGTTGAAGATGTCTGCATAGATGCTCTCCAGAGAATTAATTGCTGAAACCCTGAAAGAATATTTGTTCTACACAGTTTTCTGTTATAATAAAGTGCAGATTTTGATCCAAATTATTCATACTCATCTAGACTAAACTTATCTCAGCTAAATGGAAGTCACTGCTATACTCTCTTGCTACTGGATGCATTTTATGACTGTGACATTCCTCTTCCAACCAAAGAAGTACTCTGTAATGGGAAGTTAATATAAAGCATTTAACTCCTGCTTGACAAAAAAAAGGTAATGAATTTAATTGTCTGTTCTTTTGTGTACTATGGGAGACTGAGTTCTGACTGCCTACTATTAACTTTATTCGATCAACACACTATATCAGTTAACTAGCTACATAACTAAATAATTTTGCCTGAATGTGCTTCATCATTAAATCACTTGCCATTGGAACAAATTACTGTCTTTGTGTGGATAAGATGTAAGGTCCCCTACTGACAAAAATAGCCTGTCCTACAAGCAGAATCATCTTTCTGCATTTTCTCTATCTTATTTTGATCAGATCTGCTGAGGATCCCGTGTACTCTGGCAACAGTCAAGAATATCTTACACTGCAGCTGCATTGTATTGTATTTTACCAAAAATTATCTCAATAAACTAAAGCTGTCTATTTGCTGTTGCTGAAGTTTACTTTGCATGTTGTCCCACTTCATATATAACTGCTTCAGCAACATACCACTGAATTCCCACACTACCTCATCTCTTGTCCTACTCATGTGCACCCACACACACACACACAGAGAGAGAGAAAGAGAGAGAGAGAGAGAGAGAGAGAGAGAGAGAGAGAGAGAGAGAGAGAGAGAGCCCTTGAGTGGAATGATGTAGGGCAGCACATGTAGAGTGCTCATATCATTCTCTCTGATACTAAAACTCAAATCTTGGCTTCTCATGAACAAGTCTACCAACTGAGAAACCCAAGAGTGCCATACACTTCATTCAGTCAGTATCTCACTCCTACTTTTTGATCTCTACAGAGGATCAACTTGTGTACTCCATCAAATATGCATCTCTGGTATAAAGTAAATTAGTATAGTCTATTTCCAAGAAGGATTAAAGTTTGTTGTACTTTTCCTGTTTAAGCAGTAAATTTTGTTGTTTGTTGTGTCAGAAAGCTTCTGGAAATATTTCCATTGTTTATATTCTGAAATAAGATCACTATTCTGCATCAGAGACATCATTTCAAGATTTATTACAGTGGTATTTGACCACACTGAAGCAGTGGAGCATGGCAAGTGGTATTTGACCACACTGAAGCAGTGGAGCATGGCAGAAAACCATCTATCAATGCTACCAAACCAAATGTGTATTCTGGTTCTTTTGGTAAAAAAAAAAAAAAAAAAAAAAAAAAAAAAAAAAAAAAAAAAAAAACAGTATAGATATTTTAGTTGCAAACTGGCAACTGCTATAATATTAAGGTCCAAAAAATTTATTACAGTTTTACACTACAATGATCAGTCTTTCATATTCTTGCTGTATCACTCATTATCCACAACTAGTAAGCAATTTTGAGGCCAAACGAAAGCTTCCACCCAGATAAAGCAGAGAAGAGAAATATCTTCAATGGGGTTGAAAGACTGAAAGATTATTATAGGAATCAGAGGAATGAATATTTTATGCATAATGTGTGTCAAACAGTGTCATCATAGCATTAAAATGAATGAAGCAAACTACCTCAAGTTCATTTTTTTATAATTTTACTCCCTCTGTCAGAAAAGTTCCAGGACAGTTTTTTAAAATTTTATTTCTAAGTTTGCAATACTAGAAAGGAACAAAGTTGTTTTTATACTATCTGGTATGTATGTAGCTTTGAAATGATATAAGTCATGTGGCTGGGCTGTGCTTGGAAACACACTGTTTTGGTTCTTGGTGCATAGTTATGTTGACACAATGGATGCTATGAGCAAATAGTGAACACTGAGTTCTGAGTTAAGCTCAGGAAAACCCCGATGAGACATGGACAATGGTTAAGCAAGCATTTGCAGGCAAGACACTTTCAAGAAGTTGTGTTTTCAAGTGGCACAAAAGGTTTCCTGTAGGCAGAGATTTGGTGCAATATGATCCCAGACCTATTGCCTTTCTATAGCACGTACCAAGGCAAACATGGAGCATGTAAGGCAGTTATTGCAAAGAAGACCATCATGTAACTGTGCATGTGATATCAGTAGAACTTAATTTGAATCGTGGTGTGTTCAATAAGATTTTGCACAAAGATTTAGGGGAACGGAAGCTTAATGCAAAACTCATCCCTCACACACTAGAATATGAACAGTAGGAGGAAACATAAAGAATTTCTGCTGAACTACAGGATACAGCCAGAGGTGATCCCACTTTTCTGTCAAAGAAATGATGGGATGAAAGTTGGTGCTACCAGTATGACCCTCACACAAAGCATTGAAAGAGCTGAATGGCGGAGTCCTGGATCACCAGCCTCAAAAAAAGTCAAACATCATTTGGAAACAAAGACAATGTTGATCGCATTCTTTGATAGTAAAGGATTAGTTCACCATAAGTATGTTTCTCCAGGTCAAACAGTGAACCAAACTCTTTACATCGAAGTCTTGAAACAATTGCAACAAGCTATTTGACATCACCACTTTGATTTGTGACATTCTCAAGACTGGTTCTTACTGCCTGGCAATGCAAGACCCTATACTATTTAATTTGCTACCAAGAATCCGGCAAGACATTCTGTTATTGCCATCCCACATTTGCCATATCTGTCAGACCTCCCGCCTTGCAATTTTTTTGTTTTGTTTCTGCAAATGAAAATGCAACTGAAAGAAAAGCTTCATCAGGATATCGCAGGCATCCAATGGGCTGTGAAAAATGAGCTTACAATCATCAATGTTGAAAATTGTCTTGGTTGCTTCCAAGACCTACAGAAACTAAAATTTTATTCATGGCTGACAATCTCCATCTGTAAAGCACATTTTAAGAATAGAAATAATAAGTAATAATTTAATAAAAATTTGTGCAGCTGATGACTTATTATTTCTATTCTCAAAACATCCAGAAATTGGTGGTGGTGGTGGTTAGTGTTTAACGTCCCGTCGACAACGAGGTCATTAGAGACGGAGCGCAAGCTCGGGTTAGGGAAGGATTGGGAAGGAAATCGGCCGTGCCCTTTCAAAGGGACCGTCCCGGCATTTGCCTGAAATGATTTAGGGAAATCACGGAAAACCTAAATCAGGATGGCCGGAGACGGGATTAAACCGTCGTCCTCCCGAATGCAAGTCCAGTGTGCTAACCACTGCGCCACCTCGCTCGGTCATCCAGAAATGTTGGCAACTGTGTGTAGATAGCCAAAGGGACTACTTAGACAGCAGCTAGGATCATTATTTGGTAAGTGCATTTTCTATTTTTAAAAGAAACCTACCATGGAACTTTTCTGACAAAGGGAGTATTTTGATGTTCAGTAACATGTATCTGTTTTGAGCTCTCTTGGCTCATTTTCAGTAGTGATGTATAAAGTTAATGCAAAAATATTTTCATGTTTACAGGTACTAAGGACAAGTTGTTGATAATCTAAAGGAGAGGTAGCTTGAATGAAATAAAAGGGTACAAAAGGAAATACCAGATAAGGGAGTGTAGAAAGGAGTGTTGGAGAAATATGAGTGGGAAGAGAAGAGCAGCGATGATGTAACACATCAAGAAAAAGGTAATACCAGAAAGGGAAGTAGAGAGAGAACATGGAGGGGAGTGGGGAGAAACTAGCATGGATTAAGACTAAATGCAGCAAGAGCCATGTGATGTAACTGGAGTAGCAAGTTCATGATGTATTGTCCACGAATATGTATCATTTGATCATTGTTGTAGATGCTTGTCCATTGGCATTCACTGTGGCAGGTCTAGGTAGTTTTTCTTTTAATTTAATTTATTTTTCAATTCATTTTCCATTTTGGCGCTTAGTGAGTGTTCTCTTCATACCTAGCATAGTTTAATATTCTCTCTTTCCCCTCTCTCTTTCCATTATATGAAGTTGTGTTAATGGAAATGGTTTATGCCAACAATGCAAATTCCACCAGTTCTGGGATTGTGTGTTGACAGCAAATGAATAAGACACCATGAACTGTTTCTATAAATTAAAGAGCATGTTTAAGTAGCATCTTAGCTCGTAAGTGAAATGAAAATCAGTATTTTATGGAAATTGTCTACAAGCACCTCTTTGTTTTTCTTTTATCATCATCAGATGTGCTTTGCTGTTTTATAGCATATAATTGTCAGTTTTGTATTGCAACATTTATACTAAAATTAGTTTCATTATTGTGTGATTCTAGAGTAGACTGAAAGCTGATTTTGGAAAAATACTTTGCTTTTCATGTGCTAATCCAACAGAATAACATTATAGTGGTATTCCTCACACATACCCATGTCTGTCTTTGTATTTATATGGCCAGTGAATAGAGTGGTTGATTCTTTTATTCAACTTATCATTCCTATGGCACACATTCACCTTATCTGTTCATTTGTGCAGAGTGATGTAAAATGCTGTAAACTTAGTTGTTGAGCAATTTATTTCCTGGTGAATGTTCGTTTCTGTTCTGAGTGAAATCTTACCATTTCTGCACGTAAACATATAAAACAAAAGGCACCCCACCTGTATTATGCATATTTTGATGTGTGTTTATGTGGGACTGGTTTTTTGAGCGGCAAGGAACTTTAGTCAACACTGATGATATGTTGGTAACAAAAAAGCAAAATATGTGTGGAGATGTTAAAACAAAAATCATGGGCTTAGCTATAAACTGTTTTATTAATACATGCAAAATGGCTGTGCACAAACCAAGAAATGTTAACTGTTTAATAATAAAGGAAGTTAGATAACAAAAGCAATTTAATTCTGCTGTCAAACATCAACATGTAATAAGTTAAAATAACTAAGCAGAGTACCACCAACAATAATTAAAAGATGTTTGTTGCTCCTTCCATAATTAAAATGCGGATGTACAAAGCATTACGGAAAGAGGAATAGCACCTGCTGCTTGCGGCTGCTGATAGTAACTGCTGATGTGGACGGTGAGAGAGACTTTGCAGAGCAGACCGGGTAACGAAGGAACTGAAGGTGTCGGAGCTTCTCTATGCCCTCGAAGATCTTGTGCTGCGGTGCAGATCCAGGGAACAGAATGCGTGTAATCGTATCGTTCGGGTTCGCCGGCTGCCACACGAGCAGCGCGCATATAGAAACTAGATTTTGCAGTGGGAAGGCAAACTCACTGCCAGAGCTTTTCCTGTGGATCATCATCTTCATATTAGTAACAACATAGTGAAAATCATAAAACAGGCACATGAAGTACATTCAACAGCACCAAAAATGTATGCAAAGTGCAAATGGGAGTGCTTAATCACATCCTGACTATGAAAAAATACCCATAACAAGTAATTACTGAGGTACTGAAATTGAAGATACATCAAGAATCTCTTTTATTAAACACAATGAAACAACTGATTGTGGACATACACGATCTGGCTGAATCATTCTACTGTTTGTCAATCCTGGTCCTGGATCCTTATGGTGGTGTTCATGCTGTGGATATCTTCATCTGTAAAAAACTCATTTGCCAGAGCAATGCTGTGCAGATGTGTGTTTATTCACATGATTGAGTAATCTGGACCAACTGCTCGTTTGAAAAGTCACACACATGGACACAGTATCTCATTTCTATACTCCAGGTCATTAATAGTGATTCAATGATTATTGATATGTTATGCCTCAGGTGCATATTTGAGGTGTCTCCCTACACCAGGACACCACCACCACTAACACCACCACCAAACACAAGCACATTGGTCTTCTTCTAATATATTCCCAAGTCAGGTGTTGCATTGCACATTTGAGAGGACCAGAGCTGTTTCTCACTTGTGTCAAATCCCACGGCCCTGATACTTTCTTTGAAAAGGACACAACTCATTTCATACATGTGGTACATAAAATGAGTCGGTTGAACTGCTAAAAATCCTCCCCATAATGATATTTATGATTGTTACTACATGACTCAACTGGAACGATTTATTTTGTGATTCAAGACTGTAATAAAGTGATGGCAAACGTCCTATTATTTTTGTTTGCATAAACGAATGCAACAAATAAAAAATACGAAATTTGACACTATAATAGGTCCTTGAATCAAAAAATACTAACGTAGTCTTGGAAACTTTAGTTTTAGTTCGGAAAAGCACTAGAATATTGTGTCTAAAGATTGCATATTCCAGCCCCTAACCTTTTGTGCAATGTTCCACTGCCTATGGTGCCAACATTAATTCTGGCCACTGCCCAGCTACGAGTAGTAGTTCCCACAGCTGCATGGATTCGTTGCGCTCAGTGATATATAATATTTCGACAGCTTTATACAATTTTATACACACACTTTCTGTAAATTCTGTTGGTACGTACAGTCAGCACGGGCTCAAGACATCGATTAAGCCATGGCCGTTACAGTAAACTAGGGAACCAGAAAATGATAAGTGTTGCAGTGATTAAAAAAAAAAATGGAAGTGTAGAACTTCTATAGTTCAATTCTTTTATCTTGGCGGTTCGCGCATGCCCGCCCAGACGCGGGAAATTGCTGCGTTGCCAGTTGCACGCGCCAAGAGAAGCAGCGCCTTAGTATAGTTCACAAACTTACGTGTAGGGGGGAGCGCGCAGTTTATGAAGTAAAGCCACCACGGCCGCATTATCCCTTTCGCTGCTACAGAGACGTGCTCCCCGCATTCCGCGCTGTGCGCGATTTTGTCATCACCGCACTGCTCGCCTGTGCAGACACACGGTGTTCCGACTGCTTTGACACACTTTATCATTCGATTTCATAAAAACTATTTGGCCCAAAAATTTGATTTTTACACATCTTCTTGACTGATACCTTCCCCCCATAAATGACTTTAGTTTGTTTTAACGTTCAACGCAGTTATTGTGCAGCATTAGATGTAGTAAACCATTGCACGAAATTTTGAAGAATTTGCAGAGGTAAAAAGTCCATAGCGTATACTTTCCGTATGGTCGATTTTAGTTGCAAGTAGAAATTTCAAAAAATTACATTCAAACGAATAAAATTCATGTAGTAAGACACTTCGATATTGTTTTTAAATAAAGAAAATGTTAAGCACCAAACAAGGTCAGAACTCGGAACCTTTCATTTAGCATCCAAACATTTTAACCATTACGCTAACGCAGCTCGCCGTACAATTTGTATCCCGGCGGACTTTAAAATATCACGCAAAATACCGACAAACACTGTTGGTATAACTATGAATTACTCACGTTACGTCGAAGTACAATAGAAAATCAACAATTACTGCTGTTCTTTATTGCGAAAAAGCGGTTAGTGAGAATGATACAAACACCTTTCCTTGCAATCGCCTGAATTAGGAGGCTTATTGCTTGTTTGGTTTAATTAATTAATATAATATGAAGCAATCGGTATAAAGAATGCTTTTTCCAAACTTTCTATGAAAGGAAGTCTGCTATCAAGACATTGCTTTTGTTCAATTACTTTATTTATGACTGAACGTTACTAAAATGGAGACCCTCGTCTGTGCTCTGCACTGGCAACGTCTGACTGTGTTTTGTGACGTCAGGTGCGCAGAACGAACCTAAACTCGGCCGCCGTCGTAAATGACGCGCACTTTAGCATTCTAAACTATAAAAGGCGTATTTATTTGGAAGTGCGCCAATTCGGATAACACGAAAGAGGCAAAGGCCTAGTGCATTCAATACTGATGACAAATTTGGGGATAATCGAATACTTTGTCGATCACATACCGCTACAACAACTGTGTGAATGTGTCTGATGTGGCAGTCTTTTCAACTACCATTAATAAAACACAAACAAAGGCAAGTGTTCAGAGGATGCCTTGTCAATATCGTTTATGACGGCCAAGGAAAAGTCCTCAGTTCAGTTTTCCAGGACAACGAAGCCAAACGAAACAACGTTGGGGCAAGTGGGAGAGTAGAGGCGGCGAGTTCAGTGACGAGGGCAAGTATTGGTATTAAAAACTGATCGAAAACCCTATTAACTCCTGAACTTAACGATTTTTTTTCAAATTCAAAAATAATATTTTTTTATTAATGAAAAACACCCTACAATGAATGATATTGCGTGCACACACATAAAGGCAACTTTCTAAGCTCAAATTAATGAGTTACAAAATTTTGAAAATGCCGAATAATAAAGTTCCGAGTATACTCGTACACTGGACTTGGACTAAAATATCCATAAACATTACATCCTCTTGCTTGTGTGTAGCTACGAAGTGTAACCACGTATTTCACAATGATTTCCTATGAACATTAATCTTGGAGGCGCTGACTGGAGCACAGTGGATGTAGTTATCGTGTGCCACTGGCAAGCACTTGTCGCTCAACTGGCGAACTGTTGTCACTTGCAGATTGTAATCAAGTAGTATCACATTCTTCTTCATTTTCTATGCTGCTAAATTCAACATCAAACTCAGTACGGTTATAGTAATCCTTCTTTTGAAAGCATTGCCTAAACGACAATAGACGAGACAGTCCGAAAGCGCGCGTTTTGTTGCCTAGTATCCTAAACTTCACACAGCAGAGACGATATCTAGTAGCAACCACCTCAACCAAAACACGACAACCACGCAACAAATGTAGAACCAGATGCTCTCTAGTGGCCGGACACGCAACTATCAGTGCTGAAACCGATGTAAGCAGGATTAAATTTTTCCGAAGGTGACTTCTCAAGTTGCCTGAGTAAACTCAGGATTTTAGGTTTCCATCAAAATAATAAAAATGAGATAACTCGGAATTTTATGTTAAGAACTTTAAAAAGTTTGGTTATTTTTTAATAGACCTGTGGTGGTCTGAAAACGTGTCAGCCTGACAGTGAATATGAGAATTTATTTTAGCAACATTATCTTCTTTAACACCCTTCATCCACCAGAATTCCAGTGCAAGGGTCACAAAGTACTCAGCTACAGGTGCGACCGCTTGTTAACTGGATGAATAATGGTGACCAACAGTGAAGATTTTGAGTTATGAGAAGGCAAGGAAATCTGAGAGAGACAAAAATGTGGGGAATAGAGCAGATGTTCCAATATCCCATACTGCAGATCCCTCAGTTTTCCCACTGCCAAGAATATTTTGTGGGTAGGTGCTTTCTCTTGTTGAAAGACGACTTCTATCTTCAACAAAATAGATACTATTCCTCAATTTTTTGCAGCCAGATCCGTCAGGTGATTACCTTAATATTCATCACTTATTGTTTCACCTTTGTGAAATTACCCAATTAACAAAACCACTTTCATATTACAAAACATCGATGCCATGACCTTTTCCACCTTTGAAGCTGGAGAACCGGCTTCTGCCCACTCTTTCGGTCGTTATTTTGATTCTGGTGTGTACCAGGGAATCCGTTTTATCCAGTACCATATACCGACGCAGAATGTCACCTTCGTTTCTGATTCTCCATGTGCGATTCTTCATGCAAAATGTAGAAGACACGTTCTTTTAAAATCCTGGCAATTTCACGCACCTTTGTATGTTAATCTTCTAAGATTATATCATGCATTTTTTTCTACAGTTTCTAATGCGCTTGCACTCTTCGGATGTCCTCCACGTTGGTCATCTTTGACACTCTCACGGCCTGATTTTAATTTGGATGCTCATTTGTTTGAGGCGGAATTTGTAGAAGAAGAGTCACCACACTCCTTTTTGAATCTCGCATGAATCTAAGTTGGCGTTAAACTTTCTTTAACAAAACACTTTCCACAGCACGATTTTCTCCATTATGAAAATCCATGAAGTGCATCTCGTCCAGAAAATGTGTTATCTCCAGCATTAGCATCGTTTTGTACCTAATTCAAGAATGAATAAAGCTGTGCTCAATGGAAAGAAGCAATGTTTTTCCTTGCGGATTTGTTCGATATGTCACATGACCCGCCGTTTCCCTTTGAAAATTACGGATTATATTCAAGACAGTGGCTTCTAATATGGTCGTAATGCTAGCAACGTAGCTTCCCAGTTCTCTCTGACTAAGGCTAGGCGCAAATTGAGAAGCGTATAGCACGTGTGACGTGACACGAAACTACAGCGCGACACGCACGTACCGCACGGGTCACGAGGGTCCAGCGCATATTGCGACGCGTACACCATACTTCGCACGCGCCGACTGGCGACGCTCTGCGCTGACTGAACAGAAGCGAGCGCAACCTCTTATCTTTCTCAAACGATTTTACAGAAACTATTCTCTGAAAATATATGATTTTTGCCTTACTTGTAGCGTTTATATGTCAGCTTCGTGCCCATCACCTCGCTAATGACCATTCTTATTGTGCTGTACACATTTTAGTAAGACACTGCGCAAAACCCAAAAAGTTTGCAACGAAAATTAGGGGTCGCTATGGTTTTGTGTTTGGTGGGTATGACACCATATGTTGCTGCGTATGAAATTTAGCTAACATGCTGAATTTTTGTTTAGACTTGGGAGGAGATCTCTATCTGCCTCCGATCTCGAGAAAATGGATCCCATGTAGCGCGCTCACTTGCGATCTCACTACCCGCGAGAATGAAATACTCGCAATATCTCTCTTATCTCCTAAACCGCTCGAGACATCGAAACGAAAGTTTGGCGAATGATAGCACACAAGGAGGAGAGTGTTTTGCCAATTATTAAACACACGGAACTTTCTTATCTATGGCGATATATCACTACTTATACTACTTTTTTTTATTTATTTCACTCCAGTGACTGTAATTTTTTAAGAGTTAGCGTCACCTAGCGAAACAAGAGCTTCCTAGTATGAAAATAAACATGAAATCTCTTCTTTTATGTTACTGCAAACCGATACCATGAGGTTTTTCGTAAGCTATTGAGCTCTGCGATTGCCGATTACTTGTTTAATGAGGCCCTCCGTTTCGGAATTCTGTCTCAATAGCTGCTGTGAGATGAGTTTGGCAAATTACATTGTGACCAAGAAAGTACAATTAAACCAGTCACCAAGAGAAATATGGCCTTTACTCATAAATGGTGATGCTTCTTCGAATGAGAAAAGGTTAACAACTCACACAACAGCAGATTGGCAATTCTGTTGGAATTTTGGTGGAATCCCCGTAACCCATCGTATTTTTAACACTGAGCGACTGGAATGGAAACTTACCAAAGGATTTTATTCCTTCTCTTGATCTGAGCAGTATTAAAATAATGACGAGCGTTCCTTCAGGCGGAATGATAGGCACATGCCAGATACTGTTTACTCACCTAGGGCTTGCCAAACTGACAATGCGTGATCGCGAATAAAATAGTTGTTATTGAGAAAAATAAACAATTGATCCGTCGCACAACACAATGGTCAGTGTATTGTCAGCAGCGAAGGATAATGCGCGCGACAGGAATGCACAAGCTAGCCATGTGTGCCTTGTGAGATGGAGTTCGAAAAACATTATCATGAAAGTAGATCTGCCTTTGTCAGCAGCACTTTCAACAAATTAAATATATCTAATAATAATACTCTTTTAGGATATTCCTACTTTCCTAATAATACCGACCATTTTCTTCATTTGTGTAGCCTGTTGTTGTATATTTAGTTTATTAATGATGATAATGTCCATGCAACAATTGAAATGCTTTTTCTCATCACGGCGAACCAATTAAAACATTGTTATTTGTGACTGCTTTTCGACTGTTTCTAGCTTGCAGTGGAAATATGTTGCTCACATGCATGTAGTACAGTGTGTCTTATTACATTATTACATACATATCAGAGTAATCACAGTGAAACTTCTATACTTCAGATCTTGGACGCTTTTTACCACAAGCACAAAGGGATCACACCTGTGGAGATTATCCCCTTCTAAATTTTTGTAATAGATCGTACAGATACGCTAGCTTACTAGCACGAGAATATAACCTTGCTTTACTTTCCTGCCTTGATTCTTAATCACATGATTTTATAATATTCCTTGCTTCCTTATTCGCTACCCTCTGTCCCTTCTTGCGATCTGAAAACATCACAGGAGGCATATGGTGCAATTCCAGCGGCCAATGGCTCATCAATTACTGAAGTATACATTTTTCTTGACAGAAGAAAAACAAAACAAAACTATGCAGATACAAATAATACAAAAAAGTATAACGTGCTAACGAAGAAAGCTGGAGCGTTTAAATGGCGAAAAACGAGACACTACCCAAAGGCAATAAAATTCAGTACACAGTAAGGCAAAATTCATCGTATTGGCAATACTACCACTGCTGATATGCGCCGTTCCGACGTGGGCATATGGCTGGGCTACTTTTCCGCTCCCCTCCTCAAATTTCCCACGATGCTAGCGAGGCAAGCGCGACGCGAGAAACTGTGCCTCAACCACAACGCCGCGCGACCTGGCGCAGGCGCGTGTCGCGTCCCAGTCGCGTCGCGTCGCAATTTGCGCGGTCCCAGTTGAACCTGTGATGTTACAAAAACGCGCGCTGCGCTGCGTCGCGGCACACGCGCTATACGCGTCTCAATTTGCGCCTAGCCTAAAGCTATGTAAAGCTATGCTGGCGCGCGGAGTGGCCGCGCGGTTTGATGCGTCATGCCACGGACTGCGCGGCCTTTCCCGCCGGAGGTTCGAGTCCTCCCTCGGGCATGGGTGTGCGTATGCGAGTTGTTTTTAACTGAAGTTTCTTTAAGTAGTGTAAGTCTAGGTACCGATGACCTAAGCAGTTTGGTCCCTTAAGAATTCACACACATTTGAACATTTGTTAAGCTACGCTCAAATGGAAGAAACATTTTTCTTGTTAAATTTTCTATCCGTTTGATATGACCCTTTCATTTGAAAAGTATGAATTGCATTCAATAAGGCGGCTTCTAAAACGGTTGCGGTGTTGGTAACATAGCTTCACAGCTATTCACTCTCTCCTAACTCAAACCAGTTGACTTTAAAGTTGTTATTATTCATATGTTTTCATTTTTTGAAGAATTGTTCCAGGCCAATGGACCATTCTGTATTAAAGTTAGATTTCAGTTTGTAGTTTATCTTGCCTATCTTTTGCACTTGTGCTACTTTGACAGAAAATTTTATTTTACGCCTTTACGTGGTGTACATAACCTGCTATCTATACAGTGTGCTTGGCTATTATAGGTAAAGTTGAAAGGGGGTGCATAGGGAGGGAACGAACCTTGATATCTGGAAATCAATGATTTCCCGGTACCGTCCCGTTCCTTACATGGCCGACTTACGGATCATGCGCACCTACATTTCCTGCTACGCATGCTATTTGGATGATGTCCCTTATGATGAAAGTTGCGTGTGGAATACATGCATGATGGTGCACTGGCACATTTTCATTTGACTGTTCGAGAATACGTAGCACGAATATCCAACAAGTGTATCCGTCATGGCATCCTAGAACCCCCAAATCATACCTGCTGAATTCTCTATTGAGGGGATATTTACAAGCTTTGGTATATTCCATCCTTGTTGATAGAGCCGATGAACTCGGGCAACGGACTGTGGATGGTTGTCAATGCAATCTGAACAGGCCTGGGGTATTTGAATGTGTACAGGTATCGATGCGTGCCTTCACAAGAACGATGACCATATGGAATACTTGTTATAATGTGCTTGCCCTCAAGTGCATATCAGCAGTTTGGATCTCCAGGGACTCAGTTATAAGGCAATCGTATCCTCAGCTGTAATATGTTGTATCTGGGACACATCGATTTCCGGATCTATGTTTACTGGGATTATTTGCTTCTTTATTGTCCTCTACTCCCCCTTTCATTTGTACCTGTAGTAAGTTTAACAACGTTGTATTATTAAATGGTTGCAATGGTCACCCGCTTCCAGGTGCTGACTGCCTATGTAATGACTTCCAGGGGCAACAAAAATTTGATTTTCATTGTTTCACACAATTGTTGAATTTATTTAAAAATTTAAAATACCGTCATAATCTACTCGTTAACAACTATAATCTTACGTTAAAGCCTTAACAGAATAAGTCAAGTATTACAGTTGGGAACTGCCTCGTGTATGTGTCTCGAGGCAGTGTAACTACGTGCATATTACCCAGACTGTATTCACACTGTATTTGTGAATGAGAGCACTTGGCAACTCCCAACGAACTTTACACATGAATTCAACTCCTCTTCGAAACTTTTCCTCACTCATACCCACCACAAAGTCATAAAAGAAAACGCTTACTACGTTTTCGCTGTTCATGTAGCAAAACTTCTTCATCAGGTACTGCATTTCGGTTTATTATTCCTTCAATAATAAATCTGTTTGCAACACATTTTGCGGACAGTATAGCCGTAAACCTCTGAACGTGTCTGCAAAAATATGTCACAGTACGACACATAATTCAGGAGATATTGAGATGCGTGAAAAACTATCTTTTCTTAAAGGGGAACTGTTATACGTTCTTTGAATAATGGGGGTTTGGGCAGTGGAGATTACTGGTAGCATCTAGATCAGCGGCGGCGTGCGGCCCGAATCAAATATTCGTGCGCGTCATGGTTCTCTGGCGTATTTCGTAACACTTTGCCTCTAGCGTCTAACAGCTGAATCCAAGAACGTCAAATAACGTTAAGAGCCTCTTCATAGCCTTGTTTCCCCGCTCACTAACAAACAAAACTACTTACAGAGACATTAATATTTTAAGATGTGCTTAATTTTAATTACCGTCGTAATTTTTTATATTTGTGGTATGTAATGTTCAGAGTTCAAATATCTACAAGCCGAAGAAGTTCGATGCAACTCTAAAAAATTATCGACAAAATCGACTTTGAAGATTTCCGGGTTCAAATGGCTCTGAGCACTACGGGACTTAACATCTGAGATCATCAGTCCCCTAGAACTTAGAACTACTTAAGCCTAACTAACCTAAGGACATCACACACATCCACGCCCGAGGCAGGATTCGAACCTGCGACCGTATCGGTCGCGCGGTTCCAGACTGAAGCGCCTAGAACCGCTCGGCCACAACGGCTGGCGATTTCCGGGGGTCTGTAATTTATTACGGTTAAAGCGATTTTGCAATGGACTGCGTGGTTCACTCGGTAGCGTTCAAGAACGATTACTGGGTAATTCACGCTTTTCTTTTCGTTCAGATATGAAATTCGTCAAATATATGATAATTAACTCGTATCTAATCACCATTGCCTTTCTTACAAAAAATGCAGATCAAGATCACCTTGTTTCTAATAATAGTCACAAACACTATTCCAGTTTTCATTCCAAGTATAAATTCTTTATTATCGATATTCTATAAAAGATTGTTAATAGATTTGTAATGATTCTTACTTTAAACATTCTTTACTAACGATTGGTTTACACACTACTTACTTTAACTTAAACTATCTTACCCTAAGTACAACACACACACACCCACGCCCGAGGGAAGACTCGAACCTCCGACAGTGGGAGCCGCGTGAATCGTGGCAAGGCGCCTACGACCGCGATGCTATCATTAACAAATTATATTTGCAATTCATGCTATATGTAACTAGAAACAAGATGTGTATTTTTCATAAAAATAAGACTGCATTATGAGAAGGATAAATTGCTGCTGACGATAGCGGCGATGTTGAGTCGCAGACAAGCACGACAAAGACTACTAAACACGTAACCTTTCGGCCAGAAGGCCTTCTTTCGAAATAGACGTCTCTGGCTGTCGCTAGTCTGATCCCGGCAGCCAGAGACAATGGTTATATGTGTGTGAGCTGCGTTTGCGTGAATGTGAGTGTATTTTGTCTATTTCGGAATTTTATGTGTATAATAGTGTTTTTATTGTGCCTGCCTGGAATTCAACATCTCCGCTATATGGTGAATAGCAATCCATCCTTTTCATATTACTGTCATTATTCCATCCGGGATTTTCTATTGTTTGATTTTTCATAAAAAAGTTTAGATACGTATTAATTAGCGTACATTTGATGAATTTTACAGTTAAATGTTGTAGGTAATTGAACAAAAATAAATAAATAAATAAAACGGAAAAACCATAGCAATATCCGAACCAGTGGTCCTTTGATCAAGTGATTACTATTTTCGACACTATCAAGTGAGTCACGTGGCTCGCAATGAAAATCATCTTAACTTTTGTGAATTAAGTCCCTGTTGATCCATTGTGGACGTGGGACAGCGACTGGTCGAATATTTAACAAACAAATTCGCCTAAGAGCCGTGCAAATTGCATGCCGTTATTCACTGAATACGTCGTCTGCCATTGGATTTTGCGTCAGGTTGCATTTTTGAGACTGTGACAACCGATTATGATATATGACCAGTAGTGAGAATACTTGTAAGGCTGTAGAAACGCACACTATTGTGTACTTCATAGAGTATTGTACGACATTTTACTTTGGGTGATGATAGGTTCTCAAACGAAATAGGGTTTTTATCATCTCTAAGAATTATGTAGTATTTTTTATATTAAAAAATTGTCAAGCTTTGTTCGGCTGAGATTCTGATTGTAGATTGTCTATTTTTGGTCTTTTTAATGATTGGTATGCTCTCTTACAACTCTACGATGTTAAAACGGTCTCAGTACTAACCTGTATGTACACATTCTATTTTGCTGTGCTGCATTTTGTAGTTTCAAATTCTTTTATTATTTCCCGTCACTTTTTGTAAAAGCTTGCTGCGGTACTCCTTGATATACACCACATGTATAGTCTTTATTACGCAGGGGCCTGAAGATTGCATATTAAATTGCCGAAACTGGTAGCGAAAATAAAATAACTTCTCAGTTTGCACGGCTGTTTGGCGAATTTCTTGTTAAATATTTGTGAATTAAAGTCGCTGAAAACCTCTAAAGTCTATTTTCTCGAAAAATTTTGAGAGTTGCGTCGATTTATTTGGGTGGAGTAAGAACTGTGTTCTGAACTTCACATACCACAAATAAAATACGAAAAATCTGATTCTCGGGTGTCCTCCTTGTAAGTAAAGTTACCCACTTACCTCGTGGGCAGAGGGGTAAGTAGCGCTGAAATTGCTGGGCTGCAGGATGTCAGGGGTTAGGTGTTTCAGTCTTCCAATACTGACAGCCCATGGGCGTGCGCGACTCCTATCGGTCAGCTGCTATGGTATAAATTTTGATACAGAAATAACGTAGACAGGGAATCCGCATTGCAGAAATGGTCGTCTTCAAATGTGACGTTTGTCGCAAGGATCATTAAATTAATTAAGGCTGTTGTAATAGAACACAATGAGCAGAAGAAAAACGACATTTAGAGACATTTGTAATGGCGTCTCATATTGTATAATGCATTTAAATATACTTGGCTAGTGCATAAGTTCGTAGCCTTTTTGTTGTGCATGTCGGTATGCGGGTTGCTATGGGTTTATTTATCAACTGTCATTTTCTATTTACAGTTCACTGGTCCTATTTGAGTTCACATTTTGTCGTTTGGAGACAGTGAGAGGAGCCGTAGACGCTACAAAATGGAGTGACAAGTTGAGAAATCATAACATTTCCGATATACTCTTTTGTTTGAGTTCAACAGGGAAGTGACGGCAGCTGAAGCAGTCTGCAACATTTGCGCTGTGTATGGGGATAATGCCACTGGTCAGAGCACGTAAAGAAAATGGTTTTCTCCGTGTGGCATTAGTGACTCTCCACGAACCCGAAAAATTGTTTAAGAGAGTGTCAAAGAATAAGAAGATGCATAGAATATGGTTGTAGCTCGCTTCTAGAGATCCAAATGATGACGTAGCCTACTTCCCTATATGATACATCAACGATTTGCTTCAGAACAAAATTTAAAAAATCGCCTTTTCGAGAACGTGTGGCTAGTGCAGTTATAGAAGTTCGTTGTAGTTCATAACATGCATCTGATGAATCAAAATGTTTCATATATGATGGTATAGTCTGAAAATATTGTGGCGGGAACCTTTCATCTCCGTCTACTGTTGTTAAGGATTCGATAGCAGATAGATACGTGTAACTAGCCAGAGTATAAAGACGATTGCTGCTAGTTTCATTTGCAGTCACATACGTTGTGCTCTTACATTCCTGTCTGACCACAACTCTCGGAAATCACTACCTATTCCGAAAACATGGTGAATTATTTGTGACAAGAAATATTATAAATGTCACTGTCAGTTGCTTCACGCTCAGTAATTTCATCTTTCATTTCTTAAACATATGGAAGTCACGAAATCGGAGATACTCGTTACTGAGAAAGCGCGCTCTTCAGTGTAAATTATAACGAATATTTCAGAAAAATGCTAAACTTTGACGATTAACGAAGTCTCAGAATGTGTTGCGAACACGAAGGGAAAAAAAAAATATTTTCGCATCTAACAGTATACGAACCCACGCCCTTTACCACGGCAGTTCGTCGCCTTAACAACTTCGCTTTTTTTCCCTAGCCACTTTTTTTTTCCACAAAACAGTAACAAAATGACATAAATAAGGTGACAGATAAACGCAGTCATAAACTACAGCATTCTAAGAATGAGGAATCATGTTCAGTCTTTAGCAGTAGCACACATTTAGCACCTTCACTGTCACCTTCAACTGGTGGCAGTTCAGCATGCACACTGTCTTCTTCTACGGCCTGAGGTTCCTCATCATTATTTCCCAGACCCAAATTACTCATTCAATAAGTCCTTGACGTGTGTTCCTTCCAGGGTAAATTACGTGGACAGAAGAGCAGTCCCGAGCAGCGACATCACAAAATCCTTCACTGCCTTGTTATTTTTGTCCGTTCCGGCCTTCTAAACGCATCGTTAGGGAGTTCAAGATCTTCCTTTATATCAGACACCAGATGTTTGCCGTCATATATTTGTATCTGCTGTACTACTGATTTATTTGTCATGTGTGACTTGCAGGTGAGGTTAGGGTCGGGAACGTGACCCAACCCATCCTCTCTCTACGAGGAATCCAGTTCCTAAAATATAACCATTCTGTTGAAGGCAATTCGGAGCATGTTACCATATTTCTTATTGTGATTTTGATACTTAAGTGGTACAACTCGCAAGCTCTCTGCATTTTCTTTTTTTATATTATTCCATTGGAGAGAGACGCAGGCTGACTTCGTTGCCAAATGATAGGGGTGTAAGTCGTAAATGCATGAAATTTCCTCTATCAGGCCTCACAAAATTTCTTTGCATTGTTACTTAAAAGTTTTAAACGCGTTTCGATAGTTAATAAGTAAACAATTTGTGGAAAAGAGTACGCGAAGTCACTAACAATTTCAGCTAACAGTCCTGTAATATACGTAAGCAGAGCCGATGTCTTGATATTTAATGCTCTCTAAACTCTTAATTGCATAAAAATAACAGGTATTATGTGAGAATATTGACCGAAAGCGTTTTTTTGGATGTTGTAATCATACACAATAACAACCTAACCTAACCATATTACTAACAAAGGAAAAAAATGAACTCACTTTCCAACCAGAGGCGTCTTGTGGTGATTCTTCAATAACACAATCACTAAATCGAAAGCTAAAACCGCTCAGTATGTTTAAAATAATAAATTATAGGTGTAAATAAACCACAGGTTACCGAACGACAGGGCCATACCGAAATCCAAAAAGCTCTCGGTACAGTTGTCGAAAAATCGGCCGGAGGACAGTTCGGTAACAGGTCTCAGAAGCTTACTGAATAGGAAATTCGGATAAAGAACCGAAAATGACGTCACTACCGAGACTTGCCGACTGCACCGATCGGTACGAACGATATGGAATAGGGCCCCAGCCTGACAACGCGCAACTTTGGTGATCTGATAGGAACAGGTGTTAGCCCTGCGGCAGGCCCGTTGGCGTAGCACACGTCCCGTCAGTCCCAAATTGTCAACTTGTCCATACACTACTAAGGCACCGCCCCTTGCCCATTATTCTCATTCCTCGCAGTATTTAACAGATTCCCATAAGAGTTCTAGCCGGGTTTGCATCGGCATTGACGAGATCACTAGCTGTCCTCGCCTTAGTTATAGGTATGTGTGGTTCAGACACGTCCGAAAGAATAGACACCTCATGTATACAGGGTGGTCCATTGATCGTGACTGGGCCAAATATCTCACGAAATAACCATCAAACGAAAAAACTACAACGAAAGAAACATGTCTAGCTTGAAGGGGGAAACCAGATGGCGCTATGGTTGGCCCGCTAGATGGCTCTGCCATTGGTCAAACGGATATCAACTGCGTTTTTTAAAATATGAACCCCCATTTTTTATTACATATTCGTGTAGTACGTAAAGAAATATGAATGTTTTAGTCGGACCACTTTTTTCCCTTTGTGGTAGATGGCGTTGTAATAGTCACAAACATATGGCTCACAATTTTAGACGAACAGTTGGTAACAGGTAGGTTTTTTAAATTAAAATACCGAACGTAGGTACGTTTCAACATTTTATTTCGGTTGTTCCAATGTGATACATGTACCTTTGTGAACTTATCATTTCTGTGAACGCATGCTGTTACAGCGTGATTACCTGTAAATACTACATTAATGAAATAAATGCTCAAAATGATGTCCGTCAACCTCAATGCATTTGGCAATACGTGTACCGACATTCCTCCCAACAGCAAGTAGTTCGCCTTCCTTAATGTTCGCACATGCGCTGACGCATGTTGTCAGGCGTTGTCGCTGGATCACGATAGCAAATATCCTTCAACTTTCCCACAGAAAGAAATCCGGGGACGTCAGATCGGGTGAAGGTGCTTCGACGACCAATCCACCTGTCATGAAATAGGCTATTCAATACCGCTTCAACCGTACGCGAGCTATGTGCCGGACATCCATCATGCTGGAAGTACATTGCCATTCTGTCATGCAGTGAAACATCTTGTAGCAACATCGGTAGAACATTACGAAGGAAATCTGCATACATTGCACCATTTAGATTGCCATCGATAAAATGGGGGCCAATTGTCCTTCCTTCCATAATGCCGCACAATACATTAACCCTCCAAGGTCGCTGATGTTCCACTTGTCGCGGCCATCGTGGATTTTCCGTTGCCCAATAGTGCATATTATGCCGGTTTACGTTACCGCTGTTGGTGAATGACACTTCGTCGCTAAATAGAACGCGCGCAAAAAATTCTGTCATCGTCCCGTAATGTCTCTGGTGCCCAGTCACAGAACTGTACACGGCGTTCAAAGTCATTGCTATGCAGTTCCTGGTGCATTGAAATATGATACGGGTGCAATCGATGTTGATGTAGCATTCTCAACACCGACCTTTTTGAGATTCCCGATTCTCGCGCAATTTGTCTGCAACTGATTTGCGGATTAACCGCGACAGCAGCTAAAACACCTACTTGGGCATCATCATTTGTTGCAGGTCGTGGTTGACGTTTCACATGTGGCCGAACACTTCATGTTTCCTTAAATAATGTAACTATCCGGAGAACGGTCCGGACACTTGGATGATGTCGTCCAGGATACCGAGAAGCATACATAGCACACGGCCGTTGGCCATTTTGATGACAATAGCCATACATCAACACGATATCGACCTTTTCCGCAATTGCTAAACGGTCCATTTCAACAAGGGTAATGTATCACGAAGCAAATACCGTCCGCACTGGCGGAATGTTACGTGATACCACGTACTTATACGTTTGCGGCTATTACAGCGCCATCTATCACAAAGCGAAAAAAGTGGTCCAACTAAAACATTCATATTTCTTTACGTACTACACGAATATGTAATAAAAAAAGGTGTTCCTATTTTTTAAAAAAACGCTGTTGATATCTGTTTGACCCATGGCAGTGGCATCTAGCGGGCCAACAATAGCGCCATCTGGTTTCCCCCTTCAAGCTAGACGAGTTTCGTTCTTTGTAGTTTTTTCGTTTGATGCTTAATTCGTGAGATATTTGGCCCGGTCACTATCAATGGACCACCCTGTTTAATTAAGGCGACGGTGGCCAGTTATCTCTTCAGTGCAGATGCACAACAGGGTCGAAATGTTATGGGAATTTGCGAAATGCTGCGAGTAATATAATGCTGCGAGGATAATGGGCAAGGGTCACTACATTAGTAGTGTGGGGATAAGATCAGAATTTGGATCTGACGGGAGGGTAGTCCGTGCAGTTGTGATAACCACTGTGTTTGGATGGCTTAGTCATCAGAGCACCTGCCTAGTAAACCAGAGGCCCGGCTTCGAGTCCCGGTATGGCACAAATATTAAACTTTCCCAATTGATTTAAATCAATGTCCAGTTGCAGTCAATGTCTGTAATTTCTTTGTGTCTTAAACAGGATATTGTTTTCGGCAGCAGTTGAAAGCTGGCTCTTGCTTCGGCGTGTACTGACCTGCCGCCGCTGGAGAAGATCTTGGACGTGTCGGTGGCGTTCCACCGCGCGAGGAACTCTTTGAGGTCGCGGCTGTCCCGCGCCGGGCTCAGCACGTACATGTCGAGCTTGCCGTGGCCCACCTTGTGGTACAGGTTGATGGGGTCGGACGAGCTGTAGCAGGCATGCGGCTTGAGCGCCAGGTGGTGCAGGTTGACCACCATCTCATGCGCCTCCACCGTCAGGTCGATCAACAGCGGGTCGCGGTCCTTGTCGCCGTCCGGAGACGCTGCGTGTTTCCGCTCCTACGCATCACAACATTTTTCTTCTATTCCGCTCTTCGAACAGTAGAGAAAAAGTTAAACTAAAAATTAAAAAACACCTGACACAAAAAACTCTAAAAAGTAAAAGATGCCTTGCTGCTTTAAGTTTAATATTAATAATAATACACCACTGGCCATTAAAATTGCTACACCAAGAAGAAATTCAGATGATAAACGGATATTCATTGGACAAATATACACTCCTGGAAATGGAAAAAAGAACACATTGACACCGGTGTGTCAGACCCACCATACTTGCTCCGGACACTGCGAGAGGGCTGTACAAGCAATGATCACACGCACGGCACAGCGGACACACCAGGAACCGCGGTGTTGGCCGTCGAATGGCGCTAGCTGCGCAGCATTTGTGCACCGCCGCCGTCAGTGTCAGCCAGTTTGCCGTGGCATACGGAGCTCCATCGCAGTCTTTAACACTGGTAGCATGCCGCGACAGCGTGGACGTGAACCGTATGTGCAGTTGACGGACTTTGAGCGAGGGCGTATAGTGGGCATGCGGGAGGCCGGGTGGACGTACCGCCGAATTGCTCAACACGTGGGGCGTGAGGTCTCCACAGTACATCGATGTTGTCGCCAGTGGTCGGCGGAAGGTGCACGTGCCCGTCGACCTGGGACCGGACCGCAGCGACGCACGGATGCACGCCAAGACCGTAGGATTCTACGCAGTGCCGTAGGGGACCGCACCGCCACTTCCCAGCAAATTAGGGACACTGTTGCTCCTGGGGTATCGGCGAGGACCATTCGCAACCGTCTCCATGAAGCTGGGCTACGGTCCCGCACACCGTTAGGCCGTCTTCCGCTCACGCCCCAACATCGTGCAGCCCGCCTCCAGTGGTGTCGCGACAGGCGTGAATGGAGGGACGAATGGAGACGTGTCGTCTTCAGCGATGAGAGTCGCTTCTGCCTTGGTGCCAATGATGGTCGTATGCGTGTTTGGCGCCGTGCAGGTGAGCGCCACAATCAGGACTGCATAGGACCGAGGCACACAGGGCCAACACCCGGCATCATGGTGTGGGGAGCGATCTCCTACACTGGCCGTACACCACTGGTGATCGTCGAGGGGACACTGAATAGTGCACGGTACATCCAAACCGTCATCGAACCCATCGTTCTACCATTCCTAGACCGGCAAGGGAACTTGCTGTTCCAACAGGACAATGCACGTCCGCATGTATCCCGTGCCACCCAACGTGCTCTAGAAGGTGTAAGTCAACTACCCTGGCCAGCAAGATCTCCGGATCTGTCCCCCATTGAGCATGTTTGGGACTGGATGAAGCGTCGTCTCACGCGGTCTGCACGTCCAGTACGAACGCTGGTCCAACTGAGGCGCCAGGTGGAAATGGCATGGCAAGCCGTTCCACAGGACTACATCCAGCATCTCTACGATCGTCTCCATGGGAGAATAGCAGCCTGCATTGCTGCGAAAGGTGGATATACACTGTACTAGTGCCGACATTGTGCATGCTCTGTTGCCTGTGTCTATGTGCCTGTGGTTCTGTCAGTGTGATCATGTGATGTATCTGACCCCAGGAATGTGTCAATAAAGTTTCCCCTTCCTGGGACGATGAATTCACGGTGTTCTTATTTCAAATTCCAGGAGTGTATTATACTAGAACTGACATGGTATTACATTTTCACGCAATTTGGGTGCATGGATCATGAGAAATCAGTACCCAGAACAACCACCTCTGGCCATAATAACGGCTTTGACACGCCTGGGCTTTGAGTCAAACAGAGCTTGGATGGTGTGTACAGGTACAGCTGCCAATGCAGCTTCAACACGATACCACAGTTAATCACGAGTAGTGACTGGCGTATTGTGACGAGCCAGTTGCTCGGCAACCATTGACCAGACGTTTTCAATTGGTGAGAGATCTGTAGAAGCCGCGCGGGATTAGCCGAGCGGTCTGGCGCTGCAGTCATGGACTGTGCGGCTGGTCCCGGCGGAGGTTCGAGTCCTCCCTCGGGCATGGGTGTGTGTGTGTGTTTGTCCTTAGGATAATTTAGGTTAAGTAGTGTGTAAGCTTAGGGACTGATGACCTTAGCAGTTAAGTACCATAAGATTTCACACACATTTGAACATTTGAGGTCTGTAGAATGTGCTGGCCAGGGCAGCAGTCGAACATTTTCTGTATCCAGAAAGGTCCCTACAGGACCTGCAACATGCGGTCATGCATTATCCTGATGAAATGTGGGGTTTCGCAGGGATCGAATGGAGGGTAGAGCCATGGGTCGTAACACATCTGAAATGCACCGTCCACTGTTCAACGTGCCGTTAATGCGAACAAGAGGTGACCGAGACGTGTAACCAATGGCACCCCATACCATCACGCCGGGTGATACGCCAGTATGGCGATGACGAGTACATGCTTCCAGTATGCGTTCACCGCGATGTCGCCAAACACGGATGCGACCATCACGATGCTGTAAACAGAACCTGGATTCATCCGAAAAAATGACGTTTTGCCATTCGTGCACCCAGGTTCGTCGTTGAGTACACCATCGTAGGTGCTCCTGTCTGTGATGCAGCGTCAAGGGTAACCGCAGCCATGGTCTCCGAGCTGCTGCAAACGTCGTCGAACTGTTCGTGCAGATGGTTGTTGTCTTGCAAACGTTCCCATCTGTTGACTCAGGGATCGAGACGTGGCTGCACGATCCGTTACAGCCATGCGGATAAGGTGCCTGTCAACTCGACTGCTAGTGATACGAGGCCGTTGGGATCCAGCACGGCGTTCCGTATTACCCTCCTGAACTCAACGATTCCATACTCTGCTAACAGTCAATGGATCTCGACCAACGCGAGCAGCAATGTCGCGATACGATAAACCGCAATCGCGATAGGCTACAATCCGACCTTTATCAAAGTCGGAAACGTGATGGTACACATTTCTCCTCCTTACACGAGGCATCACAACAACGTTTCACCAGGCAACGCCGGTCAACTGCTGTTTGTGTATGAGAAATCGGTTGGAAACATTGCTTATGTCAGCACGTTGTAGGTGTCGAAACTGGCGCCAATCTTGTGTGAATGCTCTGAAAAGCTAATCGTTTGCATATCACATCATCTTCTTCCTGTCGGTTAAATTTCGCGTCTGTAGCACGGCGCTGCTACGGCTCTGCAAGGGAACATAAAACTATGAGAGCATCTCCACATAACAGGTGGGAAGAATTCCTACGCGGCAGCTCAAAAATTCAGTTCTAGGAAAGACTGGCTTAATTATCCCAAAACACGGGTGGGAAAGCGTAGTATACTCTACGCCCCTTGTACCGCCATCTACGGACTCAACGGCTAAACTGAGACATTTCTCGAGGTTTAGTAGGAGTGGGGTGGTTCTTGCATGAGGGAGTAGGAGATGGTTCAAATGGCTCTGAGCACTATGGGACTTAACATCTTAGGTCATCAGTCCCCGAGAACTTAGAACTACTTAAACCTAACTAACCTAAGGACATCACACACATCCATGCCGAGGCAGGATTCGAACCTGCGACCGTAGCAGTCACGCGGTTCCAGACTGAAGCGCTTAGAACCGCCCGGCCACACCGGCCGGCCCACTACACACAGCAAGTAGTTATTCATTGTCTCTACAGTGCAATACCGTTTGTTATGTCATGTCTTTGCTGCTAGTTCCTAACTATCGTCGCCGTTATTAAAAAAGCATTAATCACTTTTCCCAATATTTTCAAAGCAACGGTAGTTTTACGAATAAATATTACTTGTTTTTTAAAGAAAGTTTTATTTAAAAACTAAAAATTTTAGCACTGCTACTATAGGCATATGATATGCTGGATTTGTACCCCGTTGTCCGCAGCTCGTGGTCGTGCGGTAGCGTTCTCGCTTCCCACGCCCGGGTTCCCGGGTTCGATTCCCGGTGGGGTCAGGGATTTTCTCTGCCTCGTGATGGCTGGGTGTTGTGTGCTGTCCTTAGGTTAGTTAGGTTTAAGTAGTTCTAAGTTCTAGGGGACTAATGACCATAGATGTTAAGTCCCATAGTACTCAGAGCCATCTGCCAAGTCAACTATAGTTAGGAAAAATGTGACGCATCGAAGGGAGGGTACGTAGAAACGGACTAATACCATCACCCACTTTATTTTTTTATGATAATTGAATCTTTACGACTACCCTTCGTAGTGCTACATGTGGCTCACATCTGTCATCTAGCAGGTTTGAGAGCTACCGAGTGGCCTTAGCCCCGCCTCAGCTTCGAAGTACCTGCAGGTTGCAGAAGAAGTGTCCGATCTGTGGGTACACGTGGCCGCCCTGCTTACGCCGCAGCACGGCCGACATGCCGTTTACGTTGCCGTTGTTGAGTCGCGTCACCAGTACTGCGTCCAAGCGGTCCAGGTGGCGCACGAAGTCCCAGAAGCACGCCTTGCGCGCGAACCCGCCGTCCACCTGCAACAGCACAACAGGGCGTGACTCAGAATTCTCTCTCTCTCTCTCTCTCTCTCTCTCTCTCTCTCTCTCTCTCTCTCTCTGTCACACACACACACCAGCGAGAATGTTCCAAATCTTTGCCGATTTGGCCAAATTCTTGACTGCTGCGTCTTCCGTCCAAAACGTTCCGGGACTCATTCCTGGTGTATAAAGGCCATCAGTGCAGTAACCGCGAGGGCAGCTTCTTTAACTAACAACTGTAAGCAACAGATGTGCTATCGACCAGTCAGTAGCGAGCAGGCAGTGTTCAGCAGTGGACGTGAAACCATAGAGTGTCAACGACGTTGTGTCAAAAGTAACTGAGCCGTGTGTCGACTCGTGCTACATCTTGTGTTTAGATTGCATTGGTTTTCCTTTTCTTCCCCTGACGTGTTTGATATGTTGTCTGTCATTAAGTGGCTGCTTGGTTGTCTTTTCCCTCTGCTATCGATATCTGCGGTTTTGCTTCCGGAAAACTGCTATGGAGGAAGTGAGATCTTTGACCGGTTGTAACCTCGTGTGGTGGCGCAGAAAGAGGGGCGTTGCGCGCAGAGAGAGTGTGGTGGACCCGGGAGGGCAGTGTGGTTCTCCAGCGCGAAGCAGGCGTGGTCGGTTGTACCGAGTCGCCACGTAATGTATGTCGGTTGTGTGTAACGAGCGGGTCGATTCGACGGAAGAGCTCCCCGCGTGTTGGTTGTATACAGAATCGCCCCACGAGTTGTTGCTGTTCATTTCGCCTTGGTGGGACGGTAACAAGCTTCTTTAAATCCTCCGTTTCAACACTGGAGTTTAAAAGTAGACACCTAACATGAGGGAGCGGTCACCACCCATCAACGTTGCAGAGAAGACGTGAACTCCGGTGACAGAGCGTGTTGTCGCGTGACTGGTGTGTTGGGTACGATGGCGACGTGTGCGCGGTCGGATGTGTGGATCCTTGCCATAGGAGGTCGTGTACTGCCTGTTCGAGCACAATTCCAAGTTAAGTTCGTGGAAGGTTTAATCATTAAGTAATAATTTTGTGTAACCAGCGTCACTTCTGTCTTGTGGCCTCCGCCGACCGCGTTTCCTGTCCCTGGCACCGGTGTAATTGAAGACAGTGATCTTTCCTCCTCCTCTCGTTACTGTCCGATGGGAGGTGTAGTTTTGGCAGTTTAATTGTTTCGCTGTTTTGTCGTGGGTTATGAGTAAATTCGTGCTTCTTGTTGATTGATCATATGGTCGCTCATTCACGACTGTGTGGTGTAATGTTTCCTTGCACGAGGTTAGCTCTAATTCTGTCAGCAAGTTAAGCCATCTTATAACAAGTTTTCGCTGGCTAAAAGTCGGTGCAGTGACCAGCCTGAGAGTGGCAATTGTGTTTACGGGCGTATTTAAATTGGTCACTATTCTGCCTAGTCTGGACATCCCTGAGAGGGTGATTTGTGGCCGCCTTACACGGGTCCGTCATATCTGTTATGTTATAATGATATTCCAGGACACTTTTGTATAAAACTTTTTTTAAATTCCTCCAAGTTTGTAAATTCCTTTTATTGCCATTAATCGCGTGTTTGCTGAGACCTGTTTAATTTTTTTCTAATGGCAGTGTTGCTAGCTTGACTACCTCACCGTACTTTATTAACAAAGTTCTGTATTTACTTTAGTAGCCTGTTTGCTAATGTTCTTTAAATTTTTTAAATTGTTGTATTGCTATAAATTACTTGATTTCTGTTAGCGGCGTGTTTTAAAGGATGTTTCTGTCGTACTGCTAGTTTCTGTGAAAATCTCAACTCGACAGTAAACTACTAGAAATTTCGCCCCGTTTCCCAACTTGTGGTGTGGCTTGTAGTAACCGTAACCACTGTGTGTGTGTCAGTAACAGTGGAGCAACATCTCTAAATCAAGTCGTCAAGATATTCTCCAGAATACAGAGTGACCCAAACGTCCGTTAACTTTTGAAATTTCAATACTTCATGGAATATTATAGGCAGATAGCTAAAAGTTAATGCACATGGTTGAAATGACATGGGGTTTTATTGAAACCAAAAACGTGCACGAAATGACCAGCAGGTGGCGCTTCACCTGTAATCGACGGACGATGTTCTGAACAGCACTGGAAGTAGGAACGGTAAGAAATTTTCGTCTACGTTGTTATTTACCATTCCTAATGAGGTCAGACGATCGCGGTAGACTAGCGACTTAGGTAACCTCGCACGCATGAGGCCATTTATCCACGTTCAGGACATCATTAGGCCAGATCAGTTTGCGTTCCAGCCTTCACTTTCAGCTGAACTTCAACTACTGCGAGTCACAGAGCACATCGCCTATAATATGAATGTTTTCAGTTATACAGCGGCCATATATTTAGACATAGAAAAAGCTTATGACTGTGTGTGGACTGATAAGCTCTTGATCAAACTGCAAACCTTGCCTGACTATTGTCTACGTAAAATTGGCTGTTTTCTCCAATACTGGCAGATAATGGTTCACGCTCCCACGTTTTGCGCCTACAGGAAGGTTTCCCACAGGGCTCGGTCCTATCCCCAACTCTTTTCATCGTTCATTTTAACGACTTACCCAACCTCCACCAGGTCGTCCTGGCTCAGTTTCCGTACGACACAGCCTTACTCACCTGTAGCCGGTGGATTACTGCAGCAGTGGGGAGACTTCAACATCAGCTCACGCTGAGGGAACAGTGGACATCAGATAATCCCATTTCTCTTAACGCTGACAAAACTAAGGCTGTCCTCTTCACTCGCAAATGCCACGACTTGCGGGACAGGCTTACTCTTCACCATCAAGAACTTGCATGGATAAACAAAGTAAAATACTTAGGGGTGACCCTTTTACAGGCACTAAGGGCGTTATGTTCGAGAGAGAATATACTGCACGTTTGACAGTGGTGGGAGCGACGGAGGCAGAAATGTGCACGTACATAGGAAAAAGACTGAATGGGTAGGATGTACAGGGTGTTTCAAAAATGACCGGTATATTTGAAACGGCAATAAAAACTAAACGAACAGCGATAGAAATACACCGTTTGTTGCAGTATGCTTGGGACAACAGTACATTTTCAGGCGGACAAACTTTCGAAATTACAGTAGTTACAATTTTCAACAACAGATGGCGCTGTGAAAGATATAGAAGACAACGCAGTCTGTGGGTGCGCCATTCTGTACGTCGTCTTTCTGCTGTAAGCGTGTGCTGTTCACAATGTGCAAGTGTGCTGTAGACAACATGGTTTATTCCTTAGAACAGAGGATTTTTCTGGTGTTGGAATTCCACCGCCTAGAACACAGTGTTGTTGCAACAAGACGAAGTTTTCAACGGAGGTTTAATGTAACCAAAGGACCGAAAAGCGATACAATAAAGGATCTGTTTGAAAAATTTCAACGGACAGGGAACGTGACGGATGAACGTGCTGGAAAGGTAGGGCGACCGCGTACGGCAACCACAGAGGGCAACGTGCAGCTAGTGCAGCAGGTGATCCAACAGCGGCCTCGGGTTTCCGTTCGCCGTGTTGCAGCTGCGGTCCAAATGACGCCAACGTCCACGTATCGTCTCATGCGCCAGAGTTTACACCTCTATCCATACAAAATTCAAACACGGCAACCCCTCAGCGCCGCTACCATTGCTGCACGAGAGACATTCGCTAACGATATAGTGCACAGGATTGATGACGGCGATATGCATGTGGGGAGCATTTGGTTTACTGACGAAGCTTATTGTTACCTGGACGGCTTCGTCAATAAACAGAACTGGCGCATATGGGGAACCGAAAAGCCCCATGTTGCAGTCCCATCGTCCCTGCATCCTCAAAAAGTACTGGTCTGGGCCGCCATGTCTTCCAAAGGAATCATTGGCCCATTTTTCAGATCCGAAACGATTACTGCATCACGCTATCTGGACATTCTTCGTGAATTTGTGGCGGTACAAACTGCCTTAGACGACACTGCGAACACCTCGTGGTTTATGCAAGATGGTGCCCGGCCACATCGCACGGCCGACGTCTTTAATTTCCTGAATGAATATTTCGATGATCGTGTGATTGCTTTGGGCTATCCGAAACATACAGGAGGCGGCGTGGATTGGCCGCCCTATTCGCCAGACATGAACCCCTGTGACTTCTTTCTGTGGGGACACTTGAAAGACCAGGTGTACCGCCAGAATCCAGAAACAATTCAACAGCTGACGCAGTACATCTCATCTGCATGTGAAGCCATTCCGCCAGACACGTTGTCAAAGGTTTCGAGTAATTTCATTCAGAGACTACGCCATATTATTGCTACGCATGGTGGATATGTGAAAAATATCGTACTATAGAGTTTCCCAGTCCGCAGCGCCATCTGTTGTTGAAAATTGTAACTACTGTAATTTCGAAAGTTTGTCTGCCTGAAAATGTACTGTTGTCCCAAGCATATTGCAACAAACGGTGTATTTCTATCGCTGCTCGTTTAGTTTTTATTGCCGTTTCAAATATACCGGTCATTTTTGAAACACCCTGTAGGTGTCGGATGGTGGGTGGTATTGTGGTTGAGTAGAGGTGAGAGTAGAAATCTTCGTTGGATGCAATGGCTAAGTGAAGGATATTGGTGATAAAAGGAGGTTAAACTAGGGGGGATAGTCGGTTTAAAATTAAGTGTGCCGGTTTGAGTGTATGTGAGGTGGCTACATTGAGATGGAGACATTTGTCAGCTAGGGAAATTTGTGTGGGGTTGTTGGAACGGATAGATGTTTTGCAGGAATCCTGTAATAAAGCAGACGTCATCTTTAGATATGAGAAGGGGGTGGAGGGCGCGGTTGGGGAGGATTGGATTGACCTGTCGGCCGGTCAGATGAGGACCGTGAGTTCGCATTTTGTTGGGGGACGTTGTGCTTTGCACTTGTGGGGAATGTGTGGGACTGGGTCATTGAAGATGAGAGGTGGTTTCAGGTTGGATAAGTATTCGAAGAGATCGTATCATTTCAGATGCATTGTTCAGACTGATTCCTACTGTAGGTGACCTTAAGAGGATCAGCTTACCAGCATGTTGAAACCGTTGATGCCGAAGAGTGCCGCGTCCCCCTGTCCGCCGGGGAACACGTAGAGAGTGGGGTGGCTGAACCGGATATTGCCCACCACGTCGCTGGGCTCCAGTAGCGCCTCTAGCGGCGCGGCGCGCACGAACGCCGACAGGTAGTTGATGAAGTTGCCGATGGCGGCGCCGCCGGCCGTCATTCGGTCGTCGGGATTGATTCGCACCTAGATTACAATACATTACATTAGATATACTCTACGTTCCACGTATCTACAGAGGGAGTCCTCAAGGATGTAGAACGTCAAAAACAAAAGTAAATATTCATATATACAAAAAAAGAACTGTTAATGTTTTTTCCATATGAGCTAAGTGAAATGGTGCTTGTGGATGGAAAAAAAAAAATCCTTTAACATATTCTGAATTCTCACATAACATGTACATGAACAATACACAGTGAAACATATAATCGTTATTGCCTCTCAACATCAAACTGGAAATTAGTTTACAACATTTACAATACCGTACTGACATTGATTACACTAAAGGTGTGATGAAGTCAAATATAACGAAATGCTTAAGTTACTTAACATTATTAATGATATATACATCGATTGGGTTTCGCGAATAAATTCGGCAGTAGAGTAGAAAGTTTGGCTGCCAAGAAGTTCTTTAGGCTCGTCTTAAACTGAGTGTTATTACATAGTCGTTAAACTTCGTACAACGGCTGGCAAGTTCTTGAGAATGTCTGCTCCTGAATAATGGACACATTTCTCGACCAAAATATGTGGCTTTAAATCTTTACAAATATTATTCTTATTTTTGCTATTGATTCGAAGAACTGAGCTGTAGACTAGAAAAAAAGAGATTTATTATTTATGACAAAGTTCAGTGATGAATGTGATTGTTGGGAAGCAATAGCAATTCCCTGTGTCTTGATCAGGCCTCTGCAGGACGTTCTTGAGTTCATACCACATATAATTCGTATTACATGCTGTTGGACTTGGAAAATTCTAGCTGTCCCAAAAAACGACGACAAGCAGTTAAAGTACTAAGTACTCTATACTATAAAAGAGGACTTACGCACAATATCTCCAAGTCCCGGTCTGATCCATCAAACGCGCATCAACCATTCCATTGTTCCTCAACCATCGTCAAATCCTGGTATCGTGTCACATCTAGCCATCAGTTCTTTCCAACTGTTCATGTATACTCTTCCCACATCTTCCAATGAAAGGTCAATCAGTTCCCATGACTGGGGTCACCAAAGTCTCTTTAACATGTGCGACTTTCTTATTTCAGTCGATTGCTCGTGACGTGTGTACTGCGGCACCCCTCGCGTATTGTTCCTGTACCGAGACTCACTTTCACGAGCAGTCGTTAGTCTGTATACCTTGGCGCCAAAATTGCGTTTTTTCTCATTGCTGTTTCCGCCTATATCTGTAGACTTAAGGACAATTCAAATTGGACGTAAATGGAACATCAAAGAATGGAAGGGAATGTCGGCATTGAATGGTGGTGTCTTCACACTAGACGAACCGTCAACATAACGTTACGTGGCTTAATTCTGTATTGTAAGAGAACATCAAGTTGCGAGGGGCCATCCGCGATACAAAAAAATAGGAATATGGTAATTGAAGTAAGGAACTACAAATGATAGTGGAGTTTATTAGTGACAAAAGGTTGTATATCAGATTCTCCACACTGCTGAAAACTAAAAGAATGTGGAAAGAGTGCCAAACATTTCGAAACACCAACATTTATTCACTGAAGATAGTAAGCACATATCAACACAAATATGCACATATCAACACACAATATTTAGAAGGCAGTAAAACTTTTTGCTTTATGCTTTGTCTGATTTTATGTCTCAGTGTCAAATACTGGTAACGTCACAAACTAATTTCTTCCTTAAAAAGAACTGAATTGTTCTCTACTGAAACTACGTTCATAAAAATTGTTTTTTTATGTATTTGTATTCTCATTTATGCGCAGTGTAGACTGCTTCTTTGTCGTTCTTTGTGTTCTGATATTTGGTCTCACTTGTGGAGGAACAGCAGCAAGAAAAATACCAAGTTTCATACGTTCTTTGCAACGTGTCATTAAAGAAAAGTGAATAGTATAGATTAATAAGGCACAAGACCGCAAACTTCATTAATTACATGCATGCGTGGTGTCTGTTCTGTGCCGGACAAGTCCGACAGAATGGACACCACGCATTCATATAATTGATTCCTCTAGATAGGCAGTGGATCCACTTTCTTCAGTGCAGATGCACAAATATGTCTGACCTCCAGCGGGATCGCAGAGTAGCAAGTATGGATGAGATGCAGAGGGACTGCAGATAGGTGGCGCTCGGTGGGATTGTGTGTCCCGGATGACACAGTCGTTAGCGCATCTGCATAGTCAGCAGGAGATCCCAGGTTCGAATCCCAGTCCGGTACACATATTCACTCGTCGCCATTGATTCCCGATGCAGCTGACAACAGTAATCCCTTCCCTTTCCTTTCCCTTCTCTTCCCCTCCTTCCCCCCCCCCTCCCCCGCCCGTTCCACTTTCAACTTACGTATAAATTCCTTTAAGTTAACACAACTGAGATGATTCGCAGAGTCCAGGCTGGAACTCGACGTGGTAGCTGATGAAATCGACTGTCAATGGGAAATGCCTTATGGTCGCTACCATCAGCGACCGTGCTGAGTGGCGGTTTGAATTTCGCAAACAGTAACTTCCGATGTTCAAATGGCTCTGAGCACTGTGGGACTTAACTTCTGAGGTCATCATTGCCCTAGAACTTAGAACTACTTTAACCTAACTAACCTAAGGACATCACACACATCCACGCCCGAGGCAGGATTCGAACCTGTGACCGTTGCAGCAGCGCGGTTCCAGACTGTAGCGCCTAGAACCGCTCGGCCACTCCGGCCGGCCCTTCCGATGTTAATTGTCCAGTTACCGTCGGCCATTTCTGCGCATGCAATCTAATCATGCATGCACGAGATTTTGGAACTCTACATTCGGAACACTCAGCTGATTTTGACATCATTGATTCAGTCACAACGTGCTTGTCTGCTGATTTGTACACCGGCACCTGGCACAAGTAATCAGAATTACTGAAGCAAGCATGTCGCTCGTATAAATCAGGGTTGTGTACATCTTCACTGCCACCCATCCCTCCAGATGGAACAGTCCTTTCTTTTCCTTCCCCACATCAGAATCACCTCCTTCCCATTCCTAGTCTTTGACTGGGAGCCATATCTAAACTACTCAATTTGCTCTCCATCAAATCCGACATGGCAGCAATATATCAGCACCAGACACCCAATCTACGACTTTAGTAGACACTGCTCTCCGGATTATCTACTCTCCACCCTTCCAAAGTTCCCATACTGCTGTTACATGTCCCCCTCATGAAATTCACGATGTTTAACTATCAATGTCTTCATCTTTCAGTCTTTATCAATTTTCAAACTACAAACATATAAACACATATTTCACCAATATTTTAAAAATTCTTGCATCTGGCTTTGGTCGGCTACAGAGGAAGTGTAATTCAATCACTGACAATCCGTCCAACGCCGATGTTGTGCATCGGGGGATATATATATATATATATATATATATATATATATATATATATATATATATATATATATATATATATATATATAGGCCGGCCGAAGTGGCCGTGCGTTTCTAGGCGCTGCAGTCTGGAACCGCGAGACCGCTACGGTCGCAGGTTCGAATCCTGCCTCGGGCATGGATGTGTGTGATGTCCTTAGGTTAGTTAGGTTTAACTAGTTCTAAGTTCTAGGGGACTAATGACCTTAGAAGTTGAGTCCCATAGTACTCAGAGCCATTTGAACCACACACAATATATATATATACGAAGATTGGAACTTAAATAGTGGCAACTACTTATTCACAACCGATTCAAAAGCGTTACATGTTTGTTCCTGTTACTGTCCTTCAAAGTAGTCACCAGCGTTGTGTAGAACCTGTTGCCAGCTATGTGGAAGGCGTAGTATATCGTTAGCACAACCTATTCTCTTGATGGTGCGAATGGAGCGGTCTAAAGTTATGGTGATTCTCGTGTACGACTGTGTTGGTGTTATGGTTCAAATGGCTCTGAGCACTATGGAACTTAACATCTGAGGTCATCAGTCCCCTAGAACTTAGAACTACTTAAACGTAACTAATCTAAGAACATCACACACATCCATGCCCGAGGCAGGATTTGAACCTACGACCGTAGGTTTCGTTATCTTAACGCACCACGTTCCTTCACGGCAGACCGCCAATGCGCAGTATTATTGCTCGTTTTTGGAGCGTCACCTGCGATCAACAGAACAGGCTCTGCTAACGGCATACTACGCCTTCCACATAGCTGGCAACGGGTTCTACACAACGCTGGTAACTACTTTGAAGGACAGTAACAGGTGCAAACTTGTAACTCTTTTGTATCCGTTCTGAATAAACAGTCGCTGCTGTTTAAATTCCAACACTCGTGTACAGAACAAGAGGGAGAGAGAAACAACAAAGGCAGGATGTAAGACTACAGAAATGTGTTCCCCTTAAATAATGTAAGCCTTAAATTACATTTAGTTTCTATCTTACGATGGACTATTATGCCGAAAGCCAGTTCATAAGCAAATAAATAATATTTACTGAACATCAGGCATGGTTTTCTTTTTAAAATTAACTCTCGATTACTTACATCAACTTTTTTCTGTAGTCTACTGTTGCATTTGTCTTTATAATGATTAGCGGTTTCATTAAAATTTTGCACATCTTTAGAGCCATTACAGTTGCAGCGTAACCCGCCAGTTTAATGTGCTTTGCAAGGCCTCTGTGAGTTACTTTTTTGTGTCTTACGCTCCTCGCCCGCATATACTACGTTATCGCATCATCCTGCCCAACCTCGATTCTCGTCTCCGTACGCTCCGTTGCCACTGAAATGGCAGTCCAGGGGGTAGGGGAGGTGGAAGAAGGAGAACTCGTCGAACGAATCGAGTTGCCTGACCTTTGTCGACATTTCTGGTAGGCTCCCTCCTCCGTTCGATCAATTTTCCACGGCTCGCCGTTGAGCTCCCCCCGGGAACATCTTGCCTTTCTGGTCCAAGGGGGTGTAATTCGCTAGAATGTCTTTTAGAGCTGCGGGTCTTCTTAAGTTTTTGTCCTCAAGAACGCACCCTTCCTGCTTCATCATGTTAGAGAGAGGCCAAGGGAATCTGCGAGATGTCGCATGTGGAGGGATCGCAACCTTGTCACTGAATCTTCTTAAGGAAAAAGACAGGCGTGGTACACTTAGAAATTGCATGAAACGGGGGACGCCGACTAGCCAGACACATTGCTCCACGGCAGGGCAGCTCCAAACTCTCGTCTACATCAACACTGTCTGCGCAGAAACGGGAAACCGCTAGGGGTGCTGTGCCACTCCGAGCACGCGCGGAAATCGAGGAGATGTTTCCGATGCAATAACATATGGCTGGCGTTCTGCAGCTGACACGCATTGTGCGAATGGGCACGGCCGGTACCAGCTTTTGTTATTTATGGAGATGAATTATTTACTGACAATGCAGTAATTGCATTATGCGAGCCATCTCGCGTGACGGAACACGGCCAAACGGCTGCGTCAGTTGTGCGTATTGTGTGTGATCTCGGATTACACACCACTGACAGACTGTTGTGATGCATGAAGATCGGCTTCGATAGCGAATCCGGTGTGGCGTGCACAAAGCCTAAATAGGATATAAAGGTCAAAAATCCGTCACTCATTGCACTGGAGCACACATTTTCTTGAGGATAAATGTTTCTGGTTCCAAAAAAGGTATCAGTTTTTTCCCCATTGTGCTGTAGTTTTCGAGGCATAGTCCGCAGCTCGTGGTCGTGCGGTAGCGTTCCCGCTTCCCGCACCCGGGTTCGATTCCCGGCGGGGTCACGGATTTTCTCTGCCTCGTGATGACTGGGTGTTGTGTGATGTCCTTAGGTTAGTTAGGTTTAAGTAGTTCTAAGTTCTAGGGGACTGATGACCATAGATGTTAAGTCCCATAGTGCACAGAGTCATTTGAACCATTTTTCGGGGCATAGAGCATATGGTGAATACCACTATTCATTCCACATCTGCTTAAATAATCTACAAGCAAATGTAGAGTGCGTGGTGGGGGGTGCTTCGTACGAATGTTAGCGATGCAACTAAGCGATGGAGAGGTGACTTCTCTGTATTCCCCCGTATGCGTCCCGATCTGTTGTTTTTTTTGGCCATCAGTCTACTGACTGGTTTGATGCGGCACGCCACGAATTCCTTTCGTGTGCTAACCTCTTCATCTCAGAGTAGCACTTGCAACCTAGTCCTCAATTATTTGCTTGACGTATTCCAATCTCTGTCTTCCTCTGCAGTTTTTGCCCTCTAAAGCTCCCTCTAGTACCATGGAAGTCATTCCCTCATGTCTTAGCAGATGTACTATCATCCTGTCCCTTCTCCTTATCAGTGTTTTGCACATATTCCTTTCCTCTCCGATTCTGCGTAGAACCTCCCCATTCCTTACCTTATCAGTCCACCTAATTTTCAACATTCGTCTATAGCACCACATCTCAAATGCTTCGATTCTCTTCTGTTCCGGTTTTCCCACAGTCCATGTTTCACTACCATAAAATGCTGTACTCCAGACGTACATCCTCAGAAATTTCTTCCTCAAATTAAGGCCGGTATTTGATATTAGTAGACTTCTCTTGGCCAGAAATGCCTTTTCTGCCATAGCGAGTCTGCTTTTGATGTCCTCCTTGCTCCGTGCGTCATTGGTTATTTTACTGCCTAGGTAGCAGAATTCCTTAACTTCATTGACTTCGTGACCATCAATCCTGATGTTAAGTTTTTCGCTGTTCTCATTTCTACTACTTCTCATTACCTTCGTCTTTCTCCGATTTACTCTCAAACCATACTGTGTACTCATTAGACTGTTCATTCCGTTCAGCAGATCATTTAATTCTTCTTCACTTTCACTCAGGACTGCAATATCATCAGCGAATCGTATCATTGATATCCTTTCACCTTGTATTTTAATTCCACTCCTGAACCTTTCTTTTATTTCCATCATTGCTTCCTCGATGTACAGATTGAAGAGTAGGGGCGAGAGGCTACATTCTTGTCTTACACCCTTCTTAATACGAGCACTTCGTTCTTGATCGTCCACTCTTATTATTCCCTCTTGGTTGTTGTACATATTGTATATGACCCGTCTCTCCCTATAGCTTATCCTTACTTTTTTCAGAATCTCGAACAGCTTGCACCATTTTATGTTGTCGAACGCTTTTTCCAGGTCTACAAATCCTATGAACGTGTCTTGATTTTTTTCTAGCCTTGCTTCCATTATTAGCCGTAACGTCAGAATTGCCTCTCTCGTCCCTTTACTTTTCCTAAAGCCAAACTGATCGTCACCTAGCGCATTCTCAAATTTCTTCCCGATCTGTTACCTTATTCTTATAATCGCTACGCAAGGTATATGTGGCGGCAGCAGAATTTCGCACAGTCTTCTGCAGATATCTTCTCCAGATACACCTTCTCTACATTTACACTACTGCATCACCTCTTTCCTGTCAAAGATTTTAATTTACGTTTCCCGAGTACCCCTGTTAAACTTCCTGGGGGCTATATCGACCTGTTATGATCCTAACAGCACGGCTACTGTTATGCGCTCCCGATATTAACCCCAAAAGTTGGAGCATTAGTCTAGATGTTTCCGAAGAACGTGTTGTATGAGATTTTCTTTACAGGTACTATGGCCTTTTTCGGAATCCTGCCAATAATTTTAAGTGATTCGCCACCTCTACTACTGGTTTTGTGTGTACGCACCGCCGGCCGAAGTGGCCGTGCGGTTAAAGGCGCTGCAGTCTGGAACCGCAAGACCGCTACGGTCGCAGGTTCGAATCCTGCTTCGGGCATGGATGTTTGTGATGTCCTTAGGTTAGTTAGGTTTAACTAGTTCTAAGTTCTAGGGGACTAATGACCTCAGCAGTTGAGTCCCATAGTGCTCAGAGCCATTTGAACCATTTTTGTGTACGCACCATTTCGTATCATTTCTTAGTATTACCCATAAATACACTGCCCGACAAAAAGTGAAGCGCCCAGAAGACATGGTCGGATGTCAATGCAACTTAGCACACGTACACACCATCGGCGGATACGTAAACGATTGGAGATGCAATTCTCTGTAACAGGTAGACAGGCCACCAGAGTGCATTAGTGTTGCTTGTGTTTAGTGTTATTACCGAGTCTGGTATGATATACGCTGAAGAGCTAAAGAAACTAGTACACCTGCCTATTATCGTGCACGGCCCTCGCGAGCACGCAGAAGTGCCGCAACACGATGTGGATGAAAGCGACTAATGTCTGAACTAGTGATGGAGGGAACTGACACCATGAATCCTGCAGCACTGTCCATAAATCATTAAGAGTGCGAGTGGGTGGAGATCTCTTCTGAACAGCACGTTGCAAGGCATCCCAGATATGCTCAATAATTTTCATGTCTGGGTAGTTTGGTAGCCGGCGGAAGTGTTTAAACTCACAAGAGTGTTCTTGGAGCCACTCTGTAGCAATTCTGAATGTGAGGCGTGTCGCATTCTTCTGCTGGAATTTCCCAAGTTTGTCGGAACGCGCAACGGACATGAATGGATGCTTACGTACATACCACCTGTCCGGGTCATATCTAGACGAGTTAGGGATCCTGTATCACTCCAAACTGTATGTGCTCCACACCATTACAGAGCCTCCACCAGCTTGAACAGTCCCCTGCTGACATGCAGGGTCCATGGATTCATGATGACGTCTCCATTCCTTACACCCGATCGACACAATCTGAAACGATACCAGTCCGACCAGGCAACATGTTTCCAATCATCAACAGTCCAATTTCGGTGCTGATGGGACCTGGCGAGGCGTAACGCTTTGTGTCGCGCAATCATCAAGGGTACACGAGTGGGCCTTTGGCTCCGAAAGCCGATGTCGATGATGTTCCGTTAAATGATTCGCAGGCTGACACTTGTTGATGGCCCACATTGAAATCTGCAGAAATTTGGGGAAGGGTTGCAGTTGTATCACGTTGGACGATTCTCTTAGTCGTCGTTGGTCCCGTTCTTGCAGGATCTTTTTCCGGCCGCAACGATATCGGAGATTTGATTTTTTTACCGAATTGCTGAGATTCACGGTACACTCGTGAAATGGTCGTACTGGAAAATACCCACTTCATCGTTGCATCGGAGATGCTGTGTCCCATCGCTCTTGCGCCGGCTATAACACCACGTTCAAACTCATTAAATCTTGATAAGCTGTCGTTGTAGCAGCAGTAACCGTTCTCACAACTGCGCCAGACACTTGTTGTTTATATACGCTCTGCCGACCTCAGTGCCGTATTCTGCTTGTTTACATATCTCTGTATTTGAATACGCATGCCTATACCGGCTTCTTTGGCGCTTCAGTGTATAAGGAGTGTGAACAGCGTCAGATGATGACTGATTGCTGTGGGGTAGACGGAGATGCCGCATACTCCCGTAATCAATATGTGACTGAATTTGAAAGGGGCCTTATTGTAGGTCTCCATTCGACCGACTGTCGAACCGTGCAATATCCCGATTTATGCGGCATTCGGCCCGATATTGGACAGCATGGGAACGACAGAGTGAGACATACTCGTCGCCAGGGCTCCGGTCGACCACCAGGAGGGAGGATCGCCGTATTGTGCACCAGGCCTGTCGTAAGCCCACCACATTCGCGCCTGCCACCTGAGAACAAGTAATCAAACCCCTGAACATTCAGCTGCGAAGAAACCATGGGTAACAGAAGAAATACTTCAGTTGATTGATGAAAGGAGGAAGTACAAACATGTTCCGGGAAAATCAGGAATACAGAAATACAAGTCGCTGAGGAATGAAATAAATAGGAAGTGCAGGGAAGCTAAGACGAAATGGCTGCAGGAAAAATGTGAAGACATCGAAAAAGATATGATTGTCGGAAGGACAGACTCAGCATACAGGAAAGTCAAAATAACCTTTGGTGACATTAAAAGCAACGGTGGTAACATTAAGAGTGCAACGGGAATTCCACTGTTAAATGCAGAGGAGAGAGCAGATAGGTGGAAAGAATACATTGAAAGCCTCTATGAGGGTGAAGATTTGCCTGATGTGATAGAAGAAGAAGCAGCAGTCGATTTAGAAGAGATAGGGGATCCAGTATTACAATCGGGATTTAAAAGAGCTTTGGAGGATTTACGGTCAAATAAGGCAGAAGGGATAGATAACATTCCATCAGAATTTCTAAAATCGTTGGGGGAAGTGGCAACAAAACGACTATTCACGTTGCTGTGTAGAATATATGAGTCTGGCGACATCCATCTGACTTTCGGAAAAGCATCATCCACACAATTCCGAAGACGGCAAGAGCTGACAAGTGCGAGAATTATCGCACAATCAGCTTAACAACTCATGCATCGAAGCTGCTTACAAGAATAATATACAGAAGAATGGAAAAGAAAATTGAGAATGCGCTAGGTGACGATCAGTTTGGCTTTAGGAAAAGTAAAGGGACGAGAGAGGCAATTCTGACGTTACGGCTAATAATGGAAGCAAGGCTAAAGAAAAATCAAGACACGTTCATAGGATTTGTCGACCTGGAAAAAGCGTTCGACAACATAAAATGGTGCAAGCTGTTCGAGATTCTGAAAAAAGTAGGGATAAGCTATAGGGAGAGACGGGCCATATACAATATGTACAACAACCAAGAGGGAATAATAAGAGTGGACGATCAAGAACGAAGTGCTCGTATTAAGAAGGGTGTAAGACAAGAATGTAGCCTTTCGCCCCTACTCTTCAATCTGTACATCGAGGAAGCAATGATGGAAATAAAAGAAAGGTTCAGGAGTGGAATTAAAATACAAGGTGAAAGGATATCAGTGGTACGATTCGTTGATGACATTGCTATCCTGAGTGAAAGTGAAGAAGAATTAAATGATCTGCTGAACGGAATGAACAGTCTAATGAGTACACAGTATGGTTTGAGAGTAAATCGGAGAAAGACGAAGGTAATGAGAAGTAGTAGAAAGGAGAACAGCGAAAAACTTAACATCAGGATTGATGGTCACGAAGTCAATGAAGTTAAGGAATTCTGCTACCTAGGCAGTAAAATAACCAATGACGGACGGAGCAAGGAGGACATCAAAAGCAGACTTGCTATGGCAAAAAAGGCATTTCTGGCCAAGAGAAGTCTACTAATATCAAATACCGGCCTTAATTTGAGGAAGAAATTTCTGAGGATGTACGTCTGGAGTACAGCATTGTATGGTAGTGAAACATGGACTGTGGGAAAACCGGAACAGAAGAGAATCGAAGCATTTGAGATGTGGTGCTATAGACGAATGTTGAAAATTAGGTGGACTGATAAGGTAAGGAATGGGGAGGTTCTACGCAGAATCGGAGAGGAAAGGAATATGTGCAAAACACTGATAAGGACAAGGGACAGGATGATAGGACATCTGCTAAGACATGAGGGAATGACTTCCATGGTACTAGAGGGAGCTGTAGAGGGCAAAAACTGCAGAGGAAGACAGAGATTGGAATACGTCAAGCAAATAATTGAGGACGTAGGTTGCAAGTGCTACTCTGAGATGAAGAGGTTAGCACAGGAAAGGAATTCGTGGTGGGCCGCATCAAACCAGTCAGTAGACTGTGCGTAGCTGCCACAACCACCACAAGACAAATAGTGCCATTTGGAGAGCTGCTGTGACCGGAAAGCGATAACTGCTGATGAAAGATGTAGCAGTGTTCAGCGATGAACGGCGTTTCAGCTCTACCCCGTACGACTATCATCGGCGGGTGTGGTGGCTTCGGAGGACCCATGCTTCCTGTGTTTTGGAGAGGCGAAGTAGTATTACTCCTGGAGGGGTGGAGTGTGGAGCCATTGAGTATGACTTTAGGTCACGGTTGTAGTGATAGACGGAACTCTGGCAGTACAACTGCACGTCACAGACATCATGCGTTCTCAAGTGTTATCTCTCATGCAACACCATCATGGTGTCATTTTCCAACAGGACACTGCTCTTCCACACATGGCACGTGCCTCTATGAACTGTTTGCATGATGTTAAGGTAGTCTCGTGGCCAACAAGATACCTAGATCTGTTCCTGGTAAAATATGTGTGGGACCAATTCGGACGTCCAACTCCAAATCAGTGCCGATGTACACGATGACAAGAACTAGTTACAACAGTCGGAGGCCAGCATGCCTAAGGATACAACGGATTTACGACACACTTCCCAAACGAAACAGTGCATGCATCCAGAGCAGAGGGGAAGAAACGTCATACTGGAAAGTGGGCTCATTCTGACAAGTCCTTTGTAATTTTGACCCTGTCTTATAATCACTGAAATAACATCACATACACTCTCAACTAGAGATGGGGGATCCGCTCTTGAACTAATTCATAGAGTTCAATCTTTCAAAGGAGTGAACTATCAGTGATTCAGAAAAAAAGAACGGTAGCTCCAAACGTTTCCCACGGCAGAGAGAGAGAGAGAGAGAGAGAGAGAGAGAGAGAGAGAGAGACGGAGCATATCAGCAGCGCCTCTGCTGGTCAGAGCACAGTGAACGCCACACAACACAGCCAGCGCCGGCCTCTGCCCTGCTTCTACCTTGGCTGCCTGCATTGTGCAGTGCCCCATTGGATTTTGTGTTTCACATATGCCGGGCCGTCTCTGTGCGTCGTCTGCCGTGTGCACTGTGCAGTGTCTGGCGCAGCTTAACTTCGCATCGCACTCTGTCGGCGATCGTTTCAGTCGCACGTCCTGCCCTCTGGGCAGTTGATGCGAGCAACAGGGCAGAGAGCCACCTAGCGGATAACATAGGAACTACTTGCAAAAACCTGCTCGCAAGGGAGCGGACGATTTGGCTCCGAGCGGGTGAGTTCACCGCTTCCCCCACCCTCGGAGCTCGCCCGCTCAACGCTCACCCCACCGTCTCGACTCTAGCCAGAGCGTCGAGCAAAGCGACTCTGGTGTCACTCTGATCTCTGCGGTCTCAGCTCACGCAGTAATAAAGCTCGCGGCTCGACCTGCTCGACTCAGCGCCTCTGCATCGGAGTTCGTCCCCACTGGATATTGTTCTTCGTAGTAATACCGCTATGTATATTACATTATTATGTTATGTATACATCAATTGTTTTTATTTTGTTTTTATTTGTTTAAACTGATTAGATTAGGTTCCTGATGACTCCTCTTACTATAGGATTTTTATTATGGACACTCGAATTTACGCTTTAATTACGAGCGAACCGATAAACGTATCGCAAAATGTGATACACCAATATTTTCCTTGTTTTATTCTGCATAAGGCTATATGCAGCACTTTCGTTTTACAGTCAAATTTATATTTTTTTTTCTTATTCTGGTACGGATTTTGCGATTTTAGGCGTCTTCGAAAGGAAAAATATATGGCTTGCGATGTATTTGTATGAGGTTAATGAAATTTTGATACATTATAGCCAAATATATTGTTAATGTAAATCTCAAGTTACAACATTTTCCGATCACCCAAAAAACCACGCTAGTGCAAAATAAATCAATAATCAAAAACTTTGTCATATCGTGGAAATTTCAATAAACAATACAAAATTCTTACTCATTATCTGTGTTACTTCAAAATAGGATCAAATAAGATCAAAATACAGGTATAGTACTGGATTAAACCAAGTTTAAAGGGCAATGTGCCTTTCATTTATTTTCTTTTGTAAATGAGTGGTGAGACATGAAAAAGAGCTAATTCATTTCAGGGAGTGAACAGTTCTGATCCAATCTCTGAAAAGAACAGTTTTGCCCATCTCTGCTCTCAACCCGTGAAGTTTCAAATAGTGTCTTTCTACCCTTCTGGGTGCTTCACTATTTTTGTTAGACTGCGTGTTTATAGGAGGGTCGGATCTTTAATCTACATCTACATCGACATTTATACTCCGCAAGCCACCCAACAGTGAGTGGCGGAGGGCACTTTAGGTGCCACTGTCATTACCTCCATTTTCTGTTCCAGTCGCGTATGGTTCGCGGGAAGAACGACTGTCTGAAAGCCTCTGTGCGCGCTCGAATCTCTCTAATTTTACATTCGTGATCTCCTCGGGAGGTATAAGTAGGGGGAAGCAATATATTCGATACCTCATCCAGAAACGCACCCTCTCGAAACCTGGCGAGCAAGCTACACCGCGATGCAGAGCGCCTCTCTTGCAGAGTCTGCCACTTGAGTTTGCTAAACATCTCCGTAACGCTATCACGGTTACCAAATAACCCTGTGATGAAACGCGCCGCTCTTCTTTGGCTCTTCTCTATCTCTTCCGTCAACCCGATCTGGTACGGATCCCACACTGATGAGCAATACTCAAGTATATGTCGAACGAGTGTTTTGTATGCCAACTCTTTTGTTGATGGACTACATTTTCTAAGGACTCTCCCAATGAATCTTAACCTGGTACCCGCCTTACCAACAATTAATTTTATATGATCATTCCACTTCAAATCGTTCCGCACGCATACTCCCAGATATTTTACAGAAGTAACTGCAACCAGTGCTTGTTCCGCTATCATATAATCATACAATAAAGGATCCTTCTTTCTATGTATTCGCAATACATTGTATTTGTCTATGTTAAGGGTCAGTTGCCACTCCCTGCACCAAGTGCCTATCCGCTGCAGATCTTCCTGCATTTCACTACAATTTTCTAATGCTGCAACTTCTCTGTATACTACAGCATCATCCGCGAAAAGCCGCATGGAGCTTCCGACACTACTAGGTCATTTATATATATTGTGAAAAGTAATGGTCCCATAACACTCTCCTGTGGCACGCCAGATGTTACTTTAACGTCTGTAGGCGTCTCTCCATTGATAACAGCATGCTGTGTTCCGTTTGCTAAAAACTCTTCAATCCAGCCACACAGCTGGTCTGATATTCCGTAGGCTCTTACTTTGTTTATCAGGCGACAGTGCGGAACTGTATCGAACGCCTTCCGGAAGTCAAGGAAAACAGCATCTACCTGGGAGCCTGTATCTTATATTTTCTGGGTCTCATGAACAAATAAAGCGAGTTGGGTCTTACACGATCGCTGTTTCCGGAATCCATGTTGATTCCTACAGAGTAGATTCTGGGTTTCCAAAAACGATATGATACTCGAGCAAAAAACATCTAAAATTCTACAACAGATCGATGTCAGAGATATAGGTCTATAGTTTTGCGCATCTGCTCGACGACCCTTCTTGAAGACTGCGATTACCTGGGCTCTTTTCCAATCATTTGGAAACTTCCGCTCCTCTAGAGACTTGCGGTACACGGCTGTTAGAAGGGGGGCAAGTTCTTTCGCGTACTCTGTGTAGAATCGAATTGGTATCCCGTCAGGTCCAGTGGACTTTCCTCTGTTGAGTGATTCCAGTTGCTTTTCTATTCCTTGAACAATTATTTCAATGTCAGCCATTTTTTCGTTTGTGCGAGGATTTAGAGAAGGAACTGCAGTGCGGTCTTCCTCTGTGAAACAGCTTTGGAAAAAGGTGTTTAATATTTCAGCTTTACGCGTGTCATCCTCTGTTTCAATGCTATCATCATCCCGGAGTGTCTGGATATGCTGTTTCGAGCCACTTACTGATTTAACGTAAGACCAGGACTTCCTAGGATTTTCTGTCAAGTCGGTACATAGAATTTTACTCTCGAATTCACTGAACGCTTCACGCATAGCCCTCCTTACGCTAACTTTGACATCATTTAGCTTCTGTGTGTCTGAGAGGTTTTGGCTGCATTTAAACTTGCAGTGAAGCTCTCTTTGCTTTCGCAATAGTGGCAACTATTTATTTACAGCTCGTACAAAATAGATACGTGTTTCAAAGTTTTACTGACCTTCAAAGTAGTCACCAGCAGTGTGTATAACACGTTGCCAGCGATGTGGAAGTCGTAGGATACTTTTTACAGTTGCAGTTGTGTTAACAGTTCGAGCGGCGCGGTCTATTGCCCGACGAATTTGTAGCAGTTCTGAAGGGAATGCCCGAAGTGTTTGCTTCAGCTTAGAAATCGAGTTGAACTTACGAAGGCTTAAGTCATGGGAATGCAGTAGGTGGTACAGCACTTAGCAGCCCCAGCAGTCAAACAAATCAGTAAGAGTTTGCACTGTACGTGCTTGAGCATTGTCCTGCAGAATGATGGTCAGGTCCTTCAGAAAGTGTCATCACTTCTGTCTCTAAGCTGCTCGTAGGTTATGTTCCAAAAATGAACAGCATAGAAAATTATCTTAGCTGTAAGCCTTCTCTGTTCCAAAAAGTTCTCCCAATTTTTCTTGGTTTTCTTACAATTCCACCTCCCCCAGGGTATCTGTTCAAATGGCTCTGAGCACTATGGGACTCAACTGCTGAGGTCATTAGTCAGAGTGTCTGTCTTTGGCTATTGTATTGTCACAGTCTCCATTCCACCAGGGATGCTTCCTTCTCGTGTGGGGGGCGAGTTCATTGGCCGTCTTCACAAGAGTCTCCTTCAGTTGGTCTTTCTATGTATATTTGTCATTGTTTATTAGGATTTCAAAGTTCCTGATCCGTGCGCTTAGTTTTATACCACGCTAATGGCAAGTACATTTGTTTTGCGCGATTTTAGTCTACAAGATGAAGCTCTATATTCGCCTGTTAATTAATGAAATAGTACTCCTGGCTTAAACTTATTAAAACTTCAGAAACTTTCAATGTATATCGCGCTGCGCCTGCGAAAGCACTACTATTATCACTAAAATTTCAGACTGAGATATCGTCATCATGGAGTCATGCCTGAAAAGTGACTGAAAATCGGTGTAAAACTAGTTTCAAAATTTTAATTGAGCATTTGGAGTAATTTTTTTTAAGACTGCGGTAGGCTTTCAAGATGAAGAACATAATTAACGCTTGCAGCTGACCTCTTCCGATCATTGGTTACTCATTTAAAAGCATTCATTTTACGACGGTTTAGCGCCTATATGATGTTTGGGACAGCTTGTGCAGCAAAGGTGGCCATATGACTATGGTCGCAGGGCAGCGCACTGTACCTTGCAGTATCGGCTGAAGGGCTCTCGCGACATTCGTTCGGAAGTCCAGTCTCCTTCTGGAGCGCAGTGTACGTCGATCGTGATGCTGTGTTCGTAGGCGCGCAGAACTCGCTGCACTTCGGTCTCTTGGAAGGCGTCCGTGAAGTCCGCCAGCGAAAAAGTGCCATCCTGCAAGCACAAAGTCCAATTGTTACTCACTTAACGAATATGTAACTCGTATTACAACTCACTGTCGAAAAGATGCATTAACTGCTAGGGAGCAAAATAAAACAATACTTGGTGTTATTGACGTTTAAATCACTGGCTAAAAATATATTTTGTAATAATAGCGACTGAGTTTTGATCTGAAGTGTTGATAAAAGTAGTTGAAATGATGATCAAATATGTGTGATAATCTTTGCTTAATTTTAGTCGCACAAGCTACGCATGACATTTAAATGGTTTCAAGGAATTACATCGAATGAAAATTTCACTACTTTCCACCGTATCTGTTAACTCTCCTGTGTATCTGGATATTCGAAACTGCTGTATGACGGACACGATTCTTATAAGAAGATTCTACATGGGCAATGTAGTTTAGCACTTCGGACGATGGTTGCTAATTGATCGAAACTAAAAATTTAAAATTTTGTCGAAGATTTAACACAATAGGTTAAGTATTACAGTTCGAAACCATGTACACTCGTATGTTTTGACGCAGCGTAACTCACGGCGCGGAAATCACCCACGCTATAATCATGTAGTCGTTCAGAATGATAGTACTTAACAACTTCCAACAGACTTTAAACGTAATGTCAAACCGTTTATAAGCAATTTTGGTTTTAACTTATTCTTAAGTGTATTAAGTGTATGGGTGAATAATCCGAAAGAAATAAGACCAGCATAATTAGTGTTTGACGTCTACAACCATAAAGGTTTTACATCCTAATCTTTAAAAATTTATCACATAAATTTATTTATAAAGTAATCAGGCGTTTGAAGCTGTCTTATATATGGGAGTTCGACTATTTACAGAATCGGATGTCTGTGTGTGTGTAGGGAGTTTACTGGTTCTGTGTATTCCTTTAGTCGCAGATTACCTGCGAGAAGTGGCACGTAACACTGGCCATGCAGTAGTTGTTGCGTTTTGTGATATTTCTGTCATGCTCCATGTCTGTAAAGCTCTCATACATTAAGAAGTCTCAGTTGTAGGCTGCTACGGAGAAATTATGGTTCTAAACATTCTGAGTCTAAGGTGATTTACCTGCAGGACCCAGGATCCTGTTCCGGCGAAAGTGTAGCCGGCATGTATAAGGTGTCGGTGCCTGGTGAAGCTCGATAGTAGGTTGCGAACGCACTGCAGCAGAGTGTTCACTTGTGGGTGGATCAGTACTTCAGTTACCAGGTTCTCCGTCGCGTACTGGATCAGTCTCTCTCCTGCAACAAGCCACAACACAACAGATTACTTCATACTACTCGCGAAAAATTAGCAAGGTGCATAAGTGGTCAATGTTAACATGCAAAGGGGAGTTAAAAAATTTTCTCCGTGTTCTCTGCAGACAAAGTGAGAAGTTACAAAGACTTTGTAGCTCAATGTTAAACGCTGCTCATCCTTAAAACAGACTTATTTGTTGATGCTTTGTTGTTGAAGTCATCAATCCGAAGACTGGTTTGATGCAGATTCCATGCAAGACTATCTCGTGCAAATCTTTTCATATCTGCATAACGAATGCACTCTGTATCCCTTTGAACCTACTTATGGTATTCACCCGTGAACACTTCCTTCCATTACCAAATTATTCAGGATGTGTGCTGCCAACTTATCCATTCTTTAGTCAAGTTGCGCGATGATTTCTTTTCGCAAAGACTGAGGTCTGTACTAGTTTATTCGCAACTCGATCTCTGCATCTCCTTTTCAGCATTCTCGTAAAGCACCGCATGTCACGAACTTCCGCTCTTCTGTACTGTTTATGGTCCACGTTTCACTTCCCTATAAGGCTGTACTCCAGAAAACAATTCTTAACACTTAAATTTATATTCAGAGATAACTTAGTTCTCTGTCAGAAAAATAATTCTTGCTATTGTCAGCCTACTTGTTACGTCCTCTTCATTTACGCCGTCAGTTAGTTATTTTACTGCGTAGATAACAAAATAGTTCAATACTGTCAATGACTCCTTTCCTAACCAAATGACCTCGACACAGCCTGATTTAATTCGAGCACACCCCTTTACCCTTGTTCTACTTTGGTCGATTTTCACATCATCATCTCTTTTTAAGACACTGTCGATTACATTCGTCTGATCTTCTAAGTTCTTTGACGTCCCTAACAGAATGGCAATGTCACCATATTTTATCACCAACGCTGTTCACAAAACTCACATTCAGACATGTTAAAGTTTTAGAGGCGCCAAAAGAAGCACTGCCACGTTCATTCACTGCTGCAACAGCTGAGAAAGTGGGAAGATGACAATGCGAGTATATCTCGAGTCTTGGATGTGGTTTTCTCAGAAGGCAATAGACGGCTTCTGTACTCATCCCCAACGACTGCCTCGCGTAAAGGAGGCTTAGTGTTCCAGAGGCCAATTTCACTTGGAATCTAAGCAAGATCGGCGTATCTCTATTTTCTAGAAATACGTACCACATATATTTGTTTTATGAGATGCGCTATATTGTTTAGGATCTCCTCACTACATATCTATGCAACAAAAAGTACACCTAACCTAATTTTAACTTTCTATTGTTGAGAATGTCATTAGAGACGGAGCGCAAACTCTAAAAGGACAAGAGAGAGGAACAGTCACAGCATTCTTCTAAGGCGATTTAGAGGATTATATGATAACTCTGAGAAGGATCTGAATTCCGACTCCCCCCCCCCCCCCCCAAATGTGTATAATGTCCACGTACAGGTGCATCAACACTGCAACTTAGAGCAAAAAATCTAAATGCATTGTACTTTTAATCTCATCACTTTTCAGTTACTCCTGCACACCTTCTCGTTACCTGTGGACAATAACAGATCTCACCGCCATATTTCAAGTTGGTTCAAATGGCTCTGAGCACTATGGGACTTAACATCTTAGGTCATCAGTCCCCTAAAACTTAGAATTACTTAAACCGAACAAACCTAAGGACATCACACACATCCATGCCCGAGGCAGGATTCGAACCTGCGACCGTAGCAGTCCCGCGGTTCCGGATTGCAGCGCCTAGAACCGCACGGCCACCGCATATTTCAAGTAAAGGAAAGTATATTACTCGCATGCTCCAGAGGACACTGCTTCAAATGCAGAAGATTATGACAGTCTATGGACTCAAAAAATACTATGGATTTAAGAGCTCAGGAAGACATATTGCACTTTGCAAATTTAATCGCTAACACTTCCTTTTGCAGTCAGGTTACATCAAAGCGATCCGTTGCACATACTGTCACCGCATAGGCATTCCTCCAACCGATTAATTTTGTTTATAAAATCATTATGTAGTCTTAATTTTGTCTATAGTGAAATAAAAAATCTGTGGCGGAAGCGATTTCGTAAATACCGTATTAAACGGTGGGAAAGGACTATGCTGTCGTCTAAATCATTTGACTTTCCAGTAACAAACCCGCAGAATTTAGCTACATTCTCAATCTAGGCGCAACACACCACCCACATTTTTTTCCAACAAATGACGAAAACAATTTGGATGAGAAAATATAAACCGAAGTAACCACTGTGCCGTTAACATGTTAACAACTTCACGCAAGTACAGAAAGAGTGATTTCTCTATTACTTTCTCCCACACATACGAAAATGACATGCCTGTCAATTCGAAGAAATTCAAGGTGATGCCAAATAACATGTTACACGTTACGAGTTTACCTGTGGAATAATTTACTTATTAATACTGTTTAGGGATGAGCTAAGAACGTGTTGTGGTGTTTGCTTCTTTTTTCTTTTTCTTCTTGTTTGTGGTCTAGGTAGAAGATATCATGTACTTCCATTCGGCTTAGGAACACTTCTTTTATGTTGTAAAATATTTGAAGAAGTTATATCAGTTAGCAACAAAGCATGCACCCTAAAATAATCTTAGACGAGTTTGTGCGATATATAAATGTTAAGACATTAAGTGTGAACGATGTCGAAAATTAACGCTAATGCGACTGTATTTCATTCTTAATGTCCTTGAAATCTGTATTCGCAGGGCGCGTGGCTTTTAATTAGCGTAGATAACATCGAGATCAGAATTTTAAAGAGTTGAATTTGCTCACGCAGCTAAAGCTTTATAAAAATTACTTTCACTTCCAGGGTCTCCAAAAATATGAAAATTACACTCGCCGAAAAAAGAAAATACATCACTAGGCAATTACCAAAATGGCTCGGAAATCGTGTACACGTACGGGCAAACAAATGATTACAAATACAGAAACAATGGATGATTTATTCAAGAGAAAGAGCTTTACAAATTGAGCAAGTCAATAACGTGTTGAAACTTCGTGGCAGATTAAAACTGTGTGCCGGACCGAGACTCGAACTCGGGACCTTTGCCTTTCACGGGCAGGTGCTCTACCATCTGAGCTACCGAAGCACGACTCACGCCCGGTCCTCACAGCTTTACTTCTGCCAGTATCTCGTCTCCTACCTTCCAAACTTTACAGCTCAGAACCTAGGTTCGCAGGAGAGGTGTTACGCAGCGAAGCCACATACCTTTGAGCACCAGCATGAGGTGTGTCTGTGAACCGTCGATCACCTCTGATGAGCGGCCATCCTGATTTAGGTTTTCCGTGATTTCCCTAAATCTCTACCGCGCGACTGCTACGGTCGCAGGTTCGAATCCTGCCTCGGGCATGGATGTGTGTGATGTCCTTAGGTTAGTTAGGTTTAACTAGTTCTAAGTTCTAGGGGACTAATGACCTCAGAAGTTGAGTGCCATAGTGCTCAGAGCCATTTGAACCATTTGAACCTAAATCTCTCCAGGCAAATGCTGGAATGGTTCTTTTGAAAGGGCACGGCCCATTTTCTTCCCCATCCTTCCCTAATCCGATGAGACCGATGACCTCGCTGTTTGGTCTCTTCCCCCAGACAACCCAACCCAACCTCGAATGAGAGTGTCCTCACGTAACACTGCAGGAGTCACAGCTGTGTGCGGTCGGCAGGCATTCGGGAGATCAGACGGGTTTGCGTGACCTTGATGCGACGACGACGACGCCTCGCCTAACGACTCACCGTGGTTTTGTTCATTGCCAGATCTCAGACATTCTGCAAGCGTCTATGAATATCCGCGATGCTCTCAATGACAGCTCTGTGCTTGGAACGCACTTACGTTACAGACGCCATTGTGAAAGCTACGTAGAATGCCTATGCGAACTTCATGAAACTATAGGGGCTGAGCCGGCTGGAGTGACCAGCGGTTCTAGGCGCTACAGTCTGGAACCGCGCGACCGCTACGGTCGCAGGTTCGAATCCTGCTTCGGGCATCGATGTGTGTGATGTCCTTAGGTTAGTTAGGTTTAAGTAGTTCTAAGTTCTAGGGGACTCGTGACCTCAGCAGTTAAGTCCCATAGTGCTCAAAGCCATTTTTTACAGGGGCTGAAGCGAATATATTTCATGATGTCCCACAACAAATTTCGCACTTTTCAACTGAAAAGTCTGTCAGTTTACTTCAATTCAATGTTTTATGTTAATTCTGTGTAGTTGTAGTTATTGCGAGCTGTATGGTCAATGTTACCTGAAGCGAAAATAAATAAACTAATAACAATAACTACAAAAATATTGCTATCCTAGCAGTGATTGATGTTCAGTGGAGAGTGAAGTATATGTGATATTTAATTTCACGAACCTCCCATCAGGATGAAGTTGAGGAACCCTTCGTTGCACGGTGTTTCATCGAACTATTCTGTGTGCTGTGCCTTCGAGCAGTAAGTCTCAGTAACGACTCCTGATGTCGGTTCGTGAGTGGATTCGTCGGGACACGACCTCGAGTCAGCCGTCCCACGATTCCGCGATAATGGAACGTCGGTAGGGGGAGGCAAGAAGACTGAAGGTGCATCGGGCCACGCCCATTCAGTGTCGGGCGCTGTAAAAAGAGGACCCAGGGGGGCGACCTCATTCCGGCAGTTGCCGACAGCGGGGGCGGGGGTTGCAGCCTTTTTGCGCACACATTGAGCCGGCGCTCTTTGTGCGTGTCCCAATTGCCCCGAGCAGCCGCCATTAGCCGTTCGCCAGATGATGGAAGGCCGTTTAATTGGGAGCGCTGACGAGATTGAAACGACGCTGCGCCACGGCTGGGACACAGCGCGGCTGGGACGGGGTGCTGCCTGCCTCAACAGGGCCGTCCGTGAACTGTGTCCGCCCGCCAGGCACCCCCGGTTAACGAGGCACTGCACGGGTGAACAACCTTTTACACACTAGTTGTTACACTTTTTCAGGTGGAACTTACTTTATGCGCACTTAAACGAAAAATCTTTAAACTTGTTGTGGAATGAGTCTCGACAGAATGAGACGTGACAAAATTATACTGACGAAAATAGAGTTACTCCATGACCCAGCTCTATCAAACAACCAAATGTATTAAAACAGACCGAACTTCTGTATTAAGAGACTGATTTTTTTATGTACCAAAGGTTTCATTTTATTCAAACAACAATATTGTCCACTTCAAAGTACGAGGGTCACTCCAAAAGAAATGGACACTATTTTTTTTTTAAATCCATATTTTATTCTACATGTCTCAAAATTTTACAGTGTTTAGATACATCCTTTAGAGACAATATTTTCGTTTCTCCACATAATTTCCATCCCTCTCAACTACTTTACACCATCTTGGAACTAGCGCCTGTGTACCCGCACGGTAAAATTCTGGACCAACCTGTTGGAGCCACTGTTTGGCAGCATGCACAAGGGAGTCACCATCTTCAAACCTTGTTCTACGAAGAGAGTTTTTCACTTTCCCAAAGGGATGATAGTCACATGGAGCCAGGTCAGGACTGTAAGGCGGGTGTTTCAGCGTTGTCCATCCGAGTTTTGTGATCGCTTCCATGGTTTCTTGACTGACATGTGGCCGTGCATTGTCGTGCAACAGCAAAACATCCTGCTTTTGCCGGTGTGGTCGAACACGACTCAGTCGAGCTTGAAGTTTCTTCAGTGTCGTCACATATGCATCAGACTTTATGGTGATTCCACTTGGCATGATGTGCACAAGCAAGAGTCCTTCGGAATCGAAAAACACCATAGCCATAACTTTTCCAGCAGAAGGTGTGGTTTCGAATTTTTTTCTTGGGTGAATTTGCATGATGCCCCTCCATTGATTGCTTCTTCGTCCCTTGTGAAAAATGATGGAGCCATGTCTCATCACCTGTAATAAATCTTCCAAGAAATTCATCTCCACCATTCTAGTACTGTTCCAAAAGTTCGCTGCATACCGTTTTCCTTGTTTCTTTGTGAGACACTGTCAACTTCCTGGGAACCCACCTGGCACAAACCTTTTTAACGCCAACACTTTCAGTCTTCCGCAAACACTTCCTTCCCTATTCCAACGTACGTGACAATTCGCTCACTGTGATACGTCTGTCAACAGTCACCAATTCGTTAACTCTCTGCACATTGTCTGGAGTGTGTGCAGTACGAGGCCTGCCGCTGCGAGGACAATCCTCAATATTGCCGTGCCCGCTTTCATCACGTAACCTGTTTGCCCACCGACTAACTGTACTGCGATCGACGGCAGCATCTCCATACACCTTTTCCAACCTCTTGTGGATGTTTCCCACGGTCTCGTTTTCACAGCACAGGAATTCTATGACTGCACGTTGCTTCTGACGAACGTCAAGTGTAGCAGCCATCTTTAAGACATGCTGTGACGGCACCATTCAGGGGAACAGGTTGAACTAAGTTTGAAAACAAGCGGGAAGGATGTATCTACACACTGTAAAACTTTCACACATGCAGAATGAAAACTGTATTTTTACAAAAATAGAGTGCATGTCCTTTAGAGTGAACCTCGTAGCTCCCTTCGTTGGCTATACACCTGCCGAGTTGGTCTTCCTAGCCTTGGTAGTAGCGCTGAAAGGAGTCAACTGGTAGGGTCTTTGACATATCGTTCACATTCTTTTGAATGTTCTCCAGAGACCCAAAATGACCGTCTTTTAAGAAATGTTTCAATTTAGTGAAAAGAAAAGTCACAAGGACTCAGATCAGGTGTATAGGCGGGCTGTGCAACAACAGGAATTTTTCTCCATTTTCTGTAATAACGCAATATTTCAAACAATGGAAGATTTACAAATAAAATTACTCCTTTTTAGAAAAGGGTTATGTAAAAGCAAAAAACATATGGTATGGGTAATTGATATTACAGTTTTTTTAACCGGTTATTAGCAAAAAGTAAAAGAAACACCTTTTATAACCGAGACCAAAGAAATACCAGAAAATACCGATTATTCAGAGCTAAAATGCCGATATCGGTGCTGGGAGTAGTGGCGTACTCCTGTAATCCAATCATCCGGGAGGCCGTTGTGTGGCAGAGATCTGGAAACAACTACAGATTCGGCTCAGGAACGACCGCGACGCCTTCATCGAGCTCTGCAGATTGACAGATTGCAGTGCGGAATTTTCGGCTAGTGGTGGCTCGGGGTTAAGAGAAGTCGAAAGCAGTGAGCAAAACTACATCGGGAAACCGAAACAGACGACTCATAACGAAAAGATTGCGGAATGTACTGAAAAAAAAAGCCGATATCGGTTTTATACGGTCGCTTTTTCCCATCGCTAGTAATGAGGCGTTTGCTTTGCAGTGTGTGGAGGGTGTAATTAGGGCTGAAGCATGACGTTTATTTGAAAATTCTCGGTGCCCCAGTGTTTCTTTTTCTTCTGCAATTTTATGATGAGTATTTCGTAGACACTCCCGTCTTGATAACGTCTGTGTAAACAGGGCAGCACGCATACATTTCTAGTTTCGTGAACACTCAGGCACCTTATCGATCCTCGACTGGCGCACTAAATGTTCCGATCTTTATGCGGTAGAAATACTTGAAATAGCGGCTGAAACGTGGCGGTCAAACTCGGCCATTTTGGTGCTGCAGGGATGTCCAAGGATCTGCTCGTGTCAGCTGGCTCGCGCTCGCTCCTCAGCAGTGGGCAGCTAGCTTGTTCACGAGGAATAATGACGAGGGAAGCGGGGAGGAACTAAGGTACACTACTGGCCATTAAAATTGCTACACACGCGAAATTTAACCGACAAGAAGAAGATGCTGTGATATCCAAATGATTAGCTTCTCAGAGCATTCACACAAGGTTGGCGCCGATTTCTCATACACAAACAGCAGTTGACCGGCGTTGCCTGATCAAACGTTGTTGTGATGCCTCGTATAAGGACGAGAAATACGTACCATCACGTTTCCGACTTTGATAAAGGTCGGATTGTAGCCTATCGCGATTGCGGTTTACCGTATCGTAGGAGTCGAGATGACAGGCATCTTATCCGCATGGCTGTAACGGATCGTGCAGCCTCGTCTCGATCCCTGAGTCAACAGATGGGGACGTTTACAAGACAACAGCCATCTGCACGAACAGTTCGACGACGTTTGCAGCAGCATGGACTATCAGCTCGGAGACCATGGCTGCGGTTACCCTTGACGCTCCATCACAGACAGGAGCGCCTGCGATGGTGTACTGAACGACGAACGTGGGTGCACGAATGGCAAAACGTCATTTTTTCGGATGAATCCAGGTTCTGTTTACAGCGTCATGATGGTCGCATCCGTGTTTGGCGGCATCGCGGTGAACGCACATTTAAGCGTGTATTCGTCATCGCCATACTGGCGTATCACCCGGCGTGATGGTATGGGGTGCCATTGGTTACACGTCTCGGTCACCTCTTGTTCGCATTGACAGCACTTTGAACAGTGGACGTTACATTTCAGATATGTGACGATCCGTGGCTCTACACTTCATTCGATCCCTGCGAAATCCTACATTTCAACAGGATAATGCACGACCGCATGTTGCAGGTCCTGTACGGGCCTTTCTGGATACAGAAAATGTTCGACTGGTGCTCTGGCCAGAACATTCTCCAGATCTCTCACCAACTGAAAACGTCTGGTCAATGGTGGCCGGGCAACTGGCTCGTCACTATACTCCAGTCACTACTCTTGATGAACTGTGGTATCGTGTTGAAGCTGCACAGGCAGCTGTATCTGTACACTCCATCCAACCTATGTTTGACTTAATGCCCAGACGTATCAAGGCCGTTATTACGGCCAGAGGTGGTTGTTCTGGGTACTGATTTCTCAGGATCTATGCACCCAAATTGCGTGAAAATGTAATCACATGTCAGTTCTAGTATAATATATTTGTCCAATGAATACCCGTTTATCATCTGCATTTCTTCTTGGTGTAGCAATTTTAATGGGCAGTAGTGTATTTATTGGAGAAACTTGTCAACTAGTCCCTTCCACGGGCGCCAGTGTTAGCTCTAAGGAGATACATCGCTTCACGGTGTCATATTTCTACCTTTCGTAGTATATTTATTCTATGAATCTACACTGTTACATTGAGGAGAAATGACACTGCAATGAAAATTAAATTTATTTTATTTGATGAAGCCAGTAACACGGTGCAGCTAAATACGAAACGTTGTATTTCTTACGGTTGGTGCAGATTTATGATGAATGTCGTTTCCGGTCGAAGTTTAAACTATCATCAACTTGTATTTTACAAGTATTTCCTTCACTCGTTGAACATAAAGACACTGGATGTCAGTGAATACTACTTATTTAGATTTTCACTAAGGCGCCTATGTGTGCTACCACTTTCTGAGCACTACTAATTCGAAGATAAGCTTTTAAGTTGAGATCTGTCATCGAGTCCCCGATGGTAGCTACCGTTCTCCTCACTGAGGAAAAAGCTCTCGCACAAGTGTGTAGGTCCAAATATGAACATAATCATAGCTACAAACTTGGAAAGTCGTGGAAATTTGTGTTGAGGAAAATTTTTGGACAAGTCTAAGAGACTTCTATTGTTATGAAACTTATTACGCAAGTGCGTGTCACACTGCAGGTCTGCAAGTTGTAACTGTAGCTAGGCAACGTGCACGGACGTGTTGTTAATCGATATCGGTGTCACTGGCCTTCGGTTTGTAGTTCTTAGCCCGTCCGTAATGCTGCTTTTCATCGATTTAAGATGAGCTACTCTCCACTTTAAGCATTATGCCGTAAGTATGTGCGCTGGCGTCTAAAGACACCCGTAAACGGCCAAACTTTTTCGTCAGATTCGCTCGAATCAGCCAAACAAGCCAATACATATAGGGACAAAGTTTGTCGATTTAACCTCTCTTTTGAAGCCGAGGCTGTTCGATGATGATGTAGATGGTAGTTGGTTTATGGGACGCTCGACTGCTGGGTCATAAGCGCCCTTACAAAGTCCTAATATTTTCACTGTCCAGTCTCGCTATATTTCCGAATGATGATGAAATGGTGAGGACAACACAAACACCCAGTCCCCGGGCGGAGAAAGTCCTGCATCCGGACGAGAATCGAACCCAGCACCCCGTGATCCAGAGGCAGCAATACTAGCGACTAGACCACGAACTGCGGACCCGAGGCTGTTCATGTCGCTTTGTTTTGTCACTAGTGGGGATGGCTGAAAGTACGGATGAAACATTTCTGTCGTTCACCCTGGCACTGTGTTTTTATAAAAGAAGAAGAAAACATGGCTCAGATCCAGGGAATGGTTTTAAAAAGAGAACTGTACACATAAACAGATGAAAACCTGTTGAAGGAAATGTTACAATCGGAACCTGATGATTACATCAACTTTCATCGAATGGCCAGTAAAACGTTTAGTAATTTGTTTAATTACCTCACCCTCATACGGAAAAAGAACACACAAATATGTGAAAATTTATTCTCTTATGCTTGGATTCCGTAGAAACACTGGAACACGTAAGGCAATACTGACCTTACGACTTATCTTAGAAGAAAGATTAAGGAAAGGCAAACCTACGTTTCTAGCATTTGTAGACTTAGAGAAAGCTTTTGACAATGTTGACTGGAATACTCTCTTTCAAATTCTAAAGGTGGCAGGGGTAAAATACAGGGAGCGACAGGCTATTTACAATTTTTACAGAAACCAGATGGCAGTTATAAGAGTCGAGGGACATGAAAGGGAAGCAGTGGTTGGGAAGGGAGTAAGACAGGGTTGTAGCCTCTCCCCGATGTTATTCAATCTGTATCTTGAGCAAGCAGTAAAGGAAACAAAAGAAAATTTCGGAGTAGGAATTAAAATCCATGGAGAAGAAATAAAAAGTTTGAGGTTCGCCGATGACATTGTAATTCTGTCAGAGACAGCAAAGGACTTGGAAGAGCAGTTGAATGGAATGGACAGTGTCTTGAAAGGAGGATATAAGATGAACATCAACAAAAGCAAAACGAGGATAATGGAATGTAGTCGAATTAAGTCGGGTGATGCTGAGGGAATTAGATTAGGAAATGAGACACTTAAAGTAGTAAATGAGTTTTGCTATTTGGGGAGCAAAATAACTGATGATGGTCGAAGTAGAGAGGATATAAAATGTAGACTGGCAATGGCAAGGAAAGCGTTTCTGAAGAAGAGAAATTTGTTAACATCGAGTATAGATTTAAGTGTCAGGAAGTCATTTCTGAAAGTATTTGTATGGAGTGTAGCCATGTATGGAAGTGAAACATGGACGATAAATAGTTTGGACAAGAAGAGAATAGAAGCTTTCGAAATGTGGTGCTACAGAAGAATGCTGAAGATTAGATGGGTAGATCACATAACTAATGAGGAAGTACTAAATAGGATTGGGGAGAAGAGAAGTTTGTGGCACAACTTGACCAGAAGACGGGATCGGTTGGTAGGACATGTTCTGAGGCATCAAGGGATCACCAATTTAGTATTGGAGGGCAGCGTGGAGGGTAAAAATGGTAGAGGGAGACCAAGAGATGAATACACTAAGCAGATTCAGAAGGATGTAGGTTGCAGTAGGTACTGGGAGATGAAGAAGCTTGCACAGGATAGAGTAGCATGGAGAGCTGCATCAAACCAGTCTCAGGACTGAAGACCACAACAACAACAACATGCTTGGGTCTCTGATGACAGTCCATTGAAATCCCACAACGTGTGAACACGTAGCCTACATCGTCCGTGGAAAAAGCTATGAATTACGATTTTTTTGTTTATTCGATTGCACTTCTGCTTTTATGTTGTGCGTAGAATACCGTCTTCATAACCTCGTCCTACATAATATACGACTGGGAAAGATGTGACACCTCTTCCGTTTCGGTAACTGTCAGTGCTAGTTTGTTTTTATCCTTGATCGTAGTTTCCACATCAGTAGAAACAACTTTGGCCGGCCGGTGTGGCCGAGCGGTTTTAGGTGCTTCAGTCTGGAACCGCGTGACCGCTACGGTCGCAAGTTCGAATCCTGCCTCGGGCATGGGTGTGTGTGATGTCCATAGGTCAGTTAGGTTTAAGTAGTTCTAGGGGACTGATGACCTCAGATGTTAAGTCCCATAGTGCTCAGAGCCATTTGAACCATCTGAACAAACAACTTTCTCAATATTGTCAACTTTTCCGTAGGTCAAAATACCATAAAACAAGTCAAACACATTCTGTTTGACACAAACGTCAAACAGCGACGTACACGGTCAAATATTTGGCAAACGTAATAAAAGTTGACAAGTTGTTTGATCGTTTACGGGGGCTTTAGGCTATGATGGAGTTAGGGCACAGTCATTCCTCTGAAGTCCGCCCCTGGTTTCTGAGTGGTCATCGCGACGGAATGTCATACCTAACGGTCCGGATTCGATTCCCGGCTGGGTCGGAGATTTTCTCCGCTCAGGGACTGGGTGTTGTGTTGTCCTAATCACCATCATTTCATCCCCATCGACACGCAGGTCGCTGAAGTGGCGTCAATTTGAAAGACTTGCACCAGGCGAACAGTCTACCCGAGGGGGGGCCCTAGCCACAAGGCATTCCCATTCGTCTGAAGACAGCGCACAGTTGGCACTTGTCCTGCGCTGCATGATAACGTCAAACGTCTCACCGGCCCATCTTGCTGCGAGCGCTCACTTGGCATGCGGCCTTTCCGTCTCCTGAACAGCCCTACTCTAATGGATATAATCCTCAATGAGTGGTTTCATTTGGATTTGACATTCCTGAAGAAACTTGTGGACTCTCTTCCTCGCAGAACTGAGACAATTAACAAAGCTAAAGGCGGTGTTAAAATGGCATTACTGACTTGTATTTTGTCCTGCATGTTTTCCGGGGCCACGTGGCAGTTGCACCTACGGACTCTACAGCTCAAACGCCGCCTTTCCATTTTCACTCCCTCTCCTCTTTCCAGCAAGCATCTATCGAAGTCGAGAGCCTCTCCAACCTGCAACTAATGAGGAAATCGGCAGAGTCTAGCACCCTTCAGTGAAACCCTTTCACCAGCCAGCTTTCTGCCAGCGGACCATTGTAGAGATGGGGTGAGTACGTTATAGGAGCGGGAGGAATAGCAGTGATTGTGGCGCGTGTCCAAGTGAGTTCGTTAACGCGGCGAAAGGGGGCAGGCGCTTCGCTTCTGCCTGCCGCAGGGCACAGTTCTGGGACCGCGCTCTTCCACGTGCTGCAGCAAGCGAGAATTAGTGCGAGGGGGGCGAGCGAGATGTACTGATTCCTCTGGTGAACAGGATTCTTCGTTCACGTAACATCACGCCACACAGTACGTGCGGAACACGTCAGAGGGGCGAAGGAGCTTCCGACTGGCGTCAACTCACAGTTCTGTTCTGTATCTACTGCATTTAAGTACTGAACTATGGAACTAGGAACGTGTTGAGACAAACAAGCTGTAACATAAAGAACTTTCCCATGACTGCCACGTGGCGTGACATGCACTTCAAAGACCGCACAAGGCTGAAAACAGAGAACGAGTTTAGTAGGAATTATTACGCAATCAATCAGTACCATGAAATGTATTCTCAGACTGCGAATACGGTACCACCACAGCTACACAGTTGAATTGAAATAATTAAAACTTTGTGCCAGATTGGGACTCGAAACCGGATTTCCCGCTTTACGTGAGTGGTCGCTTTAAACGCTTCAGCTACCGGATCACGTTTTACGGACGGATCCAAAATTCCATGTCCCAGCGTCTGCTATCCAAATGTTCACACAATTATGTGATTCCCGCACAGGGAGAGGCTTATTTAGTTTTCTCGTCAGACTGCCTTGCCTTTGGCTTGAAGTACGTGCAGTGTATACATGCATGCATGGTACTTTTCAGACACAGCCAAATAGAGACACTGCACTACGTATTTCGTGCTAAAGCCGGAGACTGAGATGACTTGGCAGACGTCAGCTAGAATCCAACACATTGCTGAATGAAGCATCAGCTGAGGCTGGTGCGCGAGAACCAGGACTTGTAAACATTGTTAATAAATGATTGAACTCTGACAGCAATTTACTATCGTCCAAGACTCTACACAGGTCCAATAGCTATCCTGACTTCATGCAGAGGTGTCGGCCATTCTGTACCCCTTTGAGATACACCAGAAGCTACATATAACAATTTCACAACACAGTTGATCTAATATGTAACATAAAGCTTGTATCTTGTTCACTGTGTGACAGTGCAGAACCGTATCGGGTGCCTCAAGGGATTCAAGGAACTCAGCATCACGCTGGACACGGTTGCTCCCCACCTTCTGAATCTGTACTGAAGAACAGAATTCAACTCTTGCATTACATAAACATGATACGTTAGAGGAACTGTCGACCTGGTAATACTTTCGATACAGAAAACTGGTTTTCAGTGTACAGTTGTTATAATATTTCCCGGGAATCAAAAACTAGTGAGCTGTACTGGACGTGATCTTTTCTGTAAGTGGTCGTTGACAACTGTAAGGTATTTGAGGAATTTCATCGTATTAAAGACAGTATGAATGTTCCAAAAGGCTGTATGTACAACAGCTGTAATTATTTTATTTATTACTCAATAACTGATATCTGTGCATATTGGAACACCTTAAGGCAATATGTATTAAAAAAAAACAACATTACAGGAAGTGCATACCCAGATGTTCACTGACAGCCTGAGAAAGGTCCAATGTACACTGAAACTGGTTGCTGAGCAGTAAATAAAACACAAGTGCAGCTGTTGCACGTACAATCAAATGCCTCAATCCTTTAGGGCTTTTTGGGACTACTATAGTGCGGCGCTAATATGAATAGAATATGATGGTAAGGGGCAATTTGTCAGAGAGCCAAATCTCCTGATGAAGCGAAGTAACGGGTCACTGTGATGACGTAGCGCTGCGGGAAGGTATCCAAGTGTGTGTGTGTGTGTGTGTGTGTGTGTGTGTGTGTGTGTGTGTGTGTGTGTGTGTGTGTGATGGAGGGGAGGAGATTTGCTTTACGGTAATGCCTCACCCAAGCTCTTTCTGCACAAAACACAGTCCCACATGCTGCTTCTTTGTGCTGTCAAATGCTGCCTCACTGTCTGTATTCTCCCGATACAGCATCCGGTGACTTCTTCTTGACTGGAATAATAATAGTAATAATAATAATAATAATAATAGTAATTCCGCGTGTCTCAACGGCTTGGTGCAAGTCTTTCCATTGGACGCCACTTCGGCGACTTGCTGTTCCTTATCCAATTACGGAATGGAAACGTACAGTTTAATGTGGAATACCAACCACGTGTCGTTCCTAGCGACGGTAACGACTCCTCGTTAAGTGAAGATTAAGCACTCAGTCTTCAGGCCACAAGTGGCCCATAGGGACCATCCGACCGCTGTGTCATCCTCAGTTGAGGATCCGCATAGTAGGGGCGTGTGGTCAGCACACCGCTCTCCTGGTCGTTATGATGGTTTTCTTTGACCGGAGCCGCTACTATTCGGTCGAGTAGCTCCTCATTTGGCATCACGAGGCTGAGTGCACCCCGAAAAATGGCAACAACGAATGGCGGCTGGATGGTCACCCATCCAAGTTCTGGCCACGCCCGACAGCGCTTAACTTCGTTGATCTCACGGGTACCGGTGTATCCACTGCTGCAAGGCCGTTGTCTTGACGATTAAAGGCAGACTGAAAATTTCTGTGGTCCGACCGAGATTCGATCCTGCGATCTCGGTTTCCGGACACGCACTTTTCCGCTAGACCAACATGGCCGACTTCCCCGGAATAAAGAAACCATCGTGTGGAGGCATTTCTAGAACGACTATGAAGTAATTTTCGAAGTGGAACGTTACCTTGACATCCACAATGCGAATTTCTACAACCAAGACCTCCACTAAATCATCCAAGGTGGTCCACTTAAAAGTGAACATGTGGAGAAGGTATAACACGATCTTCAGGATTCATGGTTGTAGGTTAGTATTTTCAAGATGATAATTAAAACTTTCAGAGTACCTCACATTTACAGTGACGCGCAGACGAATATCGTATTGTGCAGTATTTGCATTTAGCGACTGATTCTTGTCATAGATGGCTGCTTTATAAATCAGATTGAAAGTCTTGAAAAATACGACTGCTGCGCTGTAGCTGATGTTAACGCGCATGCCCGTCGCCTTTGGTGTCGGACTATGATACCGACACACAGACACGATGTTGACACTAAGCAGCGCCCAATTTATCAGACAGCAATGCTCTGTGTGTATACTGCAGGGCGAGGCAGCAGATAACGCAACTGTTATCGCCTTCGATATGGAGATCAGCCGATGCAGTTCCAAGAAACGCTCGGCTGGGAGTCATGCTGGTCGATACACTGCCGGCTCCCTGGCCCAGCTCGCTAACGCAGTGGGCGAGACGAGCAGCCCACAGGTAATCACTTCCAGTCCCAGTTGCGCAACAAGTTTTCATCAGACTGTAGTCGTTTGCGGGAGAAGAGATGTAGCTATGCATTTTATCATCATCAGTAGATTGTGTTCCAGGGTCCCGGGATGAATTTGAAACCTCCGCAGTACCGCATGAGGTATATGAGCGGAGGGGGTGTAGCACAATCTTAGTCGTGATATATTTGTCACTCGGGAACGTGGAATGTACAGTTTCGTTGACGTTTTTCAATAGGGATATGCTATGAAAGGACACTGGGTGTTAGTTCTTCCGCTCCTTGTACTGTACACCCATTGTTTCCCAATTAACCATAGTCTTTCCCAAGATGTATTCACTGATTCATTCCTTCTCACATCTCTCCAGTTAGTCCTGGCTTGAAGAACTTCGTCTATGTGGGACGAATCAACTCCTGCACTTAACAGTCACAAGAATCCACTGCTGGGTGCTTCCATAATGTTTAGCAAAAACACCTAGAGCTTACCTACTCACATTACTTGTAGCAGGAATTATATCAAAATCACTCTTTTCCTTTTGTTTCTTATTGTGTGCGGATTAATACGAAAACCGCTACCTTAAAAAACCAACAGTCTGTTCTTTCTCTAGCCGGCCGGAGTGGCCGAGCGGTTCTAGGCACTTCAGTCTGGAACCGCGCGACCGCTACGGTCGCAGGTTCGAATCCTGCCTCCAGCATGGATGTGTGTGATGTCCTTAGGTAAGTTAGGTTTAAGTAGTTCTAAGTTCTCGGGGACTGATGACCTCAGATGTTAAGTCCCATAGTGCTCAGAGCCATTTGAACCATTTTTTTGTTCTTTCACTTACATTATTACTCAGCTGCTGTTTTTATGTACTACTTCATACTAAGATTTATATGAATTTACTAATTTAAGTGATCAAGAAGAATATAATAATTCCAATCCCAAAGAAAGCAGGTGTTGACAGATGTGAAAATTACCGAACTATCAGTTAAACAAGTCACAGCTGCAAAATACTAACGCGAATTCGTTACAGACGAATGGAAAAACTGGTAGAAGCCGACCTCGGGGAAGATCAGTTTGGATTCCGTAGAAATGCTGGAACACGTGAGGCAATACTGACCCTGCGACTTATCTTAGAAGAAAGATTAAGGAAAGGCAAACCTACATTTCTAGCATTTGTAGACTTAGAGAAAGCTTTTGACAATGTTGACTGGAATACTCTCTTTCAAATTCTGAAGGTTGCAGGGGTAAAATACAGGGAGCGGAAGGCTATTTACAATTTTTACAGAAACCAGATGGCAGTTATAAGAGTCGAGGGACATGAAAGGGAAGCAGTGGATGGGAAGGGAGTGAAAAAGAGTTGTAGCCTATCCCCGATGTTATTCAATCTGTATATTGAGCAAGCAGTAACGGAAAGGAAACAAGAAAAGTTCGGAATAGCTATTAAAATCCATGGAGAAGAAATAAAAACTTTGAGGTTCGCCGATAACATTGTAATTCTGTCAGAGACAGCAAAGGACTTGGAAGAGCAGTTGAACGGAATGGACAGTGTCTTGAAAGGAGGGTATAAGATGAACATAAAGAAAAGCAAAACGAGGATAATGGAATGTAGTCGAATTAAGTCGGGTGATGCTGAGGGAATTAGATTAGAAAATGAGTCACTTAAAGTAGCAAAGGAGTTTTGCCATCTGGAGAGCATAATAACTGACGATGGTCGAAGTAGAGAGGATATAAAATGTAGACTGTCAATGGCAAGGAAAGCGTATCTGAAGAAGAGAAATTTGTTAACATCGAGTATAGATTTAAGTGTCAGGAAGTCGTTTCTGAAAGTATTTGTATGGAGTGTAGCCATGTATGGAAGTGAAACATGGACTATAAATAGTTTAGACAAGAAGAGAATAGAAGCTTTCGAAATGTGGTGCTACAGAAGAATGCTGAAGATTAGATGGGTAGATCACATACCTAATGAGGAGGTATTGAATAGGATTGGGGAGGAGTTTGTGGCACAACTTGACTAGAAGAAGGGATCGGTTGGTAGGACATGTTTTGAGGCATCAAGGGGTCACCAATTTAGTACTGAAGGGCAGCGTGGAGGGTAAAAATCGTAGAGGGAGACCAAGAGATAAATACACTAAGCAGACTCAGAAGGATGCAGGCTGCAGTAGGTACTGGGAGACGAAGAAGCTTGCACAGGATAGAGTAGCATGGAGAGCTGCATCAAGCCAGTCTCAGGACTGAAGACCGCAACAACAACAATTTAAGTGAACGCTGTCAGCTATCTAAGCGAGCGTGCTGAAAAGTAATGCTTCCGAATACTTGTATGTGAAAACTCCTAAACCTGTTTAAATAAAACAAACTTTGTTGACAACCTGCATCTTTATTCTTCATGTCCACAGACTTATTTATCAGCACAGTCACCCTGGCGACAAAAATATATGTTCCAATGAGAGACTAGTTTGTTCATACTGTCATTGTACAACCTTTTACTTTTGCTGATGGAGCAGCCCCATTTCTGCTTGCACCGGTTCATCACTACCGAAGTGAGGTCCTTGAAGAAGTTCTTTAAGTTTTGGAAAGCGATGAAAATCGGATGGGGGCTATTCTGGGCAGTATGGAGGATGACAGAGAACCTAAGGCATCGGATTGTTACAGATGTTGCAGCGCTCGTGTCTGGTCTGGCATCGTCATGCTGAAGAAGAGAGTTCTCCATGTGTGAAAGAACTCTTCAAAACTCAATCACAGCAGGTTTTTTCTCGCGTAAAGACATACACTCCTGGAAATTGAAATAAGAACACCGTGAATTCATTGTCCCAGGAAGGGGAAACTTTATTGACACATTCCTGGGGTCAGATACATCACATGATCACACTGACAGAACCACAGGCACATAGACACAGGCAACAGAGCATGCACAATGTCGGCACTAGTACAGTGTATATCCACCTTTCGCAGCAATGCAGGCTGCTATTCTCCCATGGAGACGATCGTAGAGATGTTGGATGTAGTCCCGTGGAACGGCTTGCCATGCCATTTCCACCTGGCGCCTCAGTTGGACCAGCGTTCGTGCTGGACGTGCAGACCGCGTGAGACGACGCTTCATCCAGTCCCAAACATGCTCAATGGGGGACAGATCCGGAGATCTTGCTGGCCAGGGTAGTTGACTTACACCTTCTAGAGCACGTTGGGTGGCACGGGATACATGTGGACGTGCATTGTCCTGTTGGAACAGCAAGTTCCCTTGCCGGTCTAGGAATGGTAGAACGATGGGTTCGATGACGGTTTGGATGTACCGTGCACTATTCAGTGTCCCCTCGACGATCACCAGTGGTGTACGGCCAGTGTAGGAGATCGCTCCCCACACCATGATACCGGGTGTTGGCCCTGTGTGCCTCGGTCGTATGCAGTCCTGATTGTGGCGCTCACATGCACGGCGCCAAACACGCATACGACCATCATTGGCGCCAAGGCAGAAGCGACTCTCATCGCTGAAGACGACACGTCTCCATTCGTCCCTCCATTCACGCCTGTCGCGACACCACTGGAGGCGGGCTGCACGATGTTGGGGCGTGAGCGGAAGACGGCCTAACGGTGTGCGGGACCGTAGCCCAGCTTCATGGAGACGGTTGCGAATGGTCCTCGCCGATACCCCAGGAGCAACAGTGTCCCTAATTTGCTGGGAAGTGGCGGTGCGGTCCCCTACGGCACTGCGTAGGATCCTACGGTCTTGGCGTGCATCCGTGCGTCGCTGCGGTCCGGTCCCAGGTCGACGGGCACGTGCACCTTCCGCCGACCACTGGCGACAACATCGATGTACTGTGGAGACCTCACGCCCCACGTGTTGAGCAATTCGGCGGTACGTCCACCCGGCCTCCCGCATGCCCACTATACGCCCTCGCTCAAAGTCCGTCAACTGCACATACGGTTCACGTCCACGCTGTCGCGGCATGCTACCAGTGTTAAAGACTGCGATGGAGCTCCGTATGCCACGGCAAACTGGCTGACACTGACGGCGGCGGTGCACAAATGCTGCGCAGCTAGCGCCATTCGACGACCAACACCGCGGTTCCTGGTGTGTCCGCTGTGCCGTGCGTGTGATCATTGCTTGTACAGCCCTCTCGCAGTGTCCGGAGCAAGTATGGTGGGTCTGACACACCGGTGTCAATGTGTTCTTTTTTCCATTTCCAGGAGTGTAGTTACGTTACACACCGACATGTTACGCGATCTACTTCGGATGCCTCTAGCGACAGAGGGCTGAAAATAGGTAGACACGAAGATTACCAATGTAAAATGGTAATAACATTTGTTTCATTTAAAAAGCTTTAACAGTTTCCACATAAAAGATTCGGAGGCATTACTTTTCAGCGCACCCGTATATACTGGAGAAATGAAAAGCTGTACAACATGAACTTCAGTGTTAACTGGAGTTGTATCCTCGTTTCCAAGTATTCTGATAAGTTATCGGTGTGGTTAACAAGGTACTCTTCCACTTTATTTTTTAATATTTGGGTATTTCCAGTTTTTTTGCGTGATATATGCCGCCAATCTGTTCTAGATTTTCGCACCAATTCTGAATCCTACAGACACGGGTTCAATATCAATATAAAAATTGTTTCGACTTTTATTGTTGCGGTTATGAATTGCTGAATTCATCCGAAATCCTCTTTTGCTGTGGAGCACACCTAGCAGTTGGGAGCATGTAAGTGTGAGAATCCTTCGATTCCTGAAGAGGCTTCTGCAAGATGTCCGATAATCAACTTTACATATTATCTCACTTATTTTTCCTGTGTATTGAAGGTTGTTATTTTACCTTAGCTGCATTATTCCATATGATTATACCACTGAATGAAAATACTGAATGAAAGTAAAGTTTGGCAGAAATCCTGTCTGCAGGTAAACACAGTGTGTAAAGTTGGTTCACTTATCCACGTGCTGTTGCCACTTCAGTTTGTTAGCCATCTGGGTGCCCAAGAGTCCCACATATTCAGGTTCATGTAGCGTGTGGCCATCGGCCTCTACTTCTGGTGTCTGTAAAGCAGTTTTATTTATATGGAATTGATACTGGTTTGTGTAAGACTGAAATTTAAGCTGTTTGTAACGAACTAGCTGTACAACTCTATATGTTCCATCTTTTGACAGGTGGTTGCGGGACATCGGCCGTTCAGTGTTGAATGACAGCCAGACACCTTTCAGTCTTCTAAATTTCAAAATTGTTATTTTATTGGGCTACCAGATTCAGCGATATATATTGCGCCATCTTCAGGCCCCCTGACCGATGTGTAGGAAGATTCCCACCTTTGGCCCAGTCGAAATAGGGGCCAGCATTCAAAGACTGGTATCTATAGATTTTTCAGACAACGATCAAGTCAAACATGACCTGCTGATAGTCGCTAGTCAGGGGGTCTGAAGATGGTGTAATATGGAGCCGAAACTCATGGCCCAATACAATAACAATTTCGAAATTTAGACTGCTGAAATGTGTTTGATTTGGCGTTCAGTTGTAGCTCCGTTACTCTCCTAAGTCATATGCATGTATGTGGGACCTTCATAAGTAGGCGCAAGTATACTTGTATCATTAGGAATCAACACCATTGATTCTTACTTCTCGCAACGATTCACTGTAAATCTATCTATATCAGCATATTCTTCCGAAAATCAATACGAAATTTAAGCATTGTGCTCTATAGTTATGAAGCATTTACATCCTTGTTGATTTTAGTCATATGACATTTTGTAACTAACCGCTGCAAGTGCGAGTATCAGCCGTATTTTCAGAAGATGTTGCTAACATTATAGATATTGTACTACTCCCTCTGTTGGAGCTTTAGAGAATACAAGCAGAAGGGTTTTTCTCCAGAATCGAGCGGACAGTGTCGTCCTAATAAGCTTTCAAGGCTAGCCCTACCTCCAAACAGCTTCCAGAGAGCTTTCCATGACGTCATAGAAACTCTGCTGAAAGGACAGATTTAAGTTACGGATGACTCTGCTAGGGGATCTGTACCGTGTAATGGGGTGTTATTAGCCGTAAAGAGCACAGACTGAACGAGTATGCCCAGGCACGGGAAACAAAACGTTCTGAAGCCACAGTGCTGACTGAGTAAAATGACTCTAATGCTGAAAACATTTCTAGAGTTGTTCCGAAGATGTGGAAAACGGGAAATCTATTGTAGACCCTTATGATGAGTTGAGGCAGGTCCTGCGGGAATAGAACGCGAAGTGTTACTGTCATCGACGAGGCGTATTAGACGACCCTTGCTTCTTAGTATAGGTGAACCCAAACGGTTCGTATTATTCGGTGGCAGCGTTAGCGACAACTCTAGCGATGGTAGAAACCTGGTACAGTGGTTACTTAATGTCCCAGCTATGCGAAAACATGGGCAAGTTCATCCTGTGCGGTTGGCCAGTTTCAGTGTATACACGCCTTAAGACCGCAGCAAATTTTTCAAAAAATGGTTCAAATGGCTCTGAGCACTATGGGACTCAATTGCTGAGTCCCCTAGAACTTAGAACTACTGAAACCTAACTAACCCAAGGACTGCACACACATCCATGCCCGAGGCAGGATTCGAAGCTGCGATCGTAGCGGTCGCGTGGTTCCAGACTGTAGCGCCTAGAACCGCTCGGCCACTCCGGCCGGCCTCAAATTTTTATTTCAGTTTTAATATACGTAAAATTGCTTAATTTAGTGAAATAAAATCTTATTAGATGGTAACTTCACAAAATTGAGCCTTAAATAGTACATTACAAAAATGTAAGTCCTTATTGCAGCGGGGTCGGGGATTTTCTCTGCCTCGTGATGATTGGGTGTTGTGTGATGTCCTTAGGTGAGTTAGGTTTAAGTAGTTCTAAGTCCTAGGGGACTTATGACCATAGATGTTAAGTCCCATAGTGCGCAGAGCCATTTGAACCTTATTGCGTTACAGAGGGCCGCAGTTCATTGGTGCTATAGGCCAAGCGTTAAGAAGAGATTGGATTGGATTGTGGTAAGTTCCCATGGGACCAAACTGCTGAGGTCATCGGTCCTTAGGCTTACACAATACTTAATTTAACTTATACTAATAACAACACAGACACCCATGCCCGAGGGAGGACCCGAACTTCCGACGGGGGGAGCTGCGCGAACCGTGGCAAGGCGCCGCAGACCGCGCGGCGTTAAGAAGAGATAGGATTGTAAGAGTTTCTAGAAATGACAGTTTAATCAGTAAATTTTGCTGATATATAGCGCACTATTATCGACAGTAAGCAAGTGAAGCAAGCTAATTATTCAATAATTTACAGGAAATGATTAGGCACAAAGAAGATATCCACTGTAAGTAAACCACGTGATCTTTTGTCTCTCCTCCCGGCCAGTGACCTTTTGTGTACAAATAGGCAGGCGCCACAAACGACTGAATATTTTAAAATCGCACGCTCTTCTGTTTACTGTGAAACTGTTCAACTTTCGCGACGATGTACACATTTTGTATACTGTAATACGTTCTAAAGATCACCATATGACTATGAGTCTATTGAGACTTTTTAGCTAGTTGATTAACAAGCTTCTCAAACGAAAAACAACCGTAGCTTGCTATTTCTGCCATTACTATACTGTAGCACTTCGTATGTTTGTGGAATTATTGTATCAGGAACAGTTTTTCCCCCTGTTTCAGTTTCTACTGGTGAGAGTAGAACTGGCTGTCGTAGAACTTTGTTCTTTTCAGTAAGATACCACGGCAGGTTGCATCCAGTTCTGGCACTTCCCTGATAACCAAGGAAAACCTCCCCGTCCCAAGCAGTCCTCGCCCAGTTGGTGGACGACATCGCCCAATGACGAGCTGTAGACGAATTACCACTGCCATAGGACGATTACAAGGTCAGCTCACTTTAATGGAAGAATGGACAGCAAAGAATTACATTAGACTAGGCGCTGAGAAAAACCATAACAGTCATGCTCACTTGCCGACGTCCTCACCTGGGTGGACAGATTTATTCTCCGCAACCAAGGAATCTCCTGGACCAACTCTGGACAGTAAATTACTTTTCGAACTTCGCTTCCAGTCAGAGAAGGTGCAGTATTCCAAGTCCTGCAGCAACTGTACCCCCTTTTGGCCGACGTGCAAATGAACGTAAAGACAAAGCTTAGACTTCATAAGGCGACGGTCCTTCCTCCATTACTCTATGGCTGCTCAAGGTGGGGGATCACTAGTACAACGAATCTCAAGCCGCTACAGGTGAAGCAGGCCAGGTGTTTAAGACTCCTCCTTGGTCCCCTGAGATGGGCGCTAATCAACGACTTATAGTGAGAACTCCACTTGCCACCGATGTGCGACCAAATTAGGATTAAAACCGAAACTCTACTGAACAAATCAACGCGCCACGGCCTACCACCAGACACCTGGAGTACACAGGCTCAGTACCCAAGAGCAATGGCACCGGGTAAAAGAGCTCGCGCAGATGTGGAGGTCCTCTAATAAAACTATAAACTAATCGCAGAGACCAACATTGTAGTAGGGCCTTCGGACCACCGGCCCAAACCCTTTCTCATGCCTAAATAAAGCCAAAATTGAATCACAAACTTTCCTTACCTCAGGAGGCCAGCCTCAGTGGAAAGAGGATCCACCACAGACTGTGGTAAAAAAAAAAGGAAACTCCCAAAAACCTCGATCGGATGGAAAGGATGGGATCTATTTTTATATTATATCCGTGACTTCTATCCTAGACAAATAAACAAAAATTATATATATATATATATATATATATATATATATATATATGTATGTGTGTGTGTGTGTGTGTGTGTGTGTGTGTGTGTGTGTGTGTGTGTTTATGCGCGCGCGCGCGCGTGCGGATACGGGCACGGAAACAGCAGTAATAATTTTTTTTAAGCGTCACCCTACCTACTATCCGGAAAAAGAGGAATATCACCTGCACACAATTTCAGTACTAAGTTGTTAGCTTCGCTAATGAGCTACAAACAAATCCAACCCTCTGTGAAATAAACTCTGTACCTGTTTACAACGATAATATCCTCGCACCACGCGCTTTGCAAGTGTACGTCATCTCCCGCTCACAGAGCCAACATCCGCCTGTCTAGGGGAGGCTCGACGGAAGTAGAAGGTCCCCGCTGGACGCCGGCTTCATTATCGGCGGCAGGAACGAAAATGCCGGCTGTTACATTTAATAAACATTCCGCATCTGACGGAGACCTGGCATTACTGCAAATGTTTTCCGCGGCTCATTACCTCAGGAATTTCGCTGCAGCTTGGGAAAATTAAAATCTCGGCACAGGAAATGTTTACTCTTGTCTTGCTTTTCATTAGTCGTGTCTGGTGGGGTGAAACAGGGAACGGGTGACTACGTGGTAACGTTGCGAGGTCTACATCCACGTCTCTGCTCCGAAAGTCTCCGAGCGCTGCGGTTTGTGGCGGAGGATACATATAACCTACCAGGCCGCACTTTTCTTCATAACACCCCCCCCCCCCCCCCCCCATCCCCCTTCACCCGCCTTCACCGGATCGCCGCGTCTGTAAGGACTCTTTGTTCCCATTTCCGTTCGGTTAGAATTTTTCTAATTATGTCGTCTTGCTCTTTAGGCGAGATGGATATTGAAAGAAGTAGTATGACGTGGCATCCAAAAGTTCCCAACATATATTAATCAAAATTTTTGTGTCTTACGTGGATCTTGTTCTGTACCACCACCTTCAAAATAGTCCCCTTGGGGGTAAAAACACCGATCCCAACGTTTCAGCTACGTTTGAAAACATACTTCACGGAAGTTTCCTTTTTGGGGTTTTCAAAACGCTTTGCGATTCTGCTGGAATCTCTTGTGGTGTACCAAATCGCCGGCCCCTTCGACTTGATTATCAGTTTGGGGAAGAATAAGATGTCACACGGAGGTAAGCCTGGTGGGTACGGAGGACTGCGGCCTAGTTTTAAGTAGAAAATTTCCGTATAATGTGTGCCATATGCGATCGTGCAGTGTAATGATGGAGTACCTAGTCGTTCGTATGCCACTATGTCCTCCATCGCCGGCCTGGGTGGCCGATCGGTTCTAGGCGCTTCAGTCTGTAACCGCGCGACCACTACGGTCGCAGGTTCGTATCCTGCCTCGGGCATGGATGTGTGTGATGTCCTAAGGTTAGTTAGGTTTAAGTAGTTCTAAGTTCTAGGGGACTCATGACCTCAGATGTTAAGACCGATAGTGCTCAGAGCCACCTGAACCATTTTTGATTTTGTCCTCCATCAAACGTCTTAGAACATCAAGATAGAAACTGTATTGATAGTCTTCCCAGAAAGGACGAACTCTCCGTCAACAATGCCGTCAGTTTACAACAGCGAGTCAACTACAACTTAATGATACACTTGACTTATTGACCTTATCTGGGCGAGGCGAAGAAGGACTGTTCCATTGCGACGACTTCTACTTAATGCCAGGGTCAAAGCTATAAACCCAGTTGTTGTCATTCGGGACAACGTCTGAAAGAAAAGTTTGGATTTTTTTGAAACAGTTGTTTAGAATCTCTGTAGACATCCACGCCGCGTTCCTTCTTGTCGTCTTGAAGTAGTCGTGACACATACAGTACTTCGCCGTATTTCTCCGCATGTTCAGTTCAGTTCTAGGCAGGATTCGAACCTGCGACCGTAGCGGTCACGCGGTTCCAGACTGAAGCGCATAGAACCGCTCGGCCATACCAGCCGGCCCCTGACAAAAGACCGGGTTTCTGGCGTCGATGAATTACACCTGGTAACAGTATTGAAAAATAGCGGCATATATCCATGTCTCCTTCCCCCATGAACCATGGACCTTGCCGTTGGTGGGGAGGCTTGCGTGCCTCAGCGATACAGATGGCCGTACCGTAGGTGCAACCACAACGGAGGGGTATCTGTTGAGAGGCCAGACAAACATGTGGTTCCTGAAGAGGGGCAGCAGCCTTTTCAATAGTTGCAGGGGCAACAGTCTGGATGATTGACTGATCTGGCCTTGTAACATTAACCAAAACGGCCTTGCTGTGCTGGTACTGCGAACGGCTGAAAGCAAGGGGAAACTACAGCCGTAATTTTTCCCGAGGACATGCAGCTCTACTGTATGATTAAATGATGATGGCGTCCTCTTGGGTAAAATATTCCGGAGGTAAAATAGTCCCCCATTCGGATCTCCGGGCGGGGACTACTCAAGAGGACGTCGTTATCAGGAGAAAGAAAACTGGCGTTCTGCGGATCGGAGCGTGGAATGTCAGATCACTTAATCGGGCAGGTAGGTTAGAAAATTTGAAAAGGGAAATGGATAGGTTAAAGTTAGATATAGTGGGAATTAGTGAAGTTCGGTGGCAGGAGGAACAAGACTTTTGGTCAGGTGATTACAGGGTTATAAATACAAAATCAAATAGGGGTAATGCAGGAGTAGGTTTAATAATGAATAAAAAAATAGGAGTGCGGGTTAGCTACTACAAACAGCATAGTGAACGCATTATTGTGGCCAAGATAGACACAAAGCCCATGCCTACTACAGTAGTACAAGTTTATATGCCAACTAGCTCTGCAGATGATGAAGAAATAGATGAAATGTATGACGAGATAAAAGAAATTATTCAGGTAGTGAAGGGAGACGAAAATTTAATAGTCATGGGTGACTGGAATTCATCAGTAGGAAAAGGGAGAGAAGGAAACATAGTAGGTGAATATGGATTGGGGGGAAGGAATGAAAGAGGAAGCCGCCTTGTAGAATTTTGCACAGAGCATAGCTTAATCATAGCTAACACTTGGTTCAAGAATCATGAAAGGAGGCTGTATACATGGAAGAAGCCTGGAGATACTGACAGGTTTCAGATAGATTATATAATGGTAAGACAGAGATTTAGGAACCAGGTTTTAAATTGTAAGACATTTCCTGGGGCAGATGTGGATTCTGACCACAATCTATTGGTTATGAACTGCAGATTGAAACTGAAGAAACTGCAAAAAGGTGGGAATTTAAGGAGATGGGACCTGGATAAACTGAAAGAACCAGAGGTTGTAGAGAGTTTCAGGGAGAGCATAAGGGAACAATTGACAGGAATGGGGGAAAGAAATACAGTAGAAGAAGAATGGGTAGCTCTGAGGGATGAAGTGGTGAAGGCAGCAGACGATCAAGTAGGTAAAAAGACGAGGGCTAGTAGAAATCCTTGGGTAACAGAAGAAATATTGAATTTAATTGATGAAAGGAGAAAATATAAAAATGCAGTAAATGAAGCAGGCAAAAAGGAATACAAACGTCTCAAAAATGAAATCGACAGGAAGTGCAAAATGGCTAAGCAGGGATGGCTAGAGGACAAATGTAAGGATGTAGAGGCTTCTCTCACTAGGGGTAAGATAGATACTGCCTACAGGAAAATTAAAGAGACATTTGGAGAGAAGAGAACCACTTGTATGAATATCAAGAGCTCAGATGGCAACCCAGTTCTAAGCAAAGAAGGAAAGGCAGAAAGGTGGAAGGAGTATATAGAGGGTTTATACAAGGGCGATGTACTTGAGGACAATATTATGGAAATGGAAGAGGATGTAGATGAAGACGAAATGGGAGATAAGATACTGCGTGAAGAGTTTGACAGAGCACTGAAAGACCTGAGTCGAAACAAGGCCCCGGGAGTAGACAACATTCCATTAGAACTACTGATGGCCTTGGGAGAGCCAGTCATGACAAAACTCTACCATCTGGTGAGCAAGATGTATGAGACAGGCGAAATACCCTCAGACTTCAAGAAGAATATAATAATTCCAATCCCAAAGAAAGCAGGTGTTGCCAGATGTGAAAATTACCGAACTATCAGTTTAATAAGTCACAGCTGCAAAATACTAACGCGAATTATTTACAGACGAATGGAAAAACTGGTAGAAGCCGACCTCGGGGAAGATCAGTTTGGATTCCGTAGAAATGTTGGAACACGTGAGGCAATACTGACCTTACGACTTATCTTGGAAGAAAGATTAAGAAAAGGCAAACCTACGTTTCTAGCATTTGTAGACTTAGAGAAAGCTTTTGACAATGTCGACTGGAATACTCTCTTTCAAATTCTGAAGGTGGCAAGGGTAAAATACAGGGAGCGAAAGGCTATTTACAATTTGTACAGAAACCAGATGGCAGTTATAAGAGTCGAGGGACATGAAAGGGAAGCAGTGGTTGGGAAAGGAGTGAGACAGGGTTGTAGCCTCTCCCCGATGTTATTCAATCTGTATATTGAGCAAGCAGTAAAGGAAACAAAAGAAAAATTCGGAGTAGGTATTAAAATTCATGGAGAAGAAGTAAAAACTTTGAGGTTCGCCGATGACATTGTAATTCTGTCAGAGACAGCAAAGGATTTGGAAGAGCAGTTGAACGGAATGGACAGTGTCTTGAAAGGAGGATATAAGATGAACATCAACAAAAGCAAAACGAGGATAATGGAATGTGGTCGAATTAAGTCGGGTGATGCTGAGGGAATTAGATTAGGAAATGAGACACTTAAAGTAGTAAAGGAGTTTTGCTATTTAGGGAGTAAAATAACCGATGATGGTCGAAGTAGAGAGGATATAAAATGTAGACTGGCAATGGCAAGGAAAGCGTTTCTCAAGAAGAGAAATTTGTTAACATCGAGTATAGATTTAGGTGTCAGGAAGTCGTTTCTGAAAGTATTTGTATGGAGTGTAGCCATGTATGGAAGTGAGACATGGACGATAACTAGTTTGGACAAGAAGAGAATAGAAGCTTTCGAAATGTGGTGCTACAGAAGAATGATGAAGATAAGGTGGGTAGATCACGTAACTAATGAGGAGGTATTGAATAGGATTGGGGAGAAGAGAAGTTTGTGGCACAACTTGACTAGAAGAAGGGATCGGTTGATAGGACATGTTTTGAGGCATCAAGGCATCACAAATTTAGCGTTGGAGGGCAGCGTGGAGGGTAAAAATCGTAGAGGGAGACCAAGAGATGAATACACTAAGCAGATTCAGAAGGATGTAGGTTGCAGTAGGTACTGGGAGATGAAGAAGCTTGCACAGGATAGAGTAGCATGGAGAGCTGCATCAAACCAGTCTCAGGACTGAAGACCACAACAACAACAACATCCATGTCTCAATGTAGTGCAGCATTTAGTCAAGTTACCCTACCTGTCATAAATGTGTAACTCGCTTTTTAAAGTCCTCTCGATAACGACATAATGGATAACATTAGAAGTTCCATCATGCTTTTCGCGGATGATACGGTTGTGTAGAGAGAAGTCGCAACGCTAACAAGGGAACCTCCCTATCGTACCCCCCTCAGATTTAGTTATAAGTTGGCACAGGGATAGGCCTTGAAAAACTGAACACAGATCAATCGAGAAAACAGGAAGAAGTTGTGTGGAACTATGAAAAAAAAAGCAAAATATACAAACTGAGTAGTCCATGCGCAAGGTAGGCAACATCAAGGAGAGTATCAGCTTACGAGCGCCGTGGTCCCGTGGTTAGCGTGAGCAGCTGCGGAACGAGAGGTCCTTAGTTCAAATCTTCTCTCGAGTGAAAAGTTCAATTTTTTATTTTCAGATAATTATCGAAGTTCAGGCACTCACACATAATCAACTTCGCTCTCCAAAATTCCAGGACATGTTCAGATTTGCTTGGAGATATGCAGGATTTGACGGTCTACGCACGGAAACATTTGAAAACGTAAAAAACATATGTTTTGACAGAGCACAGGGAAAACTGTGCGACTGTGAAACTGTTGCATTCATTTGTTGTAGTTTATGTGACAAAGTCTTATGTTTTCATCACTTTTTTGGGAGTGATTATCACATCCACAAGAAAACCTAAATCGGGCAAGGTAGAAGAATCTTTTTACTCATTCGCCAAGTGTGCAAGTTAGGTGGGTCGACAACATATTCCTGTCATGTGACGCACATGCCGTCACCAGTGTCGTAAAGAATATATCAGACGTGTTTTCCTGTGGAGGAATCGGTTGACCTATGACCTTGCGATCAAATGTTTTCGGTTCCTATTGGAGAGGCACGTCCTTTCGTCTACTAGTCGTACGGTTTAGCGGTGCGGTCGCAAAACACAGACACTAAACTCATTACAGTGAACAGATACGTCAATGAATGAACGGACAGATCGTAACTTTGCGGAAATAAAGAAAGTAAAATTTTCACTCGAGGGAGGACTCGAACCAATGACCTCTCGTTCCGCAGTTGCTCACTCTAACCACGGGACCACGGTGCTCCTCAGCTTAGATTGTCCTTTATGTTGCATATCTCGCACATGGACTACTCAGTTTGTATATTTTGCTTATTTTTTCATAGTTCCACACAACTTCTTCCTGGTTTCTCGATTGATATGTGTTTAGTTTTTCAAGGCCTATCCACTGTGTCAATTTATAACTAAATCTGAGGGGGGTGCGATGGGGAGGTTCCCTTGTAAGAAATTGTACCGAAATGCAGGAAGACCGGCAGGGGATCATGCAGGGATGGGCTGTCGAGCCTCAACATAAGCAAATCCAAAGCAAAGCGCATAAATACATGGAAAGATCCATTACTGTGCCGTTACACGATTACAGAACAATCACAGGAAGCAGCCACACCCATTAAATATCGAAACACGCGTATGGATCGATTTAAAGTGGAGGAAACATACAAAACTAATCACAGATAAGGGAGATGCCAGACAGATTCATGGGAAAATTCTTCAGGAAGTGTAATCCAGTCACGAAAGAGTAGCTTGCTAAACGCTTGTTCCACCAATGGGATCCATATCACACAGAATTAGGGGCTGGTACTGGCGGAGGTTCGATCCTCCCTCGGGCATGGGTGTGTGTGTGTTTGTCTTTAGGATAATTTTGGTTAAGTAGTGTGTAAGCTTAGGGACTGATAACCTTAGCAGTTAAGTCGCATAAGATTTCACACACACACACACACACACACACACACACACACACACACACACACACACACACACACACATCACACGGAGTTGATAGAGGAATCAGAGAAGATACGAAGAAGAGAACCACATTTCGTCACAGGTCATTGGTAAGCGCGGAAGACTGAAGACGCTACAAGAGAGGCTTTGTGCATCACGATTTGGTTTACTGCTAAAATTTCGAGAGCATACGTTCTTAGAAAAGTCAGTGATATATTGCTTTCTCTTACATATATTTCTCGACAGTTAAAGGACTGTATAATCAGAGAGAGCCATCTCATAATCTCATAAGGAGGCTTACCAGCAGACTTTCTTCTGGCGCACCATTTGCGACTGGTTCGCTGAAGTTGGAGTGAGGGGGAGGAGGGAGGGGAGGGGTGGGGAGGGGGAGGGAGGGGGGAGGGGGAGGGGGGAGGAAGTTCTGGCAGTGGTGCACAAAGTGACAAATACCTCTAGCCGCAGACCGTAAATTGGTGTCGGGGATCAGCTGTAGATTTAGAGTTCTGTCTGCCACTAAGTGTTGAATACGGTTCGGATGTTCTGTACGCATGTTTTTGCGATTAGCCGTTGCTAGGCAACGACGCTGTTACACCATCGGTCTTTCGGTTGCGTGGCACGAGCCGTCCTGCTATATCTGGTTTCGGCTGTGGGAGAAAAGACGATGACGTGGGGGAGAAGATGATAGGGTCTCGAAGGGAAACGTTTCAGCCGAGGGACGTCCAAGTTTTCCTCGCGGTGTCCACCCCGCTGCTGGGAGTGGATCGAGAACACGGTCCTGCTGCCACAAAAGACTTGCCTCCCCAAGTCGGCCAGATATTGCAATTGGATTGGATCGACGGCGGCGCCAGCGGCGGTCGTCGAGAAGAAGGCGCAATAATGGTCGGGGTGAAGGGGTGAGCGATAAATATATGGCCCTCCCAGATATCTGCTCGCGGCGCGGTGCTGGAAGCTCGTACGCCTGCAGCAGTTATTACTTAACGGTTTGTGTCCTCTGGTTACTACTGCAGTCTTCTTCATTTTAAACGCGTGAGTGTCCTTATATTCTGTATTGTGCTTGCTGTTGTAACGCTTTTTCCCCACTTGTTTTTTATTCATTACCTGGTAAGATATGTCTTTGCAGAAAATCTTTTTTCTCCTTCTCTGTTTCTGTTTTTTCCTTTTCAGTCTCGTAAATAAATAATCAGATTAGCAGTGTAGTCGTTGTTGTGCATTAAAGAAATTTAGCATTTATGTGTTTAGCAATGCAATTAGTTCAGCTAGCAATATTAAGACCATGTGGATATCTCTTATCCTGCGTCTAACCAGGTATGCTGACATGCAATATGACACTAGATACTAATTAATAAGAATAATAAAAGCCAGTAAAAGACCATAACAGAGTCCTAATTCTAGATATACTGATATTAAGAACGGAAATAATAATAATAATAATAATAATAATAATAATAATAATAATAATAATAATAATAATTCCCGTGGAGGCCCGGGAAAAGAATAGGCCTCCGGTATGTTCTGCCAGTCGTAAAAGGCGACGAAAAGAACAAACCACTAATAGGGCTAACCCCCCTTTAGTGTGATTAGTTGGTTCAGGACAGAACTAAAGAAGCCTCGGACAAGCGCCGTCATGGTCGGGGACGACGCTTGAACCCTATGCCCGCCCACAATGGTAACGACACTGCTAGCCAACTGGAAAATGATTCAAATCCAAATAGAGGTGTTTTGCAGGATATGCTTCCTGCAACCACCCTAGAAGGAAAACAAAGACAGAGGATGAGATGGTCAGATGAAGTTAATCGACACCTCATGTTCTGTTATTACCAAGCAACAAACCTAGGAACCAACACAACTGGATACAGATCACAAGTATACACAACATTTATTACCAGATACCCAGAATTAAAATTTTTAACAGAACAACGACTAGCTGATCAGATCCGTGTAATAATCAAAAATAACAGGATACCCCAGTCAGAATTAGAAAACATCAAACAACAAGTACAACAAATACTGGAACAAAATAATGTGCAATCAGAAGAAGAAGAAAATACAGTAATGGACTCAAACATCCCAGAGCAAACAAACAAAGAACACGCACCAATTAAACAATCAGAGGAAAATGAAATCTTAAGACAGCCACCAGAACAAGCACAAATAGAACACGAAGTGACACACATGTTAGATATAGAAGAAAAATTTCAGCTGACATATATAGAATACAAAGACACAAATACAGACATAAGACCATTCTTACATAGACCACCAAATAACCCACAAGTCGAAACAACAATAAAAACTATCAACACAATCATACACAACAAAATAAATGAAAACACAACTATGGAAGAGTTACAACTACTGGTTTATATAGGAGCACTCACTACACTAAATATACACACTAGACAGAGATCAGAACCAACCAACACACAGAAGAAACCCACAAAACCAGCATGGCAACACAGGCTACAGATCAGAATAGAAAAACTGAGAAAAGACATCGGACAGCTAACACAATTTATAAGAAATGAAATCTCGGAAAAAAACCGAAAAAGGTTAGGTAAAATCTCACAGCAAGAAGCGACAGAGCAATTAGACGAAAAGAAGCAGAAATTACAAGCATTAGCCAAACGACTCAGAAGATACAAAAAAAGTGAAAATAGAAGGAAACAAAACCAAACATTCAACACAAACCAAAAGAAATTTTACCAGACAATAGATAACACACACATTAAAATAAACAATCCACCGAACATAACAGACATGGAACACTTCTGGAGCAACATATGGTCTAACCCGGTACAACATAACAGGCATGCACGGTGGATACAAGCAGAAACAGACACATACAAGATGATACCACAAATGCCTGAAGTGATAATTTTGCAACATGAAGTCACCCGAGCAATTAATTCTACTCACAATTGGAAAGCCGCTGGAAATGATAAAATAGCAAATTTCTGGTTAAAGAAGTTCACCTCAACACATTCACAACTAACTAAATTATTTAACAGTTACATTGCAGACCCATACACATTCCCTGATACACTTACACATGGAATAACTTATCTGAAACCTAAAGATCAAGCAGACACAGCGAACCCAGCTAAATATCGCCCCATAACATGCCTACCAACAATATACAAAATATTAAATTCAATCATTAAACAGAAATTAATGACACATACAACACAGAACAAAATTATAAATGAAGAACAAAAAGGCTGTTGCAAAGGAGCACGAGGATGTAAAGAGCAACTGATAATAGATGCAGAGGTGACATATCAAGCTAAAACTAAACAAAGGTCGCTACACTACGCATACATTGATTACCAAAAAGCTTTTGATAGTGTACCCCACTCATGGTTACTACAAATATTGGAAATATACAAAGTAGATCCTAAATTGATACAGTTCCTAAACATAGTAATGAAAAATTGGAAAACCACACTTAATATCCAAACAAATTCAAATAATATCACATCACAGCCAATACAGATTAAGCGTGGAATATACCAAGGAGACTCATTAAGTCCTTTCTGGTTCTGCCTTGCTCTGAACCCACTATCCAACATGCTAAATAATACAAATTATGGATACAATATTACTGGAACATACCCACACAAAATCACACATTTGCTATACATGGATGATCTAAAACTACTGGCAGCAACAAATCAACAACTCAACCAATTACTAAAGATAACAGAAGTATTCAGCAATGATATAAGTATGGCTTTTGGAACAGACAAATGTAAGAAAAATAGCATAGTCAAGGGAAAACACACTAAACAAGAAGATTACATATTGGATAACCACAGCGACTGCATAGAAGCGATGGAAAAAACTGATGCCTATAAATATCTAGGATACAGACAAAAAATAGGAATAGATAATACAAATATTAAAGAAGAACTAAAAGAAAAATATAGACAAAGACTAACAAAAATACTGAAAACAGAATTGACAGCAAGAAACAAGACCAAAGCTATAAATACTTATGCCATACCAATATTGACCTACTCATTTGGAGTAGTGAAATGGAGTAACACAGACCTAGAAGCACTCAATACACTTACACGATCACAATGCCATAAATATAGAATACATCACATACATTCAGCAACAGAAAGATTCACACTAAGCAGAAAGGAAGGAGGAAGGGGATTTATCGATATAAAAAACCTACATTATGGACAGGTAGACAATTTAAGAAAATTCTTTATAGAACGAGCAGAAACTAGCAAAATACACAAAGCAATCACTCATATAAATACATCGGCTACACCACTACAATTTCATAACCACCTCTACAACCCTTTAGACCACATAACATCAACAGATACGAAGAAAGTAAATTGGAAAAAGAAAACACTTCATGGCAAGCACCCGTATCATCTAACACAGCCACACATCGATCAAGACGCATCCAACACATGGCTAAGAAAAGGCAATATATACAGTGAGACAGAGGGATTCATGATTGCAATACAGGATCAAACAATAAACACCAGGTATTACAGCAAGCATATTATTAAAGATCCCAATACCACAACAGATAAATGCAGACTTTGTAAACAACAAATAGAAACAGTAGATCACATCACAAGCGGATGTACAATACTAGCAAATACAGAATACCCCAGAAGACATGACAATGTCGCAAAAATAATACATCAACAGCTTGCCTTACAACATAAACTTTTAAAACAACAAGTTCCTACATACAAGTATGCACCACAAAATGTACTGGAGAATGATGAATACAAATTATACTGGAACAGAACCATTATAACAGATAAAACAACGCCACATAACAAACCTGACATCATACTCACCAATAAAAAGAAGAAATTAACACAACTAATCGAAATATCCATACCCAATACAACAAATATACAAAAGAAAACAGGAGAAAAAATTGAAAAATACATCCAACTGGCTGAGGAAGTCAAAGACATGTGGCATCAGGATAAAGTTGACATCATACCAATTATAGTATCAACTACAGGAGTCATACCACACAATATCCACCAGTACATCAATGCAATACAGCTACATCCAAACACATATATACAACTACAGAAATCCGTAATTATTGATACATGTTCAATTACCCGAAAGTTCCTAAATGCAATATAACACATACCGTACAGTTAATAGGAAGTGACGCTTGATCAAGGTCCGCGTCACTTTCCATTCTCAACCAGACTTAACGTCTGAGAAAGTAAAGAAATAATAATAATTTATAGAACGGGCAGAAACTAGCAAAATACACAAAGCAATCACTCATATAAATACATCGGCTACACCACTACAATTTCATAACCACCTCTACAACCCTTTAGACCACATAACATCAACAGATACGAAGAAAGTAAATTGGAAAAAGAAAACACTTCATGGCAAGCACCCGTATCATCTAACACAGCCACACATCGATCAAGACGCATCCAACACATGGCTAAGAAAAGGCAATATATACAGTGAGACAGAAGGATTCATGATTGCAATACAGGATCAAACAATAAACACCAGGTATTAGAGCAAGCATATTATTAAAGATCCCAATACCACAACAGATAAATGCAGACTTTGTAAGCAACAAATAGAAACAGTAGATCACATCACAAGCGGATGTACAATACTAGCAAATACAGAATACCCCAGAAGACATGACAATGTCGCAAAAATAATACATCAACAGCTTGCCTTACAACATAAACTTTTAAAACAACAAGTTCCTACATACAAGTATGCACCACAAAATGTACTGGAGAATGATGAATACAAATTATACTGGAACAGAACCATTATAACAGATAAAACAACGCCACATAACAAACCTGACATCATACTCACCAATAAAAAGAAGAAATTAACACAACTAATCGAAATATCCATACCCAATACAACGAATATACAAAAGAAAACAGGAGAAAAAATTGAAAAATACATCCAACTGGCTGAGGAAGTCAAAGACATGTGGCATCAGGATAAAGTTGACATCATACCAATTATAGTATCAACTACAGGAGTCATACCACACAATATCCACCAGTACATCAATGCAATACAGCTACATCCAAACACATATATACAACTACAGAAATCCGTAATTATTGATACATGTTCAATTACCCGAAAGTTCCTAAATGCAATATAACACATACCGTACAGTTAATAGGAAGTGACGCTTGATCAAGGTCCGCGTCACTTTCCATTCTCAACCAGACTTCACGTCTGAGAAAGTAAAGAAATAATAATAATAACTGAAGAGTCAATAATGCATAGTCAAGAGAACTGTTACCTCAAATTGTAGGATGTAATCAAAACAGCGACATAAACACACATCACTACTTTTAACTAAACACACGAGTTGCTACACAAAATTTACTAGAAACTGAATATGGCGCCCAAACAATCAGCAGTGCAAACTTCCGCCAGTAGGTGCCTCTAGTTGTGTCTTTCAACCGTCGTCATTGTGAGTGTGAACGTAGCTCCCGAGTTGTTCACGCCGTGTTTTTCTACGTCTGCGAGTATCTAAGTGGCTGACTTGAAGGAACAAAGTTTGTCCTTTAAGTTTTGTTTTGTGAGCAAGGTTTGACCGAAACAAGAACATTTGAGTGGTTGATTGGGAGTCTGTAGATGACGGCAAAACACTCGAGCCGATCATCATGGACAAGTCCGTAAGGAAATGAAAGTGCGTCAAGTGATCCAAATAGACAGAAACCATGCAATGCATTGCGTCTGTGAAGTCGTTGGAGTTTCATACGCGACATGAGAGGAATTACAGCGCCAAGTCTGTTGAGCGCCGAACGGCTTCAGGTTTGCGTAGAACTATAAACAACAGTTTGAAATGATCCAGATTTTCTGTCCATGGTCATAACTGGCGACGAATTTTACGAGTGCGGGTACGACGCTGAGCACGGTTATGACCGTGAAACAAAATAGCCATCTCCGCAGTAGAAAATACTACCCTCTCGGCGATCCAAAAAAGCGCGCCAAGTTCCCAGTAACATCGAGATAGTGATTTTCTTCTTTTTTATATTCATAAACTTGCCTATAAGGAAATTATTCCAAGCGGTCGCACCGTCTCTGGGACGTTCTACTGCGATGTTTTGAGGAGACTAAGGAAATATCTTCGAAGTAGACTGCCGGAGAGATGGTAGACCGATTTCTGTATCATGACAACGCATCTACACAATTCGCTCATTGTGAGGCAATTCCTGGCAGAGAGCAACTTGAAAAACTTTCTCTTAGACACCCTACTCACCTGGTCAAGTCTCTTGCGATTTCGTCCTCTTCCTGCAAATGAAACTGAAGTTTTACTCCTTAGAAGAAACACAACGGGAGTCGCAAGTCATTATAGTAAGACTGAGCCAGCAGACCAGTAACACCGCTTCCAACTATGGGAAAACCGCTGGAAGTGTTACATACTATCGCGAGGGGACTACTTTAAAGGTGACGACTGAAATAAAGAAGTTAGGTGAGTGTCATGATTTTTACGGGGCTAAGGGAAATGGAGATCTAAATCTGGACTGCCGGACGGCGATTTAAGTCGCTGTTCTCCCGAATAGAAGTGGAATTTCTTAACCAGAAAGACAAAAAGTTAAGGGATCAGTTTATTTGTTGTACTTAATTTTATTACCTATGCAAGTGTAAGAAAGTAGTGAGAGAAAAAAGTAGGGGAGTCTACGAGAAATTGCCATATTTGTCATTAACGTGACAAAGATATTGTGATTGTACCAGCAAATGATCCAAAATTGTGTTGAAAACAGCAGGATGACAAGATCATATGCAACCTGAGATGTAGTTGGTTCTAGAGATGATGTAGCACCAGTGTAAATGGGCTTCGAAAACGTTTCTCCTGGTCTAAAGGAGCACGCGTGAACTATACAAATCGAATCTTGCATTGCAGTTACGATGAGGTAATAGATGTTTAATATAAAGCAAACTGCTAAGGTACTGTGATAATCTGTGTATAAATATACCTCGCCTTCTACAGTCATAGGAAGAGAGGCCTAAGCAGACAGGCAGTTGAAATTACGTCACTGACATCGGTCTGCAGAAACCATTATTGAACAATTGTTACAACAGTAAAAGACATATTGCCTCTAAGACACATGACGTGCATAAACAGCGATCCTGTTTACATGCTTGCTTAGGGCCTTGCACAGATCCATAATTTGGAGATGCACTCACCTTTCGCATACGAATCACCATTTCTCATTGTCGGAGCCTCTGATCCCCATTTTGTGCATATCAGCTCTTTTCTTTATGCCAGTGGTAAATATTCCACTTGAAACTTATTCACCTTTTGATCTTCACAGCATGAAACTACAATGCGTGTGCCTTACGGATTTGAAAATTGAATCTAACACATGCTCTTAATAAACGGAAATGCTAGCATCACCTTTCGAAGGAAAGTTCAGTTTACTGAAAATGTGATTAGTGGATAATGAGAACTTGACATTGGTATGCCAAAGGTCAGTGGGACTACGCATGATGGATTTATGCAGGATCGGAAGGAACAACGGAAGCAGCATCGTATTATCGTTAAGGATGGGAAACTGTAGCAGTCAGCTAGTGGCATTACTACAGAAAATTTTTGTTAATTAATGTGACTATGTGATTTATGAGTAGATAAAGATGCAAGGGGACAAAGTGACGTAAGCTGGACATGTAGTTGCGAAGGTTAGCTAGCAAAGTAAAAAAATAGGATAGCATAAAGGAAAAAGGCTTTCCAACGCATGTCAACATTTGTAAAAAATATACTGAAAAGCACAGACTCTTGATAGAAATGATGTATCTCTATAGAATTTAGTTGAAACTCCAATTTTGTATGAACTATTTTTCGCATGATAGCCAGTAACACTAGAGAAATAAACAGTACAAGATACGCGAAGTAAAAACGAAAGAATTCTTTCATGGAAGTTCGATTTACCTTTCAGATAGTCTGAGGTAATTAATGCAATAGTGCGGGAAGATACAGTAAAATAACTAAGTACTGGAATAAAGCAACTGATACTAGCTTTAAAACTAACCGCAGAAAAATAGAGAATTAAGAAAGAAATTTTTGCTCTAAGTCTGTGATAGTAAAGAAAAGGCGAAGTGAAGTAGGCTTAACGCTGGCGGATTTAAATATCATTTGGGAAATTCCAAGGCAGTTTCAAGCGGAAATTAATTAAGAGGGGACGGAAAATGTAAGAAATTGAGAATCTTTGCTAGAGGGCTCGAAATAATATAGGGCCACTGAGACTTGAAATGAGAAACAGAAATTTTCAATTAAGCTCGTATTAGGAAGTGAACGATCAATCAGATCACTGCTGTTAAATGTGGCCTCTGAACAGGCCAATGGGCTCACCGTAAACTGCTTACCCATCGTCCAGTTTATGCGTCAGGTTCTGGACCCAGCTTCGGCGTAGTCGATCGTTCGCTCATCGCGCAATACCGGCTTTAGAGAGCAATAAATAGGTGCAATAAATGTAATAACTGCTTCCGTCTGTTGCTGAGGGTGGTAGTTAATGGAGCAAAGCAAGTTTCGATAAGAGAACCAACATATTGTTATACCTGTAGATTTTTTATTTCGATAAACAAGAGGAGACAATTAACTTTATTCGGTAACTTGAATGTTTCAGTGTATTAGTTGTCCAGCGCCAGGTGTAAATATCTACAAGATTGCATGTTATAAGAAAGTTCGTTTCTCTAACACTAGCGACTCTGGAAAGTTTTACAGAAACTGGATTGGAGTGAAAGCAAATTTAGCCAAAGGCAGCTAGTTTTGGCTTTTGGGGTGCTAAAAACCCAGGTGTCGTGCGTCCAAACACAGTCATCATCATCATCATCATCATCATCATCATCATCATCACTACCACCACCATCATATATTAACCATTTTCAAAAATCACTTGAAGGGATGCGTGCTACAGGAAGCCACAGGAAGCCACAAGCAGTTTCTGGCAGTTTCTGCTGTTTTGAAGTTGTGAGATTCGACGTTATGTTTTGTGCAGAGTTTGTAAATATTTTCACATCTACGTATTTATGTGCTGCAGAGTAGGCTACATATATTAAGGCTATTTGAAAGCCATTGCTAGCTCCTCAGTAATAAAATTTTACGTTGCGCAAAATTCTATATATTTTTAAAACTAGTTGTATACTATGTGGACGATTATGCCATATTTCGCTGGTCTTTTACAAACTTGTAGCTTGCAACAGAAGAAGGTTTTCTACATTGGAACAAGTGATATTTGCAGATTAACTGATTTTCTTTAAGGCATTAACAATCTTAACTGTCTTCAAAATGGAAACTGATGTTAATTTTCGAATACTTGTATTTCGGAAGTATTTAATTCGCAATTTTTTCATGATAACACTCTTCCTTAATTTGATTAAACTTATTGATTATTTGTGTGTAGCAGAGTGATAATGTAATAGAGACTATTAAATACAGTATTGGCAGCATTTTCTTGATTACAACACTTTTAAATGTGGATATAATATTTGTTCCTAGGTACATTACCTTGTTGTACCTTGGAACATTTTTTTCCACACTTGGAAAAGCCTTACTTTTCCAGAGTAATTTTTGATCATGTCAGGAAACGACTATAACACACAAAAATTCCTTGTCACCGTTTAACAATGGAACAAGAAAATATACTGAACTTCTGTTACACGGATGGCTAGAGACAAAGGCCTGCAATGGCTTCCAAGGTACAATGCTCTCTCCCGTACATTTTCATCTCTATTATAAATACGTGTCTGGGGAGGGCGGCTGCTCTGCAAACGAAAAAAAAAGTAATTTAATATATGATCGCTAACCTTCTCTAGTTTCAGAATGAGATTTTCACTCTGCAGCGGAGTGTGCGCTGTTATCAGACTTTCCTGGCAGATTAAAACTGTGTGCCGGACCGAGTCTCGAACTCTGGACCTTTGCCTTTCGCGGGCAAGTGCTCTACCAACTTAAGTACCCAAGCACGACTGACGCCCCGTCCTCACAGCCTTACTTCCGGCGGCACCTTACTGGCTTAATTAACCCTCGGAGGTCTTTGAAGATGCATGTGACTACGCTAATGAAACCAGGATAAACCAAAACACAAGTGGGTATCGGACGTAAGCGATATCATAGATACTTTACAATAATTTACAGACCACTGAAATGAGCTTCGACCAATTAAATACGAAGGAAGCGGAACTAAATCCTGAAGTAGAGTGACGAGAAACTGCAAGTTTTACGCACGACACCACATGCTATTTTTTGGCTGTGCGATGGATGACTAGTTGACAAGCTTAAGTTATTCAGTCTGGTGAGCATGTTAGCATTATGAATATACCGATTAAACATGAAGAAGACAAAACAATACAGTTTGCTGAAGGTTTATCGTGTGCTTCTGTTCCCGCTGAATGTACCTATACAAATAGTATAACGGAAATAAAAAAAGCGCGCTAACATAATCATGCTGCCACTGGTCCGAATTCATGCTGAAATTCAATAGATGAATGGATTGTTAGAACAGTGAGTGAGTTCACGTGGTCCATTATCTGTAACAGGCTTCCAGATCAATGTGCAACACAAATTCCTCTGTTCTCTCGGCGCGCATCACGAGCATTAATAGCGCTGCAGCTTTCGGAAAAAAAAGCTTTTTAAAATCACTACACCCGTCCTTTTCAGATTAGCGGCTCTGTTTGTGCCTGGTGAAGCAGATTATAATGGAAACAGCAGCTCTGCTAATGCAGTATTGTCAACTTTCATACATAAATTATGGCGGCAGGAAATGTACATTTGCACAGTGCTCGAAGCTTCGATTTCACTTCAGTGAACACTAAATAGTTCGTACCCAAGAGAACAGAGAAATACGGCGTTGATAAAGAAACCCATCTCACACACTTCAAATAGGCGCCTTGTGTTACACGACGAATAGCAGAGACGTAGCTCGTTTTTTTCACATAAAAATTTGCGGGTCCATAGCTAATGATTTCATTTCCAGAACAATTCGATGACGCAGATTTGTAGGAACGGGCGTGGTGCACTGTGTCCCTTGGGTTAAAATTAGGTTTGGCGTCATTTTAGTGACTTAGAAGAGGGGCCGATAGTGAAAATAATATTTCTTAACCTCTCCAAGTCCAACATCATTAAAGAATTTTGCGGCAACATCGGACACCATAATTGGAACTGAGATGGGTTGCAACTTGCCTGAGGAAGAAGTAATTCTAGTAGTACTGAAGATAAGAAAGCACCTCTATGTACCCTGATCCAGCACAGTTTTCGCTGTGTAACAGTGAGAGCCTTCAGAAAAGCCACAGAAGACATTTCAAGATGGCGACTCTGTGTCTATATCGAGTAATGCGCGAGCCCCCTGACGTGTGTTGGAGGGTACTTGAGGTACCACTAACTGATCCCACCTATACCGTTCCATTCGCGAATGAGGTCTGTGAAGAATGATAGTCAACACACACATGGATTTCTGTGCTACCGTTTACGAATCTCATATCCCAAATTAAAGCATTATGGCTATTAATTATACTGGGAAGAGCAAACGCTGATTCATAAGACATTATTTGTCAGAAATAACGTACTCTTCGTATGTTTTAGAAGTGCAGTTTTTATCGCGATGCTATACTTGCAACTTGTACGGCTTCAAGTGAAGATGGGGCTTGGAACACGCTATACTACTGTATGAAGAATGTAAGGTTCATTACTTGTCTGTGTTGTAAGTTATCTTGGTTTCTGTTTGAACATGGCCATTGTATTCTCGACGCATTCATTCAGCGTGCGTTTACGATTCGAGCGCTATCCTTTGCTTATGCAAGTACTACATCTGCAAATTTCTCTATGACATGAAAGCTTTCAGTTGAATTGACGGTAGAATGTACTGACAATCTACTGACGTTTAGCATACTACAGAAAACGATATTCTCGTTCGAGAGGTATCGTCGTCATTTTCCTACATAAAAGCAAGAACTCCACTGCCCGTTCCATGGGGAGCAATCTAAATTCTGAAGCTCTTCTGTGCAGTAAAGATATTCTGTTTCTATAAATCGTTAGAAATTAAAATCAAGAACATGCTCCAACTGAATAGGGTGAAATACAAGAAAATTACGACATAGTTTAAAATCATTAATATTCAAACTGTGATTCTGGATTTGCGGATTTCATTCGATTTATCCTCCTTGACAAGTTACGCTGTTAGAAAATGAAACACTACATGCACTTCAATAGAAAGTTGCATCTCAAGGAGATAGGGCAGAAAATGTAGACACTTCTTTTGTACTAGTACTTAAGTTTTTGAGGCACGTTTATTCCTTTTATTGTTATTTATCGGATGTTCAAAAAATGGTTCAAATGGCTCTAAGCACTATGGGACGTAACATCTGAGGTCATCAGTCCCCTAGTCTTAGAACTACTTTAACTAACCTAAGGACATCACACACATCCATGCCCGAGGCAGTTTTCGAACCTGAGACCGGAGCAGCAGCGCGGTTCCGGACTGAAGCGCCTAGAACCGCTCGGTCACAAAGGCCGGCTATTGAATGTTGAGTGTAGTTTTACACTGACGTATACTTCAAGAGAAACATAACTTAATACCACTCTCCCTTCTATATTCGCGATTTGGAAATTACGGCAAGCAACAGGAAGCCAAACGCGTCAGAGTTATGAAAAATAGAAGAAACCCGAGAGTTTTTGTGTCTGCACAAGATAGATTATCTGATCAAAAGTATCCGGACACTATTAGTGGACGTCGACATTAATATGGGGCGTCTCCAATCTTGGCTTTTATGGCGGCTTTGGGAACACTTTCGGTGAGGTATCTGAAAGTTTGTGGAGGAATGGAAGCCGAAACCAGAGCAGGTAATGACGCTGGACGCTGGACGCTCAAGTCTGGAGCGAGGTCGGCGTTCTAACTCTTGCCAAAGGTGTTCCATTGGGTACAGGTCGTAACTCTGGGTAGGGCAGTCCATTTCAGGTTTTATGACAGAGTGACTGTCATGCTGATTCAAACAATCATCGTCTCCTAACTGTTTTATAGTTCCCGCAACGTAACATTACCTAGTCCGTACTTCACTGCTGGCACTACACATGACGGCAGGTTACATCCTCCAGACATTCGCCACAAACACAAACCCTTTCATGGGACTGCCACAGGGTATAGCCTGGTTCATCACTCTAAATCACTAGTTTCCAGTAGTCGACTGTCCAGCAGTGTAGCTCTTTACACCACAATAGTCGCTTAGCACTCGTTACAGGAAGGTGTGGTTATTGAGGAGCTGCTCGATCGTTGTACCCTATTCTTTTCAGCTCCCTACGCATAATCATTTTCCTAACTGGGCTGCGTGTAGCACACTTGGAACTCACGAATGTATCCTTCTGCTGATTTCATGCGATTTTTAGTAGCTACCCCCTAAAGTGCTCAACTGTTGCGGTGCGTCAGCACAGGTCTACCTGGTCTTGGTTTAGCTGTCCTTATTTCCTCTGTGTTAACATTTGACAGTCACATAAACGGTCGACACATGCAGCTTATGAAGGGCTGAAATGTCCCTGATGGATTTGTTATCCAGCTGACATCCAGTGGCTGGACCACGTTCGAAACACAACACTGTCTACCTCCTTTTACACTGGTGGGTTCGCCGCTCGTGGCATCTAGTGGGTATTTCCATGGTACGTAGAGCTGTCTGGATACTTTTCATCGGATAGTGTACCTCTGCACATTTTCGATGTCTTTTTTTCTTGTTCTTCTGCGCCTCATTTATTCGTTGCTTCTGTGTGGGGTGGGAAGAGGTGTAAGACAAGGTTGTTGTTTATCAGCAACACTGTTCAATATATATGTGGAGGAAATTATTAGTGAAACTTTTGATGGAAGGAGAGGAGTTTGTATAGGGGTTCGGAGGGTGGAGTGTATAAGATTTGCAGACATAGTTGTGATGGCAGAGAGTGCAACAGAGATGGAACAAATGTTAGTTGGTCTAAACACAAAATTAGAAGAATATGGAATGAAGATTAACAAGAAGGAAATGAAAAGCATGGTAATTGGAGGAAAGGGGAGAGGAAACAGAGGAAGTGAATAACTTCAGTTACTTGGGAAGTGTAATAATTGATGATATGTATTGCTCAACAGAAATTAGGAAAAGAATTGCAATGGCAAAAGAAGGATCCAAGAGGAAACAGAAATTACTTTGTGGACCACTAAACAAAGATCTGAGGAAAAGACTTGCCAAATGTTACATCTGGAGCGTTGCACTATATGGTGCGGAGACCTGGACATTGAGGAAGGAAGATGAAAGAAGACTGGAGGCACTAGAGATGTGGATATGGAGAAGAATGGAAAAAGTGAAATGGGAAGACCCGAGTAAGGAATGAAGAAGCACGCCAGAGGTTACTTTAACGTCTGTAGACGTCTCTCCATTGATAACAACATGCTGTGTTCCGTTTGCTAAAAACTCTTCAATCCAGCCACACAGCTGGTCTGATATTCCGTAGGCTCTTACTTTGTTTATCAGGTGACAGTGCGGAACTGTATCGAACGCCTTCCGGAAGTCAAGGAAAATAGCATCTACCTTGGAGCCTGTATCTAATATTTTCTGGGTCTCATGAACAAATAAAGCGAGTTGGGTCTCACACGATCGCTGTTTCCGGAATCCATGTTGATTCCTACAGAGTAGATTCTGGGTTTCCAAAAACGATATGATACACGAGCAAAAAACATGTTCTAAAATTCTACAACAGATCGATGTCAGAGATATAGGTCTATAGTTTTGCGCATCTGCTCGACGACTCTTCTTGAAGACTGGGACTACCTGTGCTCTTTTCCAATCATTTGGAACCTTCCGTTCCTCTAGAGACCTGCGGTACACGGCTGTTAGAATGGGGGCAAGTTCTTTCGCGTACTCTGTGTAGAATCGAATTGGTATCCCGTCAGGTCCAGTGGACTTTCCTCTGTTGAGTGATTCCAGTTGCTTTTCTATTCCTTGGACACTTATTTCAATGTCAGCCATTTTTTCGTTTGTGCGAGGATTTAGAGAAGGAACTGCAGTGCGGTCTTCCTCTGTGAAACAGCTTTGGAAAAGGGTGTTTAGTATTTCAGCTTTACGCGTGTCATCCTCTGTTTCAATGCCATCATCATAACGGAGTGTCTGGATATGCTGTTTCGAGCCACTTACTGATTTAACGTAAGACCAGAACTTCCTAGGATTTTCTGTCAAGTCGGTACATAGAATTTTACTTTCGAATTCACTGAACGCTTCACGCATAGCCCTTCTTACGCTAACTTTGACATCGTTTAGCTTCTGTTTGTCTGAGAGGTTTTGGCTGCGTTTAAACTTGTTCAGGTCCAAGATGTTATCTCCACGAGTCGGTTCTCTGTTCAATTGCTCAAGGTAATTTTCGGATAGTGCACTCAGTATAATGTCACTCGATGCTCTGTCCCTACCACCCGTCCTAAACATCTGAGTGTCCCAGTCTATATCTGGTAAACTGAAATCTCCACCTAAGACTATAAAATGCTAAGAAAATTTATGTGAAATGTATTCCAAATTTTCTATCAGTTGTTCTGCCACTAATGCTGCTGAGTCGGGAGGTCGGTAAAAGGAGCCAATTATTAACCTAGCTCGGTTGTTGAGTGTAACCTCCACCCATAATAATTCACAGGAACTATCCACTTCTACTTCACTACAGGATAAACTACTACTAACAGCGACAAACACGCCACCACCGGTTGCATGCAATCTATCCTTTCTAAACACCGTCTGTGCCTTTGTAAAAATTTCTGCAGAATTTATCTCTGGCTTCAGCCAGCTTTCTGTACCTATAATGATTTCAGCTTCGGTGCTTTCTATCAGCGCTTGAAGTTCCGGTACTTTACCAATGCAGCTTCGACAGTTTACAATTACAATACCGATTGCTGCTTGGTTCCCTCATATCCTGACTTTGCCCCGCATCCTTTGAGGCTGTTGCCCTTTCTGTACTTGCCCGAGGCCATCTAACCTAAAAAACCGCCCAGTCCACGCCACACAACCCCTGCTACCCGTGTAGCCGCTTGCTGCGTGTAGTGGACTCCTGACCTGTCCAGCGGAACCCGAAACCCCACCACCCTATGGCGCAAGTCGAGGAATCTGCAGCCCACACGGTCGCAGAACCGTCTCAGCCTCTGATTCAGACCCTCCACTCGGCTCTGTACCAAAGGTCCGCAGTCAGTCCTGTCGACGATGCTGCAGATGGTGAGCTCTGCTTTCATCCCGCTAGCGAGACTGGCAGTCTTCACCAAATCAGATAGCCGCCGGAAGCCAGAGGGGATTTCCTCCGATCCATAGCGACACACATCATTGGTGCCGACATGAGCGACCACCTGCAGATGGGTGCACCCTGTACCCTTCATGGCATCCGTAAGGACCCTTTCCACATCTGGAATGACTCCCCCCGGTATGCACACGGAGTGCACATTGGTTTTCTTCCCCTCTCTTGCTGCCATATCCCTAAGGGCCCCATTACGCGCCAGACGTTGGAGCTCCCAACTACCAGCAAGCCCTCCCTCTGCGACCGCCCGGATCTTGCAGACTGAGGGGCAACCTCTGGAACAGGACAAGCAGCCATGTCAGGCCGAAGATCAGTATCAGCCTGAGACAGAGCCTGAAACCGGTTCGTCAGACAAACCGGAGAGGCCTTCCGTTCAGCCCTCCGGAATGTCTTTCACCCCCCTGCCACACCTCGAGACGACCTCCCACTCTACCACAGGTGAGGTATCAGCCTCAATGTGGGCAGTATCCCGGGCAGCCACAGTCGTAGTCCGATCGGGGGATGCGTGGGACGAGCTGGCCGTCCCCGACAAACTCCCATCCGGACCCCCACAGTGATGCCCATTGGCAACAGCTTCAAGCTGTGTGACCGAAGCCAACACTGCCTGAAGCTGGGAGCGAAGGGATGCCAACTCAGCCTGCATCCGAACACAGCAGTGGCAGTTCCTATCCATGCTAAAAACTGTTGTGCAAAGAACGTCTGAACTAATCTACAGAGAGCACAAACAATTCGACACAAAATTTAAACGGTTATTAAAATACAAGATTGCCTAATATATGCAGTAATGCTGCTACTTGCGCACTGCTGACACACTGCTCGGCGGCGGAAGGAGACTACGCGATTTTACACTATTAAGGTACTAAAACGCGATGCTACAACTCTCAAATACTATAATACGCCAGAAATTTATGAATTAAACAATGCAAGTACCAAAAACACGCAAAGAATTTAAGAATTAAACTATGTAACAAATGAGTGAGCTAGGAGTATACGACTTTCTGCTGGCAGCTGCTTATCCAACGGCGGCAGGGAGCACACTGGCTGTGACCAACCGACACTGGCCGTTCAAAACAAAAACAGAAGACAGACGACTACGCGAATTGATACTATTCAGGTACTAAAACGCGATGCTACAACTCTCAAATACTACAATACGCCAGAAATTTATGAATTAAACAGCGCAAGTACCAAAAACACGCAAAGAAATTAAGAATTAAACTATGTAACAAATGGGTGAGCTAGGAATATACGACTTTCTGCTGGCAGCTGCTTACCAACGGCGGCAGGGCGACTGTAGCTCCACGTCGGCAATTAACAGACTTTGAACGCGGAATGGTAGTTGGAGCTAGAGGCATGGGACATTGCTTTTTGGAAATCGTTAGCGAATTCTATATTCCGAGATTGACAGTGTCAAGAGTGTGTCGAGAATATCAAATTTCAAGCATCACCTCTCACATCTGACAACGCAGTGGCCGGCGACTTTCATTTGGCTACTGAGAGCAGCGGCGGTGCCAAGAGGCAAGCAACACTTCGTGAAATAACAGCAGCAATCAATGTGGGACGTAGAACGAATGTATCCATTAGGACAGTGTGATGAAATTTACCGTTAACAGGCTGACAGCAGACGACTGACGGGAGTGCCTTGGCTAATACGAGGTGTGGCTAGAAAAAACCGGACTAGTACTGGTGAAACAATAAAACGAATGCAATAAGGCTGAAAGTCGCGTGGCCTGTCACGTGACTCTCGCTCCGCCTACTGCTCGAGTTTCATCTGCCTCCTGCACTCAGTCTGCCCGTGGCGTCTGTTTTAAGTAGTTGACGTTTTGTCTGTGCGTCGGAAAATGTTGAGTATACAGAAAGAACAGCGTGTTAACATCAAATTTTGTTTCAAACTAGGAAAATCTGCAAGTGAAACGTTTGTAATGTTACAACAAGTGTACGGCGATGATTGTTTATCGCGAACACAAGTGTTCGAGTGGTTTAAACGATTTAAAGATGGCCGCGAAGACACCAGTGATGACACTCGCACTGGCAGACCATTGTCAGCAAAAACTGATGCAAACATTGAAAAAATCGGTAAACTTGTTCGACAAGATCGCCGTTTAACAATCAGAGCAGTGTCTGAGTTAACAGGAGTTGACAAGGAAAATGTTAGGCAGATCCTTCATGAAAGTTTCAACATGAACAAAGTGTGTTCAAAAATGGTTCCAAAGTGTCTCACAATTGAACAGAAGGAACGCCGAAGAATGATTTGTTCTGACATCCTGGAAAACATTGAAAGTGATCCCACCTTCTTACAAAATGTTATTACTTGCGATGAATCGTGGTTTTTTACTTACGATCCCGAAACTAAACGCCAATCGATGCGTTGGAAAACTCCTGGTTCTCCACGACAAAAAAAAGCACGAATGTCAAAATCGAAATTGAAGGCAATGATGATTGTTTTTTTTTGACATCAAAGGGATTGTGCACATTGATTGGGTACCAGAGGGACAAACAGTGAATCAGCATTACTACATTAGCGTCCTGGCTACCCTACGTGAGCGAGTACGGAGAAAACGGAACGATTTGTGGAGAAAAAAGTCATGGATCCTTCACCAAGACAATGCCCCAGCTCACAGTGCGTTGTCAGTGAAGACGTTTTTGGCAAAACACAACATTCCCATCTTAGATCATCCACCATACTCACCTGATTTGGCCCCCTGTGACTTTTTTCTTTTCCCTAAAGTCAAGTCAGCTTTGAAAGGAACTAGATTTGAGACTGTTGAAGCAGTAAAAGAAAAAGCGACGGAAGTAATGTATTGACTTACCGAAAATGATCTGCAGCATTGCTATGAACAGTGGAAAATTCGTATGGAGCGGTGTAGAGACCGAGGAGGAGAGTACATTGAAGGAGATAGCATGAAATTGTAAATAAATGTTTTTTCCAGCATCAGTCCGGTTTTTTTCTAGCCGCACCTCGTAGCATGACGCAGGGCGTCCCCTGAGCTCGTGACCATATCGGTTGGACCCTAGACGAGTGGAAAACGGTGGCCAAGTCAGATGAGTCCCGATTTCAGTTGGTAACAGCTGATGGTAGGGTTCGAGTGTGCGCAGACCCCACGAAGCCATGGACTCAAGTTGTCAGCAAGGCACTGAGCAAGCTGCCGGTTGTTCCATAACGGTATTGGCCGGCCGGAGTGGCCGACCGGTTCTAGGCGCTACAATCTGGAACCGCGCGACCGCTACGGTCGCAGGTTCGAATCCTGCCTCGGGCATGGAAGTGCGTGATGTCCTTAGGTTAGTTAGGTTTAAGTAGTTCTAAGTTCTAGGGAACTGATGACCTCAGATGTTAAGTACCATAGTGCTCAGAGCCATTTGAACCATCTACATCCCCCGTCATTGGGAGAAAATGTGTCATACTGAAGAGTGAAGTTTGGTAGTCGCAACTTGACTGTTTCGAAGTGATAAAACTTACTATGACTTTATTTCTAAGGAGCACACCTCTAACAATATCGAGAGAGATGGACGCAAGTCGACATCAGCTCCAACCAACTTCCGTTAGTTGGTGGCGTTGGTGCTGTCGTAAATCTCGATTGTGCCCATTCGCTCTCTGCGTCCCATGAAATTCATGCCGCAACACACCACTGGCCTTATCTGCGCGAAATGAGAGCTACGGTACATCGTAGTCCGTTCGGTTAGAGAAGATCTGGGGCAGAGAAGATCTGTGAAGCTTTAAGTGGCCTTTGTACGGCGGCTTAGTATGTCTGTCACGCCAGATCAGCTAACGCGATATTGTTTACGTTTCTATGGTAATGCCTCATTGTTAGCGCAGTTCTGGTTTTCAGTCAGCATCGAAGGTCGCCTTCTGCAGTCGCGAATGAATGCTGACAACAGCGCTGCTGGCTGTCAGGGAGCTTTCTCTCGCCACGTGGATAACAGGTAAGTGTGTTTAATTCAGTTCGTCGCGGGGATATCCCGCATTATCCCACACTCATGTCGACAAGAATAATAACTGCATAATGATACAGTGCTAAATGGGATATACAGTCAACAACTACCCGGACACCTCCGTGGTGTAGCGGCTAGAGCTATTGGCCAGTTTCGATTCTCGATAACCAGCCACGACTTTTCTGTGGTGCGAAGGTCTCGGTGCATTTGCCTTCGGGACGCCAAATTCGAAGCTGCTGGATTAAATAAGCTGTGAAACTATTTGTGTTCATTACTAGACAACTAAAAATAATAATAATAATAATAATAATTATTATTATTATTATTTCCTGCACGTATTAAATTTTGCCTGTTATGATCAGATAGAAAGATTAGTCTAAGTCGTCCTTTCTGGCTTGACTGTTTTTTCATTGTATTGGTTTGTATTTATGTAGTATTTTCTGTGGTCTGTCGTCCTGCTAATGTGCTTTTTCCCTTTTCTTCAATATTTTATTTTTATTTTCTATTTAGAGATGTTAGTCCTAATTCTGATTTTATTTCTGTATTTCGCTTTTGATTTTGTCTTGGGGCCTGCAACATGTCTGAAAAATCTCATTTGACATTCTAGATTCGTAGTCCGTCCTCCTTTTTTGTTACCCACGTTTTGATTTCAATTGTAAAATCTCAGAAATGCCTCTTTTCTTACTTTCCTTTGCAGCATTGCTCTTATACTCGAATAGTGCCATTAATTAAGTTAAATTTTTCTGTCTCACGTCGAAAATAAATTTCATCTGCTTGTGGGATACTGCAATCCAAGTATTAAAAATTTGTTACTTATTCTACTATTTTACTACTTTTTACCATTTCGATGTCTATCTATAATGTGTAACCACCCTGTATTAAATAAGTTATGCAAAAGATAACGCTGTCAGCAACCCGAAGGTTGGTTTGAATACCACTGCGATATACTAGGCAAGTTCCCGTTGGAGGTGGCATGACATTGCTTTCCTCCTAGCTCTGAACAGACTTACCCAGCCAGTTATAGGAGGACGTACCGTGTAGCGTGGATTCCGAACGACGGTACGACTCGGCATGTTCCATATTAATAAACACTGCTAGAGTTTGATAAGTGACAGCTGAAAATCCTAGGAGTGATCGGGGAACGAACACATGACCTTCGGATTTATAGTGTGGCAATTTTCCACCGAGCTAATGAGAAGTTTGATCATTCTACTTCCCTATCACAAACTATATTACATTTGGAGGGCGTTGGACATATCATGCTTTGAATGGAAACCCATCGCCTGCGACATATCGCAACCAAATAAGGCGAGCTGTTCCTCTCTGGCACGTCTGGTGGGTGGAACTGTGATGCTGATGCCTAGTGGGAATGTACACACCAAACGTACAGCTCTCAACTGTCACACTGGACACACTGTTCCTCTTCGCGATCGATGGGCCACATATCGTTCCAGACTGCACTCGATCCCATTGGGTACGTTTCTTTCCTCTGAGAGGTCTAGAAACGTCATGCATATGAAGAAAATTAACGGTTCCAAATTCGAACCTTTTGGAAATACATACGTGTCAAGTAACTTTGTAGGTTTCGCCCTCATACTTGCTCTTTTACAGGTCCCATAAGCGGCGTAAGAAGTACACTACTGGCCATTAAAATTGCTACACCAAGAAGAAATGCAGATGATAAACGGGTATTCATTGGACAAATATATTATACTACAACTGACATGTGATTACATTTTCACGCAATTTGGGTGCATAGATCCTGAGAAATGAGTACCCAGAACAACCACCTCTGGCCGTCATAATGGCCTTGATACGCCTGGGCATTGAGTCAAACAGAGCTTGGATGGCGTGTTAGGTACAGCGGCCCATGGACTTTCAACACGATACCACAATTTATCAAGAGTAGTGACTGGCGTATTGTGACGAGCCAGTTGCTCGGCCACCATTGACCAGACATTTTCAATTGGTGAGAGATCTGGAGAATGTGTTGGCCTGGGCAGCAGTAGAACATTTTCTGTATCGAGAAAGGCCCGTACAGGACCTGCAATATGCGGTCGTGCATTATCCTGCTGAAATGTAGGGTTTCGCAGGGATCGAATGAAGGGTAGAGCCACGGGTCGTAACACATCTGAAATGTAACGCCCATTGTTCAAAGTGCCGTCAATGCGAACAAGAGGTGACCGAAACGAGTAACCAATGGCACCTCATACCATCACACCGGGTGATACGCCAGTATGGCGATGACGAATACACGCTTCCAATGTGCGTTCACCTCGATGTCGCCAAACACGGATGCGACCATCATGATGCTGTAAACAGAACTTGGATTCATCCGAAAAAAATGACGTTTTGCCATTCGTGCACCCACGTACGTCGTTGAGTACACCATCGCAGGCGCTCCTGTTGTGATGCAGCGACAAAGGGTAACCGCAGCCATGGTCTCCGAGCTGATAGTCCCTGCTGCTGCAAACGTTGTCGAACTGTTCGTGCAGATGGTTGTTGTTTTGGAAACGTCCCCATCTGTTGACGCAGGGATGGAGACGTGGCTGCACGATCCGCTACAGCCATGCGGATAAGATGCCTGTCATCTCGACTGCTAGCGATACGAGGCCGTTGGGATCCAGCACGGCGTTCCGTATTACGCTCCTGAACCCACAGATTCCACATTCTGCTAACAGTCATTGGATGTCGACCAGCGCGAGGTGCAACGTCGCGATACGATAAACCGCAATCGCGATAGGCTTCAATCCGACATTTATCAAAGTCTGAAACGTGATGGTACGCATTTCTCCTCCTTACACGAGGCATCACAACAACGTTTCACCAGGCAACGCCGGTCAATTGCTGTTTGTGGATGAGAAATCGGTTGGAAACTTTCCTCATGTCAGCACGTTGTAGGTGTCGCTACCGGCGCCAACCTTGTGTGAAGCTCTGAAAAGCTAATCATTTGCATAACACAGCATCTTCTTCCTGTCGGTTAAATTTCGCGTCTGTAGCACGTCATCTTCGTGGTGTAGCAATGTTAATGGCTAGTAGTGTATATGACTGAATTGCTAAGACGGAATTTGACTTCTGTCACATGAACCTTAAACCCTCACAGACTGAGAAGACATGGTGTGATTCACTACAGTTGATCGTTTGGAGATCAAAACCGGAGAACTGTTATTCAGAGATGAACTTACTGTTTGCTAATCGGAGTGTGAGCAGTCAGCACTTACCGTTGCGGGCCTCTTCTCCTTCCGGAGCTTGGCTCGTCAGGGCTTGTAGTTCCTTTTCGAGGTCGACATGTGACGACTCGACGTCCCATGATAGGAATCCTGGAATGAGAGAGCAACAATGTTAAAACTCAGAAGAGTTATTTTCACTCAATGTTACTAGTCTACAGTTTTAATACAGACACAACACATTGAAAATGATTTAAATCGCAGTTTGTTTAAGGTGTGTAAATTTTCCTACAGCGGCTCAAAAATGGTCCAAATGACTCTGAGCACTATGGGACTTAACTGCTGAGGTCATCAGTCCCCTAGAACTTAGAACTACTTAAACCTAACTAACCGAAGGACATCACACTCATCCATGCCCGAGGCAGGATTCGAACCTGCGACCGTAGCGGTCGCGCGGTTCCAGACTGTAGCGTACAGCGGCTCTATTAACCGCATTGACACATACACATTGTCTAATACTACTGTATCTGTTGTAATAACAGAAAGAAGGAAAATTCCAGTTTAACGTCAATGACGAGGACATTGAAGACAGCACTAGCTTGGGTCTTGAAAGAGTGGGAAGGACATAGTCCGTGTCCTTTCAAAGCGACTGTACTGGTATTCGCCTGAAGTGATGTGGGGAAACCGCGAAAATCCTAAGTCTAGGCGCGAGTCGAAAGTACCATTTTGACAATCCCTTTACACACAGGGCTACTCTTCTCCCATCGATTGTCTGCACCCGCTCTGTAGCTACAAAACTTATTACCACTGTGTATTTTGAATTCTTCAAAGAAATTGACAAACGTCGCTTAGGGGCAACAATAGCGGTCCTAATTCGAAACTTGTTGAAGTAAATTGATGGTTGAGTGTTAAGTAACCTTGCACATTTTCCTATCTCCTCTTTCACGATACTTATGATACGCTTAAGAGGCTCCACACAGGTTGAAATGTTAAAGTTTTCAATCATTTTTCATCGCTCTTAATCTGAGCAATTTGCCCTGTGCAGTGGTATATAATACATATTTATTATTGTCTTGTTTCTGGTTTATTCATTCATTTACACAAAAGAACTTGCCGGCGTGACCATGTACACTTGACAGTTCTCAGACCGAAATTTGATTTTCTGAATCACCTGCCTACGTGGGAAATTATTTAGGAAATGGTGCTGTGTCTAGACAAGACAGTCTAGACACAAGGGAGGTAGCCGAAAGGGCACGCGTCAACTCAAGCCGTCTTGCGTTAAGTCTGGAACAGGATACGTTATGAATGCTATAAAGAAAAGAACGGAGCTTCTCGTATACTTAACTTTTATTCACTTCTGCGGTACATCGCACTTGATAATACAAGTGAGACTCTCTCCAGATATGGTTAATGGCGCCTTCCTAGGTCGTAGCCATGGACTTAGCTGAAGGCTATTCTAACGGTCTCTCGGCAAATGAGAGAAAGGCTTCGTACGTGTAGTCGCTAGCAATGTCGTCCGTACAACTGGGGCGAGTGCTAGTCAGTCTCTCGAGACCTGCCTTGTGGTGGCGCTCGGTCTGCGATCCTGACAGTGGCGACACGCGGGTCCGACATGTACTAATGGACCGCGGCCGATTTAAGCTACCACCTAGCAAGTGTGGTGTCTGGCGGTGACACCACAAATGGGAATGCAAAAGCTCTCAAAGCAGTCGAGAAAGAGAAGCCATACAGAGAAAATGTAATTATCACAAAAATCGAGTGTACAGTTCGTGTACAAAAGCAAACGACTGAAAACTACATACAGTGGAAAGACATTGGAAGATTGCAGAGGATTAAATGGTAAGAACAGCATCACGGACTCTGTTATAGATAAAATCCAAAATTGTTGACGCATGAACATTAGGAAAAATGTTAACAGAGTAGAAGATACGATAAAAGCTCTATGGGAGGTTTCGTTTCACCTTTTTTTCAACAGACGATAAACCTGTTCATGGCCTATGCCCTCCAGAATGAGAGTCATGGTGCAAATACAACAGAGCACAGCAAAATGATGAGAAATTTACTCAGACACCAGTAGTGGAGTTCTTGAAAGAAACTTTCGAAGATTTATCAGATGTAAGACTACTGAAGAAACTGTCTTGATAGCCACACTCAGAGTCCTCACAAGTCCATCAACAGCATAATCTGGGGCAGAATTCCCAACACAGTATTTGTGTCAATTAGTACAATGCCTTTTTGTACCTCCGATGCAGTGGCATCGTTCAGTGAAGGAAATGTTGCAATCTATGAAGTCATGAAAAGACTGCTACAAACTGTTGGCTGTTTCACAGAGAAACAAACGTTAAATTTAAAGAAAGATTTAGGCCGTCAGAGAGAGCTGGAGAAGACCTTGAAACAAGGGCACGACAGCGCAAATGGGCAGGAAAATGTAAATTGCAAGCTGAGATGGAAGAGGCAGCGAATAACCCATCATATGGAGGAGGAATGCATTGACAACTTCAATGACAGATTCCGATAAGTTGTATTTCTTAAGAATAGTGAACTTTTCTCAGCTCCTACCTTCTAGGATTTGTTCAGAATTACAGGGTATACTCACTGGAGTATTGTGCATATTTTAACACTGGGGTTTTCCTATTCTGAAATCTCAAAAAAGTTAGCCTTACATACATAGAAAGGTGTAGACAGTTCTCTATTTTTACGTCCACTTTTTACAAAAATAATTACTGTCTTTGAACTAATCTATACAATTAGTAATCCCTCATTCAATGCGGTTGTCAATGTGTAACCTACAAGCCATATTTTTTCCAGTTTTTATTCCCAATACTTTCTGAGAAAAGGTATCTTTTATACGAAAATTTTACATTGTTTGAGATGGGGATTTTCCATCCTGTCCGAGCCTCTAAAGTAGTTTCTCAGAACTGGAACCAATTTTGAATTTTTAAATATCTTACGAGAACATAAACGGAAATACAAGAGCGACTAACAACGAGGTTAAACGAAAAATGGATTGTTTTTTGGGCCTCTTCTTCATAACTACTATTTTTCAAAGTCAAGTGAAAATAGAGGCAAACACGTTTTGTGCTGCTGTGGAGCGGCTAAAAAGAACAAAGTAAACAGTGACGCTTTTTCTCTTAACGAGTTGCAGGGTTTCTTTTGTGATCTAGCGTAGAACAGCCGAGAGCACCCTGCACGGAGGGGGCTGCGACGCGCCGTTCTCGGGCCCGCATTGTCCGGTGCTCCTGCATCTGACACCTGACCGCCCCTGATACACAAAAACGTGCATAGTGAAAGACAATGGCGCTTCCACAAGAGGCGTTTTGTTTGCCAGCGGCTTCACAAGTTTCGGCGCTACCGGTCAGTTGACAGCACAGCGCGTATTTCATTCCACCTTCCTCGCCCTCTTTCGCTGTACTCTCAACGTATCTGAGCGCCAGTAAGGAAACGAAACTACGCGACAGATTACGGAGCGGACTGATTAAGCGTGAATCTTGTTAACACCGCAAGTAGGTTTTTTTCTCCAAATCTGTGTATGGTAAACAGGGGTCGATTTAATCTTCTTAAGGGGAGGATTACTATTTTTTGGTTCAAAAATAGATTTTTTTAAAAATTGCATTTTTGGATCCACAAAAGTGTTTAAAATCCATCCCTGAAACGGTTTTTCCGAATATGGAACGGAAGTGTTTGTTGTTCGACTGAACAAAAAAATGCACCTGCCTGAAATCGGCCTTTTTCACGCACCAGTTTTTTTTTCTTTCGGAGGACGAGTTAGCGTACCGGTGTTTACGTGGAAACACACAAAATTCAAATGAAAGTTTGAACGCGTGTGTTTGCAAGTTAGCCCCCATGCGTTTCCATTCTGGTGCGAAGACTGGAGATTGCGACTTTCCTGGCAGTGAGCAGCTTCAACGAAGGGTATTCAGCAATTCTGAAGACCATGACGACGATGGACGTCACCCTGGGACTCTATTCGACGCAGTTCGCCAAGCATTTCAACAATCACCGGATTCAAGCGGCAGAAAACCGCTTGTTACCGGCCGTACGAGCGGCTCTGGAGCAGCGCAGGATGGCCCAGATCGAGCAGAACGCCCTCTATGGCGAAGAGGAAGGACTAGTTTATGGACCCGGAATAAAAAATTGGTCAAATGGCTCTGAGCACTATGGGACTCAACATCTGCGGTCATCAGTCCCCTAGAACTTAGAACTACTTAAACCTAACTAACCTAAGGACATCACACACATCCATGCCCGAGGCAGGATTCGAACCTGCGACCGTAGCAGTCGCGCGGTTCCGGACTGAAGCGCCTAGAACCGCTCGGCCACCACGGCTGGCTCCGGAATAACGGATTGAATGTAAGTTACATAATATTGCATTTATATGTTGTCAAAACTTCAAACGCGTTTTTCTCGAAATGACTTTTTTTTTTTTTTTAATCGCGCGGCATGGTAACTTCAAATCTACTGAACCGATTGGCATGATTATTTGTTATCGACGAAGCTAACTAAATTGTCTAGGAGTTGTACCACTTTTATTCCGATCCATCAATTGTAAATATTTTTACTTGGCCGACGAAGTCGAAAAATCGATGAAAAAACCCTATTTTTTTTAAATGGCCGCCAGTTTGTTTCCTATGGTCCAAATAACTTAAGCGAGGTACAACTCCTAAAGAATCTTATATAGATCGCTAACGTCAACTCAATTTTAATTTCAGACGAGCCGGCTGACGTGTGGCAGTCCGCAGCTCGTGGTCGTGCGGTAGCGTTCTCGCTTCCCACGCCCGGGTTCCCGGGTTCGATTCCCGGCGGGGTCAGGGATTTTCTCTGCCTCGTGATGACTGGGTGTTGTGTGCTGTCCTTAGGTTAGTTAGGTTTAAGTAGTTCTAAGTTCTAGGGGACTGATGACCACAGATGTTAAGTCCCATAGTGCTCAGAGCCATTTGAACCATTTTTTTGACCTGTGACATATTGCGCGTGGAGGTCTACATCGAAATTTGGTTTCGTTCCGGCTGCACATCCGCCTTTGCTCATCGACATTTCCGGTCAAAAAAAATTCCATTTTGTAGAGGAAATATCAGTAAGGCAACGGCCTTGCCGCAGTGGCTACACCGGTTCCCGTGCGATCACCGAAGTTAAGCGCTGTCGGGCGTGGCCGGCGCTTGGATGGGTCACCATCCCGCCGCCACGTGCTGTTGCCATTTTTCGGGGTGCACTCAGCCTCGTGATGCCAATTGAGGAGCTACTCGACCGATTAGTAGCGGCTTCGGTCAAAGAATACCGTCCTAACGGTCGGGAGTGCGGTGTGCTGACCACACGCCCCTCCTTATCCGCATCCTCCTCGGAAGATGACTCGGCGGCCGGACGGTCCCGGAAGGGCCACTTGTGGCCTACAGACGGAGCTTTTAAATATCAGTAAACATTTCGACCAAATGTGACATTGATATCTGTAACCCATCCCGGGGAAAAAATTCTCAAAGAACATGTTTTTTCGGGCCAAAGATAGTAAACCTCCCCTTAAAGGTTCTTCTGGTATGTTCTGCAAGTGAGGAGGAAATGCGAGGAGCGTTCAATAAGCAATACTACAAACACATTTCTCAGTCAATTTCGGTTTAAAAAGTGCGGAATTTGTTGTGCGACGTAGTGGAATATTCCCGCTTTAGCTCCTAAGGTTCATGAATTTCAGATGGGCGGCGGTGCTATCCTTAAGCTTCAAAATGCGGTCTTTAACAGAGGTGCGTCCCAAACAGAGAGCTGTCATTGAGTTTCCCTTGGTGGAAGACCAGAGCATCGCAGATTTTCATAGGGGCTTGCAGTTCGTCTACCAAGGCCTGGCAGTGAACAAAAGCACGGTGAGTCATTCGGCGACGCGTCTGTCATCATCGCACACAAGACGCACAAATCTGTCGGATCACCCACGCTCCGGCTGTGATTGGAGCGATGTTGGAACGTGCGGGCACTCTCATTCGAGGTGACCGATGGATCACAATCAAACACCTCGTTGCACAACTGGCAGTCTCTGTTGGTAGTGCTGACACTCTCGTCCACGAGTTGGGGTACTCAAAGGAGTGTGGCCGCCAGGTTCCTCGTCGCCTATGCAAGACCATAAAGAGCATCGAGGGATCGTCTGTGTGGAATTGCCAATGAAGGATGCACTCCGTGGGTAGCATTACGTGGGTGGTATTGATCCAACAACACATTGCCTCCGACGTCGACCAGTTCAGTGGTACCATGCGGCCTTACAGGTCCTCCTAGGTAAGGTGGCGTAAGGCAGTCGCATTGAATGGAGATTATGTTGAAAAATGGGGGTTTGAAGCCAAAAGGATGGCGAATAGTGTAGTGTAATGGAAACCTGAATAAAACCAGCCTGCTTTCAGAATAAAATGTGTTACTTATTGATCGCCCCTCGTATTGTGAATGAATAGCTAATGAGATATTGCATTTCTTAATATATATATATTTCCTGCTACGAGCTTCTAGAACCTGTAGGAATCCATCTCTGAAAATGTACAATTTCCGTTCTATAAGTACTTCACATCACGTGGTTAACTCATCTACTTCTGCTGAGGGAAAGAGCAACGTTTTAGATTTCTTCGTTATCATATGCACCAAGGCAGTCAAGATGAAAGTTACCAGGTCAGACGACCACTAAACGCCACATAGTGTTTTTACAGACAGCGTTTCACTGTTGCATATAAGTATCTACATCTACATCTATTCGCCAAAAGCCACCTGACGGTGCGTGGCGGAGGGTACTTTTGAGTACCTCTATCGGTTCTCCCTTTTATTCCAGTCTAGTATTGTTCGTGGAAAGAAAGATTGTCGGTATGCCTCTGTGTGAGCTCTAATCTCTCTGATTTTATCCTCATGGTCTCTTCGCGAGATATACGTAGGAGGGAGCAATATACTGCTTGACTCTTAGGTGAACGTATGTTCTCGAAACTTCAACAAAAGCCCGTACCGAGCTACTGAGCGTCTCTCCTGCAGAGTCTTCCACTGGAGTTTATCTATCATCTCCGTAACGCTTTCGCGATTACTAAATGATCCTGTAACGAAGCGCGCTGCTCTCCGTTGGATCTTCTCTATCTCTTCTATTAACCCCATCTGGTACGGATCGCACACCGGTGAGCAGTACTCAAGCAGTGGGTGAACAAGTGTACTGTAACCTACTTCCTATGTTTTCGGATTGCATTTCCTTAGAATTCTTCCAATGAATCTCAGTCTGGCATCTGCTTTGCCGACGATTAATTTTATATGGTCATTCCGTTTTAAATCACTTCTGATGCCTACTCCCAGATAATTTATGGAATTAACTGCTTCCAGTTGCTGACCTGGTATATTGTAGCTAATGATAAAGGATCTTTCTTCCTATGTATTCGCAGCACATTACACTAGTCTACATTGAGACTCAATTTCCATTCCCTGCACGATGCGTTAATTCGTTGCAGATCCTCCTGCATTTCAGTACAATTTTCCATTGTACAACCTCTGGATATACTACAGCATCATCCACAAAAAGCTTCAGTGAACTTCCGATGTTATCCAGAAGGTCATTTATATATATTATGAATAGCAACGGTCGTATGACACTCCCCTGCGGCACACGTGAAATCACTCTTACTGCGGAAGACTTCTCTCCATTGAGAATGACATGCTGCGTTCTGTTATCTAGGAACTCTTCAATCCAATCACAAAATTGGTCTGATAGTCCATAAGCTCTTACTTTGTTCATTAAACGACTGTGGGGAACTGTATCAAACGCCTTGCGGAAGTCAAGAAACACGGCGTGTACCTGTGAACCCGCGTCTATGGGCCTCTGAGTCTCGTGGACGAATAGCGTAAGCTGGGTTTCACACGATCGTCTTTTTCGAAACCCGTGCTGATCCCTACAGAGTAGATTTCTAGTTTCCAGAAAAGTCATTATACTCTAACATAATACGTGTTCCAAAATTCTACAACTGATCGACGTTAGAGATATAGGTCTATAGTCCTGCACATCTGTTCAACTTCTTTTCTTGAAAACGGGGATGACCTGTGCCCTTTTCCAATCTTTTGGAACGCTACGCTCTTCTAGAGACCCACGGTTCACCGCTGCAAGAAGAGGGCAACTTCCTTCGCGTACTCTGTGTAAAATCGAACTGGTATCCCATCAGCTCCAGCGGCCTTTCCTGTGTTATGTTCAAAAATAGGGGTTTGAAGCCAAAAGAATGGCGAATAATGTTGTGTATTGGAAACCTGAATAAAACCAGCCTGCTTTCAGAGTAAAATGTGTTGTGTTACTTATTGATCGCCCCTACGTATTGTGAATGAATAGCTAATGAGATAGTACATTTCTCAAAATGTATATAGGGTATTCGGAAATACCTGCTACTAGCTTCTAGAACCTGTAGAGGGCACTGGGTACACAATATTTTGAATAGGAATCTATTCTAAAAATGTACAATTTCCGTTCTACAAGCATTTCACATCACGTGGTTAACTCATCTACGTCTGCTGAGGGAAAGAGCAACGCTTTGGATTTATCCGTTATGATATGCACCAGGGAAATCAAGATGAAAGTTACCAGGTCAGACGACCGCTAAAAGCCAGATAGTGTTCTGCACAAACCGAGACGGTCTAGCTGCCACAGTCGCCGGATTTAAGTCCATTCGACTTTTTCATGTGGGGTCGGATGAAGATTTTAATTTATGTGGTTCCTGTAGAGACAGCGGAAGATATGCTGGCACGAATTCTGGTTGCTGTACAATAGAGGGAAGGATAGAGCCTTGGAACCTTATTGGTAGGTTGAGTGAGTGTATCGACATTGTAATTTTATTATGTCTTTCATCTGCTGACAGAGCCTGTTTCAGCTATCAGATTTTTGTGCTTTATACAATAGTTTAAAATGGGAGGTACGTTGCCTCTTAGCTGCTCTCATATAATTAACATAAACGCCTTTTGCAGTACTATTATGAACTACTGTAACGGTCTCTGCTAAATTTGCACATTCTTTTTATTTTCTAGACGTACCTGATGATCATTGCATAGATCGAAACCGGTAATAAAATAAATAAACAAATTTTGCCACCAAAGACAGTTTACTGTTCAACATGTACTACTTTATTAGATCCTGAAAATTGTCCATAAGAGGTCTGCAGAACCCTATCCGTTCTGTTCGACCAAATGTGGTGTTGGTTGTCATCGGGTACATCAACAATCTATCCAGAAACAGTAGGTTCGTCACTAATATCGGTCGTTTTGGATTATTTTGAAATGTTAGCTCACCCCATATTATTTGTTAGAGATATCTTCTCTCAACAATATATTATTCCAAACAGGAATTCAAACGTGCAAATAGTTTGGCTGAAATAATTCCAGCTGTTCCAAATTCATGCTTATTTCTATTCCACAACATCCACATAAGGAGTACTACGTGCGTCTCACAATGACAGCACTTTTTCCCCAGACATGAAGTCATACGTAGTCCATATTTGATGGAAACAGCTCCAGGCTTTTCTTGAATTACGTTATTTTCCTGCGTGAGACGATTTCTCATTTCAAACAAACACTGTTTCAATGATGATTAGCTAACCTGAACATTGTCAAGCAACAATAATAAACACTATGGGCAGCTTAAAAGAGAGACGCTTGCTCCTGCCGTTCCAGAATTATGCTAGAACTTGTACCCTACATTCAGAATGTCAAGGAAATCAAGTTTCGCTTCTAAGAGACTCAAAGCCGGCCGCGGTGGTCTCGCGGTTCTAGGCGCGCAGTCCGGAACCGTGCGACTGCTACGGTCGCAGGTTCGAATCCTGCCTCGGGCATGGATGTGTGTGATGTCCTTAGGTTAGTTAGGTTTAAGTAGTTCTAAGTTCTAGGGGACTAATGACCACAGCAGTTGAGTCCCATAGTGCTCAGAGCCATTTGAACCAGACTCAATATTTGTTGATGTATACGATGATCTGATTGCAGCAAAAAAAAAAAGGTTCAAATGGCTCTGAGCACTATGGGACTTAACATCTATGGTCATCAGTCCCCTAGAACTTAGAACTACTTAAACCTAACTAACCTAAGGACATCACACAACACCCAGCCATCACGAGGCAGAGAAAATCCCTGACCCCGCCGGGAATCGAACCCGGGAACCCGGGCGTGGGAAGCGAGAATTCTACCGCCTGATTGCAGCAGATCTACACGAGATGTGGACTAGGTTTATTGTGTAAAGCACTGATAGTTAATGTTGAAACTTCGGAGTCGTAGCTCTCCACAGAGGCACGAATTCATAGAGTCTAAGATTTCTTACAGACGCCGACTTGCGACAAAGGAACGAAGTGCCGTACGCGATCTTTAGCGAAACCTGACAAAATTTCGAAAGTCGTACAACGGGACATCTTCCCCACGTTTTTTGCCAAAATGGACGCCAGACTGCCTCGGAGTGGCCGTTACCTCGCCGGGCTGTTGTCTGAAAAAATTTCGAGTGATCGGACGCCGAAGAAAGCAGCGACGGACCAATGCTTTCTGCAGCGTTACAGTTGTCGCTCAAGCTGTCAACATTACTGGGTCGTGTACAAGAAAACACAGGATAGTGCAGATAGCATGAGCGCATGTTCTTGTGTTGCATTATGTGTAGATCGAAACCGCAAAAAGGGGTTGACATGAAATAAATCAGCTGTTATTAATGAATGTATATGTTTGAATAAATGTTTTGCATGTTGCAGCTCTTCTTATTTTCCGTGCCTGATAAGAGAAATGGAAGAGAAATGCCGCCTTAAATGCGAGACATGGTCAATATATTTGCACAAGCTTTCTGCTGTTTCTTCTGATAAATGAATTGCGCTTGTAACAGATAGAAACAGAAATACCAATCTGTTTAACACGTCTACAACAAGGGAAGCATGAATATAACATCAAAAATCAGTAACACGTTGAATAGTGTGACCTAATACAGTAATTTCAGTCTGAAATTAACGAAAAACAGAAAGACAGAAAAACATATTGTTTGCAGATGACAATCTGTAGAATGCATAGTAGACAAAGATACCTAAATAAACAATTTATAGCCTCATGTGAGGTATGTTAACAACTGTGTAACTACTTATCTCGAAATTTGAATCCTACGCCAAATTTTCAGCGCAGCATATAACGCCTTAACTCTGTGACGTTTCCCTTATCTCTGTAAGTAAGCTGACGTAAAATTTAATACCTAATATTCGTTCCTTTATATATGTAAATATATTTGAACCGAAATTCATTTTAGCTCCACGTCATGTTATCATGTCATAATAATTTACAGAAAGAATAATAAATAAAATCCAATGAAAATAGCACAGAAAGTGCTGAAACATATTTGGATAAAACAAGAATAAACTGTCGATGTTTTGCGAGATTTCTCTCCAAAATGTCCCGATCGAATCTTCGTACCGGGTAGGGGTCAAACGAGGACCTTCATATTCTGCGGGAAATGTCGTTGCCAGTTGAGCTATCCGTTCACGTATCGCGACTCACATGTGCTTTTCAAATTGTCAGTGTCACTGTTACACGAAATCCAGAGCTTTAGTAGAATGTGTGCGTCAGCAGTGTTTTGGCACTGACTGTCGGATTTTGTTTCTGAAGTACTGAAAACGAAGAGGAAGTGCAATGATTAATGATGTTTTTTATGGTAACTACATGGTGGTGTGTTCCACACATTTCCAGTTTCCTCATGTTGTCACTTTGGTATACAAAAAGATACAGGTCCTCTGATTTGCACACAAGAATGCGATCTGAAACATCTCTGTTTATTTTTTATCTTGAAATTCAACAGAAGTAAGTAAATTTCTTCTCACAAGAAGCGTTCATTTTACAGAAGCCAGTCTGAATACATTGTCATCCAGGTGAAAACGTCAGTATACCAGGAGGAGACAGAATTTTTCAATTTGAAGCAGGAAACTTCAACTGGACATAGGTGCTACTGCAAATGCTTCCGGAGTTCAACATTTGTAAATACCCACTATATTTTGGTTACGTTTTGTTATTTATTTTTATTTCTCCTTATTTTTCTCCTGCTCAGTCTTACGATTGGCGGGCAGCATGACAGTTTAATCGCGATAGTCCCTCGACTAGTCATTTTATTTGCTAATATCTACGGCGTCTTCTGACTTCGTCTAAGTATTTTCCTGATCTTCTTCGCAGAGCAGTGCACAAAGATAGATAAGGGGATAAACGTCCGATCCTTATAGTGGTTCTCCTTCCAATTATTGTTATTAAAGTTTTTCCTCTCCTTTGTATCTCTGTATCTTTTTATTCGCCCAGCTGCTCGTCTATGGCTCGTACAGCATTACGAGACAGCACCACAACTCGAATCACTGTAGTCGCTTCCTATTCTTCTTCACCAACGGGTAGGTTTGTGATCCACATGTTGTGAAGTTCCAAATAAAAATATTCATGAACTGTTTCTCCCCACGTACTGCTATATTAATAGACGTCAGCAGATTACGGAAATAGAACTTCCCAAATGACTGAACTCTTTTACTTATGCTTGTTCTTTTGCTTTTCAATCAGGTGTGATTAAGAATTCGAGACAGTTCACGATATATTTACATATTCTTGATGTAATATCTGATATAGGTTTTTTAAATTGTGTAGAAGAATGGAATAAGTTTATTAAGTTAATGTAACCTTAATTTTCAGGTATCGGCTTGAAACATAAAAACAATACATAGTTTTCAGCAATGGAAGCGAAAAAGTAGAGTGGAAAGAATGTGGTAAAAGTTCGTTTTGGCTGTTAGTTTTCTATTAGCTTACACGGTAATAGTTAACGCAGCAGGCAGTAGGCACCATAAATGCATCTTAGTTCACTGTTACAGCGACAGACCTAGGAAGCCCAGACATTCTGAATTTACCAATGAAAATGAATGGTGAGGAAGCGCTGTTGTGATAACACATCTAGGTACTGCGAAATTTCACGTTCTGGTGGCGCCACTCGGTAGCATTTCAGCACAGAATTATGCGCGCCTGCGTCCTGAATATTTATGAGAAGCTCTTCGTTAATATTAAACTCGTTGTTTCCTCTTTTTATCGTTTTAGTATGAGCTTTTTATTTCCCCTGTCCGTCTGCAGTGCCCGCGGTATATTTCTTTATTCATTGTGCAGAACTACGCTGAGTCCTCGATTTCCGAGATTTTATGTTTATTTATTTTCGTGGCTGAAATATTGTGAACATGAAGTTTGGAAAAGTTTCCTTTCCTAGATTACATTTACAAGGAAACGACGCCATTGCTATCGAGAATTTTCCTGTTTGTCCGTATCTGTGCGGAAGTTTGAGGTGTTTTGTTTTTAATGTCATATTGAAGACGGGACGAGAGATACTCTAAAAGACAGGAGAGTGAAGTAGAAAGATAATTCAAACCAGAAAAATCTGTGAGGCAAATTGCTCAGAGACTTAATTGGGCCCAGAATGAAATTCTTCGCTCTGCACCGTTGTGTGTGATTCCTGGAAGATTAAAACTGTGTGCCGGCCCGAGACTCGAACTCGGGACCTTTGTCGTTCGCGGGCAAGTGCTCTAACAAGAGATGACGTACTGGCAGAAGTAAAGCTGTGAGGACGGGTCGCAAGTCGTACTTGGGTAGCTCAGTCGGTGAAACAGTCGCCCGTGAAAGGCAAGGTCCTGAGTTCGAGTCTCGGACCAGCACACAGTTTTATTCTGCGAGGAAGTTTCAGACTTAATTTGTACGATAATTCCCCATAATACAGTCCTCATGAGTGTTTAAGACAGAAGTCAGGCAAAGATGTAGAGACCAACAAACTGAGAAAAGGATGCTGTCGTCAGTTCCTGTTGCAATTATGGTATCGCGTATCATTTTTCTCCAGTTACAAGGACGCCTGCGAGAAACTAGTACGTTCACCATTAGGACGATTGACTGCGGTGCTCTACGGTCACAGCGCGCTCTAAACTTTGAAAAGGACGTCTTTCGTAACGTAGAAGAGAACCGGACGACGAATACTCTAAAACACTGCCCATGCTATAGACTCCTTTAAAGTAAACAGGCCAGAACTCCATGTCTCAGACGTATGTGTATCCTGAAGTGGGAGATTTCAAAGTGCTCCGCTCTTCAAACTTACTCTACATCAAACGGTACAGTTTCGGACTTGGGTTGCTCACCAACACTTTTGTATTCTAAGTCTCATCTGTAACAGGAGTTGTGAAACACCCTACACACCAATATCTGTACTGAGAAGCCAACAGTCCGCTCTGGCACGCTACCGCACTTCAAATTGCACTCCAAATCAATCGATCTTAATACTACGAGAAATGATAGGGAATATTTGGAACAGTGGGAGAAATGTAGTCATCAATGTCTGTAGCTGTTTGGTAGCTCTTCGACGTAGAGTCTATAGGATCTGATCATCAATGCGTGGTTTCAGCTGGATACAGAGTATCTGAAGAACGTTTTAGAAACTCTTCCTCGGCGAATCCAGGCCATTATCATGACCACCGTATGGATTGTGGCGGAGGGTTCAACGTATGCGAGAACTGTACTGATTACGGCTATAGGTGGTGTTGCAGAGCATTAGCACGATGCGTCTTGGGAGTGACTAATATAACGACGGTTGCTGATGTTCTCTGGTGTAGGATGGTTGATAGTGGGACGTCACAGGCAACTCGTCGTCAGAAGAAACCTTCATTCATGTCCCAACACTATTTAGAGGTGGCTCGAGCCTACTTTAGGTACACGGTGGGGCGTTGGGCGTTTTGCTCTTGGTCGTCTGTGCACGAAGTTTAGTGGTGATGCAGCTCAGCTGTTGCTATATCAGCACAGCGGCGCAGGACCTTACGACGTAGGTGTACTCAGGCTGCCCTTGGTGCTCTATCAGCTATGGCGAGAGGTTGCACGACCAGGCTTGGCTGTCGCTGAACAAGGCTGGCTGCCAGCATGTGGTGTTGTCGGGCACCCAGTGACCGTGAGGGCCTCAGTTCGATCCTAGGCCCATCAGTGCTATGGCTCTACCTCATGGGAGGTGGTACCGTCAACATGACGGTGGAGCATTACAATCTCATGGCACAAGAGCCAACATTACAGTGGACGTCGACGCGATGACTAGCCAATTCGATCACCAGCCTGGCCGAATAGTCAGTATTTATACACGACAAAGCAGGATTTTTGTGGTTGCTGCCGCAAATGTCACATACACTTCATACTGAAGTGTCCCTGGTTTCAGAAACTAGATGCTCACTGACCAACACATGAGCTGCAGTGCCTAAGGGGGTACCGTGGCGTAATCGATCGAAAAACTACTCCGATGGGTTGCAGTGTTTAGAAGTACTGGATCTGTGATGAAAAAGAAACCACCTGGTCTTCCCCGTTCAGTTCGTACTCCGGAAGGTGTAGACCGAGTGAGAACGGCAGTTGTTGTTAGTCCGAAACGATAGGCTAGACGACAGGCTGTAGCGCTGGGTATGTCACGTCGTTCGCTTCACCGCGCCTCACATGATGATCTTAAGTTTCACCCGTACAAGATAATGATCGTCCAGCAGCTTAGTGAAGGGGATTTTGTGCAGCGCAGAAAGGTTTGCCGTGTAATGGACGAAATTTTACGGAAGATGCAGATGCTACAGTCTTCATGAGTGATGAAGCACATTTTCATGTAGATGGTTACGTCAGTGTTCAAAATTGCCGGTATTGGGCGAGTGGAGAACCCACATGAATTACACCAAAGACCTCTACACAGTTTAAAAGTAACAGTGTGGTGCTGCATTTCAAGGATGGGGATTGTTGGACCCTATCCCTTTGAAGAGGAAGGAACTGCAGTTACTGTGACATCAGTCTTCGTCCAGAACTTGAAAGGCGTCAAGTGAACACGAGAGAAATATGATTTCAGCAGGACGGTGCCACAGCTCACACGGCGAGAGCATCCATGGAAGTGGTTCGACAAATGTTACCAGGACATGTTATTTCGAGGTATAGTGAGGTTTACTGCCCCCCTCGCTCACTCGATTTGTCTATAGGCGACTTCTTTTTCGGGGGATATTTCAAATCAGAAGTCTACATGAACAAGCCTCGCACAATCGATGACCTGAAGAATACCGCCGGCCGCTGGTGGCCGAGCGGTTCTAGGCGCTTCAGTCTGGAACCGCGCGACCGCTACGGTCGCAGGTTCGAATCCTGCCTCGGGCATGGATGTGTGTGATGTCCTTAGGTCAGTTAGGTTTAAGTAGTTCTAAGTTCTGGTGGACTGATGACCTGAGATGTTAAGTCCCATAGTGCTCAGAGCCATTTGAACCATTTGAAGAATTCCATTCGTCAGGAAATTGAAGCCGTGCCGAATGAAATGTTAGAGAGAGCTATGTGTAACTTTCGGGAGAGGATCCAAATTTGTATCCAGCAAGAAGGACGTCATCTCCAAAAAATTATTTTTCGAACCTAATTAAAGTATGTATACTTCAAAACTGCATTAAAAATCTATCACTTATTGCTTGTTTTTATTATTTTTATCAAACCGTGCCCCAGTCATTCAATAGCGAAAAACATGCGTTTTCTCTGCTCCACCCTGTATAATGACTCAGCCAGTTGCCTTCTCCATTCCGAGCTTGTGCTTGGTCTCTAATGACCTCATCATCAACTGGACGTTAACCCCTAACCTGTCTTCCTTTCTTGAACATTCTGCGCTCTGTGTTGATGGCCAGTTCCCGGTCTGCCGACATCGCGTGAGGTGTTTCTCTCTCTCTTTCTCTATCCGTAGGTGTGTGTGTGTGTGTGTGTGTGTGTGTGTGTGTGAGAGAGAGAGAGAGAGAGAGAGAGAGAGAGAGAGAGAGAGGGAGGGAGGGAGGGAGAGAGAGAGAGAGAGAGAGAGAGAGAGAGTCGCAGCAGTTACGCTTAAATCAGTTGGTTACGAGTGTTTCTGGATCAGTATAGAGGCCTACACACATTGTTCAAGTAGCGCATCTTTCCTAGAAGCTGTTACTTGGCACGTGGCGAGTACAGCGGGGCAGTAACGCTCCCGTGCTCACTCACTCTCTCTCTCTCTCACTCTCTCTCTCTCTCTCACACACACACACACACACACACACACACATTTGCAGCTAAGCACGTAACGGGTGGACGCGGCGCCCGCCCGGTGGCCGGTAATTGGCTCTCTTAATTGGCCAGGCGTGGGCGGCTGCCATCGCGTCGCCTTCCGTCCAATCTACTGCCGTGGCGCGCGGTCACATTTATAACATCGCTACCGCCATACTGTTGCTCCTCGCTGCCCAACGCGTGTCCTATCGCTCCACTGTCCTCCTGTAGTGACTCCATTTACATGCTACATCTCCGTATTTAACGAGAAGTAAACACTAAATTTTTACAAATAAAACTTACTGAATCTTCCTGTTAAGAAAAAAAAATAAATATTCTTATACCCTTCCGGTTTTTATCAACAGTGTATCGGCTTCAATATATACCAGGCTCGCATCAGAGAGGTACGAGTTCACATTTCCGTCGGATCATCAGAGCCGACCGGAGTGGCCGAGCGGTTCTTGGCGCTACAGTCTGGAACCGCGCGACCGCTAAAGGTCGCAGGTTCGAATCCTGCCTCGGGCATGGATGTGTGTGATGTCCTTAGGTTAGTTAGGTTTAAGTAGTTCTAAGTTCTAGGGGACTGATGATCTCAGATGTTAAGTCGCATAGTGCTCGGAGCCATTTGAACCATTTGATCATCAGAAGATCAAGACATACGGTGTCTCACGAATGGTTCCTTTAACAACTAGTCTTGTACTCTCACTTTTCTCTTCGCCACGATTTTGATACTGCGTTAAACTCATCTCTTATTTTCGTCCTTTGAAGCCAGGAAAAAAATTGTCAGTCACAAACTGTGTCCGATGGTCAGACACACTCCGATAAGCTCATCATACGAAAACAGTGATACGAGAGGGCGATACTAACGGAAGAGAGCTCGTTGCCGAAGGCGGCCATTTGCTGTACACTTGACAAAACGTCATTGTAGACATGCTAATATCGTGTCGGACTACCTCCTGCCTGGCATGGTGCTGCAGCTCGACCTGCCATGGACTCAACAAGTCGATGGAATTCCCTTACAGAAATAAAGGGCCATGCTGCCTCCATAGCCGTCCATAATTGCGAAGATCTTCCCAGTGCAGGATTTTGTACACGAATATACCTCTCTATTAGGTCCCATAAATGTTCTATGGGATTCATGTCGGACGACCTGGGTGGCCATATCATTCGCTGGAACTGTCCCGAATGTTCTTCAAACCTACCGCGAGCAATTCTGAACCAGTGAAAATACATCGTTGTTTGGAAACATGAAGTCCTTGAATGGCTGCAGATGGTCTCCAAGTAGCGGAACACAACCATTTCCAGTCAATGATCGGTTCTATTTGACCGGAAGACCCAGTCCATTACATGTGAACACCGATCACACCATTATGGAGCCAACACCAGCTTCCACGGAACCATGTTGACAACCTGGGTCCATGGCTTCGTGGGTTCTCCGCCACACTCGAACACTACCATCAGTCCTAACCAACTGAAATCGGGACCCGTGTAACCACACCACGGTTTTCCAGTCGTCTAGGGTCTAACCAATGTGGTGGCGATGCCAGGAGAGGCGCTGTAGGCGATGCTGTTCTGTTAGCAAAGGCACTCTTGTCATATGCTGCCACAGCCCATTAAAGCCATATTTCACCACACTGTCCTAACGGATACGTTCGTCGTTAGTCCCACATTGATTTCTGCTTTTACTTCACGCAGTACTGCTTGTCTGTTAGCACTGACAACTCTACGCAAACGCCGCTGCTCTCGATCGTTAAGTGAAAATCATCGGCCAATGCGTTGTTCGTGGTGAGAGGTAATGCCTGAAATTTTGTATTCGAGGCACATTCGTAACACTGGATATCGGAATATTGAATTCCCCAATGATTTCTGAAATGGAATGTCACATGCGTCTAGCTCCAATTACCATTCCGCGCACGCAGTATGTTTATTTCCGCCGTGTGGTCATCATCACGTCGGAAACCTTTTCACGCGAATCACCTGAGTACAAATGACAGCTCCTTTTTTTCCTTTATTGTATTTCGATTCCCCCCGAAGGGGGCGGGCTGGCAGCAGCTTATTACGCTGCTCTGCAGCCTACAGACTTTGTTAAAACGTACGGAGAAGTTAAAACACAATAAAAGCAGGCGATAAAATGGGGACTTAAATTGTAAAACGGCGGAAAATTGTGGGAAGTTGAAACATAAAGCAAAGGGTTGGCAAAGCGAATAAAATACACAGGATGCTGACAGGTAACATAGTAGACAGACAATTAAAAAACATGGCGACAGTCTGGTTTCTGTTCGCAAGAGATATAAAATCACACCCAGCGACAGTATGATGGCTGTTCGCAACACTTCGGAAAAGAGACACAACACTGTAAACACTGCACTAAAATGTCGACACAAAGAGGACGCACCATAGCCATGAGCAGAAGGGGGGGGGGGGTGGACCTGAACAGATGAGGGGGAAAACAAGGAGCGAGGAGAGGAAAAACGAAAGGGGGGGAGAACCAAAGGAGGGAGAGGACTCATAAGGGGGGGGGGGGCAGGGCAGACGCGAGAGAGAATGGGAAAAGGCAAAGGAGGGAAATGCAAAAGGACTCGGGGGAGAGAAAGGGGGCAGAGAGAGGGTAGGTGGGGAATAAAGAGGATGGAAGGGGGGGAGAGGGAGCCCAAGAAAAGGATGGAGGAAAGGAGGGGGGGGTGAGGATCAGAGTTGATAGGAGGGATAAATGGAGGGAGAGAGGGGATCATCCAGGAGGGGGAGTTGATGGAAGCCACCTTGGTATAGGAGATGAAGGGTGTAGAGATGGAGAGTGGGGGGACACAACAGTGAAGACGTGGCAGGGGGCGGTGATGGGAGAGGAGAGGAGAGGAGCAACCAGGGGGTGAGGGGGTTCAAGGCGGCTGGAGGTGTAGAGTATGAGGATATGTTCGAGGAATAGGAGCAGATGGGGGAAAGGAACGAGGTCATAGAGGATCCGCGTGGGGTATGGGAGGCGTATACGGAAGGCGAGGCGGAGCTCATGACACTCAAGGATCTGGAGGGACTTACACCTGTTGGAGCCATTGTTTGGCAGCGGGCACAAGGGAGTCATCATCTTCAAACCTTGTTCCACGGAAAAAGTCTTTCAGTTTCCCAAAGAGATGATAGTCACATGGAGCCAGGTCAGGACTGGAAGGCGGGTGTTTCAGTATTGTCCATCCGAGTTTTGTGATCGCTTCCGTGGATTTTTGACTGACATGCAGCCGTGCATTGTCGTGCAACAGCAAAACATCCTGCTTTTGCCACTGTGGTCGAGCACGACTCAGTCGAGTTTGAAGTTTCTTCAGCGTCGTCACATATGCATCAGAATTTATGGTGGTTCCACTTGGCAAGATGTCCACAAGCAAGAGTCCTTCGGAATCGAAAAACACCGTAGCCATAACTTTTCCAGCAGAATGTGTGGATTTGAATTTTTTTTTCTTGGGTGAATTTGCATGATGTCACTCCATTGATTGCCTCTTCGTCTCTGTTGAAAAATGATGGAGCCATGTTTCATCACCTGTCACAATTCTTCCAAGAAATTCATCTCCACCATTCTCGTACTGTTCCAAAAGTTCGCTGCATACCGTGTTTCTTGTTTCTTTGTGAGGCACTGTCAACATCTTGGGAACACACCTGGCACAAACCTTTTTTAACGCCAACACTTTCAGTATTCTGCAAACACTTCATTCCTCTATACCAACGTATCGTGACAATTCGTTCACTGTGATGCGTCTGTCAGCAGTCACCAATTTGTTAACTCTCTGCACATTGTGTGGAGTGTGTGCAGTACGAGGCCTGCCGCTGCGAGGACAATCCTCAATAATGGCGTGCCCACTTTCAGCACGTAACATGCTTGCCCACCGAATAACTGAAGTGCAACCGACAGCAGCATCTCCATACACCATTTCCAACCTCTTGTGGATGTTTCTCAACGTCTCATTTTCACATCACAGGAATTCTATGACAGCACGTTGCTTCTGACGAACGTCAAGTGTAGCAGCCATCTTTAAGACATGCTGTGACGGTACCACTCACGGGAACAGGTTGAACTAAGTTTGAAAACAAGCGGGAAGGATGTATCTACACACTGTAAAACTTTCACACATGCAGAATGAAAACTGAATTTTTACAAAAATAGTGTGCATTTCTTTTGGAGTGACTCTCTTATCACAAGGAAAAGCGGGAAATTGTGGTTCAGATAATAGCGGCTGTTTTGATACTGAACTGTAAACGCGTGAACCAACCACTGAGATATATTAAAATAAGCGAGCCAATAATTTGGGCAGAAGTTCCGCTACACACAAAACCTTAAAACCTTTTACGCAGTCAGTGGACAAATCGTTATCAAGAAAAATTGCCTTTTCTGTTACGGACGGAAAGGCAGCATCGTAAAGCCGTGGCGTACCGACGCTGCTACGCCACAACCGCCTTTATAGGAAGTTTACTTTGAGCGAAGTCTTTTTGAGAGTAACTCGAAATGAATGTTTTGCGTTACCGGCGTTAGGATGAAAGCGACGTAGTCTACTGGTTTATGAAGAGGAAAGGATGTTCGCAGACGCATTGTCGGCGCGTAATGGCAGCTGACAGCGACAAATGCGGCGTGAAGTGGAGCGCGAAAGACTGGCTTCAGGTTGCAGGGAGGTGGCGCTAACAAGGGAGCCGGCTGAGAAATGGATCCGCTGATGAAGTCGCGCGGAAGACACGCAGGATTACGTTTCTTTGTGCCGCGGCTCACGACATCCCCTGAGGCGCAATTAGACTTGGGAGGCTTCCACAATGCTTTGGACGCCCCTGCAGCCGTGACGCGTTCCGCCCCGTGCGGCGCTCAGGGGAAAAACAGCCAGCTAACATCCCTTTGCGTATGGAGCAATGAACTGTAGCCATCATGCTCTCCAACAAAGCAGCAGGTACCGATTCACACTTGTGTCGCAGCGGGTTAAGCTGCTAAAGCGGGGTGCAAGTGCTACGGATGGGAAAAACTGACCGGTTGGAAACGAAACCGGTATTTTAGTTCTGAATATCCGTTATTTTTCGATATTTGTTTGGCCTCTATTATAAGAGGTATCTTTTACTAATTACGGTGTAAAAAACGAAATGTTGGTTAGCCATGGCAGCAATGCTAAAATTTTTGATTGTTAAATAGATCTTTTTTTTCGCGCTATTCGTCCACGAGACTCAAGAGGGCCACAGACACAGGTTCCCAGGTAGATGCCGTGTTCCTTGACTTCCGCAAGGCGTTCGATACAGTTCCCCACAGACGTTTAATGAACAAAGTAAGAGCATATGGAGTATCAGACCAATTGTGTGATTGGATTGAAGAGTTCCTAGATAACAGAACGCAGCATGTCATTCTCAATGGAGAGAAGTCTTCCGAAGTAAGAGTGATTTCAGGTGTGCCGCAGGGGAGTGCCGTAGGACCGTTGCTATTCAAAATATACATAAATGACCTTGTGGATGACATCGGAAGTTCACTGAGGCTTTTTGCGGATGATGCTGTGGTATATCGAGACGTTGTAACAATGGAAAATTGTACTGAAATGCAGGAGGATCTTTAGCGAATTGACGCATGGTGCAGGGAATGGCAATTGAATCTCAATGTAGACAAGTGTAATGTGCTGCGAATACATAGAAAGAAAGATCCCTTATCACTTAGCTACAATATAGCAGGTCAGCAACTGGAAGCAGTTAATTCCATAAATTATCTGGGAGTACGTATTAGGAGTGATTTAAAATGGAATGATCATATAAAGTTGATCGTCGGTAAAGCAGATGCCAGACTGAGATTCATTGGAAGAATCCTAAGGAAATGCAATCCGAAAACAAAGGAAGTAGGTCACAATACGCTTGTTCAAAAATGGTTCAAATGGCTGTGAGCACTATGCGTCTTAACTTCTGAGGTCATCAGTCGCCTAGAACCTAGAACTAATTAAACCTAACTAACCTAAGGACATCACACACATCCATGCCCGAGGCAGGATTTGAACATGCGACCGTAACGGTCGCTCGGTTCCAGACTGTAGCGCCTAGAAGAGCACGGCCACCCCGGCCGGCAATACGCTTGTTCGCCCACTGCTTGAATACTGCTCAGAGCAGTGTGGGATCCGTACCAGATAGGTTTGATAGAAGAGAGAGAGAAGATCCAACGGAGAGCAGCGCGCTTCGTTACAGGATCATTTAGTAATCGCGAAAGCGTTACGGAGCGATAGATAAACTCCAGTGGAAGACTCTGTAGGAGAGACGCTCAGTAGCTCGGTACGGGCTTTTGTTGAAGTTTTGAGAACATACCTTCACCGAGGAGTGAAGCAGTATATTGCTCCCTTCTACGTATATCTCGCGAAGAGACCATGAGGATAAAATCAGAGAGATTAGAGCCCAGACAGAGGCATACCGACAATCCTTTCCACGAACAATACGAGACTGGAATAGAAGGGAGAACCGATAGAGGTACTCAAGGTACCCTCCGCCACACACCGTCAGGTGGCTTGCGGAGTATGGATGTAGATGTAGAATATTTTTTCGTAATTTTCATTGATTTGAAATATAATAAAATATAAAATGTGAAAAGCGACCAGTGCTATTGTAACAACAACAACAACAACAACAACAACAAATACGTGACATTAGAATTGGTACAGCATTGCTGAGACAGTAATGTACGTGTTACCCTGTGAATTGGCTTGTTAGATGGTACTCGTGCACATGCGTTGAGCAAGACTTGCCCCATTTGGTCTCTACGGTAGTTTCTCACTTGCGTCATCGGACATCAGTTGTATTACAGAATGGCACCTTTCCTAGTCTGGAAGTGTTTTACAAAGTGCGGTACCAATGAAGTGAAATGCTCTATTTCCTTTAGAAGAGTAAAAACGGGAGGAGCCACAGCAGACTTATGACATCGTATGAGGAGAAAACTTAAAAGTTAACAGCTCAATCATATTTTACGATATAAATGCGAAGTGGCTGATCTGCTTACTGTGTCTACATAATATGCCTCTATCTGTTTGTAGCCACCGAAAACCGACAAATTAACACGAAAAATAGAGTTCTTTAACCTCAGTTTTCTCAATTTGGCGTGCACAAACAATGGTATGATTCTCGGTTACAATATGATTTTTGAGCAAGAATTGAAGAAATAGAATCAATAGGAGAATACTGGTGATTTTTTGTAGTAGTCAACCGCTCGTCACTTTTCGAGATATGCAGCGAACTGTGGACGGATTAAGTTTTCTTTTATTTGCCTAGTTAATTTAATATTTTGATTTCTTATGTCTTGAAACTGAGGGAGTCAAAGAGTTTTCATTCTTTTTCTATATCTGCGTTTATTACAGGAAATAATAGGATTAAAAATCCGACAATCGGTTATTTCAGAAACCTATTATTCTGAGCAGTTTTAATTCAGTTTAAACTGACGTTGAAAGAAACCAATATAATTGAAAACCGGTTATTTTAGCGATAACCACCATCCCCAGCAATACACTGCTGGCCATTAAAGTTGTAACACCATTACATCGGCTCCCAACAAGGCGTGAAATGTACCATAAACACGGATATGCAAACGGTTAGCACTTCAGGATATCCGTACGGAGTTAGTTAGGAGTAACGTTGTCTACAATCTCTTATGAGGAAATCGCATTAGAATGTTGGTCGTTTATGAAAAGATCTTGTTATGCCTACCGTGAGTAGGGAAAACTTCTCCCAGCACGTGTTGGAATTCGAAAGCAGGAGGATCGTGATCTTTCGATTTGCGCTTTACCGTACCGCTGTTGCAGCTGCTCTGCATCCCGCGAACTATATCATCATCTTCACTTCCCGCGTGTCGTACGACATTCCGAACTGGTGAGCTTTATCTGCATGCTTAACACATGTAACGCCAAAGATATGCCAATACTTTCCTCACTTCGGTGAGGTGTCATTACCTACTGCAAAGGTCTGTGTCTTCAATTAGCGGATGGATAAATGTTTTTTCTGCTATTGGAACTGCGGAGGATATTTAACGGCTCAAACAGGCACCCGTTCCCAGCTGCAGTTTGCCTATCTAACGACTTCCAGGGGCAACAAAAATTTTATTTTCACTGCTTCGAACAGTTTTTGACCGAATAAAAAAAAAATTAAAATCCTATAATGACCTACTCATTAAGAGGTACAATTTTACGTTAATCGTTTAATACAACAAGTATTAAAGACGGAAACTGTGTTTATATCTTGGGACAGTGTAACTGAAGCCGCGCAAATGACCTAGACTATATTCATCCAATATTCAAGAATGAGAGCACTTTGAGACTTCCGACAAATTTCATACATAATTTCAAACCTCTGACAAACTTTCCACCACTGTCCTCCTCCCGTCCCCCCCCCCCCCCCCGCCTCCCCTCTCCTCTCACTCTCTCTCTCTCTCTCTCTCTCTCTCTCTCTCTCTCTCTCTCTCACTCACACACACACACACACACACACACACACACAAAATAATGAAGGTAAAGAAGTTTATCGCCTACTACATTTTCGCTATTCGTACGGTATAAGTTCAGTATAAGGCATGACATTTTAATTTATTACTTCTTTTCTACTAACGCTATTCGCAATACGTTTTTCAGGCTGTATTCATGAAAAACCAGTTCTTCTTTATTTTGTTTTCAATTTGTTCATTAATCTGTGAGTGAATAATCCAAAAGTAATAAAACAAAGCAATGACATAAATTAATAGCATTTAATCAATCTGAAAACAAAACTCGATTATTCTAACGAAACAAGGAATAAAATTTTATTTGTAGTTAAATGCCTAAAAATAAGCGAAACATGAAGAACTTAATTGTAATTGCGATAAAGATAAGAAACTATAGAACTAAGATCTATAGTGGATGTAGTACCAGCAAACAGCTCGAACAATAGTCAAAGACACCGAATGCGTGTTCCGTGCTTTACCTTTGATGGTTGAGTGGCGGGGGGCATGGGAACAGCTGCAGGGGTAATCTGCTAACTTGACGAAGAAACCACGTAAAGCTTTCGTTCTGATGGCTGGACCAAGGTATGATGTGGTACCCCTCCCTTGTTTATTAATAATCACACACACGCCGAATGTGATGTGACTTGGAGCTCATTCAATTTGCTTGCGATCAAAGCCAGCGGTAAGCCAGTTATGCGCCCTCTACGCCGAACATCTGAGGGGACGCTGCTGTAGTTGGTGGTCCGCGCACGCCTCTTCTTCTCGTTGCCATGGCAACGGGCGTCTCTCGTGTGATATCGATTCACTGCGCGCCGGGAACGCTTTCCCAGTCGCAGATTCGGACTGCTGGTTTCCGTGTCGCGTTCTCGGTCTGGAGTACAAATCCTCTCCATTATTTGACAAAATACAGGGTGTCTCAAGGAGATTCGTCCGATTACACGAGACTGCATCTTCTGCACGAAATGCGATAGAGATTTGGGGTGAATTTTAACTTCCGCATCGAAACTCTTTGCGTCGGTTGTAAGTTGCTGGTTCATGTTGTTGCCGGCAGGGACCTCCACTGTGCAGTTAGCTGGCTCGATAGCTAGTCCGCTCATTACTGGATGTTCATTCAGTCGAAACGACGACAACACATCAACAAAAGGCGTTTTGTTTTCTCCGTTTCAACAGACGCAACTGAGTTACTACAGTGCGGAGTGATTTTGTCGAATGTACGCCACTGAACCTCTTACAGTTTAAAGCAATCGACGGTGGCACTTGTGTTTTTAAGACGCTGGTTGTTTATGTAAGGACAAATCCACAGGTCACCCCTGCGTCCGTAGAGCACATCCAACAGTTCTGAACGTACACCACAACAAGTGCAAGCCGAGATTTAGCTATGATTGAAGTATGTATCTGGACTGTTTTACGGCAATGTTTGTTTCAAACCATTGCAGATTCAGTTGCTGCAAATCTTTAATGGTGGTGATAAACAATAATTTGGCGAGTTTCGTGAATTCGTTCTGGCTCGCAGATTGAAGATATTAATTTCTTTCCGCGATTAATGTTCACATATGGGGTCACGTCCAGTTTAAGTGGAAAAGTGAACCGAGACAACGTATGAATATGGGGAACACGGCAGTCACAAACCCTCGTTAAGAGGAGATGGAATCTCCAATCTTCAGATGTTTTCGCTGCTGAGAATTCTTCCGGGTTCTATGGCCGTGGTCCATAGAACTCTTCTATCCCTGACGTTTCGTCCAAGGCTACGTTGGACATCTTCAAAAATGGCTCAAATGGCTCTGAGCACTATGGGACTTAACTTCTTTGGTCATCAGTCCCCTAGAATTTAGAACTACTTAAACCTAACTAACCTAAGGACAACACACACGTCCATGCCCGAAGCAGGATTCGAACCTGCGACCGTAGCGGTCGCGCGGTTCCAGTCTGTAGCGCCTAGAACCGCTCGGCCACTCCTGCCGGCTGGACATCTTCGGAGGTGCTCCTGGTTGTGCTGAGTCTCGGAAGATGTCTAAGATAGCCTTGGACGAAACGTCAGGGATAGAAGAGTTCCACGGACCACAGCCGTACAACCCGGAAGAATTCTCAGCAACTGAAACATCCGGTCGTGAAAGCCTTCATTGCATGCTCAGATGTTTTTCCGCAGTTTCCCGAGTAACGACCTACGGTCCATTCTTCCTTGCGGAACGGACGGTTATAAGACTCGTGCGCTTGGATTAGTTGGAGAACTCCTCGAAAATTTCACTGTTCAACAGGATCAAGCACCACCTGTATGTAAGCGCATTTCCTAACACTGAGCTAACTCAAAGACGGATCGGCCGCAACGCGCGTACGGACCTCGCATTGCACCATTGTCTTCCTGAGTTGCCTGCTCTCACTCTGTGTTGGGTTTGTGAAAGACTGTAAATGAGCCTCCGCTCAGTATTTCTTGATCAACAGCGACGCCGTGAAACAATAGCAATGAACGCGGTAACTCCAGACATGCTCGCCAAAAGTGTGATACGAGTTTGACTACCGTCTGAATCTTTGTCGAATGTGGGGTGGAGGGCACGTCGAACATTTCTGGAACGTAAATTAACACTTTGATCATAAACGTAATTTGTACAGAAACCAGGCGGCAGTTAAAAGAGTCGAGGGACATGAAAGGGAAGCAGTGGTTGGGAAGGGAGTGAGACAGGGTTGTTGCCTCTCCCCGATGTTATTCCATCTGTATATTGAGCAAGCAGTGAAGGAAACGAAAGAAAAATTCGGAGTAGGAATTAAAATCCATGGAGAAGAAATAAAAACTTTGAGGTTCGCCGATGACCTTGTAATTCTGTCAGAGACAGCAAAGGACTTGGAAGAGCAGTTGAACGGAATGGATAGTGTCTTGAAGGGAGGATATAAGATGAACATCAACAAAAGCAAAACGAGGATAATGGAATGTAGTCGAATTAAGTCGGGTGATGCTGAGGGAATTAGATTAGGAAATGAGACGCTTAAAGCAGTAAAGGAGTTTTGCTATTTAGGGAACAAAATAACTGATGATGGTCGAAGTAAAGAGGATATAAAATGTATACTGACAATGGCAAGGAAAGCGTATCTGAAGAAGAGAAATTTGTTAACATCGAATATAGATTTAAGTGTCAGGAAGTCATTTCTGAAAGTATTTGTATGGAGTGTAGCCATGTATGGAAGTGAAACATGGACGATAAATAGTTTGGACAAGAAGAGAATAGAAGCTTTCGAAATGTGGTGCTACAGAAGAATGCTGAAGATTAGGTGGGTAGATCACATAACTAATGAGGAGGTAGTGAATAGGATTGGGGAGAAGAGAAGTTTGTGGCACAACTTGACTAGAAGAAGGGATAGGTTGGTAGGAGATGTTCTGAGGCATCAAAGGATCACCAATCTAGTATTGGAGGGCTGCGTGGAGGGTAAAAATCGTAGAGGGAGACCAAGAGATGAATACACCAAGCAGTTTCAGAAGGATGTAGGTTGCAGTAGGTACTGGGAGATGAAGCTTGCACAGGATAGAGTAGCATGGAGAGCTGCATCAAACCAGTCTCAGGACTGAAGACCACAACAACAACAACAACATAAACGTAACTGTAAAGAGTTCTCCGGAATGATATACACGCAAGTGAAAGATATATACCATTGTTAACCAGGATGACTTTTTTTGAAAATAAAAGCTCTATAGTCCTGCGCGAAAGTTAAAATTTACCCCAGGTTTCTAACTCCATTAATATAGAAGATTTATAAAATCGAACGAGGAGTGTTGCAGCCATTCAAGTAGCGCGATAGTATTTCTGTCTGGAATACTGTGAGGAAATGTTAAACGAAATGATCATGTAGGGTTCTCCGCTGCAGACAGTTAACGAATCTATGAGCATATGGAATGAGTTCTCAAATATGTGAGTGGCTCAAAAGCTTTAAAGTATACAACCCAGTACGTTTCCTCGACGGCCACTTTTTGTAAGAGATAAGGATATAGTCGGGAATGCCCCAGGGGAGTGTGATTCTAGCGCTCTTATTCTCAATGTACATAAATGATCTGACGAACGGGATGAACAGCAGTCTGCGGGTGTTTGCTGATTAGGCTTTGTTGTACGCAAGGTGTTGTGGTTGGGTGACAATAGGAGGAAACCAGATGACTTAGACAAAATTTCTAGTTGGTGTGATGAATGGCAGCTTTCTCTAAACGAAGAAAAATGTAAGTTAATGTAGCAGATGAGTAGGAAAAACAATCCCGTAATGTTCAAATACAGTATTAGTAATGTGCAGCTTGACATAGTCACGTCGACTATATACCTAGGCGTAACGTTGCAAAGTGATTTAAAATGGAACAAGCGCTTCAGGCTGGTAGTAGGGAAGGTGAATGATCAACTTCGGTTTACTGGGAGAATCTTAGGAAAGTGTGGTTCATCTGTAGACGAGACCTCGTACAAAACACCAGCGCGACCCATTCTTGAATATTGCTCGATTGAGGGGATCTCAACCAGATCTGATTAAATGAAGACGTAGAAGCAATTCAGAGGCGGGCTGCTAGATTTGTCACTAGTAGCTTCGATGAACACACGCGTATTACGGATATGCTTCGGGAAGTCAAATGGGAATCCCTGGAGGGAAGTTCTCTTCGCGATACGCTATTGAGAAAATTTAGAGAAGTGACATTTCTAAGAGCTGATTGTAGAACGACGCTACTGCCGCAAACGTACAATCCGCCTAAGGACCACAGAAATAAAAGAAATCAGGACTTTAACGCAGACATATAGACTGTCGTTTTTCCCTCGCAGCATTTGCGAATGGAATAGGAAAGGAAAAGACAATTTGTGGTACAATGTACCCTCTGCCATGCACCGTCCGATGCACTACGTAGTATGGATGAAGATGTAGAATAGTTGTAGGCCACAGTAAATAAATGTTTTCGATTTTTTTTCTAGGATTCTGACAGCCTGTGAAATGATTACCAAAGAGGTTGCTTACAAAATACTTGAACATACTTGAACAGCTTATACTCGAGTCCTGGTTAAGAAAGTGGCAAGCTTACCAGGTCTATCGGGCGATATGAAAGCGTATCCAAAGGAAGATAACGCGAATGGTCAGAGTATTGTTTGTCAAGCGTACACTTATTACTGTAAGATAAGCTCTTTACAGTTCTCAGTGCGAAGAATGACTTGCATATTGGTGTTTTACTCCGGATCACATCTGGATAGTGCGTGTATGTTGGTCGTGCCGGTACTGGTGTAGTAGATGACTGAAATGGACAAGTACAGTTCTTGTGTACATTTTCTAACAGTGATTATTGAAGAGTTCCGATCTTTGTCGGCACTTCGCTGTGCCATGTATTGTCACATCATGTAGTCTGAGATGATGTCCGGATTATCGTCGACAGTGAGACTATAATACCTCCTAGGCAAGTTCTGGTTAGGTTTTAAACAGTCTCTACATAAGAAGCTGCTCAAGCATTTACAAAACGCACATTCCATTATAACAGTGTACTACTGAAAGAAACGAACAGAAGTTTTGAGTACCAAAGTCCTGATTTTGTCTCGAAGTCGTTAAGATGAAAGACTGGGAAACCGATACAGAGATCGCTTCAAACGTCGTCAATGCTTTCAGTCGATAGCAATTTACTGTGGTAAAGTTTCAAGTTCTTAAATAATATGAAACAGTCTGCATCACTACGATGTTCTGAAACGGATAACCGTAAAAAATTTACCCTTGGTGTGGGATTAACGATTCCTGGAAAATAAGAATAATTGGATTGTCTCTATATTCCACTTCAGCAGTTGTGGCACCGCATGTTTTCTATACATTTAACTGAAAATCTCACATCAAGCTTGGGCATTTTGTTAAAAAGATTAAATAACAAAGGTATAATTTAAATTGTGAAGCTGATCACTGGATGATTATTAGGAGGTCTTTCTCCTAGGTTCTTTGATTGTCGCTATGTGTTACTAAGATCTGTATTTTAGTCAGACACGGTGATATTTTTGTAGCTGCTCTGAATGGTCTTCTACAATCATACTTGTTTATATAAATCACTAGATCTCAACTGTATACGAATCGCTTATTTGAACAAATGTATTATACTCGAGCAAACGTTACCATTTATTTCAGATGTGTTTAATCAACTAATATAATGAAACTGCTAACGATGGTGTAGGCTTCAAACTAGAAACCTAGCGAGAAAACTCCATACTTCAAAATGGAGTCTACGACTGGAAGAACTTTTGAAAGCTGTTGTGAAATTAAAATTAAGCAGTAAATGTGTTGCATGCAAAACAAATGACTGCTGATGAAGCCAAATAACGGTAACTGAAATCCTCAGCACATGTGTTGACAGAATAACGGACGATGAGATGTCAATTCAACGTAATGAAAAACGAACTCTGTAATGGAGAGTCGGTCGTTGTAAATAATGAAGCGTAGTTAAGCGGAGGACATGACCTCAGCGAGTTATAAATAGCGGCAGGTGTCAGATTATCACAGCGTGAAATCTGATCTCGCCGATGGCACAGGGGAGGTATGTTACGGGCGTGCAAACAGCGAAGCGACTGTTACTCCCATGAAAAGCGACGCGGTCGAACGCTTACCTGCAGAGTAGTACAATGGCAACAGAATGGCGCCTACATATAGCATAAGGGGCAGTCAAATGAAAACGAGACAGACGAAAAAAAGCGAGTAAACTTTTCATTATTTCAAAAATAATGTTCATATCCGTTAATACATTTATCGCACTGTGAGACAAGGTGGTCAATGCCTTCATGCAAAAATGTTTGCGATTGCCTACAGAACCATGATTGTACACAGGCGTGCACCTCTTCATCCGAAGCAAATCGACGGCCGTGAATGTCTTTCTTCAGGACTCCTAAAATATGGGATTTGCATTGTGAGAGATCGAAACTTAATGGAGGATGCATAAGGGCTTCACAGGGTACGACTACGATGCAGAAGTTCCGCTGGGAAGCCCTTACACGTCCTTGCCTCCCCATGCGATTAAGGCGGCCATTCGGAAAAAAAAAACCTGAGTTAAGGGTAAACAGAGCAGTGGCAGTATCTGTAAAGGTCTGCGCCACCAATTATTTAAATTCATAAAGCCTTTTAATGGAATGGGATTTTTTAAATTTTTTGTGGGAAACGGAAGCGCTGAAGTGCCTTCGGAGTTAAGACAGAGCGGCAGGTTCCCACGCTGGCTAGCAGAGACGGTTGACCATCTATCGCTTTCAGAACCAGTGGAATTCGTGCCGATGCAGAAATTGTTCGTGATGTCAACAAAGAGATACGTAGGGAAACATTTATTCTGGCGTGAATCAAGTAATTGGTTCAAAATGGCTCTGAACACTATGGGACTTAACATCTGAGTTCATCAGTCCCCTAGAACTTAGAACTACTTAAACCTAACTAATCTAAGGACATCACACACATCCATGCCCGAGGCAGGATTCTAACCTGCGACCGTAGCGGTCGCGCCACTTAAACCTAACTAATCTAAGGACATCACACACATCCATGCCCGAGGCAGGATTCGAACCTGCGACCGTAGCGGTCGCGCCGTTCCAGACTGAAGTGCCTAGAACCGCTCGGCCACACCGGCCGGCAATCAAGTAATTGTTTTAATAAATATTTGGCAACGAACGTTGCCTTTAGCCGCTCAGACATTACGAGGAGTCAGTGGGTCATAAATACTATCTTTCAGTGATTTTACAATGCCAGGAAACGTTGATAATTATACGTAAACGAACAGCTTTGGCATAACCGAAGATATAAGATGTTATACGAACTATACCGATTGTAAGCTCAAGTTACAGGCTGTGCGCCATAGTCAGCAGTTATCGATAGGATGCCTTTCGATATAATCATGCGGTAGACCATAATCTCGTACCGTTGATAGAATAAAATCAGTGTTAGCACATTCATTTTACGGTGTTTCTTAAAAACACGCACCACGACGGCATCCCACACAAAAGTTATTAACACAAATAAACTTCTTCACCTTCATTACGTAAAACATAGAAAGTAGTATTGCGCTTTCAGAATCCGACGGCGCTGCTACGGCTCTGCAAGGGAACATAAAACTACGAGAGCGTCTCCACATAACAGGTGGGAAGAATTCCTACGTGGTGGCTCACTAAGTCAGTTCAAGGACGGACTCGCTGAATTATCGCAGGACTCGGGTGGGAAAGCATGGGCAGTTATGCTGCACGCCCGTTATACCACCTTTTACGGACTCACCGGCTAAACTGAGACATTTCTGGAGATTTAGTACGAGCGAGGTGTTCTTACAAATTTCATGACAGGGCACACTTCCTGGCGCGTCACGTGTGGATCAGATATGACCGAGTACGTTTCAATAATTTTAACATTTCATCATGCTGCCTCAAAGAGATTCCAGGACTTTGCACGACTCGAGACGGATTTCGATTTATTTTTTCACACTGTTCTCGCTTTTGGCGGCTGACGTATCTCCTCACTGCCTCCAACTTGAGCTGACGTATGTGCACGGTGGTACACGGCTCAATGACCTGTTTGTCCAATCCAGAAATTTACAAGACCCTTATCAAATGAAATCCCGAGAGCAGTATCCTCAACTGCACATACAAGCCGCTGAAGTTACTTCCATGTTTGGTTCAGCGTACGTGTGTGCGCGACCTAATTTTTTTCCTTATGAAATTGACGAAGTACCGCTAGCGTTTAGTTTTAACAAGTTCTGATCTGCGTTACTCCATGTATATGACTCGACCACGACCCATAGTTCCAGATGTATTACATATTCTACAATCGCAGTGCCTATACATTTATAAATATCACGACTTATTGTTAAATGCCGGTATGTAAAGGTTTTTGCAGTTCTGATCTCTGTATTAGTACTGTTTAATGTATTTGTTGAATTAATTAGTAAAGTTAGTGCTTTGGTAGGAAAATAAAAAGGTGAACATAAACACTAGTGATATAATCCTGCTTATAAAACTATGCTGCAATATCCACCTCATAAAAATAGTCGCACTTTTTTTGTAAACGCGTCTTCCTCAGTTTCGCGCTTGTACAGCCGTCAGATTATAGCCGTCTCACTCATACACCTATTTGGAACATGTAGTTGGGGAAGCCGGAGCGATGACAAATGAACAATAACAACTTACCCTCACTGATTTGATTCATACTGACGCACGGCCAGGACTTCACTATATGTAAACAGGAAGATGCAACTCTCCACCGTTTTCGAGAACATCCGAGTCTGAAAATTTTAAGCTCTTTATAGACTTTTTATGTTCTCAAATATTCAAGCAGTCCGCAGCCGAGAGAGAGTGCGCGCCTAGTTTCATAGCCAGCCGCGGTGGTCTCGCGGTTCTAGGCGCGCAGTCCGGAACCGTGCGACTGCTACGGTCGCAGGTTCGAATCCTGCCTCGGGCATGTATGTGTGTGATGTCCTTAGAACTACTTAAACCTAACTAACCTAAGTTCTAGGGGACTAATGACCACAGCAGTTGAGTCCCATAGTGCTCAGAACCATTTGAACCATTTGAACCTAGTTTCATAAATGTGAGAGCTTTGAATCTAATTTCGCTGCTGGTAATTTCATTCACGCGTAATTCTAACAGCAGATATATTATGACTGTGCAAATTACCTATATTTAATTATTCATTTATTATTTACATAGTATTTATACTGAAAAATGGAGAAAACACATTTTTCTTATGGGGAGAAATACACGAGAACTTTCAATCAGATCATTGTAGTCATTTCATTTACATTACTGTATCTACACTTGTGACAAGTATAACGGGCCCTGCAAGAATCAGAATGATACAGATCACAGAGACATGGAAAACAATAATTATTGCGACATACAGCAGGTGTGATGAGCGACGAATTTTTGCATGTGCATTATTTCTAAGTGTGTCTAAGGTTGGCTCTGAGCACTATGGGACTTAACATCTATGGTCATCAGTCCCCTACAACTTAGAACTACTAAAACCTAACACCACACACATCCAATGTCCGAGGCAGGATTCGAACGTGCGACCGTAGCAGTTGCGCGGTTCCGGACTGAAGCGACTAGAGCCGCTCGGTCACAGCGGCCGGCTCGAAGCATATCACACAACATTGGTACAGACGACTGATAGCGTACGATCTTTATCCAAACTTCTCTACAACTATCTCTCTGTTCTGTTCGATGATTTACGGACAATTCTATAGTCTTTTTGTAAGGTTTTTCCCTGCCATGCAAAATAAGGCTGCACCAGCGGAGTGCGTTTGGAAGTGATTACTTTAATACTGCACACTGCAAGAATAACATGGTGGGAATGAAAAAGAAGTACCGGTAGCCAGATTCTATCCTAGGACCTCGCGCTTATGAAACCAACCGCTTATTCGCTCAGGTGTGAACCATTCAAAACATGTCATTTACAAACTACAGTTTCCAGAAACGAATACGGTTGAGAGTTGACTACTCCTTTTCACACATGCTCAAGTCCTAGTTGTGTCCTACACGCTGTGTCAATATGAATCAAATCAGTGTGGGGAATTTGGCATGGTTCACTCGTGCACGTTCACGGCTACGCCCGCAGAACGCAATCGTGCTATGGGAGTGCAAATCTTGGCCAAGCCTGCTCTATGGCCCCTCTCTATAGCCCTTCATATACTGAAAAGCCAAAGAAACTGGTACACCTGCCTGATATTGTGTAAGATCCCTACGAGCACGCAGAAGTGCCGTAACATGACTTGAGATGGACTCGACTAATGTCTGAAGCAGTGCTGGAGGGAAATGACACCATGAATCCTGCAGGGCTGTCTATAAATCCAGAAGAGTACGAGGGGGTGGAGATCTCTTCCGAACAGAACGTTGCAAGGCATCCCAGATATGTTCAATAATATTCATGTCTCGGGAGTTTTGTGGTCAGCGGAAGTGTTTAAACTCAGAAGAGTTTCCTGGGGCCACTCTGTAACAATTCCGGACGTATGGTGTGTCGCATTGTCCTGCTAGAATTGCCCAAGTCCGTCGGAACGCACAATGGACATGAATGGATGCGTGTCACCTGTCAGAGTCGTATCTAGACGATCAGGGGTCCCGTATCACTCCAACTGCACACGCCCCACACCTTTACAGAACCTCAACCAACTTGAACAGTCCCCTGTTGTCCACGGATTCATGTGGTTGTCTCCACACCCGTACACCTCCATCCGCTCGATACAATTTGAAACGAGACTCATCCGACAGGCAACATGTTTCCAGTCATCAACAGTCCTATGTCAGTGTTGACGGACCCAAGCGAGCCGTAAAGCTTTGTGTCATGCAATCATCAAAGACGCACGAGCGGGCCTTCGGTACCGAAAGCCCATATAGATGATGTTTCATTGAATGCTTGGCACGCTGACACTTGTTGATGGCCCAGCACTGAAATCTGCAACAATTTGCGGAAGGATTGCACTTCTGTCCCGTTGAACGATTCTCTTACGTCGTCGTTGGTCCCATTCTTGTGGGATCTTTTCCCGGCCGCAGCGATGTCGGAGATTTGATGTTTTACCAGATTCCTGATATTAATGGTACACCCCTGAAACTGTCGTACGGGAAAATCCCCACTTGATCGCTACCTCGGAGATGCTGTGTCCCAACGCTCGTTCTACGACTGTAACACCACGTTCAAACTCACTTAAATCTTGATAACTTGTCATTGTAGCAGCAGTAACCGATCTAACAAGTGCGCCAGACACTTGTCTTATATAGGCGTTGCCGACCGCAGCGCGGTATTCTGCCTGTTTACATATCTCTGTATTTGAATACGCATGGCAATAACACCTTCTTTGACACTTCAGTGTAGTGTGTACTTGTGGCTGCCAATATCTGAGTCTTATCCAATCGAACTCTGCGGTCTTCTGTCTGCAATGCAGCTGATCTGTCCCTTTCTCCCCTTGTCCTTAAGCTTTTCTAGTCGTTTTTCAGCCCTTCGGACGATAGAAAAAGCTACAACCCACCTCTAACATGTCCTCCGCAGATGTGGATGAAGCGTTGGGGTCCAGCAAGATCCAAACACGGCATATTATCCCGGAATATTTTAGTAAGTGTGAGGATGCAGTATATTTAGAATTGTTAGTAGTGCGCAAAAGTCACATCACTTGCCTCGCCTAAGTCTTACGCGGTGCGAGGCATGGCACTTCTAAGAATCGGGACCTCCGCCAAAAATACTCTTATGTGAAATCTGGTGGATCCGTTCCTGTGAATGAGGAAGTTGCAGCAAAAGGGAAGCGATGTATAGATAGTGTGGTGGTCGGCAAGAGGACTTATTGGGCTCCGTCCTCTCAGCAACCCCCTTGTGGCGCCAGCGAACAGAGCAGCGAGCCGTTAAATAACTGGCACCGAGGGAGAGAAATGACAAACGACGGCTGGGAGGGGGGAAGGGCGGCTCGGGGGCGCAGGCAGTGGTGGCGGAGTATTCATTGCTGTTGTCGCGACCGGCACTATATTCCGGCGCACTGCCCGTGACGTTAATTGGTTTACGCAAGGAGGGCTTAGGAGCGGCCATAAGCGGCCATGAATAGGGCGCTATAGCGCAACACGTGCGCAAGCGCTCGCATTTTGCTGCCAGTGCCCTAATTCAGCCGCGCGCTAGATTACGGCTACCGTGCGCTGCAATACACGCGTGATGCACTGCAAATGTTACACCCGCAACTAGGCTAAATGCAAACCAAATTTACCATCTGTTGGACAGAAAGAGTGAGAAATTTAGAATAAACGCAGTTTAATCCTTTAGAGCCATCTAAAGTGTACGTGACAGTTCCACTCATTCCGAATTTTTTCTCTTCCTTTTCATCTTCGCACCAAGTCTTTTTCATTTCTTTCATCAGACCACTTCACATCAGCGCTTTCACCTTGGTACCAAATGGTGCAAATGGCTCTGAGCAGTATGGGACTTAACATCTGAGGTCATCAGTCCCCTAGAACTTAGAACTACTTAAACCTAACTAACCTAAGGACATCACACACATTCATTCCCGAGGCAGGATTCGAACCTGCGACCGTAGCGGTCGCGCGGTTCCAGACTGAAGCGCCTAGAACCGCTGGGCCAAACCGGCCGGCACCTTGGTACCGTCCCATTTCTAATACATTCATTTTAGAAAACTGCAGCTGATTTCTTACATACTGTATATTCTTAGGAGTGTTTCTAGGTTCTCAGATCCAACTTCTTGATACTTTCTCTTGCTAGCCTCCTCTCATTTGTTCTACATCAATCAGCGAACGATCCTCCCCTCCCAACACCGATTCATTAAAGAATGTAGGTTCCATGTATAGACCGTCGTCCCGACGTAGAATGTCGTAATTTTCCAGAGACATTCACTGGTATATGTTGATACTGTGTGAAAAATGTGTTGCGAACAGAGTAGATAATAAAGTAACGTATTGCACTGCTTTAACAACGGAAATGTACGCGAGAATTTTCTTCATTTCAGTATGTTGCGGGAAGCGTCAGGAAAACTTTTGAAATTATGTGTAAAGTTTGTTGAAAGTCGCTAAGTTCTCTTATTCTCAAATACTGGATGACTATAGTGTAAGTTGCGCGCCGTGAGTTACGATGCCTCAAGACATACAGGGTGATCCTGTGATGATGTTACGACCTTCCACGTATGATGGATAAGGGTAAATGTATCAATTTGAGGCAAAGGCCGCTGTTCCGGAAATGACAGAGACGAAATTTTGAGCGAAAATTTTTGTAATACCTCTGACAATGCCATATATGCAACAACACTGTAGTTGCTAAGATGGTAGGACTGTTCGTCAAAGGATGTGATTCCGACATGGTGGAGCCACATCTCACTTTGGACTGAGGGTTCGTGAACACCTGTATCAGACATTCCCAGAAAAGTGGATCGGCAGAGAAGGTCCTGTTTCTTGGCCAACATGTTCACCTGATCTCACCTCACCTGAATTCTTCTAGTGGGTTATGAGAAAAGTCTTATGTACGAGACCCCTTTAGAGACTGAAGAGTATCTCCTGGAAAGATTTGTCGCTGTCTGCAACTCTGTTAAGACGAGATCGGGCACGTTAGAACGGGTATGACCGAAATCTGTGACCGTGCTATGTCTGCACTGACGCTGGGGGACGCCATTTTGAACAACTGGTATAAAGGTAGCCATTTCTGAAATTTGTGCAGGCAAATGGAAGCAATTACTACTGTACCGTAGACTTAAGAGTTTAGGTAAGTCTGGCATTAGGTTACGTCCGCCATTACCAGCCCATCAACAGGGCAAAATTTCTGAGGGTACTGGGGAATATTAGGCAGGAATTCTGTTCGTCATGATCAGAGTTCGGAAGATAGGACGCTAAGTTTGCGCTCTGCGCGAAGGTAAGGCAGAACTTGGGTCGATTTTTCGCTTATGCCTTTCTGCTCGGTCGTTTCCGGACTAGGGGCCGGCCGCGGTGGCCGAGCGGTTCTAGGCACTACAGTCTGGAACGGCGCGACAGCTACGGTCGCAGGTTCGAATCCTGCCTCGGGCATGGATGTGTGTGATGTTCTTAGGTTAGTTGGGTTTACGTCTAGGGGACTGATGACCTTAGAAGTTAAGTCCCATAGTGCTCAGAGCCATTTGAACTGGACTAGGGTCAATTACCTAAAATTGATATATTTTCCCTTCTCCACCATCCCTGGACCTTTATAACATCACGGAGTCACACCTTATACACATTTTCTGTCTTTAATAATTCATTTAATGCCGGCCGAAGTGGCCGTGCGATTAAAGGCGCTGCAGTCTGGAACCGCAAGACCGCTACGGTCGCAGGTTCGAATCCTGCCTCGGGCATGGATGTGTGTGATGTCCTTAGGTTAGTTAGGTTTAACTAGTTCTAAGTTCTAGGGGACTAATAACCTCAGCAGTTGAGTCCCATAGTCCTCAGAGCCATTTGAGCCAATTCATTTACTATCTTAAAAGTTTAACGTAAGATTTTATCTCTTGATGAACAGATAATGACAGCACTTTAAATTTTTAAATTATGCCGATAATTATATGAAATATTTGAAAATAAAATTTTTGTTGCCTCTCGAAGCCGTTTTACACACACACACACACACACACACACACACACACACACACACACACACACACACAAATGCTGCATGTCAGATCGGGCCTCTAACCCGGAATCTTTCTTTTTACAGGCAGTGCTTTTATCGGATGGGCTCTCACGGTACGACGTACGGCCCGCCCTCATATTTTTCATTCTGCCAATAACTCTCTCTTACATTCCCAACATCGCAGAAGCTCTGTTGGATTCCTTGCAGAACTCGTGTGCTTTAAAGAGGGAATATCGCGGAGAAATGTCTTAGACGTAGACTACGGGCTGTTTGTATCGCATCTGCTAAGGAAGCTACAGACCAGATGATGCAGCGAGCTAACTTAAAGTATTGCTTCAGTACTTAAAGCTTTTTAAGGGTTCTGGATATCGAAGGACGCAAGTGGTTCAGATTTGTTCCATTAACAAATATTCTTTTACATATTTCAGTTTAAAGAGATGGAAAGGTGCTTTAGGAATGATAATAGTTTGCTGGGAAGCAACATATCCATGCTTGTGCTCTTTCACTTATGAATTTGTCACCGCCCTGACAAAGTTTAATGGAAGGTGTAGGACTGACAAACAGTATGGAGAAAATAAAACTGTCCCGGAACGTATTTCATGCACATCAAGACACGCAACCCAACTTACGTACTCTGCCCCAGTTTGGGATGAGCTAAGCTGGGCTGCCTACGTTAAGGTGCATGAGACATGTTCCAGGCTTCTTTTAGTTTGCACACTCTATATATATAAATACATTAACTGTACGATAAACGGCGCGTTGAATATATCCATATAACCATAGTTGATTGGAACGTTTCCGCTACTGCGATTGTCTTCGGCATTCATTTTAGAGAACGTCCATGTTCAAGTGATGCTAAACATGAATAAAAACAAGTTTTCCTCAGTGTATAAACCGTGGATTTTCAGAAGCTGAACCAACGGCTTTTCTTTTCTTTTTTAGGCTGTGCCGCCCCAGCGCTCAGCGGCCGGTAAGAGGATTACCCAGCTGTAGGGTCGCACCCCTCAACGGGCGGCGCGCTGGGGACCTCGTTAGAACAGCACTAGCTTCAGCAGCCGCGCTCTTTGTGGGGGTAACCGCCTGGGGAGTGCATTAAAAATTCAGATGTGCGCCTCAGGGCGGTGTCCCTTCGGCTAGTCTGATTTAGCTAGCAATACTCGACCGCCCTCCAGTTACAGCGGTAGCCGACTGCCCAGAATTAATGTCCCTCCCTTCCTCCCTCCCCCTCCTCCCCTCTCTCTCTCTCGCGCACCCTTCCTCTGTATGACAGACCGAGTTCAAAAAACTTCCAGCAACAGTTTGAGGACATTCCATCACCATCATAATACTCAACCATTTATCATCGACTCATCCACTTATGGACATAAAGCTCACCGGACACTCTCATAAGAGAGCACACTCGTCGCTTTGGAACACTGTACGACTGGGTATCCTGAAGATCTAACTATCACCGTTAACAATTTGATATTGTGTTTGTGTTGATCTGCTGTTAATTCTGCTCTACGAAGGCACCATCCAAACTTATACATTTTTCGCAGCGTTTCTTGACCTTCCGAAGGCCCTGATTGCAGAAGTCTGCAGATTTTGTCTTAAACCACTCTTCCACTTCATTAATGACGTCATCTGTGTTGACAAGCCGGCGAACGCTCAACAGATTCCTCATACCTGCGAACACTATGTCTCTAGGTGGAAGATCGGGAGAATAATGGGGATGCTCCAAGATCACAACGACGCATGCTCTCGTTTTATAAATTGCAACTTGAGATGAACGAGCTGGTGCAGTGGCAGCCAGAAAACAAACTCCTCTGGAGAATATACTGAGGCGTTTCTTGATCAGAGATTCTCTTAACCTGTCCAAAATACTGCTGTAGTATCTGCCTATGATCGTTGGACCCTTGTCAAGGTCATCTGTGAGGATGATTCCGCCACAGTTCCAAAAACTAACAGCGTCACCTTCCCTGTTGACTTTTGCACTTTTGCCTTTTCGGGAGGAGGGGAGGGGTGAATCGGCATGTTTTCATTCCATGCTAATTTTTTCTGTCTCTGGACCATACTGGTAGATCCACTATTGATCCGCGCGCTATACGAGAGTGGAGTAATAGGGAATTGTGAAGGTGGTTCGATGAATCCTCTGCCAGGCACTTAAATGTGATTTGCAGAGTATCCATGTATATGTAGATGTTACCAGACTATAAAAATAATCTTCATCCTGAAACTGCCTGGCAGATTAAAACTGCGTGCCGGACCGAGCCTCGAATTCGGGACCTTTGCCTTTCGCGGGCAAGTGCTCTACCAACTGAGCTACCCAAGCACGACTCACGCCCCGGACTCACAGCTTTACTTCTGCCAGTAGCTCGTCTCCTACCTTCCAAACTTTACAGAAGCACTTGCCCGCGAAAGGCAAAGGTCCCGAGTTCGAGTCTCGGTCCGGCACACAGTTTTAATCTACCAGGAAGTTTCATATTAGCGCACGCTCCTCTGCAGAGTGAAAATCTCATTCTGGAAACATCCCCCAGGGTGTGGCAAAGCCATGTCTCCGCAATATCCTTTCTTTCAGGAGTGCTAGTTCTGCAGGTTCGCAGGAGAGCTTCTGTAAAGTTTGGAAGGTAGGAGACGTGGTACTGGCAGAAGTAAAGATGTGAGGACGGGGCGAGAGTCGTGCTTGGGTAGCTCAGTTGGTAGAGCACTTGCTCGCGAAAGGCAAAGGTCCCGAGTTCGAATCTCGGTCCGGCACACAGTTTTAATCTGCCAGGAAGTTTCATATCAGCGCACACCCCGCTGCAAAGTGAAAATTCATTCTGGAATCGTCATCCTGTTCCAACAGTATCAACATGTGTCTTGAAACGTCACGCCGCCGCATTTTCTTTTGGAAAGGGGTTAGCAAACGTGGAACCCACCGTGCGGACGTCTTAATTTGGAGTTCGTCGTGAATCATTTTCCATACACTACCATAACTGAAATGAGTTACTTTCTTGTTCATCTGGATGGTTACTCTCCTGTTTTCTAGAATTAAGCACACTAATTTCTTCACTGTGACCGCATCGTCTGTCACTGACGGTCTACCAGGTCTTGGCCCGTGTATCAGAGACATGTGACCACTCTGAAAATTTCTTTTCCACCTGACAATAGTGTCAGAAGTTGGCCAACAATTTCTTTAAACAGACGGCATCTCACCATAGCTTTTCGTCCTTTTTACCCTTCAAATGCGGGAACTTCATTAAGCTACGAGCCTCGATTTTCTCCATTTTATATTCCAGTTTCGAGTATTTCCGACAACCCACTATAATAAATAAAAAAGATACAACAGAAACTTTTAACATCATGAAGGACCAGTGATAATACTGACAAGATTGCATCAATATAGCATAATAATTTACAAGTGATAATTAGAACTTTACGATACCTCCTTGCAAACGGTGTAGGCGGCCGTGTGACTCTCCACCGCTGACTTAAGTCATGGCTGTGTAGTAGTGTGTATGTGACAGTCGGTAAGATGGGTCAACATGGAGATGTGACAAAATGACAGAAAAGAGCTTTCGTGTTTGGATGTGCCCATAAAGTGGTCCGATCCAGTTTTGTTAGTGTATCAACGCGGGCTGTCAAACGTGTACACAAGAAATTGTGTACCACTAGCTGCCACGTAACACGGTACACGTGAAGTGGTCGTAAAAAGTTTCTAATCGACTGGAACTGGAGACGAGTGTCATGCCTTGTCAGTAACAATACGTTCTAAACCAGATAGGAATTAGTATTATCAGTGAATGCAGGTCCACCTAACTAGTTTACGAGCTAACATTGCGATACAGTGGACGTTTGGGAGTCAGTCACATCACAAAAAGCCATTTTTCACTGCGGCATCCATAGCTGCACGTTTACAGTGGGACAAACAACACAGAAATTGGACAGACACTGACTGGAGGCATGTAGTGAAGTCCGACGAATCACGATTTTGTCTCTATTCCGCTACAAAAAGGAGTTATTCAGGCTTTGACAGGTGGCCACATTAACGCGAGTGTATTTTCGTGCAGTTTGTTAAGTTCTTGATTAAAGAAAGCCAGCAGGGACTGGGTTCTTCAACTGAATAGCGAAATTATTTCTCCTAAATTACACAGCTCTACAAACTATTTTTTCTTTATCATTTTTGGTGATTCTTAAGCTTTTGATATGCTAAATTCAGAAATGCTGAGCGTTCCCTCTGTCACTTATGGTTTTTTCACAAATTAAGATCTACAAAATCTATATGAAACATATGCCTTTAAAGCAATTATGAAAGAATCATGATAAAACGAGGCACGCCTAACATGCCCGTAAAATAACCAGTTCTTCAGGTCTAATACGCAGGCATAAATCTTGATGTCTCTTCTTTTTCCATCCAATCTCCGTTGCCTTTTCTTATGTGGACTGGCTGAGGAAACTCCCTATGCCACATCCAGCAGGCGTCAGCTATCATGCTGACACCCCATCGGTCCTGGTACCCCGTTCCAGTTGTTCATGTTTTAATAGAATATTCGTCCCTGTTCTCCACACAAACCACCTAGATTTTCTGGAAATTAGCTGACGCGGGAGTCCACTAAGTGCAGCTACAATCTTAATGGGGTATTCAGTACTTTGAAGTTATCCAGCATATTTATAATTCGCTTAATCAAGTCTTTGCACCTGCCGAGAAACTTGTTGATAGTTTGTTTGAAAGATATCCAAAATGATGGTCATATTTAATTCATTTTATCTTCAAATGATTCGTCTTTCATTAGTTTCCGAACATCAGGTTTGACGGAAATGCCCTTCTTCCATCTAATCTTCTGACAGCATGCTGCATAATTGAAACTGCCTCTGTCTTTTGGGAGGGCTTTAACAAATTGCTTCATGATGCGAAGTCTTAAGTGAAAGGGAGGCAGAAATTTTTTGTTTACCTGTGGAATGAACAGTAAATTTTTCTCTCCAACTTCCGACGTTCTAATTGGTCAGATTTTTCAGACCAGTTGTTGTCATCTACAAGAGTTCAATCTGCATAGGAAGCAGGGATCCTGTCCCACGACTTGAAAACACTCGGTGTGAGAGCCATAACGTGTCCTAATCCCCAAGCCTGACTCTAGGGTACGCAAAATACGCTTCTTTGACAAAGTCTGAAGTTGTCAACTGCCGCTTTTTCACTACAAGTTTGCCACAGATGTATCAGATTTGGTCAGGAGACTTAATATAATTTCTTGAACCCATGAAATTCGCAAAAGCGGCACCAGTCGATTTGTCACTTGTTGCTGAAGTTTGCGTGGAAAACGAAGTGTGAAACAAATATATAGGCCTCAACATCACAATATCACCGAAATATATAATTAGCTGTATTATAAGAGTAGTTTATAAAATGAAACATCTTTTTGTAACAGGTTTCAGTGCAAACTAACACAAAACAATACAGGTGCTATTATAATAATTAATAGCTAGATTTTGTATACCTGAAAGAAATTTTAAATTTCTATTAAAACGGAATATTACTGAACACACTAAGTACATTACCTGAAATCAGTACCCGTAAAAACACCAGAAAAGCGCTTTACCATTAAGAAAAATATCTCATTGTCAACCAGTATTATCTAAACCTATGATTATCAGGCTTTCTCTCATAAACTCTATCTGCCAGCTGATTTCATTAGGTGCATGGAATTATTTGTTGCGTAAGAAGATCTCTTTCCACTCAGACACGCTTAGATCGACTAAAGATATAATTGCCGATTTGCTGTATCACTTTTACCGTTAACAATGTTTCTCGTGATGCTGCTAAGAGCTGGCCAAAGAAAGAGCACACGTTACGCTTTTGTCAAGCAGCGTCGCTTGCATTTATTCGTCAATTCCCCCCCCCCCCCCCCTTCCCCTACCCCCGCCCTCGTTGTGACGTACATTCGTTTTAAAGCTGTCTGGAGGGTTAATGACGCAATTGATGAAAAATGATCTCATTAGGAAATACGCACAGCGTTAATTGCGAGCGGAAGCTCACTGCGTCCTCCATATTCCAATTAGTGTTTAAAGAATTTTCATAATGACTCATTTGTGCATTAAACTCATGCGTCAGCATATACACGCTTCAGTACCGTTACTCATTAGATTAAAGGGCAAACAGAACTCAGCTGCTGTTTGAAATCCTGTATCCGAATTCATGTATACGAATATACCATTACACTTTCACAAAAAGAGTAAGACTGAGTCAATATTGGGTAGTTAACGATGACAGAATGCTGCGAGAATACGCCGTGCTAATCTAGGTGGAAAATGTTGAACGGAACAGCAAACAGGGTTAATTTATCGAAAAGTTTAATAAAAATTGCAGACCTAACTTTTTTAATTGTCACAAACAAAAAATTAAATTAAACTGAATTTTGTGAAGAGACCACAGCTCTTAAGTAACGATTCATGCCTACTTTGTTCAGCTTATATTACTTTAATACTAGTACCCTCCTCCCCCCTCTGATTCTTTAAATAATCGAATTCCTACGTATGCAACAGCTTCAAACCTTTTAGCATTTTTAATGCATGTCAACGATTATGAAGTCATATCTCCTGAACTGTGTGTCGTAAAATTACATACTTTTACAGGTGCACTCTCTGTTATATGTGGATGCTGTCTGTAAAATGTGTTGGGAATAGAGTTAGTAGTAGCAAAGTAATAAATTGAGATGATATCGTGATGCTACAGTTTTACTGCATGAACAACAAAAATTTAGTACACGATAAGTTTTATTCCTTTCATTATTTTCGGGGGGGGGGGGGGCGGGAGGTTGTCAGCATGAAAAAGTTTCGAAATGTTTGAAATTATGTGTACAGTTTGTTGGCAGTCGCTAAGTGCTCTCATTCTCATATTGTGGGTGAATATAATCCGAGTATTATATAAATCGAACGTGGGGGGGGGGGGGGGGGGTTAGGAAAGATGATATCAGCTGCATCGGGACTTTATGCAGAAGCGGCGGCAACAAGTGAAAACTTGTGCTGGATATGGACTCGAATCCGCGATCGCCTGCTTACTAAGCAGTTGTGTTAACCACTGCGCCATCCTGACACAGGCTTTATCACAAATGCATGGCTTATCTCGGCACGCTCCGCAGCCGATTCGCACACCTACCCCTAGCGCCACCTTACCACAATCTCCGTTCATGTTCTGCATATCGCTAATTTTAGAATTCCATTGGAAGTCTAACGATGCTGTGCTTTCGCACTGAAGGTTGTGCATCCATTATCCATCGAGGCGAGTCAGTGACATGAATGCGTGGTGTTTGTTCCTTTCGGGCATGTCGGAAAGAACAGACACCACGCATTCATATAAATAATGTATCAGTAATTTGCGCGCCATGGACTATGCTGCCTATGGGTAACTACGTAGTTTATAATTTCAATAGTCGTCTTATTGTGTTAAATCTTCAACGTGAGATCGTATGGCCGGCCAGAGTGGCCGAACGGTTCTAGGCGCTTCAGTCTGGAACCGCGCGACCGCTACGGTTGCAGGTTCGAATCCTGCCTCGGGCATGGATGTGTGTGATGTCCTTAGGTTAGTTAGGTTTAAGTAGTTCTAAGTTCTAGGGGACTGATGACCACAGCAGTTACGTCCCATAGTGCTCAGAGCCATATGAACCATTTGAACCTGGCTCCCCCCTCCCCCACCCCTCCATACACTTTACATTCCTCAGCCATCTTCGCTAAACCTATATTCTTTATGTCTGCTGCTTCAGTAACACTGGTTTTATTAAAACCAATTAAGTATAAATAAATCTAAGAAAATACAGTCGACTCTCGATAATTTGACACTTGACTCATATTTGATGTGAGCATTTCACATTCTGGTCGGACGTAGGAAGACGATTTCAGAGTTTTAAGAGACCCTCAATAATTTTAAATTTTTTGCCTCCATTGGAAAATACTTGATAAATTTAAAGAAATCAATGTATTTTGGTCCCCTCGTCAATCAGAAATCTTAGTGAACTGAATAGTCGAAGACCATCTTTTCAGTTTTTGTACGATAATAATACGTACGTCTCTAGCCTACTCATGATGTATATGCCGTCGTGTTCACTGACTGAGGGCACCTGTAAATGCCCTTTATAGAACTTACTATTCTGGAGTGTATTACATAATATAACACCTGAGGTGTATCCTTTACCAAATAATGACATGAGAGATCTATTTATCTGAACTGCTCTAAGACCGAAACTGGTCCCTGCTTAAGTTTACCAATAAATCAACTGATGGTCAAATACTGATTTCACGAATTGCTCGACGGCTATTAACAGTCACCTAGCAAAAATGTTTAAAAGGTAATGGGAAAGTTACTTGTGTCCTTAAGTTACGCACACCAACGTATTTTTAGGCTGAAAGAGGCATGGACAGTGGCTATTTTCTTATTTCGAACACTAATACACAGCTGCAGTACGAACTAAACTTTTTATTACGATTAACACCAGCGGCCGATGGCAACGTGTATGTTGTGGCTGTGCAAAATAATAGTCTCCGACAGCCGTGTGGCTTGCGTGAAACAAGTGTCTCCAGAAGACATTTCTCAGCGGCGGAAGTGAGTCCCCACGCACAGCTGTGGACACAAGAGCGCCGCCCCGCCATCGATTTCTCCATTATCCGAGGCTCTCTTGTCGTCTTCCCCCGTCCCTTTCTTTCCGCTGTACATGGTTTCCTCGTGGGTTCCGTGGCTGCCCTTCTGCGTCATCTGCATATTCCTTCCTTCCTTCCTTCCTTCCTCCATAGCCTCTGCGGTTCCATTTCGCAGTGCCTGCGGCGGTGGTGGAAATCCCATCGCTGTTCCTAATAAGTTTTGCGAATACTTGATGGAAAATTGCAGTCTGGTGCAAACAGCGTTCACTTCCGCCAAGAGTCTCGGCCACATCGAGAGCGCCGGAAACAGTCCTCTCCCGTTCACTTGCGCATTTCCGTTATAGCCTCTCAAACTGCTATTGGTGCCGTACTATTTCCGTCATAATCGGTTCACTAGGCAGCTTTTGAGAAAGCTATTGACGATGTTGGTTGGATTAAACTCTTCGAAATTCTGAAGCGAGCACGGATAAAGTGTGGAGAGCAAAATGTTATTTACAATGCAGTTCTAAGAGTCGAAGGACACGAAATGGAAGCAATGGTTGAGAAGGGAGTGAGACAGGGTTGTAGCATATCCCCAATGTTATCAGTGGACACACTGAGCACGAAGCAAAGGAAACAAAGGAGACACCTGGAAAGCGAATATAAGTTCAGGGACAACGAATGAAAATTTTGGGCTTTGCCAGTGACGTTGTATTCTGTCAGAGACAGCAAAGGCTTTGGAAGTGCAACAGAACGGAATGGATAGCGTCTTGAAAAGGGGTTATAAGATGGACACGAACAAACGCAAAACTAGGGAAATCGAACGTAGTCTAATCAAATCAGGGATTGCTGAGGGAATTAGGCTAGGAAATGAGACAATAACAATTTTAGACGAGTTTTTTGTTATGTGGGCACCAAAATAACTGATAATGGGCAAAGTAGAAAGGATGAAAAATGTGCAACAGCAAGAAAAGCTTTTCTCGTTTAGACAAATACGCCGACAGTAGAAGACATTAGTCTCGTGAGAGTCAGCACCTGTACTAATATTTAAAATAATTCTCGTTGATTCTTTCGTCTCAGTTGCACATTTTTAATTAGATTACATATTTCAATCGCCCATGATCATCTTCAAATCTAAATAGTTGCATCAAGAATCCGTCTTGTCTACTCAGAACCACGTCTGAAGGTATTTTTTTTTGAGTGTATTCATATACGGAAGCTAACGGACAATAAGCAGTTCTCAGAAGAAGAACGTACATGCTTTTGAAATCAAGTGCAACGGAATAATGCTGAAAATTACATGGATAGATCGAGTGAGACTTACATACTATCCATTCCATTCTATTCAAAGCATCTTCTAAGTCCTTTGCTTTGTTTGACACTTACTATCTCTTCGGCAAACCGCAAAGTTTTTATTTGTCCCTGAAATTTAATTCCCTTTCGAAATTACTTTAGTGTTTGCTCAATGAACAGATTGAACAACACCGGGGATACTCTACAGTGCGCCGGCCGATGTGGCCGAGCGGTTCTAGGCGCTTCAGTCTGGAACCGCGCGATCGATACGGTCACAGGTTCGACTCCTGCCTCGGGCGTGGATGTATGTGATGTCCCCTTAGGTTAGTTAGGTTTAAATGGTTCTGAGGTCTAGGGGACTGATGACCTCAGATGTTAAGTCCCATAGTGCTCAGAGCCATTTGAACTTTTGAACTCTACCGGGCCGCCTCACTTCCTTCCCAATGACTGCTTCCATGTCATATCTTTGGCTCTAATAATTGGCTGTATATGGAGCAGTATCAAACAAATTTGTTGCGCACACCACGCTACTGAAAATACCATGCACTTCTGAAATAAAAAAGGGATAATAGAATGTTCGCATAAATGAGATAGCGGGTAGCGTTAGGCATCGGCTAGTACGGTGTTAAAAATGGAATCGACAACCTGACGCAGTGTGCAAAATAAAACAAATGATTTGTGTGTCGTTCGCTATATCACTAGAAGTACTATGACTCTTGGTGCCGTCGATGGATTGCTGAAATCAATACATTATATTAAGCGAGTATCTCAAAAAGGAGCACTGACTGAACGTAGGGAAATATTCCTTGTGTCAGTTAAGACGTGTAAGCTGCAGAAACTGCAACAGTATTTTAAGGCGTGACATGAAGTCGCGCAGGACGCCGGCGACCATGATATAAACTTGAGGAAAGTTACGCCACAGCGTCAAAAAAAATGGTTCAAATGGCTCTGAGTACTATGGGACTCAACATCTGTGGTCATAAGTCCCCTAGAACTTAGAACTACTTAAACCTAACTAACCTAAGGACATCACACACATCCATGCCCGAGGCAGGATTCGAACCTGCGACCGTAGCAGTCGCGCGGTTCCTGACTGAGCGCCTAGAACCGCTAGACCACCGCGGCCGGCGCCACAGCGTCAATAAATAAGAATTTTTAACAGCAAGTAGCCAGTTATTCTGGCGATCTGCACAGCAGTGGAATCTTCTAAAATGCAACAGTATTGTCCAGTAAAGTTGGCTGAGGGCAGGGAGTGGAAATCAATGCTTGGCTCGCTAAACCGCCTGGAGGCTTTGAGTGGGCTAGAGGTGCTTTGGCGCCTGGAAGTCGCCACAAAGGGAGGGTTTGTGTGGCGAGTTGCCCGCCTGTCAGGGGCCTAAACATCGAGCTGTCGATAGCAGGCGCTACGGCTTGGGCGCCTTTGTGGGCGGTCAGCTAGCTACACGCGCGAGCTACAAAGCCTGCAGAAAGTTTCCCATCGTCGGTCACACCTTTTAACAGTTCCCTGGCAACGATACACTATTTCGGAAGTCAGTTACTGCGTAGCTCATTGTACACTGCGGACAGATGTATCAAATTCCGCATTTAAAAACGTATTCACACGAAAGGACACATCTGTATTGATGTTTGGCTGTCATTCCATATCACAAATGATCTATACGAATATTAGCAACTCAGGTATTGAACAACAGTAGTACTTAATGCGAAAAGGCACCAGGTGCTGATAGAATTCCAGTTCCATTTTGCGTTGAAATACACACAGAAATAGCTTCTTTCATAGAACATATTTATTGAGAATGTCTTGTGCACCAAGTAGTCCAACATCACTTGATAGGAGCGCATCTCATTCCTGTTTACAAAAGGCGTAAGAGGCTGGACTTTTAGAATTACAAACCAATACTGTTGATGTATGTCTGTTGCAGGCACATTCTAATCTGAAACGCTATGATATTCCTGCAGAAAACCATGTTTCAAAGAACATCCGCCCCGATAGCTGAGTGGTCAGTGCGACGGACTATCATGTCAAGGGGCCCGGATTCGATTCCCGGCTGGGTCGGAGATTTTCTCCGCTCAGGGACTGGTGTTGTGTTGCCTTCATCATAGGTTCACCATAGGTTTAAGAGTAGTCGAATCATAGCTGATAAGGAAAAGCTGAACGAAGCGAAAAAGAGCGTAAAGAGAGCAATGAGAGAAGCATTCAACGAATTCGAACATAAAACATTGGCAAACAATCTAAACAAGAACCCTAAAAAGTTTTGGTCATATGTAAAATCGGTAAGCGGATCTAAATCCCCTATTCAGTCACTCGTTGACCACGATGGCACCGAAACAGAGGACGACCGAAGAAAGGCAGAAATACTGAATTCAGTGTTCCGAAACTGTTTCACTGCGGAAAATCGTAACACGGTCCCTGACTTCAGCCGTCGCACGGACGCCAAAATGGAAAATATTGAAATAAACGATATCGGAATTGAAAAACAACTGCTATCACTTAGTAGCGGAAAAGCATCCGGACCAGACGAGATACCCTTAAGATTCTACAGTGATTATGCTAAAGAACTTGCCCCCTTTCTATCAGCAATTTATCGTAGATCTCTGGAAGAACGTAAAGTACCTAGCGACTGGAAGAAAGCACAGGTCGTTCCCATTTTCAAGAAGGGTCATAAATCAGATGCGAATAATTATAGGCCTATTTCACTTACGTCAATCTGTTGTAGAATAATGGAACATGTTTTGTGTTCTCGTATTATGACGTTCTTAGATAATACAAATCTCCTTCATCATAACCAACATGGATTCCGCAAACAGAGATCATGTGAAACCCAGCTCGCCCTATTTGCCCAAGAAATTCACAGTGCCGTAGACACTGGCGAGCAGATTGATGCCGTATTCCTGGACTTCAGGAAGGCATTTGATACGGTTCCGCACTTACGTTTAGTGAAAAAAATACGTGCTTACGGAATATCGGACCAGGTTTGTGATTGGATTCAGGATTTCCTAGAAGAAAGAACACAACATGTCATTCTTAACGGTTCAAAATCTGCAGATGTAGAGGTAATTTCGGGAGTACCGCAAGGAAGCGTGATAGGACCTTTATTGTTTACAATATACATAAATGACTTAGTTGACAACATCGGTAGCTCCGTGAGGCTATTTGCAGATGACACGGTTGTCTACAAGAAAGTAGCAACATCAGAAGACTCGTACGTACTCCAGGAAGACCTGCAGAGGATTAATGAATGGTGCGACAGCTGGCAGCTTTCCCTAAACGTAGATAAATGTAATATAATGCGCATACATAGGGGCAGAAATCCATTCCAGTACGATTATGCCATAGGTGGTAAATCATTGGAAGCGGTAACGACCGTAAAATACTTAGGAGTTACTATCCGGAGCGATCTGAAGTGGAATGATCACATAAAACAAATAGTGGGAAAAGCAGGCGCCAGGTTGAGATTCATAGGAAGAATTCTAAGAAAATGTGACTCATCGACGAAAGAAGTAGCTTACAAAACGCTTGTTCGTCCGATTCTTGAGTATTGCTCATCAGTATGGGACCCTTACCAGGTTGGATTAATAGAAGAGATAGACATGATCCAGCGAAAAGCAGCGCGATTCGTCATGGGGACATTTAGTCAGCGCGAGAGCGTTACGGAGATGCTGAACAAGCTCCAGTGGCGGACACTTCAAGAAAGGCGTTACGCAATACGGAGAGGTTTATTATCGAAATTACGAGAGAGCACATTCCGGGAAGAGATGGGCAACATATTACTACCGCCCACATATATCTCGCGTAATGATCACAACGAAAAGATCCGAGAAATTAGAGCAAATACGGAGACTTACAAGCAGTCGTTCTTCCCACGCACAATTCGTGAATGGAACAGGGAAGGGGGGATCAGATAGTGGTACAATAAGTACCCTCCGCCACACACCGTAAGGTGGCTCGCAGAGTATAGATGTAGATGTAGAATCATCATCATAATCTCATTACCATCAACGCGCAAGTCGCCGAAGTGGCGTCAACTCAAAAGACTTGTACCAGGCGACTGGTCTACCCGACGGGAGACCCTAGCCACACGACATTTCATTTCATTTCAATGAATCAGCATGGGCTCAGGAAAAACCACTCACGTGAAACAAAGAATGCTTCATTCAAACACATCTTGCGAACAATAGTTGCAGGTGAACAGACAAATTCAGTCCTCCTTGATATCTGAAAAGCATTCAACAGTTTACCACATCTTTGACTACTTAGCAAGATAAAAACACGGCATCATTACAAATACGTATTTGGTCGATGAATGTTTGAATAACGGAAGTGAGTAGTTATACTGGGTAGTGAATGTTCCTCAGAAACGAAACAAATATCGGGATGCATTAAGTAAGAACAACAGAATCTGTGATGTCCTCAATATACAAAAACAGGAACCATTGCTTCACGATGGTAAGGAATAGCAGAAAGATTGGACAAAATTTTCACCTTGTGTACTGAATGGCAGCTCCCTTTTAAAAAAACTGTAATGTAAAATAATGACTGTAACAAAGATAAGGAACACCATTAGTGGTGAACATCTTAAGCACTCCTCTAATGCACCGACTCTGGAGTATTGTTCCAGTGTTTGATGATGATGTCCCATACACCTTACAGAGCGTAGGAGAACGATGCGGGAGACCCGCACCGCCGTAATAGGCAAGGTCCTAGTGGAGGGCCGGCCGGTGTGGCCGAGCGGTTCTAGGAACTACAGACTGTAACCGCGCGACCGCTCCGGTCGCAGGTTCGAATCCTGCCTCGGGCATGGATGTGTGTGATGTCCCTAGGTTAGTTAGGTTTAAGTAGTTCTAAGTTCTAGGGGACTGATGACCTCAGATGTTAAGTCCCGTAGTGCTCAGAGCCATTTGAACCATTTTTGAACCTATTGGAGGTGGTTTGCCATTGCCTTCCTCCGACTGTAATGGGGATGAATGATGATGATGACGACACAATACACCCAGTCATCTCGATGCAGGTGAAAATCCCTGACCCTGCCGAGAATCAAACGCGGGACCCCGTGCTCGGGAAGCGAGAACGCTACCGCGAGACCACGAGCTGCGGGCGCTCCAGTGTTTAGATTCCTGATTACACCATTAGTCGTGAACATCTTGAGCAGATCACACTGTACACGTCGCTAATGCGACCGTCTCTCGAGTATTATTCCAGTGCTTAAATACCATGTCAATTAAACATGACAATAGCAACAGAGCGAATTCAGAGACGCGCTGCTAGTATCACAATAGGTCAGACCAACCCATACGAAAGCATCATAGAAATGCTCGAGAAACCTAAATGGGGTTCTCTGAAAGAAAGACGACATATTTCTTATGAAAACCTGCTGAGTAAATTCAGAGAGCCTGCATTCGAAGATGTCAATGCAACCACTATACTGCTAACAATGTACTGGGTGGTTATAGTTAAACTGACGGTGTTGTAAGTTCCGCAGTGCGGGCTGAGTACTTCGCAAGACGCTGATAAATCGTAGCTATGCGTAATAATCGGCGCGCTTACAGAGAATTGTGAAAAAGTGGTAGTTCCACTCTCTGCTACCAGTTGCAAATACGGCGCTGTAAGCAGTCAGAAGTGAAATGTTTCCTGTTTTGACATCAGTATGCTGTTTGTCTTTTGGCGATGCATGTTGATTTCTTTAGTGAAGTGGCTGTTTGTGCAAAGGGTTAAGAAGTTGAAGTTTTGTGTACGAAACGTAATGGCTGTTGAGAAGAAATACTGTGCATGCTGGAAAAGTTGTTTTGTCAGAACAACAGCAATAGCAGCGCCGCACTACGGGGATCTCGCTGACAGACACAACTGCGAAGATGCCCCATGTTAATAAATGGGGCTTAAGAATTTGATCAAGATATTTAAAGAAACAGATGAATTAGATGGTGCAGCAGGAAGAGGGAGGCGGCCGTTCCAATGCAGCTGGTTTATGAAGCTGCTAATGTTATAGCCGACCACGCAGCACAGCCTCAAATTCTACAGCCGTACTGTCTAGGGCGCTTTGCCACGGTTCGGGGTGCCAAAGCGGGGTTGGCACCTCGCAACAAAACGACAAAAGAGTATACTCGCTGTGTGCCGCACCGACGAATGAACAACGTTGGCGTAGCAACGCCTGCTATGCCACAGCAATCGATGGTCTCCTTACGGCTGAGCAGATGAACGTTCGCATTCAACGATAATGACGACAGCTTCGTGTTACATGGGCTACCAGTCTATTAAATGACTTAGGTAGATGTTGATGTGACTATTATGCCACTTATTCTTCAAATGAAGAGTCTTGTAAATCTGTCAGTATCAAGTGGTACTTCAACACTCAAACTGAGCTGTACTTACTCAGTACATTCCTGTGGATATGGATTAGACAAAGCTAAATATTGATTCATATCTGTATTGTAATAAAGTGAACGAATATTTTAGTTGTTAAAATTCCGCTCAGTCTTCTCCTGTAGCAAACCAATAAACCCAACATTGTGTTGGCGAGTGTATTTTCGTACACGCAAAACAATAGACACCCAAATCATCTACAAATTCAATCACGTGTTCTTCCTACTATACTGTATACGCATTTCATCATTTGCTATCCTTCCTAGTGTTGGTGAAATTTTAATCGCCCTAGCGTATTATAAAACTTTTACACTCATATAGGTAAATGTTGAATATAGTTTTCAGGAGGGGGCTTGGTAACTGGAATAGTTTACAGTGCATCACTAGCCGTGATGCACTGAACAGTTCTCGTTTTGTTATGACCAGACGATACTACTGTCATCTGCCCATAACTGTGGCTTCTTTGATTGCTCTGGCAGAGGGCTCATCAAAATAGAACATGTGAAATATTAGTTAACTCTATTGTAACAATGATAAGAAGAATTACTTAACTTGGTAATTTACAACTGTCACTGACTTTGAAAGCATCACGTAATGCACTAATTAGCTATTGAAAAGCGATGTTCAACATTTACAAAATTGCATTTCCATCCTAGTCTTGAATAACTCTTGTCCTACTCGATAATGTTGACTGCTTCATCTGAGGTCACGAACTGGGGACAAGAAATTACAAGCTCGGCTCTATACTGATCTCTGTGCGAGGATGCTGCGCCGGCCGCGGTGGTCTAGCGGTTCTAGGCGCTCAGTCCGGAACCGCGCGACTGCTACGGTCGCAGGTTCGAATCCTGCCTCGGGCATGGATGTGTGTGATGTCCTTAGGTTAGTTAGGTTTAAGTAGTTCTAAGTTCTATGGGACTGATGACCATAGATATTAAGTCCCATAGTGCTCAGAGCCATTTTTTTGAGGATGCTGCTGTGATGAGAGAGGGGGCGTGACTTCTACTATCTCTCCCATTCGTCCCCGCGGATTGCAGCACTGAGGTCTACGGTATCGATGTACGTTGCCGACTTTGGTGAGCCACAACAATCTTTGGACGATACCATAATATTTATCATACACGCCCTGCCTTCACACAAGTAGAACTACGCATCTACAGCCAGACGACATTTTTGGCGTAACAGTGATTTTGTTGCAGATCACTGCATACAGTCGTGATTTATGCAGAGTTAGACAACTGAATATTAACTCCAAATTCTTGTATAGCTTAAACGATTTCAGCATCGGACGCCAGGAAATTTCTCAGGAGGCACGACTTTATCGACAATCATCATCAGATTACAGCCTGTTTGACGAAATATTTATAAATTATGTACGCAAACCCTCCTCGTGAAATAAATCTATCTATTAGCAAAAACTATATCAAAATTTCTGCAATAGTTCCTGAGATTATCGGTCTCATACGGACAGAAAAACGGCGCAGGTCACTTCAATTTATAATACACTAGTGGCCATTAAAATTGCTTCACCACGAAGATGACGTGCTACAGACGCGAAACTTAGCCGACAGGAAGAAGATGATGTGATATGCAAATGATTAGCTTTTCAGAGCATTCACACAAGGTTAGCGCCGGTGGCGACACCTACAACGTGCTGACATAAGGAAAGTTTCCAACCGATTTCTCATACACAAACAGAAGTTGACCGGCATTGCCTGGTGAAACGTTGTTCTGATGCCTCGTGTAAGGAGGAGAAATGCGTACCATCACGTTTCCGACTTTGATAAAGGTCGGATTGTAGCCTATCGCGATTGCGGTTTATCGTATCGCGACACTGCTGCTCGCGGTATTCGAGTTCCAATGACTGTTAGCAGAATATGGAATCGGTGGATTCATGAGGGTAATACGGAACGCCGTGCTGGATCCCAACCGCCTCGTATCACTAGCAGTCGAGATGACAGGCATCTTATCCGCATGGCTGTAACGGATCGTGCAGCCACGTCTCGATCCCTGAGTCAACAGATGGGGAAGTTTGCAAGACAACAACCATCTGCACGAACAGTTCGACGACGTTTGTAACAGCATGGACTATCAGCTCGGAGACCATGGCTGCAGTTACCCTTCACGCTGCATCACAGACAGGAGCGCCTGCGATGGTGTACTGAACGACGAACCTGGGTGCACGAATGGCAAAACGTCATTTTTTCGGATGAATCCAGGTTCTGTTTACAGCATCATGATGGTCGCATCCGTGTTTGTCGACATCGCGGTGAACGCACATTGGAAGCGTGTATTCGTCGTCGCCTTACTGGCGTATCACCCGGCGTGATGGTATGGGGTGCTGTTAGTTACACGTCATGGTCACCTCTTGTTCGCACTGACGGCACTTTGAACAGTGGACGTTACATTTCAGATGTGTTACGACCCGTGGCTCTACCCTTCATTCGATCCCTGCGAAACCCAACTTTTCAGCAGGATAATGCACGACCGCATGTTGCAGGTCCTGTACGTGCCTTTCTGGATACAGAAAATGTTGGACTGCTGCTCTGGCCAGCACATTCTCCAGATCTCTCACCAGTTGAAAACGTCTGGTCAATGGTGGCCGAGCAACTGGCTCGTCACAATACACCAGTCAGTACTCTTGATGAACTGTGGTATCGTGTTGAAGCTGTACCTGTACACGCCATCCAAGCTCTGTTTGAGTCAATGCCCAGGCGGATCAAGGCCGTTATTACGGCCAGAGGTGGTGGTTCGTGGTACTGATTTCTCAGGATCTATGCACCCAAATTGCGTGAAAATGTAATCAGATGTCAGCTCTAGCATAATATATTTGTCCAATGAATACCCGTTTATCACCTGCATTTCTTCTTGGTGCAGGAATTTTAATGGCCAGTAGTGTAACAACGACACACAAGAATCAGTTGGGCGGAACTTGTCATTACTATAGAGCTATTACGATTTGTACTGACTGATATCTACGTTGCTGCTCTGTCAGAGAAAGGTGCTGGGGTTGTTACTGATCTACCTTACTGCGTTACGCATTAACTGTTCTTGTGCTGATATGGGGTGATGTCTAGTTATTCTTCGGAAGTGCTGACCTCTTAGTACTTCTCCGAAGCACAATAAACGAACGCACAAATACACACCCCGACATGAGTGGCCGCCATTGCCCGCAAGGCGCGCCCGTATTCCGGCGTCTAGAAGGGCATCTCGGCGGGCCCTGTGCCCAGACGGCCGCCTGCCGCCCCCGCACACAATGCGCCGCCCTTATTGGATTCGGCTCCTACAATGGGACTCAGCGAAGCGCGCATTCAGGGCGCTCCGGCTCTCGATTGCGCGGGACCCATTCGGTCTCCTGATCAGGTTCCCCACTAGTCCCCAGCCGGAGAGTCGGAATACGTAACCAGGGACAGGTAGCCGAAGTACGGCCGCGGGGTCGAAAGAGGGTCGCCGCCGAGAAAGCCCTAATAGAGGCCCCTGAGTTTCTTAAGCTGTCCTTACACAGGACGAGAAAGCGAACTTGAACGTGGTGCTGGTCGAGGTTTGGGACTTCACAGCGTCAAATGTCACGTTTCAGAGCATTCCGTAGCGTCAAAGAGTGAATAAGACCATACAAATTTTTATTTAGTGGAGAGGAATATGGCTAGTGAGGTGCGAGTTAGCGTTCTGTATCATAAAAAGACCTTTGCATACATCGTACTGGATTTAGTCGTTTTCAGTTGAAGCCAGTATTTCGTGCTTTATATATAATAACTTGGATCCTATGAATAAATATTGTTTGAAAGTAACTGCACACTGAGGATTCTCCAAAATACGTCGTTACTGAGACGATTTGTTCTCATAAAATGACGGTGGACGTCATATTGGTGGTTAAAATGTTTTTTTAATTAGTTGTTTTCGTGATTAAAACCTGGGTGTTATGAAATTATGGCGTTTCAAGGCAAAGCAAATTGAAGATTTACCAAACGCGCATTGTTCTTTGTACGATTTTATATAATTAAATGTCACTGCGTAACATATCGGAAATTAAGACTTTCAGGAGAACGTAATATAAAGGAACTGGTCATGCATTACACAAGTTCAGCATAGTGTAATGGACTGAGTTGCGGAGTTATTAAATGAAATTAGCAAGAATGCTTCAAACCGTTAAGCTTCGGGAGAGGGAAGAGTTTGTACTACTTGCAGTTTCAGATTCTGCGCTCTCTTGTTTCAAGTCTAGTATTTTGAAATTTTTACAAATTCAGATAATGAATAGAAGTAGTAATCTAGGATTTTACTAAATGATAAAATAATTTTAACTTATGTGGAAGACTACCGCTAATTTGTATAGCACTGTTTGTTCTTTCCTTAGCTTTAACCTAACCAAATGCGGGATCTGCCCTACTCAAGATTTAAGAGATTTATTTTTATTGAACGTTGGGGTCGGATGCCTCTCTTGTACCGAGCGAGGTGGCACAGTGGTTACCATACTGGACTCGCATTCGGGAGCACGACGGTTCAAACCCACGTCCGGTCATCCTGATTCAGGTTTTCCGTGATTTCCCTAAATCAATTCAGGTAAATGCCGGGATGGTTCCTGTGAATAGGCACGGCCGACTTCCTTCCCCATCCTTCCCGAATACGATGGGACCGATGACCTTGCTGTGTGGTCATCTCCCCGAATCAACCAACCAGGTTATGTTGTCGCTGCAGCCGTTAGTTACCTAAAGGAGGGAAGTCGTGTGCGCAACCTGTTTGTGAATTATATAAGCTTTGTCCGGTGTGTGTCGTATTTTAACTGTTTGTGTATCGTATTTTCAGGGTTGGCAATTGGGGATCAGCCCAGCATTTGCCTAAGAGAGCTTGGGAAACCACCGAAAAACTACACTCAGACTCGCCGGTACACCGGCCATCCTTGTTAATTCGCAGTGTAGATTCGGTCTGAGTGTGGTTTAGCGATCAGAAATGACCTCCGTATACTCTATTTAAAACCATCAGCGAGACCTATGACATCTCCAAACTCGCCGTTAAATATAAAATGGTTGTGCATGACGATTAATACGAGGGGCGTTCAGTAAGTAAGAACAGTTTTTTTTTCTCCGCCAATTGCGGTTGAAAAAATGTGGGATTTGTTTGGGAACACAGTGGAATATTCCCGCTTTCACTCCGAAAAAAATGTTCAAATGTGTGTGAAATCTTATGGGACTTAACTGCTAAGGTCATCAGTCCCTAAACTTACACACTAATTAACCTAAATTATCCTAAGGACGAACACACACACCCATGCCCGAGGGAGGACTCGAACCTCCGCCGGGACCAGCCCCACAGTCCATGACTGCAGCGCCTGAGACCGCTGTCACCCCGATAGCGTCATGAAGTTCCGACGCGTGCCACCGCTATACGTAGCCTTCAAAATGGCGCCTGCAACGGAAGTGCAGTGCATTCCAAGCAGAGATCTGTGGTTGAGTTTCTCTGCCCTTGAGTTTCTTTTGTTGGAAAACCAGAGCATCGCAGATGTTCATAGGCGCTTGCAGAACGTCTACGGAGACAGTGAACAAAAGCACAGTGACTAGTTGGACGAGGCGTCTGTCATCATCGCATCAAGATCGCGCAAACCTGTCCGATCCCCCTCGCGCCGGCCGGCTACACACAGCCATGACTCCTGCAATGTTAGAACGTGCGGACACTCTCATTCGGGATGGTGGACGGATCACAATCAAACACATGGCTGCACAACTGGACGTCTCTGTTGGGAGTGATGACACTCTCTTCGACCAGTTGGGCTACTCAAAGGTGTGTGCTCGGTGGTTACTTCACCGCTTAACAAGGCTGATCGTGACTTTTTTTTGTCGAACACTGTCACAGGCTACGAAACATAGGATCATCACTTCGAACTGGAAGCAAAAGGCAATACACAGAGTGGCATCATAGCACCTGTCCTCCGGAAAAAAACGTTCAAAGTCGCACCCTCAACTGGTAAAATCCTGGGGATGGTCTTCTGGGACCCTGAAGGGGTGCAGCGATCAACTCTGAAGTGTATCGTGTTACCCTCAGGAAACTGAAGGAACTACTTTACCGTGTTCGACGCCACAAAAATGCAAATGAACTTCTCCATGACAACGCAAGGCCTCAGACAAGTTTCTGCATTCGAAAGGGGCTTCATTGGACTGTCATTCGTTATCCACTCTCTGGCCCGGATCACCACCTTGCGACTGCAATCTGTTTGGCCCAATGAAAGATGCACTCCACCGGAAGCAGTACATGGATGACTGAGAGGTTACTGATTTAACAAAACCTTGGCTCCTATGTCGACCAGTAAGGTGCTCTCATGCCGGCGTACAGGCTCTCGCAGTAAGGTGGCGTAAGGCCGTTACATTGAATAGAGACTATGTTGAAAAATAGTGATTTGTAGCCAAACGAGTGGGAAATAGTATGATGTATTGGAATCCTGAATATAATCAACGTACATTCAGCAAGAAATGTGTTCCATAACTTACTGAACGCCCATTTTATACGAGGATCGTCCACAAAGTAAGTTCCGTTTCTTTTCAGCGCTACGATCGCAGTTCCGAGCAAGCGCGGCAGTTACTCTGACTCAAGGATAAGACATGTACGCCATTTTCAGATCGCTGCTGCCGACGTGTGCTTTGCAGTGCTTCTTTATAATGTCAGCCGTAATTGAAAATGCCACCGCGTGTGAAATAAGATCTGTGATTCGTTTTCTAAATGCTAATAAAGTTAAACCAAAGGGAATTCATCGGCAAATCTGCAAGGTTTACGGACAAAACGCTATGAGTGATTCAGTGGTTAGAAGAGGGGTCAGACTGTTCAATGAAGGATGTGATCAAGGGCACGATGAAGAACGAAGTGGACGCCCGTCTGTGGTTACTGATGAACTGGTTTACACAACTGAAGAGAAGATTTAGCACAACCGTAAGTTTCTACGTAGTGCCCTTGCTATGGAAGTTCCGCAAATTTCACGATCACTAATTCATGAAACTGTTACTGAAAACTGAAATTTCGAAAACTTTGCTCACGTTGGGTACCCAAAATTCTTACGGAACAACGCAAGAAACAACGGATGGGCAGTGCACTTCAGTTTTGGACACACTGCAATGAAGAAGGCGATGGTTTCTTTCTCGGATAGTCACGGGGTTGCAACTTGGATATCGTACGACACCCCTGAAACAAAACGGCAATCAATGGAATATAAAAACACTTCATCCCCAACGAAGGTTAAGCCTAAGCAAATCTTGACACCTCGAAAAGTCAATTGCACCCTTTTTTGGGACAGAGAAGGCATTTTGCTGATTGGTTTCTTACCACGAGGCCAAACAATAAATGCACATGCTTACTGCGAGATCATTAAGAAATTGCGCCGCGAAATACAGGACAAGCGCCGAGGACTACTGTCAAAAGGTGTTCTGCCCCGCGGGATTAGCCGAGCGGTCTAGGCGCTGCAGTCATGGACTGTGCGGCTATTCCCGGCGGAGGTTCGAGTCCTCCCTCGGACATGGGTGTGTGTGTTTGTCCTTAGGATAATTTAGGTTAATTAGTGTGTAAGTTTAGGGACTGATGACCTTAGCAGTTAAGTCCCATAAGATTTCACACACATTTAAACATTTGTTTTGAATGCCCGACCTCACACGGCGAATGCGAGCAAACAACTCATACGGGAATTTCACTGGGACGCGTTAGATCATCCTCCGTACAGCCCGGGCCTGGCTCCTAGCGACTTTCATCTCTTCTTACACCTAAAATCTGTCCTGGGTGGTCAACACTTCAGCGGTGATGACGAGCTGAAAGAACGTGTTTCCACATGGTTGAATACACAGGCGGCAACCTTCTATGAAGAAGGCATACAAAAACTTGTTCCACGCTATGACAAGTGCCTACAAAATTTCGGAAGCTATGTATAAAAGTAGTTTAATAGTTGTAGATTTTTGTACAATACGAGGTGCGGCTAGAAAAAAACCGGACTGATGCTGGAAAAAACATTTATTTACAATTATTTACAATTTCATGTTATCTCCTTCAATGTACTCTCCTCCTCGGTCTCTACACCGCTCCATACGAATTTTCCACTGTTCATAGCAATGCTGCAGATCATTTTCGGTAAGTCCATACATTACTTCCGTCGCTTTTTCTTTTACTGCTTCAACAGTCTCAAATCTAGTTCCTTTCAAAGCTGACTTGACTTTAGAGAAAAGAAAAAAAGTCACAGGGGGCCAAATCAGGTGAGTAGGGTGGATGATCTAAGATGGGAATGTTGTGTTTTGCCAAAAACGTCTTCACTGACAACGCACTGTGAGCTGGGGCATTGTCTTGGTGAAGGATCCATGACTTTTTTCTCCACAAATCGTTCCGTTTTCTCCGTACTCGCTCACGTAGGGGAGCCAGGACGCTAATGTAGTAATGCTGATTCACTGTTTGTCCCTCTGGTACCCAATCAATGTGCACAATCCCTTTGATGTCAAAAAAAAAAAAAAAAAAAAAAAAAAAAAAAAAAAAAAAAAAACAATCATCATTGCCTTGAATTTCGATTTTGACATTCGTGCTTTTTTTTGTCGTGGAGAACCAGGAGTTTTCCGATGCATCGATTGGCGTTTAGTTTCGGGATCGTAAGTAAAAAACCACGATTCATCGCAAGTAATAACATTTTGTAAGAAGGTGTGATCACTTTCAATGTTTTCCTGGATGTCAGAACAAATCATTCTTCGGCGTTCCTTCTGTTCAATTGTGAGACACTTTGGAACCATTTTTGAACACACTTTGTTCATGTTGAAACTTTCCTTGTCAACTCCTGTTAACTCAGACACTGCTCTGATTGTTAAACGGCGATCTTGTCGAACAAGTTTACCGATTTTTTCAATGTTTGCATCAGTTTTTGCTGACAATGGTCTGCCAGTGCGAGTGTCATCACTGGTGTCTTCGCGGCCATCTTTAAATCGTTTAAACCACTCAAACACTTGTGTTCGCGATAAACAATCATCGCCGTACACTTGTTGTAACATTACAAACGTTTCACTTGCAGATTTTCCTAGTTTGAAACAAAATTTGATGTTAACACGTTGTTCTTTCTGTACACTCAACATTTTCCGACGCACAGACAAAACGTCAACTACTTAAAACAGACGCCACGGGCAGACTGAGTGCAGGAGGCAGATGAAACTTGAGCAGTAGGCGGAGCGAGAGTCACGTGACAGGCCACGCGACTTTCAGCCTTATTGCATTCGTTTTATTGTTTCACCAGTACTAGTCCGGTTTTTCTCTAGCCACACCTCGTATATTTTTTTTCTGTGTCTGTACACGTTTGTTTTATATAACCAAACGGGGCTTACTTTGTGAACATCCCTCGTATACCAATAAAACGACCGAGCGGTTAGCCTCAGTATCGTAGCACGCAGCTATGAGCAACTGAAACAGAATAGCACACTTCTCCTCCACTTTATCAACTGGCTTCACCATTTTATTTTGGCTCATGTAGCGGCGCGCTACAGTACTGAGGCGTGCGAGTTCACATGCGCACATGTACCTGCAAGTAAACAAAAAATAAATTACACATTTTTAATTTTTCGAGCTGATAAGTACTTGTAAATCTTTAATATGACCCCTTTTGGTCTCTATGCAGGCGAGTGGTTTCCAGTTGCGAGCCCCCACCGTCATACCTCTCGCCTTCTAGCAGTACGCGTGAAACAAAGGAGCCACGCACACTTCATCAGTGAAAACGTGAACTCGTCGTGAGGCCGCATCGAGAGAACAGTACCGCCAATCACTGCTGCTTCACAGGGGATCTTCCCGACCGACCCGAGGCAACAGTTGAGAGAGAATTGAGCTTTGCACAAGTGTTCGCACCGTAGCAACAAGCCAGCCTGCCATGGATGTAACCGGTTTTGATGTCCAATTGTCTATTCAAGAGGTGAAAGAATAACCCGAAATATGGGACGTACCTCGCAAGCAGTAGCATGATAAGATCAAGAAGAGAGCCGCATGGTCAGATGGGTGATAAATTTTGTGAAAGTTTTTCTGCGAAACCGGATCAGCAAACAACCGTCGGCAAACAACACAGTTAAGCTGTTTGTGTATATGTTTTAGTGCTGGCTATTTTGCTAGAATGTGGCCGTGCAAAATATCAAATAGCCTTAACCAGCAAATTTGATTTAACAGAAATGCGTCTTTAATTTGTCTTGTCAGTAACAAATCACTTGTTTTTGTTTCACGGTTCTGACGGTCAGTTTTCAGGGCACTTCTCATGTTAACAGAAACTGGAAAAGGGCGAAGGGTACTTCGGATGCTATGTCACCAGAGCAGAGGGAGTACTTCTACACTTGCACCTACCAAATGCTTGTTCAGCTCGGTACTACTACGCCACGTTGCTACGCGTTTTTGATAGAGTATTATTAGAGATGACAATCTTGCTTTTGATATAACTATAGTCTGTCTCTCTCCCTTCCCCCTCCTCCCACCCCACCCCCCTCAGCTCTCCCGGTAGGCGGGCATTGTTCCGTACCAGAGCGTCGGAATGATTTTCAATATGATGATTAATTTTTAATTTTAACATTTACGATAAAATGTAGGTTTTTTTCTGATCACCTCTCGTGTCACGGAATAGTTATCCCTGTCTTCCATCGTATAAGCGAGACCACTATACAGAGAGGTCAGAATCAGTCTGAAAGGGCGTTGCAAGGTAGGATGCGTTGATAAATAATTGTTAAGAAGAAAAAGTTCGATACGTTGCGTCATTTCCGAGTTAATCAGCTTTGAAGTTAGCCAATCAGAGCCCTTTGTTCTGAATGTATTCTGTTATTTTAGACAGTTCAGTGTGATCACTGCTTTATTGTAGGACAGCCACATCGCCTGTCTTGTTCTGCCTCCGCCCATTCTCGTTGCTTTCCAAAATAGGACTGCTGCGTGATTATCGCTGCGATGTTGCCACGTATGTGTGCTGAAAGCGTTTCTGGCGCTGAGAGTTAGCTGCGAGCATGCGTGACTGTTCTGGCTCGTGTGCATCGAGTAGTATAGTAACATACAACGTTGATGACACTGTATCTCCTGAACTGGGTGTCATACATTCATATAACTTCGCAAGCACGTTTAGTTGTATATGTGTATTCCGTCTATAAAGTGAGTTGGGAATAGAGTTAGTAGTAGAGAAGTAATAAATTAAAATGTCCTGCACATTGAAGCTACTCAACATGTAAGTTAAAAACATTTTTCCTTTCTTTATTTTGTTCGGGAGCCAGCAAGAAAAAGTTTAGAAAGGGTTTCAAATTATGTGTGAACTTTTCTGGAAGTCGCCAAGTGCTCTCAATCTCAATTATTGGATGAATATAGTCTGGATAATTTGCTCGCAGTGAGTTACCGTGCCTAAAACATACGCACTGTCTCTAACTTAACTACTTGCCTCACTGTGTTAAACCTGTAACCTATGATTACACCTCTTAATGACTGGATTATGACAGCATTCTTTGCTTTTTCAATTTGGTCAACAATTTTATGAAATACCGGGTGCCCGAAAAGTCTTTCCCTGATTACATAAATTGATAACTCAGGCTAGAAGTTAGATACAAATATGAAACTTGTGTCGAATTCTTTACAACTATCAAAGTTTTTTTCCGTTTTAGGTTCGCAGTACGTAAGTAGTGGATGAGGTGCAGTGCCCAAGAAGCCATGTTAACCAATCAGGAGAAGGCACAGTGTGTCCTGTGGTACCATGAGACACGATCACCAACCACAGTGCAGACACACTTCCAGGCAACATTTGGAAGGAATCCACCTGATGTCAAGAGCATTAAAGCCTGGTATGAGAGGTTCAAGAACCTGACCTTCCGAGGTCTGGTCGACTAAGAACCTCAGCAGACAGGGTGGAAGCTGTAAGGCAGTCTTTTCTGCGAAGTCCGAAGAAATCGGTGTGCAGGGCCTCACGTGAATTACAGATGCCAAAAAGCTCTCTCCATGACATTTTACACAAACGTTTATTGTTTCGTGCATACAAAGTGCAAATCGTTCAGGCCTTGTTGCCCAATGACAGTACACGTCGATATGACTTTGGGGTCGAAATGCTATCATGTATTGAGGACGATGATGGTTATCTCAGACGAATTGCCTTTTCCGACGAAGCGACAATTTTTGTCAGTGGAGTAGTGAATCGCCATAATGTGCGCATTTGGGGTTCACAACCCCTGGCGAGTCATGGAGTGCACCAGAGGCAGTCCAAAGGTGAATGTTTGGTGCGCGCTATTGCACGATCGAATTATCGGGTCATTCTTCTTCGCTGAGTCTACTATCACATCTGCAGTGTATATGGACATGTTGTAACTGTATGCTGTTCCTCAGCTGCTTCAGTATCACCCCGATGTCTTGTTTCAGCAAGACGGTGTACCGCCTCATTGGGGTTTGGACGTCTGTGCGTATCTCGATATGACCTTTCTTGGGCGATGGATAGGTCGTGACTGACACAACCCCATTAGACTTCTTTTTATGGGGCTATGTCAAGGACGAGGTCTACCGAACACGTGTACCAGATCTTGGAACCCTGCGGCAACGGATAACCACAGTCGTTGAATCGATCCCTCCAGTGATGTTGGCTAATGTGTGGACGGAAATTGAATATCGCCTAGATGTGCTGCGTGCTACCAAGGGTGCTCATGTGGAAGTTTACTGTTGTTTGAGAATAACTCTGATACTTCGTAAACAATTAGACACCAGTTTCATATTTGTATCTTACTTCTAACCCGAGTTATCAATTTATGTAACCAGGGAAAGACTTTTCGGACACCCTGTATTCTGAATCAAAATTTTGTTGCCCCGTGGAAACTGTTAGACAGGCAATTTCCAAATGGGGTCAGATAACGGCGTAACCATTTTAGCCGCTTAGTAACATGCTCGCAGAAACTGTGTGCGTAGTGAGATATTCTTATTACAGGACGAGACATGGCACACATTCACAATAATCCTAACTCCGTGTTGCACGCAGAGCCTACATACGCTGGACTGACACTCGTATGTATAGGAGCCTGGTATGTAGGCCGCCCGGCGCACACGCTTCGCAGAGCCCGAGGCGCAGTTGCTCGCTGGTACGATGCGGAGGGCAGCCTCACAGATTTAATGGCACTCCGCTTCTGCTGCGAGTATCAGCCGCGCGCGCAGTAAGACAAAAAGAAGAGCGAAAGAAATGCGAGCGCAGAATAAATCTGCGACCAAGAGACTCGCCTCGAGTCCTCCACCCCCTCTCCTCTCTTCCGTCCCTCCCCCCTTTTTCAGTCTCTCGACTCCGAGAGATGCACTCGAAAATTCCCAGCTGCAGGAGTTACTCCTCGGAAACCTCGTTCGGGAGGTCGGCATTTCTGCTCGAGAACCACTTTTAATTCCTCTCTCTCTCCCGTACTCTCTCTGCCCTCCGTCGTACCCAAGATGAAAAAAGAAAAAAAAACTGCGTTCATTTGTCGCTAATGGATTCTGTCGTCGTAAATGAATGAATAAATTCCGATCTGGTACATGCGCGGCGATGGAAATGTCTGTTTCAGCCGCTCCTCTTTTGTCAACACCTGACTGATTGTCGAATCAGCGTTCCACGACCTAAAAATTACGGGAGGAAGTTTGCAGTCTGCTCTCTCCGAAATAACGATTCTGCAAGAGCGAGTCCTTTCACCAGTTCCGTGTTTCCAGGTAAGGTAACCTTTTATTCTTTACATTGTGCCTGCAAAACTGTTCCCCTCGCAGATGGATAGTAAAATATTACTTAACTAATTTGCTGTTCCTTTTACTGTGAACCGAGTCAGTCATGACTATTAAACGGTTCCTCTTGTTTGATTTTTTTTTCAGCGTTTGTCTCTTCCTGTTCGGTGATGATGATGATCAAATCGCCCCTCCAAAATATGGAACCCTCTTTAATTCCGCGGTCTGATTACATCGTGCCGCCATAAACGTCAGTTATGTATTAGAAGAACTGTTGTGTGACACCTATAGTTGTGAAAAGAGTAAACATAGTTCCATATGTATTTGTGTTTAACTGTGTGCTACCTTAAAAAAATGAAGAACTGGTGGAAACTGATATTTTTTGCGACAGAAAAAAAGACCATCTTTTTGAAATGGCGCTTCCGTCAGTAATGGAACTTCTGATATAAGTTTATGGGAGATTCGAAGTGATGTTACTGTCGAAAAGGAGCAATGGATTCAGAAGGGAATTAGCCAACAAAGAGGTAAAGGAAGAGGCGAAAGGCAAAACAGAAGAAGAATGTAAAACAGAGAAAAATAAGAAGGGAGACAGAATAGAGTAAAAGAAGAAAGGATTACCCCGAAAGTTGAAGACGGGTGACTGTTGAGGAATAAAAGAGTGAAAAGACAATAGAAGGGGAGGAAGCAACAGGAAAGAGAAAGGCAACAATATAGAGGAGAAAGAAGAAGAAGAGAAACTACATGAAAAGAAGATCTGACAGAGTTAGAGAAAAAGAAAAAAGAAGAAGAAAAGGAAACGATATGGAACGGCAAAAGGAGATAATCAAGGAAGAAATGGAGGAGATGCAAAAGGGCATGAATGACGTTGGAATAAGAAAGTGTGGATGACAGCAGCAGACGAGGAGGAGGAGGAGGAGGAGGAGGAGGATGAGGTTGTTTAGAAAACAAAGCAAAAAGTATGAAGTAGATAATAATTATTATGATCTTCTGCTTTTCCGTATATCTTCAAATTTCACTGTTAAGATACTATATTCTCACGAAACGTATACATTATTTTTAGACTTTTTTTTAAATTAAGTCCCTCCTTTGCTTCGGCTGCTTGTGTTTTTATGCCTCGATAGCAAAAGCTGCGCCCAGTATAAATAATCTTTGCTTGTCGACAATATTTCGTCCATTACCATTTTTGTTTGCGCTGTGCGAGCGCTGATGATAAGATCTGAATAAGTTGTAGGCGACACTTAATGTCGACCGGTGGCATGAATGAGATGAAGTCACAGCAGTAAGTGTGACACGGCAAAGTAACACGGTAATTACTGTTTGAGGTAGAATATTCGATATTAGATCAATTAATTGTGTCAAGATTTTCGGCCGAGTTGAAGTTTCAGTGTGGAAGAGTTCCTTGAGAATCAGAACAACCAACTTTTTTCAGACATTATAAACTGAGCGAGATGGCGCAATGGTTATCACACTGGACTCGCATTTGGGAGGACGACGGCACAAACCTGCGTCTGGCCATCCTGATTTAGATTTCCCGTGATTTTCCTAAATCGCTTCAGGCAAATGCCGGGATGGTTCCTTTGAAAGGACACGGCCGATTTCTTCCCCAATCCTTCCCAAATCCAATGGAACCGATGACCTCGCTGTTTGGTCCCCTTCCTCAACACAACCAACCAACCAACCAACCAAGCAACCAACCAGACATTATGTATTTTCCGTGCCCTCCTCCGTAGCTGAGTGGCTACTGCGGTTGACTGCTGCTCGGTGCACCCGCGTTCGATTCTCTCAACTGCCAAGGACTTTTCCTCTGTGGGAGGACTGCTACGGGGTGGAGTCAGCCCCAGGAGCACAACTGGGGAGCTACTCTGCCCATTAGTAGCGGTTCCCAAGTCAAGAAATAAGGCAACGACCGGTAGAGCGGTGTGCTGACCACATGTCCCTTCTTCCCGCAATCAATGACGCCATTGGCACAGGATGACGCGACGGTCGGTCGTACCCGATTGGCCCGTCTAGGGCGAGAATTAGGAACTTTACCTTTACTGTCTTATGTATTGGGTATTATTGGTTTTAAGTGTGAGAAACAAGACAACAAACAGCGAGATTTCCTTGTGCTACTGAAATTAATATGATCATACACAACAATATAGAGTGTTCAGACACACTGTTTGGGAAAGGATGAAATGCGTTTGAAATAGGAGGATTAATGCCGTGTGGCTAGGGGCATCCCGTCGCGTAGACCATCGCCTGGTGCAAGTCTTCCGATTTGACGCCACTACGGCTAGTTGCACGTCGATGGGGAAGAAATGATGATGATAAGGACAACACAACACCCAGTCCCTGGGAGGAGAAAATCTCCCACCCAGCCGGGAATGGAACCCTGGCCGTTAGGTGTGACATTCCGTCGCGCTGACCACTCAGCTACCAGGGGCGGACAGGAGGATTAATGTGACACCGCAAGAGACTGTTCCAAGGAGCTTCCCTCCTAATAACATTCGGTCGACCGATCATGTTTGCTGATTTTATGGCCGGCCGAGATGGCCGAACGGTTCTAGGCGCTACAGTCTGGAACTGCGTGACCGCTAAGGTCGTAAGTTCGAATTCTGCCTCTGGTATGGATGTGTGTGATGTCCTTAGCTTAGTTAGGTTTTAGTAGTTCAAAGTTCTAGGGGACTGATGACCTCAGAAGTTAAGTTCCATAGTGCTCAGAGCCATTGGAACAATTTTTTTGCTGATTTAGAATTTTGTGGTCTTTCCTAAATTTATCCTCATTCTATGCGCTTTCCCCATTCTTACGCCCTCTCCAACATCAATTTTAGTTCTCCCTCTGATTCAGCCAGCACTGCTTGACTATCTACATAATTGATTGTCTTTATCTTTTCGAGTACAAGCAGCACAGTTTACATGTTTTGTCCGCCGCAGAGGAGCTAACGAAGTAGAAAATGAAATTTTCTACGAGGGAGGGAGAGCGCGAGCGAGCGAGCGAGAGAGAGAGAGAGAGAGAGAGTCGTGGAATGTTTACAACAGCAGACGAGGCAAGCCCTCCCACCCCGCTCGTTAATTTTGTCGTGAAATTAACGCTCTGCGGCCCCTGCCTGTTTTCTCTCTCTCTCTCTCTCTCTCTCTCTCCCCATTGCCCATTGGCCGCGTCAGCTGCAGTGGATGCGGAGGCAGCGCCAACACTGCCCCCTGCACCTGCAGATAAGTCAGAAAGGCAGACAGCTGATCGCAGCTGGGCACGTGCGCGCTGCCGGCACGTGGCCATATCGACACCCCGCCTACAGCATCACGTGGAACAAGCACACCAGTAGTCTCTGGGCCGCTGAACATCATCCAGTTCATAGCGTAAGCACAAAATAACTTGGTCTGTATCTGCGCAAACGGAGCCATAGGGGTGGGGTCGTGCAGTTCGACAGCTGCAGCCTACGCACAAACGTATATCTCCCATAACGTACCTTCTGCACCTATGGAATCTGCAAACAATTGTCAGTGCAGCTAAAAACGGGACAAATATAAACGTCCAGTCACTAGTCTTGTCGCAATAGTACCGAAAATGGAATAGTTACATAAAGAAAGCATCATCCAAAGGAAAACAGCTCCGACTACACACCGCAAGAAATCAGATAATAAAATAGGTATAAAAACGTCATGTAGAAGACAAGGTGGATTATTAGGATACTGAAAAGGTAAAATAAAGAAACTGTGTCATGTAGAAGTTACGCGCCTGCCGGAGTCGCCGAGCGGTCCTAGGTGCTACAGTCTGGAACCGCGCGACCGCTACGGTCGCAGGTTCGAATCCTGCCTCGGGTATGGATGTGTGTGATGTCCTTAGGTTAGTTAGGTTAGTGGGTTCTAGGGGACTGGTGACCTTAGAAGTAAAGTCCCATAGTGCTAAGAGCCATGTGAACCATCTTTTTAGAAGTTATGCGTCAGTCCACTGAGAATGATTTCGTTAATATTACCTGATAGCAAATGTTTTTTCTCCTCCTTTCACATCTTTCCTCATGTATTGTAGCGTTCAGCAGTAATTGTAGCTTTGTGACGCGGTGGTGGTGCTCGACTCACAGGTAATCCAGTTCGAATCCTGGTGGCGGACGAAATTTTCACTGCCATTATTTGGCCGGCGAGGGGAGGGGATATGGTGGCAAAACTTTCCTACACACCAGTTTTTGCGCCAGTGTTTTGCATTAAATTCCAAACCTCTCCTCAGAGATTCATGAGGTAAGGCCACTACTGAATCGGCCGGTGTGGCCAAGCGGTTCTAGGCGCTAAGGTCTGGAACCGCGTGACCGCTACGGTCGCAGGTTCGAATCCTGCCTCTGGCATGGGTGTGTGTGATGCCTTTAGGTTTTCGTGATGACTGGGTGTTGTGTGATGTCGTTAGGTTAGTTAGGTTTAAGTAGTTCTAAGTTCTAGGGGACTGATGAACATAGATGTTAAGTCCCATAGTGCTCAGAGCCATTTTTTTGTCCTTAGGTTAGTTAGGTTTAAGTATTTCTAAGTTCTAGGGGACTGATGACCTCAGAAGTTAATTGCTATAGTGCTCAGAGCCATTTGAGTCACTACTGATGGTGATCCGTCCGTTCGATTGGCACATTAAGCTCGATTACCCATTTGGTCCTATACTGGTCCTACCCTCTCCTTTCTCTCATCATGATCACCATGATCACCACCACCACCACCACCACCACCACCACCACCACCACCACCACCACCACCCCCACCACAAACGTAACACTATCTTATACCCGCATTCTTACACTCACCTACACTCCAAGTACACGTACTACACAGTTCTCACATGCGTTCAGAGGGATCAAAGTGCGTCGAGGAAGAACACTCTTTCCGACAGTCGGCTGAACCCGCCTTGGGTATCCTAGGCAACAATGCCGTAGTTAGCGATTACTGGAGCCTTCTCAAGCACACTATTTAATCAGATTTTTGCTTCCTTATTTGGGTCTTATGACATAAATTTAATAGCATTGCCTGTAACCACACGTGCCGACGGTGCCCAAGGACTGCGGTACCATGCCGTGTAGTAAAGAGAACGCTTCAAGTGGAATGATCGACATGCAACAGTCAACCGAGTATGTTCAAAAAAACTGAGGTATATACATATGAAATAGAAAAGGACAAAAGTATTATTATGATTTCATTATCGGGCAAACACACTGCAGATTTATTGATAGTGTGGATTCCCTTAAAGCTGCTACTTCGCTATTTAACGTTATTATTCAGTCTTTGAGACTTTGCTTTGTAAGAGAATGCATGTGCCGCTTTTGTTTCAGTAGATACACCTACAGCCGTAAGAAGCTAACTGGTGACCCTGCTGCCTGAACGTAGCTGGAACGGAACAGCAGTTGGTTGCGACGTTCCGGAAGCCCGTGGACTGTCCAGTAAGTTGCTGCGCATGTTGTGAAACCTTACACTCCGCTCAACTCCTGGCCGCAGAATCCGCTACTTCATAAACAGCGCTGCTGCTCATTCTTGGAACGAGTCCATCGTCAGCCAGAATGTTAACGCCTCCGTGGCTTACCAGTAAGGGTCTATTATAGACTACAAAGGTGGTCAATAAGGTTTCAGCGTTATTAAGGTGGCACGCTACAAACGTTAACTCACATGAAATATGCTACATCAACGAATATACACTACTGGCCAATAAAATTGCTACACCAAGAAGAAATGCAGATGGTAAACGGGTTCATTGAACAAATGTATTATACTAGAACTGACATGTGATTACATTTTCACGCAATTTGCGTGAATAGATCCTGAGAAATCAGTCCCCAGAACAACCACCTCTGTCCATAATAACGGCCTTGATACCCCTGGGCATTGAGTCAAACAGAGCTTGGATGGCGTGTACAGGTACAGCTGCCCATGCAGCTTCAACACGATACCACAGTTCATCAAGAGTAGTGACTGGCGTATTGTGACGAGCCAGTTGCTCGGCCACCATTGACCAGACGTTGTCAGTTGGTGAGAGATCTGGAGAATGGGCTGGCCAGGGCATCAGTCCAACATTTTCTGTATCCAGAAAGGCACGTACAGGACCTGCAACATGCGGTCGTGCATTATCCTGCTGAAATGTAGGGTTTCGCAGGGATCGAATGAAGGGTAGAGCCACGGGTCGTAACACATCTGAAATGTACCGTCCACTGTTCAACGTGCCGTCAATGCGAACAAGAGGTGCCCGAGACGTGTAACCAATGGCACCCCTTATAATCATTCCGGGTGACACGCCAGTATGACGATGACGAATACACCATTCCAATATGTGTTCACCGCGATGTCACCAAACACGGATGCGAGCATCATAATTCTGTAAACAGACCTGGATTCATCCGAAAAAATGACATTTTGCCATTCGTGCACCCAGGTTCGTCATTGAGTACACCATCGCAGGCGCTCCTGTCTGTGATGCAGCGTCAAGGGTAACCGCAGCCGTGGTCTCCGAGCTGATAGTCCATGCTGCTGCAAACGTCGTCGAACTGTTCGTGCAGATGGTTGTTGTCTTGCAAACGTCCCCATCTGTTGACTCAGGGATCGAGACGTCGCTGCACGATCCGTTAGAGCCATGCGGATAAGATGCTTGTCATCTCGACTGCTAGTGATACGAGGCCGTTGGAATCCAGCACGGCGTTCCGTATTACCCTCATGAACCCACCAATTCCATACTCTGCTAACAGTCATTGGATCTCGACCAACGCGAGCAGCAATGTCGCGATACGATAAACCACAATCACGATAGGCTACAATCCGACCTTTATCAAAGTCGGAAATATGATGGTACGCATTTCTCCTCCTTACACGAGGTATAACAACAACGTTTCACCAGGCAACGCCGGTCAACTGCTGTTTGTGTATGAGAAATCGGTTGGAAACTTTCCTCATGTCAGCACGTTGTAGGTGTCGCCACCGGCGCCAGCCTGTGTGAATGCTCTGCAAAGTTAATCATTTGCATATCACAGCATCTTCTTCCTGTCGGTTAAATTTCGCGTCTGTAGCACGGCATCTTCGTGGTGTAGAAATTTTAATGGCCAATAGTGTGTAAACTATAGCACGTCAATGCAACTTCACAAACTACGTAGGAGTAACGCCATCTAAATTCTGTATACAAGGAAAGATTACGCAGCGGGTCTCTCATTCAGAAATGTTGAGATTCAACTGCAGCGAGGTCGCAGCGAATAAAAAAATGGTTCAAATAACTCTAAGCACTGTGGGACTAAACATCCGAGGACATCAGTCCCCTAGACTTTGAACTACTTAAACCTAACTTAACCTAAGGACATCACAGACATCCATGCCCGAGGCAGGATTCGAACCTGCGACTGTACCAACAGCGCGGTTCCAGACTGAGGCACCTAGAACCGCTCGGCTACAGCGGCCGGCACGCGAATAGAAACTGATTTATCGTTCCACGATATTGCTACACGCGTTGGAAGATATCAGATAATTCTCGTATAAAGTACATGGTACAGTCGTATTAACGTGACTACCGCGTATGTGTGCAATAAACACAAACGCCATGCGGCAGCACTAGCAGTGGAGGGTTATAAGGCGCGTTGAGGGGGGGACCGAAAACAGTGCAGTCTTTGTCGTATTGCGGAAACGAAACGATTTATCTATTGTCCAAAAGGACATGATCATTGGATTTCAGGACAAGGGTCGATGCGTGTCCGAAATGGCTAAGTTTGTAAACTATTCTTTTGCCGCCATTGTTGAAATATACGGTAGATGGCAAAATGGCGCTATCCATCCTGGTGTCGTAACTGTGGTGTACCGCAGGCCATATATGACGGATGTGGAGATGTGTACGGCAGAGTAGACCTGCAATTGTTGAGCAGCTGACCACCCAGATGAACTTAGGGCCTACCGACAGTGTCTCCTCAACGACCGTTCAGTGAAAGCTGCTGTGTGTGGACTTCCGCAGCAGGCGTCTGGTTCATGCACCCATGCTGTCTACCGTTCATTAGTGACGAAGGCTGGAACTTTCACGCCAATAGCTCAACTTGACATCCAATGAGTGACAATAGGTGGCCTTTTGAGATGAATCACGTTCTTTGCTCCATCGGACAACTGGCCGTTACCGTGTACAGCGTGAAACGTCTGAAAGTCACTGGAGGGGAAAGCTTTATGGTCTGGGAAATGTTTTCGTGGCATTTCCTGGATGATCCCCTCGTTCTGGAAGACACAGTGAATCAACACAAGTACGCAACTATCCTTAGGGATCATTTCCACACCTACATGCAGTTTGTTTTCCATTGGCACGATGACATCTACCATCATGACAATGCAACGTGTTACGCAACTTGCAGTGTACGTACGTTATTCCAAAGAGCACCAGGATGAGTCTACCGTACTCTCCAGGCCACCCTCAATTTAAACCCAATCGCGAATCCTTCGGACCACCTCGATCGAGAAACCTAGCGCTGCTGCTCATGGCAGTGGAATCGGCATAGCTCCAGATTCGTGTCGGTACCTTCCGCAACCACAGTGCCACTCTTCTAGGATGCCTCATAGGGGCCCGCACTGTGGTTATTCAGGCTTTTGAGAGGTGATCACGTTAACGTGAGTGGTGTAGGATCGATGGGTCTGACAGGGCTAAACGCAGCGCCATGCAGGATCCAGTTCACCCCACGCAACTAGCACAGGAGAGGAAAGACATGGTGTTTGTTCAGCCGTACATGATTGTACAGCTACGTCAAGTGCTTTCAGTCAGGAATGGAGCTGGTTTGCAGCAAGATAGTCATATACACAGACAGTGCCGGACGTTTTGAGACCTTGGACTGTTACAGAACGACCTCCTTTATAGCTAATTCACTTGATGCGGCATCAGATAGAGGCGCACCGACAGTGGTGCTCCCAAAGACAAGACCGGTCACAAGAGTGCCACCATGTCGTTTCCTCAGACGAGGCCCCTTCTGCATACAGAATCATGACTGATGTATCTGTGTGTGGAGACTGCGAGGAGAACGAACGTAACCATACTGCATTACTGATAGTCATTCTGGACCATCACCTGGCATAGTACGATGGGATTCCACTGAGTACACAGTATGATCATCCCCGGTTCACATAGTTGTTAAGTTGGACAGCAACGTTGGAACTGTATATAACAATGGGAGCACTAGTTAATGATCACCACCAGCTCTCGAGGTGAGCCAATGCTGCTGTTCAGGTAACCGCCAAAATCCCTCTAAACTATCACTCGTCAGTCTTCTCCCCCCCTCCCCCTCTGCCCTTTCCCACTCTCGCCCGCATTTTTGCTTAACCTTTCTTGTTACTAAAATATAGTTAGTTACTGTTACTCAGATGCCCGAACAATGTCCGTGTTTGTCCTACTGTTGATGTACGATTATCTTCTCGCTCCTTGAGACCTTTCCACTGCTATTTCTGCTATTAATTACCTGTTAATTCTTGTTTATTAAATTGAAAATACTAACGCCTGGTAAAGTGTTTTGCAGTCTATCCTCGTAAAAGAAAGAAAAACAAATATTCAGAAAAGTCTGAACTAGACTTCTTATAAATAAATAAGAAGACTTCATGGTCCTACCATTCCTAAAAACACTGTATGGAATGCCAGAAAAGGACTACTCTTGTAATGAGCTGTGACCTGTCAGCTTGTTCCTGTACTAGGGCGCTTAATTGCCGATATTCCAGCTTCAGGTCTCCCCTACACCAGGGGGCTGCTGTGACGAGCTCCCAGTTTAATGGGGCAGAGTGCGTCTGACGCTGCAGTCGTTGCCAGTTATCGCGGAAGCATCGCTCTGCTGCACCACTACCATCGCCCCCCCTACCTCCTCCCTCCCATCCCCCACCCAGTGACTAATCCTCTTAAATGAAAATTAAACTTAAGCCGCTTCGATTCTGCTGCCGCCAGCAGCTAAACGCATTACGCCTTCCGTCCCATCGGCGAGTGGAAATGCTCGTCTCGCCCGGAGCGACCGATTCCTCGCAGCGATGAGTGATCTCGCCTTTGCTGCTGATGACGCGATAATTAATGCGCTGGCTCAGATCGAGGAGACAGCGGGGAAGCATTACGTTGCATGGGTAAACTTCTGCCAGATTTACCGCTAGGAGCTGAGTCGTCGTCTTTTGGAGGCAATGTCTGAAAGGCGAAGGATGAACTACGGTACATCCAATCTTCCTTACTCTGCAGGAGATGCGCCGAAAAGTTATACACCGCTTCATTCTACATCGTGATTTAATAACATTTAAACACTTTACGTGTGTAGGCCATGCTTTACGTCTGTAGGCCGCTCACTTTTAAGAGCAGATACTGGATATACAATAAAGCGATGCGCCACAGAAAAATTATGAAAACGCGAAGCATTTAATAAACTTTTAAGTCCTAAATTATCCACGTAGGTTGTTGGTTGGCTGCATATGAAGGAGTATGTGACGTCTAATCTTTTGAAAATTGAAATTCCACCGTCGTTATGACACTTTGTCATAATTTTATTTTTTCTTTAATTAGAATTTTTAGTTATTGCTAAAACTCCTACACTAAGGTACTGTCTCAAGCAGCAGCTTATAAAGGTACCGAATCATAGCGAGCGGCTCCAGATATCTAGAGCGGCACGTACGCCACGACAAATGGTGCGCAAAGCAGGTCGATGGTGTAGGGAGCGGCTGCTATGTAAGAAACTGTTTTGATGGCTGAGATATACCAGGAGAAAGAGCGCTAAACGAGAATACATTTAAAAACAGATATTAATGACAACAATTCAGGTTCCATAGAGAAAACATTAGAGGGTGTCGATCAGTCATTGGCCGTAATTGCGACATTATTTCTACGCAGTTTATAGGATTTGTAGACATGTTCATATGTTCATATGTGTGTGAAATCTTATGGGACTTAACTGCTAAGGTCATCAGTCCCTAAGCGTACACACTACTAAACCTAAATTATCCTAAGGACAAACACACACACACCCATGCCCGAGGGAGGACTCGAACCTCCGCCGGGACCAGCCGCACAGTCCATGACTGCAGCGCCTGAGACCGCTTGGCTAATCCCTCGCGGCTTGTAGACACGGAAAAACCATTTGACAGTGTAAAGTGGTGCACGATTTTCAAGATTCTGAGAAAAATGGGTGTAAACTGGAGAGGAAAACGGATAATACACAATACGTACAAAAACCAAGAAGGGAGTATAAGAATGGAAGACCAGAACGAAGCTTAGGATTAAGAAGGGTGTAAGACAAGGATGTAGTCATTCGCCCTGTACATCCAAGAAGCAATTGTGAATGCAAAAGGAAGGTTGAAGAGTATAATTAAAAAGGAATGAACGGTTTCGTAGGTGCCGAATCTGGATTAAGAGTGTACCGAAGGAAGGCGAAAGTTGTAAGGAGCAGCAGAAATGAGAACAATAAATTTAATATCAAGACTGGGGACCACGAGATAGACGAAGTGAAGGAATTGTGCCGTCTTGAAAACAGAATAGGACATGACGGGCGAAGCAAAGAGGACATAAAAAACAAATTAGTATAGGCAAATAGGACATTCCTGGCCAAGAGAAGTCTGGTGTTATCAAACACTGGCCTTAACCTAAGGTTGAAATTTCTGAGAAAGTACGTTTGGAGCGCAGCATTGTACGGTAATGAATCGTGAACTGTGGGAAGAGTGAAGAAGAAGAGAATCGAAGCATTGCGATGTGGCGCTACGGAAGGATGATGAAAATTAGGTGCACTGAGAACACAAGAAGTGAGGCGGCTCTCCGACGAATCGACGAGGAGAAATGTATGTATAAAACACTGGCAAGAAGAAGGTACGAGGATGATAGGGGATGTGTTAAGCCATCAGAGAATAACTTGCATGGTACTAGAGCAGTGGTTTCCAATCTTTCTGTGTCCATTACACCTAAGTGCAATCATATATGGGCTGGTATATTCCCTCCCCCCCCCCCCCCCCCCCCCGCCACCGTCCTCCCCCGCACCAAACCACCACGAACATTAGCTCCTACCTTAACTTTAGAACGAAAAAGAATGAGTCAATGAGATAATTGGTACTGCTTATATACAATGGGTGATCAAAAAGTCAGTATAAATTTGAAAACTTAATAAACCACGGAATAATGTAGATAGAGATGTAAAAATTTACACACATGCTTGGAATGACATGGAGTTTTATTAGCACCAACCCTATTGCTAGACGCGTGAAAGATCTCTTGCGCGCATCGTTTGGTGATGATCGTGTGCTCAGCCGCCACTTTCGTCATGCTTCGCCTCCCAGGTCCCCAGATCTCAGTCCGTGCGATTGTTGGCTTTGGGGTTACCTGAAGTCGCAAGTCGTGACCGACATCTCTAGGGATGCTGAAAGACAACATCCGACGCCAATGCCTCACCATATCTCCGGACAGGCTTTACAGTGCTGTTCACAACATTATTCCTCGACTACAGCTATTGTTGAGGAATGATGGTGGACATATTGAGCATTTTCTGTAAAGAACACCATCTTTGCTTTGTCTTACTTTGTTATGCTAATTATTGCTATTCTGATCAGATGAAGCGCCATCTGTCGGACATTTTTTGAACTTTTGTATTTTTTTTTGTTCTAATAAAACCCCATGTCATTCCAAGCATGTGTGTCAATTTGTACCTCTCTATCTACATTATTCCGTGATTTATTCAATTTTCAAATTTATACTGACTTTTTGATCACCCGGTATATATATATCCAGGATGATGCAAGTCTCACTACATCGCGAGTGCTATCTACAAACCTTCTGAGAAAAGAAACCTGACTATTCACATTGAGGGTGGACACTCGTTACAAAACATGCCTCCTCTGACATTCCTCTCCCTAGTGGTACGTGCTTCACCCCGCCCTGCGCTCCCATTTAAAAACATCTAAGTAAAAGGTGAACACTAGACTTGCTATTTCTAAATCTCTTGACAACTGAACTCCTGAAGGGGCAGGAATTGGGACACTTCAGTCTGGTAATACTTTTTTTATGACCACTACCACCACTAATAATAACAATAATAAAAACAGTACAGTGTAAGCCCCACAGCAATGCAGTTGGCCTTATGTAGTAACTGTTGTGCTGTCAATTATTTCGTTTACCTTTTGCGATGTAAATAATGAAGCAATTTCTGACACACTGCGGAAACCACCTATAACTCGGGGGAGTCGCTTCCATTGAATATTTAAGCACATATTTCACTGTCATCAATGTATGGTACAGAGTATGTGAGGAAGGTGATGTTCATACATTTGTTTCATAATCTTGACCGCCACTACATTGCGTCACGCGTTAACGATGGTTCAAATGGCTCTGAGCACTATGCGACTTAACTTCTAAGGTAATCAGTCGCCTAGAACTTAGAACTAATTAAACCTAACTAACCTAAAGACATCACACACATCCATGCCCGAGGCAGGATTCGAACCTGCGACCGCAGCGGTCGCGCGGTTCCAGACTGTAGCGCTTTTAACCGCTTGGCCACCACGGCCAGCACGCGTTAACGCCAGTGCTAGAAAAAAAGCTGTAATTATTGGTAACTTATGTAATCAGTATTACAGTCTTATAAAAAGTGATAATAGCAACGACCTCTTAAAAATAATTTAGTTTCGTGACGGAAATAAAAACTCTCAGAAAATTAAATGTCACTCCTCAGCACGTAATTAGTCCCAGGTTGGGAAACTCTGTACTAGAGGGAGCTAAATAAAACTCCTCCCGAACAAGCCATGAAGGCGCAACGGTACCGACCGTCCGCCGTGTCACCCTAAGCCCACAGCCGTCACTGGATGCGGATATGGAGGGACTTGTGGTCAGCACACCGCTCTCCCTGCCGTACGGCAGCCTACGAGACCGGAGCCGCTACTTCTCAATCAAGCAGCTCCTTAGTTTGCTTAAAAAATTGCTGAGTCCACCCTTCTTGCCAATAGCACTCTGCGGACCGGACGGTCACCCATCCAAGTGCTAGCCCAGCCCGACAGGCCTTAACTTCGGTTGTCTGACAGAAACCGGTACTAAAGGAAGCTGCAGATGGTAAAAAACTGTAGGGAAAAACACGGAGTGGAATACATGTAACAAGTAAGGTGCAAGTGGTACTCTAGCTATGACATGAAGAAGTTGACACAAGTGCGGTATTTGCGGCGGGCTGCGTCGAATCAGTCAGGAGACTGACGTATTAAAAGAAAGGGCTAAGTAACCTTACCTTGCCTTTCTCAGTGACATGGTGTTTGCGCAGTATATCATGAGGGAAGCTTCTGCTTGTAAGTAACAATGTTAGGGGCAAAGCGTGAGAGGGATGTTGCAAATGCTCACATTAAATTAAATTTTAAGCCGAGAAACAAATACGAAATGCATCGTGAAGTTACTGCGTACATTTTCTTGACTGCGTTCTCGGCCGATACACTCATCTCTTCTACGCTCTCAACTTGTGTAGCCCATGAGACTGGTGCTTCTATTGGACTACCGTGTAATTTCATCGCCGTAGTTAATCAGTAATTCTCAATCTCGAGGCTGTGGTGAGCCCAAACTCCCCACAGAATCCATTCTCTCTGGGGACGCATCGGCGGACAGCCCCACTGGGTTTTGAAAGAGACTGGGAGATGCCAGAGGCAAGTCGAAGCTTCGAGTCCCCGTGAGGCCTGTGTCGGTGGCTCATACAAAAGAAAGTCGCTAGCGTTGAGTCTCCTATCCAGGAACACTTTTTCTAAGTCCTCGTCCTGTGCACTGGTTTGATGGTGCGCTCCATATTTTCCCATCTCCGACTAATCTTCTCGTTTCTACGTCATTACAGTACTCAGCATCCACTCCAATCTGTTTTAGATCTTCTAGGCCCTGTCTGTCGAAACAGTTTGTGGTGTCACCGCCAGACACCACACTTGCTAGGTGGTAGCTTAAATCGGCCGCGGTCCACTAGTACATGTCGGACCCGCGTGTCGCCACTATCAGGATCGCAGACCGAGCGCCACCACAAGGCAGGTCTCGAGAGACTGACTAGCACTCGCCTCAGTTGTACGGACGACGTTGCTAGCGACTACACTGACGAAGCCTTTCTCTCATTTGCCGAGAGACAGTTAGAATAGCCTTCAGCTAAGTCCATGGCTACGACCTAGCAAGGCGCCATTAGTTACTTCATGAATCTAAAGAGTCTCACTTGTATCATCAAGAATGCTGTATACCAAAGGACGATATAAAAGTTAAGTGTTCTAGTAGCTACGTTCTTTTCTTTATCACATTCATCACGTATCCTGTTCCAGACTTAACGCCAGACGGCGTGAGTTGACGCGTGCCCTTTCGGCTACTTCACTGTGGACTGGCTGCCTTGTCAGTCCAATACACAGTTCTTCTCCTCTACTGCGAAATTCACATTTGGAAGCCGAATTACTGTAAATTTGGGGAATGACAAATCAGTAAGTCAGATATTTTGCATATTGTAATTCAATAATATCCGACGGATTCATACTGTGGTGTTACTCACCTATAAGAAAAAATGTTTTCGTTGCTTAAAAAGTGCTGTAAAAATAATATGCGGTGCTCACCGACGATCGTTGTGTAGAAATCTATTCAAGGATTTAGACACGATTAAAAAAAAGTTAGGTATTCCTAGAGGAGGTCAAAATGGTTCAAATGGCTCTGAGCACTATGGGACTTATCATCTGAGGTCATCAGTCCCCTAGAACTTAGAACTACTTAAACCTAACTAACCTAAGGACATCATTTTGCAAACACAGACATAATGTCTTATGGGATAACAGCAATCAGTGATTTTATAATGTTACTTTAAAATCCGTCTTGATTGCAAATTTTTTTTTTTTATTATTCATATGACCGGTTTCGGTTCATTCAGAACCATCTTCAGATCTGTAAAAATAATTATACTAATTTACTATTTCACGAAAGCAAATTTTTTATCCTATCTAGTCAACATCAAATGTACCAGAACGTACCTGATATTTTAGTTACAGGAGTAACCCGTCCAAATCCAGCAACTTTCACATGCTACGTCACATAAAATTGGTTGGCAGAGTGCACGTCATTTATATTAATAATAACACTATTACCGACAGGTGGCGTCTGGTACATTTGTTACATTGCATTTGCACATACTGTATTCAGTAGATCTTTTTTATATTAAAAATATTTAATTAAAATATGTAGATGTCAAAGCTAAAATCTGTACTTGTCAGGATTAAAAACAGTAAAATTATCATTTTTATACGATCTAAAAGGCATAGGGCGATTTATATATCTATGGTGCTGGTGTGAACTTGTTTTCTTCTACGGTCTGCTTCCGTGGTTCCCGCCATTTTGGTGTTGTGCTGCGGTCGGCTCAGTCGTCTGCTGTCCATCGCCGCGGGCAAGAGGGCCGCACAGGAGGGCCCCGTCAACGACGCCAGGCGTTGCACGCGTCTTCCGGCTTCTCCACCGCGCACCATCTCTCATCCCTCGGTCTGGATCTCCATACACAACAGTTGTCATCTTAGTAGGTCGTCATAAATGCTAAAATAGGCGTTATGATTGAATTCGCTTTGTTCGTTGAGGATTAAATCGGGATCCTTATTTTTATGGGTGTATATTTCGATCTCTTCTAGAATGTTAAGAAACCGTCCCTTATGAGCTCTATGCAGGATGTCTAAGTTGTTTTCAATATTCGTGACTGAGTGCTTTGTCGCAGCCATATGCGCCCCAAAAGCTGTTTTGTTTTGAGAGTAGGTGTGCTCCCTGAATCTGGTTTCAAAGTTCCTACCAGTCTGCCCTATATATTGTTTACAGCAGTCATTACATTTGATTTTATATACACCTGAATCCTGAAATTTATTCCTACTATTACATATTCTATGCCGGAGCTTCAATTTTAACGTGTTATTTGTTCGGAAACCTATTTTAACGTCGCATTTACGAAAGCATCTTTCAATTTTGTCTGCAATTCTTCCATTGTAAGTGAGAGCTACATATTTTTTCTTGTTGTTCCTCTTAACTGCTATTTGACTTCCTTTTGTTTGTTCCATTTGCCTCTTCCTTATCTTCCTATAAATATTCATCACCTGCTTACACGTATATCCGTTCGCTACGGCCACTTGTTTTAAAATACTTAACTCCTTTTCTACTTCGTGTTGGCTTAGTGGCAATCGTAGTAGCCTGTATACCATCGAAGTAAAATATGCCCATTTGTATCGCGGTGGGTGACAAGAGCGCTCATTGATAACTAGATCTGTACACGTAGGTTTTCTGAATATGCTAAATTCATGCTTCCCATTTTCCTTTATTAGTGTTAAATCTAAGTAATCTATACGGTTGTTTTCTTCAAATTCCATGGTGAATCTAATTTTCGGGTGTTGAGAGCTCATTTTTTGTGCTAAGTTTTCGATATCATTTTTATCTCCTTTGTATAATAAAATGGAGTCGTCCACATATCTCCTGTAATATACAATTTTCTCAGCGATATTAGGATTTTCATCAAAGAATTTGTTTTCTAAGTGATTTACAAAAATGTCAGCCAGCGTCCCAGCTAAACTGTTCCCCATTGCCAGCCCGTCTTTCTGTTGATAAATTTTACCATTAAAAGTAAAGTAATTGAACGACAAGACTTGTTCCAACATTTCCACTAGTTCAATCACTTCCCCCAGCGCCAATTTACCATGAGTGAGGAGATTGTTCTTAATGATCTCAATCGTTTCTTTTACGGGAATGTTTGTGTACAGATTGGTGACATCCAATGAAGCTAGTGACGCATTCTGAGGTATAAGTACGTCTTTAATTTGCTCGGCAAATTCGTAACTGTTGCTAATGTTGAAAGTCCGACTCAAATACAATAAAAAAGACTGTCGCAGAAGTGAAAATTGCATGTGATATCGCAAATATGAATAGATACGAACAGACAAACACGGCAATTAAAGTAAAGAAGTCGATTATAGATGAAATGCACTCTGCTCACAAGAACAGAAACGAACTACTAACTCTTAAGGGCTTGAATAAGAAGTTAGAATTACGTAAGGCTATCATCACAAAGGCAGATAAGGGCGGCACTATGGTTTTAATACACGATACAGACTATATAGAGAAAACTGAAAAGTTCTTTATGGAAAACGGAATAGTAGAAGTCAAGAAAGACCCGACCAAAAAATTTCAAACAGAAATAAGGAAACAAATAGATAACAGTGTGTTTCTATTCACAGAGGAGGAAAAGTTTAAACTGAAAGTAATGAATCCGCGAATCCCCGAATTACGGTCACAAATAAAGCTCCACAAAGTTGAAAAATCGATTTGCCCAATCGTTAATAACACCAGCAGCCCAAGTTATAAATTAAATAAAGAGCTAAATAACAGATTGAAGGCAGCATATACATATCGTCGGACTTTCAACATTAGCAACAGTTACGAATTTGCCGAGCAAATTAAAGACGTACTTATACCTCAGAATGCGTCACTAGCTTCATTGGATGTCACCAATCTGTACACAAACATTCCCGTAAAAGAAACGATTGAGATCATTAAGAACAATCTCCTCACTCATGGTAAATTGGCGCTGGGGGAAGTGATTGAACTAGTGGAAATGTTGGAACAAGTCTTGTCGTTCAATTACTTTACTTTTAATGGTAAAATTTATCAACAGAAAGACGGGCTGGCAATGGGGAACAGTTTAGCTGGGACGCTGGCTGACATTTTTGTAAATCACTTAGAAAACAAATTCTTTGATGAAAATCCTAATATCGCTGAGAAAATTGTATATTACAGGAGATATGTGGACGACTCCATTTTATTATACAAAGGAGATAAAAATGATATCGAAAACTTAGCACAAAAAATGAGCTCTCAACACCCGAAAATTAGATTCACCATGGAATTTGAAGAAAACAACCGTATAGATTACTTAGATTTAACACTAATAAAGGAAAATGGGAAGCATGAATTTAGCATATTCAGAAAACCTACGTGTACAGATCTAGTTATCAATGAGCGCTCTTGTCACCCACCGCGATACAAATGGGCATATTTTACTTCGATGGTATACAGGCTACTACGATTGCCACTAAGCCAACACGAAGTAGAAAAGGAGTTAAGTATTTTAAAACAAGTGGCCGTAGCGAACGGATATACGTGTAAGCAGGTGATGAATATTTATAGGAAGATAAGGAAGAGGCAAATGGAACAAACAAAAGGAAGTCAAATAGCAGTTAAGAGGAACAACAAGAAAAAATATGTAGCTCTCACTTACAATGGAAGAATTGCAGACAAAATTGAAAGATGCTTTCGTAAATGCGACGTTAAAATAGGTTTCCGAACAAATAACACGTTAAAATTGAAGCTCCGGCATAGAATATGTAATAGTAGGAATAAATTTCAGGATTCAGGTGTATATAAAATCAAATGTAATGACTGCTGTAAACAATATATAGGGCAGACTGGTAGGAACTTTGAAACCAGATTCAGGGAGCACACCTACTCTCAAAACAAAACAGCTTTTGGGGCGCATATGGCTGCGACAAAGCACTCAGTCACGAATATTGAAAACAACTTAGACATCCTGCATAGAGCTCATAAGGGACGGTTTCTTAACATTCTAGAAGAGATCGAAATATACACCCATAAAAATAAGGATCCCGATTTAATCCTCAACGAACAAAGCGAATTCAATCATAACGCCTATTTTAGCATTTATGACGACCTACTAAGATGACAACTGTTGTGTATGGAGATCCAGACCGAGGGATGAGAGATGGTGCGCGGTGGAGAAGCCGGAAGACGCGTGCAACGCCTGGCGTCGTTGACGGGGCCCTCCTGTGCGGCCCTCTTGCCCGCGGCGATGGACAGCAGACGACTGAGCCGACCGCAGCACAACACCAAAATGGCGGGAACCACGGAAGCAGACCGTAGAAGAAAACAAGTTCACACCAGCACCATAGATATATAAATCGCCCTATGCCTTTTAGATCGTATAAAAATGATAATTTTACTGTTTTTAATCCTGACAAGTACAGATTTTAGCTTTGACATCTACATATTTTAATTAAATATTTTTAATATAAAAAAGATCTACTGAATACAGTATGTGCAAATGCAATGTAACAAATGTACCAGACGCCACCTGTCGGTAATAGTGTTATTATTAATATAAATGACGTGCACTCTGCCAACCAATTTTATGTGACGTAGCATGTGAAAGTTGCTGGATTTGGACGGGTTACTCCTGTAACTAAAATATCAGGTACGTTCTGGTACATTTGATGTTGACTAGATAGGATAAAAATTTGCTTTCGTGAAATAGTAAATTAGTATAATTATTTTTACAGATCTGAAGATGGTTCTGAATGAACCGAAACCGGTCATATGAATAATAAAAAAAAAAAAAATTTGCAATCAAGACGGATTTTAAAGTAACATTAACTAAGGACATCACACACATCCATGCCCGAGGCAGGATTCGAACATGCGACCGTAGCGGTCGCGCGGTTCTGGACTGAAGCGCCTAGAACCGTTCGGCCACAGCGGCTGGCCTAGCGGAGGTCGTAAGAGTCAAAGTTAGAAGAAAAGTTTCAATAATTACATCTCCGGAAACGAATGCGCCGTTTTATTTGTAAATAGTAATGTATAGTAGGCCTATTCGGTAGCACAGATGAGGCAGGATACAGAAGAGATGGCACAGGGAATTATCACAATACGCACGTGTGAGTAGATGCAAATCCTAGAGCAATCACAACTGTGGGTCATCAAAATCGCTTCAGTATCGATGTATGGGCAGGAATTGTCGGTTATAGACTCTTAGCGCCATACAGTTTACCGAACAGATTAACAGGTGCTGTACATCGCTGAATTATGCGTAATGGATTACCAGCGCCATTGCAGAATTTCACCCTTGCAGATGCACAGCGACTGTGGTTTATGCATGACGAGGCGCCACCACATTTTCTACGGATCTTGCGACACTACCTCACTGCAGACTTTTCAGTGGTGATGGGTTGGTCGAGGCGGTCCGGTAACATGGCCTTCTAGTTCGCCGCTCTCCAATCCGTTGGATATCTGCCTATGGGGATATTTAAAAGCATTCGTGTGAGCCCAGTCCATCGCCAATGTGCGAAAGTTACAGCAGCGTGCGACCACTGCATGTGAGGCAATCCGAGTCATCCACTGCAGTAGTAGCCCTTAGGCGGCCTGAGCGAGGCATGTCATCAACAGTTCCTGTCTCTCTGTATCTCCTCCATATCCGAACAACATCGCTTTGGTTCACGAGCCGCCTGGACGCTTGCCTTGTTGGGAGCCCTTCATGGCACAAAATAACAATGTGGACGCAATCGAACCGCGGTATTGACCGTCTAGGCATGGTTGAACTACAGACAACACGAGCCGTGTACCTCCTTCCCGGTGGAATGACTGGAACTGATCGGCTGTCCGACACCCTCTGTCTAATAGGCGCTGCTCATGCATGGTTGTTTACGTCTTTGGGCGTGTTTAGTGACATCTCTGAACAATCAATGGGGCTGTGTCTGTTATACAATACCCACAGTCAACGTCTGGGAACCGGGGTGATACAACATTTTTTTAAAAATATGAGTATTATATAATGTTTACAGTATATAGAGTAACATGCTTAAAGGCTGAATGCAGAAGTGCGTATTTTAGTGATGAGGTGTTTAAGGTGGAGTGAAATAGTTTAGTTGAGAACACATGGTGATTCGGTTGCCTCTACTGATTGGTTTTATGCAATCTGCATCGCCTTCAAGAATCACGTGCGAGATTTTGATACCCTCTCGCTCGCTACGTGCAAACTATCAGTCCTGCAGTAAAACTGAAGGGGACCATTACGTAGGAAATTTAATGTACTTAGATTCTGTACTGGTACACGTTTTCGCTGGAGGCCATGGTTTTCGAGATTCTCAAGAAAAACGCGTCTGAAGGTCACTTTTATAGTTTTTTCTTGAATAATTCGATAAGTGTGGCCTCTAGCGAAAACGTTCCCCAGTACAAAATTTAATTACATTAAATTTCCAACAAAGAGGTCTTAATTTCTTCTGTAGGACCAACAGTTAGTGTAGAGAGCGACAGAATATGAAAATTTTGTACATGGTATATGAACACGTTGCACGTTCCACAAACCCCATCGTCAGCGGTAACTGAATCACCTTGTATATATTTATGGCAGTGTGTTACTTTTTTACGTAATACATTGCCTATAGCCAGCGAATGAGGACAGTTTCGTGCTGGAATACACTCATAAGGTAATAATACAGGAGCCCTGTATCATTGGGATTATTATATTTTACGATTTACATGCCTAACGAAGGTTCTCGCCTTCTAATAAAATACTAGGACATGATATGGTCGGATGGTTACTGTTTGTCATTTATACTAATGTACTGTACTAAAATATTGGAGAACGGTGGCCCACAGGAAGAGCTGGAGCTTATATCCGTGGACACGGGGGTCTACTCTACTGCAACCTCGCAGTTCCTTGCGCCCGTGACATCCTTTACAAACACCGATCATCAGCCAACTTCTTAGCCTGTTCTGTCCTTGACTGACGTCTTTATGGTTGCGCCGGGCCAAGACTATTGCAGTTACCATAAACATGTTTAAAGACTGTTAGGATGTTATTTCTACGAGGCGCAGTGTCTGTAATGTTACTGAAGAAAATATGGTATTTAAATCAGTGATTAATGGCTTATTTTTCAAATTAATTAATGTACTTAGACAAGCTATTACTCTTTCAATTAACATCAAGCGTTCAGTTGTTTTGGAGTGGCGCCCGTAGCACCGCATTTTTTTTAAATAGGGCCCCTGTTACGATTTTTATACTGGTAACTTAAATGAAATTCGTAGCTTCAGTTTATGAAAGGAAGCCGCCATATTCTTTTACTAATTTTCTGACATTCGTCTTTGCTCTGTTTATTCTTAAGCCCTATATTGTGCCAAGAATGCTGTCCAATCCATTCGAAAGGTCTTGTGTGTCTTCCTTGTCGTGCATTACTTTTCACAAAGATCACGTGAACAAGAAAATGTGACAGCCAATAAAAAAGTTATAGCAATTTCTTCTACATCCAAAGGTCTGAGACGTGGGAGCGAAATGGGTGTTTTTTTATTTTTTTATTTTTTTAAAACTGTAACGACGTCTTCTGGGCTGTAGCAGCCGCAGCATCACTAGTAATGCTGTGTCTAGACAAGACAGTCTAGACACAAGGGAGGTAGCCGAAAGGGCACGCGTCAACTCACGCCGTCTTGCGTTAAGTCTGAAACAGGATACTTTATGAATGCTATAAAGAAAAGAACGGAGCTTCTCGTATACTTAACTTTCATTCACTTCTGCGGTACATCGCTCTTGATAATACAAGTGAGACTCTCTCCAGATATGGTTAACTGCGCCTTGGTAGGTCGTAGCCATGGACTTAGCTGAAGGCTATTCTAACTGTCTCTCGGCAATTGAGAGAAAGGCTTCGTAAGTGTAGTCGCTAGCAATGTCGTCCGTACAACTGGGGCGAGTGCTAGTACGTCTCTCGAGACCTGCCTTGTGGTGGCGCTCGGTCTGCGATCCTGACAGTGGCGACACGCGGGTCCGACATGTACTAATGGACCGCGGCCGATTTAAGCTACCACCTAGCAAGAGTGGTGTCTGGCGGTGACACCACAAGTAACATAACATTTTTATATTTTGGCCGCAAAATATTTTTCTTATCATGGGTTTCAGTGGCTTATGCAGCGTAATCAGGCATAAAACACTTGGCTGGAAGGAATGCTGCTTGTGATACCGCATTTTACATTGGAGCGCTACTCGTAGCCAATAATTTTATATCTGGTGCTACCGGATAAGGCATTGCAACCGATGATACGTTAATAATACTTTGCCGATCGAGACAAATGACCTTTTTTTAATTTTATTTTGGTTCGGTACTTACTGACGGAGTCGAAATAAAGGAAGGAAAGGAATGAAGATTTTCGTTTCATGTCCTGTCGACGCCGAGATCATCAGAGACGGAGAATTACCTCGAATTGTTTGGAGAAGGAAATCGGTCATGTCGTTTTCAAAGGAACTACTATAACCTTTGCCATAACCAATATAGCGAAGCCAGGAGAAATATGAATCTTCATGGCCCTATGGGGATTCGAACTGGAGTGCTCGCCATGTGAGTGCAGTGTTTTAAAACAAAAGTGACCAGGAAAATATTTGATGTTCCTGAAGATACTTCAGTGCGGAAACGCAATGCTGCTACGGTCGCAGGTTCGAATCCTGCCTCGGGCATGGATTTGTGTGATGTCCTTAGGTTAGTTAAGTTTAAGTAGTTCTAAGTCTAGTGGACTGATGATCTCAGAAGTTAAGTCCCATAGTGCTACGGCCATTTGAACCATTTTGAACCTGAAAATACGTAACCAAACTTACATTATCCACAACCAAATCAGATGATTGAACTAGGGTTGCTTATATTAAGGAGCATGAAATTTTTTCTGTGTCAGCTTTATTTTGGCCACCTCGAGCAACTGTTTCGGAAAGAGAGTGTGCGACAATTCATGTCAACGCAATCTAAGCAGTGATGATATCATTACAAATAGTGAGAGAGACACAAATGTGATGCAGTAGCAGCACACACTGCTCATGCAACCTTGGTACGGATTCATGAGGTGTGCAGTAAGGAGAGCAGAGGACATTTGACAGAGACAATAAAATTTTCACAGTTCCAATACTGTCGGAGTTGCCCTCTGGCTCTCACCTACTGGGGAAGTTTACGGGTTAGGTGCACTTAAATAACACCTCTCCTGCCCCTGCCTCCCCCCCCCCCCCCCCGCACACGCACACGCACACACACACACACACACACACACACACACACACACACACACACACACATACACAAAATTGAAGAGTTACAGCTCAGTACTTAAAATGCCATGATCCCACCATCCTGCAGAGCCGTTACGTGCATATCACAGTAGGATAAATCGCACGTAGAGCTGTACTGACAACAGTGGCCATATCTGTCATCTTCTGCACAGAGGATAATTTATTTTGTGTTAAACCTCTATGTTTTGCCGGACGGAGTGGCCGAGCGCTTCTAGGCGCTACAGTCTGGAACCGCGCAACCGGTATGGTCGCAGATTCGAATCCTGCCTAGGGCATGGATGCGTGTGATGTCCTTAGTTTAGTTAGGTTCAAATGGCTCTGAGCACTATGGGACTCAACTGCTGAGGTCATTAGTCCCCTAGAACTTAGAACTAGTTAAACCTAACTAACCTAAGGACATCACAAACATCCATGCCCGAGGCAGGATTCGAACCTGCGACCGTAGCGGTCTTGCGGTTCCAGACTGTAGCGCCTTGAACCGCACGGCCACTTCGACCGGCGGTTAGTTAGGTTTAAGTAGGTCTAAGTTCAAGGGCACTGATGACATCAGCAGTTTAAGTCCCATAGTGCTCAGAGCCATTTGAAGCATTTGAACCTCTATGTTTCTTCTAGCCGCTTATATTTTGGCCGCACTGTACGTCTAGTAGGAGGAAATAAAGACAGCGTAGAAAAAAAAAAAAAACAAAAAAAAAAAAAAGAGAGAAAGAGAAAAAAAAATTGTATAATACTTTACTCAGTTGAATGCAAGAATTTTAGAGTAGGGGGAATCCTATCAGATTAGAGCAGACTTGTGTGTCGAGACTAGATTTAAAACTCTAAATAAATTAAAACTAAAAGAATTTCAAGTAGAAAATTACTCATTTGCTGGTGCTTCTAACTTTACTTAAATAAAAGGTAAAGCTTTATTTAACCCGAAAACTGGTTTGGACACAAAGGTATGGTTCGACTGGAGGTGGTATGCCTTTACCTTACTCCAACCTTCTAGTTGACTTGCTCAGCCACTTATAGCGGGAACTACAGATTGTCGTGGATCCAGAACCATGGTGAAACCATTTCTGACGTTAACAGTGCCAGTAGCGAAAGAAGTGATAAGTGACTGATAAAAATCCTACGGTCGGGGACTGATCACAAGAAATTTGGAATAGTAGTCTGGCACTTACACAGTGAACGACCAGCTCACAATCTACATGAAATCTTATAACTGTTAAACGAATTGCGCGACTATGTCTCACGATAATTCCCTTAGGATTAAGAAAAACAAAATTCAAAGTCCGAGGTCTAAGGAGATCAGAGGGATGGAGAACAATGGGGGATACCTAACAAGATTATAAGGATTAAAAATGGTATTATGGATGTTCTACGCTTTGAGCGTGAGAATGAGTCAGAAGCAGAAAGCGACCCTTACAGAGCGATGTCATTATTCTGGGGAAAAGAGAAATGCCCTCAGGAACCTTTTTTTACTGAATTACTTGGGAAGTCGTGAAAATAAAATTAGTGGCTGCAGATGGAAGTTTTTTCGCGGAAAGTAAAGGCGCGGACAGAACAATTAATTGGAAGGACCATCACTATTCACCAAGAATTGATGCCGTTGGAGAAAGAGAAGAAAAAAGCTTACCGGAATATCCAGGAGAGAGCATTTACTGGAGAGAAATAAAACGCGCTAGATTCTGGAGAAGAAAATTAGGTCAACGTTGGACTGTAATAGAAATGCATTAGGGTGATTGTAGAGCTCTTTATACATGAACAATGATTCGCACTTCGGACAAAAGAATTTATCTATTAAATTATGCAGAGGCTGAAAAGCAAGCTATCTACAGGGTTTCAACCAATGGTTTTTTGCCGTCAATCAAGACTGATGTAGATATGTGACAAATCAATGCAGTTGAAACCGTAACTCCTTAAATTTTTCACTTTTTCTTCTTAAAATAAATACTAAGTGTAAATAATGTTTAATACGTATGTTGTAAAATTAATTATGAATTTTAATTCACAATGCGCTCCGAAAGACGAACACGCCTAAATATATGTAGCCAGGGAGACGTATTTCACAGAACTGTCCGTGCCTCGAAAACTTTCTCAGTCAACGTTATGTCTGTAATTCTCCTTTGATTTATGCAAACTAGTAAATGATGAAAAGAAGTTCACGAGTACAGGTGTCCATTCTTGAAAATCTAGGTTAACAGATTTAAAAAATTTGCGAAAAGAAACAAAATGTTCATTGTGAACCAGATTAAAAATAATGGCCTTTCTTGAATAGGGTATGAGTTGCACCTTTCCCTATTCGCTTGGTATCCTCAGATGGTCCAAACTATTGCTAAATGATAGTCCGTAACTGGTTGCCTGTGAATAAATATAAATTACAACAGCTTTTGATGATTTCGTAATTCTATTCTTTAAATACATTGCAATAGCGCAGCACTGTATAGAGAAAATATAGGGTGTTTCACAAATAATTACTTGGTTTTGAACGGTGATAATTACAAAACATCGGACGTTCCGGAAAGGAAATGTGTGTTACTGGAACGGGAGTGACCTAGAATTTCAGAAAATCACCGTTAGATGTCGGTCAATGGGTTTCTCAGTTTGCAGTCAGTAAGAAGTAAGATCGCGACCGCTCAATAAAAGGCGTTTTGTATGCTGCAGTTTGCAAAGAGTGACTCAGTGATTTCGGTCCAGTGTGCTTTTCATCGGCGTTTTGGCATTGGTCCGCCTGCTCCCTAAAACATTCATAGTTGATACAGTTAAATTGAAGGAACAAGATGCTTTTGCAAAGCAGGGCCAGCCGCTGTGACCGAGCGGCTCTACGCGCTTCAGCCCGGAACCGCGTGACTGCTACGGTCGCAGGTTCGAATCCTGCCTCGGGCATGGAGGTGTGTGATGTTCTCAGGTTAGTTGGGTTTACGTCTAGGGGACTGATGACCTCAGAAGTTAAGTCCCATAGTGCTCAGAGCCATTTGAACCATTTTGCAAAGCAGGAAAACGCGGTGCTGGAATGAGCTATTTTCAAATGCTGCAGAATTGGCTTTTTCTACAACTTGAGGAGGACTCCGATAGCTTAATTTTCGAAGAGGATGGTGCTCCACCAACTTGGCGCATCAAGGAATCTCAGTTTCTCAGTTATACTCTGCCTCTACGCTGCAAGGAGCGCCCAGGATCCACAGACACTGCCCTGCATTGTTGGCGTCCAAGATCGCCAGACATCACCCCACACGATTTTTTCTTGTCGGTGTACGTGAAGAAATGTATGTTCATCTCCCCATTACCACATGACATAGGATAAGTGAAGAATAGAATAACAGTCGTGATAACTGCTGTAAAAGCAGATACATTGTGTAAAGTTTATGACGAATTTAGCTATCAATGGTTCAAATGGTTCTGAGCACTATGAGACTTAACTTCTGAGGTCATCAGTCCCCTAGAACTTAGAACTACTTAAACCTAACTAACCTAAGGACATCACACACATCCATGCCCGAGGCAGGATTCGAACCTGCGACCGTAGCGATCGTGCGGTTCCAGACTGTAGCGCCTAGAACCGCTCGACCACCCCGGCCGGCAATGTAGCTGTGGTCTAGATGTTTCGTGCTGCTGCTGTTGGGCAGAGAGAGCATTTTTAATAACACAGCTAAAACTAAGATTTTGTGAGTATATTGCAATTAATCCCATGTTTGTAGTGGGTTTTTATCAATAAAGGTGGGCCAAATTAGGTCATTCTTTTTGAAACCCCCTGTACAATAGGGAAAGTCTACTTACTGTTCCTTGTGATCACGGAGTGAAAGGTATGCTGAATTCTCTTTTCAAAACGTTACGTGTACGATTCTAATAAATTACTTGTTGAAACTCTGTAATGAGAAATCACTCGCTTCGGGTGCTGTTCCACAAAGCAGAAAGATAATTCTTCGTTTGAGTAGCGTCGCAAGATGTAAGGCTTCTTGTCGGAAATTCTTAGCGAGACCTTTGCGGACCCCATCTTTTTCAGCGACACAGTGGTGGGGAGGGAAAATATTGGCGCTACTGAGGGCTGCTTAGAGAGAGAGGAGGCTGCGCCTCAATTACCGGGAGTGCTCTACAAAGCTGCCGGTTGCCGCTCATTATACGACCGACCCGCGCAGACGTCGACGCTCCGGCGCTCCCAGAAAGGAATCAAAGCAGGCAGCGGCCGCAGCCGGGCCGCTTTCCGGCCGTTCACATCTCCCCGTGTCTTCCCTCTCAACTGCAAGCGGGCCTACCTTAAGACGGCGTAAAGTCGTACTGCACTGCATAAGCCTTTCAAATAGCTATTCGGTACGGACATAAGCTCACTGGGCAAAATGCACTCTTAATAAATAAATAAATAAATAAATAAAAAGAATTTGCAATTCTAGGCCATGATGCCAACGTCGAATGGGTGTTCTGTTTCAATAACGCCCTATGGAGAAGAGGAGAAGGGAATGGAATAAAAACGATGAAGTACACTACTGGCCATTAAAATTGCTACACCACAAAGATGACGTGCTACAGACGCGAAATTGAACAGACGGGAAGAAGATGCTGTGATATGCAAATGATTAGCTTTTCAGAGCATTGACACAAGGTTGGCGACACCTACAACGTGCTGACTTTATGAGGAAAGTTTCCAAACGATTTCTCATACACAAACAGCAGTTGACCGGCGTTGCCTGGTGAAACGTTGTTGTGATGCCTCGTGTATGGAGGAGAAATGCATACCATCACGTTTCCGACTTTGATAAAGGTCGGATTGTAGCCCATCGCGATTGCGGTTTATCGTATCACGACATTGCTGCTCGCGTTGGTCAAGGTCCAATGACTGTTAGCAGAATATGGAATCGGTGGGTTCAGGAGGGTAATACGGAACGCCATGCTGGATCCCAACGGCCTCGTATCACTAGCAGTCGAGATGACAGCCATCTTATCCGCATGGCTGTAACGGATCGCCGGCCGCGGTGGTCTAGCGGTTCTAGGCGCTCAGTCCGGAGCCGCGCGACTGCTACGGTCGCAGGTTCGAATCCTGCCTCGGGCATGGACGTGTGTGATGTCCTTAGGTTGTTTAGGTTTAAGTAGTTCTAAGTTCTAGGGGACTGATGACCATAGATGTTAAGTCCCATAGTGCTCAGAGCCATTTGAACCATTTTTTTTGTAACGGATCGTGCAGCCACGTCTCGATCTCTGAGTCAACAGATAGGGACGTTTGCAAAACAACCACCTGCACGAACAGTTCGACGACGTTTGCAGCAGCATGGACTATCAGCTCGGTGACCATGGCTGCGGTTACCCTTGACGCTGCATCACAGACAGGACCGCCTGCGATGGTGTAGTCAACGACGAACCTGGGTGCACGAACGGCAAAACGTCATGTTTTCGGATGAATCCAGATTCTGTTTACAGCATCATCATGGTCGCATCCGTGTTTGGCAACATCGCGGTGATCGCACATTGGAAGCGTGTATTCCTCATCGCCATACTGGCGCATCACCCGGCGTGATGGTATGGGGTGCCATTGGTTACACGTCTCGGTCACCTCTTGTTCGCATTGACGGCACTTTGGACAGTGGATGTTACATTACAGATGTGTTACGACCCGTGGCTCTACCTTTCATTCGATCCCTGCGAAACCCTACATTTCAGCAGGATAATGCACGACCGCATGTTGCAGGTCCTGTACGGGCCTTTCTGGATACAGAAAATGTTGGACTGCTGCCCTGGCCAGCCCATTCTCCAGCTCTCTCACCAATTGCAAACGTCTGGTCGATGGTGGCCGAGCAACTGGGTCGTCACAATACGCCAGTCACTACTCTTGATGAACTGTGGTATCGTGTTGAAGCTGCATGGGCAGCTGTACCTGTTCACGCCATCCAAGCTCTGTTTGACTTAATGCACAGGCGTATCAAGGCCGTTATTACTGCCAGAGGTGGTTGTTCTGGGTACTGATTTCTCAGGATCTATGCACCCAAATTGCGTGAAAATGTAATCACCTATCAGGTCTAGTATAATATATTTGTCCAATGAATACTCGTTTATCATCTGCATTTCTTCTTGGTGTAGCAATTTTTATGGCCAGTAGTGAATAATTTAAAATTGTTCTGTATTTCCAAGAAGAAGTAATATTCTTGATACAGTGTGCACAAATGAGATAAATAAATACTTAACTACTCATTACTGTTATTTGTTTGTAAGTCTAATTGAAATGAAAGTTATTGAATATCTTTCACTTTCTGCTATAGAGGAAAGTATAATTGTTTATTTTGTTTAGTGAAGATCTTTTAATTTAGTTTGATGTAAGACTATCTTACGAAGAAGACGGTAATTACGAAGACGAAGCACTTAGTTGCTATCATTACTGTGAAATGTCCGCCCCTGGTAGCTGAGTGGTCAGCGTGACGGCCCGGGTTCGATTCCCGGCTGGGTCGGAGGTTCTCTCTGCTCAGGGACTGGGTGTTGTGTTGTCCTAATCATCATCATTTCATCCCCATCGACGCGCAGGTCGCCGAAGTGGCGTCAACTCGAAAGACTTGCACTACGCGAACGGTCTACCCGACGGGAGTCTCTAGCCACACGGCATTTTGAGCCTGTCAAATTATGAGGAAGTTCACTGGCTGCTTTTTAATTTGGTCTCGCAATAAACTGACTGTAAATTATTAGTAATTAATGATTGAAAATACCCAACTGACTATTTCTGTTCGAAACAGGTAGTTAAGCTTTCAGGGCCCGAAGTTCGGCTAAACGTAAGTCCAAATTCGGCTTTTCTATTTATGGACCTGGCAACTCTACTCGTCACAAGGCAACACGCACAGTATTGACTGTGCTACGCTGTACCGATTCTTATGTTATTGGCTTGTTGCTATTTCCTGACCGTAGGCGTTGTTATTAAAAAACAGTGCTGACCGGTTTTCCCAATTTCTATTCAAATCGTTCAAATGACTCTGAGCACTATGGGACTTAACTTCTGCGGTCATTAGTCCCCTCTAACTTAGAACTACTTAAACCTAACTAACCTAAGGGCATCACACACATTCATGCTCGAGGCTGGATTCGAACCTGCGACCGTAGCGGTCGCGTGGTTCCAGACTGTAGCGCCTAGAACCGCTCGTCCTCCCCGGCCGGCCTCAATTTCTATGCTAATCCACTAGTATTTCAAATCATTGGAAATTTTACGAATAAACATCAGTCGTTTTAAAGAAAAGTTTTACTAAACATCAAAACTTTTAGCACTGCTACTGTGGCAAATTGACATAACGGTTTTCTACCTGGTTATAGTAAAAAAATTTATAAACCTGTTCTAACCCAGACCTGTTTGGTTATTCTGATTTAAAATACCGGTATTGGTTTTAAACGGTCGGTTTGCCCGGCTCAAGGGTGTGGCGGGTACCGTTCAGGCCGAAGGTTGTTCTATGGTGTTTTGGGGGAATTTTGTTTCATGAAATGGGCCCACTTCTTCAGTTTACTGTGAACATGAACCAAGTACTTAATGCCAACATTCTCGGTGGCCAGTTGTCCTTTCTTTTGCATCTTCATACTGAATATGCTGTGGACACTCGTCTGCCTAGGTGACGACAGCCATGTTCGCGACGTTGCACGTAAACGTTTTCGTCTGCCCGACACACATGCGCAGTGTAGCACCTCGACTGCCCGCTGAATCACCCCATTTTACGAGGGTACCGCGCCTAGTCGCCATCACCGATTTCGTCCAGATTTATGGTTTATGCAGGGCTTGGCCAGAAATTAAAGAGGCAGATGTGGGAGCTCTAGATGGCCAAGCGCTTAGAAAAAAATTGGCCAGGTACGAGTAGAACTCCCATTCTGAGGGTTCCGAACAAAATTATGTATATAGACTGTTCATCCATTCATCGAGAATACAGACTCTCCTTTCCTGTTATCGATATTGATAATGGCTAGACATTGGTCCTAGGAATTCCCAGACTTTCGAGAATGTTTTTATTTTAAGTGTGAAGGCGGATAACAAATGACAAAATAATTATTTTTTTTCGTGTGGTATAATTAAAAATTAAAACTTTTCAGATTTTTTTCTTTACTTATATTGTGAAACCTTGCTTTTTCTAAATTTCATGATCCTAGGTCAATGGGAATGTCCCTAAGGTTTTAATGTGTGAGTGTATGTGTACTGTCAAGATATGGGACATAAATGGCCGTATCTTACGATTGCACTGACTTGGAAGCTTAAGGTTTTTACACCGTCATTTATGTGACATAAATTTCAACCCAATAACTGAGTTAAAGGTGTTTTAACAGAGGGGCAGACAGACAGTCAGATAACAAATGTCAAAAAAATTTCTTTCGTATGAGATAATTACAAATTACCAGTTTTCGCATTTTTTCCTGTACTTGTACTGTGAAACCCTGCTTCTTGCAAAATATCACGATTCTTGATCAACGGAAAGTGCCATTTAGAGTTTGACTAATGAGATTACAATTATAAAAATATGTGATATAAATGGACATATCCTTGCAGTGCACTAATTAGAAACTTCACCGTTATACATTGCCAAGTGACTGAAAACCTTAGTATGTGACGTAAATTTAAACTTGATGCGTTTACCCGTTCCTGGGAGAAAAGGGGTTTTTAACAGTCGGACAGACACATAGAGGGACAATAAGCCATCCTATAAGGGTTCCGTTTCTACCGACAGAGGTACGGAATACTGAACAAAAGACTTCCGTTGCGGGTCAGGTGAGGCTTAAGTCATTCACGTTTGTGTGGTTTCCAGGTAGTGGCTGGAGCGGAGGAAAGAGTGCAGACGGCACAATTGACTTTACTTTCGCAGGCAGATGAATGTACTCTGAAAAGCGCTGCACCGCTATCGTAAAGCATAAATCTGAAAACTGTGGCTAGAATATGTGACGAACGTTATGACGTCAACTTACGTCACGCGTCAATGGAAAGAAGCGTGGCGTGTTGTATGTTCGTTGTTGCACGCAGATACGCAGATTGGAATTAATTCTGCAAACATCACGTCCATACGCAGAAATATTCTCTTATTTTCAAGTTTTACTTCACTTACACTGCAAATAAACCGAACTAATGCTCAGTGTAGTAGGTTTATTAATATTTTCATAAAAGACGTGAAAAGAAAAGGCAAAGGAAAATTTGCGACTAGAAGTAGATTTCCGAGAAAGGAGTTGTACTTACAGCGTACAGGCTGCAAGTAACTTTCCAAGAAGGGACTGTGATTAAAGCGTACAGGAATTCATATACCAGTAGTTTAATTTTGACCTTTGAGCGGCTCTCGGCAGCTTATGCAACGCCACGATGTCTATTTTTATGGCTAGGTAAAGAATTTCACCAAAAAAGCTTCGAAACTGTTCTTATCTCATCGAGAGAGGAAAAGAAATCATATTCCGAGAAGATTGCGTCAACATAGAATCCACTGTACATTGTCAGCTGTCCTCGCCAATATTTGGGGGAGTGATACGTTATGCGTGGTTTACTGCCAAACTGTGCGACGAGAGCTAACTTTCTATGAATGTAAACCGACATTTTTCAAAAATGGTTCAAATGGCTCTGAGCACTATGGGACTTAACATCTGTGGTCATCAGTCCTCTAGAACTTAGAACTACTTAAACCTAACTAACCTAAGGACATCACACACATCCATGCCCGAGGCAGGATTCGAACCTGCGACCGTAGCAGTCGCGCGGTGCCGGACTGAGCGCCTAGAACCGCTAGACCACCGCGGCCGGCACCGACATTTTTCTATAGAAACTTTAAAACAACAATATAATCATAAAAGTGCGGCGTTTATAATATAAGCAAGATACCGAGAAAATTACTGCTTCCCCCATATAACAAAAATATCTAGTTTTACATACGAAGTTCCCGTGTACGCCTTCTAAAACATGCCATATCCAGCTGAAGCCAATCATTAATGGTAAGGAACCACAGATCTATAAACTGCGGGGATGATGACAGTGACAGTTCACACGCTGATACAAATAGTCCCAGACATTTTTTATGGGATTAACAAGGGGACTTCTAGACTTCCTTTCTCGCCGAATTGTGACCATTGGCAAGGCTGCAGGCGCTGTTATAGGATATTAGGTTGGTGTCTTTTGGGGGGGTGCCAATCTTTTTGTCCACTGTTCTAGCTTAAGATGGCGGTTATCGCTGAAGCAACCGTTTTTTTTTCGGCACACCAGTTTAACGTGACTATTAAAACCGCTAAATATGAAAGGTCTCTGCAGTCATCGATTTTCGGCTTGTTTCTTATTGTTTCCTGTAATAAACGTAGAAATCGAAGAAACATTGAAAAATTCCGATACTCTGTTTCGAGATACGCAGAATCAAAATATTAAATTAAAAAGGCAAATAAAAGAAATATTAGTCTGTTCATAGTTCGCTGCTTTTCTCAAAAAGTGATAAGTGGCTGAATACTACAAAGAATCACCAGTAAGCCCTACTCTCCTACTGATTCTAATTTTTTGGAACTCTGCGCAAAACTCATGTAATAGGGGATCATACGACTATTTTGGCGTTACGAGTAGTCAGTGATAAAGGGTGAAAACTGAGTTTGAAGAACTCTGTTTTTCGTGTGAATTTGTCCGTTTTCAAAGGTTACAAGCAGATAAAGGAGTATTATGTATACACAGGAAGCAGATAAGCTCCTTTCTTTTTAATGTATACTACGAATGAACTGTTGTTAAGATTTTAGATTAAGGCTGTTGCCATTATTTCCTTTTTCTTTTTCTATTTTATAAAAGTGACAGGTAAATCTTATTTCTAGGCTAGGTTTGATGCCATTCTGCATATGACATATGTCCGAGGACAACAGCTAGAAACTACCATAGAGACCAGGTATGGGAAAGTCTAGCACAATGATTGTACACGCATAGTTTAGCCACTATGCACGGAAAACAGGGACATTATTGTCTCAGCAATGCTGTACCAACTCTTATGCCATGTATTTGTTGCTCGTTTTTTCGGTACTATTATTAAAATAGCACTGATCATTTTTCCGATTTTTCTATAATAACGGAATACTCAAATCCAAATTTTACGAATGAAAATTGCTCCATTTTTTTAAAAAAAGGTTGATTTAATGGTTCAAATGGCACTGAGCACTATGCGACTTAACATCTGAGGTCATCAGTCCCCTCGAACTTAGAACTACTTAAACCTAACTAACCTAAGGACATCACACACATCCATGCCCGAGGCAGGATTCGAACCTGCGACCGTAGCGGTCGCGCGGTTCCAGACTGAAGCGCCTAGAACCGGTCGGCCACAAAGGCCGGCAAAAGTTGATTTAAAAATGAAAAATTTTAGCGTTGCTGCTATGGCTAATTGACATTTAGGTTTTTTACTCGGTTATTAGTAAAAAATGAGAAACATATATTTGTAACCGGGCCAAAGAAGCACCAAGAAATACCGGTTATTCACTATTATAATGCTGGTATCGGTTTTAACCGGTCTGTTTTTCCGATCCCCAGGCTTTGGTTGTGACGAAACAGTTCGTACGTCACACTGGCAACACATCGGTAGCTCCCTATGGGCTGCCCAGTCGTCGTGGCCATACGAAATACATGGTGTATCAAAAGGAATCATCTGATTTAAAAAAAAAATCATAACTAGTATGTTATTTGAGATATGTGTGTGGACAACTAGTGTTGGAAAGAGCAAACTCTCGAGTTTTACATGGTTCCCGCTAGGTAGCAGCAGTGGAGGCTCACTTCAGTTCTAGTAAAAATGGTTTCGGGATAACGGAAAGCGTTTTGTGTTCTACGTTTTGCGTAGTGCGGGGTCAGTAATAACTGTTCAGTGCGATTTTAGTACTAAGTATGGTGAGGATCCTCCTAGAGCACAAAGAATTAGACGATGGGATGAACAATTCCCAAAAACAGGTTGTTTGTGTAAAGGCAAATCGCCGGGCCGTCCCCGAGTGTCCGACACAGATGTCGAACGCATCCGCCATTGTTCTACAAGGAATCCGCAGGAAGCCGTTCGCCGTGCAGCTCGACAGCTCAGCACTACCTGTCTTTACAGGAAATGCCTGTCCGTCTGGCGTGTGTTGCATCGACCATTATACGGGCGAAACCATGCAAAATTCAGCTACTGCAAGCTCTTCGTGAAGATGACAACGTGTGGAGTTCTGCAGTTTCGTTCTTGGCAAGATTGAGGACGACAGTTTCTTCCGCGCTTAATGTTTGGTGACGATGCAACATTCCATTTAAAAGGAAAAGTGAACCGTCATAATGTGAGAATATGGGGTACGGAACCACATGAAATTTTACAACATGAGAGGGAATCTCCAAAGTTAAATGTGTTTTGTGCAGTTTCACGGGAATAGGTGTACGAGGTGTGGCTAGAAAAAAACCGGACTAGTACTGGTGAAACAATAAAACGAATGCAATAAGGCTGAAAGTCGCGTGGCCTGTCACGTGACTCTCGCTCCGCCTACTGCTCGAGTTTCATCTGCCTCCTGCACTCAGTCTGCCCGTGGCGTCTGTTTTAAGTAGTTGACGTTTTGTCTGTGCGTCGGAAAATGTTGAGTGTACAGAAAGAATAGCGTGTTAACATCAAATTTTGTTTCAAACTAGGAAAATCTGCAAGTGAAACGTTTGTAATGTTACAACAAGTGTACGGCGATGATTGTTTATCGCGAACACAAGTGTTTGAGTGGTTTAAACGATTTAAAGATGGCCGCGAAGACACCAGTGATGACACTCGCACTGGCAGACCATTGTCAGCAAAAACTGATGCAAACATTGAAAAAATCGGTAAACTTGTTCGACAAGATCGCCGTTTAACAATCAGAGCAGTGTCTGAGTTAACAGGAGTAGACAAGGAAAGTGTTAGGCAGATTCTTCATGAAAGTTTCAACATGAACAAAGTGTGTTCAAAAATGGTACCAAAGTGTCTCACAATTGAACAGAAGGAACGCCGAAGAATGATTTGTTCTGACATCCTGGAAAACATTGAAAGTGATCCCACCTTCTTACAAAATGTTATTACTTGCGATGAATCGTGGTCTTTTACTTACGATCCCGAAACTAAACGCCAATCGATGCATTGGAAAACTCCTGGTCCTCCACGACAAAAAAAAGCACGAATGTCAAAATCGAAATTCAAGGCAATGATGATTGTTTTTTTTTGACATCAAAGGGATTGTGCACATTGATTGGGTACCAGAGGGACAAACAGTGAATCAGCATTACTACATTAGCGTCCTGGCTACCCTACGTGAGCGAGTACGGAGAAAACGGAACGATTTGTGGAGAAAAAAGTCATGGATCCTTCACCAAGACAATGCCCCAGCTCACAGTGCGTTGTCAGTGAAGACGTTTTTGGCAAAACACAACATTCCCATCTTAGATCATCCACCCTACTCACGTGATTTGGCCCCCTGTGACTTTTTTCTTTTCCCTAAAGTCAAGTCAGCTTTGAAAGGAACTAGATTTGAGACTGTTGAAGCAGTAAAAGAAAAAGCGACGGAAGTAATGTATGGACTTACCGAAAATGATCTGCAGCATTGCTATGAACAGTGGAAAATTCGTATGGAGCGGTGTAGAGACCGAGGAGGAGAGTACATTGAAGGAGATAACATGAAATTGTAAATAATTGTAAATAAATGTTTTTTCCAGCATCAGTCCGGTTTTTTTCTAGCCGCACCTCGTTTGGTCCCTTTTTCTTTGTCGAGAACACTGTTACAGGAAGCACATATCCCGATATACTTGAGAACTTTCTTTTCCCACAGTTGGAGACTGATTCGAACGACTTCATTGACCAACAGGATGGGGCGCCACCACACTGGCATCTGGAAGTGGGGGGATTTTTAAATCAAAGGATTACTGAACGATGGATCGGTCTCACTGAGGAAAATGATTCAGCCTTACATTACTGGCCTCCAAGATCACCGGACCTGACTGTACTTGTTGAGGGGGTTTATAAAAGAGACTGTTTATGTGCCTTTATTACCAACTATAATGAATGCATAACAGCAGCCGTGGAAGCTGAAACTCAAGAAATGCTCGCCGTATTGTGGGAACAATTTGACTATAGCATTGACGTATGCTGTGCGTCTGAAGGGTGATACATTGAACAACAATGAAACTGTGTGAAAAAGCTTTTTGAGTTTCCCGTTCCTCAAAAACAAGATTCCTTGTACCGGGTGATCAAAAAGTCAGTATAAACTTGAAAACTTAATAAACCACGGAATAATGTAGATAGAGAGGTAAAAATTGACACACATGCTTGGACTGACATGGGGCTTCATTAGAACCATAAAAAAACACCCCATATTGCTAGACGCGTGGAAGATCTCTTGCGCGCGTCGTTTGGTGATGATCGTGTACTCAGCCTGCCTCTTTCGTCATGCTTGGCCTCCCAGGTCCTCAGACCTCAGTTCGTGTGATTATTGGCTTTTGGGTTACCTGAAGTCGCAAGTGTATCGTGATCGACCGACATCTCTAGGGATGCTGAAAGAGAACATCCGATGCCAATGCCTCACCATAACTTCGGACATGCTTTACAGTGCTGTTCACAACATTATTCCTCGACTGCAGTTATTGTTGAGGAATGATGGTGGACATATTGAGCATTTCCTGTAAAGAACATCATCGCTGCTTTGTCTTACTTTGTTATGCTAATCATTGTTATTCTGATCAGATGAAGCGCCATCTGTCGGACATTTTTTGAACGTTTGTATTTTTTTTTGGTTCTAATAAAACCTCATGTCATTCCAAGCATGTGTGTCAATTTGTACCTCTCTACCTGCATTATTCCGTGATTTTTTTCAGTTTTCAAATGTATTCTGACTTTTTGATCACCCGGTATATGTTTATTAGTTAAGGAAATATATACTTGCCAAATCGCATGATTCTTTTTGATACACCCTGTATATTATTCCACAATTTTGTAGGACAGTTGGAATCGTAAAAACGTTGGGATGTTCTCACCAGGGAGAGAAGAAGTAAGCAGTCATCTCTGAGATCTGGGAGGTGCTCGTGGCTTCAGTTGTGGCTGGCACTTCCAGAGGGAGAAGAGCAGCTCGGACGTCCCGGAGTATCGGAGAGCGGAGATGGCGCAGATAGCACCAGCCCGCTGACGTCGGGGGTGTGACTTATCTCACGATCCGGGGTGGCAGCATCCCCTCTGTAGGCCGCCGACCTGGCCGAGTGCGGGAGGGGAGGGGGGTGGCCGACCAGGGCGGTCTTACTCCATTACCACGAGTGGCGCAAAGCCTGTAATGACTGCTCGTCCAGTTGCTCACCTCACCTTTCACCTTCTCATTCGCGTTGCTAAGACAGAGCTGCAGCAGTATTCGTTCTAAAAAAAATGGCTCTGAGCACTATGGGACTCAACTGCTGTGGTTATCAGTCCCCTAGAACTTAGAACTACTTAAACCTAACTAACCTAAGGACATCACACACATCCATGCCCGAGGCAGGATTCGAACCTGCGACCGTAGCAGTCCCACGGTTCCGGACTGCGCGCCTAGAGTATTCATTCTCTCGGAGAACTTGCTGTAAATATTCAAACACTTTTACAGCAATATTTATCGGCTATTCTAAGCCACGCTAACGTGAAATAAATTTTTTTAAAGTTGCACGAATAATGTCACACAGTGTAGTAAGGCACCAGATGTGCCTATTGAACAAAGGTTACTTGTGATTATTCTCAGTGTACTGACTAAAGAATTTATTTATCGGATAAAAATCTGCTTCAACTGCCAATAGTTTTCTTAATTTATTCCATGACCAGTATGGAATCTTAAAGCTTCATCTTCTAACAACCCTACCACAACGAAGGTCAAAATTTAATAACGATTGTGGTGTTGCTCACGCTGCTAAATACTGCATTTTCGGGCAACAACAAAGTTATTATGTGGCAGGTGTCATTAGAGCACAGTTAATAAAGTCATTTCATGTAATAATGAATAAACTAGGCACTCATCTTTTCGTGTTTCCCACGCTGGTCTCGTTGTAAAATCATGGCTCAATCGTCGAAAATCTAGGTGGTGATGATTCCAAGCTCGGATGCTATATTCAAAAGTTTTATAGATGTGTTTCACAAACCATTCTTGAAAATTAAACCTTTGAAAGTTAGCACAATGGTGATGTAAAAAAGTAATCAGCACTCCGAATTCAATTTACGCTTCTTTTTTATTCCTTTTGTTGCAATGGCACGTAACACACAAAACATCACTTCACAATACAGAACATACTTGAAAACATCTTCCTCACTATTAGAGTTCACATTTTATAAACTGTCTACAATATGCCTCTTTCCAACATGACGATCAAGACTTGACTTTTTCAAGGTCCGACTCTCTAACAACTAACAACTAACTAAAAATCGCTTACGCGCCCCAAAATCAGTTATAAGTACGTCAAAGGTCAGAGTGACAAAAGAAAGAATACACATAAGAATAATATCATTGCAATATAAACATATCGATGTATCACAAATGAAATCAAATCTGAATGTTGTCTCAGTAATATGTTAAGTAGTTAACAGAAACACAATAAAATATCGCTCGTATCGAGAGGTTGAGTTGAGGTGCCGTAATGGTTACGTAATTCAAGTACCATTACAATCTTCAAGTTGTAGCGGAATCTATTAAAGGCTTTATTATAACGAAGTATGCGATACCCTCCTAATTCAACCAGTTTAACTAGCAATTACGATAATAGAAAAATAATTGTGTATGTTAGCAATGATTGCATAACATGTCTACATAAACAGTCAACCTATTAAAATAAAATTAATAACTGACCCACACAAAAGTTAACATCACTTGAACACTGATACAGCAGATGTCATTATGTAAAACCACTATATTCAACTGAAATAATTAATATGAAATACGAATAATGTTGGTCAACTTACGTATTTTGGATCTCCTTAAATAAAAATTACCCAGTGAAACCTATTTATTCACTAGGACCGTTTTCACTCACTATTCACGTAAACACATCTATTTTAAACGAGAACCACTGTAATTTTTAATAATTCACGTTATTTACTTATGTATGCAAATGAGAGAAGTCAATAGATGTACCTTTGAAAAACGGCCTTTTTGCAACAAAGAATTGTTCTGACAAGTTGACAAATCTCTCTTGTCATTTTAATGACCTGTTAAATTATGTCACTCCATGTAAATTAATAACTTTTTTTGCACAAATTACGATAACAGATGGGTGCCTGACTTATAAACCACATCACTTCTTAGTAGTTCTTTGACAAGGTTATAAATACAAGCAGCAAGAAGTCTCGTAAGCTCAGTCTTGATAGAACTTTTGTAAAGTGTGTATGTTATTGTCTTATGTGAAAAAACAATGCAAAGATGTTGTAAAAGAAGTGTTACTCTGTACTGTGACAACGTCTTTGGGTGGTCAGCGGAGTTAAGATGGCTACCATGCCAATAAATAGTTGAAGTTCACTTATGCTGTCGTTCATTATTTATCAACAAGCACATCAACAACACGGGACCTCATCTTTTTACCCATAGACGAATTCTTATAGAGCCAACATTTAACATCAAGATACTGCAGTGAACCAGCCATTAGCAGCAACTACTACAATACAATTTAATGGCGCCAACCAAATTCTTTACATCAAGTGCTGACAAGCTTCGTATATTGGAGTGATATAGTGCGAATATAGGAATATCAACGATTGGGCGACCGTTATAAGGTGCTACCAAATAATCATTATATCATAAATATGTGGCGGTTGGGTGTGTCCCCCCCACGATTAACTGGCCCGACAGTCAAACGTTTATGTTCTCATGATTATGTGGCAACACAGGAAGATGAGACTTTAAGATTCGAAACCGGTCGTGGAACAAATAAAGAAAATTACTGGCAACTGAAGCAGATTTTTGTTCTATAAGTATATTCCTAGGTTGCAGATACTCATCGGATGACATATGCTCAGCAAAGGAATTTCGAACTGCTAACATCATCGGCGATTTATGTCGGAACAACATGGAACCAGTCGCTCTTTGAATCTGATACGATTTATTTATTGTACCATTAATTAATTTTCAGACCATGGCAAGCTCGTCAACAAATAGATGGAGGCATACAGGAAAATTTATGGGCAATGTGCAGCTGGAAGCTATGGTCGTGATGCTGGCAGAATAACGGAAATTTAGTTATAGGAAACGAAAATTTTATTAAACAAAAGGTCAAAATATGTTTTAGAATACTTACATCGTACTGCCTCGTGGTGTCCTTGTCAATCTTTTCGTTTCATAAACTTTTCGTTGCCTGTAACGAAATTTCCGTTATTTTTGTCAGTACCACGACCATAACGGAACTGCACATGGTCCAGATACAGCTCTTTTAACGTCTCCATCTGATGATGAACCTGCAGCGGCTTGAAAACTAGTTAACGGTACAACAAATCTTATCAAAATACACAAAAGCGTCTGGTTGAATGTTGTATCTACAGAATTCGCCAACTTAAATCTCAGATACAGTTGACCATCTACAATGGATAAAGCGAATTCTTAACATAATTGGCTCTTTAAATACCAGTAACTGTGAGAAATAGTTACTAACTGTATTGGTAAATACACACTTTTGATAACATCGTTCGAAGTATGGTTTGGATTAACAGTTCGCAGTCACTTAAGTATGTTGCCTGTGGTGCATGGTGCAAGGTGATTTGAAAAAGAGCTACAATAGCTAATGTTAAGATAGGACAAATTAAATTTAGCCGAGTGACAGATACTTAGGAAGCGTACAAACATGAGACTTACGGGCCCACAATAATGTCAAAGGTCTCATTATGGTAGATAAAGAAGCTTTCGTTAGAAAGAAGAATTTATTATGTGAAAAACTACATAAAGAGTTCAGAAAAAAAACAATCAATGTTTTGTCTGGAGTACGGCATTATATGCGGGTAAAACATGAACAATGATAACTTAAAAGGAGTTTGGATGTATTTTAGATGTGGGTATGGAAGAAGATGGAGAGAATTAGCAAGAACGAGTAATGAAGAGGTGTTGAGAAGAATAGGATAAACAAAGAGACTACTGGAATTTATAAGAAAAGGAAAGAAGAATTAAGTTGGTCACTCGATGTGACAGGAATGCTAAATGGGAATGCTTTGAAAAGATTAGTGTGTGGGAGAAGAATGAAAAGAAAGAGAAAATACAAGGTAGTGGATGACATTCAAAGAAGTGGAAGCTATGTGGAAATGATGAATAGCGGCAGGTACAAGGACAAGGAAAGCAAGTGCGGGAGGACCTGCCTTTGAGTACAACTAACAACAACAATAATAATAACAATAATAATGGAATTTTTAACAAAAGTTAAGCATGCTTCAAAATTTTTAAAAACAGATATTGTCCAAATAGATAGGGTAAAAAAATTCAAATATACAGGTGACATAATCCAAGAAAATGCTTCTGAAAAATTTGCAATAGAGGAAACGTTGCATAAAATGGGGAGACCATATGGTATCACCAGAGACCTCTACAATAAAAAGTACCTATCAAGATACGCAAAAATAAGGCGTGACAACACAGTCGTGCAACCAGAATGCCTATATGGAAGTGACTGCCTGGCATTAAACTATAATTTAGATAAATTAGAAGTACAAGAAAGGAAAACTGTAAGGAAAATATTAGGACCACAAAACGCAGCAGAAGGTTGGAAATTACGAAGTAATGCTGAAATATACCAAAATATAGAAAATATTTCAAACGTGTTGGAAAAAAGAAGACTAATGTTTTTTGAACATTTATTTCGACTGGAAGACAGTAGATTAACTAATAAAATTTTCAAATATTTGTGAGGCAATGAGTCAACAACAAATTGGATCAACAAAGTAAAAAAGTTAGTAAGGAAAAAAGTTAGTAAGAAACATTATAAAGACAGAAGAAATAAACAACAAAGAAGCCTTTTGGAAAAATGTATTGAAAACGGAAGAATTCCAAGGCAGGGTACCTAAAAAGTCTTGTTCAAACGGTGTGAGACAGAAAAAAGGAACAAAGTGAACAGATGAAAGCATACTGGAAGAAAAGAAACGAAAAAAGAATAAAAATCTGAAATTGGAACGTGTTCCTCAGATGGCCAAAAGCAAAAAAAAAAATTAACAATAATGATAATAATGTTTCCTCATGCACTATGATTAAACCATTGTTTGATGTGAATTGCAGCAGCGCGAGTTGAATTGCAGCCAAATAGTTGCCAGCTGCGAATCTAACTTTAAGACCCTAGTTCATTCAGTCTATAGACGAACTATTTAACGTGCAGGAGGGGCGAATTCTATGGAGACGTTAATGCGGCATGTGAATCAGTACAGAGATAAGCAGTACCAGGAAGAAACAACATTGACCATTGTCATTCCAAATACCGCAGCGACACTAATTCTCTTATGTACGGTCCTTGTTTACGCGTCAAGAAGCGGAACACGAGACAAAGTTCAGACTCAACCACTGCTCAGAATCCGGTGGACTGGATTCCCAGAGCCTAAGAGGCAGCAGAGGGACCTACAACTGTAAGTAAAGTAAGCTAGAAAGGAACTGTCGGAGCTTAGGACAAGTAATGCAGAAGAAAACGCAGTGGTAAGAGCATTTGTGAGTAAAAGAGTGGACTAGCGCCAACTGGGCTAGCCGCCAGCGAACTTGTCACCCTAGTTTGCGTAAGGATAATACATGCTAAGGCGGCCCATGGGAGCGGGTTTTGTTAAAGGAGGGGCCAATGTAGTGCACCGGCCATATCTGGTCGTAAATGTGCGAAGTTGGAACTGAACTGCAGCATCACCAGCCGCTGGTAAGCACTGGTGTTATGTTTTACAAAATATAACACAACCTTTTCAACGTTACGAGGCGAACCGGCCTTGCAGCGTGTGGAAACAACTGACAATATCCAAGTTGCAGATACCGTAAGCCTTTCAACACTGGCGGCCACAGAAATGTTTAGTATACGTGCCACTAGCAAAGCTCAAACAAATGCAGATCGAAGGCGTATAGATACCTCGCCTTTTCACTTAAGTCACTTCTGTTATTATCACCGTGGGGCTATGTCGCTTGGTCGCCATCTGGAATGCTGTTCGTGGACCCTGACGCTGTACTCTGCCAGCAGTGCCGGACGACAACATACAGGAGATTGAATGCCACTGCCAAGCTGCCGCTTCCTGCACTCAGCTACAGCGGGATGCTGCAATAAGGCACCTGCAATCACTGGATGTTTAATTTGTGTCCCATGGCGTCCGCCCATCCCACCAGCCACAGTGAGAAGTTTCAGTGTAGTCGTTCCATAAGGCTACTGCCTCCTCTGACCTTGTGTCACTTACTTTTGTACACCAGAGATTTGCAGTTTAGGTCTTCAACTACCCTGGGAGGACTGAACTGTAGGGAGTCAAATTCGATTCCTGGATGACATTAACTCTGTGCAGGCGTTAGCTGTCGCCAGCACACCAGTCGGCAAAGATGTAGCGTGCAGACCGACAGCAGGCGCTGCATCAAGTGCGCCTATCACGAGAGAGACCAAGGACACACCTGCAAGCAACACGCCGCCAACGCCCTCCCAACAGCATGTATTTAGGCCGCCGCCACTGACCGGAGGGCCTCACTCACGGACTCACTCAGCCCAGGTGGCGTCTGTCACACCCGCAGAGCGGGCTCAGTTCACATCACAGATTACAACAGTACATAGCGACTAAATTAGCGGGTGGTAACAATAAGGCAGCAAACGTACAGTTGAACACGACGCTCGCAAAGTCGTTTAATTTCGTAAGCAAAACGGACATATGGCCTGAAGGATAGATGATCAATTCTGGTCTCGTGGGACCCATATACAAAACGCTTGACGGGCCTGGGTAGCTTCATTTAATAGTAATATAGCTTTCACAACAGAAAGCAGAGTGAATCACGTTCTTGGTAATGGCTACGACGACACTGCTTTTGCGGTTGGCAGTTCCGTGAACAAAATAGTATAGGCTTCACTTCTTAGGTAACTGTAGCTCAAAACGTCCTTACCTAAAACTGTCACACTGGAGGGTCCTCGCTATATTATTGCTTCAACATTTTTACATCGTTATGCCCAACTGAGGACCGCCATTGCACTTTTTAGCTCATGATTTTTCTTTTTCCTTGTTCCAGGAAATCTTCGCCTTTTCGCTTGACGTTTCCCATTCGTTCTCCAGACCGCTTATTATTGGTTCCAGTTCTCTGCAAATTAATGATTCTCGATAGGTATCCTGGAAGCATCTCTGTCCTGTATCATGTCACATGTGATGCCAATTTCCTTTCAGTTTCAAGCAGCTAATTGACCTTAACTCTCATTGACAGAAAACAGAGTATTTGTTCAAATGGTTCAAATGGCTCTGAGCACTATGGGACTCAACTTCTGAGGTCATCAGTCCCCTAGAACTTAGAACCACTTAAACCTAACTAACCTAAGGACATCACACACATCCATGCCCGAGGCAGGATTCGAACCTGCGACCGCAGCGGTCGCGCGGTTCCAGACTGTAGCGCCTAGAACCGCTCGGCCACTCCGGCCGGCAGAGTATTTGTTTTATCAGCCTTTTTCATCAGCCTCTCAGCATTCACTCGTTCTGATAACGTGACTGCTAATTATCGATCGTCTCTTCCTCGAAAGTGTCGAAGGTTTTCTGAGTTTCCGGTATAATTCCTAAGACATCCGTTTCATCAACATTCCATCTAAGGAGAAGGGGCCAAAAATCGTCTTCCAGCTTATTATGAGACTCACCGATAGATGCTAAGACTCCTGTTACTGAAAAGGTGCGCCCAACTGGCGTGGCCCTCAATTCCTGTATAGTTCTGTCACATCTGTAACTCCAGGGGGGGGGGGGGGCTCGATGCGCTGTCCAGTCTACGCTATTGGGACAGATCACACTAGAAAGCCTCATACGACTGAGAGTGAGTTCTGTTTTTGTAAGCCAAGAAGTAACACAATCATGAGATAACGTGTACTACAAAGCTTCATCTCTAGTTTTAATGAATATTCGATATCAACAATCGCAGATCTGCAGTGTTAGAATACATCTACGCTAAAGGTAATTCAACTCCACCGTTTAGTATGATGAAAAGTTCTCGCAGTCCACTAACAGCCTTTACAAGCTTTTATTAATTTCACGCGTTAGAGAGCGTATCTTTGTGGCTCAAAATTTTTAATCAGTGTGTCCTCCAGTACAATCCATCCGATTAAATTAAAATTTTGTGGGCATGTAATAAATAGATTTTTTTTTCTTCGTGTACGTATCAGGGTATTGCCAGCTACGTCTAAGCTTAAAGTCTTTATTCATCGAACACTCGATGTTGTCTTCGGTCTTGCTATTTCTTTGTCTTTGTGGTGTGTGATCTTACAATATCACCTGTAATCTGTTAGATTTTATCTTGGTCATATATCCCTTCCATTTATGTCGAAGAATATCTGTTTTTACATTTATTGCAAATTTTCCTAAATATGTTCGTATTTCATCGTCTGTCTTCTTATCTTGGTGTTACATATTACTCGATATTCCAGGAGACGGATTTCGGCACTTTAGAAACGTGCTAAGATTCATTTTGTAAGTATCCTTGTCCGCTATAGCTGGTATCTACACTCTTTCTTAAAAGATAAACAGGGGTTATTGATAGCTTTCTTTTGCAGATTTCTTTGCATCTTACTATTCCACATGTTGAACCTTTCTATTTTATGTTGTATGTCTAACTTAGAAAAGAGACTAAACATTTTTAACTTGCTCTACAGTTTTATCGTTTATTAAAATTTAGATTGAACGAAGTGTCTGCCTTCAAAAGTCTTTACTTTTCTTTCTAGGACTGAAACTTCGAAGTTATGTTTCACTATAATACTCTGGAGTTAGGTACTATAAACTGCTCGTCCTCCAAAAAGTACCGTCATGACATATTCTGTATACTTTATTGTTTAAATTAGGTTAATACTTAGGTAAAATATATACCTTTCGATTAGAGTTTCATGTATTAAATTGCTGGAAAGACAGCAGCCCTTATTAGGAACCTTCTTTTTTACTGTCAGTCCTACTATTGATATACAGGAACTATGACACGTACGTTTATTTATTCATTTGTGTTAAATATTGTGTGACTCGGCTTTTTTTCAGCATGGTGAAAAGTTTTCCACTTTTCATACAGTGAAATGCTCCTGCGTAATCTATAGTAAGAGTTCAGTCTATGATAACATGTAATCAACAGTACTGTTACGCTTAAGATAAAGCAGTCCTCAAGCGAAGGACGGTTTCAACACTGCAGTGCTTTACAAGGCCTGGTCCTATCCGAGATAGCATATCTTTGCCTTCATTCCACTTCTGAAATGACTTACTTAGCCAATTACACAGGGGACCTACAGTTTAACTTGGGTTCCGATGCTTGACAGAACTCTGTATTTTTGAGACACACAAAAATCAATGCTAGAGCTGAAATAAGAGATAAGTGACAGAAAAAACTCTACAATCGACTGGGAACAGAACCGCGGAAATATGGATTGGCTGTCTGACACACACACACACACACACACACACACACACACACACACACACACACACACACACACGCGCGCGCGCGCGCGCGCAGTAAGATGGGTCGGCAGCAATGGTCACGTTTCTTGGCCACCAAGGTCCCTGGACTTTATCACCTTAGACTTCTCCTGCCGGTATGGTTAAAAGCCGAAGTATACTAAGAAAATTTAAACACAAGATATCAAGAGACCGTTCATGTTATAAACAATGATGATGTCATAAAAGAAAGCCAAGACGATGTCATGAGAGTTACATACGAGGTGTGGCTAGAAAAAAACTGGACTAGTACTGGTGAAACAATAAAACGAATGCAATAAGGCTGAAAGTCGCGTGGCCTGTCACGTGACTCTCGCTCCGCCTACTGCTCGAGCTTCATCTGCCTCCTGCACTCAGTCTGCCCGTGGCGTCTGTTTTAAGTAGTTGACGTTTTGTCTGTGCGTCGGAAAATGTTGAGTGTACAGAAAGAACAGCGTGTTAACATCAAATTTTGTTTCAAACTAGGAAAATCTGCAAGTGAAACGTTTGTAATGTTACAACAAGTGTACGGCGATGATTGTTTATCGCGAACACAAGTGTTTGAGTGGTTTAAACGATTTAAAGATGGCCGCGAAGACACCAGTGATGACACTCGCACTGGCAGACCATTGTCAGCAAAAACTGATGCAAACATTGAAAAAATCGGTAAACTTGTTCGACAAGATCGCCGTTTAACAATCAGAGCAGTGTCTGAGTTAACAGGAGTTGACAAGGAAAGTGTCGAACAAGTTTACCGATTTTTTCAATGTTTGCATCAGTTTTTGCTGACAATGGTCTGCCAGTGCGAGTTTCATCACTGGTGTCTTCGCGGCCATCTTTAAATCGTTTAAACCACTCAAACACTTGTGTTCGCGATAAACAATCATCGCCGTACACTTGTTGTAACATTACAAACGTTTCACTTGCAGATTTTCCTAGTTTGAAACAAAATTTGATGTTAACACGCTGTTCTTTCTGTACACTCAACATTTTCCGACGCACAGACAAAACGTCAACTACTTAAAACAGACGCCACGGGCAGACTGAGTGCAGGAGGCAGATGAAACTCGAGCAGTAGGCGGAGCGAGAGTCACGTGACAGGCCACGCGACTTTCAGCCTTATTGCATTCGTTTTATTGTTTCACCAGTACCAGTCCTGTTTTTTTCTAGCCACACTTCGTATGTTGCAGCATCGAAGTCGGCCGTGGAATGTGTGAAAATGAACCTTTAATTCAGTTTTCGCCTGTGTTTTGGGTTGCATTTTAACAGCTGTATTCCCGAATACAATAAAAACTGGACACGTGTTATACTGAACGTTTTGTTGGAATTAGTCTACACATCACTTTCTAAAATATTTACTGTTCCTCCCCAAACAATCTGTGTTACGAGCGGAATTCGAAGAGAAGATTGTTCAAATGGCTCTGAGCACTATGGGACTTAACATCTGAGGTCATCAGTCCCCTAGAACTTAGAACTACTTAAACCCAACTAACTTAAGGACACCACACACATCCATGCCAGAGGCAGGATTCGAACCTGCGACCGTAGCAGTCGCGCGGTTCCGGACTGCGCGCCTTGAACCGCTAGACCACCGCGGCCGGCGACGGCGATCCCTCCCGAACAGCATCAGCCACGTCTGTGCGACGTTGGTCAAAGTGTCGGCAACATTTCACTACGGCTGGACGTGACGTGACGTGACATCTCGTCCATATACCACAAGAATTTCGCAGTGAAACTGTGTGCAATTTAGACAATTTGCCCACAAGAACCGCACTGCATCGCATGCTTCAACTTGGAGTACGTTTCCAGTTGCAGCGCCATTATACCGACATGTGTAACTTACTTCAGTGTAAAATGTTGCCAACTATTAGAGGTAGTCAAATGAAAAAATAGATGGAAAAAGTAAGTAATTGCTACAGAGCCTTAAAACCCGTATATCTATTTTGATAAACCCTGTAGAGATGGCAGTAAAATGAAAACGAGAGACACGAAAAAAGTAAGCAATCTATCCATTATTTCAAAAGTAATTGCCCTAACTGTTAATACACTTATCCCATTGTGAGACAAGACGTTGCCTTCATGGAAAAAGTCTGAGGTTGCTTACGGAAATATGACTGTACCCATACGGGCCCACTTGTTGCCAAAATTGTTTCGACTACACGTCATAAATTTCACTGGTAAGTTCTTTATACACCCTCCTACAGTCCCGATCCCTCCCCATGCGATTTATATATTTTTTGGAGTCCTGAAGAAAGATATTCGTAGCCGTCGATTTGCTTTGAACGAAGAGATGCACACCTGGATACAATCCTGGTTCCGTATGTAACCGCAAACATTTTTCAAAGAAAGCAAAAAATGGTTCAAATGGCTCTGAGCACTATGCGACTCAACTGCTGAGGTCATTAGTCCCCTAGAACTTAGAACTAGTTAAACCTAACTAACCTAAGGACATCACAAACATCCATGCCCGAGGCAGGATTCGAACCTGCGACCGTAGCGGTCTTGCGGTTCCAGACTGCAGCGCCTTTAACCGCACGGCCACTTCGGCCGGCTCAAAGAAAGAAAGAAAGCATTTAGCGTCTTGCCTCACAGTGCCATAAATGTATCAACAGTTATGGCGATTAATTTTGAAACAATGAACAATTTGCTTACTTTTTTCGTGTGTCTCGTTTTCATTTGACTGCCCCTTATACAGTGTGTTTGAAAATAAATATCCGGGTTTTATGGCTCCGTAGCATTTATTAAATTCGACTTACAAATAATACATCAAATGAAAGAGCATCTCAAACAGCTTCTTACAAGTGTTCAATGTAAGCGCCATTCTTCACACGGCACACGTCGAGTTGATAGGTGTGCTCTTCCCGGGCCATCCCGTCCGAGTTGGGAATTTTCTCTGCCCGGGGACTGGGTATCTGTGTTGTCATCATCATCATAATCATCATCATCATTGGTGACAATCGCTCTATTGGACTGTGTAACAATTAGTAATTTGTACGGGCGCTGATGACCGCGCAGTTGAGTGCCCCACATACCAAACATCATCATCATCATCATCATAATACCAAACCTTGGTCAGCGTGTCTTGTCTTGTTGCAACAATGATGTTTCAAAAGCCGGGTAGATCATCTGGCAGCGAAGGCACATACTTTATGAACCCACATGGCATGGCATCAGGTAGCGTGTGAACTTGAAGAGCCGGCCGCTGTGGCCGAGCGGTTCTAGGCGCTTCAGTCCGGAACCGCGCTGCTGCTACGGTCGCAGGTTCGAATCCTGTCTCGGGCATGGATGTGTGTGACGTCCTTAGGTTAGTTAGGTTTAAGCAGTTCTGAGTCTAGAGGACTGATGACCTCAGATGTTAAGTCCCATAGTGCTTAGAGCCATTTGAACCATTTTTAACGTGAATATAACGCAAAACAAACGCTAACACCCTGTCCCTTGCGGCCAATGCAGCGGTCGGGTACAATTTCGTTTAACCAGTCGCGTACTGAGTTTGCTAGTGAGGTGGCGCATCATCTTGCTGCCAAATAAAGTTCTGTGGTTCGCCTTCTTCCAATTCAGGAAGGAGCCATATGTCTAGTGCATGAATATAACAAACGCAGATTTGCTTCACAATAAAAAGATCAGTTTAGGGGGTTTTGTTGCAACTGTACCATCTCGTGGTGATTTTCTGACCCCCAGACGCATGCGGTGTCATGCAGGAACGTTTTACTTGCAAAGTTGGCAGGTAAACAGTAGTTTGTAGGCTGTAGAGCTTTTAATAAGTGCAAACGATAAGGACGTAGCTGTAAGCGACTGCTTGAAAGTCTCCAGACAGACATCACTAGACCGACTAATTCACGACTAGCTTCCCGAACTGTTTTCTTGGGCCTACGCAAAAATTTACCGTCCGTGAAATCAACATTTAAGCTACAGCAAGGAGGAGAGAATTCTTATTAGGGTTGTTAGTAGCCACTGAGTAGGCAACATTTCTATTGCGAATCGATCACCACAGAGGTGATCACTTGCTGGATTCGTTTACGAAAATTCGGACAGATAGCTGTTGAACCACGAAGCCGCACTCGGATCCGACATATTTCGTGCCCTTTTATAACTGCTTGTAAAGTTTCAGCACTCCCCGGCGATTACAAACTCACGCATAAGTGCTGCTATCGGCGTTTGGGGAAAACACACAGTGTGTGATAGCTTGGGGAGCAACTAACGATGCGAGAGACTGTAGCGGCCACACATTGGCGGATGGAATAATTAGTCCGGCCGAGTGGCGACAAGCGCAATCACGCGCCAACGAGCAGTTTCGTCGTTTACTGGCCGTAACGCTGTCCCTACCATCAGACTTCTGTGGCGCGACGGCCTGCAGAGCAGTGCCTCGATCATTAAAGCCGCTAACTGGAGACGCACTCCGCACAGCCGAATTACTGCTGCAGGATCTTGTTAGGCTGCCTTTTCCCGACCTACAGGCTGCACTGCATCATTAAACCGGCGACCGTGTCTTACAACTGCGACAGCAAGGCCTCGCCGCGTTTTCCGGACTTCACCGAGAGTTAAGATAACTTAATTTCTTTTTAGCGCCATTTTCTCTCTTCTTTCTCTCTTTCCTAACATAAAAGATGGGCTTTTAGAGTTTTAATGGAAATTGGCACAGATCTCACCAATACACAAGAAAGGAAACAGAAGTAATCAGCTGAATTATAGACCCATTATCATTTATAACGAATTGTCCTACAGTTTTGGAACAAATACTGCTTTCAAACATTTTGAAAAATCTCGAAGAAGACGATCTATTGGCACATAACCACCACGGATTCAAGAAATGTTGTTACTGGGAAACACAATTGTTTCTTTATTCACAGAAGAAATGAGTGATATCGACAGGGCTTGAAGGTGATTCTATATTTGTAGGTTTCCAGAAGGCTTTTGACACCATTCCTCACCGAGCGAGGTGGAGCAGTGCACTCGCTTTCGGAAGGACGACGGTTCAAGCCCGCGTCGGGCCATCCTGATGCAGGTTCTCCGTGATTTCCCTAAATCGCTTCAGGTAAATGCCGGACTGGTCCCTGTCAAAGGGCATGGCCGACTTTCTTCCTCGGCCTTCCCTACTCCGATGTAATCCTTTCTTTCAGGAGTGCTAGTTCTGTATGGTTCGCAGAAGAGCTTCTGTAAAGTTTGCAGGATAGGAGACAAGATACTGGCAGAAGTAAAGCTCTGAGTACCGGGCGTGAGTCGTGCTTCGGTAGCTCAGATGGTAGAGCACTTTCCCGCGAAAGGCAAAGGTCCCGAGTTCGAGTCTCGGTCGGGCACACAGTTTTAATCTGCCAGGAAGTTTCAATGACCTCTCTGTTTGGTCCCCTCCCCCGAATCCCTGTCAAAGGGCATGGCCGACTTTCTTCCTCGGCCTTCCCTACTCCGATGTAATCCTTTCTTTCAGGAGTGCTAGTTCTGTATGGTTCGCAGAAGAGCTTCTGTAAAGTTTGCAGGATAGGAGACAAGATACTGGCAGAAGTAAAGCTCTGAGTACCGGGCGTGAGTCGTGCTTCGGTAGCTCAGATGGTAGAGCACTTTCCCGCGAAAGGCAAAGGTCCCGAGTTCGAGTCTCGGTCGGGCACACAGTTTTAATCTGCCAGGAAGTTTCAATGACCTCTCTGTTTGGTCCCCTCCCCCGAATCGACGAACCAACCAACACAACAAGCGCCCCCTAATCGCATTGTGTGTTGTCTATTAAGTGGCACTGGATTCATGGTTTCATGTCAGAATGACCACAATTCGTAGTTACTGACGGGAAGTCACCTAGTCAAAGTGAAGTTATATCTCGCGTCTCCCGAGAAAGTGTCATAGACCCTCCGCTATTCTTAATCTCTATAAACGATGTAAATGACAATGTGAGGAGCTATTTCAGATATTCTGCAGAGGCTACAATTGTCTACCGTCTAGTAGAGACATCTCAATATCAAACTGAATTGCAAAACGATTTAGACAAGGTATCTGCTTGGTGCGAAACATGGAAATTGACCCAAACAATAAGACGTATGAGGTTCTCTACATGAATACACGATAAATTACAGAGTCCACCTGCATTGGGAGGAATGGCTATCGTGATAAAATAAATTGAACGAAATGATTTAGGTATTCATCCCACATGCTATCTAAAGCGGAACGGTCGAGAAGTACTCAAAGTGGTCCTACGAAATCTTCACCAAACGCTTAAGTACGAATTTTAGAGTAATCATGTAGATGTACGTAGATGCTGGTGGTAAGTGTTCGAAGGTTAAGTAATGAATTGATATGTGATCCAGTAGAGAAACTTGCTGCACTTTTGAAATTTCTTTTACTCTTTTCTTAAAGCTGGAAATACGGCATCTACGTCCTGCCTTTCTCAAATCACAGATATCGGCACTGAGACTATATACAGGGTGGTCCATTGATCGTGACCGGGCCAAATATCACACGAAATAAGTGTAAAACGAAAAAACTACAAAGAACGAAACTTGTCTAGCTTGAAGGGGAAAACAAGATGGCGCTATGGTTGGCCCGCTAGATGGTGCTGCCATAGGTCAAACGGATATCAACTGCGTTTTTTTAAATAGGAACCCGAATTTTTTATTACATATTCGTGTAGTACGTAAAGAAATATGAATGTTTTAGTTGGACCACTTTTTTCGCTTTGTGATACATGGCGCTGTTAATAGTCACAAACACATGGCTCACAATTCTACACGAACAGTTGGTAACAGGTAGGTTTTTTAAAATTAAAATTCAGAACTTAGGTACGTTTGAACATTTTATTTCGGTTGTTCCAGTATGTACATGTACCTTTGTGAACTTATAATTCCTGAGAACGCATGCTGTTACAGCGTGATTACCTGTAAATACCACATTATTGCAATAACTGCTCAAAATAACGTCCGTCAACCTCAATGCATTTGGCAGTACGTGTAACGACATTCCTCTCAACAGCGAGTAGTTCACCTTCCGTAATGTTCGCACATGCATTTCCAATGCGCTGACGCATGTTGGCAGGCGTTGTCGGTGGATCACGATAGCAAATATGCTTTAACTTTCCCCACAGAAAGAAATCCGGGGACGTCAGATCCGGTGAACGTGCGGGACATGGTATGGTGCTTCGACGACCAATCCATCTGTCATGAAATGTGCTATTCAATACCGCTTCAACCACACGCGAGCTATGTGCCGGACATCCATCATGTTGGAAGTACATCGGCATTCTGTCATGCAGTGTAACATCTTTGAGTAACATCAGTACAATATTACGTAGGAAATCAGCATACATTGTACCATTTAGATTGCCATCGATAAAATGGGGGCCAATTATCCTTCCTCCCATAATGCCGCACCATACATCAATCCGCCAAGGTCGCTGATGTTCCACTTGTCGCAGCCATCGTGGAGTTTCTGTTGCCCAATAGTGCAAATTATGCCGGTTTACGTTATCGCTGTTGGTGAATGACTCTTCGTCGCTAAATAGAACGCGTGCAAAAAATCTGTCATCGTCCCGTAATTTCTCTTGTTCCCAGTGGCAGAACTGTACACGACGTTCAAAGTCGTCGCCATGCAATTCCTGGTGCATAGAAATATGGCACGGGTGCAATCGATGTTTGTGTAGCATTCTCAACACCGACGTTTTTGAGATTCCCGATTCTTGTTTGCTACTGATGTGCGGTTTAGCCGCGACAGCAGCTAAAACACCTACTTGGGCATCATCATTTGTTGCAGGTCGTGGTTGACATTTCACATGTGGTTGAACACTTGCTGTTTCCTTAAATAACGTAACTATCCGGCGAACGGTCCGGACACTTGGATGATGTCGTTCAATATACCGAGCAGCAACATATAACACGCCGGTTGGGCATTTTGATCACAATAGCCATACATCAACACGATATCGACCTTTTCCGCAATTGGTAAACGGTCCATTTTAACAGGGGTAATGTATCACGAAGGAAATAGCGTCCGCACTGGCGGAATATTACGTGATACCACGTACTTATACGTTTGTGACTATTACAGCGCGATCTATCGCAAAGCGAAAAAAGTGGTCCAACTAAAACATTCATATTTCTTTACGTACTACACGAATATGTAATAAAAATGGTGGTTGCTATTTAAAAAAATGCAGTTGATATCAGTTTGACCTATGGCAGTGCCATCTAGCGGGCCAACCATAGCGCCATCTGGTTTCCCCCTTCAAGCTAGACGAGTTTCGTTCTTTGTAGGTTTTTCGTTTGATGCTTATTTCGTGAGATATTTGGATCGATCACTATCAATGGACCACCCTGTATATATCGACTTGATTCTTGTTGCCATTCGTCTTTGGATTTTTGCCCGACTGTGGTTTAGTGGCTTCCCTGATACTTCCTCCGCACTAATGACTAGTTTTGACAAGGATTCACCCTCCATTTCTGGTGGCGGACTGGAGTCTAGCCCGCGCCTGGAGGTTGCATGTAATCGCGCTCCAAACAGTGAGGGCCTTTACCTGCTTACTACCACCTGAAACGGTCGATGGCTGCAGCGGAGAATCGTGGATCGGTTTATATTAACTTTCTTGTTGAAACTGATATCATGCTCATGAATTTCTCAGGCATCCCTGAGCAAATGGGCGTGTGTCCCCTGAACCATCATGATACACACTTTTTTCGTAGACACCACGATGGAAAGGTTATCAAGACTGGAAATTAAACAGAGCTATAACAGTAAGGATTATCACCGCACATTTTACGTGAATGGATGGAGGATGGATACTGCTATAATACACAGTCCGTCCAAAAAGTTTCGAGAATGGTTTTATTCCTGGCATACAAGCGACGTGAGCGCAGTAACTACAGGGGCAGCTTGAACTAACAATTGCAAATAACAGACGTGCATTTCATCGGTCAATAGTAAGCAGGCAAGTGTTAACCAGCGGCCGTGCGGCCGTAATGTGTCAGCGTTGTTGTGGCATGAATCGTAATGGAGTAAAGAAATCAACATCTCTAAATCATATATTCAAGAAATTCTCCAAAATGTTTTGAAGAAGAGAGAAGTGTGTGTAAAGTTTGCCCCGCACACGTTGACTACAGAACAAAATCAACGACTCATGGACACCTGCTGCGACTTGATCCGTTAGACACCGTGCGATGACTAGTGCAATGGAAATGGTGATAAATAATTCTGCGTGTAGCTGTAGGTTGGCGAACGATCATTTGGGTAACTGGTGTGACAGTTTGAACACTCATCCATACTCTGTGTATTTTGTGACAGCTGATGAAGATGCAAAGCAACTAGAGCACCAAAGGAGAAGACGTGAAGGCGATATCGGTGACAGGTTAACCTGATGCTGTAGAGGCCTCAGAGTGTGGCCAGAAATAATCAGCTCCGAGAATTGGCGACGGGGCAATCATTCCGCCAACGAGCAATTTCTCCGTTAACGTGGTCGTAACGCTGGCGTCTGACATCTGTCCCTCTGGAAATGCCGGGGCAAGGTCTGTGCATCCCCGCCTCACGAGTTCCTTAATAGCCGGAGCCAACGACTGCTCGACATTTACTGACGAAGTTTAGGTTCTCCGTAACTACCAGTTACGTCGCAATTGATCATCAATGCCGAGAGCAGCCTCCTTTGTTTCGCACTTACAGTAAAGAAAAGAAATAGTCGTACAACCAACCATCACACCTAACTCTTAAAACTTTTTATAAAAGATGCCTTACATTACTGGCCATTAAAATTACTACACCAAGGAGAAATGCAGATGACAAACGAGTATTCATTGGACAAATATATTATACTAGAACTGACATGTGATTACATTTTCACGCAATTTGGGTGCATAGATCCTGAGAAATCAGTACCCAGAACGACCACCTCTGACCGTAATAACAGCCTTGATACACCTGGGCATTGAGTCAAACAGATCTTGGATGGCGTGTACAGGTACAACTGCCCATGCAGCTTCAACACGATACCACAGTTCATCAAGAGTAGTGACTGGCGTATTGTGAAGAGCCAGTTGCTCGGCCACCATTGACCAGTCGTTGTCAATTGGTGAGAGATCTGGAGAATGTGCTGGCCAGGGCAGCAGTCGAACATTTCTGTAACCAGAAACGCCCGTACAGGACCTGCAACATGCGGTCGTGCGTTATCCTGCTGAAATGTAGGGTTTCGCAGTAATCGAATGAAGGGTAGAGCCACGGGTCGTAACACATCTGAAGTGTAACATCCACTGTTCAAAGAGCCTTCAATGCGAACAAGGGGTGACCGAGACGTGTAACCAATGGCACCCCATACCATCGCGCAGGGTGATACGCCAGTATGCCGCTGACGAATACACGCTTTCAAAATGGCTCTGAACACTGTGGGACTTAACATCTATGGTCATCAGTCCCCTAGAACTTAGAACTACTTAAACCTAACTAACCTAAGGACATCACACACATCCATGCCCGAGGCAGGATTCGAACCTGCGACCGTAGCAGTCGCGCGGCTCCGGACTGAGCGCCTAGAACCGCTAGACCACCGCGGCCGGCAACACGCTTTCAATGCGCGTTTACCGCGATGAAGCCACACGGATGCGACCATGATGATGCTGTAAACAGAACCCGGATTCATCCGAAAAAATGACGTTGTGCCATTCGTGCACCCAGGTTCGTCCTTGAGTACACCATCGCAGGCACTCCTATCTGTGGTGCAGCGTCAAGGGTAACCGCAGCCGTGTTCTGCGAGCTGATAGTCCATGCTGCTGCAAACGTCGTCGAACTGTTCGTGTAGATGGCTGTTGTCTTGCAAACGTCCCCATCTGTTGACTCAGGAATCGAGGCGTGGCTGCACGATCCATTACAGCCATGCGGATAAGATGCGAGTCATCTCGACTGCTAGTGATACGAGGCCGTTGGGGCCCAGCACGGCGTTCCGTATTATCCTCTTGAACCTGCCGATTCCATATTCTGCTAACAGTCATTGGATGTCGACCAACGTGAGCAGCAATGTCGCGATACGACAAACCGCAATCGCGACAGGCTACAATCCGACCTCAATCAAAGTCGGAAAGGTGATGGTACGCATTTCTCCTCCTTACACGAGGCGTCACGACAACTTTGCCCGCATCTCGTGGTCGTGCGGTAGCGTTCTCGCCTCCCACGCCCGGGTTCCCGGGTTCGATTCCCGGCGGGGTCAGGGATTTTCTCTGCCTCGTGATGGTTGGGTGTTGTGTGCTGTCCTTAGGTTAGTTAGGTTTAAGTAGTTCTAAGTTCTAGGGGACTGATGACCATAGATGTTAAGTCCCATAGTGCTCAGAGCCATTTGAACCATTTGAACGACAACTTTTCACCAGGCAACGCCGGTCAACTTCTGTTTGTGTATGAGAAATCGGTTGGAAACATTCCTCATGTCAGCACGTTGTAGGTGTCGCCACCGGCGCCAACCTTGGGTGAATGCTCTGAAAAGCTAATCATTTGCATATCACGGCATCTTCCTGTTGGTTAAATTTAGCGTCTGCAGCACGTCATCTTCGTGGTGTAGCAATTTTAATGGCCCGTAGTGTAGTTTTCGTGCCAAGAAGACGGTTTAAAACTGAAACCGTTTGTAAGTAAATACTACAGTCAGCGCAGTGTCATGCAGTTCTTGATGTTCTATATAAAGATAGAATACTATGGTGGTTAAGCTACAATCAGCCATTCCTTCTTCTGTAATACTGCCTCCCATTCGAGAGCTTCAAGTCAACGAATTGCCGTCCTACCTAACCTCGGCATTTCAAATACTTCCAGAATTTCTTATACTCTTTATAAATTACTGATCCTCCATCTTTGAACAGAGTCAGTGTGTTCTTCAGCTGCGCTACTGTGGCCGATTCCGGAAGTGTGCATGTGTGTTTCACGGAAAAATCGCATGAGGAGCGTCGAGCTTGCAATGAGGTGGATAATGGCAGCCAGCTGATTTCTGGCCATCGATTATCACACGCGGACAGGGCGGGAGCAGATACGCCGCGATGTGGTGTAGCCTGTCGGGATGGGGTTATTGTGGACGGGCGTGCAGCCGTGGCGGGCGATATCGGAAGAGTGGGGGGGGGGGGGGGAGTTGGAGAGGGAAGGGCGAGAGGAAAGGGGAAGGGCTGATCCCATCTGCCCAGCGGGCCATGCCTGCGTCGGACGGCGATTGCCTCCAAGGGCTGCTGGGGAAGAGGCGGGAAGGGAGAAATCCCTGCGGCTACCCAGCCCAACGGAAACCGCGCCCACACTGCCTGCAGATGCGCCAAATCCCATTTCTGATCCTCCCTTCCCGAAGCGTTGCACGCTCAATTTCTCATCGCTAACGCTGATTTTTCATCAGACTCGACGAGACAGATCCGTGGTTACGAAGCTTTCGATTTGCAGCGCTGTACGAATGTAGCAGCGTGGACTCCTGTTGCAACTTCTGTATTGGCGATTTATTTATTACTAACAATACTTGTACAAAATCATATTCGAAAGCATTTTTCATCTTCATTTTTATACAGCGTCCGTATAGCCGTCATACTTGCCGCGGGAGAATTCAGCAACTTTACTGCTGTTTAAAATATAAACACACACTATATATATAATATTATTGTGCAGTCTCAGTCGCATATTTTTAAAGTATGACTAGTTTCGAACTTCCCGGGCCATCTTCAGATCTTTGTGACAGCGACCCGTTGTGTCTGTTGGAACTACGCATCAAGAATACTGTAAAGATATGCGATAGAGTCTGGAAAATAAATTATGTATAAATATATGAAGATAGTAACTGTTCTCGAAAGAACAAATACCATTGATGACCGTTCAGCTTCTCTAGAATGAATGATAATTAATTGAAACACTCAGCTGCCGACAGGTGTTGTTGATATACCTCGATGGGGACAGCTGAAAATGTGTGCCCTGACCGGGACTCGAACCCGGGATCTCGTCGCGGTCGGGGCCCACATTTTCAGCTGTCCCCAACGAGGTGTATCAGCACCACCTGTCGGCAGCTGAGGGTTTCAATTATTTATAATTTAGTATGTATAAATGTCAGTGAACCAACACTTTTGAAGTATCACACACAGACCATGACGCACTCTTTCTCACTAGCAGACGAGAGAAAGTGCAGGAACAAAAAAATGGTTCTGAGCACTATGGGACTCAACTGCTGTGGTCATAAGTCCCCTAGAACTTAGAACTACTTAAACCTAACTAACCTAAGGACATCACACACATCCATGCCCGAGGCAGGCTTCGAACCTGCGACCGTAGCAGTCGCACGGTTCCGGACTGCGCGCCTAGAACCGCGAGACCACCGCGGCCGGCACCAATGGAAGAGTTCAATGTATAGCTTGTTACATCATCCCCTGAAACTTAACTTTTCTAGCTCTGCTACTAAAACTGACAGAAATTTTATTTAAATTGAATTTTACACAGTTGTTTTAAGTATATTAGCTATGTGGTAGAAACAAGTAATATTCAGTTTCAAAAATTAAAATTTCTGCTTTAACTCTCTGGATAGTAACTAAGCAGAACCAATAACGTTTCTTTCATCCAAATGAATATTCTTTTCACTTACTGTTTGTAAGTTACCGAAAAAAGGTCTTATTTGAAACACCTGATATTGGTATACCAAGTGATTCAGCTGCCCAAAGCAATGCTTTTTATGCAACCTGCAAAACCTTCAAACACGATGTGCGACATTTTCATATTCTCTCGCTCGCCGTGTGCAAGCTTCCAGTCCTACAGAAAAAATTAACAGGACCTTCTTGGGTTCAAATGGCTCTGAGCACTATGGGACTCAACTGCTGTGGTCATAAGTCCCCTAGAACTTAGAACTACTTAAACCTAACTAACCTAAGGACAGCACACAACACCCAGCCATCACGAGGCAGAGAAAATCCCTGACCCCGCCGGGAATCGAACCCGGGAACCCGGGCGTGGGAAGCGAGAACGCTACCGCACGACCACGAGATGCGGGCACAGGACCTTCTTCTAGCAAATTTAATGTGGTTAAATTTCTACTGGGATACGTTTCAGTAGAGGCTTTTGAGTTACTGAAAAAGGAACATACGAAAGTGACCTTCAAACTCACTTCCACCCCGTTTTTGTTGAATAACTCGTAAACCGTGACCTCCAAAGAAAAACTGCATTAAATTGCCTACAAAAATTTCCTTTCCATTTTTCCTGTAGGACTAACAGCTTGCACGTAGCGAGCGAGACAGTATGAAAATCGTGCGCATGGCTTCTGAAGGCATTGACGGTTGCATACAACCCATTGGTAGGGGCAACTGATTCACCCTATATACCGACACCAGGTGTTTCAGATAATAAGCTTTTCTCTGTAAAAGACAAATAACAAGCGAAAAGAATATTCATTTAGATGGGTTCACATAAGAAAGCTGCTCTTTGTGTATAGTTATTTTCCCGGGAGTTAAATTACAAATTACAAATTACAATTTTTGAAATTGAACATTATTCGTTTATATCATATTGCTGATGTATTCAACGCAACTACATTCAAATCAATATAAACAAAATTATTATAAATTTCAGTGAAAGGGCTAGAAACGTTCAAACTTTCGGACGACGATGCAACAAGCTTTACACTGAAACTTAATATGACAACCAGAGTGGCATTTCACTGTCCAGACCTCGTAATTTTTCACTTTACGTTTTATGTTTCATGCACCTATATGTATATTAAGTGTTTATGTACTCCTATAATGATATTTATTGCGTATCCATTCTATATTTTTGCGTTCCTTTTCCTACTCCTTCTCTCGTCTGCTGTGTAATGCTTCAAAAAGCTTTTGTTCACGGGCAGTTTGGATAGCAGTGGCAGTTGAGCCATCTTTTGTGTAGGGTTTAAGCAGATTTATATTGGGTCAAAGAGACGTTAGTGGGCCACTGGTCAGTGGGTATTGTGTAGCTTGGTAAGGTAGCTGGTGATAGTGGTCTTGGGGGGTGGGTGGAGGGGGGTTTATTGTACTCTAGGCTTTCGATAAGTGAAGATGTCATTTCAGATCAGATCTAGTAGTGTAAGTTAGGAAGTTGGAACGTGTTAGTTGTCTGAGGTTCTAACAGTTTCTTTCAGGTGAGGCTATAGCAAAGCATACCTTGTAATTCAGTGCAGTTAGCGAGTGCTAGTATGTTTATTAACATTCCGTTACTTCAGCTTGATCCCTTGTCCTACTATAACCTAGCGATGGGAATGTGTTCTAGCCATCCCATGTCTAAATGCAGTGTGTGTCTCTTACGTGAGATTGCATTGTGTGTTTTCTATATGCTCCAGCTAGAATTCTTTTTGTGTCATTCGACTTCATTTAATTTCGTGAGTTTCGTGTTTCTTGTACATGTGAGATAGAGTTATCACACCCAGGTGTTTCTCATGTGTTGTACTGAACCTTCTGCTCTGGTACTCCATCATCCTTTGATGCGGCTGTCTTTTATTTTATACTGATATCTTTCGGAAGTTCTGTGTTCTGCTTTGTTTTTCTTGTCTTAGACCAAGTGCGTTTTCGGCACGTGGTGAGTTCTGAAGTCAATATAATAATTTCTTGCTTGCTCTGAATGTTACATTCAGTTTGTTGGTAAATTTTTCTTTCTGGTGGTAAACAGTGAGAGACCAGTGGATTTTACGCGTTTTGTGAAGTGGGATTTTGTTCATTGCTGAATCTTATAGTTCCTGATGTATTCAAGTTCGTCGTTTAATTTAAATTCTATATCGTGTGTCAGATTACTTTGGTATCTGTACTTATCATATTTCCGAAGTAAGGAATTTCTAAGTTAGCCACTGATCTCGCCGTTTCCCCTTACTGTTATGAGTTTCATGTTATATCGTTTATGTATTGGATAAATTTCACCAGAAAATAAATGTTCAGTTATTTCTTAACTGCGATGCTGAAGTTATTTCATCAGATCCAAACCCCATTGCCAGCCTGGGCCTCTTCAAACCTTCAGCCCTCTCAACAGCAAGTATTTAATATTTGATCTCATTTGTTTAATACAAAAATCCCTATTCCGATTTTTATTAAATGTTACTCATAGAGGTAATTTTGCAACGGTTCATTTAATTTTCATTGAATAAAATAATTATCAACCTCTGAACTATTTGACAGAGACTTTCTCAGAGTAAAGGAGCACCCAGTTCTCTTTCATCTTGACCACTGAATAGGATGTGATAGGTAAAAACTGAGTAGAAATCATTCAACGTAATTGGCTGTGATCATATGGATGTTCTTGTCACGGAATTTTCATTCACTATGAGTGAGGTGTTTAAACAATTACCCATTTTCCTGAGTGCGGACGAGAAGTAAAGCAGCTGTTGCCACGGAGCGACAAGCTTCGTCGATGCGCTGTTTGATGATTTGTTCGGTCAGACTGTACACTGTATCCTTACACTGCCGTATACAAGGTGTTCTGAATGCACAAACAAACGACGCTCGGTCTGCCACTGATGCTGACATGGAATAAACAAAAGACATATGTCCAAAGAGCATGTTGACGCGGTTAGGATGCAGTGGTCCTCAGGGCTGGCTCTTGCGGTCGCCCGATTTAACACCAGCAGTTTGCGGGGTATCTAAAGAAACGTGTTTATGGCACTGCACCCACTATCCCAGATGACTTCAAACGGCACATCGAGGAAGCTTGTCGCTCCGTGACACCAACAATTTTACATCTCCCCCACGGATCGTTTAAGAGGCGCACCGAGCTGTGCATGGAAAACTGGTTCTCGTTTTGAAGATCAAACAAAAATGAATATTCGGCCACAAGGCCATCCATCAGGACACAGCAAATTATGTGCAGCATATTGCATCCAGCACTAAAAGTTTGAACGTTTTAGGTCTTTAAATCCAAATTATTTGAAGTTAAACTAATTTGTACCCAGTTTACATACATCAGCTACCTTCTAAAAATGTTCTGCTAAAAAAAAAAAAAAAAAAAAAAAAAAGTAACTCGTTGTTGCAACTCGCTGTAAAATAACTAAATAAACTACGTCCATAACTCTGCAGAAAAAATAACTTTCCTTACTTTTGCCTTTCTAGTTAAATATTCCTTTCAGTCCCATTTCGAAAATATTCTGCTTTGTCGTATAGAAATGTAGCGTCCTGCCCAAGTGCTAATTTATCTTTCAACATTTTGTGGTGCTGGACATCGTCTTGCACATCAGAGAAAATTTTAGAATCATCATCAGATTCTAACATCTTTTCATCTTCATACTGTGGTTACTTTAGGCCGGAATAAAGGAAGCTCATGTTTTGCAAAAATATCCACAATCTTACACAAGCGTTACATATATTATCTAAATTGAATTTCACACAAATGAGAGTTTCTCATCTTGTTATCTAATACTGACAGAATGCAAAATTACACTCACTGTATTTGTAGCTTCCCTCCAGGCGGACGTTATGGGGGTGTAATAGCTGTTAATATTTTTATGATCAACAATGAGTCCAACGCAGCCAACACAACATTACTTCATGGAACTCACAACCCTCTAGATAATTGTTCAAATGGCTCTGAGCACTATGGGACTTACATCTGAGCTCATCAGTCCCCTAGAACTTAGAACTACTTAAACCTAACTAACCTAAGGACATCACACACATCCATGCCCGAGGCAGGATTCGAACCTGCGACCATAGCGTTCGCGCGGTTCAAGACTGTAGCGCCTAGAACCGCTCGGCCATAACGGCCGGCTCTAGATAATTATGCATGCATTGTACATGCATACTGCCTAAATTACTCCATGGTAATCATGTAATTTTATCGATAAAAAATTGAAACTTTCTCCTACCAAGGTTAAAAGTGACCGGCAAAGGGCCAAAATGAACCCAGCTTACTGTTATAATAATAAAGGTTGTCTTCTGAAACACTTTGAGGCAATAGATAGCACTGATGAAAAGCGCTCGGGTTTCCAGCCGGGTGGCAGTATCATAAAACCGCGACATTTCGACTAGTGACCAGTGACATACTTTCACCAGGCTGAAAACTCAAGATATTTTCATCAACTGTATACGCCGAGAAAATCTACATTCAGATAATAGAAACCATGTTTTCCTTTACGGTTTGTTTTACACTCAATTTGTGTCACAGCACCATTGCTTCATAGTCGTTCCCAAAAAGTCCATACTGAAATGATATCTCGAATTCACCGGAACGAGCCGGTCTCTTTCCCGCCGGCTCGTGGGCCGCGCAGTGGCGCCTCTGACGGCAGACAGCGGCAGCCGCACCGCACGCCGCTCGTGGCGCTGACGTCACGCGACGCGTGCGTGCCACGTGCCAGACGCACTTCCTGGCGGCCGCTCTCACGCACCAGTTCCACCCCGTGCCTTCCCGCTCCCCTACTCACAGTGCGACCCCAATCGCGTTTTAATTGGGGCGGAACGACTCAAGCACTCCGTATAAGGGATTAAAAACGAATAATTAAGTTGGCAAATCAAACAGCAACTGTAGCGAACTGGATGGGAGTCACTTCTGTCACGCACTAAAAGCGAGGAAACTGTCAGAATTAAGTTTTAAAGCAAGTAGATACTTCTTTTGAAGTATCTTACGGACAGTTGCTGTGTCTCCGATTCAATCGATTATTTTTCTTAGCTTACGAGGCATTATAGGGAGTTGTTGATTTACAATTAGTTCAAATGGCTCTGGGCACTATGCGACTTAACTTCGGAGGTCATCAGTCGCCTAGAACTTAGAACTAATTAAACCTAACTAACCTAAGGACATCACACACACCCACGCCCGAGGCAGGATTCGAACCTGCGACCGTGGCGGTGGCGGGGTTCCAGACTGTAGCGTCTAGAACCGCTCGGCCACCCCGGCCGGCTACAATTAATCAGTGCAGGGCCATAGCCGTTGGAAGTGGAAATGGTGACATCAGAGCAATGACATAAATTGCCTTTCGCCATGCGGAAGCAACCATTTCAATGCAAAGAAAGTACGAGTGTGTTACGGAGCTTATCTCGCTGTAGTAACTGTTACCTCAGGGCACAATAAATTTCTAATTACTGGTAGTATTATGAAACAGGATATCATGTACCGGAAGAAATGGTAGCGAACACTGCACAATTATGTATCACGAATCATCGCACTATGTTTTGTGTTGTTGTTGTTCACTTCGGTCCGAAGACTGGTTTGATTCAGCGTTCCATGCCAATCTATCCTGTGCGAGCCTCTTCATATCTGTATACCGGCAACAAATCTAGAATTTTTTTTCAAACATTTTGATCAACTAAATTCTCAAGAAAGTACTAACTGCCGACCTGTAATAATTACCGTAGGCACTAGCCATTCCCGATCAGGGAACGCCGTGTCTATCTCCCATTATGCACACATACCTGCAGCAGTAGAGACGGATGGAAAACTTTTCCCTACCTTTAAGAACTAACGATCTCTCTGACCGAAATAAACTGTGGTGTTTTTGTACTCGTTGGCTTTAAAATGAAAACATTTACAATTTTTATTTTATGAAATATACTCCCAAATTGCGAATACGGTTGTACACCGGCTACACGATTAACTGGAAACATCTGAAAATTTGCGCCGGACCGAGACTCTCCCTTTACGCGAGCGGTCGCCTTACCCGCTTTGATTATCCGTGCACAACTCAGGGCCAAATCATAGTGCTCGCTTGCAAATCGTTTGATTCCCGCACAGGGAGAGACATTGCTTTTCCTCATGCATCATCTCCGAATGAACGTTGTAGCGAACTATGCAGACACTGTAAAATACAGACACTGCCCTACTGTACAATATTTATATTACGAAGAACATATCAAGTTAACACCAGAGACGGCCGCCCCTGATAGCTGAGAAGTCAGCGCGACAGAATGTCAATCCTAAGGGCCCGGGTTCGAATCCCGGCTGGGTCGGAGATTTTCTCCGCTCAGAGACTGGGTGTTGTGTTGTCCTAATCATCATCATTTCATCCGCATCGACCCGCAAGTCGCCGAAGTGGCGTCAAATCTAAAGACTTGCACCCGCCGAATGGTCTACCCGAAGGGAGGCCCTAGTCACACGATATTTACATTAACACCAGAGACACGAAGTTAAGCATTCCAGCACCCTGAAAACAATATATGCACGGAACGTTGTTATGTGGAATGACTACATAAAACTTATCGTAGGAAACGCAGATACTAGACTCAAATTCATCGGAAGAATCCTCAGAAAGTGCAGTTCATCCACGAAGGTGGCAGTTTCCACAAGCCTCGATCGACGTTACGTGAGAATTGCTCTTCACACTGAGACCCCTACCAGATAGGATTGATAGAGCAAACAGAGAAGATACAAAGAAGAGCAGCTAATTTCGTCACAGGTCTCTTTAGTAAGAGCAGAAGCGTCACCAAGATGCTGATTTAACTCCAGCTGCAGATGCTAAAACAGAGGCATTTTGCAACACTCCTGGTCTTCTGGCGTATGGGGGGCGACACTGACACTCAGGTTGGTATCCCCCCCCCCCCCCCAAATGTCCAGGGCGTCTCTAGGCTCGTCTTTGTTGGTCATTGCGACTCAATTCGAAGTGGAAATCATCACTGAAGGGAATTCTACTCCAGTCAATGAGATTCAAGCTTTCTGTCTTGAGACGCCCAGATGGCAGGGGGATACCAACCTGACTGTCGCTCGCCATACGGCTCGACAACCAGGAGTGATGGTTTGGAGCGCCATTACTTTTCATAGCAGGACTCATTTAATGGTCATCTGCAGCACCCTTACAGCACAGTGGTACGTCTGCGACATTCTACACCCCGTTTTGTTGTCCTTCACGGCAAACCATCCTGGGCTTACATTTCAGCAAGATAATGCCCGTCCGCAAACGGCGAGTGTTTCTACTGCTTGTATTCGTGCTTGCCAGACCCCGACTTGGCCAGAAATTTCTCCCCGATTGAGAACGTGTGGAGTATTGTGGGCGGGGCCGTCCAACCATCTCCGGATTTTTAGATCTAACGCACCAACCGGACCTAATTTGGCACGATATCCAACAACGCTATCAATCAATGCCATCCCGAATAACTACTTGCATAAGGGCCAGAGGTGGACCAACGCGTTATTGACTTGCTCCATTAGTGAATCTCTTTCTCTTGAATAAGTCATCCAATTTTCTGAAGTTGATCATTTGTTTGTCTGTACTTGTACATAGCATCTACCTACTTTTCGGACAATTCCTTCGCTGTGCGTCGTTTTATTTTGTCTTAGAATGTACATGGCGTAAATATGTATCATACCATATGTGAATATTCAGAAATATAAATTTGGTCTATGTTATTCTTCTTGCAATTACTGAGGACTTTGTCAGGATCACACCACTCAGTTGCGGATTTTCGGTTAATACAGTGTTAGCGTCAAGTCTTTCCTGATTTCAACAATTTATTTCACAGGAACTGTTCTACGTACAGGTATGTTGTTTATTGTTGCAAATAATGCTTTTATGGATACATTTGTACATACGCGCCGTTTGTTGTCCCAGAATGCCTAGGCGATGATCAATTCCTGTCCATGTCTTTGACAACATCTGTTCCGTCACCGGCTCTATACCATTTCGTATTTGTGCCGTTAAGTGCTGGCAAATCAAACTGGTGAACTGAACACTTTATCCTTAACGTACCCCAATGATAAAAGCTAAGCGGTGTTACGACTGGAGATCGTAGTGGCCATGGTATTGGGCCACTTCCAACGATTCACCAGTACGGAAATGTCGCATCCAAGAACTGGCGAACAAATGGTTCAAACGGCTCTGAGCACTATGGGAATTAACTTCTGAGGTCATCAGTCCCCTAGAACTTAGAACTACTTAAAGCTAACTAACCTAAGGACATCACACACATCCATGCACGAGGCAGGATTCGAACCTGCGACCGTAGCGGTCGCTCGGTTCCAGACTGTAGCGCCTAGAACCGCTCGGCCACTACGGCAGGCATCTGGCGAACAAATTAATCCCCAGTGTCGTAGTGCAGGGTCTTGTTGAAAGACCACCCATCAGTGAAGCTCTTGTAACTGAGGTGCACAGAACTGTCAAAGTAGAAGTGGAAGTGTATCCATAAAAACTTCGAGCTCAGCTACCATTTGCAAGAAAATGCGTAGCTTAGTTCCTCGGAAATAAATATTGTAATCAGAGACAGACTTTATGCTGACCTTTTGTTTCATTCTCAGTCAATCCATACTCTAAGTTCCAGTCTTGTTTCCACTGCGAAAATTATTTCTGAGCCGGCCGCGGTGGTCTAGCGGTTCTAGGCGCTCAGTCCGGAACCGCGCGACTGCTACGGTCGCAGGTTCGAATCCTGCCTCGGGCATGGATGTGTGTGATGTCCTTAGGTTAGTTAGGTTTAATTGGTTCTAAGTTCTAGGCGACTGATGACCTCAGAAGTTAAGTCGCATAGTGCTCAGAGCCATTTGAACCATTTTTGAGCCATTTAATTTTGCTAGTTTCCAATAGTCACAATATCTGTGCCACTGTATAAAATCATTTAAGTGCATTTTACTTACTAATATTTAATCTCTTGCTTTTGGTTCCGCCTTTGTTTTATTGCTTCTGTGTTTCTTCCGTTTTATCCTCTACTTACCCTCCCCTGTAGCTGACGAACTAAACGACGGTTCCTCCCACACAGTCCAAGACTCTGATGAAAATGAAAACTGATCCACGATGAAATTTGCTACCATAAAAACATCACTTTATGAAGTAATATGAATATATGCTGTTTCTGAAGCTGTTGTTAATTTTTTATTAATATCTTCGAACTGTTCAATCATATCAGACATTATTTCAATCCTAACTTTAAACGTACACAAAAACTGAAGCGTGTTTGTTATTTTAATGAGAGGCTGAAAGGCCACAGCAGCTTCTAAAAGCACGCCTTGGAGCCGTTGTTTTCTTCCGAAAAGAAATGCAAAGTGGGCGGAATGAGATTTCGTCGGACGGATGAAAGTTGGGACGCTGTTTGCCGCCGGCTCTGAAGTTGTCGCCTATTCAGCAACACCTGCCCACGGCCGTCCCTGAAGTTTAATTACTTGCACGGCGCCGACTTCTAGCCCGCTAACTTCTCCCCTAACCGCCTCACCTGTGAGAGACGCCCAAAGTCAAGTCTCGCTGGCGGGCCCACCCTTTGTTCCTAGAGTTTACTGCAGCTGGCTGAAACTCCTGGACCACAACACGAGAAAAAGCTAAGGAGTACGCAGTGCAGCTCACGGGATTAGAGTGTCATCGGTTCTATACATTCAAATTACGTTGCGTAGATACTGAAGACTACACGCAGAAAGGATTGAGCTTCCACCTTATGGGGGTCACTATTTTATAGTTACGTTAATAGATGAACACGTTTCAGAACTTTATGTCCTATCTACACCGAGGTTCTTTTTGGTTTATTTTTTTTCTGAAAAATTATCACATGTTAATCTCTTGTGTAGTTTTTGTTAATTTTTGACTAAAATATATTTACATGTACGAAGGAACGATCATTAGCTGTCACGTATTTTATATTAGTTTACATGTACTATACAGTTAAAGACATGTCTCCGAGTTGACCTTTTGTTTACTTACGCTTTGACGAAAGACTTAGGCCTAGGATACTAAATTTAATTGTAATGTGGCTATATATTTTTTCACTTCCCTTGCATGGTTCTACTAGTTCTGTACGCTGGTGGCTTTATATCTACCACACACTAAGCAACTTGTCATGTTCAAACAACGAAGCGTTTCGTAATTTTCTGTTTTCCACCCATTTCAGGCTGACTGAGAATCGCTGCATATCGCGTTATTTATTGTGTTACTTGAGTTTTTTATGTTGTTACCTTGCTTCCATTGTTTGTGATGTATTATAACATATGTTTTGCTGTTGTCGTTTCTTACTGTTATCCACAACAAAAGTGATATATATGAGCAAACGGTATATGTACTGTATCCTTATTTACTATCCTAGAACGATGTCTTCCAGCCTAGCGCAAGTGTACAACAGATAATACCTCAACTCAGTGGCATGGATGTTTAACAGTATTCAGTGTGTAAACTAATGTAAAATATCTCACACCTAATTAACGCTTCATGGTACTTGTAAATACCTTTCAGCCAAATATTAATGTAACCTACAGAAGAGGTTAACACGCAACAATTGTCTTCCAGAAAAAAATTAACAAAAAACACTACCACTTACGATGATGAAACACCTTTTGGATAATTAATCTCCAGTTTTTCTGAGCAAGCACGGAAAATAAGAAGAACAACAACATCCAAAAGATGAAGGCTATCAGAATTACTCAGAACAATATCATGTGATGACAAGAACCGCGAGTGGGAAAATAACACTAGATTCCTCTGATTTGACCCTTTATAAAATTATCACAGGTGTAAGTAAACGGCCCAGGGAAATAATTGAACCACGCTCATGACTTTTATTGTTTGTGTCTTGATAAGCGGAAATCCCTTTCTCCATATCATTTCAACCACAGGAAATAGCTATGGACAGTCACCTGTGTTATGGAGGCAACAGTAAAACTGCAATCTCCTTGGAGTTCAGCAGTGTGTGCTTTGTTGAAATGCGTCAGTCAGCTGTGGGCTGATACACTTCATATACTATTGCTATTATACCATTTAATCAAAAATCTGAACGACGGTTGCACCATTTGATAGATATCGGTGCTGATATCGTGGAGAATGTCAATGATTGCAAAGATCGAGCTGCCAACACGCATCTCAATGATTTTTTTTTTGTTTTTCTTTAATTCTGTATATCAGCATAAGTACCAGCGTACCCAAGGTGTGTTTTTAGTTCATTTACTTTTAGTGCATCTCCTCCTTCCCCCTCTTTCTGTACATCTCCACCATCCCCTCTCTCTGTCCTCCTCCAACCCCTCTCTTTGTCCATATCCTCCCACTCCCTTTCCCTGTGGTTGTTAGAAGTCGCTAAGTGCTCTCATCATCAAACACTGGGTGAATATAGCAAGCAGGACCCCATGACCAGTGTTATCAAACACTGGATGTGTTCAGTGTGAGTAATTTGCTCTCCCTTTTAAGAAAAACTAGTTTTTCACGCATCTTAATGTTTATGACGCCGTATCCCCGGAAGTATGTGTCATACAGTGATATAACTTTGCTCTACATTCAGTGATATTCATGACGGAAAAAAATCGCAACACCAAAAAGGATTTGTGCGACGTAAGTGAAAGTTGGTGTTTCAACATCTATTCAAATTTTGCGCCAGTCGCGCAATAGCAGCGCTAGTAGCCACTATGAGGATGCGAATCAGGTTTGCTTTAAATAAACACTGTAACTGTTGTGAGCATTAGTTACCTTTTAGGCTGGACGTGATGAGATGATGTAGTCAAGAATGCATTTAAGGCGACAAAGAAGCCATTCCAGAATGAGATTTTCACTCTGCAGCGGAGTGTGCGCTGATATGAAACTTCCTGGTAGATTAAATCTGTGTTCCGGACAGAGACTCGAACTCGGGACCTTTGCCTTTCGCGGGCAAGTGCTCTACTAATTGAGCTACCCAAGCACGACTCACGCCCCATCCTCACAGCTTTACTTCTGCCAGTACCTCGTCTCCTACCTTCCAAACTTTACAGAAGCTCTCCTGCGAACCTTGCAGAACTAGCACTCCTGAAAGAAAGGATATTGCGGAGACATGATTTAGCCACAGCCTAGGGGATGTTTCCAGAATGAGATTTTCAGTCTGCAGCGGAGTGTGCGCTGATATGAAACTTCGTGGCAGGTTAAAACTATGTGCCGGACAGAGACTCGAACTCGGGACCTTTGCCTTTCGCGGGCAAGTGCTCCACTAACTGAGCTACCCAAGCACGACTCACGCCCCGTCCTCACAGCTTTACTACATCTACATCTACATTTATACTCCGCAAGCCACCCAACGGTGTGTGGCGGAGGGCACTTTACGTGCCACTGTCATTACCTCCCTTTCCTGTTCCAGTCGCGTATGGTTCGCGGGAAGAACGACTGTCTGAAAGCCTCCGTGCGCGCTCTAATCTTTCTAATTTTACATTCGTGATCTCCTCTGGAGGTATAAGTAGGGGGAAGCAATATATTCGATACCTCATCCAGAAACGCACCCTCTCGTAAGCTGGCGAGCAAGCTACACCGCGATGCAGAGCGCCTCTCTTGCAGAGTCTGCCACTTGTGTTTATTAAACATCTCCGTAACGCTATCATGGTTACCAAACAACCCTGTGACGAAACGCGCCGCTCTTCTTTTGATCTTCTCTATCTCCTCCGTCAACCCGATCTGGTAAGGATCCCACACTGATGAGCAATACTCAAGTATAGGTCGAACGAGTGTTTTGTAAGCCACCTCCTTTGTTGATGGACTACATTTTCTAAGCACTCTCCCAATGAATCTCAAGCTGGTACCCGCCTTACCAACAGTTAATTTTATATGATCATTCCACTTCAAATCGTTCCGCACGCATACTCCCAGATATTTTACAGAAGTAACTGCTACCAGTGTTTGTTCCGCTATCACATAATCATACAATAAATGATCCTTCTTTCTATGTATTCGCAATACATTACATTTGTCTATGTTAAGGGTCAGTTGCCACTCCCTGCACCAAGTGCCTATCCGCTGCAGATCTTCCTGCATTTCGCTACAATTTTCTAATGCTGCAACTTCTCTGTATACTACAGCATCATCCGCGAAAAGCCGCATGGAGCTTCCGACACTATCTACTAGGTCATTTATATATATTGTGAAAAGTAATGGTCCCATAACACTCTCCTGTGGCACGCCAGATGTTACTTTAACGTCTGTAGACGTCTCTCCATTGATAACAACATGCTGTGTTCCGTTTGCTAAAAACTCTTCAATCCAGCCACACAGCTGGTCTGATATTCCGTAGGCTCTTAGTTTGTTTATCAGGCGACAGTGCGGAACTGTATCGAACGCCTTCCGGAAGTCAAGGAAAACAGCATCTACCTGGGAGCCTGTATCTAATATTTTCTGGGTCTCATGAACAAATAAAGCGAGTTGGGTCTTACACGATCGCTGTTTCCGGAATCCATGTTGATTCCTACAGAGTAGATTCTGGGTTTCCAAAAACGATATGATACTCGAGCAAAAAACATGTTCTAAAATTCTACAACAGATCGATGTCAGAGATATAGGTCTATAGTTTTGTGCATCTGCTCGACGACCCTTCTTGAAGACTGCGATTACCTGTGCTCTTTTCCAATCATTTGGAACCTTTCGCTCCTCTAGAGACTTGCGGTACACGGCTGTTAGAAGGGGGGCAAGCTCTTTCGCGTACTCTGTGTAGAATCGAATTGGTATCCCGTCAGGTCCAGTGGACTTTCCTCTGTTGAGTGATTCCAGTTGCTTTTCTATTCCTTGAACACTTATTTCAATGTCAGCCATTTTTTCGTTTGTGCGAGGATTTAGAGAAGGAACTGCAGTGCGGTCTTCCTCTGTGAAACAGCTTTGGAAAAAGGTGCTTAGTATTTCAGCTTTACGCATGTCATCCTCTGTTTCAATGCCATCATCATCCCGGAGTGTCTGGATATGCTGTTTCGAGCCACTTACTGATTTAACATAAGACCAGAACTACCTAGGATTTTCTGTCAAGTCGGTACATAGAATTTTACTTTCGAATTCACTGAACGCTTCATGCATAGCCCTCCTTACGCTAACTTTGACATCGTTTAGCTTCTGTTTGTCTGAGAGGTTTTGGCTGCGTTTAAACGTGGAGTGAAGCTCTCTTTGCTTTCGCAGTAGTTTCCTAACTTTGTTGTTGTACCACGGTGGGTTTTTCCCGTCCCTCACAGTTTTACTCGGCACCTACCTGTCTAAAACGCATTTTATGATTGCCTCGAACTTTTTCCATAAGCACTCAACATTTTCAGTGTCGGAACAGAAATTTTCGTTTCGATTTGTTGAGTAGTCTGAAATCTGCCTTCTATTACTCTTGCTAAACAGATAAACCTTCCTCCCTTTTTTTATATTCCTATTAACTTCCATATTCAGGGATGCTGCAACGGCCTTATGATCACTGATTCCCTGTTCTGCACATACAGAGTCGAAAAGTTCGGGTCTGTTTGTTATCAGTAGGTCCAAGACGTTATCTCCACGAGTCGGTTCTCTGTTTAATTGCTCGAGGTAATTTTCGGATAGTGCACTCAGTACAATGTCACTCGATGTTCTGTCCCTACCACCCGTCCTAAACATCTGGGTGTCCCAGTCTATATCTGGTAAATTGAAATCTCCACCTAAGACTATAACATGCTGAGAAAATTTATGTGAAATGTATTCCAAATTTTCTCTCAGTTGTCTATTTTGCCAGTACCGTCAGTTTTAATTTGCGGAAGTTTAATACCAGCGCACACTCCGCTGCAGAGTGAAAATCTCATTCTGGAAACATCCCCTAGGCTGTGGCCATGTCCCCGCAATACCCTTTCTTTCAGGAGTGCTAGTTCTGCAAGGTTCACAGGACAGCTTCTGTAACGTTTGGAAGGTAGGAGACGAGGTACTGGCAGAAGTAAAGTTGTGAGGACGGAGCGTGAGTCGTGCTTGGGTAGCTCAGTTGGTAGAGCACTTGCCCGCGAAAGGCAAAGGTCCCGAGTTCGAGTCTCGGTCCGGCACACAGTTATAATCTGCCAGGAAGTTTCAAAGAAGCCATTATCAACACCTCTGTGAGTTCAACGCTGTCGTGGAATAGGATTACGAAAAGGTGGATGTTCTTCGCCATTACTGCAGAAGGACTTGGCAGGAATGTAGGCACTGTACATGATTGTTGGCAGCGGTGGTCACGAGAATGCACGGTCATAAGAAGACCGGGCTCCGAATGACCACGTGGCATCAGCGACAGGGAAGACTATCGTGTTCGGCGTATGGCTCTGGCGCATCTTAATGCATCTGCATCCGCAACTGCAATGTGGGCAGCAGTTGCACCACTGTGACACAACGAACTGTTAACAAATAGGTTGATTCAAGGACAGCTCCGCGCCAGACGCCCTGTAGCGTGTTACTCACTTACTATGATTTTGCCGAGCCGTTTCCACTGACCGCAAACCACCGTCGTTTGCGACTTCAGTGGTGTCAAGCGAGAGCTCATTGGAGGCCACTGTGGAGGTCTGTTGTGTTTTCTGATGAAAGCTGGCTCCGCCTCGGTGCCGATAATGGCCGTGTGTTGGAATAAGGAGGCTAGGTGAGGGCCTGCAACCGACCTGTCTGCGGGCCGGGGAGCAATTTCGTATGGCAGCAGGACCACTTACGTGGTTATCCCATGCACCATGACTCTAAATTTGTACGTCAGTCTCGTGATTCGACCTGTTATGCTGCCGTTCGTGAACAGCATTACAGGGTGTGTTTTCCAATAGGATAACGCTCCCCACATACCCTTGTCGTAACCCAACATGATCTACAAAATATCGACATGTTGCCTCTACCTGCTCGATCACCAGATCTGTCTCCAACCGGGCACACATGGGAATGCATCTGACGACAACTCCAGCGTCATCCAAAACTGAATTAACCGTCCTTGTATTGACCGAACAAGTGAAACAGGCATGGAACTCCATGCCACAAACTGACTTCCGGCATCTATACAACACAATGCACGCATGTTTGCATGATCGAACTTTAAATTCTGGAAGTTGCATTTCACATTTGCAGTGGCTTATCTCGCGCTTGTATTAATATGTGATCTTGCAATGTTAATAAGTTAAATATGTTCCCGAAATTTCATTACTCTACAATCATCATTTTTAGGTGTTGCGGTTTTTTCCGTCAATGTATGTGGATGCTATCTGCAAAAGGTGTCAGAGTTAGTAGTAAATACGTATGTGTGTGTGTGTGTGTGTGTGTGTGTGTGTGTGTGTGTGTGTGTGTGTATGTATGTGTGTAGTGGGAGGGGGCTTTCAGCGAGAAAAAGATTGAAATTACGTATATTGTTAGTTGGAAATCGCTAATTGCTATTATTGTCAAGTACTGGATGGTGCAGTCTGTGTAATTTACACGCCGTCTGCTGTGCTGCCTCAAGACATAATTATACATATTTACATTTACAAACATACTCCGCAAGCTACCGTACGGTGCGCGGCGGAGGGTATCCTATACAACTGCTTGTCATGTCCTTCCTTGTTCCACTCGCAAATTACAAACTTAAATACATGACTTATTGTGCCAAAAATTTACGTTTCTTCACGTTGGTATCCATACACTGAGCTTTCGGGCGAATGATTACTTGAATGAAGATACTACTGTTCCGCGTTTAGTTGTTCCCCTTGGAACGAGCTTTCATCACAATATGCCCTCAATATCGAAAATAACAATGAACATGACTTCGATAATCAGTTTCGACTGACGGGCCTTTTTAGGGAGAAGAGATGCACCGGTTTTCCATTGGGAACTCTGAATTTTCATCTCAGCGCCATACCCACAGATCTAATTTTATCGCCGGCCGGTGTGGCGGAGCGGTTCTAAGCGCTTCAGTCTGGAACCGCGTGACCGCTACGGTCGCAGGTTCGAATCCTGCCTTGGGCATGGACGTGTGTGATGTCCTTAGGTTAGTTAGGTTTAAGTAATTCTAAGTTCTAGGGGACTGATGACCTCAGATGTTAAGTCCCATAGTGCTCAGAGCCATTTTCTAATTTCTCCAGTTACAATTTTTGGCATGAAGTTCGGAATATGAATGAAGACGATCGTTCATCTCCGTGCAAACTGAAAAACGATTTTCCTTCTGCTCTGTTCTGTCTGGGAAGAAATTTTGCATTCACTCGTCTGAATTGTAAATTATCGGTTAAAATGCTTTGCACGGGCCGGTACGTGATGCTACGTTCTTCGGTAACTTCTCGTATAGTTCTCGCCTGTTTGAACGAAGAATTTTTGCCACTTATTCCACGTTCTCTTCTGTTTTTGAGCTTAATGGACGTTCCGAAAGTTACTCGTCTTCTACCGTTTCATTTCTGCTTTTAAATAGCTCATACCGAATGTGGTCTTCATCGTTACAGCATTATCGCTGTACACCAGTTTCATCATTTCATGAGTTTCTTTGGTACTTTTTTTGCAATTTAAAACGGAACTTAATGTTCACGTGTTGTTCGAAATCAATGATGCGCGACATACTCGGTAAATACATCCATACTCTAGCGTCTCTGCAGGCTGACAGACAAATCAGATTGTGTTCCAAATTGACGCATTTTTTAATCACACCTTGTATAAAGCACAGTTTATTACCACAGAACGTTCCGATTTTACATGTAGTTTTTGTGCCTACGTTTTCGAGGTGAATTTGTCTGACACAAGAGATTTTACTCAGACAAAAAGTTAATACCAGAAGTTGGCTTATACACGTAAATATAAGTAAATAAACGTTCGAATTGCACGGATGTCGTACTTGCTAGTTTTTTGATATTTTTTACGCTATTACGCCACAGATGAAAGCTGTAGCGTCAGTACATTTCTCAAAAACGAAGAAAAGTGTGGAGCACAGGAAAGCTAGTCTCCCACTTGGGGCCGGCCGCTGGTGGCCAAGCGGTTCTAGGTGCTACAGTCTGGAACCGCGCGACCGCTACGGTCGCAGGTTCGAATCCTACCTCGGGCATGGATGTGTGTGTTGTCCTTAGGTTAGTTAGGTTTAAGTAGTTCTAAGTTCTAGGGGACTTATGACCTCAGCAGTTGAGTCCCATAGTGCTCAGAGCCATTTGAACCATTTTTTTCCCACTTGGGGCGGCTACCAGTACTTTTTGCCCTTATCGACATTAAATACAGAAAAATGTTTGCTGCCCATGGAAACCGTTATACAGGCAACCAGCAACTAGAATTGGCTAACCTTTTTAGCCGATTGAGTAATATAGATCGGGCATCACGAAGTTCCATTCTGATGAAGTGGTAAGCCAGCGATGCAGAAATAGGTCGGAGACTTCCAAGCGAATTCCTTTGTACAGGAATAAAGACACGTCGTAAATGTTCGCGTATGTACACTGACTGTAAGGTAGACTACGTCAAAACTGCATACAACTTTGTGCTGCGTGTGCACAGGAAATTATGCACATGTATAGGGTTTCCATCTGACTTCCTCTAATAGTTTGTAGTGACATAAATATCACCATATAATGAGAATTATCATTGTTCCTCCTAACTACAACATAACAAACAACAATTTAGATGCTGAATGAACAGTGCTGATGTACTGGTGCTTTCAAACCAGTGCTTCCCAGTTCGTAGCCTCTGATTTCCATTCCACGTGTCTGTGATGTCGCAGCGAACCATTGTGTTGTGTTGCACAAGTTGGAAGTTGAAGTGGCATGACTAATGAGGCCCTGGGAACGGACACGAAACATTCTCCAGAGCAACTCCGAGCGTTCGTAACGTTAAGAGGGTCGCCGTCTCCCGTTGTGCACTGGCAGCGTCAGAAGTAGGCGTAATGTCTGGCTGGCCTGTACAGCAATCGACAATAAGCTGTTTTATATAAACGTGAAGTACGAATGTAATTCTGATACGTGATGTGTGACTTAAAAACAAGTAACCCTGCTCTCTTCTCCCAGATTCCTTGAAGAATGTAACTGCCGTGCATAAAACTGGATGAGTAAAGTCTGGGTAATTTGTCGTCCTTTGAAAGAAAATCTAGTTTATATGCATCTCAGTGTCTACGACATATCTCCAGAACTATGCGTCGCAAAGTGATACAACCTTCAGGTAGTCTACATTCAGCGGTAAATGCGGGTACTGTCTGCAAAATGCGTTGCAAATAGAGTTCGTAGTGAAGAAGTGATGATGTAAAACGTCATGCTTGATTATGAAACTTTAACGGGTGGACAAGGAACTGCCATAATTATTATTTTTATTATTTCGTGTGTGTGTGTGTGTGTGTGTGTGTGTGTGTGTGTGTAGTGAGGCAGCGGGTGTCAGTGAGTAGTAAATTCTTGATGAGTACAATCTGGGTAATTATCGAGCCGTGAGTTATGGTGCATTAAGTCTTATAAATAGTTTCTAATTTTAACACGCGACTTCTTGTGTTAAACATTTTATGGAAGATTGCACCCCCAATCGAGTAATTATGACAGTATTTCAAATTTTTAAACTCGGCCAGTTATTATGTGAAATACTGAAAACAAAATGTTTCCTGCCCCTGGCACATATTTTACAGGAAACCTGCAACTGTATCTGTGATTGCTTCAGCTGGGTACCAGCACGCATTCAGGCCATTACTATGGAAATGGAAACGAGCGTTTTGCGTCATTGGCCGGAAGGCCCCTTAGGGGGCAGTTCTGTCCGCTTTGGTGCAAGTCTTATTACATTCGACGCCACATCGGGCGACCTGCGCGCTGGATGGAGATGAAATGATGATGAAGACAACACAACACCCAGTCCCTGAGCGGAGAAAATCCCCGACCCAGCCGGGAATCGAACCCGGGCCCGGAGGACGGCATCCTGTCACGCTAACCACACAGCTATTTGGACGGAAAGGCCATTACCATGCGATCTGTGGAGTAGCAACCATTCAGTTTCCAAACCATCTCCATCACTACACCGCCCGCTTGCTTCAGGTTCATGTTCAGACACATTTCCGTCAGTGGGATCACATGCTGCGCACTCTAATTTTGTTTGTATTCATTCCTTACTGTTGCGGAAAGTTTTATTTATTTTTTGTATGTTTTATGATACCGAACAACGTCGGAATCTGTCTACAGTTATGAGTGAGAACGTTCGAAGGCGCTCTATTGGTCAGAGTGTCGTTGTACAAGCTCAGTCGAGAGAAATGCTTTGGGTATCACTTGTCTACTTTGAGAAGGTTTCATGATGACTGACTTCTCTCCATTATGAAATTGTTCGAAATATTTGCTGCAGAATTGAGTACAGACAAAAACACTGTCATGAAGGCTGCCAAAGAAGTCCTCGAGAAAGATATAACGTGGAAAATTATTGGAGCTGAAGACTATGGTAAAAAAACACCGTATGGATAAACGAATTTCCGGAACAGATACGTCTACTGAGGATGGGATACGTAGTCACGTTTATGATATCATCATAGAATACACAATCCGATAGTGAGCAAATTATTGCCCACTGTTAAGGAAACAGCTCTCTTTGAACGCAGTCGCGCTTCATTATTCACGGTTCTACACAGCCTCCGTTACCACCATGGACATTTCTGTGTCCGTGAGAGGGTAGATGTAGGTAAATGGCTGATCAGAAAATGTAATAACAGGTTAATTATGAAACTAGTGATTTCTTTCCCGTAATAAACCACATAAGCGCGTGCTTAGCTCTTGGCACGTGAGCGAAGCATTATGCGTCTCGTGTAACTCAACTTACCTCACGTTAGAGGCCTCCGCCAGAGTTCTCGTTTGAAGGAGATGGAGCTGTGATTTGTACTTAAGATTGCATTTGCATACTATTTGCACGTAACTCCAAGAACAAAGGTACTTCCCCCTTGTCGAAAATTCATTAACGTCACCAGAAAATGTATTTTCGTAAACTTTCCGGAAAATCATCTTATAAAGTGTTGTCATAGTTAAAACAAAAATGAACACATGTAGCAGATTTTCCAGAACAGTGATGCAAGTGCCATCTTTGAACCTGGAATCGTTCGCCAGACCGAGTAAGTTGTATGAAATTGAAGGCTAAGCGTGTGTTCCCAGCGAGACGTGGGTCCCTGCACCAAATCTGTTACGATCTGTCCCTCTGCCCTCTGAAATTTAGCTTACCGTCACATCCACTTCCAACGTGCCACAAAAGCCCACAGTTTTAATAGTAGCATTAGTAGTAGTAGAAGTAGTAATAATTCGTTCACGTCAGTGTTCAGTACATCAGTTTAGCATAACTTCCAGGAAACCGCAATCCAGAGCAATAAACATTCCAAAAGCATTCGCTGAAAAATTTGAGACTTACGTGTGTTACACAGATGATTTAAGAAAAGTGATAGTAACGAAGTCTTACAACCTTAACATGAAAGAAAATGAAACTCTGCATCCACCATTACGAATATTTTACTTTGCACTGCGATTGTGAACACAGACCCGGCTATGCGAGCGTGTGAATGAGGAAACACTGATTCATTCAGTCGTTTCCGCCTACGTTCGGGGAAGTCGGAATTCTTGTAATTTTTTTCTTAGTGGACGGTCTTTCCCTTTTTGTATAGCTTTTTTCAACCTCCCGTACTTTTGCTGGTCTTACCTGTGGGCCCCCGAACCGTGTCGGATTTGATGTTGACGGCAGCTACGGTCATAGCCCGTGAACGTGCGCTTTTAGCTAGCTGCAATGTTCCCATCTACTCGGCGAAGAAGCCAGAAAGTATTCCGTGCTGAACAAATAGAATATATTTTTAGAATTCGTGGCAGTTTTAGAAATGGTTCTGAGCACTAAGGGACTTAACAGCAGAGGTCATCAGTCCCCTAGAACTTACAACTACTTAAACCTAACTAACCTAAGGACATCACACACATCCATGCCCGAGGCAGGATTCGAACCTGTGACCGTAGCGGTCGCGCTGTTCCAGACTGAAGCGCCTAGAACCGCTTGGCCACAACGGCCGGCGCAGTTTTAGAGATCTGAAGTTTCCATACTACTTTATTCTCCAAAGTTAAGATGAGAAATTTGGAAATGGATGAGTGTAAGGATATAATTTTGTATGGTTGAAAACAAAGTAGGAGTTTTTGCTACTGATTTTTGTTTACTCCTAACCATTTTTCGGCATATTGTGCTATAGTTAGGAAACAACTGACTAGCGTCCAGAAGAGAGACTAGTATGCAGGAAACCAAACATCAGAAACAATGATACAACTGTCACATATAGAATCTTGGTCATGATGCTAGGTGCGCAGTGTCGAATCGAGCGGTCATCATACGCAAGAAACATGTTAAATTACAGTTGGACCTTATCAAACATAGCAGATATCGAAAACACAAAGAATAAAATACAAATGTTGTATGAAGCAGTACTCAAGATTGTAAGTAAAAATGCAAGGTTTAATAACGATACTGCGGTTTGATGAGATGAATGTAATAACTGTGGTGAGGTGATAAAGTTGAATGGATAATGTGAGACTTACGAGTGGTGACGTGTTCGGCAGTAACTAAAATGCTGTTAAGGCTTACTTACCGCAAATGTTTCTTATAGGCTAAGTTTTTTTAACTCGTTGACTATACACCGTCCTTCAAAAGAGTTCCAAGACTTATTTTGTTTATGGCATACAAGCGACGTCAGCGAAGTAACTGCGGACGCAGCTTGAACTAACAACTGTTAACAACACTTGTGTATTCGACTACTCAGTTGTGACAAGACAGGGTTAAGTGCGGCGGCAATGCGTATACGTTCTTGTTCCACAAATCGCAATGGAGCAACATTTCTAAATAAAGTATTCTAGGGATTCTCCTGAATGTTTTAAAGAAGAGAAAACTGTGTTCAGAGTTTGACCGGTATATCTTGACTACCGGACAAACATAACGACGCATGGACATCTGCCACGACTTGACTGAAACGCGAAAGACGGGCAGCTCTCTTCTGGAAAAAATCAATACAAACATACGACCGAAAAATTAAGTGCGGCAATTGATACGAAGGGTCAACGCTTTGACTACATAACCGGTATTCATGCCAACGTAGCGCGTGAATTCAGAAACATGCTAAAGAAGGACTTTTCTCACAGTTTCATATGATTGTAGGAATGCTCTGTGCATTGTACTGAAGTCGGTGGGAGACTATGTAGAACACTTGAAGTATTAAAACTACCGACTTAACTTTTCTGCCTCTCTCTTTTTTTTTAATACACACTCAAAAATATTTCGACTTATGGGATTTGTAAGCACTTCTACAACTTCGTGTCTATGATGTTCCTTCATCATATGTCTAACAAAAGCAGTGTCTAAACAGCTACATTCAAGCACAGTTTGTTTTTAAACCTTAGCCCTCGCAATACCAAGGCGGTGCGAAAAGTCACATCTACTGCTAAGAGTTAAATTTTTGGTTAAATTACACTGGAAAATTTAAAACAGTTATGGAATCTGATATAAGAAATCATTAAAAACAATAAACAGACTATAGTCTGGCATTTTACATTGTTAAATTTAACTCTTAGCAGTAGATGTGACTTTTCGCAACAAATGTCCTATTCATATTTTCAGGCTCAACTCACTTCTTATATATCTATATAGGTTTAAAAGGTATACTGTGAATGAAAATCATCGACAATTAACGAAATTTGTATTTTTTAAATTTGTTGCGGAGGCGTTAAACTACCGTTCCACTCGGTGTGAAAATGTGTTGCTTGCTTCAAATGGCTCTGAGCACTATCGGACTTACCATCTGAGGTCATCAGTCCCCTAGAACTTAGAACTACTTGATCCTAACTAACCCTAAGGACATCACATACATCCATGCCCGAGGCAGGATTCGAACCTGCGCGGTTCGAGAGTGAAGCGCCTATAACCGCTCGGCCACAACGGCCGGCAATGTGTTGCTATTGCTAAAGTTGTGCTACAAGACATTATCAGATTCTGTACCCTACTTATATATCTGCACCTATTTAAAAACTACGTTGTTAATAAAAGTTAAAGACATTTAACGAATTTATTTTTTTAGGAGTTTTTGTGATGGGTGAAAATCTTTCTTCCCCTTCGCCCCCCCCCCCCCCCCCTTTGGTATTACGCGTTATGGAAAATGCGTCGGTTTTGGTACGGTTAAATATCAAAATGATCTGCCAGGAAGTGACGGAAGAATCCATAAATATGATAAGTGCTTTTAGTAAAACGTCTTATTTCGAGAACGCTGCAAGGTGACGACCGTCATTACCCCACCACCGCTTCATCTCACCCCCTCCCCCTCTGGATTCGCTTCTGCTGCCGAAGTGTGAACCCCAGAGTAATTCAGAACTGAGTGTAAGCAGTCCCCACTCCCCTGCTTCCCCTCCAGGTCCCCGTCGGACAGCTGTGTCCGACTGCTCCCGACAGGTCCCGCCTGCAACAGCCAGCACTTGGCTCCTGCTAATTGGCAGCGCGCAGTAATTGCGGCCGCCGCCAGGTTCAGGTTCAGGTTCAGGTTGGCGCAGCTAATCCCGGCAACAAAGCCCGCCCTCAGAGATAATTCCGCCCAATTCCACCGTCCGGCCCGCGAAACGATCCATTTAGTGCGCACTTCCCGGGTGAAAGGGGCCACTGCCCTCCGGGCGGTGGACAATTCCTCATCGACCTCTTCATTTCCTTAATGCACTGCGAAATACGGCGCGCGGAATCCTGTCGAAGTCATTTTACAACTGTTACGAGGGTACATTACTGCTCACCAGAAAAGTAGACACACGATCGAATGACTTTTATATCTATACTTACAGAATGTACCGTAATCAATAGTAACAACTGACACAAGTGAAAGTAAAAAATAGAAGTAAATTAAAGCATTCCTGTACATATGGGTCTGACAACGAACTATTTGCGAGATAACTGCGCGTGTATGAGGGCGTTCATTAAGCAATACAACAGTTACTTTTCTCAGCCAGTTTCGATTAAAAATGCACGATTTGTTGTGGTACACTGTTGAATATTTCAGCCCTTATAGTTTCATGAAGATTCGATGGGTGGGAGCGCTATACGCAGTCTTCAAACTGGCGTCTGTAACGAGGTGTGTTCCAAGCAAAAAAAGTTCAAATGTGTGTGAAATCTTATGGGGCTTAACTGCTAAGGTCTTCAGTCCCTAAGCTTACGCACTACTTAATCTAAACTATCCTAAGAAGAAACACACACACCCATGCCCGAGGCAGGACTCGAACCTCCGCCGGAACCAGCCGTACAGTCCACGACTGCAGCGCCTGAGACCGCTAGACTAATCCCGCGTGGCTGTGTTCCAAGCTGAGAGCTGTCAATGAGATTATTTTGGCGGAAAACCAGATCATCGCAGATATTAATAGGCGCTTCTAGAAAGTCTACTGATACCTGGCAGTGAGCAAAAGCACGGCGAGTCGTTGGGCAAGGAGTCTGTGATCATGTCGCTCAATCGTGTCCAACCTCACGCGTGCCGGCCGGTCGCACACAGGTCTGGCACCTGCAGTGCTGGAACGTGCACGATTGAACGTTTCTGTTGGCAGTATTGACATTTGCCCACCAGCTGGGGTACTCAAAGGTGTGTGCCCGCTGAGTTCAAAATGGTTCAAATGGCTCTGAACTCTATGAGACTAAACATCTGAGGTCATAACTCCCCTAGAACTTAGAACTACTTAAACCTAACTAACCTAAGGACAGCACACACATCCATGCCCGAGGCAGGATTCGAACCTGCGACTGTAGCGGTCGCGCGGTTCCAGTCTGTAGCTCCTACAACCGCTCGGCCACACCGGCCGGCCCTCCACAGTCTGAAGCGCCTCGGCCACCCCGGCCGGACCCTCTGGGTTCCTCCTCGCCTAACAGAAGACCAGAAAGAGCAACGAAGGACCATCTGGGGGGAATTGCTTGCGCGTTACGAAGTCGATAGTGACATATTTTTTTATCGTACATCGTTACAGGCAATGAAACATGGGTTCATCACTTCGAATTGTAAGCAAAACAGCATTTCATGGAGTAGCGTCACACCACCTCTGCTCCGAAGAAATAGTACAATGCCGCATCCTCAGCTGGTAAAACCACGGCGATGGTCTTCTGGGACCCTAATGTGTGATGTCCTCCCTCATGGTGCAACGATAACTGAAGTGTATTGTGCTACCCTAGGGATATTGAAGAGACGACTTCAGCGCGTTCGTCACCACAAAAATGAAAACGAACTTTTGCTTCTCCATGAGAAAGCAAGGCCTCACACAAGTCTTCGAGAGCAGCTCACAAAACTTCGTTGGATTGTTCTTCCTCATCCACCCTACACCGCAGATCTCTCACTTTCCGACTTCCATCCGTTTGGCACAATGAAGATCGCACTCCGTGGGAAACAGTACGTGGATGTGGCGAGGTTATTAAATCAGCAAGACGTTGGCTCCGTCGGCGACAAGTGGGGTGACACCACGCGGGCATACAGGCGCACCCAGTAAGATGGCCTAAAGCAGTCACATTGCACAGAGTATGTTGAAAAATAGGGCTTTGTAACCAAAAGAGTGAGGAATAACATGGTGTACTGGAATCCTTTAAAAAACCACCCTGCCTTCAGAAAAAAAGGATTACTTTACTTATTGAACCCCCTTGCTAACGATGGGAGCCGCGACTTTCAGTATGAAATATAGTTATAGTTCAACAAGTTTTACTGGCGGTGAAGCTATTCTAGCACAAGTGTATGATACGGCTTTTATGTCAGGAATGTGACAAAAGGGGAATAAAGATAAATCTAACAAAAACCCAATATTTGCTAGCGAACAGTGACACTAGCTTTCACGTGCACACCAATGATGGAGCAATTATGAGACAGATAGAAAAATTTAAATATCTAGGCCCATAAATTGACAAAAATGGATTAGGAGATGCAGAAGTAAAACACAGATTACAATAAAGCAGGAAAGTCACAGAGTGTATGAATTCTTTTTTGTGGGACAAGAACGAGTCCAGTAACATTAAGAATAGAGGGATCTAACGGCTAAATATGTTCTATGTTAGGGCTCTGAACCTCAGATTTTAAACTCTGACCTCAGTATAAGACTGATAGCAGTGGCATGGTTACGAAGGAGTGCCAGAATGTCAAGAATCGAGAAAAGAAACCGAAGATGAAGTGAGAGTTAGAACGAGGAAAAACGAAACACTGATAGGCAGGATTGAAAGGCAGTTATGGAATAGCTATGGACGTTTATTGAAAACGCCAGGCCTTCGGTATCCAAAGAAAATTTTTGAATGGAAATCACCATGCAGATGGAAAAGCGGCAGATCACTACTTTCTGGAAAGCCAATCAACAAAATAATGATGTGTCAAGGTGCACGCAAGGACCCCGAATAGATGGGCTTGGCTGTAACGGGGATATTGCTAAATACTTGTACTGACTGATCTTTGTATTAATTCATCCTGTATTATAATAGTAAAAGTGACAACAATGATAATTAATATATATTTTAAATGAGAACTGTGATTATGTTACCGTTCAATTGAGCTCAGATTTCATCCATTGTCTTAACAATACATACATGTTACCTCAGCACGATGATTTACTGTACGCTCTTATCTGTTAAAGAGGATGTTCCACGTGTCATCCTTGCATTTGAAAGCAACAATACTTCAATCTTCACTGTGGTGTCACCGCCAGACACCACACTTGCTAGTGGTAGCCTTTAAATCGGCCGCGGTCCGTTAGTATACGTCGGACCCGCGTGTCGCCACTGTCAGTGATTGCAGACTGAGCGCCGCCACACGGCAGGTCTAGAGAGACTTCCGAGCACTCGCCCCATTTGTACAGCCGACTTTGCTAGTGATGGTTCACTGACAAATTACGCTTTCATTTGCTGAGACGATAGTTAGCATAGCCTTCAGCTACGTCATTTGCTACGACCTAGCAAGGCGCCATTACCAGTCACTATTGAGGCTGTAAAACATGTACCGTCAAGAGCGATGTTCACCAATTATGGATTAAAGTTAAGTATTCCAGCAGCTACGTACGTTTTTGGCTATTCTCATTTCCGTGTCCTGTTCCAGACCTCACGCCAGCCTGCGTGAGCTTAAACGCGTGCCTTTCGGCTTCCTTCTAGTGGATTGGCTGTCTTGCCAATCCACAACATTCACCGTTGCGAGATACGCATTTTTTCAAATTTACTAGCATCTTGTCGTAAAACGCGGCAAGTGTGTACTGTCTGATACTGTAGTTCTTCAGCTGTATCAACAGGAGTGTTCCACACTTCAATTTTGAGATCATGGAACACAGAAAAATTCAGAAGACTGAGGTCAGATGGAAGTCAATGTACCTGCCCTGCTCGGCCAACTGATCTTTGTAAATACTGCCGCGGTAGATGTCGTCTTCCATCTACAGCAGAATGCCCCGGTGCGTCTTCATACCTTTACGACATTCGCCAACAATGGGGCATGGGTGATATTGAGGCCCCATTAGATGAGGACTTAATCAAAAAGTTTACATTTCAAATACGTCTGTACTAAGACAGTATTTCATGCTGAAGCCAGTGGCGACTGGAAATCACACATTCGCAGTTATCTCGCAAACGGCACGTTTGCGGACTCATGTATCCTGGAATTCTTTTTTTTCTACTATCGCGTATGCTCCCTCCCTCGTCAGTTTTTGCTAGTTAATTTTGATACACCATAATTTAAGATCTCCATTGTTGGCGAGATCAGCCGGCTGGGGTGGCCGAGCGGTTCTAGGCGCTACAGTCTGGAGCCGCGCGACCGCTACGGTCGCAGGTTCGAATCTTCCCTCGGGCATGGATGTGTGTGATGTCTTTAGCTTGGTTAGGTTTAAGTACTTCTAAGTTCTAGGGGACTGATGACCTGGCGAGATCCGTCTCATAACGACTACAGACTTCAGGAATTGTCTGTCCCTAAAACATTAATATTGCAAGGATATAAAATTACGTTTATATGAAGTGTTAGACTGCGTTTAGCGCTTCATTGTTAAACAGCACAGGTATTTTTAATTAATATTTTTATTTAAACGAAAGAAATACAGAGAAAAAATATGAATTACTGAGAAGATAGCATAGACCTGCTTTATAGCGTAAAGCGTTAGCTTGCGAGACAGGGATATGAGCCAGACATGGATCGAATCCGCTCGCCGGGTTAACCACTGTGCGCTGGTACACCGGTCAACGTGAGTGTGGTTTCTTCGTTTAGATAAATGCCGGGTTGGTCCCCAAAATCAGCCTCAGAGAAAAGGATACGCTAACAGCTGAAATCCGATACCACACAGCAGAAAGTACAAGATATCTAGATTGATTGTGAGCACGACTTTCCTCCCTTAGGTTAACGAGACAACTGTTGTCAGAAAGGGCATTAGGCCACAAAATCAAGTAATAACATAAAATTTGTAAATCTTGATAATCAGACTCCGCATTACACTGGATAAATGCTAAAGAAAAGAAAAATACGAGATGACGAAGAAGAAGAAGTCTGTAAACACATAATAGGAAGCGGCTCCACGGACCAAGTGGTCAGCTTGACCCTGTTTCAATAGGTATCGTCAGCAGTGCCGTGCACGACATTAGCTGTTATATTCATACGGCTGGAAATGTTCAAACAACATCGATCTGATTAGTACGAAGATTATGTCGTCCCTCTCTGCCGCCGCTTACCGACTTTTATAGTTTCCAACCATTACTCTCTGCGCACTGCCGCACCACCCGCCTTTTTAAGCGCTCTAACCCGTAAGTCACGCCTCACCACGCGCAGATGTCGGCCTCCCCATCTGCAGTGGTCTGACGTGGCTCTTCCACTAACAGGAACAGAGCGGCGCACTTGCGGGCAGACCCGCATCTCGGGGGAATGCTGGTGTCACTGCAGCTCACGTGTTTCCTGCCGATGAATATTTTAAGTACGAAACACCGGAGCACTCTGCCCCCGCCGGGTGGAATTCTGCGCAGCCCGTCGCCCGCGGATATTGCTGCCGCTCCCGAGAACAGCGCTGGCTCCCTGGAGAGGACAAGTTCAGCTGTCTCTGCGGTCGCACCTGCATTCTGCGCCGCACGAGGCTTCAGTTCTCGTAACACTGCCCTGGCTGAGCACGGTGTTAGCAGAAAAAAAGAGTACCTATTATCCATAAAAGCAATAGACGCGTTGCCTAGTCAGATGGATCACTTTGCTTGATGCACCATCTCGATGGCTGTGTCGCCACACTGGCGAACGACAACTCGATGCACGCACCGCGCCACATGCGCAGGCCGATCAGCGCAGTATTACACCACTGGCCATTAAAACTGCAACACCAAAAAGAAATGCAGATGATAAACGGGTATTCATTGGAAAAATATATTATACTAGAACTGACATGTGATTATATTTTCACGCAATTTGGGTGCATAGATCCTGAGAAATCAGTACCCACAACAACCACCTCTGGCCGTAATAACGGCCTTGATACGCCTGCGCATTGAGTCAAACAGAGCTTGTATGGTGTTTACATGTACAGCTGCCCATACAGCTTCCATCATGATACCACAGTTCATCAAGAGTAATGACTAGCGTATTGTGACGAGCCAGTTGCTCGGCCACCATTGACCAGACGTTTTCAATTGGTGAGAAATCTGGAGAATGTGTTGGCCAGGGCATCAGTCCAACATTTTCTGTATCCAGAAAGGCCCGTACCGGACCTGCAACATGCGGTCGTGCATTATCCTGCTGAAATGTAGGGTTTCGCAGGGATTGAATGAAGGGTAGAGCCACGGGTCGTAACACATCTGAAATGTAACGCCCACTGTTCAAAGTGCCTTCAATGCGAACAAGAAGTGGCCGAGACGTGTAACCAATCGCACCCCATACCATCACGCCGCGTGCTACGCCTGTATGGCGATGACGAATACACGCTTCCAATGTGCGTTCACCGCGATGTCGACAAACACGGATGATACCATGATGATGCTGTAAACAGAACCTGGATTCATCCGAAAAAGTGACGTTTTGCCATTCGTGCACCCAGGTTCGTCGTTGAGTACACCATAGCAGGCGGTCCTGTCTGTGATGCAGCGTCGAGGGTAACCGCAGCCATGGTCTCCGAGCTGATAGTCCATGCTGCTGCAAACGTCGTCGAACTGTTCGTGCAGATGGTTGTTGTTTTGCAAACGTCCGCATCTGTTGGCGTAGGGATCGGGACGTGGCTGCAGGTTCCGTTACAGCCATGCGGATAAGGTGCCCGTCATCTCGACTGCTAGTGATACGAGGCTGTTGGGATCCAGCACGGCGTACCGTATTACCCTCCTGAACCCCCCGATCCCGTATTCTGCTAACAGTCATTGGATCTCTACCATCGAGAGCAGCAATGTCGCGACACGATAAACCGCAATCGCGATAGGCTACAATCCGACCTTTATCATAGTCGGAAACGTGACGGTACGCATTTCACCTCCTTACTCGAGGCATCACAACAACGTTTCACCAGGCAACGCCGGCCAACTGCTGTTTGTGTATGAGAAATCGGTTGGAAACTGTCCTCATGTCAGCACATTGTAGGCGTCGCCACCAGCGCCAACCTTATGTGAATGCTCTGAAAAGCTAATCTTTTGCATATCACAGCATCTTCTTCCTGTCGGTTAAATTTCGCGTCTGTAGCACGTCATCTTTATGGTGTAGCAATTTTAATGGCCAGTAGTGTATATTGCGGACACTCATTCGGACTTAGTGGGATCTGTAACAGTAATCGAACGCACCATAGAAGTTATGGGCTACGTGGAAATTATTGCAGACGATTTGCGTCTGTTCATGCTTGATATCTTTCCCGACAGCAGTGGTATCTTCCAGGAGGATAACTATCCGTGACACAAGGCCAGAAACGCGCTACAGTAGTCTGGGGAATGCGACAATCAATTCACATTGATTTCTTGCCGCACCCTATACGTCTGATATGAACTCGATGGAACACATCTGGGAGACTGTCGCGTGGCTGATCTGCTCTACAAATGACCATCCCACAATTTCTGTGTATTGCGAGACTTGTTCGTAGTCATGTAATGCCACATACAACCGGAACCCTACGAAGGACTTGTCGGTATTAAGCAGGTGCTCATAATTTTTTGGATCAACGGTGTATTTAGTTCACCAAATTTATCTTTTCGGATATTTCAACTTTTAACGCGTCTGATAGTAGTGTAAGTAGGCTGCTTAGGTTTTTACGTTGGTAACGCCACGCAGCGCTCTGTATGAAAATCGCTGACTGCGCTGTGTGTAGTCTGTGGCTGGTGGACTCATTGTTGCAATATTCGCTAGTGTAGTGTTGGGCAGTTGGATGTGAACAGCGCGTAGCGTTGGGCAGTTGGAGGTGAGCCGCCAGCAGTGGTGGATATGGGAAGAGAGATGCCAGAGTTTTGAGAGTTTAATATGAGCGGACGATCTGGACGTGTGTCCGTCAGAAAAAGGAAATCTTTAAGACTGGATGTCATGAACTGACATGCGACTTTTGAACACTATCAAGGTAATACATTGCTTGTTCTCTATCAAAATCTTTCATTTGCTAACTATTCCTATCAGTAGTAGTGTCTTCAGTAGTTAGAATCCTTTATTTAGCTGGCAGTATTGGCACTCGCTGTATGGCAGTAGTTCGAGTAACGAAGATTTTTGTGAGGTAAGTGATTCATGCCATTTATACGTTATTGTTAGTCAAGGCCATTCTTTTGTAGGGATTATTGAAAGTCAGACTGCGTTGCGCTAAAAATATTGTGTGTGTCAAACATAGAACTACTTAAACCTAAGTAACCGAAGGACGTCACACACATCCATGGCCGGCCGCGGTGGTCGTGCGGTTCTAGGCGCTCCAGTCCGGAGCCGCGCTGCTGCTACGGTCGCAGGTTCGAATCCTGCCTCGGGCATGGATGTGTGTGATGTCCTTAGGTTAGTTAGGTTTAATTAGTTCTAAGTTCTAGGGGACTGATGACCACAGCAGTTGAGTCCCATAGTGCTCAGAGCCATTTGAACCATTTGAACACATCCATGCCCGAGGCAGGATTCGAACCTGCGACCGTAGCGGTCGAGCGGCATTGTGGGTCAGCTTAGTGATGATGAGAATAAGTAAAGAGAGAACTATCTGAGTACGTTCAGTTTTGCTGAGCTGTTTGAAAAACAAATAACGTAAGAGTTTTTCCAGCACTGTCATTCTTTACATTCAAAGGAGAAGTTTCATAGTAGTACTGCTGCTTCGCCCGCATCTCGTGGTCGTGCGGTAGCGTTCTCGCTTCCCACGCCCGGGTTGCCGGGTTCGATTCCCGGCGGGGTCAGGGATTTTCTCTGCCTCGTGATGGCTGGGTGTTGTGTGCTGTCCTTAGGTTAGTTAGGTTTAAGTAGTTCTAAGTTCTAGGGGACTGATGACCATAGATGTTAAGTCCCATAGTGCTCAGAGCCATTTTACTGCTGCTTCACTAACTGTCCGTACTTGGACTCGGTTTTCCGGATTCGCGATGCAGTGGCGGAAGAGTTGTGGAGCGAAAGGTAGAAGGAGAGAGGGGGCGAGAGCGCAGTTATTAACCTGCATTGCGGTGGTCCTGCTGTGACGGAATTTCGGTCGCGATAACAGACACGCGGCGTCACCGTACCGGTAACGGTGCTATGGCGCGGCCCACGCCTTACTGCAGTCGTGGGGCTCTTCGTGTCTACAGCGAATATAAGGCTACATTCGCACACCAAATCCGTCTCGTGAGAGCTTAATTCATGCTAATCACGCTGAAGAGTAAGCTAACGTTACAAATTAGGTTCAAATCGTTCAAATGACTCTGAGCACTATGGGACTTAACTTCTGAGGTCATTAGTCCCCTAGAACTTTGAACTACCTAAACATAACCTAAGGATATCACACACATCCATGCCCGAGGCAGGATTCGAACCTGCGACCGTAGCAGCAGCGCGGTTCCAGACTGAAGCCCCTAGAACCGCTCGGTCACAAGGGGCCGGCTCGTGGTAGTAATAGAAGGCATGCTGACAGCTTCTAACCACCTGGATCCCTTCATGCTTGATGTCTTCTCTGACGGTCATGTCATCTTCCAGCAAGATAATTGTCCGTGTCTCTGAGGCAGAACCGTGCTACAGTGGTTTGAGGAGCATTATAGTCAACTCAAGTTGATGTCTCGGCTACCGAATTCGCCTGAAGTAAGTTCTAAAGAAACCATCTGGGTCGCTATCGGCCCCATCACCGCGTACGCAGGTCAGTGCCCGTTATTTACGCGAACTGCATGAGCTGTGCATAGACATCTAATGCCACATACCTGAACAAACCTACCAACAAACTGTCGGATCCCTGATGAGCAGCCGGCCGGAGTGGCCGAGCGGTTCTAGGCGCTACATCCTGGAAACGCGAGACCGCTACAGTCGCAGGTTCGAATCCTGCCTCGGGCATGGATGTGTATGATGTCCTTCGGTTAGTTAGGTTTCAGTAGTTCTAAGTTCTAGGGGACTGATGACCTCAGAAGTTAAGTTCATAGTGCTCAGAGCCATTTGAACCTGATGAGCAGAATTAGTGTGGGCGCTGATGACCCCGCTGTTTAGCGCCCGTAAACCTCAAACACACACACACACACACACACACACACACACAGAATTAGTGATATATTTCGTTGCAAAGATGGACAAACGAGCTATTAAGCAGATGGTCATAAAGTTTTGGCTTATCATTGTACATTCACAGTAAGGTCATGGACACATCCGATCAGTACAGCTCTATTCTGCCTTTCAGTCACGTCCCTAAGGCATCGTTTACGTTGGAGGTTACGAGTCAAATCACTGCTTGATACCAGTTTTACACTATCTACTGCTTTCCAAAACGACCAGTGTCCTCTTTTAAGGCGGCTAGTACTTTGAGCGGTGAGCTTCATAAGCAGATTACTTCCTTTTTCAGTTTCATATTTCGCAAATCCTGAAATATCTTTATTTCTGTTTTCGTGTTGTAGATCTGATACCTGGATCTAAAGCCAGAACGGTTACACGTTTTAGTCGAAATGTGCTAGAGACAGTGAGGTCTCTTAGTTGTGAACGGGTGTTGACAGCCCTTATTTTCGCCGCTGTTTATCGGCCGCCGGCCTGGCTGACAGCACTCGAGGCAGTTTAGCTGGTAATCCCGGCTGCGTGGGCGTGGCCGCCTCTCGGCGCCGGATTGGGGCTGTCAACGACCGCAGACGCAGGGCGCTATCTCACGTTGCAGGCCGGCGCCTGTCAGACGGGGATATAGCCGGCCCGGGAAGCCTTTTTACGTCAGACAACCCCAGGCCATTCAGATACCAACTGCTCGCTGCTTGTCTAATTTTCCTACTAATTCTCACATTGTTTTAATAACTTCACTTTCACTGTGTGTGTGTGTGTGTGTGTGTGTGTGTGTGTGTGCGTATAAAAAAAATGGCTCTGAGCACTATGGGACTTAACATCTGAGGTCATCAGTCCCTTATAACTTAGAACTACTTAAACTTAACGACATCACACATCCATTCCCGAGGCAGGATTCGAACCTGCGACCGTAGCGGCCGCGCGGTTCCAGACTAAAGAGCCTAGAACCGCTCGGTCACTGCGGCCGACAGTTAGTAATAAAGAAGTAATAAATTAACAAGTCATGCCTGAGCTGAAGTTTTATTGAATAAAGAGCTTAAACGTAATAAGCGATAAACTTTTCCACTTGAATTGTTTTGTGGGAGATACCAGCGAGAAAATGTTTGAGAAAGGTTTGAAACTACGCTCAATGTTTGTTGTGAAGCCGTTAAGTGGTCTCATAAAAGATGAACTTAGTGCGGGTAGTTTGGCCACCATGAGCTATGCTCCTTCCAGACATATACACACTTTCTAACATCGATACTCATAGTGTAAGACTGGACCTCTTAATAAGTAAATTATGATGGCATTTTAAATTCGGTTGGTAATTGATGTGTCGACAGAAGTGCCGACACAGTGTGATTTGAGGGGACCGCAATGCACGCTATAAACACACGAAGGATGGCGTGAGGTCTGAAACAGGATACGTAATGAATGCTATAAAGAAAAGTACGTAGCTTCTGGAATACTTAACTTTAATCCATCCTTGTTGTATACATCGTTCTTGATGAGACATGCTTTATACGATAAGTATCAATTGCTATGTAAGGCTAATGGCGCCTTGGTAGGTCGTAGCCATGGACTTAGCTGAAGGCTATTCTAACTATCTGCTCGGCAAAGGAGCGCGGCTTCGTCAGTGTAGTCGCTAGCAAAGTCGTCCGTACAACTGGGGCGAGTGCTCGTCCGTCTCTCGAGACCTGCCGTGTGGTGGCGCTCGGTCTGCGATCACTGACAGTGGCGACACGCGGGTCCGACATGTACTAATGGACCGCGGCCGATTTAAAGCTACCACCTAGCAAGTGTGGTGTCTTGCGGTGACACCACAGTAATTTTTTTAAATATGGTAAATAAAATTCGCCCCCCCCTCCCCCCCCCCTCCCCCGATAGCCGTTAGACAATCAGCAACTGGGACTGGCGACTTGGCGACCGACAATAATACAGAATTCGCCACATACTCCCTTCTTTACCTCTAGAACAGGATGTTACGCCATTCCTTCTGAGAGATGAATAGTCGAGAATTTATTTTAACTCCTCTCAAAGTAGGAGATTTTCTTTGTCGACATCATATCCTTCTGCACTGGAATTGCATATTTCCGTACCTCATATTTTAAGACATCTTCTATACACAAGGTGTAAATTTTAAGTTGACTAACCAAAATAACTCGAAAAATAAGCTTCACGTGAAAAAATGTGTAGAATCCAAAGTTGATTATTTTCGAGGGGGACATCTGCTGGTGCTAAAATTAGCCCGTCACCCCACCCCCGTGGGGGTGAGGCGGGAGGCAACTTTAAAATTTCAAATGGGAACCCACATTTTTTATTGCAGAATCAGATTCTACATAAAAAAACTACGTACATTTCGTCTTAAACATTTGTTTTGATTCTTGGTAGTTGGCGCTGTAATTCAAGAAAATCCATGTTCTCATTTCTGCCTGGAAAATGGTTACGGATAAATAAAAAATACTTATTTACTTCGTAAATTTTGATTCTTTAAAACTAAAACTCTCCCTCTCTCCCCATAGGGCATGGTTTGAGAGAGAGGAATTAGAGTTTTACAACCAAAGCTTGTCGAAATCTGAGGAAAAAATTAATATTTGGGTCAACATTTGTAAAACTAATTCTTCTTTCTCAAACCCCACCCTATGCGGTGAGAGGGAGAGTTTTAGGTTTAGTGAATCAAAATTTATGAAGTAAGTAAGTATTTTATATTTATCCGTAACCATTTTCCACGAAAAAATGAGTACGTGGATTTTCTTGAACCGCAGCACCAACTACCAAGAATCAAAACAAATGTTTAAGACAAAATGTACGTAGTTTTTTTATGTAGAATCTGATTCTGCAATAAAAAAATGGGAGTTCCCATTTGAAATTTTAAAGTTGCCTCCCGCCCACTCCCACGGGGCTGGGGTGGCGGGCTAATTTTACCACCAGCAGATGTCCCCCTCGAAAATAATCAACTTTGGATTCTACACATTTTTTCGTGTCAAGCTTATTTTATGTGTTGTTATGGTTTGTCAACTTAAAATTTACAACCTGAGTGTCTGTGTGTAGTAAGCGAGTGAGAGCGAGCAACAACTGGTTTCTTGGTCGCTTGGGTTATATTGTAGCTATAGCTGAAGTCAGTGAGGTATTTCCATAATAAATTTATCACCCCAAATCGGTGTGTGCGCTGTTAAGACACTTCCTGGCAATTTAGAACTGTGTGCCGGACTGGGACCTTTGCTTTCCGTCTTCTACCGGCTGAGCTGCCCAAGTGGCCCTCACGTTCCGGGTTCGAGTGGCGGTCCGGCACGCAGTTTTAATCTGCCAGGTAGTTTCAATATGGTATTTGCTTTGATTGTCTGAAGACTGGTTCATTCATTGGTGTAGTAGGTGACTAGCGAACCTTGTTATCAGACTAATTATTTGATTGTTATTTTTTCGAGGGCCCTTCTTTTTTCGACCTGCGAGAGACGATACTCAGAATACAAGCCTGTATAAGATTATTTTATTACTAAAACTTACGTGCCTTTACGGATACATTTTGACATAATCAGGGTAAGTATTGAGGCATTTGTCCTACGTGTAGACAAATTTTTCAATACTGTCTTTATGAAATGTTATCGCCCATAACTAGAAATGTGTCTTGACGTTGAAACTCACCTTTAGTTTGGAACCGCTTCCCTCCTTGCCATGACCATGCTGTTTGGAACCCCCCTCCCCCAAACCAACCAACTTCCTAGCCACTTATTCAGTTGAGGGTGAACCTACGGTTTTGTCTAACCACTTCGGGGCTACTCGTTGAACAGTGTCCTCTTGCGTTCTTGATCCTTTTCATCATGAATATCGGTTCCGCCTTCTTCAAATTTTCGAAACCATTCACGCACAACACCATAAATCATGAAGTTTTCTCCATACATTCTGTACATTCTTTGATAAATATCTGTTGCGCCATTCCTTTCCACTTGCAAGAAACTAATAATGCTTCGCAGTTTACACTTGGCGGCGAATCAGTTGAGGCGACCTTGTTTATGTAACTGGAGCTCAGCACAAGCTGACATTTTGAAGTCAGCAGTAACAGAGCGCGTGGTGGGGCAGATTCACAGTTGCTCACTTCGCACACCGACCAGCTGCCGCTTGTTTTACACTGGGCCACACTCGTATTTTAAACAGAGGTTATGTTAATGCTCGGTCCTATACACAGGGGTATTGATAGTTTTTCTTCCCGCTAGGTTCCGCAAATTTACTAGGAAGAGGAAAGTAGTATGCTATGCACCCTATGTACGTTTCCGAAGGTGAAATAATTGCAGCGCGCTCGTAGCACACACAGTTTCTAAAATGAAACAGCAGAAGAGCATCAGCGGCCGCATTTTATAATTAGTCGTCCTAAATAATTGTGTGCCAATCAGACAGGGCAAATTGCGCTGTAGCGTTCGGCAGTAACCACCCGCCGACCGCTGCAGCTGATGGTATGCAAAGCGGGGGAGATTAATTTGCATGGAGCGATAATTGGCCGGCCAAATCCCGTCAGCTGCGGCTCCGTCCCGTGTCTCTCGCCCTCTGATAGGTCGGCCAATGTAAACCTGTCGCCGATGCACAAGCTTTTCACCGCTGTTGACAGCGTTGGGCTGTAGCCTTTGCAGTCTGTTGCAAAACATATTTCGTTCGAGTACGCGAACTAGACACCACCGATGTAAACAAATTTGGAATAGCGACACAAGGTCGCTGTTGTCAACCTTTAATGCTCTCCGTTGTTGATAAATTTTAGAGAATGTTTTCGTATTAAGCAGATCAAAGACATTTACAGCTATGTGTATCTACTCTGCAAGTCTCCGTGCGTTTTGTGAAAAAGGGAGGGGGGGGGGGGAGGGGGGCTGCGAGGGTACATATCGTACTAGTTTCATTACTCCACTTTCCTATTCTGTTCGCGAATGTTATGTGAGAAAAAAAGATTGTCTGAACTCTTAGTATGGTCCCAATATTGTCCGATGTTAGCGTCGTGATCATTACGCAAGGAATATTTTGGACGAAGTAGTATGTTCCTGGACTCATTTCGGAACTACGATAACGATGGGAGCTGAAGACATGAATTAAAATAAAGACGAGACTTTAAGGTCTCGGGGAAAATTTAATTATATGATCTATACGATCATTTGTATTTTGTAAGCAACGCTGTCCGTTGACGCTGCTGAGACAGCAACCAGCCACAAATTTAAGTTCATTTATTCAAAAGGTACTGTTACCGATTTCGAATCATTACAATTCGTCGTCAGATGGCTTTCATGCTTTCATTAGAACATGTGATGCATTTTTTACTGATTAGTTGTCGTGAAATACCGGTTTGGAGTACTTATTTTTATAGTTTTCATCCAGCAGACGGCGTTCGTAGTTTTCGCCACATTCCCGTCATTGCACACACAAATTTGTATAATTAAGCGCTTCAGTTTTGTCGCTGAATACATTTCCACCATATTCCTATCGTTGCACACGTAAATTTGTATTATGTAGCATTTCAAATTAGTCACAAAACAGACTTCTAAGATATGCGGTACATGTTATAAGTCTGTTCTGTGACTAATATGAAATGCTATGTGATACAAATTTACGTGTGTAACGATAGGAATATGGTGGAAATGTATTCAGCAACAAAACTGAAGCGCTCAATTATACAAGTTTGTGTGTGCAATGACGCGAATGTGGCGAAAACTACGAACGCCGTCTGCTGGATGAAAACTATGAAAAGAAGTAGGTCTGCTACAAAAAGTCATTTCACGACAACTAATCAGTAAAAAATGCTCCACATGTTCTATTGAAAGCATGAAAGCCATCTGACGATGATTTGTAATGATTCGAAACCGGTAACGGTACCTTTTGAATAAAGGAACTCAAAACAAATTTGTGGATGGTTTCTGTCTCAATAACAACATTTGTCTTCAAGTAACAACCACGGTCTCCAACCGTATCATCATATGACAAAATTGCAGCAAGGCTGTTCGTGATGCCCTGCATCTTTCTGTTAAGGCGTAGGTTTCTTGAGCATTTCAGTTACACTTATGATTACCTCACCCCACTGTCTTCCACAGAACTTGTAATACCATGCGGCGAAAATGAAAGCTTTCCCCTGTTAGCGGGTGCAACAAATGTTGACAGGCAATTTCCTCCTTGTAGGACTCTATGATTTGTTGTATATTGAGAAAGGAAGAAGGAATCTCAACACTCATAAAAAATAAGGAGTAACAAAAATAATGATATATCCTGAAATTAAAATTAAGCAAAATAATTATTTAGTGGAGGGCAGCCGGCCTGTGTGGCCGAGCGGTTCTAGGCGCTTCAGTCTGGAACCGCGCGACCACCACGGTCGCAGGTTCGAATCCTGCCTCGGGCATGGATGTGTGTGATGTCCTTAGCTTAGTTAGGTTTAAGTAGTTCTAAGTTCTAGGGGACTCATGACCTCAGATGTTAAGTCCCATATTGCTCAGAGCCATTTAGCGGAGGGCAGCCTTCACTGACTTCGTGCAATGATAAACGACGTGTACTGAAACCATAGCTAGGTACACAGAACAACGATCAAGCTAGACAGGGAGTGCTGAACCGAGATAGCAGATCTGGGTGGCAAAGGGGGAGATTAAGTTGAATCTTACCACAACCCCACCGCTGTTGCATTTCGGTCACAGCTCGAGATATTTTCGCTCAGCGAGCGAACGAAAGGGCGTGCGTGCGTAAACATCATTGCTGTGTGCTGTTCAAGGTAATCAACAGCTAAGCTGCCACTAACGCCAGGACGGTAAATGCCTGTTGCAAGACGCGTCTGCGACGGTAACGAAGCTGCCCGTGCTGGTCCGCCTTGAAACTCGACGTGGTATACGGCCACACCTTTTATAGCTTAGCTGGCGCCACACTCCTGTACGCTTCCGGCTTCAAAAAACAGAGCCAAGAGCCTACCTGCTGATTCGCAGGAACTGACAACATCTTTTTGCCGACAAAGGTTTCCTATTCTGGCTCAGTTCCAACCGTTGGAGAGGTGGTTCTCACTGTATCCCGCCTCTGTTTTACATTTGAGTATTTTTAACGGTTACTTCCGTAGGAAGTACATTACCATTCCTTTCAGAATGATGGCTGCTGAAATCTTTTTCCAAGATTTTGGCTCCTCAGCAGCTTACAAATAATTACCATTGCGTAGCTTTTCTCTTGCAAATTTCGTTAATGGTTTAAATCACGACTGAATTTTGAGCAAACTCTAAATACGAGGGCGAGTCAAATGAAAAACTTAGATATTTTTTTAAATATTATTTATTGTGCAGAAGTGGTACAAAGCTGTATCACTTTTCAACATAATCTCCCCCACGCTCCATGCAAATCAACCAGCGCTTACAAAGTGCATGAATTCCTTTAGAAAAAAATTCTTTTGGTAGTCCGCGCAACCACTCATGCACCACGTGGCGTACCTCTTCATCAGAACGGAACATCTTTCCTGCCACTGCTGCTTTGAGTGGTCCAAACATATGGAAATCACTTGGGGCAAGGTCTGGTGAGTGAAGACACTCAAAATGCAGGTCTGTGATTGTTGCAACAGTTGTACGGGCAGTGTGGGGTCTTGCATAGTCATGTTGCAAAAGGACACCTGCTGACAGCAATCCACGTCGCTTTGATTTGATTGCAGGTCGCAGATGATTTTTTAGGAGATCTGTGTACAATGCACTGGTGACAGTGGTCCCCCAAGGCATGTAATGCTCCAAAATGACGTATTTTTCGTTCCAAAAGAGAGTAGCATAACCTTCCCTGCTGATGGTTCTGTTTGAAACTTCTTTGGTTTTGGTGATGAGGAATGGCACCATTTCTTGCTCGCTCTCTTCGTTTCCGGTTGGTGGAAGTGAACCCAGGTTTCGTCCCCAGCAACGATTCTTGCAAGGAAGCCATCACCTTCTCTTTCAAAGCTCCGAAGTAGTTCTTCACAAGCATCAACACGTCGTTCTCTCATTTCAGGAGTCTGCTGCTGTGGCACCGATCTTGCAGACACTTTGTGAAACTGGAGCACATCATGCACACTGTGGTGTGCTGACCCATGACTAATCTGTAAACATGCTGCAGTGTCATTCAGTGTCACTCGGCGGTTTTCCTTCACTATGGCTTCAACTGCTGCAATGTTCTGTGGAGTCACAACTCGTTGTGCCTGACCTGGACGAGGAGCATCTTCCACTGAAGTCACACCATTTGCGAACTTCCTACTCCATTCGTAGACTTGGTGCTGTGACAAACATGCATCATCTTACTAAACGTTCATTCGTCGATGAATTTCAATAGGTTTCAGACCTTCACTAAGCAAAAACCGAATAACAGAGCGCAGTTCTTCCCTGGTGCAAGTCGCAAGTGGGGGCGGCCATCTTTATACTGATACTGCTACGGTATGTGTGCATCTGCACTATGCTGCCACCTACAGGCCATTCTGCACGCTGTTTGTACCACGCTTACCAACTTACAGGATAACGGCACGAAATTTCGATTTGTTATTACAAATTTAAGGTTTTCATTTGACTCACCCTCGTATAATTTTTAGTGAAATTACGGCTATGCTGATGGGTTGGTGGTTAACAAATGGCCCTGAATTTGTTATGTGATTGACATAATTAATTCTTTCTCGACTATTTGTTTGTGGCCTCGTGCAGCCGTCCACGCGCCCCTCTCGTCATTGGCAGTATTGGCAATGTTGGCAATATTCGTTGTGTAGGACACACACACACACACACACACATACGTACAGAAAAAAAAACACGTAAAAATGATACGGCTTCAGTCAAATGGGTCAAATGGCTCTGAGCGCTATGGGACTTAGCATCTGTGGTCATCAGTACCCTAGAACTTAGAACTACTTAAATCTATCTAACCTAAGGACATCACACACATCCACGCCCGAGGCAGGATTCGAATCTGTGACCGTAGCAGTCGCGCGGTTCCGGACTGTGTACCTAGAACCGCTAGACCACCGCGGCCGGCTACGGCTTCAGTCCAGCTTGGTAGTAACCCAAGAGTATCGAAAAACAATGTTGGATTTTTTTTCGGATATTTGTTGTAAGCTGCTATGGGACCATACTGCTGAGGTCATCGGTCCGTAGGCTTAAACACTACTTAATATAACTTAAACTAACTTACGTTAAGGACAACACAGACACACCAATGCCCGAGGGAGGACTCGAACCTCCAACGGGGGGAGCCGTGCGAATCGTGACAAGGTGCCTGAGACCGCGCGGCTGCCCCGTGCGGACTGTAGGGTACATGCATGTCCAAAGGAACTTTGTATCGTAGTCGAAATAACACAGGCACTGCAATATCGTATTTATCCGCAGACGGCGGGCAAGCGACTTTCAAGTAAAATGTCTCGCCTGCACGGAAATACACATAATAGATGTACGAGTACAGATTGTCGACACATTGTTGACGAATTATGGAAGTTTGGGTCTATCCGCGACTGGTGCACGGATAGCCAAATGGTAAGGCCACCTCTCGCTATAAGCGGGAAATCCGGGCTCGAGTCCACGTCCGGAAGAAATTTTCACTGTCGTCATTCCATTCTACAGCTGATCATTGTCCACATTCGCAATTTCAACTACATTTAATGTTAATACTTTAGGAAGCAATCGAGCGAGAGTCTTGTAAAGTGCTCCTTTAGTGCCTGAATTACACTTCCTCACGATTCTGCAAATATGTCTCACATCTGCCTTCCACATGGTAACATTTATGTGGACATTCCACTTAAATTGTTCCGTGCCAAAACTCATAGGCTCTTCACAGTTGGCATTGTCCTTACGAATGTAATCAAGTAACAATCTGTTCCACAGATCTACAGTTCCAACATAGACGTAAAAATGGCTCCGTAACTTCAGTTGCTTTAAAAGCTGCGACATGGTCGCGAATAAGACTGATCCAGGAAATAAAAGAGTTTGTTTACCAAAGTCCAAAAAAAAAAAAATGGTTCAAATGGCTCTGAGCACTATGGGACTCAACTGCTGAGGTCATTAGTCCCCTAGAACTTAGAACTAGTTAAACCTAACTAACCTAAGGACATCACAAACATCCATGCCCGAGGCAGGATTCGAACCTGCGACCGTAGCGGTCTTGCGGTTCCAGACTGCAGCGCCTTTAACCGCACGGCCACTTCGGCCGGCCTTACCAAAGTCCAGTCGACAAAAAAATATCATCAGAGTTGTTCTTGCTCACTTGAATTCACACTATCCTACAAGTTCAAATTAAGTGTATTAAGAATATTAACTTTATTTGCCATGTACTGCACACTAGCCGCTAATCTCTCTAAACAATATAAAATACATTGGTTAAAAAACTGTTGCACAGTAATATCTAAAAACCAAGCACTGTACACTGGAGTTTCTCTCTCTAAAGGAGGGATTCATGCATCAAAGGACAATTTCCTCTCTGGAGGTGGGTCAAAAATTCCCCCATTTCGTTGTCTAGGAGGAGAAACACCTCACCAGATTGTTCCTTTGATGTCGCAGCTTCTTGGGGAGCCCAAGCAACCCGTCCTCCCATTCACAGACGATTCTGCAAGTCCGGGACGACACACATTGTAGGCTTACTTAGAGGCGAAGGCTTCAGCTGCAACCTTATTTCCTCTGGATTTCTGCCCGCTTTGGCATTAAACAGTGAGTCGCCTCCTTCCCCTACCTTACGGGAGTATGTTAGCAAAGATCAGCACACATAGCTATAGTTGGGCGATTTACAGGAGTTGCTCGAATCTAGAAATCGAGTGTTATGCATTGCAACTCCATGAAAGCCTACTTTCCGTCAAGGCATCCAGTCTGTTATTTTGTGAGTGTACTTTGGTGGTGATACAGTTCATTTCTGGAGGACATTTTAAAGAACATAGTTCTTACATAGGAAAACAACGATCTGTAATTATTATAAATAAACTGGAAGCAGTCTTGATCGCAAAACTTTTTCAATGTGGTGACTGGTTTCTTTTCTTTTATAAGATCGTCTTCAGACCATGAATGTGTGCCGGAAGTGGTGACGCATGGCAACCCTCTTGCTTGCGGCTGGTGGTGTACTGCAGACAATGGGGATATCAGCGCTGAGAGACACCTACGTTTTTACATTCACTCCTCACACGTCACCGTACGAAGGAGGCTAGAACAGAAGCGACGCAGGCTGACATGTGATGGTGGCTTCCAAATTGCATGCGTCATATAGATAGGCGGTCTCTTTCTTTTTGAATATGAGCTCCAGAATGTCTTGGGGGAAGGATACCACTGAACAAACCGTACAAAATTTCTTACAGAAACAGAAAAAACAAGTCCATATTATTTTCACGGAAACCTCTTTTTGGTAGGACATCTATATAGGCTTTTTTCAGCTGCTGTTTAGTTTATGTCGGTCACCGCGTCAGTTTCTCTACACAGTGCAACAAAGAATGTACTTGACGTTCATTTTATGCACAATCGGTTATAGCACTCTATGGTCTCATCGTCTGGTAGCAAACGTGCCTCAGATATCGGGAGTCCTGAGTTCACATTCGTTTGTCGAGAAGAACGTGATGCCATAAAGGCATCAACGAGAGTAGAATTTACCGTGTCACACGCCCCGCACAACAGCATCTGCGCACATCTGTAAGAACTCGCTCATAGCACATATGATGAAATTTGATGATTGGACTATAAACTCACAAAACTCAAAAAATGAACTGAACATCACAATAAATTTTGTGATCGAGTTCTCTGAAGAAATTAATATCACTGGGGTGAAGTTTCGTATTAAGAAGAGAGGCAGGTTTGCAGTTTACCACATCATCTTGTAATTACTCTGCGGGTCGAGGTCGCGACTGAAGGAAGTGAAAGACTACTGCGAAGATCAAATGAAAGTGCAAAGCGGACAGATATCATCGTTAACATTTGCCGAGAAAATAGCTCTACTAGTTGCTAAAATTAAAGAAATTGCTGAATAAAAAGAATAACCCATCAGCACAGAACTTGTGCAAAAGCTGTGAAAAGCTAAGTTGAAAGTGGTGGAAAAATAGAAGAAAGAAAAGTAGCGACGTGCAAAACGACAAATTTTGCAATTAGGGTGAAAGGCAAGGGATGTAGAAAAGACAGGAAAACTGGCAGGAAGACTAAAGGATCAAACCAGGTTAAAGGGCAAAACGTTTGCTATAGTAACCAATTAAACTAGCAACATTTTCAAATGTGGTAGTATGGGGAAAGCAGACGGCACTATCAACCGCTTTAGTTTGTTATAGCGGCTACATTCCGAGTAAACGTGTTTCTGAAATACGTTTGTGCATTGCTCTTGATGAAGCTGCGATCGAATACCGTTAGCTTGCACTAAAAGATCTGAAGATGGCCGTACAGAATGACACCGCTCATCTTGCAACGAGTGTTCAATGTTGTGACTACAAATGAATTGTGATTAATAGACGAAGAGTTGCTGAATATCCCAGGGAAATACGAGGGATCCCAGAAAGTAATGCACTGCAATTTTTCTTCAACAAATCTTTATTGAAATTAGTAAGAGCTACACACACGAAAGAATGGTGTATTGTCTACACGCCCTATTTTTCCACGTAATCTCCATCCAGTTCTACGGACTTCGTCCAGTGCTAAACAAGGGCGTGTATGGTCTGTCGGCACCAATTCTTGTCCTGATGGCGGAGCTAGTGCTTTACTGTGTGAATCACGTCCTCATCGTTCTCAAAATGTCTTCCATGAATGGCATCCTGTAATGGCCCAAACAAGTGGAAGTCCGAGGGGCTAGGTCAGGGCTGTCAGATGTGACAACCGTTGATGATCTGCTCGACCGCTGGAAATCGTGGAGGTCCGCCGAACCGCCTTCTGATGACCTCACCTTCCCTGCCCAGCGACTAACTGTACTTCTGTCGACAGCAGATGCTCCATAGACTTTGCACAAGCGTTTGTGAATATTACCCACAGTTTCTTTCTCTGCAGTGAGAAACTCAATGAAGGCACGTTGCTTGTAATCTACAGACGCCATTTTGAAACTGTGCTGCAGCTACGCTATCACTCGGAAGTGACGGAAACTTGGCGCGCTTCTCAGGAGACTTCAAACAGTATATATGTAACGTTTCGCATTTGTTGCATTGTTTTCGGCTGGGAAAAAAATGCGAAGGCTTACTTTCAGGGCAGCCCTCATATGTACTCGCTAATTAAATGTCCGTTGGTCGAGTTTCCTCCAGAAAGTAGCGCCCCATCACAACACGCCTGTCGTAACATTCGTGCGTTGGTGGTAGCGGTGATGGTGAGGACGGACAGAGGGCGTTGTTGTTGTTGTTGTTGTGGTCTTCGGTCCTGAGACTGGTTTGATGCAGCTCTCCATGCTACTCTATCCTGTGCAAGCTTCTTTATCTCCCAGTACCTACTGCAACCTACATCCTTCTCTATCTGCTTAGTGTATTCATCTCTTGGTCTCCCTCTACGGTTTTTACCCCACCCGCTGCCCTCCAATACTAAATTGGTGATCCCTTGGCGCCTCAGAACATGTCCTACCAACCGATCCCTTCTTTTAGTCAAGTTGTGCCACAAACTTCTCTTCTCCCCAATCCTATTCAATACTTCCTCATTAGTTATGTGATCAACCCATCTAATCTTCAGCATTCTTCTGTAGCACCACATTTTGAAAGCTTCTATTCTCTTCTTGTCCAAACTATTTATCGTCCATGTTTCACTTCCATACATGGCTACACTCCCTACAAATACTTTCAGAAATGACTTCCTGACTCCTAAATCTATACTCGATGTTAACAAATTTCTCTTCTTCAGAAACGCTTTCCTTGCCATTGCTATTCTACATTTTATATCCTCTCTACTTCGACCATCATCAGTTATTTTGCTCCCCAAGTAGCAAAACTCCTTAACTATCTTAAGTGTTTCATTTCCTAATCTAATTCCCTCAGCATCACCCGACTTAATTCGACTACATTACATTATCCTCGTTTTGCTTTTGTTGATGTTCATCTTATACCCTCCTTTGAAGACACTATCCATTCCGTTCAACTGCTCTTCCAAGTCCTTTGCTGTCTCTGACAGAATTACAATGTCATCGGCGAACCTCAAAGTTTTTATTTCTTCCCCATGGATTTTAGTACCTACTCCGAATTTTTCTTTTGTTTCCTTCACTGCTTCCTCAATATACAGATTGATTAACATCGGGGAGAGGCTACAACCCTGTCTCACTCCCTTCCCAACCACTGCTTCCCTTTCATGGCCCTCGACCCTTATAACTGCCATCTGGTTTCTGTACAAATTGTGAATAGCCTTTCGCTCCCTGTATTTTACCCCTGCCACCTTCAGAATTTCAAAGAGAATATTCCAGTCAACATTGTCAAAAGCTTTCTCTAAGTCTACAAATGCTAGAAACGTAGGTTTGCCTTTCCTTAATCTAGCTTCTAAGGTAACTCGTAAGGTCAGTATTGCCTCACGTGTTCCAATATTTCTACGGAATCCAAACTGATCTTCCCCGAGGTCAGCTTCTACTAGTTTTTCAATTCGTCTGTAAAGAATTGGCGTTAGTATTTTGCAGCTGTGGCTTATTAAACTATGGCAACGGCCTTGCCGCAGTGGATACACCGGTTCCCGTGAGATCACCGCGCTTGGATGGGTGATCATCCAGCCGCCATGCGCTGTTGCCATTTTTCGGGGCGCACTCAGCCTCGTGATGCCCACTGAGGAGCCACTCGACCGAATAGTAGCGGCACCGGCCAAAGAAAACCATCATAGCGACCGGGAGAGCGGTGTGCTGACCACACGGCCCTCCTATCCGCATCCTCCACTGAGGATGATACGGCGGTCGGATGGTCCCGATTGGCCAGTTGTGGCCTGAAGACGGAGTGCTTATTAAACTGATAGTTCGGTAATTTTCACATCTGTCAACACCTGCGTATTAGTCAACAAAAGGTCGTTGCCTAAACAGGCTTAGTCACCACGAGTTGCGGCCTCGCTAGCCGCTTTCCTGCCGGCGAAAACAAAAGCTGGAAGCTGTCAGGGGCACGGGCGCTTGCAGAAGCCTGGCCAACGCGGCTCCTTTTTGCCTTCCTGCCGTGCGGTCACCCAGCGCTGCCATTGCGGCAGTGTTCTCTCGTGGCTTACCGCAGCTTTCCCAACACGATGCGGTCACTGCCAGCTCCCGCAGTTTGGGTCTAGCGATCCTTTTAACCCTCGGGCGAGTGCGCCTGTTTTCGAAACACGAGCGAACGCGAGCGTACCTTGTACACATGGAAAGAATGGCTGTCTTTATATCATGAAGGTAAACATGTCTGAGCAAAATCACAGTTTAATCTTAATTTACTTAAACAACGACAAAATGAACTTGTATTATATGAGCTAAATCACTGTTTTACACAACAATAATAAAATAATCTTTCGTTGTAAGTCTCTGTTGCCACGTACATGTGTTACCCCATAGTAATAACGCCCTTGAAGCATTAAACAGCGTAGTTGCATCTGATCCCTGCTAAACGCTTATTCGATTACTAATTACCTCGTAGGCAGCTACCTCATTCTGGGATTGTGCGCCTAGCTCGGAATCTGAGTCATTTTCTTGGACAGATCGTAATTTTTCTCCTCGCCGATCTCGCCGCTTATTTCATATTACTGCTGCTCCGTTGAACGTATGACAATAGAACTTATCAATGTGTCAGCAGAAGTAATGCTGAAGGAGTAGGTATGGGCTCGCAAATGTAAAACAACACGGGACCGGTACAAAACAAGACTGAGGTGAATGTGTGTGTGTGTGTGTGTGGGGGGGGGGGGGGGGCAGTGGGGGGAGAGAGAGAGAGAGAGAGAGAGAGAGAGAGAGAGAGAGAGAGAGAGAGAGAGAGAGAGAGAGAGAGAGAGGGAACAGGAGAAAAGAAACTTGGCTCCGCAATTAGTGGCCAATTTGTTAGGGAGACCATGACGTTACAGTGGCGACCGCGTCTCCCAAGGCAGAAACTTCATCGAGAGCGCTAGGAGAGAACTGAGTTTCCTAGAATTGGGAAACAGTCCTGCTTCAACTACGTTTTAATAACTATATTTAGTTCTCACAACCTGTGAAGTTAGAATTCTGCCATGATTAGTTACCCATCTATTTATTATACATTATTGTTTAGGATTGTGTACTTCGCAGATTGGTTTTTGGCAAGCCAGCGAAGTTGCGTCGTGACGTTTCGTTGATTCTGTCCAGAAATTTACTGTAAGAAAAACGTTTACTCTGTATTAAAACTCCTCCCGAACAGGCCATGAAGGCCCAAAGGTACCGACCGGCCGCCGTGCCATCCTCAGCCCACATGCGTCACTGGATGTGGATATGGAGGGGCATGTGGTCAGCACACCGCTCTCCCGGCCGTATGTCAGTTTCCGAGACCGGAGCTGCTACTTCTCAAGCAAGTAGTTCCTCAGTTTGCCTCAGAAGGGCTGAGTGCACCTGCTTGCCAACAGCGCTCGGCAGACCGGATGGTCACCCATGCAAGTGTTATCCCAGCCCGACAGCCCTTAACTTCGGTCATCTGACGGGAACCGGTGTTACCACTGAGGCAATGCCGTTGGCCACTCTGTATTAAGATGTGGTATATTTTCTTGTTTTTTTTTTTTTGTAAGAAAAATATTTACTGTGTATAAATATGTATAGTGTTAGTTGCATTGAAAATATGTAAACAGTACCAAGCAGCCCAGTATAAACAATGCTCTTTTTTAAGTATACGCGATGTTTCTGATGTAACTTAGGGCTTTATGTACCAGAAATGAGGAAAGGTGTGTTCTCACCTGACACAACGTAACTTTATTTCACTTAATACAATGCATATAGAAGCTGAATACGTAGTAGTTACATGGTAAATGTCTGGGAAGAACCGACGAAACCGCGGCACCTACCGTCACTTTCATACCAAACAACAACGAATAAATCACACATATGGCAACAGTAATTAGAAAAACAATTAGCAGATGGGCACCCAATGATTGCAACATGCAGCCGAAAAGTGTCGCGCCGAACTAAACAGTGCTACTGAACGTTAACTGAGCATCAACTGTTGTGTGTCTTTATGAAATTCACAAGATTCTCTCAGACCTCAGCAACTTCTATTTAACATGAGTACGTTTTGGTCATTTATACGCGTACTCTTGGGCGAATTATCATGACGTCATACAGCAGCGACATGTACAATTCAGAAACTGAGTGGGGGCATTTCGAACTAAGTCGGTCGATCAACCACGCGACCGCTACGGTCGCAGGTTCGAATCCTGCCTCGGGCATGGATGTGTGTGATGTCCTTAGGTTAGTTAGGTTTAATTAGTTCTAGGGGACTGATGACCTCAGATGTTAAGTCCTATAGTGCTCAGAGCCATTTGAACCATCGGTCGATCAAGAAGTGCCCAGAACAGCAGGGCTAGCCGAACGCCACAGAAGTAGCTGCAAGTCAGTCAGAGAAGTGGAAATATTAATTCCATTTTGGCTGCTAGGAAGGTCTGTTTCCGGCCCATCATGGGCAGGTCAGAGTTAACCTTCTGCACTTAACCTTCCTCTCCAATAACCTTTTAAATGTGCTTTTTATTACCTATCCCTGAAGGCAGAGAGGGTGTTCGAGTAATGACCCACTGAAGAGCGAGGGACTTCGCAGCCAAATACCAGCGGAGCCGGTACTGTGAAAAAGGGAGTCCGAATTGAGAATATTTGGGAAGAGATTTCCAGTGCCAACATTTGCCTTGTATCTACATACATATTCCGCAAACAGTCGTATGGCCTTCCCTGTTCCACTCAAAAACAGTGGGAAGGAAAAGCGCTTGTCCATATGTTTCCGTATGAGCAATAATTTCTCGTATCTCATCCTCATGGTGCTTACGCGAAATGTGAGTTAGCGGGACTAGAATCGCTCTACAGGCAGCTTCAAATGCCGGTTCTCTAAACTTTCTCAATAGTGTTCCTCGAAACGAATGTCGCCTTCCCTTCAGTGATTCTCATTTGAGTTCCCGAAGCACGTCCGTAGTACTTGTGTTTTGCTCGTATCTACCGGTAACAAATGTAGCTCCCCACCTCTGAACTGCTTCGGTGTCTTCTCTTAATCCGACCTGGTACTCGAGCAGTACTCAACAAAGGTTCGCTTTAGTGTCCTACATGTGGTCTCCTTTACAGATGAACCACTCTTTCCTAAAATTCTCCCGACAAACCAAAGAAGACTATACGCCCACCATGCTACAGTCTTTCCATGATCATTCTATTTCCTATTGCTTTGTAGCGTTACGCCAACATATTTAGTCGATGTGACTGTGTAAAGCAGCATACTACCAATACTGAATTCGAACATTATAGGTTTGTTTTTCCTACTCATCTGCATTAAATTACATTTTTCTGCAATTAGTGTAGATGCCACTCACCACACTAACTGGAAATTTGGTCTAAGTCATCTTACAGTAACTCATCTCCAACACTTTCCCGTACACCACAGCATCATCGGCAAACAGCCACAGACCGCTGCTTATCCTGTCTGTCATATCATTATGTACACAGAAAATAACCGCGGTCCTAATATACATCCCTGGGGCACTCTTGACGATGGCCTTGTCTCTGATGAACACTCGCCGTAGAGGACAACATACTGGGTTCTATTACTTAAGAAGTCTTCGAGCTACTCACGTACCTGGGAACCAAGAGAAACCTGAGAAACCTTAGAAACTTTGATCTGAACCGATCAGGAGATTTTTTTATTTAATTCTGGGACAATATGACCTATGTAAATCGAATGTTTTAGATCTTGGTTGCCGAGGCCATGTATAAAGTGCCCTGTAAACGTGCCGACCATGGTTAGCAGGTTCCCCCCCCTCTCTCTCTCTCTCTCTGTCTCTCTGTTTCTGTCTGCTGGATCTCTGTCAATACAGAGCGGTTATAAACTTGCGCATAAAACGAAAAGGTCCCCTAGCTGCGACGAAGCGCGCCTGGAAGTGAGAGAACCACTGCCGCACTGCCTCCTGAAACTTCATCATCGCGCTATCTTTGGAGCTTTCTTCCGGAAAAAAGTTGCGCTGGGATCTTACGGACTATTTCCCGTGGCGCCAGTTGAGGTGGCGCCGAGTTCTGAGGTCACGTTTGACGCCCACGTCCCGCGGGGAGCGGGGGTGGACGGGTGGAGGCAGGCTGTGAGCACCACTCGACTCAATTTCCTGCCTGTAGGTTGTATCGCACTTTTCCTACACTCGCGCCGGAAATTACACCCGATAAAAAAAAAGCCAGCAGCTAAAAGAGCCCGAAATTACGAGTTCTCAACTTTCTCACGACTTCTGTTAATGTATCTAAAGGTCAATTATGCCACAGCACAGGGAAATTGTTACGCAGCTATCTTATGATACACCTTGCAGTTTAGGGGCGCTCAACGAGGAGATTGTCAGCTCACGACACTCCTACTCAGCATATATCCAACAGGTTCCGCTCTACTGTATTTAGTTCTAATAGACTAGCAGTCAAAGTTAAAGTCTTATTCCCAGAGACATTTCCGGTTGGGTTCTTCACTGCTTTGTTACCACTCATGCAGGTCACGTTTCTTTTATTCGCTTGCAAAATGGTACGGCTCCCAGTTATATACGTAACGCAGCTGTAATATCCACAATGAAGTACGGAAATTATATGACTATAGAATTAAGGGATTGTTAACAACATCTACATCACTCTCGTAAATTATTCTATTTTCAAGGTGACAAGGAATATTTACTTAGCCTTATGACATTTTTCAAGATTATGTACGACAGTTTTTATTATCATCCAAAAAAAGGTATGAAATTAAGTTTTTGTTTGTGTTTAGGTACATCTCTACATTTTTAGTACCCACTGAAATGTCCGTGCTGAAGTACCGAAGCACGCCGCTGGATAAACGAAAACAAGAGCCAGCAGCATATCTCCGCCTTATCAATGGGCTGAGCACACCACTGCTCGCCTGGTCTCTTCGTCGAAGTGTCACCCGTTCTAAACGCCAACTACATTTCACAGATTTACTAGAGACAAGTATTACTGGCTGTGGTGTCCCATACCAAATTCTGGGATTAGGAGCGGAGTCGATGTTCTAATTCATCCTGGAATGTGTCACTGGATTTAGGTCGGGACTACGGGCAGGTCAATCCATTTCAGGAATTTTGTTATCCACAAACACTTGCCTCACAGATGCTGGTTTATGACATGGTGCACTGTCATGCCGATACAGCCAATCATCGGCTCCGAACTATTCCTCTGCTGTACTCAGTACACAATCCTGTAATGTGTTTTCATATCTTTCCGCATTTAGCGTTTTCCTAAGTGCAGTTAGTTGGCCACGCCCTTAAAACGTTAACTGCTGCATACCGTTACACTATCTCCTTCGTACTTCACTGTTGGCACTACAGGTTCAAAAAATGGTTCAAATGGCTCTAAGCACTGTGGGACTTAACATCTGAGGTCATCAGTCCCCTAGACTTAGAACTTCATAAACCTAACTAACCTAAGGACATCACACACATCCATGCCCGAGGCAGGATTCGAACCTGCGACCGTAGCAGCAGCGCGCTACCCGACTGAAGCACCTAGAACCGCTCGGCCACAGCGGCCGGCTTCTTGCAGAGACTAAATCAGGAAAAGTCCATTTTATACGGTTGTTTACATTGATACTAGTAATATGTAGTAGGCAGAAATAAGTCATCGAAATAGTTTTTGGGTGCTGTCCGAAACAGGGCCGAATATCAGAAATTTTCTATTCTCAGTAGTCAGTTTCATAAATAGTTTGTATAATTTTTACAGATATGATGCGATCCCCACGTTTAATCACGACCACCAAGCCTAACACCAAAGTGTCAAAAATAAGCTCAAAGTAACTAACGCTTTTTCTGTTTTCTTTCAACGTGTATTCTCCGCATTCGTAGCAAAACCCATCAGAATAATTTACCACAAGGTCTTCTACCTAAACTCCTTTTATTTCTATTCAACAACGCAAAACAATGTACAACACAGCACGTTTTAGACTAACTTTTAAACAATTCTTTCTTAAACATACATGTCATGCGGCCAACTTCTCACATCCTTTTACAGCGAGTGCTCACAAACTAGCCTGAGCTCTAGCTCTGAAAGTCACTCAAGTTAAAAGATGTTTACTCCATCTGGAGTTTTCTGGAAGTAACTGGACGGCAGACAGACAATAGGGCAGGTAAACAAGAACCAATCCTTAACGGCGAGTGTTCATCGGAGACAACGGCATCATCAGGAGTGCCCCCAGAGATGTGTATTAGGACTGCTGGTATTTTCTGTGTACATAAATGGTATGACAGACTGGATAAGCAGCGGTCTGTGGCTGTTTCAAATGGCTCTGAGCACTATGGGACTCTGAGGTCATCAGTTCACTAGACTTAGAACTACTAAAACCTAACTAACCTAAGAACATCACACACATCCTTGCCCGAGGCAGGATTCGAACCTGTGACCGTAGCAGCAGCGCGGTTTCGGACTGAAGCGCCTAGAACCGCCCGACCACAGCAGCCGGCGCACTACAGGTGGTGGTAGTAATGTTCTCCAGGCATTTACCAAACACAAACCTGTCTATCGGATTGCCGCAGAGTATAGCGTTACCCATTTCGAGTTATCTACTGTCCAGTGGAGCCGCCCTTTACAGCACTTCAAGCATCACCTAGCCCTGACTACAGAAATGCACGACCTATGAGGAGCTAGCTGCTTGCTCATTGTATTCCGTTTTTCTTAACTCCCGCCACACATCATTGTGCTATGTGGACTGCTGACTGCAGCCTGGAACTCACGAGCGATTCATTCCTACACAGGCAGGCTCCCTTTCGTGACAACTAGTGGTCAATTTCGAGTTAACACAGTGGTGTCCGAATACTGCTGGTGAGGTAGTGTGCTTTGTGCGTTGAGATATGGTTTGCTGACCGCATCAGCTGTAGCAATGAGTACACGTTAGCTGGGCGGTGCACCTGACGCCACTAGGAAAGGAGGCGAGGAAGGCTGAAGTTTCACGCTGTGACCTACGCCCGGGGTCATGGCGCCTGACCTTTGGAGGAAGGGGTGACGGGCGAGCGGGGGGGAGGGGGTGGGGCGATGCGAAGAGGGAGGGGGTCTGGTGACGCCAGAGTCGGCGGCATGGGCGGAGAAGGGGGAGGAAGCGCAGGGCCGTCACCATAGCAACGGCACGCCACGCCCACTGCCCGGCCCCTCTGGTCTGTGTGTGCCAGTCGAGGCGTCAGATTTGAATTACAATACCAGCTGCACGCGTACCTGGAATTATTATCAACAGCAGAAGCAACAACAACAAGCGGACGTTCTACAGTCTCGGATACAGTTCTCTCCTAATTACCAGGATTTCTAACTTCGTGCAGATGCCCTCTCCGCATTTCGCGTCAGATTCTCAAACGTTGAGTGTTGCGTAATCTTTGGCCAGTCGGAGTTGCAGAGGAGAAAGCTTCGGGTTTCCACTTAAATTGCCGCGAACGCTTCTATCTTTCGTCACTTTGGCAGCACTTAAAGCGTAAAATTTTAATAATTGTAACTTGTGATCGTACGCCCCTTTCTGCCATAATCATGCATCCCCACTCAAGAGCTAAATAAGGTTTTTCCATTTTGAAAACAAAACATCGTTGCTCGACAAATTATTTTTCGTCAGGATCGGCCTATGTGGTTGAGCAGTTATCCAGTCAAGAATTCAGAGGATTCGGGTTCGACACCTACCGTCGTCTGTTCTTCGGTAAGTGGACTGTAATGTGATCCACTCAGAACCTCGAATGCCTACAGCGACTACTGTAAACTGCGTTATGACGCCTGAAACTATTACGTAAATCATAGCATACTTCTCAGTTGAAAGAAGGTAGTGTGCGCTCTTAGATGTTCTGCATGTGTGAACACGCCCTGTGGGAGTGAACAGTATACCAATACGTAGACTAATGGAAAACGTGTCCATCAGTTGCTTTGTAGTGTTCTCATACCGTTGCACTACTGAAGCCGCTTGTATGCACTCACCAAGATTACAAGATATATTAAATGTATTCGCAGTTGCGAATACCAACAACCGACTGCTGTATAAGGGAATGACGACAGTGAAAATTTGTGCCGAACCGGGGCTCGATCCCGGATTTTCCGATTTACGCGAGGGATCGCCTTAACCACTTAGTCTGTCCGTGCGAAGTTTACAAGTGGTTTAACAATAGCTACTGTAATTTGAATGTTAGGGAGTTATCGTGACACTGTCCTAGTTTGTATTAGTACTAAGACGAACAACCAGATTCATGGCAGGGTTCTTCGTATTTTGAGTGCAATGCTAATTAATGGCTTCTTGTCTCTATCATAACCAGTTTGCTAAAAGTAGCAGCGTCGCGGGGTAGACGAGTGGTCTGAGGCGGCTTTCCACTGTCCGCGTGGCTCCCCCCGTCGGATGTTCGAGTTCTCCCTCGGGCATGGGTGTGTGTGTTGTCCTTAGCGTAAGTTAGTTTAAGTTAGATTAAGTAGTGCGTAAGCTTAGGGACCGATGACCTCAGCAGTTTGGTCCCATAAGACTTTACCACAAATTTCCAAATTTTTCCAAAAAAGTAGCAGCGAAAGAAAAACAGTATTTCCACAAATATTCTGTATCTATTACTGACAATTTACTTCCAATAGAAGGCATGAAAACGGAATAATGTAGCAACAATACCAGCACAGATATTTCCGCCGGATAAGAACGCTCACAAGTGAAGTATTATACTGTAAGCACACTAAAGAGAAATTGTAGACAAGAAAGGAAACAATGTAAGAAAATAAAGTGTATACCTACTATACCTATGACCTTGGTATTTTGATAGGGATGCACTGAAGTAATTGAACTGAAGCATCTGCAAGACCTGCCTTTCAAATTTTGAATTATTTCATTTGATTATGTTCTCAGGCGGGCACTAGTACGCAGTACTATCACTTCGTAATTCACGTGGCAGAGCAACGACAGACACCTTTATCAGAATGGGTGCTGTCGACGCTTTTTACCTGTTTGTGCCCCGTACGTCAGCAACACATCTTCCCACTCACCGTTACTGCTCCATCGTCTCCACTGACTGCTTACCTGTAACAAGAGAAAATGACGTCAAACACCTATCAAGCAGCGCTAAACTATAACATAGAATATACGATACTGATCATTAAAATTGCTACACCACGAAGATGACGTGCTACAGACGCGAAATTTAACCGACAGGAAGACGATGCTGTGATATGCAAATGATTGGCTTTTCAGAGCATTCAGACAAGTTTGGCGCCGGTGGCAACACCCACAACGTGCTGACATGAGGAAAGTTTCCAACGGATTACTCATACACAAACAGCAGTTGACCGGCATTGCCTGGTGAAACGTTGTTGTGATGCCTCGTGTAAGGAGGAGAAATGCGTACCATCACGTTTCCGACTTTGATAACGGTCGGATTGTAGCCTATCGCGATTGCGGTTTATCGTATCGCGACATTGCTGCTCGCGTTGGTCGAGATCCAATGACTGTTAGCAGAATATGGAATCGGTGGGTTCATGAGGGTAATACGCAACGCCGTGCTGGATCCCAATGGCCTCGTATCACTAGCAGTCGAGATGATAGGCATCTTATCCGCATGGCTGTAACGGATCGTGCAGCCACGTCTCGAACCCTGAGTCAACAGATGGGGACGTTTGCAAAACAACAACCATCTGCACGAACGGTTCGACGACGTTTTCAGCAGCATGGACTATCAGCTCGGAGACCATGGCTGCGGTTACCCTTGACGCTGCATCACAGGCAGGATCGCCTGCGATGGTGTACTCAACGACGAACCTGGGTGCATTAATGGCAAAACGTCATTTTTACGGATGAATCCAGGTTCTGTTTACAGCATCATGATGGTCGCATCCGTGTTTGGCGACATCGCGGTGAACGCACATTGGAAGCGTGTATTTGTCATCGCCATACTGTCATATCACTCGGCGTGATGGTATGGGGTGCCATTGGTTACACGTCTAGGTTACCTCTTGTTCGCATTGATGGCACTTTGAACAGTGGACGTTACATTTCAGATGTGTTACGACCCGTGGCTCTACCCTTAATTCGATCCCTGCGAAACCCTACATTTCAGCAGGATAATGCACGACCGCATGTTGCAGTTCCTGTACACGGCCCTTTCTGGATACAGAAAATGTTCGTCTGCTGCCTTGGCCAGCACATTCTCCAGATCTCTCACCAATTGGAAACGTCTGATCAATGGTGGCCGAGCAACTGGCTCGTCACAATACGCCAGCCACTAATCTTGATGAACTGTGGTATCGTGTTGAAGCTGCATGGGCAGCTGTACCTGTACACGCCCTCCAAGCTCTGTTTGACTCAATGCCCAGGCGCATCAAGGCCGATATTACGGCCAGAGGTGGTTGTTCTGGGTACTGATTTCTCAGGATCTATGCACCCAAATTGCGTGAAACTGTAATCACATGTCAGTTCTAGTATAATATATTTGTCCAATGAATACCCGTTTATCATCTACATTTCTTCTTGTTGTAGCAATTTTAATGGTCAGTAGTGTATATTTCACAGGAAAACGCCTGATTTACTGCGAACGGTGATCAGTTTGCGTTCAACGCTATCGAGCCGCAAGGAAACTTAAGCACCATAATTTCTGACTTGCTGTGTAGCAGATGAAAATCCCCGGATTTCCCATAAGATCAACGACTTTTCATTAATGGGAGCAGTATTTGAAAGGGGTCTGTAAGTACCCCTAAACGGCCCTGAAGGGAACAGAGTGTAGTATGGTAGCTTATCGATGCTACCGGAGCCGGCGCCTCGAAGATTCTTGCGTGCACCGTGCGCGGCGCTTTGAATACTGTCACCAGGATGACTTGAACAGCGAAGAACCTCCAGGCCGCCGACGAATGAAGTCCGCCAGAACGGTGTTACAAGCGGGGACACCTGGGCACCAGTCTTCTAGACGAGATTACTTCCTTGTCGCTAGTCTGTGCAGAAAATTACACAGACTTGTTGATAGTTGGCTCTACTGGCAAACATTCGGTGTACGTACGGCGCACGCCCGTATCGGGTCTCTGCTTAACTAGCCACGGCTGCCATAAGTTGTCAACAGTGTAGCAGTTCATCGCACAAGTTGAGTAAACTACATTTATTTAAAGTGCACCTGGGTCAACTACAATGAAGCGCCAAAGGAACTGGTGTAGGCAATGCGTACTCAAATACAGAGATATCTAAATAGGAGGAATACGGCGGTGCTGTCGGCAACGCTTACATACGACAACAAATGTCTGGTGCAGTTGTTAGATCCGCCACTGCTGCTACAATGGCAGGTCACCAATATTTAAGTAAGTTTGAACGTCGTGTTACAGTCGGTGCACGAGTGATGGAACAGAGCAATTCCAACGTGGCGATGAAGTGGGGATTTTACCGTACGACTACTTTGCGAGTATACCACGAATATGAAGAACCCGGTAAACACCTAATCTCTGATACCGCTGCGGTCGGGAAAAGATCCTGCAAGAACGGGACCAACGACGACTGAAGAGAATCGTTCAACGTGACAGAAGTAAAACCCTTCCATAAATTGCTGCAGATTTCATGGCTGGGCCATCAACAAGCGTCAGCGTGCGAGCCATTCAACGAAACACCATCGATATCGGCTTTCGGAACCGAAGGCTCACTCGTCTATCCTTGACGACAGCACAACACAAGGCTTTATGCCTAGCCTTGACCCGTCAATACTCACATTGGACTGTTTATGACTGGAAACATATTGCCTGATCGGACGAGTCTCGTTTCAAATTGTATCGAGCGGATGGACGTGTACGGGTATGGAGACAACGTTGTAAATCCATGGATCCTGTATGTCAGCAGGTGACTGTTCAATCTGATGGACGCTCTGTTGCGGTGTGGGGAGTTTCCAGTTGGAGTGATATGGGACTCCTGATACGTGTAGATTCGACTCTGACAGGTGACACATATGTAAGCATCCTTCCTGATCAAATGTATCCAGTCATGTCCATTGTGCATTTCGAGTGACTTGGGAAATTCCAGCAGGACAATGCGACACCCCATACGTATAGAACTGCTACAGAGTGGCTCTAGGAACACACTTCTGAGTTTAAACACTTCCGCTGGTCACTGAACTCCCCAGACATGGCCATTATTGAGCATATCTGGGATGCATTGCAACGAGCTGTTCAGAAGAGATCTTTACCCGCTTGCACTCTTACGGATTTATGGACAGTCTTTCAGGATTCATGGCGTCAATTCTCTGCAGCATTACTTCAGACATTAGTGGACTCCATGCCACGTCGTGTTTCGGCACTTATGTGTACTCGCGTGGGCCCTACACGACATTAAGCAGGTACACGAGTACCTTTGGCTCTTCAGTGTACATAGGACGCACACCCGTGTTGGGACTCTGCTTAACTAGTAACGGCTGCCTCAAGTTATCAACTGTGTAGCAGTTCATCGCACAAGTTGAGCAAATTACATTTATTTAAAGAGCACTTGAGTCAATTAATCTTCTGCTTGTCTGTTCAAATTCCTACGGCGACACATCCTTTGCCCACCTTCCACCCATTTATAACTAGCAACCAGGATATAACACTTGTTTCCTCGGAACATAACGGTTTTCGACTCGCATCATAACACAGAGCAACAGTTATTTTCAAAGCCGACATTAATGGGTGGGAAGTGGTGTGAAGGCACCTTAGACACTGGATGAAGCGTCGTTCGGTGTGGAGACCTATTCTATCAAGGCATCACGGAGGCTGTCGGAATGATATTTTACCGTACTAGCTGTCGCTTTATGAAATAAAATATCCCTTTATATTGTTTCAGTTATTATACAGTTTCAAATGTCAGCATGGTCATACTTTGGTCATAGTTCGAGAACTTATCAAATTATACTTGTAGCATTGTAATTGTAATAGACTGTACACCAACTAGAAATATGTGGCATAATGTACCGACATATTGTTTACTGCCACAATTGGGTTGGGTTGTTTGGGGAAAAAGACCAAACTGCGAGGACATCTGTCTCATCGTATTATGGAAGGACGGGGACGGAAGTCGACCGTGCCCTTTCAAGGGAACCATCCCGGCATTTGCCTGGAGCGATGTAGGGAAATCACGGAAAACCTAAATCAGGATGGCCGGACGCGGGATTGAACCGTCGTCCTCCCGAAGTCCAGTGTGCTAGCCACTGCGCCACCTCGCTCGGTCTGCCACAATTGGTTTTATATCTACTTGAATCTCAATGAGTATATTATATTACGTACATGTCTTTCATTTATCATACTATTTTTGAGATATTATGCGTGACGCTAAAATAAAATTTGTTTTACGGAACCTTCCACAATTTGCGAAAAAAAAGTTATGTTGGTAATATGAGCCCCCAGAAAAATCAAACAAAAATTGTAAGAAAGATACTTTTCTTAAATCGGATATAGTTATAAGTTTGTATAATGTACAATTCTCATTGAAGATCGTCCTAATGTTTTAATGTATTCTAGAAATCAAAATTTTTAGTTTTAGTATCCTGAAAAACTACCTGTTTGCAAAAATCACACATGGAAGTGTCGGTCTTATAACTAGCACATCCACTGTGGACACACATTTCACACAGCATATGCTACAGCCACAGCTACGGTTCTCTGCACACATCTCTTCCGAAAGAAGGCAAGGAGTGTTCTCATTAACGAGCATGCTGACACCAAATGTAGTTTCAGGAAAGGATTCATCGGAATCTATGTTTGAATGAGGTGACACATTACGAGAATCTTTCGAACAGATAAGTAATTTTCTCTTGTGGGACATCTTGGGAACATCTGTTTTTTTACTTCTTTCTCCACACTGACACTGACGTGGGGATACCTTGTAATATCGTGTCAGAGCTCCTTTTGCGCGGCTTTGTGCCGCAGCTCTACGTGGAATGGTCTCAGCAAGTCGCTGGAATACTGAGCCGTATGGCCACTATAGCTCATACAGGATTTTGGGCACAAACTTACCTCTAGATTACGCCCCATAAACGTGCAATGGGATTCATGTTGGGTCATCGGGATCGCCAAATAATTAGCTCGAATGGGCCAGAATGTTCTTCAGACCAACGCGCATTGACTGTGTGCGAGACCCACGAGAAAGATAGGTAGCGTCGCGTACGTCACAGCACGTGGCACTGCAGGTCTTACGAGTGCCAGCAGCCTTCTCCGGCGGGGAGGGAGTAACTACACTCCTGGAAATGGAAAAAAGAACACATTGACACCTGTGTGTCAGACCCACCATACTTGCTCCGGACACTGCGAGAGGGCTGTACAAGCAATGATCACACGCACGGCACAGCGGACACACCAGGAACCGCGGTGTTGGCCGTCGAATGGCGCTAGCTGCGCAGCATTTGTGCACCGCCGCCGTCAGTGTCAGCCAGTTTGCCGTGGCATACGGAGCTCCATCGCAGTCTTTAACACTGGTAGCATGCCGCGACAGCGTGGACGTGAACCGTATGTGCAGTTGACGGACTTTGAGCGAGGGCGTATAGTGGGCATGCGGGAGGCCGGGTGGACGTACCGCCGAATTGCTCAACACGTGGGGCGTCAGGTCTCCACAGTACATCGATGTTGTCGCCAGTGGTCGGCGGAAGGTGCACGTGCCCGTCGACCTGGGACCGGACCGCAGCGACGCACGGATGCACGCCAAGACCGTAGGATCCTACGCAGTGCCGTAGGGGACCGCACCGCCACTTCCCAGCAAATTAGGGACACTGTTGCTCCTGGGGTATCGGCGAGGACCATTCGCAACCGTCTCCATGAAGCTGGGCTACGGTCCCGCACACCGTTAGGCCGTCTTCCGCTCACGCCCCAACATCGTGCAGCCCGCCTCCAGTGGTGTCGCGACAGGCGTGAATGGAGGGACGAATGGAGACGTGTCGTCTTCAGCGATGAGAGTCGCTTCTGCCTTGGTGCCAATGATGGTCGTATGCGTGTTTGGCGCCGTGCAGGTGAGCGCCACAATCAGGACTGCATACGACCGAGGCACACAGGGCCAACACCCGGCATCATGGTGTGGGGAGCGATCTCCTACACTGGCCGTACACCACTGGTGATCGTCGAGGGGACACTGAATAGTGCACGGTACATCCAAACCGTCATCGAACCCATCGTTCTACCATTCCTAGACCGGCAAGGGAACTTGCTGTTCCAACAGGACAATGCACGTCCGCATGTATCCCGTGCCACCCAACGTGCTCTAGAAGGTGTAAGTCAACTACCCTGGCCAGCAAGATCTCCGGATCTGTCCCCCAATGAGCATGTTTGGGACTGGATGAAGCGTCGTCTCACGCGGTCTGCACGTCCGGCACGAACGCTGGTCCAACTGAGGCTCCAGGTGGAAATGGCATGGCAAGCCGTTCCACAGGACTACATCCAGCATCTCTACGATCGTCTCCGTGGGAGAATAGCAGCCTGCATTGCTGCGAAAGGTGGATATACACTGTACTAGTGCCGACATTGTGCATGCTCTGTTGCCTGTGTCTATGTGCCTGTGGTTCTGTCAGTGTGATCATGTGATGTATCTGACCCCAGGAATGTGTCAATAACGTTTCCCCTTCCTGGGACAATGAATTCACGGTGTTCTTATTTCAATTTTCAGGAGTGTATTTCAGACGAATTTAGTTATTCTTAACGGCGCTTTTAAATACATGCGAGCTATCGATAGCACACGACAAAGTTGAGACCTTTAGTGCATATATTTTCATTGACATATTTATTTCCTGTGGTTCCTGCACGAAGCGGAGGGGACAAGACGGCTAGTGTGACGTCGCAAGTTCGTTGCAGGACCCGCATTTCTCGTGGGCCCCGTCTGCGAGGGAGCACGCGAATGCAGACTTTTACTTCAGTCAGTAGAGAGCCAGGGTATACCTACGAGCTTCGAAAAAGTTACAACCTCCTCTCCGCCCCTCCTTCCCCACGCCCCCGCCCCCCCCCCCTCGACCACTCGCCCGTAACCTACCCATCGAAGATGTCCTACATACACGGTCGAAACGTTGGATTTTAACAAGAAATTCATGCGACATGGCAATATTCTAATTTATATGATTAGTTATTGGGGAGAAACACTTCTGACAGAACAGAAAAAAGGGCAGGAATGACAGCAGTGCACAAAAATATCAAGTTCCCTCCACCACAGAAATCAGTGGCTTGCAGAATACAGGTGTAGTATTCAACTTGACCTATCAAATGGTTCAAATGGCTCTGAGCACTATGGGACTTAGAACTACTTAAATCTAACTAAGCTAAGGACATCACACACATCCATGCCCTAGGCAGGATTCGAACCCGCGACCGTAGCAGTCGCGCGGTTCCGAACTGAAGCGCCCAGAACAGCTCGGTCACAGCGGCCGGCATTGACCTATCAACTTAGCATTTAGGACCGTAGAGCAGTTTGGCATACCATTTTTCGTGTTTATATTTTAGGACCTTCAGTCACAGCCAGAGAGCTCAACAACCTAAAAATGGAGAAATTATTTAAGGCAGCCTTCATTGCGCACTGGAACTTGTGAAGCTAACATCCTTTTACTTTGTTCTTCGTTGTCTCTTATACCCTCCAAATCTCTAGGCCAGTGGTCATACCCGCCTTGCAAAGGGTGGCTTAAATTCGGGAACATTTGCCTCACTTCTCCACTACGGCATGGTCGGGGTTTGTTTTTAGAGGTAGGTGTTCCACATTCTGTGTATATTGAGTCGGTGAGTCCGCTATGCGTATCCCTGCCGAGCATTTCGACTACAATCTTTTTTCGGGCGGCTTTCATTCCGCACAGGGGAGTGAAACGGGGACGGCCACGGCACAGCACAGAACCGTGGAGGCAGGCAGTTATCAGCTGTTAGGCGGTTAACGACGCACATCCTCCGTGGGTCGGCGACGGTGAGGCCCTTCCACATTTACTGTGCTCACCGCCAAACCGCGCTGCTGTCCAGTAGTTAATTAAGCATTCCGAAGCAAAACTTAATACTCCCTACAACGTGCAACAGTGCCATGTTGAAGGCGTTATTTTGGCGAGGAAGAGCGCCCACGAGTTTCTTCAGGTATTCCGTACGCAGCTAAAACCACACGTTGAAGATTGTATCCCGTGTAGCTAACAAGTTGCGGATATGTTGAGCTCGACGTTCACCCCGTGTTCCGAACAATACCAGACATTTTTTGTGGGATTATAACTGAATGATTTGAAGAGCTAATACAAGTATGATGCGTGTGTCCGTCAATTCAATGATGCAAGCATGCAGGCCTATGAAAATGCTGGAAGACTGGAGTCTCACAACGTTACTCATCATGAAGTAGGAGGGTAACGCATGGTCACCGAGAATATAATCATTCTGGTCCACAGTCATCTGAATGAGTGGGCCAAAGTGCTACAGAAAAACACCCGTAATCGTTACAGAACCACTTCTGGTCTGAAACGCATCCTCCTCACACTGGGGGTTGAACGTCGCATTGGGTCACCCGCGCAGTCGAAGCCTTGTGTCATTTTTAAAGAGGCACAATCTCGGCTCGTCGGATCATATCAGAAGCCTCGACACACATACTTTCCAGATTCTGTGTTATTTTATCCGTCTGAAGACGCACAGCTTTCTGTGTTGCTGCGAGCGAAGTCATTTTGCGAGGTACCCAAAGCTTCATTGCATGAAGTTCGCTTTACAATGTTCCTTTAAAAGCCAGTTGAGATGGACACGTATTGACTACTAGCAGTGATTATTGTCGGGTTTGAAATACTGTCAATGACAATACGTGACACTCGTCTCAAGTGCCGGCCGCGGTGGCCGTGCGGTTCTAGGCGCTTCAGTCCGGAACCCCGCGACTGCTACGGTCGCAGGTTAGAATCCTGCCTCGGGCATGGATGTGTGTGACGTCCTTAGGTTAGTTAGGTTTAAGTAGTTCTAAGTTCTAGGGGACTGATGACCTCAGATGTTAAGTCCCATAGTGCCCTGAGCCATTTGAACAGTCGTCTCAAGACTGTCGTTTAGGATCTTTCGTACTATGACTGTTCTTACACTTGGCTGCATGTGGTACACCATTCCTTGTAGGAACGTTGGACAGCCTCCACTAATACATTAACAGACCGGACAACTTCATTCACATTGTGCTCATGGGCACGTCCAAACACGATAGTTCCTCTATGCTAACTATCATCCCATCACGTTGACACTTTCATTGCGCTATGTAGACACTCCTTCATTGCTATGACGTAAGTCAGCCGGCATCCCTTTTTATGCCGTCCACAGCGCTCCAAAGCCACCGTGTGATCATTTACGAGGGTTGTCTAAAATTGTGTCCAGTGACACTATAAAAGGCGACCGAAGAAAAGAGCACGTCAGCATTTATTGTTAAGTGAACCATCGAAATTTCCCTCACAGACCACTATTGTCTTACTTCGTAGATAACAAAAATCAGAAGCGATTGAGTCCTGTAAGGTATTTAATCCCTAACGAGTAAGCTGACTTGGCTGTTATTGCTAATGATTTGTTTATCTGGTTTGAAAAAAAATGGCTCTGAGCACTATGGGACTTAACTACTGAGGTCATCAGTCCCCTAGAACTTAGAACTACTTAAACCTAACTAACCTAAGGACATCACACACATCCATGCCCGAGGCAGGATTCGAACCTGCGACCGTAGCGGTCACGCGGTTCCAAACTGACGCGCTTAGAACCGCACGGCCACACCGGCCGGCTTTATCTGGTTTGAATCGCCGTTCCTAGTTTAACGCGCGTACGTGTAAATAGACAGTCTATCTTCCACAGACATTTCTCGATGCGGTGTTTACAACTACTTAGAGTGTCCCATTTGTGTTGAGCACCACATATAACTTTTTGTCCAGAAGTCAAATAAAAATTTGTATAACACAAATGTTTAGCTACCAGCGGATATTAACAACGGTTACTACGTTTCTTACAACTTCCTTCGTTACAAGATGTGGAGAGCGGTACGGCTTTTATAAATAGTAATCTATAATTGTTATTCGGTAATCCACATCCTCTCCTCAAAAGCTGATGAAAAACGTAGCACTGTGTACTATTCACGTAACCGTGAAGTTATTACATACGTAACAGAACAGTGTATTTGAGTCTTGTGCACTTCCATACACTGCAGTTACCCTGGGCAATTTAACGCGTCCAATTGCTGGAGTGAAAGGAAACGAATGAAAACACAAGGAAAATGTACACCGGACATTCAGTCAACCGTCTTCAGTTCATGGTTTATGTGAGTACAACGTTAAGGAACGAAAACAACGTAGAAATGCCACTCATCTGTGGAGAACGTAAGTTGGCCGAATAGTTATTTCAAAAGGGCTTTCTTATTTACAAATGTTCAAATGTGTGTGAATTCCTAAGGGACCAAACTGCTGAGGTTATCGGTCCCTAGACTTACACACCATTTAAACTAACTTAATAATCTAACTTAATCTAACTTATGCTGATAAGAACAACACACACACACACACACACACACACACACACACACACACACACACGCCCGAGCCCGAGGGAGGACTCGAACCTCCGGTGGGAGGGGCCACGCTCTTATTTACAAGCACTAGTAGGTCACTAATGTACTGCAGTACTTCTGAACTAAATGTTCGACATAGTAAAGCCAGTACTCGATTACTCATACAAACCTTAACTGAAGACAACTGAAAGAATGGCCAGTGTGCATTTTCCTTGCATGTCCATTTGTTTGCTGTAAATTCCAGCAAGTGGATGACTTAAGTTACCCCGGGTAAATACAATGTGTGCCAGTACAAGAGAGTAAAATTCAGTTTTATGTTACTCATGCTTACAGGATTTGTTCACCGTGATACGCTTTTGAAAAGGTGTTGAGAAGAGGAAATGGATTAACGAATAAAAGGGTGCTGTTCAAGAAAGACGTGCCGCTAAGAAGTAAGAAACAAGAAAGGCACTCGTGATCCTTAATGTCCGCCTGGTAACTAATCATTTGCTTGACAAACCTTTTATTGTACTTCTGGATATCACCTGCATCTTCATCGTACCCCGCAAGCCACGTCTTGGTGTGTGGCGGAGGGTGCTACTTACTGATATTCCTTACCCTGTTCCACTCGCGAATGGGAGCGAGAAGCCTCTGTTTCTCGAAACTTTGCGTCGTGGTCATTACGCGAGATGTATGTCGGTGGAAGTAATATGCTGTCCGATTATTCCCGGAAAGTGCTCTCTCAAAATTTCAATAAAAAACGTCTTCGCGACGCAAAACGCCTCACTTGTTGCGTCTGCAAGTGAAGTTTGTGAGAATTTCGGTAAAGCTGTCTCGCCGACTAAACGATCCCTTGATGAAACACTACTAGCTATTCTCTGTTCTATGCCATTTGGACGTTAAGGAATGGAAAAGTTATTTACTGATTGAACTTACGTACAAAATTTCGGAAGTTTTCGAGGGATATTTTCCGAGTATTCTGGAATGAGGAACTTGTGGTCTCCAGTGGCTAGCTATAGGGTAATTGCATTTCGTTTGATTTCATACACCCATTTATCTTTGTATCGGTATTGCCCTGAAAAAATATATACTACAGTGCAAATGCCAACGGTATGTGACATGTGTCTTGTTGGAAAGACAGCTCTTTCCATTCACTCACAGTATTTCCTCTTGACAGAACTAATACACACTTTATTCTTTGCCCTCGACCTTTCATTCAGTACCGCTTATTTCAAGTTCGGGTTTGTTTTTCCGATAGTGAAATAAGTAAGTTAACGGTGATACACAGCTGTGTGGATAGTTGCACTGATGAGGAATTGCCTGGTATGCCGTTAAGTATGGGTTAACTGAATGTGATGGAAGAGCGAGACAACGACGCTACGCTGAGCCGTAGCAGAGCGATGGCAACCATATCCAGGAACATCAACCGGCCGCGTCACAGAAGCGTCAGTGTCCATAAAAAAAAAAAGACCTCGCCTTCCGGTTTAGAATCACTGCTTATTACAGGCTTATCCGCTGTTGTACAGGCATTTTCATGGAGACGTAGGTAATTTGGTTATCATACCCACAAAAAAAAAAAAAATGGATTAACTCTTCATTACGAGCTTCCAGAGGCCGCGGAATTTTTATACCAAAATACTCAGAAAAATGAGTGGATTTGGTCAGTAGAGTTCGGGTTCACCCTATAGGCGCCTTTGTACGCGCCCATATCTCCTTTCCTTGCCGCCAGTCTCTGTGGTCTTAGACAGGAATTAGACGAACGATTTCGGTCCACAGCGACAATCTTCAGATCTGTTTAAAACATACCGTAATATAATAATGCTTTATTGTATTAGGATGTCTTTAAAACAGAAGTGAAGGTGCTCACTATGGATCTAAATCTATAGTCTGACGACAGTTTTTGTGGTCGTAGACTGGAAGTAAAGAAACAATTTCATTATGCCTTGATTTTTTTTTATTCACGACTATGTCGCAGCTTCTAATCTCTCTTGCGTTATTCTCAGTATCCTTGCACGAGATATACTATCTGATCAAAAATATCAGGACACCAATTAGTAGACATTAATATGGGCTTTGTCCACCCTTTGCCTGTATGACAACGTGAACTCTGCTATGGACACCCTGAATGAAGTGTCTGAACGTTTGCGGAGAAATGGCGTAGCCCATCGTTACTAAAGTACAGTATCCAGAAAATGTAGTGATGTAAGACGCTCGGGTCTAGAGCGAAGTCGACGTTCTAACTCGTACCAAAAGTGTTTCAATGGGTTCAGATCGAGGTCTGAGTAATCCAATGTATCTCAGGGATGTTATTTCCAAAAAACATTGCCTCACAAATGCTGCTTTATGACAGGACGCATTCTGATGCTGATATAAACATTTATCGTCTTCGAACTGTTCCTTTACTGTAGGCACCACACAATGCTGTATAACATGTATGCTTCCACATTTAGCGTTCAGCCTCCTACCGTAACACCATCTCTTTTGTACTTCACTGCTGCCACTGTTTATGATGCAGATTACGTACTCCAGGTATACGCCAGACCAGTCACCACTCCGAACCACTCGTTTCTGGCTGTCCACTGTTCAGTATCATCGATCTTCACACCACCTCAAGCGTCGTTTGCCACTGAGTCCCGAGATGAGTGGATCTGGAGGAGCTTTCCCACCATTGTACCCCATTATTTTTAACTCTCAACGCACAGTCACTGAGGTTAGTTGGACTGCTGGTACCACTATGGAACTCATGAGTGACTGTTTCCGCTTCCGGCATGAGATTTTTTACAACCACCGTCCACAATACTCGACAGTTCCAGTACGTCAGTACACGAGATCTGCCTGGTCTTAGTTTTTCTGTGATTGTTCCTTCGCCTTTCTACTTTACCATCACATCATTAATAGTTCACTTGGACAAATTTAGACGGATTGAAATGTTCATGATGTATTGGTTACCCAGATGACATGCAGTGCTAATTCCCGCTCGATGTCACTGAACTCTCCCGACCAACCCATTTTGCTGTTACTGCTTCTGTACTGACAGAACAGTTCTCTCTGACTCCTTTTACACTGGCGGATACGCCTCTCATGACATCCTCTTGTCAACTCCGCATTGCACCGGGATGTCCGGATAGTTTTGGTCAGATAGTGCATATGATGACATCACACTAACGATCCTTCTTCCTCTTCGAAAACATATTCTGTTTATTTATCCTAAAGGATTTCGCCAGAACTACGTCCTATATCTCCAATGATTCTCATTTACGCTCCCCTAGCATTTCTAATATGTAGATTCTGATCTGGTCCGCACCAACATTTTACGACCCTCACAATTTGTTTCTAAATTAATTCCATGTCTATTGTCGTACCTAGTTGGTAAAGACTCCAAACACTGGAGCAATAGTCCAGAATCGGTCGTGCTAGCGATAGATGTACTGCTCGAAATGATGATAAAGTGACCTCCTGGTACGATGTAACGTTGAGCCCCGAGGAGTGAGGCCTCGTTTCGACGCGAGCGCTCTATTTCAGACATCCAATCTCCGTAGAGTAAGGCTTCGTGTTGCGCAGATGTGCCACGGAAGCCCTGTGCCGGCCGCGCCGTTTATCAGATTACACCGGAAGCCCGTCGAACCCAGGACCATCGACCGGCCGCGCTGCAGCGCCGTCGCCGTCCATCTATAACACGGCCCCGCCTTCCACCAAGTTCCCTGGCGGTCATCATTCCTCGTTTTTCTCCGCAGCCAACCGACGTTCTTCTGAGAAAAACCATTTTCCTTGCGGAAGGCGGTACGTGATTTTCAATCCCACACGGCCGTGGCCGATTCCCAGAGGACGTCCTGGCGGACAAATGTTTTCCGCGTCAAGCCGGGCACTTTTTCTTGAGGATGCCGAACAGGAAAGCGTTGTGCCCTTGCCGTATCTGAGTTGTGGGGCTCAGTGTAAAAAGAGCCCTACACGCCAGAAATGCAATTTCACAGAAGAAATATTTATCAAATATTGTTACCAATCAGATGTCGTTGTTGTGGTTCTCAGCTCGAATACCGGCTTGATGTAGTTCCCCACACTAGCGTATTCAGTGGAGGTCTACTCTGAACGCTTCTACCCCCCCCCCCCCCACCCCACGTACAAACACCCACAGACACACTCTCTCCAATATTACTAAATCGACGATTCTTTCTCGTCTCAGGATGCACGGTATCAGTAGATCACTTTTTTTAGTTAACTGGTGATTTTCTTTAGCTCCCAGTTCGATTCAGCACCACCTCATCAGTTGTCCGACCCACCTACCTAATTTCAGCATTTTACTGTAGCCCCGGATTTCAGAAGTTTCAATTCTCTTCTCGCCTGATCTGCTTTCGTTTACATTTCACTTCCTTTCAAAACTACAGTCCAAGCAAATACCTTCACAAAAGACTTCCTAACACACAAATTTCAAATGGTTCAAATGGCTCTGAGCACTATGGGACTTAACAGCTGTGGTCATCAGTCCCCTAGAACTTAGAACTACTTAAACCTAACTAACCTAAGGACATCACACAACACCCAGTCATCACGAAAACCTAAAGGCATCACATACATCCATGCCCGAGGCAGGATTCGAACCTGCGACCGTAGCGGTCACGCGGTTCCAGACTGAAGCGCCTATAAACGCACGGCCACATTGGCCGGCCACAAATTTATATTCAACATTTAAAAATTTTCTCTTCTTAAAAAATACTTTGTTCCTATTGCCATTGTGCATTTTATTTGCTCTCTACTTTGACCAACGTCACTTAAGTTAATCCCAGAGCAACAGAAATGAAACACTTTTCTTTCCATTTGGTTTCGTTGCCCCACTGTCTCTCATGTGGCACATAGGTTGAATATGCTTCACAGGTTTTCTTCTCAGCGTTAATCTGAAAGATTATCGTCGCGATGCTCAACTTTACTACCATTGTGATACATCTAAGAACAAAGGTTTTGAAATGTGATGCTACAGTACAATGCTTTAGATCAGATGGAAAGACGGGATAACCGATAAGGAGGAAATTAATTAAATTGGGGAGAAAACAAGCTTATGGTACAACTTTATACGAAGAAGAGGTCAGTTGATTAAACGCATTCTGAAGCATCAGTGAATATTCACTTAGGCACTGGAGAGAAGTGTGACTGCAGAGAGGGTGTGGGGGCTGGGACAAAACTGTACATTGCTTATGCAAAGGGGAAGAGGTCTGCACACGATACATTAGCGTGAAGACCTACACCATGTACTCTGCGTAAAAAAGTATCACTTTCTCGAAACCCTCTAATTGTGTCCCATTGCGACGCATAATTTTGAACTTTGGCTCAGGCGTGCCTACAACCTTCTTATGTAATATTGCAAAAGCATGGTTCCGTGCGACGGCACACACGGGCTCGACAGCATTTCATACAGCAAAGTGTCGACATATGCGAGAATAAGGCCACAGCTCGGAAGTTCGTGTGACGCGTAATGTAGATTAATGATGTCACACTGGCACCAAATTTCACCTCAGTTCTGCCCAACGCCATGGAGGACGCGTCGCGCGGTGGGAAGATCGTCGCACCTACTCTTACTTACGTTTCACCCCTGCTTTTGACGCATCTGCGGTGGAAGACAAAACCGCGATACCCAGCGTTAAAATATACGAAAATCCCTCAGGAGGTGGCGTAATGGGCATAAATGAAACCACCCCTTTCCTTGATTCCCAAACATTTCGTGGTCGAAAACGACAGTTTGAAAAGCGTGCTATGAGCAACAGGACGACGTTCTTGACAACGATAGAAATTGCTGCCCCCTCCCCCCCTTTCCCCGCCCCGCAGCCAACGGCAGAATCACCCTACCCGAGGGATATCACGGGGCTGCAAACCATTGAACGCTATTTGACGTCTTAGGAGTGTAGTCTGACCGCAATTTTTGCTCTGGTATAGAAGGTGTCACCACTAACGACTGTTCACAAGCTGATACGAAGCAGCTTAGGGGTTTATGCTTTTGGAGCCCTACTGTTTCACGTCCTCCTCCTATGGCGTGTTTATATTCATGGATGTGTGCAACATTGACATGTGCGAGAATAAAACGACGGAGGATCACTCTACGATCTCTCTTTTCGACAACATCCTGACACCTTTATCGAGTACGATGAAAATGTACATGTCAGGGACTTCGCCCCCATTCGCCTAAGTGGTACCTCACAGCTGCTCTACAGCCTGAGCGCAGGCAACCCCTTAGACACGCCTTATCTGTTTCAAAACCCAGTTCACATAATTTTTCAGGTTGAAACATAAAGCTTAGTGTGAATGAAGGCATTAAGTATTCCGAAAGAAACTGAAGAACACTGCTCAAATACATAGCGAATATATGAATTGGTTCGATGTAAGGTACAGAGGTTGGAATGATCTCTGTGAATTAATATCAGACTATCCGCTTCATTTATACGAGGGTGAGTCAAATGAAAACCTTAAATATTTTTTTAGATATTATTTATTGTGCAGAAGTGGTACAAAGCTGTATCACTTTTCAACATAATCTCCCCCAGGCTCAATGCAAGTCCTCCAGTGCTTACAAAGTGCATAAATTCCTTTAGAAAAAAATTCTTTTGGTAGTCCGCGCAACCACTCATGCACCGCGTGGCGTACCTCTTCATCAGAACGGAACATCTTTCCTGCCACTGCGTGTTTGAGTGGTCCAAACACATGGAAATCACTTGGTGATGAGGAATGGCGCCAGTCCTTGCTCGCTCTCTTCCTTTACGGTTGGTGGAAGTGAACCCAGGTTTCGTCTCCAGTAACGATTCTTGCATGGAAGCCGTCACCTTCTCGTTCAAAGAGCCGAAGAAGTTCTTCACAAGCATCAACACGTCGTTCTCTCATTTCAGGAGTGAGCTGCCATGGCACGCACCTTGCAGACCCTTTGTGAAAATGGAGCACATCATGCACAGTGTGGTGTGCTGACCCATGACTAATCTGTAAACATGCTGCAATGTCATTCAGTGTTACTCGGCGGTTTTCCTTCACTATGGCTTCAACTGCTGCAATGGTTCTGTGGAGTCGCAATTCGTTGTGCCTGACCACGACGAGGAGCGTCTTCCACTGAAGTCACACAATTTGCGAACTTCCTACTCCATTCGTAGACTTGCTGCTGTGACAAACATGCATCACCGTACTGAACCTTCATTCGTCGATGAATTTCAATAGGTTTCACACCTTCTCCACGCAAAAACCGAACAACAGAACGCTGTTCCTCCCTGGTGCAAGTCGCAAGTGGGGGGGGGGGGGGGGCATCTTTATACTGATACTGCGACGGTATGTGTGCATCTGCACTATGCTGCCACCAACAGGCCATTCTGCACGCTGTTTGTAGCTCGCTTACCAAATTACAGGATAACGGCGCGAAATTTCGATTTGTTCTTACAAGTTTAAGGTTTTCATTTGACTCACCCTCGTGTATCTGATGAATGCTACGACACGCTTCTCCGAGACCATGGATGGTCCTTTTGTTCGTCCACCTATAGTTACAGTTGCCCTGTATCTGAAAATTCGTTGCTGGGATCTGGTAAATGCAACGAAATTCATCACTGAGAAGAGTTCCGCCTGGTGAGTGCAAACTAATGTTCTTCTCGTGTCAACAACGACGTCGAAAGCATAAGGATACAGATGAATTTAATGGATACTTCGCGTAATTTTGTGATGCCTGTGAAACGTAATTTCTCACGGCTGTTGGGAAAGGTCAGATATCGACCAGTAGGTAAGTAACTTGGTGCGCAGAAACTGGCGGCAGTCGATTAAGTCAACAAGTCTTTCAAGGTGGGGCCCTGTTTAATCCTCCGGCCTGAGATGAAGCCACCTCGGCGCCCCTCCGTAAGAGCGCTGGCACCGTGCGCAGTGAAAGGAGAGCCTACCTCTTTTGGCTTGCAGACAAGTATGTTAACAGCGTGTTCTTTGTGCCACGACAGGAGGCTGGACTGTATAAGAGTAAAAAAGAAATCTGACACGAAACTGATTAAGATTGACAGAAAAAATTATATCATGGAGCTTTCATCAAAGTGATGGAAGATACAACAGCGAGGAAGATGGCAGTTTGTAGGAAGTCTGGAAAAAGGTAGAAACTAGCAGTCCAAGAAACTGTTCTTCAAGAAAACAAGTCTGTGGCTAGAATGAGATTTTCACTCTGCAGCGGAGTGTGAGCTGATATGAAACTTCCTGGCAGATTAAAACTGTGTGCCGGACCGAGACTCGAACTCGGGACCTTTGCCTTTCACGCCCCGGGGCGCGAGTCGTGCTTCGGTAGCTAAGTTGGTAGAGCACCTGCCCGCGAAAGGCAAAGGTCCCGAGTTCGAGTCTCGGTCCGGCACACAGTTTTAATCTGCCAGGAAGTTTCATGTCTGTGGCTGCCATATATTGCCCAACATATTGAGCTCATTTCTGTAGCTATAATATAGCAGCAGAGTGCTGCGTGAAAAGGATATCTCCTTTCGTATCTTGCTCTGACACAAAAGTTAATTCGTCACGACGTACGAGTCGTCAGTGGGATGTTAAACATGAATCTTCCTTTCCTATTAAAAATGGGGGCAGGAAGACGAACTGCTGCGTAATTGGCACTGGAGACTAAGCGCTGCTTGCATCAAACACTTCCCAAATATCCCTGAGCAACTCCTAAGAAATTAGTGCTGTAAAAGGCAGTTTGTCCAACAGGGAGAGTAAAACGTTTCGAGTCCTCACTGTGTCAAGCTTCTCCGTCCGTATATCACTGCAAACTGAATACCAAAAACCTTAGTTGTGGTTGTGCAGTTGAATAAGGAATAGTATGCGTGATGATTGAAAACACAGCATTACTGTTTATAGGCAGTCACTTACGGTGACTTCCACTTGGTTTCTCGCCTACATCGGGAAATTCCGGCTGCTAGCACATCCTTGCTGTTTATCTTCGTTAGACACAGATATCTGTAGTCTGACTTCTAGTTTCTCTGCAGAACTATGCATTTATAAGGTTTAAACAGCACACTTTCCACACACCACTGTTTTCTGTTTATTTTTATATTTCTAAGTATTTGTTGTGGTTTGTGTTTTGTAGTGTTGCCAACGTAACATTGCCACTAGTTTGCCTTTGACCTATACCATTTTTTTTCTCTTTTACTTAATTGTATATGTGTAATTCTGTTTAGTTATGTTGCTGTGTATTTACATATTATGCAAGAGTAGCGAAGGAGTACTGTTTTTGTGGGGGAGCAGAAACCATGATCAGTGGACGTAAGTGTATAGTAGTGTGACGGAGTGTGGGTTGGAGGAAGAACTGAAATGAAATTGGGAGGGGGGGGGGAGGGAGGGTTGGGTAGGAGAGCGTGATGGATGGAAAAGTCTGTCTTCTTTTTAGTGAAAAGAAATGCAGATTCTTTAATCCAATTTATTTTTCATACCTTTCATATTTTTATATTGTGTTGATACATTGTTGAGAACGAAAATATCATTTTGATCCCTTTCATCTGCCTTAAGACACCGCAGAACTAAAGCTGTAGTCAGGACCGGCAGGTTCGAGCCACTGATAGCAGTCTTCACAAACTAATCTTCAAATCTCACTCTGCGAAGGCATTGCTTCCTTTTTTCAGAGAGGTGGTAACCTAACAGTGCGAGATCAGGGTGTAGGGTGTGTGTTTCGATATTGTTGATCCACTCTCGGAAAGTGCCTTGCTTTTCAGCTTGAAATGTCTCAGTATTCCGCGCACGCACGCACACACACACACACACACACACACACACACACACACACACACACACACACTATTCTCCTACTCCCATTCTGATTGACAGTTCGTTCACTGATATGCGTTTATTAGCCAAAGTGGGATCGTAAACACGCTGAATATTGTCAAGGGTCTGTGCAGTACTCGGTCTACCGCCTCATGGGAGGTCCCTAGTATTGTCATGCCAGCTTCCACCGGATAATCTGCTCGCTTCAGACGAACATTAACAATCGCAATACCAAGCGGGTTGCAATCTAGTCAAGTAATCTACATTTTAAAATTTTGTAAATTTTTGTTTTGTTTTTCATGATTGCTTATACCAGATTCATTAATTATTCTAAAACCCAAAAATTTAAGTCTTAGTAGTTACTGCGACCTCTTGCAATAAGCATCATATTCATATTTTCAGATCCAGGACTCTCGTCATACATCAATATACCTGCAAGAAGTATGCTGCGAATAAAGATCTATGATTATCAACGAAATTTTTACTTTTTTAAAATTTTATGTGGTTGTTATAAAGCGCCCCTTCTGCCTGTGTACACATTCTGGAAAATGTATTGATATTCCTAAGATTGTACTAAAATATATTTTCAGTTTTTGCACCCTACTTATACATTAGTAGTTATTAAAAAGTATGTTTTTAATAGAAAAAGCAACAATTAACGAAATTTTAAATAATTTTTTTGTGGTAGGCATAAAGTACGACCTCCCCCTTTGGTATCAATGATCATAAAAATGCATTGCTATTGCTAGTACTGAGTGCAGCAGCCATTTTGACGGACTACTAAAACAGCACTAGTAGCGGAGGCAGAGTGAATTAAATTTGAATGCAAGTGAGAAGACTGTTGCTATGTCCTCCCTGAATAGCAAAGATGCGAGAGGGAAAGTTAGTGATTGGAAAAAAAAATGTTGTGCACATTTTTTAGCGATACTCGCATAAAACAATGCAAAGTACCCGGGCCCAACATAGAAGTGTGCTGGTGCCTTGCCATATACTACTGAGGGAAGCTACGGTTGCTGCTGCGGATTTGGGCCTCGTCAGAGAAGTACACGGGGGATGCGGTGTATTTGTGAGAAGGCTATTTGTGGACGGGGGTGGGGGTGATTGTTCTCCGGAGGGTCGGGTAACTTGGGGCACCGACCTCCTGCTATGTGCAGCGGCGGAACAGAATTAGTCCGACCCTGCGACAACCCGGGACAGGGCGTGGCCTCCACGCCGTGGTTCGCTCCCATATAAATACCCTCGACATCTCTCTCCAGGGGACCTTCTCGAATATCTAACATGAATCTAGGCTGAGCTTCCAGTTTATCTGACTAAAACCGTCGCTCTTGCGGCTGGTTTCATGCCCATTCAAATTCTTTTGATCTTGTAATTATCTCAGTATAAGCAACGTCGTCTGCAATCTTCTTTGAATATTCTAATTGTAGTCTGCTCTTAATTTTATCCTTTGTGGCTGTTCCCAGCATAAAATGAACTATTCCTGTATTACATACTATCGACACTGTCCGCCACACGATCGACCTACACAATCAGGATTACACGAAAGAATTTTTTTTCTAGGGTTGTGCCTTTATTTTGTAAAACGGTTATCGGTTTCGGTAACAAGTACCATCACCAGGCCAGCCTACAATCAAAAACAGTGCAATAAACAAATGAAATACTCTTTAGGAAACACACAAAAACATTTTTCTGTACGGAAGCTAAAGAATGGTACAACATGCAGCCTTGAAATAAAGGGTAATGGGTTGGAGTATTCGCTGCTTTAAGCTTCAAGAAATATTAAAACTGTTAATCCTAGGAATACCTCTACTCAACCTCCTCAAACACATGTATGTTCTTCTACATTCCGAGCTGGGAACGCGCGCCACTGAAAAATGAAACTGTGATATATGAAAACTCACCGGAAAAATATTACTTACTCCCTTAAAAGAACGCACTGGTTGGAGCGCTGTAGAATTGCGGCAGAGCGGTCATGTGGCTCTTCGCCACTGACTGTACAAGGAATGGTCCATCACTAGCACCATAATATCCGACGTGCACCACAACGCGTGTCACGCTATGTCATTCAGGAATGCCTTCAAATCCAACACGAACTGTTTCAGTTAGTGAATGCATCAAACCAGCTTCCGAGCGAACATTGCGATGCAAGCTGCGTGCAATGGACATTTGGAGTCGTGTAGTTCTCAATCGGCACATAAAGCTGCACTTGCTTAGTGGGTTAAAGGAAATATAAACTGACTAGAGTGGTGCAGTCCAAAGAATCGCAGAATGCAAATGCGGCAAGGCGTGAAGTGCACCAACGGCCCAGAGACAGGTTGTTTAACCCGCAGTGTGCGGAGGATGTCATTCAGGTTGGAATCGGTTCTCTTTTTTTTTTGTGTGTGTGTGGGGGGGGGGGGGGGAGATGTTTTGTACCATGACTAGATTCACTTATTCAAGTTACCGTCAACATGAACCTCTATCAACTTACCTTTCATTACGAAGGTGGGTGCACTCAACGACTGTAATATGACTTTCAAATGACAGAGCATAGCAATCACTCGTCTTTCTCTTTCAGGTTTTATTAGGCAAATCTAGATTTCGGCTACTCCTAGCCATTCCCACTGCAGTATTTGAGTCTTGAACGATCTGTAACAGAAGCCCGAACAACAGGGGACTGACGTACTGGGTGGGATATGCATTGATACCATGGGATAGTGCATTGATAATGGCTAAGCACTAGCCGAAATCTAAATTTGCCTGATAAAACATGAAAGATAAGGACTACTGATTGCTGTGCTCTATCATTTGATAGGTTCTTGGCGCTTCAGTCCTGAACCGCGCGACTGCTACGGTCGTAGGTTCGAATCCTGCCTCGGGCATGGATGTGTGTTATGTCCTCAGGTTAGTTAGGTTTCAGTAGTTCTAAGTTCTAGGGGATTGATGATTTCAGATGTTAAGTCCCGTAGTGCGCACAGCCATTTGAACCATTTTTTGATAACATCTGCGTTCACAGCGCTGCCCGTATATCTGATTTGAAGAAAACGCAGGCAACCTATGGCACTTTGACTGGCCCGCTATTTCGCCCGATTCTAATCCCACTGGAAATACATAGGGCCATTTGAAACAACAGGTGAAACGTTATAATCAACATCCCTGCTGTTTGATAGATCTACTGTATCATTTCACCAGTGAGTGGCTTTGGCTGGAATGACATACCTGAAGAAACTTAAAGAGTCCTCACCGAACTGAGGTCTTTATAAAGGTCAGAACTGGAATTATGCAGCTTTAGCATGATGTCTCCTGCAAGTGACGAATTTTTTGTCCAGTGTGCTTAGCACAAGGAAATCTTCAACATATTTGTTAGCAAACGATGATATAATGAGAATCAGCATTAATTCTCCATTTTCCCTCGTCTGTATCCTACAAATATCATTGAAAAATACACAATCCTGCGTCTTGTGTAATGCAGTCTAAATCTCTTAAGCATTATAAAAGACTACAGACTCAGTGTTCAGTTGACAGTGTTAGCGCTTTAAAAAGATACTGCGCTCCGGTAAACACGGAAGTTTTCTTTATTTTGATGTCTCACGGAGATTCCAAAATGGTGTCTCAAACCTCATCATCGAAAAGTAGGGGACGGATGCAGCGAGTCGAATAAATGGACAATTAGCGCAAAATCGCAGACCTGTCTTTTTCCGTTTGTTATTTAACCATTTCCGTTGTTTCCTTAACTCGTAAATTCAGTGCTTTTGTAATTATCTCAGAGCGTTGTCCTGAAGACTGTCGATGACGGAAGGACAGAAGAAACAAGCGCGCCAATTAAGCAGTAGTCTCCGGCCGCCTGCTGCTCAGAGGCCATTAGGACCCGTGAGCGCGCGGAGCGACGTCTCCCTCCCACCCTGACGACGGAAGAGTCGTCTGCGTTTGTGGGCCGTCGCTCCTATTTTCGGACACCGGAACAAAGCTTGGAGACTCACGGCTGGAAGCGGATACCAACACGTTTCTACTTGCCGGCGCGACGTATTTTGGGAGATGGCTGCGCCTACATATTCAGCCGCGCAGCCACGGCGGATGGCATTACTTCCCACAAACTTTCAGTAGCATCCAGAGCTCACCTTCCTACGTCCAACAGATCCTATCGGCCCTGAGAAGAACGCTTTCTTCGTTTAAGAAGATTTGCCTATGTCCAGACTCTGCAGTTTTCCTGTAACTCTCGCATAGTGAGTAGTTCCGTCAAAAGAGGATGCTGAGACTTGCAGTTTACTTTTAGACTAACAATTCATCTGCGTTGGTTCCTCGATTGATCACATATCTGCATATAAGGAATATACTGGACTGATAGGAAGGGCTACGACTCACGCTATCCGATACTACTTTGTATACAGGGTGCTCCATTGATAGTGACCGTGCCAAGCATCTCACGAAATAAGCATCAAACGAAAAAACTACAAAGAACGAAACTCGTCTAGTCTGTAGGGGGAAACCAGATGGCACTATGGTTGGCCGGCTAGATGGCGCTGCCATAGGTCAGACGGATATCAACTGCGTTTTTAAAAATAGCAACCCCCATTTTTTATTACATATTCGTGTAGTACGTAAAGAAATATGTTTTAGTTGGACCACTTTTTTCGCTTTGTGATAGATGGCGCTGTAATAGTTACAAACATATCGCTCACAATTTTAGACGAACAGTTGGTAACAGGTAGGTTTTTTAAATTAAAATACAGAACGTAGATAGGTTTGAACATTTTCTTTCGGTTGTTCCAATGTGATACACGTACCTTTGTGAACTTATCGTTTCTGAGAACGCACGTAACAGGTGCAAACATGTAACACTTTTGTATCGGTTGTGAATAAGTTGTTGCCACTATTTAGGTTCCAACCCTCGTATTTGGCATTTGCCTAGCATTGTGTGTGTGTTAATGTGCATAAATATCTTTGCAATTTATTTAAAAAATGAAATCAACTTTCTTTCGATGCACTGAGTGAAACTGCATAAAATGTGTCCTTTTTTACTCTTAGCCATACTATCTAAACTTCCATAGAAACGTCTGTTCAACACGTAGACATCTCACTATTTCCTGAAGTGCAGTGTATTAGTAAGCAAGGTACCCAGCACGTTCTCTTGCTTCCACATCTTTTGCGTCCGACCATTCGGATTTAAATTTACCGTGTTTTCCCTAATTCGGCCTACAGAAATGGCAGGATGGTTCCTTTGAAAGAGGACACGTAGTATGGTTCCCCATAGTTGGCACAGCCCGAGCTTGTGTTCACTCTCTAGTGACCTCGATGTCTACGGAAAGCTGAACGCTAATCTTTCTCTTCTCCTTTCTTTCTCCCTCACACATAAATATCGTTTGGGTCATTATGAAGCCCCATCTTGTGGTACAATGAGAAATACGTACTCTCTTAAGTTGCCGCACTGATTTCCATAGCTATAGCAAAATTCTGAGTCCTGACTATTTGTAATTTCACCTTTAATGGTGTTAATATTATTTTTAGTAGTAATGCTGCACGTATTCTATCTCAGATTTAAACTGTGAACAGCATTCAGCATCGGAGGTGCATTGGATTAAAATAAAAGTAGCAATGGAATCTAAATAAAGCAAGGAAGACTGAAGGAAAACATCCGGTCGATGCTGATATCATTACAGATGGAATACAAGCAGCGACTGGGAAAAGTACTGTTTAAGAAAACATTCCCGCATTCGTCTGAAACTGGATAGGGTAAAAAAGTTTTTAACCAGACTGACTGGATGAGGTTTAGAAGTCCAGCCTTGGCGCATAGAAATACAGTAAATTGCTGAGGAGTCACGCCAACTCTATCACGAAAAAGACTATATGCAGCTACAGAACTTTGTGACAAATTTAACCTGTACCCTTGGCTAAAGAACTGCGCTACTCATGAACAGACTTACGATTTTTTTTTAGAAATAACTGGTGCACTGATAAATAGTTGGTAAAGGCGTTGCCGACAACATAGAGAGGTTGTTATTGAATCTCCAGGCAAGCAGACAGTTTTAATTTAGTAGGGCTTCACTGTTATCGCGTTACTCCACTACGCTACTATATGAAAAGTGGTATGCAGAGTATCAAATGGTTCAAATGGCTCTGAGCACTATGGGACTTAACATCTGTGGTCATCAGTCCCCTAGAACTTAGAACTACTTAAACCTAACTAACCTAGGGACATCACACACATCCATGCCCGAGGCGGGATTCGAACCTGCAACCTGCAGAGTATGGACAGGTAGTACAGGGCTGACATATGTGCATGAACGCAGGTAAATTTAACTTACTGCGCATAAATGGGCGCAATAAACGTGACCCAGAAAACATATCACGCCTCTAAGATGCGTAAACCCAACTTACATTATCCATACCCTGGGAGGATAGTGTGAGTTGGGTTGCCTGTCATAAGGAGTAGGAAACCTTTTTCGGCCAGTTTTATTCTGAAATTAAACAATTCAGAGGAAAAGTGCAGAGAGCGTTTTTCTGGGGGTTCGCCACTGCCAAGCGGCTAGGGAGGCGGTGGCGTTACATCAGGGCAGTGCTAGTCTGGCTCCGGTAACCACGGAATGCAGATGGCGGCGCAGGGCACAGCTTCTCTCCTGCGGCGTTAATTAGCGCTGTGGATGCCGCCGTGCGCCTGCGGCCGCCGGAACTGCTACCCGCAGCACACTGCCGGTTCTCTGCGGCTCCCACTGCCTACGCCCTAGTACTCCAGATCTCTGCTTTCGCGCTGGTAATTCCGACATTTTCATCGTGAGCAATTCGTAAACCGATGGTGTACAATTTCAAATTATTATTACTTTCGTATTTTTTATATTTAACATAAAAGACGTCGGTCAAATATCGGTATAAACTTGCCTGAGTGTTCACGAGACTCTAAGAAGTGCCCACTTATGACTTAAAACAAATCTCCATTCGATATAACAATTCTTAAGCTTGAAACATTTTTTTAGTGTGTCGTCGATTTCCAAACAAGTTTTGTAACATAGTTGTGTAACATTTCTAGCCTGCAAAGGACGTTGTGAATCTCTGATCTCGAAGATGATCACGTCCATTCCACAAAGATTTACCTCGATGCAATTACGTCGTATTGAAATTTCAATACGACGTAATTGCATAGAGGTAAATATTTGTGGAATGGTACGTCAAAATATACACTCAGCTCGCTGCGGAATTCCCGTCGTACGCAATGTTTTCAACAGCAGACAGTAGTGGCGATGTTAAAATTCCCCACGTGGACTTCACTTTTCCAAATGACCCCTTATTCTTGGTTTCACGTCAGCATGTGTGTTTATTGACAGTAATGCGAACAAATATGTCAGATTTATTCAAGAGGCTATAAGTAAACACGCCCTTAATGCCAAAGTTAGATTGAAAATCACAGAAATTCGCTAGGTGTTTTGCTAATGGGAATGGTACGCTCAATCATTTCTCCTACCCGTGAAATGACATAGTGGAGCTCCTGCAGTTTAACATTGTGGTCCATTATCTCGAAATAAAACGGTTTTTGGGTGCTGTAGTTGTAAGAACATCACTTATTTGTGCCAGGAACACTGTGTTACCATTACGTACTTACGTCGACATAGACCGGTAGGAATATTGGGATTTAACGTCCGAACGAAGTCACTGGAGACGAAATATAGACTCTGATAGAGAAGAAAATCGGCCGTGGCGTTTTCACAGAAACGAACTCAGCATTTAGACAAAGCATGAAAAGTTTAAATCAGGATTGTCACATAGAGTTTTCAATGTCCATTGTCCCAAACACGAGTCCATTGCCATACCACATGACATGGATCGTTTCATGTAAACTGCGGGCGTTTACAGTACGAAAAGTTCTTGTAATCGCCTCGAAACATGCATAAAAAATATCGTTATTTGAGACCGCACTTACTTGATGTATTACAGATCTACATCTATATCTACATTTATACTCCGCAAGCCACCCAACGGTGTGTGGCGGAGGACACTTAACGTGCCACTGTCATTACCTCCCTTTTCTGTTCCTGTCGCGTATGGTTCGTGGGAAGAACGAATGCCGGAAAGCCTCCGTGCCCGCTCGAATCTCTCTAATTGTACATTCGTGATCTCCTCGGGAGGTGTAAGTAGGGGGAAGCAATATATTCGGTACCTCATTCAGAAACGCACCCTCTCGAAACTCGGACAGCAAGCTACACCGCGGTGCAGAGCGCCACTCTTGCAGAGTCTGCCACTTGAGTTTGCTAAACATCTCCGTAACGCTATCGCGCTTACCAAATAACCCGGTGACGAAACGCGCCGATCTTCTTTGGATCTTCTCTATCTCCTTACCAACAGTTAATTTTGTATGATCATTCCACTTCAAATCGTTCCGCACGCATACTCCCAGGTATTTTACGTAAGTAACTGCAACCAGTGTTTGTTCCGCTATCATATAATCATACAATAAAGGATCCTTCTTTCTATGTATTCGCAATACATTACATTTGTCTATGTTAAGGGTCAGTTGCCACTCCCTGCACCAAGTGCCTATCCGCTGCAGATATTCCTGCATTTCGCTACAATTTTCTAATGCTCCAACTTCTCTGTATACTACAGCATCATCCGTGAAAAGCCGCATGGAACTTCCGACACTATCTACTAGGTCATTTATATACATCGTGAAAAGCAATGGTCCCATAACACTCCCCTGTGGCACGCCAGAGGTTACTTTAACGTCTGTAGACGTCTCTCCATTGAGAACAACATGCTGTGTTCTGTTTGATAAAAACTCTTCAATCCAGCCACACAGCTGGTCTGATATTCCGTAGGCTCTTACTTTGTTTATCAGGCGAGAGCGCGGAACTGTATCGAACGCCTTCCGGAAGTCAAGGAAAATGGCATCTACCTGGGAGCCTGTATCTAATATTTTCTGGGTCTCATGAACAAATAAAGCGAGTTGGGTCTCACACGATCGCTGTTTCCGGAATCCATGTTGGTTCATACAGAGTAGATTCTGGGTTTCCAGAAACGACATTAGATATGTTCGTATATCTCCGAAAAACAGGGATCCATGGTTTAACCTAGAGGGACGGCAGAGACCTCAGCTGCAATGGATACGTTAATATTCATGCCAGTGATTAGGTAAATAGCAGTTAGTTGTGCGCTTACGAAAGGTCGAAACGAACATATTTCGTTTCAGTTAAACATTATTTAATATGATTTTTATTACCTAACGTTAATGTTATGTACATACCGACGCTCCTCCTGGCAAATATTCATTACACCAAGGAATATTATCCGTAACAAAGGAAACTGGAATAAATACAGACAAGACATATAATGAAAAAGGAACTTATGACAGCAGGAATTTGGCTACTGGAGAACACATTAGTAATTTAGAATAATGATTCTTTGCTCGCTTGCTTGCATTGTTGTAAGCAAGGGTTACCTTTCGAAGGTAGAATAAATATTCTTGAAAGAAAGATGTGCTCTGCAGTAAAGTTTCTTTCGACGTGTTCCTCGAAACCACTGAAAACTGTGAGAAAACTTATAACAGAGGTGCAGCAGATACAGCTACAAGAACTGCGTTTTCCGTTTGTGTGCAGTGGACTCATGTATGTCGAGTGTTCGCCAAATGAAATTAATTAACACCACTGCTATACGTGAGGTCATGCAGAGGAATGAAGTGACTGACATTTGCTGTCAGACAACAAAACAGCAAGTCAAAAGCGGGATACAATTACGCTTCACTACAGGGAATTCCTGGGTATAGATGTGTGTGGGATGTGTGGCAACGTGTAGGTGCGCTAGCGGAAGCTGAGGTATGCGGGACTGGAATGCGGCGCACGCGCCGAGACCCTACGGCCCGGTGGACCACACCACACGTCCCCCCTCCCTCGACCACTGTGTTCTACCACACTGAACTGACACGTGCCGTTTGTCCGCGAGGCAGAGATGGCACTGGCACGGCAAATGCGCAACTGTTCGGCCGTTAAAGTTTGACAGGAAATTTCTTCTTCGACTCTGCAGCTGTCTGCACTATAAGATTCAAAATTTATACCAAGAAATGTTGGTCAGAATGAATCCAGGACTCGGAGAATGTGTACATCATTGAATAAGTTATGACCTATTAAGACTTCTGAGAAATACAGAATGATTGGCCTACGCGATATTTTGGCTCGTACTGCGCACGCTGCAAGATCTGTGATCGACAGAATAGGATCGTTCTACATCTACATCTACATGGATACTCTGCAAATAACATTTAAGTGTCTGGCAGAGGGTTCATCTAACCACTTTCACAACTCTCTATTATTTCAATCTCGCATAACGTGCGGAAGGAACGAACAACTATATCTTTCCGTGCGAGCTCTGATTTCAGTTATTTTATCGTAGTGATCATTTCTCCCTATGTAGGTCAGTGTCAAAAAAATATTTTCGCATTTGGAGGAGAAAGTTTGTGATTGGAATTTCATGAGAAGATTCTGTCGCAACAAAAAACGCTTTTCTTTTCATGATGTCCAGTCCAAATCCTGTACCATTTCAGTCCCATATTTCGCAATAATACAAAACGTGCTGCCCTTCTCGAAACTTTTTCGATGTAATCCGTCAGTCCTATCTGCTAAGGATCCCACACTGCGCATCAGCATTCTAAAAGAGGACAGGCAAGCGTAGTGTGGGCAATCTCCTTAGTAGTAAGGCTTTTGAAATTGTGTGTGGTGTCTGGAACCCAGCCTAAATTTTTAGATTGGTGGCTAGTGTTTTACAGAGGGGCTAGCTCAAATATTTTATTCCAGTGATCGGCCAGCCATAGCTATCTGCTATATTTTTATATTTTAATGTTGTTAAGGTTTTAATATTCTATAACCCATAGTCATCTCATAAAATTTTAAAAAGGGCACTAAAAACTTTGCTGTTGTGGGCCCATGCAAACACATCACCACCATCAACTTTCTCATTTTACCAACACTTTTGAACTGTTGAATCCACTCGTAAAATTTTGCCATGATAAAATATAGCCCCCACATTGTGTTGGAGGTCTTCTGATGCTTCCCACTCCTGGAACATCTTCAAACCACAACAGGATTCTGGCTATTGTTTGGTGCTGAGAGAGTGGTACTGTCACATTTACTTCATCAAAGTGTAAAGTGGTTGGTTGGGGCCTTCAGCCAATCTACTAACTTCGTCTACTGAAAACACATACAATGCAAAATAATGGAAGGAAACTACTGAAACCGATACATACACTATAAACCGATACAGACACAGAACAATATTACAATGAACTGGATTATGAGTTGTCATATTTTCATTATAAAACCATAAATCTCCTTTACAATGACTTGCTTTGCCAGTGAAATGTTTGTATTGTTGATAGTACTTGTGCAAAAAAACAAACCTGTACTGGGTTCAAAATGGTTCAAATGGCTCTGAGCACTATGGGACTCAACTGCTGAGGTCATTAGTCCCCTAGAACTTAGAACTAGTTAAACCTAACTAACCTAAGGACATCACACACATCCATGCCCGAGGCAGGATTCGAACCTGCGACCGTAGCGGTCTCGCGGTTCCAGACTGCAGCGCCAGAACCACGCGGCCACTTCGGCCGGCCGGCAATCTATCCAATCCACAAACCTGTACTGAGATTCCTTTCCCACACTGCTTATAGCTAGTAGGTATTGTAGAGATTAATCTCAACTGTCCTAACTTTCTTTGTGCTTATTTTTAAGCTGTTCCAAATATTGGATGAATCATAAATTGTGTTTCACTGTTACATGCACATTTTAACTTTAAAGAATTTTCTGTACACAAACATAACAACATACAATAATATGAGCAATATGAGCACAGTGCAGGATGGCCGCTACATTATATGCATGATCCTCCCAGATTCCACACTTCTGTCCACAGTGGTGGCTTGAATCTGTAAAACGCAACAAGTGTGCACTTTTCTGTGTGACGGTTCGACAGCATTCGCTGACAGCTGAATTTCTGCCACGTGCGAGTCAGTTCTCCGTCCAGCAATCTAAATTTCATTTTTCGAAATTTCACTAAATTGTTTAAGGCAAATGCTGGAATGGTTCCTTCGAAGGGCACGGCAGATTTCTTTCTCCCTCCTTCCCTAATCTGAGCTTTTCCACCGTCCCTAATTAAGTCTTTGCCGATGAGACATTAAAATCTAATCTTCCTTTCTTCCTTCCTTCCTTATGGCACGCGTGGTGTTATGTCAGTTGCGATTGCCGGAGGCTGGACTCGCCTCAATCTGCAATGGATATTCGCTCCATGTGTTTTCGCACGAGTCCCGCAGCAGGCCCTATATTTTTGTAGTGTACGCGTTAGGCGACAGAAATTGTGGTAACATACAGGAGTGATCGTCATACAGTACAAATAACACGTCTGATGCTTTGGTACGCTACATTCCGTAAACCGCTAAATTAAGGACGTGTCATTTCTCAAGGTACTGTCGAGCCTTCATACTGCTCCACCTGTCATATTTCAGTAGGGCTTTTGCCGTGGAATGTGCGAGCCTTCTTCGACGGGTCCTACTTCATCCCTGGCCAGCATGTTCGTCTGACATCGCCCAACATATCAGGGATACAACTTGTCAGCGTGCCATATGGCCAAGTTCATTGTTAGCCAGAGGAATGTTCTTTGGACAATAAGTGGATTATCGTTCGTGTAAGCGTGCTTTTTTTGTATCAGCAGTGAATCGCTTGAGTGGATTGTTGGTCAGAAATAAATTGCCGGTACGTGGAACATCAGTTGCTATGAAACAGAAGATTAATGCAGGCGATGAGTAAGAGAGGGGAAACGATAACTAGTTAGTACTGTGAGTGAAGACATTGCAGTACAGAATTATTAAAACAACAGTGATCTGATTTAGAGAGCTTAAATGATTAAAGTTAAAAATCGGGTATGAAGAATAAACTTCAGTCGTATTATACGACTTTCATATACATTTTAAGATTTTCATATGAAGCAATTCAGAATCGCACTAACCACAGTGATAATGGTATCGTATGATCAGTAACGAATGCCGAACTGGAGCTGTTGACATTAAAATGCATGTGCAATGAACAGCGAATGCATTTATGTAATTTGCTCCCTCTGAACTACTATCCTCTTAATATGATAGCATTTGCAAACGGATCGTGATCAGTCTGTGTAAGTTTAAACTAGGACAAGGAATGGGTAGTAGGTACACGATCACAGCTTTTAAACTTCCTTTCTACGCTCGTATGTGAGCTCTATCCTCTGACTAAATTAATTCCGATTCCCGTTGATTAAATTTGCGATTGATAAGGTCCTTAACAGGAGCAGGCGTGGCAACTTCCGTTTTGCCTGGCAACTTGATCGCCACGGTCCTGCAGCAACTACTGTTATAACTTTGTGGACTGGCATACAAACCGGAACGAAGGGGTTGAAAATTCCTCAGGAACATTTTCGGGCACAACGTTGTGAGACTGATCACAGCAAGTGTGTGAACTACTCGAAGGCGAACTATCAACGTAGAAGATCATGTACAGATTTTTAACCCCTCATTTTCTGTGGACTGGCATGTATGACTGATATAAATTTTGTTTTTGGAATTCGTTTATAAATTAACTGGTAAATGCATAATGTAGCTGATCAGCTGCAAACCATTAATTTGTAACTAGCAGCCTCAAATTTTGAAATAAATTTTTTACTATTTTTTTCCTTTTAACACACTGAAATACAACCATGCCAATTTTTTCAGTAAGAATAGTAAATCATTCATTTAAGGGTGATGAGCTTTTTCCTTGTTGCAGTACTGTTCCATCATTTGCCAGATCAGTTTAACCTTTTATATGCAAGATCTGTTCAGTGAATTCTTATTTATTTTTCGCCTGTTTTCATGGTTTCTGCGTACCCTTTCATGTGGTCGTAGGTTAAGAATGGCACTTCCACATCACTTAAGAGAATCTGACACGCATTAGCGTCCAGAACTTTTTCGTAGTTTCTTAAGCATTTCGTTGTTCGTGTACTATAATATGCCAAATACCTCACTGCTGATTTTGGAATAGCGTAAGAATGGTGACACGAGAACTGTGATGAGTTTTTTCTGAAAGAACTCATGTTTACTTGGCCACACCAACAACCTTGTTATCATTCTTGCTGTTGCAATCTACACAAACGTTTATGGCTATTTCCGGTGAATTCTTCCAGTCTCAACAAGCGAGATGCTGCAGTAGTAAGGTACGAAACTGGAATCCTACCAGGAGAGACTGCAGTTCAAAATCCAGTCCGGCCATTAATATTTAGGTTTTCCGCTGTTATCATTTAGTCGCTTAATCTTTTCACTACAATTTCGGATCTACAGGGTGGTCTATACAGGGGCGATGTTCTTGAGGACAATAATATGGAAATGGAAGAGGAGGTAGATGAAAACGAAATGGGAGATATGATACTGCATGAAGAGTTTGACAGAGCACAGAAAGACCTAAGTCGATACAAGGCCCCGGGAGTAGACAACATTCCATTAGAACTACTGACAGCCTTGGGAGAGCCAGTCCTGACAAAACTCTACCATCTGGTGAGCAAGATGTATGAGACAGGCGAAATTCCCTCAGACTTGAAGAAGAATATAATAATTCCAATCCCAAAGAAAGCAGGTGTTGACAGATGTGAAAATTACCGAAATATCAGTTTAATAAGTCACAGCTGCAAAATACTAACGCGAATTCTTTACAGACGAATGGAAAAACTGGTAGAAGCTGACCTTGCGGAAGACCAGTTTGGATTCCGTAGAAATGTTGGAACACGTGAGGCAATACTGACCCTACGACTTATCTTACAAGAAGGACTAAGGAAAGGCAAACCTACGTTTTTAGCATTTGTAGACTTAGAGAAAGCTTTTGACAATGTGGACTGGAATACTCTCTTTCAAATTCTAAAGGTGGCAGGGGTAAAATACAGGGAGCGAAAGGCTATTTACAATTTGTACAGAAACCAGATGGCAGTTATAAGAGTCGAGGGACATGAAAGGGAAGCAGTGGTTGGGAAGGCAGTGAGACAGGGTTGCAGCCTCTCCCCGATGCTATTCCATCTGTATATTGAGCAAGCAGTAAAGGAAACAAAAGGTCGGAGTAGGTATTAAAATCCATGGAGAAGGAATAAAAACTTTGAGGTTCGCCGATGACATTGTAATTCTGTCAGAGACAGCAAAGGACTTGGAAGAGCAGTTGAACGGAACGGACAGTGTCTTGAAAGGAGGGTATAAGATGAACATCAACAAAAGCAAAACGAGGATAATGGAACGTAGTCGAATTAAGTCGGGTGATGCTGAGGGAATAAGATTAGGAAATGAGACACTTAAAGTAGTAAAGGAGTTTTGCTATTTGGGGAGCAAAATAGCTGATGATGGTCGAAGTAGAGAGGATATCAAATGTAGACTGGCAATGGCAAGGAAAGGGTTTCTGAAGGAGAGTAAAAATCGTAGAGGGAGACCAAAAGATGAATACACTAAACAGATTCAGAAGGATGTAGGTTGCAGTAGGTACTGGGAGATGAAGAGGGTTGCACAGGATAGAGTAGCATGGAGAGGTGCATCAAACCAGTCTCAGGACTGAAGACCAGTAGACGGATAACTATTTGCCGTAAATATATCCACCTCTATAGGTATGCTGTTCAGACTGTGCACTGCAGGATTTGCGTTGTTAGCAACGTTAGTGTCATGACTTTCTGAGGCAGTACGGCGACGTAGGGTTGAACAACAAGCATCTGTGTGCATTACAGTTGCAGACAATGAACGTGGGTCTTGGCAAGGTGAGCAGGCTTTTATTCGTGACGCTGTTTTATCAAAATAACAGTAACAGTGGTGCGGCTGTAAGCAATTATCGACGCATTAAAGGAATACGGAGAGGTTGTCTTTCCGCGTCGGGGTTGGAGAACACGATTCAGAAGCTCGACTGAAATGGCGATTTGGGTGCTCCTGAAAGGCCGACAGCCAATTGCGCCACAAACGACTGTAGAAGTTATGGCTGAGAATGCTGGACGCAATGTACGATCTTCAAGCACTGTACGAGCTGTCACGGCAGCTGAACATTCCGTGGTCCACCATTATTTCGGGCAGCATCTCTAGTGCGGTTCCAGGCTGTCATGGATGTAAATGATCGTCACATCGATCCACATTTATAATCTGAAACGTAAACATAGCACGCAGGTAACCCGATGTGGAAATTAAAATGCGTTTGTTTCAGTGGACTGCTCGTTATTTATCTTCTGAATGTCCTTACAAATGTTTTCACAAAGTTTCATTGTCCTACGATAAGTCATTCGTCTTATGGCTCTCTCAAGTAGCAGAAATTCAATTATAACCACACTGTGTGTGTTACGCAATAGTTTATCAGAGAACCCGTCGCAATTTTTCTGGATATTATCGCTACGTGTCAGAGCCTCATGGTAGAAAGAACCTGCTAATGGTTTGAAGACTTCTTATAATTACATCAAGTTTTGTTGTTAACCCTCTGCTTCTCCTCATTCAGTACCGTCGCATCGAATTATTTCTCGCATGAATATAGGCAACCCAAGGGCAGATTTGCAAGGCGGATTTTCTGTCGCGCCTTCCTGGTCAATTCGTGCCAATGAACTGCAAGAACGTTCGCCGAGTCACAGACGGTGCCCGTGTTGGGCACCCTTAAGGTGGGTAAAAACATGGAGAAACATTCCATCCACGGGAATGCGTCCGTTTTCTGTATGTCTTATAGGTTTTGCGCAGTCTTCTGAAGTTCTGGAGGTACTTACGAATAACCCTGTATGTCCCACACCTCCCCACGTTCGAAAACAAAAAGCAGGAGACATTTTTTCAATTGTAATTTCTGACTACGCCATTTATTAAACTAACCAACATCACTGTCTTTCACTCGCCTCCCCCCCCCCCCCCTCCACAAAAGTAACTAAAGAAGTAAGGTAAATGCTGGGATGGTTCCTTCACAATGCCGATTTCCTTCCCAGTCATCCCCCAATATGAGCTCGTACTTCGTCGCTAATGACCTCGTTGTCGACGGAACGTTAGCTCATGATATCCCTTATTTCTTCCGTTTTTCCATTCCTTTGCCGAACATTTTAACCACTTAATAGGCTAGTCAACGTGTGGGCTCCAGTCTGACGAAGATATTAACGTAGTGTTAGCACGACGCCATAAGGAGAAGTATAACGTCCGATCGACGACGTGATCACTAGAGACGCGATATAAACTCTCATATAGATGACATAAAGAGATCGACTGTTCCCTTTCACACGGTACAATCCTGTCACTCACCGTAATAGATTTAAGGAATCCACGGAAATCCTAAAATGTGGGTGGTTGGAGAGTGGTTGCTAAACCCACCGTGACTGCACTGCATTGCGTTATCACTGAAATCAATCAATCCGTTAGATCAGTAACACTCCTACTGCATAATGTTATTATTCTTACGCTATAGAACACTGAGTTTCGTATCCCATACGACTAATCAATATTTAGGTGTGCTGCAATACAACAGAAATTCATCAGTGCGTGCAGGTGAAAGTTAATTCTTGTACTGGGGCCTCATCCATATTGATAAATGCAAAGTGGTGGGCTATTGTGTTTCATGCACTCACGCTACTCAGATAATTCGGACTAATTCATTTTTACAGCCGATTCGTGCGCAAATGCACGCCAGGAAAACGACAGGCCTGGGCTTCTGAAGGACGTGCTGGAAAGGTACGAAGTATCATTAGCTGAAAGTGAGGGCCCGCAGACCTTTAGTTAGCCTTTCAGATTCCATGTTGATCTAAATTTGAACCATGATTTAGCAGCTGCAAAACCTCCTCGTGGAAGAACAGCAGTGTACGTTGTGTCCACCCTAAAGTGAAAATAGTGCGAGATTTTTATACGCACGTCTCTGTCATTAAAACTAGTAACGAAGGGAGGTTTGTCTTCAATTTTCCGTCAACGGTAGCGTTACTAGAGACGGGTAAGGACAGAGAGGAATGTCAGCCGTGACCTTATCGAGAATTTGAGAATAATATCCCTGCATTCATATCAAGTGATTTAAGAAAAGCACGTGCAGCTAAATTCGGAAGTTCGAAAGTGAAAACAGACCTAGTTACTGGCTATTACAGACTTCAAAAAAATTGCACAGACATCGAACATCATGTTTGACATACTGAAATGCTTTTGAAGTTAACTACATAAAATGCAATTATTGCAGCACGACCTTTAAAATGAAGTTTTTTATTTGATTGATTGATTTAACCTGATGTAATTAGGGTTATCAGGCCCGCTCTTAGATCGGGGCAGGGTTTCACATATACAGTACCTTTTCTCATCACAGTTACCTAAGAAATAACAGTTTCAGCATGACAGATGCTATTAAAATTATTTGAGTGTATATAGTTACAATGTGAGCAAATAACATTGCGATCTAATAGAGTTAACACTGGCAGTACTTCTACTACTGCACAACTGCTCTGCTGCCACTAATAGTGACGGTAATAATAATAATAATAATAATAATAATAATGCACCACAAAATTTACTGGAGAACGATGAATACAAATTATACTGGAACAGAACCATTATAACAGATAAAACAACACCACCTTACAAACCTGACATCATACTCACCAATAAAAAGAAGAAATTAACACGACTAATCGAAATATCCATACCCAATACAACAAATATACAGAAGAAAACAGGAGAAAAAAATTGAAAAATACATCCAACTGGCTGAGGAAGTCAAGGACATGTGGCATCAGGATAAAGTTGACATTATACCAATTATACTATCAACTACAGGAGTCATACTACACAATATCCACCAGTACATCAACGCAATACACCTACATCCAAACGTGTATATACAACTGCAGAAATCTGTAATTATTGATACATGATCAATTACCCGAAAGTTCCTAAATGCAATGTAACATATACCGTAAAGTTAAAAGGAAGTCACGCTTGATCAAGGTCCGGGTCACTTTCCATTTTTAACCAGACATAACATCTGAGAAAGGAAAGAGTAATAATAATCTGGTGGAGATATGAAGAATATATGTTTTCTGATACAGCGATTTCTGGGGAAAGGAAATTTAAGGAGACTGCACCAGTTAAGAATACTGGGAAATGACAAATATCTGGTTGGAACGAAGGATGTACAGGGTAGGTATGGCCGAGCGATTCTAAGCGCTTCAGTCTGGAACCGCGCGACCGCTATGGTCGCCGGCCGCGGTGGTCTAGCGGTTCTAGGCGCGCAGTCCGGAACCGCGCGACTGCTACGGTCGTAGGTTCGAATCCTGCCTCGGGCATGGATGTGTGTGATGTCGTTAGGTTAGTTAGGTTTAAGTAGTTCTAAGTTCTAGGGGTCTGATGACCTCAGATGTTAAGTCCCATAGTGCCCTGAGCCATTTGAACCAGTTTGTACAAGGGTAGCGAGTGCGTACAGGGACAGTGGTAAATTCATTATTGTTGCATTATTTGGTATATCATTAACTGTCTTCTGCTGCTGGAGATGTCATTCGTTCCTCTAATAAAATTCGGGACGTTATTCCAGAACTGGGTTCCTGCTACTGAGGAGCACCTCGAGAAAGTGTCTCAACGATGGAGTGAGACAGAAAGAATTTTGCTCTGATAGGAACGGGTTCGTCTGCCATGTTGTTCAGATAAGTGCGTTAAGGTCAAGGGAATATATGAGGGACTGTGTTCATTGATAAGGCAGTAGAGAAGACACAGTGTATGGAAATCTGTGCGCTTGTCTGCACGCAGCCAGAATAGTTGCGCTTATGATTGTGAAATAGGATCAAAGAGTCTAAATCACATTTTCTCGTTACTGTTAGATCGAAAGGGACTGTTTTCGGAAACATGTTCATGAGTAAAGCTGTATATTCTGAGTTCTTTCTACAACATCGAAAAAGGCTTGTGGGCATGGTGAAACGAAATGCATGAGCGTAAACTTCAACGGCTATTATCATCACCGACGAAAATATTCGGGGTTACATAACCTCGTCGTTATTTTCTTACACACCCCAACGTTTCACACAGTGTTGTAGGTAGCCTAAACCAGGAAAGCGCAATCTTATTCTTTTAGTCCGGCGACAAATACAGCGGAGATAGTGTTGTTCCGCAGGCTATCTGTAATATTGGTACTTCAATTTTGACCACTAACATTTCGCAGTATAGCACTAACGACCTAAAATCCGTTGAGAAACTACGTCAGGAATATAGTAACAGGAGCGGAAAACGTACAGTGCAATAGTGTTTAGTCATGAAGTTGAATCTAATATTTAATGAGAAACAAAGTACATTTTCAATCTGTAAATGATAAAAGTATCGAAACAAAATTCGACTAAAATTTCAGTTTATCGGTAATAACTAAGGGTAATGTGCTACAATACATCCTGCTTATGTTCGCAGGCTCTTCCCATAAACAGACATTTCAAATAAACTAACTGTTGAAATCATTAAGATAAAGATTAAATCATCTAATATTTGAAATACTAGTTTGGTCATAATTAAGACATTCGATATCAATATAATTCTTTTTTTGTTTTAGAAACATTTGTTATTAGATTAATAACATAATTAACAGCAGATAGGTTCTATTATCCTATACTGTGCTTTGAACATATCAAAAACATATACACTCCTGGAAATTGAAATAAGAACACCGTGAATTCATTGTCCCAGGAAGGGGAAACTTTATTGACACATTCCTGGGGTCAGATACATCACATGATCACACTGACAGAACCACAGGCACATAGACACAGGCAACAGAGCATGCACAATGTCGGCACTAGTACAGTGTATATCCACCTTTCGCAGCAATGCAGGCTGCTATTCTCCCATGGAGACGATCGTAGAGATGCTGGATGTAGTCCTGTGGAACGGCTTGCCATGCCATTTCCACCTGGCGCCTCAGTTGGACCAGCGTTCGTGCTGGACGTGCAGACCGCGTGAGACGACGCTTCATCCAGTCCCAAACATGCTCAATGGGGGACAGATCCGGAGATCTTGCTGGCCAGGGTAGTTGCCTTACACCTTCTAGAGCACGTTGGGTGGCACGGGATACATGCGGACGTGCATAATCCTGTTGGAACAGCAAGTTCCCTTGCCGGTCTAGGAATGGTAGAACGATGGGTTCGATGACGGTTTGGATGTACCGTGCACTATTCAGTGTCCCCTCGACGATCACCAGTGGTGTATGGCCAGTGTAGGAGATCGCTCCCAACACCATGATGCCGGGTGTTGGCCCTGTGTGCCTCGGTCGTATGCAGTCCTGATTGTGGCGCTCACCTGCACGGCGCCAAACACGCATACGACCATCATTGGCACCAAGGCAGAAGCGACTCTCATCGCTGAAGACGACACGTCTCCATTCGTCCCTCCATTCACGCCTGTCGCGACACCACTGGAGGCGGGCTGCACGATGTTGGGGCGTGAGCGGAAGACGGCCTAACGGTGTGCGGGACCGTAGCCCAGCTTCGTGGAGACGGTTGCGAATGGTCCTCGCCGATACCCCAGGAGCAACAGTGTCCCTAATTTGCTGGGAAGTGGCGGTGCGGTCCCCTACGGCACTGCGTAGGATCCTACGGTCTTGGCGTGCATCCGTGCGTCGCTGCGGTCCGGTCCCAGGTCGACGGGCACGTGCACCTTCCGCCGACCACTGGCGACAACATCGATGTACTGTGGAGACCTCACGCCCCACGTGTTGAGCAATTCGGCGGTACGTCCACCCGGCCTCCCGCATGCCCACTATACGCCCTCGCTCAAAGTCCGTCAACTGCACATAGGATTCACGTCCACGCTGTCGCGGCATGCTACCAGTGTTAAAGACTGCGATGGAGCTCCGTATGCCACGGCAAACTGGCTGACACTGACGGCGGTGGTGCACAAATGCTGCGCAGCTAGCGCCATTCGACGGCCAACACTGCGGTTCCTGGTATGTCCGCTGTGCCGTGCGTGTGATCATTGCTTGTACAGCCCTCTCGCAGTGTCCGGAGCAAGTATGGTGGGTCTGACACACCGGTGTCAATGTGTTCTGTTTTCCATTTCCAGAAGTGTATTAGTTTTACTGTTTGCAGGAGTTGCTTCAAACCAAACATTGCATCCAAAATCAGTTATTACACTACACAATGTAGATACTGTTTTAAAATAACTCTTCCACCACCCCTTTATTTCTCTGTTTATTTGGCCATTCCTACTTTGAAGTTTGAAGCCCCATTTTCATTGTATGGAGAAGATCGAGATTGTTTTTTATCCATCGCACTCGTCGTTCACACTAGACGCCCTCTGTGAGCAGTTGTGAAGATTATTCGTTCTTTGTCACACTGAAGACGTGCAGTCTTATTTGCCGGTTTGAAGAATGGCCGTTTGCGAGGTACACGACATCAAACGTCCATTGTAGTTCTATTCGCAGCCGTCGCTCGGAAACTGGTTGAAGTGGAACTGTATTCACTGGCAGCACCAATTCTTACGCAGTGTTACATGGCTGCGATTGGCACACAATACCTTGTATACGGTTCGGACAGTAATCACTGATGCAGCAACGAATTGCGTAACTACATTCACGCTGTGATCATTGGCACTTCCATACACGATGGATCCTTGCCGCCATTCTGTAAAGTCTTCGTCGACTCACCATACTGCACTGATTGCATAGACTCAGTGCCATAAACATACCACTTCATTGTTATGAATTGTCACGTGACTGCCTGGTACAACTGCTACACTATCTACAGCTCAGCAAAGCGACCAGTTTGTTGTTTTAAGGGATGGCAAATACACTGACTGTAAAAGTAACAACACCAAGAAGGATTGTGAGATACACTGCTGGCCATTAAAATTGCTACAACACGAAGATGACGTGCTACAGACGCGAAATTTAACCGAAAGGAAGAAGATGCTGTGATATGCAAATGATAAGCTTTTCAGAGCATTCACACAAGGTTGGCGCCGGTGGCGACACCTACAACGTGCTGACATGAGGAAAGTTTCTAACCGATTTCTCATACACAAACAGCAGTTGACTGCCTTTGCCTGGTGACCCGTTGTTGTAATGCCTCGTGTAAGGAGGAGAAATACTTACCATCATCTTTCCGACTTTGATAAAGGTCGGATTGTAGCCTATCGCGATTACGGTTGATCGTATCGCGACATTGCTGCTCGTGTTGGTCGAGATCCAATGACTGTTAGCAGAATATGGAATCAGTGCGTTCAGGAGGGTAATACGGAATGCCGTGGTGGATCCTAATGGCCTCGTATCACTAGCAGTCGAGATGACAGGCATCTTATCCGCATGGCTGTAATGGATCGTGCAGCCACGTCTCGATCCCTGAGTCAACAGTAGGGAACGTTTGCAAGACAACAACCATCTGCAAGAACAGTTCGACGACGTTTGCAGCAGCATGGACTATCAGCTCTGAGACCGTGGCTGCGGTTACCCTTGACGCTGCATCACAGACAGGAGCGTCTGCGATTGTGTACTCAACGACGAACCTGGGTGCACGAATGGCAAAACGTCATTTTTTCGGATGAATCCAGGTTCTGTTTACAGCATCATGATGGTCGCATCCGCTTTTGGCGACATCGCGGTGAATGCACATTGCAAGCGTGTATTCGTCATCGCCATGCTGGCGTACCACCCGGCGTGATGGTATGGGGTACCATTGGTTACTCGTCTCGATCACCTCTTGTTCGCATGGACGATACTTTGAACAGTGGACGTTACATTTAAGATGTGTTACGACCCGTGGCTCTACCCTTTATTCGATTCCTGCGAAACCCTACATTTCAGCAGGATAATGCACGACCGCATGTTGCAGGTCCTGTACGGTCTGGATACAGGAAATGTTCGACTGCTGCCTTGGCCAGCACATTCTCCAGATCTCTCACCAATTGAAAACGTCTGGTCAATGGTGGCCGAGCAACTGGCTCGTCACAATACGCCAGTCACTACTCTTGATGAACTGTGGTATCGTGTTGAAGCTGCATGGGCAGCTGTACCTGTACACGCCATTTAAGCTCTGTTTGACTCAATGCCCAGGCGTATGAAGGCCGTTATTACGGCCAGAGGTGGTTGTTCTGGGTACTGATTTCTCAGGATCTATGCACCCAAATTGCGTGAAAATGTAATTACATGTCAGTTCTAGTGTAATATATTTGTCCAATGAATACCCGTTTATCATCTGTATTTCTGCTTGGTGTAGCACTTTTAATGGCCAGTACTGTAGTTACACAGACAAATGTATTACAGAAATTTCGTTGCTTATTATGAATTATTTTTCGACACTGTGTTTTTTTCCCGTCAGTGTTTATCTTCTGGTGTCTTTCATTTCGTTACAGGGTCTGGCGATTGAACAAAAGACGGGGGTCCGAAAGGCTGGGAGCGGGGAAAACGTGTTGCGAAAGCGTAATGCGGCGTGACGGGCTGTAATAGGGGGAAGTGGCTGCAGCCGAGTAGGGGGTGGCCGGTGAGCGGCGGCTTCTTTCTGACAGCCGATAGACCGAAGCCTTGCAATACTTCGTGTAGCATTGTACACAACGCGATTCCGTAAAAGACGTTTTTAGGGATTCTTGCAGTCGTTTCTTTGCTTTCGTTTGGGTTGTGTGTTATAAAGCATCATAGAGGACTTAAAATAAAAATGTTCTTAGTGCCACAGTACGGTATTTAGGTTTTTTTTTACGAAATGGGATCTACATGCCAAGGCCAATAACGTTTCAAAGGCTCAAACTGCCACGAATGAAAATGTTATACCACATGTTATCAACAGATGGCATGCGGTTTAATAGCCACTGCTGTTAACATACGAATGGCTCTATGTCCGCGCGCTTACTGCTCAGTGTCAGATAAAATGGCGGAGGTAGCAGATGTTTGCAACGATTTGAGTGGAAAGTACCGACGAATTGAAAGAGAAGGCACTGTGGCAACAATGAGGAAAAAGCTGAAAAATGGAGAGAATGAATACATAACTTCAAGTAGTAAACGTATTCGTGTAAAATCTCATCCAGCAGAGGACGTTAAGTCTGGTTACTGATCGGTACCTTACACCACAACTGGGCAGATTGTTTATTTGTAAGTTACCAAATTCATTATTCCAGAGGATGTAAAAAAACGTGATGCAGCAATTGCCACATGTAAAGATGTTTATCATCAATAACATAAATGCATCTGACTACTTAGATTTCAAGAAAGCAGCAGATTGTAATATAAACGCAGCAAATCTAAACATCTCCAGAGAACAGTGGCTATGGTTGGACCAACATAAGAATCACGTTAATAAAATCAGGAAGGCTAGGAAGGTATCCCTACTTTGGAATAGGTAACGAGTGCAGGACGTCATGGAATGTAACTACCTCCCCTGTAATTGCAAGCCACATATGTGAAGAAGAAAGAAATATTTGGTTGAAATGATACAGCACCTCACAAATAATGACCATATACAGTTTTACGAAAGCAGAATAACGTTTACTATCTATTTAATGAGTATTGAACTATGGTACTTATGGATTTTGATTGCATTTCCACTTTCAGCGAGTTTTTCGCACTATTACAATACAGTGCTTGTTATTTGCTTTCAAAACTAGGTCCATGGCATCGTTAACGTTCAAATAAAACACATTAATAGTTTAATTATGACTAATAATTACGTAGTACACTGAAAACTCATTTTCCTCAATTTCACGATTTTGGCTCTTAGAGCTTTTTTTTTATTTTGGGTCTTCTGTTTTATTTGTGTGACATACTGTTTTTTATATTAAAGGATAGTCACAGGCCGGCCGCAGTGGCCGTGCGATTCTAGGCGCTACAGTCTTGAACCGAACGACCGCTACGGTCGCAGGTTCGAATCCTGCCTCGCGCATGGATGTGTGTGATGTCCTAAGGTTAGTTAGGTTTAATTAGTTCGAAATTCTAGGCGACTGATGACCTCAGAAGTTAAGTAGCATAGTGCTCAGAGCCATTTGAACCATTTTGATAGTCACAGACTACAAAATAATAATTTGGGCCTTATGAACTCGGTTACAGATTTCAGCTCTACTGCAGAGTTAAACTGCCGATGAACTGATATTCAATTTACACGAAATATTATGTGCTTCGGAAATAACTGGCTTGGCATTGTGTTTTCGCGAGCGTGCAAGATTCGATCATTTCAAGTGCCATAGTTTAATTCGCACTGGGAAATCGGACTTCTTAATTAAATGGACAGCAGGTTCTAAACATTTACTACAATTCGTAGTTATCCCTGTGAGATGGCGGCTGTGCAAACTTTGCCCAAGCCGGTCATTGCGGTTGACACAAGAAGTCACCTACTTTTCCACTTGATAATCCGTTACTAACAAAAGAGAGAGCGTAACGTTAAGAAATAATAAAAAGACTGTCATTTATGGCGTAAAATGGATAACTACTCGCACCAATGAAATTTGCAACGATACACAAGTCTGAACACACCAGGGCAAGGAGCGGAAAAGGTGAAGAGGGAAGTGGCAGGTGAAGAATGTCAGACGAAACACGAATAAAACTTTAGTCTATTCCTACAGAGTTTAACTGATACTATTTTTATGATTTTTCATTTTAAACCCGTAAGTTCTTTCCTTATTACTGATAGCATATTCTATTTTCACACTATTATGTCTATAGGCCAGCCGCGCGGTCTAACGCGCTGCTTCCCGAGCGGTAAAGCGTGCCGGTCTCCGGCACGAATCCACCCAGCGGATTAGTGTCGAGGTCCGGTGTGCCGGCCAGCGTGTGGATGGTTTTTAACGCGGTTTTCCATTTACCTCGGCGAATGCGGGCTGGTTCCCCCTATTTTCGCCTCAGTTACACTACGTCGGTGATTGTCGCGCGAGCACTGTCTCCACGTACGCGTACACCATAATTTGGGGGTTACACTCGTCTGGTATGAAACGTTCCCGGCAGGGAGTCCACTAGGGGCAGAATCGCACAATAACCCTGGAGGCGGTGGGGTGGGTGGACCGCTGTGGCCTGTTGTGGGGTTGTGAACCACAGAGGTCTACGGCGGGACGAAGCCTCACCGTCGTTTCTGGGTCCCCGGTTTAATACACAAAATCAAATGGCTCTGAGCACTATGGGACTCAACTGCTGAGGTCATTAGTCCCCTAGAACTTAGAACTAGTTAAACCTAACTAACCTAAGGACATCACAAACATCCATGCCCGAGGCAGGATTCGAACCTGCGACCGTAGCGGTCTTGCGGTGCCAGACTGCAGCGCCTTTAACCGCACGGCCACTTCGGCCGGCGGTTTAATACACACATTATGTCTATTTAAAAAAAAAATTAGATTTCATTTCAACAGCAACGTAAGGAAAAAAAAGTATTATATGTCTGTAAGATACACACAATTGAACAATGTAGCAGCAATGAACTGGGTGATATGGAGTGTCCAAGGACAAAAAATTCTGTTAACAGTGTCTTTTTTAGTTCTTGCACTGTAATGTTGTCAGTTGAGACGATTTCTCCTCCTCTCCCGCCTCCCCCCTCCCTCCCTCTCTCCCTCTGTGTCTTTCTCTCGTCTGTCCTCCCATACCACATCCTCACCTCACCCCATTCCTTTCCATCTCCCATTGCAAAACGATCGTCGAAACGAGGAGACAGATTTGGATAGATGTGTGGATGGCAAAAGAATGAGAAGGAGAGACGACCATGTGCAGAATGGAAGAAAGAGATGAAGAAAGAAAGAAAAAAAGGACCCTGTGTAAAAAGAACGAAAGAAAAACAAAAAGATGACGAGTGCCACGTACAGGAAGAAACAACAAAAGAAACAAAGAAAAACAAGGCCAGATACAGAAAGAAACAACCAAAGCAAAAATAAAGAAGGAGAGTAACAAAGAAAGAAAGCAAGACGTAAGTTTATCGTCCCCTCCACATCGATGTCGTGAGAAACGGACAATTTCGAAATATTTCGTGGACGAAGAAGGAAATCGGCTGTGCCCTTTCAAAGAAACCATGCTGGCATTTGCGCGGAGCGAATTAGGGAAATCACAGAAAACTTAAATATGGATGGGCCAGTGAAGAACTGAACCGCCGTCATCCCGTATGCGAGTCCAGTGTGCTAAACTGCGCCATCTCGCTCTTGTCAATACCAAGAAAGGAAGAAAGAATGGCAGAGATGACAATGAGAAGAAAGAAATAGTTAAATTTGAAGAAAGGGAATGAATGCTGAAGAAGAGGAGAGAGGAAAATATGCAGATAAGGAGAGAGAAAGAAAGGGAGGGGTGGGGGTAAGTAGCACGACAAGAAAAAGGGAGGATGATAGAGGAGTATTAAGAAAATACGAGTGGAGGGAAGACAAGATGAACAGTCGTTTAAGTGCAGTGTAACACAGTGAAGGGTACAATACAAGGGGGAAAGGAAACAAATTCTTGGTATAAAATAAAGGAAAACACAAGAGAAGTAAGTTTAATTTGCGCTGAATACGGACGTAATGTGGGCTGCACGTTTTATGGGTCCCGCATTATAATACCTGCGGCGGAGCTTATCTCGGCGGAAGGACGGCAGGAGGAGCGGGCCTAAGCCAGCGCGTGGCCTAATGAAGCGGCGCGGAGCAGCTGGCTGGCTGCCTTGGTGTGCCGGCGCTCCACGAGAGGCAATATCGCCGGCCCCGCCTCCACGGCTGCCGATGGTAATCGCCTATCTGTACTTTTATTGCGGAGCGCAAGCCGCCGTCCCCTGTTTACGCAGCAAACTTCGCCACTTTGGCGAGCACCACACCAGGTTAGCCGCCAAGTGCGTCGTCGATCCGGTCCTATACCCGCAACATTAGCTGCAGTGAGAGTACGACGTCAATGTGTCCCAGGCTGTGAAGCAGAATTGTGTTACGTAAACGGAGCAACTAATCATACACACGTACATTTTCCTGGAATGAGTGTAGAAAAATTACACTAGTGGCCATGAGCACTGCAAAAAACCCCAAATTAGCATGAAGTGTACTACACGCTTGACCGGCCGGGGTGGCAGAGCGGTTCTAGGCGCTACAGTCTGGAACCGCGCGACCGCTACGGTCACAGGTTCGAATCCTGCCTCGGGCACGGATGTGTGTGATGCCCTTAGGTTAGTTAGGTTTAAGTAGTTCTAAGTTCTAGGGGACTGATGACCATAGATGTTAAGTCCCATAGTGCTCAGAGCCATTTGAACCATCTGTTAATGGACATTAACATGGTGTGTGCACTTCTTGCCTTTATGATGGTTTGAACTCCGATGAGGACATCTTCAATGAGATGGCCGTGTGTCTATGGAGGAATAGCAGTCCATTCTTCGTCAACAGCCGAAATAAGAGAAGATGGTGTTGGACGCTTGGGTCTGCAGCGAAGTCTACGTTGTGACTCATCTCAAAGATACATGAAAAATACCCGCAGTTGCGAATATGGACAACCGTCAGCTGTATAATGGAATGACGACAGTGAAACTTTGTGCCGAACTGCGAGAGGTCCTTACGATTAGGCTACCTCAGCACCGTTCACAGCCAGATCCAGACTTCCACACGTCGTCAACCATGTGTCCACAGCCGCAGAAATACATCCATTGTGTATATTCCCATGTTGTTGTTGTTGTGGTCTTCAGGCCAGGGACTGGTTTGATGCAGCTCTCCATGCTACTCTATCCTGTGCAAGCTTCATCATCTCCCAGTACCTACTGCAACCAACATCCCTCTGAATCTGCTTAGTGTATTCATCTCTTGGTCTCCCTCTGCGGTTTTTCCCCTCCACGCTGCCCTCCAATTCTAAATTGGTGATCCCTTGATGCCTCAGAATATGCCCGTCCAACCGATCCCTTCTCCTAGTCAAGTTGTGCCCCAAATTTCTCTTCTCTCCAATTCTATTCAATACCTCCTAATTAGTTATGTGATCTGCCCGTCTAACCTTCAGCATTCTTCTGTAGCACCACATTTCGAAAGCTTCTATTCTCTTCTTGTCTAAACTATTTATCGGCCACGTTTCACTTCCATACATGGCTACACTTCATACAAATACTTTTGTAAACGACTTCCTGACTCTTAAATCTATACTCGATGTTAACAAATTTCTCGTCTTCAGAAACGCTTTCCTTGCCATTTCCAGTCTACATTTTATATCCTCTCTACTTCGACTATCATCAGTTATTTTGCTCCCCAAATAGCAAAACTCATTTACTAGTTTAAGCGTCTCATTTCCTAATCTAATTCCCGCAGCATCACCCGATTTAGTTCGACTACATTCCATTATCCTCGTTTTGCTTTTGTTGATGTTCATCTTATATCCTCCTTTCACGACACTGTCCATTCCGTTCAACTGCTCTTCCAGGTTCTTTGCTGTCTCTGACAGAATTACAATGTCATCGGCGAACCTCAAAGTTTTTATTTCTTCTCCATGGATTTTAATTCCTACTCCGAATTTTTCTTTTGTTTCCTTTACTGCTTGCTCAATATACAGATTGAATAACATCGGGGATAGGCTACAACTCTTTTTCACTGCCTTCCCATCCAATGCTTCCCTTTCATGCCCCTCAACTCAAGTTGGCATTTAAATTGCATAGATGGCCAAGCGGTTCTAGGCGCTACAGTCTGGAACCGCGCGACCGCTGCGGTCGCAGGTTCGAATCCTGCCTCGCGCATGGATGTGTGTGATGTCCTTAGGTCGGTTAGGTTTAAGTAGTTCTAAGTTCTAGGGGACTGATGACCGCAGAAGTTAAGTCCCATAGTGTTCAGAGCCATTTGAACCAAATTGCATACATGTCGTAAGGAACACTGCACAATGCTTCTGAACAACACACGCACTGCAGCCTAAGGAACATTACATCATACTTCTGAATAACATAGGCTCTGACGTACTGTGTTCAACCCAAAGGTGTTCCATTCGCTTCAGGTCGGGACTCTGGGCCGGCCAGTCCATTTGAGGAATGTCGTTGTCCACAAACCACTGTCTCAAAGATGCTACTTTGTGTCGGGTTGCCTTGTCATCATGGAGCAAACAATCATCGTCTCCACCGTACAGTACTTCACTGTTGGGAGTACACATGAGGGCAAGTAATCTTTCCCAGACACTCGCCAAACCCAGACCCGTCCATCGGATTGCATATATCTCTTAGCGTGATTCATAACTCCAAATCATTCGTTTCCAGTCATCCACTGTCCAGTGTCGTCGCTCTTCACATGACCACAAACCTCGCTTAGCATTAACTACAGGAATTTGTTGCATATGAGCAGCTACTCGAGCACTGTGCTCTCTACAGACGTTGTGACAGCTGGACTGTTGGTAGCACTTTGGAACTCACGACTCCTTCGGCTGATTTCATGTGATTTTTTACAATGCTTGACAGTCCCTGTCCGCAAGCACATGTCTGCCTCGTCTTTGTTCCGCTGTGGTTGTTTCTTCGCGTTTTCACTTTAGTCATATCAATAACAGTCGCCTTTGGGTGTTCTAGAAGAGTTGAAATGCTCCTGAAGGATTTCTTACTCAGATGACAGCCAATGACTAGTTCACGACCGAAGTCACTGAGCAGTCCTGACTCATCCATTCTGCTGTTACTTCTTCGCTATTGACAACAGAACACTTCACTTGCTTTTATAATGGCGGGTCTGGCCCTCGTATGGGGTGTCTGGATACTTCTGATCAGGTAAGAGAGTACATTCTACACATTAGAAGAGATTACGCTGTGACGTTCTCATTCAGATACCGCATATGAATATTGGTTGGTTGTGAGAAGATCGTGTTATGCCTGGAGCAAGAACAAGAATGTATCAGTGCGCGTACGAATTCAACAGCTGCAGGACTGTGGCCTATCGCTCATTGTTAAGGCTACTTACATTGCTCGGCAACGTACGACTGTCGTGCGAATATGGCATCATTGGATTCTGAAGGGCCATACTCAAACGTGTGTTGCTCTTAAATCTATGTAAACGATTTAGGAGACGATTTGAGCAGCTATACTCAGGGATTACAATTACGAACAACTTATACCGGAACCCTCGCAAGTAAATGTAGCGGAGAAGAAGAACAAACTATTGCAGTTGATTGATAGAATACTTAGAAAGTGCATTAAACCCACTAATCAGATTGCTTGCACGTCCACCTCTGTAGCTGTGCTGCGCCGTATGGGTTCTTAACTGACTGGACTGACGGAGGTCATCGAAAATTTCAAAAACGTAAAGGTTGTTATGTATTGTCAGTACTGGACCGTATACGCAGAACAGGCAAATTTTCATTATTTTCCGTCCCTCCTGCTGTTGTCATTTTAAAAGCCGGGAGAGATGCTTGCAAGTAACAGACAAGTTCTGTTACTGGACAACAATGTAACTGACAATGGCAGAGTGAAGAGCATATTAAATACAGATTGGCCCTAGCAGGAAAAGCTTCCTGGGAAAGAGACATATAAATCTAAACAGTATAAATATTTAAATCTATTATTTGTTTAGAGAGCAACCAATAAGCGCCACCTTCCACGCCCGATTCTGTACAGAATTGAACTCCCGTACATGAAACATTCCTTCCGTACATCTCAGTGTTCATGATGTCATATCCGCGTAAGTATGTGTCGTACAATGACATAATTTGCAGGTAAATGCAGTGGCATATGTGGACACTGTCTGCAAAACGTGTTGTGAATAGAGTTTGTAGTAGGCACGCTGTATTCAGGCCACTAGTGGCCCATCGGGACCATCCGACCGCCGTGTCATCCTCAGCTGTGGATGCGGATAGGAGGGGCGTGTGGTCAGCACACCGCTCTCCAGGTCGTTATGATGGTTTTCTTTGACCGGAGCAGCTACTATTCGGTCGAGTAGCTCCTCAGTTGGCATCACGAGGCTGAGTGCACCGCGAAAAATGGCAACAGAGCATGGCGGCTCGGATGGTCACCCATCCAGGTGCCGGCCACGCCCAACAGCGCTTAACTTCGGTGATCTGACGGGAAGGCCGTTGCGGAGTTTGTAGTAAAGAATTAATAAGATACAACGTCATTTCTGCTATTGAAGATTTATTCCAGGAAAAGCGAAAATATAGTAAGCGATGCACTGTTTTCCTTTCGTAATTCTGTGTCTGTTGGGGGGGGGGGGGGAGGGGGAGGGATAGGATGGCTGTTAGCGAGAAATAGTTACGCGTAAAGTTCGCAGCAAAACGGCTAAGCGCTCTCATTCTCAAATACTGGATGAATATAGTCTGGGTAATTTGTGCGCCGTGAGTTACGCCGTCTCTGTCTGCAGATATAGACACGGTTACTAACTTCAAAAAACGGTTCAAATAGCTCTGAGCCTAGAAGCGCTCGGCCACTCCGGCCGGCTGCTAACTTGAATACTTGTCTTATTGTGTTAAACCTTTAACATAAGATCATAAACCTTTAACACAAGATGATAACTGTTAACGATTAGATCATGAAAATATTTTAAATTTTTAAATTCGATCCATAATTACCTGAAATATTGAAAACAAAATTTTGCTTCCCGTGTAAGCGTTTAGATATGTAACCTACAACTGAAATTGTGAACCGAGTACCGGGCTATCCGTATAGTAATCTAGATCGTAGTGAAACGTGGACAGTAAACAGTACTGAGAAGCGACGTACAGATTAATGTTCGTAAATAGATGGGTAGATACAATCAGAAATGGACACACACTTCAAATGGTTCAAATGGCTCGGAGCACTTTGGGACTTAACTTCTGAGGTCATCAGTCCCCTAGAACTTAGAACTACTTAAACCTAACTAACCTAAGGACATCACACACATCCATGCCCGAGGCAGGATTCGAACCTGCGACCGTAGCGGTCGCGCGGTTCCAGACTGTAGCGCCTAGAAACGCTCGGTCACCCCGGCCGGTGGACACACACTGAATCGAACTACAGAGAAAAGTATTTTATACATCTCCATATATTCCACAAGTCGCTGTAGAGTGACTGAGGGTGGAGAGCCACATCTAATTAGTCTTTGCAGAGACAAAACAACAGCAGCAGCAACAACAACAACAGTGGCAGCAGTAGCTGCTTCAGAACAATTCAGTAGGTGTTACTCCACACTGACCCACCAACTGCCAAATTAAGCTCCGGCACAGCGTTCACGAACACCTCTTTTCTCTTGGTTTTTGACCTCCTTCACCTAGTTCCTCCATAGTGGCACTTACAGCGCCCCCGTCGGTCGCTGAAGCTTGGTTTGCGGCATGACCTTCTGGCCGCGGCAGGCGCACTGCGCCCCGCCGCCTTGCGCATTGCAGGCAAGCCGGAGGTGGTGGTGGAGGTGGAGCAGCTCTAGCTAGCTGGGCCCGGGCCCCGGACGACGCGCCACGGTTTTGGCGCTGCCCCAAGTCCCTGTCCCGAGCTGCTAGCTTAATCCATACGGCTCCCGCTGGTAGCAGCGACATAGTAAACGTAATACACTACCGGCGATTAATATTGCTACACCAAGAAGAAATGCAGATGATAAACGGGTATTCATATTATACTAGAACTGACATGTGATTACAGGCAATTTGGGTGCATAGATCCTGAGAAATCAGTACCTAGGACAACCACCTCTGGCCCTAATAACGGCCTTGATACGCCTGGACATTGAGTCAAACAGTGCTTGGATGGCGTGTACAGGTACAGCTGCACATGCAGCTTCAACACGATACCACAGTTCATCAAGGTTAGTAACTGGCGTATTGTGACGAGCCAGTTGCTCGGCTACCACTGACCAGGCGTTTTCAGTTGCTGAGAGATCTTGAGACTGTGCTGGCCAGGGCAACAGTCGATCATTTTCTGTATCCAGAAGACCTGCAACATGCGGTCGTGCATTAACCTGCAGAAATGTAGGGTTTCTCAAGGATCGAATGAAGGGTAGAGCCACGGGTCGTAAGACATCTGAAACGTAACGTCCACTGTTCAAAGTGCAGTCAATGCGAACAAGAGGTGACCAAGACGTGTAACCAATGGCACCCTATACCATCACGCCAGTATGGCGATGACGAAAACACGCTTATGTGCGTTCACCGCGATGTCGCCAAACACGGATGCGACTATCATGATGCTGTAAACAGAACCTGGATTCGTCCGAAAAAATGACGTTTTCCGTTTGTGCACCCAGGTTCGTCGTTGAGTACACCATCGCAGGCGCTCCTGTCTCTGATGCAGCGTCATGGGTAACCGCAGCCATTGTCTCCGAGCTGAGAGTCCATGCTGCTGCAAACGTCGTCCAACTGTTCGTGCAGATGGTTGTTGTCTTGCAAACGTCCCCATCTATTGACTCAGGGTTCGAGACGTGGCTGCACGAGCCGTTACAGCCACGGATAAGGTGCCCGTCATCTCGACTGCTAGTGATACGAGGCCGTTGGGATCCAGCACGTCGTTCCGTATTACCCTCCTGAACCCACCGATTCCATATTCTACTAACCGTCATTGGATCTCGGCCAACGCGAGCAGCAATGTCGCGATACGATAAACCGCAATCGCGATAGGCTGCAATCCGACCTTTATCAAAGTCGGAAACGTGATGGTACGTATTTCTCCTCCTTACTCCAGGCATCGCAACAACGTTTCACCAGGCAACGCCGGTCAACTGCTGTTTGTGTATGAGAAATCGGTTGGAAACTATCCTCTTGTCAGAACGTTGTAGGTGTCGCCACCGGAGCCAATCTTGTGTGAATGCTCTGAAAGGCTAATCATTTGCATATCACAGCATCTTCTCCCTGTCGCTTAAATTTCGCGTCTGTAGCACGTCATCTTCGTGGTGTAGCAATTTTAACGACCAGTAGTGTACATTCTGATCTAACGGAATATGAATGAAACACTCAGACTCAGCAACCATTATAACAATTAAGAAATTCAAGAATGATTAGGTGTTTTCAAAAGCCGCATAGCTGTATGAAGGTTCTTTATTTGCAACTACCGCTTCCACGTCAGTACAGATGCATCGTCAGGTTTATAATGGTTATACACCGCCGGGCTAAAAAAGATACTACACTTGGAAAGAAGATGTCGATTTTGATCTGTTGACGACATGGCACGTGCGGGATAGAAGGTGTACTTATTATGGTTACAACGTCGTCCGCCAACAGATAGCGTAGTGGCATAACTATCATCTGTGTGTACTCTCTAATAACGAATGCTCAGGGCCAAATGGCTCAGTGTGGTGCAAACGTGTGAACCACGCAGGCAACTATGCCGCAGGGACGGACTAGAGCAGGGCTTAACAACTGGCCGGTTTTGAGCACGAGTACTCGCGTCTGCTCAGGCACCTGCTCGCGAGCAGCTGCAAGGTTGCGGAGTGGGGGGGAGGGGAGGGAAGGGAAATGCGCGCGCACGTTTGAATAGGGCCGCAGCGTGCCTATTGAATTCGCGCCGACTGTGTAACGTTTAAAGTACTACGATCAGCTCGTAACAGTCACTTCGCTGGTTAAGAATCATGTGAAGTCGCCGTTGTGTAACCCCAACCATGCTTTCGCAGTTCAACCCCAATTGGGAGGAATTGTATCTGTTTACTGAAAAAGATGGTGTTGCAAAATGATTAGTATGTCACAAAACGCTGAATTCTTTTACGAAATTTAATTTGCAGCGACATTATATGTCGTACCACGCGAAAGACTACGGACGTGGAAAATGTGATTGACCAGATCGTGCACAGGAAGTTACTAAACTTAAAAGGAAGCTATCCGAAGAAGATGTGGACGACGAAGAAAAATCAACTGAGGCAGCTCTCAGAGTGAGTTACAAAATTGCTTTATTTTTAGCAAAATCCCTGCGCCCCTTCACTGATGGCGATTTAATAAAAGATGGTTTTGTAGTTGCAGCGGAACATTTGTGTCTATCTCAAGCTGAACAGTTTCGGATTGTGCCATTATCTGACATGACCATTATGCGTCGCATACAGGACATGGCAGACGACGTCCAGAGCCAGTTTGCAAATATCTGTAAAGATTTTATGGCGTATTCTCTAGCTCTAGACGAAAGTGGTGATATCACTGGAACAGCGCAGCTTGCCATATTTATTAGAGGTGTTAATAGAGATCTTCAGGTGAGGGAGGAGCTCCTCGATGTAGTAGCCATGAAGAACACTACAACCGGAGGTGATGTTTTAAGTAGTGTTGAAGAAAGTGTTGAAAATATAGGATTGTCGTGGAATTCTTTAGTTTCAGTGTCTACAGATGGTAGAGACATACACTAAGCTAATAAAATTATGAGGCACGTGTACATTCTCCTTTATTTGTTTCATTTGTGGCAGTAATAATTCGTGAGTGATATCCCTGCAGGTGGCCGCGGATTTACATCGACTGGTGGCAGCTGTTGTGTACCCCACGTGACTCTCCCCACTCTCCGCTCTGGTCCGATAGTGGGGGTAGCGTGCTCGCGCTGCTCCGTGCTCGCGCCTTGATGCTCACAGCTTGCTCCGCGAGCACGTATGTTGTGAAGCCCTGGACTAGAGCTTTCTACAGCCAACTTAACGGGTAAGAAAGGGGTCAAATTGGCGCCTTCAGAGTTGCAGGATGGTCCTTTCGGAGAACTTCCACACAAGTTGAACGTCTTGCGTCAGTTGTGCAAAGATGCTGGTATCAGTGATCACGTGAACATTCTCACAACTGCAGACGAGTTTATGGACCTCCACACATCACAGACGCCCGTCAGGATCGTCATATACGAAGGGCAGCAGTGACAGATCGTACAGCTACCACAACACTGATAAGAGGGCTTGTGAACCCAAACATGTCAACACGGACTGTTGCGAACTTGTTATTAGGTGTTGGTGTTGGTTAGTGTGTAATGTCCCGTCGACAACGAGGTCATTAGAGACGGAGCGCAAGCTCGGGTTAGGGAAGGATTGGGAAGGAAATCGGCCGTGCCCTTTCAAAGGAACCATCCCGGCATTTGCCTGAAACGATTTAGGGAAATCACGGAAAACCTAAATCAGGATGGCCGGAGACGGGATCGAACCGTCGTCCTCCCGAATGCGAGTCCAGTGTGCTAACCACTGCGCCACCTCGCTCGGTGTTATTAGGAATGAGACTACTGGCATGCACACCTCCTGCCTGTCTTCCTTTTACGCAACAGTAACGATGTGCATGGCTCTCCTAGTGCTGTCAGAGGATCACTTGGAATGGCGCGACGTGATTCTGCCTGCATGCAAATGATGATCGTTTCTGGGTACGAAGTAGACCTGATGAGTGCTGCTTTGTACGATGCATTCATCCGAGATAGGCCTTGTGGTCTGGAGTGTGATGAGCTACAACTCTCATTCACCTTCGGTGTTTCTGGAGGGGACGCTAACGAGCGTTCGGTACGTGCAGAAAGCTGTTTGTCCCATTCTTTTGCCATTCTTGCAACAGGAAGGTGATGTGTTTTCTCAACAGGATAATGCACGCCCATGCACCGCGCGTGAAACTGAACATGCTGTGCTAGACGGGCAGCAAATTCCCTGATCAGCAGGATCTTCGAACTTGTCTCCAATCGAGCGCGTGTGGGATATGATGGGACGAGAAGTGACGCGTGCGGCTCGTCAACCAACAACTCTTACACAACTACACTAACAGGTCGAGCAGGTGTGGCATAAAGTATCCAAGGACAGTATTCGCAATCTGTACGATCTACTGGTTCAAATGGCTCTGAGCACTATGGGACTTAACATCTGTGGTCATCAGTCCCCTAGAACTTAGAACTACTGAAACCTAACTAACCTAAGGACATCACAAACATCCATGCCCGAGGCAGGATTCGAACCTGCGACCGTAGCAGTCGCGCGGTTCCGGACTGAGCGCCTAGAACCGCTAGACCACCGCGGCCGGCTTACGATCTACTGCATGCCAGAGTCAGCGCCTGAAATACCGTCCAAGGGGATACACCAAGTACTAATATGGGTGTTTCAGTATGGGTCGATATCTGGATCGCCAGAACCGCGTGTGCTACTGATCTGGAAATGTAATCGCTTCAAGTACTCCACATGGACTGTTGCAACAATAAATATGGAGTGAATTGAAACCTCTGAAAGGGTGTACTTGTTTTTCGGCAGTGTATTTTCATAAAGTAGATGGGCAATTACAGAGTCCCGGCATTCTGAAAGTTATCCTCGTTAAGACTTAAACCACACTCGTGGATTGTGACAGTAAAATTGAAATATGCTTGTCAATATTGGGTGGCAACAAATTTCCCTGTAACGAAACCGTTAACTCCACAACCAATTTGAATCGGAACAGCTTGCCAAGCAAGTAGTTGCATGTACCCCCTGTCTACCCCTGTCTCCAGCGGAAGTGTACAGCATGGCTGTACGCCCCACTTGACTCAGCCTAGCTAATACCACGGCACTGATCTGTGCAGTACGTAAACACTGAAAAGAAAATACTGCACGAAAAAAAAATCGTTCAAATGGCTCTGAGCATCAGTCCCCTAGAACTTAGAACTACTTATACCTAACTAACCTAAGGACATCACACACATCCATGCCCGAGGCAGGATTCGAACCTGCGACCGTAGCGGTCGCGCGGTTCCAGACTGTAGCGCCTAGAACCGCTCGGCCACACCGGCCGGCCACAAAAAAAGGAAGGAATGTTACTCAGATGTATAACAAACAGTTTTTGTTGCCTAGCATTATACGACTGATTTTAGCTATTTTTGGTGCGTTGGATCTAAATACGTAATCAGTATTTCACAATTCTTTATAGATCTGTAATGTAGTTACACATGAAATGTGCAATTCTAACTCCATTCTGTGCAGTTCTTAATCACATGTACAAGGATTGGTTCTTGTTTATCTGCCCTATTGTCTGTCTGTAGTCCAGTTAGTTCCAGGAAACTCCAGATGGAGTAAACATCTGTTAACTTGAGTGACCTTCAATGCTAGAGCTCAGGTTACTTTGTGAGCACTCGCTGTAAAAGGCTGAGAGAAGTTGGTAGCGTGACATTTATGTTTATGAAAGAATTGGTTAAAAGTTAATCTAAAACGTACTGTGTTGTACATTGTTTAGCGCTGTTGAATAGAAAAAAAATGAGTTCAGGTAGAAGAGTTTGTGGTAAATTATTCTGATGGGTTTTGCTACGAATACGGAGAATACTTAGCTAAGAACAACGAATACACTCATGCCTGAGGGCGGGCTCGAACCTCAGGCGGGGGAGGCCGCGTAATCCGTGACATACCGCCTCAAAAATGGTTCAAATGGCTCTGAGCACTATGGGACTTAACATCTATGGTCATCAGTCCCCTAGAACTTAGAACTACTTAAACCTAACTAACCTAAGGACATCACACAACACCCAGCCATCACGAGGCAGAGTACCGCCTCAAACCGCGGGTCCACTCCGCGCGGCGACTGTATCACAGGTGCGAAAGTATGAAAAGTAATTATAATAATTATTACTGTTATTATTATTGTTGTTCTTCTACTGTCGATTGCCTGATCCAATAGCGTCCACTGCTAACCTATCAGTGTTCGGTTTCTAATGTCGCAGGAATGCCGCGAATCCTCGGACATACTTGCAAATTCGTGTACTCGCTGTTATTTCTAAGCTGGTAGAGTCCACTTGTACTGAAAAGACTTAAATGACTTTAAGGTTAAATTGCCAGTGGTGGTGACTAGCGAGTCAAGTTTCCGAGTGTACGAAGACAGAAGACAGCGAGTTCGGAAATTACGTCATAAGACCCGTTGGCGAGTGTAAAACGAATATATATGGGGTCCACTTCTGATGTCTGCCTTTCACACGGAACTATTCCCTGTGCAGGAGTATCAGTTCGTCTCATGTATGAGTTTGTGTGCTGATCAAACATTTGTATAGTCTTACCCTCATACGTGAATATTCTTTAAATGGAGAATGTAATATTTCTGATTTTTGTCTGCTGCCTTCAGCTTCAAAATCAGACTGGACCACGAGAAATGGAAGTGTCTCGACAGCATACCGAAATCGTGGGATTTTTCATCCGCTACAAACAATAGTGGAAGAAACAGTCAACGGAATATTATCATTAATAGGACGATCATTATCCTCAGCTAAAGTGCTGCTCGTAATAGATGTCTAGAAAATATCCACGGAACAGTTTTCTACGATGGAAGCACTAGCTGCATCACGGAATGATTACAAGCAGTTGGATTGGACCATTCTTAAACAAAACAAAAGTGTCTCTTTGTGACCAGCAAATTATTCCGTTACAGTGTAATAAAATTCGAAGACGTTCAACGGAAGTTTGAGACGATCTACAGTGAAACAAAGGCAAATAATTGCCCTTGTACTCCTAGCACAATAATGGTGTTGATGAATGGCTGTTTATGGAAAGTCATAGAAGAAAATGGGCATAAACTGCTATAGCACTAATTTCCGTGAGCTTTCCTAAAGAAATCATGTCAGCTCTGAACTTTCATAGCACATAAAATCGCCGGATTCAGGAACTGTAAACAGAATAACGTAAGACCAACGACGGGCTACGTCCATTTTGTAGCATCTTCTTTCTAATAACAATAAAACAAGAAAACATTGGGTAAGGGATTCATACTTAAATTCTGTTGCAGAATAACACAGCTACGCCGCCATAAAAGACATTCATACTTCCCGCATCTGCAAAGAAAACGACTGCATTGATGTTCGAGAACTGTCAAGGTTTTCTACAGCGCTTCTTCCCCACAGAACGAGTAATAGAAACGAGCGTCGTAAAACTCGCTCCAAACTTTGTGCAGCTGTTAAACCGAAGAATCCGTGGCTATAACCCGGAAACGTGAAACATCTGCATGATGGTACCGTCCACATAAAAAAATAAGCACATTGGCTGTGAGAAGAGTGTGAGGGAATTCTTTAACCATGATTCTTCTCACAGTTTAGACATGACCTCAGCTATCATTTATCTGGCCCAGGGAAGCGTTCCAGCCCCGTCCCTTTTTAACTTGTGTACTAACGAACAGCTAGTACTTGATCAGACTAAGTCACACTAAGCATTTCCTATATGCAATCGCAGCATAGGCGAGGACTTTCGATGTGGAGCAGAAGCTGGAGAAAACATTCAGGGTCCTGTCAGAATATTATCAAAATAACTCTCTCAAACCGAATATTTTGAAGACTCCAGTAAGCACTTTCCACCTTAGAGCCCGGCAAACCAGGTGAATACTGACACATAGATACCACTGTGAAAAGATTCGTCAGAAGGTGGCCTCCGGAAATAACGTTTTGCGGAAATTCCTAAACAACAAATGGGGAGTAAAACCTACTATGTTCAGAACCACCGCTCAAGCATTATGTTTCTCTGCAGCTGAATACGCCTCCCCGGTATGGACCAGATCAACTAACACGAAGAGAGTCGATATAAGTCTTAATGAAACATGTCGAATAATACAGGGTGTTTCAAAAATGACCGGTATATTTGAAACGGCAATAAAAACTAAACGAGCAGCAATAGAAATACACCATTTGTTGCAATATGCTTGGGACAACAGTACATTTTCAGGCGGACAAACTTTCGAAATTACAGTAGTTACAATTTTCAACAACAGATGGCGCTGCAAGTGATGTGAAAGATATAGAAGACAACGCAGTCTGTGGGTGCGCAATTCTGTACGTCGTCTTTCTGCTGTAAGCGTGTGCTGTTCACAACGTGCAAGTGTGCTGTAGACAACATGGTTTATTCCTTAGAACAGAGGATTTTTCTGGTGTTGGAATTCCACCGCCTAGAACACAGTGTTGTTGCAACAAGACGAAGATTTCAACGGAGGTTTAATGCAACCAAGGGACCGAAAAGCGATACAATAAAGGATATGTTTGAAAAATTTCAACGGACTGGGAACGTGACGGATGAACGTGCTGGAAAGGTAGGGCGACCGCGTACGGCAACCACAGAGGGCAACGCGCAGCTAGTGCAGCAGGTGATCCAACAGCGGCCTCGGGTTTCCGTTCGCCGTGTTGCAGCTGCGGTCCAAATGACGCCAACGTCCACGTATCGTCTCATGCGCCAGAGTTTACACCTCTATCCATACAAAATTCAAACGCGGCAACCCCTCAGCGCCGCTACCATTGCTGCACGAGAGACATTCGCTAACGATATAGTACACAGGATTGATGACGGCGATATGCATGTGGGCAGCATTTGGTTTACTGACGAAGCTTATTTTTACCTGGACGGCTTCGTCAATAAACAGAACTGGCGCATATGGGGAACCGAAAAGCCCCATGTTGCAGTCCCATCGTCCCTGCATCCTCAAAAAGTACTGGTCTGGGCCGCCATGTCTTCCAAAGGAATCATTGGCCCATTTTTCAGATCCGAAACGATTACTGCATCACGCTATCTGGACATTCTTCGTGAATTTGTGGCGGTACAAACTGCCTTAGACGACACTGCGAACACCTCGTGGTTTATGCAAGATGGTGCCCGGCCACATCGCACGGCCGACGTCTTTAATTTCCTGAATGAATATTTCGATGATCGTGTGATTGCTTTGGGCTATCCGAAACATACAGGAGGCGGCGTGGATTGGCCTCCCTATTCGCCAGACATGAACCCCTGTGACTTCTTTCTGTGGGGACACTTGAAAGACCAGGTGTACCGCCAGAATCCAGAAACAATTGAACAGCTGAAGCAGTACATCTCATCTGCATGTGAAGCCATTCCGCCAGACACGTTGTCAAAGGTTTCGGGTAATTTCATTCAGAGACTACGCCATATTATTGCTACGCTTGGTGGATATGTGGAAAATATCGTACTATAGAGTTTCCCAGACCGCAGCGCCATCTGTTGTTGAAAATTGTAACTACTGTAATTTCGAAAGTTTGTCTGCCTGAAAATGTACTGTTGTCCCAAGCATATTGCAACAAACGGTGTATTTCTATCGCTGCTCGTTTAGTTTTTATTGCCGTTTCAAATATACCGGTCATTTTTGAAACACCCTGTAACTGGGTGTATGAAACTCACGGCCCTACCGAAGCTTAACAGAGGTGCTGTTCTCGCGAATCTCAGCTCCTGAAGAAAATCTCACGAATTCACAGAGAGTCTCAGACAGACTGTCGACGATCGACATCCTCTCTTTGAGTGCGAGTCTGAACGACTGAGATCCCGTACAAGTTTCTGAAACATGGCCCTTGAAGAACCATCAGCTGGCTATCCACGAGCACAGTAGTGCCTGGTGAATCCACAACAGACTGGAAGACATGGAGGCTCCTGAACCGCATAACAGCAGGGGTGGCCCCGATGAAAACAAACATCATCAGGTGGGGCTACTGTAATGTGGATGGCGACAAGTGAGATTGCGGTTCTCTGAAAGACATGGAACACCTCCTGGCTTGTCCAGACTGTCCCTACAGATAGCTCGACAATTTCTGGCTGGACAAGAAGAACTCTGGACTGGCCCAATGCTGGGCTGAAAGACTGATTGGTTGCGGCGTGCGGAACAGAAAAGTAATTATCTACTAATTTTTACTGTATTAGTAGTTGATGTTGTTGTTTTGTTCTTCTCGTTGTTATAGACTCCATTTGATACGTATCGTTGAGGTCTTCAGTCCAAAAACTGAGCTGAAGTAACTATTCTCGCTACCCTATCCTCTGCAAGTCTCTTCATCTGTACCTAACTACTGCAGCCTACATACAGCCTTGGAGACCTGGGCCTCTCTCTACATTTTGTAGCTGGCACTTCATTCCAATAGCAAATTAAATTTTACTTAATGCCTCAGATACGTCCTATCAACCTGCCTCTTCTTTTAGTCAATATTGGCCACTAATTTATTTTTTCCCCAATTCCATTCAGTACCTGTACCACCTCATTAGTTATGAGGTCCACACACCTCATCTTCAGCACAACAGACTGGAAGACAGCACTCCATTTCAAAAGCTTCTATTGTGTTCTTAAATAAACTGTGTATCGTCATTGTTCAACTTCCATACTTTCTCTGCGAATTTTGCTTGAAAAAAAAAAAGTGGTATTTGTTATGGGACAACCTGGAATATTCCCGCTTGAGCCTCTATCGTTACATCAAGTTACGATTTGTGAAGGCGCTATACGTCGCCTTCGAAACTGCGTCTGTAACGGAGGTGAGTTCCAAGCAGAGAGCTGTCATTGAGTTTCTCTTGGCGCAAAACCAGAGCGTGTCAGACATTCATAGGCGCATGCAGAATGTTTATGGACTATTGGCAGTGAACAAAAGCACGGTGAGTCGTTGAGCGAGGAATCCGTCGTCATCGCAACGAGGTCGCTCAAATCAGTCCGATCATCCGTGTTCCGGCCGACCGCACACAGCTGTGATTCCTGCAATGTTGGAACGTGCGGTTACTCTCATTCTAGGTGATCGACAGATCACAATCAAACACCTCGCTCCACAACTGGGTGCCTCTGTTGGTAGTAGCGATAAGTCGTTCACCAGTTGGGGTACAGGAAGGTGTGCGCCCGTTGCGATTCTGGCCGCCTACTAGAAGACCATCTAAAGAACCGTCTGTGCGGAAATGCTTGCGCTTTACGCGGCTGATCGTGACAGTTTTTTCTCGAACATCGTCACAGGCGATGGAATACGACTTCATCACTTCGAACCGGAAACGAAATTGCAATTCATGGAGTGGTGCCACATCACCTCTCTTTCGAAGAAGTAGTTCAAAGCCGCATCTTCAACCGATAACGTCATGGCGACGGTCTTCTGGAACTCTGGAGGAGTTATTTTGTTTGATATTCTCCCTTCTCCCTCACGGTGCAACGACCAACGCTCAAATGTCTTGAGCTTCCCTCAGGAAATTGAAGAAACGATTCAGCGTTTCCGTCACCAAAAAATTCAAACTAACTTCTCCTCCACGACAACGCAAGGCTTCACAGAAGTCTCCTCACCCTAGGGGAGCTCACAAAACTTCATTGGACTGTTCTTCCTTATCCACCCTACAGCCCTAATCTCTCACCTTCCGACTTCCATGTGTTTGGCCCAATGAAGGACGCACTCCGCGGTAAGCAGTACGTGGATGATAGGGCGGTTTGTTGATGCAGAAAGATGTTGGCTCCGACGTCGTCTACTAAATGGCATCATTCAGGCATACACGTCCTCCCAGTAAGATGGTGTAACGGCGTTGCATTGAACGAAGATTAAGTCGAAACAATATGGTTTTGTAGCTCAAAAAGTGGGGAGTAGTATAATGTTTTGGAATCCTGAATAAAACCAACCTGCTTTCAGGGAAATAAATTGTATTGGATTAATTATTAAACGCCCCTCGCCGGCTGAGATGGCCGAGCGGTTCTAGGCGCTTCAGTCCGGAACCACGCGGCTGCTGCGGTCGCAGGTTCGAATCTTGCCTCGGGCATAGATGTGTGTGATGTCCTTAGGTTAGTTAGGTTTACGTAGTTCTAAGTCTAGGGGACTGATGATTTCAGATGTTAAGTCCCATAGTGCTTAGAGCCATCTGAACCATCTTTGATACGCCCCTCGTACATACGATTTAAACTGCTTATTGTAGTCAAGTTTTGGTCTCCTACACTTTACTCCCCACCGCCACTCTTCCCTGTATTACTAAATAGACGATTCCTTGATGCCTCAGGATCCGTCCTATCAACCTATTCCCTCTTTTACTTAATTTGGGCCATAATTTTTTTCCAAATTCCATGCAGTACCTCCTCCTTAGTTAAGAGACATCTCATCTTCAGTATTTTCCTGCACCTCTATATTTCAAAAGCTTCTACTCTCTTCTTGTGTGAACTGAATCATTACGTATTAAGATGTCGAAATACCAATACTCATCTAGTACTAAGTAGCTAATTTTTTAATCTATTTGCCTCAGCATCGCCTGATTTAACTGGACTACGGGAACGCGTTTAATGAGTGATACACCACTTTTTTCTGAAAGCAGGTTGGTTCTAGTCAGGATTCCAGTACTACATATTACTCCCCACTCTCTGCGCTACAAAACCGCCTCCTTTTTTTTCACACACACAGTCTCCATTCAATGCGACGGCCTTACGCCACCTTATTTGGAGGGTCTGTATGCCCACATGGTACCACTCTACTGGTCGACGTCGGAGAAAACATCCTGCTTTATCAATAACCTCACCATCATCCACGCAGTGCTTCCCTTGTAGTGGTTCAAGTTGTTCAAATGCCTCTGAGCACTATGGGATTAACTTCTGAGGTCATCAGTCCCTATAAAACTTACAACTACTTATACCTAACTAACCAAAGGACATCACACACATCCATGCCCGAGGCAGGATTCCAACCTGCGGCCGTAGCGGTAGCGCGGTTCCAGACTGTAGCGCATAGAACCGCTAGGCTACCCCGACCGGCCCCTTGTAGTGCATCATCCATTGGGTCAAATATACGGAAGTGGGAGGTCCGGGCTGCAGTATGGTCCAATGAAGTTTTGTGCGTTGCTCTTGGATGTCAGTTGTGAGGTGTGTGACTGTGACCCGTGGATCATCTCGAAGGAGAGTGTCCGCACGTTTCAACACTGCATGAGTCACCCTGTATGCGGCCAACTGGCTCGCGGGAAATCAGATAGGTTTGTGCGACCTTGTTGTGATGATGACAGACGCCTCGTCCAATGACTTACCGTGCTTTTATTCACTGTCAGGCTCTGTAGACTTTCTGAAAGCGCCTATTAATATCTACGATTCTCTGATTATCCGCCAGTAGAAACTTAATTACAGCTCTCTGCACGGATCGCACCTCCGTGACAGACGCCATTTTGAAGGCTTGGTACAGCGCCGCCATCTATCGGAAGTTCATGAAACTATAGAGGCTGAAGCGAGAATATTTCACCATGTTTCACAACAGATTCCGCAATTTTTCAACGGAACTTGGCCACAAAAATATCGTGTCGTGTTATTTATTGAAGCCCCTCGTACATTCCATTAGAACTGTTTCACTTTTGTTGGCGTCCATCTCATAACCGCTTTTCAATGGACCACCCATGACGTTCAACTGATCTGGCAAGACCTTAGCCGTCTCTGACATAGTTAAAAGATCCTTTGGTAGAATACATCTTGGAATGTGTTGTACAAAAAGTCTGAATTGCCAAACATAGAAATGAGGATGTGGGCTGTACTAGATAAGTAGAGATGAATAATGAAGGACGGAGACCTGAAATGGTTGTGCTTCCAGCAGCTGGGACAATGGCCGATCCGCGAAGACAATGGTTTGCACCTGGGATGAAATCCGACCGCAGCGCCTGGTGCAGCGGTGGCTGGGCTGACCCCGCGACTGTCTGCCGTTTAGCGGTCGCTTCGGCTGGCCCTGAATTTCCCATGAGGCGCGGGAGACGGCTGCTGGGCGAACAATGGAGGCGGGGTTAATGTCTGCTCCTGTCGCCGAGTCTCGCCTCATGAAAGGGAAATTCTGTGCCAGCGCTCGAAGCGCCACCGTTCGCTATGCAAACTGCGCCGATGCGACTAGACGGCGCGATATTACGTGGAAAATCAACTCTCGTGGTGAGTGGCTTCAGGACTGCCGTCTGGAGAACCAGGTCTACCCTGCTGCTGTGTAGTGTAGTCACGCTCATCCAGGGTCAGATCCACCGCACAGGCCAAGTAGTAAGCTGCCTTATTTTAGTGGCACCTACTGTTCGGATGAAACCAAGAAAATGTCCAGGGTTTGAGTATCTCAGCTATATCGATAGCTGTTTAGCAACTTGACCAATACTTCTATACGGATACCACCTTTCGCCCTTTAGACCTGTGCTCTATTTTTGCTGCAAAGCTGTTTGCCCTTTATCAGGCCACCTTGCATACCTGGCAACATGGAAACTCTAAATCTGTTGCATTCCTTCTAGAACGTCCAGAACTTCTGTCCAGTGTACACGGGCAACACTTTTCTACAACGGATCCAGGAATGCCTTCAATAGCTCGCTGACGCTGGCATCTATGTGTCGTTCGTTTGGGTTCCTGAACATGTCGGTGTCTCGGCTACCTGAGAATTTGGCTGTTGCCAAGACTGTAACTATAATGCCCAGGGCTTTTGGCTCTTCTGTCCCCTCGTGTCAGCTCGTCATTGCTACACGTAGGAACAACCTATCACTCTGGCCCGAATGCTGTCTCTCCGTAGGTACAAGCTCAAGGAGACTATACTCCGTTCTACGTTATGGTGATTTCCTTTCGCCCATCTCGTCACGAGTAGATAATTTTAGCTGTGCTGTGTACTGACCATGGTCTTGAAAGCCATCATCATCTGTTAAACCGCCACATCGTACCACTTATTTTCACTGTAACAGACAACTGATGATGCTCACTTTCTAACCAACGTTACTGCTTTTAAGTCTTTTCTCTTTAATGCGAGGTTCTCATCTGGGTCATCAGAGATTTTAGCAGATATAGCACAAACTATAGAACGCGTTCTACCTTTTACTCACCGTAGCAACCTAGCGACGAGAATTTAATTTTCGACCGTGGACACCAGTTTTTCTAGAAACTATTACCGAACAGCCCCTTAAAAAAAGGAAAGTAGTTGTAATTGTTCATTTTACTTTCGCACTATGTTCGGTACTTTTTAACTAGCGTTCCAGGCCCGCTTCCACTACACTTCTACTATAGTTCAAGCCACCTATCAATGTCGTTTAGGCTCCTACGAGAATCCGTTTCCCAGGAAACGGCCTACTTTAAGTTAGGATTTGAGGGCTTATGAACTCAGCTGTTTTGAGCCTTAAAGTTCCAACAAACAAATACACGGATGCCGACGGTGTGTGACTGGCTGATCCGCGTGGGCACTAGCCGCAAACGCATGCCCCGGTTATTGGTTAAGTGTAATCCTTCCATTGGAGTACCTGTCACCAGTGGAGGGCAATTCTGTCTTCCAGCTGACATATAGGTGAAGTGTGGCACTGGGATGTGTAGTCTCCCTCAAATGATATACAAATAAAACACCAACAATAAAACACCAACAATAAAAGACACAATGAGTGTGGAAGTCATCTGCTGCTTACCAGGCACAAACGCGACACTGCTAAACGGATGTGAATTTAATGAAACTGATAAGGTTACGAAGCCACTTAGTACGAAGGGCATTCAATAAGTAATGCAACACTTCTTTTCGTCAGCCTATTTCAGTTGAAAAATTGTAGAATCTGTTGTGGGTAATCATGGAATATTCCTGCATCAGCCACTACAGTTTCATGAACTTCCGACACGTGGCGGTGCTCTACTTAGACTTCAAAATGGCGTTTGTAATGGAGGTGCTTTCCAAGCAGAAAACTGTCACTGAGTTTCTTTTGGCGGAAAACCAGAGCGTCGCAGATACTCATGGGTATCTGCAGATCGTCTGTGGGCACCTGGCACTGAACAAAAGCACAGTGAGCCGTTGGACGACGGGTCTATAATCGTCGCAACAAGGTTGATGATGAACCCTGGCCGGCCGTTGTGGCCGAGCGGTTCTAGGCCCTTCAGTCTGGAACCGCGCTGCTGCTACGGTGGCAGGTTCGAATCCTGCCTCGGGCATGGCTGTGTGTGATGTCGTTAGGTTAGTTAGGTTTAAGTAGTTCTAAGTTTAGGGGACTGATGACCTCAGATGTTAAGTGCTCAGAGCCATTTGAGCCAAGAACCCTGTTCGACTCCACCGTGCTGGCGGGCCGCACACAGCTGTGACTCCTGCTATGTCTGAACGTACGGATACTCTCATTCGAGGTGAACGAAGAATCACAATCAGACACCTCGTTGCTCAACTGGACGACTCCGTTGGTAGTGCTGACGCACTCGTCCATCAGTTGGGGTACTTAAAGGGGTCCGCGATGCCTAACAGAAGACCATTAAGAGCAAAGAAAGACCATCTATGCGGAATTGCTTGTGCGTTACGAGACTGATAGTGCCAATTTTTTTCTCGAACATCGTCTCAGGCGCTGAAACGTGGGTTCATCAAATGGCTCTGAGCACTATGGGACTCAACTGCTGTGGTTATCAGTCCCCTAGAACTTAGAACTACTTAAACCTAACTAACCTAAGGACATCACACACATCCATGCCCGAGGCAGGATTCGAACCTGCGACCGTAGCAGTCCCACGGTTCCGGACTGCGCGCCTAGAACCGCGAGACCACCGCGGCCGGCGTGGGTTCATCACTTCGAACCGGAAACAAGGTGGAAACCCATGGAGTGGCACCACGTCACCTCTTCTCCGCAGAAAAAGTGCAGAGGCTCACCCAGAGCCTGTAAAGTTGTGGCAATGGACTTCCTCCCGCATGGTGTAACGATCAACTAAGATGTGTACTGTGCTACCTTCGGAAATTGAAGAAACATTTTCAGCGTGTTTGTCGCCACAGAAACTTCTCCCTCTCCTTTTTCATGACAATGCAAGGTCTCACACAAGTCTCGATATCCGAGAGGAACACACAAAATTTCATTGGACTGTTCTTCCTCATCCAGCCTACAGCCCGTATCTCGCACCTTCCCACTGCAATATGTTTAGCCTCATGAAGGATGCACTCCGTGGAAAGTAGTACCTGGGCGGTGGGGATGTCATTCATGCAGCAAGACGCTGGTTCCTACGTCGACCAGTATAGTGGTGCCATGCGTAAGGCCGTCCCTCCCAGGGGACACCGCCTTATAGTAGGCACCTTCAGTGCCGCGCGGGAGGGTTTGCGTGCTTCGTTGAAGTTGAGAGCTATGCCGGTGGTAGCAAAGCTACTGGCAAGGTCACCTAAGCCGGATTGGTCTCGACAGAGGAGCCAGACAAAATGTGTCCCACGACATAGGACAGGGTTGGGCGTGGGGCTAATAACCCCATACTGTAAAAAAAAGAATATTACGGAAATTCAGCAGAAGCCTCGGAAACTGGATGGAAAGCATGTATCACGACCCCGGCAATAGAGTCTGGGGGTGGAAAAGAGCAGCAAATAACCGAGGAGTGTGGAGGAAGATTGTTGAAGAAGCCAAGGCTCACCAAGGGCTGTAGCACTACTGAAGAAAAAGATGCGTAAGGCCGTCGCACTGAACGGAGATTATGTTAAAAATAAAGTTTTGTAGCCAAAAGAATGGGGAACAATATGGCGTATAGGAATCCTGTATAAAACCAACCTGCTTTCCGAAAACAAGTATCGTGTTACGTACTGAATGCCTCTCGTAAACGATGCAGTTTCCCAGACTAAAAGACAAAAAACAGATTTCTGTTGCAGCCATTTAATTTCCAGGCAGGTGCGACCCGGTCAAAGTCCGGAACGTTGTCTCCCATGACCAGGACGAGCTAGTGTCGCGGTAAGCGACTGTTTTCGCATTCGGTAGAAAGGCGATTCAAATCCCTGTCCGTTCAGTCTGATGTAAGTTTTCTCCGATTCCCCTGAATATCGCGATAGTTGTTTTGAAAGAGCATGGCCGATTTTCTGCCTGTTCTTCCCTGATCGAAGCTCGAGTTCCATCTCTAGTGTTACTTCCTTCATTCATCATTGTTATAACACGAAGGTATGTACATTGCAGCTTACGTTATTCTCAAAATGACGTTCGTTTTATGAAGGCTGCTATTTATTATTTCATGAAATACAACTTAGCTGTGGAGTTGGAGAGGGCAGTGAATGGAAAATGGTACTTGCCTAGAGGTGAGTGTAAACCAGCACAAAGCGCTTTTCGGTTAAGATACCATGTCGGCTCTAGAATTTCGTCTCACAATTACTGTAACCTTTACATCAATAAATAAACGAAGTACACGATAAAGAATGAGACTAAAAAAGCATGCACCGAGCAGATTGGTGAAGCACTAAACGAGAGCTGAATGGTCAGTGTGACGGACTGCCGACCTAAGGGACCCGGGTTCGATTCCCGGCTTTTTCGGGGATTTTCTCCCCTCAGGGACAGGGTGTTGTGTCGTCTTCACCATCATTTCATCCCCATCCAGCGTGCAGGTCGCCCAATGTGGCGTCGAGCGGGCCGTTGTGGCCGAGGGGTTCTAGGCGCTTCAGTCCGGAACCGCGCTGCTGCTACGGTCGCAGGTTCGAATCCTGCCTCGGGCATGTGTGTGATCTCCTTAAGTTAGGTTTAAGTAGTTCTAAGTCTAGGAGACTGATGACCCCAGATGTTAAGCCCCATAGTGCTCAGAGCCATTTTGTGGCGTCGAATGTAATAAGACCTGCACCAAGGCGGCCGGACCCGCCCCGTAGGGGCCTCCCGGCCAATGACGCCAAATGCTCATTTTCATGGCTGAGATCCCTGTTCCAAGGTTTTCTGCGGCTACCCTAAATCGGTTAAATCGAATGCCGAAGTGGTTTCCTGACCTAAATGACCTTTCGTTCCGCCTCTAACGACCTTGTGTTCGACAAAATGTACACCTTAACCTCATGACCTTCCGTTCTTACGAAAAAAAGGTGTTTCGTCGCTGTTCGGTTGTAAAGTTAAAAGTTAAATATATGCTCTCTCCGACAGAAACCCCACGTAACTTAAAGTACTGCAGCATTTAAATCAACCTAAAGTTTGATGAGCGATTTATATACCACTCTCCGCCACAGATTCTTTATAGAGTCAAAGTCCCATGGATGAAACAGCTTCAGATGTCTGATTGATTTACATGTAAGTTCATGTTCAAAATTAATGAAACCTGACATTGTCAGGGAGTAGGTGGCAGCCTTAATGCGGTTTATTAAGTTAAAAAATTAAACTTTTTTCCTACGATACAATTTTTATTTAATAAATGTGGTAAATATTTAACGTCAAGCATTTAAAACGTTAATGGTTGAGGGCATTGTATTTTTTCACGCATCTCATTGTTTATAGCATCATATCTGCTGAACTAAGTGTAGTCAGTGATATAAATTTGCAGGTACATTCAGCGGTATATGTTGACACCGTCTGCAAAATCTATATCGAATGGAGGTTCTAATAGAGAAGCAATAAATTAAAATGTGAAGCCTGATGCTCAAGTTTTACTACACGCAAAGTGAAAAATTAGTAATGGATAAACGTTTTTCCTTTCGTCATTCTGTGGGGGAATCAGCGAAAAAAAAATTTCGAAAAGGGTTGAAGCTGTGTTTAACGTTCGTTGCCAGTCACTAAGTGCTATCATTCACGAATAATGGATGAATACAATCTGGGTGGCTTGTGCGTCGTGAATTACGCTGCCTCAAGACACATATACAAGTTTCTAACCTCAATGCTTGACTCACTGCGTTAAACCTTTATCAGTAAGATTATACCCCTTAATGAGTGGATTACGACACCGTTTCAAATTTTCAATCCGGTCAATAACTATACCAAGTACTGCAAATCAAAATATTGTTGTCTCTGGAAACCACAAGATGGGCAACCTGAAACTGAGACTACGTGACGGATTTATCCGTTTGATAATAATTTATAGATAATCAAATTGTATACCACGTTAAACACGTAATTTAATTCTTTTCTTTATACTTTTGTTTTCCGTGGCGGCAACCCACTGTCATTGCAGCATCACAATCAGAAATCTGGTTCTGTGGTTACCCTATGACCTTCATTAATTCGTGATGTCATCCAAATCGAAGACAAACTAAGTCCTGCACACGCTCTTCCTATGAATCACGCGAAACATTAACCTGTTTTCACTGGTTGCTTGGCGCTCCTGCAACGCAGAAGGTCGAGCAGCCTCCCAGGCATTCTGTTCAACGCGTATGTTTAGACAAGGAGATGCGATGCTACTGGAGTGCACAGGCAGCGATAGACAGGCCCGGACCGTATAATGACCGTACATCAAGAGAAATATGAACAATGCTTAGCCGTTCTATTGTCATCCCTACAACACCAACAATTTATTACCAATTTAGGCAGTAAGCGTTCGAGGTACAATTATTTCTGTGTCCTCAGAATCAGACTAACATTTGCCTAGATGTGTGAACCCCGCCTTAAAATCAAATCATGCTAAACGTACCGAATACCGTGTCTTAGCCGGCCGCGGTGGTCTCGCGGTTCTAGGCGCTCAGTCCGGAGCTGCGCGACTGCTACGGTTGCAGGTTCGAATCCTGCCTCGGGCATGGATGTGTGTGATGTCCTTAGGTTAGTTACGTTTAAGTAGTTCTAAGTTCTAGGGGACTGATGACCACTGATGTTAAGTCCCATAGTGCTCAGAGCCATTTTGAACCGTGTCTTACTTACCTCCTGATCTTGATACAATTTGACCTACTTATTCTTATCATTTTGCAGCCATTACGAATGTAGCCCTTGCCTTTACGAGAGAAAGAAGGAGACTAGATAATGTTTTCTTCGAATTAAACGTTCTTTTCTGTAACGTGGGTAACCAGTTCTGAAATGTAGCAAGCGCTTTAAAACGACGCTGTCCTACGATCCAGAATTAGTTTAATTTCAACGTTTGTAGTCTGCAGCATGTGTATTACAAAGAAACATAAGCGTATTGGTTCTTGGTTCGGCTCTCGCGTACCTTTGAACGTTGTTGACGTCGGCGTTTACACAGCGTACGTGGGCGTAATCCACTCCCCGATAACTATCTTTCCATTAAGAAGATCAAAGAGACCACTTTGCTCAAAGCTATTACTACCGGTGAGACGAAGTGCGGTGCACAGAGGGTGGTAATACTGTACAGGTCTGCCCTCGGGTAATGAGTACACAACCCGAATTAGGTTGGCTCTGAGCACTATGGGACTTAACATCTGAGGTTATCAGTCGCCTAGAACTTAGAACTACTTAAACCTAACTAACCTAAGGACATTACACACATCCATGCCCGAGGCAGGATTCGAACCTGCAGTCGCGCGGTTCCGGACTGAAGCGCCTAGAACCGCTTGGCCACCGCGGCCGGCCCCGAATTAGGTAAGAAACATTTTAGGCTCAGTCACAGAGCGGTAAACAAACTAAGCTGAATATCCTCTCTGGTCTACAGAATTTATCTCTTTCCTTTCGTCCAATACAGATACGATATATTGTTCTGAAAACCACAATTTTATGCGACTCTTGGCACACGTTTAACTGGCTTTTAATGTGAGCGAAGCAGAAGCTTCATAAGCAGAGATTGTTACAAGTTTGGGTTAAAAGCAAGCGGTGCTATTGTCATAATGTAAACGAATTATATCTTTATGTAAAACATGAGAAGTGGAATTTGGCGAGGGATGAATAATTTAACAATGAAGAATGCATAATACATTATTTTGTGTTAAACTGAAACATCATGGGGTGCTAAGTAGTAGTATAGTCATATGTGTAAGAAGCAGCAATATCCTCCTTATTCAACAAATACTCGTTCTTGATTATTACATGCCTGTTTATATTTTTAGACAAATTTAAAAGATAATATGTAACTGATACAAGGTAATGAACGAGTACTTTAAGGAAGAGATGCGATCATCAAGCATAAGTAAGGAGAGAGGGACTTTTTACGTATAAGACCCTGGCAGCTGCCTCATATTGTACCGTTTTAGAAAACATATGCGGGGCAGATAGAAGAGAACAGTTTAAGTTCTATGTAATGAAACTATAGGATTAATTATAGTTCGTAAAATATATTTAAATACACTGTAACACTCAAAAGAACTTCAGGAAGGAGCAAACGTTAATTCCTGCCAACCTTGATGTATGGCTTTAACTTAGAAAACCTGCTGTTACGTAAAAAACTGCTCTTAGCTCTTTCGCTGGCTCTAACCTTCGACAGTACTGCAAACGTAATTAGCGCAGTATCCAACTAAACATCACTTGCCTCTTAGTCATCGTATGCAGACGATGTGTTAGATCGATAGTGGCCAAAATTATTTGACTCAGTAAGCTACTGATTGTTAGATTTGTAACTAACAGGAATGGCATAGCATGGATTTCTCCAACAAATATTGACTTATTATTTTTTCACTTATTCTCTGAATGATAAAACTCTTTATATATATTTGCATTAAATACATATAAAGTAATCAATTAAGCAGAAATTAAAAAAAAAACTAAGTGATTCGTTTGATGAAATACGATCTATATGACTATTCTGCGTCTCTGAAACAAACTCAGATAACGATTTTCAGTGAAATTGAACATGGAAATAGTTCGTCAACAATTATGCTGTCATTAGTTTCGCACATGCCACCAAAATTTAAATTTAGACGAATATGCAAAAGAGGAAAAATTGTGATTAAAACTTTGAATCACAGTGACCCAGGTGCAAGCATACGACGTTGAAAGAGACTTACATAGAAATAGGAATGGGGAATGGCAATTTTTCATCAAGTCAAAAAGGGATCGGGGCAGAAACAATAATTTACACACACGAAAAAAATAATGAAGCAGAAAATTGGGCTGCAATGGGAGTACTGTGGGCTTTGAGCAGACTGATTAACGGAGTAAGCGTGAATCAGTAACAGGGCACTAGAGCTACCGGAAAAAAAGAGGTCGATGTACTAGACACAGAAACAAGAAATGTCTTCTTACAGCTTCCGCAGTTAATACTACCACATAATGGTAGAATTACTTTAGTGCCTCTTTTGTTATTGTTACCTGCCAGTATAACGAGTATAAAACAGTGAAAATAGAAGAGCTGAAAACTGAACAACAAAATATTTTTAAGAGGCAATGTCTGGATGAAACTTCGAATTTAGATGAACTTGGCGATTGAGTTATGACACTGTGCAGCAGTCATAGTATTCTGTTGTGCTTAGAAGGTGAATAACAGTTGCACATTTTCTAATACGACGTCATTATGTTTTCGTCAGACTTTTGAATAGTGATACACGAACTACAATGCGTCCAAACCCTGTGTACATCACAATTTTAACTCACGGTATGAAATTTTGAGGAAAGAATATTGCCGATGTACGTAATGAATGCTCGACCCTTAAAAAGACTAGTAAAGAGCTTGCATTTCTTTTCAGTTTTTGTACATGTCACCTTCCTTCAGTTACATTGCCGTGTAAAACTACACGTTTTTGGACACAGCTGCTTACCTTGTTTTTCGAACTGGTGTTCAATGACTTTTATAAGTCTGGAAATGATAGTGAACATCGGGAAGTTCCAGTTTCAGCAGTTATGTTGCCGACGACTTTTGTATTTTCGCAATCGAATGACTGAATCATACTTTCTTAATACTCGAGCAATTGCAGAAAAATTAATTCCGCCTTTCGTAACACTGAAAAGTACATCCATTTCATTCAGTGGCCAGCCAAACGGATACCACGAGTACAGATTGAAATACTACCACGGTGAGAACTTAAGAAACTTGTAAGCTACAAAAACAGGTAGAAAGTTAAGTATTTCAATTCACAGTCTACAAATAAAAATAAAATTACATTTTACTGAAGAACAGGTTGCGTCCACAAAGGAAACTTCACCTCAGTATTTGTGAAATATTTCTCATAAGATACTCTATTACTTTCTCGCCTTCTTGCCTAGCGTTTATGCTGCCTGCGGGGTCCGCTGGTTCTCGTGATTTGGGAAGTTAAATTTATTTAAATTTGTGGCCAGATGCCCTTCCTGTCACAAAGATTGTCCGCTAACCAAAGGAAGGGAAGCGGTGTGCACCATTTCCTGTGAATGGCGTAAACTGTATAGTGTGTGTCAAAGTATTTGAACTATTTTCTGTATTGTATTTTCTGAGGTTATCCGGGTCCTATTATGTAATGACTAATTTCTGGAGAGAGCAGTATAATTCTCAAATGTTCCACATCGTACATTCCATAGTTCGTCTCCATACCAGTTACGAAACAAGTTTCGAAAGACAGCTAACATTCCGTCTTCTAGCTCTCACTTCCATAGGCCTGTACTTTTCAGCAGTTCACTCTCGTCAGTCTCCCAATCCCCTTGTCTGCTCATTTGAAAGTCTATTCTTTCTCAATAACTACTACCAACATCATTTCAATCTTCTAGTCCTTCCGTATGCATGCCGTTTCTGATGATGCTAACACTGTTTCAAATGTACTAAATTAGTCAATGTTATTGTTAGTTCTACTGCCCTTTATTATTATTATTATTCTTTACTTTCTCAGACGTTAAGTCTGGTTAAAAACGGAAAGTGACGCGGACTTTGATCAAGCGTCACTTCCTTTTAACTGTATGGTATGTGTTATATTGCATTTAGGAACTTTCGGGTAATTGAACATGTATCAATAATTACTGATTTCTGTAGTTGTATATATAAGTTTGGATGTAGCTGTATTGCATTGATGTACTGGTGGATATTGTGTGGTATGACTCCTGTAGTTGATAGTATAATTGGTATGTCAACTTTATCCTGATGCCACATATCCTTGACTTCCTCAGCCAATTGGATGTATTTTTCAATTTTTTCTCCTGTTCTCTTCTGTATATTTGTTGTATTGGGTATGGATATTTCGATTAGTTGTGTTAATTTCTTCTTTTTATTGGTGAGTATGATGTCAGGTTTGTTATGTGGTGTTGTTTTATCTGTTATAATGGTTCTGTTCCAGTATAATTTGAATTCATCATTCTCCAGTACACTTCGTGGTGCATACTTGTATGTGGGAACGTGTTGTTTTATAAGTTTATGTTGTAAGGCAAGTTGTTGATGTATTATTTTTGCTACATTGTCATGTCTTCTGGGGTATTCTGTATTTGCTAGTATTGTACATCCGCTTGTGATGTGATCTACTGTTTCTATTTGTTGTTTGCAAAGTCTGCATTTATTTGTTGTGGTATTGGGATCTTTAATAATATGCTTGCTGTAATATCTGGTGTTTATTGTTTGATCCTGTATTGCAATCATGAATCCTTCCGTCTCACTGTATATATTGCGTTTTCTTAGCCATGTGTTGGATGCGTCTTGATCGATGTGTGGCTGTGTTAAATGATACGGGTGCTTGCCATGTAGTGTTTTCTTTTTCCAATTTATTTTCTTCGTGTCTGTTGATGTTATGTGATCTAAAGGGTTGTAGAAGTGGTTATGAAATTGCAATGGTGTAGCCGATGTATTTATATGAGTGATTGCTTTGTGTATTATTATTATTATTATTATTATTATTATTATTATTATTATTGATACTATTTTTGTTAACCACAATTATTATTTTCTGTTATCATTTGTGTTAGTAACTACTGCCGTTCTCTTAATAACGTAGAAGAAATGTATTAAAAAACAGCGAATACGGTTAGCCATTAACTTTAAAATTTAGTAGTGATACATGAAAATTTGTGTCATAAGGATACTGGAACCAGGATTTCTTGCTTAAAAAGTGATCACCATAACCACTTCGGCTATCCGTGCTGCGTTCCCGCACCGGTCCAAACCTCCATACGTCATCGTGTCCACATCACTTAGTGCTAACGCATTTTGATTTCAGCACAGGGAGAGACATTATTATTATCATTGTCGTTTTGATCTATGTGTCTCCCTTGGATCGGTCCTGTAAGCGTGCACAGACGGATAAAGCCGTCAAGCGGAAAATCTGGGTTTGAGTCTCGGCACAGCAAAAATTTTCTTGCGTCACTACTAAACTGTACAGCCGATGTCAATTCGTATTAGCAATTTGCGAATAGATTTCTTGTATTTCATACGGCTGTAGATCGTCAGCAGTGTCTGCTCCTTCATACATGCATCCATGTTCAAATGGCTCTGAGCACTATGGGACTTAACATCTGTGGTCATCAGTCCCCTAGAACTTAGAACTACTTAAACCTAACTAACCTAAGGACATCACACACATCCATGCCCGAGGCAGGATTCGAACCTGCGACCGTAGCAGTCGCGCGGTTCCGGACTGAGCGCCTAGAACCGCTAGACCACCGCGGCCGGCATGCATCCATGTCTGAAGGACCTTGTGTATTACTATAAAGACAGTATGAAATACAGATACTGCCAAATGCGTTAACAGTATCTCAGATATACATAATTAAACCAGAAGTACCTATACGAACTGAGAAGTTTTGTAAGTCGGTTTTTTATATGTGTTGATCCCAGTCCGATGTAAGGCGCCAATCTCGTCAGACTAAATAGATACAGTGTCAGTAGGAAAAATGAAGAATAATTATGTCCTATTCATCGCCGGGTAGTTAGGATCCTGTAGAACATCATTAAAATTAAGAAAATCCCGCCAATTCAGCCTACCGATGTCGTTGATATTCGAGCGAGAACAGCAACATAAACTTTCTAAATGTCCGTATTTGGATTTGAGATAATTAATGAAGGTGATGTGAAAGCTCAGGACTAGCGAGAGATATTATACAGCAGGCACACATTTGTAACGTCCGTTATCAACTGTGAAGACTGCGGTTTACAGAAAGGTACAAAAACATAAGATATAAGTTCACTCAGACTTAAGAGTACACAGACGGGACGAAATTTTTATTAGAGCACCCCTGTGTTTCAGACAGAGTGGCTCCGATAAATAAGGTTTTTTATATAACTCCTACCTAAACTGGAGAATTTCCTCTAGTGGGGGCCGGAGGGGGAAAGCAGAGAGCAAATACTGGCCACTGGGAGCCGATCCCCGAGCGCCGTACAAATACAGTCAGCCTGCCTCGCACATCCCTGCCTGTGGACGCAGGGGCGATAGCCTTCAGCTTTGCACAGGCGCCTCGTCATTGTCCGCAAGCAGAGACAGAGTCTGAACACGGAGAACCATTTACGAAATGAAATAAACCGATGCGAGATTTTTGCAGCCGATTTCGGCGAATAAAAGGCATGGCGGCACTTGATTTCAGGTTTAAACGACGATACTATTTTCCACATAGGTTGTTGTGTGTTCACTATCATTTACATCACACGATCAGCTAACGGATAGTTACTTGCAATTTTACACCGTCAATATGCGTCTAACAGTTAAACATATAACCACAGTCATAGTACACTCCAACGAGAACAACGTTTCCGTCTCATCTGTGATTTAAAGTAACATCCTAGCTCGACGGAATGGAGGATTTCTCAGCGAATTTCACTGATGCAATCTCAGCTTATCAACAAAATCGTGCTCACCATTCTGGTACGCAGAGCGCGAGCAATATGCCACAGTGAAATAATCACGGTCCGCGCAGCTCACCCCGTCGGAGGTTCGAGTCCTCCCTCGGGAATGGGTGTGTGTGTTGTCCTTAGCGTAAGTTAGTTGAAGTTAGATTAAGTAGTGCATAAGCTTAGGGACCGATGACTTCACCAGTTTGGTCCCATAAGACCTTACCACAAAATTCCAATACGGGAAAATAGATTTCTCCACGGAGCTACAGTAACTGCGCGAACACTTTCGCAAGAAAGGCCATAAGAATAAGATGTAAATTAAAAAGAATAAAGAAAACAAGAAACCATACACCCGGCGTTCCTTCCGTAAGCAGGATCGCCTACAACCAAAATCGCCAGGTTAATGGAGAAACAAATCACTGAAAACAATTTTCCGCTCAACGGTTAAAATGAAGAATATGTTTGGGTCAAAGGCCAACTACGGCTAGGGGCGCCTGACGTCTACGGCGTCAGTTATGAATGAGGCAAGCAGTACATCGTCCAGACGCAGTGATACATGTTGCAGCTTTGTTTGGAGCATGTGATGAGCGTTCGCTTAGGCCATCCCGACAAATCTGCAGTGGCACAGCACAGGATCAAAGTATGGCATGTGTTTGTTTTTGAAGAGACAAAGGTGCTGTGCCGTACCAGAGGGTACTGAGATTTGCTCATCGCAGAACCAATGTGATAACAAGTAGATGGCGATCTAGTCGACACAGACAGCGGTTTCCAACTGAGCTCCGCATGGGATGTGGTATTAGAAAACACACGTCAGGAATGTTGCGATGTGAAATCGGCAGAGGCAGCGGGTGTAGCAGATAGGCAACATCAGGACTCGTCGCCCGCATCTCTCTCCACACTGACGAGGCGGGAAGGGGGGGGGGGTGTCACTAGCAGCCGCAACATCTCTTCCGAAGGCACGCGACTCGCCCTCGTTGGAGCGCGATCCAGCGGCTTTCGAAGAAAGAACTTCGCCTGAAGATGACAAGTAGGAAACTCGTCGAAACGTTGCAACAACGTGACGCTGCGCCTCGGCTGATAACACAAAAAGGTTTCATCAGATCCAGAGCGATTTTCTTTGAATGTTAGACGCACATTTGTATACAACACAAAGGAGTGGCGGTGTGAAATTAGGACAGTAAGAGTAAGCACTTGAAAATGGCACATCACCGAATTCGGGAGATAGAAAATCGAAGTCTTTTAACAAATCTATAACTGTGGTATCCAACATGAATAACAAAATCAGGGTCTTTCACGTGAGACACAAGCGCTGTGTTTGGCGTTGCGCGTCAACGAACGCTCCAGTAGGGAGATTCCGACAGCCGTATAACGCCGCGGCCCGTTGCTCTGACTATGGAGGAGGCGTATCAGTTTTAGGTGAAATAGAGGAGCAGGAGTTGCCTTGGAGAGAAATCAGAGAAAACTGGAGCCCCATTTAGCACTTGAATCTGGTGTGTCAGTAGCACCTGCACGTGGAGCTTACATTAACTCAAATTAAAACGACGTATATATGCAGACTGAACGGACAGTGAAAATTCGTACCAAGGCCGGGATTCAAACCCAGGTCTCCTGCTCATGCGCTAACCACTATGCCACCCTGGCCAAGTGGCTCTGTACAACTGCACCAACTACCTTAGCACGCCTCCGTCTTCAATCCATATTGCTGTTTAGGCTTCAGCCCACTTGATATTCCCCCTAAATTCGAACAGCATTGCAGAGGCTCTCCAACTGTATTGGAATAGCAGCTCATCATCTAAGTGGGGGATCCTGCCTCAAACCCAGGCATAGATGGTTTAATCAAATGAAACTATATGGATCCAGAGATCTTTTAAAGTCTCAAACATCTATGATGTATATACGCAAACTGAAGCGACGAATGAAAATGTATACTCAGGCTAAGATTCTAACCCGTGGATCCTGTTCGCTGGGCAGATACGCTAATCACTATGCCACCCTGGCACAATGGCTTTGCGCAACCTGCTTTGGTACAAACTTTTATTACTTACTTCAGTCTGCATACCTACATCATACATGTTTGAGCCTTCAAAAGGTCTCTGGAACCATATATTTTCATTAGATACGACTAAAACCTTATAAAGTAACGTTAGCGCATCAACTGACCAACTCAGCTAATGATGGAGTGACTGTCCCTGAAATGATCTTCTTTCTGATGAAGTATGTTAACATTTATCGCAGTATCGAAACTTTCAGAACAATCGATATTTAAAGTCTGTAAGTCATCAGCTACACCACAAGCTGCTAAATAACGTAAAATCATGACTGCCGCATGTAGTTAGTGCAACACGAATTACTGGCCCGCTCTTTTTCCACCGAATCACAACTTCAGATGGTTTTTTTGTTTATTGTTCTTTCATGCGTCTCGCCCCCCATATGGGTGGGGTGCGTGTTGACAGCGGTACGAACACATGTTCTTCAGGCAGAAGGCTTAGAAACACGAAGATGAAACAGTATAATTAAAGGGTGAAAGATTTACATAACTTTTTAAAATCGATAAAAGATAAATTTCATTTGTGATATTTATATAATATTAAACTTTCGAATTTCTTCGTTTATTTTTGACTCAAAAACTAAAAGTTGTTAGAAAAATAATAAGATATTGAAACGATGTTTCAGAATTATTCTCCTAAAAAGGATTGAATTTTCACTAATAATGGATTGATGTGCTCTGAGGTAAAATATTTAGGAGACAGCAACGTTACAGTACGTGTTCTGTTGGAGTGTGGAGTGTGAGGCCATTGGATTGTAACTAGGGATGTTAAGGTGTATGGTGGCAGACTGGGGTGGGGGTAGAGCTTTGGTATGAAGAGAAAAGGAAAAGGGGATCGTAGTCAGGGCAGGGCGAAGGGAGAACCCTGAGTGAGGTGGGACAGGGGCAGACAAATGCGTGACAAAAGAAGCGAAGCACCCAGAAGATGTAGTAAGATGTCAGCGCAACTTTGCACACCTACGTACCTTCGGCGGATAGGTAAATGATTAAATTACAGTTCCCTGTGACAGGTAGAAGAGCCAACCAGAGTGCATTAGTGTTTTTCGTGTTTAGTTTTTGTGGTGCGCGTACTGTAAGACCTTCGGTACACACACCACATTATTTGACTTGTCGCTCTAACGAAGTAGGCGAGTGCCAGCAATATGTCTCGTGGTCTTATTGTGGCGTGTTTATCTTCTGCCGTTAGGTCAGACGATAGAAATGCCACTTGCACGCTTAGAGTAGCAGATTGACGGTGACCAACTAAACAGAACTTGATTAATTTTCACACACATTTATTAAAATAATAAAAAGCATAAAATTACTTAACTTGGTTCTGGATGCTATTTACAATTAACAATCTGAAGTTCCTTTGGTCTTGGTACGTTAATCTTATTCCCACATATCTCTGATACTTGAAAAGTGTCTATACGTTTATCTTCATGGCTATGTACAGGAATATGGTAATCTTATTAGGCGCAGACTGAAACTTGACTACAGACAAATGCAGACTAATGCAAACTGACTGACATCGGATGTCTGTACACTCGTTATAATACCTCGAGCGTTCAGGTATCACTGCGCGAGTGTGATCCGCGAGGAGAAAAGGTTCTACGTTAGCAGCAATCTCATTGGCTGCGTTACATATTAATACGCGGATCGGCGGAAGCAGAATTTGGTCCGTCTCTAAGACAGCGCCATCTCGTAGTGCGGAGACGGACGAGCGCTGCGCCTGCGCTGTTGTGCTTAGCGGGGCGCGCTCTAGTGGGAAAGTTGTGTACGCGCTGACTACGCGGATGTACACAACAGTTTTGTTATCAGGTCTGGTAGGGTACATAAGGGCGTGAACAGTATCAGATGTTGAGTGATCACTGTGAAGAACAGGCAAATGCGCGTACTCGTATGAGACAGTGCTGTCAGCATCTGACAGTGTGTGAAACGGGTCTCATTGGGGTCTCATTTGGCCGGCTGGTCGAATCGCGCGATATCCAGATTTGTGGAGCATTCGGATGTCACAGTGGGCCTTATTTGGGGTATACGTGAGCCTAATGGTAGGTCTCCATTTGGCTGGCTGTTCGAATCTTGGAACATCCCGATTTGGTGGGCTTTCGGGTGTGATAGTGGACTGATGTCAGGTTCCTGATGTTTCACGTCAGACCACACACGGGTGGATCACCGTAATGTGCACCAGGCACACCGTAACCCCTTCACTTCTGCACCTGTCATCAGAGAACACTAAGGACAACATTTCTGTGTCATGCCGTACCATTAGTCGGAGACTAGCAGCAGCCGCACAAGAGAATTACTGTCCCATAAGTTGGCTGCCGTTAACATCAGAATGGAAACAGTTGCATTTGTACTGGTGCTATGACCAGGAGACATGAACTGCTGATTAGGGCGTCGTATTTTTTTCATCCATGAATCGTGATTCTGCACTACCCCGGATAACCGACGCCGGCGAGTATGGCGGTGGCCTGGGGGAGGGGGGGGGGGGGTTACGTTCTTGCAATATTTTGAAGAGGCACAGCGATGTCGCTCCTGGCATTGTGATGGGAAGGGGCTTGGGGGAAGGGGTTGGAGGGGGCGCGCTTCGGCTATGAGTTCCAGTCGCGTCTGGTAGTGATAGTGAAGTCTGACGGCCCAACGGTACATCACAGACATCTTGCGTTGTTATGTATCACCTCTCATAAAATAATATTATGGTGTCATTTTTCAACAGAACAATGCTCTTACAAACGGCCTGCAAGATGTTGACGTTCTCCTGTGGCCAGAAAGATCCTCAGATTAGCCCCACTCCCCTCCCCCCATCGACTAATAAAACATGTGCGGGACCAGCTCGGATAGCAACTCCTCCCCAGTGCCAATATCCGAGATATCAAGGACCAGTTACAACAGTTGTGGGCCAGGTTCTCTCAGTAGAAGATACGGTGGCTTCAAGACGCCTTTCGCAACCGTGTCCGTGTACGCATCCTGGTCAGAGGGGGGTGCAGCGTCATACTGATAAGTCGGCTCAAACTGTAATAGCATCACACAGCCTCTCAGTCCGCGCGACTGTGTTTAGTTTCCTTCTTCCCTTCTGCGTGCTTCGCTTTTTGGTCATGCAGTGTAGTTGATAGGATGGATAAATATCGGGGCGGTTACCACTGTCTGGGAAAATGAAAGTGTTGAAGTTTCGTTGAAAGAGGGAGTTTGTAGTTCTAAGGTTGTTGAAATGTATTTTTTTGGAAACAGAATTTCGACTTTGCTTTATTCATTTATATTACTTTTTTGTGCGACTTGTTTGGGGGGTAGAAGCACATAAGGAACGTTCGCTCAAGTATAGAGCCAAGATGTTTAGCTGCAATCTGGCAACATCATTGGTCACCGTTATAACTAAAGTTTAGTGAGTATAATTTTCGGAATTTCCTGACGTATTAAAACTGTGCGCCGGACTGGTTCTCGAAGCTGAGACATTTGCCTTTCGCACAGCTTTAATTCCTTCATCTCCTACCTTCCAAACTCCACAGAAGTTCTCCTGCATACCTTGCGGCATTAGCTTCCCTGGATGAAAAGAGCCATGTCTTCACAGATGTGCTAGTCCCACAAGAGACGTAGAAGAACTTTTGTGAAGTTTTTAAGGTAGCACTGATGGGAGTAAAGTTGTGAGGGGGCGGGGTCGTGAGTGGATATCTCAGTAGGTAGGGCACTTGCCAACAGAAGACAAAGGTCCCAGGTTCGAGTCTCGGTCTGACACACAGCTTCAATCTGCGAGGAAGTCTCAAATCAGAGCACACTCCGCTGCAGAGCGAAAATTCGTTCCGCGTTATTCTCAGTCGAATAATCGTATTTAATTGAGACGTCTTCACTATAAGAAACTTCACTCACTCACTATGACCTTTCTCAAGCTAAAATGTTCTATACTGGAATGAGCATCGTGTGTTTCATGCCAACGTAAATTATAGATAACGTGAGGGAGATTGTAAATTCAGGAAACTGCAAAAATTTGTAGTGGAATCTCTTAATTCTATAATAATTTGAATGGGACGGTTCCGAACCTGACACTCTCCTGAGTTCAAGAGACATCTGTGGAATATCCGTAACTCCTTTGCTTTCAGGTGGAAGTGCTGAGATTTGAGTCTTTTAAACGTTTCGGAAACTGGCCAGCGTGAAGTACATCATACTGTGGTTAAATATGATGAATTTGTTTAGTGCGATAAGGAATGGTAATGTTTCCTCCTGCAGTGTGCGGCCGGTCCGGACAGGTTGGTACGATGGACGTGGAAGAATTATGGGCAAATTTTAAACACATTGTAAATCACGCATTGGACAAGTATGTGCCGAAAAAGTGGGTTACGGACGGAAAAGACCCACCGTGGTTTAACAGTGCAATTCGGAGAATGCTCAGGAAGCAAAGACAGTTGCGCTCTCGGTACAAGGAAGATCGGGAGAATGAGCACAGGCAAAAGTTAGTAGAGATTCGTGCTGCTGTAAAAAGAGCGATGCGCGAAGCATTCAACCACTACCACCGTCATACCTTAGCAAAAAGATCTTACTGAAAACCCAAGAAAATTCTGGTGTTACGTAAAATCGGTAAGCGGGTCGAAGGCTTCCATCCAGTCACTCACTGATCAGTCTGGCCTGGCAACGGAAGACAGCAGAACGAAAGCTGAAATTTTAAATTTAGCATTTGAGAAATCTTTCACGCAGGAGGATCGTACAAACATACCGCCGTTTGAGTCTCGTACAGATTCCCGTATGGAGGACATAATGATAGACATCCCTGGGGTTGTGAAGCAGCTGAATGGGTTGAAATTAAATAAATCGCCAGGTCCTGATGGGATTCCAATTCGGTTTTACAGAGAGTACTCTACTGCATTGGCTCCTTACTTAGCTTGCATTTATCGCGAATCTCTTGCCCAACGTAAAGTCCCGAGCGACTGGAAAAAATCGCAGGTGACGCCTGTATATAAGAAGGTTAGAAGGACGGATCCTCAAAATTACAGACCAATATCCTTAACATCGGTTTGTTGCAGGATTCTCGAACATATTCTCAGTTCGAATATAATGAATTTCCTTGAGACAGAGAAGTTGCTGTGCATGCATCAGCACGGCTTTAGAAAGCATCGCTCCTGCGAAACGCAACTCGCCCTTTTTTCACATGATATCTTGCGAACCATGGATGAAGGATATCAGACGGATGCCATATTCCTTGACTTCCGGAAAGCGTTTGACTCGGTGCCCCACTGCGGACTCCTAACTAAGGTACGAGGATATGGGACTGGTTCTCAAATATGTGAGTTGCTCTAAGACTTCCTAAATAATAGAACCCAGTACGTTGTCCTCGATGGTGAGTGTTCATCGGAGGTGAGCGTATCAAATGGCTCTGAGCACTATGGGACTCAACTTCTGAGGTCATTAGTCCCCTAGAACTTAGAACTAGTTAAACCTAACTAACCTAAGGACATCACACACATCCATGCCCGAGGCAGGATTCGAACCTGCGACCATAGCGGTCTCGCGGTTCCACACTGCAGCGCCTAGAACCGCACGGCCACTTCTGCCGGCGTGAGGGATCAGTGCCCCAGGGAAGAGTGGTATGGTAGATAGCAATGTGCCGCTGTTTGCTGATGATGCTGTGGTGTACGGGAAGGTGTCGTCGTTGAGTGACTGTAGGAGGATAGAAGATGACTTGGACAGGATTTGTGACTGGTGTAAAGAATGACAGTTAACTCTAAATATAGATAAATGTAAATTAATACAGATGAATAGGAAAAAGAATCCCGTAATGTTTGAATACTCCATTAGTAGTGTAGCGCTTGACACAGTTACGTCGATTAAATATTTGGGCGTAACATTGCAGAGCAATATGAAGTGGGACAAGCATGTAATGGCAGTTGTGGGGAAGGCGGGTAGTCGTCTTCGGTTCATTGGTAGAATTTTGGGAAGATGTGGTTCATCTCTAAAGGAGACGGCTTATAAAACACTAATACGACCTATTCTTGAGTACTGCTCGAGCGTTTGGGATCCCTATCAGATCGGATTGAGGGAGGACATAGAAGCAATTCAGAGGCGGGCTGCTAGATTTGTTACTGGTAGGTATGATCATCACGCGAGTGTTACGGAAATGCTTCAGGAACTCGGGTGGGAGTCTCTAGAGGAAAGGAGGCGTTCTTTTCTTGAATCTCTACTGAGGAAATTTAGAGAACCAGTATTTGAGGCTGACTGCAGCACAGTCTTACTGCCACCAACTTATATTTAGCGGAAAGACCACAAAGATAAGATAAGAGAGACTAGGCCTCGTACAGAGGCATATAGGCAGTTATTTTTCCCTCGTTCTGTTTGGGAGTGGAACAGAGAGAGAAGATGCTAGTTGTGGTACGAGCTACCCTCCGCCACGCACCGTATGGTGGATTGCGGAGTATGTATGTAGATGTAGATGCGTTGCCATGTTCGATGATGTCTGACGCCTCGCCGAAAGACTCGCCGCGCTTATGTTCACTGTCAGGTCCCCTTAGAATTTCTGCAGGCGCCTATGAAACCGAGATGCTCTGGTTTTCCGCTAAAAAATGACAGCTCTCTATTTGGAACGTACCTCCGTTACAGACACCATTTTGAAGGCTACATGTAGCGCTGCCATCTATCGGAACTTCATGAAACTATAGGGACTGAAGAGGGAATATTCCACAATATTCTGCAACAGATTCCGCATTTTTTCAACCGAAACTGGCCGAGAAACAAAAATTATCTTGCGATATTTATTGGACGCCTCTCGTAGATGTACAGTTTTTCAACTGGCCGATGGCGTGACATTACTGTGGTCACAGCATGTTTTAAAATTGCTAGAGCATTCGATCACATGAAATACACTGAATGTGCGGTGTATCTCGGCGCTGGGTGTTAAACTGACTGCAATAACGACAGGTCTTAGGTTTCTTGATTACTAACCCGTAACGAAACTGGTAGCGTGTGAACCAGAAATTAAGTAATTTCCACAGTGTTTTAATGAAGTGCTTTCAGGTGGTGAAATGCCGCTAGTATTAACGCCCACGGTTGACAAGCCAGGCTGCTGGGCGCCGCGTCTCTTCTGCTATTGACGCGTTGGCGCTGCTGCGGCAGGGATAGGACGCGCCGTCCTTGCTGGGTCTCGATCTAATTGCAGCAGCGAGGGAGCCTCAATCCAATTAGTCGTAATTTGTTTGGTTCCGGCCGACGGACGGCACTTCATTACGGCGTCTGCTCCGTTCTGCTCCAGCCAGGTGCAGTCCGCAGCTCTCTGACCTTCCACAAGGCGCCCGGACGGCTGCCGACGACCAATCCGCTCCTCAACAAGCAACAGTGCGGACTTGGCGCTAGATAATTCCGAACCTGCTGTTGGTATGCAGCGTTGCACGAGTCAGTCAGCGAACACCAGATCACACTATCTGGTCAAGGTGTGAAATTACTTCTACATCCATACTCCGCAAGCCACCTGACGGTGTGTGGCGGAGGGTACCTTGAGTACCTCTATCGGTTCTCCCTTCTATTCCAGTCTCGTATTGTTCGTGGAAAGACAGATTGTCGGTATGCCTCTGTGTGGGCTCTAATCTCTCTGATTTTATCCTCATGGTCTCTTCGCGAGATATATGTAGGAGGGAGCAATATACTGCTTGACTCCTCGATGAAGGTATGTTCTCGAAACTTCAGCAAAAGCCCGTACCGAGCTACTGAGCGTCTCTCTTGCAGAGTCTTCCACTGGAGTTTATCTATCATCTCCGTAACACTTTCGCGATTACTAAATGATCCTGTAACGAAGCGCGCTGCTCTCCGTTGGATTTTCTCTATCTCTGCTATGAACCCTATCTGATACGGATCCCACACCGATGAGCAGTATTCAAGCAGTGGGCGAACAAGTGTACTGTAACCTACTTCCTTTGTTTTCGGATTGCATTTCCTTAGGACTCTTCCAATGAATCTCAGTCTGGCATCTGCTTTACCGACGATCAACTTTATATGATCATTCCATTTTAAATCACTCCTAATGCCTACTCCCAGAAAATTTATGGAATTTACTGCTTCCAGTTGCTGACCTGCTATATGGTAGCTAAATGATAAAGGATCTTTCTTTCTATGTATTCGCAGCACATTACGCTTGTCTACATTGAGATTCAACTGCCATTCCCTGCACCATGCGTCAATTCGTTGCAGATCCTCCTGCATTTCAGTACAATTTTCCGTTGTTACAACCTCTCGATATACCACAGCATCTTCCGCAAAAACCTCAGTGAACTTCCGATGTTATCCACAAGGTCATTTGTGTATATTGTGAATAGCAACGGTCGTACGACACTCCCCTGCGGCACACCTGAAATCACTCTTACTTCGGAAGACTTCTCTCCATTGAGAATGACATGCTGCGTTCTGTTATCTAGGAACTCTTCAATCCAATCACACAATTGGTCTGATAGTCCATATGCTCTTACTTTGTTCATTAGACGACTGTGGGGAACTGTATCGAACGCCTTGCGGAAGTGAAGAAACACGGCATCCACTTGGGAACCAGTGTCTATGGCCCTCTGAGTCTCGTGGATGAATAGCGCGAGCTGGGTTTCACACGATCGTCTTTTTTCGAAACCCATGCTCATTCCTACAGAGTAGATTTCTAGTCTCCAGAAAAGTCATTGTACTCTAACCTAATACGTGCTCCAAAATTCTACAACTGATCGACGTTAAAGATGTAGGTCTATAGTTCTGCACATCTGTTCGACGTCCCTTCTTAAAAAACGGGGTGCTCAATTTTTTGATACGTACACTCTGAAAGTTAATCTAAACGATGACGGTTTTATAATTTTTGTAATGAAAATTACTAACTATGAAATGGGAGTTGAGTGCAGTATGTTCAACCAGCATCAAAGAAAAGGATTACGTGCATAAGCTGCTGGAAAGTAATTAAATGCAATATTACGATTATTATTCTTTTACGTATGAACAGCTATGTGCTAGGATTATTTCAACTGTTTTCTCCTTTTTCTTCCACATCTCTCTCATCATCTCCCGATGTTTCACTCTTATTCCTTCTGTCAATGTGGCTCCAGTCATCTCCTTCTCGGGGTTTTCACGGAAAGATTTGGAGTCCTGTAATTTCTTTCTTAGTGGCAGTCGTTCCTCAATATGCGCTACCACACCTAGACTGACGGCCATAGTTATTGTAGGCGGCCTGAATGGAAAGAGCTTGCCCCAATTAGCAGGCGAGCTAAATATTGATAGGCCATCAGGATCTCATGTTATTATTCTGCTCGGTATCAGACGGTGGAAAGGCATGTACGACGACCCTACCTTGCAGGGAGCCACTGATTTGAATGGATACTGGAAAGGTGTTAGGAATAAAAGATTTATAAACTAGCACAAAGAGATGTATTCTGAAATTAGCACAGAACAACGTACTCTTAACCGTGGGCAGCCTCCACTGACATTGACACATTTAAGGGGGGGTAGAACGTCGAACAGGCCGTCTTGGAGCAGGAGAGACACCACAGGACACTGTAATTTATGAATAAATTCATAAAACATTGTCAGCATGACCAGGAAGGAGTCAGGATTCACAATCATAGCAGTGGAAGCTCAAAATAAATAAATAAATAAATAAATGAAATAAATAAATGAAATAAAATAACAAAATAAATTTGTTTTACATGTGAAAGTTCATCATTTTTTCACTTCTATTGGCTGCGTTTGTTGCTATAGGTACACGTTTCTTCATAAGTAAGAGAGATTCTTCGATGAATTTTGCACAGCATACAAACCATACTTACAGGTGTATGAAACTCTAGAAATTATGTAATTTATGAAAAAATGAATATGCTGTTACATTTTAAACTTTATGTTTAGAAAAAACTCAAATATTATAGTTAATTATCTCAATTTTTACACAGTTTTTAATATATTTGGAAAATTCTAGAGTTTCATACACCTGCAAGTATGGTTTGTATGCTGTGCAAAATTCATCGAAGAATCTCCCATACTTATGAAGAAAAGTGTACATATAGCAACAAATGCAGCCAATGGTAAGTGAAAAAAGGTGAAATACAAATGTAAAAAAATAAATTATTTTCTTCTATTTTTGAACTTCCACCACTATAAGTGTAAATCATGAATCCTTTCTGGTCATTCTGACAAAGTTTTATGAATTTATTTTTAAAAGTACAGACAGTGGAAGTTAAAAATGCCTGTGATGTCTCTCCTGCTCCAAGTCGTCCCGTTTGACGTCCTACCCTCTTAAGGAATGACATACAGAAATAGCATTCACGTATAGCTACACATATTTAACTTCAGAACACTTCGGACGGAGAGAACACTGCGGATGAGGGGGGGGGGGGGGGGGGGAGGGGTTGGAAGAGTTCGGTGAACCTTACTGCATGGTTGGCGCTGCTGCTCTTCCGTAATATCGCGGAACACTCACAATCACCAGATGACCGAAACTGCGATCGAATCGAGCATCATTATTAGACTGTGCTCGAAGTCACGAACCGTCAAGCTTTATCGTCGCATAGCGAAGCGTACCTATAGACAATAGGCGGTCGCGAGCGAGACGGCAGCTGGTGGACCTCCAAAGAAGACATTCCAGAATGGGCCGTAGCGGCGATGCTCACGGGTTTTCTTAGCTGGTCGGCACATCGCACTAGTGTGGCTACGGCTGAAAAAGGCAGTTCCGGTGCCCACTTGCTGGGTGGTCAAGCAGTAGCTGTCGCCTGCTGGGCCATAGAACTGGCCGCTTCCTCTTCACACCAAAGGTTTCCTAACCTGGCTCAGCCTCGGCTGTTGGAACGGCGGGCATTTCTGTGTTCGTGCGCGCCTCAAGACCAAGAAGATGCTCGGCCTAAACTTGAAACATTTTAACGATCGTTCTCTCAAAATGAAGACAGCCGAAATCTGTTTACAGATTTCGGTTCCTCTGTACGCACGAAATTATTACAAAGTTTCTTTTATTTCTGTAATTGTTTAGATGCTTTAATTCGCGGCTGAATCTTTAGACACTTAAAAAAAAATAAAAGGAATATGCAAATTATGGGTAGAGCAGCCGTATGTTAGTCATTAAAAGATCCCGAATCTGTCACCTAATTTATTATTCTATAGTTATTTCTCAATTCATCCTTTGATTCCCGCCTTGCGGCACGTGCTTGCCACTGCAACTGGCTTTCTTCGGAGGGTTCGTAACACGATGAGTTACAGATATCTTGTGGAGTGGTTTGGAATTCGTCCATGTCCCTTCCAGCTTCCTTGCACCAAGTGTTATCAATTTTTAATTTACCGAATTAAGTGAATAATCTTTTTGTCATTCTGTTGGGATTCATGGTTTGGATGAAGCCGCAGAAAGTTATTCTTCTTTTCCTAAACATGTCTGTAATTTTTTCAATATGTGTATAACGTTCATTATTATGACATCTTCAGAGTTGGGTTCACTCCAAGAATTTTCCTTAGTGTTTTTCTTTCTGTGATTTCCAGTGTTTCCATGATAGCCTTTTTTTTCAGAGCTCAACATTCCGTTGAATAAAGTGCTTCCGGGCGAATTACTATAGAGTAATAAGTAAGTCTAGTATTGATGGATGTTTATTTCTTGTTATATAGGTCCTTTTTGAGGCAATATGCTGTTCACACGTTATTAATTCTTGCTTTAATGGCTTCTTTCTCCGAAAAGTATTGTTCAGTTGCTTCTCATAGATATCCGAGCTTGCTAGTTTACTCATTCTTTCCATATTTAGTTTTCGTTATATTTGGGGCTGGCTTAATGTTTTTGATAAATTTGGCTTTCCCTAAGGATACTTGTAAGCCAACTTTTTCAGCTTATTCTTAAACTAACTGAGTAATGGCTGTTTCCATTAAGTGCGAAAAATAACTAAATCATCCGCAATCGCCAAGGAGTCAATTTGTAGGTGGTCACTTTTACAACCTAATCTGACTCTCCTCCTAATGACATTCTCCATTTTTGTAGAACAAGAAGCAGTCGGGAGATACCATCTCCCTGTCTCAAGCCAGTTTTGACCTCAATAGTTCTAGAAATTTCGCTTCTGAAGTTCACTTCAAAATAGGTGTTTGTTAGCATTTGCTTAATGAGAGCTGTGGTTTTACTAAGCTCAGTTGTTGGAATGTTTCAAACAGAGACTTCCTATCAAATGAGTTATAGGCTTTCCTGAAGTGAACAAGTGTCATTGCGAAATTTTTAGATCTTCTTTTCAGATACATTGTTATTGACTTAGAGTTAAGAATCTTCTGTGGCCATGACCTATTCTTTCCAAAACCACGTTGATATTCACTAACTTGGCAGTGACTTCGTTCTTCCGCCCTAGCTAATAACACTTTTGACAAGATTTTGTAGGCACCCGGTAGAGAAATACCTCTGTAGTTATCCTCTTCGGTTTTATCACCTGTTTTGTGCAGTGTATGGATCAAACCTGTTCTGCAGGCTTCAGCCTGCCGCGCGATTGAATAACGCCTGGTGACGGACAAGTCACGTGCTAAGAGAAGTATACTAGTGGAGCAGAGACGAAGGGGGAATCATTCTAGCGGCGATGCGGGCACCAGGTGGGAAAATTCTCTGACATAAGGTACTTTCAAAAATCAGGTTGCTAGGGTCTAGCATCTGGAAGCGAGCATCCCGGAAACAGCTATTTATGTGCTCCTGTTGGGAGCATCAATGGAAAGTGTTTGAAGAACGGTGAAAGCAAGAGTAGCCGACAAGATGTTGCTCGTCCACGTCTCATCATAGAAGTGGAGGTCGGAGGCTTCTCTGCTCTGCAAAGCATGATAAGCTGTGATCTGTGGCAGATCTGACGACCGAGTTCCTGGTGGAGGCATAAGCGCTTTGGAGCACATTTTCGAATCATACTGTTGAGTGTGCAGATCTGTAGCAGACGAATCCTAAACGTTTCGGTGGTGACCCAACAATATGGTCAATTAAGAATGCAGTGGACACGAGATCATCGAGACTGAACCACAATTAATGGGAACGTGTCAGCTGGTTGAATTAAACACGTTCCTTGTTACACCAGGTCGAATGGTTGCTGAACCGTGGTCTGTGACACGGATGCGGGCTGCTGCGGGCAGCGTTATGCTATGGGGGACATTCATCTGAGCTTCAAAAAATGCATCAGAGCACTATGGGACTCAAAATCTGAGGTCATCAGTCCTCTAGAACTTAGAACTACTTAAACCTAACTAACCTAAGGACATCACACACACGCATGCCCGAGGCAGGATTCGAACCTGCGACCGTAGCGGTCGCTCGGTTCCGGACTGAAGCGCCTAGAACCGCATGGCCACACCGGCCGGCTTCATCTGAACTTCCTTGGGATTTGTGGTAGTAACTGAAGGCATGACAGCATTCGACTACGCGAATATTATTGTGGACCATGTGCATTCCTTGTTGGTTGGCGTTTTCCCCAGCAGTAATGGGATCTTCCATCAGGATAATTGTCGGTGTCATGTCATAAGGCCAGAGTCGCGCTACATTGGTTTGAGGAGCACGTTAGTGAACTCTCGTTGATGTCTAGGCTACCAAATTCTCCTGATCTCAACTCGATCGACCATATCTGGAACTGTAGTGGGCGCTAGCTTCACGACCACAAACCACCGACCCGTAATTTACGCGACTGGCGTAATCTGTGCGTAGACATACCTCCAGATACCCACCAAGAAATTGTGAATATACGCCACGCCGCTGCATTGAGTTCCAAAAGTGGACCAACACACTTTAAGCAGGTGGTCATTATGTTTTGGCTCATCAATGAATTTCTACAAAATACAGCGGCTACACTGAAACTAGGCAGATTGGAACTGTGTTCCTGACCGAGACTCGAATTCGTTACCTTTGCCTTTCGGGGCACTTGCTCTACCGGCTGAGCTAAGTTTCATATCAGCGCACACTCCGCTGCAGAGTGAAAATTTCATTCTGGAAACATCCCCCAGGCTGTGGCCAAGCCATGTCTCTGCTATATCCTTTCTTTCAGGAGTGCTAGTTCCGCAAGGTTCGCAGGAGAGCTTCTGTGAAGTTTGGGAGACGAGATACTGGCAGAATTAAATCTGTGCGGGCGAATCGTGAGTTGTGCTTGCGTAACTTAGTCAGTTAGAGCACTTGGCTGCGAAAGGCAAAAGACCCGAGTCTCGGTGAGGCACACAGTTTTAATCTACCACGATGTTTCATTTCAGCGCACACTCCGCTGGAAAGTGAAACTTTCGTTCTGGAATGGATACGATCACACACGAAGACTTCCGATCTAGACGACTGTACTGCTTGTTATTAATAGTCAGTGTGTGGCAATGGGCTGAGAGCAAGAGATACATTTCGGGTGCAACACTGGAGCTAAACTTGGTCCTGTGTCTGTCAGCAATGACTTAAGCTAGTAATCATCACACAACTAAAATCTTAAGAGACCTCCCAGCAAATGTTGAAGTGCTTGACGGTGAAGTTATACCTGAGATTCTGCAAAATTTGCTACAGTCATAACCTTACATCTGATTGACCAGCTTAGATTCTTCATCTCATGATGTAAATTATTCGTTAGCAGCTTTTGTTGCTGTTGAGTAATCTCCTATTTTACTCCCTTACTAGAGGAAAATCATGCATGCCATGCTAAAACTACATGTCTTGATGATTCGTCAATCTAGTCGAGTCGCTTCCACTCTCTTCGTCGTTATAGTACATTATATTGTCCTACAGACGAAACATGCACTGAGTGTTGATTTAGAAACTCCCTGAGCTGTTTGTTGCGCATTCCCAACTGTACAAGAATAGGTCCGCTGCAACGTAAGCGTCGTAATAGTGTGATCGTCCGTGACATAAAATGGTAAGAACATAAGATCATCCATATGTAAACAACGCTCGAAGATCATCGCCGCAGTTACATACAGAAAAGAAAATACTCACATATGGTGACTATACACACACACTATATATATATATATATATATATATATATATATATATATATATATATATATATCACAGACACCACACGCACAAACTGTGAACATAATTCGTCGCTAGGCTGCAATATGTTTGATGAATAATATTCACGATGGCGAATGTTTTTTTTGTAATTTTCATTGTCCTTAGGCAAAATTTTTATACGAATTATAAATCTGAAGTATGTTATAGCAGGAAGCAGCATTACACCAGCACAATGACAGCGTGTCGTCTGTATAAAAGACAGCGGCGTCGCTGTTATTTGCATACCTGCACCCCGCCGGTCTGCAGTTAATCAAGAAATTAAAACGAACGAGGCAACATCGGGCAAGGGTGTTCTTCAGACCAATGCGGTATAATGTTTCGAGTTTCTTGTAACTACACGAAACTGTAATTCGAAGCCGAGGCAACGATGTTAGGTTACGCTGCTGGTTCTTTCAGGCAGGCAGCAAGGTCGGCAACTTTACCCAAAGATTTAATGTACAAACTGAGTCTTATCATCTTGGAGGCAGAGGCACCGAAGCGAATTATGTCGTGTGATCATAATACGTGCGATTTATATTCATTAACGTCCCTAGATTAAGCCTTATGAGAGCTAAGGTTCGCAAGTACATTATTATTGAAACACGATAACTCTATTTCTAATGGCTCAAAGCACTATGGGACTTAACATCTGAGGTCATCAGTCCCCTATACTTAGAACTATTTAAACCAAACTAACCTATGAACATCGCACACATCCATACCCGAGGCAGGATTCGAACCTACGACCGTAGCGGTTGCGCGGTTCCAGACTCAAGCGGTTAGAACCGCTCGGCCACACCGGCTGGTGACACCAGAGTATGAAAAAGCTCGCCATTGTAGACAATTAGGGTCAAATTTTGTATGAACATTTATGCTAAGGATGTATTTCTATTGAGATGAGCTCATAAACAGCTCACAAAGGTCTGTACGATGAAACTTGACAAACATATACATATATAGGGTGTGGCAGCTAAGTCATAACACCCCTTGTATCTCCCCAACCGTAATATATACAAAGATGCCGTTTGGACAGTGAATTGCAGGGACAGGGGCTACTTGAATACATCACATTTCATGTTTGTGCTGTTTTTTTATTACAGAGATATGAGACGATCTTTGGTCTTTTTAAATGGAACCCTATGTTAACTTTTAGAGTAACATGATGGGCTTAAAAAGACGGTTTCAAATATGTGTATATCATAATATTTAGGCAAATAGTTTTTGAGACACAGATATGTTCTCGTACCGTGTTCGTCCTTCGAAGCGGCGTTGTCCAATGTGATCTTTCCTGTTGACCACTGAGTAACTTAACAGCGAAGGCGTTATTTTCGTGCTTCTCGATAACGCCGCAAGGTGACGCGTGAAGTAGCTGGAGAGAAGGGTATAAATGTGCTACTGGGGTAATGAGACATTGCATTTCCATCACAGTTTCTTGGAGCAGACATGTACACCAACGAAGAAAAGTTAGATATGCCTCTAGTATATGGTGAAAGAATAAATGCTGTTACAGCAATAAAGCGATATGGAGAGCTGTATCCTGATCGTGAGCGTCCTACGCGCCAGCTTCTTGTATGCATTTGCTAGAAACTACTTGAATCTGGAGCATGCAACGCCATACAGCGGACAAGGCAGAAAACTGCAACTGGCTAGGTACATGAAGAGGGCATTCTAGCGTTGGCGCATACCGTCGTATCGCCTCGGATTGTGGTATAAGTCAGAGAAGTGTTCTACGCATATTGCACCGGCATAGATTTCACCCGTTTCACCTGTCATTACATAAGGCGCTCTCCGGTGTGGATTTCGAGCGGCGTCAGGAATTTTGCCGGTTAGCTGTGCAGCGCCTGCAAGATCTAACGTTTTTTCAACGGGTGCTTTTTACTGATGAAGCGACTTTCACCAACCACGGTAACGTGAATTTGCATAATATGCATTACTAGTCAATAGAGAACCCTCACTGGCTTCCACAGGTACAGCGTCAGCAACCGTGGAGTGTTAACGTGTGGTGCGGCATTGTCAGAAATGTCATTGTGGGGCCGTACGTCATTCCGGGTATACTAAATGACAATAACTATGCACCGTTCCTGCGAAACGTTCTGCCAATTTTGCTGGAAGAGGTACCACTAACTCCTCGTCAGTGCATGTGGTTGCAACTAGACGGCTGTTCTGATCACTCTTCCCGTGTGGCTACAAAGATGTTAATTGAAAAGTTCCCGGATTGTTGGATAGGACGACGCGCTGGAGTGAAATGGCCAGCCCGGTCTCCTGATTTGACCCCTATTGACTTTTTTCTGTTAGGAGCAATCAAACACAAAGTTATGCTCAAATACCAACTACGCCAAACGATATGAGGCAACGTATCATCTATGCGTGCGCTGATATCTCACGTAACACCCTCGCAGCCGTTCACAAATCATTCGAACGGTGACTACAAATGTGCATTGCAGCAGAGGGGAAGCATTTTGAGCACATACTTCAGTAATGTTTTGTATCATGTACAGTATGTATTTTGCATCTTTGTGTGTATTTCCTTCGTATTGTGATCAATATTAAATATTTTCAAATAAAAAACAAATACGTACGATATAATTGTGACCAATAAGGGCCTCCTTACTTAAATTTGTATTTCGTTTACTTAATATGTATTAACATCTTGTAGTATTTTAATACTGTATGTTGTCTACTATTTTGGTATCACAGTTGCCAAATAACCGTGTAATATTTGCGCGACACGATCAGTTAATTTTTGCTCAAAATATTGCAGTAAGTGTTACTGTTGTCGGGTAAATGGGCGTGTTTGTGTAAGGATGGACTCGCGACGTTTACCATGTACTCTACATAACAGGAAAGGTCGCGTTGGACAACGCCGCTTCGAAGGACAAACATACGAGAACATAACTGTGTCTCAAAAACTATTCGCCTAAATATTATGATACACACATATTTGAAACCGTCTTTTTAAGCCCATCATGTTACGCTAAAATTTAACATAGGGTTCCATTTTAAAAAACCAAAGATGGCCTCATATCTCTGTAGTAAAAAATAGCACAAACATGACATGTGATGTATTCAAGTAGCCCCTGTCCCTGCAATTCACTGTCCAAACGGCATCTTTGTTTTCTATTACGGTTGGGGAGATACAAGGGGTGTTACGACTTAGCTGCCTCACCCTGTATATATGGTGTAAAAAGTACGTTCACAAATCTGTGGAGTGTTTAAAGGAGACAAACATTTTTTTATGTGACAGGTGTACCGCTTTCCCGCTAGGGGTCCTTGGAGGTTTTGATGTCATAGATTGTGTTCAGACTGCTGCTGTTTGATAAACATTGTTTCGGAGATATTTCTGAGCTCTTATGGGATTATTCTGAGAGGGGAAACGAATCGTTTGGTATACGAGATCCCGATAGACATTTCAGAAGAGCTGGTTGTCCGTCTGGCTAAAGCTGCAGCCTAGCGGAAAAATGGTGCACTTACACTTTTGTCACATAAAAAACAGTATCTCCTCTAAAAGTCTGTATACGTCACTTTTTACGCTCAGTAGATTAAATGTACCAAACGCCAGTCAATAAAACGTAAATTACTATCAAATGATAGAGCCCAGCAATCAGTCGTCCTTTTATGTCAGGTTTTTTAGACAAATCTAGATTTCGGCTGGTGCCTAGTCATTACAAATGTGCTATTTCATAGTATCGGTGCATGTCCTAGTACGTCAGTCCCGTGTTGTTCGGGCTTCTGTCATAATTGGTTCCCAAACAGAATGCTGGAAAAAGATTTCCAGCTTTTTTGCGAAATACTAATGGTTTTTTGTAACTGAAGTAAACGGGCCTTGGCAGCGTCATTTTTCATTCTTATTAAAGTATACACCAGTGCAATCAGGAAAGAATAGAGTTTAATAAAGGTATTTAAAAATATATTTTTCCATCATTCATAAGTATACAGTGCCTTCAAATGTGAGACTACTTTGAAATACTAGTTGAAGAGTTTCGCTCCAGACGTTGCGAATATTACGAGGTAATGAGCACTTTCTATACGCGACCTGCTGAAGAGGAATCGCCTTGCTCGTCTCCAGACCGATGTAATAACAACATTACGGGCAATCAGCTCACCTCGCCACGGGCAGAGGAGCCCTCATTACGGAAGGTGAAGTGCGCAGGCTACAAACCTTGGCGGCGGCGGCGGCCTCGACTCTGCGTCCTGATTTCCCGTTACGGGCCTCACCTGGAACGACACAGAAAGTGAAGTCAGACGCCAGAAATAGTAATACAGGCTCTGGAATGCAGCTGCTGATTGCTTGCCGGGTTATTCGTTTTACTTTTATTTCTGTGTTTGTGTGTGTGTATGTGTCATCCTCCGAGGCCTAATCCTGGCCGTGTACATGTTCTGGTAGGGTCATAATCTTAAGTGAAAGCTCGCATAGTTCTGACCATATCTCTGTGTGTTATGTAACGCCTCATGTTCCTGTCGAGGCTGCTATTTGGATAAAATGCTTTATTCATCACTACTGCCCAATTACGACCACATGATCGCTATCAGGCGCCATGCACATTATAAAATTACACGCATGCGCTACCAGCTAGTCATAAACGCAGTCGTATTAAAAAATCCCGAGGTATGTCCAAATTCATCGTTCAACTCAAAAAAATGGTTCAAATGGCTCTAAGCACTATGGGACTTAATATCTGAGGTCATCAGTCCCCTAGACTTAGAACTAATTAAACCTAACTAACCTAAGAACATCACACACATCCACGCCCGAGGCAGGATTCGAACCTGCGACCGCAGCAGCAGCGCGGGTCCGGACTCAAGCGCCTAGAACCGCTCGGCCACATCGGCCAGCCGTTCAACTCAACCGACTATAGATGTCACTGGAAATAAACAAGTCGTCCCAGTGACACTTATTACTAGTAGAATATGGCGCAAATAAAAATTAATGCAGCGATTACAAAGCGCTATAACAATTTAATGAATAGCGATAGATCGATAAGAACGACTGACAATGTAAAAGAAAATTCAAAATTTCGATCACACTGCCCAGCTTCCGCCATCGGATGTTTCATACACATTTAAACGATTGTCATGCCTACAACTAGAGCGTTGAACTGGAAGTTCCATTACTGTATTCTGATGTTTTCCACCTAGATCTCCGGACCTGACTTATAAAAGAAAAGTCTGCGTAGTGAATATTTACAGCGGCATTTAGACTGGAAACAAAGCATATAATCTTTAAATAATTTGTACTTCCTAATCGTCATTCGAACTGCAGTTAAGAGCACAAAACATTCGTTTCATTAGAATATCGCTGACGTCAAGCTCTTGTGGAGCTATGTTTGATGCACTCGCATTGAGGTGTTTCTTCAAGTGCGAACATTTTATGTATACAGTATCACTTCAGATTCCACGAGCAGAGTTGTTGCAAAAGTCAGTCCGCTCTGATCGTGGATGAAATCGAGAGCGCTGTAGACCTAAGCAACCAGATTGATGTCATGTTCCTTGACTTCCTCGTTGGATTTGTGGGAGAGGGAGAAGAGCTCCAACAAAGAGCAGCGCATTGCGTCACAGCCGGCCGCTATGGCCGAGCTGTTCTTGGCGCTTCAGTCTGGAACCGTGCTGCTGCTACGGTCGCAGGTTCGAATCCTGCCTCGGGCATGGATGTCCTTAGGTTAATTAGGTTTAAGTAGTTCTAAGTCTAGGGGACTGATGACCTTAGATGTTTTAGGCCCATAGTGCTCAGAGCCATTGCGTCACAGGATCGTTCAGTCGGCGAGAGAGCCTTACGGAGATTCTCGTCAGTGGCAGATGCTACAGGAAAGGCGTTATGGATCACGGAGGGATTTACATTTTATTTATTATTATTTCTTCTCAAAATGTCTCCCAAAATGACCACCACGAGAATATCAGAGAAATCAGAGCTCATGTGGAGACTTCCTCTCGTTCTTTACAAATACTATACGCTCGAAAAGAACAGGGAAAACAGTTATTGTGGCAGATAGTGGTAACAGATACCCCCTACTCATAGGTTGTAACGACCCTACCCCGCTGTCATCCACAGCTCTTGCAGTCCCAGGCGGCGAAAATGGTAGGAGATTTCCCCCGGTTTGCCGATGGGGTAAATGTGAACAAGCTGCCGGGATTTTAAATTGAGTTATCTGTCCAGTATAGAACTGTTTCAGGTGTCAGTAACGATACTACTAGCAGAGGGTCAATGATTTGTTGGATACTGGGAAAAGTGGGAGGTATCACAACTCTAATTCGAAAGAAATAAATAGTGACAAAAATATTGATGGACAAGCAAACCTGTGAATGCTTCTCAACTGCTAACTGTGTAGGGGAATCAAATGTATGTCCTAATCTCCTCCTTCCCCTCTCTCTGTCCATCTCCTTGTATTCTCAACCTCCCCCCTCTCTATTACCTCCCCCCCATTGTCTCTGTAGCTCCTCCTCCCTCCCTCCATCTCCTCCTTCCTCCTCTCTATGTCAATTTCCTCCCCCCCCCCTTTTTCTGTCCCACTGCTCCTCCCTGTCTCTAATCTCGAGCCTTGTTTATTGTTATTACAAATTCAGATTCCATATTAGCATTCTAATCATAAGCAGATAAGCCATAAACACAACTTTTCTGTTCTCTGTGAAAACAAACCGCGAGAAAGAAAACAAAACGGCGCATATTCACAGTAGCTGTTAACAGAAACCCTGTAAATTGTTGTAAAAAAATGTATTACCTATTTCCATCAGAACTTTAAAGGTAACATGTAAAAATTTGTACTAAATCAATCAAGAATTTTTGGAGACTTTTGGTAACAACGTTTCCCCTATATACTATATAAAAACACGCACGTATTCGATTGCAATGTCGTGTCAAATGTTGAAACAAATCGGTGAAGAGCTTTCGATATTTGAGATTTTGAACAAACGAACATTTACATTTTTGGTTTTATAGATTGTGAAATTAGACTGAAGCAAAACATCGTTTACGTGTGATAAACAGAGCATACGTATTTAAGCAGATCAAGGTGACAAAGGGAAAGGTTCTAGTGAATGTTGCCATTTGGCTGGTGCTGCTATTTTGCAATCGCAGCGCGAGATACTTGGACTCATCGAGCAAACAAAATGGCGTGTGCACGCTAGTGTAAGTGTTCTTTCCAAGGTGAACACTTAAACTGCTACTAAAACTGCAAGGCGGTAAACGGCCGTAACAAGACGCAATAGCGATGGTGACAAAGCTGCAGCCACTGGTCTGAGTCGAAGCTTAAACAGAAGGGCAGGACATGGCATTGGCCAGATCTTCTGCCGCCACGCTCCTATAAACTCCCAACTTCAAGAAATAGAGCTTCTTTGTAGTATGTGGGAGGGCAGCGGCCAAAGCCTACATTCTGAGAAGTATCAGCTAACCAAGTCTCTTGCCGACAGAGGTTTCCTATTCTGGCTCAGTTTCAAATCTGAGAAAGGTAGTTCTCACCGTATCAACACGCCTCCATTAGGAATAAGAACGTATGGAAGTTGAGTAATTTTTAACGTTTGTCCCCATTTTGAGCAAATTATCGACTTCTCTAAAAATGATGGCAGCCACATTTTGGTTCTTCATCCTGTTGGGAATCATTAACATGAACTTTCTAGGCCGGCCGGTATGACCGAGCGGTTCTAGGTGCTTCATTCTGGGACCGCGCGACCGCTAAGGTCGCAGGTTCGAATCCTGCCTCGGGCATGGATGTGTGTGATGTCCTTAGGTTAGTTAGGTTTAAGTAGTTCTAAGTTCTAGGGGACTGATGACCTCAGATGTTAAGTCCCATAGTGCTCAGAGCCATTTGAACCATGAACTTTCTGTTTTCTCCCCAGTTTCGTTATGGTTTAAATGGCGACTGTATTTTTAAGAAACTCGAAATAACATAGATAGAGAAGTTATGGAAACACCTAAAGGATCCTGAATCTGTCACCAACTGACTGTTTATAAATTACAACTAGACGCCTTCTTGTTTACGGCCGTTTACGGCTGCCCAACCGAGCGAGGTGGCGCAGTGGTTAGACACTGGACTCGCATTCGGGAGGACGACGGTTCAATCCCGCGTCCGGCCATCCTGATTTAGGTTTTCCGTGATTTCCCTAAATCGCTCCAGGCAAATGCCGGGATGGTTCCTTTCAAAGGGCACGGCCGACTTCCTTCCCTAATCCGATGAGACCGATGACCTCGCTGTCTGGTCTCCTTCCCCAAACAACCAACCAACCAACGGCTGCCCACTCGTGCGTCCAACCATATGGTGGTTCTGGAAAGGTTCGTTGGCTTACAACGGAGTATAAATGTGTAGTACGAGCTGAATGCAGCAGATTTTTTTGATCGACCAGTGTTGGCTGAAAAAATGCGGGATTTGCTGTGGGACATCGTTGAATATTCCCGATGCAGCCCTTCCTACTGTTTCACACGCAGCCTTCTAAATGACATCTGTGTCGGAGGTGCATTCTGAGCAGAGAGCTGTCATTGAGTACCTTTTTACGGAAACCCACAGTCGCAAATATAGGCGCTTGCAGAATGTCTACGGAGATCTGGTAGTGGATAAAATCTATGTGAGTCGTTGGGCGAGGCGTCTTTCATCACTGCAGCAAGGTCGTGGAACCCTGTCCCGTCTCCTGTGTGCCGGGCGGCCGCTCACAGCTGTGACTTCTGCAATAGTGGGGCGTGCGGACACACTCATTCGAGGTGATCGGCGGATCACAATCAAACACCTCTGCTGTTTAACTGGACTTCTCTGTCGGTAGTGCCGACACACTCGTCCACCAGGTTGAGTTTCTCAAAAGTGTGCGTCCTCTTGGTTCCTCGCCGCCGAACCGAAGGCAATGAAGACCAACGAACGACCACCTGTGCGGAATTGCACTCTTCGGGAAGCAGTATGTGGATGATGGCGAGGCTGTTGATGTAGCAGGACGTCTGCTCTGACGTCGACCAGTACAGTGGTACCATGTGAGCATATAGGGCCTTCCTGTAAGGTGGCGCCGGCCGGAGTGGCCGAGCGGTTCTAGGCGCTAGGAATAGTCAGTAGTTAAGTCACATAGTGCTCAGAGCCATTTGAGCCTTTTTTTTTCTTAGTAAGGTGGCGTAAGGCTGTCGCACTGAACAGACGTTGAAAAACAAGTTTTTCCGGCCAAAAGACTGGGGAATGATATAGTGTATTGCAATTCTGAATTAAAGTAACCCGCTTTCAGACGATAATGTATTCCATTACATATTGGACGGCCCTCGCCGATACAGAATATGATGAACGTAAGACATTTTTTAGTGTTAGTAAATAGACAGTACGGAACTTAAAATTCCCACGAGAAAACGTGATACTAATCGAATAGAATGATTTAAGAGCGACCGTGACAAGTAAAACTACGTCACTTTGCGATAGTTACGTGCGATCGTGGCTATTTTACGGACACGCTGCCCAGCCTGGTAACCTCTGCGACGGATCTGGAACGGGGCAGTAGTCACGATATCTGGGATGAGGTATGTGAGCTGCAGGTGGGGTGGAGGCTGGGCTGTCGAGGGGGGAGGGGGGGGGGCGGTGCTGCTGGCCGGGCAGCGCCGGAGGCGGGGGCGTGTTCCGTCACGCCACGCTGCGCCGGGCCGTGCCGTGCTGGCGATATACTGTGCGGCACGAGCGGCCGGCGCTCCAGGTCACGGAAGGAGCCGGGCTGCAAACCGGACACTCCCCCTGGCCGCAGCTGACGCCTGCTGCTCCGACAACACCGCGCTGCTCGTCTTCTATGCTCGTCAGCAGCTTTGCAAAAAATACTAAATTACGAGTGGCCTAATGCCGTGGGACATACGTACTTCTCAAACCACTGAAGTGAATGGCAGAGGGTACTTATCATTGTGGTAAATAATATTGTTTCTCTCCGTTCCAGTTGCGAAAGAAGCCCAGGAATAATGACTGTTGCAGTGCGTCTGTATGTGCTGTAATTAATCTAATCTTGTATATTAGCGGTCTCTACAGGAACGTTACGTATGGAGATTGTAAGGTGTCAGGCAAATCCAACACCTTCCATGAAAACCCTGACATGATAAGCAAATCCGGCAGTATGTCACATAGCTCCGAATAAATCTGACATTAAATTAACCAAAGTAATATGATCAACGAGTGAGCAAATGGAATACCAAAGACTAACACAAGAACGCCTAAATGCATGTCATACCTTCCCACCGTGAAACAGATGCAGTTCCGAGGGGAGAAACGAGAACATATGCCGAGAGCAGAGCCGTGTTAAGCTAGAAGGCCCTACGATAAGGGACGGATACCCACATCGCCTAGAGCAGCCCCCAGCCCATGTTAAAAGATAGAGTCCTCCAGAAGAACAGTATAGATCTTACGATAACACTAAAAGGGCCACACCAGCTGCAAGTTTTAGCGTGAGACTATACGCATCTGTGTTACTTAGCAAACATTAAAAACATTGCCCCACCACGAAAAGTATAACAAAACCTCATTGGATAGACAGAATTTTTGTAGGCGGAGCTTAAGGTTAACACTGAGACCCTGAATGGTCAGTTGAGAGCACAGCCAGATACCTTTTCTTAAACCAACTTCGGTACATTTTAGTAAGGAGAAGTAGGAGAGAGTTGCTACCGAGACGGCATGGTGTGTGCAGCTGCGCCGCCCGCCGCTCCCTGACGCTGCCTAACCACCGATAAGTTAATGAACGCACGCGGTGCCGCATAAGAGGGCATAAGGCTTCACTCAGAACTGCAGAAGTCTCATCTGTTACATCCCCTTTTTACGTAATACTAGTGTCGATCGTCAATTAAACTTCGTGGTATTCACATTTGCTACTTGAAGTTAAAATCTGAAACGCGATGAATTTTCTGTTATACAATTATTGAGAAGCCACATCAGCCACTGTAATTTACGACAAGTTAGATAAGTAATTAAAGATAATTGAGGGTCACTGTAGACCACTTTGATAGTTTTCTCTTTTGCGAAACTCAATTTAAACCTAGATTATAGATGTGATATGGCATAGATCATCCTTCAATCCATTGTAGAACTTGGAAACCCGTTCAGGGAATATTCGTTCACATTTTTGTTGAACGCAGTTGGTTTTTACCATCCTGTATTAAAACATTTCCTTTCATCAATAGCGCAATTCATAAACAATGTTTTGTGAGTAGAATAAAAATTCCAATGGGAAACTTAACTGTTTTTTCGACGTTATTTTACCAGCTAACTAAAAATAGAAAACTAAATTTAGTTAGTATTAAGATTCTTTTACAGGGAGTGCAGTGGAGCTGACGCTGAAATCATTAAGTATTTGATTATATCATCGCTAGTCTCACTGAACTCTTCCGAACTCTACATGTCATGTGTGGTCTGGCGTCTCCTTACCAGCAACAGGTCCCAGGTTCAAACTAGTCAATTCCCTAAAAAACACGCTCAGAGCGTCGTTGCGCGAAAGTGCTAGGGAGACACGACTTAGAACAAACAGACACCACGCAGAATGTTAGAATGGTTCAAATGGCTCTGAGCACTATGGGACTCAACTGCTGAGGTCATTAGTCCCCTAGAACTTAGAACTAGTTAAACCTAACTAACCTAAGGACATCACAAACATCCATGCCCGAGGCAGGATTCGAACCTGCGACCGTAGCGGTCTTGCGGTTCCAGACTGCAGCGCCTTTAACCGCACGGCCACTTCGGCCGGCTAGAATGTTAGAAGATGAAGTACACTGAGGTAAGAAAAGACATGGGAGGGCGATATGCACATATGCAGACAGAGGCAGCATGCTTACACAAGGTATGAAAGGACAGTGCATTGGCGGAACTGTCACCACACCACGGGAAGTGACAGACTTTGAACGAGGAATGGTAGTTGGAGCTAAACGCATTGAACATTCCATTTCGGAAATCGTTAGGGATTTCAGTAATCCGAGATCCACAACATCAATAGTGTACCGATAATATCACATTTCAGGCAATACCTCTAGCCACGGACAACGCAGTTGCCGATGGCCTTTACTTAACGACTAACCTACATATCCTACTCGAAGTCGCTCTGCAGTAGGTGGTTTCATGTCATGTCACTACTATGTTACTGTCTTAAAAAGTATAAATTACACACTTAGCAAAACAAGCAGTAAATTCTAGCGAATATTTTGAGTCACTATGTATTTTAACAAGCACGTCAAATGTCGTGAGGAATAAAAAATAATTGTTAACTGTCACTCCTGTAAATAATTTATTTATCTTATTTCGTCAGTCTATCTAAATGGAAATAATATGAAAATCAATACTCTATCAGATCACTATAACGTAAGTTAAACATCTGTCATCTGAGTTGTGTACTAATGTCACAAACATACTATATTTCGCAAAATGAAAGTGCAAAATTGGAAGTTTTGTATCAATGGAGAATACAAATCTTATGTGGTTAAGCGCAAGAAGTATGTTATAATTCTTTATTTCTCTCACTTACGCCGCCTTAAGCTGTTTTCTCGTTGTACTAACAACTGTGTCGTTCTGATATTGTTAGCAAAAAAAAAACGGAAGCAAATATAATGCCCGCTATATGTACGTAGGCTTTTAATTTGGAGCTGCAGCTCCGAAACGCGTTGGACAAAACTTAGAAATTAAAAATAATGTTACTGAAGACGGAATGTTATTAATAAAATATTTTCGTGGCGCCCTCTCCCCGCGAATCAAACAAACCAGTGATCACTGGTGCCGCCCTCATTTGTGTACGTTCAGTACCCCCTGGTACGCGTCGCTCATATTTGAGTAACATTCTAAAACGAGACGCTGAAGTGCTTTATAAGCATTGTCCTTTGTAGCCTGTGTTTCCCTAGCACCCTGCCAATGATTCAGTCAGCCACCTGTTTTACCTACGACATCACAGTAGTGCATATCCCTACAAATTCACTCCACATTATTACGATGTATCGTGCAAAATGATCCATGCAACATGGAACTAGTCGACTAACTAACTAACTATTACACACTGGTATTTGTAGGTTTGCCTCATTCCAGTTGTCATTTATTTATGTTGTAATATGATACCACTTCTTTGTTTTGTGAAATGCACAAATAAATCAAGTTGAAAAACTCACCGACGAGGTGAATCGTTGCCATTACTGGTCAACTATCGAGAGTCAACAGATCGCCTCCTACGACTCATTAAACACCAGTTATCTGCTAGCCGGGGCCTGTAAAGCTCCTTCATCGCTTACTAAAACCTCTGACTGCTTTTATATTGTTAAATACACTCCTGGAAATGGAAAAAAGAACACATTGACACCGGTGTGTCAGACCCACCATACTTGCTCCGGACACTGCGAGAGGGCTGTACAAGCAATGATCACACGCGCGGCACAGCGGACACACCAGGAACCGCGGTGTTGGCCGTCGAATGGCTAGCTGCGCAGCATTTGTGCACCGCCGCCGTCAGTGTCAGCCAGCGTGGACGTGAACCGTATGTGCAGTTGACGGACTTTGAGCGAGGGCGTATAGTGGGCATGCGGGAGGCCGGGTGGACGCACCGCCGAATTGCTCAACACGTGGGGCGTGAGGTCGCCACAGTACATCGATGTTGTCCCCAGTGGTCGGCGGAAGGTGCACGTGCCCGTCGACCTGGGACCGGACCGCAGCGACGCACGGATGCACGCCAAGACCGTAGGATCCTACGCAGTGCCGTAGGGGACCGCACCGCCACTTCCCAGCAAATTAGGGACACTGTTGCTCCTGGGGTATCGGCGAGGACCATTCGCAACCATCTCCATGAAGCTGGGCTTCGGTCCCGCACACCGTTAGGCCGTCTTCCGCTCACGCCCCAACATCGTGCAGCCCGCCTCCAGTGGTGTCGCGACAGGCGTAAATGGAGGGACGAATGGAGACGTGTCGTCTTCAGCGATGAGAGTCGCTTCTGCCTTGGTGCCAATGATGGTCGTATGCGTGTTTGGCGCCGTGCAGGTGAGCGCCACAATCAGGACTGCATACGACCGAGGCACACAGGGCCAACACCCGGCATCATGGTGTGGGGAGCGATCTCCTACACTGGCCGTACACCACTGGTGATCGTCGAGGGTACACTGAATAGTGCACGGTACATCCAAACCGTCATCGAACCCATCGTTCTACCATTCCTAGACCGGCAAGGGAACTTGCTGTTCCAACAGGACAATGCACGTCCGCATGTATCCCGTGCCACCGAACGTGCTCTAGAAGGTGTAAGTCAACTACCCTGGCCAGCAAGGTCTCCGGATCTGTCCCCCATTGAGCATGTTTGGGACTGGATGAAGCGTCGTCTCACGCGGTCTGCACGTCCAGCACGAACGCTGGTCCAACTGAGGCGCCAGGTGGAAATGGCATGGCAAGCCGTTCCACAGGACTACATCCAGCATCTCTACGATCGTCTCCATGGGAGAACAGCAGCCTGCATTGCTGCGAAAGGTGGATATACACTGTACTAGTGCCGACATTGTGCATGCTCTGTTGCCTGTGTCTATGTGCCTGTGGTTCTGTCAGTGTGATCATGTGATGTATCTGACCCCGGGAATGTGTCAATAAAGTTTCCCCTTCCTGGGACAATGAATTCACGGTGTTCTTATTTCAATTTCCAGGAGTGTACGAAAGTTTTCTGCAAATGCATTTTCACAAAAAAGTAGTGTTTAATCCCGCCTTGGCGTAAATGTTCTCAGTGATATTTACAATTTATGAGTTACTGCCTGCACTTACTGGTTCTATATGTTGATGGGCAGTTGCACGAAAATCCACAGTGGATTAAGTTCGTCATGCGATCGTTACGCGAATTTACTAATGATTACAGTTTGTGTTTCAGTGCCAATCACAATCCGTCAAAATTTCTGTCACAGTAAACAAATCACAAACTTTTGAATTCCTGATGGTTTTCAGGCACTCTCTTCAAGAGAGTAACTGGTATTTTACTATTCATGTGGTTGATGGAAAAGCGTTATAACGAAGTGTATTCCGCGAAATGTTCCCGGCGCAAGCAGAAGGCAACTTGCATATGAATGACCAGACACGGAAAGGAAAAAAATTAAAAAAGCGTGTAACACGCTTTATTAGATATATCTCTGGTACGATTTACATTCAGATGGATTTGTGTTGGATTGGAATGGAAACAGACGAATTTTCTGGGTAGATATTAGCAAGCCAGGAAGCAACAACAGCCAATAACAATATACTCATTCGTTTATGCATTTTCTGAAGTCATTTCTCCCTCATTGTTACCAACCAATTACAAGTTACGACGGACATAGAAGACTTCCTTCAGAGTGAGGCTAAATGCTCCAAGGAAATATCGTAGGCTTAGGTGGTTAAGGAAAGAAATTACGATTCAACCGTTTCATATTCTTAACTTACCAATAGAAACATATAATTTGCTGCAGTTATTGTTAGTAATTCCAACACTACTTCATGTTGCTCATTTGCTAATGAAGGGTTGCTGGTGTATCTTTTGTAACGGAGTTCGAGTCTAACGGTGTCTCAGTTTACCAAACAGTGTAGCATCAGTGCTTCGACTCGGTCAAATACTTCTTTGACAGTGGATAACAGTATTTTATTTTTCACGACGCACAAAATGTTCTTCGAAAGGGAATTGTTTGGGGATCTAGTGGTTCTTCAATAGCCCACCGGAGTGCAGTTGACATTTCAGTTGAATTAAAAATCAAGGACTGAATATACGGAGAGGAAGAAGCTTACAGAAGGATTGGATGATAAATGAATGGGTTTTTGACGGCGAAAGAATATTTTAAGGGTTAGTTCTGGACGTGAATTTCAGAGATTGTGATGCAGAGGAAGCAACTTTTTATCTAATGCTTTCCGTCGCATACGAGTCTTTTCCAGCCATCTTAATATATCACAAGCGACGATTCATCTCCAACATTCCTGTAATTCCGTATAGTGTGATGAACTGGGACTGCAACTGGTCGGAGACTTGAAGAAAATATACGCTAACTGCCGTAATTTTATTTAATAATTTTGTTTAGCTACCAGTTTCGGTACCTCATTGACACTATCTTCAGGTGATCTAGTCGTTTTTGTTATAGAGATAGTTGCTGTTAGATGTGTGGTTCGTCCACAAGTTCTAGAAGTCTACAGAAACCAGTTGGTTACACTGTCCCTACATTTAACACAGACGACTAGAGAATTTAACTGGTTTCGTATGTAATGGCCTGAAGATGGTGCCAATGAAGTACCGAAACTAGTAATTCAATAAAATCACGGCTGTTAGTATCTATTTTCTTCAAGTCACATCTCCAATATATTCGGAATTTTATCGCCTAAGCGACGTAGGAAGCACTCATAGCGCTATTTGGCGAATTTCTTACTATACTGAGTGCTTCAAAAAGATTCACTATTTCATACGACTATATCCGTCATATGAGTGACGACGCATTTTACCTTCCACAGCGAAACAAAAAGTTCACCTTGGCGCCAATTGCAAGTTGCCTAGTATTTTTAATTACTCTTTTAACTCGTCCTATTTTGGCTTACTGTCAGCGACACCTGGAGCCCATAGCCCCTCAGCCGGCCAGCGTGGCCGAGCGGTTCTAGGCGCTACAGTCTGGAACCGCGCGACCGCTACGGTCGCAGGTTCGAATCCTGCCTCGGGCATGAGTGTGTGTGATGTCCTTAGGTTAGTTAGGTTTAAGTAGTTCTAAGTTCTAGGGGACTGATGACCTAAGATGTTAAGTCCCATAGTGCTCAGAGCCATTTGAACCAACCATAGCCCGTCAGCTGTAATCGCAAATTACGGCTAAAAATTTTATATGTTTTTTTACTAAGTTTAAGGAGACAGGTATGTTGTTTGTTAGATGTTTCTCTGGTCATATGAACGTCGCCATTTTTACTGTTGTAACTTATGATGCTGTTATTCATAAATATGCACATTCTTTCTTTTTTAGATCAATCTATCTTAATCGTAACGACAGAAATCGGTTATTTAATTGGATAAACAATTTTGCTATCAAAGACTGTTTTGGTTTCTGCATATTCTCAAACACTGGATCGCTGTTATTTTCAGCTCATCCAGGAAGATTATTTCTTGATATTTAGCTGCCTCAACGCCGGATCCGCCGTAAGGGGGAGCACGGATCTCACATTGCACCACTGGCCATCAAGATAGCTCGCTCTCACGGTGTGTGTTTTTCTTTTGAGGGGATTTGTGGACGACTGCATCTATGTTTCTTCACTTCCAGCAGCTTTGAGTGGCCAGCGGCGTTGCATAGCAACAGTGGTGAATGCAGTACCTGCAGACATGCTCGTACAGGCGTGGGACGTATTTGACTGTTATTTGGATGTTTGCCGTGGATCCGATGGAGGGTAAATGAGAAGGGTAAATGAGAACTTTGGTTCTGAACTTAAGTGTAAAAAGGCGGCTAAAGGTTATATGTGCATGCATGCAAAAGATATGACACTGAAAACATCAGACAGTCTTTCGAAAATTAAAAATTTTTAGTCCTATGCAGGCTTAGTTTTGAGTTTTATTCGTGCAGGGGGTTTTTATCGCTCGATCTGAGGGTTTGTCTCTTTCTTTTGTGTTGAGTCTGGCCTTTGGACTACGGTTTTAGATTGGGCTTTTTAGTGTGTCTCTTGGTGGTTGGCTTTTCTCTTTTTTGTTTCCATCGTCGGCCAATCACTGTAACACTCTGTGTGTTTTTAAATCCTATTTTCTGGTCTATGTCTATGTCTTTCTTCTGTGTCATCTCTTGCCATATTCGTTGCTTGTTTTTGTTCCTTGTGGGTGTTTTATGATCGTGGAAAAAGGGTCCGATGCCCTTTGTAGTCTGGTCCCCTCAACCCCCATAAACCAACCTGTACCTTTTTTGTAATAAAACAGTTCCGTGATTCGTGTATACACCGATTGTTATTATAAACCAGAAAAGGCTTAGTTCTGTGGAAAAATGTCTACGATTATAACTGTTTCATGGAAGGACATATTGCGTAGCACAAAATGCAGATGAAATAGAAAGTTGAAATAAAGATGAAAGTGACGAAAATTAACATAAAGAGTAATGAGACATCGAAAGAGGAGCTGAACGAGTAAACGCACTGAAAGAAACCAGCTTTGTAAGAAGTAAGATTATAGAAGCGCGTGGAAACGATAGAATCCGGGGAACAGGTTAAAGCTATCTAAATTCTCTCTTCGGTAAAAGTGAAGCGAAAGTTACTGAAACGGTGCATTCGGAGCATAGATTCCTACAAAAATGAAACGTCTGTGAAGGCAGACAATGAAGAAGATTACGAACCTCTTTGTTAACAAACTAAATCACTCTGTCTTTAAGTCTTTAAGGCCAGATGGACCTGGATACAGAATGGATTCAAAACCGCAACAAAAATTAGTTTAGTTGATACAATTTCTTTTAAATTGTTTTATTAGCACAGTTTTTTCGACTGTAGCGTTAAGATATTTATGGTTCGTTCAATTTATATTAATTTACTGTTTAACATTTTCAATTTCATTAGCAGTGAATTGTCTAAGACGTCATTTCCTCCGTTTCGTACCTCACTCTCGATGTCTAACGTATTTGTCAATACTGTTTCTGAGTAATGTACACATTGTACTTGTTGGTAACTAAATGGTAAGGGCGTGATAAACGCACAGTTTCACAGTGGTACTGCGTTGCTCTCAAAATCAGGCGAAGTAACGTATCGCACAGAATAAACACTATGGGTAGAGGAACTTAAGCTACTTGACTTCCGTTTCCTGCCTTCAGCCTCAAGATCAACGAGACTGTGAGGTGCAAAGATTGTGTTTCCTCACGATGTCATTGGAACCGGTAAGTGACACTCACTGAACGGAAACAAGTAGGGGCAAACACAAATATAAATAATACATAAAATAATAAAATAATTATGTGAAACAAGTTTTGCTTAATTACTGTAATACGCCAGCGCATTCGGTAACTGTAGAAGAGTATTGTTAGCAAACATCAGTTCCAGCTACAGAATGATTTACTGTCACGACTGCTTTCAACTGTTGATCAGTCTTCAATATGTTTAATAACTGCATAGTTAGCGTTCTTCTAGAATAGTTGTTTCTGAAGTGCATAATGAGACGCAAACATGCTAGTGGGAGATGGTTGAATCTGTAGCAGACGCTGCGTATCCTCGTCTGCTCTAGAATTAACTGGAGCTACTGTTTAATTACAGAAGAGACCCGTACCTAATACAGCAGCGCATTGTAAGAAAGAGCTCTTAGCAAATAATCCAGTGGATAATCTACCTCTGTTTTACCTCGAATTATTGGGCTGAATAAACATCTCCAGCTACTCGCTGTGCCATTCTGTGTTGGAAACCCTCACATCAAATAAGCTCGTGTGCCCAGGGACACTATGACGTTGGCTGCAACGCCTTTCAGCCACCAGTCCCATTATATCGCTTTATTAAAGACTGATAGACTCACAGTATCCTAGCAAATTAAACTAGCCGATCAAAAGTAACCCGATAGTCATATGTAATGCAGAATTCACCGCTAGATGTCACGAGAATCGGAACTGACAATATAAAAGGAGGCGGAGAGTATTGTGAATGAAGAAGCAGTGACAGCAGAAGGGGCAGAAGGGGTCGATTAGGAGAGCTCAGTGATTTCAAACGTAGATATCACCTGAGTAACAGATCCAGCAGGGACATTCCAACCTTTCTAAAGTTGTCCAATCCGACGGTTGGTGGTACGTGACTGTGAAATGTAAACGTGATGGAACAACCGTAGGTAAACCAAGAGCAGGTAGACCTCATGTACTGACGAACAGGAACCGTCGAGCATTGTGAAGGGTTTTAGTAAAAACTCACGTGAAATCAGAGGAAGGAATCACTCGTGAGTTTCAAAGTGCTACAGCGATCTACCTAGAACAATCTATATGGGTAAGAAGTTAAAATAGACATTGTACAATGAGAAGCAACTCCACATCCGCGTCACATTCCTGTAGTCACTGCTAATCGACGTTTGAAGTGATGTAAAGAGCAACGGCACGTGACAGTGAATGACAGGAAACTAATTTAGAGTGATGAATCACAGCGCTATACCCTGTGGCAAATCGAGTAAAGGGTTTGGGTTTGCTGAATGCTTACACAACGTTACATGCCATGAAGTGTAACGCTAACAGTGAAGTACAGAGGATGTGTTACTTATAATCTGTCTTGATTGCAAAAATGTTTATTCACATGACCGGTTTCGGATCCTCTAGAACCATCTTCAAACCTGAAATGACAATGATACTAATTTACTATTTCACAAATGCAGTATGTGCATATGTAATGTAACAAATTTACCAGACGCCACCTGTCGGTAGGAGTTCTATAATTAATATAAATAACGTGCATTCTGGCAACCCATTTAATGTGACGCAACATGTAAAGATTGCTGAGTGTGGACGGGTTACTCCTGTAACCGAAATTGCAAGTACGTTCTGGTACATTTGATGTTGATCGGGTAGGACGAAACAGGCTTGCATTTCCGAAATAGTAAATTAGTATCATTGTCATTTGAGATCTGAAGATGGTTCTAGAGGAACCGAAACCGGTAATGTGAATAAACATTTTTGCAATCAAGACGGATTATTAGTAACAGTGTGCAAAAAGTGATTGCAGTATCCCTGCAGATATTATGTCTGTTTTTGCAAAATCCAGTGGATCTGTTTGTAACGTAAGGGGTGCTTTCCCTGGCTAGATTGCGGTCCCCTTTTTGCCCTTCAGAAAACGCTGAGTGCGGGAGAATTTGAACACATTTCACAACACTATGTACTGTGTACAGCAGAAGAACAGTTCCAAGATGATAGTATCAGAATGACAGTGAGCCCTGTCATAAAGTGAAAGTAGCATCTGTAAGGCAATGGTTTGTGGATAGTAAGATCCTTTAAACGGGGTGGTCTGCCCAGAGTTCTGACCTGAACCCAATGGGCCCTTGGGCGATCAGTTAGAACTTTGACTTCGCTGCAGGCTGCGGGCCCCAACGTACAACATCGTTATCTTCTCTGGTTTCGGGTCTTCAGGAAGAATTGGCTGCCATTCGTCCTTAGACATACAGACACTTCATTGGAACTGTCCGCAGGAGAGTTCAGGCCGTTATAAAGGAGAAGGGTGGAAACACAACATATCAGTAGCCCTGATGTTGTTGATCAGATAGTGTATCCCTCTGAATAAAGCTGCGAAGCCCCAAAGGCATGGAAGCCTCACGCATGGACGCACTTACTGGGATCCTATTGTTAAAAGCAAAAGGAAAATTTTTGCTTCCAATGGATGGAACAGCAATCTTACTGGATCCTCGGTATGCTTACGAATAAACTGAAGAAGTGATCACATCATTTTAGTATTACAGATTAGCCCTTATTTCACTCGTTTCACTGAATAGATATTGCAGTAACCATCTCGTTTCGAATGACGTAGAGAAGCCTCTAAAATTATTCCACAACCGTCATCAAGAGGGCACACTGCTGCATTAATGGAAACGAAATCTTAGTTTCTTGGCTAAGAAGGCTACTCTTGCTAGACCGTCGTATGGCTCATTGCTGAGGTAAAAGACGAAAAAGGACTAAGTGTTAAAATACAGATTCTAATGAACCATCTACAATCCCAAGTTAATTCTAACATTTTGAACTGCCACTTATCACATCTTTTACCTGTGGTAAGGTTCACCAGGTTGAAAAATACTGTGTTCCACTGCGGTTTTCAGTAAACGTCAAACTGTAGTTCCCCCTAAAACTGTGCGTTCAAATACAGGAAATTTATTTGCAGTTGCGAATATGAACCACATTCAGCTGTATATTGAAATGAGGCCAATGAAAACTTGTGCCCGACTGAGAATCGAACCCGGATTACCGGCCTTACGCGAATGGTCGCCTTAACCGCTTCGGCCATCCGAGCAGGCATCAGGCCAGGCCCAAACTTCCATACGTTGTCTTCCTTGTGTCACAACCTGCACTCATACGTTACATATTTATTGAGAGTAGAGAGCCTGGTATTGGCTGATGGAGTCTAACTGAAAGAGTTTCCGAACTTATCGTAAAAAAATGAAGTTATGCGCTTCAGTCCTGAACCACGCTGCTGCTACGGTCGCAGGTTCAAATCCTGTCTTGGGCATGGATTTGTGTGATGTCCTTAGGTTAGTTAGATTTAAGTAATTCTAAGTTCTAGGGGACTGATGACCTCAGATGTTAAGTCCCATAGTACTTAGAGCCATTTCTGAAACTCCGTGGAACTCGCGTTGAAGTGAAAGACTGAAGGAAGCAAAACCAATGACACTTCCCCGTACGGGCACTTCGCAAAATCAAGGTAAATGAGGCAGATATTTAATTTAGGTAGCTGAGAACTCCAGATGTATAACAAAACGAGTTAAATGCGAGCCGCTCAGAAGATGGATTGCGCTATTGGCTGAGCGAAACTTGTATCTTCCAGATACAGCCAGAGGGCACTAGTCAGCACCAGGCGAGAGCCAGGAAGCGAATAAATCTTGAAATCAAAGTTATCTTCAGAGCCCCCACAATTCCCAGGCTCCACTTGGAGGGGAGATTGGACGATGCTGCCAACCTGACGAACGAATGTTCCATTTCCTACGTAAAAACAAAGGAAAGCAATTGAAACTTCCCGCTTGAATTCTATATTAGTCATCAATTTTAATTCATGATGTTGGTATTGGATTTGAGCAGAAGCTCTCCACTCGTCAGCACCACGTCTGGTGATGAGGGTGTTACTTTGTAGTGGACAATCCGTAATTTTGGAGGGAGGCAAAGAATTTACTCACACCAGGGAAGCGTCAGTAGGCAGCCTCCTCTTTGATGAGCAGACAGAAATGCAAATTTCACTCTCAGTGGAAAGCTGTAGCGACTGGCGGCATCCATGCCTTTGGCAAGCGGATTAGCGCTAGGAACTGTTCACAATAAGCGTTTCGGGAAAGATGACCATTTCCGCATAAACTGCTGCCTCCCGGGGGCGCTCGTTCCCTCCTGTTGAGACACCATTGAAAGTCTTCTGCTGACCTTACGACTGCAGAGCTCTGTGGACGCACTCACTTCTGGAGAGAAATCTAGTGCTTGCCACTCCCAGAAAAGGCACCAAGTTTACACAGTTAACTCTTGCGTAATCGTGACAGATCTGAAACAAAATGGCAAATCGCTGTGTGACAGTCGTATCACCTATTTCACTAAAGGAAACGGATATAACCGAACTGTCACAAACCGTTTATTTGGTTGTAATTTATTATCAGTTACGAATATAACAAGCGCTGGCCGCAAAAGACCTTCTCAGAAGCTAATTAATGGAAGGATCCTTGCAGAGCCCTTATAAACCGAGTCTACGCTTAACGTAGCCGGATCGCTCTTGACTTTTATGAAGTCCACCGCGGGCAACAGACAGCAATAACACGAGTTGCGCTAATAAAGGCTGCCAACAAGTTTTCTTCTTCGAACTCTGACAGCCATATTGCTTCCGGGAACGAAGTTCGCCAGCAGAAGCTCACAAAAGTCTGAGCGCCCGGCCGGATGTGCTCGATATTTCCGATACAGTGATAAATTGCTTCTCTTCTGTTTCCAGCGCCAATTCTCAAAAGGAAAACATTTACGGCTTTCCCTCGGTATTATGAAGGGGCAATGTCCTATTCATAAACTGAGCTACATTTTTTCATCTTCTGTATTTCCTGGTAGTTTTTAGCCCTCGAATTAAAAGCAATTTATCACTGTGTTAATTCTGTACTAACAAACCAACGTATAGATGTGCACCTACGTGGGGGAGTTGGAACATAAGTTTCCCCTGTCGACTGTGGCCAAAGTTGTGTGTGAAAGAAAGATAAGACATATCTTTATTTTTCTACATAATTTCCAAGTACATTGAGACATTTGTCATACCGCTTTATATGCTTCAAAAAGCCTTCCTGGAAGAAATCAGGGCGTTGCATACGGAAGAAGCATTGAACGGCTTGTTTGACGTCAGCATTGCTGCCAAAGCGCCTTCCGCCGAGAGTCTTCTTCAAAGCAGGAAACAGATGGAAGTCACTTGGTGCGAGATCCGGACTGTAAGGCGGATGGTGTATGCGCTCCCAACAAAGAGTTGCAATATGGTTTTGCGTTGCCGTCGCCGTGTGTGGTCTCGCATTGTCATCCAACAGCAGAACGCCAGATCTGAGAAGGCCAGGCCGCTTTTTCCGAATCACCTCTTTTCAATTTCGACAGAGTGGCACAGTACCGCGCAGCATTGATGATTGAATCCTCCAGAAAGTCCAGCAGCAAAACTCCTTTGGCGTCCCAGAAAACGGTGAGTAGCACTTTACCTGCAGACGGAATGCTTTTGAACTTCTTTCGGATAGGTGATGACGGATGTTTCCAATCCAGGGATGCGGCCTTCGATTCGGGCGTGTAATGGTGGACCTGCGTTTCATCCCCCGTCACAACCCGAAACAGAAGGTCATTGCCAGATTCATAGTAACGCACGAGCTGTTCCAGTCTGAACGCCATGTGTTGTTCCATGTGTGTCGGGGTCAGTTAGCGGGCACCCATCGTGCTGACACCTTCCTGTATCGAAGAATGTCGTGGATGATCTTGTGAGCTCGCCCATGTCCGAGTCCAAGTTCTGCCGCTACTCCATCGATGGTGATACGCCGGTTCGCTTTAATCATGTTATCCACCTTTCTGACATTTGCATCTGTCGTGGCCGTGCGCGTCCGTCCAGGTCTTGGTATGTCCTGCACTTGCTGACGTCAATCACTGAATTGCTGGTACCATCTCCGCACCATTTGCCTCGACATCACATCTGACCCATACACCTCAACAAGGCGGTTATGAATTTCTGTGCCTGATACTCCACGTGCCCATTCATAGTGGATAACAGCTCTCACTTCCGCCTTTGACCACGACTCCAAAACGCACCTTCTCTCCATAGCTCTGGGAAAAGACCGAGCGGCTGGCCTCCGCTTTGCGCAGGCACTGAAACAGCACCATCTGCTTGATCGTGGTCGACCTCTACCCCACGGTGTATCGGTGTCTTGCACGTGCGCGTTCACCTGCCGTGTTGTCTTTCGCCCATATCACACAACTCTGCCCACAGTCGACAGGGGAAACTTATTGTCCAACGTCAATCACTGAATTGCTCGTATATTATATCCAGTCAGTGACTAATTTGGGGACGGCAGGTTATTCCTGGTAATTTTTTTGGGAATTTCTGTATGTATAGTTGCATACAGAGTTTCACTGCCAGTATCTCCTAAGTTAACAGCCTTAATAAAGGATTCAGTCACTTTATACAAATAATTGTAAATATCGTCATTACGTCGACACAGTAGGAAATGACTTCATTGAAAACAGTATCAAAGGTATTTAATAATGATAGTGGGTATTGTACACGGTCAGTTTAACGGTATTCATATGCACAGTTCTGGACAAGCTACAGAGTTACGCTGGCTGGCACTGCCTTTCTGTAACGGTCAGGACCATTTCTCTGATGCTCTTCTCTTGGATCACTGCGTGGAGGACCGTTCAGACTAGACATAAAGGACTCCCTTTCAACTGAAAACGCTATCCTGGTGCGAAATGCCAACTAATGCATTATTTATAATCATGGCAAGCAATATTTACGGACAATGATCCCACATCGTGGCACCACAACTATTTGGTATCTCTCGTCAGCCCTCGCAACACACACAAAATCATGAATAAATGATAGTTAGTATTAATAAATTTACATAGCAATATCGTTTTTATTTTATTGTAAATGTTGTCACTGACCATAAAAGTTTATTAACCGGTAATTAATTTCGGTCAACAATAACCATCTTCACACCTGAACAAATCCATCACTCTACATAAATCATATCATTACGTATATGGACGGTAGGGTCATATTGATCAGCCATACAAGCTTTGTCACAAAGTCAAATGCTTAACTATCAGGGATATCACGATGCCCTACGTTTTACACGTTGTAATCTCGAAGTATACTTTGTCCCTCTGAAGAGTGAACGAGTAGAGCCTCGTGATGTGTATGGTACTTCAGAGAACTTTCGTGACTGTGCCATCTACACGGACAGGATAGTGCAGCTGCCCCTACCTATGGGCTTTATGCCACCCACAACGCCTTTAAATACCATGTGTAAGATTTTCATATTCTGTCCCTTGCTACGTGCAAACTGTTATCCTACAGAAAAAATGAACAGGGCCTTATTGTAGGAAATTTAATGTAGTTAAATTTTGTGCTAGAGGCTGTAGTTTTCCAATTATCAATGAAAAACGTACGAAGTGACTACAAACTCGTTTTCCTCGAATAACTCGAAAACTGTGGCCTCCAGAGAGAAAGTATCCCAGTACAAAATTGAACTACATTAAATCTCCCACAAAGAAGGTCCTCTTTATTTTTTCTGTCGGACTAATAGTCTGTACGTAGCGAATCAGAGAATATGCAGATCTCGCGCATGGTTTCTGGAGGTGTAGCGGATTGCGTAATATCCATAGGTAGGGACAGCCGAATCACCCTGGACGCGAAGTAACTATCACTGCTTATCGAAAGTAATGACCTGCTTAATAAACTTTTGTGGTCTTTGACTGGATTCACACTCCTGGAAATGGAAAAAAGAACACATTGACACCGGTGTGTCAGACCCACCATACTTGCTCCGGACACTGCGAGAGGGCTGTACAAGCAGTGATCACACGCACGGCACAGCGGACACACCAGGAACCGCGGTGTTGGCCGTCGAATGGCGCTAGCTGCGCAGCATTTGTGCACCGCCGCCGTCAGTGTCAGCCAGTTTGCCGTGGCATACGGAGCTCCATCGCAGTCTTTAACACTGGTAGCATGCCGCGACAGCGTGGACGTGAACCGTATGTGCAGTTCGACGGACTTTGAGCGAGGGCGTATAGTGGGCATGCGGGAGGCCGGGTGGACGTACCGCCGAATTGCTCAACACGTGGGGCGTGAGGTCTCCACAGTACATCGATGTTGTCGCCAGTGGTCGGCGGAAGGTGCACGTGCCCGTCGACCTGGGACCGGACCGCAGCGACGCACGGATGCACGCCAAGACCGTAGGATCCTACGCAGTGCCGTAGGGGACCGCACCGCCACTTCCCAGCAAATTAGGGACACTGTTGCTCCTGGGGTATCGGCGAGGACCATTCGCAACCGTCTCCATGAAGCTGGGCTACGGTCCCGCACACCGTTAGGCCGTCTTCCGCTCACGCCCCAACATCGTGCAGCCCGCCTCCAGTGGTGTCGCGACAGGCGTGAATGGAGGGACGAATGGAGACGTGTCGTCTTCAGCGATGAGAGTCGCTTCTGCCTTGGTGCCAATGATGGTCGTATGCGTGTTTGGCGCCGTGCAGGTGAGCGCCACAATCAGGACTGCACACGACCGAGGCACACAGGGCCAACACCCAGCATCATGGTGTGGGGAGCGATCTCCTACACTGGCCGTACACCACTGGTGATCGTCGAGGGGACACTGAATAGTGCACGGTACATCCAAACCGTCATCGAACCCATCGTTCTACCATTCCTAGACCGTCAAGGGAACTTGCTGTTCCAACAGGACAATGCACGTCCGCATGTATCCCGTGCCACCCAACGTGCTCTAGAAGGTGTAAGTCAACTACCCTGGCCAGCAAGATCGCCGGATCTGTCCCCCATTGAGCATGTTTGGGACTGGATGAAGCGTCGTCTCACGCGGTGTGCACGTCCAGCACGAACGCTGGTCCAACTGAGGCGCCAGGTGGAAATGGCATGGCAAGCCGTTCCACAGGACTACATCCAGCATCTCTACGATCGTCTCCATGGGAGAATAGCAGCCTGCATTGCTGCGAAAGGTGGATATACACTGTACTAGTGCCGACATTGTGCATGCTCTGTTGCCTGTGTCTATGTGCCTGTGGTTCTGTCAGTGTGATCATGTGATGTATCTGACCCCAGGAATGTGTCAATAAAGTTTCCCCTTCCTGGGACAATGAATTCACGGTGTTCTTATTTCAATTTCCAGGAGTGTATATACTGTATATAAAAAAAGTTTCCTGGATCGCTGTGGAACCTTATAGCAAATATGTTGCAATTTGTTAGAAATATCCTTGACAGCCTCAGAGGCTTGTCAGGTTGTAATAATGCCAATTCCTGCCGCTCCGTGAGAGCGCGACATCACAAGCTGACATGGGAAGTTTCCTCAGGGAATTGGCGCCGGCAGCCGTGGGTTGACGCAGTGCGCCGCCAGAGTTGTGCGTTCGGCTGCCGGCTGCCGGCTGGCTTGGGACATATTGCCTATCCGTAGGGAGATGATGCGTCCCCTGCGGTGGAGCGGAGTGTTAAATTTCTCCAGGGGAAGCGAGCGGACGGACTTGCCAAACTCGGTTAGGGCGCGCGGCTGCGGATGCTGGGGCTGGTGCGGTCGCATGCAGTGCGGGTCGCTGGGCTTAACCCCCTGTCTGGCGCCACGTATAGGTGCTCTGCCGGCGGCGCAAACTTCTCCCGGGCCAACTTTGCGTTACTGATGCCCTAAGCGTCGCTGGAAAGCGTTCTCCGTGCTACATCGCCGTCGACTCCGAACACGTCACGTAACGGAGCAAATTTCACTACTGACATTTATTTTAATGACGTACAGTTCCAGCACTGTCAACTAAACCGTTATTAGCTAGATGGAGTTGTCTAATTTAAATAATTTGGTAAATACACCAGGGAAATATTACAAGCCCTTGCAAAATAAAAGCACGGTGCGAACATTCTAGGTTAGTGAATTACAACACTCGATAACACTTCAAATAAATATAAAAATTATAACAATTAAAAAGCCAAGAATGATGATGTGTTCACAAAAGCCGCGTAGCTGCACGAAGGTGGTTTATTTGCAACTACCAGTCTGAGGACGGCCGGTAATGCCGAATAAAGCACCTTGATACAGCTATGCGGATTCTGAAAACACCACATCATTCTTGACTTTCTAATTGTTATAATTTTTATAATAATTTGATAGTGGATAATGCATATGCAATGCATTGTGGATATAAACAAACAATGACTGTTAACATGTCATCTAAAGATGTTATAGCCAGCAGGAGTGGCCGAGCGGTTCTAGGCGCTACAGTCTGAACCGCGCGACCGCCACGGTCGCAGGTTCGAATCCTACCTCTGGCATGGATATTTGTGATGTCCTTAGGTTAGTTAGGTTTAAGTAGTTCTACGTTATAGGGGACTGATGACCTCAGAAGTTAAGTCCCATAGTGCTGAGAGCCATTTGAACCATTTGAGCCAAAGATGTTATAGGGAAAACGAGGAAGTAATTATGAGTGGTCAGTTGGCATCTAGCAGGCCTTCGTCCCAACTATAGATATAGTTGCCAGCAGTAGTTGAAACGCACTGACGAAGTGCCCGACAAAAATGATACTTTGCGTCGCGATATTTCATTCAAAGGAACTCTTTCCTTTTGTTCCGAAGAAGCCACAGGGAAACGTTATCACGACTGCGAATGTAGTGACTCATTGTTGTCTCAGTAGTTATTATGCTGGCCATCGTTTTAGGAATACATAGGAAAATATTACAGTGAAACACAAGTACCATAGTACAACACTTTTAATCAATACTTTAGAGTATCGAGAGCGTTCTAGAATGTCAAGTAGTTCTTCAGAACGAGGACAGCCCCATTACTGAAGCACTATTTCGTGGTTTCGTCTCGAAGTTTACGTTTTTGGGATCGATGTAGTCTCCCCCTCTTGCCTGGTATACTTTCGATCTATCAATTTCTGTCCTCAGTCTGTTAAAAGGTTTCCATGTACTCTGATGTTTATCGGAGCTATGTAGTTGGCATTCCATTACCGTCACCTGTCCTGGCGTTTTTTGGCTGTCTGCAACTATAATCTTGCTGCTTCAGCAGGAAAAATTCATTCCTGTGGTGATCACAGGAGACTATTCCTACATTTCAGCTGTTTAGCTGCAGGTGTATGTCGTGTATTTGACGGTCCTTTACAGTCTGTAATAATGTAGTCTCCCTACTCGCAGCTGTTTCTCTGTGAGTACTAGGTGGGGTTGTCTATATCTACATCATTGCATAATCTGCAAAGCACTGAAGTGCATGGCAGAGGTTACTTTGCACTGTAAGATATATTTTTTCCCATTTCAGTAGCATTTGGAGGGCGTGAAGAACAGTACTTTTAACGCTTCTGCGTCCTTCCCTTCTTTCTAGATGTTCAGTACCCCAAGTGATACCAGGATCCTACCAACAAACCAGCCACCCGATTTTCCAGCGACTTAGCCTTGTGACCCATCTCACATCTCACATCTCTACAAGTTATACTTATGTGGTGTCTTTTACTTTAATAAACTTATATTATTTTGAAATTAATTATTTAGCTTGTATGCAGGGTAATCCAACTGCCTGTACTGAAGGGCATTACGCAACCCGTTATACTTTCAAATAACATGTGCAAGGTTTTCATATTGTCTCAGTCAATGTGCTCAAACTATTAGGCCTACAGGAAAGGTTAACAGGACCTCTGCGTAGGAAATTTACTTTAATTAAATTTGGTACTGGAATAGGTTTTCGCTAGAAGCCATAGTTTTCGAATTATTCAAGAAAAAACTACAAAAGTTACCTTCAAACGCGTTTTTCTTGACTAATTCGAAAACTGTTGTCTCCAGTGAGAACGTATCCCAGTACAAAATTTAACTACATTAAATTTCCTACAAGAAGTTCCCATCCATTTTTCTATAGCATTAATAATTTGCACGTAGCACATGAGAGAATAAGAAATTCTCTTGCATGATTTTTGAAGACATTGCGAGTTGCAAAAAATCTGTCGGTAGGACAGTTGTATCATTCTGTATATAAAGGTGTCCCAAAAGGGGTGGTGAATTGTCAAGGATATGACAGGAACAATTATTCAGAACAAAAGAATCTAGTAAACGTGCGATCCAAAAGCTATGAGCACTTGTCCAGCGAAAGAGATGAGTTCAGTAGTGAAGATGAGTAAGTGCTCGCAACTCCTAGAGTATGCACTTCGGAGTCCATGTTTATTGGGCATTTTATTTTGTTTTGATCGGTACTGTCACGTCTCAAAATATTCAAAGCAAAGAGCTTGGAGTAGAATAGACTGGTTCCACATTGGAGATTTTAGAGGGTTCCGAGAGAAAAAAAAACCGCAGATGGAAACCCGTTTCCGGTTCCATTACCCAACGAGGCAACAGAGCATTGCATTATTAAGAGGCAAGGGCTGTCAACGCAGCAGGTAACTCCATCTTCCACACTGGCTATCGAGGCAGTCACTCGCGATAACTGAATAATAAACAACAAAGCTTTGTTGCTACACGTTCAGCCTGCAGTCCCGTCAGCTTACAAGGTTGCCATCGGAAGGGTGGCCTAGCTGCAGGCGCCTATGCTTTGAATCAATATATATACTGTATATTCGTTGATGCTTCCCGCCGACGTTGAGCATCATTTAGTATTTGCCATGGGACGACTACATTTCAGCGAACGAACAGGATCTACTAACGAGGTGTGCAGCATACTACGTGTACCAGGAAATATGGTCATTTTCAACAGGAAAACGATGCGAATGAGAAACTCTAAACGGGGAGAAATGTTTTACAAGCGAATCAGGAACTGTGATTCTGCTGAGCCTACTGCTTTTCACGCAGGGCACATAGGCAACACGCGCTGCATACGGACGCCACAGAGTGCTTACACCCCGCTGACTCTCTGGGCAAAGTAGTGTTAAACGATGCTTGGCGTCGCCGAGAAGCAACAGCTAATGTTTTGCCTCGAACAGAAGTTCTTCCCTATGAGGTGACCTATCACGCACAGAAGTTTGTCGCAAGACTTTGCTCTATGTATATGGTTGCAGATTACCCTAGTTAATTCCACTGGCGCGCGAGGTTAAGTATACAATATGTACCCCTCTCAAAGCAACGGAAGTAATTAGTGACACAGGACGCCATTACAAAATGCCTTTTATGAAACACATAAATTGAAAATGAATGCGTAATACTGAGTTATACATTATGTACACGATTGGAGGAAGGGCCGCATCGATCTTAAATGTTTTGTGTGTTTACTGCAGATCGATTTCAGTTACTGTGTAACTATCTTCAGTGCAATTATATCAAATTCGTGGTTTAACTGTTTGTCATATGTATCGTCAAATGCTACGATGTGCGATTTTATTTTTGATGAGTCATCATAACTTGGATGCAGTTGCGCTGAAGATAGCTGCATACTAATTGAAATCTATCTGCAATAGACATTAAAAATTTACGACCGATGCTGCCCTTCCTCCTACCTTAGATCTTATCAGTTTGGTCCTGGAGCACGCCGTTCCTGATGGAAGCAAACCTGAATTACATATGATGTGTTATAAATGACAACTAGCAAACTTATCTTTCTTATTAGTAATTGTCCTTCATCGTGCAGTGGTTACAATACACAGGCCCCAAGTCACTAATCCAACGATAATACCGAATAATGTGTTCAATTACGAAAGCAGCCAAAATAACATACTGCTCGCCCGCACGTCCGGGCAAGAAGAATGAAACAATCTCTGGGAGACAGATTCGCAACAGCTATTTAACATCCCGTTGACAAGTATTATAATGATTATAACAGAGATGAAGTTATCGTGCAAATATTACAAAAAATGATGTCGAAATAGATACTGCACTCGGAGGTATTTATTTGAGATCACTGAATTCTGACTCACTGTTACTGAAAGCTGATGCGGAAGTGTTTGATCTAGAGAGATAGATCGAATGATGAAATATGTGAACGAGCGTGCGTTTGTGTGCAGACAGAAGGCAGAGAGCTATAGGTTGATGAGACACGAAGAGAGAGAGAGAGAGAGAGAGAGAGAGAGAGAGAGAGTTAATAAACGAATAAAAGAGAGCAAAGGAGAAGAGAAACAGAGCGCGAACAAAACGAGAAAGAGCGAAGAAGAGAGAGAGAGAGAGAGAGAGAGAGAGAGAGAGAGAGATAGTCGGGGGGAGGGGGCCAGGTTACAGTGTTGCAGGTGTCGGCGCGGCGTGTGTATTTATAGCCAGCCGTTGCTGCAGCCAGGCTGGGCGCCTGGCGTGGCGTCCCGCTATGCGGCAGCGTGGCGTCACGTGACCGGCGGCGGCGCGCATCGATCGCCGCCAGTCGCCGCCGCCGCCCACCCCACCCCACACCGCTAGCCCTACCGTCTGGGGGCGAGCGCGCGGTCTCCTCTTCGAATCCCTTCTACTGTCTGTGACACGCAAATGTACCGCTTGCACCCGAGCCTAAAGGACTTGTCCGAAAGTATGGCAGAAGCTACAGACGGGGCGGCTCAGTAAGTAGCAGCGTTAGACGAGAGATGTCGTTGCTAGCGCAAGTTGGTGCTACCAATACGTGCCGGTATCTGTTAGACGATGATGAAACGAAAGTGACACTAATTAGTATGTTACTTGACAGCCATTTCAGTAAGTTGACCTACGTAGTTTCTGCTGAAAAATTTGAGAATCGTTCAGTGACTCGCTGATTGGGATTGGATGGGAAAACGTGTGACGAAATGAAAGCGAAAATGGATTGTGTTTATGGTGACCCATTAGCAGTTCAAAAATTTTTAAACACTGTGGAACTTCTGTTAATGTCGAGGATCGCCGAGGAAGTTCGGCTTGTGGATATCGAATACATAAATTACGGAACGGTCAAAACATGGCTCTCGCTGATTGTTGAACGAAAATTCACGAAGTAGCAGAGGCCGTAAATGGGAACGGAAATTGCTGTTGAGAATGAGAGGGTGAAAACGTTGTTGACGAGTGCCGCACTATGCGGCCACGCGAGGCTCACCCACGAGTTCCTTCACCGTCAGGAGGATCCTCCCCAAGGCTGCTGCGGTAGCAGTGCGCCCTGCTCGCCGATCTGCGGCACGGTCTCAGCTTGCCTACCTCACTACATCATATGCTTACAGGTGATGAGACCGCATTTTCTGAGTGAGATCGGTTTTTAAACTAAACTGTAATTCTCCTCCACTTTCAGTGTAAGGGGTGCTTGCGGGGAAGGGGGCCCCTTTGGGGGAGGGGGGGTGAGCGAACTTCCTCCTGCGGTGGGTACCCCCATGCGACCGCAGTTACTTTTCCCCCTCTCCCCCCACCCTTCACCTTGTTGTGCCTTTAGACCGTCTTGTGCAAGATGCTTCCTGGTTTTCTTTTACCTGTCGTGTTGCAACTACTAGTTGTTTGGTCCTTTTAAACACATAATCAAACATTGGTGCCGCAAATGCAGACAGTGGATATCTAGCGGGCGCGGCTATGAACACCGAAGCAATTTAAGCGAGGACAGGACGACGAGTCGCCACTGTAGATAAGAGTTCATCATTATATTTCAGAAACGATGCCACAATCAAACGGTTTGATAAGGCGACACTATTGCAAGGAACGCGAAGGCGATCCCATTGCCCGTAAAATGTTAGGCGACTATTTTTTGTGTTGCGAACGGTGTTGTACTGGATCAAACTACAGTGAGATACTGAAGCACTTTGATGAGAGAAACACGGACTCGTTCGACGAAGTGCTGTTTTACCTCGACAGTGAGCCAGTAAAATAGTGTCGAGTTGTCACCACAGTGCTATATAAATTGCCTTCACTCTGCTCCTCACCCAATCCAATAGAAATTGCTCTCACAAGAAATATTCTCTTCAAATGAGAAAGCGCTCTATGAGACGAGACCCGTATTTGAGACAACTTGACTGCTACTATTCTTAAGGTGCCACAAAGTCATGCAGTTGGTCTGCAACCATGATATAAACCTGAGAGGTCGTATGTCAATGCTGAATACATTGTTTAAGCAATCACAGAAGCTATGTGATACCACTTCTTTAACGCCAAATGATAGCGAGTCTACAACCAACAAACTTTTAGAACTAAGTCAAACAAGTAATTCAAATAAAATTTTGTTTTTTTAGTTACTTAGTAACATGTTTTGAAACTTAATTTTATGTATGTTCCCGAAGTAATCATAGGTAACAACCACCTAATGATGTTTTCATGTACAGGGCCAATATTACCGGATTTTCGCAGTTAAATGAAGAATAACAACAGTATGTAAAAACATTATCAACAAAATAATGATTTCTATAAAATGGAGCCTTTGTATCTAAGACTCTGCCTGAGTGCCTTCCAAATTGCTAATGAAATTGCCGGTAAGAAGGCTCCAGTGCTTAGCAGCGTAACGTTCTACAGTGGTTCCTACAGTATTCGTCATCGCCATACTGTCGTATCACCCGGCGTGATGGTACGGGGTGCCATTGGTTACACGTCTCGGTCACCTCTTGTTCGCATTGACGGCACTTTGAACAATGGGCGTTACATTTCACATGTGTTACGACCCGTGGCTCTACCCTTCCTTCGATCCACGCGAAACCCTACATTTCAGCAGGATAATGCACGACCGCATGTTACATGTCCTGTACGGGCCTTTCTGGATACAGAAAATGTTTGACTGCTGCCCTGGCCAGCACATTCTCCAGATCTCTCACCAACTGAAAACGTCTGGTCAATGGTGGCCGCAACTGGCTCGTCACAATACGCCAGTCACTACTCTTGATGAACTTGGGTACCGTGTTGAAGCTACATGGGCAGCTGTACCTGTACACGCCATCCAAGCTCTGTTTGACTCAATGCCCAGACGTATCAAGGCCGTTATTACGGCCAGAGGTGGTTGTTCTGGGTACTGATTTCTCAACATCTATGCACCCAAGTTGCGTGAAAATGTAATGACAAATCAGTTATAGTACAATATATTTGTCCAATGAATACCCGTTTATCATCTGCATCTTTTCTTGGTGTAGCAATTTTAATGGCCAGTAGTGTAATTGGCATAAATTCCATTACCATTCTTTTAATTTTGCCGAGGTTAATCTTATAATCGCATTTCAAGACGGTATCTATTCCGCTCAATTGCTCTTCGAAGTTCTTCGCTGTCTTAGAATTACAATATAGTCGGCACAACTCAACGTTTTTATTTCTTTTCCCTGAACTTTAATTCTCTTTTCTAAATTTCTCCATGATTTTTTTTTACCTCTTGCTGGAGGTACAGTTCGTAAAACATCGAGAATAGGCAACATAATTTCTCAAAAATTCAAATAAAACTTGATAACAAATCACATTATGATTCTTCGTTATACGCAATATGGACAGACTAGTTTTATTTACATTGCTGATTTATCGAAACTGACGTTAAATTCTGAACTAACTTCGTTACCGCAACTGGCGTGCGATACGTGATAAAAGGGTCCCCGAATGGCTGTCGTCTTTTCCAAAACTGCATTCGACACATGCGGACCGCGCGGCCGGCAGATGTAATTTGGCCCTTTACGACCCATCCGTCACTGTCAGCCAGGTGCCGCGGGTTTATTGAATTCTCAGCTCGGCGGCGATAATTCGCCTCTGCAGCTTTTCCCGCTCTCGCGACACCCATCAGTCAGAGGGCTGCGAAACGTGCCCGCGCCATGCAATGTCTCTCAATTTTTGGCTCTGACAATAGGATTATTCAGATCATATAACGAAATTTGAAAATAGCGGAGGCGGAGTGTGTTCTGTTCTCCTAATGCTGCCGAAGCGTGGAAACGCTACTGAAATACGGGATCATCGATGGAAACTGTATTGATGCGTCTGCGTGGCCTCTTGTGTGCATGCGCTATTGAATCTGTTTCCAGCTATGAAGTCCGTCAAAAAATAAGCGAACCTTTTTTCACGCGACTGCGAAGCGTTCTAGTTTCGTTCCGTTGACAGCACTGCATAAGCTACAGCCTCCCTATGCACCATCCTGATTCACGGAGTTGATATCTCGGTACGGCACAGTGCATGAAGCAATTTTTATCAGTAATTTACGGGAGTAAGGACTCAACACAAAAATTTGCTAGAATGTATGGAAAATAATCAGGGAAATGTTAGAACTCTTGAATCTAGCTTATGAAGGAAGATCAGCATTAGGGGAGGTGAATAGATAACACATGATTTCACGTAACGTTCCTCAGGCATTCTTAAAACTCAGTTTCGGAATGAAGCCTACCCAAAGTCAAAATGATGCTAACAGTACTTTTTCTTCGTTGTCTATGGAACTGTACATTCCAGTTAACTGCAATTACTATACAAGCAAAAATTTGTAAAAATAGGTCATAATTGTGGCAAGGCAATTCGTGGTACCTTCACTACAACAATACCATGTTCTTCCAGTTTCGTCATTTCTCAAGTTTTGTATCAAACGTAAGATATCTATCCACTCCTGGGTATCCTCCTTCTTAGATCACGTTCCGTGCGCCGCTTTTTTGTCTTTAAAAAAACTTTGTATACCCTTAACGACATTACCGATAAGTGGTCATAGGTACTGTAGAACATCACAAAAGAAGCTTTCCAGGCCAACTTGGCAAAGTCTAATCGCTGGTGGGAAAACTGTGAATACAGATGAAGTTGACAGTCTGTTAGTTGGAAAACTACATCACACTCCTGATACACTTACAAATTCTAACCAGTAAAATTATCTGTGGTATCAACGTTCGATACCACACTTGTTAGCGGCTGCAGATATCGACCGCGGTCCGTAATAAATATCGCTGGACCCGCGAGTCGCGACTAGCGCCGCTCCGCGGCTATTGACAAGTATCTGGCGAGCCGTCGTCCACTCTTGCTCGGGACGTCAACTAGGAATGTAGCATACCCTTCAGCTGATAGGGAGCAACCTCTAACAAGGCGCTTAATCAAGTATGGCATAAGTAGTGCCTCTCCAGATATGTTTGTAATTACATGTATGCAGCATTTGAAGAAGCCTGTAACACAAGTACAATATATTTTATTTTTTACCAACGACTGCTAATTATTTCAGTCGTAGCAGATACTTACTATGCAGCCAGCTCCTTACCGACTTCACTGCGAAACCTGCAATATACACTCCTGGAAATTGAAATAAGAACACCGTGAATTCATTGTCCCAGGAAGGGGAAACTTTAGTGACACATTCCTGGGGTCAGATACATCACATGATCACACTGACAGAACCACAGGCACATAGACACAGGCAACAGAGCATGCACAATGTCGGCACTAGTACAGTGTATATCCACCTTTCGCAGCAATGCAGGCTGCTATTCTCCCATGGAGACGATCGTAGAGATGCTGGATGTAGTCCTGTGGAACGGCTTGCCATGCCATTTCCACCTGGCGCCTCAGTTGGACCAGCGTTCGTGCTGGACGTGCAGACCGCGTGAGACGACGCTTCATCCAGTCCCAAACATGCTCAATGGGGGACAGATCCGGAGATCTTGCTGGCCAGGGTAGTTGACTTACACCTTCTAGAGCACGTTGGGTGGCACGGGATACATGCGGACGTGCATTGTCCTGTTGGAACAGCAAGTTCCCTTGCCGGTCTAGGAATGGTAGAACGATGGGTTCGATGACGGTCTGGATGTACCGTGCACTATTCAGTGTCCCCTCGACGATCACCAGTGGTTTACGGCCAGTGTAGGAGATCGCTCCCCACACCATGATGCCGGGTGTTGGCCCTGTGTGCCTCGGTCGTATGCAGTCCTGATTGTGGCGCTCACCTGCACGGCGCCAAACACGCATACGACCATCATTGGCACCAAGGCAGAAGCGACTCTCATCGCTGAAGACGACACGTCTCCATTCGTCCCTCTATTCACGCCTGTCGCGACACCACTGGAGGCGGGCTGCACGATGTTGGGGCGTGAGCGGAAGACGGCCTAACGGTGTGCGGGACCGTAGCCCAGCTTCATGGAGACGGTTGCGAATGGTCCTCGCCGATACCCCAGGAGCAACAGTGTCCCTAATTTGCTGGGAAGTGGCGGTGCGGTCCCCTACGGCACTGCGTAGGATCCTACGGTCTTGGCGTGCATCCGTGCGTCGCTGCGGTCCGGTCCCAGGTCGACGGGCACGTGCACCTTCCGCCGACCACTGGCGACAACATCGATGTACTGTGGAGACCTCACGCCCCACGTGTTGAGCAATTCGGCGGTACGTCCACCCGGCCTCCCGCATGCCCACTATACGCCCTCGCTCAAAGTCCGTCAACTGCACATACGGTTCACGTCCACGCTGTCGCGGCATGCTACCAGTGTTAAAGACTGCGATGGAGCTCCGTATGCCACGGCAAACTGGCTGACAATGACGGCGGCGGTGCACAAATGCTGCGCAGCTAGCGCCATTCGACGGCCAACACCGCGGTTCCTGGTGTGACCACTGTGCCGTGCGTGTGATCATTGCTTGTACAGCCCTCTCGCAGTGTCCGGAGCAAGTATGGTGGGTCTGACACACCGGTGTCAATGTGTTCTTTTTTCCATTTCCATGAGTGTATGTTTGTTTAGCATTGGCACCTGTCATCATAACAATTGACGACGAGAATCATAACATTATCTACTGAGACACTACGATTCTGCACATCTGTGTTACAATTCTTGTAACCATCATCTGCTGACGACACGTAGCTGTGTCTAAGCTCCATTCTGAAGTAAAAGTCTTCTGCCATTTCAAATACAAATGATGACCTTTCTTCAGAATGATTGGGGATAAAACCTGGGCCAGTGATGCTGTTATAGGGGGCACCGAAAGTTGATTAACGAACGTTTTCGTGAAACATTTCCTCCCATACTCATCGAACGTATCCACTTTCTCTATATATAAAAAAAGTAAAAAGTAAAATGAGCAGCTGAACTGGGGAGAACAGTCATGCCCTGTAGGAAGTGTCTCTCTTTTCTACATATAATTCAAAAATTATGAAAATTATTTTCACTTAAAATAAAACAAAAATTAATTCAGGCAATAGTACTGCCAAATGTTTGCTATAGTGAAGTAGTTCAGCAAAGTACGTATAGCGAAGACTCCAGACAACGAGCATAGTTGGGCAAGACTTCTGTGTAAGAATGGGTTATTTGATCACGTTAGTCCTCCTTACCCTCAGCTAGGTGACACCAGATAGGTAATGTGATTTTCACACACACTGCTTTCTTCAGCTGTTTCTTAGCAACTGCTGTCGCAGTACCTCACCTTGTGTATCAAATACATATCATCATTCCGTCACCACAAGGCCTGATAAGGATAGCACCTTGGTTGTATCTAGGCATATACGCTATAAATATTTCTCCATCTGCTTCTCAGTTTCAACCACAAGACTTTGGAATAACTTAAGCAATATCCTAAGTTTGACCCAAAACCACTATGAGTTCATGAAATATTATAAGCTGACCTGTTAACATCGGCGTACTTTCCCTTTGGGCATGTCGGAGCAATCTTCCTTCTGTGTAACAGCGTACCCGTATTTCTGTCACGTTGACAGCGCTATCCCAGGTTTCCTTACCAGTATTTATTTCTGTTTTCACTGTTTTCCTTCTTCCACCTCATCTGTAAACATTGCCCTTTTATTTCCCGTCCTTTTTCGAACGAGATAAGTTCTGCAGGCTTGATTACTTATCACTGTTCCCAAGGATATTTGTTTGTATGTTATTGCTCCATTTTGGAAAGAGCGTTACGTTTTGAAAAATTACTGAATACAATGAAAAAATAAAGCAACTGCACTTTTCTTAGCAATTTTATTTTTACGTGAAAGCCTGTAAATTAATTTTCTACCTAATTTATACCAATATTAAGGCACTCACCGTATAGACAACCAGCTTTGAATACCATCCTCGTAGAAATCTGTCGCCTGAGCACAACTTTCGGTAATTTAAACGTTTTGTAACAATTGCATAAAGCAGTCTTCTTGACACTTGAAGAAATTCGTCAAATAACGCCTAAATCGTGAAGCGTCTGTCCTGTCTCACTTCTTCACCAACTTACCGTACCAAACCGTCAGTGATGACTGAAGGCCGTCCACTCCGTTCCTCATAATGCACATTCGTAAGGCCATCTCTAAAAGTTCTCACCCATTTCAGTACCATCCCATCGCTCGCAAGTGACAAGATGAGTGCTTCGTGCAACTGTTACAGAACGTCTGAATTATCAACAGCTGTAATCAAGAGCCAGATTTCCTGGAGGATGGTATTCAAAGCTGGTTGAACGATACGATAAGTGCTTTAATAATGGTGGGAAATACGTGGAAAAGTAGACCTTAGCACATGCTTTCATTTAAAAACAGAATTACTAGGAATTACGTAGGAAAGTAGACTGCGGTACAGGCTTCCACGTAAAAATAAAATCGCTAAGAAAAGTCTACATGTTTTATTTTAAAACGATACTTACTTTAAAAAATTGTCCAAGTGTGAACAGGACTCGCGCACTGTGGGTTCCGTAAACACTTAATTACGTATATATACAGTTCATCCATCGCGGGAGTCGACAATCTCTACGATTTTTTCCGGGTATCGATATCGATTCTGGCAAGATATCGGCCCCAGGAATTCCAAAACCATTTCAAAATCTCTACAGTAGTTCCTGAGACTATCCCGGACATACAAAAGAAAAAAAAAGCAGGGTGCTAGAGAGGAGACTTAATAAAACATTTTTATTTACTTAATAAAACATAAGTACAACTAACATTTTATGTTTGCATGCAATAATATTTTTCTATTATGCCTTTGCCGATGATGAATGCAGTTAAGGTATAATGGCAAAAGGGTATATTTTTAGGTGATAAAAATTAACAGTTTTCGGATGTTTCCCTTTACTTTCACTGTGAAACCTTCCTTCTTGCCAAATTACCTGATTCTAGGTCAACGGGAAGTTCTCTAGGTTTTGATGAGTGATTTTGCGAGCGTCAAAATACGTGTGATTAGACTGCACCGCTTAGAAGCTTAAATTTTTTACATCACCAAGGGACGGTAGACCTTAGTATTTCAATAAGTTTCCTTTAATGGTCAAAAAACATTTTGTTAACAGATTACCGGTTTCGGTCTATAAAGACCATCATCAGATCTGTTTCATAAAAACAGTCCTAATGTACTGCAGCCATAGTGGCATTGTCGCATCCTGTCTGATGACCTGCATCCATTCATGCCCATTGTGCATTCCGAGAGACTTGTGCAATTCCGGCAGGCAAATGCGACACCCCACGTATCCAGAATTGCTACAGAGTGGCTCCAGGAACAATCTTCTGAGTTTAAACACTTCCGCTGGCCACCAAACTCCCCAGACAAGAACATTATTGAGCATATCTGGGATGCCTTGCGACGTGCTACATCTCCACCATCTCGTGCTCTTTACGGGTTTATGGACAGCCTTGCAGGATTCATGGTGTCACTTCCGTCCAGCACTATTTCAGACATTAGTCGAGTCCATACCACGTCGTGTTGTGACACTTCTGTGTGCTCGCGGGGACCCTACACGATATTAGGCAGATGTACCAGTTTCTTTGGCTCTTCAGCGTACGTGTTTTTCCTGGCGAACCAGTCAGTGCATTAGTGAAAACTGTATCAAAATTCCTATAGTAGCGTCTGAGATTAGCACTGACATTACAGAAAAACGTGGTCGGTAACTAATTTCTACTCGTATATATGTATAGATGTAATGTACAAATTTGTCTTTTCTACGGAAGCCAGGAGTTCTCGAGCGTTATTGGCTGAAACACTGAGAGGTCTCAATGTGTCGGAATTTAATTTTAAGTCCCACAAGTGGAGGAAATTGGGAGTTAAATGTGAAAGGAACGAGTAGGGTACCATATTACCGTGCTAAAATACCGTCCTTGCGAAAGCCCTCAGTCCAGAGTCTTCAGCATAAAAAGAGAAAAATGGAGGAGAGAAAGTGGAGTGTGGCGTAAAGGCGAGTGTCGCCGAATTCGCGACCCGCTCTCAGCCGCTGTCGCTGGCGCCTGCACCTCTCGCCTCATTGCCCACCCCCGCAAGGAAATTTTAGTGCTTTCGGAATAGCTGCGTTTATGGCGGGACCAAGTAAAGAAAGCAATTTGGGCGTGGCTACCGCTGTTTACGCTCCGTCTGGAAAGGGAGAGGGTTCGGGGTGGCGTGAAATATTGCTGTGCTCTGCTGTGCGGGGGTGGAGCGGACCCCCGACCCCACTGTCCGTCAGCGGACACGCTGTTGTTTTTCAAACAGACCTCCTCTGTTCCGCATGTGGGCAGACGCGTTTCTCGTCGCCTTGCTCGTCTCCGTCAACACTGGCCTACATACATCGAGATGAGGGATGTAATGCGAGGACAAGACATAAACAGTAGTGCCCATAACTATGGACGGCTAGCACACCCCTCGTTATGTAATGGCGCTCTTCATCAGATCTGGAAAATAAACATAACCAGCCAGAAGAAGACATAAAATGTCTCAGGAGATATGACAGACAAGATATTTATCTTTCAGTTACACAGAAAAAGAAAATCATTTGTCGAATCTGGTTATGTTAAAGCTAAATCCCTTTTATTAGTAGCACAGAATGAATTAATTTGCATCGTACCGAAACTGCAGAAAATTAGAGATCAAATATTTCTCTAGTACATCCGGTGACATGGCAGAAAGGGCCAGATCGCATAACGCTGCTCGGTTTGTTTCAGACAAACTAAGAAAATTTGTGAAAGAACTTTTACTTTACGGTTAAAAATGTAAGAAGTAAACAGAGGATTTCGTGAGATGTGCCGGCCGAAGTGGCCGTGCGGTTAAAGGCGCTGCAGTCTGGAACCGCAAGACCGCTACGGTCGCAGGTTCGAATCCTGCCTCGGGCATGGATGTTTGTCATGTCCTTAGGTTAGTTCGGTTTAACTAGTTCTAAGTTCTAGGGGACTAATGACCTCAGCAGTTGAGTCCCATAGTGCTCAGAGCCATTTGAACCATTTGAACCTGAGATGTGTCCGAGATCGAACATCTGACAACGAAAAATGTAGTAAAATGCTAGAAGAATGGGGATGACGTGTTTTAGTCTCCGTTATGTCGAATGATCATTTCAGGGAATTTAATGTTATTAGTTATTAAGGTTTGGCCGGCCGATGTGGCCGAGCGGTTCTAGACGCTTCAGCCTGGAACCGCGCGACTGCTACGGTCGCAAGTTCGAATCCTGCCACGGGCATTGATGTGTGTGATGTCCTTAGGTTAGTTAGGTTTGAGTAGTTCTAAGTTCTAGGGGACTGATGACCTCAGATGTTAAGTCCCATAGTGCTCGGAGCCATCTGAACCACTTAAGGTTTGAAATGTGTGTCTTCCGAGATGTGAACTTATTCCTTCACGTGAAAAATGCCGTTTTAACCAGATTTCCATTGTTACTCAATGCTCCAATTAAAATTCACTGAAAGGCTTTAATTATACTCTTATAGACACATTTGTATACTGCGGGTGAAGGCACAATACTTATAAGCTGATTTGTATTTTAAAAGATATTGGTAAGAAAACTATTAGGCTTTTTCTTTCTGTTTCCGTCACACAGATAATAAAAATCTTTGACGTAAAATTGCTTTAAAGCTGAGTTTCTTTAGTAGTACTCAGGCGAATATTATTGTACCACACGAATGTGCTGCAAGTTAATGAACAAAAGTTTTTATGGACAAGGATGACTGAAAGAAAGGGCCGTTTACTTCAGCGCTACCGTTTTTATTTGTGAGAAATAGAATACTTGTGAGGCAACTGGTGTTTTACTATTAGCAACAGAAGCCCAGTTGTTCAAAAAATTTCGTATGCAAGTTAGTAACATCTGGACTAAGTAGGCTGCCCATGGGTCGTAAAACTCGTTACTGTTCTGTAAGCAGATTGTACAAAGACAATATTCAACACAAAAATGTTCGAAATATATATTGGCTTCGTCAGTACTCCTGAGTGGGGAGATGGCATCGAAGTAAATAAGAATATCATTCAGCTCCACGTACATGTGTTTCTGTTTGTCATTAAAACAGACTGAGTTTTAATATAACTGTCATTTTTACCGACATATCACTTTAGTTAAGAGATCACATATCTGTCAACGAGCTGCTCTGTCCATAATATGCTATGGTGTGTTGATCATGCTTAATTTCTAAGGGCAGTTCCATACTATCGTCCAGTGAATAAACAGCAGCTTTCGGAAGATCCGACCAAGTTTGTTATTAGACTTTTGGACTTCCTTGCGGATAGAAGTTACACGCTAGTCTTCGTTGGTTAAAATGGTTAAATGTAAAAATAACTTCGGGAATATTGTAGGACAGTTATGGAGTCATAACTTTGGACACATACGCACCATCGACGGGTGAGTAAATGATTAGAGCGACGGGTAGAATGGCCAATAGCGAGCATTAGTGTTGTTCGTGTTGTTACTAGGCCTGGTACGGTATGTAAGGAATGTGAACAGCGTCAGTTATTGAGTCATCACTGAATAACACTTAGATGGTTCGTACTCGTGCGGGACAGCATTATCAGCAACGGCCAGAGTTTGAAAGGGGCCTCATGCCGGTGGTTGAAACATGCAGTATCCAGATTTCTGGGGTATTCGGATAATGTAAGGCCTGCACACGTTCTACGAGATACGGATAGTGGCAGTCATAATGAACAATACTGCATCTTGACAGTGGACCTAAAACACTGGTAAAGCCAGAATATTCTCACTCGCATGGTGTTTTCTCAATGTCATTCCAATCATTGAAACCTCCACTGTCAAAGATCTTCTATCTCCATCTTCACATACGTGTAGCTCCTTTGGAATGCATTTCCGGCTAGATTCGCATCATCTTTCTTGTTCCTTATTCTGCCAGGGACCGTTTCCTGCAATTTGTCCTCATTTAGAAAAACAGTATTGGGCATCATTCTGTGGTGATACACTATGTGATCATAAGTATTCGGACACCTGGCTGAGTCTGGAACCGTGCGACCGCTACGGTCGCAGGTTCGAATCCTGCCTCGGGCATGGATGTGTGTGATGTCCTTAGTTAGGTTTAAGTAGTTCTAAGTTCTAAGGGATTGATGACCTTAGAAGTTAAGTCCCATAGTGCTCAGAGCTATTTGACACCTGGTTGAAAATGACTTACAAGTTCGTTGCGCCTTCCATCGGTAATGCTGGAATTCAGTATGGTGTTGGCCCACCCTTAGCCTTGATGACAGCTTCCACTGTCGCAGGCATACGTTCAGTCAGATGCTGGAAGGTTTCTTGAGGGATGGCAGCCCATTATTCACGGAGTGCTGCACTGAGGAGAGGTATTGATGTCGGTTGGTGAAGCCTGGCATGAAGTCGGCGTTCCAAAACATCCCAAAGATGTTCTATTGCCATGGTCATTTGCCATACCCACACACTGCCATCGGATTGCCACACCGTGTACCGTGATTTGTCACGCCACACAACGTTGTTCCACCGTTCAATCGTCCAATGTTTACTCTCCTTACACCAAGCGAGGCGTGGTTTGGCATTTACCGACGTGATGCGTGGACTATGAGCAGACCCTCGACCAGTCCCTCACCTCACGCCTCGCTGTCATGGTACTTGCAGAGGATCCTGATGCAGTCTGAAATTTCTGTGTGATGATCTGCATACATGTCTGCCTATTACACATTACGACCCTCTTCAACTGTCGGCGGTATCTGTCAGACAACAGACGAGATCTGCCTGTACGCTTTTGTGCTGTACGTGCCCCTACACTTTTCCACTTCACTATCAGATCGGAAACAGTGGACCTAGGGATGTTTAGGAGTGTGGAAATCTCGTGTACAGACGTATGACGCAAATGACAGCCAATCACGTAACCACGGTCGAAGTCCGTGAGTTCCGCGGAGCGCCCCATTCTGCTCTCTCACAATGTGTAATGACTACTGAGGTCGCTGATATGGAGTACCTGGCAGTAGGGGGCAGCACAATACACCCGATACGAAAAACATTTGTTTTTGGGGGTGTCGGGATACTTTTGATCACATAGTGTATGTTTCAAGAAGGGTTAGGTAACATTTTACTTAATGCCACAAATATCTCTCTGAACAACTACGACTGAAAAAGCAGAATAATTCCAGTTCATGAGGAAGCTTGTCGAGATTCATTCTCCCATGAAACCGTAGGAAAGGGAAGAAATGGTGGTAAAACAAATACCTTCCGTCATACACTACAAAATGGCTTTCTGAATATAGCTATCGGCTAATGTTAGTATAGTTTCTTGCATAGCCAGCTATTGTTTGATCAAGTGCCTTACTATTGTCAAAGTCACGAATGAACAAGAACGTCTATCAAGAGTGTGTATGAAGGCACGTCATCACACGCTCCCCTAACAGTCTCTTTACTGCTGTTCGATTCCGTGGACGAGGCAAATCAAATTTACTTTACCGCCGAAGATTTCCCAGTCACGATATATAGTGTAAGAGCGATCGTCCTGTGAGTCTCGCTAAGGTCGTCTGCAGTTCAGGGACTAACTCGGGCGACAATTTCATTCTCAGCCGCGAATTGCTGCCTGTGTCTGTCTGGCTGGCGCCGTATTTATAGTGAGAGCGACCTCAGAGGGCGAGACGGAGATAAAGCGAGGCGCTTCCTAATTGGAAAGCGCGTCCCGGCGGTGGCGTCTCCTGATGGAGTGGTACTTCTCTCCAGTGAAACGGCGCCCGTCGTCGCGACCTACCTCTGAATGAGTGTCGGAGTAGGGGGCGGTGGGGGAGGGGGGAGGAGTAAATACGAGGGGAGGGTAGTGCAAAGGCAACGCTGTTAGTTCCTCTCGCTGATTCTAGGTTCCCTTCGAGATTATTCGAGTTTCTCGTTTGTCAACACTCATTTGTATGTAAGGAAACTTCCTTTATATATTAAAAATAAAACAGGGTCTGAACATTAGTCTTCCACAAGGATCAGTTCTAGCCCCGCTTCTCTTCAGCTATGTACCTCCATGACTTGCGAGCACTCCAGGGTTAAGTAGATAACTTAGCTGCAGCGATTCACCACGCATCCGAGCAATCCAAAGGGAATGTATGTATGTATGTATGTATGTTAACCGGGGACCTAGAAACGACGGGGAGGCTCCGTCCCCACCGCAACCGCAGTGGTCCACAACCCCACGACGACTACCGCAGTCCACTTCACCCCTCCGCCGCCCCACACCGAACCCACGGTTATTGTGCGGTTCGGTCCCCGGTGGACCCCCCAGGGAACGTCTCACACCAGACGAGTGTAACCCTTATGTTTGCGTGGTAGAGTAATGGTGGTGTATGCGTACGTGGAGAACTTGTCTGCGCACCAACGCCGACATAGTGTAACTGAGGCGGAATAAGGGGAACCAGCCCGCATTCGCCGAGGCAAATGGAAAACCGCCTAAAAACCATCCACAGACTGGTTGGTTCACTAGACCTCGACACAGATCCGCCGGGCGCATTCGTGCCGGGGACCAGGCGCTCCTTCCCGCCCGGAAAGCCGTGCGTTAGACCGCACGACCAACCGGGTGGGCAAGGGAATGTTTACTTATCTGTGTTCGGACTATTTATTTACCCATGACAGCTACGTATCTTCTAATGATCATGCAACCGAAGGCTATCGATTTTGGAGTGGCTAAACTCCATCATTTACGATTCCTTAGCAGATCACGAAATCGATGTGGCAAGTACTTGATCAGAAGCATTATTACACTTGCCATCCAATAAATTATTTATGCCAATATCCAGCACAGCGAGACCAATACATAAAAAACCTCTAAACTCTTAGACGTTAACCAGGTAAAAGTTGATTTTCCGAACCCTAAAATAATCATAGCAAAATAGCTACAATATTGCTGAACGTGAGAGAATAAGATAATCTTACAATCGCAGCTGTAAGTACACAGATCATTATGCGAGAAAACGTAGGAGCACCATTTACCTCACTACTTCAGACACTACAAGAAAACTAACACACCCTAATTTGCACCTGGTGAGCTAAACTGACGAAAGGTCTACATATTTGAAATTTGTATGACAAGTGTTATTCTATCCGAATAACTGGCTCGGCTTCGTATTTTAGTAACCGTGAAAATTTGCAACGTATCAAGTACGCGAATTTGATTCGCAATGGTCAATCGCAACTTTTTAAATTAATATGCAGCTTCTAAGCAATTACTACATTTCGTAGTTATCTCGGTGAGATAGCCGCAATGGCGGCTCAACAAATGTCTCCCAAGCCGGTTGTTCGCACCAACGCTACAGATGGCTCTGACCACTATGGGACTTAACTTCTGAGGTCATCAGTCCCCTAGAACGTAGTACTACTTAAACCTAACTAAAGTAAGAACATCACACACATCCATGCCCGAGGCAGGCTTCGAACCTGCGACCGTAGCAGCCGCGCGGTTCCAGACTGAAGCGCCTAGAAACGCTCGGCCACACCGGCCGGCCCAGTGCCACAACAATCACCCATGTTTCCCCTTGGGAACCTGTCAGTAACATATTAAAGAGATTAATGTTAAGAAATAATAAAACTAGGGTCATTATTTGAACGAATTAAGTAATCATTTGCACTACAACAGCATTACGGAACCAAGGCCAGGAGGAGGAGAGGTAACGAAGGAAATGACAGAAGAAGAAAGAAAGACGAATGACAGATCTCATTACAAAGATATTGTAATTTACAGGACTTTGAAACACAGTGGATTCATATATTTAATGATTCCTTTCTTTGTCATTAATGGCTCTCTGCATAAATAATTCATTATGCAAAGACGGGCAAAAATCTCAATGCCGTGGAGGTGTTGTGCAATATAAACGAAAGTTGGTAGGCGTGTTTTTACATCTGAAAGATGATTTCCATTCAGATTTCGCGTCTATCGCTTTAGAGTCGCGCGAGTAGCGCCACTATTAGGATGCAAATTATATTTGCTTTAAATATTCTCTTTAACGGTCGTGAGCGTTAGTTACCTTTGAGACTGGACGTGGAACATTGATGTTCGTCAAGAATGTCTTTAAGGAAAGAATCACGCCTTTATAAACACCTCAATAAGTATGCCCGAGATCGTGTAACAGGGCTACGAGAAAGGTCCGTTCTGCATTATTGCAGAAAGGGTTAACAGGAACGTAGCCACTGTACATGACTGCTAGCAGCGATGGTCAGGAAAATGTGCGGTCCGTACGGACACGTGGCATTACCGAGAGGGTAGATCATCGTGTTCGGCGTATGGCTCTGGCTCAGTGTACTGCATCTGTAACAGCGATCTGAGCCTCAGTTGGCACCAAAGTGACACAACGGACTGTTACAAATCGGTTACTTGAAGGACAGCTGCGACAAGACGTCCTATAGCGTGAATTCCACTGCGAGTTCAGTGGTGACAAGCGAGAGCTCATAGGAGGGCAGGATGATGGTCTGTGGTATTTTCTGATGAAAGCTGGTTTTGCCTCGGTGCCAGTGAAGGTCGCGTGTTGATTACGAGGTGGCCCTTTGAGGGCATGTACCCAAGTTGTCACTGTGCTAGACACACTGGACCTATACCAGGGGTTATGATATTGGGTGCTATTTTGTATCACACCAGGGGCACTCTTGTGGTTATCCGGTGAATCCTGACTGCAAATTTGTACGTCAATCTGGTGATTCGACTTGTTATGCTGCCATTCATGAATAGCACTCTAGGGGCTATATTCGAACAGAAAACGCTCACCTACATACCGCTGTTGTAACCCAAATTACTCTACAGCACGTCGACATATTGCCCTGTTCTGCTCGATCTCCAGACCTATCTATAGTGGAGAACGTATGGGACATCATCGGATGACAATTTAGGCTTTATCAAAATGGGTGATATGGCTCTTAGCACTATGGGACTTAACATCTGAGGTCACCAGTCCCCTAGAACAGAACTACTTAAACCTAACTAACCTAAGGACATCACACACAACGATGCCCGAGGCAGGATTCGATCCTGCGACCGTAGCGGTCACGCGGTTCCAGACTGAAGCGCCTAGAACCGCTCGGTCACAGCGGCCGGCTAGGCTATATCCACAAACAGCACTAACCGTTGTCGTATTCTCTGACCAAGTGCAACAGGCATGGAACTCCATCCAACAATCTGACATCCAGCTGCAGTACAACAATGTATGCATGTTTGTATGCTTTCCTTCACCATTCTGGCGGTTATTAATGTACCAGTTTTTTACATTTTCAATGGTTTATCTCACGCGTTCGCTAACCTGTGGTTTTGTAATGTTACTCACTTAAATGTGTTACCTAGACAAATGTATTCCAAAAATTTCATTACTCTACGTTAATTATTTTTTGGTGCTGCGATTTCTTTCCGTCAGTGCATTTCAAAAATGGCTCTGAGCACTATGCGACTTAACTTCTGAGGTCATCAGTCGCCTAGAACTTAGAACTAATTGAACCTAAGTAACCTAAGGACATCACACACATCCATGCCCGAGGCAGGATTCGAACCTGCGACCGTAGCGGTCGCTCGGGTCCAGACTGTAGCACCTAGAACCGCAGGGCCACTCCGGCCGGCCGTCAGTGCATCTGGTAAAACTAATTTTACTAGCACAAGAAAAACAAATAAAATGTACTGATACGTCGCAATAAAACGGAGATTTGTTTTCTAATAGCCTTCTTGTCTCAATTTCTACACAAACGAAAATCACACTTTTAAAGGTAAACGAAATATGTGACAAAAACATTCTCAATTCAGATTATTTTGCAAATGTGAATAAAATTTCCAAAAGAGAGAGTGGCGTTAAAAGGGATATATTTTTCCAGTCTAATTTTGCGTGGGTTAATTTTACATTGATTGAATAGTGCTGTGCTAAACGCCGACAGTGAGAAAAACACATGGCTTCTTGGATACCATTACGATGTGTAGAGTAACGAACAGAAGTGCATTTCAAATGAAGGAAACAGAAACGTGTGCCAGTGAATATAACTTGAAACAGACACAGCGTTCTTAGTAAATAGCTCGTCAGACCGTAATTGGAGACACGGGATGTAGAGAGGGGGCAGCCTGCAACAGCAAATCACGGCCTCGTTAATTCTGTAATCAGCGAGGCACGCCGTGCATTAATCAGTCTGAACAGCTTTAATCGAGTTTTTATACCGTCATTAGTCATACGTGTTGCACGTTTATTTTTGTCCAATGGCTCCGTTATTGTGTTGTATTTTTATTTGGTTCAGCACCGTACTGTATCAACAATGGCAGCTAAATGTTAAAAAAGAATACTCGCTTCCGGCATCACGATAAGTGTTGGAAGCAAGTAATTTTGCTGACATGTACAGTACTTTCCTGTGTGTAGGCTGCTTCTAATAGCAAATGGACCAGGATCAAGATGCTCAGGCAAAACAGGTGGCAAATATAAACTACACATAGACAAACACATACCAGCGGGGCTATTGATTGCTACGTTTCAACCTGTGTTCAAAATAGTCCCAGACTTTTTTCTTTCAATTAAAACAGAGTGATTTAGCGGACCAGATAATGTGCAAGAGTATGCACCGATGTTCGTCAAACAAGGAAGATATGCGTGTAGCCTTGTAAACACGGCTGTTCACATCTTGGAAAATCTTCACAGCACATCCATAAAGAATACGTTAATAAAAGAGCAACACTCTTACCGAGAATGCTGAAATAAACATGCTGGTTCAAGTTTACAGTAACCTGAATGAGTTGACCAACTCATGGTGTAACGCAGTGACTTTACCAAGCACATAACGCACGTGGCGAGACCACAGAATCCGTCCTGACCAGTCCTCACTACAAGGGAAGAAGGAGCAATAGAATTAATTCTTTAATTCTGATCACAGATTCGCTTACAATAAAATTCCGAGTAAATTGATATGAAACAGAGGAGTGTTTGTGAGTTACTTAAAAGGTCATCAATCTTAATTACTCAATTAATACTTCTAAGCTAATTTTCCCAGGTCCACAGACACTATCGAGTTATTGTATGCACAGAGAATTATTTTGGCATTTCCTGTATATTTAAAATAGGAGAAAAATGCTCAAGATAGCGAAATCTAGCTCGGTTTCCTGGGCGTTATTTCGAATCGTAGTTGAGAACACGCGGTGGCGGAGACATTCAGTCTATCGCGTTCTGAGAATCCGCGCCGGTTCAAACCACCCAACCTGAAGGCAAGAACTCGGCTGCTCCAATGGGCCTCCAACTCCTCCTCTTAAATTGACTGCAAGGACTTTTCGTGTACCGTTGAGGTGCATTGTAGTTCGACGACCGAGTCTTTAAATAGTCCAGAGAGCAGCTCTTCACCACATTCCGTTGCAAATACTGAAGGTGTCGACGTAGCAAGGTTGATAGTGCAGCAGGTACCGCCATTTCGTGGTGTTTTCCATTACCATGGGAGCAGTCTTGTATTAATAATCCGTGAGTTGCTCGTGGTGTTTACTGTTAGGTAGCACGCTGTAAGCGTTTCAAGTCGACAAGTAGCGTGATAAGCTCTTTTTTTTCCGACCCCTATAACTGTGACTGCATTTTCAACACGTGGCTAGCTTCTTTGTTGTAGTCTTTACACTGAAGACATTATTATTTGTGTGAACTTTTGTTCTTTTGACTTGTCCTACAGAAAGTCCATTGCTCGTCTAGCGGCTGCTTTATTGTGAGTAATACGTTTGTAAAAATGTGACACGGCTACATCTCATTTATGTGTCCTTTTCTGAATAGATGCTAGCCAGACGAAACTGTATGTCATGGCTCAGTAGCTTCCCTGCTGTTCCTTTAATCAATTATTTATTTATTAGGCGACGGAAGAGCTGCTGTAAGAAACGAAGTCTGCTGCGTGGGATAGAAGATCAGCAGGTGAGTGATCTGCTAGGGAACAATGATAGTTGATACAATTAATAAAGATTCTTAACAGCAGAGATGACAGACCTCAGCCGGCTGGAGTGGCCGAGCGGTTCTAGGCGCTACAGTCTGGAACCGCGCAACCGCTACGGTCGCAGGTTCGAATCCTGCCTCGGGAATGGATGTGTGTGATGTCCTTAGGTTAATTAGGTTTACGTAGTTCTAAGTTCTAGGGGACTAATGACCACAGCAGTTAAGTCCCATAGTGCTCAGAGCCATTTGAACCATTTTTGACAGACCTCAGCCACGGCTAGAGCTATTCACTCAATCATCCGAAACAGATGGTCACATTCGCGGGTTAAGAACATTGGGCCGCTGGACTGTTCCACACCTGTATCGTTAATAGTAGAGGCGAACTCACAAGTCGTCATGCATTACGTGTTTATCAGTTTCTGTGTTGTTTGCTCCGTTGAATATTGGAAGTTTTGTTTGTCGCAGGGACGGGAGGAGGAAGACCATAAAATTAATGTTTAACGTCCCGTCGACAACATTGTTATTAGAAACGGAGCACAAGCTCGGATTAATGAAGGATGGAGAAGGAAATCGGCCGTGCCCTTTCAAAGGAATCATCCCGCCATTTGCCTGAAGCGAGTTAGGGAAATCACGGGATACCTAAATCAGGATGGCGGACGTGGGTTTGAACCGTCGTCCACCTCAATGCGAGGCCAGTGTGGTAATCACTGCGCCACCTCGATCGGTGCCGCTCTGAACGATGACTTTCTGCGAGGTATCCGACTCGAAATGGCCATTGCATCCAGTTCCATCCGCAATGTTCGCTCGGAAACCGAGTGACACAGACCTGCATTCACAGACAGCATCGGCTCATATCGGGTTTAGAACCGATTGCGAGTGGCAACGCATGACATTCGACTCCTGTGTGGAATAGGATCTTTACGCAAACACTTAGCTTGTGTTACACGGGTGCGAGTGATTCGCATTCATTGTAGACAGGTTCGACAGTCCCTGTTGATGAACCAATAAACCTGGTGACTCAATCACGGTGTGGTCACAGACACGTCCAAATACGATATCACCTTCCCGTCACTTTGTCAGTTTTCCACGTCGAACTACACTCCTGGAAATTGAAATAAGAACACCGTGAATTCATTGTCCCAGGAAGGGGAAACTTTATTGACACATTCCTGGGGTCAGATACATCACATGATCACACTGACAGAACCACAGCACATAGACACAGGCAACAGAGCATGCACAATGTCGGCACTAGTACAGTGTATATCCACCTTTCGCAGCAATTCAGGCTGCTATTCTCCCATGGAGACGATCGTAGAGATGCTGGATGTAGTCCTGTGGAACGGCTTGCCATGCCATTTCCACCTGGCGCCTCAGTTGGACCAGCGTTCGTGCTGGACGTGCAGACCGCGTGAGACGACGCTTCATCCAGTCCCAAACATGCTCAATGGGGGACAGATCCGGAGATCTTGCTGGCCAGGGTAGTTGACTTACACCTTCTAAAGCACGTTGGGTGGCACGGGATACATGCGGACGTGCATTGTCCTGTTGGAACAGCAAGTTCCCTTGCCGGTCTAGGAATGGTAGAACGATGGGTTCGATGACGGTTGGGATGTACCGTGCACTATTCAGTGTCCCCTCGACGATCACCAGTGGTGTACGGCCAGTGTAGGAGATCGCTCCCCACACCATGATGCCGGGTGTTGGCCCTGTGTGCCTCGGTCGTATGCAGTCCTGATTGAGGCGCTCACCTGCACGGCGCCAAACACGCATACGACCATCATTGGCACCAAGGCAGAAGCGACTCTCATCGCTGAAGACGACACGTCTCCATTCGTCCCTCCATTTACGCCTGTCGCGACACCACTGGAGGCGGGCTGCACGATGTTGGGGCGTGAGCGGAAGACGGCCTAACGGTGTGCGGGACCGTAGCCCAGCTTCATGGAGACGGTTGCGAATGGTCCTCGCCGATACCCCAGGAGCAACAGTGTCCCTAATTTGCTGGGAAGTGGCGGTGCGGTCCCCTACGGCACTGCGTAGGATCCTACGGTCTTGGCATGCATCCGTGCGTCGCTGCGGTCCGGTCCCAGGTCGACGGGCACGTGCACCTTCCGCCGACCACTGGCGACAACATCGATGTACTGTGGAGACCTCACGCCCCACGTGTTGAGCAATTCGGCGGTACGTCCACCCGGCCTCCCGCATGCCCACTATACGCCCTCGCTCAAAGTCCGTCAACTGCACATACGGTTCACGTCCACGCTGTCGCGGCATGCTACCAGTGTTAAAGACTGCGATGGAGCTCCGTATGCCACGGCAAACTGGCTGACACTGACGGCGGCGGTGCACAAATGCTGCGCAGCTAGCGCCATTCGACGGCCAACACCGCGGTTCCTGGTGTGTCCGCTGTGCCGTGCGTGTGATCATTGCTTGTACAGCCCTCTCGCAGTGTCCGGAGCAAGTATGGTGGATCTGACACACCGGTGTCAATGTGTTCTTTTTTCCATTTCCAGGAGTGTATCTTACTGCGCCGATTCCACACAAGCGACTGATATGTACCCACTGCTTCATTGCCGTGACTTGCTTGAGCGGTGCAGGTGTCGCATGTTCTACACAATCTATGACGTTCCAAAGCGATCAGGGAGCTCCATTTAGGTTCAAAATGGTTCAAATGGCTCTGAGCACTATGGGACTTAACATCTGTGGTCATCAGTCCCCTAGAACTTAGAACTACTTAAACCTAACTAACCAAAGGACATCACACACATCCATGCCTGAGGAAGGATTCTAACCGCGGTTCCAGACTGAAGCACCTAGAACCGCACGGCCACACCAGCCGGCTCCTTTTAGGAGTTGGGTAATGTTTTACCCGGTGGACTCGTAATAAGTTAGACTTATTTCCTAAACACACACACACACACACACACACACACACACACACACACAAACACACACAGACAGACACAGAGAGAGAGAGAGAGAGAGAGAGAGAGAGAGAGAGAGACGCAGAGAGAGAATGTCACCACCTGTCAAAAGCCTGAATATGATCCCCAAGCATAGACGCAGACTTGTGTTGATCCACAGTGCCTCTAGAAAGACATCACCAAGGGAATGCCGCGAAAACATTCCCCAGACCATGAAGTTGCCCCCATCGCCCTGGACCTACAGACAGTTGTTGCAAGGTGTTTGTTGTCAGACGTTTCGCGCCGTACACGCCAACAGCCAACTGACCAATAGAGCATAAAACGTGATTCATCTGAAAAGGTAACGCGTTGCCACTCACTGCTCATCCAGTTGACGTGTTGGTGTGCAATTCCCCGCCTTAGTCGCTGACGAAGAAAGGTCAACATGGTTGCCTTCTGCATACGCAGCAACGTACCCTGAACGGTCGTTGATGAGACCCTCTTGGCAGCCTCTTAGTTCATCTCCACAGCCGTCGTCCATCCCTGTCATCTATGACGGTTTTGGATAGCGTCGTTCTGCCATGCACGGTATACATTAACAACGCCGGCAAGCGAATAGTTCACAAACTTACCCACCATTCGCCCGAAAGCAAAAGATCATGCGGTTCTGGGCGTCAGGGGCGTCAGATTAAATCGTCGCTCCGTTTCCGCATTACGACAACTATTGCACTGTTTTCCGCACCCCCTCCCCCCCCCCCCCCCCCCGCTACATGCTTTATATAACCTCCACTCCTAGTGGTGCCACGATGCTTAACACAAACGGTGGTCACGTTAATGTGGTTGGACCATGTGCGATGTATTCTTACGTTGGTGTTCCAGCGTTCTATGAATAACTAGTTAGTAAAGAAAAGCATTCTACACACGAAGGCGAGGACGTTGGTAACAGAATGTAATTCTAGTAAAATGCTTGTTAAAGTTCAAGTTACACTAACGTCATGTAACTTCCCAGCGTCCTGTTCTCCTGGCGTTTATTGTCCTCTTGCTTTCCTGACGCCAAGATGATGTGCCACTCCACCGAACGCGACGTCATCAACAGTAATATAATTTGTGTGACATGGAAATCCTCTTGCACACAGAGTTTAACTTCTACACCGTAAAACACTCTAATCAGTACAGATGGGTGTGTAAAGCCGGCGCGGCGGATTTAATTTATATGTGCCCCGTACAATCCCTTCACTGCGGTAAGTTTCAATACGTGTTGGTGGTTTGGGACCACGAACATCCCTTCTGTCACAAACTGTATGCGTGTGTGCACGGTTTTTAGTTTGCGTATTTTCTACCTTATGTGAATATCCAAAACCATAAAGATTGTTTGAAATAATTTTCAAACAGCTTCCTGAAACACTAGAACATTACTGCGTCAGGCACGTCGATCGTAAACTCTGAAGTTCGTGGCTAATTGTATTGGTCTTCTTTGTATCAAATAAAAAATTAATACGATGCTGACCGGCCCTTGTGGCCGAGCAGTTCTAGGCACTACTGGTTCGAATCCTGCCTCGGGCATGAGTGTGTGTAATGTCCTTAGGTTAGTTAGTTTAAGTAGTTCTAAGTTCTAGGGGACTGATGACCACAGATGTTAAGTCCCATAGTGCTCAGAGCCATTTGAACCATGTTTTTGCTCAGAGGCATTTGAACCATTTTGAATACGATGCTGACTACAGATTAATGTGAAATCTTAAGGAATTCTTTTGTCGAAGTCTACAGATTGAAACCACCACACTGTGAACAAGTTGTTAAAATTGCGTTTGATAACTGTGAAATCAGCTCAGTGATGTTCTCAGACTAGGCCACCAGAAACGAAGAGAATACTTACACTTCCTGAACGAGATGGATACACAGACCTGCACATTAAGGCACAGTGCTATTCAGACCAACCGTCACGTGTGTTCACAAGGTTTGGTGCAAATAATGTTACTGCCTTGGTGTAAAGACCTAATATCCAAACTACCTTTCAGATCCCTTCCCCTCACCAGACGAACAAAACGTAGAGCAAAATATTTCTGCGATTCGTCGCAAAGTAACGGTAAGATATCGGCTATAACAAAGTCATAGTTCTCCATTAGTATGGTTTCAGCAAACAGCTCTAGACTAAGTACGTCACACTGTAGTCAGTATCATGACAGTCAGCCAAATCAGGCCTTTATGCGCGAAAAACTAATTTTCTACTGAAACTCAAATCAAAACACTTTTTGGAGTTTTCCATCGATTTTACTATTGTCTTCATAGACCCTCCGCTCTTTTACTTATTCGGGAACAATAGTACAAAGCAGTACATTCCATCAGACGACTGGAAATGTCATTAGTTACAAAATGTTTCGAAGAAGTCTTACCGTGTCGCATGAAATATGCAGTCGACTTCAGAAACGAAATCCTATCCATCTCAGTTCAAAGCTTGGACGCAGATACGAATAAAATTTATTTCGTAGCGCAACAAGTCTACAAATACGCGGACTGAAACACTATGGGGTATGCAAAACTTAAACCTATCATTTGTAAAGACAGAACTGATTTATACATCTTTTTCATCATTATAACAAATAAAAAATAATTGACCTCGTTGATATATTAAACGCGCAAGGTTTTATTACAAGCTGCTACGAAAATTTAATTTCCTTTGAAACGAATTTGTGATGAAGTGCAGGTCGCACGATATCTGATGGTGGGGACAGATGTGAAATCTCCAGTAAAAATAAAAAGAGTAGAGTTCGACGATAGTGGAGTCTTCCACCGAGTATTGAGATGATAATCAGGGAATGAATGCCTTTTTCAATCAACGCGAGCTAATCAATAGGCAATCAAGAGAAAATTCCAATCGCGCCCTCGATAGCGGTTCACTGCGTTTCGATTCTGCAGTTTGGAGAATTACGACGACCGACCATCAAAGTAGGCCATCGGTTTCTAAATGCTTGATTGAAATGGCGCTGCAAACGATTTGAAAGCACGGTTGTCAGCGACTCTTTTGATGTCTGACTTCTCCCTCTCTTTTATACTGGAGGCAAGTATCCGATGAAAAGTGTAAATTAAAGGAAACGCTTTACATAAATATTATACAATTGCCTTCTTGCGTACAAAAACCGATAGTCTTCACTTCTGTACACTGAACGTTATAAAATTCGTTGTCCCAGCTCCGCCGATTTTGATGTAGAAACTGCACCGAAATGCAATTAATTTATCTGGTATTAAAATATTGTGCTCTTCTGAAAAAGATAGTAACTGAAGGTTATACATACATATTATGAAAATGAATGTGTGTGCGTGTTTACGTTCCACATCTACTCCTATACCACTGGACCGATTTCCACCACACTTGGTACACATCTCCCTTACTGAAAGTTACCAATCGCTGTGGAGTAAGAAGCACCTACTTATCATAAGTCAGTAGATACTGAGTCATAAACAATAAGATGCGTGAAAAACTGCGACATCGTGCATGACTTGTAAATTTATGACTTCTTTCCTACTAGCTCTATTCGCAACACACTTCGCTGACAGGGTCCACACATACCGCTGAATGTATCTACACAAATGCATCATTGTACGACACATAGTTCAAGAAATGACATGACATGATATGAAATGAAATGATCGTGCGGTATTGATGGGCCGGCTGCTGGTGGCCGAGCGGTTCTGGCGCTACAGTCTGGAACCGCGCGACCGCTACGGTCGCAGGTTCGAATCCTGCCTCGGGCATGGATGTGTGTGTTGTCCTTAGGTTAGTTAGGTTTAAGTAGTTCTAAGTTCTAGGGGACTTATGACCTCAGCAGTTGAGTCCCATAGTGCTCAGAGCCGTTTGAACCATTTGGTATTGATGGGCGGAAGGCCCCATCCGGTGAAGTTTGGTCGCCGAGTTGCAAGTCTTATTTCAGGTGACGCCACATTGTGCGACTTCCGTGTTAGTGATGATGATATTATGACAACACCCAGTCCAAGCTCGGAGATAGTCCGCGACCCGGCCGGGAATCGAACCCGGTCCGCTGCATGGCAGTCAAACACGTTACCACCCAGCCAAACAGGAGGACATTGTTCAAGAGTATGACGTCATGAACACTGAGATACTGAAAAAAATGCCCCATGCTGAAGTTTTAATAAATTTATCCTGCACAACTTAGACACCCTTACAGTTTAGTAAACTTGGGGAAATTCCTGACACCTGGCATCGCTTCTGAGAGCTTTCAACTGCAAAGCGCAAACTGCTGTAGGCGAAAACTACAGCCGTCAACAGAGGTGCGAAGAGGCATTGCTGCAGAAATGTTTATAAAATCGCGTTATAAATACGGGATCATGTTTCTCCATTTGGATACTGTTCTTATACATTTGTACATTATGCATACTTCTTTGTCAGGCTGTTTCATAATTTCGAAGGTATTTTCACGAATACATGGAAATGAAATTTTTACGATTCTTCGCTGCAAACACAGCCCACGTTTTGTTTTCGTTCCCAACAGAAAACTAGCGAAATCAACAAACAGGCAATGTTGGGTTTGTCAGATAGTACAAAAATAACTCCGAGAGACAGCGATGATTTACGAAAGGTTTGCAAATTATCCTAACTTAATTTAAGGACTCGCAATTTTATATTAATACTACATTTCGGCAATTTAGTAACTGTCGTCGAGTTGCCAAACACGAGAAAGATTAGGAATTCGCATCTACTAGTCCAACTTCCATAATGCTGCAAAATGGTAAGGCTTGTAAATGACAACACTGAGTGAGTTTAGCTTACAAAATCAGCGGAAATGATGCCACTGATTACACTTTTTTGAGTCAATCATTATTTAGAGCGGTTCTCTGTCCCTGTGTCCGAAAGAGTTCTTAACGATGGAATTGCCTGTAACAGTATGTATATCCTTTGCCCAATCATTCTTGAAATTAACTGCTCTTTCGGTTACTACCTTCGCCAATCTCGTATGGAATACTCTTCAGTTTTTCCCATATTCCTGTTGTGTTTGAGAATATATCGATTCCACCGAGAGAGGTGGCACAGTGGTTAGCACACTGGACTTGCATTCGGGAGGACGACGGTTCAATCCCACGTCCGGCCATCCTGATTTAGGTTTTCCGTGATTTCCCTAAATCGCTCCAGGCAAATGCCGGGATGGTTCCTTCGAAAGGGCACGGCCGATATCCTTCCCCATCCTTCCCTAATCCGATGAGACCGATGACCTCGCTGTCTGGTCCCCTTCCCCAAACAACGCAACCCCAACATATCGATTCCTATTCTGTCTACCCATAGTATATTTTAAATCCTCTGTCTAGCAGCAAACTGAACTGAGTTAAATCCCATATCCAGGCCGTCAATATCTTCAGTGCAACATGTGATGCACTCCGAACTGCCATACCTACCAACTACCTGTATGTAACAAGAGGATATTTGCTCTTTGAAAGAAAGCGTTCTTCGCGTGGTGCACCACTGCGGGCGGGCGCCTATTTCTGCCACCGCGTCAACGCAGACCGCAATAATAGTCACCGTGTTAACAGTCCGTCGTTCTCCACTTGTCGCCGCACTGAAAACAAATTTGTGCAGACAGTACCATTTCCTGACTCGCTATATGATCTTACACGGACGAACGCACATCTGTCTCCTCGGGAGCTAGTCAGTAGTCACTAGTAGCGCAGGCGTGCTGAGATCCCGCGTAGCATCAAATATTGAAATATTGCCATCGTAAACCTATCAGTTTCATACTAGCGTGACAGCAACGCGGCCATCTGTTTCGCGGAATCTTAAACTGCAATCTCGATCCTGCCGCTGTCGAATTTTGACCATCAAAATGCGACTTCCAAATGAGAAACGCGCTGCGCAATCTTCCTTTGTGTTCTGAAATGCTTATCACTGCAATATCCTGGCACGTAGTATACAAAATGCTAATATGACGTTTCTTGCACGCCGGTTTCATGGCGTTGCAGTTTTTTTTTTTCTGTAATCAATGGACTTGCTTCCGTACAGAGCTAATTAATTAAGCTTGCCTAACATATCATTTTCTGGTCGCCCAAGTCTGACAGCTCTGACCGCTTCTGTAGTCCTGTCAGCTAGTTTTCAGCTGCAGAGGGAAGGCGGTTTTTGTTCGACCTGAGGAATATGGACCGGACTTTTCCTAATCCAACTAAATGGGTTATTGCTGGCTTAAAGGGAGAGCAAATTTTCCCGTGACGGTCGATGTTTACAATATTCGTGGCAGAAGAAGTTCTAGTCATCCTGCCACGAAGCAGCACTTTACCGATGTTGTCCTTGCGGGGTCAGGAAATGGCCAGTGAGAATGCCCACATTTTGCTCCTGATTTTGGTTGGCTGAAAGGCATAAATGCTAATAATTTCGTGGAGTATTTTGGAAGCTTGCGACATTGACGAGTAAGCCGGCAGCCCACGTGTAATGTAGAAGTTATTGCGCTCTGTGGTGGAGATAATGTTTCCGTTATGTACGTCTGATGTCGGGAGCAGGTAAGCCTTCGTGATCAAGATACTTAGTGCAGTATGGAAGACAGACAACGCGAAGTGCGTTCACGGGCACGAGAGGCGAGTATTGACTTGTTCAGTGAAAAGAGTCACCTCAGAGCAGAGCGCTGTAGCTAGCTGGTCGGAGTTTGTGATGAATAAAAGTAACGAACTTGGCGAAGGTAAATTCATGACAGTAAGTATCTTTATTTCGGTTGAAAATTGAGAGTGATGTTTTTGTATGACTGTCCTTATTCAGTTTCAACTGTATTCGTATTTTGTCGTTATGATTACTAGTGGCCGAATGTAGGCGTATGTGAACTGTGAACGATGCATATACTTCAGTCCAGTTTTCTTATCACGTAATCGATTGCTACAGGATTGGTGAGAAGTATAACCCTATTTGCAGGTCAGAGTGTGGCTGGTGACCGTTAATCAGACTGATTTTACACGCATAGCAGTTCTGTAAATTGATCCGGATCCGCCAATAGCCATTTCTGTTTAAATCTGTGGACTAGTGCTTCGCGTGGTTTGTCTCCATGCCCTACGTTGCTGAGAGTGCTTAAAGGTACAGGCAAAAATGAACGTTTCACCATCTAGTAAGAAATTAGAAAGTGACTTTAGTATCCTACAGTTTTGACACTGTCGAATACTTTTTTATTTGTCAGATAGCCTGTGGGTTTTATTATGTCGTATTGCTCCATGCACTGCCGTCCGTCTGATCACGTGAGAGTTCGAATAGAGACATTTCTTATGGTGAGCAGTATGGACCAACGTCCGACGTGACCCTGCTAAACGAAGGTCGGACGAAAACAAGGTTAGAGTTTGAAGAAGTCTTGTCGTCGATAAAATTACTACCGTATGGTTCAAATGGCTCTGAGCACTATGGAACTTAATATCTACGGTCATCAGTCCCCTAGAACTTAGAACTACTTAAACCCAACTAACCTAAGGACATCACACAACACTCAGTCATCACGGTACTACCGTATGAACTGGTGTTCAACAGGACAAGAATAGGCAAGGTTATCAGCCGTTTCCTTTTTAATGGTGCCATCGCAGTACTCTTCCTTAACAACTTAGGGAACGCATGGAAAATCTACACTTTGTTGGTTGAATGTGGATTTGACTTATGCTTCTATCGACTGCGAGTACAGTTTCTTAACCACTAAGCCATCCAGAGTCATGCTGTTGCAAATGTAATAGTCAGCAGCGTACTTCGTCAGCTGACCTTTTAATGAGAGGACTGATACTACTACCCATTCAGTTGGTAAGTATAGCATATCCAGTTGACTCGTGTTTTACACATTTGAGCGGGGAATCTTAATAAAATGGGCAGTCCAATGAATATAAGTAAGCAAACAGTACTATTTTAAAAGTAATTGCTGTAACTGTTAATACATTTACCGCACTGCGAGGCAAGACTGTCACTGCCTTCGTGGAAAAATGTCTGTAGCCACCCGTGCACCTCTTCGCCCGAAGTAAATCGGTGGCCACGAATGTCTTTCCTCATGGTTCCCAAAATATGGAAATTGCACGGGGAGAGATCGGGACTGTATTAGGGATAAGTAAGGGTTTCGCAGCAAAATTTTTGCATTGTACTCTAAACAACTTTGCCAACATGTGGGCGGGCATCATCCTGAAACAGAATGATGCCATCCGTCAACTTCCCTGGGCAACTGGACTTGGCGGCGAACTTAAATTTTTCTGATGTGTCCATGTGCCACAGTGCGTTAAATGTGGCGCCGTGTTCCAGAAAGTCAATGAATACCAGCCCTGCCGGCCGCGGTGGCCGAGCGGTTCTAGGCGATTCAGTCAGAAACCGCGCGACTGCTACGGTCGTAGGTTCGAATCCTGCCTCGGGCCATGGATGTGTGTGATGTCCTTAGGTTAGTTAGGTTTAAGTAGTTCTAAGTCAGGGGACTGATGACCTCAAATGTCCCATAGTACTCAGAGCCATTTGAACCATTTTTGTTAGGCGGACCGTTCTGCCCCAACATGTAGGAGAGATAAAACAGAATCTAAAGAAATGGATGAAAACTGGATACCAAGGATGACTGCAGGCTCAAGGACATAAGGAGGATAGGACGACAACGAAGAAGGTGGTGCGATCAGTTTTAAATTGCTTGGTTTCGGAACAGACAATGTCTAACACGAAAATGTACGTGAAGTGAGGCGTGATTATGGGCACGAAACGTGTATGGCATGAGTAAGTTGCATCGGCTGTAATTCCGGGTAGCGAGAACGAAAGCAAAAGCCGGGATGGCTGCGAAGCGAGCGAGGTGTACCTCGGGCTGTGTTTGTATGTGGAGGGCCGAGGGTCGAGAGCAAACAGCGGCCCTCCGGGCTTTGAGGCCGGCTTACGCGGCAGCTTGCGCCCCTCATCCTCACTGCACAGCGGCCAGTCGGCGGATGCGCCGGACCTTTGCTTTCTGGGGAGAGCGGCTAACGGCAGCACTGCAGAATCTGGGTCACTCCACTGCATGCCGCATTCCTACACCCCGCTACGATTCGTGTTCTGTCTAGTGGCCGGCTGCTTCTGCAGCCACTCACTGCTAGTTTCTGCCCAGTGCACCGCGGGGGAAACCTCCTATTCATGATGTGCTTCCCCCTTGGCCTTTTCTGTTCCATTAGCGACTGCAGTGAGGTAAAAAATATTCGTGCCTTCTATATAAAGGATTAACCTGTACTCCACCGACAAAATATCAGAGTTCGTCCGATGGCTATTTTCTAAGTATTTCGGTACGAAGTTTTACGATCCAGCTAAGTACATTTTTATTTGCCCAATAAAATATTATTTCCAAATTTTTATTAGGAAAGTCTTAATTTCACGTTGTTGCTGAGTGATGCGAGAAGGGCCGAAAGTGGGGAAAAATCCCGTTTTATAAATGATTTGTGGAAACATTTGTTATATGTTGTGGTCATAGAATTTCCGAGCCGCCATCCAGCATTGAGCTACGGGAGTGCAGTACCAGGGTGACTGACATGGAAGCGGTGGTGGTGGTGTAGAACTACGATCTAATAGGCTGCATCCACAACCCGCCACTGTCACGACACAAAGAACGCTATCTGTCTGCGTCAGGAGGCCACAGGGCGATCGAATTTTTGTAATTTTTTTATATTTATACGGTAAGTGCAGTACAGCACTCAAATACGAGTACACCAAAGCAGTTCGATCCAAATGTCAAATATTCTAGAGGATATCCGTTTGGAAGTTTTCCGAAAGTGTTTAATAACCTGCGTAAAGTTGAGTTTTTTGACAGGCCGTGTGGTAGTGTGTTCGCCTGCCACGTGGAAGGCTCCAAGTTCACTTCATGGTCGACGCAAAGTTTTTAAAATTTTCTATCTCCATGAAGCATACATAAAGTTGGCATAAAAAGTCGGTAGCAGTCGAGACTGGTAATCGCTGCATCGAGTCTCGTTCCAGTCATTTTTTTCGTTCATTTCGAATACCTATATCATTTCAATAAAAAATTCATCCAATAAATGCTAATGAACACATATGTAGATGCTATTCTCATGAAAAAGTACATGTGCTCATTTATGATGACATATTGCGCGCAAAAATCCAGTTTTTATTGCAAACATAAATTCTGAATTACTGATTTTTTGTAGAAGAAAAATGGCTCTGAGCACTATGGGACTTAACATCTGAGGTCATCAGTCCCCGTGCACTTAGAACTAATTAAACCTAACTAACCTACGGACATCACACACATCCATGCCAGAGGCAGGATTCGAACCTGCGACCGTAGCGGTCGCCCGGTTCCAGACTGTAGCGCCTAGAACCGCACGGCCACTCCGGCCGGCTTTTATAGAAGACTTAAAGTTTGTTTAAATTAAAAAATTACAAATGTTTTGCATCTTCATGTACACTCCTGGAAATTGAAATAAGAACACCGTGAATTCATTGTCCCACGAAGGGGAAACTTTATTGACACATTCCTGGGGTCAGATACATCACATGATCACACTGACAGAACCACAGGCACATAGACACAGGCAACAGAGCATGCACAATTTCGGCACTAGTACAGTGTATATCCACCTTTCGCAGCAATGCAGGCTGCTATTCTCCCATGGAGACGATCATAGAGATGCTGGATGTAGTCCTGTGGAACGGCTTGCCATGCCATTTCCACCTGGCGCCTCAGTTGGACCAGCGTTCGTGCTGGACGTGCAGACCGCGTGAGACGACGCTTCATCCAGTCCCAAACATGCTCAATGGGGGACAGATCCGGAGATCTTGCTGGCCAGGGTAGTTGACTTACACCTTCTAGAGCATGTTGGGTGGCACGGGATACATGCGGACGTGCATTGTCCTGTTGGAACAGCAAGTTCCCTTGCCGGTCTAGGAATGGTAGAACGATGGGTTCGATGACGGTTTGGATGTACCGTGCACTATTCAGTGTCCCCTCGACGATCACCAGTGGTGTACGGCCAGTGTAGGAGATCGCTCCCCACACCATGATGCCGGGTGTTGGCCCTGTGTGCCTCGGTCGTATGCAGTCCTGATTGTGGCGCTCACCTGCACGGCGCCAAACACGCATACGACCATCATTGGCACCAAGGCAGAAGCGACTCTCATCGCTGAAGACAACACGTCTCCATTCGTCCCTCCATTCACGTCTGTCGCGACACCACTGGAGGTGGGCTGCACGATGTTGGGGCGTGAGCGGAAGACGGCCTAACGGTGTGCGTGACCGTAGCCCATCTTCATGGAGACGGTTGCGAATGGTCCTCGCCGATACCCCAGGAGCAACAGTGTCCCTAATTTGCTGGGAAGTGGCGGTGCGGTCCCCTACGGCACTGCGTAGGATCCTACGGTCTTGGCGTGCATCCGTGCGTCGCTGCGGTCCGGTCCCAGGTCGACGGGCACGTGCACCTTCCGCCGACCACTGGCGACAACATCGATGTACTGTGGAGACCTCACGCCCCACGTGTTGAGCAATTCGGCGGTACGTCCACCCGGCCTCCCGCATGCCCACTATACGCCCTCGCTCAAAGTCCGTCAACTGCACATACGGTTCACGTCCACGCTGTCGCGGCATGCTACCAGTGTTAAAGACTGCGATGGAGCTCCGTATGCCACGGCAAACTGGCTGACACTGACGGCGGCGGTGCACAAATGCTGCGCAGCTAGCGCCATTCGACGGCCAACACCGCGGGTCCTGGTGTGTCCGCTGTGCCGTGCGTGTGATCATTGCTTGTACAGCCCTCTCGCAGTGTCCGGAGCAAGTATGGTGGGTCTGACACACCGGTGTCAATGTGTTCTTTTTTCCATTTCCAGGAGTGTATTTTACGCTTGAGGTGAAATGATTGTGTGACACTCACCTTTGTTAAAAATTTACCACAGGCGGGAAACGAACCCGGGCAACTCATATGACAGATGAGCATTCTGTCACAGAACACAAAACCAGAGGAAAACGTCATTCTTACTAAACCTCAACGTCGATTTTCTCGGGAATGTTTGTAAGTTGCATCGAACTCCTTTCGGGATTCGTATTTGAGTTTTGAGTTTCACATACCATAAAAAAATTTAAAAAAACCGATTGCCTTTTGCCTTGCGCTCTCCGTGTTAGTAATGTATCCATTTTTGACTCACTTATTTATATTTGCGTCATGATAGGGCCTCTACAGCTGTCATTAATACGGATTTAAAAATTGTTAGGAAGAATAATTCTAAGTGGCGCTTTGTCTCTAATATTTTCCAGGGACATAAGTTGTTAATTCCGTCACAGCCGTTTTTCTTATAAAACGGACATCAGTTAAAGTGTGATATTATTTTATTTTCAATCTATCTGTAGAATGTACAGTGTTTATAAACTGCTATGTGGCAATTGAGGTGGTTGGCTATTTTTAGGTATATCATTTTGTGTGTATTCCTTAGATCTTACGGAGTCCATAAAGTCGGATAATAATTAACATAATTCAGATGCATATTCCATGGTCTCTGCAACGATTATTAAACTGCTAAATAAATATTTCAAGGAGGTTTTTATTTTAAACCCCTTATGGTAGTGTTTCCCTGAGACAAACTATCAAAACTTGAAGTTTAGAGTTCGGAAAGTAAACCTTTCCAATCATTAATTGATTTTTATAACAGGGAGACGCCACAAAGGGACCCGTGGTCTCAGGTGACTCGTTGAAGAGTAATTGCATTTCGTCTGAAATTTGTGGTAATATCTTACGGGCCCAAACTGCTGGGGTCATCGGTCCCCAAACTTAACCACTACGTAATCTAACTTAAACTAACTTACGCTAAGGACAACGCACACACACCCACGCCCGAGGGAGGACTCGAACCTCCGACGGGGAGACCGCGCGAACCGTGGCAAGGCGCCCTAGCACGCGCAGCTACCCCGCGCGGCATTTCGTTTGATTTATTAGCACTATTTATCTCAGTATGTGCATTGCACTCAACGTATCTGCAAGGCAAATGACGGTATGCCCTTTTTGTCTTGTGTGGAAACGCACTTGTTTCATTCACTTGCGTTGCTTGATTTTGACAACAGTAACGCCCATATTGGTTTTTTCCCCTCAGGCTTTGCATTCAGTGCTGCTCAGATATGACTCGCATTTATTTTTCGGGCAGTGTTAGTAGTACTTTAAGAGTGATACAGCAGTATGAACAGATTTACTGATGAGTTGGTCGTTATGTACCTAAGGTATAGTTTCACTGAATGCAATAGAAGAGCGGCACAACGACACTATGCCGCCTGAGATCTTTTCGCAGCACACAATATATGCATCTTCCTACCCCATTTTCTGTTTAATCTCCCCCTCCTCAGATAAGAGTAATTTTAAGTCCGGAACAAAAACTAAAACTCTAATCAAAAGGGAAACTTAGAAGCTTTGTTTTTACGAAACTTCAAATCAATAAGAAGTATTTGTCTTACTTTTTTATAGTTGAAAATCTCTTCCCTCAGCATTATAAAAAAATTATAGGAACACTACGCTCTTGTCATGGGTATTAATTTAATAACATTTATTTTAAGAAAAATCTGCATGAAAATGTTAAAACTTACCACATATGCAGATAGCTCAGCCACTCCGTCAAATTTACATTTTTTGGCTCCTCCTTTTCAACACTAAGTACGGAAACTTCACTGAGCCAAGCTGACTCCCTAGATTCTCCGAGAGACAGAAGTATTTGTTTAAATTCGCTAGAGAATCTCGCAGCCGGCGATAGAGGCTGTATTTCTCAGCCTGATTTCTGCGGCTGCACATACTCCAACAACACATTTTCCTGTCCGTACTTCAAATTAACTGCACTTGATATTCTGGTACTAATTCGGTGACGACGAACTATAAGTTCCCATGGCAGGCAGTTGTTTAAACGCAAGTAGTTTATCGTTTGTGTCCAGGTAGTATGATTCAGTAAACAGTGTTAACTACAACAATTTTGCGTATAACAAAATTAGTAACTGAATAAAAGAACACTTCCAGTCGTACATTTCAAACAAATGTTCTACGCAGAGCAGGAACACGGCAAAGCTGTTTAAACCATATTTGATGAAAGTCTTCTCTTGCTTGCATGATATTGCATTCTCGTCATGTTAAAATTTTTTGACATAAATTTTTTATCGAAAACATAGACAGGACGAAATTTTATTAGCCTTTTTGCGGCGCTCATTTAAAATTATTCGCTGGTGTAAGTCCGAAGGCATGAAATTCTCTTTACGCCTTCGTTTCCAGTGGCTGTGTTCTATATAACGCAGCATTAAATCAAGTCCTTACACTGCAATTTCTTTTAAAATTTGTCGCTGTTGCAGGTAATCAAATAATTCTAAACAATTTAATACTGACCCTGAAATAAACCAGTTTCATCCATATTTTACATTTTAAGACTATTAGATTTTTAATAATTGTATTATGTTTAATGAAAAGTATTTCTAATAGATTAAGATAATATTGTACAGGCAAATCCTTTTTTAATTCCTGTTCATTTTTCTCTTGATTTGTTTAACCAGTCTTACGGTCCATATAAATTCGGTGAATTTATTGTCTACTATTTATCAGTTAGAATTATGCGTTTGCTTTTGATACGTCTGTGTCCTTACATCAACAATACGTTAATTCTGATAACTGAAGCGAATAGGAGTATTTTATGTCTTTTTTTGTACCTCTTTCTTGACGTAAACACGGAATTCTCTGCGTTTCCGCAACTGGCATTTAGTATTGATCAGATACGTATAAACCATTTCTAGAAGCAGTTCTAGAAAGTTGCTGCTTGGCAGTCTTTTTGCGGTACAAGGTCCTCTGACGCTGTCTGTGCCGCCGGGAATTCTACGGGTAAGAAACCAAATCTGAAGGCGCAGTTACTCGGGTTGTGTCTGCAGAGCAAAAAGACGTGGAATGCCCGGGTAACTGGAGGACCAACGGCCCGTAACAGCCCAGGATTCCAGGAACTTGCTACGCTGTTCGCTCCTCGGACCAGAGCCTCACGTTTCAATTCTTCGGTCGTGTCATTTGATGTGCATCGTAGTACTCAGAACACCGTCAGGGCTCATTAATTCCAGTGGTGATGTATCAGAAACAATGCAAGTTCTTACCATTCGAAAAGCTAGGCACGAGTGCACTCCACGTCCATCATGAGAGTCAGGAAAGAACTATAGTCCTTTTTCCAGTGTGAAAACGTTTGTTTTAGTCTAAAGTTTTATTGTAGTTTACAAAATGGCTTCAGACGGCTCTGAGCACTATGGGACTTAACATCTCAGGTCATCAGTCCCCTAGAACTTAGAACTACTTAAACCTAACTAAGGACATCACACACATCCATGCCCGAGGCAGGATTCGAACCTGCGACCGTAGCGGTCGCGCGGTTCCAGACTGAAGCGCCTAGAACCGCACGGCCACCAAAGGCCGGCTGTAGTTTACAATGTCAGTTTGTAGCTGAATATCTATTCGAATCAGATAGATTACACTTTGTACATTTGTATGCGGACTAATTAAGTGGTGTCCAAAATTAAAGCAAGAAACGGAAATTTTGCAAGGATGCGTTTATTTTGCCACATAACAGTATAATCAAGTGATAGTAAAGTAGAAACAATGTAAAGAATACAGAACGTAAAACAACTAAAACTACTGCAACCTGCATAGCGATAGACAAAAACGTGCTTCGTTTCTTCCACCTTAACCGATCTGCACACACATTCTGAAAACTGGGCTGTGGCTACCTCTGGCAGCAGTACAGGCCTGACAACGACAGTATATGCTGTGAATGATGTTATCAATCTCATGTTGTGGCAGTAACGCTCATTCTTGCTGCGGAGCTGCTGGAAAGTCTTGGAGAATGGTTTGTGTATGCTGACATGACGCAACCCGTGTCCTTAGTGCATCCTAAGACAGTGTGTGTGTGTGTGTGTGTGTGTAGTGTGTGTGTAGTGTGTGTATTAAACCGGGGACCTAGAAACGACGGAGAGGTTTTGTCCCGCCGTAACCGTCAGTGGTTCACAATCCCACAACAGGCCACAGCAGTCCACCCACTACATCGCCGCCCCACACTGAACCCAAGACTATTGTGCAGTTCGGCCCCCAGTGGGCGGATTCGTGCCGGGGACCGGCACCCCTTCCGGCTCGGGAAGCAGCACATTAGACCGCGCGGATAGCCGGGCGGGCTATCCTAAGATATACTCTATGGGATTCATATCGGAAGAGCGAGCAGACCCTGCCACGCGTGCAGTATCTTCAGTTTCCAACAAAACATCAACTATCCGCGGTCTATGAGGTCGAGCATCAATACGACGTCTGGGCTCACAGCACCTTACAACAACCGAACATGAGGTCTCTAGATCTCGTCACGATATCTAACAGCAGTTAAAAGATACCAGTTCACCCAAACAATTTCAATTTCATGAAGAGGTGTTCGAGTAGTCAAAACAATTCCTGGCAATACCATTATGGGTCCTACTCGATATCGGCCTCTTTCCACAATGTTTGGGTCCAGAAATCGTGTTCCACATTCCCACCAGATGCGAATCTGTAGAGAATCACTGTCCAGACCGAATTGGGACTCATTTGTGAAAAGAACATTGGCCCACTGTTCGACCGTCCAGGTGCCATGTTGACGACTCCACTCTAGACTTTCCCTTCGGTGAAGACGCATCAGAGGTACACATATAGCAAATATCCGACAATAAAGGCAACTCCGCCGAATCCTTCTGTGCGCAGTTTGCCTCGATACAGGCATCAAGTGGATAGTTCAAATGGCTCTGAGCACTATCGGACTTAACATCTGAGGTCATCAGTCCCCTGACTTAGAACTACTTAAACCTAACTAACCTAAGGGCATCACACACATCCATGCCCGAGGCAGGATTCGAACCTGCGACCGTAGCAGTCGCGCGGTTCCGGACTGCAGCGCCTAGAACCGCTCGGCCACAACAGCCGGCTCAAGTGGATGCTGTGAGGTCAGATTCCAGTTGCCGTGCAATACTATGGCGGTACAGTTGTGCCCTTACAGCCAAATAACGGTCATATGTTTCTGCTGTCATACGTGGTACGCCCTGCTCTGGTCTTCGGGATACAGTTTCGGTCTCTATCTCACCACATCCGAGAAACAACAGGACGATTCACATAAAGGCATAGGGCCATTCCACCATACCAGTTTGCGACTGTTTTGCTTCCATTCTTCCGATGGCCCTCCACTGCAGGGAGTCTGGTAGGTGCATTCTCTGTGCCATACTTCACCGTCTGTGACTGTGTAAGCGGGTATTATGGGTGTGGGACTACCCGGTAAGCCGGCCGCGGTGGTCTCGCGGTTCTAGGCGCTCAGTCCGGGGCCACGCAACTGCTACGGTCGCAGGTTCGAATCCCGCCTCGGGCATGGATGTGTGTGATGTCCTTAGGTTAGTTAGGTTTAAGTAGTTCTAAGTGACTGATGACTACAGATGTTAAGTCCCATAGTGCTCAGAGCCATTTGAACCATTTGAACTACCCGGTAAACACTACCCCGTTTGACAGGTGCCCTGGCGTCATCGCTGATGGGGTTGTCCTGGAATGCCACCTTCCCTGCACAACAAGATCATACCGACATCTGTCGACAGCTCGTATAATTATATCGTGAATTACACACAGGACGGGGAATAGCTATTTGTTGCTTTAATTTTGGACACCGGTGTATTTTAACTTTTTATCGGTAATGTGGATCGAAGCATTTTCGCTCGCATCTACACTTTACATTACTTTTATTGTTTCAAAATATACTTCATTCATTGTAACTATATTTCAGGTCCAGTTTGATTGATTACAAGAATGAGAACATGATTTTGGGGCTGCGACCCTGAAACTAGTCGCAAAGGATGACATAAGTAAATCAAGACAGGGAGTTGGTCTCTCCTCTGTCCTCTTTAATTGTGCACTGGCAACGGTAATAAGAGAGTGAGGAAAGGAATTAACTAGACAAGGACTTCCAAATGGCATCTCTCTTGGGCACTAGCACAATAGGCTCAATGTTAATTGCCTTAGTTTTGCGTTCGACCTGTTACTTTTATACAGTTCGATAGAAACTAAAGTGAATCAGCTGTGTGTTTTCCGACAACAAGCAGCAAAGGTGTCACTTGAAGGAACACCAAGTATCGAAAATCAGTGCTTCTCGTTGCAGGGAGAAACCAAGAAAATCAACAGGTTTAAAGACGTGGGAGAATGGTTCGAACTCAATCTTTCCGAAAAAGTAGCTTATCAATTAGACTACACAAGGTGAAACTGGCATAGCAACTGACCAGGAGCGCTTATATCAAAGTGTCTCCTATACCACAAAAATGAAACACTACTGGACAGTCATCCGATCTGAAGCTCTGTATGCTTCACCGCGTCTAGTGCTCAGCAGAAATTGTCTCACAGACTAACTAGAAATACAGGAGGAAAGGAAAGGAAAGGAACGGTGGCTTCCGTAGTATCTACATAGATGTAGATGTACACTCATGCTCATAAATTAAGGATAACTGCATAATGTGGTGCCACACAACGTGACACTGCACAAAACTGGCTCGAATAGCATAGGCACATAGGAAACACACATGACACAGATCTGTAAGTCCACGGTATTGGTGATAAGTTGAGAAAACCGTACCGAAACACATGTGCTACAAAACGCCACTGTTTCCTGCGCATGTACCCCGACATCAAGATGGGATATGATCACCATGCACACGTACACAGGCCGCACAACGGGTTGGCATACTCTGGATCAGGTGGTCGAGCAGCTGCTGGGGTATAGCCTCCCATTCTTGCATCAGTGCCTGTCGGAGCTCCTGAAGTGTCCTAGGGGTTTGAAGTAGTGCAGCGATTCGTCTATCGAGAGCAACCCAGACGTGCTCGATAGGGTTTAAGGGTTGCAGAATGGCAGGCCACTCCATTCGCCTGATACCTTCTGTTTCGAGGTACTCCTTCACGATGGCAGCTCGGTGGGGCCGTGCGTTATCATCCATCAGGAGGAAGGTGGGATCCACTGCACCCCTGGAAAGGTGGACATACTGGTGCAAAATGACGTACCGATACACCTGCCCTGTTACAGTTCCTTTGTCAAATACATGCAGGGGTGTATGTGCACCAATCATAACCCCACCCCACACCATCAAACCACGACCTCCATACAGGTCCCTTTCAAGGACATTAAGGGGTTGGTATCTGGTTTCTGGTTCACGCCAGATGAAAACCCGGCGAGCATCACTGTTCAGACTATATCTGGAATCGTCTGCAAACATAACCTGGGACAACTGTTGCAATGACCATGTACTGGGTTCTTGACACCAGGCTTTACGGGCTCTGCTGTGACCAGGGGCCAGTGGAATGGACCTTGCAGGTCTCCGGGCGAATAAACCGTGTCTGTTCAGTCGTCTGTAGACTGTGTGTCTGGATACAACTGTTCCAGTGGCTGCGGTAAGGTCCCGAGCAAGGCTACCTGCAGTACTCCGTGGCCGTCTGCGGGCACTGATGGTGAGATATCGGTCTTGCTGTAGTGTTGTACACTGTGGAAGTACCGTACTGTAACGCCTGGACACGTTACCTGTCTGCTGGAATCGTTGCCATAATCTTGAGATCACACTTCGTGGCACACGGAGGGCCCGTGCTACGACCTGCTTTGTTTGACCAGCCTCCAGTCGTCCTAGGCATTCTACCCCTCATAACGTCATTAATGTGTGTTCTTTGAGCCATTTTCAACACACAGTCACCATTAGCAAGTCTGAAAATGTCTGCTCACTTACTCACAGCACCGTACTCTGACATGCACCAACACACCTGTGCATATATGGACTGCTGCCAGCGCCACCGTGCGACGACCGCAGGTCAGATGCACCGCATGGTCATACCCCGAGATGATTTAAACCCGCAAACCGCTCACCAGAGCGTTTTTTCACCGTGTGTCAGCATTATCCTTAATTTATGAGCATGAGTGTAGATGTAGATGTAGACGTAGATGGTACTGGGAACACTTAAGGAGCGTACCGAATATAAAAGACGACCAAACAACGAGCTCTGCAAATAATTTGAAAAGATTATGGCCGTGGCTAGAAAAAGACGTCTACAGGATGCATCCCTGCAGGTTGAACAGTCACTTTCTCACATACTCTGACATACAAGAGAAAGGGTGAAACCAAGTCACCATGGTTGATGGTATTGGTAAAAGATTTGCAGGAACTGGGAGGTACAGAAAGACACTTAAAAAACCGGACATCTGTCAGGAGAAAGCATAAGTAAGTGAGGCTCCACAACAAACCATCAAGAAAGAAGACAAATCCCTTATGGACAAAGGATATGAAGGAACAACACAACTAGAGAACGTGTAGCTACGGGCCGAACATCAAACCCCATTCCAGACACAATAATTGAAGTTCATGGGCCTTTGCGGACTTGCACGAAAAAATTGTAGCCGCGGAAACGCTGTTTCCAGAAAAATACTTTATCTACGTATCCACGTAATGAAATATATATATATATATATTCCGCAATCACCTGACGATTGTGGCAGAGTGTGCTTCCGCTACGGTTACCTTTTCCCCCTTTCCTTATCAATTGGTTGGTTCAACTGGCTCTGAGCACTATGGGACTTAACATCTGTGGCCATCAGTCCCCTAGAACTTAGAACTACTTAAACCTAACTAACCTAAGGACATCACACACATCCGTGCCCGAGGCGGGATTCGAACCTGCGACCGTAGCAGTCACGTGGTTCCGGACTGAAGCGCCTAGAACAGCACGGCCACCGCGACCGGCCCTTATCAATTCACTAACGGGATATTGAGAGAGTGGTCGTTCTTTCTTGACCGCAGAGCGCCCACAAACTTAATAAATAAAAATGATATATAAAACAGCAGAAACATAGAAAAGTCTAAAATGAGATTAAAACTTGATATAAATAATTTCAGAATTAGTTAATATACACAGAGTGAACTTTCTCTGCCTCGTGATGACTGGGTGTTGTGTGCTGTCCTTAGGTTAGTTAGGTTTAAGTAGTTCTAAGTTCTAGGGGACTGATGACCATAGATGTTAAGTCCCATAGTGCTCAGAGCCATTTGAACCATTTTGAGCGCAGAGTGAACCACTTGGAGAACCACTATATTTTGAAATTGATTTAGGTATCGAAAGGAAGTTTTTAGCAAACAGTAATACACAAAATGGTAAGTAATTTTCTGTATTGGTGATGTGTTGTAATGGCATGTATCTTCAACATAGTGACTTTTTCACAAATTCTGGACTTCTTTTGCTACTTCTGGGGGAAATTTGCGTCTACTTAATGCACAGCATTGATCTTTACTTATATGAATAACGGCACACGTACTTGGGTAAGGCCGTGGTGGTCTAGCGGTTCTAGGCGCTCAGTCCGGAACCGTATGACTGCTACGGTCGAAGGTTCGAATCCTGCCTCGGGCATGGATGTGTGTGATGTCCTTAGGTTAGTTAGGTTTAAGTAGTTCTAAGTTCTAGGGGACTGATGACCACAGCCGGCCGAAGTGGCCGTGCGGTTAAAGGCGCTGCAGTCTGGAACCGCAAGACCGCTACGGTCGCAGGTTCGAATCCTGCCTCGGGCATGGATGTTTGTGATGTCCTTAGGTTAGTTAGGTTTAACTAGTTCTAAGTTCTAGGGGACTAATGACCTCAGCAGTTGAGTCCCATAGTGCTCAGAGCCATTTGAACCATTTTTGATGACCACAGATGTTAAGTCCCATAGTGCTCAGAGCCAATTAACCCCGTACTTGGGTAATCTATTTCGATGACTGTGCACCTCGGGTAGAGAGTTGCTTGTATTTTTAAGATGCAGTTTGTACTGTATATTAGCTATCATACGGAAAAAATATTCTATATTTTAGTATGCATTGTGATATGCATGATGATGATGAAAAGTTTAATTGGGACAGCCTGTTGAAGATACTCTGAAATGTCACCAGTAGTCATTTGATAAAATGAAAATGCAATTGTACACTAAAGCAAAAAAAAAAAAAAATTCCTTTATTGTTAACTTTTTTTTCTGTATCGATATGTTGAAGGAAATTAGTTTTTTTTTAACGGAACCTTTCGGAAAATGAAAATTAATGAGATAACGTTCGTTGAAGTTTGTGGGGAAATTTGCGCAAAACTAGGGCGATTTTCTAAATACAAATGCCAAGGGATGGCGACATGACGCAATCTTGATCCTGCATCGCATCTTTTCTAGTATCAGGCCAAGCCCTTGTTCAGCGATGAAGGACAGCTATTTGCCAGAGCTCTACGTCGATAGATTAAAGAGATAAAGTGTGACCAATGTTGAAAATTACTTGCCCCTTTACATATTACCATTGTTAGGAAACTTCCGGTCGATCCTATAACTACGTACTAATAGCCAGTGTGTTCATCTTAGGTTATCCTATTCACCTTGAACTTATCAACCATTTAACAAACAGGATCTTGAATTATGTCCTTTTCGTTAAGTCCCACAACCACTATGAACTTTTTAAACATTGACGCTTTTGTTCTGATGGTGTTGGCAGCTTGTGTCAAAAATTTAAATTTAAGTTACACTCACGTGGGAACGAAAGTTCAGAGATAACATTAAATGTAAAGAACTTGTTAGTAAACGTTTGCAAATGACAGTGTTTGAATTTTGTCTTCACGCTACTATATTTCCACAGTTTTTGACGTTACAAATTAAATTTTTGTTTTTGCTTGTATTTATTCGTTGTATATTTCTCGCTTTTCTTGTAGTTTGAAAAATTCTTCTGAGGCCGAAGCTATCAGTCACGATCTGCCAATAAATTTTTATTGTAACATGGACTAATTCTGGATACATGCTCCTGAGTGTAGCTTATTCTAACAAGTTAGTTACGTAACAGGAATACTGGAACCCCTCGAACAGAGATTAGATACGGGAGAAGTTTGGAGACAAAGTACGACACTACACACCCTGTGTACGGTACAAACGCTCATAATAATAATAATAATAATAATCCAGAATGAGATTTTTTTTGAGCTACCAAGAACAACTCACGACCCGTCCTCACAGCTTTAATTCTGCCAGTAGAGCACTTGTCCGCGAATGGCAAAGGTCCCGAGTTCGAGTCTCGGTCCGGCATACAGTTTTAATCTGCCAGGAAGTTTCAATAATAATAATAATAATAATAATAACGGAAAACTGCAGGTACTATACAGTTAAGCAGAAGAGTCACAGCATACATGAAGAACGCAATTGTGGGATACGGGATCTATTTAGAAATTGTGATATTTCTGGTAAGAAATTGCTACCTCTGTGTCGTGTTTAATTTATTCTTCAGTGAAAGAGATCGTTTCGACTCTCACCTTTGAGTTGCTGTACCCCGATAAGTAATCTGTAGCTATCTTGATCCCGATTATTAGTCATAAAAGTGTAATGAAGGAACTCAAACTCCATTCCCTCCAGCTAAGCTTTTAATTGCTTCCACTGGAGATCCCAGTTACGGAGATTTTATCTGCGAGTTCTTAGAGGTGTAATTGGCTGTTCAAACATGAGAGAAGAATCTAACTTTATTGCTGATGTTATCAGAACATATTTGTGAATGAGGTCGCCGTTGTGGACATCTTTACTTTCCGCATGTTCCCTTAGAGAGTATTCTTTGATATTATAAATCCTGTTTGCAGCTGCACTTACGACAACCATCGTGCAGGCGTTATTTATCTTGCTTATTACTTCCAACGCTGTCCGTGATAAATGGGTACGATTTCCACACAAAGGAACCGCGGTCGATCTCGGTACTTCTAAGAATGTGTCCTTTGTGGGACAAATGGAACCGGATCTCCTCTCTTCTTGAGAACAAATGGGGAGCTACAGGAAGGAGAAAGAGTGGATCCTGTGGCGAAAGTGGATTCTATGGACTGGGAGAAGTACACTGATCACAGAGCTGTTTAATTACGTCTTCAGCAATCTTCACACAGGGCGTGGACTTAAACGCGAAAAGCATTAACGTGGTTTCTCTGCACATCATACGCGATCGTCAATGTAATCTGTGACCACAGCGCTCTCTAGTGGCAAATATTGGCTATATGTAACGCAACAACTACACACAACATGTATCTCTAAAATGAACAGCGATGCTTCGTTAGCGACTGTCGACAATAGATGGACGAAATCGATAAGAAGATTTGGAGATAAAGGACTCAAGAGGGATTAAATTGTTGGAAAGAGAATCTTAAAAATATTCTAACATATCTTTAAAATGCCAGTTTCTATAAACAAAAATGCGTACACAGATTTAAACATTTGGGACAAATTAAAACTGTGTCACAGATCGGGACTCAAACGCGAAACCTCGCCTTTCTCCGAGCTCAACAACTGGCTCAGAATTCGTCATTTGTTTTGAAGGTGGTGGTGATGACCTGATATCAGCTGACAGTCCAAAGTCAGATTGACTGTTTCGTTACGTTACGCTACTGTTTTGACTTTCACCTGGTACAAATCACAAGTTACCCATTTAACGCACGTTTCCGTTGATAAACGGTGCAATATCTAGGAATGTTGTTCCTCTTGTTTCTCACTGTGTGAAGTGGCAAAACGGTTGTCAGAGTGATTTCTTATTGGAGACGATAGAGTTCGAATCTGAGTCTGGCTTTCTGTATTCGTGTTATGCATGGTATCCTAAAATAATTTCAGGAATATTCCAATATGATAAAAACACCACGACCTATTCTTTCGTATTATTTTTATAACTAAGCTCACTTTCTGAGGAGTACTACTATGGTAGATAAGAAACTGTAACCTTTTTTCTTCCTTCGTAATTTTCCCTCTTAAAACCAGCAGTGTGCTTGAAAATCAATTTCTGACATCATGAAAAAGAGGAGATACACTATTTTACGTGTTATAAATATTCTGGTTATAAATTCCAGTAATAACCTGATTTCGGCCGGCCGCGGTGGTCTCGCGGTTCTAGGCGCGCAGTCCGGAGCCGCGCGACTGATACGGTCGCAGGTTCGAATCCTGCCTCGGGGGCATGGATGTGTGAGTCCTTAGGTTAGTTAGGTTTAACTGGTTCTAAGTTCTGGGGGACTGATGACCTAAGATGTTAAGTCCCATAGTGCTCAGAGCCATTAGAGCCATTAGAGCCCTGTATTAACCAAAACAAAACTCCTCTGAAAACAATTAAGTGCAACGAATCATTGCAAGGTCAACACTTACACTGAATAGTCGAGCCACATTACTATGATCATCCTCTAGTTGCGGCGTCTATGTTGTTCAAGACGTACGCATTTCGCTCACTTGCGAAATGGGTAAGGGCTACAGCGAATAATTTACACCCAGACTAAATTTAAAATATAGTATCGTTGGGGCCGATGGGGATGCGGTGAAGTATGTGAACTTTTGAATGTCAAGACTGCATCGTGAATGTCGTGCAAGTCTTCCAAATGGTCCAAATGGCTCTGAACACTATGGGACTTAGCATCTGAGGTCATCAGTGCCCTAGAACTTAGAACTAGTGAAACCTGACTAACCTAAGGACATCACACACATCCATGCCCGAGGCAGGATCCGAACCTGCGACCGTAGCGGTCGCGCGGTTCCAGAGTGAAGCGCGTAGAACCGTTCGTCCACCCCGGCAGGCCAAACGAATCTTGACACCACTAAGAGCTGAAAGCTAGGTTAAAAGAAGACGCGATTTTACAGACGTGAAAATCGTTCTCTTGAGTGAAAAGATTAGGGAAGCAGTTAGCCGCACTGTGTCGGGTAACCAAAGTATACAACTATTAACAGGGCTAATAAACGGGATGTCATTGTTGTGCAAATTAATTATCAGACTATATGTTGAGCAGAGTGGGATTCGTGTGTGTACACTAAACAAGAACAAACAGAGTATTGATAATAAATATCCTGTTCGTCATATGCGGCCGGCCGAGATGACCTAGCGTTTCTAGGCGCTTCAGTCCGGAACTGCGCGACCGCTACGGTCGCAGGTTCGAATCCTGCGTTGGGAATGGATGTGTGTGATGTCCTTAGGTTAGTTAGGTTTAAGTAGTTCTAAGTTCTAGGGGACTGATGACCTCAGATGTTAAGTCCCATAGTGCTCAGAGCCATTTTTTGATCGTCATATGCGTCAATATGTTAGTAGACGGTAATTTCTGTGGTGCAATGTATTTTTCTCTTATGTAATTTTAAGAAAATATTTTTAGCGTGGTTAGAGACATAAGAATCTGTTCCATGCCCGTACTTCAGAAGATAGTCTTTATATGTCTTGCGAGTTAAATAATGAAAAAATCGCAAAAAAATTTTCGAAGTTTAAATAATTATACTATCACAATAAGAGATACTTCTTTCGGAATTCCCCTGTCCATCGAAGTAGTCTGGCAATCAACGAAGAAAGAAAAAATAATTGAGTTAGTTTTCGAGATAGCCGGCCGTTGTGGCCAAGCGGTTCTAGGCGCTTCAGTCTGGAACCGCGCGACCACTACGGTCGCAGGTTCGAATCCTGCCTCGGGCACGGATGTGTGTGATGTCCTTAGGTTAGTTAGGTTTAAGTAGTTCTAAGTTCTAGGGGACTGATGACCTTAGAAGTTAAGTCCCATAGTGCTCAGAGCCATTTGAACCATTTTTTTTTTCGAGATAAAATGTCGTATGGCATGGTTAGATGGGGGACCCCGAAAACTAGGTTCAGTCGCGTAATTTTATAGGTTTTTTTCCTTGACGTCGCGAAGTGTGATAGTTGTTTATTTTAAAGTATCTGGTACATGAAGGTCATTGTATCATGTGTAAAACATAAATATATACATCTCTTGTCTCATGCCGGCCGGTGTGGCCGTGCGGTTCTAGGCGCTTCAGTGTGGACCTGAGCGACCGCAGGTTCGAATCCTACCTCGAGCATGGATGTGAGTGAAGTTCTTAGGTTAGCTAGGTTTCAGGAGTTCTAAGGGACTGATGACCTCAGAAGTTAAGTCCCATAGTGCTCAGAGCCATTTGAACCCCGTGCGGTTCTACGCGTTGCAGTCTGGAACCGCGAGACCGCTGCGGTCGCAGGTTCGAATCCTGCCTCGGGCATGGATGTGTGTGATGTCCTTAGGTTAATTAGGTTTAACTAGTTCTAAGTTCTAGGGGACTAATGACCTCAGAAGTTGAGTCCCATCATAGTGCTCAGAGCCATTTGAACCATTTGAATCAGTTGAACCATTTTGTTGTCTCATGTTTGTGTGCCATTATGATTAGAGAATAGCATCAAGGGGCCAGCTAGCTTAACATCCCTATCCGACAGCGAATGATAGTAAACAGTGTCACGTTCCCACATTACATGAGAGACTACGGAGATGTATGGAATTTAATATATGGTGGAGATCAGGAACTTTACGCTCCCATTTCTCCTCGCCTTTGTCGTAGCGCCAAATGGATAGCAGCGTGCTGCACGTGCCCTACCCAGGCGGTTACCCGTCGAACTACTGGTCACGATAACCAGTGTTGCCGTTTTCGAGGTACGACGTGATGAAACTGAAGCTCTTTCTCGGACGGCAAAATTTTACCCGTTTTTTTAACTTAACTTTGGCCCCAGTTAAAATGAAGAATACGTTTTGCACAATGTAGTACAATTCACTTCTAAACCCTATGCGATTTTCAGATTTCTACGTGCTTTTTATTGGAGATGGAGGCTTACAAGCGATTTTCCGTCGCCGCGGAGTGTGAAATGCTGCGGTGGCTATCTGCAGACGCATCTTTGGACGTGAAACGCTAGGTGCCATCTCATTTGAATCAGTTCCGAACCTCGTACACTCTGTCAGTCTGAATTCGCCAGGCTAGTTAGTGTGTGTTTGGTTCAAATGGCTCTGAGCACTGTGGGACGTAACTGCTGTGGTGATCAGTCGCCTAGAACTTAGAAGTACTTAAACCTAACTAACCTAAGGACGTCACACACATCCATGCCCGAGGCAGGATTCGAACCTGCGACCGTAGCGGTCGCGCGGTTCCAGACTTAGCGCCTAGAACCGCTTGGCCACTCCAACTGGCAGTGAGTGTGTGTGTGTGTGTGTGTGTGTGTGTGTGTGTGTGTGTGTGTGTGGGCGCGCGCGCGTGCGTGCGATGCAAACGGTGATTACTGTTCTGGGTGCGACGAAGTTAATGCTAATTTAATTAAACAGTGCACATATATTGTTGGCTCTTTTTGCAAGCACAGTCTCCACTAGCGCAGGAAAGAGGACAAGGGCAGTAAGATGAGAGTACTAACACTGGAGAGGCGCCAGGACGCGCGCAGTAAATCAGACACGAGCGTCACGCGCATTCAAAGCGCTGCCGCTGTGTTGCCCTATTAGACTGCGGCACTGACTCTGCGAGCACGGGCAAAAAACGCAGCCTCCAGCAGCAGCAGCAGCGGCTGCGACGCCGCGCCGCTGCCACCTCAGGCGCCGCAGTGCGGCATTGCAGGCCGCCGCGACGCCTCAGCTGTCTGCCGCGACAAACGGCGCCGCCACACAATGCGACCCGTTCTCCGCTCTCTCCCCCACCTTCTCCCCACCCCTCCCTCCCTTTCTCTCTCCCCTCCCTCCCCCATCACTCTCTCTCTCTCTCTCTCTCTCTCTCTGCCCTCTTCTCCGTCTCTTCTGCTCGCCGCTTCCCGAAGGGACGAAAATCTGCTTGTTCGCAGGGAGGTTGTGGAGGGGAGTGAAGACTGCTTGCTACCCTGGCCGCGAAGGAAGAGCGGCTCCTGTTTATAAATAAATATTTCTTATTCTTGTCGCGTCCTGCAGCATTACGCTGTATACCTTTTTCTCCCTTTTCTTTCTGTCTCGTCTTTTTTTTCAGGCCCTCGAAAATGGAATAAAGTAACGCAAAAATCCTTTGAGACGCCCGAGTTGGTATTCTGAACACCGAAAAGAAATACGGCGAAGTGCTAATTCCCATGTTCCGCTGTGAGACCTGCCACTGCCTCAAAGAAATGAAAAATAGCGCCTTGGTGTCGGACTCTGAATATCTGGCGGAATGTCACCTTACTGTTCTAGTTAGTGTCAATGCAGTCTCGCTTCAAAAGTCGGCTACAAAAAGAAAACTGATCGCAGTACTCTAACAATCTCTCCCAGCAGCAGTCTCTAATGGACCGAAAACGAGCAGCGTTCTGAGACTTGATGCAGCTACTTATTAGTATGCTAGCGGTACAAGATAAACGTACGCAGTGATCTTACATGAATGGCAAGTCATTCATACTTCTACTGTACAGGCACTTTTTCTCCGATATTGTGTGTCCGATATTTATAGGGTGAAATACATTGTAACACTGGAACCTCCCAATCGCACCCCCGTCAGATTTAGTTATAAGTTGGCACAGTGGATAGGCCTTGTAAAACTGAACACAGATCTATCGAGAAGACAGGAAGAAGTTGTGTGCAACTATGAAAAAAATAAGCAAAATATACAGACTGAGTAGTCCATGCCGAACATATGCAACATCAAAGATAATGTGCGCTCAGGAGTGCCGTGGTCCTGTGGTTAGCGTGAGCAGCTGCGGAACGAAAGGTCCTTGGTTCAAGTCTTCCCTCGAGTGAAAAGTTTAATTTTTTTATTTTCAGACAATTGTCAAAGTTCAGGCACTCACACATAATTAACTTCGCTCTCCAAAATTCCAGGACATATTCAGATTTGCTTGGACATATGCAGGATTTTACGGTCTACACACGGAAAAATTTGAAAACGTTAAAAACATGTTTTGACAGAGCACAGAGACAATTGTGCGACTGTGAAACTGTTGCATTCGTTTGTTGCAGTTTATGTGACGAACTCTTATGTTTTCGTCACTTTTTGGGGAGTGATTATCACATCCACAAGAAAACCTAAATGAGGCAAGGTAGAAGAAACTTTTTACCCATTCGCCAAGTGTGCAAGTTAGGTGGGTCGACAACATATTCCTGTAATGTGACGCACATGCCGTCGCCAGTGTCGTATAGAATATATCAGACGTGTTTTCCTGTGGAGGAATCGGTTGTCCTATGACATTGCGATCCAATGTTTTCGGTTCCCATTGGAGAGGCACGTCCTTTCGTCTACTAATCGCACGGTTTTGCGGTGCGGTCGCAAAACACAGACACTAAACTTATTACAGTGAACAGAGACGTCAGTGAACGAACGGACAGATCATAACTTTGCGAAAATAAAGAAATTAAACTTTTCAGTCGAGGGAAGACTTGAACCAAGGACCTCTCGTTCCGCATCTGCTTACGCTATCACGGGACCACGGCGCTCCTGAGCTCACATCCTCCTTGATGTTGCCTATCTTGCTCATGGCCTTCTCAGTTTGTATATTTTGCTTATTTTTTTCATAGTTCCACACAACGTCTCCCTGTTTTTTCGATTGATCTGTGTTCAGTTTTTCAAGGCCTATCCTCTGTGCCAACTTATAACTAAATCTGAGGGGGGTGCGATGGGGAGGTTCCCTTGTAAGCAAACAGATAAGGGCAAATAGAATGATAAACTTACACTATCTATAAGCTGCTGTAAAATGGAGAAAGCTAACTCAAATATCGCAAATCGGGATACAAATAGTTCCGATAAAATGAACTCTCAGAACTAAATATTTTAAAAATCTAAACAGCATTTCATATTTTGCACCGTTTCGGTGATATCATCACACGAATCTGTTCATAGCTAACGACTTGACCATAAAAATAAATTAATTTTATGGTGAGATAAAATTCTTTCTTACGTATTTTTACGTGAAATGCCAAACGTTGGTAAGAACTATTATGCTGCATTTAGTTTCCACATTTTACGTCTCAATCCGGCAGACGTTATTTCAATTTAAAATGGTGCATACCATGTGTATCTGGTATATATCATTTAAAAAATTATAAGATCTGTCAGATGACGAAAAACTCTTGAGGGTGGTTCCAGCACAAGAAGATTTTTATTATCTTTTGGTGGTGTACACGGAAACGTCCTTTATCAAATATGTAGGGGCAGTACCTAAAGATTTCTTCCTATACTTTTAGCTTTTAGTAATCTTTCAGTAACGATTAGCAGTTTTAATAGTTATAACGAATTATTAGAAATTATGACGTTTCTTCAGCTTCGGTTTACGGTAGCAGGTGCTCAATTTGCTCTCCGCCTTGGTCGAAGGACAGTCGTGTATGTCTATCCGCCTTCTCTTTTATAGTATCTCGCGTTGTAGGACGTTACTGACACACACATCGTCTATGATGTCCACCAAAATAAATGATAAGAGGATTTAAATCTAGGGATCGAGATCGCCAAGTTGCTAGCCTTCCTCTGCTAATTCATCGATCGCGAAAATCTTATATAAGACTTCTTAGTTATGCCTGAGCATCAAGGAAAAATAACTGGAACATTTAGCAAATGATTCTGTGTACAGTGCATAAATTCAAAATTTCTTTTCACTCCTAAGGTATGGTAACTTCATCACTGATGGGCCCGCACCCGGTATTTGCGCTCCAGAATGTATCTATCGTCAACAGTTCCAATTCACTTCTGTTGAGAGAAGCGGGCGCATTTTCAGGGATATTTCTTCTTTGAGTTATCACGGCAATGGCGTCAAATACAAAAATAACAAAATAGATGAGAAGTGTTCAGTTTCCAGTAGCCTCCAGGTAATTTAAAGTTTCACTATTCTATTAGTCTTTATCGATTTGCCTACAATGCATTAAAAAAAATTCTGAAGCATCATTTCCATGAAAAAGTGTCTGAAGCACTCTGTGCATGTCAACAATAAAACACATACACACACACACACACACACATATATATATATTGCTTCTCTCTCTCTCTCTCTCTCTCTCTCTCTCTCTCTCTCTCTCTCTCTCTCTGTGTGTGTGTGTGTGTGCGTGTGTGTGTGTGTGTGTGTGTGTGTGTGTGTGTGTGTGTGTGTACCTTGTCTGCCTCCATTAGATAGAACTGCTTTTAGGACACGTGCAGGAACTGCACTGTGATATGGTTTCGTGGACATTAAAATTTTGTGTTCGCTTCCTATCTCGTCACGCTATGCTGTGGCCTGACCCACTCTAATAGACGGGTGTCTACTCTACTTCCGTCCATTCCGTCCAGAGAGAGATTCGTTCGTGCGGGGGCATCTGAGCTACTTCAGTTAACTGCCATTTATTCTAACGAACTCAAGTGAACCAAATTATCCCTTTAGCTTTGAAAGAGGAGACACTATGTCTATTGCTCAGTAAAAGGGCTTCTAATAGGTACCTTCTTAGCGATGGAAGATTTATTTACTGTCATCTACTATCAACATGATGAATAGTCACATTATTTCTCTAATCTCACAGTTGCCATTTTCAAAGGAAGAGGCACTGAATGTGGGGACTCTTCTACTGACGAATTGGATTCTCTGTTCCAGAAAAATGTAACTAGGTTTGAGAAGAGTTGGTGTGTTCCGAAAGACACTCTGATGCGCCTTTAAAGCAACTGTTGGCTAATTTATTTGTTTCGTTATTTAAAGTTTATGAACAGTAGTAGTTTGTAACCTCTTAATGGTAACAATGTTTCTACGTTGTCATTTACACAAGGGACTTTCGCGGAATGGTTTGCTGCACGGCTTCACTTTTGACGAATTGGGAGACATGAAAACATAGAATTACTTCCAGGGAATTGTATCTGCATATCTCATCTGTCTGCGTGTAGTTTTATCACGTGTCAAAGTGTGAGAAGTTTTACGAATCGTGTAACTTAGGCCGACATTCACGTATTCGGATGTGTGAAAGCGCCTGGTAACCACATCCAGGCTAGCTGGCACCCCGATCCTTGCCGTTAGTTCCCCGTACGAAACTCAATTACCTTGTATCAGCGTGAAAAATCTGTTACGAAAGACTGCGGCTCCAAGCACAGAAACAGAAAAGATTTTTGTAAAGGCATTTCTCCCTCTGCCAAAATTAAAGAGATTTTAACTCTCACTTTCTGCTCGTACACAATCGGAAATGCATTTTGAATAGAGTATTTAGTCCAAGTTCAAGGAAAGCCGCTGTGCCGATGAGGAATAGTTAAAATATTTAAAAACTAAATAGCAGTAAGAACTTAAAACTGTTCTTAAATTGACGGTAGGTTTCTAGACCGCACTCCCTTAGTAGACAGGGTTCTACTGAATGTGATATGCCGTCGTCTTTCTGCGACCTTTGAACCAACATAACCTGTTACAGAGACATTTAGAGTTAAACGCGGACGCACAGCCGCTGTGCAATTTCGTATTTTTCACATACACAAATCATTGTAAAATCTGAAAGAAGCTGCAAGGGACCGAAAAAAATCCCTCAGGACCAACTGAGATTCCAAACCCCAAAATAATAGTGGGAGGGGGAAAGGGGTATCAGACGGAGAGGGAGAGGCAGAGACAGAGACAGAGGGGAGAAAAAGAGAGAGAGAGAGAAAGAGAGAGAGAGAGAGAGAGAGAGAGAGAGAGAGAACCATCAATTAAGGCAAGCTGAGTTCTTCATTATGATTATCTTCGAGTGATGCAAGAAAAGCGTACGGAAACCCAAAAAAGGATTAAATTAGACCCAAGTCCTTGGATACATCTTTACTTTTTTACATTATCTGGAGACCCAAAATTTCTACCAGATTTAAGTTTACGTTCTTTTCTCAGACGTGTCAGGGTACTCTCTTGAAAATAACCGTGTCCTTGGATATTTTATCTTGTTTTCAAGTACGCGGTGTAGAACTCTTGTAATCATGGCTCTTTTAGTTTGATTACCGCACTGCTTTACTATATATTGTCTTACTGAACCTACAAGAATTTCTTAAAAATCAAATGGCTCTGAGCATTATGGGACTTAACATCTGAGGTCATCAGTCCTCTAGAACTTAAAACTACTCAAACCTAACTAACCTAAGGACACCACACACATCCATGCCCGAGGCAGGATTCGAACCTGCGACGTAGCGGTCGTTCGGTTCCAGACTGAAGCGCCCAGAGAATTTCTTAATTTTCTTAAACGTCACTTGTGATCCTTCCGGACATGTATTATTAATTATTTAAAATTCTAAAATAAACAGTTTTTCTAACAACAAAATGAACTTTTCGACATTTTCTGTTGCTACTTAACTGTAAACCTTGGTGTTACATTATTTTATTATGTTCATATTTCAACTGAGATAAAAATTAAGAATTTTTGCCACAAATACTGACCTTCCCAGAATAAAGAATTCTATACTGCAACCTTTCGTCTTCGTAGCATCCACGGCAATATCTCGTGTTCATCTCGCCTCATGTGTTACCACGTGCAGTTCGTTTCTTACCTGTAACAAGAGAAAATTACATGAGATACGTGTTCCAGAGTTTGAAAATCTTGCATGTAAGTAATGCATTCCTGTCAGGATTACTTGTTTTGTAACATAATTATAATAACAATAATTATGATTATTATTCTTTTACTTTTCATTCTCTAAGCAGAGTCCGCTTTTCAAATAATGATCAAATGGGAATATTAGAGGGGAGAATTCTTGGTTCCAGCATCTGCCTTACAACTTCGGTACACTTACCGAAAATCTTGGTCACAGTCGGCTTGTGGATTCTGGAGCAATATGTCCCACATAGAAAACATAAAAACATTGTGTATGTGTATATGTCTTTGTTTATGTGCATACACTGTAAAGTCGGATAATACTTTGAAGTTTGTGAGTCCAGTTTCATAAAAGTTAAAATCACAAAGACGGACAACCTATTCAACGAATCTGCTGTACATATTCATTACCCTGGAAGATACATTAAAGCGACAGAGAAACTGGTATACGCATGCGTATTCAAATACAAAAAAATGGTTCAAATGGCTCTGAGCACTATGCGACTTAACTGCTGAGGTCATCAGTCGCCTAGAACTTAGAACTAATTAAACCTAACTAACCTAAGGACATCACACACATCCATGCCCGAGGCATGGATGAACCTGCGACCGTAGCGGACACGCGGTTCCAGACTGAGGCGCCTTTAACCGCACGGCCACACCGGCCGGCCGTTCAAATACAGATATATGTAAACAGGCAGAATACGGCGCTGCGGTCGGCAACGCCTATACAAAACAATTGTCTGGCGCATTTGCTAGATCTGTTATTGCTGCTACAATGGCAGGTTGTCACGATTTAAGTGAGTCTGAACGTGGTGTTATAGACGGCGCATGAGCGATGGGACACAGCATCTCCGAGGTAGCAATGAAGCGGGGATTTTCCACTACTATCATGTCACTCGTGTATCGTGAATATCAGGAATCTGGTAAAAAATCAAATCTCCGACATCGCTGCGGCCGGAAAAAGATCCTGCAACAACGGGACCAAATGGTTCAAATGGCTCTGAGCACTATGGGACTCAACATCTTAGGTCATAAGACCCCTAGAACTTAGAACTACTTAAACCTAACTAACCTAAGGACATCACACACACCCATGCCCGAGGCAGGATTCGAACCTGCGACCGTAGCAGTCCCGCGGTTCCGGACTGCAGCGCCAGAACCGCTAGACCACCGCGGAACAACGGGACCAAAAACGACTGAAGAGAATTGTTCAACGTGATAGAAGTGCAACCCTTCCGCAAATTGTTGCAGATTTCGATACAGGCCATCAATAAGTGTCGGCGTGAGAACCATTCAACGAAACGTCATCGATATGGGCTTTCGGAGCCGAAGTCCCACTCGTGTCCCCTTGATGACTGTACGACACAACGCTTTACGCCTCGCCTGGGCCCGTCGACACCTACATTGGGCTGTTGATAACTGGAAACGTGTTGCCTGGTCGGACGAGTCTCGTTTCAAATTGTATCAAACGGTTGGACATGTACGGGTATGGAGACAACCGCATGAATTCATGGCATGCCAGCAGCGGAGTGTTGAAGCTGATGGAGGCTCTGTAATGGTGTGGCGCGTGTGCAGTTGGAGTGATATGGGACGCCTGATGCGTGTAGATATGACTCTGACACGTGACACGTACGTAAGCATCCTGTCTGATCACCTGCATGCATTCATGTCCATTGTGCATTCCGGCGGACTTGGGCAATTCCAGCTAGAGAATGCGACACCCCACACGTCCGTAATTGCTACGAAGTGGCTCCAGGAACATTCTTCTGAGCTTAAACACTTCGGTTGGCCACCAAACTCTCCAGACATGAACATTATTGAGCATATCTACGATGCCTTGCTACGTGCTGTTCAGAATGGATCTCTACCCCTCGTACTCTTACGGATTTATGGACAACTCTACAGGATTCGTGGTGACAATTCCCTCTACCTCTACTTCAGACATTAGTCGAGTCCATGCCACGTCGTGTTGCGGCCCTTGTGCATGCTCTCGTGGGCCCTACACGATATTAGGCCAGTTTCTTTGGCTGTTCAGTGTAGTGTAGTGTGTATTTCAGTTGTCCAAAACCAGCACGAAGATGTGAGACTCAAGATCCTGACTAAACAAGCACTTTGCACAAAAGAAGGAACCAAACAAATCAAAAAGACTTAGAAACAATGAAGTGTCTGAAGAAGATGGGATTGCAGCAGAAATGTTAACATCAGTGGGATCAAACACTATAAACAAAATCACGGGAATCATAAGAGAGCATATGGCTAACAGAGCAGATTGTAAAACTGCATCCATTCACCCTTTACACGAAAAGTCAAAACGGATGTGAACAACTATAGAGTAACATCATTACTATCTCTCACATATATTTTATTTCAATATCATCTTACAAAGGTAAAAAAAAAATTGAGCTCAAATTAAGAGAAAAATCAAGCAAGATTCAGATGTGCATTTTTTCTGCTACCAATTAGCTGCAGACGACAATTGTGGTCTGTAATACAATCGTTGTGTTTTGTTCTTGCGTTTTGTTTCTCAGTGCGGAATGTTTCTTGCACGGTATGTGTAAGCTATCTGTGAATTTATTTAGGAAAGCGGGAAAGACTATTATGGTAAGTTCGTGGAATAAAAATATGTGACTCATTAGATCTGGAGAATGGAAAATTACTCCTTAAAGGAGAAATGTGAACGGCCCCACGTGACACTGCCTTGCCAACAATAGTACGAACTGTGAAATAGTTTCTTAATATCATAAGACGGAAGAAAATGTTTTCAGCCACGGAGGGACTTGGGTTAACTACGACGGCCCATTCGGGACTTTTAATTCCAATTATAGTCTACTCTGGGCACTAGTAAATCAGTGTATGTGTAACTGTGTAAAGAGTAAATGGTTCATTTGCACGAAAAGCTTCCAGATCATACGTGTTCCCACCTGTTCAGAGCCGCGCGGGATTAGCCGAGCGGTCTCAGGCGCTGCAGTCACGGGCTGTGCGGCTGGTCCCGGCGGAGGTTGGTCCTCCTTCGGGCATGGGTGTGAGTGTTTGTCCTTAGGATAATTTAGGTTAAGTAGTGTGTAAGCGTAGGGACTGATGACCTTAGCAGTTAAGTCCCGTAAGATTTCACACACATTTGAACATTTTGAACCTGTTCAGAGTAATACGATTGTATGATCTACAAGGAAGCGTGAGTGAACGTGAAGTGAGTGACGCCGATTAACTGAGTCGAGTGACATTCTCATCTCCACAGAATTGTGCAGACACACGAACTTCATTGTAATGCGACATGCTTGTGTCACACGCATCGGCCTTCTGCTACAGAACGTTTCACTATTGTACCAGCAAACCACAAACACGGCACGGTTATAGCTAATGGTGCTTACACTCCAGACACACAAAACTGAAATATACATTCCTTCATTAAACCAGCATGTCAATACTCCTTAAAAACACCGATTTTTAGAAGTAAAGCGGATCTCGAAAGTACTGGAAAAGGATAATGAAAAAATTATACGCCAAAAATATGGTTTCAAAATCCATAAACTGTCAGTTGAGGTTAGGAAACGAGTAAGACATTGAACATTCATAGTGACACAGGAATTGGGGACTATATTTTACGGCCATATCAAGAGAATAAAAGCAGACAGACGTAAAGAAATAGTGAAATGTGGAGTACAGAAAAAAAACTATGAAAGAATTGCAGTGCCGGAATATGCGAGAGAAAACTGTGTACCAGTGTGGTACTCAAACCAGAATGTTTGTCTTTAGCCACGAGGTATGGAAAAAATGAGAAAAGAAAGAATCGTTTCCCTGTATTATCGGTGACCCCTAGCTGTGAGGCAGCAGACTACCAGATATAATGGAACGCCAAGGTAAATTCTACGAGAGGCGGCGGCCTTTGTTTATAGCGGTAGGTACACGGCTGGTAGCAGACCACCTCAGTGGAGGCGAACAGGCGGCCGCTGCCCGCTGATGATTTAATAAACGTCCAGTAGTGCCGTGCCGGACCACCACAATGCGCCCTTTGTGCTGCTCCAGCCTTTGTCCGCGCGGTGCTGGGTTCGATGTCGTCCCTTAAATTCACTGCGCAGCATCCAGGAAGAACGCGAGGTCCCTGCCGGCACCAGATAATATTTGGTGACCCAGCTTTAGCAGAATACCGAAAGGGCTCTATTCATTATCATAATACACTGTTGTAATTCCACCAGAGCTGCTTTTTTATGTTTTACGAGGATACGTCCCTTCAGCATACCCCATCGTTAGACAAGTTGTACCATGAAACTCTTTTCTTCCCGGTTCGACACAGTACGTCGTAATCACTTAACCCTATTTGACGGTACCGATTTCGAGCGATGGTTCCTTCCCAAGCGGTACCTGGAAACAATCGAGCTATTATGAGCACATACGTCTATCTTAACACATACACGTAAAAATTCAATTTTAGGTTGTGTTATAATTTTCACATATCTTATAAGCTGCGAAATGTTATTTTTCACATATGATCTACTTTTGTCATATTTGTGCATATTAGTCATAATGTCAATTTGTTCGTCAAGAGATGAGACTTGTTAATAAATTTATATTTTTGACGGAAATCAAGTTATGTTGTATGTGAAATTTAGGATTGTCTTTCCTGAATTATCTATGGCCGATAATAATTCAGTCCGAGTGATCAATGTGTTTCGTATCTCCAACTTCTGTTTGTTTGTTTCAAATTTTATTCGGATTATTTGACAAATGAGTGGAGATTTCTATTTCCTGTAAGGTGTCCCTGTAACTTACTTTTTCGACTCTATCGAGAATGGAAGTATTAGTGCTTATATCTACTGTGGAGTGTCAGCTTTCTGGAAGATGCACACAAAATATGGGAAGATTACTTCAGCTTTTGTTTACATGTTCTTTTTAACTTTTAGTAAATTTTCGTCCTGTTTATCTACTGTAGAACGTTTCTACAGCAGATATAAGCAGCAATATACCTATTCTTCATAGCTCTCTCTCTTCATTGTTTCTGTTTTGGACTTTAATAGAATGATTGGTTTGATGTAGCTTTTCACGCTGATCTATAGTGTGCAAGTCTCTTAACTCTGCATAACTTTTGCACCCTGCATTCATTTGAACCTACTTATTGCAGCCAAGCCGTGGTCTCCCTCAGATTTCCGTTTATCTCCTAATTAACTAGTCCTTGTTACGTAAGGATATGTCCAATCAACCTACCCCATCGTTTGTGAAGTCGACACAGCTTTTAGATAAGACACCTCATTTCAAAAGCTTCTGCTCCGTTTTTGTCTGAATTGCTAAACGTCCACGTTTCCCTTCCGTATAAGGTTACACTCATGGCAAATAGCTCCAGAAACTACTTCCGAATACATTTGTATTAGAGGTTAAACATTCTTCTCTTTTAGAAATACCTTTCTTACTACAGCCAGCCTGGTTTATGTTGTCCTTACTTCGGCCATAGTTATTTTACTACCCAGTAGCAAAATTCGTCCACAACGTTAGTGTTTCAGTTGTAGAAATCGTAGAATACCCTTGGCAGCGTCAGTTGTGTTGATAGTTCGAGTGGAGGTGATTTATTCCCTGACGAATCTCTGTGACAGTTCTGAAGTGAATTTCATGGGGATCAACTTCAAGTCACAAGGGCTTAAGTCTGGAGTGTGGTGGGTCGCACAACACTTACTACCAACACGGACCAAATAAATCAGACACAGCAAGCGTCATATGCGTCCATGCATCGTCCTGAAAAATAATGGGTGGTTTCTGCAGAAAGTGTTCATTCTTGGCGCACAGCCAGCGACTAGCTCAAAGAAAGAAGCGATGACACTTTCTACAGGACCCGCCCTTCATTTTGCAAGACAATGCACGGGCGCATATGACCATTGTTGTGAGTCCTATGCTCGATCGATGGGGATGGTAAGTGCTGCAGCAACCACCTCCCTCCCTGGACTTAAGCCCTTGTAATTTCAACAGGATTCTTAAGATGAAGGAAGCACTTCATGGCATTCGCTTCATAACTTTTACCGAGATTCATCTGGAAACAGACTGCTGCACTCGAAGTGTCAACACATATGGTGCTGTTAAGGGTATCCTACAACTTCCACCTCGCTGGTTGCAGGTTATACACAATGCTGGTGAGAAGTCTGAAGGACTGTAGCAATTATCTAGAAGTTTTAAATATATCTAGAAGTTGCCATTATTATACACCCACCAAAAAAGGTTTTGCATCACCCCAGTTTCCAGAACTCCTGAAGATAGACGTTGACTGTGGATATTGTATCACAGACCTAGTTTCTTTGACTGTTCAGAGATGTCACTACACCCGCCCAAAGATGTAAACAACCACGTTTGAGCAGCGTCTATTAGGCAGAGGGGGTCCGACAGCCGGTCAGTTCCAGTCATTCCACCAGGAAGGAGGTACACGGCTCGTGTTGTCTGTAGTTCAGCCATGCCTAGACGGTCAATACCGCGGTTCGATCGCGTCCACATTGTTACTTTATGCGAGAAAGGGCTCTCAACAAGGGAAGTGTCCAGGCGTCTCTGAGTGAGCGAAAGCGATGTTGTTCGGACATGGAGGAGATACAGAGGGACAGGAAATGTCGATGACATGCCTCGCTCATGCCGTCCAAGGGCTACTACTGCAGTGGATGACCGCTACCTACGGATTAGGGCTCGGGGGAACCCTGACAGCAACGCCACCACGTTGAATAATGCTTTTCGTGCAGCCACAGGACGTAGTGTTACGACTCAAGTTGTGCGCAGTAGGCTGCATGATGCGCAACTTCACTCCCGACGTCCATGGCGAGGTCCATCTTTGCAACTACGACACCGTGCAGCGCGGTACAGATGGGCCCAACAACATGCCGAATGGATCGCTCAGGATTGGCATCACGATCTCTTCACCGATGAGTGTCGCATATGCCTTCTATCAGACAATCGTCGGAGACGTGTTTGGAGGCAACCCGGTCAGGCTGAACGCCTCAGACACACTGTCCGGCGAGTGCAGCAAGTTGAAGGTTCCCTGCTGTTTTGGGGTGGCATTATGTGGGGCCGACGTACGCCGCTGGTGATCATGGAAGGCGCCGTAACGGCTGTACGATACGTGAATGCCGCCCCCCGACCGATAGTGCAACTATATCGGTAGCATATTGGCGAGGCATTCTTCTTCATGGACAGCAATTCGCGCCCCCATCGTGCACATATTATGGATGACTTTCTTCACGATAACGACATCGCTCGACTAGAGTGGCCAGCATGTTCTCCAGATACGAACCCTATCAAACATGCCTGGGAGAGATAGAAAAGGGCTGTTTTTGTGACGACGTGACCCACCTGCGCCGAATCGCCGTTGAGGATTGGAACAATCTGGACCAACAGTGTCTTGATGAACATGTGGATAGTACGCCACGACGAATACAGGCATGCATCGATGCAAGAGGACGTGCTACTGGGTGTTAAAGGTGTCTACAGCAATCTGGATCACCACCTCTGAATGTCTCGCTGTATGGTGCTACTACATACAATGTGTGGTTTTCATGAGCAATAAAAAGGGCGGAAATGATGTTTATGCTGATCCCTATTCCAATCTTCTTTACAGGTTCCGGAATCCTCGGAACCGAGATGATGCGCCGGCCGCTGTGGCCGAGCGGTTCTAGGTACTACTGTCCGGAAAAGCGCGCCTGCTACGGTCGCAGGTTCGAATCCTGCCTGAGGCATGGATGTGTGTGATGTCCTTAGGTTAGTTAGATTTAAGTAGTTCTAAGTCTAGGGGCTGATGATCCCAGATGTTAAGTCCCATAGTGCTTAGAGCCATTTGAGAATTTGAGCCGAGGTGATGCAAAACTTTTTTTGATGTTTGTAATTATACCCTCACGCAACCTCTTTTCAAAATATTATCCACACTGTTCAAATTACCTTGCAGGTTCTTTGCCGTCTCTGACAGAACGACAAATCACTGGCAAACTTCAGTGTCATAATTTCTTCCTTCTGAACTTCTACTCTGTTTTCAGAATTGTCCTTGGTTTCATTTACTGCTTGCTGAATGTACAGACAATGATATGGGAGATAGGTACCACTTCTTTCTCACTCCTTTCTCAATTATTGCCTCTATTTAGTGTCCGTTGACTCTTAGAACTGCAGATTGGTATCTGTACAAGCTGTCGATCTGAGGTCAACCGGAACCCTGGTTAAAGTCGAGGACGTTGCAGCTGCGCGAAATCATTCAGATCTTCACAGGCAGAAACCAGCGTGGCGTGAAAGCGGCGAGAGCAGAGCGTTTCACAGGCAGGCTGCAGCAGACTGCAACGGCTGGGAATGCAGCTGCCCCAGCTAACTGTTCCGGGCTGGATCCCGGCGTGCCGATCTCAGGGCTCTCTCGGCGACAGGCCGGAAGCAGGAAGGAGAGCTGAAGAGGCGAGTGTTGTGTTGAGCTGTGCTGAGGTGAGGGTGACTTGTTTAGCCGCGGCACCGTACCAAAGGAAGCGTGCGCAAGCGCCGCCTTTTGTTCCTCTGGATTGAGCCGCCGCCTCAGAGAATAGCACGGCCCCGAGGTGCTCGCTTTGCGCTGTACTTGCGCCCCTTGTGTTTTGCGGTTCCGCCTTCATAAACATCGCCACCACCCACGGTCTTCAAAGCAGCAACGTCTGGTTCCGGTGTCCAGAGTTACGCCATACACGCTCGGATTAGCTGAACTGAGACTAGTTGACGACGCGATTTGGCACCTCGACGTTTGTGAATACTTCCTGTGTAGTTGAAGAGGACACCAGTGATGGCGTGCGGAGTAACTGTCAACTGACTAATTATTAAATCATTCGTAACGTGGCCAAGAGAGATCTGCTAGTATTAAAGATCGCCATTAAAGTGGGGAGGACATTTTTGAGCGTTAACCAGAGGAGCACATCCATGCATGGTGGTAAAAATTTTACTGTGGAATAACCCGGAAAGAAGAGAATCAAAGCTTTTGTGAGGTGGTGCTGTAGAAGGCTGTTGAAAATTAGGTGACCTGGCACTGATAAGGAACGAGGTGGTTCTCCGTAGACTGAGTAAATATTGGAATATATGCAAAAACAACTGAGGACTTTGAGTGCAATTGCTACTCTCAAATGACGAGGTTGGTACAGGTGAGGAATTACGAGGGTTGTTTTTTAAGGGCCGTTTTTATTTTAAAAAAAAGATACAAATACTTTTGTAAAAAAACTTTTATTTTCTGATTCTACACACTTTTACCTATTTTTCTACCTAGTTGCCTTGTTTATTTAAGTACTTGTCATACCGTACAACTAAGTTTTTAATTCCGTCTTAAAAGAATTCGGCCGCTTTCACTTCATCATCGCCATTGAAGCGCTGCCCTCCAAGATGGTGTTTCAGGTACCGGAAAAGGTGAAAATCGCTAGGAGCAAGGTCGGGGCTGTATGGTGCATGGTCCAAAACTTCCCAGCCAAAAGAATCAATCAAATCCCGAGTCTTTTGAGAGGTGTGAGGCCTAGAGTTATCGTGCAGGAGCAAAACTCATTTTGTCAGCATGTCGCGCCTTTTGTTTTGAATTGCTCTGCAGAGCTTCTTTAGAGTTGCACAGTAGGCATTTGAGTTTATTGTCGTTCCTCGTGGCATAAAGTCCACTAGCAAAACACCGCGCCGGTCCCAGAACACAGTTGCCGTAATCTTGCGCTTTGACAGCGTCTGTTTGGCTTTGACCTTGACGGGTGAGGTTGTGTGTCGCCATTCCATCGATTGTCGCTTTCGGGAGTGATGTGGGATACCCATGTTTCATCTCCAGTGACAATTTGACTCAACATGTCATCCCCTTCTTCCTCGTAACGAATCAAAAAGTCCAATGAAGTGGCAAATCTCTTCCCTTTGTGGTCATCTGTGAGGAGTCTGGGTACCCACCGAGAACACAGTTTCTTAAAGTTTAGGTTTTCAGACACAATTTTGTACAAAACCGATCTTGAAACTTGTGGAAATACCAAAGAAAGAGTGGAATTTGTGAATCTTCTGTCCTCACGAATCTTTTTTTCGACTGCAGCCACCAAATCATCAGTGATCACAGAGGGCCGGCCTGAGCGTTCTTCGTCATGGACGTTTTGACGGCCATTTTTAAACTCTGTAACCCATTGACGCACTTTACCTTCACTCAGTGCATTCAAGCCATAAACTTCTGTTAACTGACGATGAATTTCTGCAGCTGATAGGCTTCTCGCGGTCAAAAAACGTATCACTGACCGTGTCTCACACGCGGCGGGCGATTCAATAATCGTAAACATTATAAAGTAGGACAGCGATGCGTACACGTCAGCTACAGAGCTGCAACTTGCATCAGTGTGAACGGGAAGGATGCCGGCAAGTGGCGCGCTGGCTTGATGCGGCGTCCGCGCGAAATACGGGACATACGCCCGAACGGCCCTTACTTAAAAAACAACCCTCGTAGTTGCGGGCTGCATCGTACCATTCGGAAGACCGATGACCCATGCTAGCGGCATTGAGTCCGCCTCTCAAGCGATCTGAGTTTCGTCGTCTCCTGTAACATACGTCTGTGTTGTTTTATTTTGATATTGAACGAGCAGGTTTCGAATATTAGATTTGTAGAGCAAGTGGAAAAACGTCCTGTTTTATTTTTTCTGGATGTAAATTATTTCATTTTCGCACTATTCCTCATTGTAATTCAACTGAAAAAAAATCCTGTATGTGCTGGGTAATATTTGATCGTTTTTCTGTTCACTTCTTGTATGTTTTGAGAAGAGTACAAGGCTTGCTAACTTTGGAGTAGGACCTCAAATTATCTTATTAAGAAGCGAGAGGACCAGGTGCCTGTCACGTGATCTGGCTTGACCACAGCTGGTCAGTCACAGAGACTCGAAGGAAAGAGGATCTCCATGGCACTGCAGAACGCGGAAACGATTGGGGTAAGCCCTGCCCCTCTTGTCGAATACTGAGGCTTTCTCCTTTGAAGGCAGCTGCCGCTAAGAAACTGATATTCCCCACGAGTATAACCAGGTATGATAAATTCACTATCCCCCTAGCCAGATCAAAGAACGGCTCGACACGGCGCCGCACTGCCAACGTGGGAAAATTCCTTACCTCTTCCCTCCAAATATTTTCATCCAGTTAATTGAGTCTTGCCACAGCCGTGTTTCGGTGCCAAGAGTAGAACATGGCTAGCAGCCGCTACAAACCTCTTGCATGTTAAGATACAATCGGTAATCAAAGAATGAGGATTTCTGTAGGGCTGCCCTGAATTGAAGTAAATAAATCAAAAATCTCGCCGTTCACTGTGGCAATGGATGGGTATCCTCTCCCTCCACGTGTAGGAGTCAGGTATGGTGGAAGAGAATTTTGGGCACTTGTCGGAAGGAATCCGCCTGGGGCCCTCCTGTCTAGAGGGAGTCTGTGGCAGCCTTTTTCTGTTGCCATCTCTGCAGTCTCTGTCTGGTGCTGTCTTGATCAGTCTGGCGCACGTTTGCTGAGTTTCAATAAGTGTCGCATACCGCGTTAGCCCTGTCCACTTTCTGAACAACTGACAATTTGCTGGATTTACTACTCAACTTTAATTGCTTGATTGAATGCACGATTTCGTGGGTCTTGGACTCTCTTCCTTTGCATTTTCGAGGTACACAGATTAGGAAAGCTTGTAGCGTTTCGTAAGCAGTCTTCTCCGTAGATGGGGTTCCTACCACAATGTTAGCGGGAAATGGTGTACTTTGTGTATCAGTATTTGAAGCGACTTTGTGCTTGTTTCGCCGGAGCAATTCCTCAGTCAGCATTAAGAGACTTCATGTTCATCTTGTTGGTAAATTACTTATTCTCTGTCATTTTAATATGTTATAGTTGGACACTTTAAATAAATAAATGACTTACTAAATTCAGACTTTATTTGACTCTCAGTATCAAACTATTGTTGTACAACTGATCCTGGTTGGACGACCCTATAAAGTTAAATGTTACCCTAACATTCCTCATCGTTTTCCTCACAGTGACGGTGTTCCATTGTAAATCAGGTGCCGCCCTTTTGTTTAAATATTAAATGTGAGAATAATTTGCTCTGGGGTTATGATTTACACTGAGCTGACAGAAGTCATGGGATGCAAACACATAGATGACGGCAGTATCGCGTACACATAATGTATAAAGGAATGGTACATTGGCGGAGCTGCTATTTGTAGTCAGGTGATCCATATGAAAAGGTATCCGACGTGATTATTGCTGTACGACGGGAATTAACAAACTTTGAACACAGAATGGTAGTTGGAACTGGACGCATGGGACATTCCGCCGGCCGCGGTGGTCTAGCGGTTGTAGGCGCTCAGTCTGGAACCGCGCGACTGCTACGGTCGCAGGTTCGAATCCTGCCTCGGGCATGGATGTGTGTGATGTCCTTAGGTTAGTTAGGTTTAAGTAGTTCTAAGTTCTAGGGAACTGATGACCACAGATGTTAAGTCCCATAGTGCTCAGAGCCATTTGAACCATTTTGAACCATGGGACATTCCATTTCGGAAATCGTTACTGAATCAAGTACTCCGAGATCCACAGTGTCAAGACTGAGCCGAGAGTATCAAATTTTAGGCATTACGTCTCGGACAACGCAGTGGGCGACGGCCTTCATTTAACGACCAAGAGCAGAGTCGGTTACATGGAGTTGTCAGTGCTACCAGACAAGCAACACTGCTTGAAATATGCGCAGAAATGAATGTGGGACGCGCGACGAACGTATCCGTTAGGACAGTGCGACGAAATCTGGCTCCCTCCGATTCTGCGTGGAACCATCTCATTCCTTATCAGTCTACCTAATTTTCAACATTCGTCTGTAGCATCACATCTCAAATACTTCGATTCTCCGGTTTTCCCACAGTCCATATTTCACTAGCATACAATGCTATGCTCCAAGACTATAATCTCAGAAATTTCTTCCTCAAATTAAGGCCTATTTTCGATACTAGTAGACTTCTCTTGGCCAGGAATGCCCTTTTTGCCAGTGCTAGTCTGCTTTTGATATCCTTCTTGCTCCGTCCGTCATTGGTTATTTTGTGGCCTAGGTAGCAGAATTTCTTAACTTCATCTACTTCGTGACTATCAATTCTGATATTAAGTTTCTTGTTGTTCTCATTTCTGCTACTTCTCATTACTTTCGTCTTTCTTCGATTTACTCTCAATCCATATTCTGTACTCATTATCCTGTCCATTCCATTCAGTAGATCATGTAATTCTTCTTCACTTTCACTTAGGACAGTAATGTCATCAGCGACTCTTATCACTGATATCGTTCCACCTTGAATTTTCAATCCACTCTTGAAACTCTTTTTTATTGGATCCTAGACGACTGTAAAACCGTCGCCTGGTCAGACGAGTCCCCATTTCATTTGGTAAGAGCTGATGGTACAGTTCGAATGTGGCATAGATTCCACGAATCCATGAACCCAAGTTTTCAATAAGGCGCTGTACAAGATGGTGGTAGCTCCATAATGGAGCGGGGTTACATGGAATGGACTGTCCTCTGGTCCAACTGAAGCGATTGTTGACTGGAACCGGTATGTTCGGCTACTTGGAGACGATCTGCAGCCATTGAACGGTGGAATTTTTATGGATGACAATGCTCCATGTTTCTGGGCCACAACTGTTCACTTTTAGTTTGAAGAACATTCTGGACCATTCGAGCAAATGATTTGGCCATCCGACATGAATCCAATCGAACATTTATCAGATCAGTTCGTTCACAAAATCCTGCACCAGGAACACTTTCGCAGTTACGGACGGCTATAGACGCATGTCTCACTGTTTCTGCTTGGGACTTCCAGTGACTTGTTGAGTCCATGCCACGGCGAGTTACTGCACAACGCCAGGTAAAAGAGGTCAGACATGACATTAGAAGGTGTTGTGGCGTAACAAGACAGCCACGCCACACGGAAGTAGCCGAAAGGCACGCGTTACTGACGCAGGCTAGAGATAGGTCTGAAACAGGATACGTAATGAATGCTATAAAGAAAAGTACGTAGCTCCTTGAATACTTAACTTTAATCCATCCTTGTGGTACATCGCTCTTGACTATACAAGTGAGACTCTTTAGATACAAGCTATGTAAGGCTAATGGCGCCTTGCTAGGTCGTAGCCATGGACTTAGCTGAAGGCTATTCTAACTATCTGCTCTGCAAATGAGCAAGGCTTCGTCCGTGTAGTCGCTAGCTAAGTCGTCCGTACAACTGGGGCGAGTGCTAGTCCGTCTCTCGAGACCTGCCTTGTGGTGGCGCTCGGTCTGCGATCCTGACAGTGGCGACACGCGGGTCCGACATGTACTAATGGACCGCGGCCGATTTAAAGCTACCACCTAGCAAGTGTGGTGTCTGGCGGTGACACCACAGAAGGTATCCCGCGACCTCTGTCACCTCAGTGTACGATTTACGAGCATTGCACTGAGCTCGTCTTAGATGTGCTATGGTCAGGTGCGAGAGAAACCAATAAGGAGATAACAAAACGCTAATATTTCACATTATCAAGGCCAGAGGCGGTATTACGCGGTATAAGCATATTGCCTTCTGCGGTAAGTGATGGTCTGTCCGCGATGTGTATGCCCATCGCGCCAAAGACTAATGTTGGATCGTGACGCCCGCAGCTGAGAGCTGCGATGCCATTGAGGCGCGGCTGTTGACCGCGCCAGCGCGCACGACATGTTCTATATATAGCGGCCGCAGGCAGCGTGCGGCAGTCTCTCCTCAAGTGGGACGGGAAGGGCCGAGCTTTCTCCGCGAATCGGCGCTCATTAGGAGCGCTGCCAGCTACGGACTGACATTCCGTTCCCTCTGTGTCTATCTCACGCTGCTCCTGGATAACCTAACCCACCTCACTCAGGCCTGCCGCCACGTCCCCAACGTACTACACTTCACAGGCCTCTCCACTGGGCAGCGTGCGGTCCGCACGTTCTCGGCAGTAATGAAATTGGCTCTGAGCACTATGGGACTCAACATCTGAGGTCATTAGTCCCCTAGAACTTAGAACTACTTAAACCTAACTAACCTAAGGACAGCACACACATCCATGCCCGAGGCAGGATTCGAACCTGCGACCGTAGCAGTCGCGCGGTTCCGGACTGAGCGCCTAGAACCGCGAGACCACCGCGGCCGGCTCGGCAGTAATGAATTACTACCATTTGCTACAGGTTCAAATGGCCCTGAGCACTATGGGACAACATCTGAGGTCATCAGTCCCCTAGAACTTAGAACTACTTAAACATAACTAACCTAAGGACATCACACACATCCGTGCCCGAGGCAGGATTCGATCCTGCGACCGTAGCAGTCGCGCGGGTCCGGACTGAAGCGCCTAAAACCGCTCGGCCACCGCGGCCGGCACTTGCTACAGGCGTACTGTTGAATGACGAAGTGCCATTCTGCACGAATTATTTAAGAGAGGACTTCAAAAAGTAAATTACACAACACCGTGGCAGGCTAAGTAATTTTTATTGAATACTGCACTGCACTGCACTGCAAGTGAAGTACTTCAGATTTGCTTGGGATCCGTGGAGGTTTGTTATGCTTCATCTCATGCACGAACACTTAAATAAGTTGCCACCCGAACACTCCTTTCATATACAATAAATGTTGCTTACTGAATATTCGGTCGCCATTGAGTATTATTAATTAGTGTCCAGCTAGTCTGTGCTCTGAATCCGTTGCCTTCTTCCTCCAACTTAGCTCAGGCTTCGCCTCCTTACAGGCTATAGACAAAGCTGCTGAAAATTACTTCGAGTTATCAGTCACTTTTATATTATATTTTTATATTATATTATCTTCAAAATTACAACTCGGTACATGATAAATGACGACAGATACCAGCTCGTATACTGCCTCTCTGTACTACGTCATTAACAGATCTGATATTCAAGTTTATAATGAACAATTACAATACATTATTGTCTTATCTTTGATTTTTCGCGTTCTTAGATTTCATGGAGCTCTCTCTTTCCACCGGCCGCATCATGGAACTCCTATCTCCACCTCAACAGGTAGGGTCGTCCGACTACTACCAATTCCTTAGAGTCACTGGTATCAGCATCTCCCAACAGTGGGGTCCTCCAGTCACGAACATCGTTTCTCTGACGTACGTGTTTAAGGACGTGATACCTCTCATTCAAGACCGAGCGAGGTGGCGCAGTGGTTAGACACTGGACTCGCATTCGGGAGGACGACGGTTCAATCCCGCGTCCGGACATTCTGATTTAGGTTTTCCGTGATTTCCCTAAATTGCTCCAGGCAAATGCCGGGATGGTTCCTTTGAAAGGGCACGGCCGACTTCCTTCCCCGTCCTTCCCTAATCTGATGAGACCGATGACCTCGCTGTCTGGTCTCCTTCCCCAAAGAACCCAACCCCTCTCATTCAAGTAATGGGATGAATGACTACAAAAGATACCCGACACTATTTTTCAGCAGTCATCAAGTCTTTGTAACCCATCTTTAGGATTAGAATTCAATGTCTGTCTTTGGTAAAAAGAAAAATGGTTCAAATGGCTCTGAGAACTATGGGACTTAACATCTGAGGTCATCAGTCCCCTAGAACTTAGAACTACTTGAACCTAAATAACCTAAGGACATCACACACATCCATGCCCTAGGCAGAATTCGAACCTGCGACCGTAGCGGTCGCGCGGTTCCAGACTGAAGCGCCTAGAACCGCTCGGTCACACCGCCCGGCCTCTCTTTGTAAGATTTGCTGATGACATTGCTGTCCTTTGTGAAAGTGAAGAAGTAGTACAGGATCTTTTGAATGGAACGAACAATCTAATGCTTACAGAATATCGATTGAGAACACATCCAAGAAAGACGACGGTATGAGAAGTGGCCGCAATGAGAGCAGCGAGAAAGTTAACAGCAAAACTCGTGATCACGAGGCAGCAAAATAACGCATGATGAACGGAGCTAGGAAGATATAAAAAGACTAGTACAGGCAAAAAGGGAAATCCTGCCCAAGAGACATCTGTTAGTATCAAACGTAGGACTTAAATTTGAGGAAGAAATTTCTGAGAATGTACGATTGGAGCACAGTACGTGGACTGTGGGAATACTGGAACAGAAGGGAATCGGATTTGAGATGTGGTGCTACAGAAGAATGTTGAAAGTTAGGTAACGAATGAGAAGGTTCTGCGCAGAATCGGAGAGGAAAACATTTGGAACACACCGACAAGAATGTAGGGGATGTGTTAAAACATCAGGGAATACCTGAGACAGCTGTAGAGCGTAAAAACTGTAGAGGAAGACAGATTGGAACAAATATAGCAAATAATTGAGGACTTTGGTTGCAAGTGCCACTCCGAGATAAAAAGGTTGGCACGAGAGAAATTCGTGGCGGGCCGCATCAAACCAGTCTGAAGGTATATGACTTCTGTAGAAATGAGTCTCGTGCTCATGGAGCCATTCGAGAACGTCTCATAGTCGGACTGTTTGCGATTTCTGCTGGATTGCCTGGGCATTGTCGTCTGTGGTCTATGTCGACGGCCTTCTTTCCCGACCAGCATCGGCCACGTCTGTGAAGACCTCGTCAAATTGCTGGCGCTCTTTCTCTACGGTTGAATGCGACATTACATTTGGTCCACATACCGTCATAATTTCACAGTGAATCGAGTACAGTTTAGACGTTTCTCCCCAAAAGACTCCTACTGTCCCGTGCACTTCAGCTTTGGAGTACGTTTCCAACTGCTGCGTCATTTCGCTCGTATCCTATCCGAACCGCAGCAGAACTGCGTCTGCGGGAAACCCGGAACATATACTCACTTCTGACGATGCGACACTCTTGTAGCACAATGGTCCTGGTGTGATACGACATGTATCTTACTTTCCGAAGTCCTCACGCAGAAAAGAATGGAAAAACTGATACAAACTAACCTAGAAGTAGAACAGATCAGGTTCCGGAGGCAACTTATTACACGCATCTTACTCATCTGAACATTACCTCGTGCATTTTTCCCGAGAGGTTACTCAGTAGTTGCAATGATTTTGACTTTCGGCTATGCGCAAGAAAAAGTCTGCACTAAGTGCTCGTCCAAGGCCACTGAGTTGGTACATTTTAATAAAACTATAGTCACAGCTTTCTTAGCTATGACAACGTTCTCCGTTTGAATTGATACAAATGTATTTATTGACAGTCGCGATTGCGACTTCAGTGCCACTGAAGTTACAGCTGTAACAATGTTACTTGCCCCATGGCCAATTCTACTTAAAGAATACATTGTTCTAAAAAATTATATAATAAAAATTATCTAAAAATTTATACCACTTCCCACCTCAAACTGTATCAATGCGTAATTGCTGGTTTTAAGAATACATTGGCCTTGTTTAAACTATGGTTACATACTGTATAAATTTAAAAAAAATTGCTTTTCTACATTTTTTGGAACACAACATATTTTTGAAGCTGAATTGTTCTTCCAGCACTTTACGTTGTTAGAACTGTCACTTGAAAATGGCTCGGGCCCGCGATTGTGAAAAAACACATTTATAGCAGCCCAACTGGAAAAAGTTTTCATTCTGAAAACACTGCAGTACTATGGACGTAAGTAAACAGAAAATTTATAGTCGTGGCGTCAGGACATAGTTCACGATTAAAAACAGTCATACGCTATTAGTGATGTTATGTGCAGTCTGTTTCTTTTTGTCAGAGCACATATATAAGCAAAAACATTTGACATAATAGACGATTGTGTCTTATTTTCTTATAAAAGAAACAAAAAAAATCGTCTTTTGCTTAAGGTCCGAAGCTTGACCGGTCGAATCAATGGAGTGCCTTAAAATGATGTGCGTTTCGAAAGCGTATTCAGTGTAATTTTTTTTTCCTGTGGCTGACTGAGAAATAATTGTGTACGTAACGACTTGTACAGAACATTAATGCCTAAACTTAGTCTTGTTACTTTTTGGCGGTGGATAGTGCGATTCCATATCAACAGCGATGAGAAAGAACTCTGTTCTTAGTTAAGACGCGGAAGCAATTCTCAATTCAGCAAGCGATGCTTCTCGCCCTTGCTGGCAGGCGCCCGGACTCGGAAAAGGCCGTGATTTAGCGTTAGTTAAAGTTTCAGCTGCTTACTCGCAGCTCAGAGAGTACATTAGCGTGAAAGCCTCAGGCAGTGGGAGGAAGCTTGAGAGATGAGAAACTCGTGAGGCACTCTGGCCCGCGCGTGCTCCCACGAGCCAAAGGCTCCAGGGCGCATCCCGCCCAGCCAAAGCCTTCTGGATAAGTTGAGCCTACAGGCCTCTGCGCTGCTGGTAGTCTAGAAGGCATTGGCGAATACCGGTCACTGATTGCCTGAGATCATGTTCTGCACCTGTGGGTTGTGCCACAACCTGTAACATCCCTCCCGGTATATATTTCTGATTCATAATTACAAATTTCTTTCTTTCTTTCTTTCTTTTGAGATCGGATATCGGGAGAAATGGTTAACAGAGTGAACAGGCTTCGTACGAAACCTGCCCGTGTTGCCTACAAAAAGGAAACAACTGTATCTTTTCTTTACGAATACTACTCGTAATATTCCTCAGTTTTAAGTGAAAGAAGTTGCTTTGAAAGGATAACGGCTCATATCATTAACTTCGATTATTGAGTTCGTAAGTAATGCTTCCTAAGAATACCTAGATCCAACCATGCTCACATCAGCAGTTACATTTACTTCCATCTTCACAATGAACTTCGCCATCACTGCACAATATTTCGAAACTAAATAATTACGCAATAGCAGTCCACGCCAGCCTTCATAATTGTTCAATAATAACACAACCTGCCTACGGGTGCTACTGATTAAGGATGATAATACTGTTCTGTCTAGTAATTTCAGGAGTACTAAAGCGCATCCAGCGCGAATAAAATGCCCTACTATGCGATGAAAAACTTCCAAACCCATATTTTATCACCTGCAAGCTGCTCACGTGTTGTTGGTGCGAATCCTACTCACATGCTGTTGGTGCGAATCCAGTGCATACAACCATCCACACGAAGTTTGTGAATGAAAGCTGCTAAAACGGGCCACAGGAAAATTTTTGCACAAGCTGTTTGGTAATTGGAGGCTTATTTAATGGAAGTTGGAACGCTCAGTTTCTTCAGTTCTCTTTCTTTCTGAATTTTTTTAATGCTTTATTATTACAGTTAATTGACATCTTCATAGCAACGAGCACTTCTCTCCTCTCTAACGTAAATGTTATAACTTTTCCATTTTTCCTCACAGGTGAGTTGAGAATGCTCATTGCCTTCATAAATATGGTCTAGAGTAGCTGTGATACAGGCTGTAATAGCTCATATAATTAATGTAATCAATTCACACGTAATCAATCTACAAGCAGCGAAGAAAACTTTCTGAGCTCGACATTGATTTATCACTTTTATTATGAAGCTCATGAATCATTATAAGGATCGTCAAACCCTACTTGACCGTCGAGTTAGACTTAATGAGTAGTGCTGAATTCAGTCTTGTAGACTATCAGAATCGATTGAGAAAACCCCAGGTACGTCATTTCCATCCAAAGAAACGTGACCCCATAATCCGACACAGGTTTCTACGTCCTGGTAGTTATGAAGAAGGGACAAGAGCTAAAACGGCGAATTTATGGGTCACACAAAAGTAAAAATAGCTTCGTCGTCATCTGTTTTTATGTCCGTTCGTTAGTACAAGGCGTTCTTCAGCTAGCCATCAGTCCTACAAACACAGGGCTTCCGCTGGGAAGTACTAATAAACTAGCTAAGACACAAGTCAGAGATTTATCTTCCTCCAGGCAGCATTGTCCAAATTCTAAAGGTTTAGTGTTACAAGTTACCAGATACTCTCTGTGTTTCAGCTCGGTGCAGTGAGTGAACAATTAGTCTTTCAGAGTGAGAGAAAGTGGTTGAGGTGGAAATGCTCAGTTGAGACAGGTTTGGACGCTGCAGAGTGTAGAGGGAGAAGCAACGTTTCGCAGAACTGGGAAACTGCAGCCGCCGCATTCGTCCGCGTGTAGCCGGGACACGTAACGGTAGGTTTTCGGGCGGCACAGTGGTAGTGCGGGAGGTATCGGTTCGGCTGCGCAGCAGGTGCGGTGCGGCGGCGTGAGTTCCCGCAGGAACGCCGTGACTTCCTGCCGGGATCAACGACCAGCCGGCGGCTCACCGCTCCACGGGGCCGGCCGCTAATGGTCGCTAAGCGCCAGCCAGGAACCTCCCTATTGCCCGTCGACTGAACACCTGTCTGTGCTCGAATACCACATTCATTGCACAGTGGTAGGATAGCTAATTGCAGAAAAACAATACACTGTCGCGAGTTAGCCATCTTTTCAGTAGATATTCTTTCTGGCAGAATAAGGAGAGGCATCCTATAGGTAATGCAACACATTTTTTTCTGAAAGCAGGGTGGGTTCATTCAGGATTCCAATAAACCGTATTATTCCCCTCTATTTTGGCTACAAAACACTTTTTTTTAACATAATCTCCTTACATCACCTTACTGGGAGGACCTCTATGCCCGCATGGTACCTCTCCACTGGTCGACGGAGTGGCCAATGCCTTGCTGCATTAGTAACTTCCCCATTATCCACTTACTGCTTCCCGCGGAGTCCATCCTTCAATGGGCCAAACAGATTGAAGTCGAAACGTGAGAGATTCGGGCTGTGGGGTGGATGATGGAAAACAGTCCAATGTTGTCAGCTCCTCTCCGGTGCGCAGGTTTATGTGAGACCTTGCTTTGTCATGGACAAGGAGAATTCACTTGCATTTTTGTGGGAAAAGAAGACCCATGAGTCGTTTCTTCAATTCCCTGAGGGCAGTGCAGTACAGTTCAGAGTTTGTCGTTGCACCATGAGGGAGAGCATTTGTAAGTAGGCTGTTTTATTGGTAACGCCACCTCTGTATGAAAATCACTGGCTGTGCTGTGTGCAGTCTGTGGCTGCTTTGCATTGTTGTAATACTCGCCATTGTAGTGTTAGGCAGGCAGCTGGCTGTGAACAGCGCGTAGCGTTGCGCAGTTGGAGGTGAGCCGCCAGCAGTGGTGGATGTGGGGAGAGAGATGGCGGAGTTTTGAAATTTGTCATGAACTGCTATATTTATATATGGTGATATCAAGGTAAATACATTGTTTGTTCTCTATTAATATCTTTCATTTGCTAACTATCCCTATCAGTAGTTAGTGCCTTCCATAGTTTGAATCTTTTATTTAGCTGGCAGTAGTGGCGCTTGCTGTATTGCAGTAGTGGGAGAAACGAAGATTATTGTGAGGTAAGTGATTTAGTGATTTGTGAAAGGTATAGTTTAATGTTAGTCAGGGCCATTCTTTTGTAGGGAATCTTGAAAGTCAGATTGCGTTGCGCTAAAAATATTGTGCGTCAGGCTAAGCACAGTCGTATGTAAAAATTGTCAAAAGGGGACGTTTCACATTAAACAGAATAACCCCTACAGAAGCCCACAAGATTGTTGCCATGACTTTACCAGCTGAGAGTGCGGCTTTGAACTTTTTGTTTGGAGGAGAGGTGGTCTGGTGCCACTAAATGGATCATCGTCTGTGGAGATGTTCGACAAAAAGTACTCACGATGAATCTTGTAGCGTGCAAACAATTGCGTACAGACTGTCCTTGCCGGCCGCTGTGGCCGAGCGGCTCTAGGCGCTTCAGTCTGGAACTACGCTGCTTCTACAGTCGCAGGTTCGAATCCTGCCTCGTGCATGGATGTGTGTGATGTCCTTAGGTTGGTTAGGTTTAAGTAATTCTGCGTCTAGGGGACTGATGACCTCACATGCTAAGTCCCATAGGGCTTAGAGCCATTTTTGAGACTGTCGTTCGTCGCTCTTTATGGTCTTCTGGTAGGCGGCGAAGTAGCCAGCGGGCACACGCCTTTGAGAACCCTAACTATTGGACAAGTATGTCACCACTAACAACAGAGACATCCTGCTGAGCAGCGAAGCGTTTGATTTCGAACCGCACAATCACAGTAACCCTGCGTTCGGTATAGGGCGGCGGAGGGGTGAAGTGGATTGCGGTAGTCGTCGTGGGGTTGTGGACCACTGCGGCTGCGGCGGGGACGTAGCCTCTACGTCGTTTCTCGATACCCGGTTAACATACAACATACAACTTCCATGCTGCAGTATCTTGAGCTGTCCTGTCCAGATAACGTCATCCAATCCGTTTTTCTCTTTCTACTGGTTGTAAATTACAATGAAGCACCAGATACTCAGGCGTCGCTGTTTCTCCGCAATTGCGCGGAGGCTTGCCCGTCTTCCTGTTCTGTGTAGGGTGACGGGTTAAGGAACACTTCCAGTAAAAAGTACACCATTCCCGTAGACGGGTTATTCAAGCGCGGTCGTAGTTACACACTCGCCTTTCGGTTTTCCTGCCGTTCCAGTCGCAATGCCGTTCGTATGATCATCTGATTTTGTTACTGATCCAATTCCGGGCTTGGAGAGCAGATGAATGGCAGCGCGACTGGAACGATAGGCGTTTGTGTAACTTTCTCCCAAGTGTCAAAGACACGCTGTTGACGAAAGTGTTTCCAGGAACAGCTGCGTTTATTTTGCCATCAATCAACACTAATGGTCGAATCCCAAGTAATACAGACAGCTGTCCAAGGCAGTCACAAAACCAACGCCGACTCGCACTCTCATCGCTGAACACACACACACACACACACACACACACACACACACACACACGTAAATAAGTACCGTTCGCCAGGAATCCGTAAGATCAACAAACGGCAATCTAGGTGTCACGGCATGAAAGCGTGACTCATCAGTCCATACAAGCACCATTGCGCCACTCTAAGCGACGGCGTGCATTCGTTCCTGTGTTCAGTGGCTTCTTGGAAGCAGACGGCTCTTCCAGAAACATAGTACACAACAGTGCCGTTTGCGACGCAGTACACAGGCGGTAGAGATTTGCACAGACAGGTGCTCTGTGTATGCAAAGCAGCTTCCCGCGGCGACTTGCAAATCAGTTGCAAATTTATTCGCTGTGTGGAAGCTGACGAGGACTTTCTCCTCGTGCGGCGTATTGGCAGTAGCGCACACGCTTTAGGCGAGACAAGATCTCTAGGGGGAGTCGCTGCTAGACAACCACAGTCTGGAACCTGCTTCCATGTAGGATTCAAATGTACTGCCAAGTGCAAGGAGTTCGGCTTGAAATATACCTTACCTGGCGCTTGCGCTAATGGATAATTGGAAGCTACTGTTCACGACACCATTAACTACCACGGGATGCTGATAATTTCTTGGCTTTGTTAAAAAAAATACTGTTACGGATTTGAAAAAAAATTATTTACTCAACGTATTCGCCTTGAGCTCAACATATTTGTGGCATCTGTGTTCCAGGTTCTTTAGCCCATCTAGAGAAAGGGATTTCGATTGCGCAGCAAATCACTCATCCGCAATGTTCAGAAATCGTCTTCCCTTGAGTTGTTCCTTGAAGTTCCGGAACAGATAATAGTCTGAGAGGGCCAGGGGCGGATCCAGGATCTCGGTCAGGGGGGAGCAAATTTTTTGGTAACTGCCTACCAAAAAATTAATTCCAAATAAAAGCATTAATACTCTATATACGCGCGCGCGTTTTTAATTTGCTCCTTGCCTTTTTTCTTAACGTTCAGGTTTAACATCCATTGGCTGAGACTGGTACAATTAACGTTTTTGTTTCTGAAGTTTAGGTTTCCTTTAAAGTAATGTTACCTAGCTTTCGAAAACGGTCAAACCATCTTTGCAAAGTCTGATAACCTTATCAATTCGTGATTCGATTTTGGTTTTCGTGGAGTTGTGAAAGGTTAACTGAGTGACAACGACACTAATTCCATTCAGTGTTTTTTTTTTTTTTTCAGTAGCTGTGTTACTATGCATTATTCTTTCCTGGGTAGCGAGTTAAGTTAATTGTTGTATCTATATTCACCTGGATTTTGTGCATATCCCCGATTTGATTTTGTGATCTTTTGTGTATAAGAATAACGTTGACATAGGTATTTCCTTTTTTCATCATCTTTTCTTTCATCAGTTTGAATAAAACTACTGGGCTTGAGGACAAGGAACTTTGAACACAACGCAACGTCGCAATGACCCAATCATTCGACTGGAGATGATTTTCGGGAAACAGAGAATGGAGACAATGGGGGATACGAGGGAAGAGCAGACAGGTGTTGCTACTGTCTCTTCCCCCGCCCTTTCCCACTCCTTGCAACGCCTGTGCAGGTGGGGAGGGGAACCAGCGAGCAACGGCGGCTCCGTCCAATCAGAACGCGTCCTTCCGGCGGTAAACAACAATGAGACGGCGGCGCCGCCATTGTCCTCGAGCTCCGTCCAAGGAGGCGACGTACAATGGGTCTGCTATCTGCGCACGACGCCGCGCCAGGCTGGCCGTCTAATGCCCCAATATGTCACCGCCAGGCCTTGTTAAGGTGGCTGCACTGCCTCCAGGCGCTGGCCCATCGACTGCCTCTATTTCCTCCCCCGTGCTCATACACAGTCTCTTTTCTACATTTTCCCTTACACTCGACTTCGCTTCGTCCTCAAGTACATACCTTAAATTTTGTCTAGACATACAATGGTGATATTGAAGCTGACTATTCCAGTACAAGGCCGCGCAAGAATGAAATCAATTTTCACAAACATTTGGGACAGTTGTCGTCACTAGTCATTTTTGATAAAGTTCTGGATATCTACATACGGACACACTCGAAACTTGCGCATAGCTGTCACTGATACAGATAACTTATGTGCCGGAATGGCCACGGCTTTTTGGCCCACATCCTATATAAATTCGTCTACAACAGTGTATCCCAACCATTCTGAGACAATTTCCCTCAGTGTTACGAGATACTAGCTAGTACCGCACCTCCTCCAACCACCTTCAACAATAGCACCTATTTAAACTTGAGAATGAAAAACAATTTTCTTTAAACATTTATTTTCAAAATTACGGAAGACAAATGACATAGTTGTTGTAGGTGTTTTACAGAACTACAGACTAGTGAGTCAGTGAGGCAATAACTATCCACATTGAGGGTAGACACCTATTGATGAACACGCCTCCTCTGAACCGCTTTTTTTCTTAAAAACACTTCTTTACGAATTTAAGATGTATGTACTACATTTATCTTTTCTAAATCAGTTATTGCTGGACTGCTTACCTCTGAACTGACAGAAATTGGAAGGCTTCAGACTGTCATTGTTTTGTGTCTCAAAATTGCCACTAATAATAATAATAATAATTTGTAGGCCCTACAGAAATGTAGTACTATTACATGGTTAATGTTGTATTGTGCTGAATCTTCCTGGCAGATTAAAACTGTGTGCCGGGCCGATTCTCGAACTCGGGACCTTTGCCTATCGCGGGCAAGTGCTCTACCAAATGAGCTACCCAAGCACGACTCACGCCCCATCCTCACAGCTTTACTTCTGCCAGTACCTCGTCTCCTACCTTTCAAACTTTACAGAAGCTCTCCTGCGAACCTTGAAAAACTGGCACTCCTGAAAGAAAGGATATTGCGGAGACATGGCTTAGCCACAGCCTGTGGGATGTTTCCAGAATTTTGTATTGTGCTGTCAGCTATTTCATTTATCTGAAGCGAAATGAATGACGAAGCAATTTCTGGTCCATTGCGTGAACTACGTACAACTCGTAGAAGTCATTTTCTTAGGATATTTAAGCATGTGTGACGTGTATGTCTGAATTTTTCTGGTAGGTACATGGTGCAAAGTATATATGTAATAGACTATTTGAAGAACATGTTGTCCACATATTATTTTCACAAGCTGTAACGACCACATATTTCAAAACAAATATAATGATTGGCAACTTATGTAATCAGTCTTATGAAACAATCTTTTGAAATTATCTTTTGACAACAATTTAGCTTCGTGACAGAAACAAAATCGGACACTCCCCTCACCATGCCTTCCCAAGGCTAAAGTGACAATTAATAAGGAAGAAAGAGGAAATGAAAAGCCTTTGAAGATAGCAATGATATTAATTTTGGCTACAATTTGATTCGTGATTTTTATATGTATTGTGTGGCCGGCGGAGTGATACCAAATAGATAGTAATGACGCCACAGTGTAGAGGTATTATCCATAGTTTTTGCTCGTTGCAGTTTCAATTAGCTCAGAAGTTACTAAGTTTTACCAAGATTGCGTTTTCCGTCCTTGATCATCACCCCTGATCTACTGTGATTGTGAATACAAGATTATTTTAACGCCTGTAATAGGAGAAAAATTGTAGGCTGTGTGCTACGTTTTAACAGCCCTTCGCCTGAGCACACCAGTGAGGCACCAGAGAAACTGTTCTCGGCGTTAGAAGAACTCAATCTAACACAAAAAATCTGCCCAAAACTATGCAAAATGGCGGAGTTCCGCTGGTTATCAAAAGCAGGGCTCTCTGCGCAGTCTGCAGTTTTTTTTCGCAACGCTGATGTTTTAAGTAACCCACACAATAAGAGCTATGTCTCACTGCGACCTGATTAGACCTGCTGTCAGTGCACATTTCCTTGGCTGGTACAGTAGTCTCCACACCACGTGGTCTCATCTCTGAGACAGTTTCACTGAGTGCTACAGGTATGAGAAAGTCGATAAGGGATTGCCACACAGCTGGAAACGCGGTTCCAACTTTTCACATGTACTTCTCCCTCGTCACGAACCTTGTATACTCTGACTGCAGTTGGCAGACTTGCGTCGTGTGCCCCTGAGCTCCTGGCTGGTGGTGCCCTGTTAGACTGCTTGCTGGTGGCCCTATTAGACCGCCTTAATTGGGGGGCGGGACGAGACGCTAGACTTCTCGGCTCTGCTAGGCGCGCCTTTCATTACGGCGGCCTCCCTAACGGAACAATCGGCTCACTGCGCCATCCGGTAATTAATGGGCAGCATTCATAATTGCACCGCCTGGAATTAAGGCCTCAGTTGTACAGCCGTGCTAAAAGTATTCCATTATCATATGTTTTGTTGTTGAAACACAACAGGATAGCTCAACGCGAAGGTACTGCGTTAGCGCTCCGTTCAAAAGGTGTTCAATTAGTGGAGCTGCCCAACATATAGATGTTTTGTCTCATATATTTAAAAAATATGTCATTCTTTATCGTTCTACGATCACTCTGAAAATACTGCTAGTTAATCTGATTGCGTGGTTTGTGTCCTCGAAGTATTTTTCGGTTGCAAGCTTCAGTAAAATCTTCTCAGTTTTCAAACCGCGTCGCTTCGTATAAGACGACCGAGCTTTTAGTGGCTCGACTGCTTGATTCGAAGTGACGCGGCTTGTAAAACGGGAAGATTTTATTGATTACGTCTATACTGATAAAAGTGTTTTTGTGACCTGGAGTTGAAACCGGACACACGCCTTTAGCGGGCAATGTTCGTCCTGGCACTTAAAAGAATTATACCAAAATACGTATCAGACTACCATAAACAAAGTATTTTTAGAAACACCAACTGCAAATATCGTGACACGTCGAGACGCCGATGAAATCGAAAATTTAAAACATGATCTAGACTTACAGTCTCGTAAAACGAAGTATTACAAAAGGTTTCTTGCGAATCTCATATGTTGAGAAAGGGAATTTACATTATATGTCTAAAATGACGTGTGGGAGCACGTATCGTGGCAGATAATGCAAGCACATTATTTAACGTTCCCAGGTCACGACAATATTTTATACGTTTCCTGTCTTTCCACTGGAGTCGGCTGTATATCATGTGCGTGTATTTCGCATAGCTGAAGGACGAAGATTTTTACTCTCAGATTACGTCAAAGTCAAACATTGGCTTCTTGGATAAAATACTGTTGTCATGAATTCAATCTTTTTTATGTATGACATTCTTTAATTTTTAGAATCCTCCCTGGACTTCTTAAGAATTTGAAACCCTATTGCTGACAAAAATTTTCCAGGCAACTAATATCTTCTGATGAAACTGAGGTCTTCTAAAAAAAAAAATTTTTTTTGTACAAGAAAATCTTCTGGAATCCTGTTCGTCTTCTTTAAAGCTACATTATTGTAAAATGAAATATCTGATTGATTAAATACTTCTGTTAAGGCAACATGCAACTGCTTCTCTTTTCGGTTCGGTTCGTGGTGTTTTGTCCAACTACTAATTAGTTGTGTTACTTACGTAATGTTCAAATATGTATTTATATTTGTTATACAATGTTGCTGTTGTAATTGCCGATGCCAATGTTTTAAGAATTCCTGAAAGCCTCTTATATCGTGTTCTCTTTACTAAACAATGTACTTTTAATCACGTTTGACTGTTTTCAGGCCTGTTGCATTCTAGAGCTGATCTCTATTTGTTGTAGTATGCTTTTGTTTGTCACATCTAATTTGCGGCTTAGTTCAAAACAGTAGGCGTTCACATATTCCAGCTGTATTCCTTCATTGTGTAAAAACACGCAGGGGCTGTCGTACGATTTAAAATCACGCATAAGAACTTCGTTGTCGTAACAAGCTGTCGTGACATTCATTTACGATCTTGATGATGAAATTCGTGTATATAGAGACATGCAGTGCTTTTGCGGGTTTGATATTCCTGTGCCACCGTGAGGTACACGTATTTGTCATTAAAACTGACAGTAAGAGACCCCCAGCAATGGGATAGACTTTTGAAACCAAGTATGCAGAGATGTAGGTTAAGGATTCGTCTGGTGGGCCCTCGTTTGTGACTAATAAACTAAACTCAACTACGTCCGAACTGCGGTACCGACCCACCGCCGTCTCATACTCAGGCCACAGGCATCACTGGATGAGGATATGGAGGGGCATGTGGTCAGCACACCGCTCTCCCGGCCGTTGTCAGTTTTCGTGACCGGAACCGCTACTTCCCCATTAAGTATCTCCTCAATTGGCCTGAGTGCACCCCATTTGCCAACAGCCTTCGGCAGACCGGTTTGCGGCTAATGGACGAAAAAAACTTCGGATATCCGGATGATGCTCTAGAGCAGGGTCGCACAAACACGGAAAACCGCACGCGTGCAAAGCGAGGTGCAGCGAGTGCCTGCACCGTGCATCGGTTCAACTCGGCATACTTCGCCTCAACTCGGCTTGCAAGGTGAGGCCGACGCTGTGCGCTGCCGAATGCGCTGCCAGACGGCTCAGTCAACATTGGAATACGTAAGCGCAAGACAATTACCGGAATAATGGAACCATCTGCTCCAAAAAAAAAGTGAAAATTGCCGAAAGTCCAGTTAAACCGGAATGGGAACTCTCCTACTTTTTTGTGCGTTGTGACGATAAAGCCAAATGTCTAATCTGCGGCACACTAATTACGGGTGTCAGAAAATCGTCTATTGAAAGGCACTACTGCAAATTGCATTCAGAAAAGTATAGTGATATAACAGGGGATGCCAGAGAGGAAGAATTACGGAAGTTGCAAACTCTTGCAGGAGAGAATTCTGTATCTACAAACGAGGTTTGTTGCAAGTACTTTAGCATGTATATTTTGGTTAAAGGTCATGCGAAACGAAATAACATTTGTTTAGATTCCTCAGTTTTTGTTTTCGCATAAATTATTTCTAACTTATCTTTTTTTCTCTACTTTAGGGTGAAGAAGGTGAGGGGTGTTGCGAAAGGACTCTCAGAGCTAGTTACAAAGTTTCTCTACGTTTAGCAAGAGCTGGGAGGCCATTTATGGACGGGCCATTAATAAAAAACAATGTTGGACGTAGTAGAGACAATGAATCCCACATTAGCTCCCGCGTACAGCAGAATACCACTTTCCAGAATGACAATACATCGGAGAATCAACGACATTGCTGAGAATTTGCATGAACAACTGGCAGCCAAGATTGAAAGCTTATTAGCGTACTCCACCGCACTGGATGAGTCCACGGGTATTAACGACACGGCTCAGTTAGCCATATTTCTGCGTGGCGTGGACGACGACCTACATGTAACGGAAGAGCTCCTGGATATGATTTCGTTGAAGGACACTGTTGCAGGGGCGGATATTTTAGCAGCTGTTGATATGGCAGCCGAAGGAATAGGACTCCCTTGGGAAAAGCTGTTTTCCGTAACCACAGACGGGGCACCAGCAATTTGCGGTAAAGCAAAAGGGTTCATTGGCGTACTGCGGAAGAAACTTAACATGCCGAATTTACCTTCCGTTCATTGTTCTGCACACCAAGAGGCTCTTTGTGCTCTACATGGCTAAGCCATGTCTCCGCAATATCCTTTCTTTCAGGAGTGCTAGTTCTGCAAGTTTCGCAGGAGAGCTTCTGTAAAGTTTGGAAGGTAGGAGACGAGGTACTGGCAGAAGTAAAGCTGTGAGTACCGGGCGTGAGTCGTGCTTCGGTAGCTCTGTTGGTAGAGCACTTGCCCGCGAAAGGCAAAGGTCCCGAGTTCGAGTCTCGGTCGGGCACACAGTTTTAATCTGCCAGGAAGTTTCATATCAGCGCACACTCCGCTGCAGAGTGAAAATCTCATTCTGGAAACATCCCCCAGGCTTTGGCTAAGCCATGTCTCCGCAATATCCTTTCTTTCAGGAGTGCTAGTTCTGCAAGTTTCGCAGGAGAGCTTCTGTAAAGTTTGGAAGGTAGGAGACGAGGTACTGGCAGAAGTAAAGCTGTGAGTACCGGGCGTGAGTCGTGCTTCGGTAGCTCTGTTGGTAGAGCACTTGCCCGCGAAAGGCAAAGGTCCCGAGTCCGAGTCTCGGTCGGGCACACAGTTTTAATCTGCCAGGAAGTTTCATATCAGCGCACACTCCGCTGCAGAGTGAAAATCTCATTCTGGCTTTGTTATTGTTTCAGGAAATTACCTACCTGCAGCCAATTCTCCATGTTTTTGTGAAACCTTTTCCGATGGATATTGAAAGTGCGCCTTCAGATTTACATTTCGAACTAATTGATTTGCAAAGCGATGTTAACCGAAAGGATGTGTTTTACAATACAAAAGGTTTGCTCCATTTCTACCAGAATTTGCCGAAGGAAGAATTTCGCAAGTTACACAGAGAAGCAGCGAAGATTATTTCTGTGTTTGGTTCCACTTGTGTATGTGAAAGGTTTTTTTCTGTTTTGTCTTGTACAAAAACTAGATTGTGTGCGAGTATTTCTAATTGTAATTTAAAAAATTCTCTCAGAATTGCTGTCAGCCAATCTCTTGTTCCAGATCTTAGTAGCATAATTGCAAAAAATGGCTCTGAGCGCTATGGGACTTAACATCTATGGTCATCAGTCCCCTAGAACTTAGAACTACTTAAACCTAACTAACCTAAGGACAGCACACAACACCCAGTCATCACGAGGCAGAGAAAATCCCTGACCCCACCGGGAATCGAACCCGGGAACCCGGGCGTGCGAAGCGAGAACGCTACCGCACGACCACGAGCTGCGGACCTGCATAATTGCAAATAAAATAAAGAGCACATAGGAACATGCATTTGTGTTGAAACCAAATTTAAAATTGTTACCATTACAGTTATTATATAAATCTCTTTTGTACCGGTACACCAAACTAAGCTCTCCACCTAGTGTACATTAGTATTTGGCAATGACGAAGACAACAGGGTAAAAGCTTTGAAACAGTTCGAGACAGGCGGCGCGAGCGACACAAGCTAAGGAAGTGGGAGGCAGCGCTGTTGCGCAAAGCCGAGGAGTGGGGGGGTGGGGTCTGCACCGTCGTCAACATAGCGCAGCCGCCTTCTGCACTCTGCGATGCACCGGTGCATGCACCTTGTGCGGCCCTGCTCTAGAGTCTAGATAAATAAGAAATGAATGTTGTACACACTGGTAGCGTAGCCCAAAAGTTAAGGTATAGTAGTCACACTCAGACCATTGTTGGTTCGGACCTTGTCTGGTCCCCTGAATTTTTTTTTATTTTCAAATCATTATCGTAATGACTTTGATCATTATTTTTATTCAATAAATTAGTTTAAATTTAATTTTTATTTATATTCCATCGACACATCTTTTTATCATCCTATTAACTCTTTCATTTGCTATTATTTCTCTTCCTATCATTCTTTTTCAAAATGGTTCAAATGGCTCTGAGTACTATGTGACTTAACTTCTGGGTCATCAGTAGCCTAGAACTTAGAACTAATTAAATCTAACTAACCTAAGGACATCACACACATCTATGCCCGAGGCAGGACTCGAACCTGCGACCGTAGCGGTCGCTCGGTTCCAGACTATAGCGCCTAGAACCGAACGGCCACTCCGGCCGGCATTCTTTTTCAACTTCGAATATTTGTTCAAGTAATTTTAATTGCTTTTATGTATCAACTTCAATTTAATTTCCTCCATTTTATCATCCTATATTTTTGACCTGTTACTGCAGTCATTATTTTTATAATTCAATTTGATTGAATTTCATTTCACTTATAATCCCTTCTTTCGTTTCAATCTTCATTTGCGTTATTTTGTCCACAGTGCAATGAGAATTTATTTATGTTTTAAATGTTTGTATGACGATTACGACTCAAGAAAATGTCATCTTGTAAGGAACAGCACGTTTTTGACGCCACTTCACAGTCAACATAAACAGATTATTTCTTCTTTTATTTATAAGCGTGCCGTCCGAAGTGGCCGCGCGGTTCTAGGCGCTACAGGCTGGAACCGCGCGACCGCTACGGTCGCAGGTTCGAATCCTGCCTCGGGCATGGATGTGTGTGATGTCCTTAGGTTAGTTAGGTTTAAGTAGTTCTAAGTTCGAGGGGACTGATGACCTCAGAAGTTAAGCCCCATAGTGCTCAGAGCCATTATTTATAAGCGATTGATCTACATTTTCAAATATTTAAATATTATGATCGATAAATGAAAATAATTAAATTCACAAGCACAAAGATTTTAAATGGAAAAAGAATGGAAAAAGAATGGAAGGAAAAAAAACTGAAAGCAAAGTTGATACGGTTATTAAAATGATGTGACAAAGGAATAGAAATAAAACACTACACGTAAACGAATTAAATGAAAACAATGATCAAAGTAATTTTGATAAGGAAAACATAAAATGTTACACAGTAGGCCTACCTGACGATATCAAAATCCACTTTTCCCATATGAGGACTGTACTTTAAGCATTAAGCTACGCTAACAGTGCGTAGAACATTCCTTGCTTATTACTGTAGCGCATCATGCAAAATTCCGAACTTATTTTGTCGATTACTCGCAAAAGAGTGCCCACAAAGGCGAACGGTTAGAGAATGTGATACCTGGGACCTTAACGTACATAACCGTACAGTTGTTTCAAAAAATTCATCCCTCCATTCGGGATTTCGGGAGGTCGGCTCCATGACCAGCCGTGTTAGGGCCCCGTTGTTGCCATCAGAGGCGGCAGCTACGTGTAATAAATTTTATCTTTTCTACAATTCAAAATCACCTACAGATTTAATCATCTATTCTTCCTAATGTACTGCATACGCACACTATGTGATATTATATTATTTACTATACCTTATGTGTCGCAATGTTAATGGCCATCTAAATAGAATACTGCTGCGTAACTTCTACACATGATTTTCTTCGCAGGACTAAGGACACAAAGATAGTTCAGCTGACTGACAGTCCAGTTGGAAATCTGCCCAGCAGAGAGCGTTCTAGCTGATTCACGGCGTCCGTAAGAGCAGTGGGTAACGGCAGCTGCAGGTTATGAACCCAGGACCGTTAGGCGCCGGCCGCCGCTGCCGTCGTCGCCCACGCTGCAGGAAGTGAAAGTTGCTTGCGTGTGTGTGTGTGTGTGTGTGTGTGTGTGTGTGTGTGTGACGGAGAGACGGAGTTTAACGTGTGCATTTCTTTACTTCTCTTTATGAGCCTTCTCTAAATCAGTTTAAGATGATGATGGTATGGTTCGAACAGCAACTACAATGCAGATTCCTTCTACCATTCTATTCCAGGTGAGATGGCATTTCGCCGCTAACAGTCTACATTCCGTCGCTGATTATTTCGAGATCGACAAAACATTAAACGTTTCCAACGTGATCTTCACACCTATCAAAAAAAGTAAAGCACCCAGAAGACAAGGATGTTAGTGAAACTTGATTCACATGTACCCCACTGATGGGTAGGTAAATGATTGAACGTTGGAGCTCTCTGTGACAGGTAGAACGGCAACTAGCAAGCATTAGTCTTGTTTGTGTTGTGTTGTTAACAGGGCTGACGAGCGGCATTCTGTGGTTGTTTTTGCGATCCGATCGACGCCAATGAAGGACTACCTGGTGAAAGGTCACAGAAAGCAGTGATTCTTGATGTGGTGTCATTGCAAGACACCACTCGTGCGCTGGCCGTCAAAAGCCCTCCAGCACGAACGTCAGTACCTGTGGAGCGCGAGTGGTGGCCCCAGATGGCAAACACGCCGATCAGGCGCCGCGTCTCTCCTCTCCGAGAAGACTACGATATACGACACCAGCGTCCTCTCCGGCGCTGACATAAATCACACTGAGGACAGTGCTTTGGGACCAGTCGTCAGCATGGATCGCCTCCTCAGTTCTACAGCTCAGCTCTGTGGGAAAGCGGCTGCCGACGTCATAGTTATGTCTGCGAGAACTAGCGCAGCTACAACGAGAGCTTATGTTGAGTTGACAAAATACCTCATTCAGAGACTGGAAATGCTTGATATGTTCTATATGACTCCTTCTCGAAAGGCAAGTAAATGTGTTTGAATATTCAGTTATAGTACTGTCAACTGATATTCTGAAGTGTGCCCAGCTGTCTTGGTCTATCCCCTGCTTCGTAGTTTACGAATTACTGTTGTGACCACTCAACATAAAACAATGGACATCCATACTCTCCAACTCTTACAATCATTGTGTGAGGAGCTACTGGGTGACACCAGGACTGTTTTCGTAAATTTTAGAGGCGCGCTGAATTCTCTTTAGTATGTAGATAGAACGGTAAACCCTGTACACACTTCGTTCAAAAGTGGTTCAAATGGCTCTGAGCACTATGGGACTTAACATCTGTGGTCATCAGTCCCCTAGGACTTAGAAATACTTTAACCTAACCAACCTAAGGACATCACACACATCCATGCCCGAGGCAGGATTCGAATCTGCGACCGTAGCGGTCACACGGTTCCAGACTGAATCGCCTAGAACCGCACGGCCACACCGGCCGGCGTACACGCTTCGTGATCAGGACATCAAATGACACATTCCAGCAGAGTAAAGCAAGAACTCACACTGCAGTTTACAACACAGTCACCTTGAGGAATATATTTGGTCCTTGACTGGCCTGCCCATTCCTATGCTTTATCACTAAGATGCGGTGGGATGACGTATATTCTTATACAAGGCTCCAGCCTTCAGTTTCCTTAAACTGACGTAGCCTAAGTTTCAAGAGTGGGAAGAAACTTCTCAAGATGACTTTTGGAGGCTGTTTGCTTCCATGCCACAGCCTATACAAGAACGTATTGTACCCATAGGCTCATACTGATGATGATGGACATCACGGATGGAATAATTGCGTGATGAACATCATCCCAAAGTTTGATAAATATCAGACTGATGCTCAGTGACATAAAACTTTTCCGTCCCATCTATGTGTTGTATAAAAATTCAGCTTTCACTCAATACATTCCAGCTTTTGAGATCCGTTCATTTGAAGTCCTTCCTTCATGTGCCGTTTGATCACGAAGACAACAGTTCATCGTCCGAGTTCGTGCTTCATATTTACTCAAAAGCAGAAAAAGATACATCTACATTACTAAGCGACTATCCCGAAATCTGGTACCCAATACCAGTAGGTTGCCTATCTAACTGCTTCCAGGGGCAACAGCAATTTGGTTTTCAATATTTCACGTAATTATTGACCGAATATATAAATTTGAAGTGCTGTCAAAAGCTTCTCATTAAGAGGTATAATCTTACATTAAAAGTTTAACACAATAATACAAATAATACGGTTAGAAACTATATGTGTATCTTCAGGCAGCGTAACTGACGACGCTCAAATGCCCGGACTTTGTTCATTTAGTATCTGAAGAGCACTTTGCGACTTCCATAAAACATTGCACACAATTTCAACCGTTTACGAAATCTTTTGTCGCTGACGTGACCCTCAAAAAGAACAGAGGAAAAACATACACCCCTTATTACATTTTCGCTGTTCATGCGGTAAAATTTGAACGTCAGTCATCATCTTTTTATTTCTTACTTCTATACTAAATCTATTCGCAGTGCCCTTTGCAGACAGTACCTTTGTATCTAAATATATCACTGAATGTACGACACATAGTTCAGGAGATACAGGAAGAACTTGCTTTTAGTTAAAATGGAGCACATGGGATTATTTTTTGGGGTAATTCGTCAAGCTAAGCTATAGTTTTCCGGGCACAAAAACGTGCAGTAAGAGTTATTTGTGGTGCGAACTCAAGAACATCCTGCAGAAGCCTGTTTAGGGAACTAGGGATACTAACTACTGCTTCCCAATATATTTATTCCTTAATGAAATTTGTCATTAAAAATATATCACTTTTTCAAACCAACAGCTCAATTCATGGAATCAGTACTAGAAATAAGAATAATCTTCAGAAGGATTTAAAGTCACTTAGTCTTGTACAAAAAGGTGTGCATTATTCAGGAACACACATTTTTAGTAACTTGCCAGCAGCCGTAAAAAGCTTAACAAGCAATGAAATTCAGTTTAAGAGAAGCCTAAAGGATTTATTGGTGGCCAAACCCTTCTACTCCATTGATGAATTTCCCAGTAATACTTACTGATTTGTGTGTCTGCACAATTTCAGTGCAGTAATGTGTTCATACACATGTGTATGTATGTGTGTGTGTGTGTGTGTGTGTGTGTGTGTGTGTGTGTGTGTGTGTGTGTGTGTGTGTGTAAGTACAATCTAACTTCTACACCATTTCAGTGCAGTAATGTGTTCATTGTAAATGCGTATTATAGTAGTTGTATTACACGTTTATTACCTTATAAATAAATAAATAAACATTTTTATTTTAAGTTCAGTGCATTAGTATTTGTAAAATAACTTTTTCATATAGTGTTCATTAAAAAATGACGATCATTCCACCTGGGACGTGTGGACTGGTACATTAGCTTGTTTGTTTTAGTTGTAAATATTTGTCATGTATTATTGTTCATCTGACATGTTCCACATCCAGGAGGACCTCCTCACTACGGATCAAATGGAATGAAAGTTAATCTAATCTAATCTACAAATTACCCAGACGGTATTTATCCAGTGTTTTATAATGACAGCACTTAGCTACTTCCAATAAACTTTAAGCATAATTTAAAACCTTTTCTAATTTTTCTCAAAAAATTTGTCAAATGGCTCTAAGCACTATGGGACTTAACATCTGAGGTCATCAGTCCCCTGGACTTAGAACTACTTAAACCTAACTAACCTAAGGACATCACACACATCCATGCCCGAGGTAGGATTCGAACCTGCGACCGTAGCAGTAGCGCGCTTCCGGACCGAAGCGCCTAGAACCGCTCGGCCACAACGGTCGGCTAATTTTTCTCAAGCTTGCATCTTTAATGCCAAATATTTAACACAAACTCATTCTTGTAAAGCAACCGGACTTTTCAAGCTGTTTTATACACGAGAGTTCGGTTAAGAATCATGGGTTTACTGATTGTTTCCGTTACGAAAGTATGCCATCTGACTAAAGAAATGTCAGCCAAGAGGTGAGATGTGTAAGCTGGTATTCGACGCACAGAAGACTGCAGTACGGAAGTCGGGCCTGCGCAGCTGTAGCTAAGCTAGGCGCGCCACGTGTACGTAGCAGCCGGCTCCCAGCCTGGTGGCCCGTGTTCGAACCTCGCGGCCAGGGTTCGGCGACCGGTGCTGCAGCCTCCGCCTAGTGGGGCACGCGGCAAGCTTTCTCCTCCCAGCCACGCCCCGCCTGGCAACCTGAGGGCCACTAATGAACTCTAACCTGTTGAAAGACACTTTAGCACTGACACTTCGGCACGATCACGTTAAGGGGCGGAGCAGTGTTGTCCCATCCCTCACGGAGCGAGTGATTAAAATGACTGTACAAACACGCTCAGCTAGCGTTCGGTTAAATTGGAAGTCAGTCAGTATTGGATTTATGTATTTCTTCGTTTTCGTATTAAAAGTTGCGTGTTATGAGATTATGCCGTCTCAAGGCAACAGTGAACCGAAGATTTATCACAAACACACTCTTGGTACGATATGATACAAATACTGTCAGTTAACGGCACATCAACGGTAAAAATCTGCAGGAGGTCCTAAGATGAACGATAATAATGCTAGGAGTTAAATGTGTTCACCTTGCTCTTGTGGTTAGAGACGTGCATTAATGGGATCAAAGACAGTACGTTCGTATCCTGCCACGCGCTATGTTTTTTCTTCGTGTTTGTAACAGATTCTGGGCGTGCCCTCTCAAAAATAAGTTTCTTCGCTTTTGTGGCTTCAGTGTGATTAAAAACAAATGGCTGTTTTTTCTAGCATGCGAAATTTCCACGAATGTGGATAGGGAGGAACCTAAAAGCACAGCTTAAATTCCTGTCGGTGAAACGAGCGGCAACGGCACTCATATTTTTGCTTATGACAGATACTTACCTGCAATCTAATCTTTCACGACGCTTTCGTAAATTCGGCGGTCAAGACAAATATCGCACTACAGAGTGAGCAAGGGAGGTCACATGGCCCGCTGCGGTGGCCGAGCGGTTCTAGGCGCTTCACTTCGGAACCGCGCGACTGCTACGGTCGCAGGTTCGAATCCTGCCTCGGGCATGGATGTGTGTGATGTCCTTAGGTTAGTTAGGTTTAAGTAGTTCTAAGTTCTAGGGGACTGATGACCTCAGATGTTAAGTCCCATAGTGCTCAGAGCCATTTGAACCATTTGAGATCACATGAACGATTTCCAGTTCCAGCCGAACACGCGTAAACTTACGTTTCGTTCAATTCGCTCAGCTTCTCGTAAACCACTCTGTGTGTAAAGATGGAACTGGAGCTTTGGACGAGTGGCACTATGTTTTCATTTTAGTTTTCTTTATTTTAAAGATGTTTTACAAAATGTTTATGAAAATACGAGGGCGGTTCAATAAGTAATGCAACACATTTTTTTTTTCTGAAACAGGGGTTGTTTTATTCAGCATTGAAATACACCAGGTTATTCCCCAATCTTTTAGCTACACAACACTATTTTTCAACGTAATCTCCATTCAATGCTACGGCCTTACGCCACCTTGAAATGAGGGCCTGTATGCCTGCACGGTACCATTCCACTGGTCGATGTGGGAGCCAACGTCGTACTGCATCAATGACTTCTTCATCATCCGCGTAGTGCCTCCCACGGATTGCGTCCTTCATTGGGCCAAACATATGGAAATCCGACGGTGCGAGATCGGGGCTGCAGGTTGCATGAGGAAGAACAGTCCACTGAAGTTTTGTGAGCTCCTCTCGGGCGCGAAGACTTGTGTGAGGTCTTGCGTTGTCATGAAGAAGGAGAAGTTCGTTCAGATTTTTGTGCCTACGAACACGCTGAAGTCGTTTCTTCGATTTCTGAAGAGTAGCACAATACACTTCAGAGTTGATCGTTTGACCATGGGGAAGGACATCGAACAGAATAACCCCTTCAGCGTCCCAGAAAACTGTAACCATGACTTTACCGGCTGAGGGTATGGCTTTAAACTTTTTCTTGGTAGGGGAGTGGGTGTGGCGCCACTCCATTGATTGCCGTTTTGTTTCAGGTTCGAAGTGATGAACCCATGTTTCATCGCCTGTAACAATCTTTGACAAGAAATTGTCACCCTCAGCCACATGACGAGCAAGCAATTCCGCACAGATGGTTCTCCTTTGCTCTTTATGGTGTTCGGTTAGACAACGAGGGACCCAGCGGGAACAAACCTTTGAATATCCCAACTGGTGAACAATTGTGACAGCACTACCAACAGAGATGTCAAGTTGAGCACTGAGTTGTTTGATGGTGATCCGTCGATCATCTCGAACGAGTGTGTTCGCACGCTCCGCCATTGCAGGAGTCACAGCTGTGCACGGCCGGCCCGCACGCGGGAGATCAGACAGTCTTGCTTGACCTTGCGGCGATGATGACACACGCTTTGCCCAACGACTCACCGTGCTTTTGTCCACTGCCAGATCACCGTAGACATTCTGCAAGCGCCTATGAATATCTGAGATGCCCTGGTTTTCCGCCAAAAGAAACTCGATCACTGCCCGTTTTTTGCAACGCACATCCGTTACAGACGCCATTTTAACAGCTCCGTACAGGGCTGCCACCTGTCGGAAGTCAATGAAACTATACGAGACGAAGCGGGAATGTTTGAAAATATTCCACAAGAAATTTCCGGTTTTTTCAACCAAAATTGGCCGAGAAAAAAAATGTGTTGCATTACTTATTGAACTGCCCTCGTATATGTCACGATAACGTTATCAAATTTTCAATAAGTGGTGAATTTCTTTTACTGAAATTAGGTTTAAAAATTATGCTAACCAATCTTTAAAATAAATTATTTTTCTTCCTATTCGAAACCTTAGCTCTGTCAGAGGCCTTTACGCGTGCTACTTTTCAATCAAATATTACATGGTCGTCCGTTTGGTTTCAATAAGACAAATAGCAATAGGTTTACAATTAACCTGCTGTTGGGTTCTCTGAGTAGCCGTGCACGTGCGGTGCGTTTTGGATAAAATGTTTCTTTCTCTAACTTGAAAATAGTAAATGAACGGGATATTTATTTAGCTAAATAAATTAAGAAACTTTACTACATCGAAGAATCGTTCGATGTACAAAACAGCTTCAAACGTTCGATTGCTTTATACTTGATTGAAAGTGAAAAATATTTGATGTTAAGCATGTAAGGGAGAGGAAGTTTCGAAAAGATTTGAAATTACGCTTAGAGTTTGTTGGAAGTTGGTAACTCTCTGATTGTGAAACATGGGATGAATATAGTATGGGTAATTTGCGCTCCATTGCAAGCAAAAATTAGTTTTGATGTATCTAAATGTTTATGACTTCATATCTCCTAAACTATGTCTCATATCATGACATAATTTTGCTGGTGATGTATTTAGATACTCTCTGCGAAGTGTGTTGCGAAAAGGTTTAGTAGTAAAGAAGTAATAAATTAAAACGCCATACCAGATGCCAAAGTTTTACCGCACGAACAGCGAAAGTGTAGTGAGCCATAAACTTTCTTCCTTTCATCACTTTGTGGGTGATGTCAGCAAGAAAAAGTTTTTGTGAAAGTTTGAAATTATGTGTAAAGTTCGTTGGAAGACGCTTAGTATTCCATTCTCAAATACTGTATGAAGAAATTCCGTATATTTGTGAGCTGTCAGTTACGCTGCCTCAAACCAAACACAATTTCGAACTGTAATTCTTGTCTTACTTTATTAAATTTCTAATATAGTATTATACCTGGTAAGAAGTACATGACAGCATTTAAAAAATTAGGTCAATAATTACGCGAAATATCAAAAGTTTGTTGCCTCTGGCAGCCATTAGATGTTCAACTGTTATCGGGATAATCGCTTAATAATATAGATTTTCCAGAGAGTTACAGCAACATTTTAAAAAAGCCTTTTTTTGCTTGCTTGTAGCAGAAGTATTTATTCCGTTACAAATTAGTTTAAATTCTACTTCTATCCGACTTGCTGTATATAACTGGATGCGTTCAGATGTATGTTCTGGCGGCGAAATGTTCAATGAAACGAGTGCCCATTTTCCTGAATGAACAACGCAACGCAGACGAGATGTAAAGTTGGTGGTGTCACGCAGCGACAAGCTTCCTCAACGCTCTGTTTGATTAGATTGCAGAATGTCTCCTTGGACTGCCATGTACAAGGCAGATCGAAATGTGCTAGTACATCCAAACGAGGTGCGGTCTCTCGCGAATATTGACGCAGAATAAAGAACCCTCATATGTGTTCGAACAGCGTACTTGGGAAGCTTGTCTCTCCGTGACACCCGAAGCTTCAAATATCGTACACAGGTCGTTCAGAAGACGCACTGAGTTGTGTGCCCAGGAAAATTGCTACTCATTTGAACACCGCACTGAAATTAACATTCCGACATCCATCTGAACATGGACAGCAAACTGCGTTCATTCCTAAAACTTTGAACGTTTCTAGCCCACAGACTAAAACTGATAGAAATGTTATTTAAACTGATTAGTACGCAGTTCGTTTAAATAAATCAGCTACATGATAAAATCTTCTCGGGTCGACTGCCGAGTCAATGTGTTGTTCTCCAGCAACGTTTCAGTAGTTTCTTACTTGCCATCTTCAGGCGAAGTGTTGGCAACACATTGACCCGGCTGTCAACCCAAGAAGATTTTATCATCGAGATTCGCCGAGAAAGCCTGCATTGTCAATCATCAGATACATGTTACAAAAAAAAAAAATGTTATGTTTAAATAATAGTAACTCGTTGCTGTAACTCTCTGGAAAATAACTGAATAAATTATTTTTGTGTTTCCACAGAATTTAGCATTTCTTATGTTTATCTAACGAAGTAAATATTACTTTCACTTGTTATTTAGTAAATTACAGAGAAAAACGCGCTATCGGGAACAACTTGCCCACAAATAGCTGGCGGCCACAAATGTCCATGGAGAAACGTCAGACTGGCCAAAAATATGAATAACGAAGTGCGACTGCATTTGAAAAGAACTACTTCCTGTCGGTCGAGTTATAATTTGCTTTTCTAGGCGCGCAGTCCGGAACCGTGCGACTGCTACGGTCGCAGGTTCGAATCCTAACTCGGGCATGAATGTGTGTGATGTCCTTAGGTTAGTTAGGTTTAAGTAGTTCTAAGTTCTAGGGGACTGATAACCACAGCAGTTGAGTCCCATAGTGCTCAGAGCCATTTGAACCATTTTTTATAATTTGCTTAGTGTCAGGTCGTCCTTTACGCGATAATAATCGTAAACATAACGACGTATCTTATTCACAGAAAATGATACTATGTTGTAATCCGCTTATCCAAACAGTTTCTTTTTCAGAATTCAAACCTTCGATTATTTTCCCAACTTTCTCTTCATTCTCCAACATTCCCATGCTAATCTTCGCAAGTTTTCTTGTTTGCATTCAAACCAGCAGCAGTTCTTAGGATCGGCTGGTTGAGAGTAGTGCACTTCTAGAAAAGTTTGCAACTTGGAAACAGCCATGTAGCGCCCAAACTATTGCTCTCGACTGCCCTCGTACGGAAATCGCCCGGCTAGGAGAACGACGACTGACTTTTCCACTCATAACTTTGAAGTGAACTTGCTTCTGGCAGACTGCTGCAACCGTAAGAAATAAAAACTAACTATATCACAGGGCGCAACGAACGATCACACAGAGCAGCAAACTGCCGGGAACTGAAGCATAGGCCACGCGGTAGGAGTTGCAGTTGTGAAGGTGAAGTTTTTGCAACCCGCGGGTGTTTACTGCGACTACAGGTCTCGTGATATTGGCTAAATTCCTGCCAAGCCTTCTGCGTGAAGTGCAACCCATTACACCCCTCGTTGCTGTTAGTCCTAAAGTATTTTTGAAAAGGATGTATGTGGTTGTCAATCTGCCAGTACACAGATGGCCAGTCATAGCTCGCTACCGCTCTGAAGCCGAGCAGCAGTACTTTTTTTTTTTGACAACTGAAACAATTGCATGTTACATGCAGGACTACAAATGCCAAGGTAAAGGCTTCAAATGGTTCAAATGGCTCTGAGCACTATGGGACTTAACTTCTGAGGTCATCAGTCCCCTAGAACTTAGAACTACTTAAACCTAACTAACCTAAGGACTTCACACACATCCATGCCCGAGGCAGGATTCTAACCTGCGACCGTAGCGGTCGCGCGGTTCCAGACTGAAGCGCCTAGAACCGCTCGGCCTCCAGGGGCCGGCGGTGGACTGAATTTTTCCCTAATTGCAGGGAGCTCTAAATTAATCAAAAGATTGGGGAAGTGGACAGGGATTACAGCACACAAAGAAACAGTTTATTATTAAAATATCACAATCATAAACTACTGCATTGTTGAGAACAGACTTCAGAAATGTAGAGTTGCAGACAAGAATTCACTGCAGTCAACCTAAGCAAAACACTGGCAAAGAGAAACGCATTGTTAATCCGTACATACTATAAAATTGGTTGTACGTATATATGTCTGGAGCACTTAGGGAATTCCAAAAAGCTTTTCACGTAAGTTCCAATTCTTACGAAACTTTTCTTCGCTGACGACCCCACAAAATTATGAAGGGAAAAAAGTTTATAGCTTACTACATTTTCATTGTTCACGGAGTAAAACTGTTACATGAAGCATGACGTTTTGATTTGTTACTTTTTTATTACAGACTATATTCGCAGCACATTTCGCAGAGAGTACCCACGTACCAGGTGTGATCAAAAAATGACGGGAATTTAATTTCTCTGGTTTTATTCGTCCGCCTTTCAATCCTTTTTAAAAATGTTGTTGGTACACATGTTCTTGATCTATGTTTGTATTTTAAGCTGTTTTGAATATTTAGTGTATTGTGGACAGTCGAAGAGGTCATACGTGTTTTCGAGTGCTCGGTGAATTTTTACTTTCAAAGACGTTGGATTAAAGAATATGCAATAAATCTTGTTTGAAAAATGGAACAAAGTGCAACACCTCATTCTAAATGTTGACTGTGGCTTTTGACGAACCTCCTGTGAGTGAGAGTTTCAAAGAGTGTGGAGAAGACGTTGAAGGTGACGACCGCATTGGACGCCGTAACACATCAATTACTGACGACAACGTAGAAGAAGTAAAGAAAATGGTTCTGGGTAACCTCCGGATCACCACCAGAGCTGATGATGTCAGCATATATTCTGGCTCATGCCAAGCAATTTTTTCGGATGTTTTGAGCATGAAACGTGTAGCAGAGAAGTTCGTTCCGAAATTGTTGAATTTCGACCAAAAACGACGCCGCGTAGACATCACTCAGGAATTGCTAAGTAAAGTGGACAAAGGTCCACTTCTAAAGAAGGTTGTAACAGATGACGAAACATGGGTATATGGATATGACATCGAAAACCAAGGTACAATCGTCCCAACGGAAACTGCGCGAAAAGTGAAGACCGAAAAAGGTTCGTCAAGTTCGGTCACACGTGGAGGCTCTTCTCGCTCTTTTATTTGATTACAAACAAAAATTAGGATAGTGCGTCGAGCGTTCAATAAGGAATACCTCCTGGAAGTTACTCGCCGTTTTCGTGAAGCAATCAGAAGAAAACGACCAGAATTGTGGAAAAACTACTCGCGGAAAGTGCATCACGATAATGCTCCCGGTCACACTTCAATGCTTTTTCGTGATTTTTGGCAAAAAACAAATTCATTGTGTTGCCTCATACACCATTTTCGCTAGATTGCCCCCTGGGATTTCCTTCTATTCCACCGAGCGAGGTGGCGCAGTGGTTAGCACACTGGACTCGCATTCGGGAGGACGACGGTTCAATCCCGTCTCCGGCCATCCTGATTTAGGTTTTCCGTGATTTCCCTAAATCGTTTCAGGCAAATGCCGGGATGGTTCCTTTGAAAGGGCAAGGCCGATTTCCTTCCCAATCCCTCCCTAACCCGAGCTTGCGCTCCGTCTCCAATGACCTCGTTGTCGACGGGACGTTAAACACTGACCACCACCACCACCACCTTCTATTCCCTAGTCTGAAGAGAACAATAAAATGACGTAGTTTTGCAACCACCGAAGAGATAAAATCAGAATCGTTGCAGCAGTTGGACACCATAACGACAAGTGAGTTCCAGAAACGCTTCCAAAACTGGAAAAAGTGCTGGCACAGGTGTACTGTATCTGAGAGGGATTACTTTGAGCGGGAGAAAGCTGATGTTGACGAATACATAAAGATACTTTTTGTTTTTTAAAAAAACTCGCGTTACCTTCTGATCACAATTCGTATGCCACTGGATGTACCTGCAAAATAACAACATTACTCAGCGCATAGTACACGAGATACGTCGTCACGAACATTGAAGTGTGTGAAAATGAAACTGCACGGCGAAATTCGCTAGAGGTACAGGTGAAATGTACGTGTGAAATATGTCAGATACATTTCACATATATTTAACATGTATGTACGCGGGCAAAGTCAAGGGTAAGATTCTCATCCTAAACCCTGGAACAGTTTCAACAAAATTTGGTACACATATTAGTATCTCGAAAGAAATTCTGTGGGGGAAAGAACCAACCACAAGCCTCTTATTGGGGTTAGCATGAGAACCTAGAGAGAGAATTGGGACAGACAGCGAGGGGCAAGTAGGAGATTGACACAGACCGGGGGGGGGGGGGGGAGGAGAAGCTGGACAGAGAGAGGGGAAAGGAGAAAGTGGACAGAGAAAGGAGGAGGAGATAGACTAAGGACACCGGCGGTTACTCGGCTAATAAAACTCGTAGTGGCTACAGAGAGGCAGGCAGTGTGCCTTGAGTCTACACTGCAGATACTTCTGAGAGAATATGGACAATATTCGCATTAAATGTACACTACTGGGCATTAAAATTGCTTCACCTAGAAGAAATGCAGATGATAAACGGGTATTCATTGGACAAATATACTAGAACTGACTTGTGATTACATTTTCACGCAATTTGGGTGCATAGATCCTGAGAAATCAGTAACCACCTCTGGCCGTAATAACGGCCTCGATACGCCTGGGCATTGAGTCAAACAGAGCTTGGGTGGCATGTACAGGCACGGCTGCCCATGCAGCTTCAACACGATACCACAGTTCATCAAGAGTAGTGACTGGCGTATTGTGACGAGCGCGTTGCGTGGCCACCAATTGGTGAGAGATCTGGAGAATGTGCTGGCCAGGGCAGCAGACGAACATTTTCTGTACCCAGAAAGGCCCGTACAGGACCTGCAACAGGCGGTCATGCATTATCCTGCTGAAATGTAGGGTTTCGCAGGGATCGAATGCAGGGTAGAGCCACAGGTCGTAACACATCTGAAATGTAACGTCCACTGCTCAAAGTGCCGTCAATGCGAACAAGAGGTGACCGAGACGTGTAACCAATGGCAGCCCATATCACGCCGGGTGATACGCCAGTGTGGCGATGACGAATACACGCTTCCAATGTGCGTTCACCGCGATGTCGCCAAACACGGATGCGACCATCATGATGCTGTAAACAGAACCTGGATCCATCCGAAAAAATGACGTTTTGCCATTCGTGCACCCAGGCTCGTCGTTGAGTACACCATCGCAGGCGCTCCTGTCTGTGATGAAGCGTCAAGGGCAACCGCAGCCATGGTCTCCGAACTGATAGTCCGTGCTGCTGCAAACGTCGTCGAACTGTTCGTGCAGATGGTTGTTGTCTTGCAAACGTCCCAATCTTTGGACTCAGCGATAGAGACGTGGCTGCACGATCCGTTACAGCCATGCGGATAAGATGCCTGTCATCTCGACTGCTAGTGATACGAGGCGGTTGGGATCCAGGACGGCGTTCCGTATTACCCTCCTGAACCCACCGAATCCATATTCTGCTAACATTGGATCTCGACCAACACATGCAGCAATGTCGCGATACGATAAACCGCAATCGAGATAGGCTACAATCCGACGGAAACGTGATGGTACGCATTTTTCCTCCTTACACGAGACATTACAACAAGGTTTCAACAGGCAACGCCGGGCAACTGCTGTTTGTGTATGAGAAATTTGTTGGAAACTTTCCTGATGTCAGCACTTTGTAGGTGTCGCCACCGGCGCCAACCTTGTGTGCATGCTCTGAAAAGCTAATGATTTGCATGTCATAGAATCTTCTTCCTGTCGGTTAAATTTCTCGTCTGTAGCACGTCATCTTCGTGGTGTAGCAATTTTAATGGTCAGTAGTGTATGAAATTGTTGAGCCACACAATTCAAATCAGGTGATGTTAATACAGGAGCGCAGGGATCTGGGGGGAAGGGTTAGTGATGACTATTCATACGTCAAAGTGGACCCAGAAAGTTTGGCAGCCCTAAAGGCTACAGGCCGACGAAGACCTTTGATCGTGAGCGTGAAGCAGTTCGGAATAGTGGCATGCCGCCGCTGCCTCTCCCAGATCCGTTTGAGGGCAGCACGCTGCAAGCTATAGACTTCGGCCGTTGGTTTCCGAGTGCTGACAACTGAAGGGAAGCCGTAGCGACGCAGGGCTGGCGCTGGCTTAGGCCGGTCACGCGCCCAGCGGGCCGCTGCTCGTCGCCTGCCGGCTGCCGCGGCCTCCTTCAGCCAGGAATGCAACTCCGACTGGCGGCTGAACTCTCACTCTTTATTCACCGCATCTGCACTCATGCGCCCAAACATTGTGGCCGCTTCCCACCGCGAGCCTGAATCCCGTCTATTGCCGAAGCAGCAAGGGAGCAGTAGTAGCGGAGTAGAGACGAATGAGAATTCATTCCAGGGACGATACCGGCCGAAAATGAGCGAACCCACTATGGTAAGCGACTTTTGTAAAAGAAAGACTGTTATGGTCCACCGCCTGAGAACGAGGGCGAAGATGGCCGGCTGCTACCGTGCTACTGTCGCGAGCACCTGGTTGAAAGACAGTGAAACCAATGCTGAACGTCAAGGCTTCATCCCAGAACGTTTATGTTGGAGCCTTATCGGCTCTGTAGAACAGTACAGGCAGTGATCTGTGGCAGACCTGACGACAGAGAGCAATGCTGGTGTATACACGTCTTTCAGAGCTACCATTCAGCGCACATTGTTGAACATGGGGCTCCACAGCACACGATGCCTACATATTCCCATGTTGACCAAACGACAGATACAACTACTACTGCATTTGGAATGGATTTATCGAAATTGACAGTGGATCAACAGAATCGTGTCGCCTAGTCGGATGATCCACATTTCTTGTTAGACACTGAGGCCGTTGGAGGCATTCTACATCTACATCAACATACATACATACACCGCAATCCACCATACGGTGCGTGGCGGAGGTTACCTCGTACCACAACTAGCATCTTCTCTCCCTGTTCCACTCCCAAACAGAACTGCCTATATGCCTCTGTACGAGACCTAATCTCTCTTACCTTATCTTTGTGGTCTTTCCGCGAAATGTAAGTTGGCGGCAGTAAAATTTGTAAGTAGGCTGTTTAGGTTTTCTTCATTGGTAACGCCATGTAAGGCTGTTGAGGTTTTTCTTCATTGGTAACGCCATGTAGCGCTCTGTATGAAAATCACTGGCTGTGCTGTGTGCAGTCTGTGGCTGGTTTGCATTGTTGTCTGCCATTGTAGTGTTGGGCAGCTGGATGTTAACAGCGCATAGCGTTGTGCAGTTGGAGGTGAGCCGCCAGCAGTGGTGGATGTGGGGAGAGAGATGGCGGAGTTTGTAAGACTGGATGTCATGAACTGCTATGTATATTATGATTTTTCAACACAATTAAGATCCAGTCAATAAGAAATTTATGATCTACTTCCAAGAAAACGAGAGCACATAGACATTTCCCTTCACAGGAATTGCATAAATAATTTTTTTTACGATTTGGTAACTTACCTGCTAGTGTAAGTTCTCGTGATGCATCACTCTAGTGTTAAGATGTGACATAGGTATAAAAAATGGCCATTTCTACTGTAGTATTTTTTCTGCTTGAGCTTTGTCATGTTTAGGTATAAGTTATTGCATTTGCTGCTGCAAGTTGCCAGGCAGAATTTCACTTTGTATTACTCTGTTAAGCCAGTTTTACTACTGATTTATTTTTCTTGTTTGCTGCGCATTGCCTTACATTAGTTGTAATATTGCAATTGCTTTGCTAATTTATGCTGCTTGCTTTGTCAATTTGAATTTTTTTGTCCTTGCGGTTTGAGTTAATTTGTTATGTGCTGCTGCATTGCCTCGTCCATTGGTATATATATCTGAGCTCAGTAGATTTAAGTTAGCTTAAGAGGGGGTAGACTATATAAGAAACTAACTATGATGAATTGGAAGAAATGAATTGAGAAGCTATAACAAATTGGTTTGGCCAAAAAAGTAGTGTACAGTGGAGAAAAAATATTTTTTGAAAGAGGATGTGCACAGAATACAGAAACCATGCTTGGGTGGGATATTTTTGGTGGAAACAAATGTTGAAGTAAGGGGAAAGATCTGCAGAATGAAGTTTTGAGTTGGACTGCAGTACCAAATGTCACAATGAAAACAAACCCTGTCCTGTACCTTTATGTTATTATGCTATGTGAATTTGTGTTTTTCCTGTATTTATGGGTTTAGCTAATAAGATTTACATTGTAGAATTTTTCTGATGTTTAGACATTATTTATTCTGTTTGTTTTATTGCTCATGTGTGAAGTTGATGTTTCAAAAGTTATTCTGATCTTTTTATGTATGTACTTATGTCATAATTCTTTTAACACGGGTGTACATGTTTATTTCTACTCTTTGTAAAGCCTGCATTACCACAAATGTTATCTGTATTGTTATGTTCTTTAATGATGTATTTTGCACCTTTGTTTTAATCAAATTAAGTAACTTGTAAGTTACATTTCACTGCACACGTTTCTGGTGGTCATAGTATGTGGACAATATGTGAGAAGTAGGGACTGTTAGTGTTTGCACGTGTGTTAATAATTCAGCAAGGGACTGGATAACAGCATTGCTGGTTCTAAGGACAATACCAAAAACTTTGTGAGTGCACAAGTGGTGGTTTATGGACTTGCTATATTGTCCGCAAGACTCTTCGATGGTGATTGTGCACCTGCACAGTTGCAACAGATGGCTGCTGGCCGTCTCTACAAGGACTACAGTGGGTCTGCATCTTTGATGGCCCACCAATACCATTATTTCTACAAGGACTGCAGTGGGTCTGCACCTCTGGTGGCCCACCAATACCGTAATCTCTACCAGGTCTACAGTGGGTCTACTCTGTGATGACCTACCTACCAATATTCTTCAGAACTTCGACTGACTCTGCTGTGGGTTTGCTCTGTTGTGGCCCATTACCTGTCTGCATGTCAAGAGTCAGCACTGTCTTTCCACTGGAAGGACAACACTACTTCTTCAAGACTGCATGGAAATCCACTACTTCCGTGTGCATTCTCTTTTACTGCTCAGACTTTGAGAAAGACACTGCTATTTTACTGTGATGAACGATCAGGGCTGTCTTTATGGACTGTGAGAAAATTTTAGCTTTTGACCAACATTGTATCAATAAGTGTGTGCATTTGATTTCTTTGTTATTGTAATTATGAAAAATTTTTTCAAATCTGCATTGGCCACTGCCCAAAACAATTTGTAAAATTTTTTGTGGGGAAGCATGGGGGCTATGTAAATAGGCTGTTTAGGTTTTCTTCATTGGTAACGCCATGTAAGGCTGTTTAGGTTTTCTTCATTGGTAACGCCATGTAAGGCTGTTTAGGTTTTCTTCATTGGTAACGCCATGTAAGGCTGTTTAGGTTTTTCTTCATTGGTAACGCCATGTAGCGCTCTGTATGAAAATCACTGGCTGTGCTGTGTGCAGTCTGTGGCTGGTTTGCATTGTTGTCTGCCATTGTAGTGTTGGGCAGCTGGATGTTAACAGCGCGTAGCGTTGCGCAGTTGGAGGTGAGCCACCAATAGTGGTGGATGTGGGGAGAGAGATGGCGGAGTTTTGAAATTTGTAAGACTGGATGTCATGAACTGCTATATATATTATGACTATTAAGGTAAATACATTGTTTGTTCTCTATCAAAATCTTTCATTTGCTAACTATGCCTATCAGTAGTTAGTGCCTTCAGTAGTTTGAATCCTCTATTTAGCTGGCAGTAGTGGCGCTCGCTGTATTGCAGTAGTTCGAGTAACGAAGATTTTTGGTGAGGTAAGTGATTGGTGAAAGGTATAGGTTAATGTTAGTCAGGGCCATTCTTTTGTAGAGATTTTTGAAAGTCAGATTGCGTTGCGCTAAAAAATATTGTGTGTCGGTTTAAGCACAGTCTTGTATAATTGTTCAAAGGGGACGTTCCAAATTGTACTGCAGTCAGCCTCAAATACTGGTTGTCTAAATTTCCTCAGTAGAGATTCAAGAAAAGAACACCTCCTTTCCTCTAGAGACTCCCACCCGAGTTCCTGAAGCATTTCCGTAACACTCGCGTGATGATCAAACCTACCAGTAACAAATCTAGCAGCCCGCCTCTGAATTCCTTCTATGTCCTCCCTCAATCCGACCTGATAGGGATCCCAAACGCTCGAGCAGTACTCAAGAATAGGTCGCATTAGTGTTTTATAAGTGGTTTCCTTTACAGATGAACCACATCTTCCCAAAATCCTACCAATGAACCGAAGACGACTATCCGCCTTCCCCACAACTGCCATTACATGCTTGTCCCACTTCATATCGCTCTGCAATGTTACGCCCAAATATTTAATCGACGTGACTGTGTCAAGCGCTACACTACTAATGGAGTATTCAAACATTACGGGATTCTTTTTCCTATTCATCTGCATTAATTTACATTTATCTATATTTAGAGTTAGCTGCCATTCTTTACACCAATCACAAATCCTGTCCAAGTCATCTTGTATCCTCCTACAGTCACTCAACGACGACACCTTCCCGTACACGGCAGCATCATCAGCAAACAGCTGCACATTGCTATCCACCCTATCCAAAAGATCATTTATGTAGACAGAAAACAACAGCGGACCTACCACACTTCCCTGGGGCACTCCAGATGACACCTTCACCTGCGATGAACACTCACCATCGAGGACAACGTACTGGGTTCTTACAGTCACCTGAACTTCCAAGAGACCTCTGGTAATAATCACAGCTATGGACTACGTCAGTATTATTGCAAACCACAACACCCCTACATCGGCCCCACGGCGAGGGCATCTTCCAGTAGCATAACAGTCCCTGTCACAAGGCCAGAAACCTGCTACAGTAATTTGAGGATCATGACAGTGGTCACACGTTGATCTTTGCCAGCAAATTTACCTGATCTGGATCCGACGGGATGCATATGGGACGCTATCTGGGGCAAGTTCGGCGTCCGGAAACCACCGTAATTTAGGGGAGTTGCGTGACCTGTTTGTAGACATCTTGCACCACATAGCTCTGAGATCCTACCTGGGAATCCGCAACACGCAAAACACGCATTCCAAAGGTGGACCAACACGAAATAACCATTTGGTCATCATGTTTGGTCATCAATGTATTAGTCTTCACTGTAGCTTTAAATCCGAAGATGGTCAACCTAGGCCGAAAACCATTTTTACATTTACATATAAGTGTGCCACTGTACCATACAAGCGGCTCGTGGTGAAATTGCGTGCTTATGGAATATCGTCTCAGTTATGTGACTGAATTTGTGATTTCCTGTCAGAGAGGTCACAGTTCGTAGTAATTGACGGAAAGTCATCGAGTAAAACAGAAGTGATTTCTGGCGTTCCCCAAAGTAGTGTTATAGGTCCTTTGTTGTTCCTTATCTATATAAACGATTTGGGAAACCATCTGAGCAGCCGTCTTCGGTTGTTTGCAGATGACGCTGTCGTTTATCGACTAATAAAGTCATCAGAAGATCAAAACAAACTGCAAAACGATTTAGAAAAAAATATCTGAATGGTGCAAAAAGTGGCAGCTGACCCTAAATAACGAAAAGTGTGAGGTCATCCACATGAGTGCTAAAAGGAACTCGTTAAACTTCGGTCACACGATAAATCAGTCTAATCTAAAAGCCCTAAATTCAACTAAATACCTAGGTATTACAAGTACGAACAACTTAAATTGGAAAGAACACACGGAAAATGTTGTGGGGAAGGCTAACCAAAGCCTGTGTTTTATTTGCAGGAAACTTAGAAAATGTAACAGACCTACTAAGGAGACTGCCTACACTGCGCTTGTGGGTCGTCTTTTAGAATATTGCTGCGCTGTGTGGGATCCTTACCAGATAGGACTGACGGAGTACAGAAAGGCAGCATGTTTTGTATTGTCGCGAAATATGGGTGAGAGTGTCACAGAAATGATACAGGATTTGGACTGGACATCATTAAAGGAAAGGTGTTTTTCGTTGCGACGCAATCTTATAACGAAATTCCAATCACCAACTTACTGCTCCGAATGCGAAAATATTTTGTTGACACCGACCTACATAGGGAGGAACGATCACCAAGATAAAATAAGGGAAATCAGAGCTCGTACGGAAAGATATATTCTTTCCGCGCGCTATACCAGATTGGAATAATAGAGAATTATGAAGGTGGTTCGATGAACCCTGTGCCAGGCACTTAAATGTGATTTTCCGAGTATCCATGTAGATGTAATGTAAACTTACGTTTATAAAATAATGCAAAAGGATCACTGAATTCTCCTGTGATAGTGACTATTTTCTATATATATTGCTTAAGGTGACTGTCTCCGCTTATTTATGGTTTAAGTGATGAAAAAAGATATAGTTGAATGTAAACATACGATAATGTAGTAGTGGAAATAAAACCAACAGTGATACTGTTTTTTTTTGCTATCCCGCAGTGTCACAAAAATAAAACGGGAGAAAGGAACCCGTGTATGAGTGGTTGAAATAGACAAAATTGGAAAGAAATTAGTTTCAAAAATGGTTCAAATGGCTCTGAGCACTATGGGACTCAACTGCTGAGGTCATTAGTCCCCTAGAACTTAGAACTAGTTAAACCTAACTAACCTAAGGACATCACAAACATCCATGCCCGAGGCAGGATTCGAACCTGCGACCGTAGCGGTCTTGCGGTTCCAGACTGCAGCGCCTTTAACCGCACGGCCACTTCGGCCGGCCAAATTAGTTTCCTAACTTTGATAATAGAATGCTCATGCAGTATTTCGGACATTATGGGAGACAGACGATGTCAGGAGCTGAGTACAGTCTTTTTACGGAGTCAGCAGTCCCGTTTAGAACCGTTGTTATGGAATGAGAGATCGCGGCGCTGAGAAAGGAGCTTGCACAATGAGCGTACGCCGTACTCTCGGCGAACCTTTCATTTCTCGCGTCATTTTACTAAAGCGGACGGGTTGATGGCGGTGGGGGAAAGGCGTAGGGGATTAACGAAGTTTGCCTACCGGCGCACATCGGGATTAAAAGATGCAGACCCAGGAAGAAATCTGATGCACTCTTTCATTGTCTTCTCGAAAATCGCAGTGGAGGACGAAAATTCATATTGCAGCGGATGCGCTCGATAGATGAATCTTTCATGGCGTGATCGTAGGAAAATGAGGGAAGACCCAAAAAGATGACGACTGGAGTGATGTTTCCCGAGACCTGCGAATCCGTTAAGAGAATGCAGAAACTGCTTTCGTTTAGGGTGGTTTGATTAATAGCTTAGACGATTGTGATTTAATGTAATCAGTTTATGACGCTACTCACAACTGACCAATTAATTTTCTGCTTCGTTTCAAACGTGCACTAAGAAAACTTTACAACTTTGTAAAATTGTATAACGAAAGTGCGCCCCGAGAAATGTAATCAGGACTATTGGACATAAGTTATCCAGCTACGAATTGTGACCCACCAAACTGCTAATATCTGCCTTCAACTTTTCCCTACCTTCCTTCACAACTGCTCATAAGTTCTCTACGTTCGCTGTACTCTTGGGAACAACTGCCCTGCGGAGTACGTCTAAACCACAATCTAGTGTTCGTTTGGGAAGTTATCTCTACTTTCTCAGTGGATTATGCGGTTTTATGATACTTGACTGCTTCCACTCTATTAAGAAAGGGCTCGAACCCTGGTCTTCTGACTGGTTTGATGCGGCCCGCCACGAGTTCCTCTACTGTGCCAACCTTTTCATCTCACAGCAACACTTGCAACCTACGTCCTCAATTATTTTCTGGATGTATTCCAATCTCTGTCTGCCTCTACAGCTCTCTCTAGTACCATAGTAGTCACTCCCTCATGTCTTAACATATGTCCTATCACCCTGTCCTTTCTGCTTATCAGTTTTTTCCCACATATACCTTTCCTCTCCGAGGAAATCCTTTGCTTTTCCCTTTTCAAATTTTTTAGTTTCCCTACCACGTTCAAACTTCTGACATTCCACGCCCCGACTCGTAGAGCGTTATCCTTCCGTTGATTATTCAATCTTTTTCTCATGGTAACCTCCCCGTTGCCAGTCCCCTCCAGGAGATCCGAATGGGGGACAATTCTGGAATCTTTTGCCAATGGAGCGATCATCATGACACTTTCTTCAATTATTTCACGTGTCCTGTGGATACACGTTACGTGTCTTTAATGCAGTGGTTTCCATTGGTTTTATTTCATTACATCACAAATGCCACTTTAAAGAGAAAGATATATTTTATAAGATTTCAGTTTACTTCCTCGTACTGTAGCTACAACAGCGTTTGTAACGGGCATCTAATGCTCCCAAGTTGGGCGGTTTTGCTAACTTGGGTTAGTAACTTCAGGCCACTCGAAAACGCCCAATAATTTTGAGAGTAATGTGGAGACCCTAAAAGGTATAAACCATGAGAAGCTTAAATTACGGAACACGAATTTTTGATAAGTACCTGGGGTAGAATGTTTCCAGAGAGCTTAAAGGTTATAATTATATCGCATGTGGTTTTGGTAGAAATCCATAACTTTAAATTAATTTATTTCGTATGGTACCCTGTTACCGTGTGGAGCAAAGCTCCTTGGACGTGGGAGAACACACTACATTATCCACAGATTCGTGACTAAAAATTTTAAAATCTAAAAAGTAAGTCTTTGTAGAACAAAAGCAACCTGGCGCGCCGGCCGAAGTGGCCGTGCGGTTAAAGGCGCTTCAGTCTGGAACCGCGAGACCGCTACGGTCGCAGGTTCGAATCCTGCCTCGGGCATGGATGTTTGTGATGTCCTTAGGTTAGATAGGTTTAACTAGTTCTAAGTTCTAGGGGACTAATGACCTCAGCAGTTGAGTCCCATAGTGCTCAGAGCCATTTGAACCATTTGAACCAACCTGGCGCTTTTCATTTATTAAGTCTTAAGAAGGAAGAACACTGAGACTTAATAAGGATTTTGCAGAATTAGACGCAGTTGCACACAATAGTAGTTCACGTTAGCTCATTAATGATAGTTACGATAAATCATTGAGGCTGAACAACGAATTCCTTTAGGATTTTTTAACAGTGTGAATTGAGGTTTTTCTACAAGAGCTTCACAAATATTTGAGAAGTGCAACTTTGTGCTCCATCGCTCGCACTACCACACACTGTTTTTTCTTCCCCGTCCCATTCAGTTACGTTCGTGAGTGTCCCCTTACTTTGAAACAACTATTCCATTTTGTGACACATATAACGGCTGAAATTCAGTTACAAATGATGACGAATGCTATTCTTAATACACAATGAAATCATCAACCAGAAAACATCTGCTATCTCGGCTTGTTATAGTTCAGGAGTTTCAGAATTTCCTTAAGTATTTCCCGAGAGTCAAACAAATCTGCGACCTTTCGTAGCGCCCTTCTTTCTCTTAGTTCTATTTAGCATGGAGCACACACTTTCGAGCAACAGTGTTTTGTGAGCAGTGTCCTTTGCAGACTGACTGCATTTTCCCAGTGTCCTGTCAATAAACTGAAGTCTGCTACCTTTCCTATTTACCACTGAGCCTATGGGATCATCGTTGCAAATTGTTACACTCAATTATTTTCACGGGTTGACTGATTCGAACTGACTTATTTATGTTACTATCACGTTTTTTGGTTTCGGGAAGTGCAGAATTTTCACATATTTATATTTAAATCATGTCGCCAGTCTTTGCATCACTTTGAAATATTAATAAGATCTAACTGGATATTTCTGCAGCTTATGAAAAGGTCGTGTGGCTAGGGCCTCCCGTCGGGTAGACCGTTCGCCTGGTGCAAGTCTTTCGAGTTGACGCCACTTCGGCCACTTTCGTGTCGATGGGGATCAAATGATGATGATAAGGACAACACAACACCCAGTCCCCGAGCGGAGAAAATCTCCGACCCAGCCGGGAATCGAACCCGGGCCGTTAGGTGACCACTCAGCTACCAGGGGCGGACTGTGCAGGTTATTTTTAGATAGTTATTCATTATAAATAATTGCAACTTCTGCAGAAAGTCAAGGTTGCTAGTAATATTAGGTCATTAGTATTCACTATGAAGAGCAAAGGCTGCAATACACTTTCCTGGAGCATACATTAGGTTACTTCTACATCTTGAAAGGTGTCCATTCTTATCTCCCACTCTCCATATCTTCTGCTTTGATGTAGGTTTCTCGAGAACACGTTGGATATTGTACAGGGTGACAGGGTACAGGGTTATATGAAAAAAAAAACGTAAATTACTTACAAACTACGGCGTGCACACACTTTATTCAACATGTAAAAGTCACTACAGATATTCGGATTTAGGTTATGACATGTCCGATATGCCTGCCGTCATTGGCGATGATGTGGTGTGGACAAATAGCGAGATTCTTCATGACCCGCTGAAGTGTCTGAAAATCGATACTGTCGATGACTTCCTGAATGGCTGTTTTCAGCTGAGCAATGGTTTTGGGGTTATTGCTGTACACATTGTCTTTAACGTAGCCCCACAAAAAGGAGTCGCATTTGTTCAGATCCGGAGAACATGGCGGCCAATCGAGGCTCATGCCTGTGGTCTCTGGGTACCTCAGAGCCAGAATGCGGTCCCCAAAGTGCCCCTCCAGGACATTAAATACTCTCCTGCTTCGATGGGGTCGAGCCCCATATTGCATGAACCACACTTTATCGAAATTGGGGTCACTTTGGATAATGGGGATGACATCATTTTCCAAAACCTTCACGTACCGTTCGGTAGTCACCGTGCCATCAAGGAATATTGCACAGATTATTCTGTGACTGGACATCGCACACCACAGAGTCATCCGTTGAGAGTGAAGATACTTCTCCATCTCGAAATGTGGATTCTCAGTCCCCCAGATGCGCCAATTTTGCTTATTTTCGAATCCATCCAAATGAAAGTGGGCTTCGTAGCTAAACCAAAGTATACTAATTCTCAATATGCCCCGCTGTCCACCGTGCTGTTAGAACGTCCTAACGCAAACAGTTTAGAAGTTATGAGGATTTCATTTCATACAGTTCAATAATAGTCACCCTGATCGACTTCCGCGTATTTTGGCTGCTTCGTGTTTCGCTCGTATATGATACGGGGTGCTTTCGATGGGTTGTAGTCACACAGTTTTATTGAGCATCGGACATGACATCTGCTGCATTTCGACTGCAGAGTACAGGTAATGCGTCTCCTTACTTTTCGACTAGGCGAGCTATGCTGGAACAACGTGATCGCTCTTGCTGTTACGATCAGTGTTGGGCAGATTACTCTCCGTTTACCCGTTGTACTTGATTCTTGACCGGGTTTAGGAAGTTGGTATTTCATTAGTCAAACTGGTTTTGTGTTTTATATGAGTTTCAAATGTAGGTTGAAGAAGTAATGTTTGTATGGATGGGAAAATGACAGAAAATGTTTCCTTTGATCTTCATCAGCGTGGTCGAAGGAAACTTAAGCATGCCCGCCGGCCGAAGTGGCCGTGCGGTTAAAGGCGCTGCAGTCTGAAACCGCAAGACCGCTACGGTCGCAGGTTCGAATCCTGCCTCGGGCATGGATGTTTGTGATGTCCTTAGGTTAGTTAGGTTTAACTAGTTCTAAGTTCTAGGGGACTTATGACCTCAGCAGTTGAGTCCCATAGTGCTCAGAGCCATTAAGCATGCCCGGTAATAGTAAGTGTGAGAAACTTCAAGGTCTTGTAAGTATGCCTGTATCGAAATAACTAAGCTGAATATTTCTGTGGCTAATTCCATTGACGTTTCACTCAATATCATTTTTGCTCTTAACGAATTTTCATTAATCATTCTCTGCATTAATAAACTACTTTCAGATTAGGGAGGGTAAGTTAACTTCGAGAGTTTCTGGACAGCAGCGGTTTCGTCATCTAATTATTACGTTCTGTGACAACGTTTCATTACTAGATCATAATTAATAACAAATCATTCACAGCCGGCCAGAGTGGCCGTGCGGTTCTAGGCGCTACAGTCTGGAGCCGAGCGACCGCTACGGTCGCAGGTTCGAATCCTGCCTCGGGCATGGATGTGTGTGATGTCCATAGGTTAGTTAGGTTTAATTAGTTCTAAGTTCTAGGCGACTGATGACCTCAGCAGTTAAGTCGCATAGTGCTCAGAGCCATTTGAACCACTTTTTTGAAATCAAACGGCTCTGAGCACTATGGGACCTAACATCTGAGGTCATCAGTCCCCTAGAACTTAGAACTACTTAAACCTAACTAACCTAAGGACATTACACACATCCATGCCCGAGGCAGGATTCCAACCTGCGACCGTAGTAGTAGCGCGGTTCCGGACTGAAGCGCCTAGAACCGCACGGCCACCACGGCCGGCTTTTTGAAATCATTCACATGCCAAAAGAATTGGTGTTCTATTTTGTATGTGTGTGTGTGTGTGTGTGTGTGTGTGTGTGTGTGTGATGGATCATTCCTGATGACAGTCAGATCACGTAATAATATTTTCTTTGGGCTTTATTGACCTTGCGTAGATGGCATCTTCAATCACGGCTGTTTCAGGTATCAATTCGCGGTTCCCGTCAATCTTGTATTTGCAGTATAAAGTGTGAAATATGAAATTTTGTATTTATATATGTTACATACTATTGGAGACCCTGTAATTGTATTTAACTAACCACCTTTGAATTAAATATGTAGTAGTAGAATTTTCTATGGTTTAGTAACAATACAACATTTTCTCCCCTTTAGTTGTCTTTGGTCAAATGTCTACAGCTACTATAATCTGTCCGTGACTCTCCACCAAAGGCAAATTTTGTGTCCTCCATACCAGAAAAACCTCACTCGTACCTTTGTTAATAAACGGTAGTGCGGTACAGAAATGTTTTGCAGAAGTCCAAAAATAGGGTGTCCACCTATTTATATCTTAAAGCCATGGATCAATGTGATGTGAAGAAAAGCACAAGATGGGTTTCGCATGATTTTTGGAAACCATGCTGGTTGGCGTAGGGAACGTCGGTCTCGTCGAAATTCCTCACTATGTTTAAGCTCAGATTATGTTACATGATCCTAGCACAGGTGGACGGCAGTTTTGTGAGTCGCTTCAGTTACTCTAGTTCTGAACGGATGCAACCTTTGGTTACCTTCAGACAATGTTCCAGCATAGCTCTCCTAGTCGAAAAGTAAGGAGACTCATTACCTGTATTCTGCAGTCGAAATGCAGCAGATGTGTATGCAGTATATTACGCTTAACCCTGTGGCGCATAGTGTCCAATACAGTGGGCAGCTGTTAACGGTCGCTTCTTTGGCATTTTCAATCAGTCCTGAGGCTGAAAATGCACACAGCTCACTGCAGTGGGCACTCCCTACTGGTGTGTCCTGGATGCATTTGCAGCCTCATGACTCATTGAAACCGTCAGAGAACTGACCATTAAAAGTTGTCCACTGCAGTGAAACGCATGCACCACAGGGTTAAAATGGGCGCTAAGCAAAACGTCCTATCTGCGGACGACTTTAATATTCCAATAAGAACGCGAGCCAGGATTTACCGCGAAGATACATCACGAGAGCAGTACTAGAACTGCCAAGTGAAATGCGATAGGAGTAAAGCTGAGGCGTGGCTGCAGATAATCAAACGGCATTCACACAGCGGCGACATATGCAGATTAGGGGCTATAGAAGTGGGAGCCGGCAGCCTGCGCAGAATGGGCCTAGTAGACGCCGGACGGTCGGCGGCTGAGTGCTGGGAGGGGGAAGAGGCAGGGTTGAGCGTCCCGACGTCAGACTCGCCGGCGTCGCGACGCCCCCCCCCCCCTCCTGCTGCCCTGTGGCGCCGGCGGATTTCCTGCGGCGCCTGCACTGCGGAATACGGACCCGTCTCTCTGCCCAATTCCTCTCCTCTCCCCCCGCCCTACCCCCTCCACAGAGAATCCGGCGCCAAGTTGGCCGGCGGCCGTCTTTGGAAACTGGACGCTAGAGAGGCTGTCGCTCCACTGCGCGCACTGAAAGGAGCGCGGAAGTGTAATGACCCGGGACAACGAGTCTTCCACCGAATCAAATTCAGGACGTAATTACCGCAACGAATGCGAATGAAATAATGTTTTGTTTGTTTGTACTGTGAAATACACTGCTGACTGTTAAAACTGCAACACTAGGAATGACAGCAAATACAGAAATTTTACGCATTGTAGAAAACAGGAAAAAATACATTTCTTGGTGATGAGGAGGGTGCGATATTTAGTATACGGAGCTAGCAGCAAAAACAGTAGTAGCGTGGCTGGGAATTGAGTCGAAGTAGGCTTGCATGACAGGTATTCTAACAACCCTACCACAACAAAGGTCAAAAATTAATTATGATTGTAGTGTTGCTCACGCTGCTAAATATTGCATTTTCGGGAAACAACAAAGTTATATTATGTGGCAGGTGTCATTAGAGCACAGTTAATAAAGTCATTTCTTGAAATAATGGATAAACTCGGCACTCATCTTTTCGTCTTTCCCACGCTGGTCTCGTTGTGAACTCATGGCTCAATCGTCGAAAATCTAGGTAGTGATGATTCCAATCTCGGATGCAAAGAGGCCTAGGTGTTATTCTGCGATATTCAATAGTTTTATAGGTGTGTTTGATAAACCATTCTTGAAGATTAATCTTTTGCAAGTTAGGACAATGGTGATGTAAAAAAGTAATCAGCACTCCGAATTTAAGTTACACCTCTTTTTTATTACTTTTGTTGCAATATCACTTAACTCCTTCCAAAACATCACCTCACAATATAAAACATACTTGAAAAAACCTTCCTCACTGTTAAAGTTCACATTTCATAAACTAGCTACAATTTGCGTCTTTTTAACATGACGACCAAAGCTTGACTCTCCAATAACCGCTTACGCGCCCAAAAATCAGAGGTACAAGTACGTCAAAGATCATAGTGACAAAAGAAAGAATACACATAAGAACAATATCATTACAATATATACATATCGATGTATCGAAGTACCTCTACATTAATGAAATCAAATCTGAATGTTGTCACAGAAATATGTTAACTATTTTACAGAAACACAGTAGAATATTGCTGGTATCGAGAGGTTGAGGTGAGGTGAGGTGCCGTAATGGTTTTGTAATTCAAGTACCATTACAGTATAAATACGTCATTTGTGCTGATTCACTTCTACGCCAAAATTTATCAATCATAGTGACTGGCAAGTGGTGGCGGGGCAGTTACTCCGCCAATCATGACTGAATGTTTTCAGTTGATGACAGCTGCGCATGGAGGTGTCAACACATACGGTGCAGAAGTAGGTCAGGACATCTCGGGCAACATGTAGTCTTTTTTTATCTTGTCGAAAGTTAATATGACTAATACTTTGAAGATGGGGCAAGGTCTCCGGCCTTAGCACATCCGTAGCTTAACACCATTTGCCTAAAATCAATGCTATCTGGACCAGTGATGATACTGTGTGTATCCGCCGCACTGTGATGAGACCCCTATGGCGATGGCGAATGCTCCCTGGCAATGTTCTGCCTTCTCGGAGCCTGGACACACGAGTAAGTACATTACGATGCTGCCAGCAAAAACGGGATTCTTCTGAGGAGACGACGTGAGGACACTCATGAGTTGTCTTTTAGTGCACAATACGTTCTTACAAAACAACCAATATTCAAATGTGTTCGCTGAATGAGAAGTCTGTCGCGTATTCTCACTTTGTATGCAGAACTAGCGAACCCAGCAATGCTTCGCAATTGCTAAATAAGTATGGGAATTGGCTATGCTTTGTAACCTCCTCATTTTCCTTCTCTCTCTTTCAACACCTGCCCCCTCTCTCTGCCCATCACCTCCTATCCCTCTCTTTGTACATCTCCTCCACCTCCCCTCTCTCTTTACAAGCCCCCTCTCTCTGTCCATCGCCTCCTCCCCCCCCTCTCTCTCTCTCTCTTTCTCTCTCTCTCTCTCTCTCTCTCTCTCTCTCCCCCTCTGTCCATCTTCCCCTTCCCTAAGCCCATCTCCCCCCCCCCCCACCGCCCTTTGCACAACTCCTTCTCCCTCGTCTCTCTGACGTTGAGTCTTTTTTGTTTTGTTATAACCACAAAATCTTGATTGAGGACTGAAGACACTTAAGCCGGCCGAAGTGGCCGTGCGGTTAAAGGCGCTGCAGTCTGGAACCGCGAGACCGCTACGGTCGCAGGTTCGAATCCTGCCTCGGGCATGGATGTTTGTGATGTCCTTAGGTTAGTTAGGTTTAACTAGTTCTAAGTTCTAGGGGACTAATGACCTCAGCAGTTGAGTCCCATAGTGCTCAGAGCCATTTGAACCATTTGAACACTTAAGATGAATGGGTAAATCGATTGGGATCATTGGCCTTGAGAGATCTCTCCTGCGGCTGGGTCTATGAAGACAGTAGCTTCAGTGATATTTTTCAAACCGGTTAAATCACGGAGTTTCAGAAAATCAGTATTCCTTTATAATATTCTAACCATAAATAGAGAAGATATAAATACAATTTCGTTATTTTCTATTGAAACCGACTGCGAGAAAGAAAACAAAAATGCACGCTTTCATAGGACAGCTGGTTCCGGCGGAGGTTCGAGTCCTCCCTCGGGCATGGGTGTGTGTGTGTTTGTCCTTAGGATAATTTAGGTTAAGTAGTGTGTAAGCTTAGGGACTGATGACCTTAGCAGTTAAGTCCCATAAGATTTCACACACATTTGAACATAGCACAGCACAGTATTGTTTTTAACAGAAAAGCTGTACATTGTTGTTTAAAAACATTATTACTTATATGAAACTTCTGGATTATTACTTATGTCTGTCTGAATGTTTATTAGAGTATCGTATAAAGATCTGAATTAAGTCTATCAAGATCTACAGATTTTTGTTAACAACTCTTCCCTATATATCTATCACAAAAATTTGTAGCGTATGTCCGTCCGAACGTTTAATGGAGTATCGTGTAAAAATCTGAAGCAAATCGGAGAAGAACTGTTAGAGATTTTTGGTAACCAAGTCAAACGACAGCTTGCCTTTATATAACTTACATGGCGGTGCTTCTGTCTGCTGTGTGCGGTTGCGCTGAAACTGCAATCGTCTGCAGGACGAGCAAAATAAAATTACCTCATAAAATATTTCATATATTTTAAGATAGGCAACCCAGCTTACATCTTCCGCAAGCGGGATGGATGAAGTAAGTTGGGTTGTCTACCTTGAGACGCATATAAGGTAGCCGAAAATTCCATTAACATTTGAAAATGCACTAAATCATGGAATAACGTAGGTAGAGAGGTAAAACTTGACATACATGTCTGAAATGTCATGGAGTCTTACTGAAACTGACAACGAGTGTAAAAACCGACCAACAGATGCAGCTGGACAGCGGGGTGCTGCTTTTCAAACTATTAGAGTGACGAGTGCGAGGTACGCCGATATGTTACAGAATCACATCATCCCTAGTCTGGCTGATAAACCACTGTGGGAAGGTACGACTTTTATGCAGGATGGCGCTCCAGCTCATTCGTACATGTACTCAAGACCTCTTGCGCACATCGTTCGGTTAGGATGGCGATCTGAGCCGCCACTGCCGTCATGGTCTCCAGGCCTTAATCCGTGTGATTATTGGCTGTGAGGGTGACTGAAGTCACAAGCCTACTGCGATCGTCCGACCTCATTGGGTGACGCCAAAACCCAACGGCAATTTCTCTTTCTACCTATTAATACGCCGCACAGTGCTGTTCGTAACACTTTCTCGACTATAGGTGTCGTTGATGGATGTTGAGCATTTGTTATGAAGAACATCATCTTTGATAGAAATCAGTTTCCACGCTAAATACTTCCTTTGTTTCATATGAAGCACCATATGCACCATATGTTGGTCATTTTGTGCACTTTTTTGTTTTAAGTTAAAACCCATGCTATATCATGGAGGTGTGTCAGTTTGGACTTCTCTACCTACGTTATTCCATGGAGTATCGAATTTTCAAATGTTAACGGCGGTTTTGGGTCACCCCGTGTTTTCTGCGCCAGTTTTACACTCCTGGAAATTGAAATAAGAACACCATGAATTCATTGTCCCAGGAAGGGGAAACTTTATTGACACATTCCTGGGGTCAGATACATCACATGATCACACTGACAGAACCACAGGCACATAGACACAGGCAACAGAGCATGCACAATGTCGGCACTAGTACAGTGTATATCCACCTTTCGCAGCAATGCAGGCTGCTATTCTCCCATGGAGACGATCGTAGAGATGCTGGATGTAGTCCTGTGGAACGGCTTGCCATGCCATTTCCACCTGGCGCCTCAGTAGGACCAGCGTTCGTGCCGGACGTGCAGACCGTGTGAGACGACGCTTCATCCAGTCCCAAACATGCTCAATGGGGGACAGATCCGGAGATCTTGCTGGCCAGGGTAGTTGACTTACACCTAGAGCACGTTGGGTGGCACGGGATACATGCGGACGTGCATTGTCCTGTTGGAACAGCAAGTTCCCTTGCCGGTCTAGGAATGGTAGAACGATGGGTTCGATGACGGTTTGGATGTACCGTGCACTATTCAGTGTCCCCTCGACGATCACCAGTGGTGTACGGCCAGTGTAGGAGATCGCTCCCCACACCATGATGCCGGGTGTTGGCCCTGTGTGCCTCGGTCGTATGCAGTCCTGATTGTGGCGCTCACCTGCACGGCACCAAACACGCATACGACCATCATTGGCACCGAGGCAGAAGCGACTCTCATCGCTGAAGACGACACGTCTCCATTCGTCCCTCCATTCACGCCTGTCGCGACACCACTGGAGGCGGGCTGCATGATGTTGGGGCGTGAGCGGAAGACGGCCTAACGGTGTGCGGGACCGTAGCCCAGCTTCATGGAGACGGTTGCGAATGGTCCTCGCCGATACCCCAGGAGCAACAGTGTCCCTAATTTGCTGGGAAGTGGCGGTGCGGTCCCCTACGGCACTGCGTAGGATCCTACGGTCTTGGCGTGCATCCGTGCGTCGCTGCGGTCCGGTCCCAGGTCGACGGGCACGTGCACCTTCCGCCGACCACTGGCGACAACATCGATGTACTGTGGAGACCTCACGCCCCACGTGTTGAGCAATTCGGCGGTACGTCCACCCGGCCTCCCGCATGCCCACTATACGCCCTCGCTCAAAGTCCGCCAACTGCACATACGGTTCACGTCCACGCTGTCGCGGCATGCTACCAGTGTTAAAGACTGCGATGGAGCTCCGTATGCCACGGCAAACTGGCTGACACTGACGGCGGCGGTGCACAAATGCTGCGCAGCTTGCGCCATTCGACGGCCAACACCGCGGTTCCTGGTGTGTCCGCTGTGCCGTGCGTGTGATCATTGCTTGTACAGCCCTCTCGCAGTGTCCGGAGCAAGTATGGTGGGTCTGACACACCGGTGTCAATGTGTTCTTTTTTCCATTTCCAGGAGTGTATTTTGCACACGCTGTAGTCTACCTCATGCCAAAGGGAAGTTTGTTGCACGCCGCCCTCGTGGTGTTCCAGGCTTAACGACCAGCAGTGCACCTGCTTTCGCAGGGTAGCAATTAATTTATCCTTCCTTTCGCTTCCCTTCAATCATACATTAAGAAGTGACTAATGTCATCGATCATTTGCAGGTAAAATTGTTTAAAATGTGCTAACAGTCTTGGCACACGTATGTGGTTCTGTTATCGTATGTGGTACCGCTCCGTTCACAATTGTCCGTCTGATCAGGCGAGGGTTTCACGCAGCCGCTCCACCGTGCAGACGCAGCCTGGCACTCTGATGCAGCGCTGTCGATAAGTTTCGCGAGGCCCACAAAGATGTGCGCCTCCTCTTTTATCGCAGTGGCAGAACTGCAGCGCCGGCCAGCCATATTGATTTTCGATGCGTCCAAGTTGCGGTTGCGCCACAGGGCCAAGTTTACGTGGCTCTCTCTCTCTCTCTCTCGCTCTTTCTCTCTCTCTCGCCATTGGTCCCACCTAGCAGACAAGTGAGGGTGGTTGTGACGGCTCTGCTACCGGTACACATCCACGCAGGTTCAAGGTTTCCCCAGATGCCAAAGGAGAACAATCGAAACAGCAGTTCTAAATGAGGAAGTTTGCTTCACAAACACAATTACTAATGTGTAAAACTAATCACTGGAAAAGCAGATGCCATACAGATTCACTGAAAGAATGAACAGGAAATGTAGTCCGTCAACTAAGGACCCTCCTTCCACCAATACTTGAATATTTTCCTTCATTATGGGATCCGTACCATATAGGACTGGTAGATGAAAGAGAACGTCCAAAGAAGACCAGCGCGTATCGTTCCATGTCCATGTAGTAAGCAAGAAAGGGTCACAGAGATGGAAAACTAAGTCCAATGACACGGGCTGCAAGAGAGACATTCTGCACCACAGTTTGCTGTTTAAGTTCCGAGAGCGTATATTCCTCAAAGAGTCAAGTAGTATATTGCTTCCTCCTATGTGTATTTCGTGAAAAGACCATCGAGATAAAATTAGAGCCCCGAGGCGTGTATTGTGTTGTATGGAACTGGGGACCTAGAAACGACGGAGTGGATTCGTCCACGACGTAGCCCTCAGAGCTTCACAACCCCACAATAGGCTACAGCAGTCCACTCACCCCACCGCCGCCCCATACCGAACCCAGGGTTATTGTGTGGTTCGGCTCCCAGTGGACCCCCCCCCCCCCCCCCCCCCCTGGAACATCTCACAGTAGACGAGTGTAACCCCAATATTTGCGTGCTAGAGTAATTACAGTGTACGCTTACGTGAAGCTAGTGTTTGCGCTACAATCGCCGACATAGTGTAACTGAAATTAGAAGTATATTAATACCGTCAGCTGCTAACGGGCGTTGATATATATCAAAGGGGACTTGAACCCGGGATCTCCTGCTTACATGGCAGTGGCAGACGATCTATCCATCTGAGCAACCGTGGGCACAGACGATAGCGCGACTGCAGGGACTCTCGCGCACGCCTCCCGCGAGACCCACATTCTCACCTTGTATGTCCACACACTACATTCGTGATGTCCCACCCCAACACACTCATTACTCGTGGAAGACAATCTGTGTGCATCCGCACAGAAAAAGGAGGTCATGGGCGGTATTGCCAGTACTATGTACTTACATGGATATGGTGTCTGTTCTTTCGGACATGTCCGAAAGAACAGACACCATGTCCATAGAAGTATATAGTGTAACTGAGGCGGAATAGCCGGCCGGAGTGGCCGAGAGGTTCTAGACGCTTCAGTCTGGAACCGCGCGACCGCTACGGTCGCAGGTTCGAATCCTGCCTCGGGCATGGATGTGTGTGATGTCCTTAGGTTAGTTAGGTTTAAGTAGTTCTAAGATCTAGGGGACTGATGACCTCAGAAGTTGTCCCATAGTGCTCAGAGCCATTTGAACCATTTGAAATATGCGTGATAAAATATTTACAACCCCTTTGGGGCCCAAAAATTTGAAATGATTCATTTAGCTCCACCTTATCCTAAGCAAAATCCACATAGCCGAATGGGAATTGGACACCGCTAGTCCTGTGCTGCAACTACTGCTGTACGTAAATGTGTTCTCTCAGTCGACCTAGTTGCCTCATACAAATAAGCCGGAGGAAGGAGGACAAGGAAGAGCATTTAACAAAAAGTTTGTATAAGAACGTCCATTAAGTAACATTTAACAAAAAGTAAACACTATAAAAAGTTCCATAAAGTGTATCACGCTTACCCTGCACATTGAAAACCACTACTGTATTTAAATACGATCCAATACATTTTTGCACTCGCTTCTAAAACATATTCGTTGTGTTATTTGTCCGCCCTCTTTCACTCTCGATCAAATTTAACGGAGTTGTGGCTGTAGCGAGCTTTTTTCTGAAATACCCTACTAAATTGCTGTGAACTCTCAGCAAAACCTATTCAGCTCCAGTGAAATCAATTTCCGGCCGTTGTGAATAGAACATCGTTCATTACTGGTTCCATTAATTAAAGGCGTGGAATTCGTTTACTTCAAAAACAGGAAATGACGCGTTCGTCTATTGGAATGAAAGTTATTTTGTGAGTGCGTTTGGGAGCGGCAGGGTGAGGATTGATGTTGAAGCACATATTTTAAATATTACTGATTAGTACACCTGGCACCGGGAGACGCCTGGAACAACCGTTCGTTAAGTGGACAACGCAGCACGTCAATGCGCTGAAACTTTGTAAGAAGGCATGCGCTTATTCAGATCAATAATTACGTGGTGACGCACGATCTAGTTCCAATACTGCGTTCATTACTACAACCCGACGTCGGAACAACTGAAGTCTGTTTTTTTAAATGTTGCGTTTATGACTGTTTCAGCCAACGTGCAAGTCGTCCGTGGGTACAAATAGCATTCGACAGGGCGACATACATTATCTTGGGTAGATTTCGTATTGGTGCAATAACCAGTCTGTATACGAACCATATTATTCGTGGCAAAATGCCAGTCGGCCATTGACTGAACAGTGTATATTTTCAAAAGTTGGAATGTTTTCCTGATCCAAACCGAACATACGCTGTAGTGCAATATAATACTATCTGGATTTCAGTCAAGGAAGTAACTTTGTATTAATTTATTCAGGTTAATTGTAGCTGATGTTTGTGACTGTGGATTAAATTACTTTAATGAATACAGCAACCAGTACTTTTTATAAAATTTTATGTACGCAACGAGACGTTTCGTACCTCATCCTTCAGTTGACGTGATATATTTGTACGTATTTTCATCCGAATTCTTTGTGGACTGCATTTTCAACGCTGCAATTTCTCTGTGCCACATAACAATTCGTTTGGCGACCACGTTTTCAGAGTTGTATATTTACGTTTAAATAATAGTCAGATGTACTTTTATTCTATAGCTAGTAGCTCATTTCTCGCATTTACAGGCACAGCACACACATCTTTAGCTTCACAACGCAGTGCAACATTCTCCATGTCTTTGTTTATATCGAAAATTACCAGCTAAAGACGAGTCACTTCTTATTCATTCATTCAGAAAGTACTAATTATTCAATTATATTTACAGAGTTAATATTGCCGATATTAAAACTTCATACATCCCACTGTATGAATTAAAAAGAAAAATCTCGAAAGAAAATAAAAAACGGTCAAATGTTTTGTAAAATGATTTGTCTAGAAGCAAGAAATAAAATAGACTACAGAAACTTTTGACATACGTTTGAATGATGCTCGAAATTATGTAGAGAAGCTGAGATACTTATACGTTAGTTATTTAAGGATACCACTGAATAGAATTTCACCAGACAAATATCTTCTAGTATCTACACTTTAAGATTCTAAGTTAGATTCTGAGTTATAAACATTGAACTTTATATTCTCAGTCATCTCCTCATACGCTGTGCATGAATTCGAACGTAACACAAAGGCGCATCAAATGTTTCTCTAATCTGTTTTCTCTTATTTTTAGATATCATTTCACATAACAATATACCGTTTTTTTTCAATTTCTTAAATTTCAATTTTTGTTTAGGACGGATGAAATATGATTTAAATATCAATCGGTATCCTATTATTAATAAGAATGTACAGACCAAGAGAATGCAGGGAAATGTTAGTTTATGCAGTGATTTTATATTGCTTCATACTTCATTTACACAACTATCGATGGCTGTTTGTGAAATATTTTAATTTTTCTCTCAAGTAACTAAGTTTTTCTGATATACCTGGATTACTTTCAAATATTTTTTTTTAAAATGTAGACCTCAGGGTGATCAATTTGATACCCGATATGTTTACGTCCCACTCTTAGTTTGCCTATGAAAATTTTTTCATTTCTATATGTTTTCGTTTGCACATGAAAACTTGCTACATTCCGTGTCTCACTCTTACAGTTAATATATCATGTGCATATCGTAATGAGTTGTGCTAATTTATCTTACAGATAGCATTTTTCAGATCAATGATATCAGATAACTATATTAGCAGTTAACATATATGGTTATCTACCTAGTGGAGTAATGAATGGCTATCATTAACAGAATGATGACTAAATTAAAATGACTGTGACAAAAATAAATCTGGCATATTTCCCACAATAGAAATAATATAAGTTACGTGAAAAAGGAGCTACAAATTACAGAATATAACTGTCTTTCTATAGCCTCTTACTGGTTTGTATTTCTGTAGCCGCATCCTTATCTCTAAAGGCTAGTAACCACTCATTCGTACGTTTTTTGCGTTTCTATAACGCGGCTCTCTGGAATGCATAGTTCAGTTAATGACGTGATTTTAAACAGAGTGAAGAAGCACCTGAAGCCTCTCAGCACTGCGGCTGATAGATTGTTCCGTCGATCCTTTAATCGGTGTGCGTGCTCTACGAAAAACTTTCTACCACACGCTATCTCGTCAGCTATTGCTTGACGCACTCCCTAATGCGATCAGATGGCAGTAGTATGAAAAATTCAGCGAAAATACTTCCGAAGTTATTCAAGAGAAAGCTAACAGAGTCGACCAACGATTCCTGGCGGCAAGAGTAACTTCTGGCGCGTCGCCCGCGAAATGATGGAGTTGGTGGCGCCAGTGAAACGTGCCTGGAAAAACGAATGAGCTCGCGGATGGAAATCCCCGTAAGTCCCTACCTGCATTTCTGCACAAGTCCGGCGAAAATTTACGGCGGTTTTTCATATCCTGCACAGCCCTACTCCCTTTTTAGCCGATTATGGCACGTAACTCAAGTTGCTGTTTTAATAACACGCGGTTTTTTGGCCCTCGGCGCGCTTTAGGATTTGAAATGCCGCTCTCTGGCTCGTTACTCCAATTTACGCAGAATTCTTTTTTCAAAAGGCAAGTTGCTGGTTGAAATTGCGCTGAATGCGACATCGCAACCCTATAAAAGCAGCCCGGCATTACGTCCGATTAAAGAGCTCTACGTCCCTTCGTGAAAATTTTCAGTCTCGTGAATAGGAAAGAACATAACTCTGCAGTGCGGTGAAAATAATGTATTCTTTTTACAAACAGTACTGTCGCAATGAGTAACTGTCTGGCTCAACTGCCGGCATTACGTACCAATTCATAAACATCGATATTAAGAGAACGTCTAGCGAATATCTCGCTGTAGGTTGTCTCTACTGAAGAATGGGTAACAGACCATCACACGCGGGCTAGACTGCTGGATCTCCTGTATGTAATGAAATTGAATGTTTTATGCTGTTTTTAGTTCACGTACACGATTTAGAGAACAATCTGTGAGCAGTCTCTTATGTTGTTATCAGGTGGTGCTGTCGTTTACCACCCAGTAGGATCATCATAAGAACAACGAATTACAACGTGATTTAGGCAAGATGAATGCATGGTATGAAAAATGGCAATTCACTCTGAACAATAAAAAGTGCAAAGTCTTCAGAATGAGTACAAAAAAATTCCTTGTAACTCTGTTACGCGATAAATGACAAAGGTTGTCGATTCACTTACTAGCTAGGCATCAAAACAATGAACAACTGAAATTGGAACCATCACATAGAGAATGCTGTGGGATAAGTAAACTTAAGAATGTGTTTTATTGGCAGATGACAAAAAATTCAACTAATCTGTAGCCTATTACAAAGATGGCCAAATCCAAATTTTTTTGTAATTTGAGATAATGACATATTTCAAGAGCAAACACCATAAGGAACCCAATAGTGGTATTCTATAGTAACAAAAACGGCCAGAAGTGTTTTAAAATCATTTTTAAACATTTGCCTTGGTTACAAATTCGGCCAGCCCCAACATATGTTGGTGACAAAAACAACCACCCCACCAAACACCAAGCACCAATCACAAGGCTTAATTCTTTCACGTGATCTCATAGGCTCATGTCTTTTTAGAGGCATACTGACGAGCAGTGTGTTCTGCATCTATCTGAAGCATATTGAAAATAGAATCATCTGTACAAAGAACTCTTGCATCAGCGTATTTTCGTCTACTGAAAAAAGCGGATGATAATGTAACTGTAATGTCACGTGACACGCAAAAATAAGCCTTACCAGAGCTTCCAGATCGAAGCACATACTATTGAAGGCAGCTATAACGCTATAACTTGAAAGTGGTTTCTGGATATTATAGTGAACGTCCAGCTCTGCATAACGAGAATGTATCAATTTATTCTTGGGCAGAGCGTGAAACGAAGAATTCATCAAACGAAATAACCTCTGCAGTATTTGAGGAACTTAGTACATCTAAAATCGACTATTTTGAATCCAAATAGGCTCCATGGCTTGTGGCAGATGAGTGTTCAGGCCAAAGTAAAAATAAAATCTCATTGACAATGTGAGTTGTTTGGTACAGAGCAAAAACGTAGATCAAAAAAATTGAACTTACGTTTCCTGTCAAAGGGCGCTCTTTTACGCCAACTGATGGAGTTTTCGTGCGATCGAAAAAAGTATTAACAGAGAAGATATGATTACGCAGCTGGTGATTATGCTCTGGTGAATTCAGTAAACATGGAACAGTAAAAATTTAGGAAAGATTGAGCCAATCAAGAGTTGAAAGCGGAAGCTAAAGCCTGTGTTGAAGATCCATCCAAACTTCATTTTAATATTTCCTAAATTAAAAAGTTAGCTTTCGCCAGTTAGTACGTGACAGTGGTGAAAAAACTTTTTTTTTTTGGTCATCAGTCTACTGACTGGTTTGATGCGGCCCGCCACGAATCCCTTTCCTGTGCTAATCTCTTCATCTCAGAGTAGCACTTGCAACCTACGTCCTCAATTATTTGTTTGACGTATTCCAATCTCTGTCTTCCTCTACAGTTTTTGCCCTCTACAGCTCCCTCTAATACCATGGAAGTCATTCCCTCATGTCTTAGCAGATGTCCTATCATCCTATCCCTTCTCCTTATCAGTGTTTTCCACATATTCCTTTCCTCACCGATTCTGCGTAGAACCTCCTCATTCCTTACCTTATCAGTCCACCTAATTTTCAACATTCGTCTATAGCACCACATCTCAAATGCTTCGATTCTCTTCTGTTCCGGTTTTCCCACAGCTCTGAAATCAACCAGTCTTCGTCTGTCACGAAACCAGGGAAGAAATAAATCTCAATGAACATTAGAGAAAAGGAAATATGTCTAAGATACCAGATGTGTAAGCATTACTACTCCCACTAAAAATAAGTTGTGTGCGTTCGTTCCACTTTGTAAGTCGTTTAGGGGCATAGTCCTTGATATTCTGCTTGTAATAAAAAAGTAATTCGTATTTCTTTCAACAAGACGCAATACGTTACATTCGTTTGTAAGGTGCGTCACCAGCCAATCCCTACACAAAGACGCAGCTAGTCCTTAAAATCGCTACAGTTTTTTTCGAATTGCAGCTTTGATTCCCTATAACCTAAATCCAAACTATGAACATTGGTGAAGCCTTTGTCTGTACTCGTTTCGGCAGAAAAGGAACGGTAGCGCTCCATTAGTATTCTCAAGTACACAACACATCTATTGCGTACAAAATTGTAAAGAAATTGCAGTTTTAGGATCAATCAGAGTTTACCGTAATGTTTACGCACAATTGAACCTACGTCAGCGTTTTCGTGTGATTTCCCTCTCTCATCATGATAGCCCTTTATTAACTGTCTGAACAAGAGTCATTTGGGTAAAATTCGAGTGGACATATGTTTTGGCATTTTACAGGAGTTCAGCACCCTTTTACTTACTTACTTACTTACTTACTTTTTGCTTTGCTTTTGTATCGTATCCGAACTAAATATCTACTTGTCGCAGGTGCAGTGCGAACTCTGAGGACACGGCACGAATACGTATTGATTTTCTCCAGGTCGTCTGTATGTAGGCTGCTATTATTGTAGCGAATGACGATATCAATAACTTGCATATCGCTGCCAACTTTATATTCGGCCGTCAAACTGTATTCGCAAATAAACTACAATATGCCTGTTTCAGTGAGGACGCGATGACTTCCGCACATTTAATACTCCTACCAGTAACTATTTTGGATTCGTTAATTTTTGTTTTGTCCTTTGGTGGTTGTCACTTGAAGGCCCTGCAAAGTCTTGAAATATTTTAATGTTGTGGGACAATGGAAAATATAAGTAGGTACCAAAGTAACAGATGTTTTAGGTGGTTTTTACCTTTTCGTGGTCATTACATCTCCCGTGCAACGTTGCTGCTCGATTGATTTCTTACCTGTAACAAGAAAAGAATTACGTCAGACACTTAAAAAAGCAGCATGTAACTTACATATATTTGATCAATTCTCTAAGTTCGGTTCCAACGTACTGCACTCTTTTCATTTCAAAGTCAGAGATCTGTGACCAAGAAATGAGCACAATCAAGATATATAAGCTCGCCGGACATAACAGAAGCCACATGTTAATGTGTTCAACTATAGAGTGCGGAAGGTGTATTTCATGCTGAAGGTGTTTCTGTGGTGTTTTGCGGCTGGTTTTCGTACCGTAACTTCGGCCTTGTTACAATGAACATGAACCAGGATGTTTATTTCACCGTAAGCAAGTATTGCCCTTTCTTATACATCTTCATAGTGAGTGATCTATGGACACTCCAGTTTCCAATACGACACCAGCGCTCACGGATCTGCACCCATACATTCCTGGACTGACGATCATTCAGGTATCCTATCGTACGACTATCCCACAGAAAATGTCTGGGGCTATTTGGAAGTGAGAGAAGCGAAGCTGCAGCATTCACACAATTTCGTAGTCCAATGGGTTATAATCACCATTGTGTGGCTTCACCCTGAAGAAACTGGTGCACATTTTCTCGCCGCATTGAGGCGCTTATCAAGGCTAGAGGATGTGTAATCGCGATGTCTGCTAGGGTGACCATTTTTTTTCGTCAGTTGTGCGTAGGTTGCCTGCGTACATTACGCTGCCCCATAACGCTTGGCACTCTTGTCCATCAAGGTGGACTACCGTGCATAGCGTCACCATAACAGTGCCACACCTCGACAGAATGCTGATTACTATCACTATATGCAAACTGCTCGGCGTACAGAATACTAGTGCGCCATTTCAGACAACGAAACTGCCAACTGGATGGGCCAGTTTTCTATAAGAGAGCCAGGCTTATAGATAAACTTTGTGTCTTTCAAGTTAATTTTAAGTATATCAGTACTGTTAGCCACCTTTTATCTCAGTTGGGCATAGTTTCATGTTATCGACACTTCAAGCCATCATTTTTGTTGTTGCCTGCCGGGGTGGCCAAGCGGTTCTAGGCCCTACAGTCTGGAACCGCGCGACCGCTACGGTCGCAGGTTCGAATCCTGCCTCGGGCATGGATGTTTGTGATGTCCTTAGGTTAGTTAGGTTTACGTAGTTCTAATTTCTAGGGGCCTGATGACCTAAGATGTTAAGTCCCATAGTGCTCAGAGCCATTTGAACCATTTGAACAATCATTTTTGTTGACCTATTTTTCCCTTTCTATTTTCAGACCGAGCGAGGTGGTGCTGTGGTTAGCAATCTGGACTGGCATTCAGGAGGACAACGGTTCAAATCCCAGTCCGGCCATCCAGATTTTGGTTTTTCTTGATTTCTCTAAATCGCTAAAGGGAAATATCTGGATGGTTAATTCGAAAGGGCACGGTGGAGTTCCTTCTCCATCCTTCCCTAGTCCGAGCCTGTGCTCAATCTGTAACGATCTCACTATCGATGGGGCGTTAAAATCTAATTTTCCTTCTTTTCTTTCCTGTGTCAACTTTTTGACCAATAAGTAATAGTGAGCTTACGGGTGTTCTGCCAGGCTATTGTTTCCATTTTCTGACCAATGTTTTGACGATCGACCCATCAGTCATCTTCAGGTGCTGGGAGTTTTTCTGTTATCTGTATACGCTGCAAATTCTCTTAGTTGCTGAGAGAATCTGCGTTTCGCGGATTATCAGTCTAGCACTGAAAAACGAAAGAACATCAAAGTGCGTAGTGAGTGTCAGGAATCGAACTCTGCTATGAGTAGCTGCGTGAGACCAACACTAATTCGCAATCTGGTTGGCGGCCAGGCATCGAGTACACGTTACTTGCAGCAACACCTGAATAAGTCACCTAGGTCCGTCGTCGAAATATTGTGCATAAAATGGAGACAACAGCTCGGCAGAACACCCGGGAGCACAGAATTAGTTAATGGCGCCGAGAAGACCTGAGAGATCATATTTTTTAATAACGGTTTCAAGTCTTTACGGAAATGCGCTACTGACGATGTTATCAAATTCTAACCAACCAGATATCTCCACAACAGCGAAGCACAAAGTAGCCTCCTGTGGCACAGACAATAAAAAATCATTGTCGAGATTTTAAAGCGAAGAGGAAAACAACAACTATGCCATCTTAAAATAAGCGCATTACTGCTTATCTATCCATGTTTCGGATTCTTCTAAACATCTTGTTGTCTTCTGCAAATAAAATTTGATGATTTTGTTAAAATGTTTTCTTATAATTAGAAGATTCATTTCTGACAGTTCTAGAGTTTTCACAAAATACTGAATGCGCGACATGAACAGAACAAGCACGTTTAGTTTAGAAAACCAAGTGAGAGTTGTAAAAGAGAGCTAGTTTTTCGCAAAACCAATCACATCAACGATATATGAGAATTTAAGTCGCAGTTGAGGTAAGACAGAACCATTTCACTTAACTACGGACATTAGTATCAGAATAAAGTAACAAAATGCGCGTTTCATTCAAAAACAAAGTGCGTTGCCTTTTTAACACTATAAAATCCTCCATACATTTTGTTTGTTCCCGCATTCTTTTCATAAAGCTTTCAAAAATATCGCAGTTGTAACAGCAATTAACTGTCTCGCCCTGTCAAAAATCTTGATGCTCTATAACGAAAGCGCTACAAGACCCTGAGTCTTATCGACCTGCCCGCTGGGTCCAATAAGAGAGTACGACGGTTAAATCGTTCCATCACCGAAGGTAATCTTTCCTCGGGGAGCTGTTAAATTAAGAGCTAATGGAACGCTGAATTATTGCTTCGGCAATAACGTCAGAAGGACGTCTCCCTGGGCTCACGAAACCATTTCTCTGCAGCTATCCGATACAGTCCTGCCAAGTGCTTGTACCGTGTATATCTCTCCAGCATTGATTGGTCTGCATTTGACGAAGGGACCTCACCGGTAGTAGGTGCCAAGGTGCGAATGGCTTTCCCTAAGTGTCCATAAAACTGAACCTACCTCACAATTAGGACATCGAAATGCCGTCGTGCCCGTTACCAGTTAATTAACGTTGTGAAGTGGCTGTGTTGACAACAAAGCGTGATGTTCCCAATTTCATGAACTCGAAGCCGTTTCAACTCCGAAATGGAACTGTTTTGAAGATAATCAGCCAACTTAGGTCAATTACTTGAAGTGATTCAACTTCTGTTGTTTAACCTCTGATATTCCGGAGTGTGAAATATGATTCAGACCGTCACAAACAAGTTTTAAGGGACGATGCAACACATGCAAGGGTCATTTTGTTAAAGAAATGCTCTTTTATCCTTTAAATCACTAACCACGTGAATTAATGAATCTTGCTGGTCAAGTAACAAACTGAACCAATTCTTATCAACCTATGATAATTCTTCCACGTTACATAGTGCTAGTCTTATTTCATGAAACCCGCGGAAATGTGTATCTAGAGTGTGGATGGAAATTCTGTAAATTTTATTTGAGTGCAATAAATTGAGATTACTTGACACTATAAGATATTATTGTATTGCACTGATAATACAAGAACAACAATTTTAAGTTTTCCTGTTAAGAATCTGAAAAGGAATGGAGTGAACTGTCCAAAGTATATTTCTTTCACTCTGTCTGAAAATCCCCTATTTTACCCATAAGGAATTTGATATTCTCTGGCAGTGTCTTTAATACATGTGTATTGATATTGCAAGTTTTTACTGTTTCTGACAATTAAGGATTTATGGGTACCTGTAAGTATTTGAACCTACTCCCGAAAATTTTATTCATTTTACACATTTTTTGGGCTTTCTGTGACCCTTGCTCACTGTATAAAATTAATGACATGGAGGAGATGCTGAAAACTTGTCTCACTTCGTTATCTACTGCCTCCCTTTGATGTCCTTCGGCTCTTAGCACTGAAGTCTGGTTTCTGTACGAGTTTCAGATAACCTTGTTTAACCCACTGTTTATAGTACTTAACAGATTCAGTATAAAACGTTTGGCAATAGTGACAGAAATATATTCCCTGAACTTCCGAGACTGTCAGGGATAAGACAGAGAGCGAAACGTTGTATTCCTCAACACAATAACTTCATCTTCATGTTAGGTACAGTTTCTCAACATCTGTCAGATCGAAAGCGAAAAGGAGGCTTGGATATCGAAATATTGTAATTTTTACGTTTAGCATTAAATTCTGATCAATTTGTAAAAAAGATGGGTCTCTAAAGTTGAGTGAGTTATGACAAGTTGAACATTGGTGATGGAAAATACGTGTTTTGAGATAATGCGTTTTGAAGTTTCACTTTTTTACCACTGTTTAATTTGACATATTCAAGGGACAAATTCTGCATATATATTACCTTTAAAACGTCTTTTTCCAAATGGTACAGACTTTGAGTTAATATTACACATTAAGTGGTTAACTCCTACTGCTTTAGAGCACATTACAGTGTATAAAAATTTTAATTTTGTTTTATTGGTTCCAAATTGAGGAAAATTAGCGTACCCTACAAAGCTATTTTTACTCTGTATAGTAGAATCTTTTAGACCAAATTTTTATAAAAAAAACAGGAAGTGAGTGCCATATTTTATATTGACCAAAGGATTTGATTTTCTACTTCTAAAATACTTGCGTTTGAAGGAGTTCAAGATCATTCACGAACAGCATTTTCGTCTCATTTTCTTTGGCTCCGGAATGTCTGGCTGATCAGGTTTGGGAAAGATGCGGTGTGTAAATTCATATCCATCAGGACTCATTTGTAATGTCTATTACGATTGTAGCTAACGTTGAACTCTAAGCGAATATATTTGGTTATGTGAGGTACTTTGTTAGCATTACTATTCTTCAAGACATTTAGTCGGTCATATCAATTCGCTGCACTTCCAAATTTTCGTTTCTACATTTAACATGTGTTGTAGTTTTTTGTTGCTACATTAACTTTATATGTCGCCTGACATTTTACGGCAGTTAATTGCAAATTTGTTAACATCTGTAGGCATTTATAACTATCATAAAAAGGGAACACTTGCCCCTCTTGGCAGTTTTGTATTCACAAAACGTGAGCTGCACAAAATGCCTATAAAATTTGGAAGATACTGCTTTGTGTAGCACTGCATCCGCATCTCCGAGATACAGAAAAGGGTCTCTTCTTGGGCCAATGTTACATCGCCATAATGACAAGTGCTCCTTTCCCGGAGGGCTAGTGTCAATTGCTTTTAATGATATTAATGACTCCTGTTGGATTCAAACAACATTCAAATAGATATGAGCGTGTACGGAATGTTGTGGACTACTGCAATATACAAAAGAAAAGAGATATTTTAGACATTACCAAACGTTATTGCTTGTACTGAAAATTTTATTTTCCGACAAGAGGTTTCTTACCGCTTTCTGCCTCACTCGGTAGATGCGAATGTAGACAAAGGAAAGCCTACTGTAGTTACGCGTATAGCAAGGGAAGGTTTCCGGTACTGCCAAGCTAATTACCACTGTCCTCATTAGACGTCGCTGCAACGCGATATCTGCAAGAGGTAGAGAGCGGGTACTAGATACCACGGGCTGAGCAGAGATTAGTGGCGTTTAGAACGGCTGCACGTAACGTAACCGAACCCTGCGGCCAAGAGAAACAGGAGCCTCCCAACAGCTGGTGACTGCGGTTACCTCGGGAGCAGCGCTTGAACGTCTCCGTAACACAAGCTTAGCCTGCTGATCCACCTCCCCCCCCCCCCTCCCCCCAAGTCACGGTTGGACAAGTCGCGCTACCGAACCAGGGGAACACAAAATGTGAGCGCTGGCAATCTTCCGATCTTGAACGTAGCAATGGAAGGAACAGTGAACAAAAATATTATGGAGCATTTATCTCCAATGTAAGGATTAACAATGAAGGTAATGATACAGAAAGAACTCCGGACTCCCTTGTAAATGCTGTCAATCTATGTTACTAAACGGTTGATACTGTCACAGGGACTTACAATCTAAGCCTCAGGTTTCCAACCTAAAGGCTTCCAGGTGAAATAAAAATGGATTTAATGTGTTTCATTCAACTGTTGACCGCATTAGAAAATTTAAAATATTGTCACGATCTACTCATTAAGAGATGTAATCTCACGTCAAAGGTTTAACACAGTAAGTCGAATGTTATATTCTTCTTCATGCAGTGTAACTAGGCAGGAAAATTACATAGAGTATATTCATCAAGTATTTGAGAAAATGAGCACTCAACGACTTTCAAAAAACTGTACACAAAATTTCAAACCCTATCGAAACTCTTCTCGCTACCACCCTTACAAAATAATTAAAGGAGAAAAGTTTATCGCTATATTTCCGCTATTCACGCAGTAAAACTTCAAAATCACGCATTATATTTTAATTTATTATTTCCTTACTGCTAACCCTATTCGCAACATGTTGTACAGACAGTGTCCACATACACACTGAACGTACCTGCAAAATGATATCGTACAAAACACGGTTTAGGAGATATGACATCATAAAAACTGAGATGTGTTTTATACATATGACTTCGATTCTTGAAAGAATCAAAATAGTGGGTTTCTTGTCCAGTTAGTCTTACCTAAATGGACAGGGCGTTTGGAGCACAGCAATGCATGGCAGAGAAACATGGACTGTGGGAAAATCGGAGCAGAAAAGAATAGAGCCATTTGAGATGTGCCTCTACAGAAAAACGTTGCAGATTAGGTGGACAGGTAAGGTAAGGGATCAGGGAATAGCTTCAGTGATACTAGAGTGAGGTGTAGAGGATAAAAACTATTGGGGAAAACAGACTGGAATACATCTAGCAGATACCTGTGGACGTACAGTCTGTTAAGTAAGAGTATAGTCGGCATTACACGTAGATGGTATAAGATGTCGCCTTAGTTGGTTCACAGCCCAACAAAGGGAACCTTCGTCCTTCATGCAATGTCCATTAAGCGTTAGTTCCTTTGAAATCTTGACCGAGATACCCAAGAAGAGACGAGTCCAGCTTACGTGTCGCGTTTTGAGGCTGTGACTCTCTGTAGCCACCCCAAAGGTCCGAAAATAAGTCATACTAGGGCGTCTAAATATTTGGGAAATCGAAGCAGTTTGTACAAAGTGGAAAACACGTTACAAATTAGTTAAAAACATCAACAACTTTGGAAAAATTGGCTCAGTCGGTAAAGTGACTCCAAATGTCACCTTTCTATTGGGAAAACCTTTCTTAACATTGGGCCAAGCGAAAGCAGAATCCACTTTGAAATATCTGTCAATGCAAATTAAACACATTTGAAGGTCTCTTTCACGTGAATACGTGGAAAACTTTGTTTCAAAGGAGGGTATAAGATGAACATCAATAAAAGCAAAACGAGGATAATGGAATGTAGTAGAATTAAGTCGGGTGATGATGAGGGAATTAGATTAGGAAATAACACACTTAAAGTAGTAAAGGAGTTTTGCTATTTGGGGAGCAAAATAACTGATGATGGTCGAAGTAGAGAGGATTTAAAATGTAGACTGTCAATGGCAAGGAAAGCGTTTCTGAAGAAGAGAAATTTGTTAACATCGAGTATAGATTTAAGTGTCAGGAAGTCGTTTCTGAAAGTATTTGTATGGAGTGTAGCCATGTATGGAACTGAAACGAGGACGACAAATAGTTTAGACAAGAAGAGAATAGAAGCTTTCGAATTGTGGTGCTACAGAAGAATGCTGAAGATTAGATGGGTTGATCACATAACTAATGAGGAGGTATTGAATAGAATTGGGGAGAAGAGGAGTTTGTGGCACAACTTGACTAGAAGAAGGGATCGGTTGGTAGGACATGTTCTGAGACATGGAGGGATCACCAATTTAGTATTGGAGGACAGCGTGGAGGGTAAAAATCGTAGAGGGAGACCAAGAGATGAATACACTAAACAGATTCAGAAGGATGTAGGTTGCAGTAGGTACTGGGAGATTAAGAAGCTTGCACAGGATAGAGTAGCATGGAGAGCTGCATCAAACCAGTCTCAGGACTGAAGACCACAACAACAACAACAACCATATCTCGGAGATGTCAAGTAATTACAGACGCTGTGGGTGACTGGACGTATTATTAACTGTAATTTCATTCTTCGTTTGTTTATGTATGATGTTTGTATGTTGTAATTAAAGACACGTAACGTGTATCCACAGGACATGTGACCTGTAATTGAAGAAGTGTCATGATGATCTCTCCATTGGCAAAAGATTCCGGCATAGTCCCCCATTCGGATCTCCGGGAGGGGACTGCCAAGGGGGAGGTTACCATGAGAAAAAGATTGAATAATCAACGAAAGGATAACGTTCTACGAGTTGGGGCGTGGAATGTCAGAAGCTTGAACGTGGTAGGGAAACTAGAAAATCTGAAAAGCGAAATGTAAAGGCTCAATCTAGATATAGTAGGGGTCAGTGAAGTAAAGTGGAACGAAGACAAGGATTTCTGGTCAGATGAGTATCGGGTAATATCAACAGCAGCAGAAAATGGTGTAACAGGTGTAGGATTCGTTATGAATAGGAAGGTAGGGCAGAGGGTGTGTTACTGTGAACAGTTCAGTGACCGGGTTGTTCTAATCAGAATCGACAGCAGACCAACACCGACAACGATAGTTCAGGTATACATGCCGACGTCGCAAGCTGAAGATGAACAGATAGAGAAAGTGTATGAGGATATTGAAAGGGTAATGCAGTATGTAAAGGGGAAGAAAATCTAATAGTCATGGGCGACTGGAATGCAGTTGTAGGGGAAGGAGTAGAAGAAAAGGTTACAGGAGAATGTGGGCTTGGGACAAGGAATGAAAGAGGAGAAAGGCTAATTGAGTTCTGTAACAAGTTTCAGCTAGTAATAGCGAATACCCTGTTCAAGAATCACAAGAGGAGGAGGTATACTTGGAAAAGGCCGGGAGATACGGGAAGATTTCAATTAGTTTACATCGTGGTCAGACAGAGATTCCGAAATCAGATACTGGACTGTAAGGCGTACCCAGGAGCAGATATAGACTCAGATCACGATATAGTAGTGATGAAGAGTAGGCTGAAGTTCAAGACATTAGTCAGGAAGAATCAATACGCAAAGAAGTGGGATACGGAAGTACTAAGGAATGACGAGATACGTTTGAAGTTCTCTAACGCTATAGATACAGCAATAAGGAATAGCGCAGTAGGCAGTACAGTTGAAGAGGAATGGACATCTCTAAAAAGGGCCATCACAGAAGTTGGGAAGGAAAACATAGGTACAAAGAAGGTAGCTGCGAAGAAACCATGGGTAACAGAAGAAATACTTCAGTTGACTGATGAAAGGAGGAAGTACAAACATGTTCCGGGAAAATTAGGAATACAGAAATACAAGTTGCTGAGGAATGAAATAAATAGGAAGTGCAGGGAAGCTAAGACGAAATGGCTGCAGGAAAAATGTGGAGACATCGAAAAAGATATGATTGTCGGAAGGACAGACTCAGCATACAGGAAAGTCAAAACAACCTTTGGTGACATTAAAAGCAACGGTGGTAACATTAAGAGTGCAACGGGAATTCCACTGTTAAATGCAGAGGAGAGAGCAGATAGGTGGAAAGAATACATTGAAAGCCTCTATGAGGGTGAAGATTTGTCTGATGTGATAGAAGAAAAAACAGGAGTCGATTTAGAAGAGATAGGGGATCCAGTATTAGAATCGGAATTTAAAAGAGTCTTGGAGGACTTACGGTCAAATAAGGCAGAAGGGATAGATAACATTCCATCTGAATTTCTAAAATCATTGGGGGAAGTGGCAACAAAACGACTATTCACGTTGGTGTGTAGAGTATATGAGTCTGGCGACATACCATCTGACTTTCGGGAAAGCATCATCCACACAATTCCGAAGACGGCAAGAGCTGACAAGTGCGAGAATTATCGCACAATCAGCTTAACAGCTCATGCATCGAAGCTGCTTACAAGAATAATATATAGAAGAATGGAAAAGAAAATTGAGAATGCGCTATGTGACGATCAGTTTGGCTTTAGGAAAAGTAAAGGGACGAGAGAGGCAATTCTCACGTTACGGCTAATAATGGAAGCAAGGCTATAGAAAAATCAAGACACTTTCATAGGATTTGTCGACCTGGAAAAAGCGTTCGACAGTATAAAATGGTGCAAGCTGTTCGAGATTCTGAAAAAAGTAGGGGTAAGCTATAGGGAGAGACGGGTCATATACAATATGTACAACAACCAAGAGGGAATAATAAGAGTGGACGATCAAGAACGAAGTGCTCGTATTAAGAAGGGTGTAAGACAAGGCTGTAGCCTTTCGCCCCTACTCTTCACTCTGTACATCGAGGAAGCAATGATGGAAATTAAAGAAAGGTTTAGGAGTGGAATTAAAATACAGGGTGAAAGGATATCAATGATACGATTCGCTGATGACACTGCTATCCTGAGTGAAAGTGAAGAAGAATTAAATGATCTGCTGAACGGAATGAACAGTCTAATGAGTACACAGTATGGTTTGAGAGTAAATCGGAGAAAGACGAAGGTAATGAGAAGTAGAAATGAAAACAGCGAGAAACTTAACATCAGGATTGATGGTCACGAAGTCAATGAAGTTAAGGAATTCTGCTACCTAGGCAGTAAAATAACCAATGACGGACGGAGCAAGGAGGACATCAAAAGCAGACTCGCTGTGGCAAAAAAGGCATTTCTGGACAAGAGAAGTCTACTAATTTCAAATACCGGCCTTAATTTGAGGAAGAAATTTCTGAGGATGTACGTCTGGAGTACAGCATTGTATGGTAGTGAAACGTGGACTGTGGGAAAACCGGAACAGAAGAGAATCGAAGCATTTGAGATGTGGTGCTACAGACGAATGTTGAAAATTAGGTGGACTGATAAGGTAAGGAATGAGGAGGTTCTATGCAGAATCGGAGAGGAAAGGAATATGTGGAAAACACTGATAAGGAGAAGGGACAGGATGATAGGACATCTGCTAAGACATGAGGGAATGACTTCCATGGTACCAGAGGGAGCTGTAGAGGGCAAAAACTGTAGAGGAAGACAGAGATTGGAATACGTCAAGCAAATAATTGAGGACGTAGGTTGCAATTGCTACTCTGAGATGAAGAGGTTAGCACAGGAAATGAATTCGTGGCGCGCCGCATCAAACCAGTCAGTAGACTGATGACAAAAAAAAATTGTGGTCAAATTCATTTTTCTACTCATTAACGCGACCACGAACTTACTTAACAGAGTGTAGGTTGCGAGTGCTACTCTGAGATGAAAAGTTTCACACAGGATAGGAATTCGAGGCGGGCCGCGTCAAATCTGTCAAAAAGACAGATGATTCAAAAACGAGCTGAAAGTGAACATTTGCAAAAAATCATGCGGTACTGCCCAGCAGTACGAATTCAAAATGGTAGGGCGTCAGATTAAATCGCAACAGTCATCTTACGCAAGACGTTGATCAATTTCTCGGATCAAATATGGAAATGAATCTGAGATGGAATATACATGTTGAATTCTTAGGAAGTTCTTTGTCGCCCTGTTCATCGGTACGACTTTACAAACTTGTCTAAGAAGTAAATGCTTCTGGCCTAGAACTAAGTATGGTACAGTCCTTTCGGGAAGCTCAAATAGCGTATCTTGAGTGACAGTGCATATTCAAATGAAAATTGTTAGAAACGTTTATGATGGGCAGGAAAACATCTTGTCGCATATTGTTTAGAAACTACAGCTAAGTAACTTCTACATTATAATCTTCCTTCAAAGCAAATCAACTATGGTCCTATAAAACACATTTTTTAACATACTTAAAAACAGAGATATTTTATCGTTCCAAAACTACATTAATTGAAATTATGTGCTTATATTTGACAGTATAAGAAAATATGTAATACATTAATACGAGGAACAACAGTAAAAATGAAGATAGATCCTATAAAATGAAGGCTACAGGAAATTACGTGCAAGAAATGGCACTTTTCAGCAGCAGAATTCACGTAGCATTCACAGACAATTTGAGCCGCTCGGGGTAGCCGTCCGGTCGTGGGCGCCTTGCCACGGTTCGCGCGTCTCCACCCGTCGGAGGTTCGAGTCCTCCCTCGGTCATGGGTGTATGTGTTGTCCTTAGCGTAAGTTAGTTTCAGTCAGATTAAGTAGTGTGTAAGCCTAGGGACGGATGACCTCAGCAGTGTGGTTCCATAGGAACTGACCACAAATTTCCAAATTTTCACAGACAATTTGAGCGAGATGTAAAAAAGTATTTAATTTTTTGAGTAAATTTTCACTAGAACAGAAATGTTTAGGTTTTAGATTCATTTTGTTGTTTGTTGCATTTTGGTGTGATCAAGTTTACCATTAACGTTTGACGAATAAAACGAATTGAAAACGTACGTTACGACATTAAGAAACCACAAAGAAACATCAACATATCGAAAATACGATCTTACGCAGTACCTTCTCAAAGATGAGACTCGTTGCAAGAATACGTCGTCCACTCAACTCTTAGCTACAGTTCAGGTGGACGAGAATAGAAAAGGGCTCTGAGCACTATGGGACTCAACTGCTGAGGTCATTAGTCCCCTAGAACTTAGAACTAGTTAAACCTAACTAACCTAAGGACATCACAAACATCCATGCCCGAGGCAGGATTCGAACCTGCGACCGTAGCGGTCTTGCGGTTCCAGACTGCAGCGCCTTTAACCGGGACGAGAATAGAATTTCAACATTTGAGAGCATAGCGTTGTGCAAGTCATCGTTAATTCTATTAAAACTGCACATGCGTTGTGTACAGCTATTACCAGTTACGACTTATTCTAGAAAATTCCTCGCGCTCAGTCCGCCTGATGAGTCTTTGAACAAAGACGTCTTCACTAGTTTCAAAGACATGCAAGTTGAGTTTCACGGTAACTGTGACAACATGTGATGAGTAGGACTACCTAGAATTAACAGAAACTAGAAATGGGATTAAATACGTGCAATGGAGTGTTAATGTAATAGAAACGGTACTATGAGTCTAGCAGTATGTGAAGATCGATGATTTTAATGCCGGCGCGACAAGTGTTGAGAGGTTCCCATTCTCCCGGCAGCAGATGTACGCCACGTGGCGTTGTATTCCTGTCGCGCACGCCTCCTTTTTCGGACGCGGCATCCTGTGTGTGTGTCTTCTACAGCAGGCATGACGCACAGAGACTGGACTCACGTCCTGTGTATTCAGCATTAATAGCCTCTCTGCCGTCATACTGTTTCATCTACCAACGAAGGAAGGATACGCGGCAGTAGGGTCAACGAGCTCTCGAAAAAGATGACTCACGTCACATAAAATTATGGGAAGCGGGATCCGATTCGATGATCAATAGGAAAAACATGTAACGTATGATTTGAAATTCACATCGCTTTTTCGACGAAAAAATTGCGTTTCATTACGCTGAATGGGGTTCCCTGAAATGACTATTAAGCTGTCGGTAACATGACGAATATATCTTAAGGCTGAAGCTCAGTAGAAGCCCGGGCGGAAGCAATTCGACAACGTTCGATAAACATTGATTCTTTTAGCAGCAGCGCCTCTTCCGGATAATCTACGAACTAATTCTAATCGTAGCAGATGAAACGCCACTTGCGGTATATATATGAACTAAATGGGTTCGTTAATTTATTGGGAGTGTAGCGTCTAAACAAGCGGGGTAGACGTTATAACGTCTGTGAGTAATCTAGCTGGCTCTCGTCACAGTCGACAAGATAAATTCGTTCACAGCAATACTTGACGAACATTTATTTCTTTTCGGGTTCTAAGCGACAGGAATGTAGGAAATGAACTTAGGACGAAACGAAATTTATGTGCCATTAATGCCAATGAAACATTGGCGTAAGTTTCCTCCACAGCTAAATCAATAAAAAAGTTTAGTAAATTCCGTAAAAACTGAATGTCGCCTTTTGTTCCAAAAACACGTTATTGTTGTTACACAAAACGTTTGTGATTCTGTGGTTACCGCTTACGCTCACCTTGACTGTTTCTTTGTACCACGAAATACTTTCCTAAACAACCTACTGACACAATTTAAAGGTACTGTTTACAAATGCCAAGATACTTACTGCGAATAGTTACATGCCACTCCTTAGCGACACATCACTTAACATTTTTTGTCCTTGTTAACGGTTGCTACGGAGCGTAAACATATCAAAGATACTGGCCAAAGCAAGCTGCAACGCAGATTTTCTTCTGGTGTATATTCCAGAGACGACATATTATGATTCCAGACGTATCTAGATGTTAAAGTTCATTAATGGAGTTAAGTTTCCCACATTTTTTTTTAAATCTGCGAAGATTATGATGAGGGATGTGTCTACAGCATTCATATCATTCTTAAAAATTCTTAAATATGCTGGTTACCGATGATGATTGTCAAATGTGGTAATTAGGCTAGATTCCGAGTTTATGAAAACACTGGCACGTGAAGTAATTTATTCAATTAAGAATGCCATCTCATTGTTTTAGTAACGGTAAATAGAGTCAAAATTCTCCAAAAGTTCTAAGAGTTTTTTGTCCTTGTTTTTTACTGAATTCAACGTTGATACTATAAACAGAGTTTACACGTTTTGACCCATGTTAACGTTATAAATATGGTATTCTGACTTATTTTATTAACACTTATGTATAACCGGCCGGGCTGGCCGAGCGGTTCTAGGCGTTACACTCTGGAACTGCGCGACCACTACGGTCGCAGGTTCGCATCCTGCCTCGGGCATGGATTTGTGTGGTGTCCTTAGGTTAGTTAGGTTTAAGTATAGTTCTAAGTTCTAGGGGACTGATGGCCTTAGAAGTTAAGTCCCATAGTGCTCAGAGCCATTTGAACCACTTATGTATAAAAAGGATCGCGACTGTCATCAATACGAGAATCTGAGCTTACAGAAATTGAAACGCAATGCACTAAAAAAAGAAAAAAAAGGACGGATAGTATTTTGGGGAGCAAGGACACATTTATTTGTAAGTTTGGCGGTCGGATCGACTGCTTAACAATGGAACAGCGTAAGTTGTAGAGCGTTTCCTCTTACCGGGACGCTACTCCTACTGTATTCACCACAGACATAGTCATCACGCATTTACTCACTTGAGGTCATCGACCACACCACGACTGATTTGTTTGCGATTGCTTCAGGAGCCACGATCGGAAATCCTGAACTGATTTTTGCTTATATAAGCATTCGCAGATTTGGCTCAAACACTGAATTACAATAGTACATTCAGAATCTAAAGTCATTCAAACATCAAGGCGGTTGAACGATTCAAACGCTTACGCAAAATTGCCCTACAGACACTCAGTCATGCCGGCTTTTAATACTTGCCTATGCATTCTTATCAAGCCTGCAGGAAAGTGTGTTCCCATCTCTTTTTAACCTCGTGATTGGGATTCAGGTGCAGATACGATGAGGCGTAGGAGGGGGGTGGGGGGGTAGGAGGAGGGAAAGCGAGGTTCTCGTGGGGTTCATGGGCCACATCCATCCAAATGACAACTAACCTCTGGTTTAAATAAATTGTTACGCTTTTATTGTAACATTCCAACGACATATTGTGTTACATATCTAGGAGAATCGATAATGGGCCACAGAAAAGAAAGAACTAAAAAGAAGAGTACATGTAATCCAGGAGTCATTCCGTATTACAAATAACACACAACAAAAAAGTCTTTTTCCTGGAACACAAAACTAAGACCATATTAAACAATGGTAATGCGTGATGCACTGTATGCAGCAGATACGCTTTAACAAGATTCGGGGATCTTGAATGACTGAAAAAAAGTTGAAAGAAGAATTCTAGCAAAAATACTGGGACCCAAAAGGATTTGTAACTCTGAATACAAATTAAGATCAAACAGGGAAGTCTATTTGTAAATGGATAGGCTTACTGATGTAATTAGTAAAAGAAGGTTAAAGTTTTATGAACACACATACTGAAAGGATAGTAACAGACAAACGAACACAACCTTCAACTTAATTAACAGCTACAAATTCAAATGGTTTACTAAAAATGACAGGGACACGAAAAATAAAAGTAATTAGAACTGGCTTAATGGAGAAGAATAGAACCTGCAATGTCGCTTATGCTCCTTGATCCTGGTGTTAATGGATCGTCCAGTCACCAGGATCAAGGAGCATAAGCGACATTGCTGGTTGGGGCAGGTGGAGAAATCGGCCGTGGCAGAACACGCACGGAATGAGACCGACCACGTAATAAAATTCGCCGACACGGAAGTTCTGGCTGTAGAGAACCACTATCACACGCGCTTGTTCAGAGAAGCTGTAGAAATACAAAAACACGCGAACAGTTTGAACAAGAAAGAGGAAAGCCTTAAGGTAAACGGATTCTGGCTTCCCGTACTGCAGCCAACGACCGTCGCAGGTAGCAAGAGGAGAACCGCACCGGAAATGACCGCGGAGAAGCCCTCGGACGTTGGCGCGACAGGTACATATAGTCTGCGGCCGCGAGCTCGGCTCCAGTTCACCACCGGCAATGGAGGGTGAAGCTTTGACAATGCCAGCCACTCGTGCTGGCGAAACGTCAGAAAAATCATTAGATGAACGTCGGCCGAAGAACCCGAGACAGAAGCCAATAGGCAGTTTGTCAACAAGTGGCCACGAAAGCCTCAACAATTTTGTAATAACCTATACCTTTCACGAATCACTCACCTCACAAAAAATCTTCGTTACTCGAAGTACTGCAATACAGCGAGCGACAATACTGCCCACTAAATAAAAGATTCTAACTAGCGAAGGCACTAACTACTGATAGGCATAGTTAGCAAATGAAAGATTTTGATAGAGAACAAACAATGTATTTACTTTAATATTGTTCAAAAGTCATAATATTTATCAGTTCATGACATCCAGTCTTACAAATTTGCTTTTTCTGACGAACATACGACCAGATAGTACGCTCTCAAAACTCTGTCATCCCTGTCCCCACATCCACCACAGCTGGCGAGTCAGCTCCAACTGCGGAACGCTACCCGCTGTTCACATCAAACTGCCCAACAGTACAATAGCGAATATTCCAACAATGCCAACCAGCCACAGACTGCACACAGCACAGTCATTGATTTTCATACACAGCGCTACGTGGCGTTACAATCGTATAAACCTAAACAGCCTAGTTACATATTTAGCCTATTTACTTGCGACGTTAATGTTCCTACCAAGCCAATGTGGCTCAAATGGCTCCGAGCACTATGCGACTTAACTTCTGAGTCAGTGACCTAGCACTTAGAACTAATTAAACCTAACTAACCTAAGGACATCACACACATCCATGCCCGAGGCAGGATTCGAACCTGCGACCGTAGCGGTCGCTCGGCTCCAGACTGTAGCGCCTAGAACCGCACGGCCACTCCGGCCGGCTAACCAATGTGTATTATGACAACTGCCACGCCTACAGTAGGAGAACAGATACTTTAATGATCGGAAGGGAAGTTCATAATTTCGCGAAAAAGAAGGGCACGAGGGAGGTTTGTACATGGAACTGCCGCCTTGCAGACTAGCACCGCGACCACACAACCAAGACGCCGTGGTTCCTGCGATGCATTCGGTGTTGCACATCTCGAGCTTGGACCGTTCACTGTTTCTATTTTGCTTCTTTTTTCACAATTCTTCCTGTTTTCATGCTTGTGTTCAGCTTTTGATGCTCTATAAACTGGGCCTTTTTTACCACTACATTTTCCCTTGTCAGCACAGGCACCAGCATTTGGCGAGTAATACAGCCACAATAAAAACAGCCCTCGGCTCGAATTTGAGAGACCACGTGTTGTAGCAGCGAAAGGGTTAGGCGTTTCTGGCATGTTAGATTTTTGGGCAACATGGTTGTGGAGAGAAGCAGCGATTAATATGATCAATCAATAATTCAAGGTCTTAATCGCATTGTTGTAATACCACCAACCGGTTTCAGCCCGACGTATGGGTCATCTTCTGGGCGTTTACACCATTTGTCGACTGCTGGTGGTGTCACTGCTGTGTACATAGGATAGTTTCCTGCCAATATGTAGACAGGAGTGACACCAGCAGCAGTCGACCAATGGTGTAAACGCACAGAAGATGACCCCTACGTCGGGTTGAAACCGGTTGGCGGCATTATAACAACAATAAATGCGATTAAGACTGTTCTTCAATTATTGATGTACATTAGATTTTGGTGCGACGAAAGTTTATTTTTTAGGGGGGGGGGAGGGAGGGGCGGTAACTAATATGAATCCACGCCCTCCCCCACAGAACAGAGCCCTTGGGACTGTGCTGAGCTGATGGTGGCAGGCTTCTGCAGCCTGCAGGCCGGCAGACAGCCGCACAGCCCGTGCAGTCGTGAGGCTCGGCACGCACTGGCCGGGTCGCGCGTTCCCCCCCGGTGACTCAGCCGCGGGTTTCGTCAGCTGCGGCTGCCCGCTCGCAGCAGTCGAGCCGCTAATGAAGGCTGCGGTCCCGCTTGTCACATCCTCCTCCCACGCCCGGCTAGCCGCACCGCGCTCACAGTCTGTCGGCGCTTGTGCTATAATCGCCGTCGCGTATACGCTGAAACTGTCACGTCTGCTTATTTTGCTCTGACTACGTTATAAGAGTCGAGGGGCATGAAAGGGAAGCAGTGGTTGGGAAGGGAGTGAGACAGGGTTGTAGCCTCTCCCCGATGTTATTCAATCTGTATATTGAGCAAGCACTAAACGAAACAAAAGAAAAATTCGGAGTAGGTATTAAAATCCATGGAGAAGAAATAAAAACTTTGAGGTTTGCCGATGACATTGTAATTCTATCAGAGACAGCAAGGGACTTGGAAGAGCAGTTGAACGGAATGGACAGTGTCTTGAAAGGAGGATATAAGATGAACATCAACAAAAGCAAAACGAGGATAATGGAATGTAGTCAAATTAAATCAGGTGATGCTGAGGGGATTAGATTAGGAAATGAGACACTTAAAGTAGTAAAGGAGTTTTGCTATTTAGGGAGTAAAATAACTGATGATGGTCGAAGTAGAGAGGATATAAAATGTAGATTGGCAATGGCAAGGAAATCGTTTCTGAAGAAGAGAAATTTGTTAACATCGAGTATAGATTTAAGTGTCAGGAAGTCGTTTCTGAAAGTGTTTGTATGGAGTGTAGCCATGTATGGAAGTGAAACATGGACGATAAATAGTTTGGGCAAGAAGAGAATAGAAGCTTTTGAAATGTGGTGCTACAGAAGAATGCTGAAGATTAGATGGATAGATCACATAACTAATGAGGAGGTATTGAATAGGATTGGGGAGAAGTTTGTGGCACAACTTGACTAGAAGAAGGGATCGGTTGGTAGGCATTGGAGGGCAGCGTGGAGGGTAAAAATCGTAGGAGACCAAGTGATGAATACACTAAGCAGATTCAGAAAGATGTGGGTTGCAGTAAGTACTGGGAGATGAAGAAGCTTGCACAGGATAGGGTAGCATGGAGAGCTGCATCAAACCAGTCTCAGGACTGAAGACCACAACAACAACAACAACAACAACAACACGTTTCTATGGGCAAACAATAGGTGTAAGCACTCTGGACAAAAAACTGGTCGCCCCCGGGACACAACGGACTATCACCATTTAATATTAAATCTGTGACTCGGCGGGGTAGAGCTCACAGGTTTGTTCAGAAATGAGATATCCGTGTGCAGTCACACGTTGCAGATCAGCTCCCGCAGAGCGACCAAGTAGCGGAAATGTTAATTGCTACATTTCACTTCCTCTCGTTATAGTCCCCGACTGAGAAACAAATACACCTGCCTAATGTCGTGTAGGGAGCCCGCGAGTACGCAGGAGTGCCACACCACGACGTGGTGCGAAATCGACTAATGTCTGAAGTAGTGCTGGAGGGAACTGACACAGTGAATCCTGCAGATCTGCCCATAAATCCGTAAGAGTGCAAACATGGTTCAAATGGCTCTGAGCACTATGGGACTTAACATCTATGGTCATCAGTCCCCTAGAACTTAGAACTACTTAAACCTAACTAACCTAAGGACATCGCACTCATCCATGCCTGAGGCAGTATTCGAACCTGCGACCGTAGCAGCAGCGCGGTTCCGGACTGAAGCGTCTAGAACCGCTCGGCCACAACGGCCGGCTCTGTAAGAGTACGAGGGGCTGGAGATCTCTTCTGAAGAGCACGTTGCAAGGCATCCCAGATATGCTCAATAGTGTTCATGTTTGGGGAGTTCGGTGGTCAGCGCAGGTGTTTACACTCAGAAAAGTGTTCCTGGAGCCACTATGTAGCATTTCTGGTCGTGTGGGGTGTCGCGCTGGGCTGCTGGAATTGCCCCAGTCCGCCGAAAATGCACAATGGACATGAATGGATGCAGCTAGTTAGGCAGGGTGATTACGTACGTGTCACCTTCAAGTGTCGTATCTAGACGTATCAGGGGTCCCATATCACTCCAACTGCATGCGCCCCACACCATTAGAGACCTTCCACAAGCTCTAACAGTCCTCTGGCGACATGCAGGGTCCATGGATTCATGAGGCTGTCTCCATACACGTACACGTCCATCTGCTCGATACAATTTGAAACGAGACTCGCCCGACCAGGCAACATGTTTCCAGTCATCAACAGTATAAGTGTTGACGAGCCCAGACCAGCCGTAAAGTTTTCTGTAGTGCAGTCATCAAGGATACACGGAAGCCCATATCGACGAGGTTTCGGTAAATAGTTGGCACGCCAACACTTGATGGCCGAGCACTGAAATATGCAGCAATTTTCGGAAGTGTTGCACTTGTGTCACGTTGAACGATTCTCTTCAGTTGTAGTTGGTCCCGTTCTTGAAGAGTCTTTCTCCTGTCATAGCGTTGTCGGAGATTTTATGTTTTAGCGGATTCCTGATATTCACGGTACACTTGTGAAATGTAAATGTAAATGTCGTGTGACTAACGTCTCCCATCGGGTTGACCGTTCGCCAGGTGCAAGTCTTTCGATTTGACGCCACCTCGGCGACTTGCACATCGATGGGGGTGAGATGATGATGATGATGATTAGGACAACACAACACCCAGTCCATAAACAGATAAAATCTCCGACCCATCCGGGAATCGAACCCGGGCCCTTAGGATTGACATTCTTTCGCGCTGACCACTCAGATACCGGGGGCGGACACTCGTGAAATGATCGTACGGGAAAATTCTCACTTCATCGCTACCCCGGAGATGCTGTGTCCCATCGCTCAAGCGCCGACTATAATACCACGTTGAAAATCATTTAAATCTTTATGGCCTGCCATTGTAGCAGCAGTAACCGATGTAACAACTGCGCCAGACACTTGTAGTCTTATATAGGCACTGGCGACCGCAGCGCCATATCCACCTGTTTACGCATCTCTGTATTTGAGTGCCCTTGCCTATACCGGTTTCTTTGGCGCTTCAGTGTTTGATCGCGTGATTTATAGGGATAGTCCGAGTGTGATACGGTGGTGAGTGTTCGTAAGACCAAGAACGTATACTTGCAGCCCTATGAACACGGCCGCTGACATCTTCGAAGACGGAAGTGTCTACAGTATACTCAGAAGAAAGGGCAGCACTTGGTCACCGAAAATCTTGAAACCAAGATCATGGTTAACGCCCAGAGTAAACTCACTGAGTGAGCCCACATTGTCGAACGGCAAACAACCACGAAACCAGAGATGTATCTTCGATGCGAACTACACACTTCACACACTGCGGATTAAACGGCTCATTGTGTCGTCGGTGCTCTGGACGCCTTCAGTCAACTGAGACACAGGAAAAACCACGGAAGTACTGAAGGAAGATTACGATTTAATGTCCGATCGACATCGAGGTAGAGCACACACTCAAGGATGGGGAATAGGAAATCCGCTGCACCGTTTCAAAGGAACCATACCAACATGTAAACCGTCATCTCCCAAATACGAGTCCTTTGTGGCTTTGCAGAAAAAAAAAACCACGACTTGTCGGACCACAGTACATGCCCCCAGACAATTACTGTGTGATACCTGTTACGTCCGGTCCACTGAAGACCTCAAGCTTTAATTACGTTGTGAACAATGGTCTGTTGAGATGTACCAGTCCAGAGACGTCCTTTCCATTCAGTCACCTTCACTCATAAACAGGCTGAGTTGCGCCTGCGTTCACAGACAGCAGCAATTCTTCTCGCATCTGAAGCTGACATGGCGTGACAGTCACCTCCGGTCCCTGTCGGTTACAATCTTTTTACACCTTTTCTTACCCGTTGTTGCGAATTGTACACCATTCCTTGTCGCGCGGGATTACCCGAGCGGTTTAAAGGCGCTGCAGTCATGGACTGTGCGTCTGGTCCCGGCGGATGTTCGAGTCCTCCCTCGGGTATGGGTGTGTGTGTTTTGTCCTTAGGATAATTTAGGTTGAGTAGTGTGTAAGCTTAAAGACTGATGACCTTAGTAGTAAAGTCCCATAAGATTTCACACACATTTGAACATTTTAACACCATTCCTTGTGTACACTTTGTACAGCTCGTGTTGGTACACCAACCAAGGCAACTCCATTCACTGTGTGTTAATGGGTACGCCCGATCACGATAATTTCTCTCTGCCGCGACTCCGCGTTGACACGCTGTATGTGCTTTCCATGCAACCGAGTTTGTCAAACGCAGCACTACACTCACACGACTTACGTCTGCGCTGGAAAGTCATATGAACGCCTGATACTAGTAATACGCCGTGTACAGCGCTATAATGCTACCTGTTTACTCTTATAAACGAGCGATTATTTGTCCAATGAAATGATATGGAAGATAATAAGTACCTTTTGAGGTAACTGGTACCTTCTACGAAGTACCCTTAACTGTACGAACACTTGTTTGCGAGAAAGAGCTATGCCGCTTGGTTTAACGGCTTGTCGCTAGCGGAACACAGCTGCGTATCATTCGCCGTTAGGCCGCTGGCAATTGCCCGGAGGCCACCGCTGGAGGGAGAACGTGAAATCCGAAGCACGCTACGCCAATTAGGTGGCTGTCTACATGCTCACCGCGTTTGTTAGGAAAACAATAAATTACTGAGTAACGTCGCCTTTTGGAGCAACGTTTGATGTAAGAAAGAATGTATCTATGACTGTTCTCAACAACAAGTGCATTAATACACACGGTTCTACTGAGGTTGCAAGCCTTTGCCTTCTTCCCAGCGCTGGAAGAAAGAAGACTAGATTTCAGGGTCTTATCGACGACAAGGTCAAATTTTCGTTTGAGGAAGATAGGGAAGGAAAGCTGTCTTCTTTTTGTAACGAACCATTGCTGAATTTTCCATCTGCAATTTAAGGAAACCGCAGAAAGTCCTACTTACGGATGTCCGGATTTTAAACGACGTCTTACTTCAGCGATATCGCTGTCGATCCATACCTTTCAATCGATTTATACAGCCAGCTAGAGAGTGACCTACATAGTATTGCGAGTTACTGTCCTGCTTGCAATTTTTGATAACAACAGGTCACCGCCAAAGAGTGAAAGAGATAATTGACAGAACAAATCCTACGACTGACTCGACAGAGAGCCCTATACCTTTGGACGTACTGTGTGGAACTTATCCACTGAGCTATTTTTCTTCTTCTATGGAATCTGTGCCACCCGCTTCCCCCGCCCCCCCCCCCCCCTCATTTGCATTTGATTCTTTAGAGAATCAAACTCCCAAGTACAAACCAGCTTCAAACGTTTTAGCAGTTTTCTTGCGTCTCAGTGTTCATGACGTCATATTTCCTGTACCATGTATCATACAACGATCTAATTTTGCAGTACATTCAGTATTACGTGTGGATACTGTCTGCAAAATGTGTTACGAATAGTTAGTAACAAATTAAAACGTAATGCCTCATGCTGAAATACCACTGCATGAACAGCGAAAATGTAACGATAAACGTTTTTTCTTCCATTATTTCCTAGATCTTTAAGTGAGAAAAAGTTGCAGAAAGGTCTGAAAAATTGTGTGTGAAGTTTGTTGGAAGTCGCCAAGCGCTCTCATTGTCAAAGACAGGATGAATGTAGTCTGGGTAATTTGAACGCCGCGAGTTGTGCTGTCTCAAGACATATACATAATTTCCATCTTTAGTACTTTATTCACTATGTGAAACGTTTAACATAAGATTATACCTCTTAATGAGTAGATTATGACAACATTTAAAATTTTTATATTTGGTCAGTAATTGATTGACATACTGAAAATCAAATTTTTATTGCCCTTGGAAGCCGTTAGACAAGCTGGGATCACGTCACAGTTTTTTGGGAAGTTTAATAATACAGGCATCGACAAGAGATGCTCCACCTCTCCCTGTCCTGTTCAAAAATGGTTCAAATGACTCTGAGCACTATGGGACTTAACTTCTGAGGTCAGAACTTAGAACTACTTAAACCTAACTAACCTTAGGACATAACACACATCCATGCCCGAGGCAGGATTCGAACCTGCGACCGTAGCGGTCGCTCGGTTCCAGACTGTAGCGCCTAGAACCGCTCGCCCACCTTGGCCGGCTCCCTGTCCTGTGCCTCTTCCTTCATCCGCCGCTAACTTCTCCTCTTTCCACAGTCATCCAGCATTCCAAGGCGTTTTGTTCTTCTCCCTCATTTCCTTACAATCTATCTTTCGATGCTTCTTCGTTCAGGCAGTTATTTACAGTATGTTGTCGCAACCAAGATTTTCTCCTCCATGTTATTTCCATCAGTTTTCTTTACTTTCCTATTCTTGGAAGTTCTTCGTGTGCCAATCAGTCAGTACATTTCGCAGAGCTATTGTAATCTCTCTCGCATTTCCGTCAGTGTTAGGGAAATATTTCAGTACTTCTTTCACAAGAATTTTTAATTAGTTTTATTTGAAATATTTAAGTAAAAACTCCTATTAAAAGGAAGTAAAATGGCTACGAACAGAAAGTTATGAGAGAACAAAGTTGTAATGCCGTTGTTTGTTTTTGCTATACAAGCACGTAACCATCACTGTTACCTCATTACCTTTCTGATTACTATTCCGATTCCTGTCCTGTGATTGCTGTTAGGCCGGCCGTGGTGGCCGTGCGGTTCTAGGCGCTTCAGTCCGGAACCGCGAGACTACTACGGTCGCAGGTTCGAATCCTGCCTCGGGCGTGGATGTGTGTGATGTCCTTAGGTTAGTTAGGTTTAAGTAGTTCTAAGTTCTAAGTTCTAGGGGACTGATGACCTAAGATGTTAAGTCCCATAGTGCTCAGAGCCATTTGAACCATTTTTGATTGCTGTTATTACTGTTGTTGCGATTGCTAATAATGCGTGTTGTGTAGAGTGAAGTACTGAAAATATACCAAGTTATTTTAAAAAGTGTACCGATCATTTTAATTGCGCGAAGTCGGTGTAATTTTCATCATCCATAAAGATAGTTCCAGAGAAATGAATTTATTTAAAGAGAAAGATAGATTCTTTGCTGATTAGAACTGAAGATTCGTGATACCTGGCGTTAAATGGAATTATCAAGTGAAAAGTAAAAGGTGAAATTATCTGCATTTTAGTGTGAATATTTGCAAAAGAGATGGGCATTCAGGTGTTGGTATAAAATTTCAGTATTGGACTGTTAGAATCTCTGGGCGGACGCGTAAACTTTGAGGTAGATGGAACATCATTCTGGCTAATATTTATTGGTCACGCAAAAAAAAAAAAAATTATATATATATATATATATATATATATATATATATATATATATATATATATTAAAAATCTGAACCAATAATGCAGGCCAGATAATTACGTCGATGCAACCTGTTGTATAGAGTGTGTAATAAACGGTTCATTTGTATCGCACGCAGTGACTATAATATATAATATATAATATTATATATATATAATATTATATATATAATATATAATTTAAACGGGCTGTGTCTTCTTCAAGCGAGGTGTTGGTTCTTAATCTGCGATCTTTTAAGTGACCAAAGTATAGCAGTGCCCGCCTGGCTAGCCGTGCGGTATAACGCACTGCTTTCCGAGCGGGAAGGCATGCCGGTCCCGCACAAACATTGGGGTTACACTACACTTGTCTGGAATCTGGAATGAGCCGTTCACGGCCCGGGGGGGGGGGGGGGGTTCACTGGGGCGGCGGGGGAGGGTGGGGTAAGTGGAGTGCTGTAGGCTGTTGTGGGGTTGCGTACCACTGAGGGCTGCGGCGGGGACAAAGTGTCTCTAGGACCCGGTTCGATACATACATACAAAGTATAGTAACCAAACTGAAGCTTCGTCGCCGCGTTATTGAAATAAAATAAGAGCAACACTACGTACGATTTACGTCGAGATCCGCACACACGGCGACGCCACATACCAAGAGAGCCACACATCAAAATATCTACAGTCAAGACAAAACCACGACAACCCAGCACCATCTTCACTATACTTGGATTATATTAGCTTTGTGACTGATATTTTTAGGCAGTGCTGAGGGCCCGTCATCAGCCAACCTCAGTTCTATTTCTAGCGCCACTTCGCGATGTTTCCTGTTTAGTAGGTACCCGTAAAGCTTATGAAGCGTGACTGCCTGCAAGGCGTTAGCACGTTCGTGTTGTACAGAACCGCTATAATCAAGTGTAAGTTCTCAGACGCTACCTGCCATTTTGGCCGGATGACGAGAGAAGAGCGACGATCGTAATGAAGTGAGACACCGAGAATGAGTCAATGAGTACAGGCACAGGTGTGTTAAGAGACTAGCGCCGCGTAGCGTGCAGTTTCCACTTCCGCAGGTGGCTGGCCGCCAGCCTGGCGCTCGTTGCAGGTAGGCCGCTGTAAGCCGAGACGCCGAGCGGCGTCTAGAGCGCATTTCTCCAGCGAGCAGAACTAATAGACTGGACTTGACCTTGGATGGCGCTGAAGAGAAGTAACCGGTTGCTGGCGCGGGGCTGAGCTGGTGAAAGTAGGTCTCGGATCTTTACGCCTGGCGGTCGCGCCGGCTGCGCTGCACGACCGGCTGCTATAAAAACACTTGCAACGCTCCGGCGGACGCCGGCCTGCCCTGTGCAGCTAAGGTTTTACCGGTCAAGTTAAGACAGATGAACGGAAGTCTAGACCAATGAAAGATATATCATTCCAGAAGCGCACGTATTTGCTGACGACCGGTGACTGGGATGTACAGGGGTGGCCTAAAATACGAAAACAACGAAGACACAACTCATTACCATGCTTAATACGTTGTAGGAAAATCTTTGACATTCAGAATAGCTTCCAGTCGTCTCGGAACTGATAAAAGCAGGTCCTACAAGGTTTTCAAGGGAACCTTATACCATTCTTCCTACAAGATAGTTTGGCAACTTCGGGTAACTGTCATGGAGGTGCACAGCGATTACACACTATTCTCTTCAAAGTAGACCACAAACGCTCAATAATACACTACTTAACATTAAAATTGCTACACCACTAAGGTGACGTGCTACAGACGCGAAATTTAACCGATAGGAAGAAGATGCTGTGATATGCAAATGATTACCTTTGCAGAGCATTCACACAAGGTTGGCGGCGCCGGTGGCGACACCTACAACGCGCTGACATGAGGAAAGTTTCCAACTGATTTCTCATACACAAACAACAGTTGACCGGCGTTGCCTGGTGAAACGTTGTTGTGATGCCTCGTGTAAGGAGGAGAAATGCGTACCATCATAATGCACTCAAAAATGGTTCAAATGGCTCTGAGCACTATGGGACTCAACATCTTAGGTCATAAGTCCCCTAGAACTTAGAACTACTTAAACCTAACTAACCTAAGGACATCACACACACCCATGCCCGAGGCAGGATTCGAACCTGCGACCGTAGCAGTCCCGCGGTTCCGGACTGCAACGCCAGAACCGCTACACCACCGCGGCCGGCTAATGCACTCAGACTACGTAGAACACTGTTCTGTCGATAACAGAACATTTGCAAAGTACTGAGAACTGTGCCATTCGTTGTCAAATACATCAGCGCAACCTGGAGGCTTGAGTGCCATCTGAATTTATGTTCAAGCATCCATGTCTCTCGGCGTTTTCATATTTTGTGGAACCCCCTGTACAATGCAGACTATTAAAACAGAAATGCCATGAAGCGACACTTAACAACCGTCAAATTGCCAGCAAGTGTACTACATGCTTCGACATGCAAATGATCAGCACTGCTGCGGAACCACACAGATTAGGCAGGAATTTTTCCATTTGTTTCCTGTGTATAAGGAAACATTACATTGCGACTTCTGACTCAGAAATCGCATTTGAATGTCGCTGGTGTCTACCACTGCCTGTTGGAAATCGATACCAACTGGACCGTGACCTGTCTAAAAGGAATTTTATAGTTCTACAACAGTGCTGCTCGCCTTGGTTGAAATCCTTCCACTATCGCATGCAAATATGGAGTCAATGTGTTCCACAGAGCCATAATCTACGCCTCGTAGGACATCTAAGGCCTGCTTGTCTAGAGCTCGACAGACATATTATTCACTCGAGCATGCAGGGTCGTAGGGCCCCTTCGTCAATACTCAGATTCCGCAAGCCCAGAATCAGGCAACAAAGCAGCACTGTACTGCCACTCAGCTGACAGGTGTCGAGGGGCTGCCTGCCCGCAGGCGCCTAGGAATCGGTCAGCACACCACTGTAAACAGTCGTTTTTCACTGTGAAAGGGGGTGGGAGGTTTCATTTACACCGTTTATGCCACCTCCTGAGACCATTTCGCGTCGATTCTGAGCGGTAGTGAGTCTGAATGTTGTCCTCCACCACCCATAACGGAACCACGATTTCAACAGTAGAGGACACGGCTTTGACCTACATCGCAGAGGCGTCAGGGGAAGGGGGAAAGATGTGGGTAAAAAAATGTTCAAATGTGTGTGAAATCTTATGGGACTTAACTGCTAAGGTCATCAGTCCCTAAGCTTACACACTACTTAACCTAAATTATCCTAACTCATACCCAAGGGAGGACTCGAACCTCCGCCGGGACCAGCCGCACAGTCCACGACTGCAGCGCCTCAGACCGCTCGGCTAATTCCGCGCGGCGATGTGGAGAAGGGTGCTGGTGACGACCTTACCATCGTGGGACATATCCACGGTGACGATGGGCAGAACTCTAATGAAATTTGAAGGCATTGTGACATTGACCCCTCTTATGCCCCCCGTCAATTTCTGGGCTCTGAGCTTCATTTCGCGTCGGTTGACAGCTTGCTGTGAAGCGTCGCCAATCCTGAGGGTGACGTTCAGGGCCAAGCTTTTGCATCACAAAAGAGGAATACTGTAGGCACCTTAGATCCAAATTTGAAGATTTTGCGTCGCGCTGGGAGAAAACGGTGGGATTACAAAAGAGCGACCCTTTAATTCTTTTACGTGGCCTATATTAACGAATATACTTTAATTTTCCTGGGCCTTAGATAAATTGATCGTGAATGATCGTAGTAGTTATAATGGTCCATCCGTCCCACGTTTCCCTTCAACCTTTTCTGGTTGTTGTACATTTAAATGTTAAAATAAATCACTCTGAGGCTGTCCAAAACCCATTAATAAGTAGAATGACATGCATATAAGAAAGAATGAACTTAAATATGAATGAACGTATTTGAATTTTTAATCATCTATCTCGCGCCGGTGAGCGCTGCGGCGTAGCTGTCATTTGTGGTGCTACGGAACGGGTTGTAGAAGCTGGAGAGAGGAGGAAGACATAGAGGGAGGGAGGGAGGGAGGGAGGGAGAGAGAGAGAGAGAGAGAGAGAGAGAGAGAGAAGGGATGGAAGGAGATAGGAAGTGCTGCCTTCAAGCAGCGAGAGGAGCGGCATCTGCTGTACCACGTGGTGTGCCGGTGACATTTCGCGCATACTTCCGCGAACAAAGCCCGCGTTGCGAGCGCCGAGTCCCGCATCCGTCGCCTGTAGCCAGCAGGGGCGGCGGATGCGCAAATAGAATACCGGGAAGGGACGGGAAACGAAAGGGCGTCGCGACGCACCATTTCCGGCGCCAGCGCCGGCGGCGCCTTATCTCGCTGTGACGCCGCTGCGACCATCAGTCTTCAGCCTGCGCCACACAAGGCCCAACACGTCACCTCATCTCACCCCAGACCACGTCAACGCCACCGGCGACGAGCGCCGTCAAACAGACCCGGGGGACCGCGCAGTGCTGTGTGTACAGTTTAAGGCTTACCACCACACGACCGCCTTTTCATACATATTTCAGCGCGGAATCCTGGCGAAAATAAGGATTCCGCGTCCTTTGACGCTTGTACGCTGTCTGCTCTCTATTGAGGAAAGTGGCGCGTCTTTACTAAACCCCTTATGGGCAGAACCGTACCGAGGTGATGCTATGCCCCTCACAGAAATGCCAAAGCCGCGTTCCATCCCTCCCCTGCACTCCGTCCCCTCCCCCTTAAAACCACATTTCTACTTTTTTTCCAGGCAAGTTTAGCAGATTTTATAATCTGTTAAGTTGTCGTTGTTGTGATCTTCAGTCCTGAGACTGGTTTGATGCAGCTCTCCATGCTACTCTGTCCTGTGCAAGCCTCATCTCCCAGTACCTACTGCAACCTACATCCTTCTGAATCTGTTTAGTGTATTCATCTCTTGGTCTCCCTCTACGATTTTTACCCTCACAATACTAAATTGGTGATCCCTTGATGCCTTGATGCCTCAGAATATGTCCTACCAACCGATCCCTTCTTCTAGTCAAGTTGTGCCACAAATTTCTCTTCTCCCCAATTCTGTTCAATATCTCTTCAGTAGTTATGTGATCTACCCATCTAATCTCCAGCATTCTTCTGTAGCACCACATTTCGAATGCTTCAATTCTCTTCTTGTCCAAACTACTTATCGTCCATGTTTCACTTCCATACATGGCTACACTCCATACAAATACTTTCAGAAACGACTTCCTGACACTTAAATCTATACTGGTTGTTAACGGATTTCTCTTCTTCAGAAACGCTTTCCTTGCCATTGCCAGTCTACATTTTATATCCTTTCTACTTCGACCATCATCAGTTATTTTGCTCCCCAAATAGCAAAACTCTCTTACTACTTTAAGTCTCTCATTTCCTAATCTAATTCCCTCAGCATCACCCGATTTAATTCGACTACATTCCATTATCTTCGTTTTGCTCTTGTTGATGTTCATCTTATATCCTCCCTTCAAGACACTGTCCATTCCGTTCAGCTGTTCTTCCAGGTCCTTTGCTGTCTCTGACGGAATTACTATGTCATCGGGGAACCTCAAAGTTTTTATTTCTTCTCCATGGATCTTAATACCTACTCCGAAATTTTCCTTTGTTTCCTTTACTGCTTGCTCAATACACAGATTGAGTAACATCGGAGAGAGGCTACAAAGGCTGCGTTCAGACTGCCGGCCGGGCCGGGCCGGGCTGACGCGTACTGGCTCGGCTCGTGCCCCGCCTGCTCAGGCCGACGTGTAGTGCATTCACATTGCGCGCCGCGCCGAGCCGGGACGGCGAAATGGGGGAAAATCCACTTCTCCGATTTTCACGTTTTAAAAATTCTTAGCGGTATTTAAGACTTCGCCACATCGTTTTATGAACTTATTTTTTCCTTAAAAGAGTTACTTACGTCGTGAAAAAAGAAAAAGTCTACTTTTCGTTTCGCGTGATTTCTTAGTTTCGTAACGCTTCCCAACCGATTTTGAAGAAAGTATGCGGCTAAAGAATCTGATTTTTGTACACGTGGAAGTGCAACATCTTAGGTTCGTATTGAATCATTTATCTTTCCATATTTCCTAACAGTCATTGTGAAATGATGCTATTTATCAACGTTGTGCACTTGATTTACAAATCTTGTAGTGAAAAAGTTATGTAGCGGGTAGTTTACTGTTAGATCCGTTTCGGACCATACATTGTTGGGAATGAAATGTAGCTAATAGTACCAAAAAGTTTTTGAAATGATAATGATACTGATATCTGTCTCTGGTCACAAGTAATGCGAGCTTTTCAGTGGCGTCAGTGGCGCGTCCGCAAGCCGCGGAGTTCGCGCGGCTACAGCTAGGTTTAGTGTAGTCATATAATGCAGGACAGAAAAAAACTAATTACTAGTGATCAGCGCAGACCTAGTGTCGGTCCTTTGTATTATTTTAATGGTCTCATTCTCTAGATAAATCCAAATGAATAAGAATTTTTCCCTCGGCTACTGGACAATCATCTGCTATGCTTTTATACACTCCTGGAAATTGAAATAAGAACACCGTGAATTCATTGTCCCAGGAAGGGGAAACTTTATTGACACATTCCTGGGGTCAGATACATCACATGATCACACTGACAGAACCACAGGCACATAGACACAGGCAACAGAGCATGCACAATGTCTGCACTAGTACAGTGTATATCCACCTTTCGCAGCAATGCAGGCTGCTATTCTCCCATGGAGACGATCGTAGAGATGCTGGATGTAGTCCTGTGGAACGGCTTGCCATGCCATTTCCACCTGGCGCCTCAGTTGGACCAGCGTTCGTGCTGGACGTGCAGACCGCGTGAGACGACGCTTCATCCAGTCCCAAACATGCTCAATGGGGGACAGATCCGGAGATCTTGCTGGCCAGGGTAGTTGACTTACACCTTCTAGAGCACGTTGGGTGGCACGGGATACATGCGGACGTGCATTGTCCTGTTGGAACAGCAAGTTCCCTTGCCGGTCTAGGAATGGTAGAACGATGGATTCGATGACGGTTTGGATGTACCGTGCACTATTCAGTGTCCCCTCGACGATCACCAGTGGTGTACGGCCAGTGTACGAGATCGCTCCCCACACCATGATGCCGGGTGTTGGCCCTGTGTGCCTCGGTCGTATGCAGTCCTGATTGTGGCGCTCACCTGCACGGCGCCAAACACGCATACGACCATCATTGGCACCAAGGCAGAAGCGACTCTCATCGCTGAAGACGACACGTCTCCATTCGTCCCTCCATTCACGCCTGTCGCGACACCACTGGAGGCGGGCTGCACGATGTTGGGGCGTGAGCGGAAGACGGCCTAACGGTGTGCGGGACCGTAGCCCAGCTTCGTGGAGACGGTTGCGAATGGTCCTCGCCGATACCCCAGGAGCAACAGTGTCCCTAATTTGCTGGGAAGTGGCGGTGCGGTCCCCTACGGCACTGCGTAGGATCCTACGGTCTTGGCGTGCAGCCGTGCGTCGCTGCGGTCCGGTCCCAGGTCGACGGGCACGTGCACCTTCCGCCGACCACTGGCGACAACATCGATGTACTGTGGAGACCTCACGCCCCACGTGTTGAGCAATTCGGCGGTACGTCCACCCGGCCTCCCGCATGCCCACTATACGCCCTCGCTCAAAGTCCGTCAACTGCACATACGGTTCACGTCCACGCTGTCGCGGCATGCTACCAGTGTTAAAGACTGCGATGGAGCTCCGTATGCCACGGCAAACTGGCTGACACTGACGGCGGCGGTGCACAAATGCTGCGCAGCTAGCGCCATGCGACGGCCAACACCGCGGTTCCTGGTGTGTCCGCTGTGCCGTGCGTGTGATCATTGCTTGTACAGCCCTCTCGCAGTGTCCGGAGCAAGTATGGTGGGTCTGACACACCGGTGTCAATGTGTTCTTTTTTCCATTTCCAGGAGTGTAATTGGCCACACGTTGCATCACAAAAGACAAACAATTATTTGTCATCAACATCCTACAATTAGTATGATGTACATTTCGTATTTCGAACTAAAAGATAACTGAAGCGCAATTCTGTAGTCTCGTTGTCTAATTTGACAGAAAAAATAATGGAGAGTTAATGAAAGTACTGTAGATCGGCACAGATGTTCGTTGTTTTTTTTTTTCTTCCTTGGTGTGCTGCGCTGCACTGTCAAGGTAATCGCCACTCTTTGGCTAAATGGCTGTTGGCTGCCGGAGGCCAAATAAATAAATTTAAAAAGATCCCCACCCTTCGAGAGCTGACAAGCAAGTCAGTAGAAAACGCAGCTGCAGTCAACAGTTGCTCGCCTTTAGCTAGTCTGTGCTGTCGTGTAGAACAATGTCTTCACTCTTTTATTGGTATTGTTTTGACTCTGCAGTAACTCGTAGAGTTTTGAAGTACAGAAGAACTAGGAGGTTATGGATTCATCCCATAAATAGCGACAGACATTTAGGAGAGTTTTTTTCTTTATATGAACTTAAAAACTATCCTGAAAAATTTTATTCAAATTACAGAATGAATCATAATAGATTTCAGTATGTGCTGCAGAACATTCAAGACAAAATTTCTAAACAGAACACAAATTTTCGCATAAGTACAACAGCAGAAGAAAAATTGTGTATAACGATAAGGTAAGATTCGTTAGTACACACTTTTTGGTTTGCAGTAGAACTTTGTACAGCATTCACTACCTCCAATTAATTGTAGTCATGCTTTTGTATTTTAAATTTCACAAACGCTTACCTCTGAGGGGAAGAGAGTTTATAGGACTTCTGAGAATCATTAGGAAGTAATTAGCTTCGTCATTTTGGGTAATGTCTTGCTGTGCCTTCAACGAAGAATCGCAGAAATACTCCTTCAGAATTTTCCAACTTTTTTCTTCTTTTTCTTCATGATGCAGCGCTTGGCAGTGGTGATGGTTCATCATGTGGAGCCACTGATGACCTCACAGAATTCTTTTCATTACCTTGTAAGATAGACAGATTGATAGGCGAAGAGTTTTGAGATAACGCCCTTTGACTCAGTGGTTCTATTTCCACTGATAAGGAACTGCCACAGCGTGACTTTACAATGCATTATCATCTGGTAGGGACACATTTCCGTCCCTCAGTGACACTCATATCTGCCTCCGTTTACAAGTAAATGCGAACTATTCAGTGGCGGCAATGCCGCGATCGCTGGCAATCTATTGTTGTAAATGCATGTAAATACGGTAGATTAAATAAATGAAACAACATTAATTTCACATGTATCATTATAATAAACGTAATTTTTCCTCACTGATTGTGAAATGTGAGGTAACATCTTAAGATAAAAGACGTGTGCAGTCACACTTGTGACGAAAGCAGAAGGGAGACGTGTGATGCGTGTACTGCAGAAGCTGTAGTGCTGCTCCACAGGCTCGCGCCGGCAAATTAAACACTCGGGAATACGCCGGCTCGGCTCCGGGAGGCTCACGCCGTGTCGGCGCGGCCCGGCCGCCAGTGTCAACACCTCAGTTCAAAACCACGTGTTTGATATCGAAGCGGGCGGCGGCCCGGCCAGGCTCGGCTCGGCCCGGCCGGCAGCGTGAACGCAGCCTTAATAGTCCACAAGCGCAGCCATGCAAAAGCTAGTCGACTATTTGGATGACGATCCTTGTGGTGAAAAGATGCGTGTGTGGTACATGCATGATCGTACACCGGCACAGTTTAATGTGGCTGTTCCGGAGCACATAGCACGAATTTTATAAATCAAGTATCGTTGTAGTAAATAAATTAGAAACCGTATAAACTAAAAAAAAATAAAACAGCAAGTAAAATAAAATCTATAGCCTACTTTGTAATGCAGCTACTGTAGACTGGTGTCGTGCTGAAGTGAACACAGTATTTCTCAGAGTTCTGTTCGCACTAGAACAACAATATATATATATATATATCGAGTATAGATTTGAGTGTCAGGAAGTCGTTCCTGAAAGTATATGTATGGAGGGTAGCCATGTATGTAAGTGAAACATGGACGATAAGTGGTTTGAACAAGAAGAGAATAGAAGCTTTCGAAATGTGGTGCTTACAGAAAAATGCTGAAGATTAGATGGGTAGCTCACATAACTAATGAGGAGGTATTGAACAGAACTGGGGAGAAGAGGAGTTTGTGGCACAACTTGACTAGAAGAAGGGACCGGTTGGTAGGGCATATTCTGAGGCATCAAGGGATCACCAATTTAGTATCGGAGGGCAGCGTGGAGGGTAAAAATCGTAGAGGGAGACCAAGAGATGAATACACTAAGCAGATTCAGAAGGACGTAGGTTGCAGTACGTACTGGGAGATGAAGCAGCTTGCACAGGATAGAGTAGCATGGGGAGCTGCATCAAACCAGTCTCCGGACTGAAGATCGCAACAACAACAACAACAACAACAACGACAACAACTACATAAACATAAAATAAAATCTAATGCATAAGTAAGGGCTCTTGCTAGTGGTCTTGTGACACCAAACACTTACGGAATGTAGCCTATCATCAGAGCATAGGTGTCCTTACGCGAGGGTCCAATTTGTATTTACAGACTATAGACGGCAAAGGACTTGGAAGAGCAGTTGAACGGAATGGACAGTGTCTTGAAAGGAGGATATAAGATGAACATCAACAAAAGCAAAACGAGGATAATGGAATGTAGTCAAATTAAGTCGGGTGATGCTGAGGGAATTAGATTAGGAAATGAGACACTTAAAGTAGTAAAGGAGTTTTGCTATTTAGGGAGTAAAATAACCGATGATGGTCGAAGTAGAGAGGATATAAAATGTAGACTGGCAATGGCAAGGAAAGTGTTTCTCAAGAAGAGAAATTTGTTAACATCAAGTATAGATTTAGGTGTCAGGAAGTCGTTTCGGAAAGTATTTGTATGGAGTGTAGCCATGTATGGAAGTGAGACATGGACGATAACTAGTTTGGACAAGAAGAGAATAGAAGCTTTCGAAATGTGGTGCTACAGAAGAATGCTGAAGATAAGGTGGGTAGATCACATAACTAATGAGGAGGTATTGAATAGGATTGGAGAGAAGAGAAGTTTGTGGCACAACTTGACTAGAAGAAGGGATCGGTTGGTAGGACATGTTTTGAGGCATCAAGGGATCACAAATTTAGCATTGGAGGGCAGCGTGGAGGGTAAAAATCGTAGAGAGAGACCAAGAGATCAATACACTAAGCAGATTCAGAAGGATGTAGGTTGCAGTAGGTACTGGGAGATGAAGAAGCTTGCACAGGATAGAGTAGCATGGAGAGCTGCATCAAACCAGTCTCAGGACTGAAGACCGCAACAACAACAACAACAGTCGTTTTAGGACAAAGACTAACGACTACCGTAATATACATTGGGAAAAATAAACAAACCTATAAAATATTTATAATACTGACGCTAAACTGACCCTTGTTAATAAACAGAACTGAACACATTGGATACGGTGATTTCGATGCACCAGTTGGTAAAAGTGAGAGAGCCTTCTCATATAACCGAAACCTCTACGTCGCATGTAATCACTGGTTTCTCTGCCGCCAGACATACACAAAACCCTAACGATAACAGTGGGATGCAAATAATTAATCTGAGCTGACAATATGTCCCAAAACCGCACGCGAAGGCCAAAGCGGTGACACACTACTGCGGCCAATCGGCTCACTGCTTTCCGTACCCATTTGACTCTAAAGCGAGTAACGGCGATTCACCTGACAAGCTACACGATAACTACAAAGAAGCCAAGAGGAAACTCTAAGCATATGAGTTCCAATGTAAAGTGAATCGACTGACTTTCTGCTTCTGCGCTCAAGGCCTCCCTTGCGAAGGGCCGTAACTTCTCTTCCTGCTCCACCACGAGAGGCGGAAATGTCTGCAGACCGCAAACCACACGACAAGCAACAGCCAGGGATTACCCCTTTGTACGGCTATTTCAGCGGCTCCGTATACGAAGAGGCTTTTAAGCCTTTGAGGAAGATTTCCTAATTTGCAATGCAACTGATGTTTCCGCTTTCCCCATGTTTCAACACCCTTTCTAAATACGTGAGACGTGTCACGTTCAGGCCTCGGCTGTTCACTGAGTGGAGAGAAATCAAACTTGAAGATGGACAAGCGGTGCGCCGTCCGTTTATAACAGGAGTTGTTTCCGGATCTCAGCATTTTCAATTCCGTTCCCGAGCAGCTGTCCGAATCGGATTCATACAGTTTCAAAGTTGTAACCGAATTTAGTGCCATATTTCATACTTCCCTCGCTGCGGGCCTTCGTTCCTATTGAATAAATCAGCCTAGAGTGTAATACTGATCGTGAATTTCACTGGGCAAGCTGGAAAAAGAGAGTAATTCTTACAAGGAACAAAATGAATGAGCACCAAAATCACTGTTGTATGGCCTTCACAAGACTAGTGCCACTTGAATGACGAGGGTCCGTTTGCATGAACTGTTAATGCATATGAAACTCACACTGCAATTGTTTTCAAAGTAAAGTAGCTCAAACTACACCGACGGAAAAAAAATCGCAACACCCAAGAGGGCGTTATACGAGATAAACCAAAGTTGGTAGGCGTGTTTCTACAGTTGAAAGATAACATCTCTTCAGATTTCACGTCAGTACCTTAACAGTGGCGATAGTAGCACTACTATGAGGATGCGAATCACGTTTGCTTTAAGTATGTGCTGCAACGGTCTTGAGCGTTAGTTACCTTCGAGATTAGACGTAGTGAGTCTATGTTAGTCAAGAAGGACTTTAAGACAACTAAAATGCCATTATCAAAGCCCACTGCGTTTGAACGAGCTTGAAACGCCTTGTTAATCTGCAGGACAGAACAGGTAATGGGAATTGTGGAAAGGGGCCAAAAATGAGCGGCTTCAGTTACACTCTAACACATTTGATTTTATTTAGTTGGCCAAACATCACAGCGCAAATTTCCGAGCTTAACTATCGAGTGAATATGTCACACAGTCTTACGGCTTAAGGGAACAACCTCTTTAATTTTTAAAATGTCTGAAGGCCCATGATTTAAAATATAACTACAATAAATTTTAAAAAGGCAGAAGGCCCAAAGCTTTATATATATATGAGGCTGAAGGCCCAAACAATGCAAGACTTGACATGTAAGGAACTTTCAATTTTAAAGCGGCTGAAGGCCCATTATTTAAAACCCAACTAAAAGCATCCAAATTCAAACCATCGGCTATAAACCATTAAAATACACAATCAAACACCAATAAGAAAAGGCGGTACAGCCAGCGGCGCTCAGAAGTTTCCGGGGCTCAGTCTGCACTTGAAATATTAATGTTCGCTTAGGGGAGACAGGTAGTCGGCCCAACTATATCCGATCCGCCGGCAAACCAACCAAGAGACAGTCAACGGACCCACCGACAAGACGACTTGCCTTCCACCCGACCAGTACACAAGGAACTCCAAAGCCAAAAGGTAAAAGACGTAGCCGCCCACAACCAAGTACGCATAATCTGTCAAAACTACACACACACACACACACACACACACACGTGTTGGACAGCGACAACACGGTTAGATAAGGACACTGCTTGAATTTTACGCCAGCGGCCAGGGCAGGTAACCGGAACGCTAATGGCCACAAGGCAGAAAATTCCTCTGGTGCACTTGGAATTCAAATAACCAAAATACAGTTAAACTCCACCGGATGGTGGCCAAACTTTCGCCAACTCGAATACTCGCTGTTGCTCACGAAATACCCCCAACAGCCAACCATGAAAAACCAACGGCACAATGTGAACAGACTGACTTAGGTAATTAAACCACCAGTCAACTTTGACGTCCTGGATCGGTGAGCCACGGACCTCGTAGCAATCGGAACAGCTCCCACAAACTCCAACACTACGTAGAGACCGCCAGCGGGCCCGGCCCACTGCGCCGCGCGGAGATTTCCTGGCTGATCCACACCAACCGACCGACTCCTCAGAGCCAGTAAGCCGATAACATTTAAAATAACTCGTCAGTCAGAATCACAAAAAGAAAAATGGTTCAAATGGCTCTGAGCACTATGCGACTTAACTTCTGAAGTCATCAGTTGCCTAGAACTTAGAACCAATTAAACCTAACTAGCCTAAGGACATTACACACATCCATGCCCGAGGCAGGATTCGAACCTGCGACCGGAGCGGTCGCTCGGCTCCAGACTGTAGCGCCTAGAACCACACGGCCTCTCCGGCCGGCAGTCAGAATCACACAAACTACACACAGTTTCACGAACACTAGCACGAAGAACTAGACAATGCTAACGGCAGTGACTGTAGAATAACAGGGACGAATCGCGAGTCTGCGCACACAGCCAACAATAAGCGATTGCTGGCCAAATACACGTCGTCCGGCAAGACGACCGACCGACGACCAACCAAAGTCGTCGCCACTCCAATAGTGTGCGTCGGCAACCGTCGGGCGAATCATGGCGGTCCGGACCTCACTGCTGCCACGCCCCGACTGAACTTCTGCCGCGTGTCAACTCGAACACTGCCAGGTCCGAACTAACTGCTGGCAGATCCGAACTAACTCCACACAGACGACAACCGGGAAGTTAAAGCAGTCAGCAAAGATAATACGCCAGGACTTATATATCGATAAGCGCCGCTGCTGGCGCTTACGGGCAGGCAAGGCGGCAACTCAGTGACACCAGTAATTGGTTGGTTGGTTGGTTGGTTGGTTTTGGGGAAGGAGACCAGACAGCGAGGTCATCGGTCTCATCGGATTAGGGAAGGACGGGGAAGGAAGTCGGCCGTGCCCTTTCAAAGGAACCATCCCGGCATTTGCCTGGAGCGATTTAGGGAAATCACGGAAAACCTAAATCAGGATGGCCGGACGCGGGATTGAACCGTCGTCCTCCCGAATGCGAGTCCAGTGTCTAACCACTTCGCCACCTCGCTCGGTACCAGTAATTGAAATTAACATAACGAGGTGGTAGTACAGTAAAAACAGGATGTCAAATGAGATATGGCACGAACACGAGCACGCACGGCTCAGAGGTCACGTAATAGGGCACAAGAAGCTGGATGTTCTTCAGTCATAATGAAGAAAGACTTGGAAGAAATGAAGCGGCTGTACATGATCGCTTGGTACAATGGTCACGGGAATTCGTATGGTCGCAAGAAGACAGAGTTGCTGACTGCCACGTGGCACTACCGACGGGAAAGACCGTCGTTTGTGGAGTACGGCTGTGATGCATCGCAGCAGCAATTAAAGCAGCGGCTGGCATCACAGCGACACAACAAACTGTTACAAATCGGTTGCTCCAAGGTCAGCCCGGTCCTGTAGCGTGCGCTGCACTGAACTTGCAGCACCGCCATTTGCGACTTCAGTTGTGTCACGCGACAGTTTATTGAAGGGCGGATTGGCGGTCTTCGTGTTTTGCGATGACAGCCGGTTCTGCCCCGGTGCCAGTGATGGCCTTGTGTTGGTTAAAAAGAGGCCAGGTAATCGTCTGTAACCAACCTGTCTGCGACGTAGACACGTTAGAACTACACCGGCAGTTATGGTCTGGGTTGCGATTTCGTATCACATCAGGTTCACTCTTGAGGTATTCCACGCACTGCAAATCTGGATGTCGTCCTGGTGATTCGACCTACTGTGCTGCCATTCAGGGACAACATTCTAGGGGATGTTTCCCAGCGGGACAACGTTCGCCCACATATAGCTGTTGTACTCCAATATGTTCTACAGTGTCGACTTGCTGCCTTGCTCTGCTCCATCACCAGACCTGTCTCCAATCGAACATGTACGGGTCATCATCGGACGACAACTCCAGTGTCATCTACAACCGTCATTAACCGTCCCTGTATTGTCCGACTAACAAGGGGAGGCCGCCAGTTGTGAAATTCAGATTCGATTCATACTGCGCATAATAAAAGCTCATGCCCAGAGGTGTAATGTGGCAAAGCACCAAGATGCACTTCTCAGCCGTTGTCGAGAAAATCGACAGTTAGAAGAAACCGTTGCGGTGAAATACTCTCTACGATTAATAATGTTCTACAGCGTCGTGGCGCAGCGGTAAGCGCTCGGATTCGTAATGCGAAGGTCGCCGGATCGAATCTCGCGCCATGCAACATTTTTTTCTATTATTAGTTTTTTGTAATTCATTAATGAATTGCTTATGCATGTTTGTGAAGGCGGATCGCTCTCCAATTGTACCGCCTCCATTGTTCCGTTTGTTTAACAGGGTGTACCAAAGCTCTCACGTCCGCACTGATTTTCGACGTTATAAGTTGCGCTAGGGACCGCATCTACCTACTTTCGAAGTTAGCAGGCAACTACGCTGTTATGCGGCGGCTCGTTTCAGCCCGTTCAACATCTGTCCTTCAAGTGTAACGAGCGAGTAACGGAGTTTATATTTCATACCTGCCACAGCAAATTTGTGTTCGTGGGGTTTCTATTCTAGTTCGAACGTCTGACTTACACTATACGTATTCGTTTCGGAATATCGTTTCGACGTCTTCCGTTAACTATACGTGGTTAATATTATGAAGACAATTAATAACATTTGTGAAATACAACTTTGTTTGTGGAAAACATAATGATGTTCGAAGTCGCCAGTTTTTCCACGACAAACAACTTTCAACAACTTATTAGATGCATAATTGTTGCAACAGATTGCCGGGAATTATACACTCCTGGAAATGGAAAAAAGAACACATTGACACCGGTGTGTCAGACCCACCATACTTGCTCCGGACACTGCGAGAGGGCTGTACAAGCAATGATCACACGCACGGCACAGCGGACACACCAGGAACCGCGGTGTTGGCCGTCGAATGGCGCTAGCTGCGCAGCATTTGTGCACCGCCGCCGTCAGTGTCAGCCAGTTTGCCGTGGCATACGGAGCTCCATCGCAGTCTTTAACACTGGTAGCATGCCGCGACAGCGTGGACGTGAACCGTATGTGCAGTTGACGGACTTTGAGCGAGGGCGTATAGTGGGCATGCGGGAGGCCGGGTGGACGTACCGCCGAATTGCTCAACACGTGGGGCGTGAGGTCTCCACAGTACATCGATGTTGTCGCCAGTGGTCGGCGGAAGGTGCACGTGCCCGTCGACCTGGGACCGGACCGCAGCGACGCACGGATGCACGCCAAGACCGTAGGATCCTACGCAGTGCCGTAGGGGACCGCACCGCCACTTTCCAGCAAATTAGGGACACTGTTGCTCCTGGGGTATCGGCGAGGACCATTCGCAACCGTCTCCATGAAGCTGGGCTACGGTCCCGCACACCGTTAGGCCGTCTTCCGCTCACGCCCCAACATCGTGCAGCCCGCCTCCAGTGGTGTCGCGACAGGCGTGAATGGAGGGACGAATGGAGACGTGTCGTCTTCAGCGATGAGAGTCGCTTCTGCCTTGGTGCCAATGATGGTCGTATGCGTGTTTGGCGCCGTGCAGGTGAGCGCCACAATCAGGACTGCATACGACCGAGGCACACAGGGCCAACACCCGGCATCATGGTGTGGGGAGCGATCTCCTACACTGGCCGTACACCACTGGTGATCGTCGAGGGGACACTGAATAGTGCACGGTACATCCAAACCGTCATCGAACCCATCGTTCTACCATTCCTAGACCGGCAAGGGAACTTGCTGTTCCAACAGGACAATGCACGTCCGCATGTATCCCGTGCCACCCAACGTGCTCTAGAAGGTGTAAGTCAACTACCCTGGCCAGCAAGATCTCCGGATCTGTCCCCCATTGAGCATGTTTGGGACTGGATGAAGCGTCGTCTCACGCGGTCTGCACGTCCAGCACGAACGCTGGTCCAACTGAGGCGCCAGGTGGAAATGGCATGGCAAGCCGTTCCACAGGACTACATCCAGCATCTCTACGATTGTCTCCATGGGAGAATAGCAGCCTGCATTGCTACGAAAGGTGGATATACACTGTAGTAGTGCCGACATTGTGCATGCTCTGTTGCCTGTGTCTATGTGCCTGTGGTTCTGTCAGTGTGATCATGTGATGTATCTGACCCCAGGAATGTGTCAATAAAGTTTCCCCTTCCTGGGACAATGAATTCACGGTGTTCTTATTTCAATTTCCAGGAGTATATATATATATATATATATATATATATATATATATATATATATGTGTGTGTGTGTGTGTGTGTGTGTGTTTATACACACATTTGAATTACAAAAAACAAATACTAAAAAAAAAAGGTTGCATGGCGCGAGATTCGATCCGCCGACCGTCGGATTACGAACCCGAGCGCTTACCGCAGCGCCACGACGCTGTAGAAAATTATTAATCGTTGAGTGTATTTCACCGCAACGGTTTATTTTAACTGTCGATTTTCTCTACAACGGCTGAGAAGTGCATCTTGGTGCTTTGCCACATTACACCTCTGGCCATTAGCTTTTATTATGCGCAGTATGAATCGAATCTGAATTTCACAATTGGCGGCCTCCCCTTGTAAGTGCAACGGACGTGGAACTCCATCCCACGAACTGTCATGCGACACCTGTACGAAACAATGCATGCACGTTTGCATGCTGCTATCCAGCGTTCTGGTGGATATAATGGTGATTAATGTACCAACATTTCATATTTGCAATGACTTTTATCGAACTTGCATTAACATGTTGTCTTGTAACATTAATCATTGAAATATGTTACCTAGATAAATGTATTTCGTTACTTTACATTGATTATTTCTTGGTGTTACGATTATTTTTCGACAATGTATACCTGATAAAATTCACCAGTGATAGTACATGTCACCGTCAGGCTGTTTCCAGACGGGCCTAGTAAACGTACAGAAACAACTGTTCTATACGCGAACCAATCTAGGCATTGTCCAACACTGTCACAGCTATATTTTTGAAAACGGTAGTATATTGTGCACTAAAATTAAAATAGAAGTCACACTTTGGGCGTCGTTACCATTCTGAGCACAAGTGTCACATTAAACTGGGTTCATTTTCTCCTCAGCATCAATACGTATGTTGTCCGTATTTGCTGTAGTACCATACATTGTTTCTTTCGTCTGGACCCAGTTTTTAGGTGTCATCCTCTTTTGAATTTTGTGTGATCCTCTTGAGTTTTATAGTTCCGGCTCTACTTTTCTCGCCGGCCGGAGTGGCCGTGCGGTTCTAGGCGCTACAGTCTGGAGCCGAGCGACCGCTACGGTCGCAGGTTCGAATCCTGCCTCGGGCATGGATGTGTGTGATGTCCTTAGGTTAGTTAGGTTTAATTAGTTCTAAGTTCTAGGGGACTGATGACCTCAGATGTTAAGTCCCATAGTGGGTTGGGTTGGGTTGTTTGGTGAAGGAGACCAGACAGCGAGGTCATCGGTCTCGTCGGATTAGGGAAGGATGGAGAAGGAAGTCGGCCGTGCCCTTTCAGAGGAACCATCCCGGCATTTGCCTGGAACGGAAAACCTAAATCAGGATGACCAGACGCGGGATTGAACCGTCGTCCTCCCGAATGAGAGTCCAATGTCTAATCACTGCTCTACCTCGTTCGGTTTAAGTCGCATAGCGCTCAGAGCCGTTTGAACCATCTACTTTTCTCTCGTATAATGCGACCTTTTAGGAAAATCGAAGACTTTTCAGTTTCTTTGAAAATCGTTCTACTATCTGATGTCTTAGCTCCCGATTTACACACATGATCTCAGGATTAATTTCACCACACACACACGCATCTTGAAACGTACACTTAATTCACTGCGATCTCAGGATTAATTTCACCACACACACACGCATCTTGAAACGTACACTTAATTCACTGCGATAAGATAATTTCTCTGACATTGGGTCACTCTTGTGGAAAACTTAAGCATTGGATTCGTGCTGCGCATTTGCAGAGTCCGTGACTTTCAGTAGCCACGAATGTCAGTACAGTCTTCCTTTCCAAAACGAGTTCAATATGGCGGCTTTTGGTCTATTTACGGCCGAGTAACTGCAGTTTGAAATTACGACGAAAACTAGCTGCCATCGTCTTCCTACATATGTCGAAATTAAAGAGGTTTTAACGTAAAAACTAGGAAAGGAAGCTCAAGCGATAACGCTTCTCTATTAAAACCCTGATTCAGTTTTACACATCGTGAGCGTCAGAAGGTTCACTCCATCATAGATTAACAGATCAGCTTCTGTTCCCCCTAAGACTAGCTAAACTCTGAAGTGTTTGTTCTTTGAAGAAAGAATGGAAACAAAGGAGGCAGGAAGATTAGCGTTTAACGTCTCGTCGACAGGATCATTATAGATGGAGCAATGACTGTGATTGTGGGAAGAGTAAGCAGAACAATCGCCCATGCCCTTCTCTGAGAGACCACTTCAGCATCCGCCTTAACCGATTTAGAAAACCCACGGAAAACCTAAATCTACATGACTGTACGAAGATTTGAACCGGTATTCTTACGAGCCCACTTGTTCAGCATTTGTTTTTTCGTCAGTTGCAAAGATGATTTATTTTTTATCGTAATTACTCTACCTGTTCAAGAGTAAATACCTCGGTATCAAAAAAATGGTTCCGAGCACTATGCGACTTAACTTCTGAGGTCATCAGTCGCCTAGAACTTAGAACTAATTAAACCTAACTAACCTAAGGACATCACACACAGCCACTCCCGAGGCAGGATTCGAACCTGCGACCGTAGCGGTCACTCGGCTCCAGACTGTAGCGCCTAGAACCGCACGGCCACTCCGGCCGGCACCTCGGTATCGTTACTTTGTTCATGTACAGTATATTCATACTTGGTACCGCACCGGAGCTTATTACCGAAAGTATGATCATATGTGGTATTACGGAAATCTTGTGAGCGGATTGAGGATTTGATGGTAAGGAGATCACAGCGTGTTATCTTTAACGGAGAGTCATCGACGGAGGTCGAAATGCCTTCAAGAGTTCCCCAGATAAGTGTATTGGGACATTTGTTGTTCATTTTGTATGTTAATGACATGGAAAAACAGATTAATAGCGATCTCAATGTTCTTGGAGGTGCTGCAGTTGTCCATATTGAAACATTGTTTCGAGAGAGCTGGTCAGTTCTAGATAAGATTTCAAAGTGTTGCACAGACTGGCGCCTTGACTGAAATGCTCAGAAATGCAAAATTGTGGTCTTCTCAAAACGCTTCAGGTAATGTCCTACGATTACAATATGAGTAAGTCGTCACTGAAATCAATCAACTCGTACAAATATCTCGACGTAACCATTTGGAATATGAAACAGAAAGATCACATTGGCTCAGTCGTAGGTAAAGCAAATACTGCGGACACTCTACAAAGGAGACTGTTTACAAAACACTGCTGCGACCCATCCTAGAATATTGCTTAAGTATGTGTGACTCGTGCTACAGAAGAGTGCTGAAGATTAGATGGGTAGATCACATAACTAATGAGGAGGTATTGAATAGGATTGGGGAGAAGAGAAGTTTGTGGCACAACTTGACCAGAAGAAGGGATCGGTTGGTAGGACATGTTTTGAGGCATCAAGGGATCACCAATTTAGCATTGGAGGGCAGCGTGGAGGGTAAAAATCGTAGAGGGAGACCAAGAGATGAATACACTAAGCAGATTCAGAAGGATGTAGGTTGCAGTAGGTACTGGGAGATGAAGAAGCTTGCACAGGATAGAGTAGCATGGAGAGCTGCATCAAACCAGTCTCAGGACTGAAGACCACAACAACAACATGTGTGACTCGTGCCAAATAGAACTAACTGCGTATACAGAACGTAATCGAAAAAGGGCAGCACGACACATCAAAAGTTTATTTCATTCAGGGAAGAGCTGAAAAAAACCTTAATTAGTAGAAGATCGGAGATAAATGCCAATTACTACGCGAAAGTCTACCTACAAGGTTCCATGCAGCAGTATTAAGAGAGGAACGGAGTCTACTAAAGCCTCCTGCATATCGCTCCAACAAAGACATTAAAGCAGTTTTTCCCACGCTCTGTCCGTGACTGGAAAGGGAAAAAACCCTGACGTGATGAATGCTAAATATTCTCTGCCATGCACTTCGCAGCGGGTTCAGATGGGTATATGTATATGCAGATGCAGATAGTAGGTGGTGCAGTCGTAGTACGGCACAAAATAGATCGGCTACGTCTTCTGTGCTAACTTTGCATAGAAACGCCGTCTTCCGCAGCCGTTTCGCACGTGCCGATCACGGAAGTGCAGACCCCTTTCAGCATCCGGACCGTCCGTCATTGTAGCGGAGCAGCCGACGAAGCTGCTGTAACGGACCATCGCCGGCGCAACTAACGAGATGCAGGAGCCGGTCCGTTACGCCGCCTGCACGAGCGACCAGTATCGAGAACCGGACGCTTGGAATTGCCTGCAAGGCGCTGCGCTCCGGCTGCTACAGCTAGAGCAGTGCAACCTCTCACTGTGCTTCGCAGCATTCCTCGGAGGCGCTCTGCAAAGGTCGATACTCAGAGAATGTCAATGCCTCGGGTTGGATCACAGTCCTACTCTCTCTCAACACGACTGTAGTGTTATTGAACACATGCGCAGCACGCTACTGGCGGTCCAATTTTCGACTTCTGTTAAGAAGTTTTCATACTACAGAGGGGTCCAGAAAATGTATCCACTGTTTAAAAGTCCATAACTTGCAAACTAATTGACGGAGTTGTCTCATTTTCGGTGAAAGTGTAGCTTAAAGTCCAACTTAAAGATATCACTGTAGGTGTTCGAAATGGTCACCATTAACATCCATACACAAACGATGCCGCCGAAATGCAGCACGAACTACTGAGTGCAACGTGTTCAGTTGGATATTTGCACATGAATGTACGACGGATTCTCGAAGTTCATCCAATGTGCGTGGCTTTTGTCGATAAACGACGTCCTTTAGTGTTCCCCACAGGTAAAAGTCCAGAGGAGTTAGGTCTGGGGAACGTGGTGGATACTCCACAGCACTTCTACGGCCTATCCATCTTCCTGGTAGATTTTCGTTGAGAAACGCCCTAACACGATTTTGGTAGTGGGCTGGGCCACCATCTTGTTGAAAGTGAAAATGGTTCAAATGGCTCTGAGCACTATGGGACTAAACTGCTGAGGTCATCAGTCCCCTAGAACTTAGAATTACTTAAACCTAACTAACCTAGGCAGGGTTAGAAACCGCGACCGTAGCGGTCCCGCGGATGGCAGGTAAAATGGATGTCTGAAGCTTTGAAGGTACGCCTCACTGGTAACTGTGCCGTCGAAGAAGATTGGCCCAATCAAGCCCCGGTAAGACAACCCACATCACACATTTACTCCTGGCCAATTCACGGCTTTGTCTACATGGACGTTCGGATTTTCGGCGGACCAGTAGATGCAGTTGTGGCGATTTACTGTACCATTGAGTTTGAACTGTGCCTCCTCAGACCACACAATCATCTCTGCAAACTCTTCATAGTTGCGCACCATGTTAGTAAACTACTCCATTCTACGATCTGGGTCGTCCTCGTTCATTGCGTGCAGCAATCGTGGGATGTAGCACTTCCACTTTGCTGTCTTCAAAATTCACTTGGGCGACTCACTCCAGTTTCACGGGCACGCTGTCTCACAGACTTCTGTGGTGAGCGAGTGAATTGTTGTAAGACAGGACGAGAGTTAGCTGGACTTGTTACTGTTACAGGTCGTCCATATCGTTGTTTGTGAACATCTTTAACACAGCTTTTTCCTCTGGTGGTTCTTAATTACCGATGTTTCCCTACAAATTTTATATCACGACTTTTCCAGATCAATTCATGCTCGCGTTAACGAGGTCGTCCACCATTAATCCAGCCCATGCACAGAAAGACTATCTTATAAATCGAGTCATCTGAATTCCAATAACAGATTCCAACAGCTGATCAAATTATGAATCCAATGATTGCAATGGATCGATTACTTGTGTATTAAGCGAACGTGTACTGATCAGCCGAAACGATATGACTACCTTTGACATCTTTGGAACAGAATACATCACTGGTTTTTTGGTAAGTTTGTAGAGGTATGTGGTATTAGACGACTACGCACAACTCATGAAATTTTCATAAATAACGGGCCTTTCATTTGCGTAGGCGCTGATGGCGCCCTACAGCGAACCAGATGGATTCCACAGGCGAATTTAGTCGCCGACGCATCAACGGAGAGAGACTCCGTCCGAACAGGCCATGAAGGCCCAACGGTACCGACCGGCCGCCGTGTCATCCTCAGCCCATAGGCGTCACTGGATGCAGATATGGAGGGGCGGTCAGCACACCGCTCTCCCGGTCGTATGTCAAAATCGTTCAAATGGCTCTAAGCACTACGGGACTTAACTTCTGTGGTCATAAGTCCCCTAGAACTTAGAACTACTTAAACCTAACTAACCTAAGGACATCACACACATCCATGCCCGACGCAAGATTCGAACCTGCGACCGTAGCGGTCACGCGGTTCCAAACTGTAGCGCCTAGAACCGCTCGGCCACTCCGGCGGGCCGCCGTATGTCAGTTTACGAGACCGGAGCTGCTACTTCTCAATCAATTAGCTCCTCAGTTTGCCTCACAAGGGTTTAACGCACCAAAGGGACTTCACTATAATGCTCCTCAAACCATTGTGGCACAGTTCTGGCTCTGACACATGGACAGTTATACTGCTGGAAGATGACATCGCCGTCGGAGAAGACATCAAGCATGAAGGGATTCAGGTAGTTCACAGCTGTCAGCGTGTTTTCGATTGTCACCACAGGTTCCATGCAATCGCAGGAGAATGTCTCCCATAGTACGAGGGTTGGAACTTAAATAGTGGCAACTATTTATTCATAACAGATACAAAAGTGTTACATGTTTGCACCTCTTACTGTCCTTCAAAGTAGTCACCAGCGTTGTGTAGAACCTGTTGCCAGCCACGTGGTAGTATGCCCTTAGCAGAGCCTGTTCTTTTGTGGTGCGAATGGAGTGGTCTACTGCCTGTCAAATCTCTGAACTGTTCTGAAACGAAGTCACTAGGATTAAACTCCGGGGAGTATGGTGGATGGTACAGTACTTCTCATTCCCATCGACAGAACGGAGCAGCCACAGCTTGCGCTGTATGCGCCCCTGCATTGTCGTGCAAAATGATGGGTAGGTTGCGCAGAAAGTGCCGCCGCTTCTTTCGCAAAGCGGGTCGCAGGTGATGCTCCAAAAACAAACAGTAATACTGTGTATTGACGGTCTGCCGTGGAGGAAGGTAATGCATTTGGGTAACACCATCACAGTCGTACACGAGATTCACCATAACTTTAGAGCGCTCCATTCGCACCATCAACAGAACAGGCTCTGCTATAGGTATACTACGCCTTCCACATCGCTGGCGACGGGTTTTACACAACGCTGGTGACTACTTTGAAGGACAGTAACAGATACAAACATGTAACTCTTTTGTATCGGTTGTGAATAAATAGTTGCCACTCTTTAAGTTCCAACCCTCGTATAATACTGCTCCGATCAGCGTGCATACGTAGCGCGCTGCACGTTTCGAGTCGCCGTTCACATCGATTACGGCGTTTTCGGAGACGACCATCGACCTAGAGTCGCAAAAATGTGATTCACCTGAAGAGCCGACACGTTTCCTCTGATCGAGGTCGAGTTCAGATGGTCCCGTGCCTACCGAAAACTTAATTGACGAGGGAGTTGGGGCGTGGTCTGCTGCGCAGCTCCATGTTCTGCAATGTGCGAAGAACGGTGCGCTCCGAAACACTTGTGTGTGCACTAGCATTGTGCCCTTTCGGCAGAGATGCCACACATCACCATCTCTTCCACTCTACAGAAAAGATAAGCTTCCGAAGCCCGTGTTATGTGAAGAGAGTCGTGAGCATCCAATCATTTAGCGCCTAGTGGTAGTTTCCATGTCATCCTACATCTTTCCGTAGATGCTCATGACAGTAGCACGTGAACATTCGACCAACTTCGCCGTTTTCGAGATACTCATTCACTGTCTGTACGTAATAATAATAATCTGCCCTTTGTCAAAGTCGCTTATGTTAATTTATTTCTCCATTTGCAGCTCATAGCTTCGCTAGAGTGATCCCCAGTCCGTATCTGCTTCGCTTACGTACTTTTGTTACCGCGTCACGTACCCGCCACGCCCCCAGTCGGCATCCATCGTTGCGGCGGGGAGTTACCATAATGTTTTGCCTGATGAGTGTATCAATTTAATGTGTGAATTTCACATAGTAAAAGTACACTACTGGCTATTACAATTGCTACACCAAATTCATTGGACAAATATACTAGAACTGACATGCGATTACATTTTCACGCAATTTGGGTGCATAGAACCTGAGAAATCAGTACCCAGAACAACCACCTCTGGCCGTAATAACGGCCTTGATACGCCAGGGCGTTGAGTCAAACAGAGCTTGGATGGCGTGTACAGGTACAGCTGGCCATGCACCTTCAACACGATACCACAGTTCATCAAGTGTAGTGACTGGCGTATTGTGACTAGCCAGTTGCTCGGCCACCATTGACCAGACGTTTTCAGTTGGTGAGAGATCTGGAGAATGGGCTGGCCAGGACAGCAATCGAGCATTTTCTGTATCCAGAAAGGCCCGTACAGGACCTGCAACATGCGGTCGTGCATTATCCTGCTGAAATGTAGGGTTTCGCAGGGATCGAACGAAGGGTAGAGCCACAGGTCGTAACACATCTGAAATGTAACGTCCACTGTTCAAAGTGCCGTCGATGCGAACAAAAGGTGACAGAGACGTGTAACCAATGGTACCCCATACCATCACGCCGGGTGATACGCCAGTATGGCGATGACGAATACACGCTTCCAATGTGCGTTCACCTCGATGTCACCAAACACGATGGGGGCATCATGATGCTGTAAACAGGACCTGGATTCATCCGAAAAAATGACGTTTTGCCATTTGTGCACCCAGGTTCGTCTTGGAGTGCACCATCGCAGGCGCTCCTGTCTGTGATGCAGCGTCAAGGGTAACCGCAGCCACGGTCTCCGAGCTGATAGCCCATGCTGCTGCAAACGTCGTCGAACTGTTCGTGCAGATGATTGTTGTCTTGTAAACTTCCCCATCTGTTGACTCAGGGATCGAGACGTGGCTGCACGATCCCTTACAGCCATGCGGATGATGCCTGTCATCTCGACTGCTAGTGATACGAGGCCGTTGAGATCCAGCACGGCGTTCCGTATTACCCTCCTGAACCCATCGATTCCATATTCTGCTGTCATTGGATCTCGACCAACGCGAGCAGGAATGTTGCGATACGATAAACCGCAATCGCGATAGTCTACAATCCGACCTTTATGAAAGTCGGAAACCTCATGGTACACATTTCTCCTCCTTACACGAGGCATCACAACAACGTTTCACCAGGCAACGCCGGTCAACTGCTGTTTGTGTATGAGAAATCGGATGGAAACTTTCCTCATATCAGCACGTTGTAGGTGTCGCCACCGGCGCCAAAGTCGTGTGAATGCTCTGACAAGCTAATCATTTGCATATCACAGCATCTTCTTCCTGTCGGTTAAATTTCGCGTCTGTAGCACGTCATGTTCGTGGTGTAGCAATTTTAATGGCCAGTAGTGTACTATGAGCAAGTCCTGATCTATGAATGTATGGTGGAAGGATAGGACTATTAGGCAGTGATATCGGAATAGCTGTGATTACTGTAAATAAATTCTATAAAAAATCCGAATAGAGCCTTGTGTGGCCGCGCGGGAGTAGCCGAGCGGTCTAGGGCGCTGCAGTCCTGGTCTGTCCGGCTGGTCCCAGCGGAGGTTCGAGTCCTCCCTCGGGCATGAGTGTGTGTGTTTGTCCTTAGGATAATTTAGGTTAAGTAGTGTGTAAGCTTAGGGACTGATAACCTTAGCAGGCAAGTCCCATAAGATTTCACACCTTTTTTCCATTTCCAGCCTTGGCTGTTGGGAAAGGAAATTCCAGTTCAAATTTTATTCAAAATGGCTCTGAGCACTATGGGACTCAACTGCTGTGGTCATAAGTCCCCTAGAACTTAGACCTACTTAAACCTAACGAACCTAAGGACAGCACACAACACCCAGCCATCACGAGGCAGAGAAAATCCCTGACCCCGCCGGGAATCGAACCCGGGAACCCGGGCGTGGGAAGCGAGAACGCTACCGCACGACCACGAGATGCGGGCTCAAATTTTATTCGTAGCATTCACAGAGGGAGATGTTTATCGCGAAGTCCTCGCGTTGGCGCCTCCTGGAGGGGGCAGACCTAGAGCTAAAAGAGCTGTCGCCCCCACCATAAAAAAGTAACAGGGGTAAGGGAGTGCAACCTCCCTGCAGGGTTTGCATTGCAGACTATGTTTTAGCCGTGCAGTCTTACTATCCACGTTATACAACTGCCGGACACACTACACTCCGTCTCATCCGTTGCTCATCCATGACTCATTTGCTTCTCGTTCGATCGCCGTGGCTTATTCGTGCTCTGTCAGCGTAAATGACGACGTATCAGTCTGCCGCCGTACTAGATAACGGCACGCTCTGACCTCCATTACCACAGAGTCGGACATGCAGAATGCAGCCTTGCTATTAATTCAGTCATATCGCCAGAATATGGTAACGACGGAAGCCTCAGCTGAGGCCACGCAAACGTGCGGTCGAGCTAGGAGCTGCCGAGCAACTAACGACTTGCTGCCGCTACCCTTGAAAGCGTTAAGCCGTCGGCACACGTACCGTGCATCCGAACGTTGAGCGTTGAGCGTGCCCAGTTTCTGACGTCATAGCGTGGAATAGCACGTTCGGGAGTCTTTCCGAACGTGCAGAGCAATATCTGGCATGTCAGATATTCTGAGCGTGCGTCTGAACGTTGACCAATGAGATGGCACAACGCCACCTACGTCACACGCACGCCGTCTCCCTTCAGTAGAGAGTTGTGAGGCGCCATAATGGCATTCATTTCAAGCCTATACGTATGTATGCCGTTTCTGAGCACCAGTAAATTGAGAATCACTGGAAAACCCGTTGTTAGTTGTGTGATTCGTTCCAATAAAATAATGAGAAACATGGTATTCATGGCAAAAGAATTATTGTAATGAGCGTATTATGAGAGTAGGCTATTAGAAGTTAGCGACACACTGAAGATCCATCCAAAACGCATTGTTCATCGTACAATTTGCCGGGCGGTGTGGCCGTGCGGTTAAAGGCGCTTCAGTCTGGAACCGCGTGACCGCTACGGTCGCAGGTTCGAATCCTGCCTCGGGCATGGATGTGTGTGATGTCCTTAGGTTAGTTAGGTTTAATTAGTTCTAAGTTCTAGGCGACTAATGACCTCAGAAGTTAAGTCGCATAGTGCTCAGAGCCATTTGAACCATTTTAGCCATCGTACAATTTCTTATAATTAAATTTCAATTAATAACATAATTATCTACGAATAACGTTTTTAGCAAGGGTAACAATATTTTTTAAGAAGTAGGAGTCTGTTGCTGGTTTAGCGTAATGAGTAACGTCTTTGCCTAGTGACGAATGACTGTGGTTGACAGTGGTTCGCTTCATGGTACTCCCAAAATTTATTTCTTAAAATTCGCGTTTTTATTTAGTTCTGACACATTATGATTAGTTTAATATAATTATATGCTATAATATTTGATGTTATGTGAATATAAGTTCACCTTTTTTTTGAGGGGTGACTGTTGGATTGGCTTAATATACAGGACAGTTTGCGCTACTTGTATAAAGATATTTTGCTCCTTTTTCTTTTACGCTTCGTAATTCACATGTTTCAAACATTCTGCTACTGGGTAGGAACTGTGATCAAGTAAGACTGACCTTGGTGTTGTACTAAAATGTGGGAATGATGAAATAAGGTTTATCTTATGCGGAGAAGTATTCCAAATTTGTACCGCACTGTTTGTAATGGAACTTTTATAAGCCTGTGTCCTTATTGATTGGACATGGTAGTTTCCTTTTCGTGGACGATGGAAGAAATGTGCGTTTTAATAGAGCTAACGTAGGAATTTTACGCGCGCACGTTGAGTAAACAGTGTGATTAACGAACTAGAAACATCCCTCAAACTGCCGCTGGAGTGCGTTGCGATCGCGTATACCACGTTGGTGCCCACGTACCGTATGCACAAGTCGCATCGTTCCTGAGCGTTCAGCAGCACGTTGAACGTGGCACGCTCAACGTTAACGTTCGACAGCACGGTCCGTGTGCCGACGGCTTTACGGTCTGTGCCGCCCGAGGCAACGAATCTCTTAACTCTCATGGCTAATCAACAACTCTCATGCTCTGCTTGAGTAGTTTCCTCCGACTGCATCTGGAATTCGAACTTCTTTTTTTTTCCCTAATAAAGCATGGTAGTTACTTTGTCTGCTCCGATCTTTTCCTTACCTTTTAACACGCTGTGGGCTGAAGAAAGGTAATTTATCTATTCATTTAATTCTTTTTCAGTTGACAAGACCATATGGCTATCTGATTTTCGGAAAGTTTTATATTTGTAGTACGTGAAGTTCAGGACTCAAATCTGGATCCACGAAACTCTCGAAAGCTTTTGAGAAAATCGACTTTGAAGTTTTCCGAGCGTCTTTAATACCCTAGAGAGATCTCGGTTTTTCGACAGTAAAATGCATAAAGGTTAAAAAATAATTTGTAATATTTTTAAAGTTAAACAATATTTTGTGAAAGATCGGTGATTAAGAATTTACGAGAGCGTGCTGAAAAGTAAAGCACCCCGTCTTCAGGCCACGAGTGGCCCACCGGGACTATCCGACCGCCGTGTCATCCTCAGTGGAGGATGCGGATAGGAGGAGCGTGGGGTCACCACACCGCTCTCCCGGTCGTTATGGTGGTATTCTTGACCGAAGCCGCTACTATTCGGTCGAGTAGCTCCTCACGAGGCTGAGTGCACCCAGAAAAATGTCAACAGCGCATGGCGGCTGGATGGTCACCCATCCAAGTGCCGGTCACGCCCAACAGCGCATAACTTCGGTTATCTCACTGGAACCGGTGTATCCACTGCGGCAAGGCCGTTGCGTGCTGAAAAGTAACGTCTCCAAATTTCTTGGGTGAAAACTCTTTAAGCTTTTTAAACAAAAGAAACTTTATTAACATGCGACCTCTTTTTCCTTGATGTCTACATGATGACGAACACACTTCTAACGAGAGACGAGTCTGCTGATACCGTCACTGCAGAATGGTTGACTCTGTTGACGGAGATACAACCCCACCTCTGCTTATATCGCTTCATCACTATCAAAGTGAAGTTCTCGAAGGTGTTCTTTAAGTTTTGGAAGCAAATGAAAATCGGATGGGGCCAAGTCGGGACTGTATGGAGGATGATCGATGACCACGAACCAAAGTCGTCGGATTGTTGCAGATGTCGCAGCGATCGACTGTGACATGGCATTACCATGCTGAAGGAGACTGTACTCCATGTGTGGACGTTCCCTGCGATTAGAAACCCTAGTAGAGCACGCTGTTTGTCACGCACCTACGTAATTACGTTACACAGCGGCCATTTACACTCTACAATTCGGAACCCTCAAGTGGCAGACGATTACAACTTCCGTCACCGAAGGGAGAAACTCGACCGAGTAATACGGTTCAAATGGCTCTTAGCACTATGGGACTTAACATCTGAGGTCATTAGTCCCCTAGAACTTAAAACTACTTAAACTTAACTAACCTAAGGACATCACACACATCCATGCCCGAGGCAGGACTCGAACCTGCGACCGTAGCAGCAGCGCGGTTCCGGACTGAAGCGCCTAGAACCGCTCGGCCACAGTAGCCAGCCCGAGTAATATGCATGACATGTAATATCACAATCGATATTGAGAACATAATAAAAAAAAAAATTGAGGCACTGCTTTTCAGCACGTGCTCGTGTGTTTACAATAAAAACTGGCTTTCTGGGTGTGATATGTAGTTAGTAATAAGACAACTTGAGTTTTTCATAAAAGTCACAATTAGATATATGTTACTTAATATGTATTTGATGAATGTTATATTTAAATGACGTAGGTATTTAAACTGAACGGAAAAAAATGTAAAAATATGACCGAAACGAGATTTGATCCAGCGATTACGTCTCTAGTGCAACAGAATTTTTCCATATTGGTGTATTTTACGCTTTACGTAAATGCTCACAGAATATGAGACTCTTAACATTTTGGACTGGCTGAGAATCTAACACAGAGCTTCCTCATGGCAGGCGAGCGTTCCTACCACGCAGCCACGCCACAAAGTTGCTCGAAAACTTCAGATTATAACCGGCCGCTGTGGTCGAGCGGCTCTAGGCGCTTCAGTCTGGAACCGCGTGACCGCTACGGTCGCAGGTTCGAATCCTGCCTCGGGCATGGATGTGTGTGATGTCCTTAGGTTAGTTAGGTTTAAGTAGTTCTAAGTTCTAGTGGACTGATGACCTCAAATGTTAAGTCCCATAGTGCTCAGAGCCATTTGAACCATTTTTTTTTTCAAATTATATTTTCCCAAGAATTATTGAGAGTTGCACCGAACTGCTTTGATAGTTGATATTTGAGTAAGTATCTTAAAATCCTGGGCGAGGTAATAAATACGCAGTATTTACATGTATGAAACATACAGGGTATTTACTTTAATTAGGATGTCAACTTTTTATTTGATAATTACCTGTGCACTTTGTTATGAGCTACTGCCACTGTGTCAGATTTTCGCTGTGATGTTCAACAAATATTGTGTTACCTTATCAGAAGTGGGTGATCATATTATGAATGTATGGATGAAGGGCTAAGATGCGATTTTGTTTATCTGTAAAACTGTGTACTGTACATATGGAAGACCATCAAAATCTTGAAAAACACGAAGGAAGTGGGACAAACGATTTCATTTTAACTACTATGTGGCGTATTCAGTTGGCGTTATTTTTTTAAAAACCTTTGTATGTACATCCTTGTGACAGATCAATAGGAAATGAAAATGCCTGCAGAATTCTCTTTTGCATTCGAGTGATTCACGCAGCCAGTTTCGGGGTTCTGTTACACCATCTTCAGGCTCCTTGACCAACGTAAATTGCGAGGAATCCAAAGTCGTGGGCAGACACAACAAGAGCCAATATTTAATAACCAGTACCCGTAGGTCTCTGGTTCACACCTCACTGTCACTTGGGATCGGGTAAACCAGACCTGGTTATTTAGTTTTGGTTACTGTTATGACTCCAGTCTCGTAAACTAACAGCGGCCGAGAGAGCGATGTGCTGACCACATGCCCCTCCATATGCGCATCCAGTGACGCACGTAGGCAGAGAATCACGCGGCGGTCGGTCAATACATTTGGGCCTCCCAAGGCCAGTTCGGAAGGAGGTTTTCCTATTTCTTACTGCACACGAAATTGGTGTCGTCCCAGTTTATGTTGATCAAAAGGGCTGAAGATGGTGTAATGCAGGGGTAGATAACCTTTCTTACCTGCCGACCACAATTGTATCTCTGTTTGTAGTAAAATTTGCAGACTACTCACCCATTCCACAGTAATGGTGAATTATACATTTGGAAAGTAACTTTATTAAATTTATAAAGCAGATTTACAACAAGCTAAAGCTGATGGCAGTAATTATTTACTAAAGAGTATATGTCAAAAATTTATGAAAAACTATTTTTTTTAATTCTCTACCTTCTGCCGCCCACCATGAAAACTGGAACGCCCCCTAGTGTACAGTAGGGACCAGGTTAACTGCCACTGGTGTAACGGAACGCCGTAACTGGTTGCATAAATAAATTAAATGCGAAACAGGCGATTGCAGGTGTTTTAATTATCAAATGTGTGTTTTCTGTTTTTTTCAGACATGTCTGAAAGAACAGACACCAAACGTATAATTCCGGCGAGGCTGGCCGGCGATCTCTCCAGTGCAAATGCATATCACGGTCGAACTCTTATGGGAATCGGCGAAACGGAGAACTACGTCAACAGTGTGTGGATAGGTTGACAATTTGGGCCTGACGAGACGTGTGCTAGGGTACACAGTGCAGCTGACCGCTGTGTCCTGATGGCTTAGTGTTCGGAACATCTGCCTAGTAAGTATGAGACCCGGTTTCCAATACCACTGGGCACAAATTTTCAGCTTTCCTCATTGATGAAAATCAGTGCCACTTGCTGCTAAGTGTCATTAATTCTTTTGTTCTAATTTTCATCTCATATCCATTTTTAAGTCAACATATTATTAAAATATACGAGGCTTCAAGACTTGTGGAACTGAAGGATGCACAGTTAAGGGGAATGTCGTAGACCATAATTCTAGGTCGACAAATCCACTGGAAGGCGGTGTGATTTTACTGAAGTCTTGCTTCCAGTACCAAGCGTGACGTCAGAAGTGCGCCAAATTACGTTGCTAATTCTCTGGAGTGAGCGGTCGTGTGCGCGTCACCACTCTCGTGCCGAGTTGGCAGTAGTGGAGCGGTGACGCGCCCGCAGCCTCCACGCCGCCGTCCCACGCCAATGGAGCACTTTCCGCCAATTAGCACAGAGCGCCGGCGCCGCCCCGTTTCCGCGTTTCGCTGTTCCCTCACTGGAAGCGTGGCGGTCCGACCGAGCCTCCCAGCCTGGCGGAGGCGGGGCAGACTGGAGCGGCCGCGTGGACGCCTGTGACTCAGCCGGCCGCTGGACGGCTGTGGGTCAAGGTTGGTATTCCTGGCAGCGCCGCAGCTGGCGGGCCGCCGCGTCTTCTGGCACTGCGCTCGCGATTCAGGCTGCTTCACGGCTCAGCACGCCTCCACTGGGGCTTCCGTGTTGAGGCAGGGTGGACCGTCAACACTCAGATGCCCAGGACTTCAAACGAACTCATAGACGAACGGCATCATGTCCGAACCGCCTCAGTCTTTGGCTCGTCTTCTGGTTACTGAGGACGCCAGAGGAGATATCCGGAGGAGATGGTTGGTTGGTAGGGGTTGAAGGGACCAAACAGCAGGGTCATCAGTCCCTTGTTTTAAATGTGGTCCATTCCGAGAGTGTGACATCTCAGAAAAATCCGAACGATAAAAGGGAAAAGGCTAAAAAGTGTAGAAGGGCAGTCATGTTGTCAATGGTAAAAACAAAGTGAGGTAAGTCAGCTAGAGAGCGAACCCAACGCTAATGCTACAGGCAGGAAATATCCCACTTCAGAAGCAGCAGGGGCAAGACCAACTGCGACTTAAAAGGTGCAACCGGTAGAATTTAGAAGTGCGTATGGGAAAATGAGACCAACCAATCCTAAAAAATGATAAACACAGAGTAAAAGGGAAAGAAACGACGATCTCGGCCAGGGAGGGGAGTCAGGAATCTCCAAACACGGTTTACAGTGGGAGATACCCCAACACTCACCACCCTGCCCCAACACCAGAGACAGATTAAAAACCTTAAAACCGAGAATAAAAACCACTTTCCCGGAGGAAACCGAGAACCAGGTCGACCATCCGGGACTCGTCAGCCAACATCAAAGTTAAGTGCGGGGGAGTCTGTACTTAGCACGCAGAGCCAAAAGAAGGGGCAACAACCAAAATGTGGGCTACTGACTGGAAGGATCCACAACTACAAAGTGGGGGTGGCTCATCACGCAAAAGAAAACCATGGGTCAGCCTGGTAATGGCCAATGTGGAGACGACACAGTGTGGTCGAGTCCCTTCGGGAGAGGCGAAAGGAAGAACGCCACGGGCCTGGTGTCACCTTAATCGCACGAAGTTTATTAGACAGGGAAGTAGCCTCCCAAGAGTTGGCCCATGATTATGCGAAGTGGGATTTGATGTGAAGTCGTAAATCCGCTGCAGGAGGGGTTACAGAAAACGGGGGGTAAGTGACTGCTCCCCCAGCCAAACGATCAGCGAGCTCATTACCCAGGATACCCACATGGCCAGGGACCCAAAGGAAGTCAACGGAACAAGCAGCACGGTGAATATCAGCGAGATGATCATGGATAGCAGAGACCAAGGGATGGCGCGAAAAACACCGGTCAATAGCCAGAAGGCCACTCATTGAGTCCGTACATAACAAAACGCGGTTGTGTTGGGACTGTTTAATAAAGGTAAGGGCCTGGGAAATTGCCATCAATTCCGCAGTAAAGACCCCACATGTAGGTGGCAGCAGATGATTTTCCGTTTCAACAGAGGACGTGAAGGCATATCCCACATGATCAGCAGATTTAGAGCCATCAGTGTAAAAAACAACAGCATCCCGAAACTCCCATAAAATTCGGTGGAAAAAGGAACGGAACATCATCGGGGGGATGGGATCTTTCGGACCTCGGCGGAGATCCATCCGGAGGCCGTGGAACTAGCCAAGGGGAGGGAGGGGGGGGGTGGAGGTGAGGGAGCGAGGAAGACAGGACAAAGAAGGAAGCTGGAAATCACTGCAAAGAGACGCAAGGCGGAGCCCAACCGGTGAACCCGCCCGAGGGCGGGAATCAGGTGGGCGACGTCCATGGTCTTGGAACAGGATAGACTAGGAAGGATGAGTGGGAGAGGAACGGACAGCGAGTGCATAAGACACCAGAAGCTGGGACCGCCGAACAGAAAGGGGGGGGGGGGATCCCAGCTTCAACCAGGGGTGCTGATCCCGTCGATCGCGATCCACTTGTCTTTCGCATGGCTTTATAACTCAATCTTTCAGAACCTTGTGATAGTGGCATTGTCTAGTTTCAGGTGCGAGTAACTTCCCGATGGCGGAGGTTTTGAAGGATGTTTTGGAAATGAACCTGGGAGGATGCAGCTAGTTGAAGAAGAGTGCTTTAGCCTGTCGCTGAGACTGATTGGCTGAAAGGTCTAAACGTGAGAAAATAATTTCGTGGAGGTGCTGGGAACACGCGAAATCTGAAGAGTTGTGTCGGTGCGCCTCGGGGTTGTAGGAAGTGAGCTGTGAGCCCTGTGGCGCGAAGGTGGTATTTTTAGTGTAGTTTATGAAGTCAGGAATGAGTGGTTCTCAGTGATCAACAAAATTGTTTAGCCAGTGCCAGTGCGGAAAGTTCCAAAGTCGCTCGCTAGTCTGCGTCTGAGGGCGGCATGGAATTCTATTTAATCATTTTCCGAATACTTAGGCTGTCATTGCAGTCTGGAGAGCGTGCCTGTGCACGTTAAGCAGGGCCTCCTATCACATCAGGGAGCAGTAGCTAGTTGCAGATGGTGGAAATTGGCGAGGTCGAAATCGAGCAAATAAATTCCACTCGTTTTTGTGGAATCATGAAGCATGGTGTTTTTGTGCGACTTCTCTTCCCTATTGACTTGGAACATTCATCCTGTTTCGTTTTCGTGGAGATAAACAGCGATAGCTGCTAAGAGTCAGGTGGAGGCACCGTGTGGACGGTCAGCTGTGTACATTTGTAGTTAAATGGTCGGATCGCGGAATATTTCTGCAGGTGCGAGGTCGGTTTTTTTCCAGGTCCGATCGGTCACGAAATTGAGCCACGTAGTTACGTCACACACTGCCATGTTACACGCTACAATTCTGAGCTCTCTAGCGACAGAGGATTGAAACATGCATAAGTCAAGCGGAAAGTTGACAGAATAATATGCATGACATGTAATAACTCAACCGATATTGAGAGCAAAATAAAATATTCGGAGTGATTACTTTTCACACAGTCTCGTAAAAAGTTATCAGGTTGTTGCCTTTTATGTTCGTGTGTCTGGAGTGTATCAAAGGTGTCCAGTTTTATGCTGGTTGGTTGGGGGGTTAAAAGACTAAATACCGAGATCATCAGTCCCTTGTTCATGATATAGTATCACAATTAGATCAGATTTATGGCTGACGTCACTAATTAGAGATGGACTAAGTAGGAATGGAAAAATCGTACCTTTGATATCATAAAAGTGTATGGGCCGGTCGGTCTGTAGACCAGACAGCTGACCAGCCCTCCCTCTCTCCCAGTGTTCAACTGCAGTAAGAGGCACTTCCCCACCTCTGACACGCTGGCGCCCGATACATGAGTAAGACCGTAACAGAAAAAATAGTTCCCTCTGTCCGAGAGGAGAGAAAACCCGTAATAGCAAAAGAGAAAAGACTAAAAGCACAGTGTATACATGCATGACCGACAATAGTAGAAGAGATGAGCAAAAGAGAAAAGACTAAAAGCACAGTGTATACAAGCATGATCGACAACAGCAGAAGAGATGACAGATGTAATCAGGTCGGTGGGCAGGTCCAGCTTTTTGCTGATAATTTTGCAACCAATATAGTGTTTTGTTCCACGCAGGTGTTTGCCGTATGCTGATGTATTTTTTGTTTCTCAGTGTTCTCTTTTGTTCCGTAAGGCTGGTATTACTTTATCTACCGCCCAACAATTGTTTGTATATTTCAATTGATGCAGTCATTTCAGCAGTCTACAAAGATAACTGTGCTACTGTAACTGAAAGGGCATATTCGTTAGCAATAAGATCTATGAATCCGTATTTGCTACTTTTTTTGTTTCCCGTCAGGACACTCCTTTTGGCTTCGGATTTGGGGTATAACAACAGACGGGTAACTATAGAATTACTTTACATTGCCCGATGGCAATAATTTTATTAGTACGAGAAAGATTTATTGAAGTGTAAACACTGGTTGCTCAGTGTTTGTATGTGTGCGTCTTAAGTAATGATCGTTGAAGCTGACAATACTTTATCATGCACACATTTAATACCGAGAAACAGCCTTTTAAAAGCGGGCCGTTTTTCTGCATAAACTACGTTCCACGCCCAAATGGCCGAAATTCTGATTTATTCCACAGATAAATCAGAAAGAATGTTCTCTCGATACTGTCTGGTTGGCTACCTCCGTTGCTCTTTTTCCTCCTGTACAGGTAACCTTCTGCATTTTCGACCGAGCTGCGAAATTAAAATTTTATTACCTGTGCTAATTAGTTGAGAACGTATCTGTGGTAGTCATCTCAAAATAAGTGGAGACCGACCACGAGTACAGTTTAGCGTGCTGTCTTTCTCGTAAATGTTTATTGCCCCTGTTACCATACACATGTGCGAAATAGACTGCTGTGCTCAGTGTCAGAAATTTGTAATATCTACCAGAACAGAAGAACAACAAACTAATTAATGACTACAAGTTATTCACAGCAGACTTCACACAGAAATCTTATTAAGCAAGCGCAGCACGAGTTGTTTTCATGTATTTTAGGTTCCAATGTCATTTTGTCTGGCTGATGATTCTACAGAATCTAAGATTACGCAAAGAAAAAGTAGAGAAAACGATCATCAAACTATACATCTTCGTAATCTTAACTGAAACCTCCGTCGGTGTATGTGAGTGGTATAAAAGAAGAAACTCTCTCCTAATCTTCAGCCAGAGAATTAGAAAAGTATTTTCTTCTCTACGTGATGTATCTGTTATATACAGACATTCAGTTTTTTAGTTTTTCTCTGCCCTAACTTTTCAAGTAAAAAAAGATCACTAGACTTTGCATACCAAATAGGTATCAGCATTTGTTGCCGTACGATCTAAATATGGTACTACCAAGCAGCATGAGAAGCCTGTGGAAGAAGCGTGAATAAAACCTGGCAGAGCCCAATCAGTGCAAGACTCAATTATTCAGGGCGCAATCGGACAGGGCCAGTTCTCCATCTGAAATATTGCTTCCTTTATCTGCTGTAACAGAGGGTCTCACTTTTTTATGAATGAAGTTAGTTGGTCTTCAAAAAAATGGTTCAAATGGCTCTGAGCACTATGGGACTCAACTGCTGTGGTCATAAGTCCCCTAGAACTTAGAACTACTTAAACCTAACTAACCTAAGGACATCACACACATCCATGCCCGAGGCAGGATTCGAACCTGCGACCGTAGCAGTCGCACGGTTCCGGACTGCGCGCCTAGAACCGCGAGACCACCGCGGCCGGCTTAGTTGGTCTTTCTCAAATAGTTTACTCTAAGCTTTGAAAAGTTATAGATAACTTTTTCTACAAGATATCATCTGTAAACATGATATGCTAAAAGCATAAGGCGAGTTAAGAGCTTGAACAACCGTACTGTATGAGAATTCAAACAGTAAAAGTCATATTGCGAATCTCTCTACACAATTTGGTCCATCTATTTTCTTAACAAGAGTGTTTACGAATTTAAAGATAGTAGTAAACAATAAGGTAATGCAGGGCTATTTCAAGTGACTCAGGCGCTTCAGAAGAGCATTTTGTGAAAACTGCAAGGCAAACCGAAAATAAACGCAAATCAGTGGCTAGAGCATCTTTCCACATTTTTAATTTCAAAATACTTATTATTGTAATTAAGAGCAGGATGAAAGGAAAAGTAGATCACTATACTGGGGAAGCCAAATTTGGATTTAGATAAGGCAGAGGAACAAGAGAAGTTCAAAAAGTGGCTCTGAGCACTATGGGACTTAACTTCTGAGGTCATCAGTCCTCTAGAACTTAGAACTGCTTAAACCTAACTAACCTCAGGACATCACACACATCCATGCCCGAGGCAGGATTCGAACCTGCGACCGTAGCGGTCGCGCGGTTTCAGACTGTAGCGCTTAGAACCGCTCGGCCACTCTGGCCGGCGAACAAGAGAAGTAATTTCGGGTTTGCACCTGCTAGTGGAGAGAAGGGTGGATACGAATAGAAGAGCGTATCTTACCTTTATTGAACTAGCAAAAGCTTTTGGGAATGTGAACAGGGAGCTCCTCTTTAGAACTATGAAAAGAATAGGACTTCAATGGAAGGAAGAAGACTGATTAATTGACAGTATCAGAACTAAAGCACAAAAGTAAACATCAATAAAGTAGTGGAAGAGGCCAGGATTAGGACAGAAGTTAGGCAAGAATGTCCCATATCTCTATATTTATGTAACGTGTTTATGAGGAAGCTGTTCAATTCATAAAGAAGGCTAAGAGAATTAAAGGCAGTGTGAAAGGATATATCACACAAAATTTTGTGATAATGTCGTGATAGGTGCAGACTCCGAAAAAGACATGAACAGTATGTTGCAAGTCCTAGCAGACACTCTTAAGCTATGGAAACTAAAAGTGAACAAACGGAAAACAGAGGTGATTGTAGTACGGAAAAATATGGGAGAAATGAAATCGATATAAAAATTGATAACTCTAGAATTGATCAGGTGAAATAATTTCTTTATGTCGGTAGTATAATTACAGAGGACAGTACATGCGTAGTGGATATGAAGAGGAGGACCGCATTGGCAGAATAGGCATTTATGAGTAAGAAAACCATTTGAATAAGCAAATATACGAATACAGATGTCAGGAAACTCCAAAATCATTTCTATGGAGTATATTACTCTGTGGCAGTGGAAATTGGACTCTGGGTAATTTGTAAAGGAATAGGATTTAAGCTGCTGAAATATACACGTGTCGTAAAATGACAAGAACGAGCTGGATGGGAAGAAAAACCAACGTGGAATTCATAAGAGAAGTAAACGAAAAGTAGATTATTACAGGAGACGGAAATGACAAAATAAAATTATGTAGACATGTCTTCAGAGAACATCTTCATGATTAATATTTTTCAAGGGAAAATGCTGGAAACCCTTAAGTATTTGAAGAATACAGAGAAGAGGATAGGATGTGATAACTACACGCAACTGAAACGAACAGTCAATTACAGAAGATCATTTTCTTCATGAGGGGTACTTCAAACATACATTTGTACCCAGAATGAAGAAATTTTAAAGGTTTCGACTTCGGCTGTTGTTGACATGTATTAACTCTATTAAAGCTTACGCGGTTGACCGATTTCGGCCTTACAGGACATTTGCAAATGCACTAGGCGTCAATACGTTGTGAACTAATGCGATCATTAAACGGCGAACATAGCAGATCCACTCTTGGACTGGTGTTGAACCTTCTCTCACACGAGCCATCAAAATGCACTAGTCAATGCGGTTGTGCAAAGCACTCTTGTAGTAACACTGTGTGAAGAGTACAGCTGGAGCAATAGCAGCACCATTAACAAAATACATAGCCGTCCACAAGGGGATAAGACAAAAGGGGGCGCTTACCCTGCCACACATATCTTGGAATCTAGAGAACAGACACTTCTCAAATACTTATAGAAGTGAGTGGATTACCATCAGTTATCTGGGATATGATAAGTTTAACCTATAAATAGAAAAATTTTCTGGCATTCACGTCTCGAAACTGATCGTATCATTTATATAAAACTTGGCAATTTTATAGTCCTGCCACCTCCCACGCACAACATGTTCCATGATTCTACAATAGACTGACGTCAGCAATTTACAGGGTGTAACTAGTTTCCTTTACAGACTTCGAGGGCAGGTTCCTTACACCAGAACAAGAAAAAAAGTCTGATAAATATGGGCCCTAAAATTTATGTCTTAAGAACTGTGAGCATTTTCTCATCTTCGCTACTGTGAAACATCTCTTCTATCGAAGAAATGCTCATAGCTCTTAAAATATGCATTTTGGAGTCCATTTTTATTGGTCATTTTTCTAATTTTGGTCAATATTACTTGCTCCCAAAATGTGGAGCTTGAAGTAGAAGACCTAAGAGCGTGCAGAAGAAGAGATGTGCTTCACAGTATCGACGTTGAACAATTGCTTATACCACTTAAGGTATGCATTTTAGAACATGTGTTTCCTAGACTATTTCTTCGTTTTTGTTGTAAGGAATCTGTCCTCAAAGTTCGTAAAGGGAATTAGTTACACCTAGTATATCTTTAATTATATGCATCCGTTCGACTATGCTTCTTTAAAACTGGAATGACTTTGGTTTTTTACCAGTCACTTGGTACCCTGTTCTAGCTACCCACGATATACTACTGTTTCAGGAGTCGCACGCTTTTTCGCATAATCTCTGTAGGAGCTCACATATCCGCGCAAGATGCCTTTCCAATACTCAGCGGTTTTAGTTGCTTTTCTTTATCTTTCTTATCTCAGTACCTGCCATTTCGGCGTTCGTGCTGTGATAGTATGGAGGAATCGTATGACGATCTTGCCATATTCTCTGCTTACCGAATCTATGTTAATTTTTTTTAAAGAAAAGGACATTTCCATTCTCCGAAAATGGCCATGGTGTGCCATCTCAGGAAGGAAGTTACATGGAGCGTTTGTTGACGAACACTCGCGCCTAGGAATGGGTAGACTCAACAGCGCGGCCCGTCGCTGGACAGGTTGCGCGACGTGACAGGGCAGCGGCGAGCGGGATCCAGTGTTGTTTGCGCCGGCGGGGGCGATCGGAGAGAGGCGCCTCCCGTTCGTTTGCTGTTTGCCGTGTGCTCGGCGGCGCGAGACGGCGTCGGCGGCTGAGCGGCAAACACGACCGGGATAACGTCTTGCTCAAACACTGCTGGCGCAAACACGATGCAATGGTCGCCGCCTCGCTCCACGTTACCTGCTCCGACCAGGTAGCCGGCACCCTCTCAGTGCTGCCGCCTCTTCACTAAGCTTCTGGTGCAAGCCAACGAGCATCAGAGAGTCTTCAGTGCACCATAGCAGTAATTTTCTGCGACAGCGAGTAAGGAAATACGTAACGTATCGGTAAAGAACAATTGTAGCTTTCTATTCTGTTTGTATAGTTAAGGTGTATCGAATGATGGTTACGTGGGGAAAAAATATTTCGCACACCGAGACACACCTGACGTTCTACTTCTTTAGCAGAGAGGATATAAAATGCACACTTACGATAGCAAGGAAGGTGTTCCTGAAAAATGAGAAATTTGTTCACATTGAAAACAAATATAGATATTTCTATTTTGTTACAATATCCGCCACAGACAGAGACAGCAAAAGAATTGGAAGAGCAGCTGAACGGAATGCACAGTGTCCCGAAAGGAGGATATAAGATGATCAACAAAAGCAGAACTAGGATAATGGAATGTAGTCGAATTAAGCCGGGTGATGCTGAGGGAATTACATTAGGAAATGAGACACTTAACGTAGTAGATGAGTTTTGCTATTTAGGGAGCAAAATAACTGATGATGGCCGAAGTAGAGAGGATATAAAATGTAGACTGACAATGGCACAAGGAAAGCGTTTTTGAAGAAGAGAAATTTGTTAACATCGAGTATTGATTTAAGTGTCAGGAAGTCGTTTCTGAAAGTATTTGTATGGAGTGTAGCCATGTATGGAAGTGGAACATGGACGATAAATAGTTTGGACAAGAAGAGAATAGAAGCTTTCGAAATGTGGTGCTACAGAATAATGCTGAAGATTGGATGGGTAGATCACATAACTAATGAGGAGGTATTGAACAGAATTGGGGAGAAGAGAAATTTGTGGCACAACTTGGCTAGAAGGAGGGACTGGTTGGTAGGACATGTTCTGAGGCACCAACGGATCACCAATTTAGTACTGGAAGGCAGCGTGGAGGGCAAAAATCGTAGAGGGAGACCAAGAGATGAATACACTAAGCAGATTCAGAAGGATATAGGTTGCAGTAGGTACTGGGAGATGATGAAGATTGCGCAGGATAGAGTAGCATGGAGAGCTGCATCAAGCCAGTCTTTGGACTGAAGACTAAAACAACAACATTCGTCACAGTTGCAATAATAGTAATTCCTCTGTGTTGATTAGTTTCGAACCATAGCTTCCATTTTCGAACTATAGCCCTAGGTGAAAGTGTAATCACAGAGTCCACCAATGAACGTATGGGCAACCGAATGTTCATCATTATATGTCGCTAGAAACCGTTACATGAATACAAAATATTAAACTTCGTGTGAGTATATAACGCGATTTCTGTCCAATCAAACGCAAGTTTGGTTCGAAAATAGACATAGTGGTCCGAAACTAGTCACCACAACGACATGACTTTATTGCAACTGTGACAGATATTGGCAGAAAATAAAAATATTTTATGGAGAAGTTTCTTGTCCTATGCTCCATGAGTATGTTGGAACTTCACAACTGTAAGTGTTAGGATGTCTTTTCTAAAAGTATTTGTATGGAGTGCAGCCTTGTACGAAACTGAAACGTGCGCGATATACAGATGTGGCAAGAACAGAGTAGAAGCTTCTGAAATGTGGTGCTGAATATTAGATGGATGGATAGGGTAACTAACGGGCAGGAACTGAATTGAATAGTGGGGCGAAAAGAAATTTGTGACACATCTTGAATAAAAGAAGGGAACGGGTGAAAGGAGACACATTGGAAGCATCAACGAATCATTAGTTTGGTTATGGAAGGAAATGAATGTGTGTGTGTGTGTGTGTGTGTGTGTGTCTGTGTGTGTGTGTTTGTTGAGTGGGGGTGAGGGTGGGGGGCGGGAGGTTTAGAGGAAGAGCAATGATTGAGTTCAATAAGCAGTCTCAAGAAGATGGAGGGTGCAGTAGTTACGAAGAAATGAAGAGGCTTTCACAGCGCACACTAAAACGAGGAACTGTATCAGACCAGTCTTCGGACTGAACGCGGCAACAATTTTTTTAGGCAGGATGCAGTAAGGAAGGGAAGAGCACGCTTCTGGTATCCCGACAGAAGGTCTACGACACTATGTATTAAAAGTGTTGTTGTATAGGCCCTGGGATGCTACGCAGACGTCAAATGTCTTCACAGATGTTACTCTAATCCACTAGTTATCCTGTGAGTGAACCTAGAATAAATCATTCCAGCATTGTTTCCCTTTTCCGCACAAAGGGTTTCTTCCACCCGTATCACCTGCGTTTTAATAAGCAGATAGCGAGATTGCCGAGATGAATAGAATGCGGTCGCTCGGTTCCGATGAGATATCAAGACCGTCGTTTTCTTCTTCAAAGAATTCCTTTCACCAAAAAATAAAACACGATAAATCTTCGAAACTCGAATTTAAGAAATTTTCATTATTGCGCCACTGATAATTCGTACAGGCGTGAGGCAGGTTCGACGTCACGGATAGTGAAGTGTATGAATGTTTGATGTGGTAGTACAGGGGCCGGGGTGGGCGTGCGGTTATAGGTGCTACAGTCTGGAACCGCGTGACCGCTACGGTCGCAGGTTCGAATCCTGCCTCGGGCATGGATGTGTGATGTCCTTAGCTTAGTTAGGTTTAAGTTGTTCTAAGTTCTAGGGGACTGATGACCTTAGAAGTTAAGTCCCATAGTGTTCAGAACCATTTGAACCATTTTGGGAGTACAGGAGACTGTGTAATACATCCTTAGTTCACTGAAGAAATCTTAATCGTTATCGGAAACTTTCTAACCGAATTGTTCTAGAGGAAGTACCACATGAAATATCCAGACGTAGATGGAAACAGCACTATACGTAACTGACATACAGTCTCTCGTGGCTAGGCATGCGTTGTTTCCCGTTCGCTGGATATAACGTGCAGGAGTTACCAGTTGGTCTTCTCGTTCGCCTGAATTGACCACAGCACTAAGTACCGACGATTCTCGGCACATTACCTGATGAAACGCTTGTCCAAGCGTGATCTCAGAGCGGGTGTCTACTGCAACAGCCGAGCGCCAAGTATCCGGCGTAGTGCAGACCTATGCAGCTTCCGCTTTGGCGCCCAGGCGTGCACAATTCAAAAAATGGTTCAAATGGCTCTGAGCACTATGGGACTCAACTGCTGTGGTTATTAGTCCCCTAGAACTTAGAACTACTGAAACCTAACTTAACCTAAGGACATCACACACATCCATGCCCGAGGCAGGATTCGAACCTGCGACCGTAGCAGTCGCACGGTTCCGGACTGCGCGCCTAGAACCGCGAGACCACCGCGGCCGGCTGCACAATTCCGACGATAATATTCTCACTGCACATTTACCACGGAATTCGACATTGCGCTACATAATTCTCCGCGATTGTAGACATCTCACTGGAGCCTCTTTTCCACGGAACGTAATAAACACCCTGTCTAATGCAGTCGCGTACTTACTAACATTACGGAATGTTTAGCATGTATTAGAACCTCGCAGCTCGCACGCCGCTTTACCGCCTGATGCATTTAGCTTGCAACTGCGCTGTCCTCCCCGCTGCTGGGATCCACGCAAGGCCCATGTATTTGGCTCCAGCTGCAGCAGTAAAGTAGACAAATGTCCTGCTGTGGAGGTTTAATTTCGGAATTCTGTTACTGTAGTTTGGAATTTGTTAAATAAATTAATATCCATCGGCCCGCGCCATCTCTGCAGAAAGTGTCGCGTAAGGGAACATTTTCAGTTTCGGTTTGTAAATTTTCATAAGTTGCATTGTTTGGCTATTAGGATACTGTTCATTATCTGGAAAATACGCGAAATCAGGAAAGCAATACATCAACCTTTTCATCCTTTTTTGTTTAAAGAGTTAATTGAATGGCCGTTAAAAGTTTTTCCCTGAAGTATTATTTTGAAGACCTTTGGTTCGGTGTTTACATTATAGTAACAATGATCAGTAATGGAGCCTTGTTCACACGTTTTTAATTTCGCAGATTGAAACAAACCTAAAGTTCAATTAGTTTTTTTTTTCTTCAAATTATTCGGCATTAAGTATCCATATCCCGTTTTATATTGAAAAGTTTGTAATATTTCGTACTCATATTGCAGTTAGCGGGGTACTACTGTTAATTGTACGTTAAACTGGCGCAGTATCTTGCATTGCACATCGCAGGATTATTTAAGTGACGACAAAGCAGTGTGATTTACTTCAGGCAAGCAGTTGCGTTACATAGCTTAATTATCCGCTGTCGCACAGATACGCCAAAGTGATTATTAGGGTCATAACTGAACATTGCGGTGTGAATTTAGGCGACAGTGATTGTCCACTCACGCTACATTCACATTCTGATGTTGTTTAGCTCAGTGGCTGCGTCATTGTTTTCCATTGGAAATTTAAGCATTGCGATTATGCATGAAGTTTAGACAGAATTATAGTTATCATGTGTGGTAGGTCATATGCATATCGTTCATGCGGACTGCGTACAGAGTACGTAATAATGCACGTAGGTACTTTAAACACAGAAGCCTCATATGCAGTATAAGTAATGGCTACATACAGTCAGTTCTGAACATGAAGTTACATTATATATACCGACAGACTTAAGTTTGAGACAGGAAAGTAATAAATTTGTCTTAAAAAATCGTACTTAAGACACTTATACTGAATATTAGACTTTTTAGAAAACTTACAACAGCAATCAACTAATAAACGTTAATGCTCCGTGATATGCTTCACAAGGGATCAAGTGAAAAGCGAATGTACGAGACCGAGCAGCAGAAAAACTTGTCGCAAACATACGATATTTTATCTGCGTGATGTATGTTTAATCAGAAACCGTATTGTCGAGATTTCACTGTACAACCAAATTCTGAAGTCTCTAACAACTCTACCACAACGAAGGTCAGCATTTAATAACGATTGTGGTGTTGCTCACGCCGCTAAATACTGCATTTTCGGGCAACAACAGTCATATTATGTGGCAGGTGCCATTAGAGCACAGTTAATAGCCATTTCATGTAATAATGAAAAAACTAGGCACTCATCTTTTTGTGTTTCCCACGCTGGTCTCGTATTATGGCTCAATCGTTGAAAATCTAGGTGATTATGATTCCAAGCTCGTATGCAAAGAGGCCTAGGTTTTATTCTGCTATATTCAAAAGTTTTGTAGATGCGCTTCTCAAACCATTCTTGGAGATTAAACCTTTCAAAGTTAGCACAATAGTGATGTAAAGAAAAAAATAATCAGCATTCCGAATTTAAGTACACTTCCTTTTAATTGCTTTTATTGCAATATCACGTAACACGCAAAACATCACTTCACAATACAAAACACACTTGAAAACATCTTCCTCACAGTCATTGTCTAAGTTCACATTTTATAAGCGGACTACAATACGCGTCTTTCCAACATTACGTCCAAGACTTGACCTTCTCAAGGTCCGACTCTCTAACAAGTTAACAACTAACTAACTATCGCTTACGCGCCCAAAAATCAGAGTTACAAGTACGTCAAAGATCATAGTGACAAAAGAAAGAATACACATAAGTATAATATCATTGCAATATAAACATATCGATGTATCACAAATGAAATCAAATCTGAATGTTGTCTCAGAAATATGTTAAGTAGTTAACAGAAACACAGTAGAATATTACTGGTATCTAGAGGTTCAGGTGAGGTACCATAATGGTTACGTAATTCAAATACCATTACAAGTCGCAGGGGCAGTAATTAAGCCACTGCGTGAAAGCTATCTAGTGTCATAAACCCGTTAAGTGATTCAGGAAAAAGGAAGTTAAGGATGTTTTGAACTGTCGATGTAGAGGTTATTATAGGGGGAGGAGAAGTTCGGACTGAACAAGGATGGAAATGTATGAAAAATACTTCCTTCCGGAGTGTAAATCCAGATAGTTAACCATTGTGAAACCGCGATAGTTTACATGGCTCACTGGAAGTTATGCACGCGCTCTCAACCTCTAATTATGCGAATGTTCACTGTCCACTATGGTATCCGAGAGCTATGTTGTATTCACGTTTCTAGGTTACAATTATATTCCACTCGAAAAAGTACGCAGTAAGACTTCTACCAACTGTTTTTCTTCGTTTTACATGTATAAGCTTTAGAAAAAGACAGACAAATCACTTTTCAGTTCCTCTAGATAGCAGGATATTTCTGTTGAACAACATTTAGCAAAGCTATGGGAAGAACTTGAGCCGGAATTGCTTGGTCGTTAAAACTTTTCGAGTGTTGCCGACAAACTGCAGAACCCCTGCCGCGTCCGCTACCGCTGTTTCTACAGGCGTTTCTTATGGTGCATCAAACTTGGCGCTAATTAGGTGCCCGCAAGTTTGCTCGGCATGGAGGCTGACCGCAGAGTCCGTTCGTGAGGCCACTCACCAGGGAATGCTAATTACCGTGCTACCATTTCATAAAAGTCAGCATTTCCTCTTTAAGTCACGCAAAATTACAAGCCCGAGGGAGAAATTTATGTTTAAAGCGCACTCCAGTCCAGTGTACGAAACCTCTGTTTTCTCGTTGTAGCACATATCCAGTGCGAAACTGGATAACTGCAAAAAAATTTACATAAATTAGTTATAGCTGATGAATATGGCCTTTGAATTTATCGACTTTAACACTTGCTAAAATTGATGAAAGCGGTGTATCAACACCAGCAACAGGTTCATTAAAAAGTTTGTAACAAGTAAGCCATCTGAGAAAATGATGTGTTATTGATACCATAACGAGCCGAAAAATGACAGTAGGGGAAGAAATCCACTATTCCTCCAGAAGGAATAGGACAGAACTTTGAAACAAATTAACAAATTAATAAATTTATAGAAACAAAAGCTACAGACAAATAAAAATACATGCCATTACATATCACATACGTTCTTTATTTAATTTTGAATATAATTCTATACACGCCGTCAAGTTCCGTGCATTCCTTCAGACTGTGAACAAAAGCTTCCATCACCAGATTCAACGTGTTCCATCTCCTCCACAGCTGTATGTATCCTTCCCAAGGGATCAGTCATGCTATGTGGGCATGTAGCGTGTTCTGTATCCCCACAAGAAGTAGTCAGCGGAAGCTAAATCGGGCGACCGTGCTGGCCAGTGAATGTCCATATCTGAAAACAATCGACTGGCAAAATGACGCCGCTAAAATTCACGGACTGACGAGTTCTCCGAGCTGTGACCTCTTCCTATTGGAACGATATGTCGTTGTTCAACCTTGGAAGATGAAACTCATTGAAAATTTGGACGTAGCGATCGCTAATAATCATCACTGCACGGCGATTAAAAGTCACAAAATTCTGAACCGGCGATACCAAACGATGCCACAAAACTCCATCCAGTCACGTTCACAATGAATTGATTTATCATACGAGCATGTTCTGTCTCACACGTCCACATAGGCTAGGCTACATCCGAACAGTGTCAAAGGCAGCATGAAAACTCTGCTCCAGTGTCTCTACATCTGCAATGGGCTCCACATACACAATACTTTTGAAATGGTCCCTTAACCAGAAATCGCACGGACTTCCTCGTCTGACACATCGATCAGGGATGACACGATTCAGATGCGTCCGGACGTTGAAGGCGAAGTGGTCTCGAGCGCCATCATGTAGCACCCACATAACTATTCGAATTATTAATGGCACTCCTTCCAGCAGCGGAGGCAATGTCGGCCGCAAGAAACGTCGGTAGTCCCGGACTGTTGAACAGGCCACGTGTAAGGGAGACTGGTCCCAAAATACAGACGCCAATTATCCCGGCCCGCGCATCCCAACTGCATAAACGCTAATAAAACTGGTTCAAATGGCTCTGAGCACTATGCGACTTAACTTCTTAGGTCATCAGTCGCCTAGAACTTAGAACTAGTTAAACCTAACTAACCTAAGGACATCACACACATCCATGCCCGAGGCAGGTTTCGAACCTGCGACCGTAGCGGTCGCTCGGCTACAGACTCAAAGCTAATAGCTCATTGTCACGGTACCATGAGGGTTCCGCATACTATACCACACATTACTGTTATGAAAGTTGAAGATACCACTCCGCATAAAGGTGGCCTCATCTGCGAATCGGACGGATGATACAAATCCCAGAATCGTTGTTGCCTGGTGAACAAACAAGCGACAAAACTGCTCCCAATGTGGAAAGTCTGTCGCTAATAAGCCCTGCACACGTGTACGAGGTGCGGCTAGAAAAAAACCGGACTGATGCTGGAAAAAACATTTATTTACAATTTCATGTTATCTCCTTCAATGTACTCTCCTCCTCGCTCTCTACACCGCTCCATACGAATTTTCCACTGTTAATAGCAATGCTGCAGATCATTTTCGGTGAGTCCATACATTACTTCCGTCGCTTTTTCTTTTACTGCTTCAACAGTCTCAAATCTAGTTCCTTTCAAAGCTGACTTGACTTTAGGGAAAAGAAAAAAGTCGATTGGCGTTTAGTTTCGGGATCGTAAGTAAAAAACCACGATTCATCGCAAGTAATAACATTTTGTAAGAAGGTGGGATCACTTTCAATGTTTTCCAGGATGTCAGAACAAATCATTCTTCGGCGTTCCTTCTGTTCAATTGTGAGGCACTTTGGAACCATTTTTGAACACACTTTGTTCATGTTGAAGCTTTCATGAAGAATCTGCCTAACACTTTCCTTGTCAACTCCTGTTAACTCAGACACTGCTCTGATTGTTAAACGGCGATCTTGTCGAACAAGTTTACCGATTTTTTCAATGTTTGCATCAGTTTTTGCTGACAATGGTCTGCCAGTGCGAGTGTCATCACTGGTGTCTTCGCGGCCATCTTTAAATCGTTTAAACCACTCAAACACTTGTGTTCGCGATAAACAATCATCGCCGTACACTTGTTGTAACATTACAAACGTTTCACTTGCAGATTTTCCTAGTTTGAAACAAAATTTGATGTTAACACGCTGTTCTTTCTGTACACTCAACATTTTCCGACGCAAAGACAAAACGTCAACTACTTAAAACAGACGCCACGGGCAGACTGAGTGCAGGAGGCAGATGAAACTCGAGCAGTAGGCGGAGCGAGAGTCACGTGACAGGCCACGCGACTTTCAGCCTTATTGCATTCGTTTTATTGTTTCACCAGTACTAGTCCGGTTTTTTTCTAGCCACACCTCGTAAGTGATAAGGGTAGTAACAGTTGTCATGGAGAATGCTCCACACGATTGTCTGGCTTATCCTGTATTTGCGGGCCAACTGAGTGGTACTGACAAGGCGGTCGCCTTCCACAGTGTTAATCACATTTTCCTCCAAGTACGGTGTCCGAACATTTCGGGTACGTCCTTCATGATTTCCTGGTGCCTGAAATGACCCTGTCTCAGACAAATGGCGAAACAGTGTTGCAAACATTGAATGCTGTGGTTGTTGTCGGCGGAGATAAGTCTCCTGATACAACCTTTCTGCCCGCCACATGTAGCCATTTGCCTCTCCGTAAGTAAACACCATGTCGGCAAGCTCTCGATTCGAATACGAAAACATTGTGTACAACGCTGTATCACATCCACTACAAGGTGAGACAGCAAGAGAAGTGAATCAGACACAACATTACCAATTACTACTGCAGGAAAGAGCGCTAGGGCATGACTTATGAGGAACAGTACCAGTCTCTAGGAGGAAACCATGCATACTGGAACTGTGGCTGCATGGTACAGCGCGTATTAGACAGTCTTTGCAACGAAGTTATGTTTGAATCAATAGTCTCAAGCATGGGGAATATGAATTGCCGGACATGAGTTCATTAGAACTTTTTTGTTCCCTATCCTCTCATCGATCAATCCCTAGAGTTTGTCAGTAGTGTAAAAAACCACCCCGTACACTTTCCTTGCCTCACCGCCATCCAAAGGCGGCTTTCATTATTGCGCTGGGAGTTGGTAATCATATTTCTACTCATCGGTTCTCTCTCCGGTAACAATGACGAAGTCTGTTCTCTTCAATACAACCACAAGACCGGTTTGACACACTGTACGCACGTATTTTGTGTGTGGAACAGTGTGCTGGCATATTCTTCTCTAGTGTCAAAAGAACTGAGCGAACTCAGCTAACATTCCGCTACATATACTGTTTATAATGAAAGTAACGTTTCTCAGTTTTTCGGAACACCGCTGGTATGCTACTGATTTTTCGGAATGTATCTCCCTTCCTTCCAAATGAATGAACGGGCTCGTCGTGGTGAAGAGAGGCATTGTCTCCTTTTTTTAAACAAAATTTAACTGACACTTCCTGTCGACAGAAGCAGCGCCTCTGGCGCCGGCTTTGTGTACGCTACACGTCACACCGCCCTCGACGCAAAACATCCAATAAAATTCGCCCACAAAGCGGCTTCCTATAGAGACCCCGCCCGTTAGCTGAACGGCACCAGGTATTGGAAATGGATAATCTTTCCAGCCCTTTAAAAGGACCTCGTCGCCATTGTTCACTGCGGAAAATCGGATTATACCATTTAAAACGAGGACGAACGTGGAAACGGAAGATTTCATATTTATGACGTTAACTGAACTGAGTACGGCAGTCCGAGAGTTCGAAACTAATTCTTTCATTTGTGACACTGTGCTCGTCAGATTTTAATAGAAAGAAGTTAATTTTGTTTCGTTTTGTCGTCTTTCAGAAGCTTGTAAGAGCCTTCCTGCAAGCCTGCAGTCTGGACCCGCGACACCGCTACGGTCGCAGGTTCGAATCCTGCCTCTGGCATGGATGTGTGTGTTTTCCTCAGGTTAGTTAGGTTTAAGTAATTCTAAGTTCTAGGGGAGTGATGACCTCAGTAGTTAAGTCCCATAGTGCTCAGAGCCATTTGAACCATTTTTTCTTGAAAGCAGTACTGGTGCCTCGGATTGCTACCTGAACACTATTCCCTTCTAATAACTGTTAAAGGCTACATGCCTTTTGATGTGTCGGCAGATGGGCCAACACCTTGTAGATAGAGGTGGCTTAAAAGGCACGCTAGACTAACGCAGACGGGCGTGAAGTACTGGAACAGGATACGTACTTAATGCTATGAAGAAAAGTACGTAGCTGGTATAATACTTATCTTTAATCAATCATTGTGGTACATCGCACAAAGGAGACCTTAATTACAATCACTGTAAGGCTAATGGCGCCTTGCTAGTTCGTAGCCATTAACTTAGCTGAAGGCTATTCTGTCTCTCGGCTAATGAGAGAGAAAGGCTTCGTACGTCTAGTCGCTAGCTCTGTCGTCCGTACAACTGGGCTGAGTTCGAGTCAGTCTCTCGAGACCTGCCTTGTGGTGGCGCTAGGTTTGCGATCACACAGTGGCGACACGCGGGTCCGACATGTACTACAGGACCGCGGCCGATTTAAGCTACCACCTAGCACGTGTGGTGTCTGGCTGTGACACCACACCTTTAATATTTCATCAACCTGAACGGCAATGATGTCTGCCTAATGCTTACATAAACATCTCACAGCTAAATTATTCAATGATACGTTCGTAGGATCTGGTTGAAAGTCGACTTACTTCTACTTAATTTTTTTTATAGATTGTGGAATTTGCTCATTTACGCGAACTATTGACGCTCTGAATTCGGAATGAGAAAATGTGTGGATAGAACCAAGATGTGTTTGCTGGCGACCGCTTTCATAGTATGTAATCTGTTTCCTGTTGCATTTGTAAAGCAAAAATATTTTATTACCTTTCTCAACATTCTTCAGAACACCTTTAGTCATTTACGCTACAACACCATTATGGTGGCTGATTCTCTATTCCAGCTGATTTGAGTAAAAAAATTAAGGTCCATGTAATAAGCAGTAACTTTCCTAATTGCTCAAGATAACTTTCAGAAGCTACTTAAATGGCCGCACGCGGTGGTCCAGCGGTTCTAGGCGCTCAGTCCGGAACCGCGCGACTGCTACGGTCGCAGGTTCGAATCCTGCCTCGGGCATGGATGTGTGTGATGTCCTTAGGTTGGTTAGGTTTAAGTAGTTCTAAGTTCTAGGGGAGTGATGACCACAGATGTGCTCAGAGCCATTTTGAACAACTTAATCTATGACGATTCCCTGGTCCCTAGTAGGGCCTACCTCTTTTAATCGCGTGGTTCCTTATATAGCTGGTAAACTAGAATATTCCTCTGTCACTTAGGTCAAATGATACATGCTCGATGTCCCTCAAAATTTCAAATGAAGCATTCTGTCCTCCAAAATTTCAAATGAAGCATTCTGACTCGCTAGCTGCTGAGGACAATCGTCTGTATAGGAATCTGATTACGATGTTTCACACAGATATTTCTGCATTTAGAATCTGTAATAACCTCACTTGATATTGCATGGTCCCTTCTGACGTTCAGCCTTAAGGTGCACTAAAATCATTTAAAACGGTATTTTTAAAACCCTCAAGACTGGGGGTATCGCAACATCCCTAGATAGGGAAATATTGTTTAGTGGAAGTGCTAGAGTTAGAATGTGCTGGAGGTACAACACTGAATCCAGTGAAGCGCTTTTTCCACTTTCACATGTTTACGAGGTCGGGTAGGAATTGTCAGTATTCAGAGATTGGCAGGAATGATCATTCCAAGCATATAAGTCTAGTAGCATCGGCTCTAAAATTCATAACTTAAGAGCTCTGAGCATTTTTCCCATCTTCATTACTGTGAAATACATCTCTATACATCTCTTTTACTGAACAACTGCTCTTAAGGTATGCATTTTAGAACCCATGTTCACTAGATTTTTTTTTGCTTCGAATGATTGTTCTTGTAAATACCTTCGAATATCGTGCATCCCTCCTGGGGCACTTTGTAAAAATCTGCGGAAGTGTCTGTGGCTATTGTATTTGCCAAGTCTGCTGCAGGTTTGCGGACTTATAACAGTGCATGGCCGGCCAGTGTGGCCGAGCGGTTCTAGGGGCTTCAGTCTGGTACCGCGCGACCACTACAGTCGCAGGTTCGAATCCTGCCTCGGGCATGGATGTGTGTGATGTCCTTAGATTAGTTAGGTTTAAGTAGTTCTAAGTGACTGGTGACCTCAGATGTTAAGTCCCATAGTGCTCAGAGCCATTTATACCATTTGAACAGTGCATGGCATCAGTATGAAACACGAAGGAAAACAGACGCCATATGTAAACATCGTGAAAACCTTCAGCATTATGCACAGGTATCGCGACTGAGCAAACTTCTCAGCGAATGTCACTTACGTCCATAATCTGCCAAAAGCACAACCGACGTAAAGACACACAGGCAGTCGTAAATAGAATCTGAAGGGAGTAGTGTTGAGTCTACACCTTGAGTCTACGCCTACTACGTCAAGTCGTGGTCTGTAGAGGCATGTAAGCTGACTGACGTACCGTTGCACATAACACCGTTCCATCTGACACACGACGAATGAGTTGACGAAAGCATTGCTAGAGCACTGCATGCAAGAGGTGTACCATTTCTACTTGTATAATCCAAATATTGGCAAGGAACCTTCCAGAAGACACGATCTAATTATGACTCACCTGCGCACCACGTCCTCCTTCCGGACACTAAATACCAACATTTACAGGCAGCTGTTATGCAGAAGGTCCAGCAATCACATTCGCTCGCAGCCATCGTGTATGGCTGGACGATGTTGCGAACCACAGGGTGGTGGATTTCACAACGGCGACTACGGATCGAATATTTTATATAAGCATTCTTGATACAGAGCAAAAGGAAATTGCTCAGTATTGGATACCAAGGAAGTTATCTGTCAGATAGGAAATGGAAAGTTCGTTGCTATGTTCGAAGTATCCTGGCTGCAGGCAACATTTAATACCAACGATATCCGCATATCGCCAGCGTAGACTGTGTAGCGCACAGCGTCAAACTACTAACAAAACACAGTTGTTGTTGTTGTTGTGGTCTTCACTCCTGAGACTGGTTTGATGCAGCTCTCCATGCTACTCTATCCTGTGCAAGCTTCTTCATCTCCCAGTACCTACTGCAACCTACATCCTTCTGAATCTGCTTAGTGTATTCATCTCTTGGTCTCCCTCTACGATTTTTACCCTCCACGCTGCCCTCCAATGCTAAATTTGTGATCCCTTGATGCCTCAAAACATGTCCTACCAACTGATCCCTTCTTCTAGTCAAGTTGTGCCACAAACTTCTCTTCCCACCAATCCTATTCAATACCTCCTCATTAGTTACGTGATCTACCCACCTTATCTTCAGCATTCTTCTGTTGCACCACATTTCGAAAGCTTCTATTCTCTTCTTGTCCAAACTGGTTATCGTCCATGTTTCACTTCCATACATGGCTACACTCCATACAAATACTTTCAGAAACGACTTCCTGACACTTAAATCTATACTCGATGTTAACAAATTTCTCTTCTTCAGAAACGCTTTCCTTGCCATTGCCAGTCTACATTTTATATCCTCTCTACTTCGACCATCATCAGTTATTTTGCTCCCCAAATAGCAAAACTCCTTTACTACTTTAAGTGTCTCATTTCCTAATCTAATCCCCTCAGCATCACCCGATTTAATTTGACTACATTCCATTATCCTCGTTTTGCTTTTGTTGGTGTTCATCTTATATCCTCCTTTCAAGACACTGTCTATTCCGTTCAACTGCTCTTCCAAGTCCTTTGCTGTCTCTGACAGAATTACAATGTCATCGGCGAACCTCAAAGTACTGCCCTCGAAATAGTTTATTAACTCAACCGTGCAGACAAATGGATAATTAAATCTCTCATGTACAGTCATTATCCCAACGCTGTCTTGGAGGATAAGAGCAAAGAGGAAATTTGTACACTGTGTGTCACACTGAGACTTCCATTTGTAACGCTATGGGCTCCTGAGGCAATATGTTTTGATAGCTTGTTGGAACCAGGGAAGCAAAAATGGAAAAATTTTTCGTCCTCTGTACAGTTCAACATGGCCGTGAAGACTGCTGTTCTAGATGATGAGGCTATGTTGTTACTGAAACCTATGCGTTACACTATAACGTGAGCAGAAGCAGACAATACAGTTTTGTTCGAAATACATGAGTTTTTTGCTGTGGTTTCAGCTAGTTCAGAGACAGTGCTGTAGAAGAGTAAAATGTTTTCTGCCGAAGACTTCTGGACCCCCATTATAAGAAAGGAGCTCTTACTCCAGACGTGGAAAGTCAAGCAGTGCACCCTGTTTCAACCCTAGACCATTTGCTTCAACTTGATTCAAGCATTATAGCGGTAAACCTAGCGGGATTTCGAGCTGCTAATGCTTTCTTTTCGAAAGACTGTCTCTGGGCTGCTACTAGCCATGTGTCTCTATCGAACTGCTGGTGAGAACTGTGTACTGATCCATCTAAGTGCACTTAGGCATCCAGGATTATAAATGTACCAGCAATATCAACTGCGGCAGAACTCAAATGGTCCGCTCATAGTCAGACGTAAGGAGCTGGTGTCAGTGCAGCGGAAAGTCAGATAAAATTCTGATCGAGCACTTCAAAAAAATATCTTTTACCGGATGAGGACTCGATGTGATGGCCAACTGTATATTGCAAACTGAGTCAACAACTTTGTGAATTTAAAGTAACTACTTTATTCAGTAATTGGAAATTCTGAGCCCGAAATATAGAATATTAACTCAAGATATATTTTTGCTTTTGATTCACTTTACCCAGTTAATCCAATTATACCGTTTAAACCCATTATTTAATGGTTTTACATGAATGTTTTCTTTTAAACCAATCTCACTGAATCGCTTTAAACCATCGGCCCATCTCTAGTTCAGCCTATTCTTACGGTATATTTACAAATCTGAAGTTAATATTTCACCACTGTCTGCTTCCGATTTCAGCAAGCTTTCAACTGGTAACATGAAATGGCATTATTACCGACTATAAATGAGGCTCACTGTACTCTGGATTCTTTTGTTTTTAATTAATAACAACGTCACTATTTATGTACTTGCTTTGAGAGAATAAATATTCTCTTCTGTTCTGAAACTACTTCCTGTAAGTACTACTTCCTCCATATACATTACGTAATTGATAATCTTGTCTGTAGGTGGAGAGGGAGTGGAGTAGGGTGTTTTCTTTTGTCTACGTCTCATGTACTGTTGGTAACCGAGTAGGTGTCTCGCGAGCTTAGAGCACGTATGACCATTGAGAAAGTTCCATGATGGAGTGCTCATGAATGTTTCGTATCGTTCAAGGAATTCTTTGCTATATAATGTTTAGTTTAGCCATCAAGCGTCCTTACATTACCAGTAGAAGATGATCTTTTGTGTAATTCATGTTGTCTGTCTCTCATGTGATTTAAATTGGTGCCCATTGGTACTTAAAAATAACATGTTATACGCTTTTCGTATTTTAAGTTCGATGCTCGTACTTCCGTCGCAAAGTGAATTTTACTGATATTCACATTTAAGTTTAGCAAGATCACTCACATAACAATCCGTGTATACGGTAAGACAAAAGACTTGTGCACTTTGCGAGACCTTAGCTTGCGAAACTGTTTCCTCGCACTGTAGCATCCTTGTGGACGTCGGTCAGCTTTCACCTGAGTATGAGCTAATACACAGAAAACGCTTGTAAAACATAAATAGAAGGAAAACAGAATTTTAATTACTTGCTTTTTACCTTAATTTCGAAACGCACAAGATATTGGGAGAGTAGTAGTCTTTGGCTGTGGTTATACAACATGTTTGAACATTTAAAAATCTTTAGATAATACGAGAACACTCAGTTTGGCCGTGATAGATAACTAACCGTGTGTAGTTTCAGGTACGTCGGCACTGAAAAACATTAATTATCTCGAACCTTATGAACAGGAATGAGACAACCATCATACTGGTTATTGTCGTTGTCACAGTGACGTGAAAGACGAGTGATACGCTTTTATAGACAGGATAGGCAGTGCCGTTAAATTGAATACATCATGCAGTAGCTGGTCGGAGTGGACGAGCGGTTCTAGGCGCTTCAGTCTGGAACCGCGCGACCGCTACGGTCTGCGTAGCTCCCTTCCAAAAAATCTGTTCCAATAATAATCTGTAAAACTGTCGCGTCTGTGTCTTTCAAGTCACTAATCTCTGAAGCTACTAGATGAATTTTGGAAGTGCATTCACAGGTAATTTGTTCATAATTTCTGGTACCGTATAGGCTTTAATTAATGAAATCCGGATCACGAAGAAAAAAAAAAGAAAAAAGAGATATCCATACACATTATAAGAACATATGTATATATTTGTATGTTCCCCATCTCCTCCGAAGCCACAGGGTCGGTTTCAACCGAACTTGGCACACATATCACTTACTGTCTGGAAAGAATCGCTGTTCGGGCAAGAACCACCTAACTATGTAGGGGATAGGGAGTGTGAAAGAAGTGCACGCCACGGCGCGCGGCTACCCACACTTTATTCACCCAGTATTTAACAATGACAGCACTTAATGACTTACAACGAACTTAACACATAATTTCACACTTTTACGAAACTTTTTCTCGCCGACACAACCCAATGAATGATGAGAGAAAGAAAAATTATCGCTTATTGCATTTTAACTGTTGTTTTTCACATCAGGTATGAGTTTTAATTTATTAGTTCTTCACTGCTAACTGTATCCACAACACATTTTCCAAACAGTGTTGTGACTGTATCTGCAAAGTTATATTATTGTACGACACATAGTTCATGACATGTGACATCAAACTCTGAAAAACTGTCGTAACATGCATGGCGTTCGAATTTATTATTAATAATCCGCTGAACCGATTTCTACGAAATTTGGTGGGGAGATAGCCTGAAACCCGTGGAAGAACACTGGCTACTTTATAAAGAGTACAGTACAAGATACTTACACAGTGGAAGAATATTACACGAATTAGGGAAAAAAATTACTCTTTGACTTTTGAACTACTTCATATTTGTGAAAATGTTTTAATTTGTTGCTACGTGCTATGTGATACGATTCAATGTAATTAATACAGAGCTTATATAATCTTCAACGTCTGTTACTATTGGCTATCCGTCTTCAGCTGACTGCAAAAACCAAGAATGATACTTTATAAATAAAAGCGAAACGAGTCTGGTGTAATTCTTTTTAATTAGATTGCAGTCAGTTCATGACGGATAACCAACAGTAACATATTTTTAAAGCTGCTGCGAAAGATGGCCACGCAAACACACATATACTCTTCAACGTGTTTAATCCATACTTCCACACGACCTCAGAAGCGCGATGCATATATGCTCGCTGCATCCCATGCTCTCTGTACGCACAGGGGAGAGCAGGGATCACATCAAGAGCTATGCTTACCCAAACAGGCAGACACGTAAGTGCAGCTGATGTTATTGCACGTACAACAGATTTCTTGCTCAGCCATGCGCTTTGGCCAAGCGGTTCTAGGCGCTTCAGTCCGGAACCGTGCTGCCGCTACGCTCGCAGGTTGGAATCCTGGATGTATGTGATATCCTTAGGTTAGTTAAGTTTAAGTAGTTCTAAGTCTAGGGGACTGATGACCTCCGATGTTAAGTCACATAGTGCTTGGATCCATTTGAACCATTTTTTCATGCCCACCACCTCTCATCATAACAAAACTACTGATATGCAGCGGCAGCTAACAGCTCGTCAAACATAAAACCGGTACGGCGTAACTTAAATTCAGTAGTACGAATACAGAAGTACCAATCGGTCCCATACCCAGAGTGTCGGGTACAGGTGCGTGAATCCAGCATTGCCGCCCTGAACGAAGTCCAGTTGGGGGCGGTTTGCCGCTGCCTTCCACCGATCTATCATCAAGTGTCAAGTGTAGTTCTGTGTCGTGTGGAAGACTGATGGGTGTTTGCACAGTGTACTGTTGTGTTTGTTTTGTTTCGGATGAAGGGCAGGGAGTGGATGAAACCCGGTGCCCGCACACTGCCTACTCCGCTCGAATAGCACCGACGGGCCTGCCTCGCTTAACGTCATCATCCGACAGACGACTCTCCATTAACTGTGTCACATGCCCTCACTCTATGCGACACTGCCAAGTATTTTGAAATTTAGTGCGTGAAACTGACGCGAAGTCTTCTGATCAGGAACTTCACCTCTGAGACTGAATTTTTCTGTCATGTTTGCTTATATATTATTTATATTTTATGTTTACTATTATCTGTGTTACCTGATATATGTGGTTTCGTTTGTATTGTCTTCGTATGGTTTCGATGTCCAGAGGGATTTATATCTCAGAAACATCAAAAGAAGGGGCAGCTGAAGGAAAGTGAAAGTAGGGAAAGAAAATTACGGTTGGCTCAAAATTTTTGGGATCCCGAGTGAATGAAAATGAAGATTTGGACGACTCAAGGCCTATCAATGGAAAATGAGGGTCAAAATGGTGTAATGAATGTGTGACTTTAAGTGATTAAAGTTGGTGAGATTCTACAAACGATTTACGACGATAAAGGATTTGATTTTGTGAGCTGTAAATGACGGAAGAGTGAGTTTTTACAGGATTACAATGAGGCATGAACTAGTCACTGACAGGCAGAAGAGTCTGCAGTGACAATTGCATGCGCCACCTCATACAACTCATAAACTAATCTGGTTACATTCGGGGTACAAACACGTGCAATACAATATTTTAAAGAGGCAGTCCCATACAATACGTAAGACAGTAAAAGAAACCGTTATTATCGAAAATCCCAATCCACGCTCTCTTAAAACACCTTGGAGCAGAGTAGCAGATATGCATATTGTGATCGCTGTGGCTTTTGATAGTGGGCTACTGCCGTGTGAACGTACAGGAATTGAAACAACATGTCCGCATGTTGCCCTGGCTAAGTGTGCATTCTTCAAATGGTTCAAATGGCTCTGAGCACTATGGGACTTAACATCTATGGTCATCAGTCCCCTAGAACTTAGAACTACTTAAACCTAACTAACCTAAGGACATCACACAACACCCAATCATCACGAGGCAGAGAAAATCCCTGACCCCGCCGCGAATCGAACCCGGGAACCCGGGCGCGCGAAGCGAGAACGCTACCGCACGACCACGAACTGCGGACTAAGTGTGCATACTATTACGCGCTCTGTATGTCGGTGGCAGTAGAATAGTTTGTCAGTCAGCTACAGATGCCAGTTCCCTAAATTTTCTCAACAGCGTTTCTCGGAAAGAACTTCGTCTTTCCTCTACGAATTCCCATTTGGGTTCCCAAAGCACCCCCTAACACTTATATGTTGTTCAAACCTACCGATAACAAATCTAGCAGTCCTCCTCTGAATTGCTTCGATCTCTTGTTTCAGTTCGACCTGGTATGGATCCCAAACACTCGAGCAGCACTCAAGAATAGGTCGAAGCAAAGTCCTATATGCGGTCTCCTCTACACGTGAGCCACTCTTTCCTAAAATTCTCTCAATAAACCGAAGTCGACCTTCCCTAGCACTCATGAGCTCAGGTGTTAAGTCCCATAGCGCTCAGAGCCATTTGAACCATTTGATGAAGATTTAGACGTAGAAGATCTGCATCAGCTTTGACGCATGACTTAATTATGGTATGAAATTTGAAGTCATATATGCAGGAACATGGACAGAATACTGAAAATATTTATTTTGTTGCCATTTAAATTTTTTGGATTGTAGGTTGTGGTAACAGATCTGTGCCGCAGCCAGAGGTCTAGGTTAGGCTAAAAGATGCGGACAGTAGTAGCTAATTAATTTGATATGACAATAGCTATGATCTGTGTTATGCGCACGTATTTCCCACACATTAAATCATAATTAACAGTTTATATTCGCCATTTTCATGGCGTCGTGGGTCAAAGCAGACGAATGGAATTGGCGAGTTCAATATTTCTGAAGCCTACTTTACAAAGGTTCAAATGACAAAGCGCTATGGGACTTAATATCTGAGGTCATCAGTCCCCTAGACGTAGAACTACTTAAACCTAACTAAACTAAGGACATCACACACATCCATGCCCGAGGCAGGATTCGAACCTGCGACCGTAGTAGTAACGCGGTTCCGGACTGAAGTGCCTAGAACCGCTCGGCCACAGCGGACGGAAGGAAAAAGTAAGTATTGAATTAGGATAGTGAACAAGCATTAGACAATGGAAAACTAAAGTACCTGAGGTCTCTAGAACTAGAACAACGTCTTCATTCCTGCGTTGTGGTCGTTGAGAGCTATATTTTCAGGTGTTGCACAGTAGGCGCGGAATGGCAGGTTGGGCGAGGTCGCAGCCCTAACGAGAGCTGCTGTCGTCGTCACCGAAGCGGTCGGCTGCGCACCTGAAATGTCAGACCGGCGGCGGGCCCGTGCTGGTATTTGCGTCGCGACCCAGCTCACAAAACGTGTCGATAGCGGCCGGTGACGTCTGCATTAAAAATACAGGCCCGATGGCGCGGTCATCTCTCGCTGTTCGTTGACACCTTGTAAGTCCAACACGGGTCTCTTCAGTTCTATGAAAGAGTAAAAGTATCTTGAACCGTGCTTAGTGTAAGTTTGTGCCAAACCGGAATATTGAATTACTGTCTAAGCTTGAGTGGCTGGAAAAGGAGGCTTTGAAGGTCACGTTGCATCATACAGTTGTGTGTTTCGTTCGTTTGTGTGTAAGCAGCAAGCGATGGAAGTGCACGTTGTTACTGTATCTCCCACCACGTTCTGTCATTCGCTTCCTGCAAGCAGGATTCAATGCCGCTGAGATTCACCGTCGATTGTGTCTTATGTATGGGGATGAGGTTGGAGTGTGGTACAGAAAAAAATCAAGATTGGCCGCATAGAGATTTCTGACGAAAGTGGTCAGGGAAGAGGTGACTGCTGAGCTATGGTAACATGTGTGGCATGCGAGACAGTGCTATACATTTGCGAACTTCCTGAAAGTGTGCCTCAGATATCAAGAACAAACTTCCTTAACATTTTCACAGAAACGTTTGGTTACCACAAGTCTTTTCACGGTGGGTGCCAAAATGTCTAACCGGTATTCACAAAACTGAAATCATGGGTTCAGCTTTGACATTCCATCAACCATAACACGATGAGGCGGAGCGATTCCTGAGCTGAAACGTGACTGGGGACTACACATAGGTACAGTATGTGGACTCAAGCTAAGGAACAGTCTGAGCTGTGAATGCACACTCATACTGCCAATAAGCCGAAAAATTCGAGCAGACGCTGTCAAATCGCAAAATAACTGTTACATTTTTTTCTGACATCACAATATAATTTTGACAAAAGATTTCATAACAGCAACGCGTGATAATACTGTGACATCACAAATTTATTCAGAGACTGTTACGAAACTCCGAAGGTCAATCCAAAACAAACGACGTTGGATGATTACCGAGTGAATCACACTCATTCACGACAATGCGTGACTCATTACTGCGAATCGGACGAAGGAAAAACTCAAAATTTTGACATAGATTTTCATCTTTCTCCCTATGGTAGGGATTTGGCATCAAGTGGAATTTGTCTTTTCCCCAACAAGAAACTCTTCAGACCTGCCTTAATTCTTCAAAGGAAAACGCGTAAACACGACATTCTGGTTGGCAGCGGATTGAAAACGACCAGTGGGGAACACAGCTTGCTTCACTGTATCTTGAAAATGCATGTCCAGTAACATTAATGTGACCACCCGCCAAAAGCCCGAATAACCATCTTTCGCAGCGCGGATCGCTGCGTAACGTGCAGCAGAAGAGTGAGTCAGGCTTCGGAACGTACCAATAGGTGTAAGAAGCCTTGCTGACTCTAGTGTCATGGTCAGATGACTATGTTTCTCGGTTCAGGAACCACGACGCTAACAAATGGCTCTGAGCACTATGGGACTCAACTGCTGAGGTCATTAGTCCCCTAGAACTTAGAACTAGTTAAACCTAACTAACCTAAGGACATCACAAACATCCATGCCCGAGGCAGGATTCGAACCTGCGACCGTAGCGGTCTTGCGGTTCCAGACTGCAGCGCCTTTAACCGCACGGCTACTTCGGCCGGCTCCACGACGCTAACATCCCGATCTAGGTGATGCCACTGATTCTCGACTGGGTTTATTGTTGGCATGCCGGCCGGGTTGGCCGAGCGGTTCTAGGTGCTACAGTCTGGAACCGCGCGACCGCTACGGTCGCAGGTTTGAATCCTGCCTCGGGCATGGTTGTGTGTGATGTCCTTAGGTTAGTTAGGTTTAAGTTGTTCTAAGTTCTAGGGGACTGATGATCTTAGAAGTTAAGTTCCATAATGCTCAGAGCCATTTGAACGATCAAGCTGGCATGTTTGGTGGTTAGGGCGGGGGGCGGCGGGAAGGGGGCTGGCAAACTCGTCCAGGCAGTCTTCTAACCACTCACGTACACTACGAGTTGTGTGACATGTTGCATTGTTCTGCTGGAAGATGCCATCATGATGAGGAGAAACAAATAACATGTAGGGGTGGACATGGTCCCAAAGGAAGATGCATACGTATGTTGATCCGCTGTGACTTCCAGAATAACGGGATCATCCAGGTTATGCCAAGAGAACATTCCCCTGACAATAACACTCCTTTCTCTGTCCTGAACCCTTCCGACGATCCCACAGCCATGTGTCCGAAACGGAGCGTAAATCGTGATTCATCTGAAGGAGGCCACCTGTCGCCGCTCAGTGGACGTCCAATTGCGGCGATGACGTGCAAATTCCAGCCTTCGTCGCGGATGAACAGCAGGCAGCATGATGCATGAACCAGGAACCTGCTGCAGAGGCCCATACGTAGCAACGTTCGCTGAATGGTCGTTGAGGAGACATTGTTGGCAGCACCTTGGTTGATCTGGGCCGTCAGTGGCTTACCAGTTGCACGTCTATTAGCCTGTACACATCTCCGCAGCCGTCGTTCACCCCTATCATCTGTAGACACTGGTCCTCCACAGTTACTTTTATGTCATTTTACCATGCACGACGTACCTCAACGATGGGGCACGCGAACAGTTTACAAACTAAGCCATTTCGGAAATCCTTCCACCCTTGGACGTCAGATAAATCGCTCCCTTTCCCAGCGCTGTTTTTCGCGTCGTCCGTCCTACTTTATACAGCGTGTTACAAAAAGGTACGGCCAAACATTTAGGAACATTCCTCACACACAAATAAAAAAAGATGTTTTGTGGACATGTGTCCGGAAACGCTTAATTTCCACGTTAGAGCTCATTTTAGTTTCGTCAGTATGTACTGTAGTTCCTCGATTCACCGCCATTTGGCCCAATTGAAGAAAGGTAATGTTGACTTCGGTGCTTGTGTTGACATCCGACTCATTGCTCTACAGTACTAGCATCAATCACATCAGTACGTAGCATCAACAGGTTAGCGTTCATCACGAACGTGGTTTTGCAGTCAGTGCAATATTTACAAATACGGAGTTGGCAGATGCCCATTTGATGTATGGATTAGCACGGGGCAATAGCCGTGGCGCTGTACGTTTGTATCGAGACAAATTTCCAGAACGAAGGTGTCCCGACAGGAAGACGTTCGAAGCAATAGATCGGCGTCTTAGGGAGCACGGAACATTCCAGCCTATGACTCGCGACTGGGGAAGACCTAGAACGACGAGGACACCTGTAATGGACAAGGCAATTCTTCGTGCAGTTGACGATAACCCTAATGTCAGCGTCAGAGAAGTTGCTGCTGTACAAGGTAACGTTGACTACGTCGGGGAGAGTGCTACGGGAGAACCAGTTGTTTCCGTACCATGTACAGCGTGTTCAGGCACTGTCAGCAGCTGATTGGCCTCCACGGGTACACTTCTGCGAATGGTTCATCCAACAATGTATCAATCCTCATTTCAGTGTAAATGTTCTCTTTACGGATGAGGCTTCATTCCAACGTGATCAGATTGTAAATTCTCACAATCAACATATGTGGGCTGACGAGAATGCGCACGCAATTGTGCAATCACGTCATCAACACAGATTTTCTGTGAACGTTTGGGCAGGCATTCTTGGTGATGTCTTGATTGGGCCCCACGTTCTTCCACCTACGCTCAATGGAGCACGTTATCATGATTTCATACGGCATACTCTACCTGTGCTGCTAGAACATGTGCCTTTACAAGTACGACACAACATGTGGTTCATGCTCCTGCACATTTCAGTCGAAGTGTTCGTACGCTTCTCAACAACAGATTCGGTGACCGATGGATTGGTAGAGGCGGACCAATTCCGTGGCTTCCACGCTCTCCTGACCTCAACCCTCTTGACTTTCATTTATGGGGGCGTTTGAAAACTCTTGTCTACACAACCCCGGTACCAAATGTGGAGGCTCTTGGTGCTCGTATTGTGGACGGCTGTGATACAATACGCCGTTCTCTAGGGCTGCATCAGCGCATCAGGGATTCCATGCGACGGAGGGTGGATGCATGTATCCTCGCTAACGGAGGACATTTTGAACATTTCCTGTAACAATGTGTTTGAAGCCACGCTGGTACGTTCTCTTGCTGTGTGTTTCTATTCCATGATTAATGAAATTTGAAGAGAAGTAATAAAATGAGCTCTAATATGGAAAGTAAGCGTTTCCGGACACATGTCCACATAACATATTTTATTCCTTTGTGTGTGAGGAATGTTTCCTGGAAGTTTGGCCGTACCTTTTTGTAACACCCTGTATACCTTAGATTTCTCGTGCTGCCACCTGCATTCTGTGAGTGGTTATTGTACGTTGCCGTCTAACATATGTTGCGTTCAAATTAATGTGACTGGACCGTGTAGCAAATATGCAGGTGAACCAGTCGACTGCGTTTCTAGATTTCCGACTGGCCCAAATAAGATCATATGGAGTAAACACAGACATCCGATTGGCTTCATGCTTCTTTTTTTACTATTGTACGCCATTATGTTGGCAACGGCCTTGCCGCAGTGGATACACCGGTTCCCGTGAGATCACCGGAGTTAAGCGCTGTCGGGCGCGGTCGGCACTTGGATGGGTGACCATCCGGGCCGTCATGCGCTGTTGCCATTTTTCTGGGTGCACTCAGCCTCGTGATGCCAATTGAGGAGATACTCGACCGATTAGTAGCGGCTTCGGTCAAGAATACCATCATAACGACCGGGAGAGAGGTGTGCTGACCCCACGCCCCTCCTATCCGCATCCTCCATGAGGATGACACGGCTGTCGGATGGTCCCGGTAGGCCACTCGTGGCCTGAAGACGGAGTGCTTAAGCCATCATGTTATACTGAGTGGCGAATGTCCAACAGAAATCTAAGTGCATACGATAGACACACTAACTTAGACAAACAGAGTGGTCGTCTTGCACATTTTTCAGTAATCGGTTTCAAGTTATTAAGGCTAGAAGTTACGTTTGGATTACAGAGAGGACAGACCCATATCACTCGGCTGGAGCAGAGAGGAGAGTCCATTTAAGTTATCAGTATCCGGTCTTACAAATTTACTGTCTCTGATGGACACACGTCCAGATCATCCGCTCTCAAAACTCCGCCATCTCTCTCCCCACATCCACCACTGCTGGCCGCTCACCTCCAACTGCGCAACGCTACGCGCTGTTAACAGCCAACGCTACAACGGCGAGTATTACTACAATGCCAACCAGCCACAGACTGCACACAGCACAGCCAGTGATTTTCATACAGAGCGCTACGTGGCGTTACCAAAATAAAAACCTAAACAGCCTACTTAAAAGTCCCATAAGATTTCACACATATTTGAAAATTTGATTTGGCCCTGGTTACAGCAAGTGATGACGCTACTCCGTACTGAATTACACAGTTACAGTGCATGTACAGGTATGTAAAGCTAATCATTTGATGTAGCGCCGCGTCCCTAATCAGTGGAAAAAATATCATTGTGTTTACATCTCTCGGCCTTGGTGTTTCACTTCTTCAAAACACTAGTCTATTATCCAGGGCTACTCCACACAGCCGCGGTGCCGTCTGCCGGCAGGTAACGGGGCGGGAGTGGAACCGCGGACCTCGCGGTCGTCACTTTGCGCAGCTGGGCTGAGGAGGCGGGGCAGAGGCTGCGCAGCAGGTGCGCGCCTATCGATCACGCCGCAGGTCCGGCCGGCGTGGTGCGAAATGTCACGAGCGCCGCGCCGCGCCAAGCCTCGAGCACTCTCGCCCGTCCAGCCCTCGTTAGCGGCGCACTACCATCCACAGTTCACCTCGCCTCTCCTGTGACCCCCGTGTGCGCTGGTTGGCCACTGCCGACTTCTCTCCTTTGCAACAAATTTCGCTTACGGTCCACCTCCTCCTCCGTAGGCGTCCTTTCTCTCTCAACAGGTTGTGTATCACTACAAATGAATCTCTTGAAGTAGGGGCAGAAAGGAAAAAAATCTGATAAGGTATTAAAAAGAAAGAAGGGATGGAAAATGTCTGAAAGTGAGTGCACTTTCCATACGGAAAATCTAAGCCCTGTACGAAGTACAAAGACGAAGTCCCTGTACAAGGAAAGAATAAAGAAACCGGTGACAGAGAAAAAATACGAAGGTCCCTTCAGTCAAGAATGAGGGCCCTTGTAGTCAGAAGAAACAAGGAAATTAATTCGAAGATCCAAATAGAATCTCTTACACTTGTACTCAAATGTAAAAGGAAAATGATTAATTGTTTTTGCTGATGAATTTACCGCGCAGTATGGAGTCGTCCAAAAAACTGTTCGATTCCTGATGTTTGATCTAGAGCTGCACTGGACATCTTCGGAGGTTAAGATTTTTAACATGGCTGTTGTAACACCCCACCCATCACTTATCTGGTTTTGGCGTGTGTTCACCCCAGCTAATTGACTAACAGATCAACAGAGAGTGCAAAACTGCCGCAATATCGGATAACGCAAAGAAATTAATAAGGCCCTGTGACTCCTGATTGAACTGTGGTGGCAGTGTTGACATTAATTGATTCAGAATTGATCATTTTTAATTAAAAAGGGGTGCACATTGATGTTATATTCAGCTATTGAACACCAGATGGAAATGTTGATAAAATTAATTAAGAAAGTGACTTGGGATTTCACTACTTGATTGAAAACAGATGCAGTCGATTAGCACAAATTTATTTTAACTCCCGACCTTCATTCATCACATTACATGACTCTCCTATCAGGCAGTGGTAATAAATTGCGTTTACGTAGAGTAAAGCGCGATAAATCAAAATTAATTCCTATCGACTGACCCAGGCGTAATGCGAAGTGCGAGAAGAATTCTACAATACACGGCCCATGAAACCCTCATAGGAACTTTGCCGACGTGATCCAACAAATTAATCAGTGGCCTGAGCGGGCGCAATATCACCGAATACAGGGTGGCGGAGCCGCGCCATTGTGTGGACGTCGGCTGACCTCGTGGTGCTGCAAGGCTGCGCTCATCTATTCTATCTATCTTGCTCAGTACATAGCTGAACCAAAACTTCCTACCTCCAAGCTCAATCGTTCCATTTGCTAAGTCCTAAACTGCTGAGATGCTCACTCTTTCTCAGGCAAGCTGAGTAAAGAACGCCACGTCCGCACTCTAGGTAAGCTGGGAACGGAAGACTGCTACGGAGACTTCTCCCAGTCTGCTCTTCACCTCTATTTCCCCTCCAGCAAAATCACTTACGCCAATTGCAGTGCAAGTCGCGTTAATTGTGCATCGCTTCCCAGAGCCAACCAATGCCTGCTCTGGGAAGTGAACAGATTCCACACAAAATTTACCTTCCTCTCAAATTCTGCTATTTAGCTCCTCCAATGCCACCCATCATGGTTAGCGCCTGCACAAACACCAATTTTTCTGGAATTCTGACTGCCAGGAGAGTACTTCAAATTCCTTGGTCCTACGTTCCCATCAGAGGCCAGCGTATTTCACTCTGTCGCTCTTCACCTGATTTACTTCAGACTCTTTGGACCGTGAATTCAGTGTGAAGTTGCTATAGTCACGAACACACATATTTTGACCTCTGTTGACCGCTCCACCGTAGCTTTGCACGGCTTTCTCGCATGTTTCACTGAAAATGGTCCGACGGACATTTATCAACAGGTATACAAGTTCTCCGTCTGCTTCCCGGTAAACTAGCATGGGGTCAACCACCCACTCACTGTCACTCATCTTAAGGCAGCTGTAGGCCGCGCCTCCTTACCGCTTTCTCAGAGCTTGAGCCGCCCTAAGCTGCCTATTGCCACTTCCCTTCGCCGCTCCCCCGCCGGCCACGGTCAGTTCTGAATACTTCCCTGGGATAAACTAGCCTCCAGTAAATCGACGCGTTTCCACGAAGTTTTCGTGTTGTGTGAATTACTTTAAAACCATCACCCGACATTAATTATTCCAATACGTCCATACTATACCCTCTACAAGATGTGTTGTGCCTTGTCAGTCATTTTTGTTCAGCCCTACTCTTCGCTCAACATGAGTTAGGTGATCTTTAATGACTTCATGTAAGGGGCATAGTTCTTGCCATCTTACACTGTCAATCAGCGACTGTTGTATAATACAAAATTTTGAAAAACACAGCCCTCATTCACGAACACAATTAATTTGTAACCTAGGTTTCAGTGTCACAAGGGACACCTTTTTCGGACAAAATTAAAACCAAATGTTACAGTATAACGTACCAAAAGATAGGAAAGCTGCGGTCATACCTGACGGCGTCAGATAGTCAGAATTAAAATAAAATGCAACAGAGGTACAGGAGTTTTGTGTTGACTGTAGCAGAGGACACATGGCAGCCCCTAGTGGCTTGCACCTCTGTTGCAGTTTATTTTAATTCTGACTATCTGACGCTGTCAGGTATGACCGCAGCTTTCGTATTTTTTGGTACATTATGCTGTAACATTTAATTTTAATTTTGTTCGAAGAAGGTGTCCCTTGTGACACCAAAACCTAGATTACAAATTAATTGTGTTCGCGACTGAGGGCTGTGTTTTTCATAATTTTGTAACTTCGGAGATGCTACTCGCGAGGCTGTCTTGTCGCCTGACGAGTTAGGCAAGGCATAGAGACATGTATGCTGTGTAAAGTGGGCGTGGTCTAGTTTACACGTGGTCAGCAGAGACAATTTTTGTTGGAGATAAAAACTATCGATTGTCGCTTGTCAAGCATAAAACTTATCTATGGATTCTGCAGTGTCACTGTCCATATACTGTTTCATTGAGTCTCATGGCTTCTTCTTTTCCGTTGAAATTATCATTATGCTTATATATCTCCAAGGCTTATCTATAGAGTTGTGATGTGATTCTTGAGTTTCTCCCGGCGTATTTGATAATCAAGATATCCTCGGGTGTACTGCCGGTCTACAGTGTCCAACGGGCACAATATTTCGGCGATCATACATGTCGCCATCGTCACCTGGGTTGCAGCTGATTCCGCCCATAAGAAGGCAACGGCACGTCAAACAGCTAAGTTCTCACGTCTCCTTGACAAACCATCTCTGCAGGTTCCGTGCAAGACTGTCATCAATTTGAGTGGCATGGTGTTGAGTGATGATGCGGTCTCGGTTTTGCAGAAAGGTCTCAACTTCGCTCCCACCCCCAAGTTCACTCCGGTCGCAGAAATTGTTAGTGCTGTTGAACAGGCTGCGGCTCGACTTCCGCCTGAATCAGCTGAGGAAATACGTCGTGAAACTTGTCGTGCGTTGACGAAATCCAAGCCGATGAAGTCAAATATCACCAGTAAAGAGAGGGCGACCATTCGTGATCTGAGGGAGCGCTCTGAAATTGTTATCTTACCGGCTGACAAAGGCAATGCTACAGTTGTTGTCTCCCATAAGGACTACACTGATAAGATGCACAGCCTGCTAAATGACGATTCCTACTGGAAGATCAGCGTTGACCCTACAAAGAAGGTGGACAACAAGACGAGGTCGCTTCTCAAGGACGCAGATTTACCGGAGGGTGACGCTAAGAAATTGTTACCCCAAGGTCCGGTACCGCCTAGACTATATGGACTCCCGAAGGTTCACAAAGAGGGGGTACCATTACGCCCCATTGTCAGCAACATCAGGGCACCTACATATTTGTTGGCCAAATACCTGACGGGAATATTAAGTCCTTACGTGGGTAAATGCCCTCATCACATCCGTAATTCCGTGGATTTTGTTAAACGCCTTGACAGCTTCAGGTTGGATGAGTCAGATATCATGGTGAGTTTTGACGTCGTTTCCTTGTTTACGAGGGTACCCCTGCGAGAGTCACTAGAATGATGGCGACATGTATGATCGCCGAAATATTGTGCCCGTTGGACACTGTAGACCGGCAGTACAGCCGTGGATATTTTGATTATATAGTTGTGGATAATAGTTTATTATAGTAGACAAAATTTTCGTTTCGGAAAAATTCATTTCATGATTTTATGACTAAAGTGCATGCAATCCTATGGCTGATTATTCTGTATTACTTAGTCGGCAAAGACTTCTGTTCTTTCAGTCTTGTATTAACGCTGCTCATCGTAGTTCCAATGTAGACCTTTCCATAAGTCAACGGGCTCTCATGTACTATACCTGGTGACAGAGGAGGGCGTTTTTCCTAAAAAAAATGGCTTCAAATGGCTCTGAGCACTATGGGACTCAACTGCTGTGGTCATAAGTCCCCTAGAACTTAGAACTACTTAAACCTAACTAACCTAAGGACATCACACACATCCATGCCCGAGGCAGGATTCGAACCTGCGACCGTAGTGGTCGTGCGGTTCCAGACTGTAGCGCCTTTAACCGCTCGTCCACTCCGGCCGGCCGTTTTTCCTATACAGATCGCAGTGCCTGACATATTTCTTTAGCTGGTCTAACACTGGTCAAATGTCAAGTTCTGTAAAATCTTGCCGACCTAATCAATCATTTCTTTGATACAAGGGAGAGAAACCGCGTTCTTCCATCACTGTGTTTTATCGTTGTCCTTTATCCTACTGTCAGAATCGATACATACGTTTTTATCCTTAATAAGTGACAATCGACAGATAAATTTTATCTCTGACAAAGATTACCTCTGCCGATCACGCCCACTTTACGCAGTATTTACAACTCTCTGCGGCGTCAGATTATTCAGCCGGCAAGACTCAACGTCGCTAGGAGCACCTCAAAGTGTCCCGCGCAGCTGTGGACGAAACATCAGAACAAAACGTTTCTTCGAACAGCCTGGAAGACTGATCAATGATATGAGATCGTGAAAGGACTTGATAGTATGATTTATTGTTGCTTATGTCTAACCACTGCACAGCTACAGTTCGAAAGATAGTAAACTGAATCTTTTGACCCCTTAAATTAGAAATTAAAGAAAGTAAATTAATTATCAGTGCTGATATACTTATCCAAAAGGAGATAACGCAATCGTAAAACTGTGTTCGCGTACAGTGATAAACCCTTTTTGGGCTCAAAAATAGAGAAGTTTTTATTTCACCTGCTGCAGTTGTTTTAAATGCGTATTCGTCTGATCCATCATAGCATCACCTCCCTGTCATCTGGCCTCTTAGCAGGTCTCGCCGAATTTGCCATCAGGTGCAGGAGAGGCGACTTAGCGAGACACTGACGCTGCCACCACGCGGAGGATGGTCATTACCCTCTGCGATGCTGTTTCTTTCTTTATGTTCTGATTTTGTGCGTGCAACTTTGCTATTATCTGAATTAATTTTAAGCACAAAGGAAGAATGGAGAAAATAGAAGGATGATAATAAAGATCTGGATGGGCACAACCGAGTAAATTACAGACAGTGAGGAAAGGAAGTAAAAGCAACTCTGTACAAAGTTCTCGATGCGTTGGCGAGTATCAACGCTTTCCGTGATTGTAATGCCTTTCGCCTTCATCATTAAAACCATTTATTCCTGAGACAGGTATAACATATTAATCGAGACGTGGCGGAGGCTGCGTAAAACGAGATGACAGTAGCGGCTATCAAATCTTATATTGGCAACGGCGTTCCAGTCAGAAAGCAGCTCATATAGGTTATACAATCTCACGGAGAAATTCATTAAAAACAGCGTTAACGAGAAAGTTATGAGAGAAATCAAGGAGAAATGTGCGAAAGAAATTAAAATTCAAGGAAAATAAATAAAAACTTCGCTGTTTCCTGATGACACTGCAATTCTGTTTCAGACCTTAAGGTTGGTTAGTTGGTTGGTTTGTGAGGGTTGAAGGGACCAGAGACCTTAAGGTCTTAAGAGCAGTTTATCAGAATGGATAGTGTTTTGAACAGAACTTGTAAGACTGAACATCAATGAAAGTGAAACATGGGTAATTGAATTTAGTCGAGTTAAATCAGGTGATACTGAAGCAACTCTATTAAGAAATAAAAGACTACCGTAATAGATTAGCTTTTCTGTATGGGAAACAAAATAACCTATGATGGCCGAAGTAGGTAAGATATAAAATGCACATTGGCAATAATAAAAAAAAGCATTTCCGGAAAAGAGGAAAATAAATTGAAATGGTAAAGTCTTTTCTGGAAGTACTTGTCTGGAGTGTTGCTCTGTACGGAAGTGAAACGTGGGCGACAGGCAGTTCAAGGATCAAGAGAACAGACGCTTTTTTTAATGTTGTTCTATAGAAGAAAGCTGAAGAATAAATGGGTAGATCGAGTAAGGAGGAACTGAATCAAACTAGAGAGAAAAATTTATGGCACAACTTGACGAAAAGAAAACATCAGTTGATAGCACACATTCAAGGGACCAAGTAATCGTTAATTTGGCAATGGAAGAAAATGGTGAGGGGGGTGGAGGGGGGAGGGACTGTTGAGGGAAAAGATACCAGGACTCGGGTACAGTAAGCAGGTGAAATGGGTGTACAGCATTTATGCAAAGATGAAGATGCTTGCGAAGGACAGACTATGGTGGAGAGCTGCGTCAAACAAATTTTCAGATTGAAGACGACGACAAAAACAAAAGTGGAGTACATGGTACAATACCTGACAGAAGTCTTATCGATGTGACCGGATAACTTGATCACCTGGTTTCTGCTGGTAACCACCACAATTTTTGTAATAATGACACCGGTAAAACTATATGTACACGCTTTTAAAAATACTGTTCAGCTTATATAAATTCACAACATAAAATTGTGGTCGGATTTTGTATGTTCATGTGTGCTAGCACAGCTGTTAAAATCGATAGAAATGGAGGATGGTAGAAGAAAAAAAAAAAATGGCTCTGAGCACTATGGGACTCAACTGCTGAGGTCATTAGTCCCCTAGAACTTAGAACTAGTTAAACCTAACTAACCTAAGGACATCACACACATCCATGCCCGAGGCGGGATTCGAATCTGCGACCGTAGCAGCCGCGCGGTTCCGGACTGCGAGCCTAGAAGCAGAAAAACTTTAAAATCAAAACAGGCACAGAAAACTCATCTGATCAACGACTCATGAGGATCACTTTAAATTATTCAGTTATTATTTTCATCTGCCCTAACATCCTCTAATGCCAGTAACGATTTTCGCATTTCGGTACACTCTAACGTAAATGAGATCTCTCCCATTTTAATAGGTAAACACAACAGCGAACTTAAACGAAGCACTTGAGTAATTGAGAAGTGATGTGTCGGCAGAAGTGCCAACACCGTGTTGTTTGAGGAAGCCGAAATGCACGCTATAAGCTCACGCTGGATGGCGTGAGGTCTGAAACAGGATACTTAATGAATGCTATAAAGAAAAGTACGTAGCTGCTGGAATACTTAACTTTAATCCACAATTGGTGAACATTGGTCTTGTTACTGCACATGCTTCATTAGATACATAGCAAAGGATAAATGGCGCCTTGCTAGGTCGTAGCAATTGACTAAGCTGAAGGCTATGCTAACTATCGTCTCGGCTAATGAGAGCGTAATTCTCAGTGAACCTTTCCTAGCAACGTCGGCTGTACAACTGGGGCGAGTGCTAGTAAGTCTCTCTAGACCTGCCGTGTGGTGGCGCTCGGTCTGCGATCACTGACAGTGGCGACACGCGGGTCCGACATGTACTAATAGACCGCGGCCGATTTAAAGGCTACCACCTAGCAAGTGTGGTGTCTGGCGGTGACACCACAAGAAGGATACTGCCAATGCTGCCCACAGACGGCACAACATTCCACAGAAAGTTTTTGAACTGCTCAAAATTGTTACAAAACTTCTGAACCTATTCCATATTATTCGCACTTCTTGCAATACTGAGCAATTACATTCACCGTCTGTGGGCGCTGAAAGGTGAACCCTCAGATCTACGAAATCTGTTGGTATTAGACACGAAACTAATACAACTGAATGGAGACAAAATAGTAAGAGAACAAATCACCTTACTTCCTCCTGATAAAATGTTTTTAACAGCTGATATCCCCAATTTCCAGCATTACGAAGGCAACAAACTTATGCAAGATGTTCAGTTATCCCAGGTTAGAGTCCTCACGGCTTCGCTATAGACTAAAAATAGTTATCAAGATAGTAGAGGCATGTGCGTGCACGGAAGTGAAAGATCTGGAATCAGATTTAACGACACTTTATGATCGCTTTTAAGTCGTTGAGTCTGAAGAGAAAGACGTACGGCTCTTCGCTAACGGATTTCTTTCAGGCCTACTCACAACTGCTGTCCATAAATATCTACAGCTGAGTACGTGCGCTTCTCCATCGCTTCTCAAACGGCCCGCATTACGATGACAGCCGAATGTTAGGAACCTCTTGACACACAGTCGTTCCGCTACATTACTTCCGCGATCGTGTATTATGACCCTAACCACTCATTATGCAAGCAGCTGATAAAGACGTGCTCCAGAAGATCAGCTGCAGATATGGACTTCCAAGAAGTTAACAAGCTACTGCTGAATAAAGGAGCGGCGTTATACAGCTTACAGGGTACGTTACTGTTATATGAGCCGGCATATCATCGTCTCTCATTTGTGTTCCCGAGTCCTGTGATTTATTTATAGTACACCTGCCGTACAGTAAGATGGATTATGGAGCGGAGCAGTAGTCTAATGATTACTGATTGCCTAAGGTGAGATTACTGTCAATGATCCGGTTATTGTGGAGTGAAATTTGTATGAGCTCATGATATTTAGCTGGACTAATTTGGTAAGCGCTTAACAAGACAGATTAACACGGTACGTAATGGTCGAAGGAATGAAGCTGGAGCATTCCCTCGGAAGAAAATAAGTTTCAAATCTTTGAAGAGAATGCACAGAGTAGCTTGATTCCGTGCGACGCTCTTACTGTGACGCGCTAGTCAAATATCTCGACTGTGGATCATTAGCTTGGAGAACTCATTTGTCACCTTCAATGGGCTATAGGAAAATGTCTGTCATACACAATTCCGATAATGTCGCTGTAAATCTTCCCACATCACTTATCACCGCATAAACGCTCTTCTAACTTCGCGGTTGGCTTATCGCTTTATCAGAAAAAACAAGCCGAGTTACGAGCGGCCTTGGGCTTGTCTACAAGTAGCCAGAATAGTTAAGACTCAGTAAGTTCCCGCCACCGATTCTTTAAAGAATCGGAATTCCCATGAATAAAATGCCGTTCTTCTTTAACTATTTGTGGTACAGTGATATAAGTTTGCAGGTACATTCAGTGGTATGTGTTGATACCGTATGTAAAATATATTTCGAAAAGAATTAGCAGCAAGGAAGTAATAAATTAAAAATCATGCGTAGTGCTGGTTTTACTGCTTGAACAACGAAAATGTAGTAAGCGATAAACTTCTTTCCTTTCATTATCATGCGTGGCAGGGGGGGGGGGGGGAGGAGGTGTTTGTTTGCGACTTTCGACAAGCTTTACACATAATTTCAAACATTTTCGAAACTTTTCTAGCTAAGTGCTCTCTTTCTCAAATACTGGACGTATACTCGGAAATTTGCGCGACATGATATATAGTACGTGGACAGTTACATAACTTTAACACTTGTCTTTATGTGTTTTTAATGTTTAACGTAAGATTGTACAACTTAACAAATACATCCTGACAGAATTTTAAATTCGGTCAATAATTATATGCCACTCGAATGGCAACCTGCAACTTAAACCGTGCTCTTTCCATCCGATATATTTTTAAGGCATTCACCCACCTTTCACTGATTTGACTGTGTCCTCCATTTTTCTCGGTCTCGTCAGAGGCTTTTCATCTCTGCATAACTACTACACCAACTATTCCTTCCTTCCTTCCTTCCTTCACTGTCCAACTTACGTGATTATGTTAAACCATTTTTGCTGAGTATGGACTAGCAGGCATTAGAGAAAAGCCATCAAAGAAATTTAAGCAAACAATTCCGTGAAAGTTTAGATGTATTCCTTCGAAAAGTTGTATAGACAGTATTGTTTGTTAGATTAAGTTCTTTACTGGAGCCGGCCGCTGTGGCCGAGGGGTTCTAGGCGCTTCAGTCCGAAACCGCGCGACTGCTACGGTCGCAGGTTCGAATCCTGCCTCGGTCATGGCGGTAAACTTGTTCGACAAGATCGCTGTTTAACAATCAGAGCAGTGTCTGAGTTAACAGGAGTTGACAAGGAAAGTGTCGAACAAGTTTACCGATTTTTTCAATGTTTGCATCAGTTTTTGCTGACAATGGTCTGCCAGTGCGAGTGTCATCACTGGTGTCTTCGCGGCCATCTTTAAATCGTTTAAACCACTCAAACGCTTGTGTTCGCGATAAACAATCATCGCCGTACACTTGTTGTAACATTACAAACGTTTCAATTGCAGATTTTCCTAGTTTGAAACAAAATTTGATGTTAACACGCTGTTCTTTCTGTACACTCAACATTTTCCGACGCACAGACAAAACGTCAACTACTTAAAACAGACGCCACGGGCAGACTGAGTGCAGGAGGCAGATGAAACTCGAGCAGTAGGCGGAGCGAGAGTCACGTGACAGGCCACGCGACTTTCAGCCTTATTGCATTCGTTTTATTGTTTCACCAGTACTAGTCCGGTTTTTTTCTAGCCACCCCTCGTATATGCTCAACCACGTTTCACAGTGCAAAAGCACACGTTTAGAAGGAGTAAGTCTTTAATAATTTTAACATTAAACTAAGCTTGTTTTTCCACTATATGACAAGCGGTCAACTCCTGTTAATCGGCTTGTAATGATCTCAAATTCCTTGTTGATATCCACGGACGACAAACAGTGTACTTCGACGGTAAAATGGGCCAGCTTAATCCAATGAGAAAGTACCTACATGTAAAGATTTTGACGTTGATTCAGACATCGGAATATTTTACGATCTGATGATGGCAGCAGCCGAAACTGGTAGTAGAGGATTGTTAAAAATTTGTGAGACCAAGACGGATTTTTACAAATAAAATGTTACAATATGACCCTGGACTCAAAAGGGGTTCAAAGGGCTCTGAGCACTATGGGACTTAACATCTGAGGTCATCAGTCCCCTAGACGTAGAACTACTTAAACCTAACTAACCTACGGACAGCACACACATCCATGCCCGAGGCAGGATTCGAACCTGAGACCGTAGCAGCAGCGCTGTTCCGGACTGAAGCGCCTAGAACCACTCGGCCACAACGGCCGGCCCCCGGACACATTTACAGACTTCTTTCCTCCAACTGACAAAAAGGAATGATTCTTTTTCCATCATTATTTAGGATGGTGTGCTACTGTTCAGAACCGTGAAGGAAGCTGTAACGACTCTTATCACAGGGTACAGTAAGGACAACATCCTTATCTTACACTGTGCTTGGCTAAGACGTGAAGCACTGTCTTCAGTGGCTAACACGACATATTGAACAGTTTCATATTACAGCCGGTAGGATTCTAGGAATGTGGCTTCTCTCTGGTAGTGGAGGATTTCTGAATATTAGGGTCAGTGTGACGGAACGGTGGAAGGTGCACGGTTTGTACGGTAGGGGCGTGGTCGCAGGTTACGATCGGCTGCGTGTTGCGGACAGAGAGAGATGGCCGGACCTGTGTCCCGGACAATAAATTGCTCCGTAAGCGACCAGCAAAGTGCGGAGCGTCTGGGAATTAAAGCGGGTCTCTCGGCTGACAGATGGCGAGATTAACGCCGAGAGAAGTCGGCGCCGGCGCAGATTAACGCCGCGGCTAGCGTGCCGCTGGCGTGAGTTAGGGTAGAGCGCGCTGGCGCCATCACTCTTCTGGAGTAGACTAAACCTCAAAAATGAAACCTTCCTCACTTCTCTGGACTATAAAACTCTCTTGGCTCACTCAGTTTTCTATCTAGATTTACCAAACAATATGGTGCTGTGGTAAGCTCACGGAAGTCACATTCCAGAGGAGCGGGCATTAGAATCACTGCAAGGCCAACCAAATACAGATTTTTTCGTTGTTTCTCTTTGTTTTAAGATGAATGTAGGGCTGGTTTCATCGAAATGGACAAGACCAACTTTCCTCCCCATCCTCCCCAAATCAATTTCATCTACAGTGTACTTACACGATTAGTCTGCGTTTCATAGCCGGCCGAGGTGGCCGAGCGGTTCTAGGTGCTACAGTCTGGAACCGCTCGACGGCTACTGTCGCAGGTTCGAATCCTGCCTCGGGCATGGATGTGTGTAATGTCCTTAGGTTAGTCAGGTTTAAGTAGTTCTAAGTTCTAGGGGACTGATGACCTCAGAAGTTAAGTCCCATAGTGCTCAGAGCCATTTTTGCGTCTCATACTTAATTGCTTAACGGAGGGTTCGAGAGCTATGATTTCTCCTCTTTTATTGCGATAGCCATATCTCACTAAATAGGAGAGAGAAAACAAAACATTTTGCATTCAGAGAAGAAAGTTATTGAGCGAAAATTCGCCAGAGTCGCTTGTTATATCCGTGACATTCTCGTATCTATTTCCGTTGTAATCTTCGATTTCCTCCGTCAATCCTACCTAGCAAAGATCCCATACCGCGCAGCATTACTTCAGAACACGACGACAAAGAGCCGCGTAGGCAGTGTATTTAGTAGGTTTGTCGTGTCTTAATTCTGCCAATAAAACTTATCTTTTTTTCTTCCTCACAACATTTATGTGAGAGTTTCAAGTTAAGTTGTTAATACTTGTATTACCTAGGGATTTTGTTGAATCGACAATTTTTGAATCTGTAATTTATTATGTAAATCAAACTCAACGGAAACCTTCTTTTACTCATGTGAAACTTCTCATATTTTTATTGTTCATGATCAACTGACATTTCTGTGATCATTCAGATATCATTTAGGTTTTCATCTTTTGACGACTTCACCAGACGGCAAGTAATAGCATCCTCTGCAAACAGAGAATGATCCTTGTACTCCTTCCTAAATCATTTTACACATTAAGAATAGTAAGCGGTCTATTACACTTCCTTGACGACCTGCAGATACCTCGAATTCGGTAGACGATTTCCCGTCAGTTACTACCAACTGTGACTTTCTCATAATGAAATTACAACCCTAGTCGTCCAATTCAGACGGTAGTCCATTATATGTGATTTGTTAAGACGCCACTTCTGAGGAATGGTGTCAAAAGCATTTGGACATGTATAAATATGGCATTAACTTGCGACCCACTGTCTACAACAATTAATTCTTAGCGTGAATGAAGAGCCAGCCAACGGCCTTGCCGCAGTGCTAACATCGGTTCCCGTTGGGCTTTGCTAGCACTTGGATTGGTGACCGTCCGGGTCTTAAGAACGCTGTTCGCCAGCAGGGTGCACTCAACCATTGTGAGGCCAACTGAGGAGCTATGTGATTAAGAAGTAGGGACTCCCGTTACGAAAACCGACAACGGCCGGGAGACCAGTGTTCTGACCACATGCGCTTCCATAGCGGCATCCAGTGACGCCTCTCGGCTAAGGATGATACAGCGGTCGGTACCGTTTGGCCTTCAGAGGCTTCTTCGAATGGAGTTTAGTTTAGAATGAAGAGCCCGATGTGTTTCATAGCAACGATATTTTGTGAAACCGTGTTGGTTGTGTTCCACTACACCCATGCCCGAAGGAGGACTCGAACCTCCGACGGAGGGAGCCACGCGTACCGTGGCAAGACGCCCAGACCTCGCGGCTACCCCTCAGCGCAATTGTCAACCCTTCTTTATCTTCATTATTTTCTTTTTCTACGCGATTTCCAACAATACGCCAGACAGGCCGCTACAAATACAGACCCAGTTTACGTGATGTAACCCAAACCTGTGAGAGGGAAAGTACCATACAGAAGAGTTCTGTATGGAGAGCTGTTCAAATGAACCAAAGGAGTTTGGATTTCAATAAAATTCTTCGGTCTGTGTGGCCTTGTCATGGTGTTGAATTCTCCTACATTTGGGCTACTGCTTCAAGGGTTCAATCCCAAACCTGTCCACTCTGTCTCATGGTATGGGTCCATGTGACGATGACCATGATTCGTCATCGCACGGGGACATTAAACTCGGCGGTCTCTCGTTGCTATTCGAGAGGTGTGAGCTATTGACGCCAATGAATCTCATCATTTCAGTCACCCATAACAAAAAGAGCATAACACTCCACGTTACAAACACGCATCAGTCATCCACACGACACAAAGACACAACTGACACTTGACGACAGATCTAAGATGATCAACGGCAAATCACCCCCACTGAGTGGTTGGCCAGGTCGGCAATGTGGTGTTCCCTCACTTACTCCAAACGCTCATTTGCTGTGTTTGGGACTGACAGACTTTTCGCTATTTATATTAATATTGCTCCTAGCAACTGTAAGTGTATGATCTTCATAGTTTCCATATTAGAAGCCTTTATTTAGTTTTTTGCGACTCCTGGAAAATTTCAAAGTTTGGAGCTTGCCCCTGCCCCTTGCTCTCTGTACGAACATTTTACTGTGCCTCGTTCAGAACATCCATGTGTTCTAGGTGGCAAACACTAATAATAATAATAATAATAATAATAATAATAACCGCATAGCAGTGGTAGGGATGGCGATTACCAGTGAAACAAGAGGTATTCGGTTATACCAGAGTTTTGCCATCTCGAAATTAACCAGACTGTTAAAACTGCTCAGAATAACCGTTTTTGGTTTTTTTATTGCTATTATTTCCAGGAATAAACAAAGGTAGAAAGATTCTAAGACTCCCTCAGACTTTTGCATCGTATGTTTCAAGATAGATAGAATGGAAATGTCAAATAATACACCGTTCGCTTCTTTTAACGAAAAGAATTAAGGGGCTGAATTCAAGAAAAAGTTCACAAGAATTCTCTTACTGATTCTTTTCTTTCTGCCGTGATGGTCCTACAGCTATCGCGCCATCCCGCACGTCTGTCACCAAATGCCCCCATCTCGACATTCTTCGTTATCCTCTTCTGTTCCTATCCGATGAATCTTTGATACCGCTTAGCCACCCTTTCTGCAGTCTTCCTCTTCTTCGTCTTCCAGGAGGTTGCCATGAAAGTACTCTCTTGGGCCATCTCTCTTTTCCTATTGTTTCGATATGCCCTAACCGTCCTAGCTGTCTTTCTTCTATCCTATCCGCAAGCCTCTAATGGTTCTGATTGAAATTCCAGTTGTTGTCCTCAGGTGGTCCATTTATAAAGTTCTAAGTCTTTTTTCACGTCTTTCTGTGAGTTTCTAGCACCTACTCCCACAGCTTGTTATTGGTTCCAAGATGGATTTGTATAAAGGCTTTTAACCGTTAAACTCTTTTCGGGGACCAAAGTATAGGATTTAATGTTTGTAAAGCCACCGCCCCCCGCCTGATCCGCTGTGGTTTATATGGGTTCGATATCTTGGTCTTACTGATTCTAACCTCTTACATCTCTGCTGTAATCGAGTATCGTACCACTATCTAGGCCGTACGAATAGTCAGTGCAAAGGGTGAAAACTGAGATTGCCAAACACTATCTTCCTAGGCGCTACAGTCTGGAACTGCGCGGCCGCTACGGTCTCAGTTTCGAATCCTGGATGTGTGTGATGTCCTTAGGTTGGTTAGGTTTAAGTAGTTCGAAGTTCCAGGGGACTGATGACCTCAGAAGTTAAGTCCTATAGTGCTCAGAGCCATTTGAACCACTATATTTCGTGCGAAGTCGTATGTTTTCAGAGGATACAAGCAGACTGAGGCATATTATGTAGACACAAGCAGCAGATCATCTAGTTTCTATTTTTATGGCAAACTATGAATGAATTATAAGTTTCTGATTTATTACTGTTACCGTAACTTCCTTTCTTTTATTATTTCACAGAAGTAGCAGGCAAATAACTTTTAGTGTAAAATTTGTAGCTTTCTTTCTCTTTGATTATTTCGAATGAAAAACCCATTTTAGTCAAAAATCTCTCTATATTTAAACGGGAATTTGAATAAAAATGATTTCTTACTGAAAAAACCAAAAATCCCCTTTCATACGTTCAGATGAACAGTATAGATAATAGGCAAAATATAATATAACTAGGAACTGTTGTGGCGTAACAAGACAGCCACGCCACTCGGAAGTAGCCGAAAGGCACGCGTTAACTCACGCAGGCTAGTAGACAGGTCTGAAACAGGATACGTAATGAATGCTATAAAGAAAAGTACGTAGCTCCTGGAATACTTAACTTTAATCCATCCCGGTGGTACATCGCTCTTGACGATACAAGAGAGACTCTTTAGATACAAGCTATGTAATGCTAATGGCGCCTTGCTAGGTCGTAGCCATTGACTTAGCTGAAGGCTATTCTAACTATCTGCTCTGCAAATGAGCGAGGCTTCGTCAGTGTGCATCGCTAGCTAAGTCGTCCGTACAACTGGGGCGAGTGCTAGTCCGTCTCTCGAGACCTGCCGTGTGGTGGCGCTCGGTCTGCGATCACTGACAGTGGCGACACGAGGGTCCGACATGTACTAATGGACCGCGGCCGATTTAAAGCTACCACCCAGCAAGTGTGGTGTCTGGCGGTGACACCACAGGAACAATAGTTACACGACAATAGCTAAAAATTTCAGTAATGAATTAATTCACTGAAACAGTTTACTGTCCAGTCCGTTCATAAACACTTGCTCTGTAATGTGTTCATCTGTAAGTTGACCATTTTCATCAGAATCAGTATCATTCAAAGACGATATCAGTCTTTCAGAACACACAAAACTTCCAACTTTAATTTTTTAATAAACGTTTTACTTAAAAGCCAAACATTTTAGCGCCAATGCTATGGCAAATTGAGATATCAATGGTATATGGTTCAAATGGCTCCAAGCACTATGCGACCTAACATCTGAGGTCATCAGTCCCCTAGAACTTAGAACTACTTAAACCTAACTAACCTACGGACAACACACACATCCATGCGCGAGGCAGGATTCGTACCTGCGACTGTAGCAGCAGCGCGGTTCCAGACTGAAGCACCTAGAACGGCTCGGCCACAGCGGCAGGCTCAATGGTGTACCTGTCAGTAAAAAGTAAAAATACCTGTTATAACAGAGACCAAAGAAACATCGAAAAATATCGGTTATTCACAACTAAAGTAGCAGTATCGGTTTTAGCCTGGCAGTTTTCCCCACCCGTAAGCAGTGGACACGGTTCGGGCGCGGCACAACTTGCATAATTCGCCACCGCAGCTCGTTAAGAATATCGAGCTGCCGGAGTTTACGTAAGTCGCGGCTGTAACAGTCGCGAGCCGAGACCTCGCGTGTGGCGCAGTCGTTACCGCGGCGTCGATGCCCCGCGGCGGGTCTGGAATGCGGCGCGCGGCGAGCACTCGGCACGAATATCGCGGGGGCGGCGACGTACAACACGACGCGCGCGCGCGCTGGACTCTGCCGGGCAACCACTCTACGCTGGAAAAGCCAGAACCTTTACTCTCTTCAGCAGATGAAATCTGCTGTACTGCTCATAGAATAGAAACGTAGGGTGGCTAAAATATCACTCGACCGGGCGATATTTTGAGGAACTTAAGATAGGCAACCCTAATTACATAACCCGCCCTGCGTGCGGAAGGTGTAAGTTGGGGTGCCTGTCTTCAGGCGCATGAAACATTTTCCAGGCCAGTTTTATTTTGCCTGCTCTATAGTTATAGAGTGAGAATGGTGTACTGCGCACGTTGCAAACATCAAACTGGCGGTCTTACGTGACTTTCGTACAACGCTGTTTGTTTGATTTTTGTGATAAGACAAAATCTTTAATATTACAGGTACTAGCACTAGTTTTTCACTTAATTTATTAGTAACAGCAATGGTGAATTATTGGTGCTACAGTGGGTGCGAACAGAATTACGAGAGCGAGTCCGATGAAAACCTTAAATTTGTAAGAAGAAATCGAAATTTCGCACCGTTATCATTAAAGTTGGTAAGCGTGCTACAAACAGCGTGCAGAATGGCCTGTAGGTGGCTACATAGTGTAGATGTACCCATACCGTCGCAGTATCAGTATAAAGATGGCCGCGACACTTGCGACTTGCACCAGGGAAGAACAGCGTTCTGTTATTCGGCTTTTGCGTAGTGAAGGTGTGAAACCTACTGAAATTTATCGACGAATGAAAATGCATGTTTGTCATAGCAGCAAGTCTACGAATGGAGTAGGAAGTTAGCAAATGGTGTGACTTCAGTGGAAGATGCTCCTCGTCCTGGTCAGGCACAACGAGTTGTGACTCCACAAAACATTGCAGCAGTTGAAGCCATAGTGAAAGAAAACCGCCGAGTGATCTCAATGACATTGCAGCATATTTATAGATTAGTCATGGGTCAGCACACCACATTGTGCATGATTTGCTCCAATTTCACAAAGTATCTGCAAGATGGGTGGCACGGCAACTGACACCTAAAATGAGAGAACGACGTGTTGATGCTTGTGAAGATCTACTTCGGCGCTTTGAACAAGAAGGTGATAGGCTACCTTGCAAGAATCGTTACTGGGGACAAAACCTGGGTTCACTTCCATCAACGGAAAACGAAGAGAGCGAGCAACCCAGACCTTGCCCCAAGTGATTTCCATATGTTTGGACCACTCAAAGACGCAATGGGAGGAAAGAAGTTCCGTTCTGATAAAGATGTACGCCACGCGGATTACTTTTTTCTAAAGGAATTTATGCACTTGGTAAGCGCTGAAGGACTTGCATTGAGCGTGGGGGAGATTAAGTTGAAAAGTGATACGGCTTTGTACCACTTCAGTACAATAAATAATATTTTTGAAAATATTTAAGGTTTTCATTTGGCTCACCCTCGTAAGTCAACAGATGAAAATTTATTCTCCATAGCTATGTACCGCAAAGGCCTAATTATTGTTACCATTCGGAGTAGAAACACCATGTGCCTTCTCGATTTGAGCAATATGCCACCTCCAGTTCTAAGAAGGTGCTGAACGTGTGGAACAACATTCAGAAGAATCCTCAGCTACCCACTCATCGAGATATTGGGCAAGCAAAACACAAGTGCTTGAAGTCAATAAAACCGTCTTGATGCACAGCAGACAACCTTGTTGGGTCCTCTATAGTATCAACCATTCATGGAAAATACAGTGGGATCAATCTTCAGCAGGCATCAACCCTTCCACGCGGATACAAGCATTCGGTCTCCCGAGTCACTATGGAGGATCATGAACCGGATTTGAACCGGCCAAAGCAGATGTCGCTACCCGATGTACAAGTGCGGATGGGCTAGTTCTGCAAATTGTGAATGTGGTGCCTCCTTCCAGTCAATCCGCCATATGAAACTTCCTGGCAGGTTAAAACTGTGTGCCAGACCTAGACTCGAACTCGGGACCTTTGCCTTTCGCGGGCAAGTGCTCTACCAACTGAGCTACCCAAGCACGACTCACGACGCGTCCTCACAGCTTCAATTCCGCCAGTACCTCGTCTCCTACTGACTGCCCTCTTGGAGTGTACCTACAAAGGGGAGTGTACCGTACAAACGAACTATAATGGACATTCACCACGCATCGGATGAAGCGATCAAATGGATCAAGCAACTAGATATGGAGATTTAAGGTTTTTAGATGTTATGATTGTGCATATTTGTTCGCAGATGTTGTATACATGTACTGGCTTTGTTTTCATGAGACTATTAATAAACAAGTAGTTATTATACTACGAAGAAGCTCTTGGTCTGCTGAAAGACACCGCGCAAGACAGTATAGTAAAAAGTTAATATGACTGCATGGCCATATAGTTCCGAGACAACTGCTGGATACATTCGGCAGTGTGATGCGACGCTCATTTCGAGCAATGTTTAGCTGTAGAGTAGATGTAAATGTGACAGTGAGCAATTTGTACCAGACTATACAGATAATGATGCATGGAAGGTGACTCACGAAGCAAAATGTACTTATAGTATCTGTGATGTAGGAAATGATCAGGAGTAATTAATATTTTTTCGTTTCCCTTAAAATGAACAAATATTAAACCTATGTCAGCAAACAGTATAAACAAAAGGGAAGGATGTAGTCCCTAAAAATATTTCGAAGTGTAATAAATCGCCGTCAGTAACTGGAAATTGGTTATTGCGCTAGGTATGAAACATCTTTACAGAAATGCATAACCTGGATTAATTGCTGTTATATCCCAACCACGTCGCAACACAATAAACAAGTGTCTAAATAGCCGCGTATCAAAAATTCTAGCATGTTCAAGAAATGCGTGAAGTCTTATGGGACTTAGCTGCTAAGGTCATCAGTCCCTAAGCTTACACACTACTTAAACTAAATTATCCTAAGGACAAACACACACACCCATGCCCGAGGGAGGACTCGAACCTCCGCCGGGATCATCCGCTCAGTCCATGACTGCAGTGCCTCAGACCGCTCGGCTAATCCCGGGCGGCATTCTAGCATGTCAGTAAGACAATGCTGCCTGTTCCCTTCACAGTATGGAGAGAAATGAAACGTGTGGGGGATCAACAAAGTCATCCATATGAACTAATTCGAAAAACATGTACTGAAAAATAATTTCCTTAGGCTGCGTGCTGATGGGATCTTAACAGTTAGGCATTGGCCGTACGAAGATTTAAGAAAAATACTAGGAGAACGTAAATAGGATACCTTGGAAGCACGACGACGTTCTTACAAGAATTTTGGATAAATTTAAGCGTGTTTTCAAAAAAAGACTTTGGGACTATTCCGCTGCAAGCATTGTCCATCTCGCGTAGAAACATGCAAATAAGGTGAGAGAGATTAAGTTACTCACTGAGGGATACTGACAGTCTTTTTTCCTTCGCTCAATACTCGAATGAAAAGTTAAAGGATAATGTTGTAACGATGTGCGCTCTGTTATCCAATGTACAATGGCTTGCGATGCATATATGTAGATACAGAACCGGAAGGATGACCTGAACACCAGTGTTTTCCCCGGCCGAAACACGCTGACCCCTATCTCAGTTATATTAACTCTGAGTAACGAGGAAAAGTAGAGGCAACGTTATCACAAAAAAGTTCTGAAGTTCTAAAGTGGCAGTTACTCTATGCCAGCATTAACAAAACTGATAAATATAGTTGTTGAAACGTAGACCTTCACGAATGAAGGAATTTTTGGAAACCAAGTAAGCTGCAGTCTATATCCCAAGGAGATACAGGGATCTAAATCCCACTGTTCACAGAAGTGCGGCAGCCTTTTGAGTGTGCCCTAGTTCTGTCAGGAAATTCGTCCGAAAGACATTTATATACATAGAAAGTGAACAATGCTGAAATGTTAAAGGAAAAGTGGACACTGAAAGAATACCGCAGGTAGTAGTTACGTAAGACTGACCACGGATGAATGGTGCTGGTTGTTCACAGTTTGATGTCTAATAAAAATAGCACAAGGATAAGTTTACAAATGAGAGGAATGAGTTAAACGTTGCGATGGTTATGAACGAACATATTTAACTGATGGATTACCGTACTATCGCCACACAGGGCGATTATGAAAACTGATCGAAACGAAAGTAATGGACAGCTTTATTACTGAATTAACCGAACGTTCACCACGCTTGTAGTTTTTGGTGTTACTGAAATAATGTGTCTTGATAGGTTACTATAACAACTTCCTTTCAAGAAAAAGGTACGGTTGACGAGTGTGTGTCAGTACAGACAAATGTGACGAAAGAAGAATTAACGTTGTGAAGAATCAGAAAATTGAGGAATACGTTTATCACAGTCTGCCTTTGAGAAGTGACATGAAGCAGCAGAATTGAATTTCTGGTGCCTAGCCAAGATTAATTCTCTCTGCGGATTACTGTGATTCAGGGAAAAACCTGCTCATAGGGACCTGCCGACTGCTGAAAAGCGGAGACCGCCTCCTGCGGATGGATGCGAATGCGAGTGTTTGCGTTTGGGATTATCCGTCCACCGCTCCCGGCATTGAGAGGCGTACCTCGACAAAGGAGCTCGTTGTGGACTGTTACCAGAGGTCGTAAGTTCCGTCTACTGCGACAACAAAGAGAGATTCCAAATGTCTGTCGCGTGAGTGACTTTAAAGAGGTCGTCGGAGTACTGCTCGGAGCGCCTGTCAGACGGTTGCGGTAAGTGACTTCCCGGCATTGTGAATTCGCACACAAGAGATTTACGCGTTTAGCAACAAAGAAAAAAAAATACAAAAGCAGCTACAGGGTCCCTCTATCTGTTTACCTGCCCTCAAAAGACTTACGAACATAACGTAGAAGACGTTGCATTGGTCATCGCACGTTAGGTAGATTCAGCAAATGATAATTGGTCATGAGTTTAAACTGCCACTAGTCTTGGTTACCATCTCGTGAAGTGAGTGCAACTCTTGGCTGCCTGTGTCATCGCTTGCGAAGTTTTGGGGGACTTTCCCAGGCCGATCCTTGGAGCAACGTCTATGCCCCCCCTCCCCTTGGTTTGGTCAGATTTGACGACTTTTTTTAGAAATATTTTAATGACTGTAATTTCAAGTTTGAAGATGTTTAACTGGTTCTTAAAAGGACTGCTAGTCAGACCTTCAGCTGTGAAACAGTTCAAATTATTACTATTGGAGCCTTCAGCTGAGAAGTAGTTTGAATTTGTTGTCATTAATGCCTCTTGCCGTGGAACACTTATTTATTTATTGTTACCTTTTGTTTGTTGTTGTTTCCAAATAAAGTGTACATGATTGAAAAATAAACTAACCAACAGTAATTGATTAGGGCCCCGTCCACAATCGCAACCAAATTCTCCCTTCCTAGGTAACAGGTCTCACCTGTGTTATTAAGAAGTACGAGGCGATGTACCGGGTGATCAAAAAGTTAGTATAAATTTGAAAACTTAATAAACCACGGAATAATGTAGATAGAGAGGTAAAAATTGACACACATGCTTGGAGTGACATGGGGTTTTATTAGAATAAAAAAAAAACAAAGTTCTCAAAATGTCAGACAGATGCGCGTCGTTTGGTGATGATCGTGTGCTCAGCCGCCACTTTCGTCATGCTTGGCCTCCCAGGTCCCCAGACCTCAGTCCGTGTGATTATTGGCTTTGGGGTTACCTGAAGTCGCAAGTGTATCGTGATGGACCGGTATCTCTAGGGATGCTGAAAGACAACATCCGACGCCAATGGCTCACCATAACTCCGGACATGCTTTACACTGCTGTTCACAACATTATTCCTCGACTACAGCTATTGTTGAGGAATGATGGTGGACATATTGAGCATTTCCTGTAAAGAACATCATCTTTGCTTTGTCTTACTTTGTTATGCTAATTATTGCTATTGTGATCAGATGAAGCGCCATCTGTCGGACATTTTTTGAACTTTTGTATTTTTTTGGTTCTAATAAAACCCCATATCATTCCAAGCATGTATGTCAATTTGTACCTCTCTACCTACATTATTCCGTGATTTATTCAGTTTTCAAATTTATACTGATTTTTTGATCACCGTGTACTTACGAACACAGGCACTGCTGTTTTCTCAGACTAAGAGACGGATGTCCGATTTTCTACACTAAATCATTAGGCAGGGACGTGCCGGTTTGTTCATCCAGTTCTTTGGTAGCTGGTCACTGAACTACACAAGCCTGAGTTGACTTTTTCAGCATTATGCTGTAGCTAGTGAATGAAAATGAACACAGGAAAAACAGAAAGAGAGAGAGAGAGAGAGAGAGATTTTACCCTAATGTTATTTTAAGATAATGTCTCTAACAACTTTAACAAGGCCTTTGATGGCAACACCGTTGCACACTTGTTTGTCTACATGTGATCGCCGCGAACGGCCGGACGCCGCAGTAAAATCCGGCTGTATCTGGGTGGCGGAGGCATTTAGCATCGTGTTTTACGAGAGCTGACATCCGGAAGATGGCTGCCGCGACGCGGCTACAGGCCGTCTCCAGCGCACAGAGGGTCCCCGCCGGCTAAATTTGGCTCGCGCCTCCAGACGAGAAAGAATGCCGTCGCCGTCGCCGGCGGCGCGTCGGGTCGGGTCGGGTCGCCTCCCCCCCAACGCATTTATTCTTGCGACGCCTTTTGAGAAGAAGGCGGGCGGCCATGGGGATAGCGCGCTCGTATTTTGTTTTGTGGCGTCGGACAGACGGACGGCCGAACGGGCGGCCGGATATGTATAGTCGCGGTAAATATAGAGCCGCTTCCTGCGGGAACTCCTCGCCTTGAACCTGGGCGTGGCCCCGGCGCTCTGGAGCCGCTGGAAGCCATTATCTCCGGGGCACTTAGTGCTCACTCTACGCTCCGTAAGTTGCGGACGCATTAATTTATCAGGCACTCTAATGACATTACCATCAATAAAAGCTGTAGTCTGTAGACAAAGTATTTCATATTATATGCAGGACGTTCAGCAGAGGGTATGTTCCGTGTGCATTCCATTGTAGTATGCACTCTGAATTCTAAATAATCACAGAGTACCACAAGGTTCTGTTTTTGGCCCTCTGTTTCTGATATATGTAAATCAGTTTCCATTGTCAGAAAAAGTAAATTTGGTTCCTTTCGGAAATGATAAAAGTATATGAAAAGGCAGCTAATGATGTATTTGAAAATATTAGTGGATGATCGTTACCTTTTAACAACGCTCTGTAAAAACAATTCAGCAGTTGAATCTTCCTGGCAGATTAAAACTGTATGCCGGACCGAGACTCGAACTCGTGACCTTTGCCTTTCGCGGGCAACTGCTCCTTTCTTTCAGGAGTGTTAGTTCTGCAGGTTCGCAGGAGAGCTTCTGTGAAGTTTGGAAGGTAGGAGACGAGGTACTAGCAGAAGTAAAGCTGTGAGGACGGGGCGTGAGTTATGCTTGGGTAGCTCAGTTGGTAGAGCAGTTGCCCGCAAAAGGCAAACGTCCCGAGTTCGAATCTCGGTCCGGCACACAGTTTTAATCTGCCAGGAAGTTTCAAGTCAGCTCACACTCCGCTGCAGAGTGAATATCTCATTCTGAATTGAGCAGTTCTTTAGAACAAAGAAACTATAAAAGTTGTCTACACATATTGTTTAATCTGCATAAAGTATTCAACAAACGTGGATCATTTCCGAGAACGATGCACGTACAGTCAGTTCCACAATAAAGTATACGCCATCATTTTATATGTAACGTCCGCAGCGACATCTCTGGTAGCAGTCTCGAGTATGTACTCAATGCGCTTTTGCGCAGAGTGTAAATGAACAGTGTGAGAGTTGAATGTTTCGTTTTGTCGCTTGCAGTTTGAAATAAGTGCAAAAATGTGCGGTATTTATCAAAAATGCCTTCTGAGGTCCGTTACGAAGCTATTTGTTTCGAACGAGCCAAACTGGGTGTTTCAAGAGGATAATGACCCAAAACATCGCAGCTGTCTCTGTACAGTGACGAAACAAGACAATGAGGTGTTTATGATGGAATTGCCTGCAATTTCTCCGGATGCAAATCCAATCGAAAATGTTTGGTCGTATATTAAGATGAAGCTTAAAGGAAAGGGAATAAGTACTTTGAAGCAGCCGTCATATAAAATCAGGAGGATATGGAGATCGTTACCGAGAAAATGTGCAGAAAATCTCTGAAAAGCATACCAAAAAGACACCAAGCTATAATCGATACTGGAGGCGATTGGATTAACTATTGGTAATTGATCAGTTATTAATAACACGTATATTCATGTAAACATACTTATAGTAGTGTCTTATTTCATACGTATAACGGCGTATACTTTCTTGTGGAACTGACTATATATGTTCTACTGTTTTAATGTCCAATGTAAGGACTCCGTGTTGCAAGGACAGAAGCTTGGAGCGATTCTCAACGAATGTTCATCACTAGGCCTCGCTAGCTATTAAATACCCGTGTTGTTTCTGGATTATTAGTGCTTCCGTGCTGGAAAAAAATGGTTCAAATGGCTCTGAGCACTATGGGACTTAACATCTTAGGTCATCAGTCCCCTAGAGTTTTATACTTGGGACGCGCCGTTAGAGTGTTTACAGAACGTCTCAAGTATCAAACAAGCTCCACCATTTATGAGATATTTTTAACTTTCCAGCAGAAGAAAGTACTGTGCCTGGAGATTTACTTTTATGATCATGTTATCCCACGAGAGTTTCGAAATTAAAGGCAGGCAACGCACGAGTGCTCTGTCTTACAGCAAATACCTGTCAAATAACGAAGAGTCACACTGAAGGCAATATCCATTAGATGCGGTAATCGGAACCGTTCTCATCTAAAGCGATTTTTCACATTAAAGTGGACCGACGGTGTAACAGTCGAACTGAGATTAACAACTGGAAATCAAGAAATTGCCTCCCACCTAAGAGAACTGATGATAATACTCGTCGAACAGAGCATGAGTTGTCCACCTCAGACTGAGCCTCAAATCTGAAGTTAGCTCCACTCGGGACATACATGTTCAAGCTGTTAGGGCACTGATAACGGTCTTGACAGTCACGCCTTCGTGTGTAAGTAAATGATTTAAGCTTTCTTATTTTGCATGGAAAGTTACGCATCAGCATCGAAACTCGTTACTATGCAATTGACAGGTCAGACTTTCCTTTGCACAATTTCAGGGTCTTTCAGCCTCTTCCTGACTACGAAGCGCTTTATAGATGTGCGTGTCTTGCATTATTTATTAAATGGGAAACCTTTTATTATTTTCACTAATCTTTAAGGTATGAAATAATGGTAATTATTAGTGCACATTTCGAAAATTCTTGTTGACTATCACTGAATGACCGAGCGATATGAAGAAATTGGCTCGAAGTTGGGAGAGCAGTCCTATTATCCAAATGCAGGTATTTCGTGGCTTCTACACTCAGGTTAAGGTAAATGTCGCGATGTTTCCCACGGAAAGCAGTCGACGGTTTCCGCCTCCGCTATCCTTTATTCCTTCTCTCATGCCGTCGTCATCGACGGTACGTTAAACCGTAATATTCTTTGCTTTGTTTCAGTACACTTGTGAACAAGATTTTCCTTCGAACAACGTCTGCCGGAAGTCATATGCTGCAGGACACATCAAAATGGTATTCCTATGTTATCTCCACATACAGGTTGTATCATTTCCACAAGAGGAATCCGATTCCCAAGTACTGTTCGCTATTTTCCATATTCTCTTTTGTAAGAAAATGTAATTTATAGATGCTGCAGAGAAAACAGTGTGCAACGGAGAACACTAGAATTGAAAAGCAATACTTTGTAATTAGATTTAACGCACCGTCATTGGACATGAAACACAATCTCGGATGGGGGCAGGAAATCGACTGTGTCCCTTTCGAAGAAATCATCCAGCCATTTGTCTTAAGCGATTTAGGAAGTCAGGGGAAAAATATAAATCTGGATAGCCGGAAGGATACCTGAAAGCTGGTTCTTCAGCAAGCGAGTCTAGTGTCTTACTATTGCGCCCTATCACCCGGTATAAAACTTAGACGAAACATAAAATAGAGAATCTCCTGTAGAAGTACACAACGCTGACGCAACTTAAAAGTATGATGACTTGAGAATTTGGAAATAAAAATTAATTCTCGAAGTGAATTCTCGTGTTATTGAGTACGTTAAAAAAGCTGTCTAAAAACGAGCTAGTGGCGGGAATGTTTATTCCTAATAAGAAATGACTAACAACTGCTCATTGATAAATGTTTGGGAAGAAATGGTTCAAACGGATCTGAGCACTAGGGGACTTAACCAGCAGCGCGGTTCCAGACTGTAGCGCCTAGAACCGCTCGGCCATCCCGGCCGGCTGTTTGGGAAGAAAAAGATATTAACTGCAGCGTACGGACCATAAATTATACACTAAAAAAATTTGTAAGAACTGATTTAGTCCGTCAAGGAGACACGCAATTCGTAACAGCTCTCGTGCTAGCTCATAATAAATTTGTCTTGGTCCAAATACATGGAATCAGTTATATAAGTGGTTTCAGTTGTTCGACAACCATTTATGACAGCTCCTAATACAATAGGTACCATGAAGTACACTGTGAGCCCTAACCAGAAAAGTATATTACGGCCGCGCGGAGTGGCCGCGCGGTTTGAGGCGTCATGTCACGAACTGCGGGGCCCCTCCTGCAGGAGGTTCGAGTCCTCATATGGTTCAAATGGCTCTGAGCACTATTGGACTTAACATCTGCGGTCATCAGTCCCCTAGAACTACTTAAACCTAACTAACCTAAGGCCATCACACACATCCATGGCCGAGGCAGGATTCGAACCTACGACCGTAGCAGTCGCGCGGTTCCGGACTGAAGCGCCTAGAACCGCTCGGCCACCGCGGCCGGCTTCGAGTCCTCCCCCGGGCATGGGTGTGTGTTGTTCTTAGCGTAAGTTAGTTTAAGTAGTGTGTAAGTCTAGTGACCCATGACATAAGCAGTTTGGTCCCTTAGGAATTCACACATTTTTAGTGTATTATGAACAACAAAGAATAAAGAGCTCAATAGGAACCCAGTGCATTACCAGCACAAGACATACGTGGCTGTGTTGTTACGCTGGTAGTTGAAACTATACTCCTCTCATGCAACTATTAAAAATAAACTGAAAGTGGGACTTGGGTTCTGTGCATTGGATTTTTGTATGCTGATCACGGCGGGAGGGGAGGGGGGGGGGGGCAGCGAAGGAGCGTTTCCACTAGTAGAGCAAAGACACACCGGAGGCGCTCTAGACAGCTGACCTCCCAAAACGTCAGAACTTTGTTCCAGGTGGACATCCGCGAGACGAAACAGTCCTGACAGTGATACCGGAGCTAGCTCATAGTGCGCGCCAGCCTGTCATGCACCAATAATTAAATTGAACATTACAAGAGATATATAGTATCTAAAGCTCAGGACAACACAAACTGACATTAAAAAAATGGAATCTAATATAACTAAATACTGGAAAGCAATGCCAAAAGCAGGCAGCCCTCTTACTGTATGGTATTTCTGAAGAAGTGCTTACATAGTAAAACGTACAAACTGCAGATGGTTACATGTCACTTTCAGTGCGGATGAGGAAAAAGCACACTTCTATCGGAGATTTGCTGATACTCATTACTCACATATACTTGGTCGACTGCAGACAAGATGAATTGGTACGCTGTCTTTGTATTTCGTAGGCGTGTTGGAACTCATTTCTGCCCCCAGTCCTTAAACCGCATTTGCATTTCCGCTACCGCTGCGAGTCATTCGTTCACGTCGTTATCAGAAACGTATTAAACTCGCCGACATTTGCAATATTGTGCTAATGCTCTGCTAAAAGTGTTAGTAATGTGAAGATAATGGACAGAATTGTATCTAATTACACGCTTTAACTGGAGTATTCACACTCATGGTGACCCAATAATTAATGCACGAATATTAACGTAATTGTCATTTTTAGTCAACATCCACTCATTGCGCTTCTGCAACCCAGATATAAGTATATGCCTGCGAACGCAGCAGACATAGCCCCAAATGCCACGACTGTTTAAACAGTGAACTGGACACATTGTGGGCACCTTGGTAGTTTGCCGTTTGCAGAGAATCCTTATTAGTTACCTCTCATGACGTCCTTTGTGATACCAGTTGCATTAGGAGCTAAAATCTGAAGATGGATGTTTGACTACTGAAATTATCTAAGTAGTACAATTACAATGGGCGGGCTGAGTGGTCCTGGAAATGGAAAAAAGAACACATTGACACCGGTGTGTCAGACCCACCATACTTGCTCCGGACACTGCGAGAGGGCTGTACAAGCAATGATCACACGCACGGCACAGCGGACACACCAGGAACCGCGGTGTTGGCCGTCGAATGGCGCTAGCTGCGCAGCATTTGTGCACCGCCGCCGTCAGTGTCAGCCAGTTTGCCGTGGCATACGGAGCTCCATCGCAGTCTTTAACACTGGTAGCATGCCGCGACAGCGTGGACGTGAACCGTATGTGCAGTTGACGGACTTTGAGCGAGGGCGTATAGTGGGCATGCGGGAGCCCGGGTGGACGTACCGCCGAATTGCTCAACACGTGGGGCGTGAGGTCTCCACAGTACATCGATGTTGTCGCCAGTGGTCGGCGGAAGGTGCACGTGCCCGTCGACCTGGGACCGGACCGCAGCGACGCACGGATGCACGCCAAGACCGTAGGATCCTACGCAGTGCCGTAGGGCACCGCACCGCCACTTCCCAGCAAATTAGGGACACTGTTGCTCCTGGGGTATCGGCGAGGACCATTCGCAACCGTCTCCATGAAGCTAGGCTACGGTCCCGCACACCGTTAGGCCGTCTTCCGCTCACGCCCCAACATCGTGCAGCCCGCCTCCAGTGGTGTCGCGACAGGCGTGAATGGAGGGACGAATGGAGACGTGTCGTCTTCAGCGATGAGAGTCGCTTCTGCCTTGGTGCCAATGATGGTCGTATGCGTGTTTGGCGCCGTGCAGGTGAGCACCACAATCAGGACTGCATACGACCGAGGCACACAGGGCCAACACCCGGCATCATGGTGTGGGGAGCGATCTCCTACACTGGCCGTACACCACTGGTGATCGTCGAGGGGACACTGAATAGTGCACGGTACATCCAAACCGTCATCGAACCCATCGTTCTCCCATTCCTAGACCGGCAAGGGAACTTGCTGTTCCAACAGGACAATGCACGTCCGCATGTATCCCGTGCCACCCAACGTGCTCTAGAAGGTGTAAGTCAACTACCCTGGCCAGCAAGATCTCCGGATCTGTCCGCCATTGAGCATGTTTGGGACTGGATGAAGCGTCGTCTCACGCGGTCTGCACGTCCAGCACGAACGCTGGTCCAACTGAGGCGCCAGGTGGAAATGGCATGGCAAGCCGTTCCAAAGGACTACATCCAGCATCTCTACGATCGTCTCCATGGGAGAATAGCAGCCTGCATTGCTGCGAAAGGTGGATATACACTGTACTAGTGCAGACATTGTGCATGCTCTATTGCCTGTGTCTATGTGCCTGTGGTTCTGTCAGTGTGATCATGTGATGTATCTGACCCCAGGAATGTGTCAATAAAGTTTCCCCTTCCTGGGACAATGAATTCACGGTGTTCGTATTTCAATTTCCAGGAGTATATATATATATATATATATATATATATATATATATATATATATATAGGGTGTTTGACGATTCATGTTATACACTTCTACAGGTTGTAGAGGGGACTTAGTAGACCAAGTTTTACATAGGAACTCATGTCCAGAAACGTCATACAACGACGATACAGAGGATCGAAGCTACAAGCGTCGGCTCCTGTATATATATGTATGTGCTGGATGATTCTGTGGTGATGATAAAAATTTTCTAGGATGGGGGAGGAGGATAAATGTATCGATTTGAGGTAAAGGTCCCTGCACCAAAAATGGACGAGTGTCTTTCTGTAGCGTCGTTGGATGACGTTTCCGGGCACGGGTTCCTATGTAAAACTTAATCTACTAAGGCAGCTGTATAACCTCTAGAAGTGTGTAACATAAATTGTGAAACACTCTGTAAAACTATCCTCTGACGTTTTCTTTCCTACTGCGGGAGACGTCTTCGGGGGGTAAAACAGGAACTGCATCAAGCACTCGAGGGACTCTGTACTCACAGCGATGTGCAGAGGCCATCACCATTTGTCGGGTGATACTAACTAATGATTATGTCTCGAATAACAGCAATACATGATCATTCTGTTTGCACCAAGTCTGCATCATCATTTTATTTGCGTCACTTCTCTCCACTATTAAACTTGTTATGGTGTTTGTAAATCTCTATTGCCTCTACACGTATGCAAATATAATACATTGTCTTTGATAAAAACGCTAGTTTCACTCAATTTCATTTCGTAGTTTTTCTCTCGGAAAGTCTGTCTGCTACGACCGATTTGTCACAAAGTCACTGGCGGCATTTCATTTTGTGTTCAGCTAAATGAGTGATATCACTTCCTTCTGTTGCCTCAATGTATATTTAACCACAACGCCACGAAATATTAAAAACCCCAGTTTTTCTTGGTGGATGTGTGGCATCAAATGACTTACGGTGCTGCCCTCTACAGCCCGTCGAGCCCTTGTTACTGTTGCCGGTGTAGTTACGAAGATGTCTCCCGCAGCGGATGACGAATCGTCAGGGCACGGTTTTATACCAGCCTGTCAGCCTAGAAACTCCAAATGAAGTAAACATAGGCAGTGGAAACCTACATCGTAAATTTGCCTTTTCATTTTCTCATTTTCACTGCGATCTAGATAAATTTGTTGTTACTGTTGTGGTTCTTCAGTCATAAGACTGGTTTGCGTGCGTCTCTCCATGCTACTCTGTCCTGTGTAAGCCTCTTACACCCCCCCCACCCCCCCCACCCACCCCCCCCCCCCCCCCACACACACACACTCACTTTCCTCCAGTACTAAATTGGTGATCCCTTGATGTCTCAGAACTTGTCCTGTCAACCGTCCCCTTCTTATAGTCAGGTTGCGCCACAAATTTCTTTTCTGTTTAATACCTCCTCATTAGTTACGCGATCTACCCATCTAATCTACAGCATTCCTCTGTAGCACCATATTTAGAAAGCTTCTACTTTCTTGTCTGAGCTGTTTATCGTCAATGTTTCACTTTCATACATGGCCAGTTTCAACAAAGACTTTCCGACACCTAAGTCAGTATTTGATATTATCATTTTTTTCAAGAAAAATGGTTCAAATGGCTCTGACCACTATGGGACTCAACATCTATGGTCATAAGTCCCCTAGAACTTAGAACTACTTAAACCTAACTAACCTAAGGACAGCACACAACACCCAGTCATCACGAGGCAGAGAAAATCCCTGACCCCGCCGGGAATCGAACCCGGGAACCCGGGCGCGGGAAGCGAGAACGCTACCGCGCGACCACGAGCTGCGGACTCATTTTTTTTTTTTTTTTCAGAACGATTTCCTTCCCATTACCAGTCTACACCTTATACCGTCTCTGCTTCGTCCATGATGAGTTATTTTGCTGCCCAAATAGCAAAACTATGTGATACTTTGAGAGTCTCGTTTCTCAAACTAATTCCCTCAGCATAGCCTGATTTAATCGGACTGCATTCCACTATCCTCTTTTTTATGTTCATCTTACATCCTCCTTTCAAGCCACTGTCCAATCCTCACTTCTCTTCATAGTTCTTTGCTATCCCTGACAGATTTACAGTGTCATCAGTAAACTTCAAAGTTTTTATTATCTGTCCCTGAACTTGAATCATTACTCCAAATTTTACTTCGGTTTCACTTACTGCTTGCTTTATGTACGGATTGAATAACATCTGGGATAGACTGCAACCCTCTCTGCCGACCGCAGTGGCCGAGCGGTTCTAGGCGCTTCAGTCTGGAACCGCGCGACCGCTTCGGTCATAGTTTCGAATCCTACCTCGGGCATGGATGTGTGTGATGTCCTAAGGTTAGTTAAGTTTAAGTAGTTCTACGTTCTAGGGGACTGATGACCTCAGATGTTAAGTCCCATAGTGCTCAGAGCCATTTGAACCATTTTTACAACCCTGTCTCCCTTCTCATCCACTGCTTCTGTTTCATGGCCATCGATTCTTGTAACTGCCGCCTAATTACTGTACAAGTTGCAAATAGCCCTTCACTCCCTGTATTTTTTACTCCTGCTACCTTCAGAATTTCAAAGAGTATTCCAGTCAAAAACTTTCTCCAAGTCTACAAATACTATAAACGTCGCCAGAATGAGATTTTCACTCTGCAGCGGAGTGTGCGCTGATATGAAACTTCCTGGCAGATTAAAACTGTGTGCCCGACCGAGACTCGAACTCGGGACCTTTGCCTTTCGCGGGCAAGTGCTCTACCAACTGAGCTACCGAAGCACGACTCACGCCCGGTACTCACAGCTTTACTTCTGCCAGTATCTCGTCTCCTACCTTCCAAACTTTACAGAAGCTCTCCTGTGAACCATGCAGAACTAGCACTCCTGAAAGAAAGGATATAGCGGAGACATGGCATAGCCACAGCCTGGGGGATGTTTCCAGAATGAGATTTTCACTCTGCAGCGGAGTGTGCGCTGATATGAAACTTCCTGGCAGATTAAAACTGTGTGCCCGACCGAGACTCGAACTCGGGACCTTTGCCTTTCGCGGGCAAGCCCTCTACCAACTGAGCTACCGAAGCAAGACTCACGCCCGGTACTCACAGCTTTACTTCTGCCAGTACCTCGTCTCCTACCTTCCAAACTTTACAGAAGCTCTCCTGTGAACCTTGCAGAACTAGCACTCCTGAAAGAAAGGATATAGCGGAGACATGGCTTAGCCACAGCCTGGGGGATGTTTCCAGAATGAGATTTTCACTCTGCAGCGGAGTGTGCGCTGATATGAAACTTCCTGGCAGATTAAAACTGTGTGCCCGACCGAGACTCGAACTCGGGACCTTTGCCTTTCGCGGGCAAGTGCTCTACCAACTGAGCTACCGAAGCACGACTCACGCCCGGTACTCACAGCTTCGCAGGAGAGCTTCTGTAAAGTTTGGAAGGTAGGAGACGAGGTACTGGCAGAAGTAAAGCTGTGAGTACCGGGCGTGAGTCGTGCTTCGGTAGCTCAGTTGGTAGAGCACTTGCCCGCGAAAGGCAAAGGTCCCGAGTTCGAGTCTCGGTCGGGCAGACAGTTTTAATCTGCCAGGAAGTTTCACTATAAACGTCGGTTTGTTTGCCTTAACCTATCTACTCAAGACACGATGTAGGGTCAGTATTGCCAGACAGTTCTGTAGTAAAAGGAATGTAGTTGATCGATAACGACTTGCAGTACGCACAGCGAAATAACGCGCGAAAAAATTTCCGTGGGGATAACTCGAAAATTGAAAACTGTGTCACATGTATGCACGCAGGTGACGCAGAAAGGCTGCGGCCGGGATTTAATCTGCCTTGCGTTGCCACCGGTGGCCGGATGGCGAGACTGCCAAACACGTGCGCGCGCGCGCGGCTTGGAGAACGGAACCGCCGTGCAAAGCAAACAGCCGTAATTAAACTGGCTGCGCGCTGCCGGCCGCAGTGGGTTTACAATGCAGATGAGCGCGGGGTGGGCCACCGGCAGAGAGAGACCCGCGCGTGGTTATTGGGTGCGGCCGTGGCGCCCGCCAACCCGCGCAAATATCTGGGAAGCCGGCTGGACCAGTGTTAGCCTGTCCTCCGGCGACTGTTGGCTCACTACGCAGGCACAGTAACTGCGCAAGTAAGCCATTGTATTAATATCAAAATGTGGAATTACTGTACTGGGGAAACTCTAGGAAGAGAAGCAGATGGCGTTGGGCAAAAATACGGAAACACGACGAGAAATGCATGCTTGGACATGAATGCAGATGCTACCCAGGCTTGCAGGTCGTTGAGCCGTGCGTGGCTCGTGTTCGTACCATCTGTTATTTAACACCCGTGCTGTTACTTCCTGGTCGTCGCGTGTCGTCCAATGAGTTGGAACGCACCAGCAGTGCAGTTCTGACCGAGAAATGAAGTCAGCTGGAACGCGCCAGCAGCGGAGTTCGTACCTGGCAGTCGGACAGTTGGGATGGGACAGAAGTTCGGTCGGGTTGGAGCGGCAGTGAGGTTCGGATAGCCATGACTCGATCGACCGTTGCCGGCACACATGGCTGACGACGATCCTGGTTGATCGTCGGTTGGTCGTCTTACCAGACCACTGCTGGCCGATCGCTTATGGGTTGGCGGTGTGTGTCTCAACTCGTGGTTCGTCCTGGTTTTAGCACTGGTCGTGTTCTTCGTCCAGGTGTTTGTGAAATTCTGTGTAGTCTGTGATGTTCACTGCCCAGTTATTTTAATGTTGTCTTCGTGCTGATGTGTAGCAGCTGGTTGGTTGGCGCAGTCGCGTGGTAGCACCAGTGGGGCATGCAACGCCAGGGAGGCGCGGATAGCCATCGCTCGCCGATGATTGCCGACACACATGATTTGAGTGGGGACGACGTTGCTTGGCCGTTTGGTCGGTCGTCTGATAAGACGACGTGTATTTGGGTCGTCCACCGCTTATGGGTTGTCTGTGATCCGTTCTGGTTGTTGTTACGGTCTCTGCTGTTAGCATCGTTTCAGTTTTGGTGCAAGTATGGGGCGGAACTGATCTTGATCATTGGTCTGTTGACTGTCTGTCGGTTGGGTTCCCAGTGGATTGAAAATGGTCGGGAGCGTTAGTGTTTCAATTCTAGGCCGACCCTCGAACATCTCAGCGCCCTTGGGTCTACTGCCCTATTTTTTTAAATTTGTTGTTGTTGTTTTTATTTGTATGGCTTCTAGCCGATTTTTTTTAAGAAAAGTTGTTTTGCTCTTAAGGCCTTCAGCCTAGTTCAAAGAACTGTGTCACGTAAGGCTTTTGGCATTTTACAAATTTTAATGTTGTTGAATTTTAAGTGTTAGGCCTTCAGCTGATTCGAATTTAACTCTTTTACTTCAGCCTAACTAAAGAACTGTTTTAAGATAAGGCGTGCCTTCTAAATTTCTGATTATGCTTGCGTTTTAAGTTATTGGCCTTCAACCGTTTTTAAATTAAAGTGGCTTTCAGCCGGTAATTAAGTCCCAAGGATTAAAGCTGTCTGATTAAAAAAAATTTTTTGGGCTCTTGTAATGTTTGATCAAATAATAAAGTTGTGTGTTCGAGTGTAACTGACAGCCCCTTATTTTGGCCCCTTTCCACAATTTATACTATCTGCCCTGTCCTGCGGGGTTAGCGGGGCGTCTCAGTAGTGTTGATGTATTTGACCACGAATGGCGCCAGTACAGCGTCCTCAGTACGTTGCAAGTGTGTGTGAATTCCTAAGGCACCAAACTGCTGAGGTCATCGGTCCCTAGACTTACATTACTTAAACTAACCTGCGCTAAGAACAACACACACACTCATGCCCGAGGGAGGACTCTAAACTCCGACGGGAGGGACTGCGCAATCCGTGACATGGCACCTCAAATCGTGCGGCCACTCCGCTCGGCAAGTATCAGGCGGGGTCAGAACAGGATTCTATGTAGTTGTGCTTTATGATGTAAATAACGAGGAGAAAACGGCTAATGCTATAATCTGATTTTCCAGAAACATCGCTCAGTGAAAGAGGAGCCAAAATTAGCGAATACGTGTCTCACATTTTTCGTAGACACTCGACCATTTCTGAGAAAACGACCGTCAAAGTTTTCGACGTAATTTAGACTCATTTTGGCGTACCAACAGCACACACCAAATTTTCAGCGTCTAGCGTCGCGGCCTTATACTTTTGCGTCCCGTCTTCTTTATCTTTTTCATTTATCTTCCCACGTCCGCAGAAGGTTGCTACATGAATGCTCCTTATCAACTTAGCGGATAGAAGGATGTTATTACCAATTGGGTTTCACAATAACTGTCACACATTTATCGCAAAACTCTGGTGGGGAAGCATGGCCAGATATACTGTATGCCTTTTATACCACCAACTACGGATTCACAGGCTAAACTGACACATTTCTGGAGGTTCAATACGAGCGTGGGGGTCTTGTAAACTGAAGCGGAAGCCTTACCGCTTGGAATTGCTGCAAGCCCTGACTTCCGCTAATGAATTTTTGACACAGTTGCACCAGCTTATGGATGGGTTCTGTGAGAAACTCTTCACTTACAAAGCGACGCCTTTTTTTTTTTTTTTTTTTTTTTTTTTTTTTTTTTTTTTTTTGGCACAGAGAACAGGCACAATGTGCGAGTCTGGAGGACACAATCCTGACACTGTCCTGTAGAACATCTGACGTTCGCCGAAAGTTAATGTGATGTGTGTAGGCTCACAGTTTACAGCCCCTTTTTCTTCTAGAGGAGACCGTCACAGGACACGTGTACCTGGACATGCTGGAAAATTAACTCGTTTCACAGATGGAGACCGACAGTATGGACTTCCATCTACCTATACGTTACTGCTGCACCCTACTTTCATCACGATGTTCGTGAATTCTTAAACAGAAAATTTAGAAACCGATGGAACGGCCATGATCAAGTTAATGATCAGCAATTTATGTTGTGGCCAACACATACTCCCGACCCCCTTTTTTGTGGGTTTATATGAAAGATTCAGTGTTTATGCCTCCTCCACCAACAAACCTAATAGAACTGCGAGCTCGAGTCCACACTGCTTTTGAGCTGACTGATAGAGAGAAGCTGCGCCGAAAGTGGGAAGAACTTTACTATCGACTTGATGTCTAGATACTCATTAGGGGCACATATGATTCACATGTAATAAGTCAAAAAAAATTTGTGGAGTTATTCAGTGCGCGCACAAAGGCCTGTGACATGATGTCAAATAATATACTGAGGTGACAAAAGTCATGAATGGCGATATGCACATATAGAGATGACGGTGGTATCGCCGGCCGGGGTGGCCGAGAGGTTCTAGGCGCTACAGTCTGGAACGGCGTGACCGCTACGGTCGCAGGTTCGAATCCTGCTTCGGGTATGGATGTGCGTGATGTCGTTAGGTTTAAGTAGTTCTAAGTTCTAGGGGACTGATGACCTCAGAATTTGAGTCCCATAGTGCTCAGAGCCATTTCTTGACGGTGGTATCGGAAACACAAGGCACGAAAGGGCAGTGGATTGACGGGTTGCCACTTGTACTCTGACGATTCTTGTGACAAGGTTTCCGACGTGATCATGGCCGTATGACGAAAATTAACAGACTGAAAGCGGAACAGCAGTTTGAGCAAGACGCATGGTACATTCCATTTAGGAAATCGCTATGGTTGGCTTGTTTGGGGAAGGAGACCAGGCAGCAAGGTCATCGGTCCCATCGGATTAGGGAAGGATGGGGAAGGAAGTCGGCCGTGCCCTTTCAAAGAAACCCTCTCGGCATTTGCCTGGAGCGTTTTAGGGATTGAACCGTCCTCCTCCTGAATGCGAGTCCAGTGTCTAATCATTGCGCCACCTCCCGTGAGGTAAAAGGTAGGAACCCTCACTAGCAATAATAATCTCGGAAACAGGTATAGTACGGTAGTCTAAGATTTCCCGAGTTTCAAAGGATTCCAAACCGGCTCTTCCTGCATTGTTGCAAGCAACGAAAGCTACAGTTACCCATCCGTTACCCAAACTGGAGGAAGAAGAAACTTTCATTAAGGAAAAATTTAACCTCGCACCACAAAATAAAGTAGGTCCATTAATAAGAACAAATTGAGTAGTTTTACCTACTCCTCTTGTTTCGTTCTTTTTACCCTTCGCAGAAGATGTCGAAGCACCAAGAGTGCCGTCCACATAGACTACCGTACTATACCTGTTTCTGAGATTATTATTGCCAGTGAGGGTTCCTACCTTTTACCTCACGGGAAATCAATATTCCGCTATGTTCAGAATCAACAGTATGCTGACAATACCACATTTCTGGCATTAGCGCTCAGCACGGACAACGCAGTGGCCGACAGCCTTCACTTAAAGACGGAAAGCCGAGACATTAGCGTAGAGTTGTCAGCATTAACAGACAAGCAACACTGCGTGAAAAAGCAGCAGAAATCAATGTGGGACGTACGACAAACGTATCGGTTACGACAGTGCGCCAAAATTTGGCATTAATGTGCTATGGCATCGGACGACCGACGAGAGAGCTTTTGCTAACAGCACGACATCGCCTGCAGCGCCTCTTCTAGGCCTGTCACCATGTGTGTTGGATCCCAGACGACTGGAAAACCGTGACCTGCTCAAATGAGTCGCGATTTCAGTTGGTAAGATCTGATGGTAGGGTTCGAGTGTGGAACAGACTCCACGAAGCCGTGGGCCCAAGTCAACAAGGCACTGTGCAAGTTGGTGGTGACTCCATGTGGTTTGGTCTGAGTCTACGTGGAGTGGACTGGGCTCTCTGGCCCAACTGATCCGACCATTGACTGGAAATAGTTATGTTCCGTTACCTGGAGACAATTTGCAGCCATTCGTGGACTTCATGTTCCCAAACAACGATGGAATTTTTATGGATGACGGCGCACTATGTCATGGGGCCAGAATTGTTCGTGACTGGTTTGAAGAACATTCTGGACGGTGACTCCATGTGGTGTGTTCTGTGTCTACGTGGAGTGGACTGGGCTCTCTGGCCCAACTGATCCGACCATTGACTGGAAATAGTTACGTTCCGCTACCTGGAGACAATTTGCAGCCATTCGTGGACTTCATGTTCTCAAACAACGATGGAATTTTTTTGGATGACGGCGCACTATGTCATGGGACCAGAATTGTTCGTGACTGGTTTGAAGAACATTCTGGACAATTCAAACGAATGATTGGGCCGACAAGAATCCCATCAAACATCAGACGTGATCAAGAGGCCATCTCGTGCACAAAATCCTGCAGCGGCAATACTTTCGCAGTTACGAACGACTACAGAGGCAGCGTGGCTCACAAAAGGGAACCTCCCCATCGCACCCCCCTCAGATTTAGTTATAAGTTGGCACAGTGGATAGGCCTTGAAAAACTGAACACAGATCAATCGAGAAAACAGGAAGAAGTTCTGTGGATCCGTGAAAAAAATTAGTAAAATATTCAAACTGAGTAGTCCATATGTAAGGTAAGTAATATCAAGGAGATTGCGAAATCAGCAGCGCCGTGGTCCCGTGGTTAGCGTGAGTAGCTGCAGAACGAGAGGTCCTTGGTTCAAGTCTTCCCTCGACTGAAAATTTTACTTTCTTTATTTCGCAAAGTTATGATCTGTTCGTTCGTTCATTGACGTTTCTGTACACTGCAATAAGTTTAGTGTCTGTGTTTTGCGACCGCATCGCAAAACCGTGCGATTAGTAGACGAAAGGACGTGCCTCTCCACTGGGAACCGAAAACATGTGATCGCAAGGTCATACATAGGTCAACCGATTCCTCCACGGGAAAACACGTCTGATATATTCTATACGACACTCGTGACGGCATGTGCGTCACATGACAGGAATATGTTGTCGACCCACCTAACTTGTACACTTAGCGAATGGGTAAAAAGATTCTTCTACCTTGCCCGATTTAGATTTTCTTGTAGATGTGATAATCACTCCCAAAATAGTGATGAAAACATAAGAATTTGTCACATGAACTGAAAATAAAAAATTAAAATTTTCACTCGAAGGAAGACTTGAACCTAGAACCTCTCGTTCCGTAGCTGCTCTCGCTAACCACGGGACCACGGCGCACCTAGACTCCCTCTGTCCTTGATGTTGCCTATCTTCGCATGGACTACTAAGTTTGTATATTTTACTAATTTTTTTCATAGTTCCACACAACTTCTTCCTGTTTTCTCGGTTGATCTGTGTTCAGTTTTTCAAGGTCTATCCAATGTGCCAACTTATAACTAAATCTGAGGGGGGTGCGATGGGGAGGTACCCTTGTCAGTATTTCTGCTGGCGACTTCCAGCAACTTGTCGAGTCCAGCCGGCCGCTGTGGCCGAGCGGTTCTAGGCGCTTCAGTCCGGAACCGCGCTGCTGCTACGGTCGCAAGTTCGAATCCTTCCTCGGGGATGGATGCTTGTGATGTCCTTGGGTCAGTTAGGCTCAAGTAGTTCTAAGTTCTAGGGTACTGATGATCTCAGATGTTAAGGCCCATAGTGCTCAGAGCCATTTGAACCATTTGTCGAGTCCATTTCACATCGAGTTGCTGCACTACACAGGGCAAAAGGAGGTCAAACATGATATTAGGATGTATCCCATGATGTTTGTCACCTCAGTGTATAGCTACAGCAAATCTGCATAACTGCCTCATTCACTTGCAATAATCGTGTGTACAAAGCTCCTTGTATAAACGGCGAGGCGGTCGATGAGGGCGTGACTTGTTGGGAACAGCTGGGCAGCCTCCGGCCTGCGGCAGGTGATGTTCTCGCAGTTTCGACTGGCGCGCCTCATGCCGGGCTGTTCCATTAGGGCGGCTATAACTCGCCCTATTTTTATCGCCGCGCTGCGCCACGCCCTCTGCCGCTGCAGCACCGCTTCCAGGCAGCATCCCCCGCTGCACGCCGACGTCGGGCTCTCATTCTGACAAAAGCCGTTTCTTTTATCGCACTTCAAACTCCACAGCGCTGGAATCACCGTTTTACATTAAAGGACTGCAATCCGGCAGGTGTGGATGAGCAGTTCTAGGCGTTTCAGTCCGGAACCGCGCTGCTGCTACGGTCGCAGGTTCGAACCCTGCCTCAGGCATGGATGTGTGTGATGTCCTTAGGTTGGTTAGGTTTAAGTAGTTCTAAGTGTAGGGGACTGATGATCTCAGATGTTAAGTCCCATAGTGCTCAGAGCCATTTTTTTTAAAAGAACTGCAACGAAATCCTTCTCTCACATTTTGAAACAAAAATGTTTAAGGTACTAGCCGAGTACGCGGCGTTGGCCGGCGACTTATTTATTCCAATTCTGTTACTCCATCTCCTGATCTCCCTCTCTCTGTCCATCTCCTGCTCGCCCTCTCTCTGTCCATCTCCTCCTCCCCCATATCTGTCTCCAGGTCCTTCTTCCCGTCTCCGCGATTCTCTCTCCATATTTTCCATCCCCACCCCAATATGACGTTATTGGTTCTTGCCGCATCTGTAGTTCTTTCCAGACGCTAAGTAGTATGTGTACCAAGTTTAGCTGAAAGCGATTCAGACGTTTAGGAGTTGTTTTTACCCGTTGCTTTTCCGGGATACGCAAATGTCACATATATTTACAATATATTTAACGTATTCCACACATATTTCAACCAAAATCTCTACCGAATTTAACCCTACCGTTAAGTTTCCACGCAGCTTATGACTTCATATCTTCTGAACTGTGTATTGTACACTGATTTATTTTGTAGGAACATTCAGTGGCATATGTGGATCATGTCTGCGAAATGTGCTGTAAACAGAGTAAGTAACGAAGAAGTAATAAATTCAAGCGTCATGCTTGATACGTGTGTTACACTACATGAACTGCGAAAACTTGGTAAGCGGTAAACTTTTTCCCTTTCATCATTTTTTAGGGGTTGTCAGTGACAAAAAGTTTCTTTAAGGTTTGAAAAAATATGCGTAAAGTTTGTTTTAATTCATTAAATTCTCTGATTCTCAAATACTGGATGAATAAAATCTGAGTATTCACGTGTCGTGGGCTACATTACCTTTTCACCGCCACCTCCACCCCTTTGGTAGGTATATAGTTACCAACACAGCGATTCTTTCCATACAGAAAGTGATGTGTGTACAAAGTTTGATTGACATCGGTCCAATGGTTTGGTTCAAAAAATGTTGAAATGTGTGTGGAATCTTATGGGAATTAACTGCTAAGGTCATCAGGCCCTAACCTTACTCACCACCTAACCTAAATTATCGTAAGGACAAACACACACACACATGCCAGAGGGAGGACACGAATATCCACCGGGACCAGCCGCACCAGTGGTTTAGGAGGAGCTGTGAAACATACACAGGGTGATTCTTATTAGCGTTTAAAAAAACTCCGTAGCGACGTAATGATGCTGAGGCAAGTAGTTTACTGTAAGATACATGGAGCCGCAAATGTTGGGAACAGAAGTGGTTGAGAAATACTGAACGCGTTACGTCAAATCTAAGATACGGAGGGTATTTTCGAGCGCGTGCGTGAAGGGACGATTGAGATATGCAACACTTTCATTCAAGCAAACGGTGCAAACTTCGAACACCATCGGCAGATTTGATCTGTTGCAAATGTAGAAGGTACAGAATTATCATCCTCGCTGTAACGAAGCAAAAGCTGTTCTTATTTACTGGTAATCATTTAATTCGGGAGCTTATACTGCTTTACTTGTGACGCAAAACAGTAGGTTTGTGTTGCACTGTACTTTACAATCAACTAGGAAAGGCCACGAGACCGGTAATTAGATCAGTAACACAATTCCTCAATGTAAACACATAATTGTCTCACGCAATAGAGAAAGATAATGTACAGTACGGTAGAATTATGGAACTACCCGTTATCATTTACAAATTAGGCCTCGTAGAGCTGGCAGTGGGTCCACTAATCCGTTATACCTCAGTTCCTTTGGACCGATGGACGGAATCTCATGCAGAGATAACTAACTGATTTCCACGTATGAAAGTCTGCCTTATTGCAACCCACTGATGCTTGCTTGTTTGCCCAATTATGTTTCACCATACTTTTGACACGTCAGTCACTGAACGTGTGCCGCAAGAACGCCTCTTGAATCGATTTGTATCTGGACGTAACTGACCCTTGTGCTGTTTTGGTATGTCATCTAAAGCGACATATTACCTCTTCGCCTGCAGCTACGCAACTGACGACTTCGTGTCTCGTCGGGGGCCATCCGCGCTCTCTGCCGCGTTGACTTAACGGCAGTCTCGACCAGCCCGCTGTCGGATGTTTACCACCAGTAACTGGAGCACGGCCATCCAAGGGCAATTGCTGGCAATAGTGTGCGAGATGGACGATGTGAGCAACTGCTGGAATTCAGTATTATTTCGAGCGAGTGGGTAGTATTCTGTTAATTTACACACCCTACAAGCACGTCGCTCGGATTTGGTGAAGTTATGTAAATATAGGTGCGCCTTTTTGAAGAGTGAGTTTGTTCGACTGACTTAATCTACTAGACACATTGCTTTACTTTCTGTGTCCGCCCCGATAGCTGAGTGGTGAGCGTGACAGATTCCCGTCCTACGGGCCCGGGTTCGATTCCTGGCTAGGTCGGGGATTTTCTCCGCTCAGGGACTGGGTGTTGTGCTGTCTTCATCATCATTTCATCTCCATCCGGCGCGCAGTTCGCCCAATCTGGCGTAGAATGTAATAAGACCTGCACCAAGGCGGTCGCATTTGCCCTGAAAGGGGCCTCCCGGCCAATCACGCCAAACGCTCCATTTCCAATACGTTCTGTAAGATATTTTGTACTTTTTTCTTTTAAATTTTGGAATTCATATGTTGCAGAGATTCTGCCACTGAGTAGGAACAGTGAACAAGTAAGATTGACTTTAGGGTTTTACTAAACACTGAGACCAATGAAAGCGTTTTTATCTTACGCACAAAACTATTGTGAATTTATATCGCACTGTTTGTAATGGAACTTTTCTAAGCAAATGTCCTTATTGACTGAACATGGTATTTTTCTTTTTGCCTTATAATATTTTCATGGATATCGAGGGTTTTATTCAGGTATACTGCAGACAGAGCAACCTGACTAGCGTATGAACAAGGCAGGAAAGTTCAGGGTTATTACAAATGATTGAAGCGATTTCACAGCTCTACAATAACTTTATTATTTGAGATATTTTCACAATGCTTTGCACACACATACAAAAACTCAAAAAGTTTTTTTAGGCATTCACAAATGTTCGATATGTGCCCCTTCAGTGATTCGGCAGACATCAAGCCGATAATCAAGTTCCTCCCACACTCGGCGCAGTATGTCCCCATCAATGAGTTCGAAAGCATCGTTGATGCGAGCTCGCAGTTCTGGCACGTTTCTTGGTAGAGGAGGTTTAAACACTGAATCTTTCACATAACCCCACAGAAAGAAATCGCATGGGTTTAAGTCGGGAGAGCGTGGAGGCCATGACATGAATTGCTGATCATGATCTCCACCACAACCGATCCATCGGTTTTCCAATCTCCTGTTTAAGAAATGCTGAACATCATGATGGAAGTCGGCGCTGTCGGTCTCCAGTTGTGGCATGAGCCAATTTTCCAGCAAGCCCAGATACACGTGTCCTGTAACGTTTTTTTCGCAGAAGAAAAAGGGGCCGTAAACTTTAAACCGTGAGATTGCACAAAACACATTAACTTTTGGTAAATTGCGAATTTGCTGCACGAATGCGTGAGGATTCTCTACCGCCCAGATTCGCACATTGTGTCTGTTCACTTCACCATTAAGAAAAAATGTTGCTTCATCACTGAAAACAAGTTTCGCACTGAACGCATCCTCTTCCATGAGCTGTTGCAACCGCGCCGAAAATTCAAAGCGTTTGACTTTGTCATCTGGTGTCAGGGCTTGTAGCAATTGTAAACGGTAAGGCTTCTGCTTAAGCCTTTTCCGTAAGATTTTCCAAACCGTCGGCTGTGGTACGTTTAGCCCCCTGCTTGCTTTATTCGTCGACTTCCGCGGGCTACGCGTGAAACTTGCCCGCACGCGTTCAACCGTTTCTTCGCTCACTGCAGGCCGACCCGTTGATTTCCCGTTACAGAGGCATCCAGAAGCTTTAAACTGCGCATACCATCGCCGAATGGAGTTAGCAGTTGGTGGATCTTTGTTGAACTTCGTCTTGAAGTGTCGTTTTACTGTTATGACTGACTGATGTGAGTGCATTTCAAGCACGACATACGCTTTGTCGGCTCCTGTCGCCATTTTGTCTCACTGCGCTCTCGAGCGCTCTGGCGGCAGAAACCTGAAGTGCGGCTTCAGCCGAACAAAACTTTATGAGTTTTTCTACGTATCTGTAGTGTGTCGTGACCATATGTCAATGAATGGAGCTACAGTGAATTTATGAAATCGCTTACATCATTTGTAATAGCCCTGTACGTTTTAATTGAGATAATATAGGAATTTTACGCCAGTCCATTTCGTAAAGAGTGCGATTTACGAGCTAGATACAGCCGACAACTATCACGGGAGCGCATTGTGATCGCGTATACCTCGTTGGGACCCACGTACCGTACGCACAAGCCGCATCGTTTCTGAGCGTTCAGCAGCACCTTCAACTCGGCACCCTCAATGTTGACGTTTGACAGGACGGCCCAAGTGCCGACGGCTTAACCCCTTCGCATCTGCGCCTGCATTCAACATTCTTTCCACCGCCTCCTCCCCCTCCCCCAGCCCTCGCCCCATCTCTCTCTCTCTCTCTCTCTCTCTCTCTCACACACACACACACACACACACACACACACACACACACACCACTTGACGGAGACTAGTAGCAGCCGGAATAGGTTATTACTATAAATGAATTCGAAATTGCGCATAAGGACAATCACCAGCCTGGAATGGAATGACGACAATGAAAATTTGTGCCAGACCGGGACTCGAACCCTGAGTTCCCGCTTATTGCTAGCGGTCGCCTTTCCATTTGGCTATCCGTGCACAACTCACGACCAGACCCCAACTTCATATGTCGCCAACCATGCGTCTACGACCTGCACTCCTACACCCATTATGTATATTCCCGAACAGGTCTGACGTTTTACTTTAAATTAGCTTGCTCGGTATCGGCATCACAATCAGAATAAGAAGGGCACTGCAATATCGTATCGTAGGGAATTATCGTCCCGTGCATAGGCCGCTGTTAATACCCCACCAAAGATTGCTGCGTTTGGAGTGGCGACCTGACGGAAAACATCGACTGCTGATGAGTGGTATCGCATTGTGTTCAGCATTGAATCATGGCTGTCCAGTATCCCAGACGGCCATCACTGGCGCGTGTGGCAGCGACCTGGGCAGAATTCCGATTCTTGTAATGTTTTGCAGAGGCACAGCGCCGTTATTCCTGGCGCCATCATGTGGTAAATACAGAGGGACCCATAAACATTTATCCACTGTTTAAAAGTCCATTTTTGGTGAAAGTGTAGCTTAAAGTCCAACTTACAGATATCACTGCAGGTGTTCGAAATAGTCACCATTAACATCCACACACAATCGATGCCATCGTACTGCAGCACGAACTACTGACTGCAACGTGTTCAGTTGGATATTTGCACATGAATGTACGATGGATTCTCGAAGTTCATCCAATGTGCGTGGCTTTTGTTGATAAACGACGTCCTTTATTGTTCCCCACAGGTAAAAGATCAGAGGAGTTAGGTCTGGGGAACGTGGTGGATACTCCACAGCACCTCTACGGCCTATCCATCTTCCTGGTAGATTTTCGTCGAGATACGCCCGAACACGATTTTGGTAGTGGGCTGGGGCATCATCTTGTTGAATGTCAACTCTTCCGTCTCCATACAAGTCTCGGATGGCAGGTAAAATGGATGTCTGAAGCTCCTGAAGGTACACCTCACCGGTAACTGTGCCGTCAAAGAAGAATGGCCGAATCAAGCCCCAGCAAGACAACACACACCACACATTTACTCCTGGCAAATTCACGGCTTTGTCTACATGGACGTTCGGATTTTCGGCGGGCCAGTAGATGCAGTTGTGGCGATTTACTGTACCATTGAGTTTGAACTGTGCCTCATCAGACCACACAATCATCTCTGCAAACTCTTCATAGCTGCGCACCATGTTAGTAAACTACTCGCAGTACTCCATTCTACGATCTGGGTCGTCCTCCTCCATTGCGTGTAGTAATCGTGGGACGTAGCACTTCCACTTTGCTGTCTTCAAAATTCGCCGAACACTTGAGCGACTCACTCCAGTTTCACGGGCACACTGTGTCACAGACTTCTGTCGTGAGCGAGTGAATTGTTGTAACACACGACGGGAGTTAGCTGGACTTGTTACTATTACAGGTCGTCCAGATCGTTGTTTGTGTACGTCTTTAACACAGCCTTCGGCTTCAAATTTGTCTCGAATGCGACGAATCGTTAAATGTGTCGGTGGCTGTTTGATACTCATTTCGCCATTGCCGTTGAACCTCATTAATGTTTTCCTACTTAAGGGGCTCCGGAAAGCGCTATACTTGCAATGTTAAAATAACGCTTATAAATTACATCTTTCCTCACAAAGTATTTGAGGTAGGAAGTTGAACTTTTTACAGATTATTTATTGGAATATGGGCTACAACTTAACACAGGGATTTTACAAAATTTTAGTTCAGTTAGAAAAGATGATTTTTTTTCAATTGTAATGAAAATTCACAACATTTTTTTGCAATTTTTTATTTATATATTCAAAAATATACAGTTTTTTGGAAAAAGGCAGTGTTAAATTATGCAGAAGGTACTGTGTAACATTTACTGAAAGTTTGAAACAAATATATTTGGAAGATCCTTAGAAAACATATAATTAGTATGAGAAAATAAAAGTTTTGGGAATCGAGCGACAAAGATTGGATTAACTTTTTAGTGCATTCCAGGTCCATAGGATGGATTATCTTCATCCTCTGCACCAGCTTCCTCTTGTTCCTCCTCCTGTTTACTCTTGCTTGTATTTCTAGACTCTTTACAGCCCTGTCTGCAGCCCGAAGGCGTTCCTTGTCTAAAGCAAGCATCGCTCGTACCATGTTAGAACCTATCTTCATTCCCATATTTCTAAATACCTTTGGCTTTCCAACATTTCTCCTTTTCTTAAAAGCCTTCAGAGGATTTCTAATAACTTTACTTTTACTCATTATTATACTTCAACAAAACAGAGACTCAAGAAACAGAATTAATTACGAATATTTTCGAGATAACGACAGAGTAAATAAACATGAAACAATCGACAATCACACCAGCGATATATATTGAACCATCACAGGTTAGCCACAACACATACTTTATCTCACATCACTAAAATGTACCTGATGAACACGGACGTTAATAATACCATTTGACAGCAGTTTAACAGCGCCACAGTGGGTCACGCCCATGTAGAACACATTTCAAAAAAAATTTAAAAATAGTTGTAGTCTTCGGAATTGAATAAATTATATATCTATTAAAAGGTAATAGTCTGCAGATTCAGAAAACGCAAAAAAGTAAAAATTGAACTTTTCATGATTTTGAGCCTTTCCGGAGCCCCTTAAAATACCACTTTGAAACTGACTTCCTTTCATCGAATGTAAGCCTTGCGCCAGCCATATTTATTGGAGTACCTAGGTGCAGCTAAGAACAAAACACTGACTATCTGGCTACTGTCATCTGACAAAACAAAACAATTCAACGCTTGTGTGGCGATTTCCGGAACTGCAAACTATTACACTACCAAAGGTGAGAACTGTCAATAAGCTTGCCACTTATGGACTTTTAAACAGTGGATACATTTTTTAGGACCCCCTCTGTATACCGACTATCGAGGACAGCTACAACAGTTTTCGGTCAACCTGCCTGAGGAGGGGCTACAATGGGTTTACGACAGCCTTTGCAATCGAATCGAAGCGTACATGCAGGGCACAGGGGTTGCAGCGTCATACTGATGTGGGTACTCTTACTTCGAAATTCTTTGTAACTCTGATTTCTTGTAATCATTGCAATAACGTAACATACTCTCTCAAACCGTGAAATTTCATTTCGTTTCCTCATCCCCTTCTGACTCCTTTTGTGAGACAATGTAGTTACGAGTTCATTTATAGCTGCATTATAAAACTGTTTCTAAGAACGGATCCACTTACGCCCGTCTTTAGGACCAAATGCCGACTGTATCTGTACTGCACTCTGATTTATGTATGTGAGCCACACACAGAGATCGCGAAAGGAGATTATTTCCCTGCAAAGCATTCCAGTTGCCTGGTGTACTCACATTTATTGCGAAACATCTGGGAAGACTTTTCGGCGCACCAGATATTGTTTCCGCCATGGCTGGGCGGATATTGAACCAGTGCCACGAAAACCCAATAAACCGACTGCTTCGGCAGGGCGGGCGCCTAGGTAGAGGGAGAGCTGCAGGGGGTGGGGGGAGGACATTGCTGTGAGACCTCTAATGAGAAAATTTTATTGCTCCGCCTCGGGGGATGACTGGAATAGAGGCCTGCTCCCACAACTGCTTTAGTGTCGGGGTTGCGGCGTACTGCGACACAAGGGTTGCACCGCTACAGCTACCATTACAGCAAATAGTACTGTCAGTCTACTTAAGGTACATTTCTGATGTCGTGTATAACCAGTCGTAGAACAATACAAATTTGTTGTACAAGAGCTGGGTGTGGATTTTTTTTCGAAAAAACGAGGATATTTTAAGCGGCTAGCTCCCCCCCCCCCCCCTCTCTCTCTCTCTCTCTCTCTCTCTCTCTCTCTCTCTTTCTCACACACACACACACACAGACATAGACAAAGACACACACAAAATACAAAATGTGGAGGTCAGTCACTCATTTGGCGCGGTCCATGCTTGAAGCTCTAAGGAATAAAGACGAAAAGTAATCTGAAATGGCACCAGCGTGTCCTAATGCTCGTACAATCTTTGCACTCGCAAATCTCTCCGATTGTGATGACCTGAGGACGCAATTGCTAGACTGCCTTCACTCAATAGTGTCGTATGGCATAACAGTCTGTGGTAATCCATCTAGGACAATGAGACAGCAGCTGGACATGAAGTACTTGGGTAATGAAAACTGAAACCAACAACTGTATTGTAATTCAGACGTTGTTTATTTAAAACATGCTACCAGGTTCGATCAGAAGAAGTTTCATGTTCAAGCGCCAAGCCTTATCTGTCATCAACAGAGATAGGGGATGCGGTATTAGAATCAAAATTTAAGGACTTTGGAATACCTGTGATCGAATAAGGCAGAAGGGATAAAGATAACATCCCATCACAATTTCTGAAATAACTGGGGAAAGAGACGACAAAACGACTGTTCACGTTGGTCTGGCGATATACTATCTGACTTTCGGAAACGCATCATTCACGCAAGGCGCCGACAAGTGCGAGAATTAGCGCACAATCAGCTTAACAAGCTCTGGCATCCAAGTTCACGACAAGGTTAATACACGAAAGAATGGAAAACAAAACTGACGATGGGTTACATGACGATTTGTTTGGCTTTAGGAAAGATAAAGTCATCAGAGAGGCAAACCTGACGTTGCGGTTGATAATGGAAACAAGATCAAAGAAAAATCTAGATACGTTCATAGGGTTTGTCGACCTGGAAAAAGCTTTCGACAATATCAAATGGTGCAAGAAGTTCTGAATTCTGAGAAAAATATTGGGGAAAGTATAGGGGAAGAAGGGTAATACACAATTTATACAAGAGCCAAGAGGGAGCAGTAAGAGTGGAAGAACAAGAACAAAGTGCTTGGATTAAGAAGGGTGTAAGACAGAGATGTCGTCCTTCACCCCTACTGATCAATCTATACATAGAAAAAGCAATGATGGAAATAAAGGAAAGGTTGAAAAGTGAAACAAAAATTCGAGGTGAGAGGATATCAATGACAACATTCGCTTATGTTGCTATCCTCTGGAAAGCGAAGAAGAATTGCAAGATCTGTTGAATGGAATGAACAGTCTAGTAAATACAGAATATGGACTGAGAGTAAATCTAAGAAAGACGAAGGTAATGGGAAGTAGCAGAAATGAGAAAAGCGAGAATCTGAACACCAGAATTGGGGATAACGAAGTAGGTGAGGTTAGGGAATTGTGCTACCTAGGCAGCAAAATAATCCGTTACGGACGGAGCAAGGAGTACATAAAAAGCAGATTGGCACTGACAAAAAGGCCATTCCTGGCTAAGAGAAGTCTACTAGAATCAACAAACATAAGCCATAATTTGAGGAAAAAATTTCTGAAAATATACGTTTGGAGCACAGCACTGTATGGTACTGAAATATGGACTGCGGGAAAACCAGGAAAGAAAAGAATCCAAGCATATGAGATATGGTGCTACAGAAGAATGTTGAAAATTAGCTTGAATATGGCAAACACTGAGAAGAGGAAGAGACGGGATGGTGGGACATCTGTTAAGGTGTCATGAAATAATTTCCATTGTACTAGAGGGAGCTGTAGAGGGAGACAGAGATCGGAATACATCCAGCAAATAATTCAGGACGTAGATTGCAGATGCTATTCTGAGACGAAGAGGGTGGCACAGGGGAGGAACAATCCATATAGTTATCGTAATGGGCTTTTACAGCTTGTTAGCCCTGCCGTTAATTAAAACTGTAATAAATTCGAGTATGCACCAAGACCCCTGCAAGGGTCGCGTGCAAACGTTCAGACAGCTGCAGAAGTAACAGAGCGGGCAGAGTCCGCCAACGCCCAGTCTGGTACTTGCCCCCAGGCGGTCCATTGTCCGGCTCCACCTTCTGAAGCCGATGCTATGTGGGTGCGCTGACCCGTGCATGCGGTGGTGCGCGACGGGCCGGAAAACTGCGAAACGCTCCGGCAGCAGGGGACGTTTGCGGGACAGCAGCACACCTTACCTGTTGACACAGAAGAACAACAACACTGCAGTCTACAGCTTTCAGGCACACTCTTACAAGCATACGCTAACGTTCCGATTTGCTGACTTGGTAACCGGTCGGCAAAGCTTAAAAATAAATTTATTTTATATGGACGTCTGATACCCAAACCTTCAGATGGCAAGCAGTCAGCTCGATACCAAACGTTTTATAGCGACCAAGTGTGAACCAAAACCGCGACACAGTTCGTGTTATGTTCTGTCGTCCAGGAGGACGATCGTAAACGATAAGTAATAGTACGGAGCACAGCAAAAGCATATCTGTGAGCGTCTGTCGTGTAGAGCTCCCATGGGTAAATTAGTAGAGCGTTAGTTGGTCGTACAAACAGTCCCGGTTCGAGCCCTGGTCGTGCCAGTTTTTGTACTGTAGTACGTGTGAAACTGCTATAAGGATGACATGTTTCCGACATGTAAAAGGACTTTTCGGAGTTCATAGCAGTGTCCTATTTGGCAGTCCGCTTTCGCTTCGTTTGTTTGAAAGCGGCATTTCCGATTTCACAGAAAGGATACAAACCATCGGAACAGAAAAATAAAGAAAAATTTGCATCGCACTTGTGGAAGTAATACTAATACTACTACTACTACTACTACTACTAATAATAATAATAATAGTAATATAACAATAAAAGTATTAAGAATAATAACTGACTGTTAGATGGCAGCGCCGTCGTACATATATGAACTGCGAACTATTTTTTTACAAATCAGGATCATGTTACGACATATAACAGTTTCACATGTACTACAGTACAAAAACTGGCATACTTTCCACTGGAGGTCTTGGGAAGCACGGCCGTTCACTTTTTTAAGGAAACGAAACGCCTACAGTCGCCCTTATGATCTTATTTATTGTGTAGCAACCAGTTTCGGTGCTTCAGTGCATGACCAGGCATCGAATTAACGCTCCACCGACTTCTCCACGGGAGCTCCACACGACAGACGCTCACACTTAACGCTTTTCCAGCGCTCCGTAGGCCATGTGTTGCTTATTACTTATTGTTTACGAACATTCTCCTGGTCGACAGAGCATGGTGAAAACTACTTCGGGGTTTTGGATGATACTCTATCGATATACAACATTTGGTACTGATCTGACTGACTGAAATCTGTAGGTTTGTGTGCGAGCCAGGTTTTGGTATTAACTTTTATTAATTATGTATTTATTTGGCCTTCGGAAAATATCATCCATTTAACCAGTTAACAGGTATGTGCACTAACATACTATGAAACACAAAAATTGACAGGCGTAATACGGAATTAATAGAAATCACCAGTTTAATAAAGCCGCTTGTTGGCAGCTAAAATCTGTATGACATTGCTTTCAGGGTGTTTAACGGCATGTTTATCAGCGCCCTTGCAGAGTATGAGTGTTTGAATTTAGCGAGATAAACTAAATCTGTCCTCCTAAGCAACCTTCTTGGGGCATTTGGCCCATGGACACATCTGAAAGATTTTAAAGATTGTCTGACAATAACAACATAGATAATGGTTGCTTATCAGTATCTTACAGTGGACGATAAAAAAAAAAAATCACATCACTGCATGAATGTCTATATGCCACTTCCTCGTGCTTTAGTAGGACATAAAATATTAAATAAAACGAGAATTAGCTGATAAACGTGCTGGTACATGTTATTCCATGATCAGTAACGAGAGTTGGTTAAGACTTTGACATATGGACGTTAAAGTTGCCTATACAATATAGGTTGGTTGGTCGATTTGGAGAAAGGGAGCGCACAGCGACGTCATCCGTCCAGTTGGATTAGGGTAGGATGTGGAAGGAAGTAGACCGTCCCCTTTCAAAGGAACCATCCCGGAATGTGCCTGAAGCGATTTACGGAAATCACGAAAAACCTAAATCAGGAAGGCCGAATGCGAGTCCAATGTGCTAACCACTGCGCCACCTCGCTCGGCCTTACATAAGAACACGAGTCGTTGTAATGAATATAACGAGATATGTAAGTGGAGTGGAAATTATAAAAAAATGATTGATTCTGATAATCGTGGCTGGGTTCATTCGATATTCTGTTGAAGTACCTGCGCCTCGTCTGCCGATGACTTCATAACGGGACGGTCTACAAGATACCGGCAATACGCCAGAAGGTGAAAGAGGAACATACGCCTTCCGAAACATCGCGCATCATTGCGAGTTGATGCGGTAAGGAAACTGAGATTTACTGCGTTGAAAATCCGCGGAAACCTTCATTTCGTCACTACTTTATTAAAATAATTCTGTATACTTGACTCTACAACAGCCGGCCGGAGTGGCCGTGCGGTTCTAGGCGCTACAGCCTGGAGCCGAGCGACCGCTACGGTCGCAGGTTCGAATCCTCCCTCGGGCATGGATGTGTGTGATGTCCTTAGGTTAGTTAGGTTTAATTAGTTCTAAGTTCTAGGCGACTGATGACCTCAGAAGTTAAGTCGCATAGTGCTCAGAGCCATTTGAACCATTTTTTTTTTTTTGACTCTACAACAACGTTGAATACCAGTTTGTAGGTGTGTGTCTGCGTCGATATCCTCATGTACACGATGTTTACAAAGTACTAGTCAAAACAAGAGGAAAAGTTCCTATAATGATACATTCGTAAAAAAAAAAAATATCTTGAGTGATGGACCAATCGGTCCTCTGATTCTTGTATGTTACGTTGAACTAAATACTACAGGCAGCGCTGCATGTGGTTACCACGCAACCACACACACTTCAGACCTTCTTAGCAGTGAATCAAGTTCTTTCACGAGCACCTGGCTCCATTCGGATTGTGTGAAGTGCATTGCTCATATTCTGTAGTAACATTTGCGCTTTGTCGATGGGTACACGAATGCTTTTAAATGTCCCCGCAGCCAGAAATCCAACGAATTCAGACCGGCGAACGGAGAGACCATGCTACCGGACCTCCTCGACCGTTCCACTGCCCATATTACGTTGTAGTTAAACACTGTCGCACGATCGGCAGAAAAATGGTGGCGCCCCTTCGTGAGTATACGGGGTGACAAATTATTGAACTACATGAAATAAAATCGTAATAACTTCTCATCGGCTTGCGTTAGGACGGTCAATCTGAACTGTTGGCAGCGGGACATGATGGGAATTAGTATGCGCATGCATGGTTTGGTTTAGCAACGAAGTCCACTTTCGTTTGGAAGGGTTCGTAAATAAGCAGAGCCGCGCGGCGGGGTAGCCGCACGGTCTCGGGGTCTGGTGATGGTCGCGCCCCCCCCTCCCCCGCCACCCCGTCTGAGGTTCGAGTCCTCCCTCGGGCATGGGTGTGTATGATTCGTCCTTAGCTTAAGTTAGATTAAATAGTGTGTAAGCTCAGGGGCCGATGACCTTAGTAGTTTGGTCCCGTAAGACCTTACAAAAAATTTCCAAAATTTTTCAATAAGCAGAATTGGCTCATCTGGGGGTCTGAGAACCCACATTCACGATTGAGGACGGATGACTCTGTGGTGTGCAATGTCCAGTCACGGAATAATCGGTGCGATATCCCTTGATGGCACGGTGACTACCGAACGATACGTGAAGGTTTTGGAAGATTTTTTCATCCCCATTATTCAAAGTGATCCTGATTCCGATAAGACGTGGTTCATGCAAGACGGAGCTCCACCCCATCGAAGCAGGAGAGTGTTTGATGTCCTGGAGGAGCATTCTGGGGCCTGCATTCTGGCTCTGGTGTACCCAGAGGCCACTGGCATGGGCCCCGATTGACCGCCATATTCTCCGGATCTGGACACATGCGACTCCTTTTTGTGGGGCTATATTAAAGACAGGTGCACAGCAATGTAAATGTTGCTTGCGAATTATGTATACATGTGTGTTTTTCAGTATGTATCGTAAGCTATCTGAAGGGGCTGCTTATGGCAGGTTTCTTCGCCGTGCCACTCGAAGAGTCATGTCAATAGCTACGTTTCATTCAAGGAAGACAGAAGCTGAAAGTTGACTCAAGTGTTGCACCATAATTACACGAAGCATAGTTGCTGAAGTAGTTTTTCGGAGCACGTTTTACTTCTGCCATAAAAAATGAAATGCCCCATATTTTATGTTTTTCCGCTATGCAACTGCTCTCAAACGACTGCAGCGAAACTATTGGTTAAAACTATTTCATTATTTCAAATTGTAAGTCTCGCATCACGGCCAGACGACGAGGTAGCTATCTTTTCGTTCCTACTCTTGTTTATTACGGTACTTTAAAGCTCAGTAGCTCACTGCCTGTTGGTCGAATAATTTGCAGTAATTTAAGAGTGTGAACTGCAATTGGTAATCTGACGGAAGCAGAAATTTTCAGTCTGTAGTTAATGCTAGGGTAAAAGGCAGACTGAAAAAAAAATGACCCAGCCTGGTTTCGACTCCACAATCTTTCGATTTCCAGCCCCAGCCTTGCCTCTAGTCCAGCAAACAAAATACGAATTAGATCCCGGTTGCTGAAGTCTCCGGGCAGTGCCGCTCTCTCGTGTTGTGGGGACTGTTTGCTAGGTGGCAGTGGCATCGTTTTCCCGACTCGATTTTAATTGAAACTTCCTGGCAGGTTAAAACTGTGTGCCGGACCGAGACTCGAACTCGGGACCTCTGTCTATCGCGGGCAAAGCCATGTCTCCGCAATATCCTTTCTTCCAGGAGTGCTAGTTCTGCAAGGTTCGCAGGAGAGCTTCTGTGAAGTTTGGAAGGTAGGAGACTGGTACTGGCAGAAGTAAGGCTGTGAGGACGGGCCGTGAGTCGTGCTTGGGTAGCTCAGTTGGTAGAGCACTTGCCCGCGGAAGGCAAAGGTCCCGAGTTCGAGTCTCGGTCCGGCACACAGTTTTAATCTGCTAGGGTTTCATATCAGCTCAAACTCCGCTGCAGAGTGAAAATTTCATTCTCGATTTTAATTCATCACAATTCACCGAGCGAGGTGGCGCAGTGGTTGGCACACTTGACTCGCATTCGGGAGGACGAACGTTCAAATCCACGCCCGGCCATCCTGATTTACGTTTTCCGTGATTTCCCTAAATAACTTCAGGCAAATACCGGGATGGTTCCTTTGAAAGGGTACGGCCGACTTCCTTCCTTAATCCCATGGGACCCAGCCCTCCTTTTCTATGTACCCTCCTTCCATCGGCTCCCCCTATTTTCTTATCCTCTCCGCCCCCCCTTTCCCCCCTCATAGATCCAGGTCTTCCCCCCCCTCTCCCCACAGTGTCCCCTGTATAGTGCTAAGTGAGTGTTTAGTGTTGTACATTCCCTGTCAGTGTTGCGAACAGCCGCCGGTTGTGTTTTTTTGTCTCGTGCGAATAGAAACCAGACTGTCGCCGCGTTTTTTAATTGTGCCTGTCTACTTCTTGTGTGTCTTCATCCGCATCGTCACCGCAGTGTTTTTATATTTTCAATTCCGCAACTTACGGCATTTTACAGTTTTTTACAATGTCACTGTTTTATCGCCTGTTTTTCTTGTTTGTTTCTATTCTCATTATGTTTTTTTAACTTTACTGTAGTCTGTAGAGCAGCATATTACGCTGATGCCAGCCCGCCCCCTCCCCTCTAGGGGGGGGGGGGGAGGGGAAATTGAAATCCAATAAAGAAAAAAGTGGGAACGATGATCTCGCTGTTTGGTCCCCTCAACCTCCCCTCAACCAACCAACCACCATAAAATTCAACGTGTACAATTTATAAATATACACAAAAATCTTACTTGGGAATTAACGTTTCTCTTAGTGAACACTATCAAAATAACTACTGCTGTTCCTGAGGTTAACCTACATATGCGAGTAGAGACAGTCGCGAGCATGCGATGGGATTTCGAAGTAACCGGGAGAGGGAGAGGGAGAGGGAGAGGGAGAGGGAGAGAGAATATCTTATGGGATTTCTGAATATACAATCGCACACGAATGTTGATAGTAATTTCGGTCGACTGTGTCTTTCAACGTTTCACTACATACACCGAGACAGAATACAGGCTAAATCGACTGCTAATGTAACATGGGGCTAAACTGATGGCCTTAAACCGATTACCTCCGATTCGTAAACACGTCATCCAGAATGTTAGTTGGATAATCGAGTTTCGTACGCCGATTTACGGGACACTGCAGCTTCGATCGGTGCGTGCCACGTCAGATTCGACCATTAGGGGGGGGGGGGGGGGGGCAGCGACGCGTGCTGTGTTGCCCGCCGCGAAAATACGGGATTCTGCCCCGACGGGAGTTCCGTCTATGCTGGCGGTTACCGAACGCTGATAAACGGGGCGGAGAGGACAATCAGATAGCGGCAAGCGTGCCAAACAAAAGCGCGCCCATTGTGCTGCGCTAGCTGTTGCGCGCATTCAAACGCTGTTGCGCCCGGCTACAATAGCGCGTGTGTGGTCTCCCAAACACGTAGCCGTGAACTACGCGACTCTGTAATCCGGGACTGCCGACTCGCCCTTCTCGAAGCGCCCTTATTTTAGCCACTGCGTAGTTAAACGCACTGCGTCGAACTCTTAAGCACCAATAAATACCGCAAATGAGTCTTAAAAAATCTGTCATTAGAAAAAAGCTTCGAACGTCTGATAACTTTGCAAATCAGCTAATGGATTAATTATTTGACGTTAAGCATCTAAAACCTTTATTACTGGAGACACAAGATTAGGTAGGCTTTATTAGTTCTGTATTATTCACCCACATGGTAATGAGTAAGTTTACAAAATATTTGAAACTGTGTGTTAAGTTGTTGCAAGTCGCCAAGTGTTTTCAGTCTCAAATGCTGCCCAATATAGTCTGGATAATTTGCGCGCTGTGAGTTACGCTGCCCCAAGTCTCATACACAGCCCCTAACACAATAACGCAAGTTAAACACTTAACGTAAGATTATAAAAAAATGGCTCTGAGCACTATGGGACTTAACAGCTGAGGTCATCAGTCCCCTAGAACTTAGAACTACTTAAACCTAACTAACCTAAGGACATCGCTCACATCCATACCCGATGCAGGATTCGAACCTGCGACCGTAACGGTCGCGCGGTTCCAGACTGAAGCGCCTAGAACCGCTGGGCCACCGCGGCCGGCTAAGATTATACCTCTTAATGAATAGATTATGAGAACACTCTACATATTTAAATTCTGTCTATAATTATACAAAATACTGAAAATCAAATTTTTTTCCCGCTTGGAAGCGTAATATGTAACTGGGTGTGGGCGACCATTTTAACCACTTAATATACAGGGTGATTCAAAAAGAAAGAACTGATTCGTGTTGTTTATTACAAAGTATGAAAGATAGAAACCAATTCTGCATGTCACCGGATAGAGGAAGATTCAAAGTTTTGACATGTCCGCCTCGGTAGTTGCGCGGTCAGCGCCCTAGTTGCTAAGCGATGGGGCCCGTGTTCGATTCCCAGCCAGTTCGGAGATTTTCTCCGCTCTGGGACAGGGTGTTGTGTTGTCCTTGCTTTTCATCATTATTGACATTAATACGGAGATGGTTGAATGTTCACAGCTCGAAAACCCAATAAATTACAAAACAAAAATTATCACAGTTGCACTGTTGTTTGTTTGTACTAACATGGCCACTACACCAGAAGATAAATCATTTAGTCTGTTGTAACGTGCGCGAAGTCAATCCATTGTTCATCGCTCTAGGCCTCCCACGCCACCAAACCACAGCAGCAGTCTTCCTCTGTGGGGGTACATAAAAGACAGATTTCGTTCCACATATGGCAGCCACTCTTCATGAGCAGAGAAATTCAATTGTTGAAGGTGTTAGTTCAATAACCAAGGATGTGGTGATTTATGTGTGGAATAAAATGGAATACAGTGTCAATTTTTCTCGAGGAACGCATGGTGCGCGAGTTGAGTGTATGATAGTGTGTGTACGAACATAAACTTTGAACCTTCCTGTATGCAGTGGCACGCGCAACACGTTTCTGTCTTTCATAGGTTTTCTTTAGTAAACAAATCTGTTCTTTGTTTTTGAATCACACTGCAAATGGATAGGGCAAGTGGAAGAAGAACACGGTGGCGTCCTATAACGCATTTTCAAAGATAACTAGAGAAAATATTTACGAGGTGTGGCTAGAAAAATACCGGACTAGTACTGGTGAAACAATAAAACGAATGCAATAAGGCTGAAAGTCGCGTGGCCTGTCACGTGACTCTCGCTCCGCCTACTGCTCGAGTTTCATCTGCCTCCTGCACTCAGTCGCCTGTGGCGTCTGTTTTAAGTAGTTGACGTTTTGTCTGTGCGTCGGAAAATGTTGAGTGTACAGAAAGAACAGCGTGTTAACATCAAATTTTGTTTCAAACTAGGAAAATCTGCAAGTGGAACGTTTGTAATGTTACAACAAGTGTACGGCGATGATTGTTTATCGCGAACACAAGTGTTTGAGTGGTTTAAACGATTTAAAGATGGCCGCGAAGACACCAGTGATGACACTCGCACTGGCAGACCATTGTCAGCAAAAACTGATGCAAACATTGAAAAAATCGGTAAACTTGTTCGACAAGATCGCCGTTTAACAATCAGAGCAGTGTCTGAGTTAACAGGAGTTGACAAGGAAAGTGTTAGGCAGATTCTTCATGAAAGTTTCAACATGAACAAAGTGTGTTCAAAAATGGTTCCAAAGTGTCTCACAATTGAACAGAAGGAACGCCGTAGAATGATTTGTTCTGACATCCTGGAAAACATTGCAAGTGATTCCACCTTCTTACAAAATGTTATTAATGCGATGAATCGTGGTCGAACAAGTTTACCGATTTTTTCAATGTTTGCATCAGTTTTTGCTGACAATGGTCTGCCAGTGCGAGTGTCATCACTGGTGTCTTCGCGGCCATCTTTAAATCGTTTAAACCACTCAAACACTTGTGTTCGCGATAAACAATCATCGCCGTACACTTGTTGTAACTTTACAAACGTTTCACTTGCAGATTTTCCTAGTTTGAAACAAAATTTGATGTTAACACGCTGTTCTTTCTGTACACTCAACATTTTCCGACGCACAGACAAAACGTCAACTAATTAAAACAGACCCCACGGGCAGACTGAGTGCAGGAGGCAGATGAAACTCGAGCAGTAGGCGGAGCGAGAGTCACGTGACAGGCCACGCGACTTTCAGCCTTATTGCATTCGTTTTATTGTTTCACCAGTACTAGTCCGGTTTTTTTCTAGCCACACCTCGTATTTTTGGTACAAATCGTTTTACTGCAAAATATTCCTATATAAAATTCAAACACTTTTTCCTGAATTCAAACCTATGCTGAATAAAGTTTTTCGCTGTCTCATGTTGGTACACCAAAAACATGTTGGCTGTATACAAACTTCTCAGTCAGTCGCTGGACTATCATTTTTTAACGTTGACAAATTGCAAATATTAAAAAGGTAGAAATGATATATCCTAAAAGCAGCTTCTGCTATTTACTTCCTTTTGTTACACTGCCTTAAATAGTTTACAATTCTACATGTATAGGGCAGTACTGCGTGTCAAATATAAGTATTGGTCTGTGCTGTATCCGTTTACCTGCAGTCACAAGGCGCCACTCCGCCGTAGCAGCTTTGAAAAGCCGCGTGAACAGCGCGACCCCATGAGGGTGCGAGAGTGCCACGGCTCCGGTGCTGGTGGGAGTGACCTGAGAGCGAACCCTGGAGTACCATCGAGCACCCAAATCGTATACAGGGTGTAACAAAAAGGTACGGCCAAACTTTCAGGAAACATTCCTCCTACACAAATAAAGAAAAGATGTTATGTGGACATGTGTCCGAAGCGCTTAATTTCCATGTTAGAGCTCATTTTAGTTTCGTCAGTATGTACTGTACTTCCTCGATTCACCGCCAGTTGGCCCAATTGAAGGAAGGTAATATTGACTTCGGTGCTTGTGCTGACATGGAACTCATTGCTCTACAGTACTAGCATCAAGCACATCAGTACGTAGCATCAACAGATTAGTGTTCATCACGAACGTGGTTTTGCAGTCAGTGCAATGTTTATAAATGCGGAGTTGGCAGATGCCCATTTGATGTATGGATTAGCATGGGGCAACAGCCGTGGCGCGGTACGTTTGTATAGAGACAGATTTCCAGAAGGAAGGTGTCCCGACAGGAAGACGATCGAAGCAATTGATCGGCGTCTTAGGGAGCACGGAACATTCCAGCCTATGACTCGCGACTGGGGAAGACCTAGAACGACGAAGACACCTGCAATGGACGAGGCAATTCTTCGTGCATTTGACGATACCCCTAATGTCGGCGTCAGAGAAGTTGCTGCTGTACAAGGTAACGTTGACCACGTCACTGTATGGAGAGTGCTACGGGAGAACCAGTTGTTTCCGTACCATGTACAGCGTGTGCAGGCACTATCAGCAGCTGATTGGCCTCCACGGGTACACTTCTGCGAATGGTTCATCTAACAATGTGTCAATCCTCATTTCAGTGCAAATGTTCTCTTTACGGATGAGGCTTCATTCCAACGTGATGAAATTGTAAATTTTCACAACTAACATGTGTGGGCTGACGAGAATCCGCACGAAATTGTGCAATCACGTCATCAACACAGATTTTCTGTGAACGTTCGGGCAGGCATTGTTGGTGATGTCTTGATTGGGCCCCATGTTCTTCCACCTACGCTCAATGGAGCACGTTATCATGATTTCATACGGGATACTCTACCTGTGCTGCTAGAACATGTGCCTTTACAAGTACGACACAACATGTGGTTCATGCACGATGGAGCTCCTACACATTTCAGTCCAAGTGTTCGTATGCTTCTCAACAACAGATTCGGTGACCGATGGATTGGTAGCGGCGCCGGCCGAAGTGGCCGCGCGGTTCTGGCGCTGCAGTCTGCAACCGCGAGACCGCTACGGTCGCAGGTTCGAATCCTGCCTCGGGCATGGATGTGTGTGATGTCCTTAGGTTAGTTAGGTTTAACTAGTTCTAAGTTCTAGGGGACTAATGACCTCAGCAGTTGAGTCCCATAGTGCTCAGAGCCATTTGAACCATTGGTAGCGGCGGACCAATTCCATGGCCTCCACCCTCTCGTGACCTCAACCTTTTGACTTTCATTTATGTGGGCATTTGAAAGCTCTTGTCTACGCAGCCCCGGTACCAAATGTAGAGACTCTTCGTGCTCGTGTTTTGGACGGCTGTGATACAATACGCCATTCTCCACGGCTGCATCAGCGCATCAGGTTCCATGCGACGGAGGGTGGATGCATGTATCCTCGCTAACGGAGGACATTTTGAACATTTCCTATAACAAAGTGTTTGAAGTCACGCTGGTACGTTCTGTTGCTGTGTGTTTCCATTCCATGATTAATGTGATTTAAAGAGAAGTAATAAAATGAGCTCTAACATGGAAAGTAAGTGTTTCCGGACACATGTCCCCATAACATATTTTCTTTCTTTGTGTGTGGGGAATCTTTCCTGAAAGTTTGGCCGTACCTTTTTGTGACACCCTCTAGACTTGAACGGATACCTGGGTAGCCTTGGCCCCCATCAGCGGTCAAAAGGAAGAGTGTGTTGTCCAAACAGTGGAAGTACAGCACACCCGGTGCTGTTTGCTATAGATCAGTCTGTTTCTGGCGGTTCCAACTTGAGCTGTGAGAGTATGCCGCCAAACAGCGCTTCCCTCATTTCTGGTTAAAACTGCTTTTAACACTCTCCCTTATACCACCAGTATTGCGCTTATACAAAAGATCAGGCAGAGTTATTGGTGTGTGTGTGTGTGTGTGTGTGTGTGTGTGTGTTCTTAGTCTGTGCAAGAGTTACTAATAATTATTTCGTGACTGGCTGCCTCGTGCCAAGGAAAGTAAGAGTTTTTCGTCGTGTCGACGTCGATGTCATTACATACAAGACACAAAACCTGACAGAAGAATAAGGCCGGACGCTGGACGGGGGTCCTGCCGTTTCTCACTATCATGTTGGCGTCCACTCCAAGTCACTTAGTGAAAACACAGTAAGTCTAGTAATAGATTACCCCTGATTCTGCCAGTTGTCCAGTAGTACTCATTGAAACACAGGGTTATGTTGTTGTACACTTTGCCAGGTGATGTAAGCACGACAAGGTAATGCAAAACCTTATCATGATTTGGTGCCGTCGATCTAATGTTATAATTACTGCTCTGGTTTCTTTTGTAATGAGGTATGACCATTGCATATTCTTGTTATTGCCCTTAAAGCCAGTTTTGAGTACACAGCCTAAAGACTTTTGGGAAATTATTTGGAAACTTCCTCTCATCCTGCTGAATAACAACGAAATTCCTTATGTCCTGTTACGTTTCTGATTTCTTGTTACTTCGTTATTTGGCAGAACCTGTGGCCACGGCTATTCGGAGCAAACTTTCACTGTTATAGCGAAATTATATTTGGTGATTTGGCCCGTGTGCAGTCAACTGAGTTCTGAATCTTTTTTATTGTGCTCATTCCATGTGTTAGTGTAACTTTATTGTGTTTTTTTGTTTTTTATATTATCCTCGGGGTCTGTTACCTGGGTTTGGATTTTAATTAATTGTAATGCTTCTTGCACTTTACTTTGAGGAAGAGGATATTAGTCTATAAACTGACTACTCAGCCACTTGTTGCATTTAAGGAATTGCTCCTATAAGTTTTTTTTTTATTTAGATTGGTGTAATATGAAATCTCTGCCATGTTGTTAAATAAAATATTTAAAATTATGAACACTTACCGCCCAACTTAACCCTACCACTTCCTGTTCTCTCACAATTTCTGCACTCAGTTAAATATACACTACTGGCCATTAATATTGTTACACCAAGACGAAATGCAGATGATAAACGGGTATTCATTGGACAAATATATTATTCTAGAACTGACATGTGATTACATTTTCACGCAATTTGGGTGCATAGGTCCTGAGAAATCAGTACCAAGAACAACCATCTCTGGCCGTAATAACGGCCTTGATACGCCTGGGAATTGAGTCAAACAGAGCTTGGATGGCGTATACAGGCACAGCTGGCCATGCAGCTTCAACACGATACCACAGTTCATCAAGAGTAGTGGCTGGCGTATTGTGATGAGCCAGTTACTCGGCCACCATTGACCAGACGTTTTCAATTGGTGAGAGATCTGGAGAATGTGCTGGCCAGGGCAGCAGTCGAACATTTTCTTTATCCAGAAAGGCCCGTACAGGACCTGCAATATGCGGTCGTGCATTATCCTGCTGAAATGTAGGGTTTCATTAGGGATCGAATGAGGGGTAGAGCCACGGGTCCTAACGAATCTGAAATGTAACGTCCACTGTTCAAAGTGCCGTCAATGCGAACAAGAGGTGACCGAGACGTGTAACCAATGGCACCCCATACCATCACGCCGGGTGATACGCCAGTATGGCGATGACGAATACACGCTTCCAATGTGCGTTAACCGCGATGTCGCCAAACACGGATGTTACCATCATGATGCTGTAAGCAGAACCTGGATCCATCCGAAAAAATGACGTTTTGCCATTCGTGCACCCAAGTTCGTCGTTAAGTACACCACCGCAAGCGCTCCTGTCTGTGCTGCAGCGTCAAGGGTAACCGCAGCAATGGTCTCCGAGCTGATAGTCCATGCTGCTGCAAACGTCGTCGAACTGTTCGTGCAGATGGATGTTGTCATGCAAACGTCCCCATATGTTGACTCAGGGATCGAGACGTGGCTGCACGATCCGCTACAGCCATGAGGATAAGATGCTTGTCATCTCGACTGCTAGTGATACGAGGCCGTTGGGATCCAGCACGGCATACCGTATTACTCTCCTGAACCCACTGATTCCATATTCTGCTAACAGTCATTGGATCTCACCAACGCGAGCAGCAATGTCGCGATACGATAAACCGCAATCGCAACAGGCTACAATCCGTGGTTTATCAAAGTCGGGAACTTGATGGTACGCATTTCTCCTCCTTACACGAGGCATCACAACAACGTTTCACCTGGCAACGTCTGTCAACTGCTGTTTGTGTATGAGAAATCGGTTGGAAAGTTCCCTCATGTCAGTACGTTGTAGGTGTCGCCACCGGCGCCAGCCTTGTGTGAATTCTTTGAGAATCTAATCATATGCATATCACAGCATCTTCTTGTCGGTTAAATTTCGCGTCTGTAGCACGTCATGTTCGTGGTGTAGCAATTTTAATGCCCAGTAGTGTATATGCTGTCATTTCTTAATTATATGTTACTTTTAGACAATAACATAGATGAACTTTCCAGATTCACTGCTTCAACATCACAGTCAACATTAATAAACTGGCTGCCTCGTGAGAAGGAAGGTAAGAGTTTTTCGTTGTGTCGACTCGATGTCATTACATACAAGACACAAAATCTGACGGAAAGAATAAGGCAGGACGTTGGACGGGGTTCTGCCGTTTCTCACTATCATGTTGGCGTCCACTCCAAGTCATGTAGTGGAAACACAGTGTGTCTAATTCAAGAAAGGAATTTGACTGCCACTTCTAAAATAGCAGACAAAATCTTAACGACTGCGCAGCTCATTCAGCATGTACAAGAAAAGCCAGGAGAGAAAAAAATGAAAGGATGGTTTCTACAACAGAAACCACAATATTAGCAAAGAAATATTTTAACGTTTTCGTAGGTTTTCTGCCATTGTAAATAATAAACCGTTATGGTTCTGGGACGGAGATGCATGAGCCCACTGCACAAGTAGAGTATAAGATCCTTATTGTGCGTTTAATGTAATTCGTGGTGCGCTCGCTTGCCAGTCAGTTGTGCAGCGCTGGGACACTCATTTTGCATGATGATGATGATGATGATGATGATGATGATGACTGGTTTGTGGGGCACTCAACTGTGCGGTTATCAGCGCCCGTTCTAGTTTCCAAGCTTTTATCAGTCCAGTCTCGCCACTTTCAGGAATGATGATGAAATGATGAGGACAACACAATGACCTCGAGGCAGGTGAAAAACCCTGACCCCGCCGGGAATCGAACCAGGGACCCCCGTGCTCGGGAAGCGAGAACGCGACCGCGAGACAACGAGCTGCGGACACTCTTTAGATGCATAGTAGGGAACACTTGGGTTTTAGAGGAGGAGATCTGACATTTGTGAATCTAGGAGACATCATCTGTAACACTTTGTTATGGAGATGAAAACTTGTTTACATAGCAATTTTATTGGCTGTATTAATGGAGAAGATTTTGGGAGGAATATTTAAAGGTAACCCGAATATACTTGTACAAGAATGAAAAATTTTGTTAGTCGGAAGTATCAACCGTAGGAAATATTTGCAACTTAGATAACTAGTAGTATTCATGATTTGTGTTAATGTGATCTGTTTGTTTCCAGTATGTCACAAATTAGGCAATTTTATAAAATGTTTGTAATTTTTGTAATGAGAGAGTTTTGTAATTTTTAAAGTCTTCTTACGCTGTATAGTCTTTTTGACAATAAGAATTTAATATTTCAAGATATTTTTTCTTTAACGCAAATCCTCCTCCGTCATTCTTAATGAGGTTTAAAATGCTTCGTCGGGTGTGCATTGCAGCTTACGCCACACGGAGCCGCAGATTGTTTTGCCAAGCAAAGAGAAATTTAGAGTCGATTACTATTCTTTAGCTACTACATTTTGCTGATTTCAATTTTCTTTCGAGAACAGACACAAAATAGCATGCTGAACAGGAGGTGAGTTACTTTTCTTTCAAGGGAAACTTCACTTTGATTTCCTGTGAGCAAACAATATACAGTCAGAATTTTCGGGTGTTGTGATAAGTTAGTAGATTAATTTACGGTAACCAGTGTTGGTTTTCTTAAACATTTATTTTCTACCGTGTTGAGTAGTATTTTATTTTGTGGATGTTTCAAATCAGACATTGCACTTCATTTCACGTAACTCTCATAACGTACTTCAGTACTGAGTTTCAGTTAAGTAGTTTTCACTAAGTAAACAATTGGTTTCTTTTGGGACATAATTAGATACATTTTCATTGTTTCATATTCAGCATTGCATTGCATTGCTTTGTTTCACGTCACTGTCCACATGCCCAACACAGGCCAAATTTCACTTATAGATAAATTACATACGAAGCTTAAAATATGATTAGCGCAGATCCTTTCAAGCAACAGCCAGAGCTGTTTACAAGCGCTGTGTGGTATCTGTGCACTGGATCAATGGCTGTCCACCCAGACAGCACAGTACAGATGTCGACAGCTGGGGAACGCGCTGCGCCTGCTATTTTCCAGCCTACCCCTGCCACACGCATCACATGATTTATGTCTGCGCCACGTCGCCTGCCACTGAATGAATGCAGATGCGTGGAGGCGGGTGACACCCCTGTACCCACCCCCACCCCCACCCCCTGTCAGAGCGGCTCGTCAAGCGACGAGCATCAGGGGCGACGTGCCTCCCATACGGCTTCCCTCATCTGTCGCCATTCGGATTTCACGGGCCCTCCGCCGCGTCATATTACTCCTGGAACGCCGCTGCCTGAATTACCAGAATGGCTTCTCCAGAAAAGTGTCGAGTACAGGAGACGTTTTCAAATGGTTCAAATGGCTCTGAGCACTATGGGACTTAACTTCTGAGGTCATCAGTCCCCTAGAACTTAGAACTACTTAAACCTAACTAATCTAAGGACGCCACACACATCCATGCCCGAGGCAGGATTCGAACCTGCGACCGTAGTGGTCACGCGGCTCCAGACTGTAGCGCCTAGAACCGCTCGGCCACCCCGGCCGGCGAGATGTTTTCATAAGTTGACAAGTTACTTTTGCTGCCCAGTTTTCTCCGTCAGTAAAGTTCTGTTGCCTCAACCAGCAGCTTCATAGTGGTTTGATTATTTCACTCTTCATCATACTGCCACTTTTTCCGACAGAAGCACGTTACAGAGGTGTTCTATTGGTACTGGTATAAGAAAGGAACCTCAGCAAGGAGAATGCAGGCACAGCAAATTATATATTCGAGCAATGAGACGTAAGACATCGTGTTAGTTTCCCCTGCTATATTACATCGTACAGCCCTCCCGTTGCTAGCGGCCAACCGCAAACTGATGTTTCTGAAGAGTTTGTCCTGGCCTACAGGGAAGGCAACATTAACATGCCACTGGGATTTAACTTAACGTTCTGTTGAATCCCGACCGTTGGAAGCATCGGCTTTTTACCTGATACTGGAAGGGCCCTGACATTACGAGACAGAGGGAAGGAAATAGGAGTTACAAATCGACTTAATAACATGTTTAACAGTAACAATGGGATATATTCTGTGAATAAAGTTACAAAAATGTGTCGAGGGCGAATTTCACTGACAATAAATCAAGTAACACAGGGTGAACAAAGAGAGACGTGAAACAGAGACACATTTAAATACTGAAGCACGTCTTATTTGGCTTCGACTCGTTTCACTGAGAAGTTTACCTTACACTATACTGTCTCATCCAAAGACGTACACACGGTGACACCCTTGTGTCGATGGTGTACTGCGTACAACTGCTCTTTGCCCTGGGCAAGCAAGTGACATGACTCGCGGGAAGCTCTTGGGTTTGCGGCGGCCAATCAGACGATTTGCCAGGAGGTGCACCGTTGTATCACAAGGGGACCATGAAGGTTTTGACACTAAGACGGTGTTCAAACTGCCGGGTGATGAATATTGTTTTAGAGATGTTACCTCACTCCTAAGAATTTATTTCTGTGGGGGAAGACTAAACGTTATGTGTACTGGATACAGAAACACATTCCAGAGGAACTGGTTGCCCGTATGGCTGGAGGACCTGTCATTACTCGTGAAACACATGGTTGTTTCGAGCGTGTTATACCATCAAAAAAATGGTTCAAATAGCTCTGAGCAATATAGGACTTAACAGCTGAGGTCATCAGTCCCCTAGAACTCAGAACTACTTAAACCTAACTAACCTAAGGATATCACACAAATCCATGCCAGAGGCAGGATTCGAACCTGCGACCGTAGCGGTCACGCGGTTCCACACTCTAGAACCGCTCGGCTACTCCGGCCGGCCTGTTATACCATCATTAGCACGCATATGCCAGCTGTACGTTAATGTAAACGGGCGACATTTTCTGCAATATCTCTACAATGGTATTCATCACATGGACATTTGAACACCGAGTCTGAACATCACTAGGTTCGAAAACTCATGGACCCATATCAGGGAAACGGTGCACTTTTGACATTTTTGTCACAAAGTTTCTTTTTATGTCCTCTGAACACCCCAAGTGAGAATGTGTTTGGGAAGTCAGTGGCTGTGTGGAGACGAACGAGAGAGTTCTGGGCAGAGCCGAGGATGATGGCCTCTAGAATCTGGTGCGCTCCGGTTCTGTCAGCTAGACGTCACTACGGTCTGCGCGGGGCGTGGCCACCCTGTGGATGGGACAACGTGGGGGAGCGGTTGGCGCCTTTTCCCAGCCGGACAGACAGCAATCCCAATGGAGGTGGAGAAAGGGGTTTCTGAATATCAAGAGGAGCACTACCAGCTGATGGTTGGACGCTGGTCATTTTATATCCACACAAATTATAAAAATGTACGTATGTAGACATATGTATGTATATTCCATATCTCCTGCTAAACACTGGACCGATTTCAACCGAACTTCGTACACATACCATTTACTATCTAAGAAATCACTGCGGGACTAACAACAACATAATGATGTAAGGAAAAAAGTTGGTCGCTTACGACATTTTCGTTGTTCATGCAATAAAACTGCCATACGTAGTATTACGTTTTAATTTATTGCTCCTCTACTAATAACTGCACTCGTGACGCTTTTTGCAGACAGTAGTCACATATACCACTGAATCTGGCAGAAAAGTTGCATCATTGTACGACACTTAGTACAGTATATACGTCGTCATATACGCTAAATGCGTAAAAACTGCATCGTGGATGACACTTAAACTTATTGCTTCTTTATCAGTAACTCTATTCACAACGTATTCGAAGACATTAGGCACATATACCACTGGCTGTACCTTCAAAATTATATAATGGTACAGCTCATTGTTTAGGAGATACGATGTTTTGAACATTAAGTCACCTGAAAATGAAACTGCATGGCGACATTAGTTAGACATACAGGTGAAATAAGTGTACAAATTGAAGTTAAATATGTTAAATATATATCTGAAATGTGCGTATGCGAGCTATGTCATGGGTAATAAGCTCATACCAACCTCTTTGGTACACACCTTAGTTATAATCTGAAAAGAAATACTGTAGGGTTAGCCATCTCTCTCCTATTGGGGTGAGCGTGAGAACGTGGAGAGAGGTGATGGACAGAAGATGGACAGACAGTGAGGAGGAGCGGAAGATAAGAGACCGATAGGAGGAAATAGACAGGGCTGGGGAGAGGTGGAGATGGACAGAGAGGGAGAGAGAGGGAGAGAGAGAGAGAGAGAGAGAGAGAGAGAGGGGGGGGGGCAGGAGGAGATGGCAGAGAGAGAGGGCGGAGGGGATGGAGGGGGAAGAAGCAGATTCATAGAGAGACGTGGTAGGAAGACGTGGACAGAGCGAGGGGGTGATGGAGATAGACCGAGAGGGAGGTTGATAGAGAGAGGGGATGGGTAGAGAGAGGGGATGGCGAGAGAGAGAGAAAGGGGGGGGGGAGGAGGAGATAGACAGAGATGGGAGAAGATGTTCAGAGAGAGTGGGAAGGAGGATATAGACTAATAGAAGATTGTAATAAATAAGTACTAGGGCAACGGCGGGTTTCTCAGCTAGAAGCTGATGAAGTGCACTGAGTGGCATACGAGCGGTTTATTGGGTTTGCTCGTTAGCTACAATTCGCACAGAAGTGGTGGCTGAAGTGTAACAAGTTGTGATTACAATCGCACACAAGACTGCAGGAGTATGCGCTATGAGCGGGACCAGTTCAGTTTGCTAACTACACGCTATGAGCGTTACGAATTGCATGAACCTTAAAGTGTTTCGTTTAAACTATACCGTGAATGCTCGTCAGTTGTTCACAATTCTGTGGAGATTTCATCCCGTCTCTTGTTCCATGTAAATAATCGACGTTCTGCGTTATTGTTTGAGAATCCATTAAGAAATTTGAGTAGACAAGTTGGTAGAGAGATATGTGTAGGTTGTTCTGGTGCGTACCTGTTCACGGTTGTGGTAGCAGAACACGGGAGCGTAGTTGTACGTTATAATACTATTTAAATCTGAAAGTTGTTTTGCAGTCTCATGTATGATGCCCGTAGTATGGCCCAGGGCCAGGCATTGTAAATTGTTAATGTTGTTGCCCGGTTATGTATATTAGCGAAGAGGATGCATTTTAATTCTTTTGTTTAACCGAAGACCTTTTTCAGTGATTGTAAGGCCCCACTAGAGGCTATTTACGTGCTACAGAAATATTTTCTTATATTGAAAGGGTATTTTTATTATTTTGCAACAAGTGTTCTGATGTCTAATAAGGTAACTGTCAAATAGAGTTCCACGTCTGCACAATCCACAGCTCGAACGTTCGTGACGAGAACTAGCAAAGTAAACACTGTTATGCATTCTCGAAATGTTACGCTCGTAATAAGCGATCCCCCTTTCATGGATACATCTTCCCACGCCTGGAATGCATTTATCGTAGCAATCTCTTCAGAATTCAATGCTTTTGTTGACACGTCAAACGGTGACAGATGTGTACTGACTACGAATGGTGGACGGTAATGTTTGGAACTTGTCCAGCACAATGTTTAAATAAAAGAAAATTAAAACGAACAGCTTCTACCTAAATTTAAGCGTCAATAATGACCATCACATTGGTGCACAGCACTTGTGCATCAAATTTTGGTCTAATAATTACAGTGAAATACAGGGAAAAAAACGCCAGTTGATAATCTTAACGACTGCAACGCAGCCCGTGAGCCTCCATGGGCGACGCGCCTCTATTTATATCAGAGTTCGATTCCCGTCGCCGACGACGCCCCTTAACATGCGCGCTTGTCTGATCTGACGTTGGCTGCACTCCCCAATATTTCCATTCTCTCATTGTTATCAGACTTGCCATGAAACATGAAGGCGACACGAATGTTGTCTTCAGAATTTCGTGCGAGAAAAGAGTTAACTGTTTCCTAAACTATGTGATTTTTGATTTGGATCGGTGAGAGGTAAGAATTTTTTATAATTATATAGACTGCATAAGCGTCGTCAGTCGTGAAGGTGAATTCTAATCTTTCTTGCTTTTCGCGGAGAATACTCTGCCCACTAAACCGTTTAGGATCGACTCACAGTCACAGCCTCCGTTTTTCCTTTTTTCTTCTTCATTTTGAAGGTGAACCAGGAGTCGAGTTGGACGGTTCAAGCGACAACAGCATTGTCCGGTAGAGAAAAAGGTGCGGGTTCGGACCCTGGTACGGCACACAGCTTTAATCTGCCACGAAAATCCACAACAGAGTGTTTCATTCAGGTAATGTGTGCAATTTCTTCCAACAAACTGACGGAAATCGCATGTTCATCTTCATTTCAGACAACAGTATTGTCACCGTTGTCTATGCGGATCTGCACTGCTGCACAAAACTGTACAATACCTGTGAAAACATCACGTGGAAGCTATAATCACGAGCTGCACTTTCAAGTAATGGTATATCATTAGAATATGAATGTTCTAACATTAACTGCCCGCTACTTAGTTCGATGGACTAACTTCACACCAATGCTTCTTCAAAACTATCTGGAGGGCGATGTAGTATGGTAATTGATGTCAGCAATATGGTACTAGCTGATGACATAGCGAAAGTAGTGATAAGAAGTGTTCAAATTTTAAATTTCTCGCTAAAAACCTATGTGAAAGCTGGTGCTGTGGTGAAAATAGAGGCTGATCGATAATGTACATCTACAACTTAACGCACTTAGCATATAGTGACGTTTAGAGTAGACCATAGCGCAAACAGTACGCAAATCATCCGAAGCACACTACGAGAAGGAAAGAAAATTAGGGTTTAAAGGTCGCGTCAAGCAGGTTTTAATGACGCAGCGCAAGCTTGCAGCAGAGAAGGAAATCGGCTGCTCGCTTTAAAGCAGGGCTTAACAACTGGCCGGTTTTGAGCGCGAGTACTCGCGTCTGCTCAGGCACGTGCTCGCGAGCAGCTGCAAGGTCGCGGAATAGGGAGGGTGGGGAGGGAGGGGAAATGCGCGCGCACGTTTGAATAGGGCCGCAGCGTGCCTATTGAATTCGCGCCGACTGTGTAACGTTTAAAGTACTACGATCAGCTCTTGACAGTCACTTCGCTGGTTAAGAATCATGTGAAGTCGCCGTTGTGTAACCCCAACCATGCTTTCGCAGTTCAACCCCCATTGGGAGGAATTGTATCTGTTTACTGAAAAAGATGGTGTTGCAAAATGTTTAGTATGTCACAAAACGCTGAATTCTTTTACGAAATTTAATTTGCAGCGACATTATATGTCGTACCACGCGAAAGACTACGGACGTAGAAAATGTGATTGACCAGATCGTGGACAGGAAGTTATTAAACTTAAAAGGAAGCTATCCGAAGAAGATCTGGACGACGAAGAAAAATCAAGTGAGGCAGCTCTCAGAGTGGGTTACAAAATTACTTTGCTTTTAGCAAAATCCCTGCGCCCCTTAACTGATAGCGATTTAATAAAAGAATGTTTGGTAGTTGCAGTGGAACACTTGTGTCCATCTCAAGTTGAACAGTTTCGGATTGTGCCATTATCTAACATGACCATTATGCGTCGCATACAGGACATGGCAGACGACGTCCAGAGCCAGCTTGCAAATATCTGTAAAGATTTTATGGCGTATTCTCTAGCTCTGGAAGAAAGTGTTGATATCACTGGAACAGCGCAGCTTGTCATATTTATTAGAGGTGTTAATAGAGATCTTCAGGTGAGGGAGGAGCTCCTCGATGTAGTAGCCATGAAGAACACTACAACCGGAGGTGATATTTTAAGTAGTGTTGAAGAAAGTGTTGAAAATATAGGATTGTCGTGGAATTCTTTAGTTTCAGTGTCTACAGATGGTAGAGGCATACACTAAGCTAATAAAATTATGTGGCAAGTGTACATTCTCCTTTATTTGTTTCATTTGTCGCAGTAATAATTCGTGAGAGATATCCCTGCAGGTGGCCGCGGATTTACATCGACTGGCGGCAGCTGTTGTGTACCCCACGTGACTCTCCCCACTCTCCGCTCTGGTCCGGTAGTGGGGATGGCGTGCTCGCGCTGCTCCGTGCTCGCGCCTTGCTGCTCACAGCTTGCTCCGCGAGCACGTACGTTGTGAAGCCCTGCTTTAAAGGAACCATTCCGGTACTCGTAAATTAGGGAAACAACGGACAACCTGACACCATTACACCTTCTCGGATTATTTTTTGGTCGTTCGTGACTGCTATGGGGTGGGTGTGGATGGAATCAATGGAGATGAAATCAAGGGTTGTCGAGTTGGGAAATAATATGAGAGAAACACCAGTGATGGTTGGTTGGTTGGTTTGGGGAAGGAGACCAGACAGCGAGGTCATCGGTCTCATCGGATTAGGGAAGGACGGGGAAGGAAGTCAGCCGTGCCCTTTGAAAGGAACCATCCCGGCATTTGACTGGAGCGATTTAGGGAAATCACGGAAAACCTAAATCAGGATGGCCGGACACGGGATTGAACCGTCGTCCTCCCGAATGCGAGTCCAGTGTCTAACCACTGCACCACCTCGCTCGGTGAAACACCAGTGATATTTTAAGTATGAGACAGGCAAGCTCAGATTACCTAAATGATATGGATCACTGCTAGACATAACTTAAAGATCCAGGTTCGGTTTCCGGTCTGTCGATTGTCGCCACCTATTCGTCTTACATGACCGACGACTCGCTGCTCAACCACTGCTGTCCTCTGACCATTACAACAGCTATCTGGTTTCTGCTAAGAGTAAAATCTCTAAATCTACAAATAACGGGGTTGTCTTTCGTCAGTCCTTCTTCTAGGATAAGTCGCTGGGTCAGTATTGCCTCACGTGATTCTACGTTTCTCTAAACTTACTCACTCCGAGGTTGGTTTGTACTAGTCTTTCTATTACTATAAAAAATGCGGGTTAGTATTTTGACACCAAAACTTACGAAATCGATGATCCGGTAATATCTACAACTGTCAGCAATTCTGATTATTACACTGTTCTTCAAGTCTGAGGGTACGTGCTCTGTGTCATATTACTTGCCTGTCACACGGAATACTTTGGCTATGGTACGTACTCCTAACGATCTCAAAAATTGTGAGATAATATTGTCTACTCCAGGAGCTTTGTTTCAATGCTCCTCGAATTCCTCTAGCATCATAGTGTTTTCCATCTCAGAATCGTGCATTTCCTCTTACCTTCCCGTAGTACTGTCTTCAAGTTTGTTTCTTTTTATACACTCCCTCCGTGTATCAGCTTCTGTTATATGCTTAGTACCGGCTTGTCATCTGAGTACTTTTTCATACGGCTGTTTTTCTGTTGTCCAAAGTTCTCTGCAACATTAACGCAGGCGGCGTCTAACAGTCCCATAGTCATGTATGTTTTTATAGCTTTGCATTTCTGTGTAGCCACTCCTGATTTGATGTTTTGTACTTCTTTACAATCTAATTTTTTAGATTTCTGTATTCCCTCCTATCTGCTTCACTTCCTTTATTATTATTATTTTCGATTATTCTCATTTAAAGAGAGCGTTTGAACTTGAATTCCTTTATGATGATTGTTTATGTTTTTTTCTGAGCTCAAATTTTCTTCATGTGTTCACTGTGTTGTTTCTTTCGCTCTGCTGTCCATTTGCATCCTGGTCTCTTCTGTGTTGTGGTGTCAAATTTATGTTTTTTTATGATGTTCCTGAATCCAGTTCTATTTTCTGCATCGTTTACTGTAGGTCCTCTTCAACCTTTTATCCATTTTGTTTTTCCCCTGCCTGAGATGATGACTTTAAGAATTCGCTTTGAAATTCTGTTTTCATTCATCCTGTAGATATGTCCGTAGAACTGCATTCTTCTTTTCTTTATTGTATCCGTCATCTTTGCTGTGTATTTATATAATTATGATGTTGGTCTCTTCTTCCAGATTCCTTTCTCTTTTATGACTTCACTTCCTTTATTTTTATGGTTTTTCCTCCATCACATGTGTCTATTGTGTTATGCAAGGTTTTCTACTGTGTCCTTTCGTGTTGCCTAGTTATTCCTAAACTGCCTTCGCTGCATTAGCTACCTTCTTTTTCCTCTGTCTTTTTCCCACATCTACGCAGGGTCGGTATGATTATGAACGTGTATGGGATGGTTAATTTAAGGGGTGGCTGGATGCCCTATCTCTAGCACCGCGATACCCTCGTTACACAGCTATCCAGGCGAGTATTATTTCATCTCTCTCAACTACCCATTGGCCTTCTACTGTATTCCTTCCCCATGCTTCAGTTTGTCGTTGCCTAATGCTCCCTTTGAAAGTTTCAGTAACCTCTGGTTCTTTCAATTTATCCAGGTCCCACGTCGTTAATTTCATATATTCTCACCATTTCTTCACTTTTAATCTGCAGTGTGTAACGAATAAATTATTTAAAATCTGGTTTCTAAATTTCTGTCTCACGGATAATATTATATGTCTGAATTCATCCGTTCTCTCTAGCTTCCTTCCATGTACTCAATCGTCTTTCATGATTCTTAAACAAAATTTAGCGATGATCAAATTATGCTCTGTGCCAACTTCTTTTCCCCAGTGCATAGCCGGCCGAAGTGGCCGTGCGGTTAAAGGCACTGCAGTCTGGAACTGCAAGACCGCTACGGTCGCAGGTTCGAATCCTGCCTCGGGCATGGAGGTTTGTGATGTCCTTAGGTTAGTTAGGTTTAACTAGTTCTAAGTTCTAGGGGACTAATGACCTCAGCAGTTGAGTCCCATAGTGCTCAGAGCCATTTGAACCATTTGAACCCAGTGCATATTCTATTCTTTCTTTGTTTTCTTACAATCCAATTAAATTTTAGTCGCCCATAATAAACTGAACGATTTATTTTATCTCATCCTACATTCTTGCAATCGTTTCAATGACTGCGGAGCTCTTAGGCATATAACCTTCCGTGATGAGTGTTGGCTTTGCAAGTAACTCGGCTAAGATAACGCGTCCATTATTCTGTTCGCATTTCTGCTATGTATCATTTAGAATTATGTCTCCACGTTACCGGCAGATGCACTAGTGCTGTATGCAACACTGCTATCCCTACCTGTTTGTACTCCTGTCCTCATCTCACTTACGATGTTAACCAGCGACCGCGACGGCACAGAAGGTGAGCGTTCACGATGTCCGCCTGTGCCCGAAGCTGGGAGCGACCCGTCCGCCACGCATCGGTTTAATGTCTGAGTCACGCCACATACCACACGCCTCGCCGCCGGATGTTTACCACCGCATACAGCACTGGCTGCAGTTGCGGCTTCGTCGTCGCACGATTCTGCCGTTGCAGTCGGCATGTGGCGCACTGTTGCCATGGTGACATGAAAACAATCTACTAAATACAGCTTTATATGCCAATAGTAGCAAAATAGCCTCGCAGTTAGCCTGGATCCGTCCCACCTTGTTTCTTAATTTAGGTGGACAGTCAATATTTCGAAATTTCTTCCTCTTCGTTTATTCTTTTCTTTTTTCTCTCCGTGTTGAGCTGGCCTTAAAATACTGGAACAGTGATGGAACTTTGGTGTTTAGCAGTTTGAACGTGGTCTTAAAATATAGTGAGTGACAACAGAATAACAGCTATAGCTGCATTACTTTTAACAGGTTTAAACTAATGATATACGAAAGTGAAGATGGCCTCTAAATATCAATACATCGTGTAAAGCAAATACGGGAATTGGGATCTTTCAATATAAATACCCAATACAGTCGAAAGTAGTGATAGTGAAATTATGATGATGTGGATTAATAACTGCACACAAATTAAATTTTATGCAACTACGAATAGAACATTACTGCTGAATGAAAGCCAGAGTTCAATAAATATGTCAGTGTGCAAGAAGAAGAAGAAGAAGAAGAAGAAGAAGACGTATTCGAGAGCGGAGGAGATTAACCACTGCTTTGAGATTGACCGAGGATTTATGTAACTTGATCTGCCTGAGAATGAACCCTAAAATTATCTGCTGTGCGACCTAATGTAATTTGTACAGATGTTCTGCACGACCCAGCCTCATGTGTGCATTGTTTGAGCAGTTGCATGTATCACATTTCCACTGTCCTTTGCGTGCATGTTAGCTCTGAAACTTGCTTCCTTTATTATCAGCTGCTGTGCACTAGTTCCAGAACAATTATTTTGCACAAAATCGAGCCAAATTTCAAAGAAATTACTTAAACACTGAGCATGGCAAAAAAACATGACTAACATTACAGGGAAAATTTTCATTTACTTGGCAGTCAGCGTAATGGTGTAATGCCATTGTTCTTTGATTAGTTCATAATGTATAATGGATATTAGTTTCTGTAAAAGGATAATCGTTCTAGATGACAGTTCGCAATAATATAAGAGTGTTACCAGTCTGAAGTAGAGGGACTATGATCTGGAATACATCGTGCAATATTTAGAATGGAGATATGGTTTTATGGGTGTGTCTTGCCCCATAATTTCCACTAATTTTTACCTAGCCACTTCTGTTGTTAGTAATTTGTTTGGTGGTGTGCTGAGATGCCATCCATGTCTGTGACTGAACTAAGCCGTGATGACTCTGAAGATAAATCCAATCGTCAAATTTCGGCTCTAATCCCCGACGAACAATCCACGTGTAGCTTTCCCTTCACTTCTCGGCACCGATTACGGCGGAGGATGGAACGGTTCCTTTGGAAAGGGCTCAGAATTTTAGCGCTGTCTATTGAACGTCCCGTCGACCGGACATTAAACCCTAATATTTAACTGTTGGGGAACGGAGCAAAGAGTAGTCATTTGTCATGGTTACAATGAGAAACAGCCACGAAAATCAAACTTATTTTGCCTAATCTGATTCCATTTCGTGGGAGATAATATAATGCCACTTATTGCGATATATTTGGTGCAAATTAAACTTTCGAATATAAAAGAAAGAAGGAAGGTGAAGGTGCAACACCCAGGTGTAGATTCGATTTTCGTATCATTCTTTTGGGAGATTCAACTTAGATAAAGGGATGGGTGAAAAAATAAGCGGGCGAGGCACAGAACTACCAAACTGCTGGCGCGTGTTCGATTGTTGGTCGTAATTCTTTTTCATTAGTATTTTTTGGTGTATCTGACAATATTCTGATAATGGGAAAACCTTTGGTTTCTTTTTTTAAAGTAAAAAATGAAAGGTCACGTCGACATCATCAGAGATGGAGCACAAGCTCGGAACATTTCACGGACAGGGAAGACGATCCGTCGTGTCCTTTCGAATGAACCGTGCTATTATTTATCTGGAGAGATTTAGGGAAACCAGGGAAAACGTACATCTGCATGACCGGACGCGGATTTGAACCGTCGTCGTCCCGTGCGCTGACCATTGCACCGGGTTTTAAACTGTAGGCGCGAAGGCCGATGCAACTTTCCCTTCTTTATGAAGAGTGTTTTCAGAATGTTATGTTCCCCGTTATATTTATTGGAATGCCGTACATCACATTTTTCTTTATATGGTAATATACATCTACATTTATACTCCGCAAGCCACCCAACGGTGTGTGGTGGAGGGCACTTTACGTGCAACTGTTATTACCTCCCTTTCCTGTTCCAGACGCGTATGGTTCGCGGGAAGAACGCCTGCCGCAAAGCCTCCATGCGCGCTCGAATCTCTCCAATTTTACATTCGTGATCTCCTCGGGAGGTATAAGCAGGGGGAAGCAAAATATTCGACACCTCATCGAGAAACGCACCCTCTCGAAACCTGGACAGCAAGCTACACCGCGATGCAGAGTCGGCCTCTCTTGCAGGGTCTGCCACTTGAGTTTATTAAACATTTCCGTAACGCTGTCACGCTTACCAAATAACCCTGTGACGAAACGCGCCGCTCTTCTTTCGATCTTCTCTATCTCCTCCGTCAACCCGACCTGGTACGGCTCCCACACTGATGAGCAATACTCAAGTATAGGTCGAACGGGTGTTTTGTAAGCCACCTCCTTTGTTGATGGACGACATTTTCTAAGGACTCTCCCAATGAATCAACCTGGCACCCGCCTTACCAACAATTAATTTTCTATGATCATTCCACTTCAAATCGTTCCGTACGCATACTCCCAGATATTTTATACAAGTAACTGCTACCAGTGTTTGTTCCGCTATCATATAATCATACAATAAAGGGCCCTTCTTTCTATGTATTCGCAATACATTACATTTGTCTATGTTAAGTGTCAGTTGCCACTCCCTGCACCAAGTGCCTATCCGCTGCTGATCTTCCTGCATTTCGAAAAAAATGGTTCAAATGGCTCTGAGCACTATGGGACTTAACAGCTATGGTCATCAGTCCCCTAGAACTTAGAACTACTTAAACCTAACTAACCTAAGGACATCACACAACACCCAGCCATCACGTCCTGCATTTCGCTGCAATTTTATAATGCTGCAACTTCTCTGAATACTATAGCATCATCCGCGAAAAGCCGCATGGAACTTCCGACACTATCTACTAGGTCATTTATATATATTGTGAAAAGCAATGGCCCATAACACTCCCCTGTGGCACGCCAGAGGTTACTTTAACGTCTGTAGACGTCTCTCCATTGAGAACAACATGCTGTGTTCTGTTTGCTAAAAACTCTTCAATCCAGCCACACAGCTGGTCTGATATTCCGTAGGCTCTTACTTTGTTTGTCAGGCGACAGTGCGGAACTATATCGAACGCCATCCGGAAGTCAAGGAAAATGGCATCTACCTGGGAGCCTGTATCATTTTCTTGGTCTCATGAACAAATAAAGCAAGTTGGGTCTCACACGATCGCTGTTTCCGGAATCCATGTTGATTCCTACAGAGTAGATTCTGGGTTTCCAAAAAAGGCATGATACGCGAGCAAAAAACATGTTCTAAATTTCCACAACAGATCGACGTCAGAGATATAGGCCTATAGTTTTGCGCATCTGCTCGACGACCCTTCTTGAAGAGTGGGACTACCTGTGCTCTTTTCCGATCATTTGAAACCATCTGGTATAAAAGTACGTCTCATCAAGAACTACCTCCGGTTAGATAAACACGAGGATTGTATACATTTATTCTTGTGTATTTTACCTATGAGTAGCAAGACTTAAATTTTATCCTGACACATTTACATTGTTATCAACTGTTTCCGAAACCGTGTATGGATAAAAGAGGAGCAGTCAGTGTCAGTCTTCCTTTCTTTGTTCTTTTATTGTACCGCTTGATTTTTTGTTAGAATGACCTACTTCGCCTGTGATTTATAACACACTTTAGACCGTATTGAAGCCTAGGAAGTCTCCCAACAATGATCTGGGCTATAGATCCCAATTAAAGGAGATCACCTGAAAAATAGAACCTATGACTGGAATAATAACAGAAAAAAGAATTATTTCTCAGTTATGACCTCTACGAATCGACAACTACGTCACATTTGACAAAAGTCTGTTTTCATCTTGCTTCCTACTATATCCTATCAGATGACAAACATCTACCACATTTCGATCCCTAATTCTTTTTACTGTTTGAAAAGGAAGATTTGCTGTGCAGGTGAGAGACTGTGCGTCATTAAATACATGAAATATACTAAGTTTCTGATTATCCCCAACGAAAGCAACGAAAATTGTTAAGACAAGAGATTATGAATAATCAGAACGATTCCTGTTCAGTCAACCTAATTTATCTTCCTGTCCTTTCACAAAACAGCTGTATGTCAACGTCGGCTTGTGGTACGGAATTTCATTTCTAGAACGATATATTGCTGCCTATTATATTTTGCAAAATTATTGACAGGGGAGTTAGACATCTGTAAGCGCAGAACAGTGGATCAGTGATCATAAGGCCGTTGCAGCATCCCTGAATATGGAAGTTAATAGGAATATAAAAAAAGGAAGGAATGTTTATCTGTTTAGCAAGAGTAATAGGAGGCAGATTTCAGACTATCTAACAGATCAAAAGGAATATTTCTGTTCCGACACTGACAATGTTGAGTGTTTATGGAAAAAGTTCAAGGCAATCGTAAAATGGGTTTTAACAGGTACATGCCGAGTAAAACTGTGAGAGACGGGAAAAACCCACCGTGGTTCAACAACAAAGTTAGGAAACTACTGCGAAAGCAAAGAGAGCTTCACTGCAAATTTAAACTCATCCAAAACCTCTCAGACAAACAGAAGCTAAATGATGTCATAGTTAGCGTAAGGAGGGCTATGCGTGAAGCGTTCAGTGAATTCGAAAGTAAAATTCTATGTACTGACTTGACAGAAAATTCTAGGAAGTTCTGGTCTTATGTTAAATCAGTAAGTGGATCGATGCAGCATATCCAGACACTCTGGGATGATAATGGCATTGAAACAGACACTGGTAGCGCCTAAAGCTGCCTAAAGCTGAAATACAAAATAACTTTTTCCAAAGCTGTTTCACAGAGGAAGACCGCACTGCAGTTCCTTCTCTAAATCCTCTCACGAACGAAAAAATGGCTGACATCGAAATAAGTGTCCAAGGAATAGAAAAGCAACTGAAATCACTCAAGAGAGGAAAGTCCACTGGATCTGACGGGATACCAATTTGTTTCTACACAGAGTACGCGATAGAACTTGCCCCCCCTTCTAACAGCCGTGTACAGCAAGTCTCTAGAGGAACAGAAGGTTCCAAATGATTGGAAAAGAGCACAGGTAGTTCCAGTTTTCAAGAAGGGTCGTCGAGCAGATGAGCAAAACTATAGGCCTATATCTCTGACATCGAGCTGTTGCAGAATTTTAGAACATGTTTTTTGCTCGCGTATCATGTCATTTCTGGAAACCCACAATCTACTCTGTAGGAATCAACATGGATTCCGGAAACAGCGATCGTGTGAGAGCCAACTCGCTTTATTTGTTCATGGGACCCAGAAAATATTAGTACAGGCTCCCAGGTAGTTGCCATTTTCCTTGACTTCCGGAAGGCGTTCGATACAGTTCCGCACTGTCGCCTGATGAACAAAGTAAGAGCCTAAGGAATATCAGACCAGCTGTGTGGCTGGATTGAAAAGTTTTTTAGTAAACAGAACACAGCATGTTGTTCTGAATGGAGAGATGTCTACAGAAGTTAAAGTAACCTCTGGCGTGCCACAGGGGAGTCTTATGGGACCATTGATTTTCACGATATATATAAATGACCTAGTAGATAGTGTAGCAAGTTCCATGCGGCTTTTCGCGGATGATGCTGTAGTATACAGAGAAGTTGCAGCATTAGAAATTTGCAGCGAAATGCAGGAAGATCTGCAGCGGATAGGCACTTGGTGCAGGGAGTGGCAACTGACCCTTAACATACACAAATGTAGTGTATTGCGAATACATAGAAAGAAGGATCCTTTATTGTATGATTATATGATAGCGGAACAGACACTGGTAGCAGTCACTTCTGTAAAATATCTGTGAGTATGCGTACGGAACGATTTGAAGTGGAACGATCATAGAAAATTAATTGTTGGTAAGGCGGGTGCCAGGTTGAGATTCATTGGGAGAGTCCTTAGAAAATGTAGTCCAGCAACAAAGGAGGTGGCTTACAAAACACTCGTTCGACCTATACTTGAGTATTGCTCATCAGTGTGGGATCCGTACCAGGTCGGGTTTACAGAGGAGATAGAGAAGATCCAAAGAAGAGCGGTGCGTTTCGTCACAGGGTTATTTGGTAAGCGTGATAGCGTTACGGGGATGTTTAGCAAACTCAAGTGGCAGACTCTGCAAGAGAGGCGCTCTGCATCGCGGTGTAGCTTGCTCGCCAGGTTTCGAGAGGGTGCGTTTCTGGATGAGGTATCGAATATATTGCTTCCCCCTACTTATACCTCCCGAGGAGATCACGAATGTAAAATTAGAGAGATTCGAGCGCGCACGGAGGCTTTCCGACAGTCGTTCTTCCCGCGAACCATACGCGACTGGAACAGGAAAGGGAGGTAATAACAGTGGCACGTAAAGTGCCCTCCGCCACACACCGTTGGGTGGCTTCCGAGGTATAAATGTAGATGTAGATGTTAGATGTAGACATTGGAGGTTTCACAATTCCGTACCCATGCCGGGGTTAAGAGGCAATACGGTGCAGCCTTTGTGTTAACAGAAGTGGACGGCGTGGCACCGCGCCTCGGAGGGCCCAGGCGTGGCACGTGGGCCGAGGAAGACGCGGCCCCGGAAGATCAAAGGCTCCAGTTGGCCCCGTGATAAGCTGCCACGCAGACTGAACTAGCGGAGCGCGTAGCCGACGCGAAAGAGTTCTCATCGGCGCAGCAGCCAAGTGCCGGGATTAAATCCTTCTCGCTGGGGGTCCTTTTGAGCTCAAAGAGACTGCCAGTCGATAGCTTCGTCCTGACCCGAGCCGCTCTCTGCAGCAATAAAATTCTTTGTCTCGCTGTAGAGGCTCCAGATGTTCGTCTTCACCTGTCAGCAATAGACTGCGTGTATCCCCCCCTATCTGCCAGCACATTTACTCGTACACAGATAGCTTCGCGCCAAAGCACAGAGAACGGTGGCGCACTAACTCATCACATTCTTATCAAGACCTCAGCTCTACGTTTCTCTTTACCAACCTAAACGAGTCTATTTAGTATGCATAGAAAGAGGAGAACTATGGTCTTAAAACGTACCTCAGTAGGTCATCATGCCACTAAATGGATTCAACGAAACGTTTTTTAGTTTTTCCTAGGTCCTTCCCGTTTTTCTAATAACTGGCATGTATATCACTATACCCTTAGTAACAATTCGTTAGACATATAATACATTATAAACTGCAACTGATAGCACATATTCATTTGAATTTTCACTCTGAAAATGCGTTGCCAATGTGGACGAAGTATAGGGTGAATAAGTCTTTCTGTTATTGGTTCAAATGGCTCTGAGCACTATGGGACTTAACTGCTGTGGTCATCAGTCCCCTAGAACTGAGAACTACTTGAACCTAACTAACCTAAGGACATGACACACATCCACGCCCGAGGCAAGATTCGAACCTGCGACCGTAGCGGTCGCACGGTTCCAGACTGTAGCGCCTAGAACTGCTCGGCTACTCCGGCCGGCTTTCTGTTATTACAAAATATTGTTACTGAGGAATTATGCTAGATACAGCTATGTGGTTTGTTTCAAATGATAACACATGGAGTTTTTATGAATACAGTTCTACATGTGCTCTGGCCGCTTCACTTACAGAAATTTCAACAGTGGGTAGTGTTCCAACAGGATGAAGCGACGCCCAACTGGATACTATTTGTCTGCCAGTTCTTGGACGAAACCTTTTCGGACACATAGATCGGTAGAGACGGTCCAACATCATAGTCAATACGTTCAACAGAAATAATGCCTTTTTTGTGGCATTGCGTTAAGTTTAAAGTGTTCAGCTCACCAATTTGTGAAGTGCAAAACTCTTACGGTGCGAATACGAGATGCGGTAGAGGCGGTGACGGGGGAGATTTTGGCAAAGACATGGAGATACATTTAATGTCGCCTCTACGTTCTAGGGGCAACAGATGGAGCACATAGATCTTTTGAGATAAGCTACCATTTGCAACAAACCGCTATGCTGTATGTAGCACAAATCCTTAGAAACAAATTTTTGTAATCATGGAAAGACTTCATGTCACCCTGTATAGTGCGATTATGATACACACATACCCTAAAATGAACGAAAAAGTCGTTTTTTGAATGTAGGCCATCTATATAATTGTTGTCTAGAGCCACGTTTTGAAGTATAGCCTAACTACGTAATCCTTTTGAACCAAGGGCAGAAGATTAGAATTTGATGCGCCGCTAAAAAGGTCGTTTCAGGTGGGGTATAAGCTCTAAGTGGGGCACAGTTTGGAAATGAAATCTGCCACGCAGTTTCGAAGTAATCGTGCAGGCATTCGCCTAATCGGCTTAGGGTAATCACGGAGAAACTAAGTCAGTATAGCTGGGTGGTGATCTGAACTGTTGAACCGTCATCATCTCTGATATGAGTCTGGATACTACGCCACCGCGCTCTGTGTAATTAATTTAGTCGTATGACATTCTGAGTCAGTCTCGGATTAGATTTAAAAATAGCTTTCTGTTTTCGTTATCGATGTACGAAATTCTGCGAATATTTGCCATATGCTAATATCCAAAAATCTGCTGGGGCATTTCAACAGGAAATTAATTATAGGGCACATTTTATTGGTAACTGAATTTTATTGTTGTTTTATTGAAGCAGGTCTGATACGACGGTATGTGTGAGACATTTGGGTTGAAGACTGACCACACTACATAATACACACGAGAATCTTTTACTTTGGTTAGCGCGCCTGTATTAGAGATTTTGGTGTGGAGTACTGAAATGGCTGATGCGGTGACTCATGAGCAGTGTGTGGGTTTACCTCAAATTTGACTTCAATTGGATGGTGATTTAAACGAAAGGTCCACATTTCAAAAAAAGTTTTACTAACTGGGAAAATATTTCGTAGTGGCAGCTTGTTTTCACTTTGAGAAATGTCTCACAAACGGATCGTTCGCTGTCCCATGTTTACAGAAAAGTTCTTGCTTTTCTTGTCGTGTGTGTCCACCAGTGTCAGTTTTCGTTGTTATTTATGGTATGATACATTCCGTATATGTAGCAGACTACATGCCAGAAATTTCGTAAGAACAGAGTTGTTATAATCCATCCTTACCCTATTCCCTGTCCCTGAGCTAAATGAGATAGATCAGTTCGATCCAATTGTCTATCAATCCTTTTATTTTTCAAGCCACCTGCCACAAAGCGTGTGAGGTTGAGAAAGTTTTTAAAAAAGTTGCCGTCATTATTGAGCACTTTTAGTAGCGCCTGCGGACTAGCAACCCGTCAAACACACTTACTGAAAATGTCAATTACTGAAATCAATTTATTAATTTCTAACTGGCTGGTGTTTTCATCTCTTACAGAATTACAACGTCTATCTCGTATCGTGGAATGTGTTTACTGGCCAAGACCGCGCATTCCTTGCGTCGTAGATTTTGACATCAGGGCCCAGAAGAAGTGTCACCCTTCTTTCTTCCCTGGTGTCTATAGAACTGGGTACGTCTGTTTTTAAATATCTCGTTATAGAGAGTAAAAACTGTTTACTCTGTTATTAATTTATCTCCAGTCGTCAAAAAACAATACAGCTAATTAGAAATGAAATAATAAGAGGCGCATTGGTTTTTATGCTTCATAAGAAAAGCGTTCAGTTTCGTAGGTCATTCATGCCTATGTCCACGCACATACACGCGTTCAGGAGCAGATGGCGTGACAATTTCTCGTGCTACGTTTCGCGTGTTTGCTCACCAGACATTTTCTGACGTAAATTGCCAAGCGTGGCAATCACAACAAGTGATAAGGGGCAGGAGATCGCGTGCTATACGCAAGAATTTTTCGAGGTATTTGAATTTTAAGGGGGAGGTGGACTTCTCGAAGGTGTTTGCGAGGAGATATTGACCAGAAGCCTACGCGAAGATTTCTCTTGCAGTATTAATCGTGTTTCCTGCTTCCATATGGTGCTACGCTGAGTGTAACCACTATATCGGCAAATTTTTATCGTACACTTTCTGATTGTGACGGCGTTATGCATTATAGACCCCAACAAGTAAACTGGGTCAAATATTTTCGGTAACCATGATGTAATACTGATTCGTACGCCGTTACGCCAACAGCCTAGCCGCAGTGGTAACACCGGTTCCCGTCAGATCACCGAAGTTCAGCGCTGTCGGACTGGGCTAGCACTAGGATGGGTGACCATCCGGTCTGTCGAGCGCTGTTGGCAAGCGGGCTGCACTCGGCCCTTGTGAGGCAAACTGGGGAGAAACTTGATTGGGACGTAGCGGCTCCGGTCTCAAAACTGACATACTGCCGGGAGAGCGGTGTGCTGACCACATGTCCCTCCACATCTGCATCCAGTGACGCCTGTGGTCTGAGGATTACACGGCGGCCGGTCGGTATCGTTGAGACTTCCAAGGCCTGTTCGCACGGAGTACGCCGTCGCTAATTCGACGAAATTTATGGAACAGATGTATCATTGGTGCTTTGCACATCACAAATAATGTTGCACTGTGTCTTACATAACTGCTGCCTTACGTATTCTGGTAAAGGGCGTGGGAGTTTTTGTACGCTTTGTAGAGCGTTTGGTGCTGTTACGTTAGAGAAAAATTAGCGGTTATATTTGAATTTCTGCGGAAGCCATGACTATATTAGCGTCCCTCCCTCTTAGATATCATATTCCGTAACCTCTACCTCACGATGAGTTGTGTCGGCCAATGGCAATCTCTATTTGACTGTTTAAGAGGACCGTAACAATACTCACGATAAATTCAGTACACCTTCTAACAAGAGAACCTCCCCATCGCACCCCCCTCAGATTTAGTTATAAGCTGGCACAGTGGATAGGCCTTGAAAACCAGAACACAGATCAATCGAGGAAACAGGAAGAAGTTGTGTGGAAGTATGAGAAAATAAGCAAAATATACAAACTGAGTAGTCCATGCGCAATATAGGCAACATCCAGGATACCGTGATCTCAAGAGCGCCGTGGTCCCGTGGTTACCGTGAGCGGCTGCTGAACGAGAGGTCCTTGGTTTAAGTCTTCCCTGGAGTGAAAAGTTTGCTTTCTTTATTTTCGCAAAGTTGTGATCTGTCCGTTCGTTCATTGACGTCTCTGTTCACTGTAATAAGTTTAGTGTCTGTGTTTCGCGATCGCACCGCTAAACCGTGCGATTAGTAGACGAAAGGACGTGCCTCTTCGATGGGAACCGAAAACATTTGATCGCATAGGTCAACCGATTCCTCCACAGGAAAACACGTCTGATATATTCTATACAACACAGGTGACGGCATGTGCGTCACATGACAGGAATATGTTTTCGACCCACCTAACTTGTACACTTGGCGAATGGGCTAAAAGATTCGTCTATCTTGCCCGATTTAGGTTTTCTTGTGGATGTGATAATCACCCCCCAAAAAAGTAATGAAAACATAAGAGTTTGTGACATAAACTGTAAATAAAAAATTAAACTTTTCACCCAAGGGAATACGTGAACCAAGGACCTCTCGCTCCGCATCTGCTCACGCTAACCACGGGACCACAGCGCTCATGAGCTCAGCCTCTCCTTGATGTTGCATATGTTGCGCATGGAGAACTCAGTTTGTATATTTTGCTTATTTTTTCATACTTCCACACAACTTCTTCCTGTTTTCTCGATTGATCTGTATTCAGTTTTCAAGGCCTATCCACTGTGCCAACTTATAATTAAATCTGAGGGGGGTGCGATGGGGAGGTTCCCTTGTAAGAAAGACATCAAGATTGCAGCACCAGCATACCCATTTAACCTTTCCTCCAATTCAACCTTTCACCACTCACGAACTTCTGTTACCCATAGTTGATGAATCATCAACTTTAAGTAGTTCTGTTTCACTCTATGTGCCATCAACATCGTCGTCGTACCTAGTCTTGAGATATGTGAAATCAGTTTTGAGCGAGAAAAAACACGTTTCTGAGTCACAAGCTAAAATTTCTTTGCAGACGTATGTGACCATACTTTCTTCAGCACTCAGTGATACAGATAGCCTTGAGCGAAACTGTTTATATTACATAGATGTGAAGCGTTTCAGTAATCACGATCTTCAGAATCTATAGTGTAAATAACGGTGGTGGTGGTTAGTGTTTAACGTCCCGTCGACAACGAGGTCATTAGAGACGGAGCGCAAGCTCGGGTTAGGGAAGGATTGGGAAGGAAATCGGCCGTGCCCTTTCAAAGGAACCATCCCGGCATTTGCCTGGAGCGATTTAGGGAAATCACGGAAAACTTAAATCAGGATGGCTGGAGACGGGATTGAACCGTCGTCCTCCCGAATGCGAGTCCAGTGTGCTAACCACTGCGCCACCTCGCTCGGTGGATATGGAACGGATATGGAACAGCGATGTATTTACTATAACATTGAATCAACCTACAGATGACTGTATTACATAGTTACCACTCAAAATTGGCACAATGCAAGAAAATATCTTCTGAGAACTCCCATTTCAAGAAAATACGTGACCTGGATGAAGACTGAGTGACAGCTGGCATGCAGTATCGTGCGAACAAAAACTATGTATGTTTGTATGTCAACGTTTTGTCTTCACTACATTGGCGTACCACAGCGTATTTCCTCTTGGTATTATATAACATTATTTTGGATATGCTTTTTGAGTATACGTTGAACTTTATGTTTTTGTATGTATAATTACGACTTTCATAAGGCTTTAGTCTGCAACCGCACTACATAGCTATTAACCATTAAGACGATACCTCGGGGTGCTGTTATTCCGTCCTCTAGCGACGCGTAACATTTTCCTCGTGCTTACCAACATACCCCGTACCGGTGGCATTGGCTGCATACCGCTCACATGTCAAGAATTTGCAGTCAATTGATTGTGCTCTGTTCATTGTCTTTCAGGAGCTGTTTGATTTTATTGTTACAAGTGCTTTGTTGACTCATCTATTGCTTCACTTCATGTTCTATGAAATACGGGGGCTGGTTGAAAATGTGGAAACACCTCGATAAATACATCCTTGAACATAAATGCAGGTGCTAATCAAACCTGGAGGCTGCAATGTTGTATTTAACAACGAACGTCATCTGTGCAATGTGCACAATACGTTGCAAGTGTCAATCGTGGGAAAAACTGCGTTCTGTGTAATTGATGATGATCATGTCCCATACTCCGAGGGGCGTTGGGGACGATGCGGGAGACCCGCACGGCCGTACTAGGCAAGGTCCTAGCGAAGGTGGTTTGCCATTGCCTTCCTCCGACCGTAATGGGGACGAATGATGACGACGACACTACATCACCCAGTCATCTCGAGGCAGGAAAAATCCCCGATCCCGACGGGAATCGAACCCGGGCCCCCGTGCGCGGGAAGCGAGAACGCTACCTTAAGACCTTCCCCGTATTCCCGTAGATTCAGTCACTATCATCAGTTGTTCATAAGCCACCACTGTTAAACATCTCTGCTTAACTTCAAATACCATACATTTCATATCACTATTTGACTAGCTAGTCTAGTCGTTAGCTTCGTTGGCTACTGACTTGCAACTCTGCTTCTGTTTCCAGCGACAATGATTGTATGGTGGGAAACTCTCGAACGAGATTTACTCGTCCTCGTGAGGACTGGAAACTGGCAAAGTGTTTTGAAATTAATATTTAGTGGTAGAGTCAGACAGTAATTCACAGAAATAACCAGTCCCAGCCGAGATCGTCCTCCTTCAAATCACGAAATTAAGTCAAAATATACTTCAATCGTGCAAGCAAGTAACTACATTTTCTACGCAGCTGAGCTGAAACTTTCGAGTTCTGTGAAGTTCTTTGTAACAGTGCCAACAAATATACCTTCCAAAATGTGTTGGGAGTATAATGACAGCCGGCCGTTGTGGCCGAGCGGTTCAAAGCACTTCAGTCCGGAACCGCGCTGCTGCTACAGTCGCAGGTTCGAATCCTGCCTCAGGCATGGATGTGTGTGATGTTCTTAGGTTAGTTAGGTTTAAGTAGTTCTAAGTCTAGGGGACTGATGACCTCAGATGTTAAGTCCCAAGGTGTTTAGAGCCATTTGAACAATTTTTGTATAGCGACGAACAGCCGATGTGCCATCAAATTTTCGCGCAGCTTGAAGCCACACAACTTTTGTCAGTACCATCTTCATAAGCACACTTCTCCTTTTAGTAATCCGCGTACCCAAAGACCACAATGGACTGAGGTGACAGAACTCAGGGGGTAGCTATATGATGATATACCGATGGTGGTAGGATCGTGTACACAAGGTATAAAAGAGCAGTGCATGGACGGAGCTGTCATTTGTTCTCAACTGATTCGTGTGAAAAGGTTTCTAACGTGATTATAGCCGCACGACGTGAATAAACAGACTTTGAACGCGGAATGGTGGTTGGAGCCAGAAACATGGGACATTCCATTTTTAGAAGCATTAGGGAATTCACTATTCCGAGAGCCACAATGTCAAGAGCGTGCCAAGAACAACAAATTTCAGGCATTGCCTGTCACCACGGAAGAAGTAGTGGCCGAAGGCCTTGACTTAACGACCAAGAGCAGTGGCGATTGCGCAGACTTCTCAGTGCTAGCAGACAAGCAAGACTGCTTGAAATAACCGCAGAAGTCAATTTGAGACGTACGACGAACGTATCCGTTAGGACAGTGCGGCGAAATTTGGCATTAATACGCTACGACAGGAAACGACATCGCCTGCAGCGCCTCTCTTGGACTCTTGACCATACCAGTTGGACCCTAGACGACTGTAAAACGGTAGCGAGGTGAGATGAGTCCCAATTTCAGTTGGTAAGCGCCGATGGTAGGGTTCGATTCTGGTGCAGACCCCATGAAGGTGTCAAGAAGGCACTGTTCAAGATGGTGGTGACTCCATAATAGTGTGGGGTGTGTTTACAGAGAATAGACTGGATGCTCTGGTTATGTTAGGCTACTTGGAGCCCATCTACAGTCGTTCGTGGACTTCATGTTCTCAAACAACTAAGGAATTTTTGTGGATTGGTTCAAATGGCTCTGAGCACTATGGGACTTAACATCTATGGTCATCAGTCCCCTAGAACTTAGAACTACTTAAACCTAACTAACCTAAGGACATCACACAACACCCAGCCATCACGAGGCAGAGAAAATCCCTGACCCCGCCGGGAATCGAACCCGGGAACCCGGGCGTGGGAAGCGAGAACGCTACCGCACGACCACGAGATGCGGGCAATTTTTGTGGATGAGAATGTCATTGGAACACGGGTGTTCGCTATAGATTTGAAGAATATTATAGATAATTCGAGCGGCTGATTTGCCATCCAGATATTCCTACGTTAGTCCCAGATAACATGAGTTCCATAAAATCGAGAGGCCAGTTGGGGCACAAAATCCATCACCGGCAACACTTTCACAATTATGGGCGGCTATAGAGACAGCACAGCTCAATGTTTCTGCAGGGGACTTCCAAAGATTTGTTGAGTTCTTGCCACGTTTAGTTGCTGCACTACGCAGGGAAAAAGGCGGTCCAACACGGAAGTAAGAGACACGCCGTGACTTTTGTCACCCCAGTGTGTACCACCGCCAGGCGTCCGGCCGTGGATCAAGGGTCAGAGCGCAGTGGAGCTGCGGTGGCCCCAGTCGCTGTACTAGATGTGCCGGCTGGTGCCGCGGCTGAGTCGCGTGGATGCGTCGCGCAGCTAGCGGCGACCGCCTAATTAGGCTAACACGCCTAATTAACGGACAGCCCGTGCGCGCCCGCGCAGCACCACGTAACAGCTGGCTCTGTCCTGCACGCCTCTGGGCAGACACACGCAGATTGTGCACGGTTTAGCAGTACCTACCCCCCTAACCAAATTCCTAAACTTGTTCACTTACACGTAAACCTACCCAAGCTATATACTTCGATTTTAATCGCCTTTGAGTATGTTTTAGTGTAGGGCGACATAAAAGACACAAGTTTTTTTATACGAGCCCATATTGCCGTTAAGGGGGTGAAACATCCTCTTGAAAAAATTGAGTTTAACGTTTCTGAATGAATACCGTTTGTTATGGCGTAACCGCAAGCGCCCGGAACGAGGACAACGAATGAAAGACCAGAGAAGAAGGTAAAAAGACGTCGGCCAATGGGACCACACTTAACGCTGACAGGTAAGGTGAGATTCTGAAAAAGCTCAAACGGGCAATTCAGAACCGGAGAAAAGGAATGTTGAGCAAGGGCGTGCGCATTCTCCATGACAACACTCGCCCACACATCGCTCGGCAAACCGTTGCTCTCCTGCAACAGTTTCAGTGGAACATAATCACCCACCCACCCTATAGTCCTGACTAGGCGCCCAGTAACTATCACCTGTTCCCTAGGTTAAAAGAACATTTGGCCGGAAAGCGATTTAGCTCCGACGACGAGGTGAAAGAAGAGGTTCATAACTTTCTGAACAGCATGGCGGCGAGCTGGTATGACATGGGCTTACAAAAACTGCGACAGTGTCTACAAAAATGCATCGACAGAAATGGTGATTATGTCGAAAAATATCTAAATGTTCAAGCTGTAAACTGATGTAAACCACTGTAGAAATAAACAAGTCTATGTACTTATAAAAAGTAGGAGACCTTACTTTAGGGATTACCCTCGTACAATTTCTTATGTTTTCTATCAGGGAAGGATTGATGTTTGTAATATGTTCGATCCTACAGTCCTCACTTCAGATGACAAACACACGAATTTCTTCTAAAGCAAACTAAGTGATTGTATTCTAGTTAATTCCACCTCCGTTGTGAGACAACAAATGTGCTCAGTCAAACGGAAACTGATAAGAGGGAAATGTCACTATGTCCCTGCGACCGAAAAGTGCTCAATTGGTACATCCTTTTGATTGTGACAACTTGTGTTTTATGGTCTAATAGTGACTCTAATAGTGGCTCTTTATTGATTTACGTAAAGTTTTTGAAGACTGTTGTGCTATTATTTTTAATTATTGATCACGACTCAGGGAATACGCTTCATCCTTGTGGCCTGTTTTCTTGTGCTGTCATCCACAGACTCTGTAATGATCGAAAGTGTGTGTGTATGTTTCAACGTAACTGTTAGACTTCGAAATTAAGAGGGTCGTTCCGAAAGTAAGGCCTCCTATTTTTATTCATGATCCCACAGGAGATACACGAATCACAAGAGCACACCTAAATAGAGCAATATTTCAGCTACAGACTCATTTTTCCACATAGTCACCACCACTCGTTATGCATTTTGCAACGATGAACCAGAGCCTGCATGCCACGCTTGTAAAAATCGGAATCAGCTGAGGCTAACCACAGCATCCCAGTCTTGAAAATGTTCGCCACGTAGTCCATCTTTCAAAGGCCAAAAGAGATGGAAGTCTGCAGGCGCTAAATCGGGACTGTACCGTGTATGTAGTAACCCAATCCAGCCGAATTTTGCAATGAGTTCTTGGTCACAAAACTGGTGTGGAGCTTGGCGTTATCATGTTGAACGTAAAAGCTGGTCTTCTTCTCTGGCATTGCCCTGGAAAGTTCGGCTTTCAGCTTAGTCGGTGCTGTCATGTAGAGTGCTGAATTGAGAGTTTCGCCGGCTCCAGGACATCCGAAACAACCACACACTGGCTATCCCAGAAAACTGAGCGCATCACTTTTCCTGTGTCTCGAATTCCTTCTTTGACTGACAATTCACATGTCGCCATTCCACGCACTGTCTTTTGGATTTCGGCTCGTAGTGGTGACACCACGCCTCATCTCCGGTGACGACGTTATTCAGAAAACTGTCACCTTCATATTGATCCAACAGGTTCCCACCAATTTCCATTCTTTTCTGTTCTTTGTAAGCATTCAAGGGACCCATCTCGGCAAACTTTGCGATAACGAAGATGTTACAACATTGTTTCCAAGGCATTACAGCTGACATTCAGCTTTGCTCACAATTCGCTGGTCGTTATCCGCCGATCAGCACAGATGAGTTGATCAAGACGCTCTTCATTGAGAGAGATGACAGCTGTGCAGGGGCGACCGGGCCGTGGCTTGTCATACACCCCCTTTTCATCACCTTGAAAATAACGTACCCATCGCTTCTCATTGCTCACGTCTATTGTATCGTCTCCATGCACCTTCAGCAAGCGTCGATGGATTGCAATCGGCTCAATTTCGTCAGCAGTGAGGAATTCAATCACACATCGCTGTTTTAAAATCGCGTTTCTATCAGATTCCAAATTGTAACACTTCTCTGCTGGTGCCAACTACCACAGAACAACGGAATCACCTGCAAATCAAAGAGGAAGGTTCAGGCATTAGCACTACATCAACGACATCTGGTGTGGATATCCAGAGTCACCACAAAAAAAATAGGAGCCATTACTTTCGGAACGACACTCGTAATTCGCTGAATGCGAATTCTTTAACATCAGCTATAGATCCACCAAGGAACAGAGCCATATGAAAATTTCTGCAGGGCCGTGACTCGAACCCACGTTTCCGGCTTGTCGCGAGCGCCCACCTTAACCACATCGTGATATGTAGCATGTAATAATATTGTTATGTATTAATGTGAGAGTACGAGAGAGAGGGACAAGACATTCTTTATTACTCTGTGGCGTAGTGCACTTAGATAATTATTATTAGATAGTAAAGCTTTTGTTGTTGTTAAGATTCAGTTTCATGGGAGACGAGTTTGATCTTAATTGTGTAGTACAAATCGACGCCATTGCGAGATTGTGAAAGAAATTTATATGATAGAGAATCGCTAATTCGTGGGCGAGAAGAATTACATTGACACTAAGGTCAATAAAACTTCGTTCATTTCAAAAAGGTACGTGTTATTTCCACAAACGACGTAAACTCGAGTGTCATCAATTAATGAATACCAGCTGGAGAGCAATTCTGACGGGAGCGTTCAGTTCTAAATAATTTGATGCTTTCTCCGGAAAAGACGTGATTTCACGGATCATTTTGTTTTTTTGCCACCAATGTTTCTGAGAACTGAAGGCAAATCTGATTGCTATGCAACAGAGCCCCGACGAATATTTCTCCGCTACTTAAAGATTAACACTTTCAGCTTCGATACAGCATCTGCAGCAGCTGGAGCAGATCAGCATAACAACGGAAGCGTATAGTGTGAAAGCAGTTTCAGCCATCGCCCTGTGTCCCACCAACGGTGTATGTCTGTGTGTGTGTTATGTTGAAGTGAATACAATCACTCATACATAGGCCTATAAAGCCACAACACAAGTTGGTGTGGGAAACAAAATGGCTCTGAGCACTATGGGACTTAACTGCTGAGGTCATCAGTCCCCTAGAACTTAGAACTACTTAAACCTAACTAGCCTAAGGACATCACACACATCCATGCCCGAGGCAGCATTCGAAGCTGCGACCGTAGCGGGTGCGCGGTTCCAGACTGTAGCGCCTAGGACCGCTCGGCCACTCCGGCCGGTGTGGAAACATCTCAGTATACTGTATAGGCAAAATACAAATAACAGTAAGTGGAGACAGCTGTGTGATTTTATAATCGTCTATCCCTGCACGGCTCCTGAATCGGCCCAAAATTACCCCTGTCACACTGTCTACATCTTTAAATCGTACTTTACTGTATTTCGAACAGCTGTGGATCGTCAACATTGTCTTTCAGACATGCATGTAGGTTCCCGTTAGTCGTTCTCTGAATAGACATAAAATGTAATATAAATTTACAGCAGGAGATTATATATATAAGCAATACTCACCGTTACCCGATCAATCGTTGTATCGGTATATAATAACCGGCTTTTTCAACAGTTGCGTATCCGGCGACAATGGAGAGTGTCCTCATTTATGTACTTGCGAAATCACGTATTCGCTCTCCTTTCTGTACTGATTTAGTCCACTGGAAACCGACAACAGATTCAAGTGACCAGTTAAATGGGCAGTGACGAAGACGCGTGTATTCAGTCTCCGAGTATGCGGAGACAACGAGTTCGGAGATGACGTTATAGGAGCCGCTGGAGAATTTAAAGCGGGTACATGGAGCTGATTTCCTGTTTCTAGTGGACGGACTTGTAGTAAGAAGAATGGATGATATATGGGAGAAGAGAACTGTTTGTTGGATTTTAGGAAATGACGGAAGACAGAGACGGCGAGTAAATGGAATGCGAGTAGCTAACCGAAAAAAAAGGAGTGGCGTGAATGATCAGATTAATACGTCAGTTGATGTTAAACGCTCTCGTAAAACAATGATGACCAATAACACTAAATAGCAGGGACATTGCGAAATCAAGAACTGCTGGATATACAAAATAGGAACTAATAAAATTTAATGAATGTACAACTCTACATGCACCATTTTGATGCTAGAGTGCAATATATTTATACCATGCTACACCCTCTACAGTACCTTCTAGTGACTCTGCCAAACTCACGTAACCCATACAAGCAGCAGTAACTGTCTTAATTACAGTTCGTCGAGAAAGAGTTATTATGGCCATCTCATCTTCAGTGATTCACTACTTGGTCAGTGCCTCCCGTTTCTGTGGAACTGACTTTGTAATTGCCGTCCTACAAGCAAATCCGGCTTTAGAGGCGAGGAAGCCCTTCGCGTTTCGCCACGTGCTGAGCAGAAATGTTGACGGCAGAACAATCTAAAACGTCGATGCGAGGATGAAAGAACTCTGTTACGTGGCATACGATACACGCAGTAGAAAATTACAATCTCTCAGTAATTTCCGATGCCTTACCATGAGGAAACAGAGGGGTTATCTCGATGGTCACTTTCCCATTAACTGTCTTCTAGTACAGTTTTCGTTGTTTTCCTTGATGACAATTACAGAATTGGGCCGTTTTCTCCACTTTTAAAGGAATTTGAAACACAACAGACGATATTCGCAACCAAAAAATAATACGCGTCTCTCCTGTATTATTATACTCAGTTATAGCTGTGCGATGAATCTCAGTATGTCAAAAGTTCGGAAGACTTATAATACCGCCCTTGATAGTAGAAGATCCATTTATCTGATTCGTGTACAGTTTTAAATGCGTCGGTACTACAACTACCTTCCCGGCTATATTTATTATATACTAATCGGTTGGATCTAGCAGTGAAACTTACTTTCATTTCACGACTGTTCCATCCTGTGGTAATTTTAAGCATCAGCGAACTGAGTAAAGGCAACTGTGTCTAACTTAAGGACCGAGATGCCCCTTTACTCTCGTTATTGAAAAGACTTGAGTACACGCTGAAATTGTCATGAAGACTGCCAAAGCTTTCCGAAAATTTACTTAGGCCATGGGAGTATTTAACGCCAGACTGGCATTGAGGCCTTTATACGGAAAGAACTAGCTCAATGAAATTACGAACGTATGAGCAGCTGCCAAAAGCAATACGGGGGAAAAGTGGAAAGCCTAAATAAACACGATACTGGATTTTCGTTCTCAGGAATACGTATGCTTTACACGTTCCTAAATAACTGCACGGATTTCGAATACATTCAGCTTACGTATTCTTTGTTGTGGGATCAAACGTACTGTAACTAATAATGACAAAACAATATCCAGTTAATGTAAGTTGGGATGGAATCATTTAAGACGTTACATTTACTTTTTTAGTGAAGTAAAAAGTAAAACTTTCAAATTAGGAATTATTTTAAAACAGGCAGGTTGGTGGACGTATCAACTCTAGACGCACATCCATCTCAAGACAGTGTTTGTACGACTCTGAGGCATTACGCATGACACAAAAGTAATTTGTTGTATATACACACAGAAAAGAAACTGAGGCACGAAAAGCAATGTGGCAACCTCTTCCTATCCAATAACCGCAGTACTGGCTATTTTTAATGTTAAGGTGGACGATAAAGGTCTCAGGGAAGTTAAAAAACAAGCCCGGTTGCAGAGTTTTGTTTATGTTCGCAGTAATAGCTGTGCTAGTGGAAAACTTGCAAAGCGGCAGGCGCTTCTGTGTGCAAAAGTGCGACCAGGACGCCGGCGGACAATGGCGGCAGGCAGCCGCAGAGGTACAAAGCGACGCTGCGACCTGTGTGGAGCACGCTAGCTCTGCGACGGCCGGAAGGCACAGATAGCGAAGCGCGGCGCTGCACCGCGACACCTCGCCAACCACTAGCACTGCAAACGGAGCCACAGTCGTCTTCAGCCTTTAGCCGATAGTAGGGGAGGCGACTGTGAAAGAGCGGGTTGGGCGGCTCCACGGAAATTAATGGTTCTAGATGGAAATCACTTTACACATTTTTTGTAAAAGTAAATAAAATAGCAGACAACAGTGCCACCTGGGGAACCTCTGTTGTATCAGGGTTGCCCAGGGAAGTGAAACTGTTTGCGTGGACAATCGTAACCTGGACATTTGTTTTTAATAATAAGAGTAAAAAAAAAGCAGAAACTAGATCATTTGGATGTGACGTTAGAAACTGCTGCAACCAAGTAACTAACAGGACTTAAAAGAACAGTTCCCCTGATAAAGTTCTCGGAAAATCACGTGAGTGATTAACTGATGCAAAAGTATCAGAATGTGCTCGTCTTTACTTTCAGAAATACAGCAGTGCTTCGAAGAACTGTCACCCCATCATCTACAAAACTTTGGAACATATTGCTGGAAAGATAAAGCCAGTTTGAGAAACTGTGGACTCTCCTGGTTGGAACAGATGAATTTCACCTAGTGAAAACACTTTCGCATATGAACAATTAAGGTGAGCGTAGTACAAGGGGCGTTCAGTAAGTAATAGAACACATTTTTTCGGCCAGTTTCGGTTGAAAAAAATGCAGAATTTGTTTACATCGTGAACATTTTCCCTCCAGCCCCTATAGTTTCTTAAAGTTCGGATATGTGGCGACGCTGTATGTAGCCTTCAAAACGGTATCTGTGACAGAGGTGCGTTCCAAGCAGAGACCTACCATTGTATTTCTTTTGGTGGAAGATCATGTTGTTGTTGTTGTTGTGGTCTTCAGTCCTGAGACTGGTTTGATGCAGCTCTCCATGCTACTCTATCCTGTGCAAGCTTTTTCATCTCCCAGTACCTACTGCAACCTACATCCTTCTGAATCTGCTTAGTGTATTCATCTCTTGGTCTCCCTCTACGATTTTTACCCTCCACGCTGCCCTCCAATACTAAATTGGTGATCCCTCGATGCCTCAGAACATGTCCTACCAACCGATCCCTTCTTCTAGTCAAGTTGTGCCACAAACTTCTCTTCTCCCCAATCCTATTCAATACTTCCTCATTAGTTATGTGATCTACCCATCTAATCTTCAGCATTCTTCTGTAGCACCACATTTCGAAAGCTTCTATTCTCTTCTTGTCCAAACTATTTATCGTCCATGTTTCACTTCCATACATGGCTGCACTCCATACAAATACTTTCAGAAACGACTTCCTGACACTTAAATCTATACTCGATGTTAACAAATTTCTCTTCTTCAGAAACGCTTTCCTTGCCATTGCCAGTCTACATTTTATATCCTCTCTACTTCGATCATCATCAGTTATTTTGCTCCCCAAATAGCAAAACTCCTTTACTACTTTAAGTGTCTCATTTCCTAATCTAATTCCCTCAGCATCACCCGATTTAATTACACTACATTCCATTATCCTTGTTTTGCTTTTGTTGATGTTCGTCTTATATCCTCCTTTCAAGACACTGTCCATTCCGTTCAACTGCTCTTCCAAGTCCTTTGCTGTCTCTGACAGAATTACAATGTCATCGGCGAACCTCATTTATTTCTTCTCCATGAATTTTAATACCTACTCCGAATTTTTCTTTTGTTTCCTTTACTGCTTGCTCAATATACAGATTGAACAACATCGGGGAGAGGCTACAACCCTGTCTTACTCCCATCCCAACCACTGCTTCCCTTCCATGTCCCTCGACTCTTATAACTGCCATCTGGTTTCTGTATAAATTGTAAATAGCCTTTCGCTCCCTGTATTTTACCGCTGCCACCTTTAGAATTTGAAAGAGAGTATTCCAGTCAACATTGTCAAAAGCTTTCTCTAAGTCTACAAATGCTAGAAACGTAGGTTTGCCTTTCCTTAATCTTTCTTCTAAGATAAGTCGTAAGGTCAGTATTGCCTCACGTGTTCCAGTGTTTCTACGGAATCCAAACTGATCTTCCCCGAGGTTGGCTTCTACTAGTTTTTCCATTCGTCTGTAAATACCATAGTGTAGCAGATATTCATAGGCCCTATCAGAATGTCTGTGCAGACCTGTCAGTGAATAAAAGCACTGAGTCATTAGGCGAGGTGTACGTAATCATCTCAACAAGGTCTCTCACGAAGCTGCCAGATCTCCCGCATGCCGGCCCGCCAAGCACAGCTGTGACTCTTGCAATGTTGGAGTCAATCATTAGACGTGACTCACGTACCACAAACAAACACTCGCTGCGCACCTCGACGTGTCTGTTAGTAGTGCTGTCACACTCGTCCATCTGTTCGGATACTGAAAGGTGTGTGCGCACAAGGTTTCTCATCTGTCTTAAAACCCCGGATCTCGAACCTTTCGAGTTCCATCTACTTGGTCCCATGAAGGTTGCACTCCGCCGCAAGCATACATGGATAACGAAGACTGTATTGATGCATCAAGATGTTTGAACCTATGCCTCCACTAGAGTGGTACCATGCGGTTGTATAGGCCTTCACAGTAAGGTGGCGTAAGGTTGTCGCATTGAACGGAGGTGATTTTGAAAAATACTATTTTGCACCCTAGTCAGTGGGGAATAGTATGGTGTATTGGAATCCCGAATAAAACCAACCTGCTTCCAGAAAAAAATTGTTGCATTATTTACTGAATACCCACTTATTCTGCTGAGTATGTTTAAGTTGTACGAGGTGCGGCTAGAAAAAAACCTGACTGATGCTGGAAAAAACATTTATTTACAATTATTCACAATTTCATGTTATCTCCTTCAATGTACTCTCCTCCTCGGTCTCTACACCGCTCCATACGAATTTTCCACTGTTCATAGCAATGCTGCAGATCATTTTCGGTAAGTCCATACATTACCTCCGTCGCTTTTTCTTTTACTGCTTCAACAGTCTCAAATCTAGTTCCTTTCAAAGCTGACTTGACTTTAGGGAAAAGAAAAAAGTCACAGGGGCCAAATCAGGTGAGTAGGGTGGATGATCTAAGATGGGAACGTTGTGTTTTCCCAAAAACGTCTTCACTGACAACGCACTGTGAGCTGGGGCATTGTCTTGGTGAAGGATCCATGACTTTTTTCTCCACAAATCGTTCCGTTTTCTCCGTACTCGCTCACGTAGGGTAGCCAGGACGCTAATGTAGTAATGCTGATTCACTGTTTGTCCCTCTGGTACCCAATCAATGTGCACAATCCCTTTGATGTCAAAAAAAACAATCATCATTGCCTTGAATTTCGATTTTGACATTCGTGCTTTTTTTTGTCGTGGAGAACCAGGAGTTTTCCAATGCATCGATTGGCGTTTAGTTTCGGGATCGTAAGTAAAAAACCACGATTCATCGCAAGTAATAACATTTTGTAAGAAGGTGGGATCACTTTCAATGTTTTCCTGGATGTCAGAACAAATCATTCTTCGGCGTTCCTTCTGTTCAATTGTGAGACACTTTGGAACCATTTTTGAACACACTTTGTTCATGTTGAAACTTTCATGAAGAATCTGCCTAACACTTTCCTTGTCAACTCCTGTTAACTCAGACACTGCTCTGATTGTTAAACGGCGATCTTGTCGAACAAGTTTACCGATTTTTTCAATGTTTGCATCAGTTTTTGCTGACAATGGTCCGCCAGTGCGAGTGTCATCACTGGTGTCTTCGCGGCCATCTTTAAATCGTTTAAACCACTCAAACACTTGTGTTCGCGATAAACAATCATCGCCGTACACTTGTTGTAACATTACAAACGTTTAGCTTGCAGATTTTCCTAGTTTGAAACAAAATTTGATGTTAACACGTTGTTCTTTCTGTACACTCAACATTTTCCGACGCACAGACAAAACGTCAACTACTTAAAACAGACGCCACGGGCAGACTGAGTGCAGGAGGCAGATGAAACTCGAGCAGTAGGCGGAGCGAGAGTCACGTGACAGGCCACGCGACTTTCAGCCTTATTGCATTCGTTTTATTGTTTCACCAGTACTAGTCCGGTTTTTTTCTAGCCACACCTCGTAAAGCATCACTGTCACGGATACTGTTGAGTTTCAAGATGAATGGGAAACGGAAATTATAACACTAGCAAAAATATGAGAGCGAACGGTGAACCACCTTCATTTTCATATTAAATTTTCATGTCCTTCCTGAGAACAGGAATATACTTGAATGAAGTTCAAAAATGTGTTTGTGTGTGTGGACGTGTGTGTTGAAGGGGGAGAGACGTTTACTTTAATAAACCTGCAGCTACCTCCAATCACTGCTTTGAGAGATCACTAAAATTCATTCAGCGGTTCCCCAACACGCTACATCTTAGCAAAATCAAAAATCACTGCTAAATACAGACTACTTCAATAAAAAACTAGATTTGAAACCATCAGATACGAGTATATCATTACTAAGCGGCGAAGATCGCACTTAAATGGTACAATTTCAATAAATTTCAAAAAATCGCAAGCAGTGTATTTGAAATACGGAGATAAGGAGCTATGCGAAAAAATAGGAGGCAGACTCAAAAATAATTTCACCTTCCGTTCTACAATGCATTATCGAAAAACCGGGCTCCTACAAGTGCACTATTTTCCAACATAATCTCCTTCCATTCCTATTCACTTCGTCCAGCAGTCACAAAACTTGCAAATCCCTTCTAGGAACAAGGTTTTTAGTTGGTCTCTAAGCTAATTTTGACCGCTGACTGCGCCTCTGAGGAAAATCGAAGACCTCGCAAAACATCCTTGAGCGGCCCATCCAAACGAATGACGTTGGGAGCAACATATGGACTATAGAGAAGGTGTTCCTGTAGTTCAAAATCCAATTTACTCTTGGTTTCAACAGTTTGGTAAGCCCTGTGTGGACAGGCGTTGTTTGCAGCGAATTGTTGGCTTAGTTTGTTTTCCAACTACTCACTGTAAGATTCCTAGTTGATGATTGTTCCTTTTGTCGTGTTCCGTTCCAGTGGAAGCCCATTTGTGTCCCAAAAATGGTACTATAACCTTTCCTGGCCATGATAGTCTTAAATTCTTTTGTATTTGATGATCCAGTTTGTTTCCATTCCATACTCTGGGTGGTACTGTGATAGAGGTGAGCCTACGTTTCGTCACCGGTGTCTGTCCTCGTCAAAAATGAGTCGCCTGATCTGTTGGTATAGTAGAATGGACATTGGGAGACGTCAACATGCTTGACTTTAGTTGTTCAGTACGTAGTCTTGGTACCCATCGAGATAAAAAAAATTGAAAATGAGTACATCATGGATGATTTGATAGGCAGAACCAAGACTGATGCCCAAATACGACGCTACCATCTCGCCGGTAATTCACCTATCCGCTAAAACCGTATCTTGAGATTACTGAATCTTTTTGACTGTGGTGGACGTCGAAGCAGGTACTATTTCCTCCTCAAGTGGCACACTTGTCCAACCACTTTCAAACATCTCGGTCCACAAATAAACAGTTATAAGTGATGTGCGTGGTACTGGAAATCAACCATTAATTGCAACCGCTTTTACCCCTTGTGAACGAAGAAGTCGATTCACTGCTCGTTGCTCCCCCTTGGTCAAACTACTAGCGGAGCTGACATTCTTACGCTCTCACTGACAGAACGCAGCTAAAGTGGTTGAGGCTGAATGACCCGTACATTTGCAGAAGGCAGCGTGCGGATTTTAAAGGGATTTCATAACAAAAATGTTGATAATTTTTAAGTCTCCATAATATGGTGATGGGCAGGCAAAGAAAAATATGTTGAGTTGAATGGAGTGAGTGGGTGAAGAATACAAGGCAGAAGAGGGTCAAAGGCCTGTTGCTCCCTTTGCTCTTTCAATTTCATCACGCGATGGTGAAGACAGTGTTTTGGCCCGTTTTATTTTGCCTGTCCTATAGTATGAAAATACACCCGAAAAATGGTTAGTTAGCAATTGAAGACAGGTATAAAAGGCGGTCATTGCGTTCACGACTGAAGACCACAGGAGAAAAGGGTGGGAAGTACGTTTTTTGTCAACGTCGCTATAGTTTATTCGTGTAACTTATATTCTGCATTTTACAGAGCACAAATGCTTCGTAAATGGCTGTGCAGCTCGAGGCAAAATAAATACAATAAAAATAATTCGTTTGAAGGGTAGCCACAAAAATGGTGACGCTTTTAATGTACATATACAGGGAGAAAAGGCGATAAGTTAAGTGCCTACTGTGACAGAAGGACGCACTTCTATGTATGTCGCACTGTACTATACTAACAGTGGATTTTTTAAAGTATTGAGTTCACGAACGTGCCCTTAATTGAACAGCCAGCTGTTTATTATGCACTTCTAACTTAACCTTAAATCATATCCTCAGTTTCATTCTGTCTGTTTTTTGCCATACATCTTGAGTCATACAATGTGCCATGGATCACGAACATGAAGGGCGCAGGAAAAAGAAGATGGGGGAGCACTCCAAGAAGCTGAATTTATATCACAAACATTTTTTTCATTTATTGTAAATATTTAAAACCTATGAATGAAGAAAATGTTTTATACGTATAATTTGGTACTACCTCCTCTGCCCTTGAGCAAGATCATGTCGCACTAGTTTCAATTGCCTCCTATACTTATGGGAAAAATGCTCTTACATCATCTGAAGTAATTCTTACTCCCATTAATATGTATTATCAAAAGTAAACGAAGGTTTCATGAACAGAATATTAGTGTACGAACTCTGGTGTTACATGTTTCGAAATTGGTCTCCGTGGTTTTCATACTGTGAATATGTATACAATTACAGAAACTAGCCACAGTCTTTCTGCACCAGACCAACTAGTTTCTTTTCCTGCAGGCTCCAAGTTTCCCTTTGTTCTGGTTAATCTCTAGTTTTGTTCTGGAAAGTCAGTGGTACAAGTGGAATCGACAGTTTAGAAGCCCTGTAAGCAACATATCGTTTACAGGGTAGAAGTAATGAGGTAAGAGGTAGCTCTATTGAACGCCCATATTTGCGACCAGTAACATTTGTCACGGAATAAGACAAGAGAGGATCTAACGAAATGCAGCAGTTAATTATTAATCCGATTAAAACGAGGAAAGACGAACGGCGCTGCAAAAGGCGCACCTAGCCGTGTGACGTCCTTTAGCGTAAGCTCATAAGCCGTTTAAATGTTAATTAAATGTCTCAACTTTGACGCGCATGCTTAGCTCGCTTTAAGCCATTCCTTAGCTCTCAAAGACATTTGAGCAAGAAGCGTAAAATCGCATACACGGATACAGAGTGAAGGATCAGCTATTAAAGTTTATTCTGTACTCAAAAGTTGATGATTCCGAAAGTGAGACCAATTTATGAGCGTTGGTTAGTAGAACAAAAAAAATGGTTCAAATGGCTCTGAGCACTATGGAACTTAACATCTATGGTCATCAGTCCCCTATAACTTAGAACTACTTAAACCTAACTAACCTAAGGACATCACACAACACCCAGCCATCACGAGGCAGAGAAAATCCCTGACCCCGCCGGGAATCGAACCCGGGAACCCGGGCGTGGGAAGCGAGAACGCTACCGCACGACCACGAGATGCGGGCGGTTAGTAGAACAGGTGGCCCGTAGGCACGGAAATACAAATATACGACGGCGTGATTAAAAGTAATGCCTCTGAATTTTTTTATGTGAAAGCTCGGATAGCTTTTAAATAATACGAAAGTTATTAACATTCTACATCTTTTTTCTTCATGTCTACATATTTATTTCTCAGTATAAACTATAGTCACCCTGGCTACGAACAGATTTCTCCCAACGACAGACCAGCTTGTTGATAGCGTCACTTTGGAGTATTTGACTTAGCTGACGGACCGACACCTTCACCTCTTCTTGTACCACTTTATCTGTCTGAGTGAAGTCCTCGAAGGTGTTCTGTAAGTTTTGGAAACAGAAGAAAATCGGATGGGACCAGGTCCGGATTGTATGGAGTAAGATCGATGGCAGCGTAGCCAGTGTGTCTGATTGGCAGACCACACACGAGCGCTGCGAAATCTGCAGCATTGCCACGCTGAAGTAGAGAGTGCTTCATGTGTGGACGAACTCTTCGAATTCGAAACGCATTTCTTCACGCTGTTTCTCACATACCGACATAGTTAAACACCGCCATGTGGCACGCTACGATTCGGAGCCTCCGATATCCGCAGAGGACTGCAGACATGTAGAAATGAACGATAAAAATGTAGAATGTTAAGAACATTTACTTCATTAAAAGTGCTTTAAGAGTTCTGACGTCATAGCGTGGAATAGCACGTTCGGGAGTCTTTCCGAACGTGCAGAGCAATATCTGGCATGTCAGATATTCTGAGCGTGCGTCTGAGCGTTGACCAATGAGATGGCACAACGGCACCTACGTCACAAGCACGATGTCTCCCTTCAGTACAGAGTTGTGAGGCGCCATATTTTGGCATTCATTTCAAGCCTATATGTATATATGCTGCTTCTGAGCACCAGCAAATTGAGAATCACTGGAAAACCCGTTGTTAACTGTGTGATTCGTTCCAATAAAATAATGAGAAACATAATATTCGTGGCAAAAGAATTATTGTAACTTGCGTATTATGAGAGTAGGCTATTAGAGGGCAGCGACACACTGAAAGTCCACCCAAAACGCATTGTTCTTGGTACAATTTGTTATAATTAAATCTCAAGTAGTAACATACCTACCATTAAAGTTTTCAGCAAGCGGTAACATAATATGATTAGATGCGAGAAGTGTGATGTTGATTTAGCGTAATGAGTAGCCTCACTGTCCAGTATTGAGTTGTTTGTTGGAGGCAGTGGTTCGTGTCTTGAAACTTCCCAGTTACTTTTTCCTAACATTCCCGTTTTTATTAAGTCCTGATACTTTATTATTAATTTAATACAAGTATATAATATATCTGATGTTATGTAAATATAAGTTCTCCTTATTTTTGAGGGGTGACTTTGTTAGATTGGCTTAATCTACAGGACAGCTTGCGCTACTTGCATAAAGATATTTTGCTCCTTTTTCTATTACGCTTCGAAATTCACATGTTGCAAAGATTCTGCTGGGTAGGAACTGTGATCAAGTAAGTCTGACCTTGGGGTTTTTCTAAAATGTGGGAATGATGAAATAACGTTTATCTTATGCGGAGAAGTATTCCAAATTTGTAACACTGTTTGTAATGGAACTTTTATAAGCCTGTGTCCTTATTGATTGGACATGGTACTTTCCTTTTCGTGGAAGAGGGAGGAAATGTGCGTTTTAATACAGCCTACGTGATCTGCCTTGGCCGCTGAGTAAACAGTGTGATTTACGAACTAGAAACATCCGTCAACTGCCGCTGGAGTGCCTTGCGATCACGTATAGCACGTTGGTGCCCACGTACCGTATGCACAAGTCGCATCGTTTCTGAGTGTTCAGCAGCACGTCGAACTTGGCACGCTCAACGTTAACGTTCGACAGCACGGTCCGTGTGCCGACGGCTTTACCATGAACTTTAAAACGTCGATTGGAAGCACAAGCAGAGTTTTACAAAGCGACCTTGATGGGCGGTAAAAAAGAAACATGTACATATTTTAAAATCATTTTTATTAGGTTTTAGCTCTTCGCAAGGAAGATAGGTGCAGAATTTGATAAAGGTTCGATTAAAAGTTTGTCATGTTTTATAACACGTACATCAGTATAGATATCGTCGCAGAAGAAGCTGAGTAGCACAGTCACCGTGGTGTAGTGCTTACGATGTTACACTGTTGCATGGAGGGTCGTGAGTTCGAAACTCACCTTAACTGTAAAATTTTAATTTCTATATGCTGTTCGAGTACAATCTAGAAGTATCCACAAATGTCAAGAATCATTGTACTGGGGTGTTCTGAAGCCGTATATACACTGTGTGTTCTGGCCGGAGGCTGTTCGCTCAGCGCTCTTGTATGTGCAAGTGCTGAATAAACCTTCGTTAAGTAAAGTTAGTAGTGTTCGTCATTCATATAATTACACCTCCTTCCACGTGAAATATTACACGTACTGAAGCAATTTCCTTGCCATACCTGGGTTTTACATAAAGTACCTCATCTAGATATTACTGAATATGAGCCATACAAGTGTATCACTGCAGAACAAATTAGTTTATTTCTACTACCTTTTTACCACCGAGCGAGGTAACGCAGTGGTAAGACAGAGGACTCCTTTTCAGGAGGACTATGTTTCAAACTGACATCCGGTTATTCATGTTTTGGTGTTTCTTGATTTTCCTAGCGTAAGGTAAGCGCTGGGATGATTTCTTTCAAAAAGTGAGCCATATTTTCTTCCCTATGCTTCACCAGTACTAGCTAGCTCCGCTTCAACTTACCTCGTTGTCTTCGAATTTGCAAGAATTGTATTAGGTGTCAGTTTCCATGTGTAATTTTGTAGTTTCTTAGAAACGACGTTATTCTCATTGTGTTCTAACATATTTTTTACCAGATATTCCCTTATTAAATAATAAGGTGGTCGTAAAGTAAACTGAATAAAGCAAAAATGTTGCTTATTTGGTTACTGCTTTCATATATCCGTACAATTTACATTACAGTCCAGTTATATAATTTACAGGGAGATAATGGCGCAAACTAGTTTCTGAAAGCAATAACTTAAAGCTTGATCTGGTTATGTTCGTTGCAAAGTAGCTATCCACCGTAAATCAAATTCGTTAAGCAAATGCAATGTCACTACCACGATATTCTTCCACAGTTCTGCTTCAGTGATCCATGTAGAAAGTATTGACATACAGAATTAGAATTTTCAAAGTGCAATAATTGAGCCTGTGATTTGAACGGACAAATTATGGAGTTATAAGACGTAATAATCTCTTATTTTGTGGCAAAAGGACTAAGTATACTGCCAAGCAATGTTTCGTAGATAGAGCACTGACTGTTCTAAGCCGCATGCAGTGAAACAGAAGTATCGATCCCGTCGTTGCCGATGCGCTATTGTGTCACAAATTCTGTGCAACGGTTTCATTCCGCCGTGAAATGCTGTGGCACTCTGTCATACGATCCGCAGTGAAATGCTGTGACGTGGCAACGGGGAAGCTGTCGATCGCCATATGACGATAGATGACCAGACCGCAACTCGACAGCAAGTAATTGCAGCTTCACCACCGGCTAGCATTAGTGGCCACACTGACCTTTCCCTCGTGGCTTTTACGAGCCACAACCGGGCGATGACTCGACAGCGCGAACAGCCCCGTCACGATTTGCACTGCGTTACGAAACAACTGGGCGGCAATGAACCACATGCGATTCATTTTCGACCGAGGTCGCCGCTCTAAACTGAATAGCCATTTGTAGGTTATAGTGCAAGGGATACAAAACTTGACAGGTACGTTAGGCGTCTGAATTCACAGTGGTGAAGTTCTAGAATGATCGACGCGAATTCATAAGAAGTGTTGCTTGTGTACACATGTTAAGCTGAACCCGATGTTCACGTTACCGTTTTATAAAAGCTGCGAAGAGACCATATCATACTCATTTTCAGTAGACGTAGTTTCAGTCCTATTCCCAGCTCAGGAAAGAGTCTGACCACTTCTCACTTTTGGTAAATAGTATATGTTTTAGTCTATGGTCACATTTATTCTTTATTTTGTCTACTGGCTATCGTTTCGGTACACAATACCGTCCTCAGGCTATTCCCTAACACGAAGTTGTCACGCTAACTTCCCAAGTACGTTTGTCAAAAAGTTTGAGGATAGTACTGTGTACTCAAAAAGGGAAGCCAATAGGGAAAATAAGGAAAAAGTGCTACTATAGACTAAATTTATTTTTTTGACATGTTGATCGCTGTGCCAAGCGGCAGTAGTCGGGAATATGTTCACGTTTTGGATACAACTGGAACGGATGCTGTAATCTGATTTTTGTTTTGGATCAAGACAGGCGTAGTAATTTCTTATGGAGATAGCAGGAATGTAATCTGCTTTCGGCAATCCAATATAGTTCAAAAGGAATCAATAAGGGAAGCAAGTGTTTATAGAGGTTTGTGAACATGATTCACTTACACAAATATTGTTTGTCTAGATAGCACTTTACTTTTTTTTTAAATGGATAACCACTTTCCGCAGACAGCCATCATCAGATCAAAACAAAGAATCAGTTCGTCGTATTACGTCACATAATACTATCTGATACTATATGATCGTACCCAGTATACACTGATCAGCTGGAACACTATGACCACTGATCTGTTATCAATATAAACACGTCCAGGCGACAGTAGCGTCACCTGGCGAGGAATGACTGCTAGTCAGACACAAGCACGGTCAGTCAGCGGCTTGTCCGTGTGTAGAATGGAGAAGTCGCACGATCCATCTGAGTTTGACGGAGGGCAGATTGTGATGGCTTGGAGGCTCGGCACAAGAGCTTCGGAAACTGAAAGGCTTGTCGGGGGTTCGAGGAGTGTTTTTGTGAGTGTCTTCAACATGCGGCGAAACCAAGGTGAAACCACATCCAGACGACGTGACATTGGGCTGTCACTCCCCATTACGGATGTCGTAGTCTGGGTAGACTGTTAAAACAGGACAGGCGGAGAAATGTGGCGGAATTAATATCAGACCTTAATCCTGGGCAGAGTACAAGAGTGTCCTAACACACAGTGCACCGAACACTCGTAGCGATGGACCTCCGCAGCCGACGAGCCATGCACGACATCGGCAAATACTACTGAAATGGGCACGTGAACACCGGCAATTGACTTTGGCACAGTGGCAGGGCGTTGCATGGTCTGCTGAATGTCGATGGGAGGACGTGAATCAGTCTTCTTCCAGGGGAACAGCTCCTTGATGCCTGTACTGTGGGACGGAGACAAGCTGCCAGCAGCTCCATTATGCTCTGGGGAACATTCACGTGGGCATCAATGGATCCAGTGGAGCTCATGCAAGGCTCAATGACAGCCTAAGAGTACCGTAGACTGGTTGCACACCACATACACCCCTTTATGATGATCACGTTTCCAGACGGCATGGCATTTTTCAACAAGGTAATGCGCCATGTGATATAGCCAGGAGTATGATGGAATGGATCCAGGAACAAAGTGACGAGTTCTGATTGATGTGCTGGCTCCCCAACTGGCCAGATTTGAGCCCGATCGCACACATCGCGGATGTGATTGAACATGGTGCCGGAGCTTTTCGCCCCAGTCCCCGGAATTTACGGGTATCAGATATGTGTGCAGATGACGCGCTGGCTCTCTCCATCGACCAAACAAGGCCCCATTGATTCCATGCTACGGCGTGTCGTCGCTGTTACCCGTGACAAAGGTGAACATACCTCTATTACCTAGGTGGTCATAATGTTCTGGCTGATTAGTGCAAGTACGAGTACTCAGTGAACCTACCTGTAAATCGTTAACATGCAGTTATATTTAGAATCAATGAAGCAGCACGTACCGTAACGTACCAATTACTTTTTTACAGAGTCATCCGTATTTTTCTGGTTTGATGCATCCCTCCGTTTCTCAGTATCAAATGCCAAATTTTTCATATTTGCGTATTTCCTAAGATTATCGTCCGTTGTTAGCTATTTAACGTGTTTTGAGTTGCTGTCAATCAAAAATTGTTCCTAGCACCGCTCCTCCCAGTATAAAAGCGATTATGCGTGGGTGCTTTGGCACGCGTCTCGCCAAGCAATTCATGATCTTGGTAAAATTTCTTCTCAGACTTACTTATTTTCATCATGTCTTAAAAATTAAGTGGATAAATAATATTATAACATCACTCTGTAGGACCATATTTCAAACGTTTGCAGTTACTCCCTCAGTTCCACAAATGCAAAGAATTCTCTCAGGATGGCAATCAGAGACATCGTGAACAATAATAAGAAGCTCTTAACATTCATTCAAATTATCGTAAAAATTACAACAATTAAAAATGTCAAGAATGATTAGGTGACTTCGAAAGCCGCGTAGCTGCATGAAGATACTGTATTCACAACTGCCGGTTTCATGTCGGTATAGACGCAGATTTATAGTATTTATATTTTGATAATGTAAATGGGCAATTATAGAGTTCCTGCACTCGGAAAATTATTCATGTTAAAAGTCAGCCGACGTTGGTGATTTGTTATAAATTGAATACACCCAAGAGATTCTTGTCAAAAATGAACAAAGTATGACTTGTGAATGAGCCAGACCGGATTACATCTCGAAGGATATATTCGAGGTTTTTTTGTAGACATCAGCTGCATAAAACTGGTGTATGTAAAAAATCCCTGTGATATGCGCACTTTCGCCATATTGCTTACAGACATATCTTGTAGACAGGCCTTGGAGGCTAACAACACACTCAACTGGATAGAGAACCTCGCCGTATTTTTAACTTCTCTTAGCTGTTCTCACTGGCGCAACATCCGTGCAGCACTGGAGCTACACGACAAGCACGAAGACACAACCGGCGCCAATAGCCCTACATGTGGCACATTGCTTCCAACATTGTCGTGGACACCTTATGAATACGTCATGTATGTACACAAAGCTGGCTTTCCTCCCAGCGTTAAAAACAATTTCGATATGTTAGCTACATTCGGTATGCAGCAGTGTATTACCTAAAATGCACCAAACATAAAATTACGAGCAATTACATTTTGTACTGCAAATCTTTCAAAATATGAGCTGTGTTTTACTTAATTTTGAACTATCAGAATAACTGCAAGCTGCTTGAACTGAAATCTAGGCACTCCACCAATCCGGTTGCTTTTGCATCACATCGCGTGTCGCATTCGTGTATCGCGTATCATATCTCCTCAGTAAGAATCATATCTTACAAGGTGCTCGAATGGATACAATTTATCACATGGCAAACACCAATACGCTCATGCAATCCATAGAAACAGCTCGTGCTGCTGCCACCTGTGAAGGCGCAACGCCGCCAGCCCGTATTGGAAATGTGTATATTGGGCTGCCTATCTGCACTCGCGATCTAATCGATGCGACATGCGGAGCAGACGTTTTTTCTACATGTTTTGACACGCCTGCCTCCTCATGGTGCGCTCAACAACTACAGAACAGCGCGTATTAAAAATGGTAAGTTCGAGAGGGGTGGTTTTATGCGTATCCTGTAGTTTCTGTGCCATCGCCTGCTGAAATCGCAGAGATAATTATGAAGAACCCTGTATTTAAGATGCAATACACTGAGGTGGCAAAAGTCGTGGGATACCTCCCAGAATCGTGTCGAACACCCTTTTGCATAAACTCCACGTGGCATGGACTCAAAAAGTCGCCGAAATTATCCTGCAGAAATACCGAGCCATGCTGCCTCTATAGCCGTTCATAATTACGAAAGTGTTGTCGATGCAGGATTGTGCGCACGAATTGACCTTTCGCTTATGGCCCATAAATGTCCGATGGGATTCATGTCGGGTTGTCCGTGTGGCCAATTGATTTGATCGAATTGTGCACAGCTTTCTTCAAACCAATCGCTAACAACGGTTGTCTGGTGACATGACATCGTTGTTTGTGAACATGAAGTCGATAAATGGCTGAAAATGGACTCCATGTATCCGAACAGAAGCATTTCCTTATAAATAAATATTTCCCTGAGGCAATTACGTCTCTTTTTATTATCCACGATAATGATCGAAGCAGACGAAGTGAATTAAAATTTGTGCTGCGGCCGGGTCTCTAACTTTTTTTTTTGTAACCATATATATTTATTTAAATATTTTAACAACGAAACATTTAAAAAAAGACATTTTATTCTATTGATCTATTATCCTAGTGATGGATAATATTATTGTCATTTTATATGTTTTCATTTTTACATTTTCCTTTTTCGTTTTTCTCTTATTGTTTGGTCCATTAAACCCTTTTACATGGCCATTTGTCGTCTTTTTTTTTTTTTTTTAGGGGTGTAGAAATTGCAGGACAGGCATAACAGTTTATATTTGGCATCGTTGCATTGATTTGAGTTTATGTTTCTGTATGTGATGCACTTGTGATGCCACAGGCACATTGTGTATTCTGGTTTGATCTCTTCCTCTAGTTACACTGTTTAGTGGGACAGTATGAAGGAAACGTCACCATGATAGGTGGAGCAGAAGTGGAAGAAACTTTTTTTTTTACATATACTACAGAATATACCTAATTGAAGAAGAGAGAAAATTTTGCCATATTACATAAGAGAAGCAGAAAGGATAGTGTGAGTAATCAATAGAATTTTATAGGCACAAAGTAAAGGAAATCAAAAATATCTAATAATAATAATAATGAGTAGTTGGCACTTTCCACTAAGGAGCACTTTGTGTCACTGATTTCACTAAGAAGAAAAACTTTATACTACTATAATCTTCTTGCTTGCTAGGCAGAAATGCTAACCATTGCACCACTGCAGTATAATGGTGAACATTGCTGCATGAACTACCTACGCTTAGTGGCCTCGCCAACACAAATTTTAATTCATTTCGTCTGCTTTGATAATTATAGTGACAATATGTAAGGGAAAGATGAATTGAAGTTTGTGTTGAGGAGGGCATTCAGCGTAGGTAGTTCGTGCAGCAATCTTGACCACCGTACTGCGGTGGTGTAATGCTTAGCATTTCTGCCTAACAAGCAAGAAGACCCGGGTTCGAGTCCCGGCCGCAGCACTAATTTTAATTCATTTCGTCTTCTTCGATCATAACCATTTCCATTCAATGATGGGCTGGACCGAGTCCAGTCCGTGTAAACGGAGCCAATACCATTATGGAGCCACCAGCACCTTGCATAGCGCGTTGTTGACAACTTTGGTTCACGGTTTCACGGGGTCTGCGGCACACACTAACCATACCATCCGCTCTTTTCAAATGAAATTGGGACCCACCTGACCAGGCTACGGTTTTCTGATCGTCTAGGATCTAATGGCCGTGGTCACGAGCCTAGGAGAGGTGCTGCAGGTGATGTGCTGTTAGCAGAACATTCGCGTCTGCCGTCTGCTGTCACAGCCATTCACGCCGAATTTCTCCGCACGTTCGTTGTACGTCACACACTGTTATTTCACGTAGTGTTGCTTGTCTGTTAGCCCTGACAATGCGCAAACGCCGCTGCTGTCGGACGTTAAGTGAAGGCCGCCGGCACTGCGTTGTGGTGAGAGACACTGCCTGAAAGTTAGTATTCTCGGCGCACTCTTGGCTCTGCGAGTCTCTGAATATTGTATTTAGTAACGATTTCCGAATGCCCCATGCGTCTAGCTCCAACTACTATTTAGCGTACAAAGTCTTAATTCCCGTCATGCGGCCACAATCACGTTGGAAACATTGAGAGGTGCCATGAGCCCCCTCTCATATTTCTATCTTACTCTGAGTAATTCGATTTTCCTCTCTAATTGCATGAGGTGAAAAGTCGCTATTCCTTCACACGCGGACTTCCTACGCAGCGTCCCTAGTCACCTGGGTGGTCCGGTAACAGGCGGGTTCTGCTGTTTCTTGAAAGGGTTAAGCCGAAGCCGACGGGTGTGAGGGAGTCGAGTGGATGCTTTCCAGACGCCGACGTTGTCATAAGAGCGGCGGCGACACGCCCAGAGGGGCCACAAGGAGCTGCTAGGCTAGAGATTCCGTTACTTCGCAGAAACTTAGTGAAAACCGTTTCTGCCGGGCTACCAGCGAGGCGTGGGAAAGACTTGTGTTCCCAGGCAGTCTTGGCGGGCAAATTCCCGCGTTTTCTGCAAAATCATAACTGTGATTGGCTTGCTCAGGGAATAGCTCCGTGACGTAGCGAAATCGGCGCAGAAATTGGCGCCAAATATCTCCATTGGTGGAATAGTACTGCATAGGCAATAGAGGGGTATTTTCCGCAGGTTTTCGAGTTGCTGATTGGAATGTACAACCACGACCACTGTCGTGGGGGCGGGAATGTTGTGTGTTCGGTTTGTACAGGTGCTCTTGAGAGAGTCGGCTCTCGCTTTTCGGTCAGAGTAGGTTACAAGACTGAGCTCTCGCTGCTCTGGACAGCCTGCCTTCTGTTGGCTATCTAATATACTTTTATTTAATTGTAACTGTTTGACGAAGTTGCTAAAGTTTCGACTTCAACGTAACTTTCCGAGTACAGTTGGCAATTGAGCGTTTTGCGTACAAGCGGCCTATGTTGTCTGTCTTGAGCAGTTTTGGCTAAAGTTGACTGTATCGGAGTTACTGTGTGACTTTGCTCGTTAAAACCAATCACTGTACCGTCAGTGATTGTGTGGCGGTCCTTCTTCGTCTCCCTCAGAGGCGCATTTGTATTGATAGAAAGTCTTTAGTCTGGAACAACCAGAGCAGGATAATTTGTTTCGGGCTATACTCGCGACATTATCATCACCGCGATAGGACGTAGAAGCAACTAGCCATCGCTTCCGGTACGCCAGATCGTGTCCTTGCAGTTAAGAAGACAGCTTGGTAATGTATGTCCGCAGCATCGGCAGATTAGGGAATTTGTTCTGTGATAATGAGAGCTTACCAGAGCGCGCCTGTTCCCGTCTTTCCTTACGTGGTTCTGTCTTGGATGTTCATTGTCTGAGTTCTCACTACTGTAGCAGCAAATAATGTTGGGTTGGCTGGGTGTTTCTCTTAAGATTTGAGTTGCAAGGGTTTGGCTCCACATACCACTTCGTCATAAATGTCACAATCTAGTTTCTGAACAACTTCACTTTCATAGCATTTATTTGAGTATCCAATTTGACGTATTGTAAATGTTTCGTGTGTTTTGTTTGTTATTTTGCGTTTAGTCATAAGAAATCAAATTTTTATTTTGGACAGAACTTTCATTCTGCTAATTGGTAGAGCAACCCTTTCATTTCTCACTACGTTAATGAAACTTTCCTTAATTTCTATCCAATTAAATTATTGCAGGTGCCAAACTCTTTTCTACTCCACTTGCAGGGTCGATTACAGTCAGTTCGCGTTTCTTCTTAATCCATGTGCAACAGCAAAAGTAGGAGTTAGAAAAGGGGTGGCTTAGAGCATCATTTCCATATGAAAATTCGAGAAGAATTTAGTGTTGAATACAGTGCTAGCCCCGGCACCTCGCAACATTTTCATATGAATCGCGTGAGTACAAATGACAGCTTAGCTCTTTTATACCTTGTGTACGCGATACCACCACCCACCATCTGCACATGTGTATACCGTTATTCCACGACTTCTGCCACCTGGGACTTGATTTTCAGCACAAGATAGGCATATCTTAATAGACGGTACTATTAGACAATCCCTACGAAGGAAATTAAGCGAAAAGGCAAGGGTGCATTAATGAAACCATTTGGACTATTAGTAACCCAACAGTAGCAATAGCGGATTGTTATGACGTGCAACCTGGGGAGACGAGCTGGGAGCAGGGCCCTGTGGCAAGGCGGCAGCTGAGTCAGCCGTGGCGGCGCGGCAGAGGCGGCGCCTCTTCGCCCCGAGAGCGGCGGCCGGCGCGAACAATCGCCCTTTGTGCCACGAGTGCCCTCGCCGGCGCTGCCCCCGGACGCCCGCCTCCGCCCCCACCACCACCACCACCACCCACGCTGCCGATCGAAACGGCGCGACGCTCGTCTCCGCCCTCCGACCGGCCGACAGCGGTGCTTTATAGGCCTCGGAAAGCCACCAGCCGCCGTATTGTTCCGGACGTAGCTGGCCCGTGTTCGATGCCGTACTGTTAGCTGTACAGTTTCTTTTACACTACTGGCCACTGGCCATTAAAATTGCTACACCAAGAAGAAATGCAGATGATAAACGGGTATTCATTGGACAAATATATTATACTAGAACTGACATGTGATTACATATTCACGCAATTTGGGTGCATAGATCCTGAGAAATCAGTACCCAGAACAACCACCTCTGGCCGTAATAACGGCCTTGATACGCCTGGGCATTGAGTCAAACAGAGCTTAAATGGCGTGTACAGGTACAGCTGCCCATGCAGCTTCAACACGATACCACAGTTCATCAAGAGTAGTGACTGGCGTATTGTGACGAGCCAGTTTCGTGGCCACCATTGATCAGACGTTTTCAATTGGTGAGAGATCTGGAGAATGTGCTGGCCAGGGCAGCAGTCGAACATTTTCTGTATCTAGAAAGGCCCGTACAAGACCTGCAACGTGCGGTCGTGCATTATCCTGCTGAAATGTAGGGCTTCGCAGGGATCGAATGAAGGGTAGAGCCACGGGTCGTAACACATCCGAAATGTAACGTCCACTGTTCAAAGTGCCGTCAATGTGAACAAGAGGTGACCGAGACGTGTAACCCATGGCACCCCATACCATCACGCCGGGTTATACGCCAGTATGGCGATGACGAATAAATACTTCCAATGTGCGTTCACCGTGATGTCGCCAAACACGGATGCGACCATCATGATGCTGTAAACAGAACCTGCATTCATCCGAAAAAATGACGTTTTGCCATTCGTGCACCCAGGTTCGTCGTCGAGTACACCATCGCAGGCGCTCCTGTCTGTGATGCAGCGTCAAGGGTAACCACAGCCATGGTTTCCGAGCTGATAGTCCATGCTGCTGCAAACGTCGTCGAACTGTCCGTGCAGATGGTTGTCGACTTGCAAACGTCCCCATCTGTTGACTCAGGGATCGAGACGTCGCTGCACGATCCGTTACAGCCATGCGGATAAGATGCCCGTCATCTTGACTGCGAATGATACGAGGCCGTTGGGATCCAGCACGGCGTTCCGTATTACCCTCCTGAACCCACCGATTCCATATTCTGCTAACAGTCACTGGAGCTCGACCAACGCGAGTAGCAATGTCACGATACGATAAATCGCAATCGCGATAGGCTACAATCCAACCTTTATCGAAGTCGGAAACGTGATGGTACGCATTTCTCCTCTTTACACGAGGCATCACAACAACGTTTCACCAGGCAACACCGGCCAACTGCTGTATGTGTATGAGAAATCGGTTGGGAACTTTCCTCATGTCAGCACGTTGTAGGTGTCGCCACCGGCGCCAACCTTGTGTGAATGCTCTCAAAAGCTAATCATTTGTATATCACAGCATCATCTTCCTATCGGTTAAATTCCGCGTCTGTAACACGTCATCTTCGTGGTGTAGCAATTTTAATGGCCAGTAGTGTATATTTACGAGGGGGGCTTTCAGTAAGTAGAGCTACAGAATTTTCCGTAAAGCTGGTTAGCTTTATTCAGGATTCTAATACGCCGTGCATCGACATTCTGCTGCCCGTGGTATGCATTCTTCACTGGGCCAAACAGATGGCAGGTGCGAGATCCGAACTATAGGGTGGATGAGGAACCCAGCGTGCACACACTTTTCAGCACCCCAACTGGTGGACAGGTGTGTCAGCAGTACCCGCAGTCAATAGTTGTGCAGCGAGGTATCTGATCTGACCATCACCTCGAATGAGAGGGTCCACACGTTCCAACGATGTGGGTGTCACAGCCGCGTGCCGCCTGTCGGCACGCGGGATAGGTTTGCACGAACTCATTACAATGATGAGCAACAGCCTTGCCGCAGTGGATACACCGGTTCCCGTGAGATCACCTAAGTTAAGCGCTGTTGGGCGTGGCCGGCACTTGGATGGGTGACCATCCAGCCGCTATGCGCTGTTGCCATTTTTCGGGGTGCACTCATCCCCGTGATGCCAACTGAGGAGCTACTCGACCGAATAGTAACGGCTTAGGTCAAGTATACCATCATAACGACCGGTGAGAGCGGTGTGCTGGACCCATGCCCTCCTATCCGCATCCTCCTCTGAGGATGACACGGCGGTCGGATGGCCCGGTAGGCCACTTGTAGCCTGAAGACGGGGTGTTTTTTTTTTTTTTTTTTTTTTTTTTTTTTTGCAATGATGACAGGCGCCTCGCCCAACAACTCACCATGCTTTTGTTCTCTTGCAGGTCTCCGCAGTAACTCTGCAAGTGCCTATGAATATCTACGATGCTCTGGTTTTCTGCCAAGACAAACTTAGTGACAGCTCTCTGTTTGGAACTCACCTCCGTTACAGACGCCATTTTGAAGGCTGCGTAAGCGCCGTCACCTATCGCAACTTCGCGAAACTATAGGTTCTGAAGCAGGAATATTTCATGATGTCTCACAACAAATCATTTTTTTTTTCAACCGGAATTGGCCGAGAAAAAAATGTGTTGCATTTTTTATCGAACGTCCCTCGTATTTATCTTAACTGATGGTCGATCGCACAGTAGCCACATGACCGTTTTCTATACATTATATTTTAAAAGAAATTTCGGCATGAACTACGTAACTAGGACTATTAGTTACACAGGGACATTACGTAGTGGCCCTCTATGATACTTCTTTATAACTGAGAGCTTTAGGAATCAGTGCTTGGTCATCAAATTCTTCCAGTAGTTCTCATAAAAACTCGAAAAAATCGCCTTTAAAGATTAGAAGACTTCTGAGAGCTCTTAAGTATAAAATATTTGTTGGTTTTTACAAATTTGTCCGTAGCTCGGACAAATTCATGGATTCGCAAGAGAAATTTGCTCCGAAATCTAAACTAAGTTCAGAAAGTAACACCTTAATTCTCTCGAAAGCTTATTAGAAGATCAACTTTTTTCCATTACCAAAAATGATAGACATTAATATTATGTATGTCAACCAACTACCTATGGAGAGGAGAAGTCTTCAGACTGGACAAAGAACAGACACGTTGGATAAAAAAAATAGAAGTTTATTTTTGGGTGACATGACAAGCAAAGGCTCTGCACTTGTTACAAAAAGGACCGCTGTTATTCTAAAACAAAATGCAACATACGCGACTTATCTGACGTAGTAACAATATGGTATAAAACTGTGGACAACATGACAGAAATTAAAACCTGAACGCAATCGATATTAGGGAAACAAACTTTTGAAATGTAATCTCTTCAATAAATTAGCACTTCGTTTTATAAGGGCTGGCAATATACAAAACGGAAAGGCTCAGAAATCAGTTAGCCTTTACTTCACGATCTGCGACAGACTATTTTCTATCAACAATACTATGCTTGTAGTAGACTCGAAACTGTCTGATAAGAAAATATCAGTGCCATCCTTTGATTACTGGGAAAGTACGTGAGCTACGTCATTAACGATCATGGAGCTGACAACACAACTGATATATGAAGTGTGAATTATGTAGAATTATTAAGTACTCAGACAGCGAAAAGAAGTACGGAAAGATGGTAAAATTCTTTTCGAAAGAATGGATATTGATCAGGAAATCAAAAAGAAAAGACAAATATGCGGCAATCATTACAAATTAGGCCTTTGATTAAATCTAAAAGCAACTGAACCAACAACACAACACAACACAGAAAGTGTCCTGCAAGAAATAGTGCTAAAAATTTTTTGAACAAACAAATGTTGCATATTAACGCACCTTTTGTCTGTTTTTTTTTTTTAATTCTTATCTTCTAACATTATTCATTGTGTCGGAACTGCCTCGTATGTCCCTACATTGCTCCGGAATTTAAAGTGATTTCCCCGATGTCATCCTCTACCAATTTTTTTTTTCATTCTTCAGTAAATAAGACTCTTTGATATAATCTGAATATTCATTTTGATTTTGCGACTACAATTTAGCGAACACGCAGAAGAGACGCTTTTTTGTGTCCCGTATCAAATTCGTGTTTTGCTGCCGACGCGATATTGATTTTAAATCGACGACGTTCTGGTCTTTATAAATGAATGTTGTGAGGACCAGGAGAGTGCGTGGTCTAAGTAAGTGGATGGGCAAAGCCAGTTAGTAAACAATATGGAGAAATGGGGCCGTAAAAGTCCAATACTTCGATTTCGCTTTGATTACCTAATATCGAATTTTAATCCCCTTGAAACCCGAAAATATGCACGGAATGACATTTTTGCGAGTGCGTTTGGACCCGACTGTCTTATGATGCCTGAGTCGCTCTGACGTGTGGGTGCTGCAGCACTACCACAGTTGAGTTTACGGTAGAGTTGTTTTCGGCCCACAGAGAGAATTTGGCGGCTGCGGCCAGGCTGCGGTTGGAACGCGGCGGACGAAAGCGGCTTTGGTGTGGCGAGCGGGGCGCTCAGAATGCACGCAGCGTCTTTGTGCGTGCCGCTCGCTGTGTGGGCGAACCCTGCATAGGGTCTTTGCCCGGTAGAGCGTACGCACACGCGACTGCTGCCGTCAACTGGCTCGACGAACATTCCCCCCTGCCCTCCTCGTTCACCCCCCCCCCCCTTCTCCTCCTCAACCGCCTTCACCGTTCACCACACTGACGATTACAATCGGCAACCGGTGCTAGCCGTGCCACAGACACCACACCACAGCAGAACACGCCTCTTGAGATGCAGAGGTTATTAACGCGTCAGCCGCGCGAAGATTAGATCGAACCAGATTAGATTACACGTAATCGCTTTGCGGCGAAAGACGAAAAATTTGTTTGCTTTAATGAAATATCGAAATTCTTCGTATTGCGATAACAAGTTGCACGTTCCGTTTCAACAGCAGGGTCTAACCTTCAGGTAAATCTATATACCACGCAAACCACCTTATAGTGTTTGGCGAAGGGTACCTTGTGCATCAGTCATCTTCCTCTTTCACGTTCAGTCGAAAATTGTTCACGGCAAGAATGGTTGTTGGTAAGCTTCCGTGAAAGCTCTAAACTCTTTCATTTTACCTTCATAGTCTTTTCGCGAGATATATGTAGGAGGGAGCAATACATTTTTTGAGTCTTCTAGGAACTTACGCTCGCAGAACTTTTAACAATAAACCGCGCACCGAGATGCAGAGCCCCTTTCCTTGTGGCATCTGCCTCTGCTGTTGGCTGATAATCTCTGTAACGCTTTCGCGCTTACTATAGTTTAAACTGTGACCAAACGTGCTGCTCTTCTTTGGACCTTCTCTATTTCATCTATCAGTCCTATATAGTACGGATCTCAGACTGACGAGCAATATTCAAGTATTGATGGAACGAGTATTTCGTAAGCCACTTCCTGATGATGGACAACACTCTCTGAGCGTTCTTCCAGTGAATTTAAGTCTGGCAACTGCCTTACCTGCGTTTAATTTTATGTGGTAGTTCCACTTGAAATCGCCCCGTACTCAGAGATTTTATGGATGTAATTACTTCCACTTACTGTTCTGCAATAGCGCAATCACATAATAAGGGTAATTACTATTAAAAACAGTCTTGATCACGATTTATTTAACAAGGTGACCGGTTTCGACCACTACTGTGGTCATCTTCAGACCATTGAGTAGGAACCTCTTTCTGTTTGAGAATCACTAGTAGTGATTCTCCAACAGAAAGAGGTTCCTACTCAATGGTCTGAAGATGACCACAGTAGTGGTCGAAACTGGTCACCTTGTTAAATAAATCGTGATCAAGACTGTTTTTAATAGTAATTATTTATAAGACATTGATCACTGCTGTTCCCGTAATGCATTCAAAAGTAATACATAATAAGGGGTCTGTCTGCCTATTTATGTTAAGTGCGTTACATTTGTTCATGTTGAGAGTCATCTGCCAATCGCTGCACCATGCGTCTATCGTCTACAGGTCTTCCTGCATTTAGCTACAATTTTCTAGATCTGCGACTTCTTTCTATACAACAGCATCATTTGTGAAAAGCCTTATGGGACCTCGGACGCTATCGACGAGGTCATTTACAAATACTGTGAAAAGTAATGGCCCTATACCATTCCCTTCGCGCACGCCCGAAGTTACTTTTACGTCTGAAGATTTCTCCCCGTTGAGAATGACATGCTCTGTTCTGTTTTTCAGGAGCTCTTCAATACAGTCATACACGCATTCCGTACGGTAGTATTTTGTTCATCAGGAACTGAACAGAACGCCTTTCGAAAGTAAAGATACATCGCAGCAACCTGGGCGCCGGTATTTAGCACTGTTCTTGGTCTCGTGGGGAACAGAGCGAACTGGGTTTTCCAAGATTGTTGATTTTCGGAACCCGTGTTGATTTCCACTGAAATTTTCAGTCTCCAGAAATGTCATAACACGCGAAACTAAAATATGTTCCAAAGTATTACAACAGGCTGGCGTCAGAAATAAAGGTTCCACCTTTTCTGCGTCTATTCGACAACACTTACTGAAAGCGAGAATTACCTGCGCTTTTTTCCAATCAGTGGGACGGCTCCGCTCCTCCAGCGAACTAGGGTACACTGCTCTTCGAAGAGGAGCTACTTCTTTAGCATACAATATGTAGAAGCGTACTGATATCCCGTAAGCTCAAGCGGCCTTTCCTCTATCGAACGATTCCAGTTGTTTTTGTATCCCGCAGTCTCTTGTATCGGTATCTGTCATTTTGACATGCGCACGACTATTGAATTTAGGAACTACATCCACTTGATCTTCCGAGTGAAACAGAAAAATATACAAGAATATTTTTTTAAAAATGAATTACACTTTAAAAACGTTAAAAGCAGCAAAATAATCTGATTAAACAGTCTCCGTATTACTTAACACGTAGTGCTCGTCATTTTCTGCTGGATTCGTTTTTCCCATCGGCTGGCATGAAACACCTTGTACACTGCTGGCCACCGTAAATGCAACACCAAGAAAGACAAGAGGTAGCACAACAAAATTTATTTTGTAGATAACATGTTGACCAAGTATCAAATGATTACGTTTACAGACGTCTGTGACATGTGGTTCCTGCCAGAATCAGTAGCCAGATTAGCCGCCATTGTTGGAGATCACCGCTGCCACACGTCTCGGCATTGAGTCAAAGAGACGTTGCATGTGTTCCTGGGGTACAGCAGCCCAAGCAGCTTCCACACGTTGCCAAAGATCATCTGGTGTGGCAGCTGTGGATGTAATCTGGGTCACTCGTTGAGCAACCATGGACCACATGTTTTCTATCGGCGAAAGATCCGGAGAGCGAGCCGGCCAGGGAAGCAATTCAATCTGGTTATTGACGAAGAACCTTTGGACAATGCGTGCCACGTGTGGTCGCGCATTATCCTGTTGAAATGTGGCTGTGGCCGAGCCCTGAAGGTAAGGAAGGATAACTGGCTCCAGCACCTCGGATATGTAGCGCTGGCTATTTCAAGTACCGGCAATGCGTACTAGAGGCGTGCGAGAGTAATATCCAATACCGCCCCATACCATAATACCCGGTGCAAGACCAGTGTGGCGGCGCATAATGCAGCTGTCCAGCATTCTCTCTCCACGGTGTCTCCAAACTCGAATCCGACCATCGTGGTGCTGCAGACAGAAGCGTGCCTCGTCAGTAAAGACAACGTCATTCCATTCTGCCGTCCACATCCGTCTGTCATCACACCATTGGCGACGGAGACGTCTGTGGTTCTGCGTCAGTGGTAGACGAAGCAATGGACGTCTTGCGGACAGACCACTCTGCTGTAAACGGCGTCGAATGGTACACGCAGACACTGGATGATGCGTTACAGACGCAATGTGCTGTGCTATGGTTCGGGATGTCACTGAGCGATCCGTCACTGCCACGCGCACAATTTGCCAATCAGCACGTGCAGTGGTGCACCGAGGTGAATGCGATCGACCACGTCGGTCTGTCGTACCCTCCTGCATCCAACGGTCACATATCCGCATTACAGTTGTTTGGTTTCGTCTAACACGACTAGCGATTTCTCTGTATGATAATCCACAATCTCGGTAAGCCACTATCCTTCCTCTGTCGAACTCGGATACTTGATCAAACGATGTTCGCTGTTGTCTACGAGGCATAACTGATCGTCTTGTGAAACAACCACAAGGTAAACACACGTGCCGAACGTACACTCGTCGAAATCGCCAAGCCTTAAATGGTGCTATGAGGTGGCGCCACAGGCGCGCGTGATGTGCGTCTGCGCTGAAATTGTAATCAGTTGCATATCTCATCGCTGCAAACCCATGGTGTAAATTTCACTTGATTCGGATGCTTCCTTCAGGGTGTTGCATTTACGGTGGCCAGCAGTGTACATCTATTTCTGCAGCATGTTTACCGTTAAACGTTAATGCGCGTTCCGACGCATCTGTCATCAGAAGCTGCACTACCATAGGCTATTTGCTGTTATTATGTCAGCAGTAGAAACAGGTCACCGCTATTCACAAGAAAGAGTCACGATAGGTGCGTTGCGGTATACTGGTTCCGTTTGAAGGTGGCGCTTTCGCTACAATTTTAAGTAATTCACCTTCATCCGTTCTTTTACTGTACTTAAACCTATACCGTCTGCATGTTCGTACGGGTCATGACCGAAGGAATAGCGCGTTACAGTTAGGCCCAATGTTGTTGTTGTCGTCTTCAGTCCTGAGACTGGTTTGATGTAGCTCTCCATGCTACTCTATCCTGTGCAATTGAACTTTTAAGCATGTGTATTGATCTGTTTCAGTTCCATTAGTCCTCAGTACAATTTGATTCATCTCTCCACGCTCGTTTAACCTACGCCTGCATTTCACATCTTCGTAGCTATTGCACTCCACATCCATTTCAAAATGCTTACTGTATTCGAATCTTGGTGTCCCTGTTTTACTCAAGTTGTATCATAAAGCTCTTTCTCTCTCTCTTTACTAGTTACTCGATTTACCCATACAGTATTCAGCATTGCCCTGTAGCACTACATATCAAAAGCTTTTACTTTGTTTTCTTCTTCACACTTACAGTTTTTAAATATAATTTTACGTCGCCGTGTATCAGTTTTCGATCAGAAAAAGCATAACAATATGCAAGTACTACGATTTTAAAAAAATGTTAATTTATGCGAAGTCAAACAGAAAGAGCTCACAACAATATTACTTCAAAGCAATTGCCGTACTCTAAATTCATCATAATCTAACCACGGGTACAGACTGAAGTGAAGTATCAAAGTTGTGCGCTGAAATTAAAACCACAAAACTGGAAACCCGTAAATGAAGTCAATATAATTAAACTTTCATAAAATGAAAAATATCATCTCAGTTCCTGGCAATAATTCATTATTCGATTTCGCTCGCTCAAAATTACGTATTGTTGACTCAAACGACCTGAATATGAAAAGAGAAACCGGTTGGAAACCGAATATTTCTGTTACAGAATGAAACATACTGTATTCTTGCACTGAAATGATAACGTCATAGTGAAGTGAAGAAGATTGCAAATGTTGTCTCCCTAATGAAATTATTCTATTTCTCTCTCCAGACAAGAATTAAAAATGCTTGTAGTATCATGTTCCGTAGCAATGTCTCGTACATACTGAACCTATGTAGCCTGTTTCGTAACTTTATATGCCCTGTTATTTTTATATCGGCTTGCGCTGCAAAGAAAAGAAAGGAGTGAGAAACTAAAATTTTAAGACTTGGTGGTTTGTTACAGAAAAAAAGCCCTCGTTGTTGTAGAGTTTCAAAGGCAGCTGGAATATTCATGTTGAAACATGAAGTGTATGAAAGGTGCCTCGTTCGGCCGGGTGAGATTAATTAGGTATCCGTCTGTTAAGCAAGAACTAGCTGTTGTGCCTCTGTATGGAAAAAAAATGCAGGGCACACTTCCAGATGCAAGCGATAAACCGAGCAGGACTTTGGAGAGAAACTTAATATTTTAAATGATTTTTTATAAAGTGAATGCACTCTTCGAACTCATAAAACGTATTTTTGTCGTGCTGGAATCGAAGTATTCTTAAAAACAACTAATATTTTCCAAGGAGTGCACGTAACAGAATTACTTATTCAAATATATTCTTCAGTGAATTTTTCTGTTAATTAGTTAAAAAATTATTGAATTAAGATGGTGAATTGAAGTAAAGTGGGCTTGGTTGATATAAAGTCAGTCAAGTAATTTATGTAAACACAAATTTCGTAGGAAACAATAGCTTCGGCAGAGAAAATTACTAAGTATCAAGTAACGAAAAATGACATTACTAAATGGCAAAAAAAAAGACTCCCAGCCATCCCTCTCCAGTCGCATGATGCACATCTAACAGCTTCCATGGCATTGGCCGAATTTAAAAATCTTAAATGCTGTCATAATCTACACAGTATGAGGTATCATGTCACGTTAAAATTTTTACAAAATAAACCACGTATTAAAAATAGAAACTGTGTAAAGATGTCTTGAGGCAGCGTAGCTAACGGTGCGAAAATTAGCTAAAATACATTCATCCAGTATATGAGAATAAGAGCGCTTAGCGACGAGAGAACAAACTTACACACAATTTCAAACCTTCTGAAACTTTTTCCCGCTGACACCCTTCACAAAAAAATAAAAGCTAAAAGGTTTCTCCCTTTCACATTTTCGCAGTTCATGCCGTAGAACTTCAGCGGTCTATCATGACGTTTTTCTTCATTACTTCTTTACTGCTAAGTCTATTCCAAATACTTTTTGCAAGCAGCATCCACATGTGCCACCGAATGTTCCTGCAAAATTATACTATTCTACGACGCACTGCTCAGGAGAGATCGCGTCATAAACATTGAGAAGATTCGTCACTTTTGTCTCTCTCGGACCATTATCTGGTAGGTCTGAAAGAGAGAGAGAGAGAGAGAGAGAGAGAGAGAGAGAGAGAGAGAATATATTCAACGCGCGTTTCGTCATGGTAACGTTTGGTCGCCGCGAGGCGCTCAAAAAACTCCAGTGGCAGATGCTATAAGAGGCGCTGTGCATGACATAGACGTCTATTATTGGAATTTCGAGAGAGCACTTTTCGGGAAGAGGAAAACATTACTTTGTCCCACATAAAACTCGCGAAATGCCCGCGACGAGAAAATTTGAGAAATTAGAGCTAATAGAGAGGCTTGGCGACAATCTTTCTTCCCTCGCGCCATTAGCTAGTGGAACAGTGAATGGCGATCAGTTAGTGGTACCAGAAGGACTCTCCTAAACGCGCCGTCAGGTGACTTGCCGAGTACTGATGTAGATGTAGAGGTATGTGAAAAAGTTTATAACGGAGGGCAAATTACGCAGACTATACTCATCCAGAGTTTTTGAAAAATGAGAGCTCTTGTGACATCCAACAAATTTTGGACATAATCTGAAGGTTTTCCTTTACTTCTTCTCAGTTACATGCTTTACGTCAAATATTTAGCTATTTTGTACATGCGAGTTCAATTCTTTGAAGAATCAGGGGTGGTGGTATGATAGTACATTTGTTTTTTTAGCAAATTAAGATATAACTTACAAGAACTGAAAGTAGTAAGACTCCTTCACACAGAGTAAAATTACGTTCGGCTACAATTTAAAAAGAACAACTTCAAATATTTACAAAAAATGTGAAAAATACATAACTAAAAAAATTAGCACTCGATATTGCCACCTTGATATCAATATATCGTGGGAAAAAATATTACTGATACCTATCGATATACACTGAAGCGCCAAAGAAACTGGTATTGGCATGCTATTCAAACAGACAGATATGTAAAGAACTGGAAAACGGCGCGGTTTTTAGATTGGTTACTGCCGGTACAATGGCAGATCAAGTGAGTTTGAACGTGGTGCTATAGTCAGCGCACGAGCGATGGGACACAGCATCTTCGAGGCAGCGATGAAGTGCGGATTTTTCCGTACGACCATTTCACGAGTGTACCGTGAATATCAGGTAGCCGATAAAATATCGTGTCTCCGACATCGCTGGGGCCGGAAAAAGATCCTATCAGAACGGAACCAATGACGAGAGAAGAGAATCGTTCAACGTGACACAAGTGCAACACTTCATCAAATTGCTGCAGATTTTAATGCTGTACCATCAACAAGTGTCAGCGTGCGATGCATTCAACGAAACATCATCGATGTGGGTTTTCGGAGCCGAAGGTCTAACCGTGTACCCTTGATGACTGCACGACACAAAGCTTCACGCCTCGCGCTAGGTCGAAGGTTCGAATCCTGCCTCGGGAATGGATGTGTGTGATGTCCTTAGGTTAGTTAGGTTTAATTACTTCTAAGTTCTAGGCGACTGATGACCTCAGAAGTTAAGTCGCATAGTGCTCAAAGCCATCTGAACCATTTTACGCCTCGCCAAAGCCTGTCAACACCGACATCGGACTGTTGATGACTGGAAACATGTTGCCTGGTCGGACGAGTCTCGTTTCAAATTGTATCGAGCGGATGGACTTTTACGGGTATGGAGACAATCTCTTGAATCCATGGACCCTACATGTCAGCAGGGGGCTGTTCAAGTTTGTGGAGACTCTGAGCCGGCCGGTGTGGTCGTGCGGTTCTAGGCGCTTCAGTCGGGAACCGCGTGACCGCTACGGTCGCAGGTTCGAATCCTGCCTCGGGCATGGATGTGTGTGATGTCCTTAGTTAGGTTTAAGTAGTTCTAAGTTCTAGGGGACTGATGACCACAGATGTTAAGTCCCATAGTGCTCAGAGCCATTTTGGAGACTCTGTAATCGTATGGGGCGTGTCCAGTTCGAGTGACATGAGACCCCTCACACGTGCAGATACGACTCTGACAGCTGACACGTACGTAAGCATCCTGTCTGATCACATGCCTCCATTCATGTCCATCGTGCGTTTCGACGGACATGGGCAATTCCAGCAGGACAATGCTACACCGCCCAAGTCCAGAACTGCTACAGAGAGGTGCCACGAACACTGTTGTGAGTTTAAACACTTCCGCTGGCCATCAAACTCCCCAGACATGAACATTATTGAGCGTATCTGGTATGCCCTGTCCTGCAACGCGCTATTCAGAAGAGATTTCCAACCGTCGCACTTTTACGGATTTATCGACAGCCCTGCGGGATTCATGGTATCAGTTCCCTCCAGCACCACTTCAGACATTAGTCGAGTGTATGCCACGTCGTGTTGCGGCACTTCGGCGTGCTTGCGTGGCCCTACACGATGTTAGGCAGGTGTGCCAATTTCTTTGGCACTTGCAGTGTATTTTACAAAACATGTAGATATATCGACATTTCATCAACAGCCCTAATTCGCTGTGCAAATCACGACCAGCAAAGGTGACGTTTCATTGTGACTGTAAAGGTAGCAATACTCTTATCAAGAGTAAATACGGTGCAGTCTGCGCGGCAGGGCTAGGTTAGCCGTCACAGGTGATCGATCGCTTCCGCGAGACAGGTAGGGCGCACCTGCGAAGGTTTGTGCTCTGAGTGGACCAGCGCGACCCTTGGGTCCGAAGAGCGGCACAGTGGCGAGGGACCCGCCTGTGCAAACAGCGGCCGCGACGCGCGCCCGCTGTTTGCCCTGCTGATAGCCCGCTGTCTGTCAGCCCATTACCTCCAGTGGGGGCGTCGAAGAACACGGGCCCGCATGGAGATGAGGGCCGACCTCATATTCTACTACGTGTCTGCGTCAAGGAGCGGAAGTACCCCTACTGTCTGACAAGGGAACTACCTGACCTCGAAAGCTCAGAACAGCTCGGAAATGTGCTTTGAACAGAAATCGTACAATCCAAAAGAAGTGCTATGAACCTTTCACATGCCGAACGCAGCTGTTGCCTGCTAGCGCCATTCGAGCCTATTGTTGTGCAATTCCTGGGCAGGTCACAAAGATCGTACACTACTGGGCATTAAAACTGCTGCGCCATGAAGATGACGTGCTGCAGACGCGAAATTTAACCGACAGGAAGAAGATGCTGTCATATGCAAATGGTTAGCTTCTCAGAGCATTCACACAAGGTTGGCACCGGTGGCGACACGTACATCGTGCTGACATGAGGAACGTTTCCAACCAATTTCTGAAACAGCAGTTGACCGGCGTTGCCTGGTGAAACGTTGTAGTGCTGCCTCGTGTAAGCAGGAGAAATGCGCAGCATCACGTGTCCGACTTTGATAAAGTTCGGATTATAGCCTATCGCGATTGCAGTTTATTGTATCGCGATATTGCTGCTCGCTTTGATCGAGATCCAATGACTTAGCAGAATATGGAATCGTTGGGTTCAGGACGGTAATACGGAACGCCGTGCTGGATCCCAACGGCCTCGTATTACTAGCAGTCGCGATGACAGGCATCTTATCCGCATGGCTGTAACGGATCGTGCAGCGACGTCTCGATCCCTGAGTCAACAGATGGGGACGTTTGCAAGACAACAACCATCTGCACGAACAGTTCGACGACGTTTGCAGCAGTATGCACCATGGCTGCGGTTACCCTTGACGCTGCATCACAGACAGGAGCGCCTGCGATGGTGTACTCAACGACGAACCTGGGTGCACGAATGGCAAAATGTCATTTTTTCGGATGAATCCATGTTCTGTTTACAGCATCTTGATGCTCGCAGTCGTGTTTGGTGACATCGCGGTGAACGCACGTTGGAAGCGTGTATTCGTCATCGCCATACTGGCGTATCACCCGGCGTGATGGTATGGGGTACCACTGGTTACACGTCTCTGTCACCTCTTGTTCGCATCGACGGCACTTTGAACAGTGGACGTTACATTTCAGATGTGTTACGACCCTTGGCTCTATCCTTCATTCGATCCCTGCGAAACCCTTCATTTCAGCAGGATAATGCACGTCCGTATGTTGCAGGTCCTGTACGGGCCTTTCTGGATACATAAAATGTTCGACTGCTGTCCTGGCCAGCACATTCTCCAGATCTCTCACCAATTGAAAATCTGGTCAATGGTGGACGAGCAACTGACTCGTCACAATACCCTAGTCAGTACTCTTGATAGCCGGCCGCGGTGGCCATGCGGGTCTAGGCGGTTCAGTCCGGAACCGCGGGACTGCTACGATAGCAGTTTCGAATCCTGCCTCGTGTATGGATGTGTGTGATGTCCTTAGGTTGGTTAGGTTTAAGTAGTTCTAAGTTCTAGGGGACTGATGATCTCAGACGTTAAGTCCCATAGTGCTCAGAGCCATTTTAGTACTCTTGGTGAACTGTGGTATCGTGTTGGAGCTGCATGGGCAGCTGTACCTGTACACGCCATCCAAGCTGTGTGACTCAATGCCCAGGCGTATGAAGGCCGTTATTATGGCCAGAGGTGGTTGTTCTGGGTACTGATTTCTCAGGATCTATGCACCCAAATTGCGTGAAAATGTAATCACATGTTAGTTCTAGTATAATATATTTGTCCAATGAATAGCCGTTTCTCATCCGCATTTCTTCTTGGTGTAGCAATTTTAATGGCCACTAGTGTACGTTGTTGGAGGACTTTATTCTGAGTAAGGACGCAACGGTCAAGATATTGTCACTAAAAACAACAAAGTATTGCAAACCTTTTTTTCAGGCATTGTAAGTTCTGCATAAGAGGGATCGTCGATTTTGAAAGAATACAATTTAAGAAACCACAAGTAAAGTCATTTCATTACCAGACTTCACTTTATGCTATTCAGTTAACTTTCTGCAGCAAGTGCAAATCTGTTACAACATGCTTGGCAACAGGCAGGCTACGACATTGATATAAAAGATTTTTATGAATTAGTTATACAAAAGCAACCTTTAATTGCGGAAAGGGTGAATAATTTACAGAAATGTCTGATATAACACTGAATGCAGTATGTCTTGAAGCTGTATTCGCGGCGTCCCCGCTTGACAACATAAGCGACTGAGTTATTCCAAGAGTCATCAACGAGTCGTAACGGTACAGAGTATGCGCAGTATTGTTTACGGTTTCATGAATCCAAAACCGTTACTACAGTTCAGAGGCAATTCAGGATTAAATATCGCAAGTCATCACCCCAAAGAAACTTTTGTTAATTGGTACAATCGTTTCACCGAAACTTGCTACGTATCGCTATAGGAATGTGCCAACTTGGATTGGACGTGGCGGAGCTATATCGTGATCACCATGATCGCTGATTAACCCCAGTTGACTTCTGTGTAAGGGGTTACATTAAAGACAGTGTGTTTCTTGATCCGCTTCCGGGAAATGTCGATGAGCTCCGACAACGAATTCCACAGGTAGTTACCACCATATGATGATGACCTGCTTCATAGAATTTGGCAAGAAACGTATTACAGTTGGGACATTTGTCGTGTTACAAATGGTAGTCACATTGAAGATTTGTAAATAAAACTTGAAGATATACTGCATTCAGAGAGGCATCAACTTTTTTGGAAACTATTTACCTAAATAAAGCTTAAGTTGAACAACTAATGTAATTAGTGTAGCGTTTGATATTTAATTTAGAAGCGAATTCAGAAGTGATGATGAATGTGAAAAACTGGCTGTAGTGACAAGTGGAAACTGTTCTTTCCACTTCGTTATGATCAGTTGATCTAAATCGCGCTCCTGCTCTTTGAAGACTGAACAGCGATGCAACATTGTCAGATCATAAGAAAAAGTTTGGTTTTCAGATAGTGCAATTATTTCAAGCAGAGGACAACACAATAATAAGCCACGCCATTGAAATAAATGTGCTCCTGTGCTTGTTATATTGGTATTTTGTTTAAACGCGCTACCATGGTTCCTCTCTTAGATCTTGCGTATGTGACGAAAGAAATGGCTTTAGCGATAAGACTCTCAGTATTTAATGTGATAGGCTCATACCATTGTTTCTGCGATGAGTGTTTTATCACGAGGAGTGTTTAAGCACTTTTCGTGCAGTTCTGAACGTTCGAGATCATGCACTTCCCTTGTGAGACCAGTATTACAGGACTTTTCCTTTTTCCTTCAAGCAATGGAGCTTGAGGCTTCCAGTGGATCCTGGAGGTACAAGAGTTGTGACTGACGATAAACGGGCAAGCATGCAGTAGAGATAGTAGAACAGAGTGACGAGGTAGTTTACATCTCCATAAAATTGTAATAAAGTGTATGAAAACCTGAAGAAGATCCTCTACTGGTGCAGGAACTAACAACCAACCCTGAATGTAAATAAACGTAATTTACTGCGCATAAACAGGCTAAGAAATTTGGAAATTTGTGGTAAGATCTTACCACACAAAACTGCTGAGGTCATCAGTCCCTAAGCTTACACACTACTTAATCTAACTTAAACTAACTTGCGCTAAGGACGACACACACACACCCAAGCCCGAGGATTCGAACCTCCGACGGGGGAATCCGCGCCGACCGTGACAAAGCGCCCCACACCACGCGGTTACCCCGCGCGGCTAAACAGGCCAAGAGGTTCACTACTGTTCAATCGCTCTATTGGCGTCAATTTACTGGAAATAGTAACTACCGCAAAGTACCTAGATGTAACCATGCGGAGTGATCAAGAATGGAATGAGCACCTAAAACAAACAGTAGGAAAACCAGATGCCAGGCTGACATTCATTGGGAGATGCGTAAAGGCATAAGGGCATTCACCAAAGAAAGAAGTGACTGACGAAGCACTTGTTGGAATGAGTCTTGAGCATTCATCAGTCTGGAATCCTGATGAAGCTGGTTCAAAATAAAAGAGGGGGTAAAGAGGGGGTAAGGGTAAAGAGGGGGTAAAGGGGGTAAAGAGGGGGTAAAGAGGGGGTAAAGAGGGGGTAAAGAGGGGGTAAAGAGGGGGTAAAGAGGGGGTAAAGAGGGGGTAAAGAGGGGGTAAAGAGGGGGTAAGGGTAAAGAGGGGGTAAAGGGGGTAAAGAGGGGGTAAGGGTAAAGAGGGGGTAAGGGTAAAGAGGGGGTAAGGGTAAAGAGGGGGTAAGGGTAAAGAGGGGGTAAGGGTAAAGAGGGGGTAAGGGTAAAGAGGGGGTAAGGGTAAAGAGGGGGTAAGGGTAAAGAGGGGGTAAGGGTAAAGAAAGGGTAAGGGTAAAGAGGGGGTAAGGGTAAAGAGGGGGTAAGAGTAAAGAGGGGGTAAGGGTAAAGAGGGGGTAAGGGTAAAGAGGGGGTAAGGGTAATGAATGGGATATATTGGTCAGTTCGCATGAGAGCCTTATGGAGATATTCGAAAAAGTTTCAATGGTGGACTCGTAGAAAGGAGGTGTTGTGTATCACCGAGAGGTCTGCTGTTGAAATTATGAAAGAATACGTTCTGAAGAAAAGTTGAGAATGTGTTACTTCTTCCCAGATATGTCTCACGAGATGAATATGATGAGAAAATCATAGAAATTACAGTTCATACTACTACTATTAGTGAATGGCACAGTGAAAGGGTGGAGGGAGTAGTTGTACCGCAAATACCCTCGCCACGCACAGTATGGTAGTTTGCGAAGTATGAACACTTATCTACCTTCTCTCATGAGACTGCAGAAAGATGTGTGACTGGAACAAAAACATAAGCTCACAATCGGGTAATAAGGATATGAAACCTCCCATTCGTCACTGATGAATCTTTCGTCCACATGAAGGTTTTGATCAAGCTTCCGGCGAGCACCATTAGACCAGCGTGCAGTAGGGACTGCGTGTACAGGGTCGCATTACTGATATGAATTTGTCAAAAAAGCGTGACAAATCAAATATTAGCAGAACGAAATTGGACCACCCCAGACGCAAGGGCGGCGTGAAATTTGATCCGTGTACGCCATATGAAGCAACAGCGTGAATGCAGAGTGTGGGGTGGACCGCGAGGGACGGGACGCGGACAGGCCATAAATTAGAGGCTGTGTTCCGGCAGAGGGGCGGCGGTGCGCCCTTGTCTCTCATGTCGACGGGCTCTCATTCCGTGGAACAAAAGCGGCGACCCACTAGAGCTCTACTGCAGCTCGTAACCATACAGTTTGGTGAAGTAAACTCCAGAGAAAATTTTCACTGCAGCGGATCTGTAACTTCCTGGAAGATTGAAACTATGTACAAGACCGGATCTCGAACTGGGAGTCACTGCCTTTCGCGGAAGAATGCTATACCTACTGAAGTGTCCAATTCGTCCCGCCCTCTCAGGTCAAACCAGCTCACACTACGTCGCAGAGTGGAAATTTATTCAGGAAACAAACCTCTAGGCTGTCGATAACCATTTCCCTGAGTGCTAGTCCCGTAAGGTACGCAGGACGACTTTTCGGAAATTTGGAAAGTGAGAGGTCGTCTTCTGCTCTTCAACCTTTAGGCACTTGTGCCTGTTTCGTCTTCAGTTTTCACTGCCACGTCGCTCTGGATCTTCCTACTTCCTCTTCTTCCTCTTGGCTGGAATGGAATGGCCTGACGTGGTTCTCTGTACCATCATTCTTTATAGATGATGTTTCCATAACGTCTTATTTCAACCAATTTGCCCATTAAGTTACAAATATTTACCTGATATCCTCCTCTCTTCTTCTATTGTATTCCCTGGTAACAACTAACTTTCCTGAGAATTCTGTTACTGATGCTTGCAGTTTACTTTTGTTTCGTTTTCAAGAGATTCACAATTCACTTCTACATACTAATACAGGCCTTATGAAACTGAAATTTGTTTCCTTCTATATTTTGTTCCGGAATGGTTTGCTTAACATTCCGCATACTGACTGGTATTTCTTAATATTACTTTCTATCTCACTATCCTTATTATAGCTTATATCGCTTTCTAAAAAATTAAGGCTCGAGACCTACTCAAGTGCGGTGCTTTCTATTGTTTTTGATCCGGTGGGGTGTTAAATATGATGAGTCACTATTTTAATTTTCTTTATTGGTATACCGATATTAAATTCCTATTTTACCATTTGATGTAATATATACACTGTTTTTTGTAGCTCATATTCACTTTCCTCCAAAATTGTTACAACATTTGTATGCATAAGCATATTAACAAACTTATTTCTATTAATCTGTGTACCTGGATTTACTTCCTGTCTCTATCTACCAAATAAATCATTACAATGCACACTAAATACGGTTGGTAACAAGCTACAGCCTTGTATAAGTCCCTTATTAGTAGTCATTTCTTCAGTTTTATTGCTGGTAACTTATTATTATTGTTACGTCCTTGGACGGATTTTTATAGCTTCAATAGGATGCGTAAGACATCCAGCTTTAGTCTTAATGTTCCATAGCTTCTTTTTGTTCACATTGTCAAAAGCTTTTTCGAAGTGGGAGCGTTTCCTGGACAGCTCGGTCGGTAAAGCATTTGCCCACGAGTTACGGACACCTTGTATGTTAACATTTATTTTTATCGGTTTCGCATGTAGTACTGTACAGGTATTAGAAGTACAATCCATTGATTTAGAAGAAGTTCTCATACGAAAATACATAGCGTTGCTGAAGTTAAGTCCATTCCTTGCAGCGTGTGGATATTTTAATCGCGCTCTTATAGTCGTTGATGATTGTTCAAAGTTTTTTTCTGTTGCCCCACACTTGTTCACGTCTCGTACTAGTCTTTCAATATGACGTCGTCCTGGAGAGTGGGTGGCGATGTCACTGGTTATGTTACTTTAGCAGTTTCTTCTCTTTTGGCCACACGAGACTGTGGCATGTCCTTCCATAAAATAAGAATTTAAGATGGTGGCTGGGAACCGCGCGGGATTAGCCGAGCGGTCTTAGGCGCTGCAGTCATGGACTGTGTGGCTGGTCCCGGCGGAGGTTCGATTCGTCCCTCGGGCATGGGTGGGTGTGTTTGTCCTTAGGATAATTTAGTTTAAGGAGTGTGTAAGCTTAGGGATTGATGACCTTAGCAGTTAAATCCCATAAGATTTCACACACATTTGAACATTTTTGAACAGGTACACAAACACTGTCTCATGCCAATTATTGCACGAGAATTTCTTTCTCGAAGAAAAAAGAAGCCGATATAGCGCTGCTCCTTAACCAGTGATATGGCAGAGCCTTCGAGGTTGATATTCTGTTCGAGTCCTATCTGGTCCACTACCGTTTCACCTACAGCGTTAACCTTCGTCCGTGCTGGCTTATCTGGAGCGTTCCAGGCGACTGGCGTTGCTTCGCAGTATCGGCTGGACTATCTCTTGGCTCGCGACGCTCAGGTGATTCACTGAACACACTACCCTGCAGCATAACTCAGATGGTAATCTGGCTTGTATTCCCTGCTCTTTAAGAGTGGTGTTTAAAACTGAATATGCAAACTAAGTTTTTTGATCGTGTTTCATTCAGCTGTGAATGAGTGGCGCATTTTCTTCGATCAAGAAAAGCTCTTTAATTCTACTCTGGCATAGCTCGCTAATAACATTGGAGCCTTGTTGCATCTCTGTTAGTGCTGAAGATAACTGAAAAGACATTATTTGCGTTAATAAGATAGAATAATACAAAGCACTATATTTTGCCAGTGGACTTGCTGCAGAGGTAACACCGGTTCCCGTCAAATCACAGAAGTTAAGTCTGTTAGATTTGGCTAGCACTTGGATGGGTGAGCGTCCGGGTCTGCCTAGTGCTCTTGGAAAGTGGGCTGCACTCAGTCTGTGTGAGGCCACTTGAGAAGCTGCTTCATTGAGAAGTACCGGCCCTGGTCACGAAAGCTAACAGTGGCCGTAGAGCGGTGTCTGACCACATGCCCCTCCATATATGCATCCAGACCCCTGTCGCCTGAAGATGACACGGCGGTCGGTCGGTACCGCTGGGCCTCCCGAGGCCTGTTCGGGCGGAGTTTAGTTTTAAGTGTACGCTATAATATACATGTATTTGCGTATTTTTAAGAAATATGATCTCTTAAGGTACAGTTTCTAAAACCATGATTACAATTTCCTTTACTGTTCAAATGGTTCAAATGGCTCTGAGCACTATGGGACTCAACTGCTGAGGTCATAAGTCCCCTAGAACTTAGAACTACTTAAACCTAACTAACTTAAGGACAACACACACATCCATGCCCGAGGCAGGATTCGAACCTGCGACGGTAGCGGTCGCGCGGTTCCAGACTGTAGCGCCAGAACCGCTCGGCCACAAGCGGCCGGCTCCTTTACTGTCTCACAGTACTTGGTGACAAGCGAATAAACGAGTGGAATCTGATTTGCCTGTTTCAGTTGCTTCAATTTTTCCTAGAAAAGATTCTAAGATGTTCTACGGATGTAGAATAAAACATTCACAAACAGATTAAATGAAGAAAGAAAGCCGGCTGGTATGGCCGAGCGGTTCTAGGCGCTTCAGTCTGGAACCGCGCGACCGCAACGGTCGCAGGTTCGAATCCTGCCTCAGGCATGGATGTGTGTGATGTCCTTAGTTTAGTTAGGTTTAAGTAGTACTAAGTTATAGGGGACTGATGACCTCAGATGTTGTTCCATAGTCCAGAATGAGATTTTCACTCTGCAGCGGAGTGTGCGCTGATATGAAACTTCCTGGCAGATTAAAACTGTGTGCCCGACCGAGACTCGGACTCGGGACCTTTGCCTTTCAAGGGCAAGTGCTCTACCAACTGAGCTACCCAAGCACGACTCACGCCCCGTCCTCACAGCTTTAAGTTCCATAGTGCTCAGAGCCATTTGAACCATTTGAAGAAAAAAAGTATTTTTAATAGAAATATTCAATGTAATTCCACATTAGAAACTGTCAATTTTATTGAGTTATCTAATAATTCTCTACGCAACAGAAAATACAAAATTCGGGAAATAATAATTCTAAAAATTTTCAAACATGGATTTCATGCTGACTAGTAGTATTGCCTTTCTTTCTTTCTTTCTTTCTTTGTTTCTTTGTTTGTTTCCTGCTTCTTGAACATCTTCATACCTTTCATCCCTATCTTTTTTTTCCTTCTACTCATTAACAAATATGTCAGACTACATAACTAAAGGGCTAAAATGGTCACCCGATCTCCCACCCCCAGTTGCAGGATGCCTATCTAATGTCTTCCAGGGAAAATTTTGATTTTCAGTATTTCATATAATTATTGACCAAACCGAAAAACTGCAAAATGCTGACATAATGTACTCATCAAGCGGTATAGGTTTACGTCAAGGACTAAACACAACTAGTGTAATATTAAAGCAGTGTGCGTCCGAAGGCAGCATAACTCATGCTGCGCGGACTATCCAGACCATATTCATCCAGCTTTTAGGAATGGGAGAACTTGGCGACTTCCAACAAGCTTTACACGATTTCAAATGTTTTCGAAACTTTTTCTCACTGGTACCGTCCACAAATTAATGAAATGTTTTAATTTGTTCCTTCTTTACTATCATCTCTGTCCGCAATAAATTTTGCAACCAACATCCATATACACCTTTGAATGTACCTGCAAAATTATATCACTTTATGACACACTTCGTGAGATATGACGTCATAAACATTGAGATGTGTCTTCATCCATTATGGTCTTACATCCTTAACGTCAAATGTTTAACACACTAACTCAACTGTAAAATCATCAGACATCTGAAGCCGTTTCATACCTAGGAGATCGATTCTTTAAGAGTCGGGTGTAGTGGAGGAGGGTGTTTATTAGTAACTGCGAATTCGCGACGTAGCAGTCGTCTGTGCTCATTACAGAGAATGTTTTTCCTCTTTCTACTAAAATGGAGAACGTGTATGCACTAGTGGGTAGTCGTTGCTGTCGTCATTAGTTATAACATAAGTGTGATTTTAATATCAGTAGATATAAAAAAAATTCTGCAATCTTTTGAGATTAACTTTGTGTGACACACATTCAGGAATTGCAGCAGATTCGTTTATGAAATGGAAATACATGAACGGGCTTCTTGTTACACACTTATAAACTTCCTCTGTAGATTGTAGACTCCGTAGACTCCGCATTCACGGAGTTTCGAAACGGCTTGAGATTTATGATGACCTGACCACACAACAAAGATACTGTGCATACTTTTGAATTAAAAATCGGTGAAGGTATTTTCCAAATTAGTACCAGAAGTTGCCTCCACCACGCAGTGTAAGGTGGCTTGCGTGTTCCAAAGACATAACTATATTATGATTCCACTTTTAAGCGATCTATGTTCTTTCACTTTTTTAAGGGCTCATTCTCTAGGCAGAACTATTAGAATTCGTACAGTTCCAATTTAGACTTAATACGGTTCCTCTACATCACCGAGGCGGGGGCTTTCCATGAGGCCACGACCTCTTTCCTGCCAGTGGACCAAGTTATCCGCTCGTAATGACTTCGTAAGAAAAGGGAAGAAGGAACTCTGGCGTTTACAGTTCCGCTGGTAACAAGGCCATTAGAGTAGGAGTACAAACTCTGATGATATTAGGATGGAGTAGGAGTTCTGCCGTCTCCTGCTCAGAGACATCCTTGTACCTGTTTTAAATCACTTAGGAAAAGCGCGGTAAACCAAAATATACAAAGAACTATAATGTGTGTGTGTGTGTGTGTGTGTGTGTGTGTGTGTGTGTGTGTGTGTATGTGTGTGTGTGTGAGAGAGAGAGAGAGAGAGAGAGAGAGAGAGAGAGAGAGAGAGAGAGATTGTAAATACAAGTGTTATAAATGAGGAAATATTAGAGTTAAGAAAATAGCTTAAAATTATGTACGGTAATCGATGGACAATTTACAATAGAAATGAACCAAAAATATTACATCCCGGTTCTGTGGGAGAATTTTGTCGAAGTACTACATGTAACTCGAAACTTGGCGACTCCAAATTATTCGTAAATGATTTTAGGTATCGAAATGAAGTATCCGACAAATGATGCTGTGGAAAGGGGTAAGCAATTTGTTGTGCTGGTAACATTTGTTTCTTTTTTAATCCACACTAATATTAAAGCAAATCTGTTCCGTTTAAATAAAGCGATATAATTTTTAGCGACATTTGAAACCTCTTGGGACGAGGTGTTTAGCGATATCAGATTTGTAAAGTTCTGCGTTCAAAATTTCGCATAAACAGATGCGTAATTTTCTTACTGCATTTGCTAAGGCAGGCTGTTGAATGCGTAAACATCGTTGAACTGTGTTCGGCCGACTGCCGGAAACTGTGCGTTGCTTAAGACAGGCAGCTTTTTATCTCGTCTACCTCGGTACTTGTGTTAAGATAATTAACTTTTTATTTCACTGCATACCTAATCAAACGTGATACAGTACCGCTGAACTCTTCTTTCCAAGGTGTGCCGAACGTTGTTGAAATATACCGCCTCATTTCAAGAAATATGGAAAAAGGGATTATTTGCCACTCGTTTCAGTAGTTACTTTGTTAGCTGGCTTTTGGGTTACCGTATTTCAAGGACTATAAGACGCAGTTTGTTTTTGAAACATTACCTCCAGAATTAAAGTGCGTCTTACACTCTCAATTAATATAAAAATGCCCAGCGTTTGATTTAAAATTCCCGCCAGTGTTAAAAATGGCCATATATTCGATGCCGCGGGAAACCTATCTCCGTCTGGTATCACTGTATTCAACTGGCAGAAGCAGTGCACTGATGTGAAGAACATTAGTTGCGGGAATTTGCAAGCTAGCTAACGCTGTCTCCATACCGAACACTGTCTAGCCTATGATACGTCATATCAGTCTACAGTGCCAGTGAACTTCAACTGAAAGTGATCTGCATTATCGGCAAAGTACAATTTTAGAAAAAAATAAAAGGTATTCATATGATGCGGGCTATAACTTTAAAGTAACAGCAAATGCAAAAGTGTATGGAAAAAGTGCAGCTGAGTGGCATTTCGGACCTCCACCAACAGAAAAAACCGTTCGTGATTCGCATGCTAGCAAAAAAGAACTGAAAAAAATGAATAACACTAAATATGCAAATAGCGGACTGAATGCAAAATGTGCAAAATAGCACTGGAATTAATACAAAAATGATTCAAATATTTGCTCGTAAGCCAGCGCTGAAGTGAACCTCAACAGATTTTAAGGGTGGAGTTGGTTGGTGATACAGGTTTATGAAGTGTCATGGACTTAGCATGCGAACCGGAACCATAACCAAAATACCTCATAAAATATCACAACAGAATGAAGAGAAAATGTTATCTTTCAATTGCTTTATTATTCAACATTGAAAGAAAACCAGTGGGGAAGTAAACCAAATAGCGAAACTCCTCTGACATTTGATGTGCGAGTAACAGAACTGTTGCCATCGAAGGTGCTAAAAGAGTAACTAAAAAATAAAAAAAGTGCACATGAAAAAAATGCACTACACTGTTGTCCTTTCATGTTGTGCTGATGGAACTAAACGTAATGCAACGATCTCTTTCAAGCGCAAAACAATGCCAAAACCTTCTGAAATACCAGCAGGTGTTGTTCGCGTACATCAAAAGGGTTGGAAGGACGAGGCTAATATGAAATTACGGATTAGCAGAGGGTGGGAGAGAAGGAGAGGATCTTTATTGAAGAGTTCTTTCCTCGAGCTAGATCGGTTTAGTAACCATTTCAAAAACTGTGTGAAAGAGAAAGAAACACAGAGCTTGCTGTTATTCCTGGAGGGCTGATTTCAAAATTGCAACCTCTTGATGTCATGATAAATAAACCATTTAAAGTGTATACGAGAGAGGAATGGAAAAGATGGATGAAACCCAACATGATTCAATGTCAAAGGGAGCTTTAAGCGCCTTACAAACAAACAAGAGTGTCAGTGGGTAAAACAGTCTAGAGAGAAGATATTATTGTTAGATCTCTCAAAAAGAGTGGCGTAAGTAACGCCTTCGATGGCAGTGAAGACCACCTTATATATGAAGAAGGCAACGATGACCACGACGAGGAAGAGGAAGAGGATGAGGAGGAGGAGGAGGAGGAGGAGGAGGAGAAAGCTCAGATGACGATTTTTTGGGATTTTAAAGGTTATTTTATTTTTATAAACTAAGAAATTTTTCCTAGTCTGACTTTGCAATGTAATAATAAAAATGGTAGTACGTTATTTTTTTAAAATATTTCTTAGAAGTTAAGGTGCGTCTTATAGCCCCTGGTGTCTCAATAGTCCACAAAACACGGTATTAATCCATTGCCTAGCCTTCATTACAGATATGTTGTTGTGCGTAGTGGTAGAAATGTTAAAAGCAAAGAATTTACAATCAAAGAAGTTATTGACTAATACTAAATATAGAGAATGATGTTCATAACTACAAAACATTAAAATAAATAAATAACTGGGATTTAGGTCTACGTGGGATTAGTAGTATCAAGTAGTGGAGATTTTTTGCTCGTTTAGTAGCTATTCAGGTAGGTTCTGGAAGAGTATCTTGATCTCCAGTATATTAAATAGCGATAGTTTCCGTCCATTGTGCCCAGAGTGCAGTATTTCTACATCTACTGCGTAACTGTGTCTAGTTTTCAGACAGTGCTGAGCTAAGGTAGAATTATCTGCAGCTTCCAGCTTCTCTTTTATTCTGTAACACACTGACTTACCCATTTTTCCTATATCTGGCGCCTCATTTATCTTTACCAACACAAATAACTTTACGTCCAGAAGCAAAATTAAAAACTAATCAAACAAATGTTTAGCTACCAAGAGGACATTAACAAACACGACTGCCTTTCTTGTAACTTCATTCGCTATGAGTATATGAGCACCAGTAGGTCTTTTTTAAATAGCACCCTATGTTCTATATTCGGTAATTCACTTCCTCTCAATGCCCGACATGCGTCTCCATTTCCTTGTGTTCCATTTGTTTACTGTCAACTCCAGCAGTAGGACATACCCCGGGTGGCTGTGTGACAGTGCAGAAGAGTCAAAGTCAATTTTATGTTACGTTTCAACAACGGCATGTTTACATGAACGATACGCTGCAATATGATTTTGAACAGATCTTGAGGAGAGGAAGTGGATTGTCGAATGAAAAACTGGGACGCACGCTGTAGAGGGTTCCATACAAACTTATATGTGTGTGTAGACAGTTCATCCATCCTTAGAAGCGAGAGCCCCGAAGGTTTTGCCTGTTAGCAATGATGCTGGCAAGATACCGGTACCGGGAATTCCAAGACTTTCAGGATTGTTTTAATTTTAAGCTTGAAAATAAATTTTTTCATGTCAAATAATTACAGATTAACAGTTTTTCCTTACTTGTACAGTGAAACATTGCTTCTTGCCAAATGTCATGATTGTAGGTCAACCGGAAATGCCTTTAAGGTTTTGGTGTTTCAGTTTGCGAGTATCGAAATACGTGACAAACAGCCGCCTCTTCTGACTGCATTTATTTAGAACCTTACTTTTTTTAGAGCTCCGAGGGACCGCAGACCTTACTACGAGGCATGATTTTAAACTTGATGTATCTACTCGGTCCTAAAAGTATAGGGTGGTATTTAAGAAAGATTTACTTTTTTTTCAATTTCCGTAACGAACGAAGTTACAAGGATATCATGCCAGTCAGTGTCCATTGCTTCGTTCAGTTTTTATTTTCCTCCTGAACGAAAAGTTACTTTGTGTAGTCAAGATATAGTGTGAGCCACACAAGTGTAAAATCAGCGGCTCGTACTACTTACGGAAAATAGGTAGATGTATGAGAGTCAGAGCTGCAGAACATCACTGGCACGGGAAGATTTTTTTTTTTTCATATAATAATGTTCCACAAGTATATACGGAGAAGTCATCAGGATGATATACCAGGTGATCAAAAACTCAGTATAAATTTGAAAACTGAATAAATCACGGAATAATGTAGATAGAGAGGTACGAATTGACACAGATGCTTGGAATGACATGGGGTTTTATTAGAACCAAAAAAATACAAAAGTTCAAAAAATGTCCGAAAGATGGCGCTTCATCTGATCACAATAGCAATAATTAGCATAACAAAGTAAGACAAAGCAAAGATGATGTTCTTTACAGCAAATGCTCAATATGTCCACCATCATTCCTCAACAATAGCTGTAGTCGTGGAACAATGTTGTGAACAGCACTGTAAAGCATGTCCGGAGTTATGGTGAGGCATTGGCGTCGGATGTTTCCTTTCAGCATCCCTAGAGATGTCGGTCGATCACGATACACTTGAGACTTCAGGTAACCCCAAAGCCAATAATCACACGGACTGAGGTCTGGGGACCTGGGAGGCCAAGCGTGACGAAAGTGGCGGCTGAGGACACGATCATCATCAAACGACGCGCGCAAGAGATCTTTCACGCGTCTAGCAATATGGTGTGGAGCGCCACCCTGCATAAACTCCATGTCATTCCAAGCATGTTTGTCAATTTGTACCTCTCTATCTAAATTATTCCGTGATTTATTCAGTTTTCAAATTTATACTGACTTTTTGATCACCCGGTAAATATTGCCGGCACAGAAAATTTACTTGCTCCTTTCCTTACTGTCATTTGCCGTGGAACGTTGCGTTATACGATTTTGCAAATTATCGTCATAACATGCACGTCAGTTGCAGCTGCTTCATGCACAAATACATTCGATATACATAATCCGTAGAAGAAACGTGCGAGCTAAGTGAGAAAGCGGTAAGATAGTGAATCCAAGTTTCTAAAGGTGCTAGTTTGATTCCAGTTTTTTCTTAAATAATGTCAGTGAAATTCTTTGAATAAAGCCAGAAATACTGTTTCCTCGTAACAAGTCTATCGTCTGGTATCAGCAGGGCGTAACAGATTAAAGAAAAATCCTGCTGAAGAAAATAAACGAAAGTAGTCGGAATGTTGTTCGCGTGAGAACGGTAACCTCAGTAGCGATATCGCAGCGGAGATAACCCCGTATCTTGCATCTCTCACTGGCACAACAGCTAATGCTGTGATCAGCTGCTCGCGGTCGGACGAGTTGAGTGAGATAAGACACTGTTACGCAAGAGATTACATTCTTTAGTGAAAACAGTGTTTATACAACACTCGTTTCACTTCCGATCTTAGCTTTGTTTATAAAACCCAAATCGTAAAACACCAAGATACACAAAAAAGGACACATCACGTACGAATTTTCGGAATGGAACGGATTTATGATGTAGATGTACAGAAAAAAATGATTACAATTTCAGAAAAGTTAGATGATTTATTGGAGAGACAGCGGTAAGTCGACAATATTCTAAGCCCCATTTTGTTGCCCTCATGGCAACCAATTCCAGCCTTATATTTAAACAAGGCAATGCCCATACACACGGCGAAAGTTTCTACAGATTGTCTTCCAACAGAAATGTAAAATTTATGTAACAAGCATGTGCCACTGAGACATAATCACCACGATGTCTCTTTCTTTCTTTCTTTCGGCCATTGTCCCGCACCAACGTGGGGACGGCCGTGATACTACGGGTTTGGCAATGTTAGTTTCAGAGGATGTCCAGATGCACCTCCTGATGCTACCCCGAACCCTCTGGGATGAACTTGGTCAGCAGGGTTGACGGGTCTCTCTCCAAATGAGAACATTTGGAATTTTATGAGCAGGGCCCTGCAGCCTGCTAAGAATTTTGACGATCTAGCGCCGCACCCAATTGAGCAGAATTTGGAACTTGCTCAGGACGACATCCAACAACTGTATTAGTGCCAAGCATAAGGGCCAGAGGTAGGCCAACGTGTTGTTGATTTGTTTAATTTGTGAAGCTCTTTCTCTTTGAATTGTAAACATTTGTTTATTTTTACATGCACATCACATCTACCGATTCCCGTCCCAATCGGATAACTTTACACAAAAATACATATTCGGTAATCATTATAGTAGTTTTATCCTAACGGTGAAAGAGGCGTACTAGGAGAGTGGCAATACTACTGACGATAGTAACAGGTAATGTGGTCTTGGACGCTGTGACAGTTGAAGACGGTCAATGTTGCAGTCATATGCGATGTTGAGGTTCCTCAAGTTTTTAAAGTTTGTTTTTGAAATAATCATTCTCCTAGGAACCAAAAAATTTTCATCTTTAGATATTCATCTAGTCTTTTTCTTATTTCAGCAAACAATTTTTACAATGATATTGTGTTTTATGTGCTAGACCCAGGATTTCGTAACTGTATATGAGTAAAACATCGTCCAAAAGTTCCAGCGACATAGATAATTGGTAATAACCCTTCAGACAGTAGTCGTAGTGTGTCTGCTACTTCAAATGGGCAGAAAACACTAAAATTTAACGTGGGAGAAAATAAGTATACTGCCTGAAGCATCTAGAAGGGTTGGAGAAAAAGAAATAAAATATTATGCTTTGAGAGATTATGTGATGTCATTTCAGTGATTGCAAAATCGACTCAGTTTTACAAAGAGTGTGGTAGTTTGATTCCATCTATTAGTACGAAGTTATAGTCCCCTCTGGTCTGCAAGCATGTTCTGATTGGATTGGGACGGCTGTTGTAATCTCTGGGTCAAAGAAGCTGTCTAAATGAAAACGCCGTAAGTATAAATTACCGCCTTCACTTAAACATACATTTGGGCTGTTGCTATAAGGCGGACGCACGTAGTCTTAGTGTAAGTGCGTGTAATGATTTGGGATCGAACTGATGAAATAGTCGATATCGTTCGCATGGTCTCTATACGACAACCTGAAATCACGATATGTGCTCTATGACCGTAGAAGCACGAAGAGAATCAAGACTATAGCTTCCGGGAAGATAACATGGACAGGAAATCGGAGTAAACTAATTTACAACTGAACGTATTGTAACAAAGCAGATGATGTTGGTATTAATGTCATCACTCTGTCCTAGGGAACCAGAATAGTGGTAGTGTGCCCCAACTATTTTATATCCTTTGTGACGGGAGAGGAAATGGTGACTCCGGGTGGAATACATTTTTCAGTGGGTACTGACGAGTGTTCGCTGTATAGACCACAGTGCTGAGTATTGTCGTAATCAGATCGTTTCGTAGATACACCGAATAGTGGGAAATATTTGCTCAGTATTCATACCTGGGCTCTGATTTTTTTTAAACGGCGCTGTAGTTCACTCTCGTCGAAGCCAATGCGGTAAGATAAGGATACGTTATGGAGGCGTCACGCTTTCAACAATAATTCATGTACTTCACTTAAAACTTCCGGGCTGATAGGCCTTGGTCGAACTATAAAACTGTCTCCTAACGTTTCGTCTCCGACTGCGGGAGACATCATCGGAGGTAAAACGGCGAACATTGTATGAATAATTCATGTAGTTTGGCATTCTATTACTTTTTTCTACATTTTTCCTTTATGGTCACTGGGTTATTATACGTTTGCGAACAGTTGTGGCCGTGACATGACATCGTTGTTTGGCAACATGAAGTCAATGAATGGCTGCAGATGGTCTCCATGTAGTCTAATATAACTGTTTCCAGTCAATGACCGGTTCCATTGCACCAGAGGATCCAGTCCAAGTAAACACAGCCCACGCCAGCCACCAACTGCTTGCACAGTCCCTGGATGCATGGCTTAGTGGCTCCTGCGCCACACTCAATCCCTACCATCAGTTGTTACCGATTGAAATCGGGATTCATCTGACCAGGTCATAGTTTTTCAGTCATCTAAGATCCAACCGATATGGTCAGGAGCCCAGGAGAGGCGCTGCGGGCGATGTCGTGTTAGCAAAGGCATTTGCGTTGGTCGTCTGCTGCCATGGCCCACTAACGCCAAATTTCGCATCACTGTCCTAACCCATGCGTTCGTGGTGTATCCCGCATTGATTTCTGTGGTTGTTTCAAGCAGTGCTGCTTGTCTTGTCTTTTAGCACTGCCGCTCTTGGTGGTTAAGTGAAGACCGTCGGCACAGCGTTGTCCGTGGTGAGAGGTAATTCCTGGAATTTGTTATTTTAGGCACACCGCTGGCAGTCTGGATCTCTGAATACTGAATTACTTAACGTTGCTCGAAATTGAATATCCATTGGCTCTATCTCCAACTACCATTCCGGGTATAAACTCTGTTGATCCCCGTCGTACGGCCGTAACCACATGGAAACCTTTTCATATGAATCACCTGAGTACAAATGGCATGTATGCCGTACTCCCACCATTTGTAACTGTGCATATCGATATCCCGTGACTTTGTCACTTCAGTGTACGTCAGATTCTGAAGAATTAATTTTTACCATAGGTCTGTAATTGTCGTTCATTTCATGTAGGGTCCGCCCCCGGTAGCTGAGTGGTCAGCGCGACAGAATGTCAGTCCTAAGGGCTCTGGTTCGATTCCCGGCTGGGTCGGAGATTTTCTCCGCTCAGGGACTGGGTGTTGTCTTAATCATCATCACTTCATCCCCATCGACGCGCAAGTCGCCGAAGTGGCGTCAAATCGAAAGACTTGCACTCGGCGAACGGTCTACCCGACGGGAGGCCCTAGTCCCATGACATTTTCTTTTATTTCATGTAGGCATACAATTTATATGCCAAAATATTATGATTAGTGACCACCGCAAGTCTGAAAGCCGCCTTCTGGTACTGCTGGCACCTGACGCGGTAAGGACAGTATATAAGCAGAACAGATAGTAAGGGGACATTCTATATAACTGTGTGACACTTGGATGAATAAAGATAAGAAATAAATACAAGTGGGAAGATGCAGTGATATAAGCAACATCGACAAAAGACAGATTGTTATGGCCCGACTTCTCGACGCGAACATCTCTGATACGGCCGAACTGGCTGGCTGTTTGCATCCAACTTTCTTGGGCATATATGGAAAATGGCTGAAGTAAGATGAAAACACGTGTAGGAGGAGATGTGTCGCATATCCACACTGTATCACAGAAGCGTAGGTCGGATGCAGCCTGTTCTGTAAACCCGGACAGATGGTGGTATGCGCCAGATCTGACGTCAGAGTACAACGATGGTGCAGGTATAAATGTTTCAGAGCTCACTGTTCAGCTCTTTGTTGAACGCATGACTCGACAGAGTACGACCTCTATGTTTTCTCATGTTGTCCGTATGACATAGCCAGTTTCGGTTATATTGGGCACGGTATCATAGAGACTGGACCGTGGATCATTGGAAACTTGTCGCCTGGTCGGGTGAAAGACGCTTCTTATTAGACCAGATCGATGGTCGCGTCGGGATTCGCCGTCATTCAAGCGAATGGCTGTTCGAACCATGCGCCGCGTCACGGACGCAGCCGTGAGGACAGTATCTTGATATGCGGGACATTCACCTGGGCTTCCATGGCGACTGCGGTAGTAGTCCAAGGTAGTATGACAGCTTCGGACTGCCTGACCATTATTGCGGATCAGTTGCTCGATTATCTTCCAGCAGGATAACTGTCCATGCCACTAGACCAGTACTGGAGTTGTTTCAGAAGCGTGACAGTGAACTCATGTTGATACCTTGGCCACCAAATGTGTACGAGACGGAATAGATCTGTGAAGCTAGCGCCGGTTCCACGCTCACAAACCAACGGCCCGTAATTTCAGGCGATTCCATGAACTGTGCGTGTAGATCAGGCGGCATATACCTACGAAATCTATCAAGGATTTTTCTAATCCATACCACGATTCGCTGTTTTATTTCTTCGAAATGTGGACGAACACATTAAGAAAATGTGGCCGCAAAGTTTTTGGCTCAGTGCATCCGCTGAGTACTGTGCTAGGATATTTTTCTCTTACTCACTTTCATGTCTTGCAATGATTTGTTAAGGTGAGAGTGGTGCGGGGTTACGGTTAAACTGTAGGACTCCGTGTAAGTACCTGGGTAAAAGTTTTAGGTTGCAGGAAGATGGGGTCACACCATCTCCAACGAGAGCGTGCTTTGTGAAGCACTACGGTGTTCAATCCAAGCTTCAGGTTTACGACACCTTTAAGACATATCATACAGAGACAGAGGACGGGTGTGGGGTGGAATGGGGAGGGAAGAGTGTGAGTGTGTGTGTATGTGTGTGTGTGAGAGAGAGAGAGAGAGAGAGAGAGAGAGAGAGAGAGAGAGAGAGAGAGAGCACTATTGGAGACGACATTCTCTTTAAAAAAAAGCGTACGTGTGCGATTCGAAGTCGGAACATAAATTCCATCCCCTGCGTCTCCCCTATCAAAGCAGCACTTGTACGAAATGCAAATACAAGTTTATGACAAAGGACGCTGATTGCGATGCGGTGCTGTGCTGAGCTCCTTGTTCCGGTACAAAACGAAGAGGACCTCTTTCTGCGGCGCTACTAAAACCAAATGTTATTCGCAGCAGCCACATCAAAGGAACCCAACTGTTTATCGTCGGGGACCGCTTCGCTTCGTTTCGCGCTGCACAGCAGCTCAGCGTTTCCCACTATAACAAACAGATGTAACGGATGTAAACGACAAACAGATCCTGCATAACGTGAACTTGATCCCTTCGCAGTGCATCTTTCGCCCTCCACGTTCTACCATTATGTGCGGATGTCCTTTGACCGTTTTCCACAGACGCTCACTACAAAAACTCACGAACATTCGACCAGCTTAACGTTTCCGAGAGGCTGGTTCCCAGTAAAAAAAAAATAATAATAATAATAAAAATAAAAAAAAGAATAAAAAACAAGGAAGGGTAGGAGTAGGTCACACGCGCTCTTAGTATTTCGTAAAAACTTAATTACGTACGTGGACAGTCCAAGTATGGGTTTTGTTGAATAAATTTGCGAGTATCAAAATATGTATATATCTTGATAGCATTGACTTAGAAGCTTAAATTCTTTATACCGCCAAGGGACCGTAGACCTAGGTATTTGGCAAATTACAACTTTACACTCTACACGTTGCTGAGAAACAGGGGTGTATAGACAGAGAGACAATAAAATCATACAAGGGTTCCGTTTTTGTCGATTTGGGTACGGAACCATAAGAATGGGCTACAACTTTATCAAGAAATATCATCCGCTATCCTAAGCAATGTGCAATCCCTTAATATTTTTCAAAATATTATAGACAACCGACATAACAGTGGATTCTTCGTGAAACACAATGCGCCTGACACTACAAAACACTTTTTGTTTTACTTCATTTTTTTCTACACAGCCTTTCTTTCGGATTACAAACCCGTTGTTTCAGTGTTGTTCATCCTTTCTGGTTTAAGTGAGCTCTAACCGAACGTGATGTCTTGCAACTGTCAGAGCGTGACAGTAAAAGACACTCTTATTACGTTTCTTTTCTAACTATAATATGCCGGCAACAAAAGTGTCAAATGATTCAAATGGCTCTGAGCACTATGGGACTTAACATCTGAGGTCATCGGTCTCCTAGACTTAGAACTACTTAAACCTAACTAACCTAAGGACATCACACACATCCATGCCCGAGGCAGGATTCGAACCTGCGACGTAGCGGTCGCACGGCCAAAGTGTCATTAGAACACAAAATAAGATATGACTCTCCTCCACATGAACCTATTACATCAGGTATCCCAGATTCCTGGAAAACTACAAAATAAAGTGACTGAAAGCTAATGCAAAAGTGGTGACATTTCTGCTGTATTATTTCCAAATTTTGATGTGATGCGGACATTGATTGGTTAGAAAATTGATACTGCTATATCTCACATGTGTTTTACTTGCACATTCAGTTTTCGTGCAAAACAACAAACGAGATAAAACAGAGACCGATGCGTTGGGCACTATATTAGCACAACCTTCAAACAAGTGTAACTCGTTCACTGCACTACAGAATGATTAAGTGCAGTGAACAGAAAGATACTGACATGCAATTGATTGAGCACTTAGCAAAAAAGCTTGAGTCCGGAGTTAACACACGATGCAACGGACACACACAAACCACGGAAGACATAAAAACCACTGCAGATGGCTAACTCAATTAGACGAAACATGCTTGTTTAAAAACAATAATAAAAATTCATTTAATAGACTAATAGGGTAATAGTTTATCTTTTCCGCAAGGCAATCACCGTATACCTATTTCTGCTTTATCATTGAGGTCATTTACACTTACAAGGAACAACAGAGGATCCAACATTGAAGCCTGTGGAACATTATTTGTGATTTGTCTCAGGCAGTAGTATATACACGGAAAATTATCACACGTTATCAGAGTAGACTGTACATGCCTAGTGGACAGGGACACAGCAATGGGCTGTGGTTTACTCAATCGCCCACTCTTTCGGCGGTCACAAAATTCTGGCTGGTGATAAACGAACTATGTAGTTATGATTAAACACATAAAAAATAAGTGATCATTTGTTTGAAGAAAACCAGTCAACAAGTTTGTTGGAAGTTCCATTTACCGCTTCTAATGTTGGCACATCTATTGGGTCTTATGATGCAATAACCAAGAAAACCAGTTTTAGCCGTATCATTTAATGTACCAGTAAATTACGTGTATCTAGAATAGGAGCAGACGCAATATCTAACACTTTGAAACAACAGAAAAGATTTGTTTCCAGTCAGGTGTTTAAACACGCCACATAACCAGTGTCTGTAAGAACCTGCGTTTGTACTAGTCAATTTACAAATTTACAACTCAAGAGTATTAAGATAATGGAGTCTAAATTATCTTACAGTATTCGCAAGTTGTGTAATTCGGGATGGTGATGAGAGAATGGGACCGTCTCAATTAGATACGAAGAGTTGAAAAATTTCTGGGTGCAATTGCTCCTAAAAGAGGAAAAAACTCTTTCATTGCTATTGGGTCCTCAGTACTCTGTTGCACTTCCCTAGAGTTGTGTCAAGTGTCAAATCATGGAGAAAATGTTCCAGACATTAATCAAACATTCATGTCTAGAAGGTGCATGGTCTTTGTGGCAGTCAGCGCAATTCCAATGCATTCAACTGACTTCTTTGATTTTAAAGATGCTTCTGAAACATTGTTGTCAACGAAGATATGTAAGAACTCCGAATTCAATATGATAAAACTAACTCAGCAATAAAAAATTGAGTGCAACAGATGAATGGAACTAATGTCACTATATTGGATAGAGGAAAGGCCATGCCTGAAGTACGCCATGGCATACTTCAAGAGAAATCTCGTTTATCAGTTGTAAAACAGAAAAACCTTTTAACGACGCTGTCATATCTTCCTAAACAAAACCCGGAGTTTCACAGTAAACTTTGCAATATCTGATCCTAAGAATGAAGTCGTGTGAGAAACAGAAGCTGACAACAGAATAAATAACCGACGTTGCTAACACTGTAGTGATACTGTTCAGACATGTTTGCCAACATAACGATAAAAATAGCGTGAACTGGGCTAATAAAACACGTGAAAGAAGAAAAAATGGGTTACTCTTTGACAAAACTCCGAAGATGTGAGGTTAATTGCGTATACCAATAACTGGAGTGGACCCAGTACCGAACCTTGTGGAACACCAGTACTGATTTATGCCCCACAGTGGTACAAACTGACCATTAGCCCACGCAGTCTTAAGAGGATCAGTGTGCATACTGGTCAATTTAGGTCCCTCTTCTGTTACCTGACTGCATTCTATTTAATCACCCAGATGTTCGATTGCCGTGTGATATGAGTTGTGTATGTGAGATCTGGATCGTTCAGAGTACACACAGGCAAAGTAGCGGTGTAGGGTGTGTGTGTGTGTGTGTGTGTGTGTGTGTGTGTGTGTGTGTGTGTGTGTGTGAGGAGGGGCGGGGGGGTGGGGGGGCAGAGCAGGACCAGTTATTTCTTGAACAAATCTCTATAGATGTAAGGTCGGTTACTTATATCAATAACTGGAATGGACCCAATGGCGAACCTTATGGAACACTAGTATTGCTTTATACCCTGTCAGTCGTACAGACCAACCAATAGCCACGCAGAATCTTAAGACGATCAGCAGGAATACTGATAAATTTAGGAGCCAGTTCTATTGGCTGGCTGCCATGTTTAATCGGCCAACCATTTGTTTACCATATGTTACGGATTGTTGATGTGACAACAGGGTCGTCTCGACCACACACACGTGAAGTAGTGGGGTAGGATGTGTACGTGTATGTGGTGCACGGCAGGGCTGGTTACTTTTTGAACAAATCTCGGAAGATCTGAGGTCAGTTACATATAGTAATAACTAGAGAGGACCCAGTACCAAACTCTGTGGACCACCAAATATTATTTTATGCCCTGTCAGTACTATAAACCTACCAACAGCCATGTTGAGTGTCAAGGACCAGCGTGCGTGCTGATAAATTTAGGAGCCTCTTCCTGTTAAACGGTAGTGATACTGTTCAAACATGTTTACAAAGATAACGAAGAAATAGCGCGAACGGGGTTGATAAAACACGCGAAAGAAAAAAATTTGATTGACTCTTTGAAGAACACTCGGAAGATGTGAAGTTAATTGCGTATACCAATAACTGGAGTGGACCTTGTAGAACACCAGTACTGATTTATGCCCATCAGTCGTACAAACAAAGCATTAGCCCATGCAGTCTTTAAGAGGACCAGTTTGTCGTGCGTTATGGGTTGTTAACGTGAGAACTGGACTGCCCCGATCAGACACTGGCCAAATAGAGGGGCACGAGGCGTGCGTGCGTGTGGCAGAGCAGGACCGGCGCTGCGGGCAGGTGCGGCCATATGGTGAGTCAGTACACTACGGCAGTGGGGGCTCGGCGCCTGGCGCCGGCGGTGCGCCGTTCTGCGCTGCTTTGCGGCGCGGCAAGCCCCGCTGCCGCGATCAATAGCGCTGGCGGCGCCGCAGGCAGTGGCAGAGCGCAGCGCCCCCGGCTAGCTAGCTGCTAGCTGCCGGCTCTAGCCAGCGCTCTGCGGGCCAGCCGGTCCCTACGAGGAGGACGCTGCCATACAGTTCGCCTCCCGATCTAAACTCTATCCTACGTTCACAGTGACATCAGAAACCCAGGACACCACTATGTGATGCGGTGCTGATCACAAGACGTCGTGAGAGGCGAATTCACCAGTATTATAAGATGCGGGGAATAATGTGCTGTCAACAGAGAAGTGTAGTTGCAGAATGGCTCAGTCAGGAGAGCTCAGTGTCCTCGAACATGGACTGGTCACTGGCTAGCACGTGAGTAACAAATCCATCAGGGACATTTCAAAATGGTTCAAAAGGCTCTAAGCACTATGGGACTTAACATCTGAGGTCATCACTCTCCGCCGGCCGAAGTGGCCGTGCGGTTAAAGGCGCTGCAGTCTGGAACCGCAAGACCGCTACGGTCGCAGGTTCGAATCCTGCCTCGGGCATGGATATTTGTGATGTCCTTAGGTTAGTTAGGTTTAACTAGTTCTAAGTTCTAGGGGACTAATGACCTCAGCAGTTGAGTCCCATAGTGCTCAGAGCCATTTGAACCATTTCATCACTCTCCTAGACTTAGAACTACTTAAACCTAACTAACCTAAGGACATCACACTCGAATTAAGTCGGGTGATGCTGAGGGAATTAGATTAGGAAATGAGACACTTAAAGTAGTAAAGGAGTTTTGCTGTTTGGGGAGTAAAATAACTGATGATGGTCGAAGTAGAGAGGATATAAAATTTAGACTGGAAATGGAAAGGAATGCGTTTCTGAAGAAAAAAATTTTTTTTAACATCGAGTATAGATTTAAGTGTCAGGAAGTCGTTTCTTAAAGTATTTGTATGGAGTGTAGCCATGTATGGAAGTGAAACGTGGACGATAAATAGTTTAGACAAGAAGAGACTAGAAGCTTTCGAAATGTGCTGCTACAGAAGAATGCTGAAGATTAGATGGGTAGATCACATAACTAATGAGGAGGTATTGAATAGAATTGGGGAGAAGAGGAGCTTGTGGCACAACTTGGCTAGAAGCAGGGATCGGTTGGTAGGACATGTTCTGATACATAGAGGGATCACCAATTTAGTATTGGAGGGCAGCGTGGAGGGTAAAAATCGTAGAGGGAGACCAAGAGATGAATACACTAAGCAGATTCAGAAGGATGTAGGTTGCAGTAGGTACTGGGAGATGAAGAAGCTTGCACAGGATAGAGTAGCATGGAGGGCTGCATCAAACCAGTCTCCGGACTGAAGACCACAACAACAACAACAACGACGACGACGACGACATCACACACACCTGTGCCCGAGGCAGGATTCGATCCTGCGACCGTAGCAGCAGCGAGGTTCCGGACTGAAGCGCCTAGAACCGCACAGCCACCGCGGCCGGCGTCAGGGACATTTCAACACTTCTAAATGTGCCCATTGTGGTATCTGTGGTGTCACCGCCAGACACCACACTTGCTAGGTGGTAGCTTAAATCGGCCGCGGTCCATTAGTACATGTCGGACCCGCGTGTCGCCACTGAGTGATCGCAGACCGAGCGCCACCACACGGCAGGTCTCGAGAGACGTACCAACACTCGTCCCAGTTGTACGACGACGTTGCTAGCGACTACACTGACGAAGCCTTTCTCTCATTTGCCGAGAGACAGAATAGCCTTCAGCTAAGTCCATGGCTACGACCTAGCAAGGCGCCATTAGCCTTAGATAGCTTGTATCTAAAGAGTCTCACTTGTATCGCCACAATCTCCAGATGTCTCATAAAGAACGATGTATACAAGGATGTATTAAAAGTTAAGTATTCAAGGAGCTACGTACTTTTCTTTATAACATTCATTACGTATCCTGTTTCAGACCTCACTCCATCCTTCGTGAGTTAGCGTGCATCTTGGCCGCCTCTTTCAATTAGTGTGCGTAGTGTTGGCAAGTCTGCCGACACTACAGTATCACGTATCGATACTAATCCACGGACATCCTGAAGTTGGCAGTGGAGTAGTAAGTTTCCGTCCGACGCCGATATCAATCGCGCAGGACGTGGCGGAGCCAGTGGTGCGCGCCTGCTGAGTCACGGCTACATCGGCTCTGGACTACGAGCGCTCTCCGCCGCCGCGAAATGGGGCAGTCGGTGGCAGCCATTCAACCCAGTTGCACTTGGAGCCTCTTTGATACGACACCATCGTCCGTGTCTAGTACTGCGAGCCTCTTCCTTGTTCATTCAGAGCAGGACTTCAGTTCTTGCTGCAATATGTTTAATTAATTATCTTCAGCTTGGGGAAATACAAGTTAAGTAAATCTTCTGTTTTCTGTGTTATCTTATTCGATAATCACTGCTGCTGCTGTCCAGATATCGTACTACAACAGTTGCTGCACCATTCTGTAGCCCACCTCTTCTTACCACTGTATACGAAGGCTTCAACAACACCCATGTCGACTGTTGGTGATGTGAGTGTGAGGCAGAAACGCGAAGGAACAACCATAGCTAAACCAGGACGAAGAATGAAATGATGGACAGGGACCGTCGTGTACTGTTGAGGGCAGTTATAAAAATCTCATGAAGTAAGCGCGTGGAATCACGCCTGAGTTCGAAAGTGCTACCAGTAGTCCAGCTAGCATACTAGCTGTGCATGGGGAGTTAAGAAGGAGTGGGACACAGTGGTAGAGCAGATTGTAATAAGCCATGCATTTCTGCAGTCAGTGTTAAGTGACGTTTGAGTTGATGTAGAGAACGACGCCACTGGATAGTGAATGACTGGAAACGAGTGATGAATCATGCTTTACTTTGTGACAATCCGATGGAAGGATTTGAGTTTGGCGAATACCTAGAGAAAGTTACTTGCAATCACAGGGAGGGTTTCTCGTGGTTAGCATGTGATCCCCATACTGCGCTAAAGAAAATGCCAAATGTGGAAGGATATAAAAACATTTCACCGCATTGTGTACTGCGTACGGAAGAGGATCAGTTCAGAGATGACGATTTCATCAGCATGACAATGCACCCTGTCAAAACAGCATCGTTGATCCAATGGTTTGTGGTCAATGACATTCCTGAAATGAACTTCCTGCCCATGGTTCAAATGGTTGAAATGGCTCTGAGCACTATGGGACTCAACTGCTGAGGTCATTAGTCCCCTAGAACTTAGAACTAGTTAAACCTAACTAACCTAAGGACATCATAAACATCCATGCTCGAGGCAGGAATCGAACCTGCGACCGTAGCGGTCTTGCGGTTCCAGACTGCAGCGCCTTTAACCGTACGGCCACTTCGGCCGGCTCCTACCCATGGTCCAGACATGAATCTAATGGAAAATCTTTGGGATAATTTAAAACTTCACTCCCGACCCCAGCGTCCATCGCTATATTCTTTGGTAGCTGCTCTTGAGGAAGAATGCACTGCCATTCCTTCTCATACATTCAGGAGTCCCATGCAGAGAGAGTGGTAGACAGAACCCGTTTTTCGACTATTGAGTGTCTGGTTACTTCAGATACTGTATGTTCGTGCAGAATAATGAGAGTCGAAGAATATGGGGAGGTGCAGTAGTTGAGTGAGGCAGGTCGTAGGCTATTCCCGATGTTATTGAATATGTACACTGAAAACGTAGCAAAGGGAGCTAAAGAGAAATTTGGAAAGGGAATTAAAATTCAGGAAGAAGAAATAAAAATTTGAGGTTTGCCGATGATTTTGTAATTCTGTCAAAGGCGGCAAGAACTTGGAAGAGCAGTTGATCAAATGGCTCTGAGCACTATGGGACTTAACTTCTGAGGTCATCAGTCCCCTCGAAATTAGAACTACTTAAACCTAACTAACCTAAGGACATCACACACATCCATGCCTGAGGCAGGATTCGAATCGGCGACCGTAGCGGTCGAGCGGTTCCAGCTTGTAGCTCCTAGAACCGCTCGGCCACTCCGGCCGGCTGAAGAGCAGTTGAAACGGGACTGGTAGTGTCTGCAAAAGATGTTAGACACACATCAGCAAACTAAAACAACGGAAATGGAGTGTGGTCTAATAAAACAGCCGAAGCTGACGGGATTACATTACGAAATGAAACAGCAAAAAAACTACGTGAATTTTGCTCTGTAAGTAGCGAAATAATTGAATAGAGGACGTTATGGAGGCTGGGACTTTTAGGTAAAGGTGAAATTTGTTACCATCGAATACAAATTCAAGTGTCAATCTGTCGGGAACTGCTTGACATATTAAGCTGAAAGTGACAATTTTCTGAAGATCATCGTCATCGAAGGTAAAATGCATTGCCACCACTACGAGCCGAAATCCAAAAGAAGTAAACAAAGAAGGTGTGCAAGACATATCAATCTACAGGCATAATACTGTTGACAGTTTTGTAGGATGAGCAAAGTATGTGTGGTGTCACCGCCAGACACCACACTTGCTAGGTGGTAGCTTAAATCGGCCGCGGTCCATTAGTACATGTCGGACCCGCGTGTCGCCACTGTCAGGATCGCAGACCGAGCGCCACCACAAGGCAGGTCTCGAGAGACGTACTAACAGTCGCCCCAGTTGTACGACGACATTGCTAGCGACTACACTGATCGAAGCCTTTCTCTCATTGGCCGAGAGACAGTTAGAGACCGTTAGAATAGCCTTCAGCTAAGTTAATAGCTACGACCTAGCAAGGCGCCATTTGTACCGTTGCATGTACCTCAAGATCGAGTCTCACTTGTATCATCAAGAATGCTGTATACCAAAGGATATAAAAGTTAAGTTTTCTAGTAGCTACGTTCTTTTCTTTAGCACATTCATAACTTATCCTGTTCCAGACTTCACGCCAGACGGCGTGAGTTGACGCGTGCCCTTTCGGCTTCCTTCTCCGTGTGGCGTAGCTAGCTTGTTACGCCACAACAGTATGTTCCTTTTGGATGACTTGGAATCTAAAGCAAGTGTCAACGCGCAATGTTACAAGCCGATACTGACTGGGCTCAAACCCTAAATTTCCAGAGTCAGGTCAGAGAAGAAGAAGACAAACTTTCGCTTGCAATACGATAACGCCAGGCTTCGCAACATTTTTGCGACCACGAGATATATTTCTACCGTACAGTCTTGATTCAGTACCTTCTGACTGACTTCCATCTCTTGGACCTATGAAAAATGTACTACGTAGCCATCATTTTCTACACTCAACTCCCGTAAAGCTAACAAACAGTGGCCAGTCACATGGTTCACGATTTTACCAGTGCGCATGGGGGCCCTTGTTAATAAATTACAGAGGCGCGCAACGAATGACTATATGGAAAAGAGTATGTAACTAAAATCTTATTCTATTTAACTGTATTGTTATGTTTTCTGTATTTCTTTTAATTTCCATAGAAACAAAAGTTACCAATTAGTTTCGGAATGACCCTCGTACAAGCCATACATGAAAAAGGCGAACAGATCGAGCCTGGAGGCTGCACCCCTTCACCATATGCGATACCTACGAGGCCTTAATGTGACCTATCCCCTCGCATGCCAATTTCGCCTGGATTTTCGCGCCATAAAACTTTTATCACTCCCTCCAAATCCTCCAAAGCCATGCAGTCTCCCCCACGTTATGATCCATCAACCCTGTTCCACTGGATTCTTGTATCGACCGATAGACCTCTCTCATCTCCCCCCTCTCTCAATTGGACACATTCCACTTTCCTCTTACTGTTGTGGTCCTCAGTACGAAGACCAGTTTGCTGCATCTCTCAACTCTATATGTAGTGTACAAACCTCTCCTCTTCGTAACTACTGCACTCTATACCCATTTGAACCTGCTTACTACAGTCACACATACGCTTCCGTCCATTACGAAACTGATTCCTTGATTTTTCACGATGAATACTGCAAGAAGTTTTCCCACATATTTTTGTTTTCCCTGAATTCGATTTAGTACCTCCTCATTAACTATACAATCTGCCGATCCCGTTTCTATGTTTCTAGAGAACTTCACGCCAGCCACCCAATCGTTTTGTCCCTATTAACCCTCGCACTGAGCTATGCTTTCACCGACATATCCCGCCTCTCGTCGCAACCTCAATGCTACATTGTTCTATACCAACCAAGCTTTACCATGTTTAACGTAATATTACTTGCCTCTCTCTGCAGGTCTCTACCTCCCCATCTCTTCGCCTTTCCTTTCCAGTCCTCTTCATCACCCTTTTCTCTCCCACGTACGTTAAAAATACTGTTCCACAAAAGCATCACCTACTGCTCTCTTCTTTCGAAAGTAAAAAGATCCCTTTATCACTCTTACATCCTAACACACTCATACTGTTCACCATCACCATTTCCATCACCACCACCACAAACAAAGGAAACTAAAGCAAACAAAAACATAAGCGCGACAGTATTACTAGATCTACCAATTTATGTATAAAATATCAGAGGTCATGACAAAGTGAAGATTTCGCTTTCTTCATAGTTACCAAACGATTTAGGACAATAGCAAAATAAATACCCTGCAACTCTAGAAAAAGATGTGAACGATACCCTCGATCCCAGAAGTAAAGAAATAAGGAGGGAAGATATATCAAATAATTACTAAAATCAGATGTAACTGTTTCCGAACCGAGCCTCAATGTAGAAGGTTACGAAGACAGGCGAAAAAAAAAGAGAAACGACGCCAAGAGAAGAAAGAGAGAGGCGACATACTACGAGTATGGAGTATTGGAAAGACACAGAAACAAAGTTATTACACCATACCAGCTGATCAATAGGAAGAGGAAAAATAAACAGCCAAATTCATACTACTTCCTAATTAGATCCAAGATGTAATGTTGAGCATCCAGTAAGTTCACTTTTCACATGCATCACAACTAGTCAGGTACATTTAAAACATGACAGATTTGTGCCGGCCGCGGTGGTCTCATGGTTCTAGGCGCGCAGTCCGGAACCGTGCGAATGCTACGGTCGCAGGTTCGAATCCTGCCTCGGGCATGGATGTGTGTGATGTCCTTAGGTTAGTTAGGTTTAAGTAGTTCTAAGTTCTAGGGGACTGATGACCACAGCAGTTGAGTCCCATAGTGCTCAGAGTCATTTGAACCATGGCAGACTTGTTCACGATGGGAAGAAAACAGTTTTTCACACAATCGGACGGCTGAACAATCCAAAGCATACGAAGAAAAATAGCATTATTTTCTGTGAAGACACACAGACCACCTTTGTTGGTGGATAGAGTGGTTGCGCCAATGTGCTGACAGTCGGAAAGACAGGCACCCTTTCCCTAAATCGATTACGGAGAAAGCTGGGATGGTTCCTTTTAGAAGGGCAGGGGACAGACTTTGTCCCTATCTTTCCTCAGTTGATCTAGAACACCACCTCTAATGATCTAATGACACTGCACCCTATCTTTCTTCTGTGTCTTCAGCGAGGAGCAGTAAAGGGCTACAATCAAAATGGGTCTGTAAATGATTCCTACTTTCACTACAATTCTGTTTGCCTGTCCTTATCGTAAACAAATTTTAGAGATTAATATAGATACCGTAGATGGAGACTGAAAGATGCATGAAACAAGTCTTCAGAATGGGAGAAAAGTAATACGAAACTGAAATGTCTTCAACGTGGGAGAAGAAAGAGGAGAGGTAAGATGGATCAGTCTGTTGATACAAGATTGCCGTGGAGGACGGTAGCTAGATACGGAACGTGAGGAGTGCATCGGCTTGGAGGCAGTTTTATGGCGTCTTGTACGGTCTATTTCCAAAAGTATTCTGTGTGCTACGAAGTATTTAGAAGCAGTACTTGTGCCGATGGCTAACACTCACTAGTAATAGGATTAACAGGCAAATCACAAAAACTACTAAAAGAAGACGAACAGATGAGATAGAGAAGACGATCGGCGCGTTTCGTTGCGGTATCGTTAAGTAAGCGCGAGAGAGCTACGGAGATGTTCAACGAACTCCAGCAGTAGTACTACGAGAGAGGCGTGCCGTACCATGGGGGAAGAATACTGTTGAAATTCTGAGGGCTTGAGTTTGAAGAAAAGTTGGCCAACATACTAGTTCTTGACATATTTGTCTCGCGAAACGACCACGAGAAAAAACTTTCAGGGAAATAATTGCTCATACGGAAGTTTATGGACAATTGGTCACCTCATCGTTCGCGAACGGTACAGAAAATGAGCAGAGCGGTAGTGGTACCAGATGTACCCTCTGCCACACACTGCAAGGTGGCTTACTGTGTACAGATATACATTACTGGCCATTAAAATTGCTACAGACGCGAAATTTAACCGACAGGAAGAAGGTGCTATGATATGCAAATGATTAGCTTTTCAGAGCATTCACACAAGGCTCGCACCGGTGGCGACATCTACAACGTGCTGACATGAGGAAAGCTTCCAACCGATTTCCCATACTCGAACAGCAGTTGACCGGCGTTGCCTGGTGAAACGTTGGTGTGATGCCTCGTGCAAGAAGGAGAAAGGCGTACCAACACGTTTCCGACTTTGATAAAGGTCGAATTGTAGCTTATCGCGATTGCGGTTTATCGTATCGTGACATTGCTGCTCGCGTTTGTCGAGATCCAACGACTGTTAGCAGAATATGGAATCGGTGGGTCCAGGAGGGTAATATGGAACGCCGTGCTGGATCCCAACGGCCTCGTATCACTAGCAGTCGAGATGATAGTCATCCGCTTGGCTGTAAGGGATCGTGCAGCTACGTCTCGATCCCTGAGTCAACAGATCGTGACGTTTGCAAGACAACAATCATCTGCACGAACAGTTCGACGACGTTTGCAGCAGCATGGACTAAATGGCTCTGAGCACTATGCGACTTAACTTCTAAGGTCATCAGTCACCTAGAACTTAGAACTAATTAAACCTAACTAACCTAATGACATGACACTCGTCCATGCCCGAGGCAGGACTCGAACCTGCGACCGTAGCGGTCGTCCGGCTCCAGACTGTAGCGCCTAGAACCGCACTGTCACTCCGGCCGGCAGCAGCATGGACTATCAGCTCGGAGACCCTTGACGCTGCATCAAAGACAGGAGCGCCTGCGATGATGTAGTCAGCGACGAACCTGGGTGCACGAATGGCAAAACGTCATTTTTTCGGATAAATCCAGGTTCTGTTTACAGCATCATGATGGTCGCATCCGTATTTGGCGACATCGCGGTGAACGCACCTTGGAAGCGTGTATTCGTCATCGCCATACTGGCGTAGCACCCTGCGTGATGGTATGGGGTGCCATTGGTTACACGTCTCGGTTACCTCTTGTTCGTATTGACGGCACGTTGAACAGTGGACGTTATATTTCAGATGTGTTACGACCCGTGGCTCTACCCTTCATTCGATCCCTGCGAAACCCTACATTTCAGCAGGACAATGCACGACCGCATGTTGCAGGTCCTGTACGGGCCTTTCTGGATACAGAAAAGGTTCGACTGCTGCCCTGGCCAGCACATTCTCCAGATCTCTCCCGAATTGAAAACGTCTGGTCAATGGTGGCCTAGCAACTGGTTCGTCACAATACGCCAGCCACTACTCTTGATGAACTGTGGTATCGTGTTGAAGCTGCATGGGCAGCTGTACCTGTACCGCCGTCCAAGCTGTGTTTGACTCAATGCCCAAGCGTATCAAGGCCGTTATTACGGCCAGAGGTGGTTGTTCTGGGTACTGATTTCTCAGGATCTATGCACCCAAACTGCGTGAAACTGTAATCACATGTCAGTTCTAGTGTAATATATTTGTGCAATGAATACCCGTTTATCATCTACATTTCTTCTTGGTGTATCAATTTTAATGGCCAGTAGTGTAGATGCAGAGCGGACATCGTGCTCTGAGGCTGATTGAGGAAACGTAGCGCTGGTGGTCGGGATGACGGGAGAGCCCGCCCACTGCCGCCACAGAGGCGCGCCTGCCGTGATGAGGGAACAGTTACCGGAGACACGCAGGCAGAAGCCCCTGCGCGCCTCTGTAAGAGGAGGCTCGCCATCCGGCCGAAAGTGAAACCCCAGCCGGCGGCCGGCAGCGGTGCGGTGTGGTCCGGTGTCCCGACCTGCCCCACGGCGGATCTTGCGTCACGGCCGCTTCCCGCGGTTGCGGGCACGCACCTCGCCACTGCCCGCCTGCGTCTCCCAGACAGCCCCGGGTCCGGAGGTCAACGGTCCCTGCGCACGCCGCAGACGTCCGCTGGCCCGGAGCACTTCTCTCGTCGCTTCTGATCGATTTCAAAGGAAGCGCAGAGTGTCTTCTAGACTTCTTTTATGTTCACCTCACTGCATTTTACTCTTAGGGAGGAACCTACCATCACCAGCGATACTATCTACGACGAAGAACTAGTGTATTAAACAAACTTCTTGGCAGATTACGAGTCTGTGCCGGACCGTCTCTCGACCAAGGGACCTCAGCCAATCAGGGGGAAGTGTTCTGCCAGCTACCTGAGCACTTCCCACGATCCGCTTTCACAGCTCTGCTTTCGCCAGTACCTCTTTTCCTACCTTTAAATTTCACAGAAGTTCTTCTGAGAACCTTGCGCGACTAGCAATCCTAGAAGGTAGCATATTGCGGAGAGATGGCTTGGTGGGTTGTTTCCGGAATGTATTTTCACTCCGTAGCGGAGTGGGAGCTGATATGAAAGTTCCTGGCCGATTAAAACTTTGCCGGACCGGGACTCGAACCCGGTACCTATGCCCATCCCGCGAAAGGCGAAGGTACCAGGGTTGAGTCCCGAAGCGAACACAGTTTCAATATGCCAGCAAGATTCATATCAGCGCACTCTCCGCTGCAGGGTCAAAATTCATTCAGGAAACTAGCGTGCTGCACAGCAAGCCCATATTCTACATACGAGGTGTGCTACGAATGCGGGAATTTTGTTTTTTGGAAAGAATTTTGTTTATTCGTCTACACCAGTGTTCTCCCCTTCGTAGTAGTCCACATTACATATTACACACTCGTGCTAAAGCTTTTTGTAATTGCCGGAACACTTCTGACGCCCTACTTCTATATACTACTCAAAGCATGGTTAGTCATTACTTTTCCCGTTCCACTCGCAAATGGAGCTCCCTTACAATCCCTAATTTCTCGTCTTTACGGTACGCTGGCAGGAGTGAAGACGTTCTACAGTCCGTCGCAAATGCTGCATCTTTAAACTTTCTGAACAGTTTTTCGCGAAAAGAATGTCTTTCCTCCAGGAATTCCCATTTTTGTCCACGAAGCATTTCCGTAACTCTCACGTGTTGACCTAAAACAATGGTAATAAATTTAGCATCACGCCTCTTAATTACTTCGATGTCCTCCTTTATTCCGACCTGTGGAGATCCGAAACACTCGAGCAGTACTCAAAAATGGGTCGCACAAGTGTTATGTACGCGGCCTCATTTTTAGATGAGCTACACTTTCCCAGAGTTCTACCAATAAACAGCAGTTATTCTCCTTCCGTACGACCGACCTTACGCGCTCGTTACATTTCATGTCACTTTGCAGCGTTACAGGTAGATATTTAATCGACGTGATTGTGTCAAGCAGCATCCCAATACAGTATTCTTTTTGCTGTTCATATGGGGTAACTTATGTTTCCATATTTACAGGAAGCTGCAACTTGTCACACCAAACAGAAATTCTATCGCAGTCTGTGTTTTATCCAAGTCACCCCACGATGACACTTTTTCGTTCACTACAGCGTCATCTGCTGCATTGCTGGTCACCCTGTCATTATCATTGAGATAGCTTGTAGCTCTCTCAATGGTGTGTTTGGTGTGTTTTAATCTCATCACTGCTTGTAAACCGACGGCTTTTCAAGGGTTTCTAATTTTTTTGAAGCAGAAAAAAATCACATGGGCCATATCTAGCGTATAGGTTGCCTGGGATAACATTACAATATTCTTTACGATCAAAAATTCACTAAAAACGAATGAAGTGAGCGGATGCATCATTTTGGTGCAAACGCCTTGAACTGTTTCCTCACAAATCTGGGACTTTTTTTCCGAATTGCTTCAAGCTCAACGGCGTTGTACTTTGAGGTAGTAATCCTTATTGATCGTTCGACTTTGTGGCAGGAACTCATAAAATCTGAGAACACAATCAGCAAAACCTTCACATTTGACCTCACTTACTGTGCTTTTTCGGTCTTGCCTATCCAGAGAGTCAACACTGCGACGATTAGGGCATAGTTACGACGCCATAACCGCATACCATTTATAACACGTTGCAGCAGTTCTGCATTGTTGTTTACATTATGTAAAATTTACTGAGCAACTTGCACTACCCTTTGTTTCCATTCTAAATTCATCACTTTTGTCGCATGTCTTATACCCAAAACGTCTGAGAAAATTTTATGATGTGAGCTAATTGAAATACCAAGATCATCAACGGGTTCTGTCATTGAGGTAAGCAACAGTTCATAATCATTCCTTTTCACTTTTCCAGGGTGTCGTCTTCAATGTGCTCCAGGTCTACTTCGAAACGTTTACACCACTCGTAAACACTTTGCGCATAGCAGACGCAGCAGAAGCAATAGCAAATATTTCCAAAAAGATGTTATGTCTTTATTCCGTCCTTCAGCTATATGACTGCTCTGCAATTCACACTTAAGTGCTTGGCAGAAATTTCATAAAAAATAGTGTAAATTCTCTGATCCAATTTTATACAAAATAAATAATCGCCTTACTAGCAAAACACGTCTCACCCCATCGACAGCTTAATACAGACTAAATATTCGGTATGCCTAACTTACAAAATTCCCGTTAGTTTTTGAACACATTCTGTATTGGTGAGGCAGCTAAGACACCCGCCATAGTTCGGAGAGGGCTTCAGCTACGTAACATTTGCGGAATTTGATGACGTAATAACCACTGTGCTGCCCTTAAGAGAAGTGGTCTCATCAGACCGTACCTTCTGAAACGAATTTAACGTAACTCAGGTACTGTTCGTGTTTACTGCTGTGACTTGTGTTAAGTCCTCGAAATGTTGACCAGCATCGATACACGCAGTAAAGCGATTCTGTTCTAACAACACTACACGTCGAGTTTTATCTGGCCTATCGCAGCACAGATCTGGTTTACATGGCATTTCAAGTTTTCGAAAGCGTGTTTCGTTGGAGACCCCTTTTACTGAGTTGTACCCATAGATAAAAGTCCAGAGCTGATGCAGACCATTTTTTGTTTTCCTGAAGATTCCCAAGCGTTCTGTTCAGAATGTCTGTAATTATCTGTACGGAATAGGCGGGACATCCATCATATAATTAGGATGTGTGTTGTCGTACGTCCATTGTGATATCTGCAGAATATCTGTTAGCAACTGTGTATCCTTGGGGCTATTAAGCGTCCCATGTATAAAACAGAGACCCTTGAGGAGATTCTTGAACAGCCAGTACCAAACATACACAGGCAAAAGTTTTTGTGTATCCCCTTCTCTCAGCTAGCTTGTATTTTCAACTGAGTAGTTGTGAATATTATGAAACACTATTTGCCCGTGGTTTGTAAACGAAGCCTTATCTGTTAGTAGAGTCTTGTGTAGAAACACCACATCACTTTGCAGTTACCGTAAACACTATATAGTGAAATGTACAGACTTTGAGAGTACTTTTAAATTTTTTTAATAATATTACCAAAAACAGGTACGACTTGGCACAATCAGTATACCAGCACAGAAACATGCGACACTTCTATCTTGTTAGTATTTTGTAAATTTACACAGGTGTTATGTCGCTGAAGCCATCTTCCCAGGCTCTCTACAACGCAATAGAAAAGAAATAGTTCCATTAAAAAAAAAAGTTAAATATTACATGTGTGCATCAGAAAATCATCTACACTGACTTACGTACATTAGCGAAAACTGCGTCTCTGTCCATTTACCTGTTATACATATACCTGGGATGGCCTCTCTTCGCTGCCACAGCCTATACACAGCCCTTAATCCACTTTATTGCACATGGTGGAAACTACTTCATACCACTGTTAGATCCAGCTCGATCTATTCCATCTGCGTTTGGGCAAAGTCAAAGCTGATCGTCAGTCGACGTTCCCGCACGCCGACAGAATGAATTGGGAGAATGGGGATTCGCATTTCGGTGGGCTATGGGTCGTATCACTGTCCGACAATTCATGGTGTCCCTAAACCGATTAAGGCAAATACTGGGATGTTTCCGTTGAAACATAGGCGTCCAGTTTCCTGATCGTATGCAACTTCGGTTCTGCCATCAGTAACCATGTCGTCGACGGCACGTTAAACCGTAATCTTCCTTCTCTTACATTTCTGCAAGATTCTTTCACAGTTCACCACTCATACCTTTCTCTGAATTTTTAAAACCTTTCTTCCTCTCCAATAATCTTAAACAGAAAGTAAAGTGAATGGAAAAAGTGTTACAAAAATCACTCCTATTTCAGTTACCCGTGCTGCTCTGTTGCCTTTTCCTATGAGCTACACCGTCCTGTTATGATCTAAGCCCTGGTCCAAATGCTTTGAGGGATTCTTTATCTTGTTCACCGCAAATTACGTTGTTGATAATTGGTATTAAATACACTAAGTGGAAATGTGAAGTCGTTCTACGTTTTCTAGCCACTTTCGAGTGATGGTGAATCAGACGTTAATTTCCTATAACAGTGCGAAAAACTGTCTTCAAACTCCATCCAGGCTATACCGGCCAATGATCCTTACACGGGCGCGAGCAGGTCATTCAGAGCTAGCTCACTTCCCAGTCTCGAAATGTAGTGTTATGCGCGTTACGCAATATTAAAAACAACCACACTTGTGATGGTTGTCTCTTTCATAATATGCAACAATTCCTACAGATCTTCAGTTGGCCCGAGACAGAGGATAATGTCTCTGCACGAGGTAAAGAGGTAATAAATTCAAAGTGTTGCGAAGTGGCCGCACTCAGTAACTGTAGATAAACTAGCGCATATAGATTATGGTATTTGCAACAATCTTGTGGCAAATTTTTATCGTATAGGTCCACTGTTGCGGCCCACTATTTAGGAAACTCAACTCGCAGCGGAGCTCAACCCGTCCTTGCAGTTTCACCAGTGAAACTTAAGAAATACTGCTGACCCTACCTATCAAATCTTTTATGTATATTCAGAACTGTAACGGCCCTAGCACGCCTCCTTGACATACATAAGTTATTACTTCTACATCTGTCGTTCCATATAACGTACTGGATTCTTCGGTAGAACATTCTTGGATACCTTCACTTGTGTGTGAAGGTCTTCCGTTGACTGTATATTGGTGGCCAGGCAGCAAGTGGTATAGTTTCGAGCACCATTAAGAAATCTAGGATGCCTGACTATACCTTGTCACCTGTGTCCACTTTTTGCAAAGTATATCAGGGTTGGTTTAAATGGCTCCAAGCACTATGGGACTTAGCATGTGAGGTCATCAGTCCCCTACAACTTAGAACTACTTAAACCTAACCAACCTAAGGACATCACACACATCCATGCCCGAGGCAGGTTCGAATCTGCGACCGTAGCGGCCGCACGGTTCCAGACTGAAACGCCTAGAACCGCTCGGCCACCCCAGCCGGCGTATTTCAGGAAAGACAGTCTTTAATCTTATGAAATACTCCAGTATCCAAAGGTAGTTGTTCGTATTTCCTTTTGTAGCGTGCCACACCCACATGAAGACGCATGTCAGAAATTTAATCTACTATTGGTGTTGGCGCCATTAGGAACGGAACAGTACCTCAGTTACGGTGAAGGAAACTGACTTCCGTGTCACTGAAGACACCAGTCTTACATACGCATGAAGTTTTTTGGGGAAAAGACGCGAAATCAAATTTAGTAAAAGAGGGCAATATTAAGAATTTTGCTCCTAGTAACAATCAACTTTATAATCTCTGTTCCATCATTGGTGTAGGAGCTTAAAGCAGGAAGCGCTGATTTTTTGTCTCCCGTCGTCATCAAAGTTACTAAAGACTGAGCAGAAGCTAGGTTTGGAAAACAGAGTGGGTACGAAGCCGAAACTGACTTCCTACATGGATGCATCAGCGTATTCTGTTCCATAGACTTATAGGTAGCGCGAAAATTGACAGCCGGAAGTTGGGTTGAACGCTATGGGTTGAACGTCCCGAGCAGTACGCCACTGTGGTGGACTATGCGATTAAAAATCTGTCACTGCATGTTGTGATTACCATAATATGTGTTAAACTACAATTATTGAGTGCAGTGACTTGGCAAAACGTTTACTTCATGTCCTTATTACCCCTATGGAAACCCGTTATCTTATTTCCCGGGCCCAACTGTGTAAAGTTCCTTAGAACTTACTGCATATTATAAAACAGACAACTGTTACAAGCTTGAATTTTTTAAATTGTTGCATAATGCTCAAAGCACTATTTTTCGAGACTGGGGCGTGAGCCAAGTCCGGATCACCTCCTCGCCCTGGACTAAGGCCTTGGTAGAGTTTCAAGACAGTTTCTCAGCGTTATAGGAGAACAAAGAGCTGGTCCCCTCTCCGACACTCAAACAGAAACAGAAAAATTTACACACACACCAAAAACAACGTCTCGCGATTGTCACTCTTGAAGTACGGCGATTCTTCAAACTGACCTACTGCCACAGAAACAAGTATCACGGTCATGGTTAGCAAATACCTGTCAGGTACGGATGCTACGATCTGCAGCGTGGCAAACAGAACGAAATAACAACTTGAAGACTTAGCATTCAATACTGCTGGCTTACCCTTCCGTCCGAATATGATTCTACACGTAACAAGTTAAATTAAGTCATGTTTCTTACCTACTAGGGTCTATGCCGTCTAAAAGTGTACTTTTTACTGTCGCTTGTAATAAGGCTACTTCCCGGTCCGTTGAGGGATAGAACTTTGGAAAAACGTTTCTTTATACACCTTTGTACGAAGTGTTATTTGCAAAATTTTATCTAAGCGTCGCCTATGGGACAGATAAGTAAAGGGGTTGAATATTCACCGTTTCTGCCCTTAACGCCGGAATTTGGAATTTTGCTATCCAGTTTCTAGTAGCATTATATTCCAGTCCCCCCCCCCCCCCCCCCCCTCCTTGTTGCGGAGGCTCCGTTCTCGCAGATTGTTATGATAATTAACTAATTCTCCTTAACATATTTACATACCGTACTACGGGCACATAAATAGAGACTGTCGTTCTTTTGAAGGGATCCATGTAGTATTTGTACAATATCAGTTTTTTTGTTTGCAGTTAGGAGGAGGATATTTAATCCCAGTAAGTTGACGCAGTGGTCTAAGCTCAGGGCTCGCTTACGGGTATCGGGTCGAGCACCTATCCAGTCAACCTAAATTAGGTTCTCGAGGGCCTGCCTAAACCACCATAAGCAAATGATGGGACTGTTCCTATAAGAAAATAGCAGACGATTTATCCCACCTCCTCCAGCTGAACTAGTACTGGTTCCTAGCGGCCCACTGATGTAGAGACTGGAAACTTAAGCCTTCATTTTGAGAGAAAATCGAACTGGAGGACTATAACATCCAAAACACAACTTACTACGGCTGGCAGGAAAAAAACGCAGATGTAGGAAGCACGCATCGGGCGGGCTGCAGTGTCGATCAGTCACGAAATCACGTGACCCTCCTCACTTTCATCTCAAAGTATGGCGGACACACAGTATCATGGTGATGTCGACCTACTGGCGTAATTCTGCTACGATAACACACAGGTAACTGTAGTCTTTGTAGGGAAGGTCCAAGGATATCGGACCCCCCCCCCCCCCCCTTTTTTTTTAAACCGCACGTTATTTACACAATTCGAGGAGCTTCTCGGTTGGTAGCTGTCACACGTTGTCTGGAGTCCAGTTTTCAGAATGAAATTTGGTGGAATTCCGCTTGTGTCAATACTGCAAGCCGAATGCAGCTTGATTCTCTTCTGATCGATGGTGTAGTCTGAGAACAAAATGGCAGTACTAAACGGTTATTTGAACAATGAATCAAAGCACATGTATGGGATACGTACTGTATTGATTAACTAAAACAATTATTTTTTCTAATGTCGCTACTTCAGCTAAGCTAAAACTCACTAATGCATTGCCTAAAACAGTTTGTTCGTTTAATTTGGTATACCAAGAGATGTAAGTTACAGTAACTAATTGGTACTTTACAATGAGAAGAAAAGAAGTAATAAAATAAATACAGTGGGAAGATCATACGAAATGTAAGCTACAAATTATTCATTAACACCTTTCTAATCTGAAATCTCCCATGGTTTGAAGGATGCGCATCAGCCAGCGATAATTACTGACACTGTGACGAAATGCGCGAGGCGTGTCTCAAAAGCTTGGGAGACGCCCCTTTACGTAAGCAACCATGGCTCGGGGAGCCCGCTTGGGTCACTTGTTTACTAAGTAGCATCTCCATTTTGTTCGTGATACTGAAAACGACAGAAATTCTCGTTCGATGTACTATGGAATTAGTCTTTAGGTATGTGGTGACGCTTAAATGACAACTCTTACGGTAATCAGTGAGTTTTAGAGATAATCAGAGAAATGGCTTGCGGTTTGCTGTCGAATGGGGGTCATCAGAGTTTATTTTCAGTTACGCCTCAGATAGTATAGATCTACAAACAGTCGGAACGCTGTAACCTACTCGACTCTGGAAGGTAAGTAATGAGCAGAGTGTAAGATAGACAAATAATCAATACGTAATGAAATATTTGGTTATTTATTATATTTATGGGCAGGGTGACCTGCCTGAGTGCACTTTACTTGAGTGAAGAATGATATTTAACGCAAAGCTGTTCGGGACATGCATTTGAACTAAATTTCTGCAACAATACGACAAATTAGGAAGGGAAGTCCAAGTAACGTTTTGATATGCTATAGAAACTAGCTGTCAAGACTTACTAGTGCCAACAATATTAGATTCACACACCTCCTTTCAAAAATGCAAAAGGAGCGTCAATTATTTTACTTCCTATTGTTCGTATTTCTTCTAGGAATTGTTGCCTGTAGTCATCACTACGGAATCGGTGTTCCACTCCACAGTTCTGTCTCAATTACTACGCGGCCTGTCTATGGCTTCCGCACGTCGAACTGACACACGTCAGAGCATTGCGTCACACCGCGCCAAACGGTAAGACACGAATTATTTCCAACTCGCTAGCAAGCAGTCGATAGCCCACTAGTTCGACGTAGCTAAGAATATTTTCACACCGAGATTGGTTTTCCGTTCAGTACATGTCGATATAAAATGTTGCAATGATCCTCAACTGGCGCTAGGCACACGTACACATAAAAGAGTTATAAGCTGAAAAACGGATAGCTGAATGTTTGCCATTGCAAAATGCTACTGTTGAGTGGTTTCCAGCAGCTTTTAGCGCAATGCAGATGGGAGATGACAAGTGTGCTAGTCTGACAGATAACGACCACGCCGGTAGTCAACGATTCTCCATACGTGGCAGACCTACAGGCGATTTATGGTACTGGGTCATTTTCTTGGTAGATATTCGCCAAATTACTCGCACCTTTCGAGACACCAGTGCTGAGATACTGCCTTTTCTTTTTTTTTTTTTTTTTTCGCGAGATCGTTTCATCGCGGGACCGCAGAGTTATTTGCGAGCGCGCCGTGGGCTGAATATTGCCTACCTTTAGCGACGCGTCCTAGGATGGCGTCGCGGTGCTCGGCGGAGCGCGGCTCGCCGACGACGATGAGCAGGTAGCAGCCGGCTAGCGGCGAGGGCGGCGGGGGCGGGGCCTCCTCCATCTCGTCCGAGTCGGTCTCGTGTGGTAGCCACGAGCGCCGCGGGACGAGTGATGGGACCAGCGGGCGCGCTGGCGCTCCAGCGCGCGGAGTCGCCGCTGCGCATGCGCGGCCGACCGTGCTGCCCCCGCGCAGCCACGCCGGCAACTGCTGAGGGGGCGCGCCCGATTCGACGTTGGGGGTGATTGCCAACCCTTCCTACCGCAAGCGTCCCATTCCGTCATCGGCCTATCCGTATGTACTGTTTTTTACAACTGATCTCGAGGCACTCGTTCTGCATCTGCCGCGTACACAGCAACCCACCATATGGTAGGACACCCGAACACCACACAAGAAAGGACTTATCTCTGAAGAAAATTTCACAAGCAAAGATCGCTAAATTGGTATTTTATTGGATGACCCGTTTCCACAGAGCTATGCTGTCGTCATCGGCTCTGCAGGAGGATGAAGAAAAGTTGATAACAAAAATGTTACAGTCATGATATTGCCACTTGATAAACTGTCTTGTTACGTAACCTATGGAATTATAACACATCTAATGCTTTTGCATTTTTGCTATATATTATCCACCAGTGTCACAAATCGCTTTAAATTGCGTATGCAGTTCGCTCTACCATAAAGATCACCATACATGTGCGTGTCAAATGTAAAAGTATTATGTACAAAGATAAACACAGCTATATTGCCCAGATGGCAAGTGGTCATGTGCACTACCAGCTGGTAACTGATAGAAGTGACAGAAACACAACGACCTCTATATACGTCCACGAGGTGGCACTGTGGCTGTTGGATAGATTATCTTCTGGCATGTAGCGTAAGACGTAGATACATGTTGCCATTATTAATAATTTTTGTTTTCATTACTACTCAATCCAAATCAGAGAAGTATAGGAATTTTTACGTATAATTAATGTGTATACCTTTGATAATTTCGTAGGATTAACTATATTCGAATTAAGTTAGGAAACAAGAATTAGCCCAGCAGTACGCTAAACGTAGACAATGTTTTTTTTTATAAAACAGATTCTTTAGGCAGCATATCTCTTCTGGCGTACTCTGTATGATGTTTATAATTTATATCTGAATGCCCATAGTTATATTTCGAACTGGTCTTCACAATGGTTAGACACTATATTTATTTTATATAAGAAAAGTGTGCTATGCATACAGTATTATAAACAGCCAACCATTGAAAGTATAATGATAATCTTGTATAATTTCCCTTGATCTCCGTAGTAGTGGGAAGTGTGTATGCAGTGTGGAGCGATTTCTATCACTGATGGATAATACGTCGTAAAATTACAAAAACGTAAGGTATGTTATAGTTCCAGTAGGTTGTGAAACAAGACAGTGTATCAAATGGCAATATCTTGATTGTAAGATTTTTTCCTGCCAACTTCATTCTCTGGTAGATCCGATGACGGCAGCATAGCCCTGTCGAAACCGATCATCCAATAAAATGAGTATTTAGCGATCTCGGCTAGTGAAGGTGTCTCTGATGACACCTCCGGAGCGGGTTACGCTACACTCTACGCAAAATTTATCACATCGTTGCATTTAAGAAAAAACTGAAGCATGTACTTTCATAAACCTCATAATTTCTCCTTGAAAAATAAACACTACTCTCTCTGAGAAACATTAAATCACGCAACTTTCTAGCCCCTCTCATTATTACTTGCCAGCCGGGGTGGCCGAGAAGTTCTAGGGTCTTCAGTTCGGAACCGCGCTGCTGCTACCGTCGCAGGTTCGATTCCTGCCTCGGACATGGATGTATGTGATGTCCTTAGGTTAGTTAGGTTTAAGTAGTTCTACGATCTAGGGGACTGATGACCTCAGATGTTAAGTCCCATAGTGCTTAGAGCCATTTGAACCATTTGACTCATGTTGAATTGTGTGTACTGACTCTCCCCAAAATTTATTGATGCTCTATTTGCGTGAACAGTCCCTTGAGGTTTTAAATATTTCCTTAGATGTTCTGTCAATAAGAATAATGATACAACTTTTTATCCCTATATTTGAATAATTTTAAAAAAGGCAAAATTTGTGTCTTCTGGCAATGCAACCAGAAGATAATTTACGTATATCAAAAACAACAGAAGACCGAAAAGTATAAATTCTTCACATTCTAAGTCTGTACTATTCCATCTGTTACATGGCTCACATACTCAGAAGTCTTAGCCGAATCACGAAGCATTGCCAATGGAAATAATTTTGATTTTGTGATTTTAGTGTTTTTTTCTTTTTTTTTAAAAAAAAAAAACACGGAGAATTCTGCTCTACCACTCTTCAGGTTTTGCATCTGTGTTAAACTCTGCCGGCCGGTGTGGCTGAGCGGTTCTAGGCACTTCAGTCCAGAACCGCGCGACCGCTACGGTCGCAGGTTCGAATCCTGCCTCGGGCATGGATGTGTGTGTTGTCCTTAGGTTAGTTAGGTTTAAGTAGTTCTAAGGGAGTGAAGACCTCAGATGTTAGGTCCCATAGCGCTCAGAGCCATTTGAGCCATTTGTTAAACTCTGCATTTGTATATATTCGATGTTTGAAGATTACGAACCTCTAAAGACTGCAGAAGCACAAGTGGCTAGGGGAACAGTAAAATTTCTACGCTTGCGTACTCACATACCGCAGGTAAAGTTATGTGGTCTATATTTCATCATTGGTCGTCTCTCTTTTATCAGCACCAAGATACAGAGCTATGTTGACAGGCGCGTAACAGGGATCTGGCAAGGAAGCTGATATCCCCGTTGCATCGTTTGATAAAGTGATGCCTGCGGCCCCTGATATCGGACCACTGCAGTATGGGTACTGCGTTATGATGATGTAGCATGCCCACGAGTCTCCTTGTATAGTGTGCATATTGTTCCTTTCCGTTGTGTTTTAATCACTTAATTAACATCCCTCATTTTCGTTTCGCTTGCGAATGAAGGAAAAACGTACGACAACACAGCAAGTTATACAGGGTGATTCAAAAAGAATACCACAACTTTAGGAATTTAAAACTCTGCAACGACAAAAGGCAGAGCTAAGCACTATCTGTCGGCGAATTAAGGGAGCTATAAAGTTTCATTTAGTTGTACATTTGTTCGCTTGAGCACTGTTGACTAGGCGTCAGCGTCAGTTGATGCTAAGATGGCGACCGCTCAACAGAAAGCTTTTTGTGTTATTGAGTACGGCAGAAGTGAATTGGCTGTTCCCTCAGCTCGAATAAGAAGCACAACAATTCATATTTCAGCAGGATGGAGCGCCACCACATTGGCACTTATCTGTCCGTAACTACCTGAACGTCAACTACCCGAGGCGATGGATCGGCCACCAGGCAGCCCGTGAGAGAGCACTTCATCACTGGCCTCCAAGAAGCCCTGATCTTACCCCCTGCGATTTTTTCTTATGGGGGTATGTTAAGGATATGGTGTTTCGGCCACCTCTCCCAGCCACCATTGATGATTTGAAACGAGAAATAACAGCAGCTATCCAAACTGTTACGCCTGATATGCTACAGAGAGTGTGGAACGAGTTGGAGTATCGGGTTGATATTGCTCGTGTGTCTGGAGGGGGCTATATTGAACATCTCTGAACTTGTTTTTGAGTGAAAAAAAACCTTTTTAAATACTCTTTGTAGTGATGTATAACAGAAGGTTATATTATGTTTCTTTCATTAAATACACATTTTTAAAGTTGTGGTATTCTTTTTGAATCACCCTATATTTTAGAAAATATGACTCTGTAAGTACTGCTTATACACACCGTCCTACTATTGATATAAACGCGTCGAGGCGATAGCAACGACATCTGGCAATGAATGACTGCTAGTCAGACGCACGCACGATACATGCAGTATTAGTGTGTGTGCAATCCGTGCGTAGAATCTGAGTTTGACCGAGGGCAGATTGTGATGGCCCGAAAGCTCGGAAAGAGCATTTCGGAAACTGCACGACTTGTCAGGTTTTCGAGGAGTGCTGTCGTGAGTGTCTTCAACATGTGGCGAAACCAAGGTGAAACCACGAGCAGACGGCGTGGGGTTGGGCGGCCATCCCCCATTACAGATGTCGGAGACCATAGGCTGGGCAGACTGATAAAACAAGACAGGCGGTGAACTGTGGAGGAACTAACATCAAACAGTAATGCTAGGCAGAGTACAAGTGTGTTCAAATGGCTCTGAGCACTATGGGACTTAACATCTTAGGTCATCAGTCCCCTAGAACTTAGAACTACTTAAACCTAACTAACCTAAGGACATCACACACATCCATGCCCGAGGCAGGATTCGAACCTGCGACCGTAGCAGCCCCGCGGTTCCGGGCTGCAGCGCTAGAACCGCACGGCCACCGCGGCCGACTTACAAGTGTGTCTGAACACATAGTGACTACACCCAAAAAATGTTTTGGAGGTTGCTTGCACTGCTGCTAATACACATACCTGTGTGTGCGTGTGTTTATAATACAAAAATTGATAATATATTAACCCAGTCGTGTGAGAACTCTTGAAGGGTAACTGAATCGGAACACATAGCAAGACATCCCTCACATAAGGATACGCCACCCGATGTAAAATCAGTGTTGTGTAACGAACTTAGAGTCTCATCATCAGTGGCAGCAAATGTTTGGCCTTGGGAATCATGTCAGATCATGAGTTCTATCTGGCGATGGTTTTCGAAAATCTGTGATATAGTGAAACGAAAGCAGATGAGCGAATATGCCTATGTAACACATCAATGCAAATTGCAGCCTTGTTCCATGGAAATGGGCACTCTCCATCAGTGACAGTGGGTAAACATATAATCTCTGCAGGGGACTTTCCATTAACAATGAAACTGAATAATAGGGAAGAGAACACACATCTGTAAGAGCACCCTTCTAACATATACCATTTATGTGAACCTGCGTAGTCTAGATTGTCGACCAAGCTGGCATCCTACAAAAGAAAATAAACCAATCTGTTAGAGTCAGTGCGAAAAACTCATCATCCAAGGATACGTTTTTTTTGTGCATCAGTACAAGTCAAATGTACAAAACAACCATGCCAGATGTACACACAGAACTACGCTCATATTTACATATTTTCATGCACCCTACTATATTGATGTGTTTATAAATAGAGAAAGGTGTGAGAGCTACATGTGTGTTCACTAGAAAATCCCCTGTATGCTGGTTGGTTGGGGGGGTGGGGGGGTGGTACCAAACAGCGAGGAAGGATGGATGGGGAGGATATCGGCTGTGCGCTTTCAAGGGAACTATCCCAGAATTTGCCTGAAGCAATTTAGTGGAACCGTCGTCCTCCCGTGCTAACGACTTCGCCACCTTGCTCGGTTTCTGCATGCTACTGTACGCACATAGTCCTCAGTATGACAAACTAGACAGAAGATGCCTGTCACAATGTCCCGCTACTAACTGGCTGGTCATGCAGTGACATGAAAACTGCAAGAACAACACTGGAGCACTATTTCCTGATAATATTTGTGCTTTGTCCGACCATCCACCTGTGGGAAGACCAATTTTGTTATTCCATTATTAACACATGGTAAGGGATTCCTCTTTGAGAATGTTTATATATACGCTCAGAAATATATTTTAGCTTACATACCAACTATTACAGGAATTTTCTGTGGTACCGATGGAGCAACCTATCAGACATTCAGCAAAGGCAATGACATTCTACCTCCCCAGAGTTAGAGGCAACAAACAAACCCTTGAACCTACATACGTATTAAAGAACACTGAAGGTGAAGAAACCGCTGAAAGTTTTTACATAGAATAAATAAAGAAAAGCTCTGAATCAGGCGCGTTTTTCATTGAGCACGTCATAAGACATGGAGAAAACAAGGCTTTAGCAAAATGGCTTGGCTTTCCATCGCCGTGCGACAGTTGAGTGCAAACCTCAGACAGCGCACTAGTACAAAGTGAGTGCTAGGAAGTGCATCAGACGTAATGGAAGTATTCCCGATAAGTTATCTGGTGAATTAAGTAACCTTGAGTATGATTACTGTGGAGCTAGAACGAAGCTGAAAAAGCGATTAGTTCATGGCGATAAGGAGATTAACCTACTAGACAAGGTATGTAAGGAACATGACTTAGCGTAAGCTGCAAATCAAGGTCCGTTAATTAAATTTTAGCTGAAAAGGCCAGGGAAATACGTTGAAGAAGAGACATGGCCACAGGACAACATGTTGAGCCAATCACAGTTATTAAGCAATGCATGTCAAACTTAATTTGGGTGCTGTGATAAATTTATGACAAGTTTTGAATGCAGCTCGTTGTACACTAAAGAAGTAGAAGAAGAAACGTGTAGGATGTAGAAATAATTGTATCCAATTAGCCTTGGCAGTGGCGAAATGTGCCATGAAGCAGAAAGGAGTAAGAAGAAAAAGATTTGTTAAAATGGCTAGGATACTATCAATGTATTAGACAGCTGGTGGAGCAGGAAGGGCAGCGGCCTTTGCCCAAACAGTGAAGAATGTCGTGACTACAGGAGGCTAATAGGCATAATAGGATGATGGAGGATTATATTAATTATTATACATAAAACCACACAAGAAAGGATTTGGCCTGTTGATAAGAAAAAGTCCTCTAACTGTACTACCAGAAAGATAGCTTACAATTACGGATCTGCTTAGATTCATCAAAATATTCGAAATCCTATGATTTTGTTAATTGATTATATGAAATACGTTGCCAGAGACGACTTGAAAACCAAAATAATGTGGGATTGTAAATTTAGATGTTGCAGGGGGATTTGGAACCTACTGGGCTGCGTATGTTGAAAAACACTAGAGAAACTTGTACTACTTTGACTCATATGGGGATTTATGACTGCCTGAAGTACTGCACCATTTCTTCGCCAAAGACAGTGTATTCTACAATTTTCAAGGCTACGAAGATTTCGGTTCATATGACTGTGGACATTTCTGTTTAATGTTTCTCCTGACAGGTGCACTAAAACAAGCACCATACACACTACTGCATCACTTGTGGTGTAGATGTGTTGTTGTACGCTCTAACGTTAAACGACCGGTCATCAGTATGAAGTGCAAATTACTTCTGGAAATAGGTCTAAGCAAGGGAGAGTACACTACCGCGTTGATCGATCTGGAAACATACACTGGAGAGCCAAAGAAACTGGTACACGTGCCTAACATCGTGTAGGGCGCCCGGCGAGCGCGCAGAAGTGTCGCAATACGACGTGTCATGGACTCGACTAATGTCTGAAGCAGTGCTCGAGGGAACTGACACCATGAATCCTGCAGGGCTACCCATAAATCCGTAATAATACGATGGAGGGGGGGGTGGGGGAGATCTCTTCTAAACTGCACGTTGCAAGGCATCCCAAATGCGCTAAATAATGTTGGTCTGCGGAGTTTGGTGGGCAGCGGAAGTGTTTAAACTCAGAAAAATGTTGCTGGAGTCACTCTGTAGCAATTGTGGACGTGTGGGGTGTCCTGCTGGAATTGCCCAATTCCGTCGGAAAGCACATGCATGGATGCAGGTGGTCAGACAGGATGCTTACGTACGAATCACCTGTCAGAGTCATACCGAGACATATCAGGGGTTCCATGCCCCACGCCCCTCACACCATTACAGAGCCTCCACCAGCTTTAACAGTTCCCTGCAGACATGGCATGGCCCATGGATTCACGAGTTTGCCTCCATGCCCGTACACGTCCATCCGATCACACAATTTAAAACGAGACTCGTCCGACCAGGCAACATGTTTCCAGTCATTAACAGTCTAATGTCGATGCTGACGGGCCCAGGCGAGGCGTAAAGCTTTGTGCCGTGCAGTCATCAAGGGTACACGAGTGGGCCTTAGGCACCGAAAGCCCATATCTACGATGTTTCGTTGAACGGTTCGCACGCTGGCACTTGTTGATGGCCCAGAATTGAAATCTGCAGAAATTTGCGGGAAGGTTGCGCGTACGTCACGATGAACCATTCTCTTCAGTCGTCGTTGGTCCTGTTCTTGCAAGATCTTTTTCCGGCCGCAGTTATGTCGGAGATTTGATGTTTTACCGGATTCCTGACATTCTCGGTACACTCGTGAAATGGATGCACGGGAAAATCCCCACCTCATCACTACCTCGGAGATGCTGTGTCCCATCGCTCGTGCTCGGACTATAACATCACGTTGAAACTCACTTAAATCTTGGTAACCTGTCATTGTAACAGCAGTAAACGATCTAACAACTGCGTCGGACACATGTCTTATATAAGTTTTGCCGACCGCAATGCCCTCTTCTGCCTGTTTACATGTCTGTAATTGAATACACATGCCTATACCAGTTTCTTTGGCGCGTCACTGTATAACAGCATTCCTAACATCACCAAGGCAAACCACAAACTACTTCTAGCAGTCTGACTAATACGAGGTGTGGCTAGAAAAAAACCGGACTAGTACTGGTGAAACAATAAAACCAATGCAATAAGGCTGAAAGTCGCGTGGCCTGTCACGTGACTCACGCTCCGCCTACTGCTCGAGTTTCATCTGCCTCCTGCACTCAGTCTGCCCGTGGCGTCTGTTTTAAGTAGTTGACGTTTTGTCTGTGCGTCGGAAAATGTTGAGTGTACAGAAAGAACAGCGTGTTAACATCAAATTCTGTTTCAAACTGCCGGCCGAAGTGGCCGTGCGGTTAAAGGCGCTGCAGTCTGGAACCGCAAGACCGCTACGGTCGCAGGTTCGAATCCTGCCTCGGGCATGGATGTTTGTGATGTCCTTAGGTTAGTTAGGTTTAACTAGTTCTAAGTTCTAGGGGACTAATGACCTCAGCAGTTGAGTCCCATAGTGCTCAGAGCCATTTGAACCATTTGTTTCAAACTAGGAAAATCTGCAAGTGAAACGTTTGTAATGTTACAACAAGTGTACGGCGATGATTGTTTATGGCGAACACAAGTGTTTGAGTGGTTTAAACGATTTAAAGATGGCCGCGAAGACACCAGTGATGACACTCGCACTGGCAGACCATTGTCAGCAAAAACTGATGCAAACATTGAAAAAATCGGTAAACTTGTTCGACAAGATCGCCGTTTAACAATCAGAGCAGTGTCTGAGTTAACAGGAGTTGACAAGGAAAGTGTCGAACAAGTTTACCGATTTTTTCAATGTTTGCATCAGTTTTTGCTGACAATGGTCTGCCAGTGCGAGTGTCATCACGGGTGTCTTCGCGGCCATCTTTAAATCGTTTAAACCACTCAAACACTTGTGTTCGCGATAAACAATCATCGCCGTACACTTTTTGTAACATTACAAACGTTTCACTTGCAGATTTTCCTAGTTTGAAACAAAATTTGATGTTAACACGCTGTTCTTTCTGTACACTCAACATTTTCCGACGCACAGACAAAACGTCAACTACTTAAAACAGACGCCACGGGCAGACTGAGTGCAGGAGGCAGATGAAACTCGAGCAGTAGGCAGAGCGAGAGTCACGTGACAGGCCACGCGACTTTCAGCCTTATTGCATTCGTTTTATTGTTTCACCAGTACTAGTCCGGTTTTTTTCTAGCCACACCTCGTACGATACTGACGATTTAAATGTGATTATAAAACGATCTGTAAAAGAGTTTGAGTTATGTCCAACGTATATAAAAACAGAGAATACACTTTAGCCATGAACGTTCGGTATGACCACTACGGAGTTTCTCGAGCAGCCAAGTTTTGGAGACGATTTTGAGAAAATTTTCATGTCAGATTGAGCTGTGGATATACTACCACAAAGCACAATCTGCGTCCAGTGTAATATCACATTGAGTTCTTACCTCAACCACCAATTAATTCATACGATCTATGGATCTTCCCCACAATGGGACCATTAATTAACTCCCATAGGTTCTGAGCAAGCCGATACACCCCCCAGTGACTGCTCAGACATTATACTGTCTCGAATTGAACATTGTGGCCCATGATAGGACTGTAATTGATTTTCGAGGAGAGGAAATCGTAGTACAATTTCACCTTAAGCAGCAGCAGCAGCATGAGAATAAAGCATAAAACCGATGCACAGCGCCATCAGTACACCATTTTGCCGTAGAATGACAACATGGTAATATATGAGATTTACAAGTCCCTTAAATCGATACGACTGAAGCTGAGCAAAGACATAACTCAGGATACTTGCCCCAGTTCAATATGATGAGCAGATGACTCGCCAGAAACATTAATCACACAAACTTTTCGCTTCGTCAATGTTTAATAATAATGAGGAGATAAGGATTCTCATCCAACACCAAGATTATTTAACTACTAGCTGACAAACTAGGCACTTCCCACTCGTTTTGCGAACTTCCTGTTAGAAACGAAAACAAAAAATAAACTGTGTTTGTACCGTAACATCGAGAAAATTTCATCTAGATGCATTCATGAAAAACCTTTGAAATTAGTAAACAGTCGTGGAAAGAAGTGAGCATAATGTACAAATGTATAAGTACAGTATCCAAATTAAGAAACACAGTTTGTGTACGCTGGGCGCAACTGGATCGTGCGTCTACAATGCGATTTTGTAAACGTCTCTACGCCAGTGCCTCTTCATAGCTCTAAAGACTGCTAATGTTTTCTCCTACAGCTGTTTTCAATTCTTAGTTGAAATCTGTCAAAAGCGTTGCCAGGTGTCAGGGACTTCCTTAAGTAGAACCGACCGTAGGAGTGTCTGGGCAGTAAAGAGTAAATGTATTAGAACATCACGCGTTATCCGCAGTCTGCACGTATCCCAGTCTTTGCGGCATCATATCTCTTGAACTGTATATCGTACAATTATAGTATATTGGTGGAGGTACATTCAATGGCATATGTGGATAATGCCTCCGAAATACACTCCTGGAAATTGAAATAAGAACACCGTGAATTCATTGTCCCAGGAAGGGGAAACTTTATTGACACATTCCTGGGGTCAGATACATCACATGATCACACTGACAGAACCACAGGCACATAGACACAGGCAACAGAGCATGCACAATGTCGGCACTAGTACAGTGTATATCCACCTTTCGCAGCAATGCAGGCTGCTATTCTCCCATGGAGACGATCGTAGAGATGCTGGATGTAGTCCTGTGGAACGGCTTGCCATGCCATTTCCACCTGGCGCCTCAGTTGGACCAGCGTTCGTGCTGGACGTGCAGACCGCGTGAGACGACGCTTCATCCAGTCCCAAACATGCTCAATGGGGGACAGATCCGGAGATCTTGCTGGCCAGGGTAGTTGACTTACACCTTCTAGAGCACGTTGGGTGGCACGGGATACATGCGGACGTGCATTGTCCTGTTGGAACAGCAAGTTCCCTTGCCGGTCTAGGAATGGTAGAACGATGGGTTCGATGACAGTTTGGATGTACCGTGCACTATTCAGTGTCCCCTCGACGATCACCAGTGGTGTACGGCCAGTGTAGGAGATCGCTCCCCACACCATGATGCCGGGTGTTGGCCCTGTGTGCCTCGGTCGTATGCAGTCCTGATTGTGGCGCTCACCTGCACGGCGCCAAACACGCATACGACCATCATTGGCACCAAGGCAGAAGCGACTCTCATCGCTGAAGACGACACGTCTCCATTCGTCCCTCCATTCACGCCTGTCGCGACACCACTGGAGGCGGGCTGCACGATGTTGGGGCGTGAGCGGAAGACGGCCTAACGGTGTGCGGGACCGTAGCCCAGCTTCATGGAGACGGTTGCGAATGGTCCTCGCCGATACCCCAGGAGCAACAGTGTCCCTAATTTGCTGGGAAGTGGCGGTGCGGTCCCCTACGGCACTGCGTAGGATCCTACGGTCTTGGCGTGCATCCGTGCGTCGCTGCGGTCCGGTCCCAGGTCGACGGGCACGTGCACCTTCCGCCGACCACTGGCGACAACATCGATGTACTGTGGAGACCTCATGCCCCACGTGTTGAGCAATTCGGCGGTACGTCCACCCGGCCTCCCGCATGCCCACTATACGCCCTCGCTCAAAGTCCGTCAACTGCACATACAGTTCACGTCCACGCTGTCGCGGCATGCTACCAGTGTTAAAGACTGCGATGGAGCTCCGTATGCCACGGCAAACTGGCTGACACTGACGGCGACGGTGCACAAATGCTGCGCAGCTAGCGCCATTCGACGGCCAACACCGCGGTTCCTGGTGTGTCCGCTGTGCCGTGCGTGTGATCATTGCTTGTACAGCCCTCTCGCAGTGTCCGGAGCAAGTATGGTGGGTCTGACACACCGGTGTCAATGTGTTCTTTTTTCCATTTCCAAGAGTGTATGTTGCGAATACAGTCATATCTCCTGAACTGTGCTACATAGGTGCTTAATACCCCTACAGCGATTGTTGCCTTACAGTAAGGTATATGAGTACAACGTTTGGTTCAAATCTGTCCAGTGGCTTAGAAGAGGATGTGGAACATATTCACATACACACATTCATTTTTATAATACATATGGATTTCGGGTAGTAGTTTCCGATGTTTGCAAGGAGCTTTATGAAGAAGGTAGCTCTCCAGCAACCACACTGCAACTTACACAAGACGGATTCGCCTCCCTGTTTCAAGAAATAAGATAGGAACTTATTGGTGTCAAAACAGACCACACAGGAAACATTTCAATCACATTACCGTCAAAACATACGTTTTCAGACGACTTTCAGACTTGAACGGCTTATAAAATGCAGTATGTTTCGTAGATGGATCAAATTATAGTGTGTATCCCGGTCAAAATGTTTATGGCGTTCTTAGAGGATAATAGGCGCACCATCATGAAAGATAAACTAGAAATAGTCCTTGTTCGAAGTGCTACAGGTAATTATTCATACATCCAAGAGCAAGAAATGAATATAATTGCATTGGATACATTTGTGTGGAAAATGCCGCTTATAGCTGTAATAGATGGCAGTGTTTGAAACTTTTAGGTGTATTGAACGGAGGTGTTCAACTGCCAAGAAGTGTCCGTTCATGAAATTTATACGAGTATCTAATTTTACTAACAAATTCAAGACAGGCATGGGTGATTAAAACAGTAGTTCTGATAGAATGGTCGATTGCATCCTGATGGTATAGCCTTATCGAAGCCACTCTGTAGGTAGAAAAACCACAGTCATTTATATATGAACCAAGGTACACACCTCATATGGGAAATATACTTTTTTCATGACTGCCTTTTTTTGTACTGATGATGATGATGTCGTGTGGCTAGGGTCTCCCGTCGGGTAGACCGTTCACCTGGTGCAGGTCTTTCGAGTTGGCACCACTTCGGCGACCTGCGCGTCGATGGGGATGAAATGATGATGATTAGGACAACACAACACCCAGTCCCTGAGCGGAGAAAATCTCCGACCCAGCCGGGAATCGAACCCGGGACCTTAGGATTGACATTCTGCCACGCTAACCACTCAGCTACCTGTACTAATAGAGGAGATCCAAAATTTGATATGGTAGTGTTCGAACAGTGCTACCACCGGCAAGACACCGTGTATCAGCGACTGCAATTTTAGGACTGCTCGCATATGGGGAAATAATATATTTTAATTACGTAGTCGTTTGAACAGTGCTGCACTGCGTACGAGTGACCTTTATTAGGGTGCTGAGTATGGCGACCATTGCCTGCGGGCACGACCAGCGGCTACATAAACGCAGCTGCACATCTCACTCATGTCACTACAGGTACGGGCTGGCCATTATGGAGGCAGGATACAGCCACGTATAAATGAGAGGTGTATCATCTTAGCCGGCCGGACTGGCCGAGCGGTTGTAGGCGCTACAGTCGCTACGGTCGCAGGTTCGAATCCTGTCTCGGGCAAGGATGTGTGTGATGTCCTGAGGTTAGTTAGGTTTAAGTAGTTCTAAGTTCTACGGGACTTATGACTTCAGAAGTTGAGTCCCATAGTGCTCAGAGCCATTTGAACCATTTTTTTGTATCATCTTACCCCGTTGGTAGTGGCAGAAATAGGGGTAATTTGTGTAATTTAGCGATGGATATACTTTTCTGTAGAAATGTTCCTGCTGTTATTTTCCACTCCAGTATATTATTACAGTGTTAGACTTCCCTCTGCCGACCTGATAATGAGATCAGTGCTTTTTTACACACTAATAATGCAAGGATAAGTTACTTTCAGTGAAATATAGACTTGGTCTGTAGCAAGAGTATGTATGTTGTTAAATACTGCATTGTGAAAATTGTTTAAATACTGCACTGTGGTAACTGTTTAACGTTTAAAGTCTCATATGTGTGTCTTTGGAATACTGAGAAATAATCGACAAAATTGTAATGGATTACCCCAAAACTGTAAACAGGGAGGTGGTCATAAATTAGTGTGCTTGCAGGACCTCCATTGGGCACAATACTTTGCTGCAAATTGAGAAAACGAAGTTGCATATATCTCTTGAATTTCCTGCTGCTGCTGTTGATTGAGTAACATATAGAGCATGTATGCTAAGTCCAGCTCATGACGCTAGTTTCCTCGAAGAATGATGATGGAGGGGGCTGATGATGTGGCATAAATAGGAATGCAGTACATGAATGGGGGAGAGGTCGTCACTTTGCATCATAAATTACAGAAATTAAGATTCGACTTGCATAAACATAACTTGTGATGGTGGTGACCAGTTCCGGTAATAAATTATGGTAGTTAATACAGCAGTCATGAATATATGCCAAAAGTATTGGTCGGTAAGTAACACCTGAGCAAATAAAATTAAGGATTCAAGTGAGCAGTTTATTTACATTAGCGTCAAAAATTAAATGATTTGCGTACCTACCGGGAGCTAGGCCAAGTGACTGGTTTGTTTACATAAGGACAACAATGGATCCTTTGTCCTGAAACTGGCACTGGTCCATTACTACAAGCTCCTTCAATTTTGTGAATGTATTTTCACATAAAGAGAGCCACGAGAGACTGTGGGTACCTTATATCAAAATACCCTGGAGGTATCACTGAACAACATACGGAAGTTTGTCGTCTGGTTCAGCTTCTATTATTGTACCAAGGTAGCATTTTGTCCGTTCTGTGGTATGGTGCCGCGCGGGATTAGCCGAGCGGTCTAGGGCGCTGCAGTCATGGACTGTGCGGCTGGTTCCGGCGGAGGTTCGAGTCCTCCCTCGGGCATGGGTGTGTGTGTTTGTCCTTAGGATAATTTAGGTTCAGTAGTGTGTAAGCTTGGGAACTAATGACCTTAGCAGATAACTTTCATAAGATCTCACACATTTTGTGGTATGGTCGTCCTAACTGAATTTATTACTAAGATGTAACCCTAGGAATTTAATGCACCCACATCATATGTTCGTGTACTGATGAAACATAATTAACATGAAAAATAAAATTTAAGGGCAAAAAGTTCCGGGACAGCATGTCATTAGTCAAAGTTGAAGGGTGTCAGAGTGCTTAATACAGCGTCCTGTCCTACTGATCCTTTGTTTCCCGCTTCTAGTCTTTTTCAGAGTATAGAGGAGCCAACCAAGCGTTACTATTGGAGTAATAGTCCACAGTACATGAATATTGCTCCTACCTTTCCCATGTAAGATCAGTGATGGAAACAGAGAAAATATAGCTACCAGATGGCTGCGCACAGGTCTCCCTTTTCTGGTAAATTACTAGCCTGCGGTTTATGAGCATGGAGCTGAAGCCCGATAGCGTCCCATATGTCTTACAGTGAGTTCAGATCATGCGAATTTATTGGCCAGGTGATAACCGTGCCGGCCGAGTGCCCGAGCGGTTCTAGGCGCTACAGTCTGGAACTGCGCGACCGCTACGGTCGCAGGTTCGAATCCTGCTTCGGGCGTGGATGTGTGTGATGTCCTTAGGTTAGTTAGGTTTAAGTAAAGTTCTACGACTGATAACTTCAGAAGTTAAGTCCCATAGTGCTCAGAGCCATTTATACCATTTGATAACCGTGAGTTCACTATCGTGTGCCACAAACCACTGTAGCGTGATTACGGCTTTGTGACACGGACAGTTACCTCGCTGAAAAATGTCATCGTCGTCTGGGAAGACATACCTAAAAGAATGCGACTGGCCCATAGTCATGTTCATGTAGTCCACAGCTGCCATCGTGCATTCGACTTCTACCACAGGTTGCAATGAAGCGCAGGTCACAGTTCCCACTGCCATGCGTCTGTGGCTCAGGACACATTTAGAGCACCATTTCACCTGAATGATGGCGTATTTGACACAAGGTATAGCAAGTAACGTGGTTCATCCTACCAGGATTGGCCCAATTTTGTTTATCCCGTGTCAACTGCCGTACTAACTGATGATGTCGGTGGTTCAGCATGACAACACGTAGCGGTCGTCTGCTACTTTTGCCACATTCAGCAGTCTGTGCTGAACGATTTGCTCAGAAACACCTGTGCCTACAACGACACTGTCCTCTGTCGTCAGATCTGCCACCGATCGCTGCCTGTTCTAATTTACAGAGTGGGTAAGACCCCACCCCCTCGTTCTGTGATGTCTTGTGGACGTCCAACACTATTTCACCTCTTACTGGTTTTACGAGGGCAGTTCAATAAGTAATGCAACACATTTTTTCTCTCGGCCAATTTTGGTTGAAAAAACCGGAAATTTCTTGTGGAATATTTTCAAACATTCCCGCTTCGTCTCGTATAGTTTCATTGACTTCCGACAGGTGACAGGTGGCAGCGCTGTACGGAGCTGTTAAAATGGCGTCTGTAACGGATGTGCGTTGCAAACAACGGGCAGTGATCGAGTTTCTTTTGGCGGAAAACCAGGGCATCTCAGATATTCATAGGCGCTTGCAGAATGTCTACGATGATCTGGTAGTTGACAAAAGCACGGTGAGTCGTTGGGCAAAGCGTGTGTCATCATCGCCGCTAGGTCAGGCAAGACTGTCTGATCTCCCGCGTGCGGGCCGGCCGTGCACAGCTGTGACTCCTGCAATGGCGGAGCGTGCGAACACACTCGTTCGAGATGATCGACGGATCACCATCAAACAACTCAGTGCTCAACTTGACATCTCTGTTGGTAGTGCTGTCACAATTGTTCACCAGTTGGGATATTCAAAGGTTTGTTCCCGCTGGGTCCCTCGATGTCTAACCGAACACCATAAAGAGCAAAGGAGAACCATCTGTGCGGAACTGCTTGCTCGTCATGTGGCTGAGGGTGACAATTTCTTGTCAAAGATTGTTACAGGCGATGAAACATGGGTTCATCACTTCGAACCTGAAACAAAACGGCAATCAATGGAGTGGCGCCACACCCACTCCCCTACCAAGAAAAAGTTTAAAGCCATACCCTCAGCCGGTAAAGTCATGGTTACAGTCTTCTGGGACGCTGAAGGGGTTATTCTGTTCGATGTCCTTCCCCATGGTCAAACGATCAACTCTGAAGTGTATTGTGCTACTCTTCAGAAATTGAAGAAACGACTTCAGCGTGTTCGTAGGCACAAAAATCAGAACGAACTTCTCCTTCTTCATGACAACGCAAGACCTCACACAAGTCTTCGCACCCGAGAGGAGCTCACAAAACTTCAGTGGACTATTCTTCCTCATGCACCCTACAGCCCCGATCACGCACCGTCGGATTTCCATATGTTTGGCCCAATGAAGGACGCAATCCGTGGGACGCACTACGCGGATGATGAAGAAGTTATTGATGCAGTACGACGTTGGCTCCTACATCGACCAGTGGAATGGTACCGTGCAGGCATACATGCCCTCATTTCAAGGTGGCGTAAGGCCGTAGCATTGAATGGAGATTACGTTGAAAAATAGTGTTGTGTAGCTAAAAGATTGGGGAATAACCTGGTGTATTTCAATGCTGAATAAAACAACCCCTGTTTCAGAAAAAAATGTGTTGCATTACTTATTGAACTGCCCTCGTACTTCCCACAGATGCCCACAACAGTAGCAGGTGAACAGTGACCAGCTTCATCGTATCCCATATGCTTGTTACTTGGCGTTGGAGTATAGCAGTATGCCCTGTATCAGTGACGCGTATGTCAATGCATTTCTCCATTTTTGGTGCGAATCGCAGCTAGAAAGTTCCCATTGATCTCTGCTCATCTCATACGCTTTCCTCACGGCGTCACGTGCCTCCAACGCCACCAAACGGCACTCAGCCAGATGGTGGACTGTGGTCATAATACGAGTATTTTTACTCATCAGTGAATATATCTCGCTAAAGAACCATGAAATTTTAGAAGTCGAACTCACACGGAGCCTTACCAACATGTTCCACCCCCTACACACCACTCAGTTGAGGGTTTGAGTGGAGATATGACAGTGGTATTTGAAGTGACCACCGCTATATACAGTAGTTATTGACATATTTATTCTGAAAATATTGGGGTCGTCAGTCTCCTTATTACATTTAACCAGGCATTATACATTTTTTACATTGTGCTAACATAAATGTACAGTTGTTTTACAAGGAATATGGGATACGACGGTTACAAGGGAACGTCAAAAAGTAAGTTACACATTACATATTTTGGCAGCTGCTAATACGAACAGCTGTCAGCTCTATAAGGAAATGACTACAGTGAAAATTTATGCCGGACCGGGGCTCGAAGTAGCCGATGAGAGACATTGCAGGTGAGATATGTGCTAATGACGTTGGTGGACATTTCGAAATAGGAGAGAACTCGGCTTTTCCAAAACCGTAGCATAGTATTGGTGTAAAGTGCCGGGGTCCTAGATCTCACGTTAACCAGAGCGACGCCACCATTCCGGTTTGGTAATGTGAGGGCACCACTCCTGACTTTGATGATGTGCCCCGAACATGTAGAATATTCGAAAGCTGTCTGCAGTCTGGCCATCATTGTCACATAATGTTCACAATACGAGATATCCTAGCTGCCAGGTGTGTAGTTAAAAAGGTGACCCTTTGGCACGTTTTCAGCGGACATAGTAGGTAGTTCTGTATGTCTGCCCAGATGCGTTGCAGTGTCGCACGAAAATTGATCGCTCAGGTACGGCGACGCTACGCTGTGTGGGAAGACCACAGCCGATCTTCATAACGCATGATTTTGCGACGTCCAGAGCGCCTCCTGCCTCTGCACTCTAATGGGTAATCCACTGAATTCTGAAGATTGAACACATGACGAGGGCCAATTGTCGGAGTAGCCGTATGATCCCAGAGTGGAATGCCTGTCAAGTATCGCCGTAACCCACGTATAAGTAGTTCCATCGCAATGGTATAAAGGACAGTCGACAGTGGGAGTCTTGCCATACTGAGCATTGGATGCATATAGTTTCTGTGTCCTCTGTTGATGAGAAGCCTAGACGTCGCCTCTCGAAGGAAGTGCATGATCATCTTCGTGAACGTCGGGGGAATGCATGATTGACATGGTTAGACACACGGTTGAACTCAATGCAGATTAAAATGCCTGGCAATCGAGAGTTCGTTAGAATGGCGATCACATCTCGTATGTTATTACCGCCACATAAGGATATTTATTCATGGACACAACTTGTCATAACACATTTATTAGTGGCATAGCTAAAAGGCTCATGAAAATCTCGAAATCGGAATTTAGTAACGAAATCAGCAGGTAACTATCAACCGTGTTCCTCCTGTAGGTTTCAGGACCGGTATAAGTAAGCCTTCCATGAACATAGATGGCGGGACTGCCACGCTGGACAAAAGTTCCCAGTACATTGTCTTTCCATTATGGTAACATCAGATCTTGGGAGAGTCTGTAAAACTCGAGCGATAACCCATCTGGGGTAACATTTTTATTATGTGCTCTTGCTTTTTCAACTGAACCATTTAATACTATTTTTATTATTGCATTTAGAAAGAGACTGTAAAAAATTCTTACTGTTTGTAAATAATCAACCACAAAATTAGCATTCAGTTTAACTGTAGTATTATCTTGTGCACTTACTGATTGCCATGTCGCCCATCTCACAAAATCCTGTATAGTATTAATGTTATTATCTACATTTTTGTTTCTGTCATGGTATGCTTACTTCTGCACATTTAAGAGAGCTTCTGTAATTATTTAAATTATTACAGTATTTTTGTCAAATGCAAGTAACGTTGGATCTTGACTTGTTCTGCCCTTTACATAAATTTCCTTTTTCCTCCCACATGATGTCTTAATTCCTTTAGTTACCGCCAGTGTACTTGGTGGATTTTATGGATAAGTTTTTGGGAAGGCTACTTTCAAATATCGATACATATTTACTGTGGAATATTTTCTTCATGGTGGTTACCACAGCAATGAGTTTATTAAGATGTGTTATTCTCCACTTTTGTTGCAATATTTGTTCACAACTAGTTTCAACATTCTAGGCCATTTTTGTGGTTCTCTGAAAAATAGAGTATATTACGTTATCTCCACAAACAGAAACGTAATCATGTTAATGAAATAGCATTTTAAATACATTTACTACCTATAGAAAACCATGCCCTACAGAATGAAATGTCAGCACCTTGAGATTTGTGTTCTCTATTTGTTTTGGATTGCAAATGCTCTCTTGTTGGTTTGACAGCTTGACAGCTTGATATTTACAAAGATATTATATTGATGAAAGAGAAAAGCTAAGCATGGAATAAATGGAATAATAGTTTCAAATACTATGAGAAAATGAAATAGAATGGGAAATAAAATTAAAAATCTTTAATTAACTAACCAATTCAAAAATACATATATTTCTGAAACAGTAATCTGGTTTCTTTTGATATCACTAGTGTTTGCACAAATATTCATTTTAAAGAAACCATAAATATAATGGAAAATAATTTAATTAGATAAAAGAAACTAATTCCAGCTGAAATCTACAAGTTCATTCAATTATTAGAACTCAGTCATTAATGTAACTTCTTTTGCTTTCAGGATGGCACATAATCTGAACAAGATGGTTTAGCTATGCACAACTGCATGACAGTAACCTTAGCCAACATATTCTTTAACCATATTGAAGCAAAATTACTTGAGAAATTCGAACAGATACCAGACAAAGTGAAATTACATAATTTCAAACCACAAACAATTAAAGAAATGTATAGACAGAAGCTGAAACTTAAGCAAAATCAGAAGCAAATGCAATTATTCTAGAGAGAGAGAAAACCAAACAAAAATTAAACTTGTAGTTTAGCCTCATTACGGAATCATTTGTAATAAACTAGCCAATTCACAGTTCTGCCCTGTTGTGGGATCATGTTTAATAAAATAGTTAGTTTTAAATTATAAATATCAAAATTGGCTTCTGTGAAGAAAATAACACAGAAGAAAACAAATGAATATCTTACAGGAAATTGAAATTTTCAGCCATTTAACATGCCAACCTAATACATTTCTTAATGAGCAAACAGATATTCAGATAAACAATTTTTTGATAACTTCAGTTATATTCTGCTAATGAACAATCAGAAATAATCCATATAATACACTTAAATTTAAAATTTAATCTCACCACACCTCATGTATTACTATTTATTTTTATTTTCAATGGTACTTTAGTTTCCTTTTTGTAACTTTCTTCAAGTGCATACATAAGTATACAGTCATAATATTTGAAATTATTATCCCATTTATTTCATACTTAGCTTTACTCTCTGATCAATATGATACCTTTGTAAATATGAAGCCATTAAGCTGTGGTTCCATCAAGATAACATCTGTAAACGAAAACGAACAGAAAACACAAATTTCAAGATACTGACATGTCACTATGTAAGACATAGTTTTCTACTGCAGTTTAATGTATTTAAAATATGTTTACATTTACATCATTATGTTGCCATTTGTGGTGGCAATATAGTGGATTCTATTTTGTACAGAATGACAAAATCACTTGAGAATGGCCTAGAAAGCTGAAACCAGTTGTGGAAAAATAAAATTAATTCAGGAAAGGAGGAAAATGACACCATTTTTTACCATGGAATACATTGAAATTTACATATATCTCAGCCCATGTAGCTCTCTTAACTTACACTTAAAATTCAGTACCGTGATATCATTAATAAGCCTCACTGCTTTATGTGAACATGATTCAAATTTGTAATGTTTTACATTATTTATTTCCATTTAGTGTGCATCATGATCAGAAAGTCCATTAACAAATGGATACAAACTAATTGTTTCAGCATGAGCACTGTCTATGAAAATGATATCAGTCAGGGTCCTGCTACGTTTCTGCACATGAGCTGGAAAATTAATAAGTAAAATCAGATTGTAGCTGCCAAATAGTGATTCTCATTCAGTTTTTGTGCCAGAATCTTTTAAGAAATCTACATTCAAATTTCCCCAAACTACTAAGTGCTTCAACTTGTCTGACAGGTAGCATAATAATGAATCTACATAACTCATAAATATCTAGAAGCGTCATAAAGGGTATCTGTAACAACTCACAAGCAACTACTTCTAGGTTCTGATCGACTCAAAACCTACTTGTTTCAATATTTTTTACTTTGTGTCCAACTTTTTCATATGTTGCAACTCTTTATTTTTCTAGGTTGCTCTAAGGAAGTCTCTATCCTTGTGGTTATATGGTATTCAGAGAGGCACAGATCATCTACATTCTCAGAATTTTCCGTGTCTGCTAGACACACAAGAAGCTCATCTACCTCGTTTTTAAGTTCTCCGATCTTCTAGTGAAACAAAATTAATTTATTTTTCTGGAAATCTTAGGTATTATAATCTTGTTCTATTCCAATACTTTCAAGATCGTGTTTAACTCGAATCTATCCTAAAAAATTGTCTGTAATTCCACTAATCACCTGGGATTGTGCCTTGTGTGATTATGGTCCACCTACCTGCTGAGTTCATCTATCTCACCTTCTCTCCCTCCCCCCTTCTCCCCCATGAGGCAGGCCACGATTTGTGTATCCACGTCTCAAAATTGTAGCAATAGGTACAACACCAATATAAGACTTTGTTTCAGTAAAAAAGGAATCCACTCAACTCCTTGTTAACACAACCGCCAGCCACGTTAGCCTGGAGCTGGTCGTGGCACTGCAAAATCTCCACACACCCACTATGAGATTGTAATCACCCCTTAGGTATTCACTGAACGTGTTTTAGATGGCAGAAGATAGGAAATGAATGAAAACTAAAAAGCACAACCCTTTTTAACAACAGTCTTCCACATCCTGGAGAACAAGTAGCAGAGGTCAACCTGAAGGCCGTATTAAACGCTACAGTGCTTCCACTAGAATGGTCCTTATCTTCCCTTGATCTACATCTCGCAAAACAAAAAGCGGGTCAGCTAGAATTGGAAAGGAAAGATGTACGTACAATACGTCGATATCGAAAGCGTTGGGGGACTAATAATTTACACAGAGTACGAAAAAATATGTGAGATGTAAAATCACTCTGTTACTTCCTGTAGAAGAAAATTTTTGAATTTTGTGTGTCATGGAATTAGTTTAGAAGCATTCCTCACGCAGCTTTAAATGAGTTCTCGGGAAAACTGTGCTTATTAGAATGAGCACTGATTCCCTTTCATGAAATTAAAATAATTAACGACACAGTATTTTAATTACGCTTTATTTCTCGGTACAGCGAGCACACTCCCACTGTAATGAACCTATTCATATAGCACTGTTGTGGAAGAGAACCAAGCAATCAGCTGAAGGAAGATGCAGACGAATTACTACAATAAATTGTGTATTAAATGTTATATAAAATGAGTAAAAATTCAAGCAAATAATTCTACATACAAGACGCACTAAATAAGAGAGTAACAGTCATTCAGTAAGACGCCAGCCAAACCCGCAAAGAATGCTCTTGTTAGGACCTATCATGCTGTAGACCATACATACCAATGAAATCAACTCAGGTTAATCACTTAATCTGAACATTCAAAACAACCCTAATTGTTGGTCCTTTACGAGGCTGGTTATTTATAATCTGATTGTTTTGTAGTGCTTACAATCATTAATAAATGAACGACGTGAGACACAGCAAAATAACACTATTTTATTAAGGTAATGACAGAAACAGTTCTGCAGTGATGGTGTCGATGTGAGGTAACATAAGACGGCTGTAATGGTCATGTGTTTTAGATTTTACTCGATAACCGATAAATTTTATTCAAACAAGCTAACGTAAGGAGGTCATTCCGAGAAGCATTCAATGAAGAACAATTTTTTCCATCCGATCTGACCAAAAATCCAGACGTTTTCGTCCAGCGTAAGGTCATTGAACAGATCCAGAACCACCTATTCAGTCACACAGTGTCTATGAAAGTTTATCAGACTGCAGTTGCCCTGATTAACATTGATACGTATGCACATCTGCTGATGATTGATTATAGAAGCATATTTAGCTGATATTGACTACAAGAGTGCGTCTGACTAAACTGGACAGTTTAACTACATGAAACTTCATGGCAGATTAAAACTGCGTGCAGGACTGAGAGTCGAACTCGGGACCCGAGTTAAAAAAAAAAATTGGTACAAATGGCTCTGAGCACTATGGGACTTAACTGCTGAGGTCATCAGTCCCATAGAACTTAGTACTTAAACCTAACTAACCTAAGGACAACACACACATCCATGCCCGAGGCAGGATTCGAACCTGCGGCCGTAGCGGTCGCGCGGTTCCAGACTGTAGCGCCTAGAACCGCTCGGCCACTCCTGCCGGTGGACCCGAGTTCGAGTCTCGGTCCGACACACTGTTTTAATCTGCCAGGAAGTTTCATATCAGCGCACACTCCGCTGCAGAGTGAAAATCTCATTCCAGTTTAACTACATGTAACTACTGTTACAAATGCAACGAGTTGACAATGAATGTACAAGCACAACGGACTGATAATAGATATGCATATTGAAACAGGTCTTTGGGAGTCTTTTATTTGCATTTGTTTACTTTATATACTTTGGATTGCTGATTAATCGCTCGTAGTCTTTGCTTTGGTCAGAGTAGCTGGGTTGCTGGAAGATGTGCTTGTTTTGTCATCACGAGAGAGGTGCTGAGACAGGCAACTAATAGAAGACTCGTGGCAATGTAGACGTAAAGTTACATGTATCTGTGCTTTTGAGTAAAACGATTTGTGTTTGAATATTGTGAACCAGAGGAGAAAGATGCGATTAGTGACATAGAATGAAATAAAACGTAATGAGATTAGAAAAGCATATTAAGAGGAATGAAAGTATTATTTTTTATTTAGTTGCATTGCAATCGCACTAGTTTGGATCCATTGTTGAATGAGACATCCATATCATGGAACTTTTGATTTTTCATTAAAGAGTGAGTAATTTTCACTGTTTTATATTTTTCATGTTTATTAGTTGTTTGTCAAACATTTGTGAGAGTATGACTTTGATACCAATGTTGCCCTTTGCCAATGTTAATGAGCATTGTAACGTAAATTTCATGCAAGTAATAATATATCAAATAATCTAAAAACAGGTTGTTAAAGAAATATTTCACCTAACAGCATTGTCCACATCCTCACTCCGAGTCATTTTTATTCAAAGATTGTCTCACTCAGTGACGTGTATAATATACTATATTAGTTGTCTGGAGCATTGCACTAAGCTTCAGCAATTGTAGTTAGGAATTAGCATCTGGCGCACAGAGAACAGCACCCAACACGTTTCCAAGGAATTACATCACGAGTAAGATATTTTCGTTTCAGGATCAGCTTGCTACGAAAATTATCAATGCACAGGGACAATTTCATGAACCGAAGTATTAGGCAAATCATTAATGCACAGGAACCACTTTATTTAATTAAAGAGAATAGCAGTTACGTTCAGGATTTAATTACTCTGAACATTTTTAGAAAGATTACGAAATGGGACCAAATTCATGTTGTTTTCTCTCTGACTGTATACTGTATTTAGATCCTCTCTCAGTTGGAAATGCGCAAAGACACTCAACGCTAAACAACAGCAAATTTACAACCATCCAGCTAAGGCAATACGAGTTCAAAACGAAACGACAATAATATTTAAAGGAATCTTTTAATATCACTGTAATGAATATTTAAATTCGAGGCGATAAATGTACTGTTACGTAAACAAAATTGTACACAGGGATAACATTTGCGATTGCATTGAAGAAACCCTACTTTCTGTTCTCTTGTGTTGTATCTAGTTACGTTTTAAAAATTCTAGCTATCCTGTGGAGTAAGCGGACAATTGGTAATTACCTGCGATCTTGATTGCAGCGTGCTTCATACCGAAATATAAAGCTGAAGAAGAGCCATACTGTGCTATACCTTATAACCAGTACCAACGTAGTAAACTAACTTGGCACTGACCTTGTGGTTACTAAAGCTAGGGCATCGTTTAAGTGCAACTCATCTTGTATTAACTCTCTGTACATAGTAATTTAATATTCAGACAGACGCCCTGCTTTAAGGGAAAAAGAATCATATCTCCGAACATAGGTGAAACGTGATGAACAAGTGTGAAACACATCTACTATATGTATTAATAAAATACAAGAAGAAGAAGTTACAAGTGCATTATTTACACGTAGCAAAATTTCTACGAGTAAAACGATACTTTAAACGAAAGGCACACATGTTCATCAGATCTCGTGCATTGTTTACCCCAGAACAATGCTCTCTGGGACTAGGGAATTGAAACCAAAATTCACAGCCATTTTTGACTTAGATTGGGTGTTCAGAAAACATCAATTAACAACACGAATTACATGATACAAAACGCACAGATAATGCTATAAAGCAGCACTTCAGACTGTGTTGCATTCTACATATACTCGCAACGAAGGCCTTGGTGTCCCACAATTAACAAAATAAAAATTCTTGGAAGCAGACTAAAATAACCATAGCTTCCAGCCCAGTCTTACGAAACCTTTAAAAATTTTCGAAAATTTATTACAGAAGAAATACAGAGTAGGGATGGACTATATCGTCTGTATAACTGGTACATACTCATATAAGAAATAACTTCAATAAAATGCCGGCTATACCAACTTGGTAAACGACTGATTTTTAAACCATGGTTAATAAAATTTCAGTCAGGTATAAAATGTTTACACTTCGGCGCTACAAAACGTAACTTGCAATTCATTAAGAATCTTAATATCGCTTTTCTCGATTTCTTATACTGTGAGATATTACTAATCTTACGTAAGCCGCCCGGCTCCTGGTCTGTTTAAGGTAAGACAATGGACTTAGTGAAAATTAGCCAGCACATTGTATGCATAAAGAATTATCGCTTTTCTCGATTTCTTATAATGTCAGGTATTGCTAATCTTATAAAAGCCAGACGGATTCTCGCCTCGTTAAGGTCGGACACTGAACTTAGTGTTCATTAGCAAGCAAAACGTACGTACCAAGAATTATCTCGCCGGGAAGTTACGTGTACACCATGTATTTCGACGTAACATGTTCCCGAATAAGTCTGAATTACACAGCCGAGAAGGTACCGCAACAACTGGGTGTGAACTGAGACAAAGGAACATGGTAATTAAGTCCAACCAGTGACTAGGCGCTCTAATTTACGAAATATTATATCTCTGGTATCAATCAGTTTGATTAATTAAATTATAGAATTGACTGCAATAATGAAAATGAGATGATGTGTGTAATGACAAAAGCGAATATGAAGTTCATTCTCGCTCTTTCGCGCTAGCATCACATCATCCAAAGTACTCCTGCGACGGTGGCGGCGAAATCTATCCCAGACAACATCCCAGGTACAAGTGTCCCCACAAATGTCTCCACGAGACTGTGTCGGCGTCCGATTGTCCACCCGTTTCCGTTAAGTCCTTTACCTGAGCCTAAGGTATCTCATTTGACCAGTGGTCACAGGCTGAGCTACACTCGACAGTCAATAGTTGTCTTACTGAATTCAAATAACGTGGTATCTTTAACCAACACAAAAGCCAGAGTACGTGCGAGAAATGAATTATTGCTTACGGTTCATGGAAAGCTCTCTCTTTGCCACTGCTTGTGGGTCAACCGAAAGTTGCTATTCCACATGTCTGATTTGACCAGTGACGTAACTGTATTGTTCCGTGTGACGTAATTGTGGCGCGGCTTATTTGAAATGGATTTTGTTTGCAGATGACGTGATGGAGTAGGCAGCGGCGCACTCTAGTGCGAAGTGTTTGTGTTTCTAAGCTTTTTGCGAGTGATGTTAGTGTGGCTCTGGACTTAGCGCTCTGTGTTACTCGGTGTTTTGGGAGGTTTATTTGTTGCCTTGTCCGTGAGTTATTTTGATGTCGTTAGTTATTAGCTATTGATCTGTTTTCGGTTTTGAAATTATTATTCCGTCTCGTTGTTAATGTTTCGAACGCTAATTTTTGGTTTTTTGTTTATTGCTAGCTATGGATCTTACGAGGAAACGTACCAGTCATTCGTTGGTTACTCCTGTGGGTGACAATATGACAACTACATTACATTTCTGTAATTATATGGACTCGTGGCAAAATGTGTGAAGTGTCAGCAGTGCGACTGCCGAATTTATGAAATTGTGCAGTCTCTGCTTCTCAAACCAAGATGAATATACACTGACGGAAACAAGTCTCAGTACCAAGAAATAATTAATGTAGATTAATGAAATTTCTGGAATAAATTTGGCTATGGTAACATGTTTAAGTGACTGATGTTGCAAGATAACAGGTTAATATAAGCTCGAGATAACCCATTGCAAATGTGAAATGTTAGTACATTAATCACCGATGTAACCGCCAGATTGTTGAATGCAAGCATGCAAAGGTGCCGGATGTCAGTTTGTGGGATGGGGTTCTATGCGTGTTGCATCTGGCCGATCAATACAGGGACTGTTTATAATGGCTGTCGGTGACACTACATCTACATCTACACTTATACTCCACAAGCCACCCAACGGTGTGTGGCGGAGGGCACTTTAAGTGTCACTCTCATTACCTCCCTTTCCTGTTCCAGTCGCAAATGGTACGCGGGAAGAACGGCTGCCGGAAAGCCTCCGTTCTCGTTCGAATCTCTCTAATTTTACATTCGTGATCTCTTCGGGAGGCGTAAGTATTGGGAAGCAATATACTCGATACCTCATCCAGAAACGCACCCTCTCGAAACCTGGACAGCAAGCTACACCACGATGCCACTTGAGTTTGTTAAACATCTCCATAACGCTATCACGCTTACCAAATAACCCCGTGACGAAACGCGCCGCTCTTGTTTGGATCTTAACTATCTCCTCTGTCAACCCTACCTGGTACGGATCCCACACTGATGAGCAATACTCAAGTATAGGTCGAACGAGTGTTTTGTAAGCCACCTCCTTTGTTGATGGACTACATTTTCTAAGGACTCTCCCAATGAATCTCAACCTGGCACCCGCTTTACCAACAATTAATTTTATATGATCATTCCACTTCAAATCGTACCGTACGCATACTCCCAGATATTTTACAGAAGCAACTGCTACCAATGTTTGTTCCACTATCATATAACCATACAGTAAAGGATCCTTCTTTCTATGTATTCGCAATACATTACAATTGTCTACATTAAGAGTCAGTTGCCACTCCCTGCACCAAGTGTCTATCCGCTGCAGATCTTCCTGCACTTCGCTGCAATTTTCAAATGCTGCAACTTCTCTGTATACTACAGCACAATCCGCGAAAAGCCGCATCCAACTTCCGACACTATTTACTAGGTCATTTATATATATATTGCGAAAAGCAATGGTCCCGTAACACTCTTCTGTGGCACGCCAGAAGTTACTTTTACGTCTGTAGACGTAGAGTTGCCGTCCGATGATGTCCCATACGTTCTCTATTCGAGACAGATCGGGTGATCGAGCGGGCCAATGTAATACGTCCATACTATGTAGAGCATGTTGGGTCACAGCAGCGGTCTCCAAATGGACGTTATCCTGTCGGAAAACACCCCCTGGAATGCTGTTCATGAATGGCAACACAATAGGTCGAAACTCCAGACGTGTACTTTTTTTAGTTAAGATGCGTGGGATAACCAAAAGAGCGCTCCTTTTCTCTCATGAAATCGCACCCCAGACCATTGTAGGACCCGTGTGTCTAGGCCGCAGACACGTTGGTTGTAGGTGCGAATCTGGCCTTCTCCTGACCAGCAGACGGCCATCACTGCCACCAACGCGGAACCGAATGTCACCAGAATATACAACGGAACTCTATTCCGTCCTCCAGACAGCTCGGTTTGACACCACTGAAGTCGCAACGGCGGTGGTTTGACGTCAGTGGCATGTACGCTACGTGGCATCTGGCTCTCAGCTGTCCTTGAAGTAACAGATTTGTAACTGTTGTTGGGTCATTGTGGTGCCAACTGCTGCTCGTTTTGCTGCTGCAGACGCAATACGATGCACCAGAGCTATATGCCGCACATGGTAGTTTTCCCTGTCGGTTGAGCTAAAAAAAAAAAAAAAAACCGATAACTCTGTTTATTGAGCCACGTGGTCGTCAGGAGTCCAGTCTTCTTGTGATATACATACTAGTGGCAGCCGCTGCCAGCAGTCATATTCAGTGGCTACATTCCCGCCAAGGCTTTCTGCAGTATCTGAAATGGAACATCCACGTTCCATTAGCCCTATACACGACCTTGTTCAAACTCAGGTGTTGCTAATGACTTCTCCGCCATCTTAAAGCCATTCCTGACTACGTCAACTCATTACGTCAAGCCTCAATGGTACGTAACACTGACGACCTTTTTAGTGCGTATTTAAAGCAAATTTGATTTGCATCCTCATTAGTGGCACTAGCAGTGAAACTGGCGCGAAATCTGAATAGACGCCATCGTTTAGATGTAGAAACAGGCCTACCAACTTTCGTTTATCTCGCATAACTCCTTCTTTGTGCCGGGATTTTTTTTTCCATTGTGCACGTGATGGTGGTTTTAGTAAAGGTTAGTTTGGGTTTTGTGTGTGTGTGTAGGAGTGTGTGTGTGTGTGTGTGTGTGTTTGAGTGTGTGTGTGATTGATCTGCCACCTATATTTATTTCTTAGGTGGTTTTAGGTTGTTAGTGAGTTTTTATGTTTGTTTTGTCTTTTCGGAAAAAGTGTAGTGTGTTTGTTTATTTACATAATTTTCTTTGGGATTTAGGTCCCGAAATTTATCTTCAAATAGTTTTTTTATGATTATGTGGTTCGTGTTGGTAGTTGATCCTCACATCTAGTAGTTACAAGTGGTGGAAATCGTGGAATGTATTGTTATGTTGGCCTGGTTAGGTTTTGCAAATAGTAGGTTCTGCTAGTTCCTGGTTGTTGGTACCGTGCGCTTCGTTTGGGCTATATAGGTCAAGTGATATTTGCGGTACCGAGTTTTCGAGCTGTTCTTGGGTTGGTGGTATCGAGAGGTTCCTTTGAGCTCTATATGTAAAGCGGAATTTGCAATACCGATACTTTTTGCATGTTTTTGGTTCTGTTGAACGTTGAGAGTTTCGTATGCTTGATTTTTGGTTGGGCTAATATTTGTATTGGAAGTGTGTCGTTAATTTTATTGACTTATGTTTAGTTTGTCCCCGTCCAAAATCTCCAGTTTCCGACGGGCGTTGCATTAGCTTCATCTTATTTCAGGTAACAACCCTATAACGAGCAACATTGATAGACCCCAAAGTTATTATTTCACTAAAACCTCTTATTATTGTCTCTTTTCACTATTTCCTGTGCAGTTCTAACTCTTTTAACATTTTCCACCCGAAAATTTTAATGTGACGTATTTGTCGCTACGGACAATAGTCCATATGAAGTACCGGATGGCAAGACATGTTGTTAACATTTGAATTTAATTTATAGGTTCTAGTTTCAAAATTCAGTCTGATTTTTATTGAAAATTCTGTGTTGAAGAATGAATATATTAATAGTAGCTTGCTTTTGAAGGCATACAGTAGCAAGCCACCATACATATCCCAGTTCTGTACTGTCAGGTTGTTACATGCTATAAAACAGCACCTGATTCACTAAAGAGTACATTATGCAAAACTGTTAATTTATTTCCACAGTAAAACAGAAGAAAGCAACAGAAACTATTAGCCACCGCAATTTGTCATTTTTTGTGTCAAGTCTTTAGCAAATTTTTTTATCTTTATTTAAGGACAAAAATATGTCACATTTCTCACACCACACGTATAATAGCATCTTGATCCATATCTTACACCGTCCTCTTGCTTCCTTCCATACAGGCCAATGATCAAATTTGTGTTTTTGCAATCCAAATCTGGCAGAAAAGTTCTGGCAGCCTCCTTCTTCTTTTTTGACATGTCATCTTTAGTTGGGCGTCCTCGCTTTGATTTGTCTTTTGGTGCCAATACTAGTCCACCCACAATTTCTACTTGGGGTTTAGGCAGTGGAATGCGTCGTTCTTGGAGAGATTTGCAGTCCTTATGTTATCTGAGCGAACTGTTGGCTATCGCAACTGTAGTTCCTTCTCTAGATTGTCGCACAGATGACAAAATGGTAGATATCGAAATAGACGACAGACGGATAGAGAAACAATTAAAATCGCTCAAAAGAGGAAAGGCCGCTGGACCTGATGGGATACCAGTTCGATTTTACACAGAGTACGCGAAGGAACTTGCCCCCCCCCCCCCCCCCCCCTTCTTGCTGCGGTGTACCGTAGGTCTCTAGAAGAGCGTAGCGTTCCAAAGGATTGGAAAAGGGCACAGGTCATCCCCGTTTTCAAGAAGGGACGTCGAACAGATGTGCAGAACTATAGACCTATATCTCTGACGTCGGTCAGTTGTACAATTTTGGACACGTATTATGTTCGAGTATAATGACTTTTCTGGAATCTAGAAATATACTCTGTAGGAATCAGCATGGGTTTCGAAAAAGACGGTCGTGTGAAACCCAGCTCGCGCTATTCGTCCACGAGACTCAAGGGCCATAGACACGGGTTCACAGGTAGATGCCGTGTTTCTTGACTTCCGCAAGGCGTTCGATATAGTTCCCCACAGTGGTTTAATGAACAAAGTAAGAGCATATGGACTATCAGACCAATTGTGTGATTGGATTGAAGAGTTCCTAGATAACAGAACGCAGCATGTCATTCTCAATGTAGAGAAGTCTTCCGAAGTAAGAGTTATTTCAGGTGCGCCGTAGGGGAGTGTCGTAGGACCGTTGCTATTCACAATATACATAAATGACCTTGTGGATGACATCGGAAGTTCACTGAAGTTTTTTGCGGATGATGCTGTGGTATATCTAGAGGTTCTAACATTGGAAAATTGTATTGAAATGCAGGAGGATCTGCAGCGAATTGACGCATGGTGCAGGGAATGGCAATTGAATCTCAATGTAGACAAGTGTAATGTGCTACGAATACCTAGAAAGGAAGATCCCTTATCATTTAGCTACAATATAGCAGGTCAGCAACTGGAAGCAGTTAATTCCATAAATTATCTGGGAGTACGCATTAGGAGTGATTTAAAATGGAATGATCATATAAAGTTGATCGTTGGTAAAGCAGATGCCAGACTGAGATTCATTGGAAGAATCCCAAGGAAATGCAATCCGAAAACAAAGGAAGTAGACTACAGTACGCTTGTTCGCCCACGCTTGAATACTGCTCATCAGTGTGGGATCCGTACCAGATAGGGTTGATAGAAGAGATAGAGAAGATACAACGGAGAGCAGCGCGCTTCGTTACAGGATCATTTAGTAATCGCGAAAGCGTTACGGAGATGATAGATAAACTCCAGTGGAGGACTCTGCAGGAGAGACGCTCAGTAGCTCGGTACGGGCTTTTGTTGAAGTTTCGAGAACATACCTTCACCGAAGAGTCAACCAGTATATTGCTCCCTCCTACGTATATCTCGCGAAGAGACCATGAGAATAAAATCAGAGAGATTAGAGCCCACACAGAGGCATACCGACAATCCTTCTTTCCACGAACGATACGAGACTGGAATAGAGGGGAGAACCGATAGAGGTACTCAGGGTACCCTCCGCCACACACCGTCAGGTGGCTTGCGGAGTATGGCTGTAGATGTAAATGTAATAGCGACCGAGATGATTTATAAACACCACCTTCTTGATTTTATGTGGAATCTGTATAGCGAAGAACAATACCACCCGCCTACACAGGCAATTAGTTATTTTTTTCTCGCCAGACATGAAATAGGAAAGAAAATTGTTAATGTTTGTGCGAACAACTGTGCGCCGTATACTTTACATGGCCTTGCAAGTACCTACGAGACAGCTTCAAAAAAGAAGTTACACATTATTAATGCAGGAAGTTACACGTTATTGTTCAAGACCAAGTAACTGTTACTGAATACTGCACCATACTTCAAGGCGACACAGGTAGATGACGCTAGTTTTGAACATAGTTACCAAGTAACTGTAAGCAGCCGTCGAGACGGTCTAACATTCGTTCCTCAACGACAGAAATCCGCTCCTTGGGCCGGCCCGTGTGGCCGAGCAGTTCTAGGCGCTTCAGTCTGGAACCGCGCGACCGCTGCCATGGGCATGGATGTGTGTGATGTCCTTAGGTTAGTTAGGTTTAAGTAGTTCTAAGTTCTAGGGGACTGATGACCTCAGATGTTAAGTCCCATAGTGCTCAGAGCCATTTGAACCGCTCCTTCGTCACGGAGCTATTCGAGAAGCGACGTGTCAACGTCGTAAACATCCGAAAAATCTGCGTTTGCTGCAAATCAGTTCCTCGATTGCCTGGACATTGTCGTCTGTGGTCCCAGATCAACATCACCCACGTCTCTGCCGCCAGGGTAATATTTTCTGCACAATTTCATCACGGCTGGAAACTCTGCTGCATTATACCATCACAATTTCATGGTAAACCTCTCTGCAATTTCAAGGTTTTGCCCACAAGAATCGTAGTGTCCTGGGTACTTCAGCCTTGGAGTACACTATCTGATAGAAAGTATCCGGACATCTATTAGCCAACATTAATATGGTGTAGGTGTGGCTTGAACTCTGCTGGTGACACTTTCAATGAGGTGTCTGAATGTCTGTGTGGAATGGCAGTCCATTTTTCCTCAAGGGCCGAAACCAGAGAAGGCAGTGATGTTGGACACTGGGCTCCAAAGCGAAGTCGACGTCTTAACTCATCCAAAAGGCGTTCCGTTGGGTTCAGGTTAGGAATTTGGGCATTCAAGTCCACTCAGCATGTTACTGCGCACAAACCACGGTCTCAAAGATGCTGCTTTATCAAAAAGTGCATTGTAATACTAATACAATCCTCATCTCCGAACTGTTCCTCCACTTTGCGCTCTACGGAGACCTGTAAAATGTGTTCATTTCCTTGTGCATTCAGAGTTTTCTTAAGCGCAATAAGGGCAACACCCTAATCGCGAAAAGCACCTCCATATTCTAAAAACCTCCCCCATAATTCATTTTTGGACTTACAGATGATGGCAGGTAATGTTCTCCAGGCATTCGCTAAACCCCCAACCGTTTTACAGGGTTTCCAGAGGGTGTAGCGTGATCCATCTCTCCAAGTCGTTCGCTTCCTTTAATCCACTGTCCAGAGGTGTCGCTGTTAACACCACGTCAAGGGCTGCTTAACAATGACATGTGAAATGTGTGGCTTATGAGGAGCTGTTCCTCCTCTGGACACCATTATTTGTAACTATCAACGTACAGTCATTGTTGTAGATGGACTGCTGGTAGCACATTGGGACTCAAGAAAGATTTCTTCCACTGATTTCACGGGATCTTTTTCAACCACTTTCCGCAACGCCTGACAGCCCATTTTGTCAGTACTTAAATCTACCTGGTCTTGGTTTAGCAGTGGCTGTTATTTTGCGTTTTCACTTAACAGTCAAATCACCAACAGTCGACTTCAGCAGCCTTAGAATGGTTAAAATGACCTGATGGATTTGTTACTCAGGTGATGTTCAATGACTGATCCACGTGACAGCTCACTGAGCTCTCCCGAACTACCAATTCTGCTGACACTATTTCTCTACTGAGTACACAATGCTCCTTGTCTCCTTTTATATTGTCGGGTCCGCCTCTCGCGACATCTAGTGACCAATTCTGCATTTCGGTGTTTCCTGTTGTCGCATCATTTCACTACCACATTGTGATGTACCTGTGTCCATACCGCAGCAAAGCTACATCTGAAAAAAATAAAGAAAAGATATACTCTCTTCTGACGATGCATCACACATGTTACGTGATGGTCTTAGGACGAGACGAAATCGGCTTGTAAGAAATGTAGATGTAGACCTGTCTACGGGATCAGTCAAATATGATTCGAATAAAGAGAAAAACGTTGGGTTAAACACCCTTACCATCCTCTACACCTACAAACCCTTAATCCGTCCTATCCTTTGTTATGTCAGTCCCGGCTGGATTTCCGCCCCCCCCGCCCCCCCTGCGCCCCTAATTCTATAAGTCCCTCCAGATCCTCAAGCGCCATGCACTCTGCCTCGCCTTCCGTATATGCCTCCCATCCCCCACACGGATCCTCTACAACCTGATTCCTTTCCCCCATCTGCTCCTATTTCTCAGACATATCCACATACTCTACACCTCCCGCTACCTTGATCCCCCTCATCCCCTGGTTGCTCCTCTCCACTCCAAACTCCGCCTTCTGCCCCACCTTCACTGTTGAGTACCCCCTATCCTCCGTCTCCACACCCTTCATCTCGTTCCCCAAGGTGGCTTCCATCAACTCCCCCTCCTGAATGATGCCCTCTCTCCCTCCTTTCCTCCATCCTTTCCCTGGGTTCCCTCTCCCCCCCCCCCCTGCATCCCGTTTTCTCCCCGCCTATCCTCTCTCTGCCTCCCTTCTCCCCCCCACCTCCCCCGAGTCCTTTTGCATTCCTCTCCTCTGCCTTTCCCCACTCCCTGTCGTGTCTGCCCAGCGCCCCCCCCCCCCCTTATGGGTCCTCGTCCTCCATCGGCTCATTCCCCCTCCCCCCTTTCCTTTTTTCCACTCCTTCCCCCCTTTTCTTTCCCATCATCTGTCCAGGTTCCCCCCCGTGTGCCCTCGGCTGTGGTATGTCATATTTGTGCCAACTTTTTAGTGCAGTGTTCAGTGTTGTGCATCCTTCTAAAGTGTTGCGAACAGAAATAATGTTGTCGCTGGGTGTGAATTTTATATCTCTTCTGAACAGAAACCAGACTGTCACCATGTTTTTTAATTGTCTATTATTTTTCTTCTTCCTGTGTGTTTTATTAGCATCATCAACCCTTTGTTTCATGTTTTAAGTTCCACAATTTTCCGCCATTTTACCATTTAAGTCACCGATTTAATCGCCAGCTTTTATTATTTATTATCTTCATTTTTTTAAAAAACAAATTCTGTAGGCTGAAGAGCGGCGTACTAAGCTGCTGCCAGCCCGCCCCCTTCGGGGGGAATCGAAACTCAATAAAGAAAAAAAAAAGAGGGAAACGTCTAACCAAAGAGTGTCATTATACCTGCTGTGATGGTTTACTTATTAGATGACACTAATTTGAGCATTTTTGAGTCACTCTACCGCCGAGGGGCAGATGACACCAATATCAGTCGCGTATTCTTTTGTTTGAAGAATCTTTTCTATACTTCACTGTTTCAGGTATGTCTCTAAAACCCAGAGGAGAGTTCTGTCTGCGTAACTGCTCCACGGGATATCACAGGAGGCGAACGCGCGGCCCCAGTACGGCGGATTATTCAGGAGGTATTCCATGAATAACGGATACCGCGGCTCCTGCTTCCCTGCTTCCAGAGACACGTTCGCGATCGAACGTCTGCAGCAGTCTGCAGCCAAACTGAACTGCAGGGTCGCCAGAAGGTGTTTCTGGTAGTCTGGTTCCCAGGTAACCGCCTGGGACTTGCTCTCTAGAATATCACATCGGTTAGACACTGTTGTCGCCTTACCGAATCTACAGGATGTGGTTCATAAGCTAGAATATACAGTGTTGCAATATTATTTCCATTTCCCTGTTCTGTGTTTGAAAGCGACTGTCAACACTCTTCCATATAGAGAGAAGTAACACTGATTAAATATGGTCAGCAGTGGGTAACTGGGCATACAGGCATATAATGTGCTGAGATAATCAACGTCGCTTTCTTATCTGCTGTTTCATATTACAGGTGATCCAATTGTACATTCCATAAACAAGACACATATCAAGGTTAGGGATGGGAGGCCCAGCATCCTTTTGGCTCAGGCAGTATTATTCTTGTTGCAGTTCGCTGACATTAGCAATTCTGTCAACACATGTCGAGGCCATGGAGGGAGAAGGGAGAGCCCCCTCTGCGCCGCGCCTCGCGCATCCAACCCTTGCCACAAACACCTCTGCATCCTCACTCACCCAGATGCGCGCCATTTCAGCTGAACAATTTCCCACTGCTTTCGAGCAATACACTCTCCATTCTTGCTCAGCCCAAAAGTACCCAAATGAGCTGGCAACTTCACACATATGGTAGACACATGCACCATGTCAGCTCCTCACATGAAACACAGACCATCGTAACATTTTGTCAATGTTCATAATTCCCCAGTGCTCAGGGAATTTGTTATAGCTAAAACATTAATTGTTTTGCCCAAAAAATATCCAAATGAACTGACTATTCTAACATGTGACACATACACACACCAGTTTAATGTCATGTCAATAATTAATTTAATTCTCCATAGTATCTGTATTATTTATCGATCATTTGCTGTTGCTTTCCATTCAAGGCCTCTGCTGTGAAGTGAGGGGATCAGATGCTTTACTGAGAAGCAGAGCTGACATTATAAATTAATGTCATCATAATATAGGGTGCATCATATCTGGAAATTGGTAATATCAGAAATTTGGTAGGATGTCAAATTCACAGATCGGTAAATTGGTTGTATAATTAGTAAACTGCCACCGTCATACTGCAGATACACCACAATTATGCTACAATTACGCCATTCACTGTATCTAGCTCCAGAATGAAGAAGCTCTCACTACTTTTGAGTAATGTGCTCTCCATTCTAGCTATACAGACAGGACGTAATTAACAATAATCTTGTTTGGCGAGATGGTTTACCTGTACACCAGGTGAAAAACTGCAGAGCGTTGTTAAACACCACAGAGTAGCAGTTCTGTAAGTTACTCGTTAGCTGACACCTCATGGAAGCACGCTGTAAATACCATTCGATGTATTTAAAACTCTTATGTGTTCTAGCACAGAGGCAAACAGGAGCATACTGATAATTTCGCTCACTCCTGAGCTTATGTTTTGACAGACAAATATGTTATATACAGGGTGATTCAAAAAGAATACCACAACTTTAGGAATTTAAAACTCTGCAATGACAAAAGGCAGAGCTAAGCACTATCTGTCGGCGAATTAAGGGAGCTATAAAGTTTCATTTAGTTGTACATTTGTTCGCTTGAGGCGCTGTTGACTAGGCGTCAGCGTCAGTTGATGCTAAGATGGCGACCGCTCAACAGAAAGCTTTTTGTGTTATTGAGTACGGCAGAAGTGAATCGACGACAGTTGTTCAGCGTGCATTTCGAACGAAGTATGGTGTTAAACCTCCTGATAGGTGGTGTATTAAACGTTGGTATAAACAGTTTACAGAGAATGGGTGTTTGTGCAAAGGGAAAAGTTCTGGACGGCCGAGAACGAGTGATGAAAATGTAGCACGCATCCAGCAAGCATTTGTTCGCAGCCCAGGAAAATCGACTCGCAGAGCTAGCAGAGAGCTGCAAATTCCACAATCAACTGTATGGAGAGTCCTACGAAAAAGGTTAGTTATGAAACCTGAACATCAACTAACAGAGGCGATGGATCGGCCGCCAGGCAGCCCGTGACAGAGCACTTCATCACTGGCCTCCAAGAAGCCCTGATCTTACCCTCTGTGATTTTTCTTATGGGGGTATGTTAAGGATATTATGTTTCGGCCACTTCTCCCAGCCACCATTGATGATTTGAAACGAGAAATAACAGCAGCTATCCAAACTATTACGCCTGATATGCTACAGAGAGTGTGGAACGAGTTGGAGTATCGGGTTGATATTGCTCGTGTGTCTGGAGGGGGCCATATTGAACATCTCTGAACTTTTTTTTGAGTAAAAAAGAACCTTTTTAAATAATCTTTGTAATGATGTATAACAGAAGGTTATATTATGTTTCTTTCATTAAATACACATTTTTAAAGTTGTGGTATTCTTTTTGAATCACCCTGTATATTACTTCGGTCTAGAATTTGAGGTCGACCATGTTGAGCACTCAACCCCCACTGACCTGTCATAATGAACAACCTTTTTTTTATATGTGTTATCTCAAAGTGAACATAACGTTTCATCTAGGAAGCTTTATAGAACTATCGAAACTGGTTGCACTGGAAGTTATCTTAAACGTATTTATTATAAAGTTTGTGGTCATGTAGCAATAATGTTGTAATAAGATGATGTATGGAGCAAACGATAACACAGACTCCATCAAAAGTATTACACAGAAGTGTTACAACACCTGACTCTGCTGTATCACTGTCCTTCCAGTTTCCTAAATACCTTGAGATTAACATTGCTTGGGGGTACCAGACCTAACTGAACATTTTTCTCCTGCTTGAATATAGCACTTCTGTGGCACATTTCTGGGAGGCAGTGTAGTTTAGTAAAGCTGTATGCAGAAAAACCTATGTAGGCGTGAAAAGTAGTCCCATGATTTACCTCTGGTGCTACAGTGTTCCTGTTGCTAGCCTCAGGTAAGTGCTACCAGAACTGGTATATTTTAACAAATTAATTTTTAACATTATTCCAATTGTGCATTGAGGTGTGTTCAGTGCACTGAGACCTTTAGCAGTAGACTAAAAAAAAAAAAAACTAAGACTGATATTACAGCATGTGTGTGATTTAGTAGTAAATTCCGCAAAATGATGGAGAAAAACTGTTTGTCCTCTAGGCGAATTGTGTATGACAGGCTGCCAAACCGCAATGGACAGATGGTGCCAGTGATACTCACATATGAATACTTTCAGCCACCTAGTTTCGACCACACAGCATGTGTTTCACTTTGTGCTAGAATGTGTAAGTGTTTCAAACTCTAATAAACAGTTTCCAGAATGAGATTTTCACTCTGCAGCGGAGTGTGCGTTGATATGAGACGAGGTACTGGCAGAAGTAAATTCATATCAGCGCACACTCCGCTGCAGAGTGAAAATCTCATTCTGGAAACATCCCCCAGGCTGTGGCTAAGCCATGTCTCCGCAATATCCTTTCTTTCAGGAGTGCTAGTTCTGCATGGTTCGCAGGAGAGCTTCTGTAAAGTTTGGAAGGTAGGAGACGAGGTACTGGCAGAAGTAAAGCTGTGAGTACCGGGCCTGAGTCGTGCTTCGGTAGCTCAGTTGGTAGAGCACTTGCCCGCGAAAGGCAAAGGTCCCGAGTTCGAGTCTCGGTCGGGCACACAGTTTTAATCTGCCAGGAAGTTTCTAATAAACAGTGTTGAAAATCTGCTTCCATGAGATGTTAGCTAACGAATAGCTCACAGGACAGCGGCTGTATGGTGTTTAACAATGCTCTTCAGTTTGTCTGCTAGCGTACAGGTAAATCATTAACTCCAAACTCTAAACTTTGAAAAAACACAGTACATCCAATTTTCTGCTGGAAAAAGTACAGTTCCTTCAATAAATATAATACATCAACAGAAGTCAGTAGGCAGGGTAGAGCACACTAAATTTTTGGGTGTACATACAGATGAGAATCTTAATTGGAAAATTCATATTTTGGATCTCCTAAAGCGACTAGGTTCAGCAACTTTTGCGATCAGAATAATTGCCAATTTTGAGGATATAGAAATTAGTAAGCTAACATACTTTGCATGCTTTCACTCTGTGATGTCACACGGAATGATATTTTGGGGTAACTCAACATTTAGACAAAAAGTATTCACTGCTCAAAAGAAAGTGGTTACAATAATGTGTGGGGTTCATAGCCGCACATCTTGTAGGCATATTTTTAAAAGATTGGGAATTCTTACAACAGCCTCACAATACATCTACTCACTAATGAAATTTGTTCTCAACAACATGGACCAGTTTAAAAACAACAGTGACATTCATGACTATTATACCAGAAAAAAGAAAGACTTACACTATCCTTTGCTCAATCTATCTTTGGCACAGAAAGGGGTAAAATATGCTGCTATAAAAATTTTCGACAAATTACTAGATGAAATAAGGCGTCTGACAGACAGCAGTAATGGCTTCAAAAATAAATGGAAATCATATCTCCTTGACAACTCCTTCTATTCCATAGATGAATTCTTGAATAGGAATAAATAAATCTATAAATATAGTATATGCATTTTGTGCCATTTAAGGGAATGGGGTAAATAATAGAAATATTAAACTTTAACTCTGTATTGTAATATATATATATATATATATATATATATATATATATATATATATATATATATATATATATATATTAAAAATTTTGTTTCGTATGTGCATTTCTTAGGCACTTGACACTTTCCACATCATAACGGCTACCGTACCGTGGGATTGATCAATGGATCACGCAACTAACTAACTAACTAACTAATTATGTTCTGTCTGCATACACCTTTAATAAATAGCGCTGACTCCAGAAAATACGACGCAGCAGTGCTATATTAAAGCAGGAGAAACATTCTTACCAGTGCCTGCACAAAAATATGTCGCCCACAGCAACTTCTGCAAAAGGCTGCTGTTAAAAATACTCCACAGCTGTCACGTTCTTGCAGAATTTCGTGTAGAACATTATGCTAACAATTCTTTGCAAAGGACTCACCACTAAAATCTATCATTCCATCAGTTTTCAGCTCTGCAAAAATTGTTGTTACTATTTTATATGTAGGGCGCTGCATCACGTAATACAACAGTGCCTTGATTTCCTCGTTAAATAGTAAAATTATCGAAACTGTGTAATGCACTTACATTATGTATTCCGTCGGATGTAATGTGTAAACCAACACATATACTACTATGCAAGTGTTAAATTAAAGGAGCAGGAGGAACATGTTTTTCGGCACAGGAGCATCAAGCAATGTTATTTCGTAGATCTTAAGAAGAAAGGAACCAGAGTATAAAACGCAAACCATTATTTTTCTATCTATAAAGTATAGTGTAGTTTGAATTTGATATCCTACCAGACTACCGATACTACAAATTTCCAGATTTGGTGTTCCTCGACTAACATTCTGCAGACTGTGCTATGACATTATTGTTTTATGCTGTCTACTATGCTTCACGAAAGCACCTGATTCCCTCGCTATAGAGCAGAGCCCTCGAATAGTGAATGACTGATATGGAGAGCAACAGTGAATGACTGGTAAGTAACACAGATACTTGTTACCACTGAATTAATTGTATACATTGGCATGACGTTATGCTGGTGTGTGTGTGTGTGTGTGTGTGTGTGTTTGTAACAAGAGAGATTCTCATGTGATATGTGTACCACTCATACAACATTGCCCGATTCTTTTGAGCAAAAAATAAATTAAATTGCTTTTTGTTATAACGAATACCCAGGCACTGAGATAGAACGGAGTACATATTGTCCAACAGCAGTGGGACATTACTCACCTATACTTGCAGGAGGCAGATGGCTGTGCTGGGGTGGGCACGCAAGTGTCAGGAGTGTTTGTGTGTGTGTGTGTGTGTGTGTGTGTGTGTGTGTGTGTGTGTAAGGGGGGGGGGGCGCTCTCCATGACCTTGGCATGGGTTCACAAAATTGCTGACTTCAGCAAAATATGAAAAGTATACATTCCTCAGCACTGCAGATGCTGGGCCTTCCATCCCTAACCTTGACATGTGTCTTATTTATGACACATTCAGTGGTGTCAGCTGCAATATGAAACCGCAGATAAGAGAGCACTGATCCTGACGTCAGCACATTTTGCACCAGGATACCCAATGAACCATTACTGTGGTCTACTACAGTCTTGCAGATATGTTCGATCCACTTCATTATGAAGGTGCAGTGTGCATCTGTGCTTTTCTCCAAAAGGTTGCTGTCTCCTTTCATTCTGTAAATAGAATGTTTATTATCTTCCAGGATCACATGTGAAGATATTTATCGTTTCTATTTTCCATGTATATAACAAATCATCTCATCATCTTTCACAACGATTGTAGTAGTTAGTACTATTGAATAAACATACCATATGGCCTGCTATAACAAACTACACAGGTTGATTACATTACATAATTTTTCTTTGTTTAGAAGAAAGTCTGAGCGTCCCACTCAATAGTATGACTTCGGGCCTCAATGGTCATTTTCGAGTGATCAATACGTACAGAAAAGTAAAAGGCGAGTTGAGTCAAAATTAGGTGTGCCAGTTCATGAGACATCGTTCAGTCATGGCGTTCCTTATGTGAATTTGTCAAAAAAACTGAGATAGGGAATTGTCCATATCTTGACAGATACACTCCTGGAAATTGAAATAAGAACACCGTGAATTCATTGTCCCAGGAAGGGGAAACTTTATTGACACATTCCTGGGGTCAGATACATCACATGATCACACTGACAGAACCACAGGCACATAGACACAGGCAACAGAGCATGCACAATGTCGGCACTAGTACAGTGTATATCCACCTTTCGCAGCAATGCAGGCTGCTATTCTCCGATGGAGACGATCGTAGAGATGCTGGATGTAGTCCTGTGGAACGGCTTGCCATGCCATTTCCACCTGACGCCTCAGTTAGACCAGCGTTCGTGCTGGACGTGCAGACCGCGTGAGACGACGCTTCATCCAGTCCCAAACATGCTCAATGGGGGACAGATCCGGAGATCTTGCTGACCAGGGTAGTTGACTTACACCTTCTAGAGCACGTTGGGTGGCACGGGATACATGCGGACGTGCATTGTCCTGTTGGAACAGCAAGTTCCCTTGCCGGTCTAGGAATGGTAGAACGATGGGTTCGATGACGGTTTGGATGTACCGTGCACTATTCAGTGTCCCCTCGACGATCACCAGTGGTGTACGGCCAGTGTAGGAGATCGCTCCCCACACCATGATGCCGGGTGTTGGCCCTGTGTGCCTCGGTCGTATGCAGTCCTGATTGTGGCGCTCATCTGCACGGCGCCAAACACGCATACGACCATCATTGGCACCAAGGCAGAAGCGACTCTCATCGCTGAAGACGACACGTCTCCATTCGTCCCTCCATTCACGCCTGTCGCGACACCACTGGAGGCGGGCTGCACGATGTTGGGGCGTGAGCGGAAGACGGCCTAACGGTGTGCTGGACCGTAGCCCAGCTTCATGGAGACGGTTGCGAATGGTCCTCGCCGATACCCCAGGAGCAACAGTGTCCCTAATTTGCTGGGAAGTGGCGGTGCGGTCCCCTACGGCACTGCGTAGGATCCTACGGTCTTGGCGTGCATCCGTGCGTCGCTGCGGTCCGGTCCCAGGTCGACGGGCACGTGCACCTTCCGCCGACCACTGGCGACAACATCGATGTACTGTGGAGACCTCACGCCCCACGTGTTGAGCAATTCGGCGGTACGTCCACCCGGCCTCCCGCATGCCCACTATACGCCCTCGCTAAAAGTCCGTCAACTGCACATACGGTTCACGTCCACGCTGTCGCGGCATGCTACCAGTGTTAAAGACTGCGATGGAGCTCCGTATGCCACGGCAAACTGGCTGACACTGACGGCGGCGGTGCACAAATGCTGCGCAGCTAGCGCCATTCGACGGCCACCACCGCGGTTCCTGGTGTGTCCGCTGTGCCGTGCGTGTGATCATTGCTTGTACAGCCCTCTCGCAGTGTCCGGAGCAAGTATGGTGGGTCTGACACACCGGTGTCAATGTGTTCTTTTTTCCATTTCCAGGAGTGTATTAAGTGGTCTATTGAAATAAGAACTGATCGGGTTGTTCACGTAGATGCTATGCCTTCTTTGGCATAAAACCATTCTTGCTGCAGAAAAACTTTTTTATACCAGTCTCGGTATCGTTTGTTCGCTGTTTAGTCGCACAGTAATTGTTATTTCATAGCATTTCAGGTGCATAGTATGAAAAACTCTCTGCCTGTTACATCGTTAACGGCGTACATAACCAAGGTATCTATTCGTTAGTACTATTATAGCCTGCCTCTTGAACTACTTTCGAAGTAGCGCGTTGTCCCCAGACGTGGATGCCACTATGGATATATAAAGAAATTTTCCATTTCTCTATATCTACTGTATAATTTCCTTTCAGTATTCATGTATTAACTGTCATTAATTAGTACCAAACATACTTATTTGGTCTCCACTATGAGTTTAACTACTTTACGATATAACACTGAGAAAATTGTCTACGTTATGAACACGATGTCACCATGTAGCCAGGGTGCACAGGAAATTGCTTCGCTGCGCCCAAGACGGAAAACTGGAGAAGCGAAACTTTCATAAAGGTTGCCGAAGTTAACCAATATTACGCTACTTGAAGGTCAGAAAAGTTAGATTGCATCATACTTCCTGCCGAGACGATTATTACCTGCACAAATTGCTTATCCACCTCCACCCCGACTGGCAGGATCTGTGTACAGGAGTTTGACGAGATGTCAGAGTATTTTTTTTATCAGTTTCTGTTTTACTCCATCTTAATGATGATTTTTCTTCCTGATTTATGCAAAATATTGTTTATGTGGTCATTTAGTATACTTAATCGAGTAATATGAACTAAATGACCCGTTGTATAGGAGAAATCTTTAATTACTATATCTGTTGACATGGTTTTTGCCGGTCGGTGTGGCCGAGCGGTTCTAGGTGCTTCAGTCTGGAACCGCGCGACCGCTACCGTCGCAGGTTCGAATCCTGCCTCGGGCATGGATGTGTGTATTGTCCTTAGGATAGTTAGGTTTAAGTAGTTCTAAGTTCTAGGGGACTGATGACCTCAGAAGTTAAGTCCCATAGTGCTCAGAGCCATTTGAACCATTTTGACATGGATTTTCTTTACGTTGCTAATTGCTGATCCTCCCACAATGGATAATTTCTTTGTATGTTTATAGTGGCACCCACCTCTGCCAACAACATCTACATCTACATCTACGTGGATATTCTGCAAATCACATTTAAGTGCCTGGCAGAGGGTTCATCGAACAACCTTCACAATTCCCTATTATTTCAATCTCGTATAATTCGCGGAAAGAAAGAACACGTATATCTTTCCGTACGAGCTCTGATTTTCCTTATTTTATTGTGGTAATCGTTCCGCCCTATGTAGGTTGGCGTCAACAAAATATTTTCGCATTCGGAGGAGAAAGTTGGTGATTGGAGTTTCGTGAGAAGATTCCGTCGCAACGAAAAACACCTTTCTTTTAATGATTTCCAGCCCAAATCCCGTATCATTTCTGTGACACTCTCTCCCATATTTCGCGATAATACAAAACGTGCTGCTTTTCTTTGAACTTTTTCGATGTACTCCGTCAGCCCTACCTGGTAAGGATCCCACAGCGCGCAGCAGTATTCTAAAAGAGAAACGGACAAGCGTAGTGTAGGCAGTCTCCTTAGTAGGTCTGTTACATTTCCTAAGTGTCCTGCCAATAAAACGCAGCCTTTGGTTGGCCTTCCCCACAATATTTTCTATCTGTTCCTTCCAATTTAAGTTGTTGGTAATTGGAATGCCTAGGTATTTAGTTGAATTTACGGCTTTTAGATTTGACTGATTTATCGTGTAACCGAAGTTTAAAGAGTTCCTTTTAGTACTCATGTGGATCACCTCACACTTTTCGTTATTTAGGGTCAACTGCCACTTTTCACACCATTCTGATATTTTTTCTAAATCGTTTTCCAGTTTCTTTTGATCTTCTGATGACTTTATTAGTCGATAAACGACAGCGTCATCTGCGAACAACCGAAGACGGCTGCTCAGATTGTCTCCCAAATGCTACTCCGTAAGTAGTTCAAGAGACGGGATACAATAGTTCTAACGAATAGATACCTTGGTTATCACTTCAGCCTCGTTTATACTCCTAGTAATGTACAGGTGCCAAGAGAAATATGTATTACTCATTTACTTTCAGCGTTTCCTAATAGTCTTCCCTAAGCAGTCCAGTTACTGGACATCATACAGCAATCCATTTTACTTAGCCTATGTCTGCGTTGATAAATTCAGGTCCAAGGTTCACAGTGTCAAGAACACAGAGAAACAGTAAGCAACGTTTATTAACTTCTTTTTTATTTCGTTCTTTTAGATAGTTATTCGAAAGCTGCAGAAATATTGTTCCTACGACCAAAAAACAAAAACCGAGCCTGATTGCTTTACCACGAACATATTTGTCGTGGCGTATTAGCTTGCGACTATTTTTCTATATTGAACTGTGAGTTTACTCCGTGTCATGCCTCATGAAAATGTATGAATGTATGCTCAGAGGCTTTCGACAGGCAGATTGCTACAAGTACGCTTCTATCTTCCTTCAGAAACTGTTGTTTGCTGTGTCCACCACTAAACGAGCGAGACTGATGCTATAAACTGTTGTACATACCAATTACTTCCGATTACCAGCCCAAGAAAACGTCGAGGTGTCATTATGATACTCCTTCTCTACGTATTCACCCTTAAATGCGACTCACTTCTCCAAACGATGGATGGCTTGTTGGCGATCTTTGTTGCCGAAGTGTGAATTTTGATTGTTCAGGAAATTTTCCACTCCTAAAATTACGTCGTCGTCATTTCGAAAATGACCGTAACACAGTTTTTTTTGCTTCATCTGAGGAAAGAAGGAGATGTCACTGGGTGGCAACTCAAGATATATGGGGTTCGAGGCAAAGTTTGACAGATCAAACACGTTTGACTGTTCTCTGTGTAGAATGTTTTGTAGAATCGTGGAGCAAAAATGGACACTTCGACAGCGTCAGGCGACGCTTCGCCTTGACAGCCTCCTGTAACATCGTGAAGAATTTCTTTAGTTTGATACTGTGACGATTTGTCCCGTAGGAAGGTACACTTTTAACACGACGTCACAGCAGTCACAAAAATATACTTAGGGTCACTTGTCCGATGATGGTTTGGCCATCGTCTTTTTCGGCGATGGTGTATCAACTTGATTCCAATGCGAGTAATAAGAATAATATGTTGTGTCCACTATAGATCCTTTTGTAAATATGTTATTAAATGAAAGGAAATACTGACGACAGTCTCACAGTAATTTAGCTCCCTTATTAACAACAATAGATCAGTTATACATGCCGACGTCACAAGCAGAAGATGAAGAGATCGAGAAAAAAATGTTTGAAATGGCTCTGAGCACTATTAACTTCTAAGGTCATCAGTACCCTAGAACTTAGAACTACTTAAACCTAATTAACCTAGTACCGCTCGGCCACCCTTGCCGGCAGATCGAGAATGTGTTTGAGTATACTGAAAGTTTAATTCACTACGTAAAGGCAGACCATAGCCTAATAAACATGTGGAATTTGCTTTAGTGGACGAAGGAATAGAAAACTTATAGGTTCAAATGGCTCTAAGCACTGTAGGACTTAACATCTGCCGGCCGCTGTGGTCGAGCGGTTCTAGGCGCTTCAGGCTGGAACCGCGCAACCGCTGCGATCGCAGGTTCGAATCCTACCTCGGGCATGGATGTGTATGATATCCTTAGTTAGGTTTAGGTAGTTCTAAGTTCTAGGGGAACGTTAAGTCCCATTGTGCTCAGAGCCATTTGAACCATTTGAACTTAACATCTGAAGTCATCAGTCCCCCAGACTTAGAACTACCAACTAACCGAAGGACATCACACACATCCATGCGCGAGGCAAGATTCGAACCTGTGACAGTAGCAGCAGCGTGGTTCCGCAGTGAAGCGCCTAGAACCGCTCGGCCACAGTGGCCGACAAACTTATAGGGAAATGTAGGTTTGGCAGTAAGAATGAGGAGAGAAAAGACTAACTGAGTTCTGCACGAACGCCAGGGCGAAATGGCTGCCAAAAAAGATGTAGAAAAAGGAAACGCTTGTCAGAAGGATAGATTCAGCTTACATAAAAGTCCAAACAACTTTTGGAGAAATTAAAACGAAGGGCATCGAGATTAAATGTGCAATAGGAATTCCAATGACAAACACAGAGAAAAGAGCGGATAGGTGGAAAGAGTGCATTAAGGATTTTACATGGGGGAGGACTTATATTAGAAAAAGAGCTGAGAGACTATATGAAAACATAAGGGATCCATTATTACACTCAGGATCGAAAAAGGGCGTGGAAGATGCAATCGAATTAGATAGAATAGATAGATGACGATTATTAAGAAAAATTAAGACTGGATCATTGGATTTGTCGACGAAGGAAAGGCGTTCGACAGTGTAAAATGGTGAAAGGTGAACTTCCTGGCAGATTAAAACTGTGTGCCGGACCGAGACTCGAACTCGGGACCTTGCCTTTCGCGGGCAAGTGCTCTACCCGAGTTCGAGTCTCGGTCCGGCACGCAGTTTTAATCTGCCAGGAAGTTTCAAATCCAGCGTACACTCCGCTGCAGAGTGAAATTTCATTATGGTGAAAGGTGTTCGAAATGCTAAGAAAAATAGCAATAAGTTATAGGAGAAGACGGGTAATAACTTATGCATCTGATCAACAGTATCCGAAAACACCTATTTAATGCAAAATAAACCACTATGTGTCACGAGAGGCAGGTTCGACAGTACAAAAAGAGGCGGTAGTAATGAGTTGTCACCAGAGAAGCAGAATGGGTCGGTCAGAAGGGCACGGTGATGGCGAATTTGGACTACTCATTGAATGTCACATGAGTAACAAATCCATCAGGGATATTTTAGCTCTTCTAAAGCTGTCCATGTCGACTGTTCAGAATGGGTCGGTCAGAAGGCCACGTTGACGGCGATCTTGGACTACTCATTGAATGTCACATGAGTAACAAATCCATCAGGGACATTTCAGCTCTTCTAAAGCTGTCCATGTCGACTGTTCAGAATGTGTCGGTCAGAAGGCCACGGTGACGGCGATCTTGGACTACTCATTGAATGTCACATGAGTAACAAATCCATCAGGGACATTTCAGCTCTTCTAAAGGTGTCCATATCAACTGGTGGGCTGTGATTGTGATGTGGGAACGCGAAGGACCACATCCAAAACAAGACCAGGCAGATCTCGTGTAATGACGGACTGGAACCGTCAAGCATGGCGAAGGATGGTTGTAAGGAAATGAAATCAGCGGAAGGAGTCACTCGTGAGTTCTAAAGTGCAACCAGCGGTCCTCCTAGCACAATGACTATGTGTTGACAGTTAAAAGGCATGCAGTAGAATGGTCGTACAGCTCCTCATAAGCCACACACTTCGGCAGTCAGTGCTACGAGACGCCTGGGCAACGCTAATTGACAGTGGATGTCTGAAAACGTGTGATTTGGAGTGATGAGTCACGCTATGCCCTGTAGCAAGCTGATGGAAGGGTTTGGGTTTGCGACTGCCTGGAGAATGTTACTTGCCGTCAAGTGTAGTGCCAACAGTGAAGTACGCCGAAGGTAGTATCGTTGTATGGAGGTGCCGATGCGAAAGGATATGAATACATTTTACAGCATTGGGTACTGCGCACAATAGAGGAACATTTCTAAGACGATAACCATCATCTTTGTGGGCAATAACACCCCGAAAATTAACTGGTCTGCCCAGAGTCCCAATCTGAACCCAATGGAACACCTTTGGGATGTGTTAGAACGTCGATTTCGCTCCAGACCCCAGCGTCCAATACCATTACCATCTCTGGTTTTGGCTCTTTAGCAAGAATGGGTTGCTATTCCTCCACAGATATTGAGACACCTCACTGAAAGTGCCATCAGCAGGACTTAAGCAGTCATAAAGGCAAACATCACATATTAACGTCCACTAGCAGGTGGATGGACGCTTGTGAAGAGATAGTGTATAGTATGTACAAGAATCAGGAGGGAATAATACCAATGGAAGACCAAGAACGAACGCTCGGATAAGAAAGGATGTAAGACAGTATTTCCCTCTTACTCTTCAATCTACTCGTCGAAGAATTAATGGAGGAAGTAAAAAAAAAAAATGTTTGAGAGTGGGATTAAAGTTCAGGTTGAAAGGATAACAATGATAAGATTCGCTGATGATATTGCTATTGTCAGCGAGAATGAAGAAGAATTATACGACCCACTGAATCGAGTTAACAATCTAATAAACAGAGAATATGGACTGTCGTGTAGCGTGCCCCATTAAAGGACATACGTGGACGCGCAGTGTGCAAGACTTACTCACATCTGATTAAAAAGTAAATAAATATATTTGTTTAAATACTGGTTTTTCATTCTAAATAATTAAAGAAAAAGAACGCAACAAATTTAATAAAAAAGCTAATTATGTGTGTGCCTTTTGTAAGAAATAGTGAAAAAGAAAGAAAAGTACGGCGACTGGAATAAATTAAAAATTTAACAATTCATTCATAGTTGCAATGCAATTAGAAAGTAGCTGCTAAGCTACCTGTGTATGTATAACATGGCTTAGCTGCTTGCAGCCCTTAGGAAAAAGGAACTTAACATGAAAATGAGTTGTTCAACCTCAGTTTTCAACCTTTACCACTAACTATTCCTCATGCCCCAATAGTGGTATATTCCTCGATTACAAAACGATTTTTGAGCAGAGTTTCAAAAATTAGAATCAATAGGAGAGCGCTGCTTACTTTTTGTAGTATTGAACCCCTTATTACTTTTCGAGGAAAATAGCGAGTGGTCGATCGACTACGTTTACTTTTATTTTCCTGTTTTATTTGATATTTTGATTGTATGTATCTTGAAACGCTTGCTGAAAAAGTGTGAGGAAGTCTTAGAATTTACCCATCTTTGCGCAATGTCTCCGTTTGTTACTGGAAATAGTAGTAATAAAAAATTGAAAATCTGTTATTTCCAGTTATTTTGAGTGGTCTGAAAAGTCTGGTTAAACTGGAGATTAAAAAAACTGCTATAACCCAAAACCGTTTGTTACAACGATATTCACCACCCCTGTTCCAGCACGCTGCGGTAGTTATTAGGCGACTAAAGAAGTCATCGGAATTGTGATCAGGTAACTTCACGCTCTGGCTTCACATGACTATAAACATAAAACTGTTTAATTGTGATTTCCTGAAGTGTTATACAGCCTAACAGCAACCCACATCACAATTAAAATCGCAGGTTACCAACAGTGAGGTTTATCATATCACAGCCTTTTCTCGCTACGAATTTCATACTATAATATTGGGCTTACAGCACAGTGCAAGACATAACTAATTTGCAATCATTTCTTACGAGTGGTTGTTGTGATCCTGTGTGCGAAAGACTGATGACTAATGTACCACGAAAAATGTTTGTAAGTGTGTAACTTCTCTTATCCTGGTTTTCTATTTGAGTGGACACTATCGAATACCGTCACGTCTAAACTTCCTGTAGATTTTTTTTCTTACAACCATGCATCTAAATCTACAAAAATAGCTCTGAGCACTATGGGACTTAACATCTATGGTCATCAGTCCCCTCGAACTTAGAACTACTTAAATCTAACTAACCTGAGGACAGCACACAACACCCAGTCATCACGAGGCAGAGAAAATCCCTGACCCCGCCGGGAATCGAACCCGCGAACCCGGGCGTGGGAAGCGAGAACGCTACCGCACGACCACGAGCTGCGGACATCTAAATCTACACCTACACAGATACTCCACAAGCCACCGCAATGTGTAAGGCGGGGGGGGGGGGGAGCGGGGGGTTACATCTTTCCAATACTTGTCATTTCCACTCTTAAACAGTGCGAGGGAAAAACGACTATCTATATGCCTAATTTCTCGACTCTTATCTTCGTGGTCCTTACGCGCAATATACACTACCGGCCATTAAAATTGCTACACCACGAAGATGACGTGCTACAGACCTGACATTTAACCGACAGGAAGAAGATGCTGTGATATGCAAATAATTAGCTCTTCATAGCATTCACACAAGGTTGGCGCCGGTGGCGACACCTACAACGTGCTGACATGAGGAAGGTTTCCAACCGATTTCTCATACACAAACAGCAGTTGACCGTCGTTGCCTGCTGAACCGTTGTTATGATGCGTCGTGTAAGGACGAGAAATGCGTACCATCACGTTTCCGACTTTGATAAAGGTCGGATTGTAGCCTATCGCGATTGCGGTTTATCGTATCGCGACATTGCTGTTCGCGTTGGTCGAGATCCAATGACTGAATGTGGAATCGGTGGGTTCAGGAGGGAAATACCGAACGCCGTGCTGGATCCCAACGACCTCGCATCACTAGCAGTCGAGATGACCGGCATCTTATCCGCATGGCTGTAGCGGATCGTGCAGCCACGTCTCGATCCCTGAGTCAACAGATGGGGACGTTTGCAAGACGACAACCATGTTCACGAACGGTTCGACGACGGTTGCGGCAGCATGGACTATTAGCTCGGAGACCATGACTGCGGTTTCCCTTGACGCTGCATCACAGACAGGAGCCCCTGCGATGATGTACTCAACGACGAACCTGGGTGCACGAATGGCAAAACGTCATTTTTTCGGATGAATCCAGGTTCTGTTTACAGCATCATGATGGTCGCATCCGTGTTTGGCGACATCGCGGTGAACGCACGTTGGAAGCGTGTATTAGTCATCGCTATACTGGCGTATCACCCAGCGTGATGGTATGGGGTGCCATTGGTTACACGTCTCGGTCACCTCTTGTTGGCATTGACAGTACTTTAAACAGTGAACGTTTCGTTTCAGATGTGTTACGACCCGTGGCTCTACCCTTCCATCGATCCCTGCGAAACCCTACATTTCAGTAGGATAATGCACGACCGCATGTTGTAGGTCACGTACGGGTCTTCCTGGATACAGAAAATGTTCGACTGGTGCCCTGGACAGGACATTCTCCAGATCTCTCACCAACCGAAAACGTCTGGTCAATAGTGGCCGAACAACTGGCTCGTCGCAATACGCCAGTCACTACTCTTGATGAACTGTGGTATGGTGTTGAAGCTGCATGGGCAGCTGTACCTGTACAAGCCATCCAAGCTCCGTTTGACAATGCCCAGGCGTATCAAGGCCGTTATTACGGTCAGAGGTGGTTGTTCTGGGTACTGATTTTTCAGGATCTATGCACCCAAATTGCGTGAAAATGTAATCACATGTGAGTCCTGGTATAATATATTTGTCCAATGAATAATCGTTTGTCACCTGCATTTCTTCTTGATATAGCAATTTTAATGGCCGGTAGTGTATGTTGGAGGCAGTAGAATCCTGCGGTAATCAGCTCCAAATGCCGCTTCCCAAAATTTTTTCAACTTTATTTCTTGAAAAGAAGGTCACTTTCCGTCAAGGGATTACCATTTGAGTTCCCGAAGCATCTCCGTAACACGTACTTGTTATTCGGAGCTACCGTAACAAATCTAGTAACCCGCCTCTGAACTGCTTCAACGTCTTCCTTCAATCAGACCTGCTAGAGATCCCAAACACTCAAGCAGTACTCAAGAATAGGTCGCACCAGCGTCCTATATGCGGTCTCTTTTACAGGTGAACCACTCTTTCCTAAAATTCTCCCAATAAACCATTTCCCTTCCCTACCACAGTTCTCACATGCTCGTCCCATACCATCTCGCTTTGCAGCCTTACTCCCAGATATTTGAAAGACTTGACTGTGTCAAGCAGTACAGTAGTAATACTATAACGGAACATTATAGTTCTTTTCTTCCTACTCATCCGCTTTAACTTATACACTCCTGGAAATGGAAAAAAGAACACATTGACAGCGGTGTGTCAGACCCACCATACTTGCTCCGGACACTGCGAGAGGGATGTACAAGCAATGATCACACGCACGGCACAGCGGACACACCAGGAACCGCGGTGTTGCCGTCGAATGGCGCTAGCTGCGCAGCATTTGTGCACCGCCGCCGTCAGTGTCAGCCAGTTTGCCGTGGCATACGGAGCTCCATCGCAGTCTTTAACACTGGTAGCATGCCGCGACAGCGTGGACGTGAACCGTATGTGCAGTTGACGGACTTTGAGCGAGGGCGTATAGTGGGCATGCGGGAGGCCGGGTGGACGTACCGCCGAATTGCTCAACACGTGGGGCGTGAGGTCTCCACAGTACATCGATGTTGTCGCCAGTGGTCGGCGGAAGGTGCACGTGCCCGTCGACCTGGGACCGGACCGCAGCGACGCACGGATGCACGCCAAGACCGTAGGATCCTACGCAGTGCCGTAGGGGACCGCACCGCCACTTCCCAGCAAATTAGGGACACTGTTGCTCCTGGGGTATCGGCGAGGACCATTCGCAACCGTCTCCATGAAGCTGGGCTACGGTCCCGCACACCGTTAGGCCGTCTTCCGCTCACGCCCCAACATCGTGCAGCCCGCCTCCAGTGGTGTCGCGACAGGCGTGAATGGAGGGACGAATGGAGACGTGTCGTCTTCAGCGATGAGAGTCGCTTCTGCCTTGGTGCCAATGATGGTCGTATGCGTGTTTGGCACCGTGCAGGTGAGCGCCACAATCAGGACTGCATACGACCGAGGCACACAGGGCCAACACCCGGCATCATGGTGTGGGGAGCGATCTCCTACACTGGCCGTACACCACTGGTGATCGTCGAGGGGACACTGAATAGTGCACGGTACATCCAAACCGTCATCGAACCCATCGTTCTACCATTCCTAGACCGGCAAGGGAACTTGCTGTTCCAACAGGACAATGCACGTCCGCATGTATCCCGTGCCACCCAACGTGCTCTAGAAGGTGTAAGTCAACTACCCTGGCCAGCAAGATCTCCGGATCTGTCCCCCATTGAGCATGTTTGGGACTGGATGAAGCGTCGTCTCACGCGGTCTGCACGTCCAGCACGAACGCTGGTCCAACTGAGGCGCCAGGTGGAAATGGCATGGCAAGCCGTTCCACAGGACTACATCCAGCATCTCTACGATCGTCTCGATGGGAGAATAGCAGCCTGCATTGCTGCGAAAGGTGGATATACACTGTACTAGTGCCGACATTGTGCATGCTCTGTTGCCTGTGTCTATGTGCCTGTGGTTCTGTCAGTGTGATCATGTGATGTATCTGACCCCAGGAATGTGTCAATAAAGTTTCCCCTTCCTGGGACAATGAATTCACGGTGTTCTTATTTCAATTTCCAGGAGTGTATTTTTCCACATTTAGAGATACCCGCCATTCATCGCACCATTTAGAAATTTTATCTAAATCGTCATGTATCTTTCTACAGTCACTCAACTTCGACTCCTTACCGTGCACCACAGCATCATTAGCAAACAACCGCAGATTGCTGCCCACCCCGTCCGCCAAATCATTTATGGATACAGAAACAACAGCTTTGCTATCACACTTACCTGAGGCACTTCTGGCGAGGTCCTTGTCTCTGAAGAACATTCACCGTCGAGGATAACATACTGGGCTCCTTTACTTAAGAAGTCTTCGAGCCACTCACATACGTGTGAATTTATTCCATTGCTCAAACCTTAGTTAACAGCCTGCAATGGGGCACCGTGTCAAATGCTTTCCGGAAATCTCGAAATATAGCATTTTCCTGTTGCTTTTCATCCATAGTTCGCAGTATATCATGTGAGAAAAGGACAGAAAAAGGGAAGCTGAGTTTCGCGCGAGTAGTGCTTTCTAAAACCACGTTGATTCTTGGACACAAGATTCTGTCTCTTTCTCGCAGAAACACTCTCCTAGGCTTCTTGACTGATTTACTATCGTTCGTAACCATAGCTGCTATAACGATGTCATGAGCGCGTATCCGCGTTTCTATACTGACATTCTCGATGAGGTCCGACCCATTTATAGGTATTTCCATTGCCTTTGGGCTGCCGAGCTAGCTGCTCAAGACAGTTTTTAGAAAAAGTGTTCAAAAGTATTTCGATTGACCGTTTGTCTGAGAATATGTTCGAGGATTCTGCAGAAAACCAAAGTTAGGAATATTGGTCTGTAATTTTGTCCATTCATTCTTTTACTATTCTTATATAATGGAGTCGCCCGCGCTTTTTCCAGTCGCTTCGCCCTTTGTGCTGCCTGAGAGATTCAGGATAAATGAGAGCTAGGCCAATGCCGTATAGTATTTTTCGTAAAACCAAATTTGGATTACATTCAGACCTGGTGATTTATTTGCTTTTAAATCTTTCAATTGTTTCTCTCCGTCAGGGATGCTTATTACTACGTCGTCCATACGGGTGTCTGTCCAATGGTCAAATGTCGGTATGTTTGTTTGATTGTCCTGTGTAGTGATTTCTTGAACGTGAAACTTAAAGCTTCGGCTTTCGTTTTTCTGTCTTCAACTGCCACACCAGACTGGTCAACAAGGCAACAAGGGACTGAATGGAAGTCTTAGACTAGCTTAGCGATTTTACAGAGTACCAGAACTTCCTCGGGTTTCTGCCAGATATTTTGCTAAGGTGTAACGATGTTACCTGTTGTATGCTTCACAGGCGCACGAATCTCCACTATCCTTTGCTTGTTGTCATTTGTGAGCTCCCTTTTTAACCGGGAGTGCAATATCGTCTGGCCCCTCAGCATCTTCCGAATTTCGTTATTAAATCATGGTGGATCTTTTCCATCCTTCATCCACTTACTAGGCACAAACTCTCCAGGCCACAATTTACAATCTGCTTAAACTTTGCCCATAATTCCTCTACGTATGTCTTACAGGAACTAAGTGATGTCTCTTCACTAAGTTAGATGCTAACCACTGTTTCTCTGGTCCATCTAGCAGAATCTCTCTCCTAGCTATCTTATTTACTTTCGTAATCATAGTTGCTATAAAGAAATCATGATCGCGAATCCTCATTTCTACACTGAAATTGTCGGTCAGCTCAAGCCTATTTGAAGCTACAGGGTTTAAGATATTTCCATTTCGTGCGGGCTACCGAGCTAGCAACTCAAGACAGTTTCCAGAAAATACGATCAAAAGTATTTCGCATGACTGCCTGTCTGTACCCCCCGCAATGGATCTACAGACATCCCAGTCATTACTCGGTAGCTTAAAGTCACTTCCAACTAGTATTGCATCGTATGGGCATTTCCGCGCTACTGATCGCAGACTTTCTTTGAATGACTGTAGAACTGTCACAGCGGAGTCCCGTAGTTGGTAAAAACATCCAACAATTAACTTCGTTCCACCTACACCTGCTATACGCGACCAGATAACTTGACTGTCACACTCAACTTTGACCGCAATAGAGAAAATATTTTTGTCAACTGCAACTCCCCCTCCAATGGCCTCTAATCTGGCTTTCTAATATACGTTCCACGATTCGTTAAAATAACAGAGCTTTTCTCTTCGGATTTCATACAGCTCTCAGTATCAAGAATAATTTGAGCGCGAGGGCAATAAATTCGGGAACTTTATTACGAATACTTCTATAGCTTACTGATAAAATTTTGACAGTCGAAGTGTCTTTACTGTGAACACTGCCTGACTACCCTTGCTGCGTGCTCTGCTGATCTATTATAGGGGGTTCTCGTCAGAGGTGGATATGTTTTCTCTTCCGATTTTGAAGTCATTTAATATCGTTGTTGTGATGAATTGGTAGTACAGAACCAAAATGAAGACTGGTCAGTTCAGAACTTTACGTGACTATTTCATGTATATATTTAGTTAATATCGAAATGATCCACTTTAAATTGGATCATGGGCAGTGAGGTATCGATAAAGAATCCCGATACACTCTCACCTCAAGATCAACACTCTTTGCGCGCTGCTCAGCCCTGACTGATTCATCCATCACTGTGATTCTTTCCTTACATTTATATCAACAACTTGAAGAAAATCTCAGTTACTCTTAACTTCCAAATTTCTCTTCTCCATCAACTATTAATATTATACGGATATGAAGCTTTTAAGTACAGAAAGGAAAACATTTAGAAAAATTATTGAGCCTTTAATCAATGAAAACCACATGGAGGATTACCAAAGGGAGAGCTTCTAGAACTGTACAAATACACAGTAGAAGTGCTAAACAAGAGGATATTGAACTGGGATTGTGACATAGCCAAAGTATCAGAAAAAAGAGCGCCAACACATTTTAATGTTTTTGGCCTGCTACGTAGTTACAGGTCTTGTTATTTTTATTATTACAGAATTTTAACTGATTGCACTAGTACAAGTCTTCTGGGCTACAAAATAAGTTTACTATTTACCTTTGTTACGTTAATGCGATAGTAAATCACAATTACGTTTATTATGGTAATATGTTAGTTTGTTAGTATAAGTAGATTAAAAATACGCTAAATGCTGAATCTACGTCAATATAATTACATTGTTTGTATTATATATGTTTATTACATTAGAAAAGCTCCATAGCATTTATTGTCTAATAGTGTAGGATCGCATACCTATGTTTCTGCGAAAATGTCTCATTCAAATGAGGGGTGTAAAAAGATACGCAGTCGTTACTCTACTTCTCAGATTTAGCTTTCATCCTGGTGATTGATTTCAGTCCCTAACCACTGGAGCCGGTGCATGTTGTTCTGTTGTACTGAAGCGTGAGTTGAGCAGATTAGAATGTGCATAGTTGCCATAGAACCCAACATCTCCATCCAAGAATACATACAGTAGCAATAGTTGGGACGACAGGAAGGAGAGATGGAGAGACGAAATCAAAGATGACACAGATTGGATGAACGTCAACGCAGAACAACCAACGATCTCGATATAAAGAAACGGAAGAGACTCGAGAGCAGGAGTAAGGCATTGATTGTTTCTTGCCGCTAACATACTTCACATAAGACCGAATCTCTTTGGATTTTGTGCCAGGTTTCGAGACAAAGTTTCGTTGTGGAAACTGTTATAGGCATCTCGCATTGAAGTCCGTACTAAATTTCGAGTTTCTGTTGTTCAATTGTGTGTGAAATCTTATGGGACTTAACTGCTACGGTCATCGGTCGCTAAGCTTACACACTACTTAGTCTAAACAATACTAAGGACAAACACACACACCCATGCCCGAGGGAGGACTCGAACCTCCACCGGGACCAGCCGCACAGTCCATTACTGCAACGCCTCGACCGCTCGGCTAATCCCGCGCGGCTCGAGTTTCTGTAAAAGATCGCCAATCTTCGGTATTTTGCGTCTGTTTGAATTTGGCAAGTTTGTTTCGTTGTTTCTGCAACGGTGTTCTAACCCGTTTTGTGTACCAAGGAGGATCAGCTCCGTCGTTTGTTAATTTATTTGGTATAAATCTCTCAATTGCTCCCGATACTATTTCTTTGAATCCAAGCCACATCTGGTCTACACTTATATAATTAATTTGAAATGAGTGGAGGTTATCTCTTAGGAAGGCTTCAAGTGAATTTTTATCTGCTTTTTTGAATAGGTATATTTTTCGCTTAGTTTTCGATGATTTGGTAATTGCAATGTTCAGTCTCGCTACGACAACTCTGTGTTCACTAATACCTGAATCGGTTTTGATGCTCGTTATTAACTCAGGATTATTTGTTGCTAAGAGGGCAAGTGCGTTTTCACAACCGTTTACTATTCGCGTGGGCTCATGAGCTAACAGCTCGAAATAATTTTCAGAGAATGCGTTTAGCACAATTTCGGATGATATTTTATGCGTACCACTGGAATTAAACATGTATTTTCGGCAACATATTGAGGGTAAATTAAAGTCACCACCAAATATTATCGTATGAGTCGGGCATGTGTTTGAAATCAAACTCAAGTTTTCTTTGAACCTTTTAGCAACTGTATCATCTGAATTGGGAGGTCCACAAAAGGATCCAATTATTATTTTATTCCGGTTTCCAACAATGGCCTCTGCCCATAATAACTCACAGGAAGTTTCTGCTTCAATTTGGAGACAAGATAAACTCCTTCTGACAGCAACAAACACGCCACCGCAAACCGTGTTTACCCAATCCTTTCGGAACACCGTTAGTTTCTTCGCAAAAATTTCGGCTGAGCTTATATCCGGCTTTAGCCAGCTTTCAGTGCTTTCTATTAGCGCTTGCAGCTCTGGTATTTTGTCTGGTACTTTGACACATCTCAAGTAAACGTATAAGGCAGTTCTTCCACTGGGGCAACGCAGCTGTAATGGAAATGCAGCACGACGGCAACACATCTTTCTGTTACAGTTGGTTGACAGTCCTGCACTTCGTACACTGATAGACCACTTTTGCGACTGGTAATTGATTCAAAAGTGCTGGTTTTTGTCAATCTGCCACACGATGGCAAGCCAAAAAATTTTTATGTCCTCTTCTGGGTTTCGGTATTCAAGAAAGCTTAAAATAAAACGGAAATTTGGCATTTATCCTCTCATTTGTGTTAAACACGTTCAGCTTTCGTATTAGCGCAGGAACCTGAAAAAGAAGAAGTAAAATTCTAGCCAATTTATAGAACGTCGAAATAACTGTTCGAGAAGATGGCTGAAAGTCTTCGTCTAGTCGCTACAAAAAAAGACGCAAACTGGAGTAAGTGTCTCTCAGTTGCAATGTATAAAGGAAATAGTGGATAAAATATGAAACGCAACACTTTATTACGAATTTAATATACTTATAAATTTATGCATATTACATACTGTACAATTTCACTCAATTTCAACCTTTTTTTTTTTTTTGGTAATATAAAGAAATGAAAAATAACGACGTAAGTTCTCAGAATAAAAATTTGGCCCAAAGCGTCACATTGCCAGCGATTAACTACTGCACACAGGTAATCCTGAGAGGTATATGCTTTCTGGGATTTAGTATCTGTAATTGAGGTTGCACGTTCATGACTTGAGGTGATGCATGTGAAGTCAACTGTGAGAATGGTGATGATTATAATGAGTTAAAAGAGTCTAGAACACCATCAGACGGTGGTATCAAATCGCTTCTGAAGCGGTGAAACTGTTTAGGAGTAGATTTAATAAATCATATTTTCTGCGACTTTGTTTTGGACAATACACTGCTACCTACTGAAATCTATAAGAGCTTTGTGGGCTGCAAATATCTGCGACTGGCCTTTTACCTTTTTCACAGTATGTCTGGTCTTCAGTTCGAGAAATACAGATCTAGGACAGGATTTAACGTACGGCAACATTGGCTGGGACGGATTCATATTATTAAGGGTACCATGGTCACTTGTTAATTCTTGAACAAAGAGTGTATAGATACCTATGCACTGCTTCAGCCAGCTTGGCGCAAACCATTTGGTCTCAATTAGGCATTGCTAACAATGAAGTAACACATAATGCGGGGAGAGTCGCGCCTAAGTCTCTTCAAAGTCGCGACGGAAATTCCAAAACAGTTGCATCGGAGTTGGTTGCTTGGGAGCTTACAGTTGCGCTGCAGTTGTGGTAATGCAGTATTATGGATCATATTCTCAGGCGATTAGTGTCTGACGCTCGTGCGACATTGCCTGAAATGGAGTTGGAGCAGTGGACGAACAGCCGAAGTGTGGTAGAAAAGTAATGCGCAGCTAGTGCAGCCTTGCTTTTCTTTCACTTGTGACTTTGACATATTGTAACTACGCTCTTCGTTTTTGCCAGTTTGGTAACGGTGCTAATGTCCGACTCGTTCAGCGTCACCCCCCTGCCCCCATCCCTTCCCCGTCAAGCCATTAGTGTCGCGCTGTTAGCGGGGCGCCCCTGTTGCGCAGTGACCTTCCATGCTGGCGAGTGTTGCGGGCCAGCGCAACCTAGTGGGTCGAGAGCGCAGCAGGGTCCGCCTGCCTAGTTTGTTGGCTGGCTGCGCCGCGTGGTTTCGATTTCTTAGGGCAGTCCAGTACTTAGGCACCGTGTTCTGCCGCAGTGCGGCGGACACCCTGTCGCCAGCAGCAGCAAGGCACGGTGTCCCTTCTTCACGTCTCAGCACCTAAGCCCACCGGACAATAACTTATTCACCTTTGGAGACATGACGCTAATACCGTGCAACCTCGCCTCTAACCTTGATAACGTCCTCAGTTCGTCTGGGAAAAGAGCCCCCAAGTTTCTATATCTCTGCCATATCCACCTGACGCCACACACTGGTTACTAGATTTCTTAGAGCTACCAAATTGCGAGGGTCTTGATTACTACTTTTCATTTGATGTTCCAAATAGTGCCAGACATCTTATATGGGATTTCGCGGGCCATGTGCGATAGGGTGCTTGAATGCTTACAAGAAGCGTGTGCATACAGCCCTATGAATACTCCTGGTGTCACTTTGGAAGATGGGTATGTCCACATCATTTGCATCATGAAGGTGTAGCAGAAAGGGTAACACTTGGTCATGGACAGTTTTGACTAGAAGTCCGTGTTTACGTCGAGATCAGGAATAAATTTGCCCGTTAAAAAATGATCTTCAGTTTCTTTTTATTGTGTCATGATCAGTTTCCTGAGATCCGCATCCATCTAATCAATATGAGGTATATATTTTTTTTCCTGGGATCACAACTTGCTGTCATCTCTGTCCAGCAGTACGTAGTATCATCATCATCATCTTCTTCTTCGCTTCTAGAGTTAGGCCTTTGTTTTGTTTTGCCTGTTTTGTAATAATCGCTTCTTTGGCCTCCCTTCACTTCTTCTCCAAACTTGCTGAAATCTTCTTATCTGCAGAGGTAATCCTTCTCCACTCATTCTTTCGACATGGTCATTATAGTTTCTTCTATTTTCTTGAATTTTATTGGGGATTTTAAATATATTCAGTCTTCCCTAATTTCCGAATTTCACACACACACACAAACACATAACATGGATCTGACATGCAACCAGTACACATTAGTGGAGAAAATCTTAAGAGGAACGTGATAATAGAAACCAAAAAGCGATTACTACAATCTGAACTTTTACCATATTAGTCATATCAACGAGATCTGATGCTATTTTTATGAACATACTCTTCCAAGATGCTTTAGATGATGAAATCTAAATCAGCGTCTATGAACTACTAACATCACACATCACTAATCCGAAGTGATGGAAAGAGTGTTCAGATACTGCTGTCATAACTTAGAAAGGCCATTCGAGGACAGCACACCCGCCGGCAGCGGCAGTGGGCAATGCTTTTTCCAAGTTTTCAAAATCAAGTAGCACTTGCCTCCAGGAATTGATCTGTGCCCTGAAACTAAGGAAGAACAACTCCTTAGTTACGAGGGTGGGAGTAGTATGAAAAAAGAAGCTGTCTTAGCCCCTTGTTGCCTGCACTGAAACTAAGTTTGTTACGCGGTATCTTTTCCTGTCATTCTAGCGCCCGTGAAGTGTAATAGGACTCAATTAGGTTTCTGGCAGCCACAGTTTATTGAGGAATTAGAGATCCAAGAATTTTATGTCTTTTGGTTCAAAAATGGTTCAAAATGGCTCTGAGCGCTATGGGACTTAACATCTGAGGTCATCAGTCCCCTAGAACTTAGAACTACTTAAACCTAACTAACCTAAGGACATCACACACATCCATGCCCGAGGCAGGATTCGAACCTGCGACCGGAGCGGTCACGCGGTTCCAGACTGAAGCGCCTAGACCGCACAGCCACACCGGCCGGCTATGTCTTTTGGCCTCCACTGCTTTGCACTGGAAGATTAAATGTGGTGCGGTTTCTTCCTCCTTAACGTAAAATCTTCACTTACTGACTTCTTTCCCTACATCCATCATCTACAATTCCAATGGCCAGTCATGTGTTTAATATACCTCCAACTGAAGCCCAGGGTTACATAAATTCTCTTTAAAATGGTTTCGGTATTATTAGCATGAAATATTTTTATTTTTGGTCTATAGTTCAAAGTTCTATGCCCTACCTTCAGGTCCAGGAAGATAGTTTAGATTTTACCATCGTATTAGTGAAGGGACAAGGTATGGTACAATAAATGAAGTCATTACCTCAGTTGTGGCTATCCTAGTAGTTTGTTACCACCAATTTCTGAGTGACAAGGGATCCTCAGCCAGGTTATACTCTTGATTTCTCCCAGCCTCACAAGCGTTTCTTGTGAAAAGCTGCAAGAATTTTTTATCTCTATCCCAGGGCTGATAGAGATTTCAGATCGATTCGGTTGTCTGAATGAATGTAAATGCTCCGGTCCTTGTAACGCCTACGTAGACACACCTCCGCGCATACTTAGGTAGTGATTATCTCTGTCTCTAATACCATACCCAGCTTCTCTTGAGAGACTGCGCTGTATAGTATAGGCTGTACGCGATGTACCCCAGCCCCGGAGCCTTCATCTGTTTTCAACCCTGCAGTAAACCCTAGTATATCATCTGAACCTGTCGTTGTCCTTCCTTCCACTGCTCCCTACTTCCTATTATTACAATGAAGGGCTTGCTGAAGCAGCTAGAAGGTATTACATTGTCAGCCGGCATTTCCCCAACATTCCTATATTTACCGTATTTATTAAATTGGTGAGGTGTTCTAGGTATGCTAAAGATGTCCAGTTTTTCCAGGTTTTAGCGTGTATGTCCCTGCCACTGCCTCCACTGTAACTCAAAGACGTTACGGGGGGTTTGTCCAACATGGTCTCCCTCCCAGTAGTAGGTCTTGATTATAATTCCGCCCGTTTTATGGCTAGGCAGGCCAATCTCTGAATCTTTAAGAGCTCCTTGACAGCCATCTTCTGTTCTACTTTATTCCACCATTCTGTAGCCCCATACGTTATCATAGGCCTTATTATAGAGGCATGTACTCAGAGCATGCTCATGGGACTATGCCCCGATTTCTTCCACAGGCCCTCCTAGGGCTTGTAAGAACTTCTGTTTGCTTTAGAATATGTATTCTATTTGTGATGGTTTTATTTTAGTTTTGCATTTTCGTGTTACGTTGTTGTACCTGGTGCAATGTCATGTGTAAGCCTGATTACCACGTTGTTCTCAGTATAGAAGATAAAAGATAACTTTTTAACATTTTTTCGCTTAGCGGAAAGAGAAATGTAATAGTGAATGCAGTCTTGACATCAGGCTTTTGTTGAACAGAATCATGATATAGTGACAGTCTACATCTACATCTACATCTATATCTACTTGATTACTCTGCTATTCACAATAAAGTGCCTGGCACAGGGTTCAATGAACAACTTTCATGCTGTCTCTCTACCGTTCCACTCTCGAACGGCATGCGGGAAAAACGACCACTTAAATTTTTCTGTGCGAGCCCTGATTTCTCTTATTTTGTCGTGATGATCATTTCTCCCTATGTAGGGGGGGGCGCCAACAGAATGTTTTCGCAATCGCAGGAGAAAACTGTTGAATGAAATTTCATGAGAAGATGCCGCCGCAATGAAAAATGCCTTTGTTTTAATGATTGCCACTCCAATTCACGTATCATGTCTGTGACACTATCTCCCCTATTTCGTGATAATCTTTCTTTGTACTTTTTCGATGTCATCCGTTAGTCCCACCTCATGCGGATACCACACTGCACAATAATACTCCAGAATAGGGCGGACAAGCGTAGTATAAGCAATCTCTTTGGTAGACCTGTTGCACCTTCTAAGTGTTCTGCCATTGAATCGAAGTCTTTGGTTTACTCTACCCACAATATTATCTATGTGATTGTTCCAATTTAGGTTATTTGTAATTGTAATCGCTAAGTATTTAGTTGAATTTACAGCCTTCAGATTTGTGTGACTTATCGCGTAATCGAAATTCAGATGATTTCTTTTAGTACTCATGTGAATAACTTCACACTTTTTTTAATTCAGGGTCAATTGCCACTTTTCGCACCATACAGATTTCTTATCTAAATCATTTTGCAAGTCGTTTTGATCATATGATGGCTTTACAAGACGGTAAATGACTGCATCGTATGTAAACAATCTAAGACGGCTACTCAGATTGTCTCCTATGTCGTTAATATAGATCAGGAACTATAGAGGACCTATAACACTTCCTTGGGGAACGCAGATTTACAGTCTGACTTTCATAAATCATATTTGATTTTGTTATGAGTACTTGTTGATAAAGGAAAACAGGCGTCCATCTTCGGTAGCTCTTCATCTACAGGGATAGCTGAAAACTCTTCTTTTGTGTTAGATATTTTAAGAAATCACGAACATTTCACTTGGAAGTAAAGTCCAACGATGATGTATGGAACCAATAATTAATGTTAATTTTGTTAAAAATAGGAGTGATATTATCGATACAAGTCAGTCTACTGATGCATTCATTTGTACAACTGTATCAGTACCTTTTTGCCATATATTTTCTTCGCTTGAAAGAAGGTGACTCTTAATGACCCTGCCGTTTTAATGCATAAAGCACGTTTTTCTACATCACTTGGAAATGGTCCAAAAGGCAGAAACTGATCCTTTATAAGTAAAATAACTACAACAGAAGTGAAAATATGGCATCCTCTTTCAAGCTCTGTTGTTGGTCATTATCTCCTTGTTGAGGCACTGTACTTTTTTAGTGGATACTCTAGCGCGTAGATACATCCTACTAGTGGAAAAGTAATACGTGAACAATCATGCCGATGTCTGAAATTAGGATGTCAACATATTGTAATAATTTGCTTATTGACAGTTGTTAATAACAGAAGTAGGGATATGTGGACCAAATATGACTAGATATGAGGAATGCTTTCAACCTGGGCTTTTAAATCTGCGTAAATCTGCGAACAGCTACAGCCTATGATCAGTCCTTGCGAACTCTTTCTAGCATGCTTTTTCTGTGCAGCTTCATAATCTTTCTAATCAATACAGCGTTTCCTTGAGACTACTCGCAGACATAATTACACTAGCAAATGATCCTACGGGTCTCTGCCCATCTTGATACCTCATAGGATGAATAGAAGGATAGCCAGCCTCATTTTACCTTCAGAACATCTTGAGATAATAGTTATCAGTCTACTAACGTTAAAAACACTCCTTGATTGGCTGCCTCATAACTGTTGATAAAAATCTTTTAGTGCTGATCTGCATGCACGCCTCCTCTGCAAAACTCCAATCTTGTATCCTTGGGTCACACTCTGACCATTGCCTTCTTTAGGCGCTCTAGGTCGGGATTTTTTCAGCAGCTGTAAAATTCACACGCTGCGGTAAGTGTGTTGCCTCAGCTACCTGTTATCGCTTGGGAGCTCCCAAGAGTCTTTAAGCCGCTGCACTGAACCGGCTGTAAAACCCCCAAGCTCTCTTGTCCAGCGGGTTCCTGTGTCTACCAGGCAACGTAATTTTCCCTTGAAAACTATTTAGCTTAAATTAAAAAATAACGAATAAGTGAGATTATAATTTTACTTGCCAGAAGCGAAAAAATGCCTTATTACAGAAATCTGTTGTGGTATTAGTATTGTCCTGCTTGTCTTTGTGAGATGCGTGAACTATCATGTATCTGAGTTATACAAAAATAAATAAAATAAAAATTTACTCATTTCGAATTCAGTGAGAACATTGTTGTCACAGGGGATGGTCATTTCTTTTACTACAAGTTTGGATCTTTTGTAAACAGTCAAGTCTGTTTGTAAATAAATGTTAACATAGTTTTCGTTGTTTCACTTTATATTTATTCTCAGCGTTACATTAGTCCATGTTTATAGAAAAATACACAGCTGTCAGCTTCGACATTATCACAAAAGTAACAAAATATATGTGTACAACAATACACATCTTCTCCACATGTAGACTAGAAATAATGACCACTGCGAATATGCCCAAGGCATAAGCGTATTAAGTGACAATCTTGAACATTTCAGTGTCTGTTAAACCACTAGTTACAAATTTTTTTTTTTTTTACAGTAACACATATCTCCATAAAATGATATGTGTAGTTACAGATTTATGTATTATTACTCAGGTTATTTCTATAAAAATGAAATTTCAGACAAATTTTGCACTTCTGACTTCAATTGAACTCATGAAAACGTCTTTAAATGAAAATAATAAAATTGATTAAATTTAAATGTAACGTCTGAAGCACAGAGAAAAGTTTCAGCAGTTATCAGAGTGTACAAATAGTAGACTGGAATGTTTCTTTACATCAGATCACCAAAATATGAGGTTTAGAAAAATGTGGGAAAATTACAATAGCGAACAAACTTTCAAATAATACGAAATTTCACAAAAGAAATATTAAACGTAATCTTACAGCAAGGTATTAAATAACACTACATTGTGGTTATAATAGTTCCCAAATGAGCTGCAAATGTAAAACATTCTAAACAGTGTAATTTGAAAATATTTTGTACAGTATAATAATTATTGTAATATTTGAAGTAAAAAGTTAAATAAGCATAATATTAGTCCTAGATAAATAATCTGCGTCTAAATTAGTGAAAGTAAACTAAGTGGGAAATGTAAATGAAGAGTGCTGCAGCACTTGGAGCCTTCAACGTAGATGTTGAATTGTGTCAGGTATCAGGAATTTACCTTGAATATATTTTTACGTCCAAATAGAGATGGTAATGTTACATGTATTTTTATTATATGTGGACGCTCTCACGACAGCAGCCATCTGCAGAAAATATCCACTTCAGCTCGCTTCCGCTTTCCCTCGATAGTCTTGTCTGAATTACTGAAACACCCAGTACTTCATTTCCCATATAGTCAAAGCGAGGTGTCATAGATCTTTGAATGCGTATCTTGCAGGGTTACACAAGCTTTTTACGGCGACGGACAATGACACAGATACTGGTAAGTTCTCTGTTTTACATCCACTGAACAGATCTCGCCGTTTCCTCCAAAGAGTCCAAGTTGTTAATACAAATATAGATGTACCGCGAAATCAGTCTAAAAACAATGGCTTTCGTATGGGTCTTGATTTAATGCTGAACAGATGACGTGTGGCAAACGTTTCGACCAATAATATCCATTTTGGCGAAATCGAATTGCTCAAAATGTGACAGAATAAAAGTGTACGACATAATGCAGCCCAGGTGTAAGGGCGATGTGTACAGTGGTGTATTACGTTAAAAAGTTGCTTCTAGAGGAGGTCAAGAACATTTACCTTCAATGAAAACTTCCCATTTGTTCCCATCGTCAATAATTTTAAGGCAATAGGCGATTTTTAGAGTTTTATTTTTCATTAATTCCAAACGCCACAGTCAGCTACAGTTATTTAGTAATTAACAACACTGATTAATATAACTAACGTCAGATCAGACGCATATCAAATAAATCGTTACATAATCATCGATATCATTTTGTGTCTCGATTTGTTGCTTTTTAATCAACAGAAATTAATGGAACAACACATTGGCGTAGCAAGTCGTTCGCAGCGAAATTGGGGATGGAATGAAGAAGCATGTGTAGCATTGAAAGGATCACACCCTAACCATGAAAAACATGTCCGTTCCATAAAAATCTGATTAAAATCATCTGAAAACGAATCTAACATAGGGTGCCTCCACCCTTCGCCTTTATGATGGCTTTAACTCTGCGGGGGAGACTTCCCCTGAGGTGTCAGAATGTCTCTTGAGGAATGTCAGACCATTCTTCCTCAGGAGATAAAAACAGAGAAAGTAGTGATGTTGGTCGCTGGAGCTGGAGCGAAGTCGACGTCTAACTCATCACAAAGGCGTTTCATTTGTTCCGGTCCGGATTATGGACAAGCCAGTCCATTCCTTTTTCTTGAGCGCAATGAGAGGACCACACACTAACCACGAAAAACACGTCCATACCGTAATACTGCCCCTTCTGTACTTCATTTGCGGTGGGCGGGTGTTATTAAAATGTTTTATTCGTTCGTCGTACTGTTCAATGCAAAAGTTCCACCTACCTCAGTACGGCGTCAGTTCACCATCCAGTTTCTCTGCAAACGTAGGTACTATTAGTACGCCGAAAAAGCAGCGTTCATAAAACGACACCTATACTTACGTTGCAAAGCCCGCGTAACTCTAGTAGCCAGCTATCCTGTAAATATCTTATAATAATTTTCGGACGGAAGGTGGTGGCTTCATTCCTTCAGTAAAATGTGAAAACTCTAGTAAAAATCTGTTTACTTCCTTTAGCTCAAATGAAAAAAACCTGCCATCAAGCCCGTAAGTACTTAACAAAACTACGGTTCTCAGTTCACAGTTCATGCAATCCAGATCACACCCAAAGCAGCCAGAATTTTACCTAAGTCCGACCCAAATAATAACACAATCTTACAGTCAAAGTTCCGCTACTAATAGTGAGTTTCACATTCGGTTCTTTTCAATGGATTTCTTTAAAAGAAACTGCTCGCCAAATATTCCACATATGAGAACAGAACATTGCACGCGGAATTTACACGCAGACCGAAAGTTCACACGCTGTTATCTTTCCAACAAAACAATTCACAAACTTATAACTTTCACCAAACTGTCCGTAAATGCAACTGCTTTCACGGCAAAACAATCTGGACGCGAGAAACCAATTACTTCTTCATTTTACACATAATGAAGACTGAAACGTTCAACATGACCTGCACGTCCAATAGCTGACTAGCGACTCCCCCGAATGCTGCTTCTACCACAGCATATCTATCTAGCAGTGCGCGGGAACTGCTTAACTCTGATTGGCCGATCATTTTGGCTGACCAATCACAGGAATTTCTCGAGATCATTCTCGCGCCAAAACTGGCCAGTGCCAATCATTCACAGATGCATTTACGTCATTCCAACATGCAAATACTAATATAAGATTTAATAAAACCAAACGAAAAGAAAATTAATCTTGGAATAAATTTAAAATATCATTTCACTTTCAACTGTTATTCAGGCTGCCTCCTTACAAAATCAAGTACAATTAGACATACGTCATCAGCAAAATAGGCACAAACGTCTTTCCCACGCTATGATAACGTAATGTATTACATAAATTATGTCCCACATACTGTCACTCACTCTCATTTACTCTCACAACAATATTAGACATAAATAATAAGTTTGTCTGATTTTTCTGTTACGAAAATGTAAAGTAATTAACATTTTTTAATTAAATCTTAATTAAATAATTCTGCCCATTGAGAGTTCTGGTTATGTTTTTAAATGTTAACAAAAGGTAAAATGTTATAGTTCCTAACTGAATTTAATTCCCTGTCAGTTTTTGACTTTTTAAGTAATTTTCTCCATCTCCAAAACTATGATCGTTACAACGTTGAAATTTTCATGCAATCTTTTCCTGAATAACAAAAACTAGTGTACCGACTTTGAAAATGATTGACTAATATTTAGTATAGTTTACTTAGATTCATAGGTGGCATGAAAATAATCTCCTGTTAAGTGAGATGCTGGCGCGTTCACACGCTACAGTAGCACCAACCAGGTGCACATGACTCGTTGATAGGACCCAACTTGCTGTCTCCTTCACAGCCTCCGTCTCCAATACTGCGGGCTGTGCTGCAATGTAGCTTACTGCAATAATTGTTATCGCACATTAACTCGCGATGTCACACATTGTTGCCATTACACATTGTGGGGCGGCGGGTGGAATTATTGTTGTTAATTATGTTCCTATTATTTATGCTGTTGTTTATGCTGTCTTTCGCCGTTCTCAACACTGGCTCTCTAACTACAATATTGGCTACCAGAAAGTGATTAGCAAAACGTGAAGCCTGTAATTAGAATTCCTAGTGCCCACTTCATCTGAGAATACACTTATAGTTACAGCTTATAGCTCTGAGGAATTAGAAGATTGTCCGGGATTTATAATCAAAAACGATTTTCTAAAAAAGACGTTCTGTATTCTGAAAGTCACAGATGAAAACAGAAGAATCCACACAATCTAACTAACAGAGCAGTTCAGAGTCTAATGCGCTGATGCAACCATAAATGTCCAAATTAAATGTTTAAATGAATGCTCGCCATAATTTGATGATTAGTTTCATCAAACGCCACGCTAAATAATTGGTAGAATGTCTGTCCCGCGGCGGCACGTGAAAATACGACATACGCAAACTGAAGATCGATAATTAAAGTCAACCCACAATTAACACTTCACTCGAAAATGATTTCATGGTTACGCGTATTCCGAGTAACTTAATACGGCATCCGAGGCTGTTTGTAGCAATGATACCGACGCGACGCGACTCCCGACACAGATGACGTGCTATTCAGCGTCTGGAGAGAACTGGGGCCTTGCTTCCTCGCGCAGCGTTCTTATATATAAAGCCGCGGTGCGGACGGCTAAGGGAACGCCTGATCAAATCGGATCTCCCGACTAGCCGCTGGGCTAGTAATGCACCACTTTAAGTTATTGAATAAATTACAGCTTCTTTTGCTGATAGCCGATTAAGCTCTCAATTTAAATGTGCATTCAGCACACAGGTAAGTATTGATAATAAAATTTTGACGTGGCTAAGTTAAATATTTTGGGCGAGAGAATTAATTTAATTACACTGCACGCAGTAGACGAGCTCTGAACTGGCCCTTTGGAGATACACTATCGCTATAGTTTTATAGGAATTCAAATGAAACTTCTCACATCTTCATAGTTATAGCGGATCTCCAACCTACTTAAATATAAACATCCTAGCCTTATTTATTAGCGTACTTAATCTATCTTGCTTCCTTAAGTTTTGAGACAAAAACCAGAAAATCATGAATTTCCACTAAAATTTTAATTTGTGAAATCCAAAGTACTGTTTTTATTAAATAATTATGGAAATGAATCTAATTATAAATTTTTAACTTTCTAGCTCTTTTCTGTTGCGCCAATGATTTTTACAGAGAAATGTCCAAATTTCGAAAATGGCTAAAGTTATCGAACTGATATTCAACACACATTAATTTAGTATTACTCCTGACATGCTAGAAATGTTTTAGGTTATTTTCTTGATTTTTAAAGTATTGCGCAACATTTGTGACGTCAGAGCTAGTTACAGCAGACTGGCTGGCACACAATGGAAAGACTGATATGAATTTACTACAGCGTGAGTAGGCTGCTTCCCTACAACATGACATCCCTCCACATAACTCTTTTAGAATCATATGCTGTCAGTGGAGAAGCACTTCACATCACATCATGTGACTATTGAAGTCTGTGACTTATGAAGAGCTGCTCGGCCACTGTACCCCGTTCGTGTTAATTCCCTACGCACAGTCGGTGTGCTACGCGGATTACTGGCTGCACTCTGGGACTCACGAGTGATTCCTTCCGCTGATGTCATGCGATTTTTTATAACCTCACTCCCCAATAGCAGCCGGCCGGGACGGCCGAGCGGTTCTAGGCGCTACAGTCTGGAACCACGCGACCACTACGGTCGCAGGTTCGAATCCTGCCTCGGGCATGGATGTGTGTGATGTCCTTAGGTTAGTTAGGTTTAAGTAGTTCTAAGTTCTAGGGGGCTGATGACCTCAGATGTTAAGTCCCATAGTGCTCAGAGCCATTTGAACCATTTCCCGAATAGTCGTTGGTCCCTGGCTATCAGTACACTAGGTCTGTCTGGTCTTAGCTTAGTTTCTTCCTTCATGTTTCCACTTAAAGGTCATATCATCAGTCTATTTAGCTAGTTTTAGAAGGACTAAAATGTTCCTGATATATTTCTTACTCCGAAGAAGTCCAGCGACCAGTCGTGATTGAAAGTCGTGATCGCTCGTGAACGACGCAGTCTACTGTTGTTGCTCCTCTACTGACAACTAAATGCTCCTCGCCCCCTTTTACTCTGACGAGTCCGCGTCTCGTGGCTTCGAGTGATTATTCCGCATTACATAAGTGTGTCCTAATACGTCTGGCAATATGGCGTATGTTGTGCAGTAGTGCATGCTGGTTCAAATGTGGTTTCATTTGCTAGTTTTCTGCGTTTGGGAGTTCGTGTTACTTTTGGTTCGTCGTTACATGTCACCACTGTGTTGATTGTTTTGTTTATTTTAGGCGAAATTAGGTAATTTTTCGGGTAGTGACTTCTTATGAAAGAATAGCAGAATAAAGATCGAGCGTAATTCGTAATGTTACCCTCCGATCTATGATATTATTAAAAAATAACCACAAAAACTTTGTTGCTTCTGCATGGCCCGATGAGGTAATAATTAATCAAAAGGACCACGATACCCATTTTCATATTTCAAAGGTGCCTTAAGGGAGGAGGAAATTGGGGTAGAAGTTTTGTCGAAGACGAATTTGTTACAAAGAGAAATTCATGCTCCGACAGGGCAAACATGGGAAAGGAAATCGGCCTTGTACGTTACAAAGGCGTCATCCTGGCATTGGCCTGAGTCTGAATGACTGGACTGTTCTCTGAATGTTGCTCCTGCATGTGAACCTAGAGAATTCCGCGAACCCCCAGTGACAATGGGAAAATCAATGATTTATTGGTATACCCGCTTTGAAATAGACGAAAAGCATTGTTGTTCATATTGTGCTCTTTTGTTTGAGTGGGAATTTTGCCTATCGGAAGTGGACGTGCTGGTAGGAACATTGACATATCACAAATCAAATTTGTAATTGAAAACAATCACAAAATTACTCTTCACTGTAAGAAATAAATTACAATCGGCCAAAGTGCCACAGCTTATTAGCCAGATGTACTTGGCAAACCTAGTGACAAGACGAAACAATCTTCATCTTCAAAAACACTAAATTTTTGTCAAGTAAGCTTCAAAACCAACTCCTCAAGCACATAAATTACAAACATATATAAAAGCTAATATATATGTATATTTAGCCAGTGTTAGTGTAGTCTTGCCACCGACAACGCAATGTATATTAAAAAACTATTCAACGTGATAACTTTAATAAAGTAGTGTGTATGCTGCCGCCAACAGCGGCCTGAATATTTAGAAACGCTTTAGATAAATAAGGCAACGGCCTTGCCGCAGTGGCTACACCGGTTCCCGTGAGATCACCGAAGTTAAGCGCTGTCGGGCGTGGCCGGCGCTTGGATGGGTCACCATCCTGCCGCCATGTGCTGTTGCCATTTTTCGGGGTGCACTCAGCCTCGTGATGCCAATTGAGGAGCTACTCGACCGATTAGTAGCGGCTTCGGTCAATGAATACCGTCCTAACGGTCGGGAGTGCGGTGTGCTGACCACACGCCCCTCCTTATCCGCATCCTCCTCGGAAGATGACACGGCGGCCGGACGGTCCCGGAAGGGCCACTTGTGGCCTAAAGACGGAGCTTTTTTTTTTAGATAAATAATACTTTTGCTAAAATATTATATACACTCCTGGAAATGGAAAAAATAACACATTGACACCGGTGTGTCAGACCCACCATACTTGCTCCGGACACTGCGAGAGGGCTGTACAAGCAATGATCACACGCACGGCACAGCGGACACACCAGGAACCGCGGTGTTGGCCATCGAATGGCGCTAGCTGCGCAGCATTTGTGCACCGCCACCGTCAGTGTCAGCCAGTTTGCCGTGGCATACGGAGCTCCATCGCAGTCTTTAACACTGGTAGCATGCCGCGACAGCGTGGACGTGAACCGTATGTGCAGTTGACGGACTTTGAGCGAGGGCGTATAGTGGGCATGCGGGAGGCCGGGTGGACGTACCGCCGAATTGCTCAACGCGTGGGGCGTGAGGTCTCCACAGTACATCGATGTTGTCGCCAGTGGTCGGCGGAAGGTGCACGTGCCCGTCGACCTGGGACCGAACCGCAGCGACGCACGGATGCACGCCAAGACCGTAGGATCCTACGCAGTGCCGTAGGGGACCGCACCGCCACTTCCCAGCAAATTAGGGACACTGTTGCTCCTGGGGTATCGGCGAGGACCATTCGCAACCGTCTCCATGAAGCTGGGCTACGGTCCCACACACCGTTAGGCCATCTTCCGCTCACGCCCCAACATCGTGCAGCCCGCCTCCAGTGGTGTCGCGACAGGCGTGAATGGAGGGACGAATGGAGGCGTGTCGTCTTCAGCGATGAGAGTCGCTTCTGCCTTGGTGCCAATGATGGTCGTATGCGTGTTTGGCGCCGTGCAGGTGAGCGCCACAATCAGGACTGCATACGACCGAGGCACACAGGGCCAACACCCGGCATCATGGTGTGGGGAGCGATCTCCTACACTGGCCGTACACCACTGGTGATCGTCGAGGGGACACTGAATAGTGCACGGTACATCCAAAACGTCATCGAACCCATCGTTCTACCATTCCTAGACCGGCAAGGGAACTTGCTGTTCCAACAGGACAATGCACGTCCGCATGTATCCCGTGCCACCCAACGTGCTCTAGAAGGTGTAAGTCAACTACCCTGGCCAGCAAGATCTCCGGATCTGTCCCCCATTGAGCATGTTTGGGACTGGATGAAGCGTCGTCTCACGCGGTCTGCACGTCCAGCACGAACGCTGGTCCAACTGAGGCGCCAGGTGGAAATGGCATGGCAAGCCGTTCCACAGGACTACATCCAGCATCTCGACGATCGTCTCCATGGGAGAATAGCAGCCTGCATTGCTGCGAAAGGTGGATATACACTGTACTAGTGCCGACATTGTGCATGCCCTGTTGCCTGTGTCTATGTGCCTGTGGTTCTGTCAGTGTGATCATGTGATGTATCTGACCCCAGGAATGTGTCAATAAAGTTTCCCCTTCCTGGGACAATGAATTCACGGTGTTCTTATTTCAATTTCCAGGAGTGTACATTTAACATCACCAGAAAGGCAAACACTAGCAACACAAGTAACCAATACAAGAAACACAGAGCTTAATACTGATTCACTAGGAGGGGGGACAACGAAGAACTCATCTTCAGCACTGCCAGAAAAATCCACAACTTGCAAGTAACGTTCTGGGTTCTGTCTCTGACGGAACAGTTGGGTACGACTGACCGCCATATCATCCTCTGCCAATGGCGTCGTCATCAGGTGCTGTATGGAGGAGCATACAGTCAGCACACCACTCTCCTGGTCGTCATTGTCGGGTTTCTTCACTACGGAATCGCTACTAATCAATCGAGTAGATTCTCAGTTCGCCTCACGAGTCTGCGTGCACCTTGCACCGTTTCTCCCAACAAGCAAAAACCCTGGCAGGACCGATAAATCGAACTCAGGTCCCCGCATGGCAGTCAGCCATTCTGATCACTCAGCAATGAAGTGGACCCTCAACTTACACATAACACAAGACTGCTAAGCCGTACAGCTCAGCTCGCAGAGACACTATTTTCTTTTAGGTCAACTTCAGCCCCGATCAATAAACGACAGTGTCATCGTTAGTATCACAACTAAGAAAAATAACGCCGCGAAGAAACCAAATTCTTGAAGAACAACGGGGTACAAACGTCAGTAAGGCACAATATTCCAGTCACATTGCTGTGCTCCCAGTAGTAACAAACATGCTGATTAGTCCTTACATGTAACTGTAATACTGTGGAGCATCGCCAAATAACAAACAAATCCCTCCGCTTCTTACAGGCTAATTCCACTGGCAACCACTTCACGCTAGGATCTAACCGTCACTTCCACATATAGCATTATCGGAAGATGACATGCAAAGCTTGCACCAGCTTACCGTTCTTCGTACACAACAGCAGCATGCGCGCGTGTTCGCTTTCGAACCAGAGGGGGAGGGAGGGAGGGGAGAGAGAGAGAGAGAGAGAGAGAGAGAGAGAGAGCGAACACTGTGTGGCTGTAATTTGGTAACTGTCCTCGCTGTTTTCCCGCGCTAAGGATGAGCCTCCGTAGTTCTCGTTCATCAGGTGACTGACTACCGACAACACCAGCTGACGTTACGTCCATTTTCGCATTGTCCAAAGAGGGTCATCACCTACAACAGCACCTGCATCGACATATCTCTGGAATCGGTAACCAGATACGTTTGACCACTTCCCCGCTGTCCAAAGAGAATCCTCACCACAGCAGCACTTGTATCGACACTTCTCTGAAATCGATAACCAGAGTCGTTCGTCCACTTCCTCGTTGTCCAAAGAGAATCCTCAGCGACAGCAGCACTTGCATCGACACTTTTCTGGAATTGATAACCAGAGTCGTTCGTCCACTTTCTCAATGTCTAAAGAGAATCTCCACCCACCACATTACATGCGTCGACACTTCTCTGGAGTCGGTAACTAGAGTCGTTTGTCCGCTTCCCCTTTGTCCGAAGAGAATCCTTGGCCACAGCAGCACTTATATCGACACTTTTCTGGAATCAATAACCAAAGTCTTGCTCCGACGGGCTGAGGTTCATTTTTGCACTTGTGAAGCCATAGCTAAAGTGAGTTATAATAGTTACACTGTTGAGGAATATTTAGTGACGTGTGTGAGACTGTACAAGAGTGCAGTTACAGGACCAACAAATACAGAGGTAGTGAGCACGTTTTGAGATCACTATGGCTACGATACACTGCGTACAGCGACGCTACTTGATATGGAGAAACATGCTTTTCTTTGAGGCAGTGTCAAAGACAGGCTGCAGAGTGGACGTCAGAAAATGCGAGTGGAAACGTATGGGCCATGGATCAGTCAGTTAAGTAGGCTCCAATGAAACCTCTACTGTGGACAATATAAAAAAGCCGCCGGACGGGAATTAATTGCCACAGAAGAGAAACATGGCAAGTACTGTCAGAGTATACGTCTTGAGTATACCAGGCCTCAAATATTATTTCTAGACAGTAATCCACCTACTCATGGGCACTGTACTTCACTGCTTAGTCGATATAGCGAGGTAATTTCCACAAAAGAGCTGCTTCGGCAAAAGGTAGTCGAATCGGAGTACCTGGATATGCAGCAACAGTCAGTTATACATTTACTTAGTTTTTATACAAAAATATTTTCTGAATAACTAGGAACTATAAAAGTGACGTATATAACGTTGACGGTACCCACATGAAACATACTGCCTACTACATATTCCGTCCCTTGGACGAAGATGGAAGCAGTAACAAAGGAAATTAGGAAGATGATCGAACAGTATGTAATAGAACCTCCCTATTCTACGTATAGTAGTCCACCTTTGGCAATAGCAAAGGCAGACAGTAGTGTGAGGCTGGTTCTGCTTGCGAGAGATATTAATAGTATAATTCCATAAATGTACTTTTGTTTTCTCCTTGTACAGACCTTCAGTATGTAAGCAGCAGATTATAAGTGTTTCATTTCATCTGTTATTTAAGGTGTGATGATTAAGAGAATGCCCTGTGGGCAGCTCAAGAAATAATTGGTCCAGATACATATTATCTGTTGCACTTGAGTAAGATTATGTAAAAGGTTTCCAATAATTTTCATGGCGTTTTACGTAATGTTGTGTATAGGAACAGAAGTGTATTAAATTGTATTTGCTTAAAAATGAAGATTGTTGATGATTAATCCACATTTCAATTCAGATTAATTTTTCATAAATTTTCAGTAAGCATAATAATCTTTCTTGTGTTTTTTTAACGGTAGAATTTAGATTTCTTAGTATAAGTTTGATTTTTTCAAACCACATGAAACACGATTCATGACTACTTTAGATTTCATTGTGTGCCTTGATTAACATTGCAAGATGCATCAAGGTATATCAAGGTATGAATGTCTTCTGAACTTGAGTCAGAGTCTGTACTTAACCGAATCTGAATGGCAGATTTGCCAGTTAATTTTCGTGTGAAATGGTGTCCTCGCAACAACATTATTTCGTATTTAGACACTGGTAGATTGCATCTGTGACTGTAGGAGCATGCACTGGTGTCATCTACATATAATTGCACTTCAACATCATGGAAAACAACACACTGACATTTGATTTGTAAAAGTCAAGCCAGAGCCTTATTTAACAAGAATCCAAATGGTCAACTGATCAAAACCCAAGGAGTGGAGAGGTACATATGTGAGCGAAGTATGTATTTGTAAAAGGACTACGCACGCTTCTGTGTTATTAATTAATCAAACAGTAACGTATAGATGAAGAATGTTGGCACATAGTGTAAATCTTAACTGAATACAAAACTGTCTAAGTGACGTGAGATAAAACTGTACGTTCAATAAAAAATGGACCAACAGTTCTACGTGAGTGACGTCAATCAATCAAGCGTGACAGCGATAGTGAGACTGTCCGTTGAGTAAGATGCATTTAGAACTGCAACGCAGCTAGTGTGACAAGACTTGCGGGGAGGACTGTTACGCTGAAAGCGGAGCGGCGTTCCGTAAACTGTTAAATAAAGGCGTCGAGCTCGCTTTTAATAAATATCAAACGTTCTCAAAATGTTCAAATAACTTACGAGTTTGCTGCCGGGTGACGTCGTCGGACACCGCCGATATTTCGACAGGAGCACACCCTGCCATTCTCAAGGCACAAATGCAAGGAACAAAAAATGTGGAAGCAAATTTAATACCTCGGTTCATAGAGGAGAAACAAGGAATATACCACACACAGAACAAGTGTGAACACAACCAAAGATACCCAACATCAGAAATATCGATGGTGACTATTAATCAACAGGTGAGGTAGCACTAATTTTGTCCCTCTGTTTTTTGAGGAGAGACAGAGCCGGATTCCAAGCAGCATTTAAACAAAATCCACCATCTCTGTTAATAAGGTTGCTTGATAGTCTGATTTCAACAGCTTCCTTAATAATACTATCCCAATAGTTTGACGTGCAAGCCAGAATCTCCGTGTTGTTGTATTCCATAGCATGACCGGTGTCAAGGCAATGTTCTGCAATAGCGGATTTGCTCGGCTGTTGTAAGCGTGTGTGACGCTTATGTTCAATACACCGGTCTTCCACAGTCCTGATTGTCTGACCAACATATGACATACCACAACTGCAAGGAATACGATAGACCCCAGCCTTACGCAAACCAAGATCATCTTTTACGGACGCCAACAGGGCCTTAATCTTGGGAGGTGGTCGAAAAACACATTTCACATCATATTTCCGCAAAATACGGCCAATCCCTGTTGTAAATGCTTCCTGCGTAAGGCAAAAAAGCCGTAGACTTAGGTGCCACTTCGTTGCTATCGTCACTCACCCGTTTCACAGAAGGCTGATGGCGCAACGCACGTTTGATCTGCCTCTCACTATAACCATTCTGACGAAAGGTGACTTCGAGATGTGCTAGCTCAGCTGCCAAACTTTCAGGGTCTGAGATAACGTGGGCCCTGTGAACCAAGGGGCCAAGTACTCCTTCACGCTGAGCTGGATGGTGACAACTATCAGCTCGCATATACAAGTCAGTGTGGGTAGGCTTCCTATACACAGAATGTCCCAACGTACCATCAGTCTTCCTTTTGACTAACACATAAGGAAGGGAAGGCATCCATTCTTTTCCACCTCCATAGTGAACTGAATATTCGGGTGGATTGAATTCAGATGTTCCAAAAACCGGTTTAAATTCTCACTACCATGAGGCCAAACAACAAAAGTATCGTCTACATATCTGAAAAAACACGCAGGTTTCAAGGTCGCTGACTCCAATGCACGTTCCTCAAAGTCGTCCATAAACAAATTGGCCACAATAGGTGACAACGGGCTACCCATTGCAACTCCATCAGTCTGTTCGTAGTACTGACCATTGAATAAAAAGTAAGTGGAAGTCAGCACATGTTGAAACAAATTTGTTAATTCGACACTAAACTTAACCTCAATTAGCTGCAACGAATCAGAGAGAGGAACGCGAGTGAAAGGAGAGACCACATCAAAACTGACTAAAATATCAGAGTCATTCAAACGTAATCCCTGAAATCGACGTAAGAAATCTGCAGAGTTCTTAATGTGGTGTTCACACCTACCTACTAGTGGGCTCAACAAAGTAGCAAGATGTTTAGCTACACGATATGTTGGAGCACCAATATTAGAAACAATAGGCCTCAACGGGACAGCCTCTTTATGGATAATCTAGGTGGTACAGCACAGTAAGAATTAAGACTCTTGATAGTCTCCTGTGACAAAGAACTTTTCTTCAGGAGGTTATTTGTCTTTCTCTCAACACCCTTAGTAGGGTCAGCACCGATTTTGCAATACGCCGAATCAGAAAGTAGACACTGCATCTTTTGAATGTAATCGTGCTTGTTCAACAAAACGGTGGCGTTACCCTTGTCCGCAGGTAAAATAACAATATAATGATCCATTCTAAGTGAACGTAAAGCAGCCGCCGATAAATAAAAACATGATATCTTCTGCGTAGAACTGGGAGCGATCCCTCCGTTTATCTGTGTGCGATGGGGCGTAGAGATTTATGATTCCGATTCCCTCAACTGTCGGGACAACCTCTGGCGCCGTTGGGAAATAAGCGACATCGGAAACTGCAATCCCTTCTCGGAGGAGAATGGCCACGCCTGTGTGTTCCATATCCGCCAGGGCGGCGTGTGTCTCGTACCCATAAAACTCGTACCTATTTGGTGTCCTCAGTTCACAATCAGAAACTTATTTTGTAGTGCTGGTAAAGATTAGTGTAAAATAATGTTTATTGCTTATGAAGCCTGAATGAATAACTAAAAGGACTTACTAAATACTTACACTTTTAAAATCATTAAATAACTAGCGACCCGTCCTGAGTTAGCACCGGTAGCATGAAGTACCTAAGGCCAGGCGTAGCGCTAATAAATTACACATATAAGACTTCCTCCTGAAGCAGTCTATTAGTGGAAACCGTATCAAAATCCCTACAGTACTTTCTGAACGTAGCCTTCAAATACGGCCAAAAAACGCCGTAGGGGGCTTCAATTAATAATCCGTATAGCTCAATCCATTAAAGCAGTACGATGTCATTTTCGTGGTGTTAATTGCTCTGGCACAACCTTTCCACTGTTGTTAAACGGTTTCTATGTGGGTGTGATCTTACTAGACAGGTCTTTTTCTAGCTGGTGTGCAAGTAATTTTGAGTCAGTGGGTGTTTTCTGAATTTTTTCACTTATTGAGGGGTCTTTCACATCAGCTGTATTAGGTATAGATACACATGACAATTTGTGCAAGAACAGGACTCGAGCCCGTATTTCTCGCTTATCACAAGCGGTTGCCTTAACCATTTCGGTTAACTGAGTATGTTCCCTGGACAGATCCAAACGTTCATATGCCACACTGTCTACATCACCCAATGCTGGCAACATTATTTGGATTCCCGCTACAGGGACACCATTATCGTCGTTTTGCCCGTCGTGGCTTGTAATACTTATTTTGCAATATAGATTACATTAGTTTTTCGTTCCATGGATCCATGCTGGGGAGATCCTCGTGGATGTGGAACATGTCAACTTTTTTTTTAGCTGAAATAACAATACTAATAGTATGAATATACACAATACATCATTTGCTTCTATTAAAAATTCGTCAATGGAGTAAAAGGAGTTGGCCACTAGTAAGTCTTTCAGGCTCATTTGCAATTAAATTTTTTATATTTGCTGGCAAATTATTGAAGATGAGTGTTCCTGAGTAGTGGACCCCTTTTTGAACTAAAGTAAGTGCTTTTAAGTCTTTGTGCAGATCATTTTTGTTCCTGGTATTGTATCTATGAACTGACCTGTTTGTTGGAAAAAGAGATATATTATGTAGGACAGATTTCATTAAGGAGTAAATATACTGAGAGGCAGTGGTTAGTATGCCCAGTTCTTTGAAGAGGTTTCTACATGTCGTCCGTGAATTTACTCCACAAATAATACGTATTACATGCTTTTGGACTCTGAAAACTTTTGTTTGACTTGAAGAGTCCTAACCGCCGTCTGCTTCACGTCTGCTGTGCAGCGAGTTACCTTAATTTAAGTATTAACTGTATTTTTCTTACTTGTCACTTCTTCTTCCGTGTGTTTTTGCTTTTAGGAAGCTTAAATATACTGAGAGGCAGTGGTTAGTATGTCCAGTTCTTTGAAGAGGTTTCTACATGTCGTCCGTGAATTTACTCCACAAATAATACGTATTACCCGCTTTTGGACTCTGAAAACTTTTGTTTGACTTGAAGAGTCCTAACCGCCGTCTGCTTCACGTCTGCTGTGCAGCGAGTTACCTTAATTTAAGTATTAACTGTATTTTTCTTACTTGTCACTTCTTCTTCCGTGTGTTTTTGCTTTTAGGAAGCTTTGATTGTCGAGTGCTATTAATAGTGTTCCATAGATTTCGTGTTTGTTTTGAATACAGTCAGAGAGAGTCCTCTTAGTCAACCATAGTGCCAGTAGTGTTAGTGTTTGTTTTCAATACATTCCAGAGACAGGTAGTGCTATTTTCATTGTTTTCTACAAGTAGTGGCTAGCAATCACAGTTTAGTCAATAATCAGCCACCTTTAGTGAATTAGTAGTCTAGTTAAAAGTTGATTAACTCTCTTCAGTAAATAGATTCCTTAGGATGGATAGGATGTGTGACTGCTGTGTACGGACGCAGGAGGAGCTGGCCACTGTTCGCGAACAGCTGAACGTGTTGATGGCCGCGGTCAGCCATCTTCAGGCTGCTGCCTCGGAGTGCAGCGGCAGTGGAGAGTCTGGTGCGTCGCAAGGTACACCCCAGGTGTTACATGCTTCATCCACTGTCCCTGCTGTCGAGACATCTTCGCGGGTACCGGGCGCGGTTGGGCTACCCTCTCCGCAAGGGGAGTGGCGGCTTCAGCGGCGTTCGCGGCGCACGAGGCGGAGGGTAAATGTGGCCGTGTGGCATCGCCCGCTCTGCCTGTGGGTAGACATGTGGCTGCTCCTTCAGCAAGGTCCGAGCAGGAACACGGGGGGAGGGGTTTATTAGTTATTGGGAGCTCCAACGTTAGGCGGGTGATGGAGGCCCTTAGGGAAATAGCGGAAAGGTCGGGGAAGAAGGCCAGTGTTCACTCTGTCTGTTTGCCGGGTGGTCTCATCCCAGATGTGGAGGAGGCCCTACCGGCGGCGATAGAGAGCACTGGGTGCACCCGACTGCAAATTGTTGCTCATGTCGGCACCAATGACTCCTGCCGTCTGGGTTCAGAGGTCATCCTCAGTTCGTACAGGCGGTTGGCGGCATTGGTGAAGGCGGAAAGCCTCGCTCGCGGGGTGGAATCAGAGCTAACTATTTGTAGTATCGTTCCCAGAACCGATCGCGGTCCTCTGATTTGAAGCCGAGAGGAAGGCTTAAACCAGAGGCTCAGACGATTCTGCGCAGATCTGGGGTGCAAATTTCTCGACCTCCGCTATCGGGTGGAGAAATGTAGGGTCCCCCTGAATAGGTCAGGCGTGCACTACACGCCGGAAGCGGCTACAACGGTAGCGGAGTACGTGTGGAGTGCACATGGGGGTTTTTTAGGTTAGAGAATTCCCTCCCTAGGCCCGACAAGACGCCTCCTGAGACGCGGCAAGGTAGGAGTAGGCAAAATGCAACAGGGAATAACAATATTAATGTGCTAATAGTAAACTGCAGGAGCGTCTATAGAAAGGTCCCAGAACTGCTCTCATTTATAAACGGTCACAACGCCCATATAGTACTAGGGACAGAAAGTTGGCTGAAACCAGATGTAAACAGTAATGAAATCCTAAACTCAGACTGGAATGTATACCGCAGAGACAGGCTGGACAGTGAAGGGGGAGGCGTGTTTATAGCGATAAGAAGTGCAATAGTATCGAAGGAAATTGACGGAGATCCGAAATGTGAAATAATTTGGGTGAAGGTCACGGTTAAAGCAGTCCCAGACATGGTAATTGGATGTCTCTATAGGCCCCCTGGCTCAGCAGCTGTTGTGGCTGAGCACCTGAAGGATAATTTGGATAATATTTCGAGTAGATTTCCCCACCATGTTATAGTTCTGGGTGGAGATTTTAATTTGTCGGATATAGACTGGGACACTCAAACGTTCATAACGGGTGGCAGGGACAAAGCATCCAGTGAAATTTTTTTAAGTGCTTTATCTGAAAACTACCTTGAGCGGTAAACAGAGAACCGACTCGTGGCGATAACATATTAGACCTTCTGGTGACAAACAGACCCGAACTATTTGAAACAGTTAACGCAGAACAGGGAATCAGCGATCATAAAGCGGTTACGGCATCGATGATTTCAGTCGTAAGTAAAAATATTAAAAAAGGTACGAAGATTTTTCTGTTTAGCAAAAGTGACAAAAGGCAGATTACAGAGTACCTGACGGCTCAACACAAAAGTTCCCCACAGTCGTTTAATGAACAAAGTAAGAGCATATGGACTATCAGACCAATTGTGTGATTGGGTTGAAGAGTTCCTAGATAACAGAACGCAGCATGTCATTCTAAATGGAGAGAAGTCTTCCGAAGTAAGAGTGATTTCAGGTGTGCCGCAGGGTAGTGTCATAGGACCGTTGCTATTCACAATATACATAAATGACCTTGTGGATGACATCGGAAGTTCACTGAGGCTTTTTGCAGATGATGCTGTGGTATATCTAGAGGTTGTAACAATGGAAAATTGTACTGAAATGCAGGAGGATCTGCAGCGAATTGGCGCATGGTGCAGGGAATGGCAATTGAATCTCAGTGTAGAAAAGTGTAATGTGCTGCGAATACATAGAAAGAAAGTTCCCTTATCATTTAGCTACAAAATAGCAGGTCAGCAACTGGAAGCAGTTAATTCCATGAATTATCTGGGAGTACGCATTAGGAGTGATTTAAAATGGAATGATCATATAAAGTTGATCGTCGGTAAAGCAGATGCCAGACTGAGATTCATTGGAAGAATCCTAAAGAAATGCAATCCGAAAACAAAGGAAGTAGGTTACAGTACGCTTGTTCGCCCACTGCTTGAATACTGTTCAACAGTGTGGGATCCGTACCAGATAGGGTTGATAAAAGAGATAGAGAAGATCCAACGGAGAGCAGCGCGCTTCGTTACAGGATCATTTAGTAATCGCGAAAGCGTTACGGAGATGATAGATAAACTCCAGTGGAAGACTCTGCGGGAGAGACGCTCAGTAGCTCGGTACGGGCTTTTGTTAAAGTTTCGTGAACATACCTTCACCGAAGAGTCAAGCAGTATATTGCTCCCTCCTACCTATATCTCGCGAAGAGACCATGAGGATAAAATCAGAGAGATTAGAGCCCACACAAAAGCATACCGATAATCCTTCTTTCCACGAAGATACGAGACTGGAATAGAAGGGAGAACCGATAGAGGTACTCAGGGTATCCTCCGCCACACACCGTCAGGTGGCTTGCGGAGTATGGATGTAGATGTAGATGTAGAAGAGGTACCCCAAAATATTATACCATATGACATTATGGAATGAAAGTAGGCAAAGTATGCAAGTTTTTTCGTTTTTATGTCGCCTATGTCTGCTAACACTCGAATTGCAAATACAGATTTGTTAAGGCGTTTCTGCAGTTCTGTGGTGTGCTCCTCCCAACTGAATTTATTATCAAGTTGTAATTCCAGGATTTTAAGACTATCAACCTCTTCTATCTGCTCTTCTTGATACTTTATGCATACCTATGGAAACCTCTTACAGGTTCTGAATTGCATGTAGTGAGTCTTTTCAAAGTTTAATGTCAATTATTAATATCCATGAAAATATCATTAGCAGATCTTTCTAGAACTACACTCGACATACTATTTATTGCAATACTTGTGTCATCTGCAAACAAAACGAACTCTGCTTCTGGCAGTGTAACAGATGAGAGATCATTAATGTACACAAGAAAAAGCAATGGCCCTAAGATGGATCCTTGTGGGACACCACATGTAATTTCTTCCCATTCTGATGATGACTGATGACTTAATTCACTAGTCCCTTGTACTGACACCCTATGTTTCCTGTTAGCTAGGTATGACTTGAACCATTTTGCAGCACTGCCCATGACACCATAGAATTCTAATTTATTTAAAAGAATGTTGTGGTTCACACAATCAAATGCCTTTGACAAATAACAGAAAATACCTGCTGCTTGTAATTTGTTATTTAATGAATTAAGTACATTTTCACTGTAGGTGTAAACAGCCTTCTCGATATCAGAACCCTTCAGAAATCCAAACTGTGTTCTTGATAATTTGTTATTTGTGGTCATATGGTTGAGAAGCTGCCTGTATATTACTTTTTCTAAAATTTTTGAGAATGCTGGCAAAAGTGAAATCGGTCTGTAGTTTGATGGTATCAGTTCCTGCAGACATACAATGTTGTCTGAAGCAGCAGCAATTGTAAAATAAGTATGGATACTTTTCCCTTGTTTATGTGACGTATTATGTAATAATAGCTCACGTGTGTAGCTAATTACGTGAATCGCTGTTGGTGAAGCGAGTGATTTATAGTCGATTTGTTCGCAAACGACTGGTGACCGTAATGTTTTGTAGGAGTTGTTAATGTTGTCCCCAGTCTCAGTAAATTTTGAGCACTTGTATACTTTCATAGTCATGAAGTAACAATCTTCTCATCGAAAAAAATTTTACTTATTTGATTTTAAGGATATTTGCAGGTACATGTCTCCACGCCACAGTATCGCTAAACAAAATGACGCAGCGCATTAATGCAGTGAGGTGAAAAAAGTCATAGAATATCTCCTAATGTCGTGTCGGATCTTCTTTTTCCCTGCGTAGTGCAGGCACTCAAAAAGTAGGTGCAAGTCCTCTGCAGAAATACTGATGCGTCAATAATTGCGGCCGCGCTGGGTAGCCGCGCGGTCTAAGGCGTCTTGTCGCAGTCCCTGCGGCTGCCCCCGTCGGAAGTTCGAGTCCTCCCTCGGGCATAGGTTTGTTTGTTGTCCTTAGCGTGAGTTAGTTTAAGTTAGATTAAGTAGCGCGCAAGCTTAGGGACTGATGACCTCAGCAGTTTGGTCCCATAAGACCTTGCCACAAATTTCCAATTTTTCCATAATTGCCGGCCGGTGTGGCCGTGCGATTCTAGGCGCGTAAGTCTGGAACCACGTGACCGCTACGGTCGCAGGTTCGAATCCTGCCTCGGGCATGGATGTGTGTGATGTCCTTAGGTTACTTAGGTTTAAGTAGTTCTAATTTATAGGGGACTGACGACCACAGATGTTGAGTCCCATAGAGCTCAGAGCCATTTGAACCATTTCCATAATCACGAAAGTTTTACGGGTGCGGGATTTCGTGCACGAACTGACCTCTCGACAATGTCTCATGTATCTTAGATCGAATTCATGTCGGGCCATCTACGTGGCCAAACCATTCTCTAGGATTGTCCAGAATGTTCTGCAAACCAATCGAGAACAACTATGAGTCGGTGACATGGCGCATTGTCACCCAAAAGTATTCCATCACTGAATGTTTGCAAATGATCTTTATGTAGCCGAAAATAAACATTTACAGTCAACGATCGGTTCTTTTTGACCAGAAGCCCCAATTCTTTCCATGTAAACACGGACCATACAATTACGGAGCCATTACCAACTTCGTGGGGTCTGCACCATACTCGAACCCCACCATTAGTTCTCACCAACTGAAATCGGGACTCAGTTGACCGCGCCACGGTTTTCCAGTCGTCTTGGGTTCAACACATATGGTCACGAGCCTGTTAGCGAAGCCGGCCGAAGTGGCCGTGCGGTTAAAGGCGCTGCAGTCTGGAACCGCGAGACCGCTACGGTCGCAGGTTCGAATCCTGCCTCGGGCATGGATGTTTGTGATGTCCTTAGGTTAGTTAGGTTTAACTAGTTCTAAGTTCTAGGGGACTAATGACCTCAGCAGTTAAGTCACATCGTGCTCAGAGCCATTTGAACCAACCTGTTAGCGAAGGCACTCGCGTCGGCCCTCTGCTGCGATAACCCATTAACGCAAAATTGCGCCGCTCTGTCCTAACGGATACGTTCTTTTACATTCCACATTGATTTCTGCTGCTATTTCACGAAGTGTTGTTTGTCCGTTAGCCCTGACAACCCTACATAGACGCCGCTACTCTCGATCGTTATATGAAGGCCGTCACCCACTGCGTTTCCAGAATGAGATTTTCACTGTGCAGCGGAATGAGCGGTGATATTAAACTTTCTGGCAGATTAAAACTGTGTGCCGGACCGAGACTCGAACTCGGAATCTTTGCCTTTCGCGGGCAAGGGTCTAGGAACTGAGCTACCCAAGGACGACTCACGACCCGCCCTCGCAGCTTCAATTCTGCCAGTACCTCGTCTCCTACCTTCCAAGATTCACAGAAGCTCTTCTGCGAACCTTGCAGAACTAGCACTCCTAGACGAGAGGATATTGCAGCAAAGGTCCCGAGTTCGAGTCTCGGTCTGGCACAGAGTTTTAATCTGCCAGGAAGTTTCATATCAGTGCACACTCCGCTTCAGAGTGAAAATCTCATCCTGGAAACAGCCCCTACGCTGTGGCTAAGCCATTTCTCGGCAATATCCTTTCTTCACGGAGTGCTAGTTCTGCAGGGTTGGCAAAAGAGCTTCTGTGAATTTTGGAAGGTAGGAGAGAAGTTACTGGCAGAATTGAAGCTGCGAGGGCGGGTCGTGAGTCGGGCTTGGGAAGCTCAGTCGGTAGAGTACTTGCCCGCGAAAGGCAAAGGTCCCGAGTTCGAGTCTCGGTCCGCCACACAGTTTTAATCTGCCAGTAAGTTTCAGCCACTGCCCTGTCCGTGGTGAGAGGTGGTGATGCCTGAAATGTGGTACTTTCGGCACACTGTTGACACTGTGGATCACGGAATACTGAATTCCCTAACGATTTCCGAAATGGAAGGTCCCATGCGTCTAGCTCCAACTAATATTCCGCATTCAGAACCTTTTAACTCGCGTCATGCGGCAATAGCCACGTCGGAAGCCTTTTCACACGAATCACCTAAGTCCAAATGACAGCTCCGCCAATGCACTACCATTTTATACGTTGTGTACACGATACTATAGTATATGAGTATATCTCAGCGTAAAGTGAAGATGGGGTGCGCCATTGCTTCCGGCTCATCCAGCACATGCTGTGGAACTAGGACGTGGAGATTTTAATTGTGCTAGGGCGGTAGACATGTGAGTGCAAGTAAACAGAAAATCTAATACGTTTCGTAGACCAGCTAATTAAAACTTCATAACTACTCTGTGTAGAGATTTTCACTAACTTCAACAAAATTGTCACATATTATTTTAGTTAAAGTCGAGTAGGAGAGTATTTTTTGGCAGTTGATACAAATTTCCTATATCGTTGGTCAGTACAATTCGAAATCGATAAACTTTTTTTTTTAAGCTTACGATCACAGGGTCATTGTGACTTAACTATACAGGTGTTTCCGTAAGAGCGTGCAAAATTTAACAGGACACAGAGGATGGACCACTGAACCATTTCAGGTAGGGAACCTAGGGTGAGAGAAGCCAGCTTAAGAATATAATAATAGTGTACTTTTTTATTTACATTAGTTACAGTTAACTGTAAATACCATCACTGACACAATTAACGCACCATTTGTACTGTGTTGAAACTGACGGCCATCAAATTCAGTTCAAGCATGACATCGGCTAACTAGATCTTAAGCACCCTGACAAATATCCCCGGTGTGTTCCTCATGTTTCCAGGTTCCTCGTGTCTTCTTTCCAATGAACCAGTCTCCTGCATTCGTCCATCGACAGAAGTAAACACTCCTCGAGACAGATGATGCGTTTTAGGAAATTGTTCCCTGTATAGCCTCTCAGCAGTGAGGTCACTGCAACGTGTAACCTCCGCGCAGAAAAATTAATGAATGAGAAATGGAAATGGAGCCAAGTGTAACCTCCCAACAAAAATACGTTAAATAAAAAATGTGAAATGGAGCCAAGCGTAAACTCCCCACAAAATTGATAAATGAAAATTGACCAAAAAACCACACAATAATATTAATTAAATAATGAACCATGAACGAAATGTAGCCTCCTAACAGAAACAATAATATCTGGTAAATTTTATAAGGACAGCAGCGCTGACCTTCGGCCCTGTATTCTGAATAAAAAAGCAAAAATTCTTACCTCAATAAAAACTGCAATTATATCTGCTCTTAATTATACATTCTTCGACACAGCTTCGTGCAATGCTGACCTATATTTTTTTTGATTCTTTCGACACAGCTTCGTGCAATGCTGACCTATATTTTTTTTGATTCTTTTTGGATTATTGAAAGGAGTGATGATCCATTGGAAATGTTCTTTAAATTGAAATGAATGTTTTTCTTTAAAAGAGTTACTTTATAAAAAAAATTATTATTGGGGCATTTTTTCTGAACAAATTGAATTACAATTAACATACATTATTAAATATGCGCAAGGCTGCTTCTTTACCTTCTACAACAATACTCATCCTCTAGAGTCCTGACAAGAGTCGCGAGCAGAGCACACAGCCGACGCATGCCGACTCCCGCAGACTACAACCGTCCACTGGCTACTAAAGCCGACCGACTACAATCGTATCCGACTGACTACTACTGTCGACTCGCGCAGACTAACACTGTCCACTCGCGCAGTCAAGCGCAGACTCGCGACAAGCAACAACTAACAATAAACTACTCTCTGGTCAGAGATTTTGTCATGCTTCGCCCATCGCCGGCGAAGCATACGCCTTACATAACCCTCCACTGGGGGGGCAAAAATTTGGCAGCGATGGTGAGTCAATTGGACTTGCCATGAGCAACAAATTTTTCTTAATTAACTAACTTTACAATCACAGAATATACACATATATATATAGGTGCAGAACATGAAATAAAATATAGTGCACATGCACTGAGTACAGAACATATCAGCAATCACAAAATGTATACGGAATGAGTAGAAATCACATTAACAAATGGCATAAAGTGCACACGTACTGTAGTACAGAACATATCGGGAAATCACAAAATGTATACGCAATGGATACAAATCATATTAACAAATGACATAAGTGCACACGCACTGTAGTTCAGAATATATCAGCAAATCGCAAAATGTATATGCAATGAATATAAATCATGTTAACAAAATGACGAAAGTGCACACGCACTGTAATACAGAACATATCTGCGAATCACAAAAAAATGTATACGTAATGAGTACAAATGACATAAAGTGCACACGCACTGTAAAACTCTCTAATATTTTTTTACAACAAATAAACATAATGAGTACAAATCATATTGACAAATGACAAAAGTGCACACGCACTGTAGTTCAGAACATATCAACAAATCACAAAATGTATATGCAATGAATGCAAATCATGTTAACAAAATGACGAAAGTGCACACGTACTGTAATACAGAACATATCTGGAAAAAAAAAAGTATACGTAATGAGTACAAATTGCATAAAGTGCACACGCACTGTAAAACTCTCTAATATTTTTACAAGAAATAAACATAATGAGTACAAATCATATTGACAAATGACAAAAGTGCACACCCACTGAAGTTCAGAACATATCAAGTAAAGACAAAATGTATACACAATGAGTACAAAACATATTAACAAATGGCAAAAGTGCACACGCACTGTAGTTCAGAACATATCAGCAAATCACAAAATGTATAAGCAATGAATACAAATCATGTTAACAAAGTGACGAAAGTGCACACGCACTGTAATACAGAACATATCTGGGAATCACAAAATGTGTACGTAATGAGTACAAATCATATTAACAAATGGCATAGAGTGCACACGCACTGTAAAACTCTCTAGCATATTTTAACAACAAATAAACATATCAAGGAGTGAAGTAAAGTGCACATGCACTATAGAAGTCTTTAATATTTTTAGGACAACTGATCTTGTTAACAAATGAAAGGAAGTGCACATGCACTGTATATGTCTTTATCATTTTACAAGAATTAGGAAAGGAATGGGAAGGATTGCGTCATGGTTGTAGCACTTTAGGTTGCACGCAGCTGCACTGAAAGTCCATATCTTTCTACAGAAGCACAACACCAAGTGAGACAATCTGAAGCTCTTTTCCTTGAAGTGTTAATCAGTGTAGCCAAGACACTGAAATGTCGTAATAATATTCCATGCTATCATTTTGGTAGTACACTAGGTACACCAAAAAGTGGGACCATAGTAACATCTCCATCGGTCAAGGTGGCGGACAGCATGTCGTGTCAACACCATGTTCTTGTAAAGTAGACCAACGTAGAATTAGTGCAAAAACCAAATATAGTACTCCATGATCATGAGGATAGACAGGACAAATGGATATTGCAGTAATTTCTGGTAATTAGGTCAGAAGGTGAAGGACATTAAGTCACATAGTAGTCTTCATTGAGAATTACACTAGTCTAACAACTGATTTGAGTAACTGGTGGCACTCATCGCCCAGTTACTGAACATTTCTGTACCATGTATTTAGTATTAGAGAATAATGTTCATAAATTATCTGAATATAGTAATTATTGGCACTCATTGCCCAGTTACAAACCATCAGAAGTCATCATTCAAAACAGAAGCTAATGAATGGCATAGTATTAACATAATTCACTTAATTATAGTAATCATTGGCATCATAGGTCATCTTATTACTATAATCAGTGGCATTCATTGGCCAGTTACAAAGCATTTTTTTTGTATTATTCAGAAGTCATTATTGAAGTGACATACTATTCAGAGCTGATCAGTATTATTCAGAACTCTCTTAAACTAGTAGCATTATTTGGGACTGGTAATTCCTTTGTTTTTGAGTTATTGCTGCAAATGAAGATGTGTAACGTCATTCGTCATGAGTCAGCTGTAGCAAGGTTATGAAACAAGTAGAGTATATGTGATCACATTCATAAACGACATAGGTTTGATAAACAACTGCTTATACCACATTAATTTCATGAATAATTTCTCCTGCAAAATATACAAAATGGATTATGAAACTGAAAGAAGAAACGCATATTATGCTGAAAAGTAGTGAACTTCGAATTAACAGGTAGTGAAATGTGTATAAAATATATATGTTCTCTAGCTGTCCTTTCCAAAACCTTCAGTCATCATACCATGCGATATAAGACATACTGTCAAAACGAACTGCAACAAATACTTAAATAACTACATAGCATCTCTTAACTAACAGCAAATATATAAACTTCATCATTATTTTCATCTGCAAAGAAAAACTTCATTATCCATATCACCATAACTCCATTATTATTATCACCTGTAAAGAGAAACTTCATTATCCATAGTAGCACATTCTTCATCATTATTCATCACCATTCATTATCATCTGCAAAAAAGTCACTTCATTATTCGTTATACAACTATTCCTTATTTCTAGCATATTTCATCACTAAAATTAAGATGTGTAGTTCTGTCTGACAGCCTGCATCAATCGCCTCGTATTCTGAAAGAAAAAATTAGTTAAGACTGCTATTCTACGATGTGTATAGTACACTCTTGTTAATGCTTGTTAATTCTGATCCATTTACTCTTCATCACGAAGTATTGCATCCTCTTTCGTTCATTCCGAAGGTGAAATTCCAATTTCTGTTTAATTTATTTCGTTTACACGTTATTTCTTTCTGAAAATGAACAAAGATTAATGTCTTGCATTTAATTCATATACCCATTAGATAAAAACTGGTTTATCGTAACATAATTGAGCATACAGCATAGCATGACAGAAAACGTAATATGTCAAAAACATCGACAGTGTTCAGAAGCAAAAATGTACACAGTGTATCACAATGTAGCAGCAAAAAAAAAAAAAAAAAAAAAAAAAGGTAAAGTAGTCACGATGTTGAGATATCATATGGCAAAAATGTTAAAGTCAACTGGTGTTTGTTATATCTTGACTATTTCATAGTACATACAAACAAAACAGGAAAACAATCATACATACATAAAAAGTGGAAAATATGCACGGTCTGATGTGTAACGACAAGAAAAGAGACCTGCTAACCTTACCTTGCCGGGCACTTGCCAAGAAAAAATACGACAATCATCAGTAAGTGTTCATGTGAATATAATTGCATAAGTGGTCATAAAAAAATTAGGAAATGGCATTACAGTGTGATAAATCATAAAGTATCTTCATTCAATAAAAGGTTTGATATTGGATACGTGGTGGTTCCCTTTGGTTTTTCTGGTTCTCAAAGTTTCGACGTGTACTACATTGGGTTGAGGAATGCTGCGAATTTGATATGGACCTGCGTATAGAAGCTCAAATTTACTGCATTTACTCTTTCCTTTGTTGGATAAATAGTGTGTACGTACTAATATCTTCTGTCCAATGTGAAAGTCACGGCGTGTACAAACCTGTTTTTGCTGTCTTCTCCGGCGCTCTGCGGCACGTTTGATGTTGTTCAGCGCAATGTCAATTATTTCATGGTGTCGTAGTCGGCGAGATGTAGGAAATGTTACTAATTCTTTAATTTTGTTAGGTGGTTCAACATTTTTCAGTATAATAGACGGAGATAGCATAGTAGATTCATTCGGTATGGAATTAATTACATCTTGGAATGAGAGTATGTGTGTGCCCCAATCAGTATGTTTTTTATGGCAGTATATTCTACACAGTTTACCAATTTCTTTCATTAATCGTTCACAAGGGTTCGAAGAAGCATGGTACCTGGATATATAGATCGGAGAGATGTTTCTTGTTCGTAACATACGTGTCCATATAGCAGATCGAAACTGGGATCCATTGGCGGAAATTACTTTCAACACATGCCCTACATGAAATAGAAAATGTTTTACAAATGCTCTCGAAACAGTTTTAGCAGTAGCTTTGCGTAATGGAGTGAAGGTAACAAATTTTGAAGTGAGTTCAACAGCAACAAAGATGTAGCAAAAACCTCTATTAGTTCTGGGAATTGGACCAAAAATGTCTACAGCGGCCATGTGTCTTAATTTAACAGGTACAATGGGATGTAATGGAGGAATATGTGAAGTCGTGTCTGATTTAGCTTTCTGGCAGATTTTACATGACGCTAAAACTCGTCGAATACGTTTCTCCATGTTGGTAAAATAACAGTTCTGTCTCAATATAAGAAAACATTTTCTAGCTCCGTAATGTGCGTAACTTAAATGAATATACCAGATTAATTTGTTAACAAGTTCGTCAGGAATGCATAATAACCAATTGTTGCTGTCAGGATGAGAGCGGCGAAACAGAATGTCATTGCGTACAGTGTAATGGTTTCTAATGGTAACATTATTCCTGTCTTGCCAAAGGTGTTTGATTTCTTTCCATACGTTGTCTTTACTCTGCTCTTGTGCTATGTCTTGTAATGACGACGAAATGAAATTTTCAAATGCAACTTGTTGAATGTACATGACGCTGAAATTTTCTTTGCAGAAGTTGGTTGCGATGTCTTGCTGATTGTTGTTAAGAGAACGGGATAGTGCGTCTGCTACAATATTTTGTGTGCCGGGAATGTGAACAATTGTAAAATTAAATTCCTGCAAATAAAGTTTCCATCTACTTAATCTGTCGTGTGTAAATTTAGCGGAAAGTAAAAATTGTATCGCTCTATGGTCTGTATAAACGGTAGTGTGTCTTCCATAAAGAAAATACCTAAATCTGGTAAAAGTCCATACAACACATAATGTTTCAAGTTCTGTAACAGAATAATTTCGTTCCGCAGGTGACAGAATGCGACTTGCAAAAGCGATGTTTTTAATTACTGTACAACCATCTTCTTCAATTTCCTGAAAAATATGTACGTCTAAAGCGGTGTTAGAACTGCCGGTGGCAATGGAAAAATTTCTGGTAAGATGTGGGTGTGATAAAAGTGGTGCATTCAACAAAGCATGTTTCAAATAACATTCTCATGAACAAGATTCTGCGTGTCAAAAGTATTGCTTGCGTTACTGGAATATGCAACCTGTACTGTATTTAGTCAAATTCTTTCTGACGTGTTATTATTTTCGGGAGGATGCTGTGGCATTTCGACTATTTGAACTGTTCTGTTATTTCTTCCTGACGTCTTGCGTTCTGGATGATACCTACTGTCTGGTTCATTCAAGATAATATGTTGTTGCTGATGTTCTTGCTGCTGATAAGATAGACTGTTATTAAATGTACGCTGAAAATTGTGCTCATTATTTTTACGTCTGTCGTGATAGTCATTTCTATACGATGCACTGCGATAGGAAATGAAATAGTGTGTTTTCTGTACGTACTGATTTCCTTGTTGCTGTGCGTTACTATTTGTTGGGGCCGACGCTATACGCGTACGCGGCGAAACATTAAAGCCTGGTTGACCTTGTACATTACATTGTTGGTTAGGTATGCTAACCGGCTAGTTTTGTTGCTATTGCGGAGAAAAACCTCTATTGCTACCAAAATGTGTTCGCTATTGCTGATAATTTTACACATACTGATGATTAAAATTTTCTCTGATATTAAAGTTCTCGTGGTTGTCATTTCTTGAGCGTCTAATAAAAAATTGTCACTTTCGGTAAAATTTGCCATATCGGGTTTTCTTTACACTTTTCTTAATCCTAGGTAGAGCAATAGTTAAAGAGCTGTTTTGATAGATACAAAGGATAGTAGAAGAGAAGGCAGCAGTGCAGAAAACTAAAGATGAAACAGCAGTACTGCGGCTCGTGGCCCTGTGCACGCTACGGCACATACTCATTAAAGCGTAATGAATCCCCTGAGGTCTATTACGCGCTGCAAATATATTTTAGCTTTTGCGTTACACGCAATGTCGGTAAAAATTCAAAAGCAAATTGCTGTATCCATGCTAATTCTAATTTCTGCATTACAGGCAATGCTGATGAAAGTACAAAAATAAATTGTCGTATCCAGTTCAAAGCGTGCACCTGTGCTCTGTCATTTTCAAATACCTTAGACTTTCTTACGGATAAAAATTGCTCGTAATCAACGTTATCGTCACTGAATTTGTGAACAGGTTCACGATTGCATAAGAATCTGTTTGTCTGTGTCTTTTCGGATTTTAAGTCACGTAGTTTCTGTAAATTACTTAAGTTATACTGGCTGTACGAGTGTGAGAAATGTTCGGAATGTGGCGTATGCTGTGCCGTGTTATTGAGTGAAACATTTTTCATTTCTGTCACCTTAAAACATTCCTCAATTTGGCTAATCTGTTGTTCAAATTTCTTATCGACTTCCGTATCCAGAGTGTGTGAAAGTTCTGGTGACTTTAAATTAAACTCGTCGCGTAACTGTGTTGCGTTTTTAGGACATTGTTCATCGACTGCACTAATTTCATTCTAACTAATTCTGCTGTCGCTGCATCTGTATTACTTAATCCACGTATAACAAATCTAATTTCTTCACTACTGTTACTCGCACAAACCTTAATTTCGTCACGTAATTGATCTTTAGTATCATCACGTTGCACGGTAACGGCTGTAATCTGTTCACTAAGTTGTCTATTCTGTTCATTAAGGTTGTCGTGTTTTTCATTTGACTGTTTGAAACTTTCATTAAATTGTTTGCGCGATTCAGTAGGTTGTTTGAAATGATTATCTAGTATTTCATTCCGCTGTGTGAGACTTTCATTAAGTTGTTTGTTCTGTTCACTAAGTTGTTTGAAATTTTCATTCTGTTGTTTGGAATTTTCGTCTTGTTTTTTATTATGTTCATTCATGTGTAGCAACAATGCCATAATTTGATCCAAGCTAAAATTAGCTACTCTATTCTCTGTGCTGTTTAATGGCGTATCTGCAATTGTCACGTTTTCTGTAACCATTTGGTTATTCTGTGATTCTTGAAAATGTTTACTGATCAGATGTGCACTGTTAGTCACAATATCGGAATTAAATAAATCTGTCGTACTCTGATTACACTGAAAAATTTGTCTGTTCGTCACTTAAATTTTGCAAACCGGGTGTGTCAAGCTGGGCAGCGTTCATTGTAACAGAACGTCCCGCGTCATCAATTGTCGTTAAATTAACAGAGGACACAATTGAATTCGTCTGTTCATCACTAGGATCAAAATCAACATTAATAATCCGCACACTTTGATTGTCTGTAAATAGAGGACTGTCATTAAGACACTGAGTGTCGCAAGTACTATCGGTCAAGTTATTTGAGTCGGCTATTTCACTCATTATACATCGTGATGTACTGTTAACAGTTTTTTGCGGCATTTTTCACAAAACAAAATTAAGCACAAATAAAACAAGGACAATGCAAAAATGCAACAAACACAAATACAACAAAGAGCAACAAATTGCTGATGACCTGTGAAAGAAAGAGTAACAAATTAGTAAAATGCGTTGCGCCAGATACAAACTACGTTTAAGTAATTAAGAGCAGATATATGACTACCTCTCAGAAGATTCACAAAGAAATACGATCCTGGCCGGATGTCGCCAAGTGTAACCTCCCCGCAGAAAAATTAATGAATGAGAAATGGAAATGGAGCCAAGTGTAACCTCCCAACAAACATATGTTAAATAAAAAATGTGAAATGGAGCCAAGCGTAAACTCCCCACAAAATTGATAAATGAAAATTGACCAAAAAACCACACAATAATATTAATTAAATAATGAACCATGAACGAAATGTAAGCTCCTAACAGAAACAATAATATCTGATAAATTTTATAAGGACAGCAGCGCTGACCTTCGGCCCTGTATTCTGAATAAAAAAGCAAAAATTCTTACCTCAATAAAAACTGCTCTTAATTATACATTCTTCGACACAGCTTCGTGCAATGCTGGCCTATACTTTTTTTGATTCTTTTTGGATTATTGAAAGGAGTGATGATCCATTGGAAATGTTCTTTAAATTGAAATGAATGTTTTTCTTTAAAAGAATTACTTTATAAAAAAATTATTATTGGGGCATTTTTTCTGAATAAATTGAATTACAATTAACATACATTATTAAATATGTGCAAGGCTGCTTCTTTACCCTCTACAACAATACTCATCCTCCAGAGTCCTGACCAGAGTCGCGAGCAGAGCATACAGCCAACGCATGCCGACTCCCGCAGACTAGGTGTGTATTAAAAAGTCTGTTCTTCTACAACGTGAAGAAGACGAACCAGGTACACTCTAAAATGGTTCAAATGGCTCTGAGCATTATGGGACATAACTTCTGAGGTCATCAGTCCCCCAGAACTTAGAACTACTTAAACCTAACTAACCTAAGGACATCACAAACATCCATGCCCGAGGCAGGATTCGAACCTGCGACCGCAGCGGTCGCGCGGTTCCAGACTGAAGCGCCTAGAACCCCTCGGCCACTCCGGCCGGCAGGTACACTCTGCCGTGAGTTGATTTGCTACCGAAACTTCCGTTGTCCCTACGGTAAAAATATTTCTGAAAATACTAGGTCACCGAGGACGTATCCCCTAGTAAAACTCCGCTATTCCTAGCGATAAAAAGAGAACCCAAACGAATAAACGTAAAGTTGTAATTTTAGAGTAAAGTGCGCGCCGCTCTAATATTTAACGCTCGCAGGAAACAAGAGCACGCGCCGGTCTAATTACGTCTGGAAAGGCTCGTATCGTTCTGTCCACGGTCTGCTGTGCGCAGTGTACGTAATTAACAGGCTCGCGGGCTGCCGACATGAATGTTTTGCATGTAGGCCGCGCGACTAACAATGCATGCAGGCGGACCGCGCAGCCGCGGGCCAGATGCAAATGGCCTGCATACAGCCGCCTGGCCCTGAGTTATGGCCGGCCGGGGCCTAACTGCCACCCGCCAAACTAACCAGATTGCTGTGCGGTCGCGTTCGGTTGGCCAGGCTGCTCCTGTGACAATAGCTCGCCTATCAAGAGCTCTGCTGCTGAAATGGTTCGTCGTTGTCCGGCACTGATTCTCCCTCGCAAGAAATCCTTATATCGGCTCACAAGCTGAATTCCTGAGGTTCACAGTGGCGTGTGCTAATGGCAGGACACCATTCAAGCTAAATGTGGAGGTGTTTTTGTGTTCAGGACATCTACTGGCTGATAAAAAAGTCAGTATAAATTTGAAAACTTAATAAACTACGGAATAATGTAGATAGAGAGGTAAAAATTGACACACATGCTTGGAATGACATGGGGTTTTATTAGAACCAAAATGCAGGATGGCGTTCCACCCTATATTGCTAGACCCGTGAAAGATCTCTTGCGCGCATCGTTTGGTGATGATCGTGTGCTCAGCCGCCACTTTCGTCATGCTTGGCCTCCCAGGTCCCCAGACCTCTCAGTCCGTGTGAGCATTGGCTTTGGGGTTACCTGAAGTCGCAAGTGTATCGTGATCGACCGACATCTCTAGGGATGGTGAAAGACAACATCCGACGCCAATGCCCCACCATAACTCCGGACCTGCTTTACAGTGCTGTTCACAACATTATTCCTCGACTACAGCTATTGTTGAGGAATGATGGTGGACATATTGAGCATTTCCTGTAAAGAACATCATCTTTGCTTTGTCTTACTTTGTTATGCTAATTATTGCTATTCTGATCAGATGAAGCGCCATCTGTCGGACATTTTTTGAACTTTTGTATTTTTTTGGATCTAATAAAGCCCCATGTCATTCCAAGCATGTGTGTCAATTTGTACCTCTCTATCTACATTATTTCTTATATTTTTCAGTTTTCAAATTTATACTGACTTTTTGATCACCCGGTACACGGAATAAAATGGGGCCCATGAAACGTCTGCCCTCTTCTTCCAGCGGCGAACGACAGGGGAAACTTTTGTGTACGACCTCTTACACAATGGTAAGGAGAGGTGGACTACAGCGTGGCGCATCAACTGTCGTCGAAGGAGAGCTGTACAGGAGCAGAAATCGTTAGCGAAGAAATTAACATGGTAAACAAGAGATTTGCTTAACTTGTGCTTTTCCAAGAGTATGAAGACCTTTTCCAGCATGGGATTAAACAGCCAACCGGTTGCAAAAAAATGGTAGGCACATTGAATTAGATTTCGAGGACTACTAAAGTGCGCGTCATTTATGTTGGCGGCCGTGTTTAGGTTCGTTCTGCGCATCTGACGTCACAAAACACAGTCAGCCAATGAACAGAGAACGACGTTGCCAGATCTCGACTGCAGTGCAGAGCACGGACGAGTGTCTCCAGATTTAGAAACGTTCATTCATAAATAAAGTAATAGAACAAAAGCTATGTCTTGATAGCAGACTTTCTTTTATAGAAAGTTTGCAAAAGCATTCTTTATACCAATTGCTTCATATTCTATTAATTACTTAAACCAAACAAGCAATAAGACTCCTAACTCAGGCGATAGCAAGGAAAGGTGTTTGTATCAATCTCACGAACCGCTTTTTCGCAATAAAGAACAGCGGTAATTGTTTATTTCCTATTGTACTTCGACGAGGCATGAGTAATTCATAGTCATACCAACAGTGTTTGTCAGTATTTTGCGTGATGTGTTAGAGTCCTCATGGTGTATTGTAGCCTGCCAAGCGACGTTAGTGTAACGGTTAAGGTGTTGGGTTACTAAGCGAAAGGTTATGAGTTCAAACCTTCTGCAGTGCATAACATTTTCTTTATTTAAAAACAATATCTAAGTGTCTTATTTCACGAATTTTATTCGTTTGAATGCATTTTTTTTAAATTTCTTGTGCTTTGTCTCTTCATTAACCCTTTCGCTGCTGCAGACACGCGCTCCCCGCATTCCGCGCTGTGCGCGATTTTGTCATCACTGCACTGCTCGCCTGTGCAGACGCATGGTGTTCCCACTGCTTTGACACACTGATCATTCGATTTCACAAAAACTATTTGGCCCAAAAATTTGATTTTTACACATCGTCTTGACTGATACCTTCCCCCCCATAAATGACTAAATTTTGTTTCGATGTTCAACGCAGTTATTGTGCAGCATGAAATGTAGTAAACCATTGCACGAAATTTTGAAGAGTTTGAAGAGGTAAAAGTCCATAGCGTATACTTTCCGTATGGTCGATTTCAGTTGCCGCAATGTTGAGAATGAAATGTGGACAAGATACCTAAATTTCATATAAAATTTACGGTATAACAATATCTCATTTAATTTAAGTACCACATAGGTGTCGTATGTAATATTGAGAAATATTCCGTCTTTCGCGACTGTAATAAAAGTTTTATTTACACCGGGCGCGTTTGGCTTTATTTTAAAGCACTTCAATCAATGAAAGGTATGGCACATACACAATGGTACTCATGTTCTCTTTCTTGTTTTTGTTCCACAGTAGCAGTTTCGTAGTTTTGTGCTGCGGTAACACAATATTCAACGTTTGTGTCGGCTGATCAGTGTTTTAGCAAATAAATGCTGTTTGTGTGTGCCACACACAAAAATTATATTTGAGATAGCTCAGAGCACTTCACTGATAGACGGTATATTCAAGTCCTAATGTTTTTGTAAGTCCACAGTTTTGTTTAATGTGTTTTGTCTACTTCCTTTTGATTGATTGGCTATCAGTTTCAGAAGGAAACTAGCTTTTCCACTGCCAACTTGGTATGCCAGTGCTGCTGGAAGTGTGGCTCAGCTAGTATGCATCATTGGGTCTGGCAGATCCCACATGACAGCTATCAGCATTAGAATGAAACTTGCTATTCCATTGCCAACTTGGTATGCTAGTGCTTCTGGAGTTGTGGTTCAGCTAGTGTGCATCATTATGTCTGGCAGATCCCACATGATGGCTATCAGCATAAGAAGGAAACTTCCTATTCCATTGCCAACTTGATATGCCAGTGCAGTTGGAGATGTGGCTCAGCTAGTGTGCACCATTGGGTCTGGCAGATCCTACGCAATGGCTATCAGCATTAGGAAACTTGCTATTCTATTGCCGACTTGATATGCCCATTCTGTTGGAGGTGTGGCTCAGCCATTGTGCACCATTGGATCTGGCAGATCCCACAAGACAGCTATCAGCATCAGAAGGAAACTTGCTACTCCACTGCCAACTTGATACGGCAGTGCTGCTGGAGGTGTGACGCAGCTAGTGTGCACCATTGAGTCTGGCAGATCCCACATGATGGCTATCAGTTTCAGAAGGAAACTTGCTATTACATTGCCAAGTTGGTACGCTAGTGCTGCTGGAGGTGTAACGCAGCTAGTGTGCACCATTGGGTTTGGCAGATCCCACATGATGGCTATCAGAAGAAAAGTTGCTATTCCACTGCCAACTTGATACGCCAGTGCTGCTGGAGGTGTGGCTCAGCTAGTATGCATCACTGGGTCTGGCAGATCCCATATGACAGCTATCAGCGCCAGAAGGAAACTGGCTATTCCATTGCCAACTTGATAACCCAGTGCTGCTGGAGGTGCACCTCAGAAGGTGCACACCACTGGACCGATCAGATCCTGCATGACTGCTATCAATGTAGAAGGTTGCCAACTTGATATGACGGTGAGATGGTGTCGATGCATGATATCACATAAATATCTGTTTGGTTATGTGTTTCCAGTTGTTCACCTACTGGGTACCACAGACGACATGTATTTCAGTTAAGGTAAGGTGACTGAATAAAATATTAGTCATCTCTTCAAAAGGGCAATCTGTTGGCTGTGGAGTGGTGAAGAAGGCGTAGAACTGGTAGCAGGCATTCGTGTGAGTCTGCACCACTGACATACCAGCGGTGGACAAAACTGTGGGAACACCAAAAACGCAATACATTACCACGAAAAATGCGGTATAGGAAAACTGTTGTCATATGAAACAGCTTCCAGTCGTCTCGGAATGGATAAATTCAGTTCCTGTATGTATTTCAAGGAAATATTATACCATTATTACTGCAAAATAGTGGCAAGACCAGGTAACGATGATCGAGGTGGGTGGTGATCTATTCTCCAAAGTAGACCACAAAGGCTCAATAATGTTGTTGGTTAGGGGAGCTGTAACACATCATCCTCGTAACCAGGAAACCAGTCCTAGACGATTTGAGCTGTGTTCACAGGACGCTGTCGTCTTGGAAGGCAATATCACCATTAGGGAACCAATATTTTAGCTTGGGATGGACATTATCAGCCAAAATGGTCACATAATACTCCCAGAGGAACAACGGGACTCACGGAATACATCGTTAAGGCTGTTCGTATCATCACGAACCCCCCCCACCGAGGGAGGTGGCGCAGCGGGTAGTACACTGGATTCATATTCGGGAGGACGACAGCTCAATGCCGCGTCCGGCCATCCTGATTTAGGTTTTTCGTGATTTCCCTAAATCGTTCCGGGCAAATGCCAGGATGGTTCCTTTGAAAGGGCACGGCCGACTTCCTTCTCCGTCCTTCCCTAGTCCGATGAGACCGATGACCTCGCTGTCTGGTCTCCCCACCCCCGCCCCCCCCCCCAAACAACCCAACCCCAACAAACCCCCCCCCCCCCCCCCATTTCGTCAGGGGCCTGGGAAGGCTTGCGCCAGACGTAAATTCGACCAGAAGTTGGAACAGTGTGAAAAGACCCTCATCCGACAAAATGAGTTTCTTCCATTGCTCTGTTGTCAAGCTTTTATGGTTTTGGCACCATGGTTTCCTTCTACGGGCGTGTTGCATTACTGTGGTTTCGGAATTCCAACTCGCCCCGCAACTCGACATTATGCAACTCCCTTCGTGTGGTTTTGGTGTTGACAGGGTTTGCGTGTGCGACATCCAGTTCTGAAGTGATTTTTGCAATTGTCGTCCCCTTATTTTTAGACATTCTTCAATGACGGTATATCATCATAACTCAACACACACTTCCGGCAGCGCTGTGACCTAAGGGATGATGTTCTTCCTCTTCCGCTGCATGCGGTATAAATTTTCAGATCGGTGCCTCTTAAAAGACCAAACACTTTGGCTAGTTGCCGACAGACGTACCGGCCATACTATCACCAACAATTTGTTCACGTTCGAATCCACTTAACTACCGCATAATGCACGCACAACTACAGAGAACACTGTTCCAGCCACGACAAACACTTGTAACGTATTAACGGCGTAGCACAGGTGCCGTTCATAGCAAAACACAACGGGGCTACCTGCAGGTTTGGATAGTGTCTGTATTTACAGGGTGTTTCAAAAATGACCGGTATATTAGAAACGGCAATACAAACTAAACGAGCAGCGATAGAAATACACCGTTTGTTGCAATATGCTTGGGACAACAGTACATTTTCAGGCAGACAAACTTTCGAAATTACAGTAGTTACAATTGTCAACAACAGATGGCGCTGCGGTCTGGGAAACTCTATAGTACGATATTTTCCACATATCCACCATGCGTAGCAATAATATGGCGTAGTCTCTGAATGAAATTACCCGAAACCTTTGACAACGTGTCTGGCGGAATGGCTTCACATGCAGATGAGATGTACTGCTTCAGCTGTTCAATTGTTTCTGGATTCTGGCGGTACACCTGGTCTTTCAAGTGTCCCCACAGAAAGAAGTCACAGGGGTTCATGTCTGGCGAATAGGGAGGCCAATCCACGCCGCCTCCTGTATGTTTCGGATAGCCCAAAGCAATCACACGATCATCGAAATATTCATTCAGGAAATTAAAGACGTCGGCCGTGCGATGTGGACGGGCACCATCTTGCATAAACCACAAGGTGTTCGCAGTGTCGTCTAAGGCAGTTTGAACCGCCACAAATTCACGAAGAATGTCCAGATAGCGTGATGCAGTAATCGTTTCGGATCCGAAAAATGGGCCAATGATTCCTTTGGAAGAAATGGCGGCCCAGACCAGTACTTTTTGAGGATGCAGGGACGATGGGACTGCAACATGGGGCTTTTCGGTTCCCCATATGCGCCAGTTCTGTTTATTGACGACGCCGTCCAGGTAAAAATAAGCTTCGTCAGTAAACCAAATGCTGCCCACATGCATATCGCCGTCATCAATCCTGTGCACTATATCGTTAGCGAATGTCTCTCATGCAGCAATGGTAGCGGCGCTGAGGGGTTGCCGCGTTTGAATTTTGTATGTATAGAGGTGTAAACTCTGGCGCATGAGACGATACGTGGACGTTGGCGTCATTTGGACCGCAGCTGCAACACGGCGAACGGAAACCCGAGGCCGCTGTTGGATCACCTGCTGCACTAGCTGCGCGTTGCCCTCTGTGGTTGCCGTACGCGGTCGCCCTACCTTTCCAGCACGTTCATCCGTCACGTTCCCAGTCCGCTGAAATTTTGCAAACAGATCCTTTATCGTATCGCTTTTCGGTCCTTTGATTACATTAAACCTCCGTTGAAAACTTCGTCTTGTTGCAACAACACTGTGTTCTAGGCGGTGGAATTCCAACACCAGAAAAATCCTCTGTTCTAAGGAATAAACCATGTTGTCCACAGCACACTTGCACGTTGTGAACAGCACACGCTTACAGCAGAAAGACGACGTACAGAATGGCGCACCCACAGACTGCGTTGTCTTCTATATCTTTCACATCACCTGCAGCGCCATCTGTTGTTGAAAATTGTAACTACTGTAATTTCGAAAGTTTGTCCGCCTGAAAATGTACTGTTGTCCCAAGCATATTGCAACAAACGGTGTATTTCTATCGCTGCTCGTTTATTTTTTATTGCCGTTTCAAATATACCGGTCATTTTTGAAACACCCTGTATATTCAAGCAGGCATTTTTCGCTGGATTGCCGTACTTTTGCCCCCCCCCCCCCCCCCCTCTCGCAAGTAAGTCGTGGCATTGAAGTTATGTGTATGTACCAACTGCCCGTACGGAATCAGCGCATAGAGGTGGAACGAAAAGGAAAGGTGACAGAATGATAGGAAGGAGCTACTATTGCGTTTAAAGTTTTCATGACAACACTGTGATAGGAGTTGCCCAGTTTGATGGTGTGTCAATGTGAAGCGTCCAACGTAAAAGCGGCTCGTTCGCAAAAAGATCGTGTCCGACAGCGCCCAGAGACGAGTGTTACGCCTTGTGAATGACAATCGGTTTCAAACCCGACCGGTATTGGTGCTGGCAGTAAATGTAGAGCCATCTCAGTCAGTTTCGGAGCAAACATTGCGGAGGGAAGTGCATGAATTCAGTTGACATTTGGAGTCGAGTACCTCGCGAAAGGTTATAGCTCACAGCAGCACGTATACTTGGCCTACACAAGATAAATATTGGAAGCGCCTGAAGAGTCGCGCCACGTGGGATTAGCCGAGCGGTCTTGGGCGCTGCAGTCATGGACTGTGCGGCTGGTCCCCGGGGAGGTTCGAGTCATCCCTTGGGCTTGGGTGTGTGTGTTTGTCCTTAGGATAATTTAGGTTACGTAGTGTGTAAGCTTAGGGACTGATGACCTTAGCAGATAAGTCCCACAAGATTTCACACACATTTAAACATTTGAAGAGTCGCGAATTTTCCCCTTTCCAAATCATGAAAAGCACCGAATGTATAGAAGGCCAAATCGGTCATATGTTCCGAGGGTGGCGCTTGGGATGCAGATGGTTCTGTGGTATTTTGAGGATGTTTTCCTTAACATGAGCTGGTCCTTGAACATGAACCAGGATGCTTCATCATATATGGTAACCATTTGTTGCCTTTACATCTTCATGACGAGCATGCTGTGGACAATCCCGTCATCCAAGACGACAACAGCTGTGTTCCTAGGGTTACACTCATCCGTTCCTGGATTTACTAACATTCAGGCATCTTACCGCAACCCACAGAAACTCGTAGGACTATTTGATCAGTGGCTGATACGTAAAAGCAATATCTCCACAATTTGGTATCCTAATGGGAGTGGAGTGGCTTTAGCTGGCTGTGGCACATCTTATCTATCTTGTCGTGTGTCTTCCTTGCCGATTTCAGACAACAGGCGATGTTGCACCCTATTAGCATTACGTCTACCAGGGGCTGTTAATACTTTTTCCAGTGCTGTTATTGGACATAATAAGTCAGTTCTTGTTAAATTGAAGCCACTAACCTGTAAACACCGAGGATATAGCCATATGCACAAACAAATTACACACGGAAAGTCTGTAAACTAGTTCGTAACACATCATTTACATCAAACTCGTGCTAATGATCTACCGAAAATGTAACAGACCAACGAAGAACTGAAAGGCGCAACAACCAAATGGCTTAACTACGGAATTACTGAAATGTGGTGGCCTTCTTTTAAAGCTGACGTTCTTCGACGTAGGGAAGAAATCTTCATAGGCAGCTCTTGTACAAAACAGCTGGTAACGCACGAAACAAATCAATTCTAAAACAAATCGCAGATATATAATTGTGAAATTACCGTTGTACTAGTTTACTTGATTCAGCTTCCAAGATCTAGAGAAGAATTGTCAACAACCGATTCCAAGAGATACGGAGACAGTCGTCGTTGGAGATATAAGCGGTTTAAGAAAATGCTGCTTCTGTACTGGGGTCTACTCTGGAGAAAGTAATGCAGAAATAGGAAACTGAATCAATTTTTGCAGCTTTAGGTATGGTTTACAGGAAATTTCGAATTAATAATTTGAAGGCGGGGAAATACCACCAGCATCTCAATAGAGTATCTCGAACTCTCTACAACAACAGTATTGGCAATAAATAGTGCCCATGGTTTTACGAAATCTGTCCAGAGGAACAGAGAAGTTAGAAAGGGTTGCAATTTACCAGTAATATTAATTTAAAACCTATCTGGAACACATGACATTCTTTCAGTGATTACTCTCAGTCGACAATCCACCTAAATTGCTTGCAATTCGCTGAGAACATAACGATCACGTAGGAAACACAAACTTAAGATATCGACAGAAGGGTCAAAATTCTCGACGTTTAGAGGAAAGCAATCCACCTTCGTTTGAAAAAGTAGCACTCAAAGAGATCACGTATTTCACAAGGGAATGGCAGTTTCTGTCATATTCTGTGAATATGAGAATAATCAAGGATCTAGTCATTCGATATGAGACTCCCATAAATACTTTTAATGTGTCCACCTTGTTTTGTATCTGCAACGAAGTCACTCGGCGCGAATCGAATGTATTTTTCCTAAATGAGGAGATCTGGGATTACGTAGAAAACTAGTAACTCCACGGTGATAGAATGGAACATCTGAGATACCCCAAATAAATGCTGCTATACAAGCCTGCCATGAAGAGAGATCAGAGAGGCTCGTGGAAATTATGGAGTTCTCAATAAGTGGAAAGTCACATGAAGCCAGAACAGACAGTTTGCCTTAGCTGTGCAAGTTTAACACTGCTACTCGCTCCAAAATACATTCAAAATTAATAATCTGACGCAAATTACTGAGCTGGTGATTATAATGGCGTAAGGACCATAGCTTAACACCACAAGCCAGTGACGGAGGCAGCAATATCAAAGATAAAACTGCATATCGATAACTTAGTTTGCAGGGTGTGTTGGTCCAGAGCGTTTCCTGAAGCAACTAGACACTAAAGCTTTCGTTTTTTATTTATTGCGCTAGACGATAGTCATACAATCCAGTCGGTCTCCAGCAACTCGCTGCAATAGAATGAGGAAATCAAATCGGTCTCCACTCCCTTCACATTTATAACGGCGTAGCAATTATATTATACATTGTTGGATGTATTTATAAATTATAGAGTGCAGCAATCAGTCGTCCTTTTTTTACATGCATTGATAAGAGAAATTAGTGCATTGAGAATGGCTGGCTACTAGCCGAAACCTGCGTAGTAAAATCTAAAAAAAAAAAAAAAAGTGACGACTGATTGCTACACTCCATAATTTATAAGTCACATAACAGTCATTGAGTGCACACACTTTCGGAATGGAAGGTAATCTGACATTGCTGGATAATTAATTTCCGATTAATTTTTCAATATTACACTAATTTTAATTTTTTTGATATTGTACACCACTTGACTTGTAATCTCTCGCTGAAAAATCGTATTTTCGGTTACAAAACTGCAGTAATACAGCTAAAATTTGAACTTGGCACATTCATTTCGATTTTCTGGATTGTCATTAATTATTTCGCTAATGTCAGCCTTCAACAATCGCCCACATGAATTCAGTAATATAACATTGTTCTGAACTAGTAATAAATGTTAGTTTTTAGAAAAGTATCAAACATTATGTGAGACTTTGAACTTCATATTATATAACCAATGAAGTGCACCACTGTAACGTTTTTGTTCCTGATGATATTAGCATTACCTTTTACGAAATAATTAAAAAGAAAATTGAAAACTTCGGAGAGGCACTCATAAATGGCAAATTTGCTCGAAACTATACGAAAATGACAAATATCCAAAAAGCTATATGTCCAAACAGGTATAAATTGAGAAACAGGTAAATATCGGATGCTGCATTAAAATATTGTATCAGATATTTCAGTGCGTACTATTTCTGGGAATTACACTTCACAAGGGAGAGGAAAAGAGATGTGTAGCTCTTTTGTTACTTCGTGTTCCAAGCAGTACGCATCGATTCTGCCCTGGCCATCGACTACGGCCACACGCGTGGTTTCTCCAAGTGCAAGAGTCCCGACAGAAATAGAGCAGCAGCGTCTCAGTGAGGGTGGAATCCACGCCACTGCTGCAGAGGCGGGGCGTGTCTTCAACGTGGCGTGCAGCGCAATGCGCCCCTAGACTGTTTCTCTACACAAGTTCTAGCTGTATGCGTGACCACACGAGCAGTTTTTCACGCGGCGTTCAGTCCATCGCGCCCTCACGACAATAACGTTTCAGTGTCGCTGCGCAACGTGCGTAATATGGATTGGTAGTACTATATACACACATCAAAAACAGTTTTGCATCACCCCGGTTCCTAGAGCTCCTGAAGGTGGACGTTGACTGTGGATAGTGTATCACAACACAGCCCCTTTGACTGTTCAGAGATACCACTAAACACGCCCAAAGATATAAACAACCACGCATGACCAGCGTCTATTAGACGGACGGGTTCCAAACAGCCGATGAGTTCCAGTCATTCCACCAGGAAGAAGGTACACGGTTCCTGTTGTCTGTAGTCCAACCATGCCTAGACGGTCAATACCGCGGTTTTATCGCGTATGCGTTGTTACTTTGTGCCAGCAAGGGCTTTCACCAAGGGAAATGTCCAAGCGTCTCGGAGTGAATCAAACCGATGTTGTTCGGACATGGAGGAGATACAGAGAGACAGGAAAGTGTCGATGACATGCCTCGCTCAGGCCGCCCAAGGGCTACTACTGCAATGGATGACCGCTACCTACGGATTCTGGCTCGGACGACCCCTGGTAGCAACGCCACCGTGTTGAATAATGCTTTTCGTGGAGCCACAGGACCTAGTGTTACGACTCAAACTGTGAGCAGTAGGCTACATGATGCGCAACTTCACTCTCCACGTCCGCGGCAAATCCATCTTTGCAACAACACTATGTTGCCCGGAACAGATGGGCCCAACAACGTGCCGAATGGACCGCTGAAGACTGGCATCACGTTCTCTTCACCGTTGAGTGTCGCTTATGCCTTCAACCAATCGTCGGAGACATGTCTGGAGGCAACCCGGTCAGGCTAAACGCCTTTGACACACTGTCCAGCGAGTGGAGCAAGGTGGAGGATCCCTGTTGTTTTGGGGCGGCATTATGTGGGGCCTGGTGGTCATGCAAGTCGCCATAACGGCTGTACGATACATGAATGCCGTCCTCCGACCGATAGTGCAACCATATCGGCAGCAGACTGATGAGGCATTCGTCTTCATGGATGACAATTCGCCCCCCCTCGTGCACATCTTGTGAATGACTTCTTTCATCGCTCGACTAGAGTGGCCAGCATGTTCTCTAGATATGAACCCTATCGAACATGCCTGGGATAGATTGAAAAGGATAGATTGAAAAGGACTGTTTATGGACGACGTGATCCACGAACCACTGAGGGATCTACGCCGAATCACCGTTGAGGAGTGGTACATTCTGGACCAACAGTGCCTTGATGAACTTGTGGATAGTATGCCACGACGAATACAGGCATGCATCAACGCAAGAGGACATGCTACTGGGTATTATAGGTACCGGTGTGTACAGCAATCTGGACCACCACCTCTGAATGGTGGTACAACATTCAATGTGCGGTTTTCATAAGCAATAAAAAGAGTGGAAATGATGTTTATGTTATCTATTCCAATTTTCTGTACAGGTTCCGGGACTCTCGGAACCGATGTGATGCAAAACTTTTTTCTATGTGTGTATATGATATCGAGTGCCCAGACTACAAAATGAAGTGTGAAGACGGAGTCTTGGCTAGAACTCACGACAGCATTAGTTAGGAGAGAGTAGGAAAAAATGGAATAAAAATAGGTACGAAAACTACAAGAAAAGTCGTATCTATCAGTTCAAAACCCCGGAAATTTTTCTGAAGAATATATTGCTCGAATGGAATAAAATGCATATTTATGTTTCAACGCAATCCCTCTCAAGTTCTATGCCCTTATGTGAGCCCTGGACAAGCTTCTCAATTCCAAGTGGGCATGTGTAACAAGTTACTGTATGTACTATTGCCTGTACTACCTGATCATCAAAGAACCTTGAGCAACGAAGAGCTTCAGTGGGTTAAAAATGTAGTAATCTGAAGGCGCTAGATCCTGGGAATACGGGGGTGGGGCAAGCAGACGAATCGCAGGTCTCCCTGCACACATGCATGCGCCTTTCTTCGGTTTCTGATGTCAAATGATATGGATCATCTCACACACACTTTCTTGATCACAGTACGTGACGAACAGTATGGCGGCCTCATCCGACACTGAAATGAAATGATCATAATTATGCCATTGTTGGCAGGGATGACCCAGTCAGTTTCGGCCGCCAAGTGCAAGTCTTATTTCATTCGACGCCACACTGGGCGACTTGTGTGCCGGTGGTGAGGATGAAATGATGATGAGGATAAGCCAACACCCAGTCCCCGGGCGGAGAAACTCTCCGACGCGGGCACGTTACCACCCAGCTAAGCAGGCGGACATCCGGCACATGTTATTCCTGGGTGCAATGCCACTGACAGTTACATGCCTGTCCACCTGTATCTACTCATCAACGCTCGTGATGTCGTTAATAATGACTGCACGGACAGAGCGTCGTGGTATGGCGAATCTTCAACTCTTGTTACACTCCGTTTGAAGTTACCCGCCCTTGGCACACTTGTTTTCGACGCAGACAACTTTATCATATTGCACTGTCATTCAACGGTGAATTCCAATTGGTTTCAGCCGTCCAGGTAACAGAAATCTAATGACACTTCGCTGCCTCACAGTGGTGCAAACCTACAAGGCTTCCGCCATCTTGTTTCACTGACTCCCAGCATCCCATTCGCGAAACAAGCGTGCCAGCCACGGCTAATAAAGTTCTAGGACACCGCCAAAATAAAAGAAGCACAATATTTGTTTAAGTTTTGTATTTTTACAACTGATTTATTGAATGGATATAGTATGTTTACCAGCAATTTCTTCTTTATATTCCGGTTAGGACAACCTTTTACGTAGGCTGCAAAGTGCTCTGTGACAAACTTGCTGCTTGTGTTCCCTATAGTTCCGCATTCAGACATAACTGTCGCGACCACGCCACAGTGTCCTCAAAGTTGTAACCGTCAATAATCCTCACATAATTATCAAGTACAGAAGATGTTTTTTCCCTTTATTGTTATTTCCAAACTTTGTACAAAAGGTAAGCCGGCAGCGGTCTATCTACGACCATAGAAACCCAGAGGGTAACATGTAGACAGATATACAGAAAAATATGAATATAAAAAAACAGGTGACACACATAATGATAATAACGATGACGCTCGAACTGAAGACACTGAATTACATAAGCAAGTGCACCCATACACGAAGGCACAATGAGTAAACTGTCGAACGATGGAGGACACTGAAGAGACACAATTGCACTGGAACGGAGAAACACTGCGCAGAATACATTGACGACGATCTTCGACGCGCTGCACACATTATGACACAAACAAAAAGGAGGTGGTTGCCACAGGGAATAGGGGAGGGTAAGAGGGAGGTGGGAAGGACGCCATTGGGCGAGAAGAAGTGAGGGGGAGGGGAGAGGGTAGAAGTGGGGTGTGGAAGCCCGAGGGAGGGGGAGAGGGAGAGGAGGGGAAGGAAGATAGGAGGGAGAGAAGGGAAAGAGGGTGCCCTGGAGGAAAAGCTCAGGAGGAGGAAGGAGAGGATCAAATCTCGTAGCAGGGGTAGATGGAGGGGACAATGGCATCGTCTGGGAGGGAGAGTTGGCGGAAGCCACCTTGGGCAAGGGTATGGAGGGTGGTCAGATGGCGAGCGGGTGGGATGCAGTAGAAGATGCCGTGACTTTAATGTAAATAAATTCGTCAGTTACATCTATCGACCGGTGTAAAATCTACCATTTACTTGCTAAAATTGCAAATCCTCAGAAGAAGTTTCCACATAGGGAAAATGCATCAGTCAGAAATGCAGGGTGTCCATAATTAATGTTCCAGTTACAAAACGCAGTAGAAAGAGAACCACTACCCAGAACGATGTAAAATTTGAACGGTATATTCCTGACGCTAGGAGAAACGTCATAGGAAAACACTGACCAGTAGATGGCGCTGTACACCCATGGAGGACACAGTGGACAGACGAAGCCTATGTCAATACGCAGAAATGCTGGATAAGGACAACAGGAAGTGCACACTCACATCAACCGGTGCCATTTCATATTCTGCAAAAGTGTCTGTGTGGTGCGCATTGACGGCATCTTTTGTCGTAGGGCCTTATTGTTTCGAAGAGTGCTGCGGGATTCGTTACCTTTACCGTCATTGGTAAACTCTATGAGAGTCATTTGCGCACCAACGTCATTCTAAAGCCTAGTTTACACGACGACATTGGGTTGAGCCACTAGTTGCGTGGGATGAGTTGCACACAAATGGTTTCATATTTGACTGCAGACTCGGCGAAACCAGTATACACTCCAGTTTCGTCGTTTTGTGGGTTCCTCAGTCGTGTCTGAAATGAAAGTTTTGGCAGCTGCACGTCGCATGGCTTGTGAGGGAGTTAAAGCTTGTTGCGTGGAATCGCCGCATAAGAAAAAAAATAAGAAACGTATTTTGATTCGTGACTGGATGAAGAAAAGACGCCAGATCGGTTGCTTAGCATCCTTGGCGAAATAATTTATAATGGAAGACCCAAGAAGTTCTTTAATTATCTTAGAATGTCACAAGAACTGTTCACGTTTCTTCTAAATAGAGTTAATTATGCGATAGGGAATAAAGATACTGTAATGCATGAACAACTGCCGCCAAAACTGAAATTACATATTCCATCGCGTGCATTACAATCGAGAACACTCGGCATGTTATAAGATGCGGTTTTTGTTGCTGATGACGCTTTTTCATTAACACAAATAATTATTAACATTAACAGTAATAATTATTAACATTAACAGCAATAATTATTCGAAGCGGCCCGCATTAAGAAGAGATTGGTTTGAAAACTACTCTCTTGAAGATAGATCTGAACAGAGGCAATATTTCAAAATTCTAACATATGTGAATGGAGAGCACTACAGCGGCGTTTTAAATAGATGAATATTGAATAAAGAATGCAGCTTCTTGAATGTGTATAGCCTTCCCTCCTGTCAACACTATTGCTTAAAAAAGAGTTGGGCAAATCGAACGATGGGATTTCAATCTTGTAGACGAGAGCATTGCCACAGTTAGAATTACACTTGCTTATATTTTTTTCTTAATTCAGTTGTATATGTGCTCCTAGTTCAATAAATTTTGGCCTGCAGCTCAGATATTGTCAAACCATCTATGTCATGATCGCACATGACGGTCTCAACGGCAGCAATATGTTGCTTATTTTTGTAATCAGTATCACTGAAATCCTACAACACCTATGCAAAGCATAGATATCCAAAAAGCGAACATTATTCTCCGTCCCCCACTTCGTATTTCAGTTTTTCTACACTCTACGAACACACATAACCTCAAAAACTCATGCAACTAGTGTCGCCAAAGTTGGAACACCCCGAAAGTGTTTAGTTTCACCGACGAGTTGCGCAAACGAGCGGCGCGCATGCGCAGTGGCCGGTAGCTCAGTTGCATGCAACCTAGTGTCGTCGTGTAAACTAGGCTTAACCCTTCAAGAGCTTGGATATGTCGGTAAGATCATTATTATGATGGCACTTCTCTGCACTTTGCATAGCCAGTAGCATTTCGGAAATGCTAGAACTATGAGCCGTCATTTCCCTACAGCCTGACCGTCCATATCGCCTGATCTTACTCCGTGTGACTTCTGGTAATGGGTTTATGTGAAAGACGTTGTATTCACTGTTCCACTTACGAACATATCTGAAGGCACTCATCGCACAATACATTCTGAACGTGACCCCCGAGTCACTCGGATCTGTTATGGCAATACTGCTTCTCGATTTCAGCTTGTGACAGAAAACGGTGGACAGTGTACTGAACATGTCTTGCGCCAGTCTTGCGATAGGTAGAATCGAGTCTCATTTTGCTTGTTATAAGATTTTTGGCTCAAGGACAATTAAAAACCGGTCATTTTGGGTTTGATGCGGTTTTTGGGCTAAAGACAATAAAAAATCGATTTTTCTTATCCGATGTCATACAATATTACTGTGGAGGATGGGCTTATCTAACAGTGCCACAACTGTTGACTGCCGACTTGTGCAGTCATGCACATTAAGCAGTATGGATGGTGTAATGTGCAACTCAGACGACAGCCATTGTATTGTGATTCATATGGTTCAAATGGCTCTGAGCACTATGCCACTTAACTTCTGAGGTCATCAGTCGCCTAGAACTAAAAACTAATTAAACCTAACTAACCTAACTAACTTAAGGACGTCACACACATCCATGCCCGAGACAGGATTCGAACCTGCGACCGTAGCGGTCGCTCGGCTCCAGACTGTAGCGCCTAGAACCGCACGGCCACTCCGGCCGGCTATTGTGATTCATCTGTCATTTGTAGCCGACCCCGTTTACCTTAAGACGCTTACAGTGCCATCTATTCGTAAAAAAGTAGCTAATTTTTTCTCATACTTCTAAGGAACGCCACTTCCAATATGGACGAAACGTCACAGTGCGGTCAACAGCCCAAAATATTTTTATTCACAATTTTTTTGTTCCATTACGTTTCTCCCTGCGTCAATAATATGCTGTTCGAATTTGACGTCATTCTGAGCTGTGGTTCTCTTTCTACAGCGTTTTGAAACAAGAACATTAATTATGGACATACTGTGGAAATGGAAGAGGTGTACATGAAAGACAGCTTGCAAGAGATTTCGAGTGAGGCAAATATAATGTCTGTGCATAAGTCTTTTCCTCTAGATCAATTGCTCTCATACAAATTTGAATGTCTTTCATGGCTATAGCCTTTCATATCGATGTATCTGAGACAATAATTGTAATTTGCAGAAACTACTAAAACTCTGGGAGAAAACAAAACCTAATCACCATATTTACTTTTTAACGGTCAGTTGGATAACAGTTTTTCGACTGATTTAGCGGAAATTCGATAGCATTAAAAAATATATCGGGATATTACTTCAGTCCCTAACGTAGGAGCCGCGCGGGGTAGCCGTGCGGTCACAGGCGCCTCGTCACGGTTCGCGCGGCTCCCCCCATGAGAGGTTCGAATCCTCCCTCGGGCATGGGTGTATGTGTTGTCCTTGGTGTGAGTTAGTTAAAGTTAGATTAAGTAGTGTGTAAGCCTAGGGACCGATGACATCAGCAGTGTAGTCCCATAGTCCTTACCACAAATTTCCAATTTTCGTAACGTAGGAGAACGAACTTTCCCTTTATAGGCGGGATGGATTCCGCATTTGAATAACAGAAAAAGTATGGCATCACCATATTTGTTTTTTAAATATCACTTTTCAGTATAGATCAGTTTTTACGTTGAATTAACGGACATTCGACAACACTCTAAAAAATATGTCGGAATATTCCTTCAGTCTGTGACGGTACGTCACATGAATATTGACATTTTTATCGGTTGTAAACCGTAATTAAGTATTTTATGAATATAATTAGTGTAAAAGATATAGTTAATGTTCTTGAAACAACTGATATGCATCGTAATTAAAGAGTTGCATCTTTATTTAATGTCTATGAAAATAAAAAAGGATCAAAAGAGACGCGATTGTACGGCCGAGGAGGAAGGACGTATTTTGTGGTACACACACTGTTTTGTTTCACTATACGGAAGGCAGCCATTGAGCGGCTACACATATTTTATGTAAGTTATTCGTATTTATTGCTAAAATAAACCTGTTATTATTATTACAAAATGAATTTCTTTGTAATAGTTGTCACCTCAAATGTTCGCAGTGGCTAATTATTTTCAATAAGCATTTTTTCAGTAATTTGCGCTGAGACAAGCTCATCTTCCGATGCAGGCTCTGGTCGGCCATTACGCGCCGAAGTATTAATTTATTTTTCAGTTTTAACAGTAACTGTAAATGCGAGAGATTTCGTTATAAGAACCTTTTTAAATTGCAACAGATAATTAATTTACGTTAAAGTTCATGTTTTTTAAACTATACAGATTCCATGAGTTCGGTAAGTTTTATCTTGGCCGCTCCATGGCAACAATCGAAATTCTCTCAAGCCTTGCTTTGCAATCAATAAATAGAAATTAACAAAATTACATTCATTTAAGTAAACGGCAACTATATTTTAGTCATCACGTTCAAAATCTAAAGTTGGTAAAGAATAACTGAGGCCCTTCAAGAACCCGTTTCATATTTACATATGCACGTAAGGAAAAGTGATAAGAAAAGACAACATACCTAAGAGAAAGAAGCATGCTGATAAATTATATATATATATATATATATATATATATATATATATATATATATATATATATATAGGGTGAGTCACCTAACGTTACCGCTGGATATATTTCGTAAACCACATCAAATACTGACGAATCGATTCCACATGCCGAGCGTGAGGAGAGGGGCTAGTGTAATTGTTTAATACAAACCATACAAAAATGCACGGAAGTATGTTTTTTAACACAAACCTACGTTTTTTTAAATGGAACCCCGTTAGTTTTGTTAGCACATCTGAACATATAAACAAATACGTAATGAGTGCCGTTTGTTGCATTGTAAAATGTTAATTACATCCGGAGATATTGTAACCTAAAGTTGACGCTTGAAACCTCCGACGTTCAGTTGCGTGTTGTAACAAACACGGGCCACGGTCGGCGAGCAGCATCTGCAGGGACATGCTTACGATGACGACCGTGTTTACTAGTGTGGCTGTAGTGCACTGTCGTGGTTTGGTCTAGCTGTCGCTGTGGCCGCATGTAGCGTTTGCTGCTATTGTTATTCTGCATTCGTCACCGCACGCAGACCAACTGTAGTACACCGTGTTACCAGACGTCTGTGATAGTGTAGTGTTGTAGGAACTGTGACCATGGTGTATTCGAACTCTGAAAAGGCGGAGATGATACTCATCTATGGCGAGTGTCGACGAAATGCAGCTGAAGCCTGCAGGGTGTATGTAGAACGGTGCCCGGACAGAGAGCATCCAACGTGCCGCACATTGCAAAACATCTACCGCCAACTGTATGCAACAGGTATGGTCGTAGCACCAAACGGGTCCGTAACAGGCCCGTCACAGGAGAAGCGGGTGCAGTTGGTGTGTTAGCTGCTGTTGCCATGAACCCACACATGAGTACACGGGACATTGCGAGAGCCGGTGGACTGAGTCAAAGTAGTGTCATGCGCATACTGCATCGTCACCGCTTTCACCCGTTTCATGTGTCGCTACATCAGCAATTACATGGTGATGACTTTAATCATCGAGTGCAATTCTGTCAATGGGCATTAACAGAGAATGCGTTGCAGTTCTATCTGTTTACCGATGAAGCGGGTTTCACAAACCACGGGGCAGTGAATCTACGGAACATGCATTACTGGTCCGTGGACAATCCTCGCTGGCTCAGATAGGTAGAGCGACAGCGACCGTGGACTGTAAATGTGTGGTGCGGAATCATTGGCGACCATCTCATTGGTCCTCACTTCATTGCAGGGGCCCAAACAGCTGCAACATACATCGCGTTTCTACAGAATGATCTGCCAACGTTGCTCGAAAATGTCCCACTGGAAACTCGTCGACGTATGTGGTATCAGCATGATAGTGCACCTGCACATTCCGCAATTAACACTAGCCTGACCCTTGACAGGATGTTCGACGGGCGTTTCATAGGACGTGGAGGCCGCATAAATTGGCCAGCCCGTTCTCCTGATCTTACACCTCTGGACTTCTTTCTGTGGGGTACGCTAAAGGAGAATGTGTACCGTGATGTGCCTACAACCCCAGAGGATATGAAACAATGTATTGTGTCAGCCTGTGGCGACATTACACCAGATGTACTGCGGCGTGTACGACATTCATTACGCCAGAGATTGCAATTGTGTGCAGGAAATGTTGGCCACTACATTGAACATCTATTGGCCTGACATGTCGGGACACACTCTATTCCACTCCGTAATTGAAAACGGAAACCATGTGTGTACGTGTACCTCACCCCTCATGGTAATGTACATGTGCGTCAGTGAAAAAGACCAATAAAAAGGTGTTAGCATGTGGACGTAATGTGCTGTTCCAGTCTCTTCTGTACCTAAGGTCCATCACCGTTCCCTTTGGATTCCTACGTAATTCGCTGCTCTCCGATACATACGATCGAACAGCGGAGGAGTGGTACTCAAGCGTCAACGTTAGGTTACAATATCTCCGGATGTAATTAACATTTTACAATGTAACAAACGGCACTCATTACGTATTTGTTTATATGTTCAGATGTGCTAACAAAACTAATGGGGTTCCATTTAAAAAAACGTAGGTTTGTGTTAAAAAAACATACTTCCGTGCATTTTTTTATGGTTTGTATTATCGATTCGTCAGTATTTGATGTGGTTTACGAAATATATCCAGCGGTAATGTTAGGTGACTCACCCTATATATATATATATATATATATATATATATATATATATATATATATATATATATAGCCACCGACGTCACAAGTCCCTAACGCAGGAGAACGAACTTTTCCATTGTAGACTTCCCACGCAGTACAGGACGGATTCTCCGTTTCATCCCCTGTCTTTGGCATCGACGTAGGCGATGACCGAGGAATAAACACATTGCGAAAACTGAATTGCTCTCCAATGGAACACTGTTCAGTATTGTTTCTACATCTACATCTACATCCATACTCCGCAACCCACCTGACGGTGTGTGGCGGAGGGTACCCTGAGTACCTCTATCGGTTCTCCCTTCTATTCCAGTCTCGTATTGTTCGTGGAAAGAAGGATTGTCTGTATGCTTCTGTGTGGGCTCTAATCTCTCTGATTTTATCCTCATGGTCTCTTCGCGAGATATACGTAGGAGGGAGCAATATACTGCTGGACTCTTCGGTGAAGGTATGTTCTCGAAACTTTAACAAAAGCCTGTACCGAGCTACTGAGCGTCTCTCCTGCAGAGTCTTCCACTGGAGTTTATCTATCATCTCCGTTGGATCTTCTCTATTTCTATCAACCCTACCTGGTACGGATCCCACACGGCTGAGCAGTATTCAAGCAGTGGGCAAGTTGCTTCTCCAGTCTGAATGCCCGCACCCGTCACTTTTTCCTGCTAAGTGTGGCCGCCACACATGCTGAAATTCGTGCCGAGTGTCCTGCGGCTCGAATTCTGCTCTAAAAGTCGCACGTGTGGCCGCGGCACAGGTTTAAATACGGGTCACAAAGGTCACCGCCGGCTGACGTAAGACCGGCCCTCATGCCGCAACCGGCGCCCGGCGCTGCACCGCCATATCCCTCCACCGACTGCGCTGCGCCTGTGTCGTTTTACTCGTGCTGCACTCCTACACACGGTGTGTGTTATTCACTCTCACGGCTGCGCCAAGTGCTTTTATCTCGCGGCGCTGTTGCAGCAAAGGTTTCGGCGGTAGCTTGACTAAGCGACTGCGTACGTGGGCGCGATCCCACACCAGTGCACGGAGGAATTAATAACGGTAGCAGCTTTGTTTTTAATTTTAATTCCGTACGTAAAGAATCGCGCAAGTGTATATGCGAGCGGAAACTCACTGTTGTGCTTGGACTCGTATCTCTACAACTTTACAAACGTCTGATTGCTTTCCAAAGGAGTTAATGTATCAAAAATTTTGACGTTAAGCACAAAAGTGAGAAAAAGTTTAGATAAGGTGTGAAATTATGCTTCAAGTTTATTATAATTCGTGAAGGGCTCTCATTGTGAAACACTGGCTGAATATACGAGGGTTGCCCAGAAAGTAATGCACCGCATATTTTTCTCAACCGAAAACAATGCTACGAATGCGAAACGTTACGCATGTATTGTTTGACGTCTCCTGAGTGAGCGCGCCTGTTTCCGTCATTTCTGACCGATAGCGTAGCTGCAGGACAGTTTCAAAATGGCGTCTGTAGATGGTGTACATTACAAGCAACGTGGCGTCTTTGAATTTCTCAATGCAGAGAAAGGAACTGTGAGGAATCTTCACAAACGCTTGAACATCTGCTGTCAACCGAAGTGCAGTTAGTCGCTGGGCACGGAGGGTGAGGTCACCAGAAGGCGGTCGGGGAGCCCATCCATGACTATCACAGCCGGCCGGAGTGGCCGAGCGGTTCTAGGCGCTACACTCTGGAGCCACGCGGCCGCTGCGGTCGCAGGTTCCAATCCTGCCTCGGGCATGGATGTGTGTCATGTCCTAAGGTTAGTTAGGTTTAAGTAGTTCTAAGTTCTGGGGGACTGATGACCTCAGCAGTTAAGTCACATCGTGCTCAGAGCCATTGGACTATCACACCTGACATGTTGCAGCAAGCTGATGTTGCCATTTTTTTCGCGAGGAGAGAAGCGACTCGGCATTTGGCGCTGCATTTGTCAATCAGCAAAGGAAGTGTGGATGCAGTGTCAACACTCTTGGATATTCAAAAGTGTGTGCAAGATGGGTCCCGCGGTGTCTAACGGTGGATCACAAATCGCACAGAAAAAACATTTGTCCTGATTTGTTGCAACGTTTTGAAGCTGAGGGGGAGGCCTTCTTGTCCCGGATTGTGACAAGTGATGAACCTTGGTTCACCATTTTCAGCCCGAAACAAAACGACAGTCAGTGGAATGGTACCTTTCCCACTCCCCACAGAAGAAAAAAATCAAAGTAACAGCTTCCGCCGGCAAGCTCATGATCACCGTGTTCTGCAACTGTTAAGCTGTGGTGCGAAGAGGCAGTACCATTATTCAGAAGCAACTGTCAACACATTAACAAGACGCGCTTCCGTCGACTTCGGCGCCACAGCAACCCAGGAGATGTTTTGCTGCAACACGATAATGTCCGGCCCCACACAAGTCTGATGACTCTTGAACACATCGCAAAGCATGGTTGGGCAGTGATACCTCATCCACCCTAAAGTGCTCACCTGGCCCCCTCGGACTTTCACTTATTTGGGCCATTAAAGAATGCCATTCGTGGTTCAAATGACTTAACATCTGAGGTCATCAGTCCCCTAGAACTTAGTACTACTTAAACCTAACTAACCTAAGGACATCACACACAACTACGCCCGAGGCAGGATTCGAACCTGCGACCGTAGAGGTCACACGGTTCCAGGCTGAAGCACCTAGAACCGCTCGGCCACTCCGGCCGGCGCCATTCGTGGGGGACATTTTGATAAAAATAGGGCGGGTAGATAAAACACCATTCTCTTGTGTGTGTAATTCTCATTATGTTCAACAAAAAATTGTGGAAGAAAAACAATGTGGTGTGTTATTTTCTGGGCAACCCTCGTAGTCTGCGTAATTTGCTCTCCATTTTAAGCAAAAGCAGGCTTTTCCATGCATGTCAATGTTTATCACATCCCATCTCCTGAATCTCGCGTCCTATAGTGATGTAATACGCAGGTACGTTCAATGATGCACCTAGATACTGTCTGCAAAGTAAGCTGCGAAGAGAGGTACTAGTAAAGAAGTAATAAATTAAAACGCCATGTCTGATATCGATCTTTTACTGTGTATTATTTTAAGCGGAAGCTAGTTTTTTTACGCATCTAAATGTGTATGACTTCGTATCTCCTGATCAAAGTGTCGTACAATGATAAAAATTCAGGTACTGTATAATTAGAGGTTGCGTATTCCGTCTGCATACTGTCTTGCGGATGGAATCTGTAGGAAAGAAGTAATAAATTAAAAATTCATGGATGGTGCTGAAGTTTTACCGCATAAGCAGCGAAAATGTAGTAAGCGGTAACTTTCTTCCTTTCATTACTTTAAGGGGGTGTCGAGGTAAATGGGTTCCGTAAAGGTTTGAAATTATGCGTAAAGTTTGTTGGATATCGCAAAGTGCTCTCATTCTGAAATACTGAATGAATAAAGTCCGGCTATTTGCGCGCCCTCAGTTACGCTGCCTGAAGACAAACAAACATTTGCTACTTGTAATTCATTTTGTATAGTGCTAAACTTTTAACACCGTAAGATTGTATCTCCTAAAGAGTTGATTACGGCAGCATTCTATATTTCTAAATTCGGTCAATAATTACGCGAAATATTGTGAGTCAAATATTTGCTGCCATGGAAAGCTGTTAGATAGGCAACTTGAAACTGGTATTAGGTTCCTGCACTAGTCGCTCACTAATACAGACCGTAAGCTGTGGGGTTTTCATATATTTTCTGCCTTTGTAAATAACTCACCTTTACTATACTGAGACGAGGATGCAAGAGCGGGCTGCAGGAGTAAAGATAAGATTCTTGACCCTGTGTTTAATGTAATCCGTGGTGCGCTTGCTTGCCAATTAGTTGTGCAGCGCTAGAACATTCTTATTAGAGACATAGTAGCGAGCGGTTGCTTTTACACAGAAGGAGATCAGATATTTTTTAATCTTGGAAAAATTGTCTGCAATGGATTATTACGGAGACAACTTTGTTTTAAAGCTATTGTATTGACGGAGAAGATTTTTGGAGGAATATTTCAATGTAGCACATGCACGCGCAAGAATGAAATGTTTATTTGTCAGAACTATTAATTGAATACCTGTATTAATTTTAGTTTCTGTGTTTTCAGTATGTCAAAAATTACGCAACTGGATGGACGGTCTGTAATTTTTGTAATGAGAGAATTTCGTAATTGTTTCTTATGTTGTACAATCTTTTTTAACAATAATCAGAGCTTAATTGTTCAAGAACAATTTTCTTTAAAGTAAAATCCTCCATTATCATTCTTAATAAAGTTTTGAATATTTTGTCGTGTGCTTATTGCGCCTTAAGCCACACGCAGACACAGGTTGTTTCTGACAAGCAAAGAATGTTTAAAGTAATTTTTCTTTTGCTGCTGCATTTGCCGATTTCACTTTGCTTTCGAGAACGTCAGTACACCAGATACAAAGCAGTATGCTGAACTTGAAGTAAGTTACCATCGTTTCAGGATAGATATCACTTTGCATTCTTGTGAGTAATCCGTACATAGTTAGAAGTTCCAGGTGTTGCGCTATATAAAGCAGATTAATTCACAGTCAGCAGTGTAGTTTATCTTAAACAGCTACTCTATACAGTGATTTTTGTTGATATTTCATGTCAGAAATTGCACTTCATGTTACGTAATTAACATACCGGACTGTAATATTGAGTTTAAATTAAACAGTTTTTCCTGAGTACCCAAATAATTTCTTTTGGGATTTAATTAGATTTATTTTCATTATTTCAGTTTCAGTATTTCGTTAAGATTACAGTTTTGTTTCACGACATCGTTCACATGCGGAACACATGGTCAGTTGAGTACGATATCTAAACACACGTTATATGAAGAGAAAGCTCCTTTTTTTCTCTTTTTAAAAAAAAGGAAAAGAATATTCAGTATCTCATATAAAGATAAGTTACGTAGAAAGCTTACACATGTCGACCCTATTGGCCTAGGATAGTCTTATGGTTTTCTGTGCTTAAATAGTTAGATTGGAACACAGGATCTAGAAATCAAATAGGTGCTACGCGTTTGTATTAAGATTTTTACTTTCTCTTTCAGCTATTGTAATTTCGTTATAATTTTCGCTGTGACCTAGAGTGAAAACTTTTTTTTTCCCAAAAGTATATTCTTTTTTTTTTGAAGGCAGACATTAGTATTAATCGTGTGAAATATTTCAGCGTTACTTAGATTTTTCGCAGATATTTCAGTTAGATAAAAAGAATTAATTACTTTCGGTTATTTAACCAAAAATTCACTTCGTGTAGCTGCAATAGAAATTTTGTTTGGTAATTCAGTTCTTATATTCCAACACTATGGCTAGCAACAACGTATTTAATCGTAGTACCAAATCGCAATCTACGTCATAAAGTAATGACTGGCTAATTAACAAGAACAAGCATAACAGTCGTTAAACACAACTAATTTACTTAAGATTTCAGAGAATGTAGATAACTTTCCAACATTAATGAATCCTTTATCAGTAATCGCTACAGAACAGATATTCAACAGTGAACAAGAAATTTCAGAAGACGAATAGGCTGACGACAAGTCGCTCCAGACAGTAAAAATTTCGCAGCAACCACTTAATGAGACAGTCGATTGGAGTTTTACTTCCGTTTCTTTCAGTCAAACAGCACACGAGCCACATCATTTACTGACAATGCGCATTCATTAATTGCAAAGGTAATAAACGTGAATGCGGAATGCAATAATCCAACCTTGTTAGAGCTGATAGTAAACACAGAACAATTTCAGAAAATAGACAACACAGTAGAACAGAACACAAAATTACAAGAGGGACTAAGTAAATATATCATGATACATGAGGAAAGACAGCAACACATTTTTGTAGGAATCCCACAATAGTTTAGAAATATCTTACAACCTATTATTACAAGACTACAGGTCGGCTACGCAGCCTTGAAATGAATTAAACAATTTAAAGATCACACAACAGAATAACAAAGAAAAGCTAGTACCAAAAATAAATACGTCCGAGAGCAGCAGTCTCACAACTCACAGAACGTCACGATCATATTAATATCTGCGTTAGTGAACAGGTAGACACACTAAAACTGAACACTGACGAACAAAAAGAACAACTTTGTATATTAACAAAGGATGTCGAAGACATGACAATAAAGGTTTCAAGTTTGTCCACAGACATAGACAATGTTTCTGATGTCAAACATCCTGTACTATTTTCAGATACAACAGAATATCAGACACGTGAAAATTTTAAAGGAAGACAAACGTGAGCCAACAACAGAAAAGAGACACAAGGGGAGCGAGAACAGTTGATACTCATCCATTGCAAGCAAAATGTTAATGACGACAACAATGACTTTACGTGTTGACACACTCGCGATCAAAAACAGGCAATGAAAATACTATTTTGTGGCGTCTTGGTTACTTTCTCAGGAAAAATACTTTTCACCAATACATGATAGCGAACCACCTGTCAGCACAGTAGAGACTATTTTGATTACGAGCAGTTTCTCACTGTTTCCAAATTCAAAATTCTTAGAAACTTTAGCGACAACATCCTTCCTAAGGGCTGTTTCCTTTATCACCAAATTTGGTTTTAGGCGACAAACGGGAATTCATATGCGGATATCTTGAAAGCGAGCCAGCTGTAATGGTGTGTGCTTTAATCAGAGGTTGTCAAAGTGGAGCTGATTTTTACCACACTTTCCTGTCTGCGTATTGCTCGCAAGCCACTCAGGATCAAGTGAAGTATAGGATAATAATGATGAATAATTTAGATCACTCTGAGTTAGGTATTTTGAGGAGTGTTACGTAGGAACCAATATCTGATAAACCCGTGCAGTCTGTCTGAAGTGATAAACATTTGCTTAACAAAACTGTGTATAGGTACTACAGGCATTCCAAAGAATAGCTTTCTGATAGGTCAAGCCCACAGAACACGAGGCAAAAGGGAGATTATAGGGATAGCTATCAAAATGGGCAACGTTACTAAAACAATAAAAGCCAACAACAATGGCAAAAGCCAAGTAGGTCAAGCCTACCGCTATATGTTGAGATAGTTGAAGTGAAACCTTCTAGCCCTGCCAACAGCAGCGTTGAAATAACATGCAGCTATGACTCGTCAAGCCAGTAGCTGACGATATTGTAAATGAGACTGAAAACATAGCTGCCAAACAGTAAATTTCGTGCATCTCGAAGAATAAGAGTTATTTTATTGCAAGAATCAGTACACAGAATGTTCACACACCTCCGGTGATACATGTCTCGTAAGATAACATAACTTTGTTGCGGTTCTTGACTCGGGTAGCCCCATATCTATGCTCAGCGAAATCGCATTCATCTGGTGTACAAAGATGACAGACTGTCCTACATTACCTTAACGCAAAATCAAACCACAAGGTGCGATTTCAGGCAAAAGTTTAGATGTATGACATCGAATTGTATGGATTTCACATGTCAAGGCAACGAGTTTCTTAATTAAATCACTTTTATCAACAGAAATAATATTGGGAGTAAACTTTTTAAATAAATACGAAACAATTTTAAACTTTAATGATGCTCAGTTAATCTTAGATGCTGAATGCAAGTCACTTATTCTGAAATTTGAAGACTAGATCTTAAGACAACATGGGGAAGTAACTCGTTTATTCTTTTTGACAGGCAATCAACACATTTTCAACCTGAATTCTTTTATGATGGCAGACGTTGTTTACATGCTTCTTGTGACAACATTGTTCAGAAAATAGATATACGCAGTTTTATTCAACAGAAAACAAACAATGTAGAGCATTACACTAATACAGATAGGAGAAATTCTTTTGACACTTTCCATTCACTTTCAATTGTTTTTAATCACTGTACAGGTACTATAAAAGGTGTTCACTTCAGATTTCAGATCAAAGACCACAACAGATTTTGTGTCAAGCTGTATATTATTGCTGCATACTCCTGAAAGCTGAAATTCAGTCTATGCTACAGAAAACTGCCGTCGATCTGTCAGTTAGTTCATACCACACCTACTACCCATAGTAGAGAAAAAGGATGGATCAGTCAGACTCATATTAGATTCAAGATAAATTAACATGATTATCTTGCCTGAGACAGATAGACCTCAAACCCTAGATGAATTACTTCAGAATTTTTATGTCCTAGAAGGTCTACCTTCATTCGATTTAAGAGAAAGATTCTAGCAAATAGAATTACACCCAGAGTGCAGAAAAATAAACTGCATTTCTCTGCTTTGGAGTATTCTATCGGTTTGAAAACTACCATTTGGTCTTAACATTTCTTATTCTGCCTTCATTCACAATTTAAACTCCATCTTAACCAATTTCTTGAAATGACACATTACATCATATGTTGATGATGTCTTAATAACTGAAAAATCTTGGTCACAACATAATCATATCTTCAATAGTTTTCTACAGGTTGTTAAAGAATCATAAATTACTATCAATCTGGAAAAAATAAAAATTTGCCGGCACCAGAGAAAAGCTTCTACGATATACCATCTCATCTGGAGGCAGAGTGCCTGATCTACGTGTACTTACGTATGCTACCCAACCTAAAAGCATATGACTTTTGATAGCTATAATTATTAGTCTGCAACTGACGCAGAGATTCATGTAATATTCAGTACACCATCCTCAGTCACCTACAGAAATATCTGCTGATGTATCTGTTACATCGTGCATAAGGGGCAGTCGTATGGAAACGAGACAGGTGGAAGAAAAATAAGTAGACTATTTATCGTTTGAAAAGTAATCGCCATAACTATTAATATATTTATCCCACTCAAAAACAAGTCGATCAAAGGAGGCCTTTAGTCAAAGTTTAAAAAATATGGACCCTTTTTTTCCAACTGCCTCGTTTTCATTTGACTCCCTCTTATGGTCATAATGAGTGTGTAATATATGTATTGTTATCTGTTTCGTATATAAGTGGAATTTGTGGTGACAGCTCGCAACAGTGATAGGAGCTACTAGTTTCTCAATTATAGGGGAGGCCGCATCTGACGGGAAAAACAGTAGGTAAACAGTTGCTGCTTACCCAGATATGAGACAACAAGTAAACCAATAAAATTTTGTTCAGGAATCTCTTCGCGATAAACTTACATCTCATAGCTCTTGTCCTATCGCTAAGCTGGTCTGTCCTTCTCTACACTTGCACGTTGTTCATTTGGTGACAGTGTGGAATTATATTGATCGCCTTCCAGAAGCCAAGAAATACAGCATTAACCTCGATGTCAGCATCTGCTGCCTTCTGGGTTTCGTGGCAGAACAGAGAGAGCTGGATTTCACGCGACAACATGATTGATATTCGCGAAATCTTCGATCTTAACATCGTTCTCCATCATAGGTTATTCGGGTTTTTCACATGAATTCTTGATTTTTATCTATTTACTTACTACATTAGTGTTTGCAATTGGCAGTTGTAACATTTTTTGTTATTTACATTACGATAGCACAGTGTTGAGATGTTATAAATAAATATTTTTGGTCCCTAGCGCCTCCAGAAGTATGTTCCTAACTGAAGCTATCCTTAACTGGTCACCATCCAGTTTACTTGACTGTGTGCTCCTTCTCTCAACATGCAGTTCTCTCTAACTGTTTATGCCTGCATACACTACACACAGTTTTCAGACTGCGTTAGGTTCATATTTATAGTTACTTTTATCAAAATAACTACGTGAGAATAACGAACTTGCATCTAGATGAACTGCCGTAGTATACTATTCGATAAGGCCTCATAATTCGTTACTTATAAATACACATGGTTATTCTGTCGACGCACTTGACGCCTTGCTACATCCAAAGACATTAAGGAAACTATTACTAACAAAAAGAAGAGTAAAAGAACTGCCATTTGACCACAAAAATGAACTGTGCACTGAAATCTCTTTCCTACACAAATCATGATACTAAAAATCGTTGCATGAACCATAAAACTCATGTGCCACGTCTGGTAAGGTTAAAATGACATAAACAGTAAAAATACACATATTCGGATTTTCTACGGACCTTCTCGGGAGAGAGCAAGCAAGTGTCTATGAAAGAAGATAGACGCGACACTAGAAATTACCTGTTATAGTTGCGACCATCAGAAGCTCGGCTCCATGAATCGGCTAAAGTCTTTATTTGCAGGATCAATGTGGCTGGTTTAATCTCTAATACATGCATGATTTGAAGTTGAAACAATGCAACATTAATGTCTACGAGAAGCTATTACAGGAAGCGGCATTTAGCTTGAGGGTATAGGACAGCCCGACAGTTGTGGAATGGATGTGCTAAGATCATTATTTCTTAATTTGACAGTAAAATACAAACTTACTAACAAAGTAAAAAAGAACACAGAGCCATTCCAATACTACTTGAATGTCCTTCCTTATAACAGTTTGAATTAAATAATAAGACAGTATATAACAGGGCAGTGTTCACTCTCCCATCTCTGCCCAGCTCCTGCCTCCTCCTCTATCTGTACATCTGTTCCTGCACACTTTCTCTGTCCGTCTCATCCTCTCCCTCTCACTATCCATTTCTTCTAACCCCCCTCTCTGTTCAGCCTTGCCTATCAGCGCATATTTGAAAATATTAAAAAACTAGCCATTTACCAAAGGTTTCGCCTGCATACCCATATGGCATGTATATTGCCCACATCTCCTCTTCTCCTCTCTCTCTACGTCCATCTCCTCCTCACCACTCTCTATATCCATCTCATCCTCCCCACTCTCTCTGTTCATCTGTTCCTTCCCCTTTCGCTATCTACCTCCTCCTGATCCTCTCTATCTCCTACTCTATCCTCCTTTTCTGTCCATCTCATCCTCCTACCTCCATCTCCTCCTCACCTCCCGCTGCCTATCTTCTCCTTACCCACATCTGTCCATCTCCTGACTCCTCTATCAGTCCATCTCTTACTGTGCACTCTCTCTGTTCCTCTCCCTCTCACTATTCATCTCCTCTGCTCTGTCTCCCTCTCTGTCCAGGCATGCCCATCAGCTCAGACAGACCCTGGAACACATTCAAATACTACCTGCACAGCAAGTCAGTCATGCAGAGGAGTGTAGATGTCAGGGGTTAACAACCTTTTTTCACCTGCATGACTAACTCATACCCATCCCCACCACTATAGGAGCTAGGTGGCACTTGTCCTGCAGTATTAATATAAGTCATTTATTATATATATATGTATATATATATATATATATATATATATATATATATATATTGGGGGTACTGTCAACACATTTACGAATAATAATTATCAGTCCACTTAACATATTACTGGGTGGAGTGGGGTTAGGGTGAGGGGCTTTTTGAGTGTGGGCTCAATTTGAAATAATTTTATTAACAATCACATATTATAATATAAAAACTAAAACAGTATCAATAGAAGCGCTTTGCAGTCGATATCAAGGAATGAACTATATACCACCCAGGAATTATTCTTAAAGATGGGCACAGTGCAATATAACAACAATAACAAAAGAACGTATTCTACTCAAGTACAGTATACTTAAACAACAATCGTTATTGGCACTGGTGACATGGTAGAATGGCACCAACCGAGAACACACATCTCAGTCAGGTAACAGCTGAACACTAATGGAGCCTGGTCAAAAGCACAACACTTGGCGCTCTGTACACATACATAATAGCTAAACTCTTCACAGTTCCTCATCTGTGGCCTTGGGCTGCCGACTTCTTTTGGACACTGCGAAAAGATATTGTCTGCTCTCCACGTACAGCTTGGCAATGCCCCATGTTGACTTTTACCGCTCTCCAAATACTGCCCAATTTCATGGCACATCCCACTGTAGTCTTCTTTCTGCCTTGATTTCTGGCTATCAACAAACTCGCTCTTTTCCGAACGGTGGGCAGCCGTGACTGATTGGTGCAACAACAACGAACATAAAACAAGTGTAACCAGCATCCCAACACAGATTCGCACTGCCACAGCGAAGCTCAGAGTTGCGCCCTCTTACGAGAACATCAAGAGCAAACCACGTGCACAAGTGACAGCTGGGTGGGGAAGCGTGTCACGAAATTCAGTCCCCCCCCCCCCCCCCCCCCCCATGCAAAATTGGTCGCATGAGGAGTTAAAAGATTTTTCACTTTCCTTTTCATTACTTTCCGTTTCTTGTTATACTTTACAGTGTCAATGCATCTGGTGTCTTTGGCTAAGCGAACATCTTGTTTGTACACAATACCAATTTTTTTACCGTATTTTTCGTAAGTGTAGTCGAATAGTTATGTTTTCACCATCAAAATCGACAATATTTCCGTCTTGATCTCTTATTGGTACACTCAATAGTGGAACTGATCACCCTCGGACATTAACTAAAAAAAAAAAAGAGAGAGAGAGACAGACTTACAAACACGAAGAAAAAAATTCATGCCTGCCACCAAGGAACTAAACCAAACATGGTACATAAATACTTGTCCTGAGTTAGAATCTTGTGCCTACCACTCTCTTTGTCATCATGAAAGGGCAGCGACCGATCAAACATCTTGCACCGTGCCCCTATGGAGAAACCCAGAAACAAAACACAACACACAGGACCTGAGCAGCGACGACCTAATGACATCTGCAAAAGTTCGATCCCCACAGTAATCTGATAAATGAAGTACTAACTGTTCACAATGGAGTAGTTCCAGGCATGTAGCAAACCATCATGAAAATTTTTCCACATACCATCTTGCAGATACGGCTCCTCTACCTGCCCTGCTCGATTGACTTCCTGCCCTGGTACAACGTTCAATTCCATCCTGCTACCCTGCAAGGATGATACAGATAAAAATGTTGTAATAAACATGTCTACCATCACTGCCTATCTTGCAATACACTTAATGCTTCATACCTGCTCCCTCCTTGCCTAAAAACAACAAATCACTTACAGTGTTTATTTATTGAATATTTAGTCTCACCAGACTAGGTCCTTGAACTAGCCTGTAATCTATTATCCTGCACACACCAAGGTGTCTCAGTTTCAAAAAACTTACGGTAATACACTCTAGTGATCAAAAGCATCCCGTCACCCCCAAAAACTTTACGTTTATCATATTCGCTGCATTGTGCTGCCACCTACTCCCAGGTACTCCATACCAGCGACCTCAGTAGTCGTTACACACCGTGAGAGAGCAGAATGGGGCGTTCCGCGAAACTCACGGACTTCAAATGTGGTCAGGTGATTGGGTGTCACTTGCTTCATACATCTGTACCCGAGATTTCCACACTCCTAAACATCCCTAGGCCCACTGTTTCCGATATGATAGTGAAGTGGAAACGTGAAAGGACACATGCAGCACAAAAGTGTACAGGCCGACCTCATCTGTTGACTGACTGAGACCGCCGACAGTTGAAGAGGCTCGTAGTGTGTAATAGGCAGACATCTATCCAGACCATCACACAGGAAATCAAAACTGCATCAGGATCCACTGCAAGTACTATGACAGTTAGGTGGGAGGTGAGAAAACTTGGATTTCATGGTCGACCGGCTGCTCATATGCCACACATCGCGCCAGTAAATGCCAAACGACGCCTCGCTTGGTGTAAGGAGCGTAAACATTGGAGAATTGAACAGTGGGAAAACGTTGTGTAGAGTGACGAATCACGGTAAACAATGTGGCGATCCGATGGCATGGTGTGGGTATGGCGAATGCCCGGTGAACGTCATCTGCCAGCGTGTGTAGTGACAACAGTAAAATTCGGAGGAGATGATGTTATGGTGCGGTCACGTTTTTCATGGAGGGGCATTGCACCCCTTGTTCTTTTGCGTAGCACTATCACAGCACAGGTCTGCATTGGTGTTTTAAGCACCTTCTTGCTTCCCAATGTTAAAGAGCAATTCGGGAATGGCGATTGCATCTTTCTACACGATCGAGCACCTGTTCATAATGCGCGGCCTGTGGCGGAGTGGTTACAATAACGACTGTGTACTGGACAGGCCTGTACAGAGTTCTGACCTGAATCCTACAGAAGACCTTTGGGATGTTTTGGAACGCCGACTTCGTGCCAGGCCTCACCGACCGACATCGCTACCTCTCCTCAGTGCAGCATTCCGTGAAGAATTGGCTGCCATTCCCCAAGAAACCTTCCAGCACATGATTGAACCTATGCCTGCGAGAGTGAAAGCTGTCATCAAGGCTAAGGGTGGACCAACGCCAAACTGAATTCCAGCATTACCGATGGAGGGCGCCATGGACTTGTAAGTCATTTTCAGCCGGGTGTCCGGATACTTTTGTTCACTTAGTGTAATGTCCATGAGGCCAACTGAATGTTGTCGGTGTCTTTATTCACGTCCCTCCACTCACCAGCTACCAACTGGAATAACTCGGCCATCAACTATCGTGCTTGTTAGGGAAACTCAGCCACAGTGCACACGAGGGCCTGCCCTCCAGTAGACACCTCGTAAACTAACTCTTCCTTCTCCAGCCACGGACCGCCTGACACATCACAACCAACTACATCTGCAACACAATAAAGACATGCAAGACGCAGTTTCCCAACATGCTAATGCTGTGGATACGGGCATCACTCCGGGCCAACACACAAACATGCACTTCTACTACACGTAGGACAGTGTTTGAGTGGAATGGAGCTTGCGCTGGGGATAATACGAGAACGAGCTTCATTTGAAATAACCTTTGCTGAAAATCATATACTCTAAAATAAAATATTAAATGACATCTAAAAAATTCTTGGCAGTAAATAAACAATATTCTGCCTGAGAATGATTCTTGAAAATGGGCACAGCACATAATAATAATAATAAAAACTTATTCTACGTACGTACATTATCCTTACACAATAATCTTATTTGGCACTGGTGACATACAATCGGGACACCAACTAAGAGTAGATACCAGAATATCAATCCAAGTAATTTTATAAGTGGGCACATAGAATGAAGCTCTACGCTAAAAATAAACAAATGTCATAACAAGTGATACATTCTACTAGCATCAGCTTCCACCAGCTACCGATCTAATAGTATGGACACGAGAACTACAAAGAGCTAACCCAATTTAGTGAGAAATGAGAGCAATATAGCACAGAAACAATATGGCTATACACAATTACCGCATCACGCCTTCTGCGTGCATAGCGAAAATCACAAAGCAGTAAAAACACTCTCTTTTGCGCAACGGCAATGTCGCGCAGTACAAACTTCACAGCCTTTAACAGCCACACTGTATTCAAACAAATTTTTGGCTTGCATTCGGTTGTCTCTCAGTTCATCCTACGATATTTCGACTGGGCACCTGCTAGTCATCTTCATGTGAGCCACCGACGATTGACGAAGACTTGCTCCGTTCTGCAATGTGTAGGGAACATGCATCAAAATTAAGTTGACAGACAGCTCACACTTCCCGGTAGCTGCGTTCTTGCTGGTGGAACCGAGAAACTCAGTCAGCTGTCCTTTGCATTACCACAGGCCAATGATGTTGGCACACTCTGTCGTCTTCTATCAGAACAAGTCGTGGAGATGACGGGGTTCCACGTACTATCCAACTGGTAGCCACTACCACGGTTCATCAGATTTTTCGCTAGGCGTATTCCCATGGATTCTCTATTAATGGAGTCCCAAAAAGATGTAGCTGAGGTCAGAATCATACACTGAAGAGCCAAAGAAACTTGTACATTTGTCTAATAGCGTGTAGGGCCCCCCACGAGAACGCAGAAGTGTCGCAACACCACGTGACATGTACTCGACTAATGTCTGAAGAAGCGCTGGAGGCAACTGACATCATGAATCTTGTAGAACTGTCTATAAATCCGTAAGAGTACGAGGGGGTGCAGATCTATTCAGAACATCACGTTGCAAGGCATCCCAGATATGATCAATAGTATTCATGTCTCGGGAGTTTTGTGGCCAGCGGAAGAGTGTTCCTGGAGCCACTCTGTAGCAATTCTGCATGTGTGGGGTTTCGCATTGCCATGCTGGAATTGCTCAAGTCCGTCGGAATGCACAATGGACATGAATGGATGCAGGTAATCAGACAGGATGCTTATGTGCATATCACCTGTCACAGTCGTATCTAGACATATCAGGGTTCCCATATCACTCCAACTGCACATACCCCACATCACTCGAGCTGCGCACGCCCACACCATTACAGTGCTTCCAACAGCTTGAACAGTCTCCTGCTGATATGCAGGGTAGATGGATTCATGAGGTTGTCTCCATACCCGTACACGTCCATCCCATCGATACACTTTGAAACGAGACTCGCCCGACCGGGCAACATGTTTCCAGTCATCAACAGTCCAATGTCGGTGTTTACGGACCCTGGTGAGGCTTAAAGCTTTGTGTCGTGCAGTCATCCAGGGTACAGGAGCGAGCCTTCGGCTCCGAAAGCCCATATCGATGATGTTTCATTTAAATGGTTCGCACGCTGACACTTGTTGATGGCCCAGGACTGGAATCTGCAAAATTTGCGGAAGGGTTGTACTTCTGTCACGCTGAACGACTCTCATCTGTCGTCGTTGGTCTAGTTCTTGCAGGATCTTTCTCGGGCTGCAGCGATGTCGGAGATTTGATGTTTTACCGGATTCCTCATATTCACCGTTCACTACTATAGCACCACGTTTCAAATTGACTTAAATCTTGATAACCTGCTTTGTAGCAGCAGTAACCGATCTAACAACTGTGCCAGACACTTGTGTCTTATGTAGGCTTTGCCGAGCGCAGTGCCGTATTCTGCCTATTCACATATCTTGGTATTTGAATACACATGCCTATCCCAGTTTCTTTGGCACTTCAGTGGTATTGCTGAAAGGAGCAAGTCTTAGTCGATGTTCGATAGCTCACATGAAGATGGCTGGCAGGTGTCCTATCGAAATATCGTGGCATGAATTAAACGGCGATCGGCTGCAAGCCAGGAACTTGTATATTCAAATTCACAACAGCCACACTTTGTTTGAAAACATCGCAACTGGCACAAGCTTCACAATAACTTCACTCTCACAAAACCTGTAAGCCTCCTATCAATATATGTGTGAGCAATGGCTGGCCTATGCTATGCGCTGGATTTAACCTGTAAGTAGGCTGTTTATGTTTTCTTATTGGCACAGCCTTGTATAATTGTTCAAAGGGGACGTTTCAAACCTTCATTGCGATTCTGTCTTTAGTCTCTCGCGGTTATGGCAATTATACTGTTATCCTCTCCTTCTGCGGGTGGCAGCAGTGGAGTGTGTCGATATTCGCACCTTGTACTATCTTTGACCTGGCGCGTACAGTTTCCGGCTGGACGCTGTGGGAGGGGTCGGTCGGTTGGCGTGGAGCAGCGAGGAATTCTAGGGGGACATAGTTTGGCCGGGGCCCGCTGGCGGTCTCTACACGGTGTCGGAGATGTGTGGCGCTGTTGCCATTGCTACGAGGTCCGTGGCTCACCCACCCTGGACACGAAAGTGGAGTTTTGATTTAACCTACCAGCAAGTCAAGACTGTTCACATAGTGTCGCTTGGAGTCTGTTGTCGGCTGTTGGGATATTTCCGCGAGCAACAACGTGGTTTTCAAGTTAGAAAATTCTAGCCACCCTCCTGTGGAGTTTCAGAGTATTTGGCTATTTGAACTGAAGTGCACCAGCGGAATCTTCTGCCTTGTGGCCGTCAACGTTCCAGTTACCTGCCCTGGGCGTTGACATAAATTTCAGGCAGTGTAGTTTCCTCATCGTGTTGTTGCTATCCAGCACGGTGTGTAGTTTGACAGCTCCGTGTATGATTGGTTGTGGGCGCCAATATCTTCTACGTTGTTCCGTTGAACTCCCTGTTGAGCCCTGGTCGGGTGGAGCGGAAGTTATCTTGTCGGTGGGTCCGTTGACTGTCGGTCGGTTGGGTTGTCGTCGGATCATGAATGGTTGGCCCGACTACCTGTCTTACCTAAGCGAGCGTTAGTGTTTCAATTACAGGCCGACCGTCGACCATCTGGATGCCCTTGTGCGGACTGCCTTATTTTTTAAAATTTCTTCTTGTTGTTGGTACTTGTATGGCTTCTAACCGGCTTTGTGTTTTAAATTAGTTTTACTCTTAAGGCCTTCAGCCTAGTTTAAAGTACTGTTTCTCGTAAGCCCTTTAGCATTAAAAAAATTTGAATTTTTAGGTCTTCGGCCTTCAGCCGATTTGAATTTAACTTGTTTACTTCAGCCTAACCAAAGATCTGTTTTAAGATAAGGCTTGCCTTTTAAATTTCTGATTATGCTTCTGTTTTAAGTTATTGGCCTTCAGCCGTTTTTAAATTAAAGTGGCTCTCCGCCGGCAATTAAGTTCCAAAGATGAAAGAAATTTTTAAGAATTTAAGAAATTTCTTTGGGCTCTTGTAATGTTTGATCAAATAATGAAGTTGTATGTTCGAGTTTAACTGACAGCCTGGACCATTTCCACAATTCATTCTATCTGTCCTGTCCTGCGAGTTAAGCAAGTCATATCAATGTGTTTCATAAAAAAAACTATACTAAGAGCTCTGTACATTTCTGCAATAAGTATACTCTTCACGGTTCGTCATCTCTGCCTGAGGGCTGCTGACTTCTTCAGGACGCTGGGAAAAGACACCGTCTGCACTCCAAGTAGGCGATGCCAGGACAGCTTGGCCACACCCTGGATTGATCGTTACGACTCTCCATATGCTACCCAGCTCCACAGCACATAGTGTTCCAGCGTCTCCCTCTTACTGTCTCGTTTGCTGGGCTTAAACTCCTCCTTTGAACTGAACTGCAGCCTGTCGGAATACTTGATCGCGCAACATCGAACCCAAAACAAATGCGTCTAGTGGTCCAACACCATGCGACACTCCCCCACGAATTTATTGATCGCCATTTTTGTCTTGTATACTCAATTTTATACTGCAAACGTTAATTATATCAATGTTTTCGTGCGCAGTCCCATGTCAACTGTCATCGATACCTTCAATGCAACCACAAGACCCACATCGAGTTGGTGTCGCTTCCCTCGGTACATCCACCCGTGACGTACGCTCTAATCACGCGAACAGCCCGCAAGGCTGACAGTAAGAAAGTTACGAAACATGCGCCTTGCACGTGGTCGTCGGAGGAGCTGTAATGCCCTTCTGCACAATTTCTGTTCTTTACGAAACTTCTATAGCCAGTCAGCAACACGACAGGGGCACTGAATGTAGAAGCAAATTTAACTATTGATTGACATACGAAGAATTTAACGACCAATGCATTAATAAAATCTGAGGCCTCTGAAGATATGATCACTTTACAACATTTAGGGCTCTGAATCGTTTCTTGAGAGTAATGATATTTTTCTCCAGGACTGTTTATCATCTTAAGAAATTAACAGCATTAGGGTATTTTTAGCGTCGTTGATATTACAGTCTAGGTTGGACCATTAAACATCTCTAGCGTAACCAGCCATGTATAGGAATTTAAAACTTGCCTAGTTTCTCTTCTGACATTTTAAAAAATTAAATTTTTCGATGGTAATTCTCTGTGGTACTATGTGGTAGTATAACACTATCGAAAAATTTAATTTGACTAGTTTTCAGGAATGTGATGTTTTACTTCTTTCTTGTGTACTAGCGACTGACCCCAGCTTCATGTAGGCAACCCTAAGTATCAACGACCACGTGAAATGTCTGGCGTAGTGGTAATTTTATTTGAGGGGCACTTTGTAGAGTTGTGACTAAAATTTAGATAGCAACGTTAAGTAACTGAATATCACCGCTTTCGTATAACTTAAATAAATTAAGCTCTATGCACCAGAAGTTCTCATGATGCATAAATGGTATCTGTTCAATATTTAATTCGCATTTAGACGACATTTTGTACCAAGTAACGGAACTGTAAATTACGACGCTTGCCGGTCCGTCCTACTTGCAGCACAAGTTTGGCGGAAGTTAACGGCCACTTACCAGTCGCCTGAGGGCAGCGCCAGCTCCACGCGGTCTGCCCGACACCAACTGACTTCATTGCCAGCAACGGCCACTTACTGGCTGTCCGATTAGAGCGCCAGTCCGCTGCGTGTTAAATTTTCTGTGTGGCCTTTTCCTGTATTTCCCTCCACATCATTTAAACAATAGCGCTGTACCTAAAAGTCCTTATCAGTGCAATATCTGTCCTGCATCGCAATTCATTTAGGAAATTGGCGGTCTTACAGCTATCTCCAGTGTCCACAAACCTTCCTCTGTAGCAGTAAAAAACGTATAAAAATCTCTACGGTAGTTCCTGAGATTAGCCTTCACACACAGAAGGTTGGGAACTTTGTTATGTGTATAGACAGACAGAATGTGATCAGCCTCACTATCGCGTAAACATGGTAAACTAAATATAAGAAATGAATTTGTTGTAAGTGAAGTACACTTATAAAAAATATATAAATAAAATATAAAAACGACGCACCACGAAGGAGTTATGCAAATTGGCCACAGAATGTTTGTACAGGTATCTACGAGGAATGAAAAGTTGTAAATTTGGCTGTCCGATGGATGAATGTGTGACGCTGCAGCTCAATTTTGCAGCGCAGCTGGCGAGGATAGTAAACAGCGTACAAGTCGACACCGGAGCACAAAGTCTTTGCGAATTCTATTCCGCGTTCTCAGTTGGGCAGTAGCTATGCCTTAGAGACAAGCCCGTGAACAATAGACGCAGATGCCAGCAACTGAGAAAGGACATGTAGTTGGGCTCGAACAAGTCGGTTGGAAAAATTGGCAAATCGCTCGACATTTGAATGGGGACGATACTACTATTCGACGATGGTTTTGTAATTGATGATCCATGGGCGAACACATCGTCAAGAAGGAAGCAGTCGAACAAGAGAGATGACAAAACGAGAGAACCGAGCAATCGACACAAAGATTCATCACTATCATCGAGGCCCGCCGGTGTGGCAAAGTGGTTCTAGGTGCTACAGTCTGGAACCGCGCGACCACTATGGTCGCAGGTTCGAATCCTGCCTCGGGCATGGATGTGTGTGATGTCCTTAGGTTAGTTAGGTTTAAGTAGTTCTAAGTTCTAGGGGACTGATGACCTCAGCAGTTCAGTCCCATAGTGCTCAGAGCCATTTGAACCACCATCGATCTGACGCTCGACTGGTGCTTGAGTGACCACAAGGACCGTTAATAGGAGGCTCAATCAAAGGGGGATGAGTTCACACCAGCCTTTGCGCCGACTACTATTGACCTCTGTACACCAACAATCCCGTCTGCTGTGGTGTCGGGCACATTCGGCCTGGAATCTCATTGGCTGGGGTAGAATTGTCTTCAGTGGTGAGTCCTGCTTCGACCTGAGCCACGATGATGAGTGGAGACGTGTCTGGAGAGGCTCCGGACAGCGTTGGGATACCAACCTGACAGTTGCCCGTCATACGGCGCGACAACCAAAAGTGATGATCTGTTCTTGTGCTTTTATTGTCAGAATTCTGTGCCGCTTCATTTGATCTTCCACAAACGTTTGTGACAGTAAAATACGCCATACACATATCACCGGGATATACATGAAGCTTTTTACATGGTAACCACGTTGTATTATTTTTGTCGTATTTATTCTTAGAGCTAAAATACTCCCAAAACATTGCGACGCCATCTTGCCACTTTGAAATTTAGACTTCTTAAAACGTTATTTTAACACTTTTCTAAGACACTCAAAAGTATGAATACAACATATCAAGTAGGCATAATTTTCCAACGCTACAAACGCATCAAAATTTCTACCATACAACATCTAAAAATCTGCGGCAAACATCGTTACGAATCAATGTCACCGTGTGTCTGTGTGTGTGTGTGTGTGTGTGTGTGTGTGTGTGTGTGTGTGTGTGTCTGCAGAGGGAGAGAGTGGTGGGAGAGGGTGGTGGTATGGGTGGGGGGGGGGGGGGCGGTGTGGGGCGGTACTGTTCGTCCGCGTCAAGTACAAAGAATATCTGCATTTGGAGACGAGATACCATAATTATAATTTTTGGAACAGTCTGCTGCCGTGCCACTCCTTTGTACCTGGAACATCAAAAAGTATAAGACAGAACCGCTTTAGCCGGCCGCTGTGCTCTAGCTGTTTTAGGCGCTTCAGTCTGGAACCACGCCACTGCTACGGTCACAGGTTCGAAACCTGCATCGGGCATGGATGTTTGTGATGTCCTTACGTTATTTAGATTTAAGTAATTCTAAGTTCTAGGGGACTGATGACCTTAGATGTAAAGTCCCATAGTGCGCAGAGCCATTCGAACCATTGTAAAACCGCTTCACACTTTTAGTTAGCGCATGTTAGTTGAAATCCACATTCTACCGGATGCTCATATCTGATTGGCTATCGTTTTACTGCCGTAGCTCCACAATGTTGCAATTCTGAACTCTACTTACTTTGAAATTTTTTCTCGTTTCGACACCCCTATCCTGCTCTAACGCTATCAGGTTTCTTGGCCCTGACCAAAAACTGACTTGGAATGTGCATCTGAAAAACTTAATGCAGAAAAAATAGAAACGCAATCAATATCGTACACTGAATAGCGAAGATGGAAATGGCGTGGGCGTCAACACAAGATAAATATTTCATTGTACCGCACGCCAAGTCGATCGCACATTGACTAGGTCTGTCTCTCCTTTGGTTCGGCCGTAGACTCTGTGCTACAAACTTCAGCAGCACTACAGTACGCAAAATTGTATTGCAGCAGAGCCGGGCAGATATGATAAATAAGAAGGTAAAAGCGAAAGCTTATCTTTCGCTTCTTGGCTCAGATTTCGCCCCAGAACCGACTATTACATAGGAGTGACGTCCGGCCGATGCGCTAATCTCGACCTCTGCCACATACAGCACGGAACTCCTGCCAGGTCGCTGCGTCACTGACCTCACGTCCGCCCACACGAGGTCATGATTGGCTGCCACTGCAACCTCCACACAGTGTTGTGCTCGTTTTAGAGCTGCGTTTCCTAAGTTTTTAATGCTGCCTAGGACTGAATAAACGCAAGAAGTCAAACACATCCTTTTAATTTTATAATGCTTTCTGAAGGGCAATTGTTTCTTCTCCAACTGTCGACATTATTGTAGTCAAAACGATTAAGATGTCGATCATAGTGTCGTTTTCAAGTGGAAGATTTCGTGTGCCGTCAAAATTTTTCAGCCTCCTGTTTTGTATATAAACATTTTTAAATACCACTGGCCATTTCCTTTTTATGGCATGTTTATTAAATTCATTTCTCGTATGGCCTTGATATTACTTTGAGACTTCTCATTTTAATTATAAATTGGGATGCTATATTTGTTTTTCCTTCTTTGGAAGTGGGTGCTAGTTTTGGTTTACATTTATTTACGTGATTGCCGTATATACAGATGAAGATAGTTTGCAAAAGTTTTATTACGTTATTGCGTGGAATTGCACTGTTGCATTACATCGAATACAATTTTTTTTTTTTTTTTTTTTTTGCAAGTTTACAGTATGCCGATACAGTCTCTGCGTTTTGTTTTCACAGTATGTACAGGACCGTGATCACTGTCATTTTTCTGTTATTATGAGACTGGGTTCAGGTACATTTGGGATCAAATTTATTACTTCTCGTCCCTACACAGGCATCGGCTCCGCAAATACAGGAAAACCGGGACGGTGCCTTCAGTCTCCAACAGTATTTGTTAATCGTACAAGCTTATGATTCATGACAATTAACACTTTTTATGAAGTACCGTTTATAAAATGCAATTCACTCTTGTTATAGTTTATTGAAGATTAATTTAGTCTGAAAGATACAGTACTATTGTCTTTACAAAGTTTTTTGCTTGTAGTTATTGTTGACGGTCGGTGATACAAAGGTATTGCTCTTATAAATATCTTGTTTAACAAATATGATGAGCAGCTGTGCGGATGACAGATCGTACGGCGCTGGAGGAGGTCTCGCCTTTACCAAGGATGCAAATCGAGTATCAGCACTCGGACTTTCAGTACGATCGGATGTGCAGCTTTCAGAAGGCATGGCTGTTGCAACCGAAAAAAAAATCAGACATACATAAACTGCTAATACGTTCCTGAGGAAAAAAACGCACAAATGATCAATTAATGATGACGTTTAAGAAACCGAAAATCTTAAAAACAATCGTGGGATTAGGAAGGAGGTATCAGGATTAAAGTTTCATTAATAGCACCAACTATAACTATTCTTCTAGAAGGATCAGTCGTTTAGCCGTTTTTAATTGCTCCAACACACATTCATCGTAGCAGTTTCTCACTGTCTACAATCATCTCTACTCCTGTCCATTTTCGATAAAGTCTGTCGATTATAAGCTATTCATAATTTGAAACACTGTCCCAGAATGCTTCTTGCACACAGTTTGTCGCTAGCAACACAGACGTGCTAGTTTCATTACTGCTTACTTTACGGTTACCCAGTTCTAACAGGCATACCCTTGAATTTGCCTGTGGAATGCATCGGCTCCGCTAGCATCGCATCAGGACACGTGCTCACTTTTAATCTTTATGCATAGGAGACACAAGATGTGTACCGTGTAAGACGCAGTTTCCTTGGTAGTAGAAATATACACCTATCTTACTACGTAACGTATATAAAAATATTGTACTTCTTTCTCACTGACCATATGGCACTTTTGTTTCATACGCTTGAATTTTGTGGATGGGCCTTGTCACTATATGATTGAATGTCGGTTATAGAGCTTGCTTCTTCAATATACATGTATAACAAATAGTGTTCCTGTTGAATTATCGTCACTGATAATAGGCCGGCCGGAGTGACCGTGCGGTTCTAGGCGCTACAGTCTGGAACCGCGTGACCGCTACGGTCGCAGCTTCGAATCCTGCCTCGGGCATGGAAGAGTGTGATGTCCTTAGGTTAGTTAGGTTTCAGTAATTCTAAATTCTAGGGGATTGAGGACCGCAGCAGTTAAGTCCCATAGTGCTCAGAACCATTTGAACCATTTCACTGATAATAGTTCACTTGACATATGGTTACTGCATCCACAAAGTGCACATAAGAAAATGAATTTCAGTACACTTATAATGATAGATATCTACCCCCGCCCCCCACGTAATGGGAAATGGAAATAAGTGCAGATGTTTTTGTACGTGATACCTTAACAGGGTCAACCATCAGAGTGTTGGTAGTTTTTTCTCTGTATCGAACACTCTTCCCACGAACTTTGCAACATCAGGTTTTCTGCACAGTCGGAATTGCAGTACGAAAGGCACTAAGTGGATTATGCCTGTCAGTACAGGCTGACCCTTTTGTGTCCTATCTTCCCAACTCCAGCACCTGACCTGTTACCAGGGGAAAATACGCATTAATGCCTTCTTCTTGCTACTTGTACCTGGATGTACTAACCAACCTAAAACATACTACTTCTAATAACTATACTTATTAGTCTGAAAACGAAGTAATTACGGCTGTAATGTTGTTCAGTACACTGTCCTCAGTCACCAATAAGGTATATGCTCTTATAAGAATTACACCCTGTATATACAGAGATCAGTCAGAACATTATGACCACCAACCACCAACCACATTATGACCACCAACCACTATATTATGACCACCAACCTACTATCAGTACAACTGATAGCAGCGTCACCTGGTGAGGGATAACTGCTAGTGAGACACACACACGCGGTGCGTGTAGTATCAGTGAGCATGCTATTCATAAGTAGAATGGACGAGGTGCACGATCAATGTGAGTTTGACCGAGGGCAGATAGTGATGGCCTGGAGGTTCAGCATGAGCATTTCGGAAACTGCACGACTTGCTGCATGTTCGAGAAGTGCTGTGGCCAGTGCCTTCGACACATGGCGATACCAAGTTAACACCATGTCCAGGTGTCGTGGGCTGGGCAGTCACACCTCATTACAGACGTCGGATGTCGTAGGCTAGGCAGACTGGTAAAATAGGACGGGTGGCGAACTGTGGCGGAAGTAACATCGAACATCACGTCCAGACGTCGTGGGATTGGGCGGTCACACCTCATTACAGATATCGGCTGTCATAGGCTAGGCAGACTGGTAAAATAGGACGGGTGGCGAACTGTGGCGGAAGTAACATCGGAGTTAATGCTGGGCAGAGTACAAGTGCATCTGAACACGCAGTGCACTGAACACTCCTAACGATGGACCTCCGCAGCCGACGACCCATGCATCTGCCAATGTTAATACCACGACATAAATGAAATGGGCATGTGACCATCGGTACTGGACGTTGGACCAATGCTTCAGCGTTGCTGGTGTGCTGGTTCCCGATACCTTCTCCATCATGCTGATGGGAGTGCAAGAAACCGTTGTCTTCCAGGGGAACATTTCGTTGAGATCTGCACAGTGGGACGGAAACAAGTCGATGGCGTCTCCATAGGCTCCGTGCAACATTCACGTGGCTCTAGTGGAGTTCGTGCAGGGGACCATGACGGACAAAGAATATCGTTTACTGGTTGCAGCCAACGTACACCTCTTCATGAAGATAGTGTTCCCTGTCAGCAGTGGCATTTTTCAGCAAGATAATGCGCCATGTTACATGGCCAAGAATGTGATGGACAGGTTACAGGACCAAAGGTGGACAAACTGGCTAAAAGGTAGCTACCTGATCAGTGTATACAGCTGTTCTCTCATTATGTAAATAGCATTTCTTGATAACCTTATGAGATTACAATCCTCTCACCTTGCCTACTCCAGTATAACACTTAAAAATGCCCCTATTCTGGTTATCATGAAAGGATCAATGTATATTATCTGGTACTTTTTATTTTCTTGGGTAGAAGATAAGATTTAGTATAGTTCCTCAATCATACCTTCTCTCGTAGCCCATATCTTTGTGCTTTTCCTTGCACATTTTGCCATCAGAATACAACTCATCCCTCATGTTATTACAATGGTCATATTGGATACATTGATCACTGCCCTTATCCCACCCCGTGACAACCACAGGATTGATTATTGCGGTCATTATAAATGGATGGCTAACAGCATCTGTCATACCGCTAATCTGAACTATGCTACACCAATTCTGACTACTTGGATTACTTCGCGAGGATGATGGCCAATGACTATTACCATTGACGTTACCTTATCTCAGATTGAACTTGTGTCAGAATGCCTATTTTATGCTTCTTTACGTGTGACTGTTGTGATTAATGTGGTTACTATTGTTCTTGTGCTGTAGATCCTCCAACCCACTCTGTGGCTCATTCACACAATGGTTTTGTTCTGAATTCGAATTGTCTCCCTGGCCTTCAAATCTGCAATTGCTAGACGTTGCCTTTGCGTCATTTAGTACTGAGAGGAATTCCTCAAAGTTGGATTCCAGCACTATGATAGGTTTTCCTTAAGTGTAAGGTAGATTGACCTTTAAAATCCGTACACAGCCGGGTATATTATTGGGTCATCCCAAAATCTTCTTTAGTTAGTATATTTCTCAAAGTATTTTCTAGGACTGACTTACCATGCCTGGAATGGCTAGGGATTAAAAACTTCTTGGCAAAACCACTCCTGGACTCTAGCAGACCAGTCCTTTGCGAGAAAAGCCTTTTCCGATCCTTCATACATTTTACAGATTTCTGCAGCTTCAGTTGCCCAAAAAGCGGTGCTGTCCTTCATATAACAACTGACTAATCCAGTTTGCTGTGCAACCGCCCAGAATCTAAGCATTTCTCTATTAAAGGAACGAATGAACAAACAGGGTAAGTTGTTCTTCAACCTTGCTCGTAAATTTGAAATTGTTTGTGGAACATCAAATTTCCGTCTAACATGATGTATTTACACTCCTGGAAATGGAAAAAAGAACACATTGACACCGGTGTGTCAGACCCACCATACTTGTTCCGGACACTGCGAGAGGGCTGTACAAGCAATGATCACACGCACGGCACAGCGGACACACCAGGAACCGCGGTGTTGGCCGTCGAATGGCGCTAGCTGCGCAGCATTTGTGCACCGCCGCCGTCAGTGTCAGCCAGTTTGCCGTGGCATACGGAGCTCCATCGCCGTCTTTAACACTTGTAGCATGCCGCGACAGCGTGGACGTGAACCGTATGTGCAGTTGACGGACTTTGAGCGAGGGCATATAGTGGGCATGCGGGAGGCCGGGTGGACGTATCGCCGAATTACTCAACACGTGGGGCGTGAAGTCTCCACAGTACATCGATGGTGTCGCCAGTGGTCGGCGGAAGGTGCACGTGCCCGTCGACCTGGGACCGGACCGCAGCGACGCACGGATGCACGCCAAGACCGTAGGATCCTACGCAGTGCCGTAGGGGACCACACCGCCACTTCCCAGCAAATTAGGGACACTGTTGCTCCTGGGGTATCGGCGAGGACCGTTCGCAACCGTCTCCATGAAGCTGGGCTACGGTCCCGCACACCGTTAGGCCGTCTTCCGCTCACGCCCCAACATCGTGCAGCCCGCCTCCAGTGGTGTCGCGACAGGCGTGAATGGAGGGACGAATGGAGACGTGTCGTCTTCAGCGATGAGAGTCGCTTCTGCCTTGGTGCCAATGATGGTCGTATGCGTGTTTGGCGCCGTGCAGGTGAGCGCCACAGTCAGGACTGCATACGACCGAGGCACACAGGGCCAACACCCGGCATCATGGTGTGGGGAGCGATCTCCTACACTGGCCGTACACCACTGGTGATCGTCGAGGGGACACTGAATAGTGCACGGTACATCCAAACCGTCATCGAACCCATCGTTCTACCATTCCTAGACCGGCAAGGGAACTTGCTGTTCCAACAGGACAATGCACGTCCGCATGTATCCCGTGCCACCCAACGAGCTCTAGAAGGTGTAAGTCAACTACCCTGGCCAGCAAGATCTCCGGATCTGTCCCCCATTGAGCATGTTTGGGACTGGATAAAGCGTCGTCTCACGCGGTCTGCACGTCCAGCACGAACGCTGGTCCAACTGAGGCGCCAGGTGGAAATGGCATGGCAAGCCGTTCCACAGGACTACATCCAGCATCTCTACGATCGTCTCCATGGGAGAATAGCAGCCTGCATTGCTGCGAAAGGTGGATATACACTGTACTAGTGCCGACATTGTGCATGCTCTGTTGCCTGTGTCTATGTGCCTGTGGTTCTGTCAGTGGGATCATGTGATGTATCTGACCCCAGGAATGTGTCAATAAAGTTTCCCCTTCCTGGGACAATGAATTCACGGTGTTCTTATTTCAATTTCCAGGAGTGTAATACTATCACAGCGCTGGGACTGCACAGCGATTCTTGTAGTATTACTGCAACTGCAACTTATGTAACTTTGATTCATAAATGCGTGCATTCTGCGATCATTGTTCTATCGACTGATTTTCTTGCACGATGTCTCTCATTCTGGGTACTTCCCTTTTTACGTCTTTGATTTGTTCACAGACGCATCCTGCCATCTTGATCTGTTATTTCCGTCGTATCACATAACTCAATTTCTGTTTGACTCCCTGCACCGTCCTGTTCCATTTCAGCATCTCTCTTAAACATTACTTGAACCTTTATTTCTATATCTAGAGCTATTTGCATATTCTTTTCAAATATGCAAGTATTAATTTCTTCTACGAATTGCCGCATTTGTTGTATACATTACTCTTAGAATGAATTTTCATTTTCTGTATGTTATCTACTCATGCAGATAAATTATTGACAGTCCTGCATAAAGCAGGCGGTGCCTGTCTGATTTCATTTACCTTGGCAGTGTCTCTACCTGCTACTCCACCACTTTCAGCAGATCGTGCGCTAAATCATCTTGTTTTGCCGCAAATTTTCGATTTAGGGTGCGATGACATCCTGATTTTGAGTCACTGTCTCCTGATTTTGTGACACTTTTGTAACTGAGATGACATTATCTTCATCCTTAATGACGTAGCTTCAAACTTTTGCATAACACTGCGACTGCATCTGTCGACGGGTTTTCTTCCTATTCCTCCAACACAGATCCCAATTCAATTATTATCGCTTGATTCCATTGCTGTTCTCTGAGATCGAGTTTTTCCTATTCTCTGCTATTACTATTGGCTTGGTAACTAAAATGTCAGTTTTGCAGAAACACGGAATATTAATACTCATTGCCTTTCCACAATCTATTAATAACAAGGGTTGCAACGTCACACGCTTGGGAATAAAAACAGTCTATTGGCGCCTGAACTAACAGGTACCATACAGCGATGTAACTACACACACTCCCTACACACATCTACTGATCCTAAGTAGTTACGTGGCTGCAAGCATGGAAAATAACAATTTAAACTTGTAGTTTTTCTGCTTCATTGGCGAATTCTTTTCTCCTCTCGTTGCACGATCTTTTGAATGTTTTTCACTTGTACGTTTAACGAGTTTTTGGTACATGAAACAAAAATTACGTGCATTTATGGTAAAACGTCAAACAATCATCTTCTTCTTTTGTCCTGTCATGAGAGTACTCAACAAAACAATAACATCCGTCTTATCTGGCGGCAATTGGCATTGGAAGAGATTTTTAATTAATGTTGGCTTTAATAATCTAAATGTTTATATTTGATATGTATAGCAGATTCATCGATCAGCAAAATACAAACTAGAATGAGATTTTCACTCTGCAGCGGAGTGTGCGCTAATATGAAACTTCCTGCCAGATTAAAACTGTGTGCCGGACCGAGACTCGAACTCGCAGGAGAGCTTCTGTAAAGTTTGGAAGGTAGGAGACGAGGTACTGGCAGAAGTAAAGCTGTGAGAACAGGGCGTCAGCCCTGCTTGGGTAGCTCAGTCGGTAGAGCACTTGCCCGCGGAAGGCAAAGGTCCCGAGTTCGAGCCTCGGTCTGCCACACAGTTTTAATCTGCCGGGAAGTTTCAAATAAAAACTAGTCTGAATAATGACTGTGAACTTTCAGCCTACAGATAAGATCATGAAACTTGCACATCTAAGTTTAATTAATCACGGGTAAACTGCTATTAGTATTTCTTAAGTACTTCATTATAGAAACTGGTAAATAATTCATAATTATGAGTAAGCTCACACTAGAAATTGTCTCATCAATTCATTATTACATTACCTTAGAATGCGTTCCATATAACTACGGTAATAATGAGAGTGTGAAACTGTATCAGAAAATAGTTATAAATATTTATTCTAATTAATCGACTCACTCTGTCCTAGTGCTGCAATGAAGCCTAAGCAAAATCTAGCTCAGAATTTGGCTGTCACTGAAGAAACTGTCACAGAAGGGGATCCATAGATGAAGTGGAATTCATAAAATGACGGTTACGCCCTTTACATTATCTCATAGCCAGTGAGTGGAACGAAAATGGGAAACGCGGGGAAGCCATACCGAAATGGTTTCAATGATTTTAAGAAAAATTGTGAAGAAATGAAAGAAACAAATGTTCGCTGGAAAGACTGATTAAGCATACAGAAAACCCAACCAACCTTCGGTAACATTAAATTGAAAGGCGTCAACATGAACAATGTAAGATAAATTTTTATTATGTTTCATTGTCGGAAAATGTGTTCTCAGTGAATGAACATGCTACGAGGGTCACTCCAAAAGAAATGCACACTATTTTTGTAAAAATACAGTTTTCCTTCTGCATGTGTGAAAGTTTTACAGCGTGTAGATACATCCTTCCTGCTTGTTTTCAAACTTAGTTCAACCTGTTCCCGTGAGTGGCGCCATCACAGCATGTCTTCAAGATGGCTGCTACACTTGACGTTCGTCAGAAGCAACGTGCTGTCATGGAATTCCTGTGCTGTGAAAACAAGACAGTGGGAAACATCCACAAGAGGTTGAAAAAGGTGTACGGAGATGCTGTCGTCGATCGCAGTACAATTAGTCGGTGGGCAAGCAGGTTACGTGATGAAAGCGGGCACGGCAATATTGAGGATTATCCTCGCAGCGGTAGGCCTCGTACTGCACACCCTTCAGACAATGTGCAGAGAGTTAACGAATTGATGACTGCTGACAGATGCATCACAGCGAACGAATTGTCACCCTACGTTGGGCTAGGGGAAGGAAGTGTTTGCAGAATACTGAAAGTGTTGGCGTTAAAAAAGGTTTGTGCCAGGTGGGTTCCCAGGATGTTGACAGTGGTTCACAAAGAAACAAGAAAAACGGTATGCAGTGAACTTTTGGAACAGTGCGAGAATGGTGGAAAGGAATTTCTTAGAAGAATTGTGACAGGTGATGAAACATGGCTCAATCATTTTTCAGCAGAGACGAAGAGGCAGTCAATGGAGTGGCATCATCCAAATTCACCCAAGGAAAAAAAATCAAAACCACACCCTCTGCTGGAAAAGTTATGGCTACGGTGGTTTTCGATTCCGAAGGACTCTTACCTGTGGACATCATGCCAAGTGGAACCACCATAAATTCTGATGCATAGGTGACGACACTGAAGAAACTTCAAGCTTGACTGAGTCGTGTTCGACCACATCGGCAAAAGCAGGATGTTTTGCTGTTGCACGACAATGCACGGCCACATCTCAGTCAATAAACCATGGAAGCGATCACAAAACTCGGATGGACAACACTGAAACACCCGCCTTACAGTCCAGGCCTGGTTCCATGTGACTGTAATCTCTTTGGGAAACTGAAAGACTCTTCGTGGAACTAGGTTTGCAGATGATGACTCCATTGTGCACGCTGCCAAACAGTGGCTCCAGCAGGCTGGTCCAGAATTTTACCGTGCGGGTATACAAGCGCTGGTTCCAAGATGACGTAAGGCAGTTGAGAGGGATGGAAATTATGTGGAGAAATGAAAATATTGTTCCTAAATGATGTATCTACACACTGTAAAATTTTGACATGTAGAATAAAAATGGATTAAAAAAATAGTGAGCGTTCCTTTTAGAGTGACCCTCGTGTCACACTGGTACTAATTAATAGTTGATGGTAGAGTTACAGTCTCTTAACTTTTTTAGAGAGTCTTGACACCATAATTCTGACCATTAAATATCACAGTTTTCTTTGAAATTTCGTTTTTGTAGACCAGAGGAACATAACAACAGATAGGTTCGAGATCAAAAGTAATAAAAAACGTTACTATTGGCAGGTTAGCAACATCAGTTATATTTTTCTAGTATATTACAGGATGCATTATCTTCCTTCCTCTCAGCAGAGAGCTGTAGAGGCTAAGAAAACCGCAGTGGAAGACAAGTGGAATATATCTGAGAAACGAGGTCACTGGGTGCATGTGCTACTCTGATATGAAGAGGTTGGCACAGGAGAGAGATTCGTGGCATGCCACATCAAACCAGTTGCAAGGCTGATGCGAAAGCAAAAGGATCTAAACAGTAATGAACGGCACAGGTGGGAACGCCGTACTTAAAGAAACTCGTGGGATCTCTTGTTTGGCTAACTGAGGCCATTATCGAATCTATAGTTATCAACGTGATGTCACTGGGGATGATAAATTTTTTGTTTACTGCATTATATTTCGTAACTAGTTGAGTACCTCGCATTGTCCAGGTATGTATATATTCCATTAGCCCATTTCCTTCTTCCCTTCTCTTTGTCCATCTGCTCCACCCTTCTTTCTGTCCACGTTCATCTGCCCTCTTTCACTGTCCATCTCTGACACCCCCCCCCCCTCCTCCACTTTCTATGAATTTCTGTCCGTCTTCTGCGCATCTGCTACAGCCCACTCTCACTGTCCATCTGCTCCTACTAACTGTCTCTGTCCAACTGCTCATGCCTCCTATGTCCGTCTGCTCCTTCCTCCTATGTCTACATCCTCCTTCCGCCTTTGAGTCCATATCCTCCTGTCCCTCTGTCTCTTCCACCGCTTCCCTCTGTCTATCTCCTTCTACCCTTCTCTCGGTTGCAGTTAGGTGCGCTACGTCCTTCATGCAGTCACCCTGGTTGCAGGAATATATTGATTTAAATACCGGAATGAGGCCATCCACCAAAGATGATTCCAAAAAAGACTTTCATAAATTTGACGAATAAGGCAATTTTCAGCAAATTATGCTTATCCATTACGGATATTTTAGAACCGTGACTGTATATTAATGTAAATAAATTATACACAACTGCAACCAGTCACTTTTTTCATTAGTAATGCTTTATTACATTAACCGGTTTTCGAACCCTTTCAGGTTCATCTTCAGATGATTTCGGGAGAATCCGGGAAGCTACATCATTATTGGTAGTAGCATAATGCTGGGTGCTGGTTCTATGGCAGAAATATGGGTCACACTTTAATGTATCGCCATGACTATAGATTATCTGTCGATATGGGTGTGAATTTAGTTTTTACTTACTGCGACAGTATAGGCGGCTTTTTTCGTATCTGTCTGCATCCATTTTGATGTCCAGAACACTTTCACACAAGCTATATTAGTTCACACTTTAACAGTGACACTTCACCAGCATCCAGCATGCGCTTTACAACTGTTGCTTATAACAAAGATCTTGACAGAGAGATATGGCATAAGCCTACTTTGTACAGAGATGAAATTTGTTGTTCTTTACATGTGTTAAAGTCGATATAAGGGCAAGTTTTTTCATCAGAATGGTGATAACATGAGAGCACTAGAGAAACTAATAATAAATTACTACAAGAATACATTTCGGTGATCTGTTATGCTATTTCTATTTGTATGTTACAGGCAGTTTTTTTTTTATATATATAATATTAAACATGAACAAAATTCTTTAGCTGTTGACTAATTTTATTCTAATATTAGAGTGATCTGGGATATTGGTAAAGGCAGCTTATATTTGTTCCAGCTAGAATTAATATGTATAAAGAACTGATTTATGTTAGCAATGGAGGGCTTTAACATTTAGAGATATGGTACATGTCTTATTCTGTGGTAGTAACATTGACACCAGTGTGGTTAGGATGTAAGGAGAGGTGGGGGGGGGTCATTGGGAGGGGGGGTTGGGGAGCTGGTGTATGTTTTATTGGGTGGTTACTTGTTTTGAACTAGTAGATCTTCAAAGTTCTGAAGGAAAAATTTGTTTCTCAGTTCAGTTTGATCATTAAGTAGGCAGTCAGGTGCTGTATTTGTGTAGACAAATATTTCAATTTCTTCAAGAAGGTCAAGTATTGTGCCTTTGTTGGCAAAATGTAGTATTCGGAGATTCTGTTCTATGTTGTTTGCAGAATGATTGTGTTGGGCAAGATGTGAGGCAAAGCTGGACTTGTTCAGGTTGTTAAGACGGAGTGCATCCATGTGTTCTTTATATCTTGTTGTGAAGCTTCTACCAGTTTGTCCAATGTAGAAGCTTGGACATGAGTTGCAAGTGAGCTTGTACACACCTGACTTTTGATATTTTTGTATAGTGGTTTTGGTGGTGTGTATGATTTGATTTTGTACTTTGTTGGTGGTGAAGAAACTTATTTTTATGTTGTATGTCTTGAAGAGGTTGGCAATTTGGTGAGAAATCTTCCCTAGGAAAGGCAGGCTAACAAATGTGGTTTTCTTGTTTGTGGGTGGTTGTTCAGCAGTTGGTTGATTTAGTTTTGCTGTATGGATTAGTTTATCTATTATTGCAGGGTTGTACCCATTGGTGGAGGCAATTGATTTAATAATTTCTGTTTCTTTTTGTCTTTCATTTGTATCCATTGGGATTTTCAGCATGCGATTAACCATTGTTCTGAAGAATGCTTTTTTATGTTGGTCTGGATGGCAAGAGGATTTGTGTATGGTAACATTGGTGGTTGTTGGCTTTCTGAAGATTTGAAATTTATGCTTCTGATTTTTATTTGAGATTGTTAGATCAAGATAGTTAATGCCTTCTGGTGTTTCATGTTCTACTGTGAATTGGATTTTATTGTGTATTTTATTAAGTTCTTTGGCTAGATTATTTATTTCTTCTGTTGCTCCATTGAACAGAATGAGTGTGTCATCAACATAGCGTTTGTAATAAAGCAGCTTATCTTTTAGCTGTGTTTGGGACCTGAAAAAGTTATTTTCAAGGTTATTGATATATATGTCTGCTAGCAAGCCTGCAAGACTACTACCCATTGCCAGTCCGTCTTCCTGAATGTAAAATTTGTTGTTGAACAGGAAGTAGTTGTGTGACAATATGAGTTCCAGGATCTCTATGAGTTCATAGATTTCAGCTCTCCCCATTGTCCCATGTTTCAGTAAGTTATTTCTTATTAAACTAATTGTTTCCTTGATGGGTATGTTTGTATATAGGTTTACTATGTCAAGAGATGCAAATTTAGCTGTGACTGGGATGGGGATATCTTTTATACTATTGATGAGCTCATAATTGTTTTTAATGGAGTAGTTATTTTCAAATACATATGCTCATCAATAGTATAAAAGATATCCCCATCCCAGTCACAGCTAAATTTGCATCTCTTGACATAGTAAACCTATATACAAACATACCCATCAAGGAAACAATTAGTTTAATAAGAAATAACTTACTGAAACATGGGACAATGGGGAGAGCTGAAATCTATGAACTCATAGAGATCCTGGAACTCATATTGTCACACAACTACTTCCTGTTCAACAACAAATTTTACATTCAGGAAGACGGACTGGCAATGGGTAGTAGTCTTGCAGGCTTGCTAGCAGACATATATATCAATAACCTTGAAAATAACTTTTTCAGGTCCCAAACACAGCTAAAAGATAAGCTGCTTTATTACAAACGCTATGTTGATGACACACTCATTCTGTTCAATGGAGCAACAGAAGAAATAAATAATCTAGCCAAAGAACTTAATAAAATACACAATAAAATCCAATTCACAGTAGAACATGAAACACCAGAAGGCATTAACTATCTTGATCTAACAATCTCAAATAAAAATCAGAAGCATAAATTTCAAATCTTCAGAAAGCCAACAACCACCAATGTTACCATACACAAATCCTCTTGCCATCCAGACCAACATAAAAAAGCATTCTTCAGAACAATGGTTAATCGCATGCTGAAAATCCCAATGGATACAAATGAAAGACAAAAAGAAACAGAAATTATTAAATCAATTGCCTCCACCAATGGGTACAACCCTGCAATAATAGATAAACTAATCCATACAGCAAAACTAAATCAACCAACTGCTGAACAACCACCCACAAACAAGAAAACCACATTTGTTAGCCTGCCTTTCCTAGGGAAGATTTCTCACCAAATTGCCAACCTCTTCAAGACATACAACATAAAAATAAGTTTCTTCACCACCAACAAAGTACAAAATCAAATCATACACACCACCAAAACCACTATACAAAAATATCAAAAGTCAGGTGTGTACAAGCTCACTTGCAACTCATGTCCAAGCTTCTACATTGGACAAACTGGTAGAAGCTTCACAACAAGATATAAAGAACACATGGATGCACTCCGTCTTAACAACCTGAACAAGTCCAGCTTTGCCTCACATCTTGCCCAACACAATCATTCTGCAAACAACATAGAACAGAATCTCCGAATACTACATTTTGCCAACAAAGGCACAATACTTGACCTTCTTGAAGAAATTGAAATATTTGTCTACACAAATACAGCACCTGACTGCCTACTTAATGATCAAACTGAACTGAGAAACAAATTTTTCCTTCAGAACTTTGAAGATCTACTAGTTCAAAACAAGTAACCACCCAATAAAACATACACCAGCTCCCCAACCCCCCCTCCCAATGACCCCCCCCCCCACCTCTCCTTACATCCTAACCACACTGGTGTCAATGTTACTACCACAGAATAAGACATGTACCATATCTCTAAATGTTAAAGCCCTCCATTGCTAACATAAATCAGTTCTTTATACATATTAATTCTAGCTGGAACAAATATAAGCTGCCTTTACCAATATCCCAGATCACTCTAATATTAGAATAAAATTAGTCAACAGCTAAAGAATTTTGTTCATGTTTAATATTATATATATAAAAAAAAAACTGCCTGTAACATACAAATAGAAATAGCATAACAGATCACCGAAATGTATTCTTGTAGTAATTTATTATTAGTTTCTCTAGTGCTCTCATGTTATCACCATTCTGATGAAAAAACTTGCCCTTATATCGACTTTAACACATGTAAAGAACAACAAATTTCATCTCTGTACAAAGTAGGCTTATGCCATATCTCTCTGTCAAGATCTTTGTTATAAGCAACAGTTGTAAAGCGCATGCTGGATGCTGGTGAAGTGTCACTGTTAAAGTGTGAACTAATATAGCTTGTGTGAAAGTGTTCTGGACATCAAAATGGATGCAGACAGATACGAAAAAAGCCGCCTATACTGTCGCAGTAAGTAAAAACTAAATTCACACCCATATCGACAGATAATCTATAGTCATGGCGATACATTAAAGTGTGACCCATATTTCTGCCATAGAACCAGCACCCAGCATTATGCTACTACCAATAATGATGTAGCTTCCCGGATTCTCCCGAAATCATCTGAAGATGAACCTGAAAGGGTTCGAAAACCGGTTAATGTAATAAAGCATTACTAATGAAAAAAGTGACTGGTTGCAGTTGTGTATAATTTATTTACAATTTTCAGCAAGACGACGGAAAATTTGAAAAAAAAAAAACCCTCGTGAAATTCTTATTAGGTCGCGTTGGGATGGACGTTATGCCGTAAGGAAGTGTGTCGCCAGATCAAAGTTCAAATGGGTCACTTCTTCAGCAAAGACCCTAGTCGCTATGGAGACGTCGAAGACTGCAGTAGGGTACATGAAACCTGTCTATGTGGGTATGTGCATAAGAGACCTGTCCAAATTCTACATGTACCGATTCCATTATGAGTTTGCGAAACCTCATTTGGCTGATCCTAAGTTACTTTATATGGATACAGATAGATTCATTTATTGGGCGAAGAAATGCAATCCATATGAAGAATGTGGTGCCACAGTCAAGAATTCGACATCTCTTTATACATGGCCGATAATGCTTACGGTGTTGTTCCACAGAACAAGAAGGTTTCGGTTTAATGAAAGGCGAGGCAAATGGGTCACCGATTGCGTAGTTTGTGAATCTAAGATCCAAGATGTATGCATATCGCACATCGGAAAGTGCCACCCAGAGGTGGGCAAAGGGTGTGTGTCGTGCAGCATCAAGAACTCTCGAGACTGAAGACTATTTTTAAGTGTCCGTATGGTGTGAACTTATCCATGGTGTGATGTAAAGTAATGTACTAATCACTTTTTTCATAGATATGTGTAGAGAGACCCCTGGAAGTTCCATCTATACCCACCATCATTCAATTTTCTTCATTTATGAATAACAAGACACATGGAGTGTGTGTGATTGCAGCATATCTTTGCAGAACCACTGAATGAGATGTCGGTTCCTGCATGTGCCTGGTTAATACGTTTTAAAATCAAATTGTTTTGCCCGAAAGCTATAATGAGATTTACTTTATCTTGCATCAACTGTATCGGGATTCTGGAATATGTTTGGTTACGTCAATTCTCATATGACGACCACAACAGAAACATCATAGAATTTGATGCTGGTTCTCCACAAGAGTATCATCAACTATGAATACAATGTTTGGATTTACTTTCTTTGGTGGAGGGATTTATTGCTTTGATTGAATTTCGTGTATGCCACACCATCGACACCATGCAGTATGTTTTGCAGCAGCTGCTACTTGGGCTGAAACAGCGTTTTTCAACATGCACATACATGCTCAAAGTGGACTCCATATGGATGTGTTAGTGACGTGAACGGGTCATTTGGGTAGAATGGCTCACACATGTCATTAGCTTAGGATGCTCAGAGGTGGGCAGAGGAACCGTCACAGTGCAAACAAATTAGGGAAAAACAATTACACACTCCATTGCGCTGTGATACTTAACTGAAGTTGTACTGCAACTTGTCGGATGTGCTTACGTAAAGAAACAACTAAGCAGTGGCCTGTCAAGCCGCAATTTAATGAATAGAAGGTCAACCAGTCTATGTCCGTCCTGAGCACTGCACTGTCGGTCACTGATGTAATCAGGCTATAGGCGACTCCCCTAGCAGACAAACTCTTGGAGGTTGATATCCACTACGAACAGTAGCTACAAACTTCAACCCTGGAACTTATGACACTATAAGTTCCATGTGTATTTCCAAATACGGTATTACGATGCAGTAAATGTTACCCTCTGGTAGGATTTAAATAAAACTGACCGTGAGTTACCTAATGGGTTTGGCTTATCGAACATGATTTCAGTGCTATAGAAGAAACCAGAAAGATAAAGATTGAAATTTGGAAAATGTTTAAAGTAACCAAGTTTACTTAAATGAAATAAAATACGGTCGCCAGCCTAATTAGGCATAATAACGTGAAACATTACTTTTATATAATCTCTACAGAGTTATTACAAAGGAAAGCTACTATTACTTCTTACCCAAAGGAGTGCAATGAAACTCTACTATAATTAGATAAGTGATACAGTGAATACCAGCAGTTATAAATAGTATGTGCACGCTCTCACAGGAACAATTGACACTTTGTCTCTTCTCAAAGTAATACTTTGTCATATATAAGTTATCTCATCATCAAATGTTGTGAAAGACACTACTAAATTAAAACTGGACATGGACATAGTCCTGTTTCAATAGTTACTTTTTATATAGTGCAAAGATAATTAAAAGTCACTTGCAGTACGATTTTTACACTCTTTAAGAAGTGATATTGTTTCTATTTTTATGGATAAGGGCAATTACAATAACATTATCTTCAATAAGCAAAATTGTTGGTGGGGACTCTCAAACTTGCTTTCCAATTTTCATCACACAAAGTACATCAAATTCAAAATTAACTACAACTGCAATTAATATATTCATTATTCAAGCAGGTTTATTCTTTTTAGGCAACTCAAAATTGGGGACGCTTAAACTGTGTAATACCATAAAGCAAACTAAACACACTTTTTTGAGACAATTTGTAAGATGCATATTTAGGTATTACTCTTTCACTAATTTCACTCACCTTGCAGGACTTTTTAAAACAGTTAATGCCAGTTATTTTTCATAGAGGTTCTCAAGTATGACTTTAAACGCATTTATCTCTAACCTCAAAGTAACGTGGTTCCTTTTGTCATTAGCACAACTAGTAATTTTCACTGACAGAATTAAATACAGTTAATCTGTGAAGGATAAATACTTTGAATTAAAACAAATCAAACATTATGGAGGTTTTCATAAATGCAATACTAACTACCTCCCTTGATTTCAATCAAACCGACAGTATTTCTATACATCTTGTTGCATTCAGAATTAAGCAACACCAACAATCAATTATTTTAAATCGTTTTTCACATACAGGATACTCGGATGTTAGTAATTATGTGATATGGATCCTAAAAGGTATTTTCATCACACAAAGTACATCAAATTCAAAATTAACTACAACTGTAATTAATATATTCATTATTCAAGCACGTTTGTTCTTTTTAGGCAACTCAAAATTGGGGACCCTTAAACTGTCTAATACCATAAAGAAAACTAAACACACTTTTTTGAGACAATTTGTAGGATGCATATTTAGGTAGTACTCTTTCATTAATTTCACTCATCTTGCAGAATGACAGTTTAAAATAATTTGCCTTATTATTGCAAATTAAACAATTCTTAAATGTACTAGTTCATACTTTGACAAAAATCTGACCTCTTAGATTTTGCTGAAGTGATGGAGCAATATTGGTGGCGAGTACATGGTGGCTACCTGCTCCCTCCTCTGGATGTAATTTTCTCTATTTCTTTCTCTTAGCGACGAAATTACCAACTTTAGAGCCTTTTGCAGTAATAGAGGACTACTTTATAGCCGTACACACATCCGAGGCCTTTCCATATTAATCCAGGTTCTGGATGCTACCCTCGACACTTGCGCTCTTCACTCACTTGCTGCTCACACCAGACCTGTCCAGTAGCTAGCTGCCGACTGACTGAGTTCTCTCACTTGGCGCCCAGACTGAGCGCCACATCCACCTTTTAGCCCAGGCCAACCACTTTTTGGCACGCGCCAATTCACTTCCGTTAAAAATGGGAAGTAGTGTTGCTTTTCATTTTATGCAGTGCAAGTCCCTAGGTATGAACCAGCTTGTATACAGTTGTAAACAAACATGTTTTAAAAAACTTAATATTTAAGTACATTAACATTCAACACAAAAGCCTCATATTTACATAACATTTTCCTCCAATTAATAAGAAGAATTTAAATAGTAAAGAGGAAACATCTTACACAACTTTCTGCTCCATTACGATAGGTCAAAGACACAGTGAAAAATACATACTTGAAATTAAACAGAATTAATCAGTACAAAATATTTACAGTATTAATTACAAACTGTCGTATGCCAACGCCAGTCACGAAGCCCCGTCGCTGCCTGTGACTTCCATTTATCACTATGTGGAACTCCATCTCATTGGCAGCAGCATGGATATTACTGATTTGGCCACACTTGTGATTGGTGGGAAACTTCAAAGCGCCTCCCGTCGTGTCAGTCGGAAACTGTCTCAGTGTGACGGTTCCGGTTGCACCCACTGGTGACGACACAATACTTCTCCTCCCTCTCCACCTGAACCTCCTCGCCATCATCACGTAGTGTCGGTTGCTGCTACTGTGGTGGTGAGGAGGTGTGGATGCAGCAAGCGATGTGGGAATAATTCCCTGACATTCGCCTTGAAACTGTCCCAGAACGTCAGCCAAAAAACGAGGTGGAGGGCACATTCTTGCATCAGACAATGGAGCGCAATTTTCATGGTGTCGACCCATAACAGCATCGTGATGTGAGACAGACCCCTTGGTAGGCTGTAGGGTGGAATGGACCATCTCCGGAAGACGTCTTCTCAGGAACATCTGAGGCATTGGACCAGGTCCGTGGGTTTCGGGCCTGGTAGGATGCACAACTCCAGGTCGCCAGATGGAGAGCAGTATGTGTCATCTGGACAGTCAACGAAACTGTAAACAAAGACTCGGCGGCAGGATCAAGCAAGGACAAAGCAGGTTCCAGAGCCTTCGCTGCAAGGCTCCCTGTACAAGAAATATGGATCTATCTGATGAGTTAACCATATTGCCGCGCTTACAGGTCTTTCGTATGCACAGAATCTGAAAAAAAATATTGATTACCTTTGTACATTGCCTGAGGGGTGGACTAATCGCTGGCCACCGTTGCCCCACAAAGCAGCAGCCCAAAAAGTGTGCAGCAGCGCTGCCTATGCAGCAACTCCGCTGATGAATAGCCGTGCGGGCTGGGAGCGGTAACACGAGAGGAAGAGCAGCAAAGCTTTTTCCCACGTGTGGTGGGTGCGTAGGTTGTCCCTCTATTACTTGAAAGTGAGCTTGGAGCTCTCCGCTTTTCCGTTTGATTGAGGGTGGAAAGGGCAATGATCATGTGACGAATGCCATTAGTTGAACAAAAGTCCTCAAATTTTGTCGACACAAACTGAGGTCCACTGGTAGTAACTAGCAACTCTGGAAGACCTTCAATACAAAATATGGAGTGTAAAGACTGGAATGTGCAACGTATCGATGTTGAATTCATGGCCACGACGAAAGGAAACTTGCTATATATGTCGACGACAATCAGCCAATGAATGTTCCAGTGGGGTCCATAAAAGTCCAAATGAACGTGCTGCCAAGACCGTGTTTCAGTGCTATGTAACGCATCACTACCAAACATTCACCCACCTGAAGGCGAGTGTTGTGCTGAACAGAACAATAAAAGCTCAAATATAGATGCATTTTAATCTTCACAGCTTATGCTCATGGATGAATATCCTCTCAGAGACAAGTGCTCAGCATAATCGAACCAAACATAGCACAATAAAAATGAGACCAATCGCTGCCAAGGCCCTTCTGGTTCGTGATAAAAGAACCGTTCAGGAGGAACTAACTGGTGTTCCGCACAAGCGTGGCACTGTGTCGCTGTGTCGTCATCTGGTCTATTTGTGTGTCCACGCCGAACCAACTGTAGTGTCTGCGAGCTGCTTGTTTCGTGCGGACCACGCCACAGTGACCCTGATGGAGCTAATTGAGTACAAGTCCCTGAGAGTCTTTGGGATCATCACACGCGATTGCTCTGATTCAGTGCCTAGTAAAAAAACGCCTTGAAGTACCGACAAGTCATGCCAACGTACAAAGTATCGGCGGATCACCGAGATAATGATTTGTTTCACTGTATGAGGCAGATGTAGTGCAACAAGATCTGCAAGTCCAGATCTGCTGCTGTTGCTTGGAGGACCTTCCGGTGATATAAGGGGTATTGGTCCAGAGCATCTTATCCCTGCGAATCGGTGTGACAATATGATGCTTCTAATGTGTCAGTCTGCTTCAGGTCCCACAGAAAGATGCGAGACCGTATCCGCATTGGCATGCTTGGATGTGGGCCTGTAAATTATCTCATACTGATAATGCGAGATAATAAGAGGCCATCATTGCAGCTTTTGTGCAGTGCGGTTTGGAATGGGATCGGCCGGGTCGAAAAGTGACTGCAGCGGTTTGTGGTCAGTGAGTAAGCAGAATTTCCTTCCATACAGTTATTGGTGAAATTTAGTCACTATATAAAAGATTGCAAGAGCCTCCTTCTCTATCTGCGACTATACTACGATTTGTGCATAGTTTCTCGGTTTCGAGGTTACTTTGATCCCTGGCATTCTTACTCCCCGATTTCAGATACACAATTTATACACAATTTTGACGACGAAGACATTGTGCAATTAAGGAATACAAACACTAACCATTGTTTCATAGAAGAAGACGCATTTTTAATTGTTAATGTGTCTACAGCTAAGAAAAACAAATTTCAGTCATATATTGCTTACATTGCAAAGATTTGTAGTTCAGGCAGTGATTAAGGTGCAACGTTTATCTCGGGAAACAAGGAATGAAGTTTGTTTGGCCATTTAAGTGCCAGATACTGTCTCGATAAATGGTCGGATAACATTAATTCTAACAACAGTGGATGTTGTGAAAAGAAGATTTAGGTATAAACTGGATGAGATAAAAGGATTGTGCTCAGCTAAATACGGAGCTATGAGTGCGGTACTCCATCTTAGTACCTTTCATTCTATTTATAATTTTGATGATGGATCACACTGATTTATGCACCTTCTTTCATGAGGCTTAATAAAGCACTTAACAAAACTTTAGATCAATGCATTTATTTTTTGGTGGTGAGTATTTTACTGTGGTTTTGAAATATTGACCACAAATGAAATGGTAACAGACAACTGTGGTGGATGCATCGGCCGATCATAGTATCCGCAAACCCATGCTAAATTTGACTACCAACATTTTTCCATTACTTACTCTGTGTTTCATAAAACGTATTGTACTAATCAGTATGTAATTCTTTCATACAATCTTCTATGTTCTCTAACATTCATATCGCAGAAGTTAAAAAACGGTCGTGACAATCACATTTGAATCTGAATATCGGTCAAATTACAGCCGGTTGACAGTAATACACTTCGTACATTTTCGAATGACTGCGGCCTCGACACACACAGCAGTCTGAATCTGCCCTCTGGACTTATCCCTTCGACAGTGCTGTTTATAACCTCTGCTTCACTGTGCAGTAAACATCACGCCTTAACTGTGCACCTGATATTCCATACAAACTCTGCTAATGGTTCTTCGATTTGTTGTACCGGCCAATAGTGTTTCTGGACTAATTCCTGCAGTGCCCGTGGGGGGGGGGGGGTAACAGTCAATGACACATATATTCCGGGAATTCATTGAGATTACACTGCACCCTTCTTGCTGAATTAACATAATGCATTAACTGCACTGTAAACTTTCGATGTAGCAGGTTATGAAACTGTTGTTCCCACAAACCATAATTTTCAAATTATTCCTGTAATAAGACTAGGAAACACGTACTGTATTTGCACTAAGGTATGAATTGACAATTTTCTATTCACTTGTGATAAGTCAAGTTCAAATGGTTCAAATGGCTCTGAGCACTATGGGACTTAACATCTATGGTCATCAGTCCCCTAGAACTTAGAACTAGTTAAACCTAACTAACCTAAGGACATCACACAACACCCAGTCATCACGAGGCAGAGAAAATCCCTGACCTCGCCGGGAATCGAACCCGGGAACCCGGGCTAGGGAAGCGGGAACGCTACCGCACGACCACGAGCTGCGGACGATAAGTCAAGTAAAAGATATGTAACGTAGCAAACACATCACTCTCGGTCCGTTGTGCCTCCTTTCCGTCAACTATACTCCAACCCAACTCATTACCATATTCAGTTTCACCTACAGCAGCTTCTGAACACTTCACTTCCAATTTCCACCTAAATTCGTAGCAAACATTTCCTCATTTGACGTACTTCAGTTTGCATTCGATGCAGCAAAAATTATACCCCACTGCTGTTACTAATGAATGAAAGTGTAAAACAAGGGAACATTACATGAAACAATAAAGTTTCTGTTGTAGCTCATAACGTCGACAAAAAGTACGATGCAAGAATCGCGTAGTGTTGGGGTCATGCGCAGTAGATATTTCTACTCTATGTTTTATAACAGCTAAGGAGTGATGAAACAAAAGATGGTGACTGATAGTACCGAGTGGCATGGCAGGGAGCTCTAAACAACAGAGCTCAGTCTCTTGAGTATTCTTTCTCTTCTCTCCGAGAACCGACTCGTGGCGACAACATATTAGACCTTCTGGTGACAAACAGACCCGAACTATTTGAAACAGTTAACGCAGAACAGGGAATCAGCGATCATAAAGCGGTTTCTGCATCGATGATTTCAACCGTAAATTGAAATATTAAAAAAGGTAGGAAGATTTTTCTGTTTAGCAAAAGTGACAAAAAGCAGATTACAGAGTACCTGACGGCCCAACACAAAAGTTTTGTCTCAAGTACAGATAGTGTTGAGGATCAGTGGACAAAGTTCAAAACCATCGTACAATATGCGTTAGATGAGTATGTGCCAAGCAAGATCGTAAGAGATGGAAAAGAGCCACCGTGGTACAACAACCGAGTTAGAAAAATGCTGCGGAAGCAAACGGAACTACACAGCAAAAATAAACATAGCCAAAGCCTTGCAGACAAACAAAAATTACGCGAAGCGAAATGTAGTGTGAGGAGGGCTATGCGAGAGGCGTTCAATGAATTCGAAAGTAAAGTTCTATGTACTGACTTGGCAGAAAATCCTAAGAAATTTTGGTCTTATGTCAAAGCGGTAGGTGGATCAAAACAAAATGTCCAGACACTCTGTGACCAAAATGGTAGTGAAACAGAGGATGACAGACTAAAGGCCGAAATACTATTTTCCAAAGCTGTTTCACAGAGGAAGACTTCACTGTAGTTCCTTCTCTAGATTGTCGCACAGATGACAAAATGGTAGATATCGAAATAGACGACAGAGGGATAGAGAAACAATTAAAATCGCTCAAAAGAGGAAAGGCCGCTGGACCTGATGGGACACCAGTTCGATTTTACACAGAGTACGTGAAGGAACTTGCCCCCCTTCTTGCAGCGGTGTTAAGTAGGTCTCTAGAAGAGCGTAGCGTTCCAAAGGATTGGAAAAGGGCACAGGTCATCCCAGTTTTCAAGAAGGGACGTCGAAGAGATGTGCAGGACTATAGACAGCCATAGACACGGGTTCACAGGTAGATGCCGTGTTTCTTGACTTCCGCAAGGCGTTCGATACAGTTCCCCACAGTCGTTTAATGAACAAAGTAAAAGCATATGAACTATCAGACCAATCGTGTGATTGGATTGAAGGGTTCCTAGATAACAGAACGCAGCATGTCATTCTCAATGGAGAGAAGTCTTCCGAAGTAAGAGTGATTTCAGGAGTGCCGCAGGGGAGTGTCATAGGACTGTTGATATTCACAATATACATAAATGACCTTGTGGATGACATCGGAAGTTCACTGAGGCTTTTTGCAGATGATGCTGTGGTGTATCGAGAGGTTGTAACAATGGAAAATTGTACTGAAATGCAGGAGGATCTGCAACGAATTGACGCATGGTGCAGGGAATGGCAATTGAATCTCAATGTAGACAAGTGAATGTGCTGCGAATACATAGAAAGATAGTTCCCTTATCATTTAGCTACAAAATAGCAGGTCAGCAACTGGAAGCAGTTAATTCCATGAATTATCTGGGAGTTCGCATTAGGAGTGATTTAAAATGGAATGATCATATAAAGTTGATCGTCGGTAAAGCAGATGCCAGACTGAGATTCATTGGAAGAATCCTAAGGAAATGCAATCCGAAAACAAAGGAAGTAGGTTACAGTACGCTTGTTCGCCCACTGCTTGATACTGCTCAGCAGTGTGGGATCCGTACCAGATAGGGTTGATAGAAGAGATAGAGAAGAACCAACGGAGAACAGCGCGCTTCGTTACCGGATCATTTAGTAATCGCGAAAGCGTTACGGAGATGATAGATAAAATCCAGTGGAAGACTCTGCAGGAGAGACGCTCAGTAGCTCGGTACGGGCTTTTGTTAAAGTTTCGAGAACATACCTTCACCGAAGAGTCAAGCAGTATAATGCTTCCTCCTACGTATATCTCGCGAAGAGACCATGAGGAGCCCACACAGAAGCATACCGACAATCCTTCTTTCCACGAACAATACGAGACTGGAATAGTAGGGAGAACCGATAGAGGTACTCAAGGTACCCTCCGCCACACACCGTCAGGTGGCTTGCGGAGTATGGATGTAGATGTAGATAAGAGCACCGCATTGTCTAGAACGCACTAACCTTCATGCAGGCAACCAGCTGTGTTTATGTCAGTTTGTTCCCATAGAATGAGAGTGAATGGTGAAAAGGTGCCAGATTTGAATATATATATATTACTGGCTATTAAAATTGCTACACCACGAAGATAACGTGCTACAGACGCGAAATTTAACCGAGAGGAAGAAGATGCTGCGATATGCAAATGGTTAGCTTTTCAGAGCACTCACACCAAGTTGGCGCCGTTGGCGACACCTACAACGTGCTGACATGAGGAAAGTTTCCAACCGATTTCTCATACACAAACAGCAGTTGACCTGCGTTGCCTGATGAAACGTTGTTGTAATGCTTCGTGTAAGGAGGGGAAATGAGTACCATCACGTTTCCGACTTTGATAAAGGTCGGATTGTAGCCTGTCGCGATGGAGGTTTATCGTATCACGATATTGCTGCTCGCATTGGTCGAGATCAAATGACTGTTAGCAGAATATGGAATCGGTGGGTTCAGGAGGGTAATACGGAACGCCGTGCTCGATCCCAACGGCCTCGTATCACTAGCAGTCGAGATGACAAGCACCTTACCCGCATGGGTGTAACGGATCGTGCAGCCACGTCTCGATCCCTGAGTCAACAGATGGGGACGTTTACAAGAGAACAACCATCTGCACGAACAGTTCGACGACGTTTGCAGCAGCATGGACCATCATTTCGGAGACCATGGCTGCGATTACCCTTGACGCTGCATCACAGACAGGAGCGCCTGTTATTGGGTACTCAACTACAAACCTGGGTGCACGAATGGCAAAACGTCGTTTTTTCGGATGAATCCAGGTTGTGTTTACAGCATCATGATGGTTGCATCCGCGTTTGGCGACATCGCGGTGAACGCACATTGGAAGCGTGTATTCGTCATCGCCATACTGGCGTATCACCCGGCGTGATGTTATGGGATGCCAATGGTTTACATGTCTCGGTCACCTCTTGTTCGCAATGACGACACTTTGATCAGTGGACGTTACATTTGAGATGTGTTACGACCCGTGGCTCATCCCCTTCATTCGATCCCTGCGAAACCCCACATTTCAGCCGGCCGAAGTGGCCGTGCGGTTAAAGGCGCTGCAGTCTGGAACCGCAGGACCGCTACGGTCGCAGGTTCGAATCCTGCCTCGGGCATGGATGTTTGTGATGTCCTTAGGTTAGTTAGGTTTAACTAGTTCTAAGTTCTAGGGGACTAATGACCTCAGCAGTTGTCCCATAGTGCTCAGAGCCATTTTGAACCCACATTTCAGCTGGGTAATGCACGAATCCATGTTACAGGTTCTGTACGGGACTTTCCGGATACAGAAAATATTCGACTGCTGCCCATGCCAGCACATTCTCCAGATCTCTCACCAACTGAAAACGTCTGGTCAATGGTGGCCGAGCAACTGGCTCGTCACAATACGCCAGTCACTACGCTTGATGAACTGTGGTAACGTGTTGAAGCTGCATGGGCAGGTGTGCCTGTACACGCCATCCAAGCTCTGTTTGACTCAATGGCCAGGCGTATCAAGGCCCTTATTACGGCCAGAGGTGGTTGTTCTGGGTACTGATTTCTCAGGATCTATGCTCCCACATTTCGTGAAAATGTAATCACATGTAAGTTCTAGTATAATATATTTGTCCAATGAATACCCGTTTATCATCCGCATTTTTTCTTGGAGTAGCAATTTTAATGCCCAGCAGTGCATATATATATATTAAATGGACAGACCCTATTATTTCGTATACTACCAACAGCATGAAAAATCGCAAAAATAATGACATTAGTTGAATCTCAATATGTCAATTACATCCCGAGAAATTGCGAAGTGAAGTTGATGCTTGAAATAAATGAAGCGCACAGCTAGCGCATGTCCTGAGACTCAAGCGTGCACCTCACGCTGCCTGCGTCAGGGGCTCACACAATGGGAAGGTATGCACAATTCACAAAAATAAACAAGTAACACGTCAAACGCAAAGTAACGTTTTTCGAATTGTAAATGTGTGTTTATTCTAGCGAAATGACAGCTAGAGCTACAAATAGAGATGACACACTTGAATTCACTTTGCTAAACACATTTACTAGTGCCCTGTCGCCCACAGAAACTGTATTGTTGTGCTTTACATTCAGCTTAGAAAATACACCCACATCTTGACCAATGAAACTGTGTCACGTCAACATATGTTCGAAGTGCCCTCCGTTTGCATCAACACATGTTTGCAGACGGGTAACGAGAGAGTGTTGCAAAGATTGTAGAGTTTCTACAGATATTGCCACACACCGATGCTGCATGTACCGTTGTTGGGGGTTCTTGATATACTCTGTCTCTCATTGCTCCCCAGAGAAAGAAGTCTAATGGCGTCAAGTCGTGGGACTGTGATGGCCATCGCACCGTACCTCCGCGCCTCATCCACCTATTTCGAAATTTCGCATCTAGAACGTCTCTGGCAACTTTTGCACTGTGTGCGGGACATCCGTCATGCTGGAACCACAGCGACTTTCCAGTCCTAGATCCTCCATGAGGAGCGCTAGAGTGTGTTGAAGAAATGATGCATAACGCTGTCCATTCAATGTTCCACGGTAAAAATAGGGACCTACAATACAGTTAGCAGTGATAGCGCACCAAACATTGACACTCCACCGTCGTTGATGAGCAACTTGGCGAACCCAGTGGGAATTTTGCACGGACCAGTAGTGCATTTCCGCAGATTCACATTATCATTATTTGTAAATCAAGCCTCGTCAGCAAACAACATATTGCTTAGGAATACTGGATTACCTTGCAACTTCTGAAGTGCAAAACGGCAGAATGCAATGCGGGATTCAAAGTCATTCCCGTACAGTTATTGGTGCAGTGAGATATGGAACGGATGAAACCGATGCCGATGCAAGATTCTGCACACACTACTGTGGCATATTCCTACACCTCGTGCAATTTCTCGTACACCCACCTGAGGATTGTGCGCTACTGCAGCCAGAACAGCATTTCGTTTCCATTGCCAGTCGCTGGCGTTGTACGTCGACGTTTTGTGGGAGCCCAGCTTCCTGTTTCCACGAGTGTCTTGCAGATGTTGCCAGTGCTTCGACGTGACGGACACCGCCGATCTCGGTAGCGTTCAGCGTACAGTGTCACAGCTGCGGTTGCATTTCTGTGACATTCGCTATAAATTAAAATCATATCTAGTGTTTCTTCATTACTGAAGGCCGGCATATCGGCTAGACGGCAAGTGTAACAAGCCACAAGAAAACGGGTTTTAGTGTGGCAACGTATGTGAATTTCGTTACAGTATGAGAGCAGTTCAGGAGATCAGATTAGGAGACACTTGTACACTGAAGGTAGAGCGTGCCGTGGTGATATTGATATGTTTACGGCGCCATGCAGGCGCCAGTGCAGGCAACCCCTGCTCTGAGCACAGTATTACATGCGATGCATTACGTCATAAACTGTGACGCTGTTGCTATCCTTTACAATCCACATATTTCAGAACTTACGAGGTTTAAAAACGTGAAAGCAAGTGCGTTACCACTAATTGTACCTCTAGTTGCCATTTCGCAACAATAAACATTATGCGCAGGACATCCATCATTCTGATACCGCATTATTTGACACATTATAGGAGGTGGACCGGTTCAGGTTAGGTACAGCTGAAGAAGGGACCAAACTATCCCCCTTTAGGAGTGCCATCAATGAAATATGCGCCAATGATGTGTCGTCATACAATACCAAACCATACATTAACACTCCACTGACGTAATACGTCAATCACATGACGATTACCGGCAGTGCAAGGTGCACGCTTGAGTCTCAGGACTTGCGCTAGCTGTGCGTTTCATTTATTTCAAGCTTCAAATTCGCTTCGCTATTTCTCGGGATGTAATTGACGTATTGCGATGCAACTGACGGCATTATTTTTGTGATTTTTCATGCTATTGGTTGCATGCAAAATAATAGGGGGTGTCCATTTAAAAATACACAAGTTTGTGTTAAAAATAGTATTTGTTTACGTTTTAAAATTTAGCATAGTATTTGGCTCCCTAAGCCCCTGCCGTACGTTCATGCTGGTGAAAACCTTTTTTTGAATATCTATTGTTGTTCCAGAGATATTTGAGGTGCCAGAGTTAGGTGAGACACCATATATATATATATATATATATATATATATATATATATATATATATATATATATATATATATATACTATGCTAAATTTTAAAACGTATATATATATATATATATATATATATATATATATATATATATATATATATATATATTCCTGAGAAACTTTTTAGTTTATCCTGGCTTAAAAAATGGCACGAAGACAAATAAACTTTTATTTATTTGCTGACGACAAGCTAATTACATTTGAGCTTGAAGATAAAAATTGCAATTCACTGCCCACAAGCTAAATTTACTATATGAAACTTCCTGGCAGATTAAAACTGTGTGCCCGACCGAGACTCGAACTCGGGGCCTTTGCCTTTCGTGGGCAAGTGCTCTACCATCTGAGCTACCGAAAAACGACTCACGCCCGGTACTCACAGCATTACTTCTGCCAGTACCTCGTCTCCTACCTTCCAAACTTTACAGAAGCTCTCCTGCGAACCTGGAACACATCCTTTCTTTCAGGAGTGCTAGTTCTGCACGGTTCGCAGGAGAGCTTCTGTAAAGTTTGGAAGGTAGGAGACGAGGTACTGGCAGAAGTAAAGCTGGGAGTACCGGGCGTGAGTCGTACTTCGGTAGCTCAGATGGTAGAGCACTTGCCCACGAAAGGCAAAGGTCCCGAGTTCGAGTCTCGGTCGGGCACACAGTTTTAATCTGCCAGGAAGTTTCATATCTCGTACACTCCGCTGCAGAGTGAAAATCTCATTCTGTAAATTTACTATGCCAACAACGTAATATGAAGATCTTTACTGATGTGACAAAAGTTATGAATTTAGAGGAGTCGGGCATTTAAAATCAAATTATGTCGTTTCTAACAAGACGACGGAAGAAATAAATAGCCGTAACTATATCGAAAATCAAGTAAATTATCCAGAAATCATCATTTATATAAAAATCTTGCAAAATTCTACTACATGTGGAACTTAAACGGAACTTGAAAAGCAAGTGAGGAAAGACATTTTTAAATTTTATTAATGTATGTCTTTTACAGTAGTGTTGTGGGTCCTCGTCCCTTATTAAACAGGAGAAAAATTTGATTCAGGCGTCTGAAATGAGATTCCTAACACCTGTGAGAAGACGTTCAGTTTAGATAAAATAATGAAAAAGATAAGATTCCTTGAATTTGGCTAACCCACAAAGACGGAACAAACTCTCTTTCTAACTGCTTAAAATGAAGAAGGTGATGAATAGAAAAGTGCAGATTTGTGGAACGTATTATATTCCCGATTTCTGACAAGAATTATTAATGAAAAAACACTATGTGAAATAAGGGTACAAAGTTAAAATTTTAGAATACAACAGTAGCACATGAAAGCGAACCTTGGACATTAACTAAGGAAGACAAAAAAATAATATAATCAGCTGAAATGAAATTTAAGAATCAGATATAAAGTACAAAACAACTTTTTCCTATTATAACGAAAGGACATGACAAATGTTACTTAAATGAAGAGTATGGTTCAAATGGCTCTGAGCACTATGGGACTTAACGTATCAGGTCATCAGTCCCCTAGAACTTAGAACTACTTAAACCTAACTAACCTATGGACATCACACACATCCATGCCCGAAGCAGGATTCGAACCTGCGACCGTAGAGGTCGCGCGGTTACAGACCGAGCAAGGATATATAAAATGAGAACAACATACCATTGTAATGGAGGAGTACAGATAAGCAAACATTTTATCAGTTATAAACCAATACGGAAGAGACGTGTAGGACGATAGAGAGCACGCTGGCTTTAATGCAGACGGAGTAGGGTGTAAGTCCACGAAGTGAAGAAGAAGAAGAAGAAGAAGAAGAAGAAGGTGAAAATGTTTAAAAGAAAGAAAAGATTAGTGCCTAATTAAGTGTGGTTATGAAAATTCAGAATATTTTTCTGTTCAAAAGAAGGAGAGGGTTAAAAAGTAATTTCTTCGAGTAATGTCTTAATTTGGCTTGATTCTGAGAAACACAGCGGGTTACGCTAAAAGGCTTAATCTGCTTGCGGGGGACGAGCGTGGCATCAGCTACGGGCACACGCTGCAGCAGGAGGATATTGATTCGATGTCGGAAACCTGACTGCGGAATATGGCAGCAGGTGTTTCGAGAGAAGGCACCAGGCGAAACCGCGATTTACGAGCTACATGTCACGAAAAGTATATTTTTACATAGTATGGTGTAAGCAAAAATCAATAATACTTGAGCGTTTGTTTGTTAATTTTACTTTACAGGATCGTGGGAGTTTCTGCTAAAGTGCTTCGTGAGGCGTGGAAATGAGACTATATTCGAGTTATGCAATGTCATAAGAAAGAGATTTATATGGTTATACTTCAGGAGTAGCTTTATTCTACACTCCTGGAAATTGAAATAAGAACACCGTGAATTCATTGTCCCAGGAAGGGGAAACTTTATTGACACATTCCTGGGGTCAGATACATCACATGATCACACTGACAGAACCACAGGCACATAGACACAGGCAACAGAGCATGAACAATGTCGGCACTAGTACAGTGTATATCCACCTTTCGCAGCAATGCAGGCTGGTATTCTCCCATGGAGACGATCGTAGAGATGCTGGATGTAGTCCTGTGGAACGGCTTGCCATGCCATTTCCACCTGGCGCCTCAGTTGGACCAGCGTTCGTGCTGGACGTGCAGACCGCGTGAGACGACGCTTCATCCAGTCCCAAACATGCTCAATGGGGGACAGATCCGGAGATCTTGCTGGCCAGGGTAGTTGACTTACACCTTCTAGAGCACGTTGGGTGGCACGGCATACATGCGGACGTGCATTGTCCTGTTGGAACAGCAAGTTCCCTTGCCGGTCTAGGAATGGTAGAACGATGGGTTCGATGACGGTTTGGATGTACCGTGCACTATTCAGTGTCCCCTTGACGATTACCAGTGGTGTACGGCCAGTGTAGGAGATCGCTCCCCACACCATGATGCCGGGTGTTGGCCCTGTGTGCCTCGGTCGTATGCAGTCCTGATTGTGGCGCTCACCTGCACGGCGCCAAACACGCATACGACCATCATTGGCACCAAGGCAGAAGCGACTCTCATCGCTGAAGACGACACGTCTCCATTCGTCCCTCCATTCACGCCTGTCGCGACACCACTGGAGGCGGGCTGCACGATGTTGGGGCGTGAGCGGAAGACGGCCTAACGGTGTGCGGGACCGTAGCCCAGCTTCATGGAGACGGTTGCGAATGGTCCTCGCCGATACCCCAGGAGCAACAGTGTCCCTAATTTGCTGGGAAGTGGCGGTGCGGTCCCCTACGGCACTGCGTAGGATCCTACGGTCTTGGCGCGCATCCGTGCGTCGCTGCGGTCCGGTCCCAGGTCGACGGGCACGTGCACCTTCCGCCGACCACTGGCGACAACATCGATGTACTGTGGAGACCTCACGCCCCACGTGTTGAGCAATTCGGCGGTACGTCCACCCGGCCTCCCGCATGCCCACTATACGCCCTCGCTCAAAGTCCGTCAACTGCACATACGGTTCACGTCCACGCTGTCGCGGCATGCTACCAGTGTTAAAGGCTGCGATGGAGCTCCGTATGCCAGGGCAAACTGGCTGACACTGACGGCGGCGGTGCACAAATGCTGCGCAGCTAGCGCCATTCGACGGCCAACACCGCGGTTCCTGGTGTGTCCGCTGTGCCGTGCGTGTGATCATTGCTTGTACAGCCCTCTCGCAGTGTCCGGAGCTAGTATGGTGGGTCTGACACACCGGTGTCAATGTGTTCTTTTTTCCATTTCCAGGAGTGTATGATCAGATAGCAGATGATGCTTATGGAAGCTTCTTATTCCATCGAATTCGGGAGGCCGACAGTTCAAATCCGCATCCAGCCATCCAAATTTACGTTTTCAAATGGTGCAAATGGCTCTGAGCACTATGGGACTAAACTTCTGAGGTCATCAGTCCCCTAGAACTTAGAACTACTTAAACATAACTAACCTAAGGACATCACACACATCCATGCCCGAGGCAGGATTCGATCCTGCGACCGTAGCGGTCGCGCGGGTCCAGACTGTAGCGCCTAGAACCGCTCGACTACTACGGCCGGCTTTAGGTTTTCCATGATTTCCTTAAACAGCTACCTGAAAATGCCGGAATGGTTGCTCAGCAATGACACGGCCGATTCCCTTCCCAATCCTTCAAACAATCTGACCTCATTGTCGCCGGACTTTGAAGCTTCCATCCTTTCATTTTTGTTAGACAAGTAATTCGTATGTTACCAGAATAAAAGGAGTGAAGAGGACATCTTCCCAACAGAGAACTGAATATGAAAACCAAATCTATGTTTTTTTTTGCCTGCTTACTTTGGTGTTCGCGTTTTGCACACCACATATATAAGTTATTGACATAATGAGACTCTACAGTCCACCCCCAGCCGACCATTACACAAAAGACTCACACATGCAGATGGTTATTACAGTAATGAAATTCCTACGCTCCACTACAAAGAATGTTTGTGGCATAGCAGAAACGCTTACTTGTGGGTTATTACTATCGTAATGGTTTCGTTACGGACCTTCTGCTCTACAAAGTCGACAGAAGCTCACCTGCTTTCGTTACTGGACCAACTGTCCTGCAAAAACAAATATCACATAGATAGAGCTTATTCATAGAATAAAGCGAACGCAGTCTACGCAAACTGGATCTGAATCTGAAATTATAGTTCGGTGAAAGTTACTCAGACTTCTCTCTGGCCACTGACTAGATTTATACAGATCTCAAACTATCAAATTAGCATATATGAAACGATAATACCGCAAGATAACCTGGAACACAGATGAGCAGAGGAGGAGTTTGTTGTGTACAGTTACAGCACAAAGACGGCAACCTGTTGTCATGTATAACGAACCACTGCGATGTAAGGAATTATACACTGAGGTGACAAAAGTCATTGGATACCTCCTACCATCGTGTCGGACCTCCTTCAGCTCGGTGTTGTGAAGCATTCCGTTGTGGTGTGGACTCAACAAATCGTTGGAATTCTCCAGCTGAAATGCTGAACCACGTTGCCTCTATAGCTGTCCATAATTGTGAAAGTGCTGCCGTTGCAGAAATTTGTACACGAACTGATGTCGCGATTATGACCATAAACGTTCGATGGGAATCATGTCGTGATAATTGGGTGGCCAAATCATTCGCCCGAATTGTCCAGAACGTTCTTCAGCCCGGCGCGAACAATTGTGGCCCTCTGACATGGAATATTGTCACCCATAAAAATTCCTTCGTTGTTTAGGATCATGAAGTCCATGAATGGCTGCAAATTATCTCCAAGTAGCTGAACATAACCATTTCCAGTCTACGATCGGTTCAGTTGGACTAGAGGATCAAGTCCATTCCATATACGCACAGCAAAACCATTACGAAGCCATCCCAGCTTGCAGAGTGCCTTGTTGACAACTTGTGTCCAAGGCTTCGTGGGCACTGCGTCACGCTTGAATCCTACCATCAACTCTTACCAACTGCAGTGGGGACTCATCTGATCTGGCCAAGGTTTTCCAGTCGTCTGGGGTCCAGCTGATACGGTTACAAGCCCAGGAGAGGCAATGCAGTCTCTTAGCACTGACAACTTTACGCAAACGCCGCTGCTCTCGGTCGTAAAGTGAAGGCCGTCAGTCACTACGTTGTCCGTGGTGAGAGGTAATGCCCGAAATCTGGTACTCTCGGCTCACTCTTAACACTGTGGATCTCGGAATAGCGAATTCCCTAACGATTTGCGAAACGGAATGTCCCATACGTCTAGCTCCAACTACTGTTCCGCGTTCAGAATCTCTTAATTCCTGTTGCGCGGTAATAATCAAGTCGCAAACCCTTTCGCATGAATCACATGAGTACAAACGAAGTTCCTCCAATGCACTGCCCTCTTATACCTTATACACAGTACGTGTTATTACCACCATCTGTGCCGGCCGCGGTGGTCTAGCGGTTCTAGGCGCTCAGTCCGGAACCGCGCGACTGCTACGGTCGCAGGTTCGAATCCTGCCTCGGGCATGGATGTGTGTGATGTCCTTAGGTTAGTTAGGTTTAACTAGTTCTAAGTTCTAGGGGACTAATGACCTCAGAAGTTGAGTCCCATAGTGCTCAGAGCCATTTGAACCATTTTTTTACCACCATCTGCATATGCACATATGGCTATCCCATGAGTTTTGTGACCTCAACTGTGAAGAGCTGTAGATATTATATAGGGAGAAGTATAAAAAGGGGAAATTGTAGGAACATGGTATTTTCATTTCTCCTCTGGTTTCCTGGTATGATCAAAGTGTTTGCTTATTTTAATGTAGACGAAGTGCACCTGTTTCCTTAGGGTTTTGTTTTATTCCATGCTAGGAACGTAAAGTATGGTATCCTGTACCTGTCTCAATCATGTGAAACATCTTATCCTACATGTCACACTTTACACGTGTTTAGTGAATGAAATAAACGCAACGAACACCTCCTTCATCCTCTCTGTCGCCAAATGAAATCAATGTAACTAACACATCCTTGTTTTTTCTGTGTCGATTCTTATGCATATGAAGCTTATTATCCTAAACGTCACACTTTACACGTGTTAAGTAAATGCAATCAATACAAAACGTAGCACTAACAACACGTGCATTTCGAACGTCAACGTACAGCCAGAACAGAAGTAAATTCCTGACCGGAGAGTGCATCAGTTTATACAAACATCGAATATTCCACACTATACGACCATAAGATATTTAAGAACATTCCAGAGACTATAATACTATAAACAAATATTTGCTTGTAGTCGGGATCGAACTGGTGACGTCAGCAAGTGAACCTCATGACTACGCCCCCTACATGTAACATAAATCACGGCGATGTGGCATAATCTGTTTCGATTTTCTGGTAAAAAGAATTAAATGCCATGCAGCACACATCCTTCTTGGATATACTTATTTATTAATGTTACAGCTAGGCAACCTTGTTGTAATTATTTAACTTGTCGTTTCAGAGGCAGTGTTATAATTCACGTACATTGCAACATCAAACATATTCAGACGTGTCTCACCAGCAAGGCAGGGCTATGTAGCGAACCAGTTATAAATAATATAAAAAATGTAAGTAGATGTTGTCATGCAGTTTAGTAAAATTGTGTCGTTTTCCTATACTTTCATATTGCTGTGTGTTTTTATTTGTTCTTTTAGTTTCAAATGGTTTCAATGGCTCTGAGCACTGTGGGACTTAACATCTGAGGTAATCAGTCCCCTAGAACTTAGAACTACTTAAACCTAACGAACCTAAGGACAACACACACATCTGTTTATACAAACATCGAATATTCCAGAATATATGACCATAAGATATTTAAGAACATTCCAGAAACGATAATACTAAACAATGCTTGTGGTCGGGATCGAACTGGTGACGTCCACAAATGAACCTGCGACTGTAGCACTCGCGAGGTTCCGGACTGAAGCGCCTAGAACCGCTCGGCCACCGCGGCCGGTTTTCTTATAGTTTGTTACATTATAACCTCACTGCCCTTTTCGTTGTTTTTTATCGAGCGATGGTGAATACATTTGAATGCATACGTAACAGCATCACTGTCGCATTTCTTTACAATATCACGACCTTTTATGATGTGTATAATAGCTGAGAAGACTGTACTAAGACATTTTATTCTGTTTTTCTAAGTATTACGATCTTTTTCCTTACGAAAAATTAACATTATGTTCCGTTGGCTATGTAATTGACAGAGACCTTAATGGCCATCAGGTTGAATCATAAATCCGAGATTTGCACTAGACAGAGTTATTATGTCACGTGCACAATGCAATTTTCCTGATAATAAAAATACGTGAAAGAGTAATTTGTACGTAAATGAAAGTCTTCATTTCCTCACCTTTTCCATGGTATGTTTCAAACAAGGCAATGTGGACAGCTCTTTTGTTTAAAGCCATTTTCATTAATCGTAAAACGAACGAATTTAGAGGAAAAAAATTGTTTAGAGACAAGAATTAATTCTAATATCTTTTATGGGGAAGAGCGTTTTCACCACTAATTTTGTGCAGTCTGCTTTGATTGTCTGTAAATATAAATGCGCTTTGTTAAACTAAGTTTTGGTTACCTGAACTAGACGCAGAAACCTAGGGACACTTTATCCTGTCTGTTAAAGAAATTAATAAATATTCAGAATAACAGCATTTCGAATGGCAATATAACTTTAAAACATGAACTCCAATAAAATGAAATGGTCGTATGGCGTTGCTGTCAGGTAAGCCCCATCCGGCTAAGTTCGGTTGCCGAGTGCGAGTCTCACTGCAGTCGACGCGACATTGGGGGACTCGCGTCCCGGCGATGAAGACAGCGCAAAACCCTGTCCACGAGCAGAAAAAATCTCCAACCCGCCCAGGAACCGAACCCGGCCCTCCTGCAGGGGAGGCAAGCACGTTACTATTCGGATAAGCAGGTGGACATGAACTACAATTACTTCTTTTTATTCGATTTTCATTATTACTCACCGATTTCCATTCATTTTTGTGGAAAAAATAGCCGCTATTTTTAGAATTAATGTTCATGTATTCTGGGCTCAGAAAATTTGAATGACTCAGTGAAGACCGGTTTCAGAAATTAAACTTTTCAAAACATTTTATTGACGGGAAAGTTAATATAATAATATGATTTTACTGTTTCAACTTGGAAGATTTGTCGTAGAAGATGGGTTTTTACCTGATCTCACTTTCCAGCTTTTTCTAAAGTTAAGATGTTTTTAGCATTTCATAGACAGTTCACACACCTCAGTACACCTTTCACTAGACCTTCCGATGTTAAACGTAAGTATATCATTCTAAGACGAATTTACCTCTGCGGTGTGTTCTCCCTGTTATAATAAATAAAAGGTCTTCTAAACGGGACACAAAGGTGTTTTTTCAGATTCAAGGTTTTATAATAGTTCTATTGTTAGTAACAATTGAATACTTACGGAGAAGAGTTAAGTGAGTAAATGCATCGTATTATTTCCAAGAAGACGACGCCGATTTTAAATTAATACATCGGCTGAGAGTTCGTTTGAGGAACATGGCTACACATTCAGTTTCCCTCCAGTCACGCGAAGTGGACATTACCGAGCTTCTTCGGTCAGTTTTAGACCAGACAATGCGGCACAACTTTTTCCTCGGGTCATCAGTGACTCAACTAATGTCTCCACTGTGTTTCAAATGGCATAAAATTCATCAGAAAACAGGCCATTGTACAATATTTATCGGGAAACAATACACTAGTTATCTTACGTAACTGTGCATAGGTTAAATATATTATTTGTGCTACAACCGACTACAGATGATCGGTAATTTACGTTTCACATGATGTCTGGGTGTTCTCATCATGGTCGTATCACACATTCTTAGTTGTACATATTGGGGTTTTGTGCTTATCGTATTTGTATGGGTGTTGCTGTTATTTTGGTACCAAGTGAAATATATATCAATGACCCGATAAACGCGCTGTTAATACCTAGGCGCTACAGTCTGGCAGGTTCGAATCCTGCCCCAGGCATGGGTGTGTGTGATGTACTTAGGTTAGTTAGGTTTAAGTAGTTCTAAGTTCTAGGGGACTGATGACCTCAGAAGTTAAGTCCCATAGTGCTCAGAGCCATTTTTTCTTAACACCTAACATAAGATTTGATACGTAAATGTAACTGCCGTCCAGGTGAATGTTTGAAATTCGTAACAAACAACCTACTCTCAATCATATCTTAATAACTTTATTAATACTGCATTACCAGTTTCTGTATTCAGTTCATAGTCAGTAGGAGCTATCTACGTAAATATCAGCTCAAGAATAATAGAAAATGTATATTCAACAGCTGTTACAGTAAAAATAGATCTTCATACTGTTGAATTGTCACATTTTCTGTGGTAGAACTATTTCGCAATCATTTAACCTTTATTTTCAATAAGCAACTCATGAATGTGATATGAATTCTGGGATCTCCTATCCATACATTGATTTACAAGTCAGAATGTCATCAGTGGACTAACACATTTTTATTAAAAAATTTTATTTTACAGTGTCTTCCACAACTCATTACATAGAATTCTCAGAACACCGAAAATCAGACGTCTTCTGTTAACTCATATTTTAGTAATAGTAAAGTACGGTTGCATAAACTGCACGTTTAGAATATCATAAGATAGCAATTTTTCTTACTGTAATTTTCTATAACTTAACAGTGCAACAGTTTATTCAAAGTTTTAGTTAATGCCCAAGTTGTACTGTAATTTTAATCATCTACACAACTGACAAACTCTAGCGTCACATGAATAAATTCTTGCGACCCATCTCTGTGTGCAGAACACGAAAACTGCATTCTTCGAATCGTAAACTGATGCAGTCAGCGCGTAAAAATATGTTTAGCTCAAGTAAGGTGTGATTTAGTTTGTGGCTTCTCTTGCTGAAAATAAAACTCAAGGTGGCGAAGTGCGAGCAAATGAACTTTTGTTATCCATAACTGTCGTAAGTAGTTCTAAAACTTCATGTTAAAACAACTGTTGTTGATTCTCTCACAGAAATTACTACAATGTACCAGTAACAAGGAGCATAAACCTTTATCAGTAGTAGTGATTTACCTGAAATTTTAACGTGTTTCCCTCGCCTTGTAACTGCTGAATATAGCCATACCTGATAATTGACGCAAGTACTTTCTAACATTCAACAAGTAAACTGGTGCACATCCTGTGTTGTATACTTAATTTGCTCTACACACATCAATGGAATCATGGTGACATGAAGCATTTTTTCATCTCAAAACGTTTCATTCTCTCGCTATATATATATATATATATATATATATATATATACATATATATATATATATATATCTCCCCGTCTCTGTCAAACGACACACACGCACACACAGACGCACACACACACACACACACACACACACACACACAGAAATAGAGAGAGGGAGAGACAGAGAGATACAAAGTACATCACAATTAACAGCGAAAAACAACAGGGGTGAAAGTATACGATAACAAAAGCAAACAAATTCCGCAAACGTCCCGTTAACGAGAGAATTGCAAATGTATGATTACAAAATGCCACTAAGCTCAGTATGAAATATTGTCCTATTTAGTCCCAGTGTTAACGTTTCAACATATACGAGGGCACTTCGAAAAGTAAGTTACACATTAACATGGCAGGTCAAGAAACTGTTATTGAAAGCTGCATCATACATGAAAGTGACACAAACGCACGATATTATTTTTCAACCCAGTCACCAAGTCTCCATAAACAATCACCATGTCGTTCTACCAATTCCTCTACGAAAGAAATCCATTTCTTGATCACGGAGTTATTTGAAAACTGCTAAGTGAACGTCGTCATCGTTGGAAAATCTACTCCCCTCCAAGCGTTCTTTCAGCTTGCGAAGAAGATTGCACGTATATTATCGTCTGTGTCGGTGGCCTTTCTTCCCGAAGAGAGACTATCACGTCTGTGCGGCCTTGAACAAATTGTTGGCAACATTTCATTGCGGCTGCATACGACGTTGCATTTGGTCCGTGCACCGCCAGAATTACGCGGTGAAGCTGTGAGTAATTTAGATGTTCTGCCCACAACAATCGTACTTTCCCGTGTGCTCCGACTTTGGTGTACGTTTGTAGTTGTAACGTTATTTCACTTGCACTTGACGGGGCAGCTGTTGTTAGTACCGCAGCAGGATTGTTGTAAGGGGAACGTTATCTTCATACCTCTTCATATTTTATCTCTCCCATACTTAATAATCATTTATTCCAGGGACGACCACGGCGTGCCAAACTGTACGCGTGTACAGATGTGCTGCACGTGTGCCGTCTAGGGCTCGGTCCGCCTCGTCACTACTCGGCTTTCCTCGGTCTTTCGCGGCACTGCTCGGCACGGCGCGACATTAGACTAGCTGTGCGATGCGACATATTTTCATCCGGCATAGGGTGCGTTAGTTGATTCGTAGTGGCAGTCTTGTTTATTCCTCGCTATTTGTTAGCGATTAGTAGGAAGTTTATACAGGGTGTTTCAAAAATGACCGGTATATTTGAAACGGCAATAAAAACTAAACGAGCAGCGATAGAAATACACCGTTTGTTGCAATATGCTTGGGACAACAGTACATTTTCAGGCGGACAAACTTTCGAAATTACAGTAGTTACAATTTTCAACAACATATGGCGCTGCAAGTGATGGGAAAGATATAGAAGACAACGCAGTCTGTGGGTGCGCCATTCTGTACGTCGTCTTTCTGCTGTAAGCGTGTGCTGTTCACAACGTGTAAGTGTGCTGTAGACAACATGGTTTATTCCTTAGAACAGAGGATTTTTCTGGTGTTGGAATTCCACCGCCTAGAACACAGTGTTGTTGCAACACGACGAAGTTTTCAACAGAGGTTTAATGTAACCAAAGGACCGAAAAGCGATACAATAAAGGATCTGTTTGCAAAATTTCAACGGACTGGGAACGTGACGGATGAACGTGCTGGAAAGGTAGGGCGACCGCGTACGGCAACCACAGAGGGCAACGCGCAGCTAGTGCAGCAGGTGATCCAACAGCGACCTCGTGTTTCCGTTCGCCGCGTTGCAGCTGCGGTCCAAATGACGCCAACGTCCACGTATCGTCTCATGCGCCAGAGTTTACACCTCTATCCATACAAAATTCAAATGCGGCAACCCCTCAGCGCCGCTACAATTGCTGCACGAGAGACATTCGCTAACGATATAGTGCACAGGATTGATGACGGCGATATGCATGTGGGCAGCATTTGGTTTACTGACGAAGCTTATTTTTACCAAGACAGCTTCGTCAATAAACAGAACTGGCGCATATGGGGAACCGAAAAGCCCCATGTTGCAGTCCCATCGTCCCTGCACCCTCAAAAGTACTGGTCTGGGCCGCCATTTCTTCCAAAGGAATCATTGGCCCATTTTTCAGATCCGAAACGATTACTGCATCACGCTATCTGGACATTCTCCGTGAATTTGTGGCGGTACAAACTGCCTTAGACGACACTGCGAACACCTCGTGGTTTATGCAAGATGGTGCCCGGCCACATCGCACGGCCGACGTCTTTAATTTCCTGAATGAATATTTCGTGATCGTGTGATTGCTTTGGGCTATCCGAAACATACAGGAGGCGGCGTGGATTGGCCTCCCTATTCGCCAGACATGAACTCCTGTGACTTCTTTCTGTGGGGACACTTGAAAGACCAGGTGTACCGCCAGAATCCAGAAACAATTGAACAGCTGAAGCAGTACATCTCATCTGCATGTGAAGCCATTCCGCCAGACACGTTGTCAAAGGTTTCGGGTAATTTCATTCAGAGACTACGCCATATTATTGCTATACATGGTGGATATGTGGAAAATATCGTACTATAGAGTTTCCCAGATCGCAGCGGCATCTGTTGTTGAAAATTGTAACTACTGTAATTTCGAAAGTTTGTCTGCCTGAAAATGTACTGTTGTCCCAAGCATATTGCAACAAACGGTGTATTTCTATCGCTGCTCGTTTAGTTTTTATTGCCGTTTCAAATATACCGGTCATTTTTGAAACACCCTGTAAGTACTGTGCAGTGGTTGTTGCAATGGAACACACACTCACAAAGAGGCGGGGTAGTGACACAACGCCACGAGCCTTCAGAGCTGAATGGGGAATTGCAATATATTTTCGAAGAGAAGATGAAAATTCTCAATGTCTATTATGCAGTCGCATAGTCGCCGGGCACCGCAAATTTGCAATAGAACGGCATTATAACGCCACATACAAAGAACTTAATGATTTAGTTGGGGCTGATAGATCAAACAAGTTGGCGGAATTAAGAAGACGTAGTGTTATGCAGCGAGACGGACCGAACGTGAGTACCCCTTACAAATCTTTGTGTTTCTGATGTTTGTATTCATACATATTTGTCGTTAGAATTCGAATTTAGAGTTCACTCAATTTTTGTTTCCTTTTGTTTAGCCTGCAACCGAACCTGTCTTTAAGAGCAAGCTACAAAATAGCGCTCAAAACTGCAAGAGCGAATAAGCCTTTCAGTGATGGTGATTTCATCAAGGAGTGTATTGTTGAGGTAGCGGAACTTCAAAATAGTTAAAAAATGGTTCAAATGGCTCTGATCACTATGGGACTTAACATCTTTGGTCATGAGTCCCCTAGAACTTAGAACTACTTAAACCTAACTAACCTAAGGACAGCACACAACACCCAGCCATAGGTAGCGGAACTCTGGACGCCACTGGAAGTAAAGAAGTTTAGTGAAATTAGTCTTTCCATACAGACAATAGCGGATGTCTACAGGCAGTTAATTGACAGTGCTTGCAAGTTTATTGCATTCTCGATTGCTTTGGACGAGTCGACCGACATTTCGGACACAGCACAACTAGCGATTTATGTTCGTGGAATCGACACAAATTTGCACGTGACGGGAGAACTGTTTGATTTAGTACCAATGAAAGACACAACGAGGGGTACCGACTTACTAAAAGCAGTTGAAGATGCAGTTGAAGCCGTTGACCTGAATTGGAAAATGTTAATTTCAGTCCACGATTCGACGGCTCAAAATAGGCTTGTAGCATTGTTGCGTAAAAAACTAGGACGATCGACGTAAGATTTTTACAGAATCATTGTTTTGTACACTAAGAAGCTCTTTGTGCTAAATATGCAAATTTGGAGCACGTGATGAAGTTGGTAGTCACCATAGTATATTTTTTGAAGTCGCATGGCTTAGTACACCGTCAGTTTCAACAGTTTCTCATGAAACTGAACGAAGAGTACGGAGATGTTATTTACCACGGTGAAATACGTTGGTTAAGTCGAGGGTCATGCCTCGAGAGATTTTTCAATTTAAGACTCGCTATTGTTGAGCTCCTGAAGGAAAAAGGAAAGGCAGAGTCAAAATTAGAAGATCCAAAATGGATTGCAGACCTCGCCTTTTCAGTTGATCTGACTGCACACTTGAACGCTCTCAATAAACCTTTGCAAGGTGAGAAGGAGCTTATTTCTGATCTGATGAAAAAAGTGGATGCATTTAATAAGAAACTCGCATTGTGGAAGGAACAACTCACGACAAAGAATACCGCGCATTGCCCTACGCTCTCTTAAGTCAGAGAAAACGCTACTTCTGACGAATTCGTTTCTGTGTTGGAGGAACTACAGGTATAATTTTGTAAACGTTTTCAGGACACTGCCAGTCTGACATCTGTTCTTGAACTATTTTCTAGACCCTTTGCCGTTTCAGTTGAAAGTGCCCCAGTGCATTTGCAAATGGAATTTATCGATCTGCAGTGTAATTCCGTTTTAAAGGACATTTTTTTTTACGAAGGTTTTCCTCGGGAAGAGTTTCCCTGTCGTCACAATGAGGCTGCAAAAGTTATATCAATGTTTGGATCGACATACGTGTGCGAAAGGTTTTTTTCGATTAAGAAACTAAATAAGTCACGGTTACGTGGCAATCTGAGTGACGAAAAGACGAGAAACTGTCTATATTTATCCGTGTGCCGTCAGTTTGTGCCGGATATGAACTTTATTATGTCTACAGCGAACCAAAAATAATTAAGTTAATGGTGATAATATTGTTGTATTTGTCATATGATTTGTTGAGAATTGTAGTTATTGCCAATTCTGTACAGTAGTTCCAGATAATAAAATTTGCTTGTTTCACATGTAGTTGGAATCACTTATTCCACATCATACTGCATGCTGTAGACTACTTTTACGTCCGTTTCTATATCTCAGCTTAAATGTTGTAAGAAATTTACGAGTGACAATGTGAGAAGCACGATGTTGTTGTTGTTGTTGTGGTCTTCAGTCCTGAGACTGGTTTGATGCAGCTCTCCATGCTATTCTATCCTGTGCAAGCTTCTTCATCTCCCAGTACCTACTGCAACCTACATCCTTCTGAATCTGCTTAGTGTATTCATCTCTTGGTCTCCCCCTACGATTTTTACCCTCCACGATGCCCTCCAATACTAAATTGGTGATCCCTTGATGCCTCAGAACATGTCCTACCAACCGATCCCTTCTTCTGGTCAAGTTGTGCCACAAACGTCTCTTCTCCCCAATTCTATTCAATACTTACTCATTAGTTATGTGATCTACCCATCTAATCTTCAGCATTCTTCTGTAGCACCACATTTCGAAAGCTTCTATTCTCTTCTTGTCCAAACTATTTACCGTCCATGTTTTACTTCCATACATGGCTACACTCCATACAAATACTTTCAGAAATGACTTCCTGACACTTAAATCTATACTCGATGTTAACAAATTTCTCTTCTTCAGAAACGCTTTCCTTGCCATTGCCAGTCTACATTTTATATCTTCTCTACTTCGACCATCATCAGTTATTTTGCTCCCCAAATAGCAAAACCCCTTTACTACTTTAAGTGTCTCATTTCCTAATCTAATACCCTCAACATCACCCGACTTAATTCGACTACATTCCATTATCCTCGTTTTGCTTTTGTTGATGTTCATCTTATATCCTCCCTTCAAGACACCATCCATTCTGTTCAACTGCTCTTCTAAGTCCTTTGCTGTCTCTGACAGAATTACAATGTCATCGGCGAACCTCAAAGTTTTTATTTCTTCTCCATGGATTTTAATACCTACTCCGATATTGTTGGTGTAATGCAGTTTCAAACCCGGCGTTATTGTTATTTTTCTGTAGGTGTTCCAACAGCTAAAAAAGATTCAGTATTGCTCAACATGATGTGCTGTACAGAGCTTAATGTCGTAATATGAAACTAAGCCACATTCTAGCAGGGCGGTATTCTTTACGCGAACGCACTGTCGCATGCGGCGTGTTCGTAGTTCCGCGCATGCGCGCGCAATCAGCTGGTGTGGTAGTGGGGGACGTGTGACGTCAGAAGGGAGCGACCCGCACGCGTGTGAAAGCTTCGGCACGCGTGCATGCACACGTGTCGCGTTCTTGGCCGCCCCTGATTTATTCTATATTACTGTCAGGATCATAGTTAACTGCCATAGGCTGATGATCGGAGAAGAATTTCTTGCTGGAAATTTGATTTTATTTCATTTACCATTTAGTTACTGTGACCAGCAGCCACATTCCTTTTCATGTATCAAGTCCTAGAGCGGTCATCAACATTAGAGGAGAACGTGGCCCAGCCGGCCTGGGTGACCGAGCGGTTCTAGGCGCTTCACTCTGGAACCGTGCGACCGCTACGGTCGCAGGTTCGAATCCTGCCTCGGGCATGGATGTGTGTGATGTCCTTAGGTTGGTTAGGTTTAAGTAGTTCTAAGTTCTAGGGGACTGATGACCTAAGAAGTTAAGTCCCATAGTGCTCAGAACCATTTGAACCATTTTTTTGAACGTGGCCCCTTATCAAGTTGGAGGTGCCGTCTTCTTTTCTTTCTCTGGGAGCCGTGGGAGAATTCGTTGGCTTTCCTTGTGCCTGGCCGGCGGGAGCAAGTCCCAAGAGCAGAAGCAAACCTACTCACCGTTTTTAAAATCGAGCCCTTTGATTCGCCCTGTAGAATTTTACGCAGAACTTTCTAGCACTTCGTGGATCATGTCTCTGTTCAGAAAGAACCTGGAGGCAACGACAGCCCATGCTTTCCCAACCCACTGGTTGGCTTAGCAGCATAAGCATTTTAGCGGGCGCCAGGGACTGGTCATTTACCGTGCCTCCAAAATGAGCTGACTCTGGAAACAGTCTCCGGAAGATTGTAAATTACGTGTGTCCTTTGTAAGTCAGATCTGGAAGCTGGAGAGATCTGTAGAGGTTGCATAAGAGTCCCTAACAGTTCTTTCCGCCAACCTTTCGTCCTCTAAAGTTGTGTGCCGAGCGCAGAATACAGTTCGTCGGTCGTGGGATCTTCTTCGGCGGAGGCTGCTATGCCTTCATCTGGAACCTGTGCTTGTGCTTCTTATGGGCTGCCACTTGGCCAGGCAAGATCTGTGGTACTGACTATGTTGGTAGGTGACAATTTTCGTTACTGTATCCTGTTTTGTTACAATTAAATAATGACAGTTTTTACACTGTCTTTTACAACACTCAGGATAGCTTTCTTAATTGTACGGTAATTTTTCTGATAACTTTCGATAAAGAGCACGACATGTCCGCCCCGAAACAGAGGTACATGTCCGGTTCTGAAGAACGCCCGAAACAGTCTGACACGTCCGGCCCTCGGAACGACCGAAGCATAGTTGCGTGACCGGATCTTCAGAATGCCGGAAACAGTCTGACTATCGCAGCCGAAGTACTTTGTCTTCCAGGGGCGCCAAAACGACCCGAAGGTATCCGAAGCACTTCGGTTGCAATACCGTTACTCTTATGTCTCTCGAAACTAGTGAAATTTAATCAACAAAAACGGTGGACTCATAGGGTAACCATGCGAGATTGTCATACTGAAAACTGAGTTAAATAAATAAAATATATATAAATGATTAATATGAGAAGTTAGGTGTTTTGGCGCCTAACACCCGAATGTACCGACCAATCAGAAGCAAGTTCAATACAACTGGCGGACTCTCCCACGGGAGAGTACTATCTGTCACTTATACCTCACTCCACTTTTGTACAATATGCTACTTCACATGTATCAAGCTGCTTCAAAGCGGGCTTGCAGCAAGATAAAATACTCGTGGCCACGGCCAGGAATATCACAAGATGTTTATGACTTTTAGTGAGAGACGACTCGGACCCGAGCAATTGGTGAGGACACATGTTCCGATGAAGCGTAAAGTTCGATGTTAAGTTGGTTTGAGATCTGAAATTTCTCTATTTTAGACCTGTTAATATCAGAGCCATGAGGAATAGGAATTGACTCACTTTACTGCTTCTTTCCTTTATGTGCGCTGATGAATTATTTCGCGTGGAACTTAAAATCAGGTATTCAAGTTGTTGCGTTGGCTTGCACCACTTCGCGACATCGCACTTTGAAATTGGTGATTCATTGTGCACTAATTCTTCTTACCAACATCTTCAGATCTAGTTACTTGGCCAAAGCATTAATTCCGTTTGTTATGAATTCGTTGCTGAACGAGACTTTTGATTTTTCTTACCATCGTGTCAGACGTCGTGTGGTCACCAGTCACTTCAATTTTGACTGTAGCTTCCCTAACTGGAGGGAAGTCTAATGAAGACCAATAGTCATTTTAAGAAATGAATAGTAGCAGCTGTCTTGAATTTGTAGTAGTGTGGGATGACAGGTCGTCTTCTGTTACTAATTTCTGCTTATTGGGATTCATTGTTATCAGCGTTTGTGCGCAGATCGATTCCAAAGTAGATCATTATCCGAAGGTGTAGAAAGGCTTTTTTAGCTGAATTTCCATGCAAGATTGACGAAGTCCACCCCTCCTTTGTGTACACGTAAGGGTCTAAAGTAGCATAAGAATGTCTATGTTTTGCTTATGGCCAGTCGGGTATCAACCTGTGTAATTAACAATAACATTTCTGAAAGCAGGTTCATTGTAATTTAAGATTATTCGACCTCTCTCCTCCTTCAGAGTGTACTGGTATGGTATTAGCAATCAGAAAATGTGTGCTGAATGAAAGTAAACAGCATCGTCGCAGCACGGTCGTACCGGGTCTTAGCGTTTCCATTACGTTTGTTTATTGTTTTTTTTAAGTTTTTTACGTCAGTTTGAAAGTGTAGAGATTAAATGTTTTACTTTAAAAAGTGAGGATCCCAGACGACCCTGAAAGTGAAGTACGAGGCGTCATATGGCAAATGAAAACTTGCCCCATGTGCCAGTTTAGACAGAATTCTCCATAGTTATTTGTGACAACGTCGCTTATGATTGACCAATTAGTGAGAAATATGGTACAATTAGACTTTTCATCAATTGGCGATAAGGACTTATTAAGATATCACCCTTCCATGTGGTGACCCCGAGCGGTTGATTGTTTGGTTGATTCGGGGGAGTGGACCAGACAGCGAGGTCATCGGTCCCATCGGATTGGGGAAGGATGGCGAAGGATGTCGGCCGTGCCCTTTCAAAGGGACCATCCCGGCATTTGCCTGAAACGATTTAGGGAAGTCATCGAATACCTAAGTGACCACAGACGTGGGTTTGAACCGTCGTCCTCCAGAGTGCGAGTCCAGTACGCCAACCACTGTGCCACCTACCCCGAGTGGATATTGATTAAGATATCACTCTTGACCTGGATCCACCCTTGTATTTGGTGACCCCGCCAGGATCTTGATATAGTGGTTTCCTTTTGATTTAAGGAGTCACGTCGAAAAAATAGATTGCAAGATATATGTGGAATAGTCAGTTAATTTTATTTCACCAAGACCCATGCAATTCTGGTTGCATATTGATTGGTCAATGTTCTCTTATAGCATTGTCTGTATTTGCCGTTGCCTTGCTTACTGTTTAACTAGTTGAGAAACCCAGCGTTGCCTGGGTATTTATTTACATCTGTGCTCTAGAATTCGCACATGTGGAATTCATTTTTGACTTACAAAGCTTCTTTGTGTATAACATGTGAAGTAGCGTAATTGTTTGCTTCCAGTTGGTGTGATGAAGGGCAACTGTCCCTAAATGTGGAAATGCGTAAGCTAATGAGAATGAGTAGCAAGATCAAACATGCAATGTTCAGGTATAGTATTACTAGTGTCCTTCTTGTCACAGTTAAGGGGCTCCGGAAAGGCTCAAAATCATGAAAAGTTCAATTTTAACTTTTTTGCGTTTTCTGAATCTGCAGACTATTACCTTTTAATAGATATATAATTTATTAAATTCCGAAGACTACAACTATTTTTAAATTTTTTTTTGAAATGTGTTCTACATGGGCGTGACCCACTGTGGCGCTGTTAAACTGCTGTCAAATGGTGTTATTATTAACATCCGTGTTCATCAGGTACATTTTAGTGATGTGAGATAAAGTATGTGTTGTGGCTAACCTGTGATGGTTCAATATATATCGCTGGTGTGATTGTCGATTGTTTCATGTTTATTTACTCTGGCGTTATCTCGAAAATATTCGTAATTAATTCTGTTTCTTGAGTCTCTGTTTTGTTGAAGTATAATAATGAGTAAAAGTAAAGTTATTAGAAATCCTCTGAAGGCTTTTAAGAAAAGGAGAAATGTTGGAAAGCCAAAGGTATGTGTTATTACTGTAAACAATAAAGACGATGAAAATCCGCAACATAGCTTGTGTCCCAAAGAAGAAGACAGTTGGTGTAAATATAACAAAGGATTGCTAACTGGTGAAGTGTACACTCATAAGCATAGTCTGCCTCATGCAATAATGGAGGTGATAAAACCTATTTTCAGAGACTTAGCAGCACCTGAACTGTTGAAAAAGTGTATTCACGGAAAAACTCAAAACCCCAATGAAAGTGTAAATAGTGTTATATGGTCGAGAATCCCCAAGACTGTATTTGTTGGAATAGAAACACTTCACTTTGGTGTCTATGATGCTGTTGCGACTTTCAATTATGGCAACATTGTAAGGTGCAAGGTATTTAGAAATATGGGAATGAAGGTAGGTTCTAACATGGTACGAGCGATGCTTGCTTTAGACAAGGAACGCCTTCGGGCTGCAGACAGGGCTGTAAAGAGTCTAGAAATACAAGCAGCAGTAAACAGGAGGAGGAACAAGAGGAAGCTGGAGGAGGAGTTTGCAGAGGATGAAGATAATCCATCCTATGGACCTGGAATGCACTAAAAAGTTAATCCAATCTTTGTCGCTCGATTCCCAAAACTTTTATTTTCTCATACTAATTACATGTTTTCTAAGGATCTTCCAAACATATTTCTTTCAAACTTTCAGTAAATGTTACACAGTACCTTCTGCATAATTTAACACAGCCTTTTACCAAAAAACTGTATATTTTTGAATATATAAATAAAAAATTGCAAAAAAAAATGTTGTGAATTTTCATTACAATTGAAAAAAATCATCTTTAATAACTGAACTAAAATTTTGTAAAATCCCTGTGTTAAGTTGTAGCCCATTTCCAATAAATAATATGTAAAAAGTTCAACTTCCTACCTCAAATACTTTGTGATAAAAGATGTAATTTATAAGCGTTATTTTAACATTGCAAGTATAGGGCGTTCCGGAGCCCCTTAAGTCGATTAAATATCTGGGCGTAACGTTGCAGAGCGATATGAGGTGGAACGAGCATGTGAGAACTGTGGTAGGGAAGGCGACAGGTCGACTTCGGTTTATTGGGAGAATTTTAGGAAAGAGTGGTTTACTTGTGTAGGAGACCGCATATAGGACGCTGGTACGACGTATTCTTGAGTGCTGCCGTCGTGTTTGGGATGCGTACTAGGTCGGATTGGAGGAAGACATCGAAGCAATTCAGAGGCGGGCTGCTAGATTTGTTACCAGTAGTTTCGAACAACACGTAAGTGTTACGGAGACTCTTCGGGAACTGACATGGGAATCGCTGGAGGGAAGGCGACGTTCTTTTCAAGAATCACCATTGAGAGAATTTGGAGAACCGAAATTTGATGATGGCTGCAGAATCATTCTAGTGCCACGAACATATATCGCACATAAGGACCATGAGATACTTGAAATTAGGGCTCATTTAGGAAATGAGACACTTAAAGTAGTAAAGGAGTTTTGCTATTTAGGGAGTAAAATAATGATGGTCGAAGTAGAGAGGATATAAAATGTAGACTGGCAATGGCAAGGAAATCGTTTCTGAAGAAGAGAAATTTGTTAACATCGAGTATAGATTTAAGTGTCAGGAAGTCGTTTCTGAAAGTATTTGTACGGAGTGTAGCCATGTATGGAAGTGAAACATGGACGATAAATAGTTTGGACAAGAAGAGAATAGAAGCTTTCGAAATGTGGTGCTACAGAAGAATGCTGAAGATAAGGTGGGTAGATCACGTAACTAATGAGGAGGTATTGAATAGGATTGGGGAGAAGAGAAGTTTGTGGCACAACTTGACTAGAAGAAGGGATCGGTTGGTAGGACATGTTTTGAGGCATCAAGGGATCACAAATTTAGCATTGGAGGGCAGCGTGGAGGGTAAAAATCGTAGAGGGAGACTAAGAGATCAATACACTAAGCAGATTCAGAAGGATGTAGGTTGCAGTAGGTACTGGGAGATGAAGAAGCTTGCACAGGATAGAGTAGCATGGAGAGCTGCATCAAACCAGTCTCAGGACTGAAGACCACAACAACAACAGGGCTCATATGGAGGCATATAGACAGTCGTTTCATTTGAGAGCGGAACAGAAAAGGAAATGACAGATAGTGGTACAGGGCACACTCTGCCACGCACCATACGTTGGCTTGCGAAGTATCTATGTAGCTGTGTATATAGATGTAAATATAGACGTAAAGACCCACGTAGAGCTGGCTCTCCGAAAAGCAACCCGACGCTAAGTTCCACGCCTGCAGCGTACAGTATTTGGACTTGTGCTGTATTTATGGTCATGGTGCAACATAAGGTCATCGGGAATTGTACACGTAGAAAAGGAAATAGTAAATTATTACGAATAAGCGGGATTCAGGCCCTGAAACACTGCGCAAACACTGTCTCCACGTTTGCGTACACCATAATTATTCTACCACGCAAACATAGGGGTTACACTCGTCTGGTGAGAGACGTTCTCGGGAGGGGGGTCCACTGGGGGCCGAATCGTACACAGTAACCCTGGGTTTGGTGTGCGGCGGCGGTGGGGTTGGTGGACTGCTGTAGCCTGTTGTGGGGTTGTGAACCACTGAGGGCTGCAGTGGGGACGAAGCCTCTCCGTCGTTTCTAGGCCCCCGGTTCAATACACAATACACACACACACATGCACAGACACACATGCACACACACACACACACACACACACACACACACACACACACACACACACACAGGCACACGCACTCCCCCCCCCCCCCCAACACACACACACACACACACACACACACACACTTGAAAACATAACCTGGTAACGTCAGAAACTGAGTAACAGAGTCGAGACAGGGTAATGACACTCATGAAGACGTGGAGCTAACGTGAATGTACATTAGTTACGAGTAAACAAGGCGAACTTCCTCGAAAGAAGATGACAGAGAGGCCGTTAGTGGCTACCTAGTCTTATTTATAAATATACACTCCTGGAAATTGAAATAAGAACACCGTGAATTCATTGTCCCAGGAAGGGGAAACTTTATTGACACATTCCTGGGGTCAGACACATCACATGATCACACTGATAGAACCACAGGCACATAGACACAGGCAACAGAGCATGCACAATGTCGGCACTAGTACAGTGTATATCCACCTTTCGCAGCAATGCAGGCTGCTATTCTCCCATGGAGACGATCGTAGAGATGCTGGATGTAGTCCTGTGGAACGGCTTGCCATGCCATTTCCACCTGGCGCCTCAGTTGGACCAGCGTTCGTGCTGGACGTGCAGACCGCGTGAGACGACGCTTCATCCAGTCCCAAACATGCTCAATGGGGGACAGATCCGGAGATCTTGCTGGCCAGGGTAGTTGCCTTACACCTTCTAGAGCACGTTGGGTGGCATGGGATACATGCGGACGTGCATTGTCCTGTTGGAACAGCAAGTTCCCTTGCCGGTCTAGGAATGGTAGAACGATGGGTTCGATGACGGTTTGGATGTACCGTGCACTATTCAGTGTCCCCTCGACGATCACCAGTGGTGTACGGCCAGTGTAGGAGATCGCTCCCCACACCATGATGCCGGGTGTTGGCCCTGTGTGCCTCGGTCGTATGCAGTCCTGATTGTGGCGCTCACCTGCACGGCGCCAAACACGCATACGACCATCATTGGCACCAAGGCAGAAGCGACTCTCATCGCTGAAGACGACACGTCTCCATTCGTCCCTCCATTCACGCCTGTCGCGACACCACTGGAGGCGGGCTGCACGATGTTGGGGCGTGAGCGGAAGACGGCCTAACGGTGTGCGGGACCGTAGCCCAGCTTCATGGAGACGGTTGCGAATGGTCCTCGCCGATACCCCAGGAGCAACAGTGTCCCTAATTTGCTGGGAAGTGGCGGTGCGGTCCCCTACGGCACTGCGTAGGATCCTACGGTCTTGGCGTGCATCCGTGCGTCGCTGCGGTCCGGTCCCAGGTCGACGGGCACGTGCACCTTCCGCCGACCACTGGCGACAACATCGATGTATTGTGGAGACCTCACGCCCCACGTGTTGAGCAATTCGGCGGTACGTCCACCCGGCCTCCCGCATGCCCACTATACGCCCTCGCTCAAAGTCCGTCAACTGCACATACGGTTCACGTCCACGCTGTCGCGGCATGCTACCAGTGTTAAAGACTGCGATGGAGCTCCGTATGCCACGGCAAACTGGCTGACACTGACGGCGGCGGTGCCAAATGCTGCGCAGCTAGCGCCATTCGACGGCCAACACCGCGGTTCCTGGTGTGTCCGCTGTGCCGTGCGTGTGATCATTGCTTGTACAGCCCTCTCGCAGTGTCCAGAGCAAGTATGGTGGGTCTGACACACCGGTGTCAATGTGTTCTTTTTTCCTTTTCCAGGAGTGTAGATCGTAGGATTTTCGACTGTATACTTCACACCAGTAGTCAAGTCTCGGTGATCAATGAGAAAGTTAGGAGACATGTATAATAAGCATTGCCTGGCGAGTCCTTACCCTGCAGAAGACAAACGGTAGAGGTGTTGTCAGTGGAAAGTGTATGGAATTGAAGAAGCAGGTGGAAATTCGGCTTATGTGCCAGTTGCAGGAATTGAAGAAAACTTCCTGATGGTATCTTTAAGTTTGTAGATACGGTAGAATTTTGCAAATCATTACATGATGATAATAAAGTTGCAAGAAAAATTTGCCGAAGCAAACACTGGTGACAGGATGGAATGACTGATGTTTGATGACTAGATAGAGGATAGATGGAACAGGTGCCATAGAAGTTGTGTGGAACTCTGTGAATGGGTCGATGGGAGGGGAAAGCACTCAGACATGTGCCAATATAAACACGGTGATAGAAGACAAACTCAGACACATGAATTCAGCTGAGGTATGAGCGCTCTTAAGAGAAGTGTTGTACCTGAGCCAGTAGCTTCATCATATAACAGCTTGCTATTTTGTGCACCCAAGAAAGTTGGATCATTTCTTTTGATCCTTGCTTCTTTCAGATCAACATTATTATCATCATCATCATCATCATCATCATCATCATCATGGATACTCTGCAAATCACATTTAAGTGCCTAGCAGAGGGTTCATCGAACCACCATCACAATTCTCTATTATTCCAATCTCGTATAGCGCGCGGAAAGAATGAACACCTATATCTTTCCGTACGAGCTCTGATTTCCCTTCTTTTATCGTGGTGATCGTTCCTCCCTATGTAGGTCCGTGTCAACAAAATATTTTCGCATCCGGAGGAGAAAGTTGGTGATTGGAATTTCGTGAGAAGATTCCGTCGCAACGAAAAACGCCTTTCTTTTAACGATTTCCAGCCCAAATCCTATATCATTTCTGTGACACTCTCTCCCATATTTCGCGATAATACAAAACGTGCTGCCTTACTTTGAACTTTTTCGATGTACTCCGTCAGTCCTACCGGGTAAGGATCCCACACCACGCAGCAATATTCTAAAAGAGGACGGACAAGCATAGTGTAAGCAGTCTCCTTAGTAGGTCTGTTACATTTTCTAAGTGTCCTGCCTGTAAAATGCAGTTTTTGGATAACCTTCCCCACAACAATTTCTATATGTTCCTTCCAATTTAAATCGTTCTTAATTGTAATACCTTTTAGATTATACTGATTTATCGTGTAACGGAACCCGCAACAGATCAGTCCGTGATGACTGAGGAGTTATTTCAGTGATTTCACTTGATGAAATTTCTCACTTCAGTGGACCTCAACGCCAGCTTCTGGCAGACTCAGCAACACATAGCATGCCAATAGTTTACAGCATTCCTATGCTATGGACGCTGTTACCTGTTCTGGAAGTTACCTTTCAGTCTCGACATTTTGCCTAGCAATTTTGTATGCGTTTTAAACGCCATAAATCCTGACACATTAAGAAGAGAAGCTACTCTCGTTTCGCATTTGGATATAACTTAAAACCTTCTGTTCTAACAAAGTTAAAAAAGCCACATTGTGGGTGATGTGAAGGAAAGTGAAAAGTCATGGGAAGCAAATAACGAAACCTTGAACGAACTTCTACAAATTTTCATGAACCATGTTGTGTCTGTAAATCTAAGAAAATCTGACTTCTCTTGTAGCCAAGTGAAGTTCCTCAGACACATAATCAGTTGAAAAAGAGATCGAACCTGATCTATAAAAGTTGAGCACTAACCTTGCAATGTCAGGTTTGTGCTTTGCTTTGAATAATAAACTTATGTAAGAGATTCATTGATAAGAACGTGAATACCCCACACTTGCGCTGATTAAATAGAAATACTCGAGTAGCAAGGTATAGCAGCAATCTGAAGGACAAAACAAGGCATTATGAAATGCCCCTATTCTGGTCCAATCAGACCTAAATAAGAAATTTTGCCTCAACTCCCACATTTTGCGAGTAAGATAAGGTGCACATTTATTTCAAGAACAGGAACGAGATGGCAAGATAGTTCAGCAGACCACTGCATTTTTATTCAGAATGTTGAATACGGCAGAGACGAATTATTCAGTTACCGAATCGGAATCTCTCGTCATTCAGAATGTTGAATAAGGCAGAGACAAATTACTCAGTTACCGAATTGGAATCTCTCGTCATTCTGTGGGGGTTTTCCAAGTTCGATTATTGACTATTAGAGAGGGAGACCCTAGTTTTTTTTTGGTCATCAGTCTACTGACTGGTTTGATGCAGCCCGCCACGAATTCCTTTCCTGTGCTAACCTCTTCATCTCAGAGTAGCACTTGCAACCTACGTCCTCAATTATTTGCTTGACGTATTCCAATCTCTGTCTTCCTCTACAATTTTTAGCCCTCTACAGCTCCCTCTAGTACCATGGAAGTCAGTCCCTCATGTCTTAGCAGATGTCCTATCATCCTGTCCCTTCTCCTTATCAGTGTTTTCCACATATTCCTTTCCTCTCCGATTCTGCATAGAACCTCCTCATTCCTTACCTTATCAGTCCACCTAATTTTCAACATTCGTCTATAGCACCACATCTCAAATGCTTCGATTCTCTTCTGTTCCGGTTTTCCCACAGTCCATGTTTCACTACCATGCAATGCTGTACTCCAGACGTACATCCTCAGAAATTTCTTCCTCAAATTAAGGCCGGTATTTGATATTAGTGGACTTCTCTTGGCCAGAAACGCCTTTTTTGCCATAGTGAGTCTGCTTTTGATGTCCTCCTTGCTCCGTCCGTCATTGGTTATTTTACTGCCTAGGTAGCAGACTTCCTTAACTTCATTGACTTCGTGACCATCAGTCCTGATGATAAGTTTCTCGCTGTTCTCATTTCTACTACTTCTCATTACCTTCGTCTTTCTCCGATTTACTCTCAAACCATACTGTGTACTCCTTAGACTGTTCATTCCGTTCAGCAGATCATTTAATTCTTCTTCACTTCCACTCAGGATAGCAATGTCATCAGCGAATCGTATCATTGATATCCTTTCACCTTGTATTTTAATTCCACTCCTGAACCTTTCTTTTATTTCCATCATTGCTTCCTCAATGTACAGGTTGAAGAGTAGGAGCGAAAGGCTACAGCCTTGCCTTACACCCTTCTTAATACGAGCACTTCGTTCTTGATCTTCCACTCTTATTATTCCCTCTTGGTTGTTGTACATACTGTATATGACCCGTCTCTCCCTATAGCTTACCCCTACTTACTTCAGAATCTCGAACAGCATGCACCATTTTATATTGTCGAACGCTTTTTCCAGGTCGACAAATCCTATGAAAGTGTCTTGATTTTTCTTTAGCCTTGCTTCCATTATTAGCCGTAACGTCAGAATTGCCTCTCTCGTCCCTTTACTTTTCCTAAAGCCAAACTGATCGTCACCTAGCGCATTCTCAATTTTCTTTTCCATTCTTCTGTATATCATTCTTGTAAGCAGCTTCGATGTATGAGCTGTTAAGCTGATTGTGCGATAATTCTCGCACTTGTCAGCTCTTGCCGTCTTCGGAATTGTGTGGATGATGCTTTTCCGAAAGTCAGATGGTATATCGCCAGACTCATATATTCTACACACCAACGTGAATAGTCGTTTTGTTGCCACTTCCCCAAATGATTTTAGAAATTCTGATGGAATGTTATCTATCCCTTCTGCCTTATTTGACCGTAAGTCCTCCAAAGCTCTTTTAAGTTACGATTCTAATACTGGATCCCCTATCTCTTCTAAATCGACTCCTGTTTCTTCTTCTATCACACCAGACAAATCTTCACCCTCATAGAGGCTTTCAATGTATTCTTTCCACCTATCTGCTCTCTCCTCTGCATTTAACAGTGGAATTCCCGTTGCACTCTTAATGTTACCACCGTTGCTTTTAATGTCACCAAAGGTTGTTTTGACTTTCCTGTATGCTGCGTCTGTCCTTCCGACAATCATATTTTTCGATGTCTTCACATTTTTCCTGCAACCATTTCGTCTTAGCTTCCCTGCACTTCCTATTTATTTCATTCCTCAACGACTTGTATTTCTGTATTCCTGATTTTCCCGGAACATGTTTGTACTTCCTCCTTTCATCAATCAACTGAAGTATTTCTTCCGTTACCCATGGTTTCTTCGCAGCTACCTTCTTTGTACCTATGTTTTCCTTCCCAACTTCTGTGATGGCCCTTTTTAGAGATGTCCATTCCTCTTCAACTGTACTACCTACTGCGCTATTCCTTATTGCTGTATCTATAGCGTTAGAGAACTTCAAACGTATCTCGTCATTCCTTAGTACTTCCGTATCCCACTTCTTTGCGTATTGATTCTTCCTGACTAATGTCTTGAACTTCAGCCTACTCTTCATCACTACTATATTGTGATCTGAGTCTATATCTGCTCCTGGGTACGCCTTACAGTCCAGTATCTGATTTCGGAATCACTCTGACCATGATGTAATCTAATTGAAATCTTCCCTTGTCTCCCGGCCTTTTCAAAGTATACCTCCTCCTCTTGTGATTCTTGAACAGGGTATTCGCTATTACTAGCTGAAACTTGTTACAGAACTCAATAAGTCTTTCTCCTCTTTCATTCCTTGTCCCAAGCCCATATTGTCCTGTAACCTTTTCTTCTACTCCTTCCCCTACAACTGCATTCCAGTCGCCCAAGACTATTAGATTTTCGTCCCCCTTTACATACTGCATTACCCTTTCAATATCCTCATACACTTTCTCTGTCTGTTCATCTTCAGCTTGCGACGTCGGCATGTATACCTGAACTATCGTTGTCGGTGTTGGTCTGCTGTCGATTCTGATTAGAACAACCCGGTCACTGAACTGTTCACAGTAACACACCCTCTGCCCTACCTTCCTATTCATAACGAATCCTACACCTGTTATACCATTATCTGCTGCTGTTGATATTACCCGATACTCATCTGACCAGAAATCCTTGTCTTCCTTCCACTTCACTTCACTGACCCCTACTATATGTAGATTGAGCCTTTGCATTTCCCTTTTCAGATTTTCTAGTTTCCCTACCACGATCAAGCTTCTGACATTCCACGCCCCGACTCGTAGAACGTTATCCTTTCGTTGATTATTCAATCTTTTTCTCATGGTAACCTCCCCCTTGGCAGTCCCCTCCCGGAGATCCGAATGGGGGACTATTCCGGAATCTTTTGCCAATGGAGAGATCATCATGACCCTTCTTCAATTACAGGCCACATATCCTGTGGATACACGTTACGTGTCTTTAATGCAGTGGTTTCCATTGCCTTCTGCATCCTCATGTCTTTGATCATTGCTGATTCTTCCGCCTTTAGGGGTAATTTCCCACCCCTAGGACAAGAGAGTGCTCTGAACCTCTATCCGCTCCTCCGTCCTCTTTGACAAGGCCGTTGGCAGAATGAGGCTGACTTCTTATGCCGGAAGTCTTCGGCCACCAATGCTGATTATTTATCAAAATTTAGGCAGTGGCGGGGATCGAACCCGGGACCGAAAACGTTTTGATTATGAATCAAAGACGCTACCCTAGACCCTAGTATACAATAATAGATTAGGCCTTGTAGTTCTCAATGATGACGAAACTGACGCATTGGCGACTAGCCCAGTGGTCGTTGTATCTGCAGAAATTTAGATTCATGATGCAATATTTGTCTGGATAGGATAACGTTATAGCAGATGTGTTTTTGCAAACATTGACAAAGAAGCTAGCACGAGGTAGTTACAATGATCTACGTGAGAACTACTTCAGTGTATTGGATGCGAGGGGACAGAATAAAGATCTGGTGCTGGAAGGAGAAAAGTAAGAGGGACAGAAAAGGTTATGAGTTACATTATTCGTTAATTATGCACCATCAGAAATGGAATTCTTTGCCGTAGAATAAGTCAAGGACACGATAACTGTGTAGTATGTATTACAGCGGATTCTGCAAGTAACTTAGTGTGGTATGTACATCTGCACCATACACATTTTGAGAGTTTGCAGTGTTATAATAAGTTAAGCAAATCCGCATGTTTCAGCAACATGAGAAAGAGTCTCGAGAGTGCTTGCGACATGTACAGCATACCAATTAGCAAACCAACGAATACCTCACTTGAGCCTCGGATGTGTCCAATAGTACCACCTAAACTAAGGAAAACCACTGCCACATTCTTGTTTGGCCCCTTCCTTGAGCTCGATGTGAATTCAGAAACGTATAATGGAGACTATGGAACTAACTTTTAACACGTGACACTCACACCCTTGCATAGCGCAATAGTTAGGTCCTCCACAAAAGCGGTCGTGGAGGCTTTTTTGAAATGGGCTGGAAGAGTAGACAGAGTCTCTCCGACGACAGTGTGCAATTTGAATCCAGGAGGTGGAAGAATATGTTTGGCGCAGCTGAATGACATCTGTCTGTATGTCCAGATACCACCATTTATCAAATCCTGCATCAGGGCATGAAGGAGAATTGAATCACATATACTGTAATAGACAGCACAGCACATAGGAAGATTTTCTCGAAGATCTTCAGAAAACACCAAATGATTTCCACATGAGATTTCAAGTATGACCCCTTGCCTTGCCTTTAAGAATGAGTGTCTAGCAGACAAGCAGAGAGAACTATTATCTTTTCCCCCACACGGAGGAGTAAACATTTGGACATTGTAAATCTGCTCACTAAGGAGGATGTAACAAAAAATGTAAACGTTTGTTTAAAAAGCCATTAGAGCCATATTTATATATGTACAAATCCAAAATTTTGCATGTGTAAAGCAAAAGAGCTGAGTTTTATCGGAAAAATATAATAAAATATGCAGGAGTAATATTTTGCCAGGAATTTGAATTTTTAATTTTTTTATCGTCTTTTTTGTAAAAAACCATAACTCAAATTCTAATCATGCAATTAATCTGAAAATTTTATTGTAGTGTCCGGAGAAGGTTGTAAGACCACAGAACAGTTATTAATTTATGGTACAAATTGTATCATTAACAGAGTTTTTAATATTGCAGGATCTCGTATTTTTTTAGTTCCAAGGAAACAGCAACACGCTGCCAACAGTTCCTGGAAGATTCATAGCATTGCCGCATATACTTTTTGAGAGAAGGCTTCTAATAACGTATAAAATGTAAAACAGCGAAATTGAAGTTCATAGATTTTCTTCTCATACTTATATATGTAACAAACTTACTTCAATTTTAAAATACTCCATACTGATACTCCTCACCCTCCAGGTTTCTCTTCTCTCCTTTTTGAATCTGCCTGGCCTGTATTTGCAGGTAAAGACACTGATCTGTTAGCTTTCGTGACCCTGGTCTCGTCGAAGGTGTAAATGCTTTTATTGTAAACACACCAGCATCCGTACCAACTCTTTTCAGCAGTTCAATTCTGCCATTATTTCCGTTGTTGTAACATAAAACTGCGTCATAGACACCTATTTTGAGTACTTCAAGTCCACAGAATGTCCGTTTTGACCATCTAATCCAAATTAAATTATTGAGGCTTTCATTTGCATTTTGTGTCTTTCCGTGAAGACACTTCCTCAGTAGCCGGCCGCGGTGGCAGGGCGGTCCTAGGCGCTTCAGTCCGGATCGGCGCGACTGTTACTGTGGCAGGTTCGAATCCTGCCTTGGGCATAGAAGTGTGTGATGTCCTTAGGTTAGTTAGGTTTAAGTAGTTCTAAGTTCTAGGGAACTGGTGACCATAGATGTTAAGTCTCATAGTGCTCAGAGCCATTTTAACCATTTGAACATTTCCTCAGTAAATTAGGGTTTGCAAGAAACCTGAATGTGCGTTTAATTGCCGGCCGCGGTGGTCTAGCGGTTCTGGCGCTGCAGTCCGGAACCGCGGGACTGCTACGGTCGCAGGTTCGAATCCTGCCTCGGGCGTGGGTGTGTGTGATGTCCTTAGGTTAGGTTTAAGTAGTTCTGAGTTCTAGGGGACTTATGACCTAAGATGTTGAGTCCCATAGTGCTCAGAGCCATTTGAACCATTTTTTTTTTTTGCGTTTAATTGCATTCGTAACAGGTTCTGGTAATGAGTGTTTATGTTAATACGTCTCAATTCTGTTGTTGAACTTACACCAATCGACATTCAGTCACAAATTGTGTATTGGTCTTTCATCAGTGGATGAGTTGAGAGCTTATGTTCTTCATTTCGAGCTCCTTCTTCTTCTTTGTTGGTAAACCAATTTCCATGAGACCTTAGTTTCCTAAACACAGTTTTTCCACCACCCATTATGCATAAATCTTGACTTCCACGTAAAAGTTTGCAAATTCAACTTTCCACCTACTAATATGTTATAGTATTGTCAAAACGTAAATAAAAATACATGCAAGGAAGTTTTCAGATAAAGATATAGATATCAGCCAAAGATATCGAAAGAAAATAGCCTCCACAATGATAAAAATTCCGCTGAAGCAAGCAGTTTCCCAAATGTCGGAAAATATGGGAGCGGCCGCCACTACGGGGTTAATCAGTTTAACAATTTAAAGGTATTTCTAATGCTGATATTACGATAAAGTTCACACACAACATAGATCAAACTGTATAAATAAAGAAAATAATATTTTTTGAAAAATCGACTTCTTGGACCAAAATCCATTATATCTCCCTTTAAGTCGATCCAAAATCAAGCCTACAACTGGCAGGAGAAGTAAAATGGAGTGTTCTTTAAAGAAATGCAAGGTCCTGTTTAACAAGTTTTCAATGTATGGTCTGCACCATTCAGCTTGCAACATGCAATACACCTGAAAACTGTTTAAGCGGATGCATTGTGTATAAGAAGGGCATGATGAGTGCAACATGTGAGCAAGCTCACGATTTTCTGTGAGTAAATCAATGGCATTGGCAAGAGAAATAATAACTGAAATAATGGTGACTTAAACATGACTGTTCTGATCTCGACATAGTGTGGAAGTGAGAGAGGATCTCAGTTGAAGAGTAGGGATTCTATGTGTGACTTGAGTTCACTATAGCTTATCATCTGTATACATGACACATTTTTTTTATATCACGTGTAAGCGGAGAGGAGACGAATGGGGAACAATTCTGACGATGGTGCGGGACAGAAATGGGTAAATCCCCCGACATAAGTGACTTCAACAAAAGTTAGATTGTGACACCGGATGTCTGGGAATGAATACCTCATAAGTTGTTGTCTGCTGTTCGCTGTGGAACTGTCGCGAGCATTTACGAAAAGTGATTGAATTACTGTGAAATCACGGGTACGCCAAAAGTCGTTCGACATCCAGGCTTCATCACAGAACAAGAAGGTCGAATTCTTGCGGCTTTGTAGAGCAGAATAGGTGGTGATATGTGGCAAATCTGACGACAGAGTACAATGATGGTGCAGGTACAGATGTTTCAGAGTACAGAGTACAGAGTTTAACTTGGAGCTCCATAGCTGACGATACCTACATGTTCCCATGTCTCAACTCAATCACCATTACAGTGAGCACGGGACCACTGGGACTGGATTGTGCCAAGTGTATTCTATAGAAAAAGATTTTTATTATTTTTTTGAAGAAATCATCAATCTGTAAGAAACTCTTACGCCACAGTATGTATATGTACGAGGGCAATTCAATAAGTAATGTAACACATTTTTTTTCTGAAACAGGGGTTGTTTTATTCAGCATTGAAATACAGCAGGTTATTCCCCAATCTTTTAGCTACACAACACTATTTTTCAACGTAATCTCCATTCAATGCTACGGCCTTACGCCACCTTGAAATGAGGGCCCGTATGCCTGCACGGTGCCATTCCACTGGTCGATGTCGGAGCCAACGTCGTACTGCATCAATAACTTCTTCATCATCCGCGTAGTGCGTCCCACGGATTGCGTCCTTCATTGGGCCAAACATATGGAAATCCGACGGTGCGAGATCGGGGCTGTAGGGTGCATGAGGAAGAACAGTCCACTGAAGTTTTGTGAGCTCCTCTCGGGTGCGAAGACTTGTGTGAGGTCGTTGTCATGAAGAAGGAGAAGTTCGTTCAGATTTTTGTGCCTACAAACACGCTGAAGTCGTTTCTTCAATTTCTGAAGAGTAGCACAATACACTTCAGAGTTGATCGTTTGACCATGGGGAAGGACATCGAACAGAATAACCCCTTCAGCGTCCCAGAAGACTGTAACCGTGACTTTACCGGCTGAGGGTATGGCTTTAAACTTTTTCTTGGTAGGGGAGTGGGTGTGGCGCCACTCCATTGATTGCCGTTTTGTTTCAGGTTCGAAGTGATGAACCCATGTTTCATCGCCTGTAACAATCTTTGACAAGAAATTGTCACCCTCAGCCATATGACGAGCAAGCAATTCCGCACAGATGGTTCTCCTTTGCTCTTTATGGTGTTCGGTTAGACAACGAGGGATCAAGCGGGGACAAACACTTGAATATCCCAACTGGTGAACAATTGTGACAGCACTACCAACAGAGATGTCAAGTTGAGCACTGAGTTGTTTGATGGTGATCCGTCGATCATCTCGAACGAGTGTGTTCGCACGCTCCGCCATTGCAGGAGTCACAGCTGTGCACGGCCGGCCCGCACGCGGGAGATCAGACAGTCTTGCTTGACCTTGCGGCGATGATGACACACGCTTTGCCCAACGACTCACCGTGCTTTTGTCCACTGACAGATCACCGTAGACATTCTGGAAGCGCCTATGAATATCTGAGATGCCCTGGTTTTCCGCCAAAAGAAACTCGATCACTGCCCGTTGTTTGCAACGCACATCCGTTACAGACGCCATTTTAACAGCTCCGTACAGCGCTGCCACCTGTCGGAAGTCAATGAAACTATACGAGACGAAGCGGGAATGTTTGAAAATATTCCACAAGAAATTTCCGGTTTTTTCAACCAAAATTGGCCGAGAAAAAAAATGTGTTGCATTACTTATTGAACTGCCCTCGTAATATCAAGGACTGAAGAACCGATGTTAATTACATCTCGCAGCCAGTATCCGTAAGGCGTAGTAAGCAACCTCTGTGTTAGATTCATTGTTTCTGTGAAACAAATGGTTCAAATGGCTCTGAGCACTATGGGACTTAACTGCTGAGGTCATCAGGCCCCTAGAACTTAGAACTACTTAAACCTAACTAACCTAAGGACAACACTCACATCCATGCCCGAGACAGGATTCGAACCTGCGTCCATAGCGGTCGCGCGGCTCCAGACTGTAGCGTCTAGAACCGCTCGGCCATTCCGGCCGGCTTTCTGTGAAACAAACGACACTTTAGGAAACGAGGACTTCCTCTTTTGGCTACTCATTTGTGTTTCAGATCTCGTAGTATTAAGAGGTATGTGTTGTTATCTCTGTGTCATACCTGATTTATGTGATAATTATCATTTTATCCATAAGAACAGGTGTCTGTATTTATTGTAGAAACATTTATTATTACCATATTAATTTTATTTGTTGTTCTCATATATCTGAGACAGGTGTATTAGATAATTGGGTAAACATTGTCTAAAGACAAAAGGACCGTTTGCTTACTGCGTCACATCGTTTAATCATTTGCATTCCATAAAAGTTGAACCTGTAAATCTATTTTTATGAAGTATGAATTAATATTAATTATCTTTTTTACGTGGAAATCAGTATAGTATTTTTAAGGTCAACGAGCCTTCAAACGTATTGTTATCTCTGTGTCATACCTGATTTATGTAATAATTATAAGTTCAGTAGCCACAAGGGCGTTATACAGCGAAAGATAATGATGTGCGCTAGCATAGGAATTTGAATGACGGTGATTCAGTACAAGAGAAAGTTTAGTTGTATACCGATCCATTTCATATTATTAACCACATCGTGCCATCCCATCAGTGGTGTGTTTTTCCCGAGGTAAGCCTTTATTTACGCACTGCAAATTTTTATCCAAATATAAATTATTCTTTCACTTTTATTAAATGGAAATGAAATATACGTTAACGTGTTACCTGGGCCAGTTACAGCGAATCGATGGCCAGGCGAACAACTACTTGAAACATACAATGCAACACAGGTGCACCCGATAAGGATTGCATTATACTGTGAGAACCATTCACCTGGTCTTTCATGGGACCTGTGGTAGTAATCGAAGGCGTTATGACAACTGTTGACTGAGTCAATGTTATTGCGGACCACCTGCACTCCTTCATACTTTATGACTCCCTCGTTGAGGTTGGCACTACCCAGAAGCATAACTTTCCGTGCCACAACGGTTTGAGGATCACGGTGATGAACACAAGTTTATGCCCTGCCCAACAAATTTGCCTGATGTGAAACCGGTGGAATACTTCTGGGTAGCTAACTGTCGACAGCTCCTCGTCGACAAACCACAGTCCCAAATTTACAGGAAGTGTGTGACCTGTATCTAGACATATGGTGCACCTACCTCCAGAAACATACCACGTTGGCACAGATTATAGGGCAAGGGGTGGAGCTGATCATGAGTGACACAGGGAAGACGAAAAATACTCGGCTACGAGTAGTATTGGTTCGCTCGTTGCAAGACTTTTTTCTATGCCTAGTATCAGATCATTCTCAGTACATGGAGTCTGTTGTATCAGTATTTCTACTCAGTGGTGCTAAGGATATAGTTTCTGAAAACTGTTGGGAAAATGTTTCTGATGACCCCTACGAGATACAAGATCCAACAAATATTTTTATGTGTAGAGAACATGCCTTGCAATACCAAAAATCTTACATGCAATTTTCCATAGGTGTATAGGTATTACAATAGGCTGGTAATAATGATAATTTCGTCTTTCGGGAAAGGGAATTTAATCACAAAGAATATTAACAACTTAGAGATTATTCAAGAAGTATTCATATGTCCGAAAATAGTAGTGCTTTGTAATTATATTTCCTTTGGTTTATGATAAATGAATAATTAAAACAGTGAAAAGCTGCAGTTTACAATCGTATCCATGGTATACAGGAATAAAATGTTCCAAATTTTGAGAAATATGGAACGAGACACTACTGAGTCAAATGGACAGGCTACTTAATACAGTATTTGGATAAGAGACAAAATGAAGATGAACGATCTGAAGACGACACTCATAACCAACCCGAGAAAGTAAAGTAGTTAGACGGCACGTGATACAATGGAAGAATCACAGTAGAGTAAATGGAAGAATTTCGTTATCTAGGAAACAAGATTTCACGGGGCAGCTTAAGTCAGGAATGCATTACAAGCTAATTAGCACAGAAAAAAATCTTCATTCGGACGAAAGAATTTTCAAGTAATGGCCAAGTGAAGTGCAACGCCTCTGTAAAAACAAAATCGTCTGCAAGTCGACAGTATGAGGAATTTTAGAGAATTTTCTCAATGTTTAAAGTCCTTATCAAGTAGGCTTGACGAAGGATCAGGTCGGCATAGCACATACGGAAGTCCAACAAAAATGCCAGGACAACTGAAATCGCTAGTCTTCGGTAGAAAGAAGTATCCTCGCTAAATCCTGTGTCCTAAATTTACTCAATTTGTATTCCAAGAAGCTTGAGTGACAGTCCTGCTCCCACTATCACGTATCTCGTGTAGGAAACCATGAGAATAAGGTAAGAGAGATTAGGCCACGTACAGGGGCATGTAGTCATATTTCCCTCGATACATAAATGGAATAGAACGTAACATCAAGAATATTGCTATGAAATATGCTCTGATGTGCACCACACAGTGGCTCATGCAGTAAATACGTAGACAGGTATACGTATAACAATGTCATACGTACGAGCATAACAAATGTTCGATTGCTGAGTAATGTGTAGCATTGGTAACGGGAAGACTGCTGAAGAAGAAACTAAAACCTCATCATCGAATATGCTACTACAGATGGATATTACAACTAAGAGAATACATGAAGCACGAAGTGAAGAGGAACCTCGAAAATAGAAGAAGAACAAGAAGAAGAGAAGTAGGAAGAGTCAGAAAATGACTAGAGGCGTGTGGTAAGGCTAGTACGAGAGGACAGTAAAAGATTCACTAGAGAAGAAAATTACAGGCTCAGATAAAAACGTATGTATGAATAAGCACAATATATTGTAAAAATTAGATTTCTTAGTTTTGTTTCCGATGAAAGCTTTCACGTTTCATTGTGGTGAATAGCACGGTTATCACGTGTAGTTGTCTCATTTAAAGACGTCATTTCTTTCCTGGTTCCGAGAGTAAGGAACGAGAGATTTTTAAGAGTTCCCTAACAACTCTGCTGAGCTGTTAACACAAAAAAGCAAACAGAACGTCTGCTAAATGCAAAGTGCAACCAAAGTTTTATCAGACAAGACTCGCTGGAACCCCCGCTGGTCTTATCCCAAGTAATTAAGGAAAGACAAATTGTTTTTCCTCCGTCTTTTCCTCTCATCTGATATCTTCACTAAGACTGGAGCAGAAGGTTTTTACTGAGAGTTAGATGGGTGCACATGCCTTGAAAAACGTAAAAGACAATCTTTATGTTATTTAGTGAGCATTTGTAAATACATCAATAAGCTACAATGATTTCCATTTATCCCGCAAGTATTCCTTTGCGGAATAATGACGGAAAAGTAGATTTTTATAATTTGCTTACACGTTGTAGAATTCGCTCTTGCAGCTTCGGTTTCTTGTGTTGGCATATAAATGGTTGTTTTTAATTTTGTGCTGCAGTTTATTCGTTTATTGATGTTGCTGGGTTATTTCTGCCAACTGTTACTGATTTGGAATTCGCTGAGGGCGATCGAGTACCGTGTGTGTATCCTCATTTCGTAAAGAGTTTTTATTTGATACGATCCCAACTGGAATAAAGCTTGCAAGCTTTGCTGACATTAATATAATTCCGTTTTACTAAGTTAGGAAGAAGTCAGTCTACGTTAAATGTAGTCTAATTCCCTTAGTTATCATTTGCAGTACCACCAACACGTTCGTGTCATGCAGAGAAAATTACAAACGGGAAAGCTTTCTAAATTTCTGATTGTTTGTTATTTACTTAAGCAGATACAAGTTTCCTAACCATTGTTTTAAAGTAAGACAGATCGTCAAGTGAAACCATTTCTGTTACGAATCCTATGGCATGTAATTTCAATGTGCAAGTTCTTCATAACCCTTCTCAATGAAATTTTCGGGAAAGGCTTCCACCTTTGGTCTCGTTTATAACGGAAGTAGGTGAAGATTAGTACCTTTCTTTTTACTTTTTTAATATTGTTAATTATTTCAGAATTTAAAAAAAATATGTACTTGCTTCGTAAATTTTAAGTTGTTAAATTATCATTCTTGAAACAGATCAGGGACACATGATTTTAGTATACTTGGCACGTTATTGTACTTGTTGTTGTACTCTTCAATTCTACGTTATTATCGCAACCTACATCCATCTGAATATGCTTGTTATAATCAAGCCTTGATCTCGATGTACAATTTTTACCTTTTTAACCCCATCCCCCCCCCAAATTTCTCCCTTACTTCCTTCCATTACCATGGTGACAATTCCTTTATGCCTCTGGATGTGTTGTACGAACCGCGCCCTTATTTTAGTCAAGTTGTGCCATAAATTTCCTTTCTGCCCAGTTCGATTCAGTACCTCCTCGCTTGTTATTCGATCTACCCATCTGGGCTTCAACATTTTTCTATAGCACCATATTTCAAAAGCTTCTATTCTCTTTTCGTGTGCACTGATAATCGTTCACGTTTCACTTGTGTTGAAAGATACACTCCAGACAAATACTTACAGAAAGGGCTTTCCATTAGTTAAATTGGTGTTAGGTGATTTTTTTTAAAGAAATGATTTTCTGCTATTGAGAGTTTGCATTATAATTTTCTCGTAATTTGGCCAGCATTAATTATTTTACTGCCCAGATAGAAAATATTCATCTGCTACTTTTTGTTTCTCATTTCCTAATCTAATTCCCTCAACATCACCTGATTTAATTCGATTAGGTTCCATTACGTTTTAATTTCTTTCCCTGATGTTCCTCTTATAACTTCTTTTCAATATATCATCCATTCCATTCAACTGTCCCTTCAAGTCCTTTGCCATTCCTTGTGGAATAACAATGTCTTTGACAAATCTTGAAGTTTTTATTTCTTCTCCTTCTGCTTTAATTCCCTTTCCAAATTTATCCTAAGTTTCATAGCATGCTCAAAGTATAAATTGAATAGTTTAGGGAGTAGTCTAAAAAATTGTCTCACTCCCTTCTCAACTTCGGCTGCCCTTTTAAGCCTTCAACTCTTCTAACTATAATCTGATTTCTGTACAATCTGCGTGCAACATTTCACTCTCTGTGTTGTATCCCTGTTGCATTCGGAATTTCAGAGAATATATTCCCGTCGACATTGTTAAAAGCTTTATCTAAGTGTACAAACGCTATAACCGTATCTTTGCCTTATTTCAGTCTATCTTCTAGGATAAGCTGTAGCGTCAGTTTTGTTTTGCGTGTTCCTACATTTCTCATGAACCAAACTGATCTTTTCCGACGTCGGGTTTTACCACTTTTTCAATTTTTCTGTAAATAATCGATATTAATATCTTGCAGCTATGATTTATGAAACTTATGCTTTGGTAGTATTCACAGCTGTAAGCATCTACTGTTTTTAGTATTGAAATTATTACATTCTTCCCGAAGTCTTCCATCTTTCAACTTTTTCTTTCATTGTTTAGTACTGGTTTTTGCTCTGAGCTCTTCATATTCATACAGCTGCTTCTCTTCTTTCCAAAGGTCTCTTTAATTTTCTGATAGGTGGCATTTATCTTTCACCTAGTTAAGCATGCTTCAACAGCCTTGTATTTGTGATTTAGTCATTTTGCAATTTTCTGTCAATTTACTGTTCTAGAGTCTGTATTTCCTCCGCTTGCTTCATGTAACAGAATTTCTATTTTCTTCTTTCCACAATGAAATGCAATTTATCGTGTATTATCCAAGAATTACCTATTCAACCTTGTCTTTCGACTTATTTGGTCCTCTGCTGCCTTCACTATTTCACCTCTCAAAGCTACATTCATCTTAAGTTATATTCCTTCCCCTGTTTCAATCAATTGTTACCTCATACGCCTTCTGAAACTCTCAGTGACTCCTGGTTCGTTTGATTTAACCAAGTCCTGTTTCCTAATTTCCTAACTTTTTGTAATTTCTTCAGTTTTAACAACAACTCACTACTGATAAAATATGATCACAGGCCACATCTGCACCTGAATATGTCTCACAGTTTAAAATCTGGTATAGGAATTTCTGCTTACCATCATACAATCTGCTTGAAAACTTGCTGTGCCTCTAGGTCGCTTCCACAAATACAATCTTTTTTATGACTTTTAAGGCAAGTACTATTGACAATTAAATTATACTCTGCAGTGTTCTACCAGGCGGCTTCCTCTTTCGTTCCTTTCCCAATGTTCCACGTTCTTCTCTTATTTTTTCTTCTGTTCCTTTCTCCACTACCGAATTACAGTCAACTGTCACAATTAAATTTTTGTGTACTATCTGTATAGTTATCTCTTCAGCATTTGTGGACTTAGTTTGCATATAATCTTCCACTACTGTAGTTGGTGTTGTCTTTGTGTCTATACTGGTTACGATAATGGAGTCACTTTTCTTTTTAGTTATTCGTTATTAGGCCGACTCTTGCATTACTCCTGTTTGATTCTGTGTTGATAAATCTGGAGTGACCTGACCAGAAGCTGTGTTTTTCTGCTTCCGCTCTTAAGAAATTCCCACTATATCTAACTTCACACCAAGTGAGCTGGCGCAGTGTCTGGCACCATGGACTCGCATTCGGGAACACGACAGTTCATATCCCCGTCCGGACACCCAGATTTAGCTATTCTGTGATTTAACTACATCCCTCCAGACAACTGGCAGTATGGTTTCTTTGAAAAGGACATGACCGATTTCCTCTCCCACCATTCTGGAATCGGAGCTTGTGCTCTGTCTGATGACCGAGCTGCCGACGGGATGTTAAACTGTTAACCTCCTTCCTTCTTGTACATTCATCCCATCCATTTCCCTTTTTAAATTCAGTAATCTACCAACCCGATTAGGAATCTGTTTTCTCACTCTCCGCGCCGTCGAATGATATTGTTATTTTTCGTGATGACGACATCCTAATTTTAAAACAGCAGTATTTACGACCACTAAATTTTATCCTGCATATTGCGGTCCCTTCAAATAACAGACAGTACTTCACTTATAGTACCACTGGATACTTTAGCAAATAGACTAATAATTATTGCAGCACAACCCTGAATAAGGCAAAAGTTTTTAACAATATTATCGCTTAACCAGGTTCACTAACGCCCAGGTATTAATACCAATGCACTCAGCTTGCCAAATACTAAGCGAGTCATCAAGATCGACGAAGCGGTATCTGCGGCGGCGCAGGCGGCGTGTGACAGCTGAGGTCGCAGAGATAGCTGTGCGCTCATTACCAAACTCGCTTTGTTACGGCAGTGCGTGCTGCATGTCGTAGGTTCAGTACGTACCAGAAGAGGACGCTGTGTTGCCTCACAAACTAGCCGGGCTGGTATGTGACACGCACTGCAGTCAGATGCGGCGAGCGGCGGTGTCGCTTTCAAAACATCTGGCTGCTGTACAAGAGAGGGGCCTGGTTGCAGCTTCAGCATAGCTAGTCGGTTAGCAGTGGCTTTACACAGCTACTAGGCTACAACGTCATGCTGTTACATCCACGATAATTTTGTAATATTTATTTTACAGTATAAAGTAGACAAAATAGTAGCGTTCGAGAATGGCACGGCGTTTGAAATTTAAGAAAAGCTAAGTGAGAACCTGAAATCTCGGACATAAAGCTAGAAACAGAAGCTAGTGGTAGTGAAATAAAAGAAAAGAGAGCTAAATATAAGGCACAAATGGAAGCTAGTTAGTGTGAGTTATGAGGGTGATAGAGAAACTTGACATAGAGAGTGGGTGGAATGGAAGGCTAAAATGAAAAAAACTTGTAACTTGGTCAATAGTATGAAGATTCTAACAAAAGATAAGCATTGAAATCTGAGAACAGTAAAACGAGGGAGCTTTTAAAAACTAAAAGTGATCAATTGGTAAATAAATGTCACGTTAATTGGAAGGAGGTACCTGGGGTTGAATCGTAGGAAGTAGATAATTTAAGTAACAAGAGTGAGAAATACAACATCCTAACTGTAGGGATCCGTGATGTATAAAAATCGAGAAAAGTAACAGGGATGCATTTGCTAAGTACGGAAAGGTAAACTTTGCAGAAGTTATCGTAAAGTCTAAGAAATGTGAAGCTGAATATTATTGCTATTAAATCAGGAAATGATCAAATGAAAGTGGAGGACTGGTTATCAATTTGCTGAGTGTGATATACTTTCTATTTATTAAAGATCCAAAAACAAATGTCTGAAGTTCGTCAATGGGTACTGGTTGATCGATATACGGAAGTCTTCTTCACCCAGCTGATTGTGTGTGTGCGCGCGCGCGCGCGCGTGTGTGTGTGTGTGTGTGTGTGTGTGTGTGTGACGGGGTGGAGGAAGGGTTGCTGCAGCAGAAACTAAACTAGAAACTGCATCGTGCTTCCCCAGAAAACCTGATACCATCACCCTGAATCACTACATAGTCTTTGTGACATCTCTGCGTACGGCTGATGACCAGTACCACATTTAAGAACATGCAATATTGCCAGTTTGTTTAAAAAGAACCGTGCACAGACTTAGAAATTAACAGGTACTTTTTAACGCCTGGCCCAAAATTTGTAAGTGCAACGGGCCGCCATAATACAGAAAATTTAAAACTAATTAAAACTATAAAAATCAATCCTTAAAATAACCACAGTTGCCTCGACAATTAAAAAAGAAAGCCACAAAGAAAACACCGCAAGAAGGCAATAAAGCAGACTGGAATATATAAAATATTTCAAATACTGCCACCATATCTGTTGAAGAACAACATCCACAAACACTAAGTAGTGGCAATGGCCATAATATTGATCTGTACGAAGTGCTTGACTTCCGTGACCAAGCGCCACCGCAATGCAGCCCAACCACCTACACACGGGCTGTTTAAAATAGTAGAACGGCTACGCCGCCTTAGTAAACAACTTCACAGAGCTCTAAGTTTCAGAATATGGCACTCGTCCACCACAAGTACCTTTCCAGCAGTAGCAGCTACTACACAGTTTCCACCAGTAGCAGCTGCTACATAGCGTCATGTTAAGATTTTACAATGCGACCATGCTCAGATCAATAATTACGGTCAATAGATAACTTAAATAACTAATTACAGTGGTGCACCACTAGCAACCTACAGGAAACTACTCCTCAACAAGGTACCATTTAAAACCCACCGCAAAAGATGGTAGCCGACCGCGGTGGCCGAGCGCTTCTAGGCGCTCAGTCCGAAACCGCGCGACTGCTACGGTCGCATGTTCGAATCCTGCCTCGGGCATGGATGTGTGTGATGTCCTTAGGTTGGTTAGGTTTAAGTAGTTCTACGTTCTAGGAGACTGATGATCTCAATGTTAAGTCCGATAGTGTTCAGAACCATTATAACCATTTAGAAGATGCTGTATTGTATCTGCACCTGCATATCCATCAACCAAACTAACGCCACACAGTGAGAACCAAAATGCCCATTTTGCAAACCGCGTTTCCACTCCTGGAAACCCCAGAACATCCAACAATCTGATTTAGACGCACAACGATCATTCCAGACTACGATGTCCGCTGGGTCATCATAAACCCGAAACCACAGAAAATTCGCTCTGCAGAACGTACCCATATAACTAATAGAGAAAATACGAGAAACAAGAAATTAGCTTTCAGATGTTCGCAACACTGTAAAGCTCGGATTACACGTTCGAAGACACTCGTTAACAAGCAACCAACCAATCACTAACAAATCCTAGTCCTTACTGGAAACACAAAGCAGAGGCTTTATTGTGGCCGTGTGCCATGCGGTGTTCATCTTCTTATACTAGGAGTGTACAGTCGTTGAGTCGTAACTCGGCAATTAACACGCCCCCAACCACTCCGCCGACAATGATTTCACGGTCTACAACATCCTAGCAAACGATCGGAACCGAGAACATCAATCAGCGACGATTTACGCCTTCTCTATAGTCCACAATGTAGGTATCTCAAATACTGGCAGTTAAATCACACGACACGTGAAGGTTCCAAATGATTGGAAAAGAGCACAGGTAGTCCCAGTCTTCAAGAAGGGTCGTCGAGCAGATGCGCAAAACTATAGACCTATATCTCTGACGTCGATCTGTTGTAGAATTTTAGAACATGTCTTTTGCTCGAATATCATGTCGTTTTTGGAAACCCGGAATCTACTCTGTAGGAATCAACATCGATTCCGGAAACAGCGATCGTGTGATACCCAACTCGCTTTATTTCTTCATGAGACCCAGAAAATATTAGATACAGGCTCCCAGGTAGATGCCATTTTCCTTGACTTCCGGAAGGCGTTCGATACAGTTCCGCACTGTCGCCTGATAAACAAAGTAAGAGCCTACGGAATATCAGACCAGCTGTGTGGCTGGATTGAAGAGTTTTTAGCAAACAGAACACAGCATGTTGTTATCAATGGAGAGACGTCTACAGACGTTAAAGTAACATCTAGCGTGCCACAGGGGAGTGTTATGGGACCATTGCTTTTCACAATATATATAAATGACCTAGTAGATAGTGTCGGAAGTTTCATGCGGCTTTTCGCGGATGATGCAGAAGTATACAGAGAAATTGTAGCATTAGAAAATTGTAGCGAAATGCAGGAAGATCTGCAGCGGATAGGCGCTTGGTGCAGGGAGTGGCAACTGACCCTTAACATAGACAAATGTAATGTATTGCGAATACATAGAAAGAAGGATCCTTTATTGTATGATTATGTGATAGCGAAACAAACACTGGTAGCAGTTACTTCTGTAAAATACCTGGGAGTATGCGTGCGGAACGATTTGAAGTGGAATGATCATATAAAATTAATTGTTGGTAACGCGGGTACCAGGTTGAGATTCATTGGGAGAGTCCTTAGAAAATGTAGTCCATCAACAAAGGAGGTGGCTTACAAAACACTCGTTCGACCTATACTTGAGTATTGCTCATCAGTGTGGGATCCGTACCAGATCGGGTTGCCGGCCGCGGTGGCCAAGCGGTTAAAGGCGCTACAGTCTGGAGCCGCGCGACCGCTACGGTTACAGGTTCGAATCCTGCCTCGGGCATGGATGTGTGTGATGTCCTTAGGTTAGTTAGGTTTAAGTAGTTCTAATTCTAGGGGACTGATGACCTAAGAAGTTAAGTCCCATAGTGCTCAGACCCATTTGAACCATTTTGAACCAGATCGGGTTGACGGAGGCGATAATCCAAAGAAGAGCGGCGCGTTTCCTCACAAGGTTATTTGGTAACCGTGACAGCGTTACGGAGATGTTTAGGAAACTCTAGTGGCAGACTCTGCAAGAGAGGCGCTGTGCATCGCGGTGTAGCTTGCTCGCCAGGTTTCGAGAGGGTGCGTTTCTGGATGAGGTATCGAATATATTGCTTCCCCCTACTTATACCTCCCGAGGAGATCACGAATGTAAAATTAGAGAGATTCGAGCGCGCACGGAGGCTTTCAGACAGTCGTTCTTCCCGCGAACCATACGCGACTGGAACAGAAAAGGGAGGTAGTGATAGTGGCACGTAAAGTGCCCTCCACCACATACCGTTCGGTGGTTTGCTGAGTATAAATGTAGATGTAGATCTAGAGCCATCCGATTACGTCCACTCTCAAAAGAATCACAGTACTTCACGGCAGAACTGGATACCGCCGCTATAGAGCCGTTAGACAGCGTAATGTTATTTTTATTTAATCGTGACAGATTAGCTAATTTCGACTACTTGTCGTTGTCAAGTATCAGTGAAACCAACATGGAAAACCCCTACAGTGCGTACATAGATCGACATATAGAATAATACTTTACACATGTCACATTAACATATGTTGTTGTTGTCGTGGTCTTCAGTCCTGAGACTGGTTTGATGCAGCTCTCCATGCTACTCTATCTTGTGCATGCTTCTTCTCCCAGTACCTACTGCAGCCTACATCCTTCTGAATCTGCTTAGTGTATTCATCTCTTGGTCTCCCTCTACGATTTTTACCCTCCACGTTGCCCTCCAATACTAAACTGGTGATCCCTTGATGCCTCAGAACATGTCCTACCAACGGATCTCTTCTTCTAGTCAAGTTGTGCCACAAACTCCTCTTCTCCCCAATTCTATTCAATACCTCCTCATTAGTTATGTGATCTATCCATATAATCTTCAGCATTCTTCTGTAGCACCACATTTCGAAAGCTTCTATTCTCTTCTTGTCCAAACTATTTATCGTCCATGTTTCACTTCCATACATGGCTACACTCCATATAAATACTTTCAGAAACGACTTCCTGACACTTAAATCTATACTCGATGTTAAAAATTTTCTCTTCTTCAGAAACGCTTTCCTTGCCATTGCCAGTCTTGATTTTACATCCACTCAACTTCGACAATCATCAGTTATTTTGCTCCCCAAATAGCAAAACACATTTACTACTTTAAGTGTCTGATTTCCTAATCTAATTCCCTCAGCATCACCTGAATTAATTCGACTACATTCCATCATCCTCGTTTTGCTTTTGTTGATGTTCATCTTATATACTCCTTTCAAGACACTGTCCATTCCGCTAAACTGCTCTTCCAAATCCTTTGCTAACTCTGACAGAATTACAATGTCATCGGGGAACCTCGTAGTTTTTATTTCTTCTCCGTGGATGTTAATGTCTTCTCCGAATTTTTCTTTTGTTTCTCTTACTGCTTGCTCACAAGGGAACCTCCCCATCGCACCCCCCTCAGATTTAGTTATAAGTTGGCACAGTGGATAGGCCTTGAAAAACTGAAGACAGATCAATCGAGAAAACAGGAAGAAGTTGTGTGTAACTATGAAAAAATAAGCAAAATATACCAACTGAGTAGTCCATACGTATGATATGCAACATCAAGGCTCATGTGAGCCCAGGAGCGCCGTGGTCCCGTGGTTAGCGTGAGCAGCTGCGGACCGAGAGGTCCTTGGTTCAAACCTACCCTCGGGTGAAAAGTTCAACTTATTATTTTCAGTTTATGTAACAAACGCTTATATTTTCATCAATTTTTGGGAGTGATTATCAAATCCACAAGAGAATCTAAATCGGGCAAGGGAGAAGAATCTTTTTAGCCATTCGCCAAGTGTACAAGTTAGGTGGGTAGACAACATATTCCTGTCATGTGACACACATGCCGTCACCAGTGTCGTATAGAATATATCAGACGTGTTTTCCTGTGGAGGAATCGGTTGACCTATAACCTTGCGATCAAATGTTTTCGGTTCCCATTGGAGAGGCACGTCTTTTCGTCTACTAATCGCACGGTTTTGCGGTACGGTCGCAAAACACAGACACTAAACTTATTACAGTGGACAGAGACATCAATGAACGAACGGACAGATCATAACTTTGCGAAAATAAAGATACTAAAATTTTCAGTCGAGGGAAGACTTGAACCTACGACCTCTCATTTCGCAGCTACTCACGCTAACCACGGGACCACGGCGCTCCTTGAGTTATATAGTCATTGATGTTGCATATCTTGGGATGGACTACTCAGTTTGTATATTTTACTAGTTTTTTCATAGCTCCACACAACGTCTTCCTCTTTTCTCGATTGATCTGTGTTTAGTTTTTCAAGGCCTATCCACTGTGCCAACTTATAACTAAATCTGAGGGGGGTGCGATGGGAAGGTTCCCTTGTCAGTATACAGATTGAATAACATCTGGGAGAGGCTAAGACCCTGTCTCACTCCGTTCCCAACCACCGCTTCCCTTTCATGCCCCTCGACTCTTATAACTGCCATCTGGTTTCTGTACAAATTGTAAATAGCCTTTCGCTCCATGTATTTTACCCCTGCCACCTTCAGAATTTAAAAGAGAGTATTGCAGTCAACATTGTCAAAAGCTTTCTCTAAGTCTACAAATGGTAGAAACGTAGGTTCGCCTTTCCTTAATCTATTTTCTAAGATAAGTCGTAGGGTCAATATTGCCTCACGTGTTCCAACATTTCTACGGAATCCAAACTGATCTTCCCCAGGGTAGGCTTGTACCAGTTTTTCCATTCGTCTGTAAAGAATTCGAGTTAGTATTTTGCAGCTGTGACTTATTAAACTGGTAGTTCGGTAATGTTCACATTTGTCAACACCTGCTTTCTATGGAATTGGAATTATTATATTCTTCTTGAAATTAACATAAAGCATTAAGATTTGAAGCTGATCATCGCCAATTTGTTTTTCAGTTTTTTCGTGGAATTTGTCACAGCTATTGAGCTTCTCTTCGTTTCTCTCGAGCCATTTTTGGGCTGTGCAATTCATGTAAAGGTACACGTTTGCGAAATACTTAATGTCATCACACCTGTTGTATCTGACGACTTGCTCGAATCCTTTCAGACATTGCGTCTGGTTCTGATCAGTGCCTGCGGCAAACACTGATGGATCTCTGATGTGCAGCCGACTTTCTGCTGTTTTGGATTCACCTGTCTCCATAAATATACGAATCTTAGGAACGATGTGCTACTTGTATTCCGTTTCCAGTGGGTGTAGGCGGCTGCTTCTACGTTGCGTAACCGGGGGCACGAAGATGTAAATGTTTTGGTGTACACAATGCCTCCACGAAACAATGTCACGCCGAAACCACAATCCAGTTCAAATCCGAATGCAGGGTAGTCAGTGAAGCAGAGTATTTATAGCTGAAAGCGCGTTTATTCCTGATACAAACATACAGACAGAACAGAACTGAACTCCTGCACGGAGAGTGCAGCTATTTATACAGCCATAGAATATTCTATAATGCTGGTATTGATACAAACATTGAATATTTCAGAATATACAAACATATTTCACGAACATTGCAGAAGAGACAAATACGAAATAGCAAATAGTTGTTGGTGGTCGGGTTTGAACCGGTAGTCTGCGTGTGCCGTAAACTCGCGGCTGCATTAGCAACTGGAACGTGTATTAATTAACTCAACTGACCTTTGCTGAGAAAATAAACTAGGGTCCAGTGTCATTACGTTTATTACTTTACAGGGTGGCTATAATGAAGCTTTCACTACCGTAGATGGGAAACTATTTACCGTATGGGTATCCAATTTTATAGGTATGATGTTCAGACTGTGCGTTGCAGGATTTGCGCTATTGATAACGTTAGTGTCATGACTGGCCATTAAGTGCCGGCACTGTACGGCAGCATAGGGTTGAAAGACAAGCATCAACTTGTAGACAGTCAACATGGGTCTGGACCAGATGAGCTGCACTGTACTCACAAAACTCTTATACTAAATCAAAGAAAATGGTGCTCTTGTTCTCTGCCAGTATTGGCGCATTAAGGGAATAGGAAGAGGACCTCTTTCCGCACAGGGGTTGAAGAACATGGTTCGGAAGTACAAAAGAAATGGTGGTTTGTCCACAACGACTATCACTCGCGTGCATGCAGAATATGCTTTCATCGCTGATCACATCGCACCATTCTATCTTCCAAGTAACCCTCTGACGGAACTAGTCGAGTCGTGCACGTCGATGCCGTGGTGTGAGTGGAAGGCGGGCCAGAGGTGTGCTTGGCCGTATTCGCACTGCTAATGACCGCTTCGCAACAGTTCGTGTTGACACGTCTGGGCTGTGGTTTCTGTACAATCTGTCACTGCTGCCCTTCCAATACGACGATACTGGCGGACGTCTGTGCTGCGTGGACTTACAGAATCTGGTTTACGTGTGTGAGAGTGATCACGTGATCACTGACAGCAGCATCGTTGCACAACAGACGCAGTACGCCCAACCTGTGTGGCAGTTCTCCGAAAGGACCATCCCGTCGCTCGGGAGATCACAATTTGACCCCTTCCAACTCGCTCATTTGGCCGTTGGAAGCACATGGTATGGTTGCCTACTTGGTTAACGCGTTTGCAGCACACTTCCTTCTGGTTGTGAGCATTCCCTGCTAAAAGGTAGACGCAGATGGCACTCTGGTAGCTATGCCACTACGACATCTATTGGCGGATGTTGTTGAAACCATTCTCAATATATTTACTATCCCCCAGGTGGCATATGCCGTCACCAGATCGAATTCGACGCCATCTTACTGGGTGTACTATTTTTTTTCCGGCAGTGTATATATGTGGATCCACTGCAGGTTTCGGAATGTTAGTCAACTGCATGCTACCCATGTTGCACTGACGGTCGAGTACAGAGTTTAAGTATGTAATTATTTGTTATTTTCACTGTTTTATCTCACCTCTGTTATAAAGTCAGCGGACGAAAACCTTTTCCTAGTATGCTGGTCATCTTTGGTGTTATTCCTGATGCCGCAGCATTGTGAGTGATCGTGTCAGCAAGGAATGCCATCGGTTGGAAAGTGACTATACTAATTTCAAGAATTACGATTAATTAATTGTCTTGTATAAATTATTATTGTCCTTTAAAGCATCAAACAAATTTAAAATTCTTTTGAATATGCGCAGTAAAGGTGTTCTACCTATTCTGAAAAGTTGACTTACACATTAGCGCGAAACAATGCTTTGATCTCGCTCAAACGTAATTTCACGACTATCAGCAGAAGTGGATTTTTTTTTGAACAGTAATTGATTGACATACGAGTAATAATTACCTGGCAATTGACAGTCCATTGATTGATATGCCGCTTGGCGTCTCTAATAACAATTATTTTAGACTTAAAACGTTGATCGAATAAGATTCACAGAATTACATCTGTTTGTGTAACATAATTATCCATTTCCATAAGAAAAAATGAAAATTGCAGCTCCGAGCGTAATGTACACCACACACTTTATGACGTCTAAGTTTTTTGTTATTGACAGTTCCCGATATCCCATTCGACACTGATAAATACGTAAGATATTTCGTATCGTTTCTCATTATTACTAATTGCTTAAAACAAAAAGACAGTACTGTGATGACACACAAAACATTTACATACAAAGCATTTCATTTGTGTTTGTCCACTTCCTACGTTGGATTGCTTTCTTTCTCACTTTGCAGTTTTGACGCAGCATTTTATTGTGCAGAGAACTGCGGTTCATATTTTTCTCTAGATTTTATGTTTCATTTTGAACGCTGCGCACAAACAATTTGCATCCACTGCTACAGCAGGTGCAAGTTTCTGCAACTTGAAGTTTTGTTACGCTCTCGAGTTCTTCTTGCGCTCACTGGGAGCCAGTGACGTCAGCTCTGTGACCGACGTAACCGATGTCCTACGCTCAGTATGGTTTCTACTGTGCCCCAAAACAATCTATTGCTGTGGAACAGTATTAGATACGAATTTGAATGCAGTAACTTGCACTAATGATATGGGGACTAATTTTCAAGGCGTTCTAGTCAGACGTACAGTGTAAAACATACATAAAACTATTTATATTGAAGTCAAATCAACATACAGTGATTGAAAACAACTTTGAAGCCTCTACAGATGAAATGGGCGAGATTTTAACGTAATTGCGTGATCAAAGTGCAGAGGCACTGAACTGAAGTGTGATAATTCCTTTAGCCATAACTTGTTAATACGTTAATGCTAAAATTTTTATGTATGATTTCCTAGTTCTTTCCAAGGTGCAATAATGCAAGAGAGACTGAAGATAAATAAAGCAGTTGGTTCAGTACAGCACTACTTCTAGAAGATTTTAGTTCTGATGCACTGTAACTCCTCTCACTTTGTCAAGCACCGTAACTGAGTGTGAGTGGTCAGCGTGGGGCAGTGCCATGGTAGGAGGGGGAAGGGGGGGGGGAATTTCCCTGTACCGCTAACGATTTTTCCTTGACGAGATGATAGGAAAGGGGTCCACCCAGTCGCATGATTCCAGCTGAGGACTTACTTGAATCAGATGTAGCGGCAGCATGTCTGCTAACCCGAAAACGTCTGGGAGACTGGTTTGCTGACCCTACGCCCTTCCATACAGCATCCAGATGACGCGGCGGTCGGTCTTACCCGGTTTGTCCCTCGGTCACCAGAACGACGTTATTTTCTTTTCTCCTCCTATTTCGTTAATTTTCAACAACATGGCGGTGATCGTCATCTACGTCAGTTCGTATTAAGGAGGACGGGTGCTAAAATAGCTCTGCTGGCAGAAAGTTGGCTGTTAGGACCACTCAGGTAACGAAAACGTAACAGATCTGTACAGCTCGCTCTTAATGTACCAGGTGATCACAAAGTCAGTATAAATTTGAAAACTGAATAAATCACAGAATAATGTAGATAAAGAGGTACAAATTGACACACATGCTTGGAATGACATGGGGTTTTATTAGAACAAAAAGATATAAAAGTTCCCAAAATGTCCGTCAGATGGTGCTTCATCTAATCAGAATATCAATAATTAGCATAACAAAGTAAGACAAAGCAAAGATGATGTTCTTTACAGGAAATGCTCAATATGTCCACCATCATTCCTCAACAATAGCTGTAGTCGAGGAATAATGTTGTGAACAGCACTGTAAAGCATGTCCGGAGTTATGGTGAGGCATTGGCGTCGGATGTTGTCTTTCAGCATCCCTAGAGATGTCGGTCGATCACGACACACTTGGGACTTCAGATAACCCCAAAGCCAATAATCGCACGGACTGAGGTCTGGGGACCCGCGAGGCCAAGCATGACGAAAGTGGCGGCTGAGCACACGATCATCACCAAACGACGCGCGCAAGAGATCTTTCACGCGTCTAACAATATGAGGTGGAGCGCCATCCTGCATAAACATCGTACGTTCCAGCAGGTGTTTATCAGCCAGGCTGGGGATGATGCGATTCTGTAACATATCGGCGTACCTCGGTACGGTAGCAGTCACTGACATTTTGCTGTCCAGCGCCATCTGTCGGACATTTTGTGAAACTTTTTTTTTTTTTTTTTTTGTTCTAGTAAAACCCCATGTCATTCTAAGCATGTGTGTCAATTTTTACCTCTTTCTCTCTCTACATCATTCCGTGGTTTATTAAGTTTTCAAATTTATACCGACTTCTTGATCACCCAGTACTTGAAAAGGTGACAGCTCCTTTAGATGCTTCCGTTAGGGAGAGGGGCGAAGGGGCGGGGGGGGGGGGGGCGACCAAAAGACTTTTTTGTGGCAGAGTCTTTGAAAAGGACCCAACACTTTGAACAGGACCCAACACTATCGCTCAGCCTCACTTTTGTTAGTTTTCTGGCTCAGTGAACATACTGGCTTGTCAGTGTTACCACAGTGGACCACGGTATAACTGCCATGTTGGCTTGTAATGAGAGCATCTTGTACTAAGAGCGTCTAATATAGAACCTGTTGTTGCCGTTCGTGAAGAGTGGATTACCTTCGCAGTCTAGGCGATCGTTAGATGAACCGTGGGCCTCAATCACTCCGCAGCTACATGCCGACATGCTGCCTCCTACGTGCTGGCTCAGGTGCATTCATGATCCGCTGTCGCTTCTCAAAGTCCGCAAATTTTCTTTGTATTTCGTCTCAGCCCTTCAGGTTTTTTTCTACATGTTACATCTCTTTGGAACTTTTCCTAGATCCTGTGAAATCTTGTGATCTATAATGGCACATTCGTTTCTTCAGATTTCAGTACAATATATTTGTTTACTTACGTATATGTAAATCTTTTGCGCATACTTTACTTCTTTTACATATAGCGTGCTGAAAAGTAATGCTTCCGAATTCTTTATGTGAAACATATTAAGCCTTTTGAAATAAAACGAACTATATTATCATTCTATGTCTTTATTCTTTATCCATACCAATATATATTTCTCAACATAATCACCCTGGCGACGAAAATATTTCTCCCACAAGATGAAGTCCTCGAAGGTGTTCTTTAAAATTTGGAAACAGATGAAAATCGGATGCGAGCATTCGGGTCTATACGGAAGATGATCTAGGAGGGTGAATCCAAGGCGTCGGATTGTTGCAAATGTCGCAGAGTTCACGAGTGGCATTTATCATTCTGTAGGAGAGGGTGCTTCATGTGTAGACGAACTCTTCAAATTCGAGCTCTCAGTTTTCTGTGGTTAGAAACTCCATTACAGCACACTGTTTCTCACGCAGCGACATAGGTACGTTGCACACCGCCAGGCTACAACCAACGATTCGGACCCCTCCAGCGCCAGAGCGTTGCTACTTGCGTCAGCTTAGCTGGAAAGTCGACCAAGTAATACGTATGACGTATAACTACTCGACCGATATTCAAAACTGAATAAAAAATCCGGAGGCAATGCTTTTCAGCCCACCCTCGTAGCTTGCAATTTGGATTCATGCTGATGTCATAATTGTAGTACGTCGCTCGCTGTTCACATACATCACTGTGATTAGCTCTGATGAATCACTATAACAGTTTAGTACTTGCAGCACCCTTGAAACAAAGGCTCGAGCACAGCGCTTTCCAAGCCACTTGGAGCCGCATCTTTCTCCTACCATAATATTGAAGTTGGTCTGTCACTTTAAGTTTGATCTGCCAAAAACACAGCATATTAGGCACACGCTAATTTCATCATCAATCGAGGTATGCGTTCTACTTGCCTTCGGTTACTTTTAGGGTGAAGTTTTTATTGTTCAAATCACACACATACTCCGGAAAAAGAAAAGCAGACCATCGTAGAAAAATCATGACTCCAGGCCTCACCGAAGACCATTTATACTCTTGGTGGTTGAATTTAAATAATGCAATGATTACCTACATCGAACTACGAATTAAACAACTGATCAAAGCCTAAAAGAATCTGATGTTGAATGATCTCCTAAGAGCACGTCCTACTTAAAAGCAGTCCAATCAGCAAGGCGCTCAGGAGGCGTGTACCGCTCACCTGTTGGGTGGGAGCTAGCAAACCACAGGAAAATGTAGTCCATCAACAAAGGAGGTGGCTTACAAAACACTCGTTGGACCTATACTTGAGTATTGCTCATCAGTGTGGGATCGGTACCAGGTCGGGTTGACGGAGGAGATAGAGAAGATCCAAAGAAGAGCGGCGCGTTTCGTCACAGGGTTATTTGGTAAGCGTGATAGCGTTACGGAGAAGTTTAGCAAACTCGAGTGACAGACTCTGCAAGAGAGGCGCTCTGCATCGCGGTGTAGCTTGCTGTCCAGGTTTCGATAGGGTGCGTTTCTGGATGAGGTATCGAATATATTGCTTCCCCCAGCTTATAACTCCCGAGGAGATCACGAATGTAAAATTAGAGAAATTCGAGAGATTCGAGCGCGCACGGAGGCTTTCCGGCAGTCGTTCTCTCCGCGAACAATACGCGACTGGAACAGGAAATGGACGTAATGACAGTGGCACGTAAAGTGCCCTCCGCCACACACCGTTGAATGGATTGCGGAGTATAAATGTAGATGTAGATGTAAAGCTTCTTGCCTTTTTCTCACTGAAGTCCACGAGATGCAGTCGGGGCTGAGAAAGCAATGTTAATTTCAAAAGCTTCCAACTTTGGGTTTTAATTGGTCAATCGCAGCCGTACTTTTAAAAAGAACGAGAGCCCACCTTGTACGTGGCCACTCCAGGCTACAAACCAGGTTTAAAAAGAAAATTCAACAGAAAGTTGTCTAGCCTCTACAAAGAAGGAATAAGACAAAACTACCCTGACTCTCCAGTTAGAAATGCACAGCCCATTACTCACTTACTCACACATTTAGAGCTTTTTCGTGGTGGGAACATGCAGAATCGGTAACACAGGTTGGTGATGCGAAACGCAGAAAAATAAAATCAATAAAAAATGATTCCATACCCAATAATTCTCTCAGCTCTGATTCATACAAAATAAACAGCATAAGAGTTACCTGCTAAAATAACTGTATATGAATTAAGTATTCCAGAAAATAATCACATGAAGGATATGAGGCAGTACCCTTTCAACCCTTACGCCATGCCTAAGCCCGCTAGGGATATCTTACACCAAGTTTTATGAAAATACTTCAGCGTTGCGGCATTATGCTTACATGCCGCCCCCTTCCATTCTGACGCCGACAAAGTGTTGCTAGGGATGTCTTATGCAGATGATAATAATTGTCGCCTGCGCCTGCTATTTATTCATATATGTGCAAAATTTAATCGAAGTTCCTCCTCCCAGAACTACGCTGGAAACACACACACACACACACACACACACACACACACACACACACACATACACAGAACACATGGAAAAACTTCAGTCAAGCTTCGTACACACATGTTTTAATATATCAGAATAAAAGTGGGGTGAGGCTACACGTAAGTCGAGGGCATGAAAGAGAAGCAGTGGTTGAGAAGAGAGTGAGGCAGGGTTGTGGCCTGTCCCCAATGTTATTCAATCTGTACGTTGAACAAGCACTAAAGGAAACAAAAGAAAAAATTTGGAACAGGAATTAAAGTTCAGGGAGAAGAAATAAAAACTTTAAGGTTTGGCGATGATATTGTAATTCTGTCAAAGACAGTAAAGGACTTAGACGAGCAGTTGAACGGAATGGAGAATGTCTTGAAAGGACGATATAAGATGAACATCAACAAAAGCAAAATAAGGATAATAGAATGTAGTCGAATTAAATCATGTGATGCTAAGGGAGTTAGATTAGGAAACGAGACACTTAACGTAATAGATGAGTTTTGGACAGAAAAATAACTGATGATGGCCGCAATAGAGAGGATATAAAATGTAGACTGGCAATGGAAAGAGAAACATTTCTGAAGAGAAGACATTTATTAACGTCAAATATAGATTTAAGTGTCAGGAAACTTTTAGTGAAAGTATTTGGAGTGTAGGCACACATGCTAGTGAAACATAGACGATAAACAGTTTACACAAAAAGAAAACAGAAGATTTCGAAATGTGGTGCTACAGATGAATGTTGAAGGTTAGATGTGCGATCACGTAACTAATGAGGAGGAACTGAATAGAACTGGGGGCCAAGAAATTTATAAAGCAATTTAATCAAAAGAAGGGATCGGCCGATAGGACACAATCTGAGACACCATGGCATTACCAATTTAGTATTGCAGCGAAGCGTAGGGGGCAAAAATCGTAGAGGGAGATCAAGAGCAAATTGAGAAGAATGTAGGTAGCAGTGGTTATTCGGAGATGAAGAGTTTCGCACTGGATAGAGTAGCATGGAGAGCTGCATCAAACCAGTTTCGGGCTGAAGATAACAACAACAAGTGATATGTGTACGAAGTTTGTTTGAAATCGGTCCATTGGTTTAGGGGGAGATGTGGAACATAAATACATACGCACATAAATACATACATACTTGCATACGTTTTTATGGTATGTACGGGCTCTGCAACTGAAGATTGAGAAGTACTCGACTCCACATGTGCACTGCATGCAGTTCCTTTCGCAATATTCGATCGGAAACTGGACTGAATGGACCAGAATGGAATGTTATCAGCAATTCCTTTTGAGTTTCAAACGTACTGTCATTGACAAGACGTGACACACATCTCCGGTCCTTGTCCAGAAGGTTCTTTTTATGATCATTGTACGCATTCCGCGTTACACGGTTGTTCGTGATGCACCATTCATTGTAGACACGTCAGACAGTACACGTTGATACACCAACAAATTGGCATGTTGTTTGGTCACAGGCACGTTCAGTCTGTCACGTCTCCGCAGCTTTCTGCCCTGATTTCATACTAACCTATTGGCATATACACACCATTTAATTGTGGTGACTTGTGTCAGTAATGGAGGATCACATAAGTCCCTGCTATCACTTCTAAACGATGTACCATGTACCCATCGCCATCAGTGTGCTCTTTTATGGAGGTGACTTAAATTTTGTCCCGTGAGCTTACACCCATCAGCCGGGACATTATGACCTTTGGCACAGCTAACAGGGACGACGCGTCGTGGCATGGAAGCAATGAGCAGTTAATAGGTCGCTGGAGGGAGTTGGCACCACTTCTGCACACACAATTCCCCTAATTCTCGTAAATTCCGGGGAGGGGAGCGAGGAGCTCTGACGTCACTTTCAATTGCGTCCCTGACGTGATCGTTCCGTACAGATCTGAAGAGAATGGTGGAGGGGGGAGGGGGGGAGAGAAGGGGGCTGGGGGAGCAGCTCAGCAATTGGAATTCTCCACTGTGTTCCCCGAACTACTCCAATATAATTTTGGCCACTCATTATCTTGTTGAAAAATGCCACTGCAACCAGTGTACGATAATATTTGACAGTCATGGTGCCTTTCCCGATCTCCGCTTGACCCATGGACGACCACGTAAATGTTCCCCAGCTTGTTTCCGTCCAGCAGTACAGATATCAAGATGCTGTTCTCCTGTAAGATGATGGATTCTCGTCATCTCATCTACATGATGAGGAAGGTATTGGAATTCATCAGACCACGCAACGCTCCGCCACTGCGCAAATGTCCAGTGTCGATGACCACATGCTCATTTTTGTCGTAGTCGCCGATGTCGTGGTGTTAATATTGGCGCATGCATGCGTCGTCAGCTGCGGACGCCCATCGTTAGGAGTGTTCGGTGCACTGTGTGTTGAGACACACTTCTACTCTGATAGTAGTTCCACCACAGTTCGCCGCCTGTCCTGTTTTACCAGTCTGTTCAATCTACGACGTGTGACATCTGGTTTGAGGGGTTTCCGCCCAACCCCACGACGTCTGGACGTGGTTTCACCTTGGTTTCTGCACGTGTCGAAGACACTCACCACAGCATCCTCGAACACCCAACAAGTCGTGCAGTTTCAGAAATCCTCGTGCCGAGTCTCCCGGCCATCGCAATCTGCCCTCGGTCAACCTCAGAGAGATCGTGGCCTTCCCTATTCTATAGACAGGCCTCACACTCACTGAAACTACATGAATCGTGCGTGTATCTGCCTAGCAGTCTTCCTCACCAGGTGACACTGGTATCACCTGGATGGGTTCATAGCGACAGTAGGTCGCTGATCATAATGTACTGATTGATAGGTGTGTAACAGCTAGAGGTGAGGCACAGCTTTACAGACATTACAAGAAAATCAGGTCATGTCCCGCACACGCTTGGCACATTTGTTACGACAGGTGCAACTTACTAGCAGCGTCAGGTGCCGGTGTTGAAAGTATTTTCACTGGCCGTTGGCAGGTTGAGGCACTGCTCATGTGTAAGTGAAGAAGTGGTGTGGTCTTAATATGCAAGGACATGTGAAATAATGATTAAGTATAGAAAAGAAAAAAATTTAGTATGATAGTGGCTGCGAAGGACCCCCGGTTAAATCTGCTGTATGATTCAGTAGAAAGAATAAATATTTTAAGGCATGGTAGTATTGACAAATTCAAATGAAACTTCCCATGTAGCATGTGTCCAAGCTCTATGGTTACAGATATACAATTGGTTATAGAGATGGGATGGCATTTGACGATACCTCGAAAACTTTTACTACTGACTCTTCCACTATAGCTTGTTTTATGTTATTTTTTAAAACCTGACATGTATCTAACATGATATTGTTTAGCTACTGTAACAAATAATTTTCTAAATAATCATATTTCTAACATTATTTGCATCTAATTCAACATTGTGGACACACAAAATAAAATAGTTTAAAGTTTGTGATTAAATACATGCCAATATCAAAGTTGTAACAAAGCTGTCGTTTACATAACAAGATATTATTAACTTGGTAAGGCCGATGACCTCCACAAAACCTAAGAACACAATAACCATACCTGCTTCATCTACTTTCACAACAATTGTTACTGAAACCGACAGAATTTTCCTTTACAAACGTGGTATTACTGAATTGATAACTTTCAGTTCACATTATGGTCATTTCCGTTATAACAGCTTGAAGGTGGCATTCAACAAATGTATAACTCATATGGAATGTACTACACGCGTGGGTATTCAAATCCTTACGTTCCCAGCTCAACCGCACAAAGTAGCTAGGAGTACCGCCTTGTGAACATTCAAAACTCACAATTAAATGTGTCACGACTGTCAAATTTACTGATGTTAGAGATAAGGTCAGGCGCTTTATTGACGCCACTGTTAAGTATTATACAGGAGCGGCAGAAAGTAGAGAAGACGAGCCAACGTAGAGGTGTCAACACCTAAAGGGGGAGGTGGCCCACACACGTCCTCATGGTGGTGGTTAGTGTTTAACGTCCCGTCGACAACGAGGTCATTAGAGACGGAGCGCAAGCTCGGGTTAGGGAAGGATTGGGAAGGAAGTCGGCCGTGCCCTTTCAAAGGAACCATCCCGACATTTGCCTGAAACGATTTAGGGAAATCACGGAAAACCTAAATTAGGATGGCTGGAGACGGGATTGAACCGTCGTCCTCCCGAATGCGAGTCCAGTGTGCTAACCACTGCGCCACCTCGCTCGGTACACGTCCTCAGGATGAATGTCACTGCACTGTGGCAACATGCCTCTAGGCAACAGCAGATGTGCCGGCAGATGGACATGCTAGCAAGGTCACAATTAATTTGGAAGTTTACAGAAAAAAGAGGTAAGGGAAAGTAGAAGCTACGTGAGAAGACGCTCTGCGGACACATAAACTATTAGCCGTTGGCGTACCCACCAAAAGGATAAGTGGTAGTATGATAGCCTCGCTGTACAGGAGCAGTTGAATTTGGAAGGCGTACACTAGCGATACCTTGACGACACGTTGATGAGGGCGACGCAGCAGCAGACAATCTGTGATGAACACTCTGTTCATTTCCAGATAGCAGCTGACTTATATAACTATAGATCAACAGAAATATTGGGTGTCTCTGTGTACATGTCAGGTGGTAGATGAACAAGAGCAGCGATTGTCTATATTAGTGAACTGATGTATGTGTGTCTCTAATGAGTTAGAGTAAGTTATAGCATAGTACTCTTCTCTTACAAAGCTGAGTAATTAAGGAGTCAGAATGTGATCTATTTATTCCCTGTAAGTAAGCATAACGAGTCATGGGACAACACCCGTTTCTTGTGACTAGGGACTTGTTAGAGTAATCGGAACAATTTGCTATAACGCAGATGCCTGTCGATGGAATTAGCTAGTGAGCCGCAAGAATAAATTCATTGTGAGGTACCTCTCCCAGCAAGATACATATGTGAAACAAATCTTTGGCCTTTTAAAAAGATACCTGTGTGAAATCCAGAATGTTTCGTACCATGAAAATAATCCTCTAGGTTCCACTCACATGTCCTAAGTAACTGAACGCGACTTTACTCACTCTCATTTCTTACGACGTTACCAGCCAGGCCACAAGTCATTGTCGTTCATGTCCTGCACGAAACTAAAGGGGACGTTACCTTGTTATGTCTCGCATAAGAAGCAGAAACGTCAGTGTCAGAATTCGGCAGCGCTAAGGTTGTGGCCCATCGAGACTACAGTTCACGATTTTGCGGTCTTGCTGCTCATGTTGGTTGGAAACTGCACGACTGTAGTGCGGAGTCAATAGATTCGTGAAGACCATACTCAGAGCAACATAGGATCTAAACGAACCCACGTGACTAGAGCCCGACAGGAAGACTTGTTCGCACAGCCATGCAGGATGGTAAAGCCACGTAACATACATTGAGACAGGAAATAGGCTTGTCTACAGCAAGGCAAGTGTCCACACAGATAAAATGTATTTGGAGAGCTATGAAGAGTGTGCATGGCGTTAACTGGTGCGGCTTCCCATGTCGATACCAGGGCATCAAGTCTTTGTGAATTTCATTCCGGTACCCTGTTGGACAGTAACTACTCCCCGCAGACAGGTGTGACCTCCTCTCTTTGCTCCGTTTCTTTCGTTGATCTTTCCTCTTCTTTCTTTCAATGCAGAAATGTAGTGAGCAGGGGGAACATGTGTGTGGTGGTTCACGATATCGTAGTGCTGTGAGGGTGCGTCACTCGTACCTCTGGTTTTAGAATACTGATGACTGAAGTACGAACATTTCTCAAAAGAATAACAGGTATGTGCTCTCTTTTCTTTTAAAACTGTAAGTATTAGCGTAGCTAGTACTGTCTATCGTTCTTCTAAACTGAATGAGCGCGAAACCATTGATGAAGTTTCAATCTCGAAAGAAGTTTATTAATACCAATTAGCTGAAATAAAAAAAAAAACCTCATCCAATCCAGAAGACACCCACAGTTAGAGTAATTAGTTTCTGATGTGTGTGTAGTGATCATTGATACTTAAAAGATCGTTTTAATAATTCTTTCACTGTCCGTTTATGAGTTGCTAAGCAACGTATCAAGAAGCTAACTATGCAATGATTAATATTTGTCGTATCCCTACAGTAAATCGTTTCTCGCTTGCTTGAAGCATCAAGACGATTGCTATGCCACTCATATAAGTCTTCGATAGTTATTATCAAGCTAATGTCCGTATATTGAGGTTAATGTTATTGAATCCTACACGTGAAGATAAAGCCCGATATCCAGCCGCGTATCTTATACTCCGTGCCGGTATTTGAGAATTCGCGCGCGATTTGTTTGCACCAAAGTCGGGCCGTGGTTCCCTAGAATAATTTTAAATCAACTGTGGGCTGTAAACTAACAATTGAATGCCGATTCATGAAAGTTACAGCAGATCCGCACTCGACGACTATTTGATCGCACACTCGAGAAACACGGAAGTTTTTGTTCTTACAAAGAGAAAACATACCATGTGTAATGCAATAGGTTATTTGCTATGTAAAAACATATTTATATCCATCTCATTAAAACTCATTACCAATTAAATGTTGTACATAATTAAATTCTTTACTCTGTAAATAATCAATAAAATTTAGAAATGAATTACATGTATAAAAAAAAAAATCTCAACTTGATATGACGTCTTGAGTCACTACTGGTATCGATTCCCCTACACTCACATGACGCAAAGTAGGTCCGACTTTATTGGACATACTTATGAAATGTTACACAGGTACATGAACAATATATGCAGATATTATCACTTGAGAGAGAACGTGTAGTTGGGCTCAAAGAAGGTGGTTGGAGCAATCGGCGGATAGATCAATATTTGAACCGGAGCGATGGCACTATTTGACCATATTCGCAGGAATGCGTGAACCGTAGCCAAACGCAACTACAAGAAGGAGGTGGTCAGCTTAGAGAGACGGGAGTACGTCAGGATCCAGCAATCTTCAAATAGGCCCTAAGAGCCTAGGGTCGTCATTAATGATCGCATCTGGTGCCTCAGTGCCCACAACGACCATTAATAGGCGGCTCACATTAAGGGGGATGAGCTGCACCTACTACCGTTGACTTCGATACACCAATAAACCAATTTAAATGGTATCGGACAATTCGGCCTGGAATCTCGTTCACTGATATACGGCCAAACAACCTGAAGTTATGGTCAGGGGTGCCATTTCATTTCATATCAGGACCTCTTTGGTTGTTATCCGCGGTACCCTTACAGCAGAGCAGTACGTCAACGATATTCTGCAGCCCTCCCTGTTGCCTCTCTTGACAAGCCATCTTGGGCTTACATTTCAAAATATAGTACCCTTCCGCACTGGGTTAGAGGTTCTACTGTATGTCTTCGTGCTTTGCAAACCTCACCCTGGCCAACTGAATCGCCAGATCTCTATCCAATTGAGAAAGTTTGGAGCATTATGTGTGGGGCCCTCCAGCGAGCTCGGGATTTTGACGATCGAACGTGCTAGTTGGACAGAATTCGGTATGACATCCCTCAGGAGGAACTCAAACAACTCTGTCAATCGTTGCCACGCCGAATAACTGCTTTCATAAGGGTCGGAGATGTACCATTGCGTCATTGACTTGCTTAATTTGCGAAGCTCTTCCTTTTGAATAAACTATCCAGTTTTTCTGAAATTGTAATAATTTGTTTGTCTCCACATGTACATCGCATCTGCCGATTTCCGTCGCATTCGAATAATCCCTTCGTGGTGCGTCGTTTTTTTTTTTTTTTTTTTCTCGGAGTGTATACTAACAGTCAAGAGCATTAAGTCAGTAAGATTTCATTCTTCCTCATACTCCAGGCACCGTTCTAAATGTGAATTTCAAACCAACCAGACCTACTACGGACAGCTACAGTATACAAAATTAAATGCAAATGTAATGAAGTATCCAAAGAGGACGCAAGCTGTCGAGTTAAAACGTCCAAAGGAGCACAAAACGACACGTGAACCTTAAGCAATTCTGCAGCAATTCTGTAGCTGAACGCAGTAAAACATGAACAAAGTTATTAACTTTGCTAATGTTCGCGTTTTATCTAAAGGCTGTGTCCATGCAGAGGAAAAGTGAGAGAGGCATTCGAGGTAGCTAAGTACCTGAACAAATTTAATAGTGGCTTTCGCCAGATTGCGTGGATGGCCTCAGCGGCACAGCACGAAACCTATGTATGCAAACAGGGCACCGCCATCCAGTCAATAGTACACGGATTAATCCTGCCTCCAGTCACCGAAACGTCACTGAACCGACTCATGAACATTTACAGTGATAAACGCTGTAAATACTCTTCTCAAATCTACCCAAGTCTGACAGTGCGCCACACATTCCGGTCTCCTATTGAGACTCCTTGGTACACACTTTCTGCACCTGCCTAATTTGGATGGTTTCTCACTAAACGCCCATCTTACGTAACAACCAACAACATCCATCCCCGAAATTGTCACGTAACTGCAGGTGTACATCAACGATCCTCCCTATCACCAACTCTCTATCTTCTATACACAGCCGGTCCTCTTTCGTAGGTACTCCAAAATGATGACAACACCGTCTTCCTTGCAGTCCATCATAACCCTCCCCCCCAATTATTTCCTACTATCCCTTCAACTCCATCTAGACATCTTCTTCTGGTGTAGTCAGTGGCCCCTCGGAAACAAATTCGCAAAAATCTAGCAACAACTACAGGAAAATCCGTCAGAGCATTCCCTCGCAGAGTTCTTTAGCTGACAATCCATGACGGTCTCATTCCACTCACTGAAACACTAAAATATTTTCTGCTGTCACTGGATCAAAAACTAACCTTGAACCCTCACCTACCAATCATCCAAAAGTCAGCCCACAGTAGACTGAAGTACTAACTGGTCGAACATGAGGATTACATTCTACGTCCATCTACCCTAACATATAGAACCATCACAGATACTGACTTCAGCTACGCCAGTTGTGAAGGTACGCCTATAGCGTACTTCCTGATTTATTGACATTGCTGGGTAAAAAACCACGATGGCTACGATAACTGCCGAGACATGGGCGAGCTGCCAGCTTGGGGAAATTGAGTGAAGGCTAATGTGCTAGTAAACGTCCCTTTGACCAACCAATTGCCGGCCGGAGTGGCCGTGCGGTTCTAGGCACTTCAGTCTGGAACCACGCGACCGCAACGGTCGCAGGTTCGAATCCTGCGTCGGGCATGGATGTGTGTGATGTCCATAGGTTAGTTAGGTTTAAGTAGTTCTAACGTCTAGGGGACTGATAACCTCAAATGTTAAGACCCATAGTGCTCAGAGCCATTTGAATCATTTGAACTAACCAATTGATCGAGAAAGTGGCTCCTAAAGGAGTGATTAGCGACAGCAGATTTGCAATGGGTCGACGAGCGCCGCTGAAGAGGTTCATACGAAACACTTATTTGATTGTCATTTTGTCTTTTGTTTTCATGCGAAGTAATGTTAATGTTGTTGACTCAAGGCCACATCTTATTATTGACATAGAGTGAACTTAACAATCATTCAAAGCTAGCTAGATAAGAGCTGCGCTTAGTTGTGTTATATACGAAATAAGTCGAAGTTCTGGTACAATTATTGGTGTTTACCACTGGTAGTTCGAAATAATTGATTTGTGTATCATTATGATTGCAATTTACATTAAACACTTTGCCAAGTAATATTAAGGAAAATTTTGAGTACGAGCTACTCGTTTTACTTCTTGGAATTTATATGCACTCCTTGAGTTTGTTAATTTTGGAGATACCAAGGAGATCAGGAAGTTCCTCTAACCTGACAAAGTCAGATTTTGATGATAATTTACATGCTAATTCAGTGGCTTAATTCAGGCTCCTTTATGTGTGTGATCTCCCTGAAGGGACAGATTCTGAAACATCTTGAACGCAAGGAAGCCGTGGATAGACTGACGAACGTTCCACCAGTATATGCGAGAGTCCCTTGATAGGTGATCTGCCACACAATGTAGCATCAATGTTTACTTCTCTCCCGTTTCTCCTGCTCATAAAGGTCTCACACCACTTCAGATGCCTAAAGCAGCTTTGTCTCTCCTACAACCTGGTAAATTTGAGTGTCAGGGCCTATAGTATAAGGCATCCTTGAGAACACTTGCAATCTGCTGCGCCTCAGTCAACGCATTCCACCTTCCTTTCATCTACAAACTCACCGGATCCTGTCTCATTGAAATTCTCATCATCTACCTCTCTCAGACTCCTGCTATGTACCCCTCATCGAAACGTAATCTATCACACTCTTCCTACTACATCTCAAATGAAGACTCCAGTCCATTCTTTCCATAACCATCTGACATCCTACCCATTTCCTAACACCCACATCTTTCTTTCTTTCTTTTGCTTGCGCCGTTTTTCTCGCGGATACGCAGGGTCGGCATTGTTTATCGGATGTGGCAATGTTAGCTGAAGGGGTGGCCAGATGCCCTTCCTGCCGCCACCCCGTACCCCCCGTGAAGGAATCAGTGCATCCAAACCGTCTGCGACCAGTGGAATCCATGAAATAGTGCGAAAGTGTTCAGATGTTTGCGAACCGTGTAGCTGAGGCGGGACGAGGGGACCAGCACGGTATTCACGTAGGAGGATGTGGAAAACCACCTAAAAACCACATCCAGGCTGGCCAGCACACCGGCCCCCGTCGTTAATCCGCCGGGTGGATTCGATCCGAGGCCAGCGCGCCTACCCGAGTCCATGAGGCAGCGCGCTAGCGCGCTCAACTAACCTGGCCGGTTTTCCTAACACCCACATCCCACCCATCAATTCCTTCCCACATCCTTTTCCATATATCTCCAATACTTCCAGGGCACCTCCCTCTTCCCCCTTTTATTAGAAGCCTGTATTATTTCTTAGTCATAATAAAGATACTTACACGAACATCGTTACCTTGTATGTATTTTAAACCTTTTAATGCCAATGTTATAAAAGTTACGCCGAAGGCTGAGGAGTGGTAATTTGGTCACTCTAGCCGATCCCACGTAGAGGGAGTGTAAATAACGGCAAATTAAAAAATAAGAAGAAACAGTGTACTACATGGGGCAGCTCCTGGAAGAAGTCCCTAAAAGTCGGATCGAAATGCGGAAGACAGTGACTCGGCACGAAAACCCAAGGACTTTTAACATTATCGGCAATGAGTGAGATAGCGAATGTTCTTATACGGTACGATTATTGTGACAGTGCTCTTCTTTGGTTATTGAATGTTTCTCCTCGTAGTTCATCGTGCGGAAAAGCGTCTGCTCCATAGGGAGACGGTCGCCAATGCGTCTGCGAGCGCTCTGCCGGCTGACGTTGCGTCACGGTCGGCACAGTGATACGATGGAGAGCGGCAGAACTCATAAGGCAGGGCGAGGCGAGATAGCGGACACCGGCGGCGATGCGGCTGCTGACCCAGCGGTGGCAGCGGACTGGAGGGCGCCTGGAGGCGCCTGGAAGATGGCCAGATCAGGGGGTGGCCGGCCACTGCGGAAGTCCCGCCCACCGCCTATTAATCTGGAGGCCCTCTCCAGTTCCCCGCAGTTATGGCACGTTTCCCTTCCCACATTTGTTACCACGCACTTCCAAAGCAAACAAACAAGGCGGAACTTTGTAACACACGCACCCTCGCACACGCCTCCTAACGCTTGGGAACGTCACACGAAGAAACACACTGCCGTAAATGGAAAGTGTTACACCGTGATCAAACCTACCAAACTGACACTAAAGCATTTATATGCCTGCGGTATGTTATGATTAACATTTTATTCTTCTCCTTGCTTCTTATTTTCACTAGAGAAAAACGCCGTTCCTACAGATTAAGAACGTTGTGGTACTATAACTATCCATCTCCGACAGTGAAAAAGGAATTTATTTTAGAATGAAGGTATGTAGACTCATATTGCATTGCTGGGATAACCCGGTCGCAGTTTCTAATTCGCGATCGCATGTATATTAATTATTGCAGGTGCATCAATTTTATTTATGCTTGAGTTTGTAGATACCGTCTGTAGGCTCTGAAAAAGTTTGCTAACGTTAGTAGCGGCTGCATGAGACGTGGAAAATAGTTGATTATTGTTCGTCGGCAATCCGTTATTCTGGAAAGCGTTAGAAGTACTTCCTGAAACTGGAACCTCTGGTTCGTCAGCTGTGAGAATGGTGATTATTACCCTTAAAATACACGTACATACACTATTTCCAATTAATGCAATTATTATTAACTAAGAATCAAAATGTTTGCATGAGCAATGGGCAAGGCAGGAGAGAGTAGGCTAGCTGAAGATTAAGAAAAAAAAGAAAGCGTATAAAAACAATTGATGAACAGCTCATAAAAATTCAGAGACAGCATTGTGTTGATTTTTGTCTTTGCTCTCCAAAGATATATTCTGTACCGAGCAATCGGTCTCCGAAAACATGACTGCCTTTGACACGCTCAGTAGGAAACTGACATGTTTGTTGCAATGGGCGAGTTAGAAGCGAGGATACTGGGTGGTTAGATGGTAACGTTCCTTTTGAATGTACACAAACAGACAAGTAATGGTAACTGGTTTATGAGACATAGGCTGCTATGGTAAGACACCGCATAGCTGAGTAAGATTTAAGTAGAACTGAAATAAAAGTCTGTTTTTAATTCGCAGATTGTGTGTTATAAATGCTTGCTTATTCTCTGGTGCAATCTGCAAAGTTTGCTGAAGTGCAGTTTATAGTATTTTCGGGACTTTAGCGTGTACTAACCTCCGTGGAGTTGGTAAGTGCGATGTTTGATAGAACAGGTAACTTTCGGCTCATAGTGCAGAATCAACTTTATATTAATTCATCCGAATATTGGGCACTTGAATTCATTATACCTCCACTCAGTGAGCTTCTTTCAGTGTTTTCTGCTCATAATAACTTTCTTTTTGGTTTAAACATTTCTGCTGCAGAGATTCATTGTACCACTTGTTTTACGCACGGATGTTATGCGCGTCACAGTGGTCTTTATTGTGCTTTAAGCAACTAATTTTTCGTATTCAAAAAAAGCTTATTCGTGATCGCTTGCTATTTCGTTAAAATTCTGATATCCTTTCTACCGGACTGCGCTTTGCAGTCGGCGCTGAACTATCTCGTGTAATGTTCTTTCAGAGATACAATTCCTTCATAAGTATTATTACCAGCAACGTTTATATTTCATCACCACAGTAAATGGAACAGTGAGTATATTTTCCTCTGCATTCTTTTACAGAACCGATAATTCAACCGTTTCAGTTGTGTATCACATTGGCGGTTCATCACTTCATGTAAAAGTGATTGTTTTACGCCTTTGAATTTCCAAACTTCTAAATGGAGAGTTTAGTCTAACAGACTAGACCAAGAATGCGCAATGCTTCTCACCAGTCTCGTTTAATCACACGTTATTAGCGTGAATTTGTATGTCTAATACAGCTTAACACTTTTATGCAATTTAATCAACTGTTTGCTTGTGCCCATTACTAGTAACTCGCACAAAGGAATCTAGTTCTATTCTTCTTTTGTTACATATTTTTGAAGGTTCAGTTGCATCGCATTACTTGATTTTATGTGTCTAAATTTTGTGTGGGTAACGCCATTTTACCCACGGCGCATTTCAAGGTACACAGTTGCATGTAACCAGAAACTGAAAAAAGAACAGGGTGCTACAGAGTCTGGCTGTTGTGCACTGACTGCAGAACGAGTGGTGACTAGACGGACAGGACAGCGTTGTGACACGAGGATAGGCGAGGGACCGTCAAAAACTGCTGCATCGCGAGAAGATCGAACGATTGCTTAACTGGCTCTGACGAGCGTATAGTTGACGAAAACTTGATTCTGGGTAGAGCTTACAGGCAGAATGTCACTACAAACCATCTGAAATACATTGACGGAAAAAATAGCAACACCAAGAAAGAGTTATTCAACATAAATGAAAGTTGGTAGGCGTGTTTCTACGTTTGAAATATGATGTCTCCTTTAGTTTCGCGCCAATACCGTAAGAGTGGCTCTTATAGCGTCACTACGAGGATGTCAATCAGGTTTGCTTTAAAAAAATTCTGTAACGGTCGTGACCGTTCCTCATCTTTGATACAGGATGTGGTGCGTTGATATGAGTAAAGAATGTCTTTCAGACGACAAAGAAACCATTATCAGCATCTCACAGAGTCTCCTGATGCGATATTGCAGAAAGACTTGGCAGGATTGTAGCCACTGTGCATTACCGATGACAGCGGTGGCCACGAGAAAGTGCGGACACAGGACACCGGGCTCCAGACGGTCATGTGGCACTACCGAGAGGGAAGACCATCGTGTTCGACATATGACTCTGGCGCACCGAACTGTATCTGAAGCATCAATCTGAGCAACAGTTGTCACCATAGTGACACAACGAAATGTTACAAATCGGTTACGTTAAGGACAGCCTCGAGCTCTACACCCTGTAGCATGCATCCCACTGACCCTAAACCATCGCCATTTGCGAATTCAGTGGTGTCAAGAGAGAGCTCACTGGAGGGCAGAGGGGAAGTCTGTTGTGTTTTCGCCGGCCGGTGTGGCCGCCAGGTTCTAGGCGCTACAGTCTGGAACCATGCGACCGCTACGGTCGCAGGTTCGAATCCTGCCTCGGGCATGGATGTGTGTGAGGTCCTTAGGTTAGTTAGGTTTAAGTAGTTCTAAGTTCTAGGGGACTGATGACCTCAGAAGTTAAGTCCCATAGTGCTCAGAGCCTTTTGAACCATTTTGTTGTGTTTTCCAATGAAAGCTGCTTCTACCTCGGTACCAGTGATGGCCGTATGTTGGTTACAAGGAGGACAGTTGAGGGTCTGCAACCATCCTGTCTGCATGCTAGACACATTGGACCTACAGCTGGAGTTATGATCTGGGGCTTGATTTCACATGACAGCAGGAGCACTCTCGTTGTTACAGTAAAATTGTACATCAGTCTGGTGATTCGACCTGTTGTGCTGCCATTATTGAACAAAACACCAGGGAGTCTTTTCCAACAGGATAACGCTCACCCATAAGCCGCTGTTGTAATCCAAAAGCCTTTACATGTTGCGTTGGCCTGCTCAAGCAACAGATCTGTCGCCAATCTAGAAGATATGGGCCATAATCGGACGACAACTGTAGCGTCATCCTCAAACAGCATTAAAGGCCACTGTAGTGACCAACCGAGTGCAACAGGCATGAAACTATCCCACAAACAGACATCCGGCACCCGTACAACAAAACGCGTGCATATCTGCAAGGTTGCATTCAACATTCTGGTTGTTACTCCGGTTATTAATGTACCACCATTTCACCTTTGCAATGGCTCATCTCGCGCTTACACTCTGTGATGCTGCAGTGTTAATCGCTTCAATAATTTATCTAGACAAATGTATTCCTGAAAGTTCATTACTCTACATTAATTATTTTTCGGTGTTGTGATTATTTTCTGTCAGTGTATATTAATGAAAGATGTTGTAAGATCTCATGTTGCGGCGCGTCTGGTGCCCAAGTTGCTACTCACTTAACGATACGCTAACATTTAAAAAACTTTCGCACACTTTCTAATGACTCACACTATATGCAGACATGTGGGGTACACACATTTCGTCCAGAAAAGTGATGGTGCAGCGACAAGAAAGGCATCCAGCCACCCCATATAAACTGCTGCAAGAAGAATTCAGTACTTCTGGAAAGACAACGTCGATTTTGACCTGATGACAGCACATGCCACCAGATTGATAGTAGATGTAGTGATAATAGTTCAAATTAAATGGCTCTGAGCACTATGGGACTTAACTTCTGAGGTCATCAGTCCCCTAGAACTTAGAACTACTTAAACCTAACTAACCTAAGAACATCACACACATCCATGCCCGAGGCAGGATTCGAACCTGCGACCGTAGCGGTCGCGCGGTTCCAGACTGTAGCGCCTAGAACCGCTCGGCCACTCCGGCCGGCTAGTGATAATGGTTTCAGTGTCGTCCTCCAGCAGATTACATAGTGCCGTACCTACCAGAACTCCATCTGGTCTACCGTTTAATACAGAATGCTCACAGCCAGGAAACTAAGTGTGTTGCTAAAGTGTGTAGCAAGGAGGCGTAATGCCACGAAAATGCACTTGGGCTTCCTACAGCCAACTGAGCAAATTTGAAAGGGGGTCAGATGGATTCTAAAATGTGTGAGACTGGTTCTGATCTAACCACAGTTGGACATGAACACTCTGTGAGTGTTTTAGGAATTTGGTGTTGAACCTATGGCCTGCAAGGTAGGAAGATACCATCTCAGAGATGCAGAGTTCAGAAGAGTGCAGCAGTATGGGCAGTGATGTAATCAGACAATGGTCTCAATGTCGGTTCCATTACACAATGGTCTCAATGTCGGTTCCATTACATTCCATGTAAAGGAAACGTTATTGAGCTGGTGCGTTTCTGGCGCCAGTTTCCATCGATCGTCGTTTTGATCTTTGAGTCGACTTCGATGCTTATTTGTCTTCTGTTCATCTTTGGCGGCACGGATTTAACGGCAGCGCGTGCGCTCTGCTGGGAAGGTGTGTCGGGATCGGCGGTGAGCGAGAGTCACTTAGGACTGTGTACGTAGGCAGGACGGCAAGAGGACGAGTCGGACAACGAAGGAGCGGGGACAGCGGCTACGGCGTGTTGAGTCGTGAGGGCAGATCCACCGCCCTTGGTGATCTGGTTTTCCTGGAGGTCGGAAGGACAAGCTCCTTCGAGTATGGTATAAGCTATGCCGGTCGATTAAATTGGGTTAGCCGAGTTGCTTCGGTAGGTTGCGTGAGGCTTAATTGAATATGCCAGTGCACTGAAAATCATTTGGAATTGTTTTAGTTGTTTATCACTTACGTCGGTGTCGTGACTAACTACCTTGACGGCAGTTGAGGAACTGTGGCTACGCCCAACCAACCGTCATGAAGAGTGGTTAAAGACGAAGCCAGAAGTGCAGCGAATAGGGAGTAAGTCCGGCTCTGGCGTTTCATGACACGCCGAGATACGTCCTCTATTACACCTTGTAGTTCATTTGGTAGTTTGGCGTGTATATGTGCGCCGAGATAATTCTTGTCATCTTAACTTCCGGGCATGATTTTTAGCGAACTTATTAATCAAAGTTTAAGGACTGGCACTGGCCAAGTAATTCACGGAGGCTAATTTGTTTCTATTCAGTTGTATTGATCACCTGTTCTCTACATAAGATTGTGTAGTTTATGTCTCAGAATACTGTCTGTCGTTGATGTGTGTTGTGTTACAGATAATTGGCAGCGGTCAACACGAGCATACTGGGAGCAGAGTCCCACGGGGGCAGAGAGATATTTAATGCGATGACCTCTCCTTTACATCTTGGGTTGCGTTGTCACTGTTGCGTGATTCCATCTTTCCGGTGGAGAATTATAGCATCTGAAGTTCAATTGCAGTGCAAAGTGGAGTACATTTCTATGTCATTTCCTGTCTCGTGGATCTCTCGTATTGAATCCTTGGTCTGCTCGCATCTATCGCTAATTCACACGCAATATTGAAGCCCTCATTTTAGGGGTATTGTCATATGGTCATGCTCTAGTTGTAATCATTCTAAGAATATTGTTGATTAATCAACTGAGTATGTAAATTTGAAGATTGGTTTGGTCAAAATTAAAGCACCTCCTCAATTGTTTTAGTCATTTGTATATAGTTTTGTTTAGGAAAGTTGGCTAGCCAAACCTTCAAAGATCTATGTTCTTACTCTTAATTTGTTCCTCAGCTGATGGGAAGTAATGAGAGTTCTGATGGGGATTGTATGGACATTTCTGCTATTTAAATAAAGCTTTACCTGAGTATATTTAGCTAGTGTAATGAGAGCTCTAATGGGAATTGTATCGACTTTTGTACTATTTAAGTAAAGCTTTACCTGAGTATATTTACCTAGTCATATTCAAATTTCAAGTTTCATGGGTCTTGTTCCGGTTAAAGAAATTTATTTTTTATTTGTCCAAGTGATCTGGCCTTGTAAGGCAGTATCCTGTATTATTGTGATTGTGATTTTATAATACTTTTGATTGTAATAAAATATGTAGCAACTACAACGGATTACTATTGTGATTTTGGTGTCTCACTAGCATTATACATTTCAGTTATCGCTAACAGAAGTTAGTGCACGGGTTCAGGGGAACTATACGTTAGCAAAAATGAAAATATTAAATTTTAGTTATTAAGGTTATTTTCACTCTAAGTTTCACTTCCTGACATATCAGTGTTAGCAAAATTATGTACAGAATGGTAAAACATTGCTATTGGGTGTTCAGAACTTAGAAGCGAAATTCCTAACTATTATAAGGTTCTTTAATGGTAAGATGGTTGATGACCATGCCTAGGGGTCGATAAAAATACAAACGAATTAAGTACAATTGGGGCCAGAGATATCAATTACGCTAAAATGCAAAATGAAAATACCCAAAATTGAATGGGGATCGGTAAAGAGCAATCAAAAAGAAGCACACAGTTAAAACAAGTCCATAGTATTAAGCGCTCTACAATGAGTGATCAATTATTTTCGTTAAATCGGATAGCTCGCATTTCTGCTTCAATTAAGACCAACAATAGTGAATATTTTTAACCTCAGGTCATGGTTGTATGTACAAAAAATTTGGAGATACGGAGACGATCGCACTTCTGAGTGTCAGCTGAATATCACTTGCTGGTGCACTGTGAGTGAATGTGTTTACCTTTAGTCAGTGGCTGCTGTCGGTGTGAACTGTGAACCTGAGAACATATTCCTAATATCTCTCGATTGTTAAACACCGGTTGGATACATTTGCTACATCTTTTGTCAAGCCGAGTCTCCTAGTTATTACCTATCTGAGTTAATTGGCGTTGTACACGATTTTTGGCTGGAACCTGCGACCGTAGCAGTCGCGCAGTTCCGGACTGAAGCGCCTAGAACCCCTCGGCTACTGCGGCCGGCTCAAAGCTGGAGGCCACGCGTTTCTTTCTGTCCAATCAGAGGGTTTGTACTTGTTATAACTCCATCCACAAGAGTTTTTGTAGACTATCACAGGCATCATTTCTTTTGTATGCCAGATTTTAACTTATGCTATGTAATAGTGAGATAGACAGCTTTTTCTTTCATATGAGTTTTAAGACAGTTGGCTAAAGTGAGTCACCAATGTGTTGAGTTGGGTTTCTCCAGACGTTTGTCTTGCATCTGCCACCATGTTCTGTCAAAAGGCTTTCTGAACGGTCATTGCTAAAAGCAGGGACAAGAGCTGCTATTGCCGGCAGCCTACGCAGTGGCTCCAGCATTTCATTGTGTCTGCTAGGTGTCCCAGTATGAGGTTACAACTGTGCGGGATTGCCTTCCCTCAGAATTGCGTCTCATAGCTCGTGTCAGACTTCCCATCTGCCCTCCAGTGAGCTCTCTTGACACCACTGAATTACTTGCGTGCAGTTAACTAGTCTGTTAGTGGCTTATATTCACGAAATGCTGGCTTACTTATTAGATCTGCATATCAATAAAATTCGTATACTTTCACGCAACTATGTCATGTGACATATCGATTAAACGGGAATTGTTTCAGGTATTTGATGTACGGTGTGGTATTTGTTTGACACCTTACAGCAGGGCTTAACAACTGGCCGGTTTTGAGCGTGAGTACTCGAGTCTGCTCAGGCACGTGCTCGCGAGCAGGTGCAAGGTGGAGGAGTAGGGAGGGAGGGGAGGGAGGGGAAATGCGCGCGCACGTTTGAATGTGATCTCGCGTTCTTAGCAGATTTAACTAGCCATCTGAATGCTTTGAACATTTTACTACAAGGTAAAGATCTGCTAATTACTCATTTCATAGATCGAATACGAGTTTTTAACATGAAATTGACACTTTGGGTGAGTCAGCTGGAAACAGGAAACCTAGCTCATTTTCCTAAATTATCATCCGTGCAAGATGTTCACAAAGACTGTGAACGTTATTCACATAGTTTAGTTGATCAGTGCTTTCAAGATCTGACAGCACTAGACAGTGATTTGATCTGCTCTCTCCATATTCAGCGAATATTTAAGAGATTCGTCCTGAGCTGCAGCAAGAAATTATTGACCTGCAGTGTGACAGAGAATACAGAGACAAATTTCAGAACAAGGAAAACATTTTGGAATTCTACAGACACTTCCCTCACGATAGATTTCCTCGTTTGCACAAACTGGCGGCTACAATAATATCAATTTTCGGTTCCACGTATGTTTGTGAACAACTGTTCTCTGCAATGAAATGTAACAAGACGCACCTGAGAAACGCATTGTCTGATCGAAATTTAAACTGCACGCTGCGCCTAAAATGCACAAGAACAATTACTCCGAACATAGACGCAATTGTAAAGGGCAAAAAGTACAAGATAACCGAGAATCCCACACTTCAGTGACACCTTTTATTGTGTAACAGTTCACAAATTAATGCGAATGTAGAGGCATACACTAAGCTAATAAAATTATGTGGCATGTGTACATTCTCCTTTATTTGTTTCACTTGTGGCAGTAATAATTCGTGAGTGATATCCCTGCAGGTGGCCGCGGATTTACATTGACTGGCGGCAGCTGGTGTGTGCCCCACGTGGCTTTCCCCACTCTCCGCTCTGGTCCGGTAGTGGGGGTAGCGTGCTCGCGCTGCTCCGTGCTCGCGCCTTGCTGCTCACAGCTTGCTCCGCGAGCACGTATGTTGTGAAGCCCTGCCTTACAGGATGCCTTCTGCGTGGTAGGATGGTTCTTTCGGAGAATTACAACTTGGACGTGCTGCACTAGTTGTGCAATGATGTTGGTATCAATGGTCACATGAACATTCTCACTCCCATACATGAAGTTCTGGACATCGACAGAGCACAAGATCTTTGTATTGTAAGGGCAGCAGCGGCAATTCATTGAGCAACCACAGCGCACATAACAGGTTTGCGATGCCAGATGTGTCAACACAAACTGTTGGGCACCCATTATTAGCAGTGGGACTAGGGAAACATACACCTCTAGACTGTCTGCCACTGATGCCACAACATCGATGTGTGCAGTTCGATTGGTGCCGTAGAAGATGGAATAGCACACCGTGGTCTCCAGAAATGAAAGTGGATTCTGCCTGTACTCAAGTGATGGTCGTTTGCACATTCAACATAAATCTGGTAAGTGCTGTCTCATAGAGTGCATTCAGTCAAGACACACTGGTTCTACCCAAGTCATATGGTTGGGGGTGCAATAAGCTCAACTCTCCTTGAACTTTGGTGCTCTTGTAGAGGATGTAAACCCTGGCTTGGTACGTGCAGAATGTTGTTAGGTCCGTTCTTTTGCCGTTCTTGCAACAGGAAGGTGGTGTGTTTTCCAACAGGATAAAGCTCTTCCACACACTGCCCATTAAACTATATGTGCTCTGTAAGAAGCTCAGCAACTTCCCTGGCCTGCACGAAACAGATTTGTCTCCAATTGAGCATGTGTGGGATATGGTGGTATGAGAAGTGACTCATGCGACTGGTGAACTAAATTTCTTACAGAACTACGTAAACAAGTCGAGCAGGTGCGGATCAACGTATCCCAGGACTACTCGCCATTTGTATGATTGAATGGAGGCTAGAGTCAGCGTCTGCATAGCTGCCTGTGGAGGCTACACCACCTACAAAAATGGGTGTTTTGGAATATGCTAATACCTGATATCTTAGAACAGCTCATGCTGTTGATCTGTAAATGTAATCATTTCATATACTCCATACACACGGTTGCAAGAATAAATCTTGCACAGACTGGAAGCCTCTAAAAGCATGCTCTAATTGTTTTTTACAGCAGTGTGTTAACAATGCCACACATGTTATAAACCATGCTGATCCTGAGCAGACGTAACAAAGGCACAAGGAAACAATCACTATAATGGACTTTAATTATTTGTGAACTGGCGATTATTTTGTGAACGGATTAGCAAAAAAGGATTTAGTATTTTGCAAACCACAGGTGTTGAGTTAATTTATCTATGGAATCCGCTACCACATGTATACACACATTTGGGACCTTTGGTGCAGTATTTTATTATGGTTACTTTATTTGATGCTTGTATGAACAGGGTGATTTTTTCCACTGTGTACAAACTCTAGGGATTGATCGAAGAATCGATGAGAGGATATAGAACAAAAAAGGTATGATGAACTTATGGCCGGAAATGCATGGTTTCCGTGCTAAGACCATTTATTTAATCATACTTTCTTACTGAGATTGCGGCCTAATATGTGCTGTATCATGCAGCATCAGCTACAGTATGCATGGTTTCCTCCTAGAGGGTGGACTGTTCCTTATACGTCATGCCCTAGCGCCCTCTCCTGCCATAATAATTGGTAATGTTGAGTGTGATACATTTCTCTTGCTGACTCACCTGTTAGTGGATGTGGAACAGTGTAGTACATAATGGTTCCATATTCGAATCGAGAGCTTGCCGACATGGTGTTTAATTACTGAAAGGAAAATGGCATCAGGTGGCCAGCACGAAGGTTGTATCAGGAGACGTCTTTCCGCCGACAACAACTACAGAATTCAATGTTTGCAACAGTTTGTCTGAGACTGGGGCGTTTCAGGAAGCAGCAAATCATGAAGGATGTACACGAATTTTTCGGACACCTGACGGAAAATGTAACACCGTGGGAGGCAACCGACATGTCAGTACCAGGTAATTGGCCCTCTGATACAGGGTAAGGCAAACGACTGTGTGTAACGGTTCTCCATGACAGTTGGTACTACCTTTATCACTTACAGCGACTGCGGGACTTACTAGCTACAGAATTTACACATCAGGAGCAGTTTTGTCACTGATTCCTTCATTGGAAACCATGATTCTCAGATTTGTGTCATCCATCCTATTCACTGATGAGGCCACCTTTATACCGAGTGGAATCTTCAACTTTCATAACAGTCCTCTGTGGGATAGTATGCAAAATACCCATGGTATGGTGATAGCGATTCATCAGCAACAGTGCAGCTGGAATGTGTGGGCTGGGATAATTGACGACCAGTCCTCCTTCGACATTACCTAACAGGCCTGAACTATTGGCGTTTCTTGCAGGTGACTTTTCCTCCGCTGCTGGAAGAAGTGCCAATGATGATTCGAAGGATTATGGGGCTGCTATATGATGGTGCCACCGCCCATTTCACCAGTAATGGCGAATCACATCTCAGTCATGTCTTCCCTGGTCGACGGATCGGACGAGAGGGTCCTGCCGGCCGGAGTGGCCGTGCGGTCCTAGGCGCTACAGTCTGGAGCCGAGCGACCGCTACGGTAGCAGGTTCGAATCCTGCCTCGGGCATGTATGTGTGTGGTCCTTAGGTTAGTTAGGTTCAATTAGTTCTAAGTTCTAGGCGACTGATGACCTCAGAAGTCGCATAGTGCTCAGAGCCATTTGAACCAATTTTGAGAGGGTCCTTTTGCATGGCCTTGTCGTTAACCACATCTCAACCCGTGCGATTTCTGGTTATGGTGCTCACGCAAAAGTATCGTGTATGCACAGCTCATTACAGATGTGGTGACACTGGAGCAGCGTGTTCATGCTGTCTTTGACACTGTTCAGATGCAGTCTGGTCAACGTGTACGTGTGAGATAGAACATGCGCTTAGGTACATGGAAACATTTTCAACACATATTGTAAATGTGGCTGCATGGTACAGTGCATATTATACCGCATTCCCTGTAACAATTTGTATTGAACAAATGTTCTCTGGCATGGAAACCATGCATTTCCGGACGCAATTTTATTAGATCGTATTTGTTACATATCCTATAATCAATCAAGCCTTAGAATTAGTACACGGTGGATAAAATCACCAAGTATATTTGGAGAACCAACGTTTTTATTAGCTGTGTGTTTTATCTAGATGAATATATCATCAGTTATTTAAATCTAAATCTTTGGTTCCACCATACATTATTTGTCTAAAAGGATACAACTTCTATCATTTTTATTATTATTCTAATTATTCACTTTGTACTTCAAGTAATTTCGTAAAATTTACCAAACTTATGCGTTTTGTACTGGAGGATCACAAGTTCATCAAATTGCAGTGAGTTTTGCTGCTTGGGTGTAAGGCAACCCATGCATGGCGCAGCGCTAAGACAATATCGAGCTACTATATAAAACACAGTTGTGCATTTGGCCAACAGTGCATGATGTTATTATCCCACACAGTCACAACTGTAGTCAGCAACTGCGAGTAGAGCAATTGTCGCTGAACACAAGTGCCTGAGAAGATCGATAATAATGATGTGAGTTAGAGTCTATAAAACAGAACCGTAACTCAGTTTATGAAACTTGTCAGAGGCAATCAAGAGAGGTTAATGGCCTAGGACATTTACATTCACATTCATTGAGGTTATAAAATTGCATGACCTTTTCCCTTGTTGCCTACAGTAAACTTGTTTCCTTATACTTGAAGCAAGTTGTCCAGGCAGAAATTTGAACTTTTATTAGACAGCAGTTTGGTATAGACGCTCGTGGGTAATCCCAACGGCAGTTATTGGACTGGTGAAATGTCCAGCAAGCCAGAGTTCTGTAATTATTTTCGCATCTGCTACATCTGAAAGTTATTGAACATTCTACGTTTCAGTTCTAGTACCAAAAAGTTATTTTTGAGTTTTACGTATTTAGAGTGTTACACTTACGTTCACCGCAAAAACTTTTGAAATGATATACATATAGTTTAATTTTATCCATTTCTGTCTTTGTTTCTTCAGTGGCTGTATTACTTTCGTAAAGCAGACAACAACCGTTTGCAGTCACAATCGTGATTTTATTCAATGCAGGAACCATTTCGAGTCCTGGGGGTTTATCTTCGGGTGCTTTGAGAGTCTAAATCGATTATATTTCCTGATTTAGGTTATTTTTGGTCCTGGTAGCTTTACAGTGGTGTATTAAAAAGAGGATGAATTGTGAACTTAATTTTACAAAAATTAAATAGAAATCGAAAAATAACATACTATTTACAGTGGTGGATACTTGGTTTTTGTAGCACCTTATGAGTAAACATGTTTATGTACTTACAAATACTTTTTGCTTAGCATCACAAGTCAAAACCAGTCAAAGAATTTCAAATGTAAAGATGTTGGCTTTCTACAGATACACATGTATTGTTGTTTCAAGATAATTATTTATACAGCGTATTCTTTTACAAAACAAATATTTACGAATATGTCGAATGTGGATTATGTTATCAAATGGTTGCACTATCAAATATTTCGTTCTTTAGGAAAAAATAAACTTTTAAAAGTACTGAAAAAGCTGTAACTGCTAAACTCTGCTCATTCAACATGTCTTCACAACACTTTACTTTACCTAACGTTATTTCAAATTGTTCTAGTAGAGCAAGGTTTTTACCATGGTTTTTTCTGTATAGAGCACAATTTGACTGTTGTGGATGTTAGCCTGTGTCTGTTAAGGTAAGTGTGACTGGCTATTGTGAATTCGTCAAAATGGTTAAATCTGTTCTTTCTTTGTATCGTAAGTAGAAAGTTTTTCTTGTTTTGCCTATGTAAAATATAGGGCAGCTGTCACATTTTAATTTATATATTACACTATGTTCTGCTATTGGTGTATTTGTGTTTACTATGTGAGGTAAGTGATGTCTAACTTTGTGGTTTGTGGAGACTGATATTTTAATATCGGTGTTTCTAAATAAGTTAGCAATTTTTTTTGATGCTGTGCCTGCATAGGGAATACTTGTGAGAAAATATGTTGAGTCAGTTATTCTTGTAATGCTCCTGTTAATGATGATGGACTGTTTTTTGTTGGATAGTTTGTAAATTGATTTTTCTGAATACCCATTATTTACTACAAATGCTTCGATCATATCAATTTCTTGTGTTAATGCTTTGGGTTTCAAAGGTTATGTGTGTGCCCTGTTCATATAGTTGATGTGTTTGAAAACAGGCAAATACCACAAAAAATTCGTAATATAATGATCAACACGTTTTTGTAACATTAAAAGTAGTCAGAGTGTGTTCGAAATTGTCTTGTGATATTTGTCGAGGTAGAAGCAGATCTTAAGCATCTTCAGCCAACCGAACTTTACTTAAGGTTAAATAATTAATGTGGTTTCCATGAGCCAGCTTCAAAATTTTACTTGGGCGAGAAGATCTTAAGTCTGTGTACTGCAAAATTAGATATTTTGGCCAATGGGTAAGTGTTATTTCTACAAAATCCAACAATCAGAGTTTTTATGGAAACTGTAGGAGCTGCAGCTGCTGTCTGTATTATTCATATCCTACACATTATTTTATCACAAGATTATTTGTACTTCATATGATCGATGTCTGTATGGCTGATGAATCAGTTGGGTAACTGAATATCGACAGACGCTGTACCCTGCCCGACTACAGCTGTGACATGTTCCGCACGCTGACCGCTCGATAATGAGTTTACGTACGCGCCCCTTCGCTGCTGGCGTAATTTCGTTAGCTTTGTTGCCATAACAATTTCTGCGCTCCGTGGAGCTTTAAACGTGATTTTACTTCGATAAATGCTGACGCGAATTCATCATCCTTAATGGAGCTACACGCAAAAGCAACCTCGAAAGGCCGCTGGATTAATTTTCTTTTTTAGCTCAGTTATTACCTTAAATGACAGGAGAAATGTTTGACATCACAGTCCATTAATTTTGTTATTATACGCTTATTCCATTTTTGCGTGTGTTGCGAGCGCTCTAATACAAACTGTTCTAAGCATGATTTGCAGAATTTAGTTGCCATTGTTGTTCATATTTGCTGTCATTAACTGTTAGAAGACACAGTGCCTCGCTTAGGCAAATGCGGATATTATGAATTGCAATGGACTCATCTATATGTCAAGATTACTATTCTTTCTGTCTCGATTACACGCCTCGGAGGGCATAGCTTTTGCATTGAAGTCATACAATCATTATCTATTTCATAAAAAAACATTCTTCTTGTTTTATATTATCCATTCATCTCTTAATGGCACGTTCTTTTCACTGAAACACGATGTTTCAGTGCGCGAAATTCTTTATGTGCGACCTGTCAATTATTATGCTAAGTGAAAAAAAACACAAGTTCCTTGTTTTAAGGCATTAAAACATGCATGTGCTATAAATTTATAATATTTTTGAAGTATATCACGAATGTAGTGTCTAAACAACCAATTTTTTTACTATTTGTCACAGTCCCTTTTTTTCTACGTTTTGTTAAAGTCATAGAAATGTCATTATATGGCTTATACTCTCCATTACACGATTTTTCCGCCCACAGAAGAGTGTAAGACGAATTACCACTGTTTAACAGGAGACACTTACTTCCCTGTCACTGAACTTTGTTTATTTGTGTATGGTAACACCAAAGGGAAAAAAAGACATATACTACCTCATTTTTTCCTACGATTTTCGCAATATGTTTTTAATTTAACTGACTCTGGATTCTGATGACACACTGCAATTATTAAGTAAGAATCATACATTTTTATCTGTTTCACAGCTTTTGATTTAAAATGACCTATACAGGCTTTAGATTCTAGCAATGTATTGTAGTGTTACTGTCTAAAAGATATTATTCATCCCCCTGATATACCATCCAACAAAGAATCCATAACCAGCAACTTAAGTAGTATGTTTAGGAACATCGAGCTGTTGCAGTATGCAGCAACGGAATGATATGAAGCATTTATGGGTTTTTTGTTTATGTACTTCATGGACCTCACTGAACCACTCTAGTCAGTTATACAAACATTCATACAAGTTGTTGTATTGAGTGACACGACTCAATTCAATAATAATTCATTAAAGCAGTTTAATATTACAGTGGTTATAAAATGATTATTATAATTTATTGTTACACGAAGTGGTTTGCTCTCCTGTATGCCCAATACTTTTTCACTCTTTGAGATATTTTCTTTCACACTTTGTCTGAGGTCACTCTTCCTGTAGTTCCTTAATTGATCTTCGTTTGTAGTCTCCTTTGAATGTCTTGCAGTGTTCTGTTTTCCTCTGTTTTGTTTTTTAGGTCACCTGCTGTAATTAGGAATTCTCTTATATTCCTTAATTTCTGTGATCCATTTAATGTTGATCTTACTAGTTCACAATTTTTTATTATTAACTTACTAACTCTGTTTTCTGATGCTTCATCACATGTCCAAAGAATGAGATGCATTTCTTCCTGATCGTGCTCATTACTGGTTCTATGTTCTTGTATATGATTTGATTTAAAGCTATTCTGTAATGCTCATTTACTTGATATTATTTATTTATGCATGTCCTAATTATTCCTCTTTCTGTCTTTAATATTTTGCCAATTTCTGCTGTATTATTATTTTTTAAATTGGTTTCAGCTGCATAGGCCTATGTTATTTCCGGTTGTATAACTGTTTTATAATGCTCCATTAGGTTTCGGGAACGCAGCCGCATAAATTCTGCTTCTTCTTCTAATATTTCGGCTGTATACCTTTCAGCAATCTTCAGAGAGAGCCGTACGACTGACGCTCCAGCGCTCGCTCCATCCTTTTAAACTCGCGGACCGCGCCACTGCGCATGCGGCCACAGATAAACAAGGCGCCAGTGATGTTAATCGGCGGCAAAGACGTACAATATGTATGAGTTACGTCTGTGGCTGCGCATTCGATCCATGCTGGGAGGTCGATGTATTACTGGGAGCTGAACTGTAGCGACGTCTTTGTAAGTTCAATATTGAAAGTGCCGGATTCCATGATTTATCTAATGTGAAACCGCTGTCTGTTTTATAATGATTTAATTTTGGAGTGGTAGATGGGCTTTTTTACTGTGTGAGCATTTGGTAATGCAATTTACTTTTTTCAGTTTTTTTTTTTTCTATTTTGCTGTGTTGTTCCTCATTTAGATTGTATGTTTGATTTCATCTTTTGTTTGAGCCATTAGTTGCAGGCTACATCCACAATTGTTTGATGTATGTGTACAGATCTCTGTCTTCCTCTATAGTTGCCTCTAGCATCTTGCAAGTTATTGCGTGATGTCTTAACAGATATTCTATCATCTTGTCCCGTCTTCTTGCCAGTGTTTTCCATATGTTCCTCTCCTCGCCGATTCTGCAGACAACCTCTTCATTCTTTACCCTACCAGTCCAACTAATTTTCAACACTTTTCTATAGCACCACTTCTCAGAAGCTGCATTTCTCTTCTGTTCCGGTTTACCCACAGTCCATGTTTCACTATCATACAAAGCTGTGCTCTAAACATATATTCTCAGAAATTTCTTCCTAAACGTAAGGCCAATGTCTGATACCAGTAGTCTTATATTGCACTGGAATGCCCTCTTTCCCAGTGTTAGTATAATTTTTTTCATCTAAATGTTTAAATTTATCAACAATTTTGATTTCCTGTTCTTCTAGTGCAATTTAGTTTGCGAATGCTGAAATACTTAGCATAATCTCTGTTTTTCAAATAATATTGTAAGTACAACTTTCTTTGCTATTTCTTGTTGTCTGGTTTCTTCAACATTGTTGGCTGGGATACCTAGATTATCAGCAAATCCTAAGAATGAGATTTTCACTCTGCAGCGGAGTGTGCGCTGATATGAAACTTCCTGGCAGATTAAAACTGTGTGCCCGACCGAGACTCGAACTCGGGACCTTTGCCTTTCGCGGGCAAGTGCTCTACCATCTGAGCTACCGAAGCACGACTCACGCCCGGCCTCACAGCTTAACTTCTGCCAGTATCTCGTCTCCTACCTTCCAAACTTTACAGAAGCTCTCCTGCGAACCTTGCAGAACTAGCACTCCTGAAAGCTCAGATGGCAGAGCACTTGCCCGCGAAAGGCAAAGGTCCCGAGTTCGAGTCTCGGTCGGGCACACAGTTTTAATCTGCCAGGAAGTTTCAAATCCTAAGAAGTTTGAACTTATGCCATTTTTTGCACATCCAGTTCTTATGTTTTTTGGGTTATTTTTGTACAATTCTCTCATTACGTATTGCTGTGCACAGTTGGTGAGTAGTGGCTATATGCAGTCACATTGTCTTTAATCTGTTTTTTTTTTTTTTTTTTTTTTTTTTTTTAGGAATGGTTCAGAAATTTCGTCTCTAAGCTTCAGTTTCGATTTGGAGTTGATTAGAGTAAGTTCTATTAATTTAATTCTGGATGGAGTCCTAGATTACTTGAAATTTTTATTACTGAAAGTGTATGGAGACAGTCGAATGCTTTCTTTAGGTCTACAAATGGTATTGACAGAGTTTCGTTCTTTACGTTTCCTGTAGTATGCCACAATCAATTTTAAACTAAGGAGCTGCTCTGCACAGCTTCTCCACATTCTGGAACATCTCTGGTATTCTACTAACTCCTGTTCCAGGTGTTCCTTCATTCTTCCATATGGGATCTTGTATGTGCAGTCTATGTGAGAGATTTCACCGTAGTTGCCTGGATTGCTCTTATCCTCATTCTTGTGGAGTGGGTGGGTGATGGCCAGTATCCAGTGTTTGGGTAACTGTTCTGTTATTCAGATTTTTGTTAGAGTCCTGTGTAAGTGGGTCTTAACTGTGTCATTTGATTATTTCCACATTTCAACAAAAACCTGATCTTCTCAACGTGGTTTATGACTCCTTTTGTGCTCTGAGTGCTTTTCCTACTTCTTGTAAATTTAAAGGATCTAATATTTAGTTATTAGTTTTTATTGGAGTATTTATTGATTTTGTAGGAGCTCTTTCAGTTTTCGCAATTTAAAAATTTCTTCAATGCTTTTTCCATAGTTTAGACATTTTCTTTGTTACTGTGTGCTATTCTCCCATCTTCATCTTTCAGTATTAGCGGAGGCGGTTCATACTGTAGTAGCTGTTTCCCAAATATTTTGTAGTAGTTCTTGGATTTTTTTGTGGGTATTCTCTCCTATTGAGTTTATTATGTCTTTATGGAATCCTTTCTTGGTTCCCCTAATGTCTTGCGTGAATTGTTACCTATCACTTTTCAGGTTGATGGAATTTTGTTCCTTTTCGTGCGTGTGGAACTTTAAACATGCTTAATATATTTCTTCATGGAATTTGTCACATTCTGGCGTTCATCATGCATGTTTTCTGCGTAGGTTCAATGGAGCTAGAATTCCGGCTTGTTTTTTGAGAATTGGTTCCAGTTATTCTAGATCATCTCTTAATTTAATGGTTTGTATTATTTGTTGGTATTTACGTTTTTAATTAGATGATGTGGGTCACGCCTCCAGTTTGTTGTATTATTTTTACCATTCTTTTTCTTTAACAGAATGAATTTTATTTAAAATTTAACTGTGTAATCGTCCGAGCCTGTTTGTATTTCTTTCAACTGTAGATTTCCTTGCCTATATGGACATGGTCTAGCTGTCACCCTCCCTTCCTCCAGTGTGAATGTCTCCATGTTTTAAGTTTATTTGGCTTCCTCTTGAAGTATGTTGATTTAGATATAACGTTGTGTACTCTGCAGTTTCTGCAAGTCATTGACCTTTCTTGTTTGCAATGTTGTGTGGACGCCTTTTTACAATCATGTCCTTATGCCTCCCAGTTACATATTACGTCTCCCAATAAGAATTTACATTTCTTTTATTTATTCTGTTCACAGTTTCTTTGAGAAGGACCCAAAATTTATCTACATCTTCCTTTGTTTCTGTCAATTTTTTTCATTTGTAGGAGGACGAGCATTAATTATTGCTTAAATTTTATTCACTGTTCGTAAATTGTAGTTGCAACTCTTGGTGATATTGCTTGAAATCAGTTATAAAGCGATGTCCCCAAACTGAATCCGAATTTATAGAGAATATAAAAATAATAACTCTCTGTCCCATTATGAATTCTATGTCCTTGTAGTTCGAACGGATCCCCTATCGTGTTTCTCATTTCTTGGAGCCCTGCTACTAAAATTTTTTGTTATATGAGTCATACTTGAAATTGTTCAGTTTTCCAGTCTTAAGTAGTGAGTTTATGTTGCGTATCTTATTTTTGTGTATTAGTGTGTAATGGGATGACCGCAAACTCTCCGATTCGTTACTGTCTTCTAGTTGACTACCCATGATTTCACGTTTAACGTAGATAACAGAAATCTATCTCTGTACATTACCGATCATCTTGACCTCCGGGGATGCAATAAATAGTTGCTGATGCCATAATCAGAAGTATTATACCATGCGGAGAGCTCATGTGGGATTTTGGCAGAGAAATGGATAGAACATAGTCTTGGGAAGCCTGCTGCAAGATATCCAACACATACAAGTTATGTAGTGCTGTAGCGTTTCACCTTTTACCGATAGCATCAAAACTTACCGTCTTTGCGTCTTATGATACAAGGGCGTGTCCAATATTATGGACATTACCCATAATGTAACGTATCGATAATCTCTTAAAAGAAATTTCATGCTTTCTTGCTCTGTTGTTTCTGTAAATTAATTGAAACCTCCATTTAATATAACGTAGTTAAAATTCGCGAATGTACTTCTTCACAATAGTCTTGATGAATCCACACACGCGTAAAATTTTTCCTAACATTTTGCTAGTACAGTAGTTTAATGTATTGGGTAACATGAACTTTAGTTCAGGACACAGATCGCCATTTCAGCACATTTTGTTTCGATCAAAATTCATCTAAGTTCGAAGTGCAATTACAGTCTTCCACGAGAAACTGATAGTACTGAATGCGCATATTTTTCCTCGTTTTGTTCCTTGTTGCAAGTAAGTATTCTTGAAGATGTGTCAGTCCAGTTGCAAATGTTGTTTTATGCCCAACTAAAAAATTAACTTCTATTGTCGTAGAGAGGACAAGGAACGTAAAACTTTACCGATTAATGGGAGAAGGACAACAAGTCTGGAAAAATCGTTTAATTAACATTTTTTAAACTGTTGTATGTATACCGTAACGGACCACCGAGCCGCTACTAAGCTTCACGTTGCAGAAAATGCAGTAGCTGAATATTTTATATGAATGTGGTAGAGCCTTGGACGTCAAGAAAAATGCGACGTTGTAATATAATCAGTCTTAGTGCGGAATTCATTCTGGATCGACCGGTTTATGGTAACTATGATAGCGTACTGCTGTTATCATTAATAATTTTTAAAAGCCATTAGGAAGTTACATTTACGACACGCACTGACATTAACGTTATTGCAAAAGACATAACGTATTAAACCAGTGATCGATGATTTACTTTCCAAACTAACCTAAGTGCACTCGATTTATTTTCCAATAAATTTGGATTGCAGCTTTTGAATGATGAGATGAGCTATATTTATTCCCTCTATTAATGTTTTGTGCTCAATTGTTTTGTCAGCGGCGCCCGTAGCTGCGGAATATTTTTAAATGCAGTCAGACTATGAATCCAGGACCCCCTTATGATTTTTACACTAGTAATTTATATTTTTCAGAGGGTTTGGAACTCATCAACAGCATTTCTATATTTTCTTCATTTACTAATAAAGCAATAACCCAGCTCACACGATCTAATCAAGCAGCTCTAAAAATTCCGAATGATTTGAAGCATGCCATTTCGAGTACAGAACAAATAACTTTTTTGTTCCTCTAAATATAAATAGTAAGCATGCTGGACCGCTATGAACCGAGAATGCAAATATGGGTTTGAGTGACCTTTCCAGGAAATCCCATATCCACATCAAGGCCTGAGCAATGTCCAATGCATATCGCGTTTCTCGTATTTGTATAATACGCAGACTGTACTCATATGTTAACGTTGTTTTGAAAATTAATTCTGCCGGATGAATTATTATGGAGCTAAATTTTGCGAAGCGACGTGTCAGCGACTGTTATGAAACCGTTTTTGCGTTTAAAGTCCACGAGTTTTATTGCTCTGCCGTGCTGTGATGGCGGTTGTGTTCGTTTTGACGGGGGTTATCGTAACGAATTAAATAATTCAAATTTATCACTCGTTCATGTCTTCATTATATATTAATCGAGTTTATCGTAGCGAATTAAATAATTGTGCATTCTAATTTCTCTCTCTTTTAGGCCAATTACACACAGCTTAGAAACTAAGACTAGATACAATCTTTTTTCTTCTTATCTTCCCAGAACTTCTTCAGGCGTTGGCTGATGGCCTACCGCCCTTCATTTGACATCACACTCCTGCGTTGTGGCTTTTGCTGTTGGACAGGAAATTTAGCACTATTGAACATCAGCTGAAGTGTTCCCGGCCCTGTACGGTGTTTACGTCACACTAAATGTTCTGATATATCTTCTTACCTCTTCCAGCCATCCAGTGATTATTTTAATCTAGCAATGAAATTATAATTTTCTGCGTTATTCTATTGTCATTCATTCTGTACATATGACCGCACAACTTTGTTCTCCTCTTCCTTATTGTGTTCGTGAATGTTTCGAAGTTTCTGTACAGTTGTTCACTTCTCCTCTTCCTCCAGTTGTTATCTTTGTTCTTTTGTGGTTCTAAATATTTTATGAGTATTTTTCTTTCTTTCTTTTCCAGTTCTTCTTGTTCACCTCCTTTATTCAGCATCAGGTATTCAGATATGTATAGTGTTTCAGTGCTTACTGTTGCGTAGTGTTTAATTTTTGTCTGGAACTATCCTAATCTTTTATTGCATCCAATTTGGGTGAGTTTATATGTAAATTCGATTTTCTTTGCTCTTTCTTTACTTCTGGTGCTGTCTAAACCATTAGATTTTGTCCATGCTCTTCTGTACCCAAAGCTATCAATTCTTCTAATCTTTTCATGTTGTGTTTATATATAGTTTTCTCTGTGGCGTTTATGTTAAATGTTTCCCGCTTTCTCATTCTGTACTTGTAATCCATTTGTTGCTACAATTTTTTGAACTGTTTCTATCATTGTCTTTGCGTGTGTTTTGTCCTTCGAAATTGTTGTAATATCTTCAGTATGGACAAGACATTTCACCACGAATCTTTCTCTCCGTTGTCGCAAATCGATTCATTTGATTTTTTTCCTCGTGTAAAATCTCATGACCTTATCTGAGACCAGATTGACGAGAATCGGTGAGAGCCCTTCGCCCTTCCGAACTCCTGTGTTAATTCTGAAGAGTTCACAAACTTCTCTTAAGAATTTTGCTTTTGAAGTTTTGTCCTTGAGCGTCTGTTCGACTAAGTGCCTCATGTCTATTAAAATAGGTGGCAAACTTCGCGTTTAGTGTGGAACACAGAACAGTTGTCGGTTAAAGGTGGTAGGACGTCAAACGGGCCGACTTGGAGCAGGAGAGGCACCACAGGACATTTTAATTTCCACTGTTTATACTTTTACAAATAAATTTATTAAACTTCGTCAACATGACCAGGAAGGATTCAGAATTCACACTCATAGGAGTGGAAGTTCGAAAACATAACGAAATGATGTTTTTGCATGTGAAATTTCATCATTTTTTTCACTTACCAATGGCAGTATTTGTTGCTATAGGTATACTTTTCTTCATAAGTAAGAGAGATTCTTCGATGAATTTTGCACAGCATACAAACCATACTTAAAGGTGTACGAAACTCTAGAATTTTCCAAATATATTAAAAACTGTGGTAAAAATTGAGGTAATTAACTATAAAATTTGTGTTTTTTCTAAACATGAAGTTTAAAATATAACAGTTCATTTGTTTTTTCATAAATTAAATAAATTCTAGAGTTTCATACACATGTGAGTATAGTATGTATTCTGTGCAAAATTCATCGAAGAATCTCTCTAACTTATCAAGAAAAGTGTACCTACAGCAAGAAATGCAACCACTAGTAAGTGAAAAAATGACGAAATTTCGCACGTAAAAAAAATTATTTTGTTATGTTTTCGAACTTCCACTGCAATGAGTGTGAATCCTGAATCCTTCCTGGTGTTGCTGACAAAGTTTTATGAATTTATTTGTAAAATTAATAACACTGGAAATTAAAATGTCCTGTGATGCCTCTCCTGCTCCAAGTCGGCCCGTTTGACGTCCTACCCCCCTTAATCAGATTTATTATAACACTGAGTTAGGTGGCAAGCAATTTGCGAGCTGGGTTTTGTGAAACACTATCCTACGCAGAACAACTGGAAGAACGAAATTACTTATTCGGTAATATGACATCGAAAGATATGATCGCAAGGGAGCATTGTAGTAGAGTACGCTTCATGCCATCAGTTCGAGAATGAAAGGAAACTCGGCGCTTTACATCACTACACATAGTCTTACAGAGCCATTCTTATATCTCAGTGACAGGCAAATAAAGTAAAAAATAAAAACTGAAATTGTAGGAGTGAATTTCATTAAAATCAGATAAATATATAGACTGTAATTCGTGTTACTTTCACAGTTTTTTTGCTTGATTTTGTTTATTTATTTATCCCGTCAAGATTTGGACCCCTGTCATTTGCGGTTCTTTTTGCATAGATAAACTTGATATACAGGGTGTTACAAAAAGGTACGGCCAAACATTCAGGAAACATTCCTCACACACAAATAAAGAAAAGATATTAAGTGGACATGTGTCCGGAAATGCTTACATTCCATGTTAGAGCTCATTTTATTACTTCTCTTCAAATCACATTAATCATGGAATGGAAACACACAGCAACAGAACGTACCAGCGTGACTTCAAACACTTTGTCACAGGAAATGTTCAAAATGTCCTCCGTTAGCGAGGATACATGCATCCACGCTCCGTCGCATAGAATCCCTGATGCGCTGATGAAGCCCTGGAGAATGGCGTATTGTATCACAGCCGTCCACAATACGAGCACGAAGAGTCTCTACATTTGGTACCGGGGTTTCGTAGACAAGAGCTTTCAAATGCCCCCATAAATGAAAGTCAAGAGGGTTGAGGGCAGGAGATCGTGGAGGCCATGGAATTGGTCCGCCTCTACCAATCCATCTGTCACCGAATCTGTTGTTGAGAAGCGTACGAACACTTCGACTGAAATGTGCAGGAGCTCCATCGTGCATGAACCACATGTTGTGTCGTACTTGTAAAGGCACATGTTCTAGCAGCACAGGTAGAGTATCCCGTATGAAATCATGATAACGTGCTCCATTGAGCGTAGGTGGAAGAACATGGGGCCCAATCGAGACATCACCAACAATGCCTGCCCAAACGTTCACAGAAAATCTGTGTTGATGAGGTGATTGCACATTTGCGTGCGGATTCTCGTCAGCCCCCACATGGTGATTGTGAAAATTTACAATTTGATCACGTTGGAATCAAGCCTCATCCGTAAAGAGAACATTTGCACTGAAATGAGGATTGACACATTGTTGGATGAACCCGTGGAGGCCAATCAGCTGCTTATAGTGCCTGCACACGCTGTACATGGTACGGAAACAACTGGTGCTCCCGTAGCACTCTCCATACAGTGACGTGGTCAACGTTACCTTGTACAGCAGTAACTTCTCTGACGCTGACATTAGGATTATCGTCAACTGCACGAAGAATTGCCTCGTCCATTGCAGGTGTCTTCGTCGTTCTAGGTCTTCCCCAGTCGCGAGTCATAGGCTGGAATGTTCCGTGCTCCCTAAGACGCCGATCAATTGCTTCGATCGTCTTCCTGTCGGGACACCTTCCTTCTGGAAAACTGTCTCGATACAAACGTACCCCGCCACGGCTATTGCCCCGTGCTAATCCATACATCAAATGGGTATCTGCCAACTCCGCATTTGTAAACATTGCACTGACTGCAAAACCACGTTCGTGATGAACACTAACCTGTTGATGCTACGTACTGATGTGCTTGATGCGAGTACTGTAGAGCAATGAGACGCATGTCAACACAAGTACCGAAGTCAACATTACCTTCCTTCAATTGGGCCAACTGGCGGTGAATCGAGGAAGTACAGTACATACTGACGAAACTAAAATGAGCTCTAACATGGAAATTAAGCGCTTCCGGACACATGTCCACATAACATCTTTTCTTTATTTGTGTGTGAGGAATGTTTCCTGAAAGTTTGGCCGTACCTTTTTGTAACACCCTGTATATGTTACCATTTTAGGGAAATTTTATGATGCTGAAAGAAAATGTGTTTCGGATTTTTATTTTAATGTAACAGGGCACTGAATTCTGCTCTGAGTGGAAGGTTGAATGTTTTAGAAACGGACAGCAGCAATAGAGAAGGAGACTGCAAATGTTTACGAATGCGTACCGTCGCATTCTCTCACCCTGTCAGTTATATGGACGGCTACGTCAGATTGAGTCTCGAGTGTAGCATACAGTGATGAGCCTAAACGTTATGACCACTACATCTCGCTAGACAGTGGACCGCCTGACATTCCGACTTCAACTTGTTTCGCCCAACGAATAATGTACCCCACGGGAATCAGTACTTGGATAATTGGGAGGCTATTGATGAAGTAAGACGCTGGTTCCGATGTCGACCAGTAGAGCAGTACCATGTCGGCATGCAGGTCCTCCCATTAAGGTGGGGTAAGATCGTCGCATTGAACGGAGATTATCTTGAAAAACTGAGTCTTGTAGCCAAAAGAATGGGCAATAAAATGGTGAATTGGAATTCTGAATAAAACCAACGTGCTATCAAAAAAAAAATATCTGTTGCATTACTTATTGAACGCCCCTCGTCCAGCCCTCCTTTTCTGCAGAAACTGTTTCTGTGCTTTTGAACTTCCATAGCCTTTCTGTGCATTCTAACTTAGTAATTACTAGACCTTGCTAAAACCACAATGTCAGAGAAAGGAATTCGGTTGCTTCCGTGGTCCTAAAGCGTAAACGGCTGCTGCTGATTTGTCCGTCTTGCCCAGCGACATTTGCTCTTGTGTGCTTTGAGGCGGGTTTTAATGCTCCTTTTGGTAGTTCCTACGTACATCTGACCGCACGTGCGAGTGATTTTATATACTCCTGCCGTGGCAAGAGGCGGCCGTAGGTTCTTTGCAATACTCAAATATTTGCACATTTTTCTTTTTGGTTTAAACACCGTATCAGTATCGTGTTTTATGAATACTTTGCTGATGGGATATGTGATAGTTTTTACAAATGATAGGAAAAATTTCCTTTTATTTATTTCTTTTTTTTTAGAAACGTACGACGTACCGCCCCATTTCTCTCTTTGTCAGAGTAGCCATTTCTAGTGAAGCCCGTTCTTAAATGATCGACCTCTTTCTCCATGCAATGTGGTTCACAGATTCTTTTTGTCCGGTCTGGTAATGTTTTGATCACTCCTCTTTTCTGCTAGAGGTTCTGATTGGAATTTTTGTGAGGGTATATATCGGAGTCAGTGGGCTTTCAGTAGACTTTACACTCTAAAGTTCCATCAGAATTTCTAATTACCTGTACATTCAAAAATTAAATTTGGCCATCTTGCTCTCTTCCCATCCCGGTAGTGAAATTTATGTTAGAATTAATGTGATTCAGAAAACTTAAAAATTCAGAAAGCTATTTTTCTGCATGAGGCCATATAATGACAGTATCATCGACATACCGAGGCCGACATGAGGGTTTCTTCTTCATCGCCTGAAGAGCTGCTTCTTCAAATTTCTGCATATAAAATCTCGCTACAGCTGCGCTGAGTGTGTTCCTCATAACCATACTATCAGTTTGCTTGCTGTCCCACTATAAATGATTTGACGTGAGACAATATTTAAAGAGATCCACCATATTCTTTGCGAAAATACTTTCCAACTGTGAAATAACCTCATTAAGAGGAAGCATGGTAAACACTATACAACATCAAAACTGACCGCAATATCGCTTGGTCTCAGCCTAAAGTATTTTAATTTTGCGAGAAAATGACCAGACTCTTTAATGTGTCAGTTTTCTTTATAAGTGGCTGTAGGTGAGTGGCTAAGTGTAAGGCCAGTCCATACATTGCACAGTGAATGGTTCTAACAATCGATCTGAATGTAATGTTCTACTTGTAAAACATACAAAACCGGTGATAATGCTTCTGATTCGATGACGACTGTCTTGTCAGTGGGAGAAATGGAAGAGGCCTTTATTAGCTTATTCCCTATCCTGAGAACAAAAACTATGGGATCTCCCTTAAGTTCTCTGTGTGTTTCTTATTCTAATAAATACCGAATTTCAGTGCAGTAGTCTTCTTTCTTCAGCAGCACTATAGCATTGCCTTTATGCGCTGTAACAATTAGAATGTCCTTATGAGAATTTAAATCTCGGACTGCTTTCATCTCACCATTCGTTACGTTGCTGCCAGGCGGTTTGCTTCTAACAAGGGAACATCCCCATCGCACCCCCGTCAGACTTAGTTATAAGTTGGCACAGTGGATAGGCCTTGAAAAACTGAACACAGATCAATCGAGAAAACAGGAAGAAGTTGTGTGGAACTATGAAAAATAAACGAAATATACTAACTGAGTAGTCCATTTGCAAGATAGGCAATATTAAGTACAATGTGAGCTCAGGAGCACCGTGGTCCCGTGGTTAGCGTGAGCAGCTACGGAACGAGAGGTCTTTAGTTCAAATCTTCCCTCGACTGAAAATTTTATTTTCACAAAGTTATGATCTGTCCTTTCGTTCATTGACGTCTCTGTTCACTGTAATAAGTGTCTGTGTTTTGCGACCGCAACGCAAAACCTGAAACGTCCCCTTTGAAAAATTTATACATGACTGTGCTTAAACTGACACACAATATTTTTAGCGCAACGCAATCTGACTATCAAAGATCCCTGCAAAAGAATTGCCCTGAGTAACATTAAACTATACCTTTCACAAATCACTTACCTCACAAAAATCTTGGTTACTCGAACTACTGCAATACAGCGAGCGCCACTACTGGCAGCTAAATAAAAGATTCAAACTACTGAAGGCACTAACTACTGATAGGCATAGCAAATGAAAGATTTTAATAGAGAGCAAAAAATGTATTTACCTTAATAATGTTGAAAACTCATAATATACATAACAGATCATTGTATATCTTACAAATTTCCAAACTCCGCCATCTCTCTCACCACATCCATCACTGCTGGCGGCTCACCTCCAACTGCGCAACGCTACGCGCTGTTAACATCCAGCTGCCGCTGCCCAACACTACAATAGCAGACAACAATGCAAACTAGCCACAGACTGCACACAGCACAGCCAGTGATTTTCATACAGAGCGCTACGTAACGTTGCCAATAAGAAAACATAAACAGCCTACTTACAAACCTTGCGATTAGTTGACGAAAGGACGTGGGAAAGTACATGGGAACCGAAAACATTTGTTCGCAAGGTCATAGGTCAACCGATTCCTCCACAGGAAAACACGTCTGATATATTCTATACGACACTGGTGACAGCATGTGCGTCACAAGACAGGAATATGTTGTCGACTCACCTAACTAGTACACTTGGCGAATGGGTAAAAATATTCTTCTACCTTGCCCGATTTAGGTTTTCTTGTGGATGTGATAAACACTCCCAAAAAAGTGATGAAAACATAAGAGTTTGTCACATAAACTGAAAATAAAAAGTAAAACGTTTCACTCGAGGAAAGACTTGAACCAAGGACCTCTCGTTCCGCAGCTGGTCACGCTAACCACGGGACCACGGTACTCCTGAGCTCATACTCTCCTTTATATTGCCTATCTTCGCATGGACTACTCAGTTTGTATATTTTGCTTATTTTTTCGTAGTTCCACACAACTTCTTCCTGTTTCCTCGATTGATCTGTGTTCAGTTTTTCAAGGCCTATCCACTGTGCCAACTTATAACTAAATCTGAAGGGGGTGCGATGGGGAGGTTCCCTTGTAAGCAATATCCTGGCTGATGCTACGCATATTTCTAACTCAGGTAACGATTTCCAGCTTCGATATTAGCAACAGTGTTTTCAGTTGGTATTCTAGAAGGTGCGACGACATAGTTTCCTCCTTTGTTAAGTACGTCTATTTCATTGTTAGATAAAACCCCGACAGACAGTGTGACTCATATCTGAAGATTGGAAGGGGACTCTCTTCTTTAGCAATATAAAAAATTTCTTATTCTCTCTGTAACTGATACAACAGAATTTACTTCCATTGTTGGGTAACTTAAACTATCGAATACTGTCCCGAACATCGCGGCACAACTTTTTATTGATGAAAATGCGTAGCTCCATTAATTTACAGTTGACAACCGCCAGGTCCCATCGCGTGTGATGGATGTCGCGCTGTAGCCGTGCTGACAGTGCGATGGGGGTTCCGATATGCAGCTTCCGAAATGAAGTTTCTCTTCACCTCCAGAAAATTTGGTGTCGTCAAGGTGTATGCATCGCAGCAAAAAGGTGACGGGACTAAGTAAACGAGGTCTCTTTTTCCGTGTACCTCACAAAAATTTAACTTTTCTTGACACGTCCTCCCCATCAAGGCGTTTAATCATACAATGTAGGCTTTCACGGCTGTTATTTGCGATATTGTTGATATTCAAGGAATAATTCTCTGCCTAACGCTTCTGGACTCACATTCGGGAGGACGACGATTCAATCCCGCGTCCGGCTATCCTGATTTAGGTTTTCCGTGATTTCCCTAAATCGCTCCAGGCAAATGTCGGGATGGTTCCTTCGAAAGGGCACGGCCGACTTCCTTCCCCGTCCTTCCCTAATCCGATGAGACCGATGACCTCGCTGTTTGGTCTCTTCCCCCAAACAATCCAATCCTAACGCTTCGTATTCCACTGCCGGAGACTTCATCAGAGGTTTTAACGACACAGAAAAGTGATGCAGACTCAAAACAAGCTCCGCAAGCCGAACTTTTTACAAGCATCCACACAAAGGTGGGTTTGTGACGTCATCAGACCGCTGCCTAAAGCCTAATTCACACAGAAATGGTGTAGCTCGAAGACCTGACAGCGGCGAGTCAGGGACGTGGTTAGGAACGGATGTGAACAATCACACTTAAGAGGCGGTGTCAGAGAGAAACAGGACTGTCTTGCTACGACTGGATCAGAGTATGTCGTGTTAATCATACAAAGATATTGATGCATGGGATCTTCTGTAATTCGTAAACGTAGAACAGTGACATTGTCTAAGTACGTGCGACGTTTGTTGAATGACACCATTCCAGGGCGTTTGACTGGAAGAGGAGGAGCAGGAGATGAATCTCATCGCCGGTGGTCTACCAAATTTCCAGACCTCACACCTTGTGACTTCTATCTGTGGTGTTACATCAGCCATGTTTTTATCCCGCCTATGCCTGACTCTCTTGAAAGTCTGCGACACTGCGTTGTTGAAGCTGTGAATTGGACAACGAGAGACCAGTTGCTTTGTCTGTGGCAGGAAATGAGCCAGCATTTTGATGTTTGCAATGTGGTCACATTGAATGCATAAAAATTTGAACTTTTCTCTTTCCAGGAACATTGGAACTGTGTTTCTATCCTTTTTTAGTTTGGAAGCAATAAATAATCGAAATCTGTTTCTTCTTTTTGAACAGCCCTGTATGTAAGCATAGAATAGGTAAGCAAATTTGCACACATAAAACATCCAGGACACAGAATACTTCAGCCATATATAGCAAAATCCCATTTATCGTTCAATGGTAGCTGTAACGCACGCCATTTGTTCGACAATATACGAACGAAAACACAGTATAACCTGGTTAGCGTGAACTCGCTTAAGACGAGCTCGCGGCTCCGGCAGGGCTACATCAGTTGTTATGGGAAGTTTTACCGTTTAAGACGAATTACGAACTCTTTTTAAGTCCCTAGCGTAATTAAATTTCATTGTAACACAAACTTGCGATGTTACAGTATTTATAAGTGTTAATTTTTTGCGAAATGAATGCAAGAAATGTAGCTACCAGTCTAGCTACCCATTGCTGACTCGTTTCCAACGTACTCTAGGTCGGCAGCCGTGACTATCACCTCAACAATCTGCGTCCACGGTACATTTAAATAAAATTAACAATGTGCGCATTAACATTTAAAAACGTATTCGATGCCAGCTCTTCTTTTAGTCGTAGCCAAACCTAGTTAGACTATTAGATAAAAATCTGCCAAACTGTAGCATACGAAATATGCCAAAGAGGAAACAGACAGCTCTAAATGTACAGGTAAAGTGTAACATTATATATGAAGTTCTCCGCAGTAAAAAGAAAACAGCAATTGCAGAGCAGTTGAAAATTCCCAAATTTACTTTATCTGCGTTAATTAAGAACGGAGAAAAAATCATTACTGCTACTGCATCAGTTTACAGAAACAAATATAAACGAAAACCGGTAGTTTGCTTTTGTTCTACAGTGTAACAAATCCAAACTAGCGCTTTCCACTTATTATAATTGTTCTACCAAGAACCGACGAAAGATTCAGTTAACAAAAATCTAAACGACGTCATAGTGCTGAGTATGAAGATATAGAGACGTTACTGCTGGATTGGTTCAATCATAGGCATGCGTGTAACATACCTCTAAGTGAGTAAGTCAAAAGCAAGTGACGTAGGAAAAAATATAGGCATCGAAGATATCAGTTGCTCTGCTAGTTGAAAGTATCAGTTCCAGAAGGGAATTCAACTTCATCTTTACAAATCTGTGGTGAAGCAAATAGAGTTAATGAAGAAAGTGAGAACAGGTTGTTACATGAAATCGACCGAACCTGGATTCATAGCAGCACTGAAGAGGTCCACGAGTTAGACGACGCCACTTCACCTTGTGAATGGACAGTTTTGCAAGAAGTTACGAGCACTGGGATTAGTTTTGAGAAATTCGTTAGTGTAGCGACGGTGTTGCCTTGCTTCTGTGGAATCTGAGGTGTCGAAAATTGTGCAAGAAGAGTCATCAGAAGAAGTGAGGAGGACGAGAATACAGATATCATTCCACCTACCTTACAGGTGGTGTTTACAGCCTTGTACAGTTTAGAACGATTTGCTTCAATATCCGACTTTTGAGTGCTTGTATTTTTACAGTCGCTTTATAGTGCTATACGTGTACAATAATGTGAAGTGATTGATACTGTGTACCCCCCCCCCCCCTCGACTACACGTTTAGGTAATTAGCCTGTATCGCTATTTAGACGCCTAATGAAGACTGCAAACTGTCATTTGTTATACAAGGATTTTTTTACTAACGCTAAATTATGGCCTTACAAACATCAAAGTGGTGGTGGAATAGTGACACTGTAATTCCGTGACTACGTGGGTTACGCATATAATGAAAGTTAAAGTTACTATATGTCACATTGCTTATTGTAAATCCTCACACAAAACGAGTGCATTACTTGCACTGAAGTATGACAAGGACGTGTTTAACAACATCGCATTCACTGACGAACTTTTACAAGAACATGAAATATTTACAAGTAACTAACGTTGGCGGTGATTCAAGTCGAGGGACCGATACATTTGTTTCTTCATTATTAGCAAACTCATCCGCTTCCGCTGACGACAGTGATTGCCAAAATTTGTGTTGATGCCAGAAGGGCGTCTTGCTCTTACTCACTGACACCCTAAGGTTTACTGTATATATTGCGATTTGTACACACCGAAACCGGTAGCAAATCTGACCATTTGTTTTTTAACAGCATCGTTGTGTTGTCCGCCATTGCTGCAGTCGGTGACTGCCGTGTCTGAGGATTCCTGTGAATCCCGAAAAGCTACCTAAAGTAAACATTACATCATGCTCCAGTTGAAACTAGAAAGTGAAATTACTTCTCACACCGAATTCTGAGAGCAGAATTCACAGAGATTCTCTCACTACCCGTAGACAAAGTCCCTTAGTTTCTCCTGTCTTACATTGTAAAATTCACCCCTTCTTTGAGAGACAATCCTAATCTCTCACGAACAGTCATCCGATGACAAATGTCAATTCTCCTGGAGCTTTCTCCCACTTCACAACAATTTTTTAAAACTACTACGTCCGACCAGGCTGACCAATGAATTTCCCACATTTCCGCGCCCAGAGGTACACTGCTAAGGAAAGGAATGTGTTTTGGTTCTGTCCCGTCAGTGCCTCAGAGTTGCACGTTGGTACGTCGTTTTCTATGGTCCTCCGAAGATTCCTATCGGCTTTATGCACTCAAGAGCCAAAGAAACTGTTTTTTTTTTTTTTGGTCATCAGTCTACTGACTGGTTTGATGCGGCCCGCCACGAATTCCTTTCCTGTGCTAACCTCTTCATCTCAGAGTAGCACTTGCAACCTACGTCATCAATTATTTGCTTGACGTATTCCAATCTCTGTCTTCCCCTACAGTTTTTGCCCTCTACAGCTCCCTCTAGTACCATGGAAGTCATTCCCTCATGTCTTAGCAGATGTCCTATCATCCTGTCCCTTCTTCTTATCAGTGTTTTCCACATATTCCTTTCCTCTCCGATTCTGCATAGAACCTCCTCATTCCTTACCTTATCAGTCCACCTAATTTTCAACATTCGTCTATAGCACCACATCTCAAATGCTTCGATTCTCTTCTGTTCCGGTTTTCCCACAGTCCATGTTTCACTACCATACAATGCTGTACTCCAGACGTACATCGTCGGAAATTTCTTCCTCAAATTAAGGCCGGTATTTGATATTAGTAGACTTCTCTTGGCCAGAAATGCCTTTTTTGCCATAGCGAGTCTGCTTTTGATGTCCTTGCTCCGTCCGTCATTGGTTATTTTACTGCCTAGGTAGCAGAATTCCTTAACTTCATTGACTTCGTGACCATCAATCCTGATGTTAAGTTTCTCGCTGTTCTCATTTCTACTACTTCTCATTACCTTCGTCTTTCTCCGATTTACTCTCAAACCATACTGTGTACTCATTAGACTGTTCATTCCGTTCAGCAGATCATTTAATTCTTCTTCACTTTCACTCAGCGAATCGTATCATTGATATCCATTCACTTTGTATTTTTATTCCACTGCTGAACCTTTCTTTTATTTCCATCATTTCTTCCTCAATGTACAGATTGAAGAGTAGGGGCGAAAGGCTACAGCCTTGTCTTACATCCTTCTTAATACGAGCACTTCGTTCTTGATCGTCCACTCTTATTATTCCCTCTTGGTTGTTGTACATATTGTGTATGACCCGTCTCTCCCTATAGCTTACCCCTGCTTTTTTCAGAATCTCGAACAGCTTGCACCATTTTATATTGTGGAACGCTTTTTCCAGGTCGACAAATCCTATGAAAGTGTCTTGATTTTCCTTTAGCCTTGCTTCCATTATTAGCCGTAACGTCAGAATCGCCTCTCTCGTCCGTTTACTTTCCCTAAAGCCAAACTGATCGTCACCTAGCGCATTCTCAATTTTCTTTTCCATTCTTCTGTATGTTATTCTTGTAAGCAGCTTCGATGCATGAGCTGTTAAGCTGATTGTGCGATAATTCTCGCACTTGTCAGCTCTTGCCGTCTTCGGAATTGTGTGGATGATGCTTTTCCGAAAGTTAGATGGTATGTCGCCAGACTCATATATTCTACACACCAACGTGAATAGTCGTTTTGTTGCCACTTCCCCCAATGATTTTAGAAATTCTGATGGAAACTGGTACACCTGCCTAATGTCGTGTAGGGCCCCCGCGAGCACGCAGAAGTGCAACAACACAACGTGGCATGGGCTCGACTTTTGGCTGAAGTAGTGCTGGATGGAACTGACAACATGAATCCTGCAGGGGTTACCATAAGTCAGTAAGAGTAGGACGGTATGGAGATCTCTTCTGAACAGCACGTGCAAGGCATCACAGATATGCTCAATAGTGTTCATGTCTGGGGAGTTTGGTGGCCAGCGGAAGTGTATAAACTCAGAAGAGTGTCCCTGTAGTCAGTCTGCAGCAATTCTGGACGTGTGTGTTGCCGAGTTGTCCTGCTGGAATTCCCCAAGTCTGTCGGAATGCACAATGGACACGAATGGATGCAGGTGATCAGACAGGATGCTTACGTACGTGTCACCTGTCAGAGTCGTAGCTAGACGTATCAGGGGTCCCATATCACTACAGCTGCTCACATGCAGGATCCAAGGATTCATGAGGTTGTCTCCATACCCGTACAAGTCTATCCGCTCGATACGATTTGAAACGAAACTCGTCCGACGAGGCAATATGTTTCCAGTCATCAACAGTCCAATGTCAGTGACGACGGGCCCAGGTGAGGCGTAAAGCTTTGTGTCGTGCAGTCATCAAGGGTATACGAGCTGACCTTCAGCTCCGAATGCCCATATCGATGAAGTTTCATTGAACGGTTCTCACGCTGCAACTTGTTGATGACGCAGCATTGAAATCTGCAGTAATTTGCGGATGGGTTGCACTTCTGTCACGCTGAACGATTCTCTTCAGTCGTCATTGGTCCCGTTCTTTCATGATCTTTATCCGGCGGCAGCGACGTCGGAATTTGATGTTTTACCGGACTCCTGATATTCGCAGTACATTCGTGAAATGGTCGTACGGGAAAAGCCCCATTTCATCGCTACCTCGGAGATACTGTGTCCCATCGCTCGTGCGCCGACTACAACACCACGTTCAAACTCACTTAAATCGTGATAATCCACCATTGTAGCAGCAGTAACCGATCTAACAACTGCGCCAGACGCTTGCTGTCTTAAGCAGGCGTGGCCGACCGCAGTGCCGTATTCCGCCTGTGTACATATCTCAGTATTTGAATTTGTATGTCTATACCAGTTTCTTCGGCGTTTCACTACATTGCCGTATTCTACTGAGAGCATAGAGCCACAAATACCTGTAGCTTTCACGGAGCCTGCATAATGTGCACCGGTATATTGCTCTCCTATCGGCATACTGGCGCTGTCTTCTCTGCACTTTCTGCCCAAGGATCACTGTTGCCACCTTCTGGGACCTTACTGTACTTTACAATACCCTCACGTCAGAAAGACGTGGGAGCAGCGATCACCTCATGCAGGACTCTTCTGTGGCTGTCGGGACGGTCGCGGTTTTGCCTGCTGTCCACACTGTGTCGACTCATGATGGCCATCCCTTCATCCTGTCCAGTACACACAACAGCCTTTGGCAGACACTGTCCTACCTGGCGTCAGCGTCACCTTTTACAACCTGTGTTAAGTTAATGGAGCTCTTCGGCCAGCTTTGATCTGCTGTCTGTCTGTGAAATTGCCAACCCAGCTAACAGCAATAGAAATAAAACCCTTACAAGTACTTCATGTATTGGCAATCAGTATCAGATAATACTTAAAGGAACACACGATACATCGATAATGTGAAAGTCGACGGAAACGTCAGTTTCGTAGGCTTTCAACTTTAGAGTGCCGCTGTACATGTATACGTATTAAAATCTGTGTTTTTCACTTAACATGAAATAATGATTTTTCAACCTCTTCAGATTCATGTTGATGATGTTGCACTGTAGTTATTAAATGTTTCATAAATGAAACTGTTATTGTAGAGGAGAAAAATTTACATGTACGAGTATTGTATATGGCAAACCCTGCCATTGGATCTGCAGTTATCTATGTTTAATGTTAAAATGAAAGTAACATTTCACACAATATTAATTTAAAATGTGATTATAACTAAGTGGTGCACCTCGTAGCTTGTCATGGCCAGATGTCAAAACACATCAGCTATTTTCTCGGAAATGGAAAGACGTCATATGTTAGCTCTAGTTTGTACGCAGCAAACCATGTTCCAAAACCCACCAGACGCAAACTAGCCAACGACTACATTCTTCACTGGCAACTTTCTAAAATATGAATGGTGGTTTACTTATTAGGGATGTATAACAATAACCATGGGCAGTAACGAGAATAAAACTAGTTCACTATCAAGCTATGTCAGACTGTAATGTGACAATTTTTTTTTTTTTTTTTTTTTTTTTTTTGCCGAATAGTTTCCTTAAAGTCGAATGAGGGAGGCTGCGGAAACCAGGTGCGAATCCCAAAATAGTGGTTTGTAATTTTTTTTATATGCAAAGTAACTTTTTAAAATTTTATGCACATAATAATTTTTTGAGAAAGTATCTGCAAAGAGAGAAGGAATGAACGAAGGAAATCGATGGCCACAAATATCTTTCTTCAGGGCTCCAAAAATATGGAAATCTCATGGGCAGAGATCGAGACTGTAAGAATGTGTAAGGGCTTCTCAATGGAACTGAGTCTAGATGTCGCCAAGGTTGTTTTGAATACACTGCAGAAGTTTCGCTGGGAGGCCCTTACACATCTTCCATGAAGTCCCGACCTCTGCCCATGCGATTTCCATATTTTTGAAGCCCCCAAGAAATAAACTCGTAGCTGTCAGTTTACATAGGACGAGTAGGTGAACGACTGGGTACAATCATAGCTCCTTATGAAACAGCAAACATGTTTCCATGAAGGCACTGGCAGTCCTATCACAGTAGGATAAATGTATTAAAGAAGAAGCTATGACCCACAACATCAATTATGTCGCTGCGTATGAGAAGTGTTTCTCACTTCCAGTAAATGACAGTAATGCTGGTGATAATTTCAAACATGAAATCTTGAATCATATGTAGAAAGCTGATAAGGTAAAATTTCGATATGGAAAGTAACGAATAATTTCAAACAACGTATGTACTAGCCAAAAGTGTCGGTTGCGTTGCATCAGAATCTACTTTTATAATGGGAAAATTTAGTTTGTGATGAACAAAAGGCCTTCTTTCTCTAACACTGGATTAGGAACAAATCGATTGGCCGCAGTCGCTGTCTGATTTATGAAAAGAGCAGAGAGCTGAATAGAGTTATATTACAAGCAATTTTCGACGTAATCCCTCTGAAAGGCAATATGATAGGTATGGGAAAAACTTCTAGAGGGGCCTGGTTTCCTTCAGACAGTGAAGACTGGCTGCCTTCATACCAACCTGCTCCTTGAAGTACAAAATGAAGAAGCAAATAGTGCAGCTGATCCTCTTGTTCGCTGGTTACTATGTTTGCTAATTGAATAGTAGCTGCCTGGCGCACAGACCAGTCAATAACACCCCAGTCTGATTATCTCCATCCCACGCCCCACGTCTCATCTCCTAATTGGATTATCTGCTAATCTGAGCACAGCGGTTGTTATTCGTAGAGACAAGAAATGAGACCACAAGGCGACTTAATTACAGGATTACATCTGGCTGTACTGTGGAAACAGTAGAGACGTACTTTATTATGAAAATTTAAGGGGGAAAACAAGTACTGTTACGGTCCTATGACATTCTACAGAACTGGAGAAGGTAGACAGAGATTTCGGCTGATCCGCAGCAAGCGACTGAAATTAAGGTTATTCAAATTCTCTTAAATAAGAAACGTACTTAACACCTACCTAAACCTCATGATTTTTTGTCGTCGCATAACATTTTAATTACCTTCAGAAGGTTTGGCAAGTCACTAAGGCAGTAATATCAGAATTTGAGTCCGCCTTGATGCAAAACACTTTGTTATTCGTTTATTTCTTTATTATCCCAAACTAGTTTCGGTGACAAATATTACCATCATCAGTGGGGTTTTGTATCTAAAACATGCAGAAAGTAGCATGGTTATACAAACACAGTAAAACTTTATAACATTTTTACTAAAATGTAGACTAATACTAAAATGTAGACCTTTTTACTATTCGTCTTTTGAAGAAAACTATATTTCAAAAGACGAATAGTAAAAAGTAATAATGTTTTACTGTGTTTGTATAACCATGCTATTTTCTGCATGTTTTAGATTTAAAAAAAACCACTGATGATGGTGATATCTGTCGCCGAAACTAGTTTGGGATAATAAAGAAATAAACGAATTACAACGTGTTTTGCATCAAGGCGGACTCAATTTCTAATATTTCTGTTTTTCTATGCAAACACGGTCCAAATGGAAGAGTTCCAAGATAAAATCAAAGTCACTAAGGATTAGTGGAGACAGGAAACATCAACCCTTAATTTAGTGGTATTGGTCTGGTCACTTTATCTTTTGTGCTTTAGAATGTAGTGCATGCTGGTAACACATGGTTCCATACGTATTACTATATAAACCTGCCTACTGTTGTACTATGGGGGGATGTGGAGCGAGGTCTGGGTGAATAATTTGCAGAATGCCAGTTTCAAATATTTATTAATTAAAAACATACATTTGATGAAAGGAAATAAAAGTTTATAATGAATTTTATCCGAACACAGATCAGCCTAAATTTATACAATTCTACATCTACATCTACATCCATACTCCGCAAGCCACCTGACGGTGTGTGGCGGAGGGTACCCTGAGTACCTCTATCGGTTCTCCCCTCTATTCCAGTCTCGTATTGTTCGTGGAAAGAAGGATTGTCGGTATGCTTCTGTGTGGGCTCTAATCTCTCTAATTTTACCCTCATGGTCTCTTCGCGAGATATACGTAGGAGGGAGCAATATACTGCTGGACTCTTCGGTGAAGGTATGTTCTCGAAACTTTAACAAAAGCCCGTACCGAGCTACTGAGCGTCTCTCCTGCAGAGTCTTCCACTGGAGTTTAATTATCAACTCCGTAGCGCTTTCGCGATTACTAAATGATCCTGTAACGAAGCGCGCTGCTCTCCGTTGGATCTTCTCTATCTCTTCTGTCAACCCTATCTGGTACGGATCCCACACCGCTGAGCAGTATTCAAGCAGTGGACGAACAAGCGTACTGTAATCTACTTCCTTTGTTTTCGGATTGCATTTCCTTAGGATTCTTCCAATGAATCTCAGTCTGGCATCTGCTTTACCGACGATCAACTTTATGTGATCATTCCATTTTAAATCACTCCTAATGCGTACTCCTAGATAATTTATGGAATGAACTGCTTCCAGTTGCTGACCTGCTATTTTGTAGCTAAATGATAAGGAAGCTATCTTTCTATGTATTCGCAGCACATTACACTTGTCTGCATTGAGATTTAATTGCCATTCCCTGCACCATGCGTTATTATAAATTAATACAACTAACTAATAATGATTTTGGACTGAGACTGGTTTTAAAGGTTATGAAGTGAATTTAAGAACCAGCCTCACTTTGTTAATTTAAGAAAATACAGTAATTACTAAAATAATCTTGAACGACAGGGTTAAATGACCCAATAATTGTATAATACTGTACTGCAACAAATGATTCGGTATAGCACCAATGTGGACCTATGTTTATTATTCCATGTGACTGCCCCCATGGTACTGGTTATAATAAACAATGGCATCTCAATATTATCATTATGTAGCAGGAGGCGTGTGCCATCTCACACTAGGTAGGTTATTTTTTTTTTTTCCAAACCGGAAAACAACCATACGCCACGAAGTTACCGCCGAATGGAATTGTATTTATCTTCTAAAACTACTCGGCACATGATAAAAGGAAATCGCAATATTCCAACAGCAAAAAAGAGAGAGACGTCACTAAACATTGATATAACGACTCACGTTCAAGATATCCTCTTTCCGTTTATAAGCAGTTTTCGTTGCCCGACAAAACAACGCTACACAAACGAAAGAAAGTCTGGTGCTCTCATAACCCTGCACGATGTTTGGCACCAGAGAGAACAGAATATCTCTCGATGAGACAGCTTAAACTTTGCTTGCAAGCATCAATGCTCATCCAACGACAAAACTTCACGTCCTGCAGAAAACAGTGTGGAATTTTAACGATGCTTCAGAACAACATTTCCAAATAAAGAGTTAAAAAGACTACGTGTCTAGATATTTTTGATCCTTTCAAACCACTTATATTTTCCCCTGATACCTCACAAAATGTTGTCAGACTGGTTCGGGCCCACAACAGCCCTGACGGGTATGAATATCCCACTGCTTATGCCGCTGAAACTTTGACCCCAACTCAGGTTAACGACAATCAATCGTTTTTGGGATTCAAAAATTCTGTATCTTCTTCATTTTGTTATATAGAAAAAAATTTCACGTAACCACTGAACAGAAATCACCACATGCTCTTTTCAGACCTAAACCCAAGCTGTCTAATAAAACAGGCAAATAGCTTCAACGTTGCACACGCTTTTTAAGGTAATGCTGTTATGACATTCATTATCAGCCAACGTCTCGACATGCAGTGCACACTCCCGTCTTGCAATGGCCCCTGACTCCTCATTTGATTCTGTGTAGCCCATTTGCTTTCCGATCGACGACACGCTTAAGGAAACTATTCCCAGGTCCCCGAGTACAGTCGACGTCGCTGTGGCAACTGGTATCGATCCTGTATGTTGCCAAGTACGGATTGGCTTACACACCTAATTTCAGAACCAGCTTCGAGAGCTATGTATGTATTACTCCTTCCAGCACCAGTTATAGATCATCAAAGAGGTTCATGTCTGCCTCCCGGGAAATGAAGACTGCAAATGATCACTCCACCCTAGTATACAGCAGATGCTTCAAGTGAGCCCTTGGTGCATGACTCGCACGAAGGTGATGGCATGCTACCATGTTGCCGACCGAGAACTGACAGGTACGAGGATCTCACGGCCACCGGTGCGGCCTGCACCACCTTACATGCGTCTCCACTACTCAGCCTAGTCCATGCCAAAATTTCTCTGAGACTGCATTCAAGTTGACAAGGCGGATCTTTCCTTGACAACATGGGGATGACTATTGTTGATGCTCTTTCAGAATTCCCGTATGTGGAGCATGTGCAGTCTACCTATGCTCGCGGTACAGTTTTTGAACTCGAAGTTATTTTTTCTATAAAAGAGGTCCATTCCACCCACATACCAGACAATGTCGTACAATTTGGTGAATTTTCTTTGTCTCCCATTCTACTAGTATTGATCACATATTCAAACTCTCTTTCTACCTGGCCTCAAATGACAAAGTGGAATGATTTGAACACAAATTTCAAACAACACCTTAAAAATCCAAAGTTTTCAGCCTACTACAAAGAGGACGCCTAGTTGGAAATCTATGTTCTCTATGTTCCAGACCAAGTCAATTCATGGGTGCTCCTTGAACGAGATACTCCACTACCGTGACCCACAACGCATCCATCAACTCAGTCAGCTTACCCATGATACTCTGTGGTCCTTATGGCTGGGCGCCAATAGCTCAAACCTCCAACTACACGGCAATAAACTTCTTTTCAGCAATATTTCCAATCCCTCAGATTTAGGAAATCCACGCTCCTGGCCTCCATGGAATAACCTTAGATCATGGCCTGAACATCCTCATCTGCATACAGTCACTTCTCCTACTTTTCTTTCAGCAGGCATTGAGCAACCTGGACGCTGAACTTCTGCCACTTCCTTCTGTCACCACTCCTGTACCTCCGCATACTCTGCCAGGGCAGCAGACCATTACCACTGCCGGCCGAAGTGGCCGAGCGGTTCTAGGCGCTACAGTCTGGAACCGCGCGACCGCTACGGTCGCAGGTTCGAATCCTGCCTCGGGCATGAATGTGTGTGATGTCCTTAGGTTAGTTAGGTTTAAGTAGTTCTAAGTTCTAGGGGACTGATGACCTCAGAAGTTATGTCCCATAGTGCTCAGAGCCATTTGAACCATTACCACTGTATGCATTCATGACGTGTTCGACAACACGGATACTGACACCATAGAGGACAAGTCTCAAGACGGCGAGATTGGTCCATTCCTACAGTTGGAGCCTCTGGCAGGTTTACTTGTCACCAACTCCACCTTCACATTGTTCCGTCGCCGCCACTGGCCAGGAAATTTTCAGGAGAAGTGTTCGAATACGGGGGGGGGGGGGGGGGGGGGCGATTGGAGGCATGGCATCTTGCAACCTACGTAACAGCAACTCTGGCTCCTGTTCAGGCATCTATATCGACACAGTATAATCACTGATGGACACGGCAGATCGTGCTTACAACATGTGGAATGGTGTCTGGTGTCCTCACCTTGGCGCATGATTTGGTTTTGAGGACCGACATAGGCCATTGAAGAGGATTTTGGACCCTCAAGAAACTATTTCCCAGTCGCGAACTAACTGAGGAAATCTGTAATTCCCCGTGGACTCAGATACGTAATGGATTACCATATTGGAAGACTTTACTGTAGTGCATGGGGATTTAGCTTTGGACCTCTGGACGTTCCGTTTTGGAGTCTAGCGACTCTGACTCGGCATGTTGGTACGAACTAGTTCCCTTGTTATACTGTATTATTTCAGTATGTTGAATATATTAGAGTATTCGTCAAATTCAGTTTTGAACACTTCAGGTACTCTAACGATCATTCCATATGGCTCTTTCTTCTTCCAGTTATTTCATGCGAGTAACATCTGAGTCAATACGTTCTCTATTAAAAGAATTGAAGATAAAGAGATTGTACTTGGTACGACCAACACTTTCCCTCAAAAGTGAAAGACAGCTGGAGCAGTCTAGAATAGGTTGTAAAACGAAACGCGGCGGCTAGATTTTGTTCTCTCTTTCTCTTTCCCTCTGCTTGACTTGGGGTCACTACCGCGCCATGTCACTTACAAATGTGATTAGAACGCATTGGGTTAAGGAAATCAAAATAAATCACCTACCTAATTTAGATAATGTTTGAATTTATTATTTGTAATTAATAATGTGGGAAACTGGTTGTTCCCAAAACATTTTCAATTGTGTGTGAAATCTTATGGGACTTAACTGCTAAGGTCATCAGTCCCTAAGCTTACCTATTACTTAATCTAAATTATCCTAAGGACAAACACACACACCCATGCCCGAGGGAGGACTCGAACCTCCGCCGGGATCAGCCGGTTGTTCTCATGTTTATTTTATTTTACGAGTTTGAACGATCTGTGGCATTCCATCCCTTTATTCTACTGAGACCAAATATCACACACGTTGTTTTCGTATGAAATGGGACCGAACGTAGAGGGAGCTTAAATATCGAACAGGTCATTTTTATATGTAATGGAACAAATCTGGGTGGCGGATTAAGAAAAAGTGTGAATATTTTTAAATGGTGCAGAATAAAAGTCACTTTAATCTGCAGCGACACACGATCGATTGTCGTACATGCTGAACAGTCCCACAGCTTCCGTGGCCGTGACAATCCTAGCCACCACGTCCAGACGGATAAATTAGTCTCTGCTCGTGCCATCAGACGAAGAAGTCTGTTGACATCATGTCTGGTGACCGAACTGCCTGCGGAACAGACCGCCGCGATCAATTCATTGTTGTCCAATCTGTTCGTCAGTATTGTTCGTAACAAGTGAGCGAATGGAACAAGTTTGTTTCTTAACAAGGCAGAGAGAGCGTAATGGCGACAACTGGCCTATTGTGCAGATATTTTAAGTGCAGTACGGATAGAAAAATAAATGTGAATAAGAAAGCAAATTAATTTCAATTACGCCGTAACGAGCAATCACAGACCACGGGTCCCTTATATTGAAATAGAAAGAAAATATCTCGGAATGACCTCCGAAATTTTGTCGGTGGTGTTCGAGTACAACCTGCATGAACGTAATCGCTTGACAACCAAATATTAATTTATTTTTCCCATCGGTGCACATGACTATTCCGTTCTTATGGCGTACCCAAATGAAGTAATATGTCTCTGTGGAAGTGTTCCAACCAGGTCTACGTGGAAGTTACAGGCACTCGTGCGGCGCTCGCCTCGAATCGATCCACGGACCTCGGAATGCGTGTCCGACTGGTACGGCAGTAGCGGTATCCCCGCATCCTGGCTTTTCAGTAACTCGTGTTTCACTGCACGGAATAGTCTCCGCTTGTAGATTGCCTACCATTACTAGTAAACGGTAAATTCGAGGCTAACGCGAAGGTCACGTAAGGTGAAATTATTTTATATACAGTGCGATTTGAAAGGCATACACAATTTTGTCTTAAAAGTTTTGTTCTTATATTAAATTCTTGTTTTCTGAAATGTGTTTATTCCTCTATTTCAAGTCGTCTCCTGTTCCGTTCTCTTTTCTCCTTCTTTTTTTTACTTTTTACAATATTTTTTCTTGGTGTCACGTATATATGTAATGCAGTTCAAGGAAAAACGCGGACGGATCATTTGTCACATTTTACATTCTGGATTTACATATTAGCTTACATTTCCCATGGGATAGGAAACGGAGATAAATGTTCATGTATTATTCTAAGCATTACTTCTGCCAGGTCTTTTTAAATTAAACCATATTTCGTAATAGTAAATACAAGTGTGTATTGTTATTCCTCAGACACAAACACTTTCTTTACTCTCTTAACATTTTTTATTTATTGAATAATAAGCTTACTTTTCATGAGCTGAAAGTACAAATATAATAGTAATGTTTGAGACAGAGATATAAAGAAACTACTGCATTTATGAAAGTGATGCAGATTCCATACGAAAAGCCAATTCACTTTGCTGACAGTGAAATATTTCATCGTCTATAACCCTGTTTGAATGGCTGATTCAACTAATAGGAAACATATGAAACATCTAGATAAGGTAGTTAATCTTCCAAGTGTGGAACATAAAACAAATCCTCAGAAAAAGTCTCGTTGTGAAAAGCTTAATGTTTGATACTTGGTGATGCCTGTTAGTGAATCTACATTCACGTGATTTCTCTACAATTGACACTTTCGTGAGCGGACTATTTCTCGACCGTTTGACACTAATGGTACTTGGAAAAAATGATCTCACTGTGCGATCTCTGATTTCTCTTAATTTGTCACGATGGTCATCCTCCCTACGTAGGCGGGAGTTACAAAAATATTTTAACATTTGTAGGCCCAAGTTGGTGATTGAAATTTCTTGAAATGTTCTCGCCACAACAAAAAACGCCTTTGTTTTAAAGATTTCCATTCAGACTCGCTTATGATATTCCTTCCATTCCCTCCCTTTTTTTCGTGACAAAACAATCTGCGATTCTTTGAACTTTTTCGATGTCCTCCGTTCCCTTGTCTAGTAACGATCCCATAGCGCGCAGCAATACCAGAAGAGGACGGGCAAGCGTAAAGTAGGCAGTCTCCTTACGAGATTTGCTGCGCCTACTAAGCGTTCTGCCAATAAGTCACAGTTTTTGGTTCGCCATTCCCACAACATTTTCTGTGATATTTCCAATTTTAGTTGTTCGCAGTTGTAATCAATAGGTATTGAGTTGAACCAGTAGCGTATAAGTTTATATGATTTATCTTTGAGGAACATTTAGAAATACACTCCTGGAAATGGAAAAAAGAACACATTGACACCGGTGTGTCAGACCCACCATACTTGCTCCGGACACTGCGAGAGAGCTGTACAAGCAATGATCACACGCACGGCACAGCGGACACACCAGGAACCGCGGTGTTGGCCGTCGAATGGCGCTAGCTGCGCAGCATTTGTGCACCGCCGCCGTCAGTGTCAGCCAGTTTGCCGTGGCATACGGAGCTCCATCGCAGTCTTTAACACTGGTAGCATGCCGCGACAGCGTGGACGTGAACCGTATGTGCAGTTGACGGACTTTGAGCGAGGGCGTATAGTGGGCATGCGGGAGGCCGGGTGGACGTACCGCCGAATTGCTCAACACGTGGGGCGTGAGGTCTCCACAGTACATCGATGTTGTCGCCAGTGGTCGGCGGAAGGTGCACGTGCCCGTCGACCTGGGACCGGACCGCAGCGACGCACGGATGCACGCCAAGACCGTAGGATCCTACGCAGTGCCGTAGGGGACCGCACCGCCACTTCCCAGCAAATTAGGGACACTGTTGCTCCTGGGGTATCGGCGAGGACCATTCGCAACCGTCTCCATGAAGCTGGGCTACGGTCCCGCACACCGTTAGGCCGTCTTCCGCTCACGCCCCAACATCGTGCAGCCCGCCTCCAGTGGTGTCGCGACGGGCGTGAATGGAGGGACGAATGGAGACGTGTCGTCTTCAGCGATGAGAGTCGCTTCTGCCTTGGTGCCAATGATGGTCGTATGCGTGTTTGGCGCCGTGCAGGTGAGCGCCACAATCAGGACTGCATACGACTGAGGCACACAGGGCCAACACCCGGCATCATGGTGTGGGGAGCGATCTCCTACACTGGCCGTACACCACTGGTGATCGTCGAGGGGACACTGAATAGTGCACGGTACATCCAAACCGTCATCGAACCCATCGTTCTACCATTCCTAGACCGGCAAGGGAACTTGCTGTTCCAACAGGATAATGCACGTCCGCATGTATCCCGTGCCACCCAACGTGCTCTAGAAGGTGTAAGTCAACTACCCTGGCCAGCAAGATCTCCGGATCTGTCCCGCATTGAGCATGTTTGGGACTGGATGAAGCGTCGTCTCACGCGGTCTGCACGTCCAGCACGAACGCTGGTCCAACTGAGGCGCCAGGTGGAAATGGCATGGCAAGCCGTTCCACAGGACTACATCCAGCATCTCTACGATCGTCTCCATGGGAGAATAGCAGCCTGCATTGCTGCGAAAGGTGGATATACACTGTACTAGTGCCGACATTGTGCATGCTCTGTTGCCTGTGTCTATGTGCCTGTGGTTCTGTCAGTGTGATCATGTGATGTATCTGACCCCAGGAATGTGTCAATAAAGTTTCCCCTTCCTGGGACAATGAATTCACGGTGTTCTTATTTCAATTTCCAGCAGTGTACTTATCATATACTGCGAAGCACTGCAGACAGTTAAATTTAAGATATGTACGACTGAAAATGAGATCCGAACAATACAATTCTGGTTTCGCACATGGTATATTAAAACGAGGCCAATAAACTTTGTTACATTGTAGTGGTTTGCCTTGAGCAACGAACTGGGGATAGGAACCCTATAGATAAGAGAAAGCGTCAGAAAATGTCAGTTCCTTAAAATACTACATAGAATAAAATGTGCAAAACAGACCATATCGTCGTTACCGAAGTAACTCATCAGGTCACTTCAACGCAAGTTATCTTACTGAACGCTGTACTGATCCGTTCCGTTAATATAGGACCACACAATAGTTTGGTTGCGCGAAGGCTTGAGCAGCTTACGACCATAATTACAGATGTATCCGACAAATTCAGAAAAAGAAAAACAAACACAGTACTGAAGGTATGAGTCAGCTGGATTTGTAAACAACGGCTCGTTACCTTCAATAATAAAAAATTATACACAGCTTCCTGAAGTCAGCACGATGGTATGATCATTACTGATTTTGCGTGCTCCACAAATCAACAGTGTTAAATATCATGAAATTTCTTCTCAACTCTAATTTGTTAATGTTGATAATACGCTAACAAATATAATAGTACAATGTTTACACGTCCCCTGATTGTACTGTTTCTGATCAATAAAATAATCTGTGAATTCGGAGTTCAAACTAATCATGCAAAACTCATTCGAATAAAATATATGGGTGGGATGTCTCAACCTTTAAAAATAAATGAAGGTGTCAGGCGAGACGATGGTTTACTTCCGCTTCTTTTCAACTGCGTAATGGGTAAAATTGTAAAAATCTGAAATGAAAAACTGAAAGAATAAAAATATCGCCACTGGTACTAGGGAGTAAGAAAAAAGGTGTTGCAATAAACTGCTTCGCATCGGTGGATGATCTTGCCACCTTCTCTGAAATGCTGACAGTTTCAGCAGTGCAAGTCAATCTTCTGGGAGAGATAGCCAACATGACGCCATCCCAGCAGAGAACATAAAATTTCTGGCAAATATAAAAAGAGCTCCAAGATATTTAATGACAGATATTAAAGTCTGTAAAGCAAAGATGTTGTTGCTGTTGCCGTGGTCTTCAGTTCAAAGATTGATTTCATGCAGCTGTTCATCCCACTCTATCCTGTGGAAACCCCCTCATCTCCGAGTAACTATTGCAGCCGAGAACCTTCTGAATCTGCCAACTGTATACATCTCTTGGTCTCCCGTTACCATTTTTATACCCCCCCCCCCCCAGTACTTCCGTCCTGTACTAAATTGGTGATTCCTTGATGCCTCAGAGTGTGTCCCACTAACCAATCACTTCTTCTAGCCAGTTAGTTCCACAAATTCCTCTCTTCCCCAACTGTGTTCTGTACCTCGTTATATCGGGGATACTTCCAGAAACGACTTCCTGACACTTAAATCTATACTCGATGTTAACAAATTTCTCTTCTTCAGAAACGCTTTCCTTGCCATTGCCAGTCTACATTTAATATCCTCTCTACTTCGACCATCATCAGTTATTTTGCTCCCCAAATAGCAAAACTCCTTTTTCCTCTTTATCCCCGATGTTATTCAATCTGTATATTGAGCAAGCAGTAAAGGAAACGAAAGAAAAATTCGGAATAGGTATTAAAAACCATGGAGAATAAATAAATACTTTGAGGTTCGCCGATGACATTGTAATTCTGTCAGAGACAGCAAAAGACTTGGAAGAGCAGTTGAACAGAATGGACAATGTCTTGAAAGGAGGATATAAGATGAACATCAACAAAAGCAAAACGAGGATAATGGAATGTAGTCGAATTAAGTAGGGTGATGTTGAGGGAATTAGATTAGGAAATCGAGTATAGATTTAAGTGTCAGGAAGACGTTTCTGAAAGTATTTGTATGGAGTGTAGCCATGTATGGAAGTGAAACATGGACGATAAATAGTTTGGACAAGAAGAGAATAGAAGCTTTCGAAATGTGGTGCTACAGAAGAATGCTGAAGATTAAATGGGTAGATCACATAACTAATGAGGAGGTATTGAATAGAATAGGGGAGGAGTTTGTGGCACAACTTGACAAGAAGAAGGGACTGGTTAGTAGGACATGTTCTGAGGCATCAAAGGATCACAAATTTAGCATTGGAGGGCAGCGTGGAGGGTAAAAATCGTAGAGAGAGACCAAGAGATGAATACACTAAGCAGATTCGGAAGGATGTAGGTTGTAGTAAGTACTGGGAGATAAAGAAGCTTGCACAGGATAGGGTAGCATGGAGAGCTGCATCATACCAGTCTCAGGACGGAAGACCACAACAAACAAAACCTCGTTATTAATTACATGATCTACCCATCTAATCTTCAGCATTCCTCTGTTGCACCACATTTCAAACGCTACTATTCTCTTCTTGTCCAAACTTTTTGTCGTTCACGTTTCACTTCGACACATGGCTGCAGTCCACACAATTAATTTCAGAAAAGAGTTCATGTCACTTACTTGACGTCAGCAAATTTCTTTTCTTCAGAAGCGCTTTTCTTGTCATTGCTAGTCTGCCATTTGCATCCTCTCTACATCGATCATCATCAGTTATTTTGCTGCCCAAATAAAAAACTTATCTACTACTTTAAGTGTCTGATGTTCTAATCTAATTCCCCCAGAATTATCTGAGTTAATGCGACTAAATTTCATTATCCTTGATCTGATTTTGTTGATGTTCATCCTTTCAAGACACTGTACTTTCATTTTATATCCTCCTTTCAAGGTACTGTCCATTTCGTTCAATGCTATTCCAAGTCTTTGCTGTCCCTGACAGAATTATAATGTCACCGGAAGACCTCAGATTTTCTATTTCTTCCGCCTGGACTTTAATTCCAATTCAAAATTTTTCTCTTATTTTCTTCACTGATAAAGAATGCGTATATTCGGTGTGGTTGCGCAAGAAAAACCTATTTTAGAAGGAAGGATACAAAAGCAGGAAAACCCTATGGTATAAATAAGGTTTTCTACAACAAAAAACTTAAAACAAGGCAGTACAACACAAACTAGTATACCTGTATTCTAAAGAATGTCTGGTAGGGCATGTTTTTAACATCGAGTATAGATTTAAGTGTCAGGAAGTCGTTTCTGAAAGTATTTGTATGGAGTGTAGCCATGTATGGAAGTGAAACATGGACGATAAATAGTTTGGACAAGAAGAGAATAGAAGCCTTGATAAACTGGAAATATTAGAAAGAAAAGTTATACGAATACATTATATCCTTAAAAAAAAGGATCACTTTGGAAATTAAGAACTGATGACGAAATTTTTCAGAACGTAGGAAACGTATTAGAAACAATAAAGGAAGATACATTTGCAAAATGGATAATAATAGCTTCACCAAGCAGATCGTCAAATATCTCAAGGAAAATAAATTAACAACCACTCTGATTCATGAGATTCGGAAGCATTCTGAAAGGAAAAAAATAAGAGAAGTTTTGAAAACAGAAAAAAAGTGCTGAACAGATAAGTTTTCAGGGAAAAAGTTTGAAAACTAGATGGACGAGGTATTCGAAGGGGAGGGACAAAAGAAAACTGGCGCAAAGTGGTAGCACGCTAGTAAAAGGAAACACAGTCAAACAATGAAGGCACACTGGAAAAGAAGTAAAGAACGCCAGATGATTAAGAACCGAAATTGGAACGCGGTCCCCAGAAGGGCTTAAAGCAAGATGAGGAACGTAAAGTACATAAGAGCGTGTTTCTAAAAGGTCTGTGTGGTGTCACCGCCAGACACCACACTTGCTAGGTGGTAGCCTTTTAAATCGGCCGCGGTCCTCTAGTATACGACGGACCCGCGTGTCGCCACTGTCAGTGATTGCAAACCGAGCGCCGCCACACGGCAGGTCTAGAGAGACTTACTAGCACTCGCCCCAGTTGTACAGCCGACGTTGCTAGGAAAGGTTCACTGAGAATTACGCTCTCATTTGCCGAGACGATAGTTAGCATAGCCTTCAGCTAAGTCAATTGCTACGACCTAGCAAGGCGCCATTTCTCCTTTGCTATGTATCTAATGAAGCATACCTCACGCCAGCCTGCGTGAGTTTGTAGCGTGCATTTCGGCTTCCTCAAACAACACGGTGTTGGCACTTCTGCCGACACATCAGTCTGGATACAGAAATGTCCCATTACTTTTAACCCGGTCATTTAATTGTGAAGCAGTGCAGTTGGCGACTGGACTGCGAAAGGAACTGATGGACACGGAAAAAACGGTAGCTGCGCTCGTGTGGCTCGCCAGAGGAATGGCGCGCCGCGCCTGCGGGGCGTCGCGGCTAGTGTAAACCGCTGGCGCCAGTGCCGGACGCCAGTGAAAACAAACAGCGCCTTAAATCCCGCGCAGCCGCTTTCATTAAAATGCCGCGGCCCGTCAGTCAGCGAGGAGCTTTAACGCTGGCCAGGCACAGGACCACAGCCTGCTCTTTAATTTCAGGTCTCGAGTCGTGCCCCTCATTTCAGAATCGTAGGAGTTGCGCTCCCAGTGATTAAATCACTTTACAGACCCCGTGAAAGTAAGCCCATGTGTATCACTATGTCCGAGAGAAGTCAGAGTAGCTAGTATCTACGGAGCAATCAATATGCGCAAAACATAATTTATGTCGTCGGTGTAGTGTTCTTCCAAAGTCGCGTCACTGAGTATTGGGGCAGGGGCTGAATGGCCGCAAAATACCGGAATCCAAGATGGCGTCCATGACGACATCCAAGATGGCGTCCATGACGGCATCCAAGATGGCAGCTATGACGTCATTCAATATGATGGCTTATGGCGGGAAGTTTGAATTTTGGCGGGAAATTTCAATTTTAGTGGGAAGATAGGTCATTTGGGCTACTTCCACTAACTTAAGAGATGGCGATCGGATGACGTATCTTAGTGGAGGGAGCCCAAGTGACCTATCTTCCAGCGATTTTCATAGGTTAGTAGAGATAACTATGATTTGATGTATTATCCTGTTGGAATTTGAACTTCCCACAATTTTCTGGGGGAGGGGATTGGGGGGTTAGGTTAGTGGATGTAGCCCAATTGACCTATGTTCCTGCTAAAATTCTAACTTCCCGCCAAAATTCAAACTTTCCACCAAAAGCCGCCATCTTGAATTACGTCATGGCCGCTATCTTGGATGACGTCATCGCCGCCATCTTGGATAACGGTACTTTGGGGCCATATCGCCCACGCCCCAATATTACTGTGGTATAGTTTAAGCTTGCCCGTAAGCACTCTGCAGCTTTTGAATGCCGTTACATCGCTAGTACAGGCAGATTTCGTAGAAAGGTACTGTGGATTTCGTATAGGAGTCCAATGGGAATCTTAGTGAATTCATTCGATATTATTCGATATCTGGAATGAAGTTGGCTTAAGGCTGTGAAGAGATAAATGTAAGTGGTCATTTCGCTCGCTTCCGGCAAGTTGTGATGCGCTAATTTTTTGTAATAGTGGAACAAGAAATAGGCCTCCTCTATTTTGTATGTGTCGCATTGCACTTAATCATTTGGCCGAGTCAGTGGTTTAATAAATTCTAGCTGGCGACACTGCGAAGTGGCTTCTCAGTCCTACAAAGCGGAAGTGCTCCGAAATCATTGAATAGGAACTATGACGTGAAGAAATCTAGCGGTTTATCACAGACAAGTATCTTCAGGGATGAAATTCACCTTTTTTTAAAATTTTCTTGTGCTCTATGTTTAATTTACGATTATTTTTAGAAAAGTAACAATATTTCTCAGCAAGCGATGCGCACTCATGGCGCAGCGGCAACCGACATTTCATTCTGAAAATAATTGACCACACTATTTAAAATTTACAGCCTCAAAAGTTACAGTTTTTCCGTACAATTACGTATCACTAACACTTTCTATGCCTGATTCTTTATAGTTATTTATGTATTAGTGTTAACCTTCTACACACAGTTATCGTGATTACAAAAATCACTTCATAAGGATTACGTTCTATCACGGAAATTGGTAGACAGGAGGAACAAGCGGAACATCTTGTATTTGCGTATGTAATAGTAGCTTCGATGGCTCAAACACAGACCGCGATACACATCAACCTATTGAATAAATGAATTATGTAGTTCAACAATTATGTAATCCTAAAGCATGAAACTGTGTTTCCAAATGTCATGTGTATTCCAAACTGAAGTCAGTCTGCAGAGCTCAACTACAGACAGCAATACTCTCTTGGTTATACACACACCTGCCGTTACCAAAAGCTGTTACAATTAACAAACAAAAAATTAACAACTAGTTCATTACAAATATAAATAGAGTGTCCAAATCATTACGAGTACATTACCATCAAAGACATGCTTATAAACCAATGCAGTTCTAGATACGTGCCATCACAGTCGCCATATTGACAGGGACAATAGCCAATGCCGCCCGCTTTCCACTACGAATTCCAAACGATTGCCGTAACGCTGATTGAAAGACACAGCTGCCTGACATTGGAGCAATAGCTTTGCAAGGCGTTGCCATAGAAACGTTAACAAAATCGCATTACGTGATTGGTTGTGATAAATATGCCAAGCAATTGCTTAAAATATTCGTTAACTGCAAAGGATTTTCTCTTGCGGTACGTCTACTGAAACTATCTAAGTAGTGTAAAACACCAAGCAAAAACATGCTAATATATGGTGCCTCTTGGACACTAAATGTATTACCCAGTATTTGGCATGCCAGTCTCATAACAGCAGACTGTCGAGAGCTCGCTTAGACCACTACTTAAATATGCAGAAGTGGTTGTGGCAGAATCTAAATATTGCCTTCCATCTGTGAATGCGAATTAATTGTGAACAGTCAGCTAATATGCTTCCAAACACAAAAGCGGTGCAGCCATATCGAAGATGGAGAGGTTAGCGACGTTTTTTGAATGGGCGTTGCTAAGCAACAGATATAGGCCTATGTCTGTGCTCTTTGGACGCCATAGATCTGTTAAGAAACGACTTTGCCAGTGACTTTCATGAAAATGTGAACAGGCTCACAAGAAATCGCGAAAGACTGTCGTGGAAAATTCTGACATCAGTCACTGTTGTGAGTATATCTACACTCCTGGAAATGGAAAAAAGAACACATTGACACCGGTGTGTCAGACCCACCATACTTGCTCCGGACACTGCGAGAGGGCTGTACAAGCAATGATCACACGCACGGCACAGCGGACACACCAGGAACCGCGGTGTTGGCCGTCGAATGGCGCTAGCTGCGCAGCATTTGTGCACCGCCGCCGTCAGTGTCAGCCAGTTTGCCGTGGCATACGGAGCTCCATCGCAGTCTTTAACACTGGTAGCATGCCGCGACAGCGTGGACGTGAACCGTATGTGCAGTTGACGGACTTTGAGCGAGGGCGTATAGTGAGCATGCGGGAGGCCGGGTGGACGTACCGCCGAATTGCTCAACACGTGGGGCGTGAGGTCTCCACAGTACATCGATGTTGTCGCCAGTGGTCGGCGGAAGGTGCACGTGCCCGTCGACCTGGGACCGGACCGCAGCGACGCACGGATGCACGCCAAGACCGTAGGATCCTACGCAGTGCCGTAGGGGACCGCACCGCCACTTCCCAGCAAATTAGGGACACTGTTGCTCCTGGGGTATCGGCGAGGACCATTCGCAACCGTCTCCATGAAACTGGGCTACGGGCCCGCACACCGTTAGGCCGTCTTCCGCTCACGCCCCAACATCGTGCAGCCCGCCTCCAGTGGTGTCGCGACAGGCGTGAATGGAGGGACGAATGGAGACGTGTCGTCTTCAGCGATGAGAGTCGCTTCTGCCTTGGTGCCAATGATGGTCGTATGCGTGTTTGGCGCCGTGCAGGTGAGCGCCACAATCAGGACTGCATACGACCGAGGCACACAGGGCCAACACCCGGCATCATGGTGTGGGGAGCGATCTCCTACACTGGCCGTACACCACTGGTGATCGTCGAGGGGACACTGAATAGTGCACGGTACATCCAAACCGTCATCGAACCCATCGTTCTACCATTCCTAGACCGGCAAGGGAACTTGCTGTTCCAACAGGACAATGCACGTCCGAATGTATCCCGTGCCACCCAACGTGCTCTAGAAGGTGTAAGTCAACTACCCTGGCCAGCAAGATCTCCGGATCTGTCCCCCATTGAGCATGTTTGGGACTGGATGAAGCGTCGTCTCACGCGGTCTGCACGTCCAGCACGAACGCTGGTCCAACTGAGGCGCCAGGTGGAAATGGCATGGCAAGCCGTTCCACAGGACTACATCCAGCATCTCTACGATCGTCTCCATGGGAGAATAGCAGCCTGCATTGCGGCGAAAGGTGGATATACACTGTACTAGTGCCGACATTGTGCATGCTCTGTTGCCTGTGTCTATGTGCCTGTGGTTCTGTCAGTGTGATCATGTGATGTATCTGACCCCAGGAATGTGTCAATAAAGTTTCCCCTTCCTGGGACAATGAATTCACGGTGTTCTTATTTCAATTTCCAGGAGTGTAAATCCGAGCTTCTTGCGCTGCATAGTTTTACTAAGCGAAGGCAATATCAGTATCTCTTTAAGCTGGCAGTATATTGTGTATTGGCTATCTGAGGCGCATAGCGAGCTAAATGTAACCAATTATTCTTTATATTCGTTAATACACAAAATGCGTTTTTCTGCTGTGATAGTGGTATTTTCCACATGCAAATTTCGCCTTTTGTATGGAAGGTGTCAGTAGTGCGTGTTCTGCAGCTGTCAGTTGTTTTGGTTTTACATATATTATTCACAGTTTTGAAACGATGCATGTCATAATTGTTCTACCAATGTTAATTGGTATTTGCAGCTATTTTTTGGCAGTCGTGACGATTTCTGGGCTCTTGTGTGGTGACCAGCTGAAAGACGCAGTTCCTCTGCGTTATAACAATTCGACACACATTCGTGCCGAAGTTTTCCGTTTCGTTTTTCTTCCAGATGATCTGACAATCAATTAGGATTCTTAAGACAAGAAATGTGGTAATTTAAATGAAAAACTGTTTATTTAATCAGCACCATTTGTTTTCTTAGTCAGTAGAAGTGTTGTCATCACTGCCTTTTTGTTCTCGTTCTCCCTTCCTGTTTATGCGATTAGTGAGAGTGTAAGTTTATATTGTGTGTGTGTATTTGATTGTGTGTCTTAAACTGTAGAATGGATATATAATACTGCAAAGCAAAAATAATAGTGGAAATGTTAGGAAATGTTACAGGATAAAGGCTTTATCCTCTTCAGGAATGACAATGTACCCGCACATATTTCCTATGATGACAAAAGCACAATAGACCTCATATTCTTAAGAAGAGTAATCATGAACAATGTAACACCTCTCTGGACAGTAAAACAAACTCCACTTCGGAAACATGTCCCATTAGAAATAAGCATCGAGGAGAAAGGCAATAAACACAAGAAAAAGAGGTACAAGTACTTTCAAGAAAGATATACGTCGGGAAAATGGAAACAAAATCAGTCGAGATAAAACTAATTGAAACGCTAATATACAATGCACAATTAGAGGGAGCAGCTGCGGGATTCTAACTGAGCCATCGACATATCTCTGCGGAGGTCACAAAGATATATACTAGATGACCTTACAGATAAACAGATCACTGCACATAGGATCACAAGAATTCAATTACAGTTGCTGCACAGCGGATAACTTAATTAATTTAATTTTTTTAAAACAGGTGTGGCTATAGCATATGTCATAGCATGATCTTTTCCTTGGTCCATCGTCGTACACTCGCCTTTAATTAGTTTGTTCTCAAGTACATTGTTTACTCTTCCTTCACGGGTTAGTTCAATAGCGCATCAACAAATTCCCTCAAATCAAAAGTATGAAACGTAGGACCGATATCGTCTACTACACTGCATCCAACTTGTTCCATCTGTATATCCTCTGACTCGCTGTCTTCCCATTGTTCGCCATCCTCACGCTTCTTCATTATCCATCTCACTTGTCTCTGTCGCTGAATATGGAATTAGATCCGTAACTGTATCGCGTTCTTGCACAATAACTCCTCTTCGTGACTGCCCCTTCGCCACTCTAGTCCCTTATGTGTTCTGCATTGGTTCCTAATGATGATTATTCCTTCTCATCATCGGTAGCAATGAACCTTCCTTCTCGTGACTCTTTCATATCATCCTTTAACTTTGTTTCTCTTCATTCAGACGCACCATACCAAACCTTTCCCTCAAGTGCAAAATAACTCTCTAACATTTTCGAAGTAAAGTGCTAATATCAGTTTTCCTATTAGAGTGCGTATCACTGGAAAGCTGGCGCTGAGCGTGTGTGTCGGCAGTCAAACTCTGCTCTTACTTATTTTATGTCTGTGAACTTTCCGTTTATCAGGTCAAGTAATTCCATGCCGTGAATTTTGAACATTGCCCATTTCTTCTCTCTGTCATACGTTTCATACATTTGTTTATCCATCACTGAGACATGTCTCCTAGAGTCCAGTGCCCGTCGTCTCACATTGCTGCCCACTTTTACTTGTATGAAGGGCGTTCAGTAAGTAAGGCAACACCTTTTTTCTGAAAGCAGACAGGTTGGTTCAGAATTCCAGTAAGCCATATTATTCCCCACTCTTTTGGCTACGAAACCCAAGTTTTCGACATAATTTCCATTCAACTGACAGCCTTTTGTCACCTTACTGAGAAGGCTTGTATGCCAGCCTGTTAACGCTCCACTCGTCGATGTCAGAGCCAACATCTCCCTGCATCATAACCTGCCCGTCATCCAGGTACTGCTTCCTGCAGAGCTTCGTTCGACCAAACAGGTGGAAGTCAGATGGTGCCAGATCCGGCTTGTAAGGTGGCTGGCCCGCATCTCGTGGTCCTGCGGTAGCGTTCTCGCTTCCCACGCCCGGGTGCCCGGGTTCGATTCCCGGCGGGGTCAGGGATTTTCTCTGCCTCGTGATGGCTGGGTGTTGTGTGCTGTCCTTAGGTTAGTTAGGTTTAAGTAGTTCTAAGTTCTAGGGGACTTATGACCACAGCAGTTGAGTCCCATAGTGCTCAGAGCCATTTTTTTTGTAAGGTGGCTGAGGAGGAACAGTCCAATGAAGTTTCGTGAACTCCACTCGGATGCGCAGCTTGTGTGATGCCCAGGGTTGTCACGGAGAAGAAGAAGTTCGTCTGCATTTTAGTGGCGACGAACACGCTGAAGTCGTTTCTTCAGCTTCCTGAAGGTATCACAGTACACTTCACATCTTCTGGTCCAGACTGTATACCGATTAGGTTTCTTTCGGGGTATGCCGATCCATTAGATCCATACCCAAACCCAAAGACTGCAAAGTTGCACAGGTCACACCAATATTCAAGAAAGGTAGTAGGAGTAATCCACTAAATTACAGGTCCATGTCGTTAACGTCGATATGCAGCAGGATTTTAGAACATATATTGTGTTCGAACATTATGAATTACCTCGAAGAAAACGGTCTATTGACACACGGGTTTAGAAAACATCGTTCCTGTGAAACACAACTAGCTCTTTATTCACATGAAGTGTTGCTATTGACAAGGGATTTCAGATCGATTCCGTATTTCTGGATTTCCGGAAGGCTTTTGACACTGTACCACACAAGCGGCTCATAGTGAAATTGCGTGCTTATTGAATATCGTCTAAGTTATGTGACTGGGTGTGTGATTTCCTGTCAGAGAGGTCACAGTTCGTAGTAATTGACGGAAAGCAATCAAGTAAAACAAAAGTGATTTCTAGCGTTCCCCAAGGTATTGTTATAGGCCCTTTGCTGTTCCCTACCTATATAAACGATTTGGGAGACAATCCGAGCAGCCGTCATCGGTTGTTTGCAGATGACGCTGTCGTTTATCGACAAACAAAGTCTTCAGAAGATCAAAACAAACTGCAAAACGATTTAGAAAATATATGTGAAAAATGGTTCAAATGGCTCTGAGCACTATGGGACGTAACATCTGAGGTCATCAGTCCCCTAGAACGTAGAACTACTTAAACCTAACTAACCTAAGGACATCACACACATCCATGCCCGAGGCAGGATTCGAACCTGCGACCGTAGCAGTCTCGCTGTTCCGGACTGAAGCGCCTAGAACCGCACGGCCACCGAGGCCGGCAGAAGATATCTGAATGGTGCGAAAAGTGGCAGTTGACCCTACATAACGAAAAGTGTGAGGTCATCCACATGAGTACTAAAAGGACCTCGTTAAACTTCGGTTACACCATAAATCAGTCTAACCTAAAAGCCGTAAATTCAACTAAATACGTAGGTGTTACAATTACGAACAACTTAAATTGGAAGGAACACAAAAAATGTTGTGGGGAAGGTTAACCAAAAACTGAGTTTTATTGGCAAGGCACTTAGAAAATGTAACAGACCTACTAAGGAGATTGCCTACACTAGGTTTTTTTTTTTTTTTGTTTTAGGGCGCAAAACTGCTATGGTCATTAGCGCCCGGTCCGTGACTTAGGAAACAGTAAAAAACCGAAAATGGAAACCAGCAGCAATGGGAACGAAAGTCATAAAATTGGAGAAACTAAAAGCAGAAGGAAGGCTTAAAAATCCACTACAGAAAGGGGTTGGTTGTCCCCAAAAAAAGCTTCAAATGACTGACGTCATGTCACTGGCACTAATATACTAGAGAACGCGGTCGGCGGAGCGCGTGTCATCTGCTAAAATGCAAGATATATCAGGCGACAGCTGTAGACGGGAGCGTAACGGGTTAAAATAGGGGCACTCAATTAAAAGGTGTCTGACCGTCCACAGCTGAGAGCAGTGGGGACAGAGTGGGGGAGGATCGCCGCTTAAAAGATGTCGATGGCTAAAAAGACAGTGACCTATCCGGAGTCTAGTTAAAAGTACCTCCTCCCGACGACGCGTTCGGGAGGAAGAGGTCCAAGCACAAGGAAGAGCTTTCACGTCCCGCAATTTATTATGGGGAAGTGTCGACCAATGTGCGTGCCATAAAAGAACAACTCGACGACATAAAACGCTCCGTAGATCGGTGAAGGGAATCGATTGAATAGCTGGCCGAAGAAGAGAGACTGCAGCCTTGGCTGCAATATCGGCCGCCTCATTTCCACAGATACCAACGTGTCCCGGGAGCCAGAGGAACGCCACCGAGACGCCCCCCAGGTGGAGCAAGCACAGACAGTCCTGAATCCGGTGGACCAGAGGGTGCACAGGGTAAAGTGCTTGGAGACTGAGGAGAGAGCTGAGAGAATCTGAGCAGATTACGTACTGTATCCGCTGATGGCGGCGGATGTAGTGGACAGCCTGGAGAACAGCGTAAAGCTCCGCAGTATAAACCGAACACTGGTCGGGAAGCCGAAAGTGATTTGGGGTGTCGCCAACAATATAGGCATTCCCTACACCTAACGATGTTTTCGAGCCGTCGGTGTAAATAAATGTGGCGTCCGTCATTTTTGCACATAGAGCAGCAAATTCCCGACGATAAACAAGTGAAGGGGTACCATCCTTGGGAAATCGACAAAGGTCACGGAGCAGGCAGATCCGGGGACGGAGCCAAGGCGGTGCTGTACCCCAAGTTGTCAAGAAGGTTTTAGGAAAGCGGAAGGAAAGAGAATGGAGCAGTTGACGGAAACGGACTCCCGGTGGTAGTAGGGAGGAGGGACGGCCTGCATACCCTACATCAAAGGAGGCGTCGAAAAAAATGTCATGGGCTGGATTAGCAGGCATGGAAGACAGATGGCTAGCATAACGACTCAGAAGGACTGCTCGCCGATTGGACAGCGGAGGTTCAGCAGTCTCAGCATAAAGGCTTTCCACAGGGCTGGTGTAAAAAGCTCCAGACACTAAACGTAATCCACGGTGGTGGATAGAGTCGAGACGCCGAAGAATAGACGGCCGAGCAGAGGAGTAGCCTATGCTTCCATAGTCCAATTTCGAGCGCACTAAGGCGCGATAGAGGCGGAGAAGGACCACTCGGTCCGCTCCCCAGGAGGTACCATTCAGGACACGGAGGGTGTTGAGGGATCGCAGACAGCGAGCCGAAAGATAGGAAACGTGGGAGGACCAGCACAGTTTTCTGTCAAACATAAGACCCAAGAATTTAGCGACGTCCGGAAACGGAAGGTTGACAGGTCCTATATGTAAGGAGGGTGGAAGAAACTCCTTACGTCGCCAAAAATTAACACAAGCGGTCTTACTGGGAGAAAAACGGAAGCCGGTTTCGATGCTCCAAGAGTGGAGGCGATCGAGACATCCTTGAAGACGTCGTTCAAGAAGGCTGGTCCGTTGAGAGCTGTAGTAGATCTCAAAATCGTCCACAAAGAGGGAGCCCGAGACATCAGGAAGGAGACAATCCATAATTGGATTTATGGCAATGGCAAACAGTGCCACACTCAGCACAGAGCCCTGGGGTACCCCGTTTTCTTGGGAGAAAGTACGGGAGAGAGTAGTGTTCACCCGCACTCTAAATGGGCGCTCTGTCATAAATTCGCGAAGAAAAAGGGGCAGCCGACCTCGAAAGCCCCAAGAGAACAGTGTGCGGAGAATGCCTGTCCTCCAACAGGTATCGTATGCTCTCTCCAGATCAAAAAATATTGCTACTGTTTGGCGTTTCCGGAGAAAATTGTTCATGATATAAGTGGAGAGAGCAACAAGATGGTCAACTGCAGAACGATGCTTTCGGAATCCGCATTGGGCAGGTGTTAAAAGACTGCGGGATTCCAGCCACCAAGCTAAACGGTAATTCACCATACGCTCAAAAACCTTACAGACACTACTCGTGAGAGAAATGGGGCGATAGCTAGAGGGGAGATGTTTGTCCTTTCCAGGTTTCGGAACGGGAACGACGATAGCTTCCCGCCATCGTCTGGGAAAAGTACTGTCGGTCCAAATTCGATTATAAAGGCGAAGGAGGTAACGCAGACTATGGGTTGATAAATGCAGCAACATTTGGACGTGGATACCATCCGGTCCTGGGGCGGAGGAGCGAGAAGAAGAGAGTGCATGTTGGAGTTCCCGCATGGAGAAAACAGTATTGTAGCTTTCGCGATTTTGAGAGGAGAAAGCAAGATGTCGCACTTCCGCTGCACGTTTCTTCGGGAGAAACGCTGGCGGGTAATTTGAAGAGCTCGAAATCTCAGCAAAGTGCTGACCCAATGAGTTAGAAATTGCGACGGGGTCCACTAATGTATCATGCGCGACAGTGAACCCAGAGACCGGGGAGAAACTAGGCGCGCCTGAGAACCGTCGAAGCCGACTCCAAACTTCCGAGGAGGGAGTGAAGGTGTTAAATGAGCTAATAAAGAATTTCCAGCTTGCCTTCTTGCTATCGCGGATGACGCGACGGCATCGCGCACGGAACTGCTTATAGCGGATACAGTTGGCCAAAGTAGGATGGTGGCGGAAAATGCGAAGAGCACGTCGCCGCTCAAGTATTGCGTCACGGCATGCCTCGTTCCACCAAGGAACTGGGGGGCGCCGGGGCAATTCGGAGGTGCGTGGTATTGAACGTTCCGCAGCTGTAAGAATAACGTCGGTAATATGTGTGACCTCATCGTCGACGCTGGGAAAGCGACGGTCATCAAATGTCGCTAGAGACGAAAAAAGTGTCCAATCGGCTTGGGCAAACTTCCAGCGCCGCGGGCGCATATATGGCAGTTGAGGCTGCAGTCTAAGGACACATGGAAAGTGGTCACTCGAGTGTGTATCATCAAGGGCGAACCATTCGAAGCGCCGAGCTAGCGGAAGAGTACCGACCGCAAGGTCTAAATGAGATAAATTTGTCGTGGAGGCAGACAAAAATGTGGGGACCCCAGTGTTGAGGCAAACTAGATCCGCTTGGTGGAAGACGTCTAGCAATAGTGAGCCACGTGGACAAGGATGTGGAGATCCCCAAAGCGGGTGGTGGGCATTGAAGTCCCCAACCAGCAAATAGGGGGGTGGAAGCTGACCAAGAAGATGAAGGAGATCAGCTCGTGCCATTGGTGTGGATGATGGAATGTATACAGTACAAAGAGAGAACGTGTATCCAGAAAGGGAAAGACGGACGGCGACAGCTTGGAAGCAAGTGTTTAAGTGGATTGGGTGATAATGGAGAGTATCATGGAGAAGAATCAAGAGTCCTCCATGGGCTGGAGTGCCTTCAACAGAGGGGAGATCATATCGGACGGACTGAAAATGAGGAAGGACAAAGCGGTCATGGGGACGCAGCTTTGTTTCCTGAACACAGGAGATGACCGGCGAGTAGGATCGTAAGAGGATCGATAATTCATCGCGATTGGCTCGAATGCCGCGGATATTCCAGTGGATAATGGACATAGGGTGAATAGAAAATGGAGGAATGTGACCAAAGTTGCTGTCAACTCAATGACTGCTCAGAGCTTGCGACCGACAGCATGGAATGGCATTCAGCCGAAGGCAGAAGATCCTGATCCATAGGTTGTTCAGGAGCAGCTCCTGCCACCAGCGATCGGCCGGTTGATCGGCCGCCAGCAGTGCGCCTCGGCGACACAGAAGACGGCAGAGGGCGATTTCCGCCAGGTGGTGCTGTAAATGGGACACGCCTTGGCGGAGAAGGAGATGAACTGGGTTTCTTTGTAGCCTTCTTGGAATTATGATGTTTAGAAGAAGGAGGAACCGATGGTTGTGAAGTTGGGGTACGTAAAAAATCTTCACGAGTATTCTCTTTTTTCGAAGTCTTGGTGTCTGACTTTTGGGCTCGAGATTTAGCAGAACCCGATGAAGGGTGAGCCATAGAGTGGGCAGGCGAAAGTGGTGAGGTTGAACAGGCGATCTTTGCGCTGGCCGATCTGACGACCGTGGTACTAAAGTTGAGGTCGCAAGTCTGCGTGGCCGCCTCCTTTGTTGGCCGAGGAGAAGCAAGGACAGTGCTGTATTTTCCTGTCTGAGGCACAGTGGGCTGTCGACTGGCGAATAATTTTCGAGCAGCAAAGGTCGTCACCTTTTCCTTCACTCTGATTTCCTGGATGAGCTTTTCGTCCTTAAAAACGGGGCAATCACGAGAGGAAGCAGCGTGGTCACCCATACAGTTGATGCAGCGAGGGGATGGAGGTGGACAAGCACCCTCATGGGCATCCTTGCCACACGCAACACATTTGGCCGGATTGGAACAGGACTGGCTGGTGTGATTGAACCGCTGACACCGATAGCAACGCGTAGGGTTTGGGACGTAAGGGCGAACGGAAATTATCTCATAGCCTGCACTGATTTTCGATGGGAGTTGAAGTTTGTCAAAGGTCAAGAAGACAGTGCGGGTTGGAATGAGGTTCGTGTCAACCGTTTTCATAACTCTATGAACGGCCGTTACGCCCTGGTCAGACAGGTAGTGCTGAATTTCTTCGTCAGACAATCCATCGAGGGAGCGTGTATAAACGACTCCACGCGAGGAATTTAAAGTGCGGTGCGGTTCAACCCGGACAGGGAAGGTGTGGAGCAGTGAAGTACGCAGCAATTTTTGTGCCTGGAGGGCACTGACTGTTTCTAACAACAAGGTGCCATTCCGTAATCTGGAACAAGACTTTACAGGACCTGCAATTGCGTCGACACCTTTCTGAATAATGAAAGGGTTGACCGTGGAGAAGACATGACCTGCGTCAGACCGAGAAACAACAAGGAACTGTGGCAACGATGGAAGAACTGACTGTGGCTGAGACTCAGTGAACTTACGCTTGTGAGCAGACATAGTGGAAGGTGAGGAAACCATTGCGGAAGAATCCCCCATGATTACCGACGTCTCCGATGGCGCGCTCCTCCCTTGTGGGGGCCCTCTCTGAGGGCACTCCCGCCTTAGGTGATTGTTCACACCTCAGGTCACACCTCCCGACAAACGGACGGAGAGACCAATCGGCATTTTCGGAAGGTATCAGCTCGGGTAATCACCCCTCCCTGGGCCTGGCCGTTACCAGGGGGTACGTACGTGTCCTACCTGTCTCCCCGGGGCGGGGAATTACGCGTTACCCCGTCACTGGCTACGCACAAAAATGCGTGGGTCGGCCTTCAGACACGCACAGGGAGGAAGAAAGAGGAAGGGAAAGGAAAGAAGAGAAGTTTCAAACGCCACAGCGGAGAAAAGGGTAAAGAGAAGAGGTAAGGAAAAGAGAAGGACAAAGGAAGGATGAAGACATACAAGCAAGGAAGGCGAAGAATGCGGTACATTTACGAGCGTCCGTCTCCGGACGTAGGCACAAACCATACTCCCAGAGGGGGAGAAAGGGAAGGAAAGAGCCAGTGGTGAGGGGGGGGGCGAAGATGGGGGATGGGGAAGGATGTGGAAAGGGAAGGTATGCAGCCCGGAAAGGAAGGAAGGCCACATTAGCTCGGGGTTCCGTGCTCGGTACACACGTATCCACAAAAGAGTTGTGGACCCCCTGGGGGGGGGGGGGGCCTACACTAGGTTGTCCATCCTCTTTTAGAATACTGCTGCGCGGTGTGGGATCCTTACCAGGTAGGACTGACGGCGTACATCGAAAAAGTTCAAAGAAAGGCAGCACGTTTTGTATTATCGCGAAATATGGGAGTGTCACAGAAATGATACAGGATTTGGGATGGAAATCATTAAAAGAAAGGTGTTTCTCGATGCGACGGAATCTTCTCACGAAATTCCAATCACCAACTTTCTCCTCCGAATGTAAAAATATTTTGTTGACAGCGACCTACATAGGGAGGAACGATCACCACGATAAAATTATGGAAATCGTACAGAAAGATATAGGTGTTCATTGTTTCCGGATGCTATACGAGATTGGAATAACTGAGAATTGTGAAGGTGGTTCGATGTACCCTCTGCCAGGCACTTGAACGTGATTTGCAGAGTATTCATGTAGATGTAGGTGATATGTCTGCGTAAGCAGAAGAAACTAACGATCAAAGGCCGAAAACAATTTATTGGACTGTTCAATTAACCAAAACAAATTCTCCAAGTATAGCACCAACACAAAACAGTGATCCGTCTTCGAATCACAACTACATACACGATAATACAGAAAACAACTGAAATATTTTCCTACTAGTCTCTACTAGAGACTTTTCCGATATACCAGAGATACCTAATCCAGAGATCAGAGAGAAAAACCCAAGCCGGGCTGCTGGAGTGGCTGCTATCCATGTTTGCTGGCGGTCGATGAACTGCCGATGTGAGGCCGAGCGCCGGCCTTTATAGCGCTTCGGCGGATGAGTACCTCGGAACTGTTTTCCATCACGTGGTTTGACCTGTGGAAATAGTTCCAGGATCTGCAGCGACCTCTTCCTTACGTTTATGTGGACTGGTAGTGGCCCCTAGTGGCCGCTGGTGGTGTTGTTGTTGTGGTTGTTGTTGTGGCCGTTCATCAACATTGCCTGTCGGTTGTGTAGTGCTCCGGTGTGCCTGCGAGGCGGGCAACCCGCGGCTGCAGGCTGTCAGTTTGGTTGCTGATACTCTAGTCGCTGTGATGTCTGGTGGAGAAGGCCACAGCAGTAGGTGTAACAGAATAATTCCTTCATAGTTCCAGAAGATTGTCTCCATGACTGTACAGGCAGAGGTTGCGGCTTTGAACGACTTCTTCGGAGGAGAGGTGGTGTGGCGCCACTCTGCGGACTGCTGTTTTGTTTTCGGTCGAATTGATGAACCCATGTTTCATTGTCTGTGACCATGTTCGACAAATAGGTGTCACTGTCTGCCTTGTAACGCGCAATCAGGCTCGCGCAGATGGTCGTTCTTTACTCTTTAGGGTGTTCTGCTGGGCGGTGAGGAACGCAGCGGACACCCATCTTTGAGTACACCAACTAGTGGAAGAGTATGTCAACACTGCCAACAGAAGCTTCAAGTTGTGCAGCGAGGTATTTGATTGTGATCCGTCTGTCTCCTCCATAGAGCGTCTCCTCACTTTCCAGCATTGCAGGAGTCACAGCTGTGTGCGGGCGGCTGCGCAGAAGATCGGATGTGTATGCACGACCTCGTTGCGATGATGACAGAGACTTCACACAATGACTCACCGTGCTTTTATTCACTGCCAGATCTCCATACACATTCTGCAACCGCTTATGAACATTTTCAATGCTCTGGTTTTCTTCCAAAACAAACTCATTGATAGATCCTTGCTTGGAATGCACCTCCATTACATATGCCATTTTGAAAGCTACGTATGGTGCTGCTACATAACTTCATGAAACTATAGGAGCTGAAGCAGGAAAATTTCACCATGTCATACAGCAAATTCTGCATTCTTTCAACCGAAACACGCCCAGAAAAAAAATGCGTTGCATTAATTATTGAACACCCCACGTATAATCGAGTATGCAATATCCTCCGTCCACTTGGCGAATTTCTTGACTCCTCGTGACAATGTTTTCTTTAGGTCCTCACAGTTTGCAACCAAGCGCCTGGTAAACATACACTATTGGCCATTAAAATTGCTACACCAAGAAGAAATGCAGATGATAAACGGGTATTCATTGGACAAATATATTATACTAATACTGACATGTAATTACATTTTCACGCAGTTTACGTGCATACATCCTGAGAAATCAGTACCCAGAACAACCACCTCTAGCTGTAATAATGGCTTTGATACGCCTGGAAATTGAGTCAAACAGAGCTTCGATGGCATGTACAGGTACAGCTGCCCATGCTGCTTCAACACGATACCACAGTTAATCAAGAGTAGTGACTGGCGTATTATGACGAGCCAGTGGCTCGGCCACCATTGACCAGGCGTTTTCAGTTAGTGAGAGATCTGGAGAATGTGCTGGCCAGGGCAGCAGTCGAACATTTTCTGTATCCAGAAAGGCCAGTACGGGACCTGCAACATGCGGTCGTGCATTATCCTGCTGAAATATAAGGTTTCGCAGGGATCGAATGAAGGGAGAGACACGGGTCGTAACACATATGAAATGTAACATCCACTTTTAAAAGTGCCGTCAATGCGAACAAGAAGTGACGGAGACGTGTAACCAATGGCACCCCATACCATCATGCCGTGTGGTACGCCAGTATGGCGATGACGAATACACGCTTCCAATGTGCGTTCACCGCAATTTCGCCAAACACGGATGCGACCATCATGATACTGTAAACAGAACCTGGATTCATCCGAAAGAATGACGTTTTGCCAATGGTGCAGCCACGTTCGTCGTTGAGTAAACCATCGCAGGCGCTCCTGTCTGTGATGCAGCTTCTAGGGTAACCGCAGCAATGGTCTCCGAGCTGATAGTCCATGCTGCTGCAAACGTCACCGAGCTGTTCGTGCAGATGGTTGTTGTCTTGCAAACGTCCCCATCTGTTGACTCAGGGATCGAGACGTGGCTGCACGATCCGTTACAGCCATGCGGATAAGATGCCTGTCATCTCGACTGCTAGTGACACGAGGCCGTTGGGATCCAGCACGGCGTTCCGTATTACCCTCCTGAACCCACCGATTCCACATTCTGCTAACAGTCATTGGATCTCGACCAACGCGAGCAGCAATGTCGCGATACGATAATCCACAATCGCGATAGGCTACAATCCGACATTTATCAAAGTCAGAAACGTGATGGTACCCCTTTCTCCTCCTTGCACGAGGCATCACAACAACGTTTCACCATGCAATGCCGGTCAACAGCAGTTTGTGTACGAGAAATCGCTCGGAAACTTTCCTGATGTCAGCACGTTGCAGGTGTCGCCACTGGCGCCAACCTTGTGTGAATGCTCTGAAAAGCTAAGCATTTGCATATCACAGCATCTTGTTCGTGTCGGTTAAATTTCGCGTCTGTAGCACGTCATCTTCGTGGTGTATCAATTTTAATGGCCAGTAGTGTATTTCTAACGGCGGAGTCGGAGCCTCAGCTGCCAGTCAAATTCTTTAATCATTTCTTTGCGCCACATTCCGCTGACTGCTTCCCGAGCTTGTATTGCGGATATCTACTATTTCAGCTCTCCGTGTGTGTTGGTCGTCTCTTCTCCCTCCCATTATTTCGTCGTTTATCGAGCCTATATTGAAATAACCACTGTCCATGTTGGTTCTGACGGTTCCACCGATTTCCGTTTCTTCAAGGTGGTTGTCTCGCTCTTCAACTTTGATGGTCTTGTACACATCTCTTTGGTTAGAAGTGAGTCTGTACAAGGTTCACTAGTTTCTTCGCACCTGCGCCATGATCTTATCCAAGCTCCTAAAGTAAATGCCGGAATGGTCTCACGTCTTGTGTATTTGCGCCTGATACCACAACCTCCCTTTATAATAAATAGCGCAACTTCGTGAAACAGATCATAGTCAACTCTGTCGACTCGTAGAGTGCTTCTAGAAATTGATTGCGGCTAATCATTTTTTTAAATATTGAATCGGATCGGTGATCTGAAATCTGCGGTTGCTTCCAGCATGATAATTCTTAAGTTTACATCTTGGTTTTCAATCAGTGTTCCTTCAAGAATGCATCCTTAAAACATTCATAAGTTTTATATTCTCCCACGATTACTTACTCCTTCACGAAAATACGTACAAATAAAATTTATACTTAATGCATGTGATGGTGACATAAGCAGTGACTTCTGAAGCTAATTCATCCAAAATTTGGGATGTAAGCTGTTTGAAGGATCTCGGAACAAGGGGTATTTTTGTGCTGAAATGAATGGTTTCGGATTTCGTTCTGGTCAACATCCTGATATACAGTTTCTACCGTTGCAGCTGGAGGTGAATGTTTGAGCATGCCTGTAATACGACACTGTCTCTCTGTATTATGTCTCGTAATTCTTCCTTTTCTCACCTCTTCTTTGCTTCGCTCATGCTATCATTGTCCTTTCCAATATGTTTTGAGTTGCCGCTCCTATCCCTTCCCGCTGGCATGGATGTGTGATGTCCTTAGGTTAGTTAGGTTTAAGTAGTTCTAAGTTTTAGGGGACTGATGACCTCAGATGTTATGTCCCATAGTGCTGAGAGCCATTTGAACCATTTGAAGCTATCCTTTTCCTTCTGTAATGCAACTAACGCTTCCCCCTTCCACCGATTAATGGGTGCCTGTGGTTTTATACATTGCAGGAAGTTCGCTCAAATTGTTCTGGAAGGTTCTATCACACAGTAGACCACTACGCAAAGACATCTGTCCCACAGCTATGGTCGAAACTTCGACTCGTTAATTTGCTTCCTCTATTGCTGCTTTCTGCGACTTTATACTTTCCTTAACAACATTTAACTCTTCCATGACTTCTCCTTTCCATGCACTGATTGTTCCAATACTCTTCGCATTAACAACACAATCTTTTCAAAAATTTTCGGTGGTTTCTTTTATGCTTTTTGTTAGTGTCTCTAATTTATTATCAATCCCGCACGCATGTTCGTTATATTCTGCTCCTGCTTTACTTGATCCCCGAGCCTCTTATTTCACTCATGTTTCCTCTACACACAAGCGAGTTAGATTCTCCACACCAGAATTTATTTATATTATCCTTGGTAGCTGCTTTACTGTTTCTTAGCACATTCAATAAAAAATCAATTTACACTCCAGGAAATTGAAATAAGAACACCGTGAATTCATTGTCCCAGGAAGGGGAAACTTTATTGACACATTCCTGGGGTCAGATACATCACATGATCACACTGACAGAATCACAGGCACATAGACACAGGCAACAGAGCATGCACAATGTCGGCACTAGTACAGTGTATATCCACCTTTCGCAGCAATGCAGGCTGCTATTCTCCCATGGAGACGATCGTAGAGATGCTGGATGTAGTCCTGTGGAACGGCTTGCCATGCCATTTCCACCTGGCGCCTCAGTTGGACCAGCGTTCGTGCTGGACGTGCAGACCGCGTGAGACGACGCTTCATCCAGTCCCAAACATGCTCAATGGGGGACAGATCCGGAGATCTTGCTGGCCAGGGTAGTTGACTTACACCTTCTAGAGCACGTTGGGTGGCACGGGATACATGCGGACGTGCATTGTCCTGTTGGAACAGCAAGTTCCCTTGCCGGTCTAGGAATGGTAGAACGATGGGTTCGATGACGGTTTGGATGTACCGTGCACTATTCAGTGTCCCCTCGACGATCACCAGTGGTGTACGGCCAGTGTAGGAGATCGCTCCCCACACCATGATGCCGGGTGTTGGCCCTGTGAGCCTCGGTCGTATGCAGTCCTGATTGTGGCGCTCACCTGCACGGCGCCAAACACGCATACGACCATCATTGGCACCAAGGCAGAAGCGACTCTCATCGCTGAAGACGACACGTCTCCATTCGTCCCTGCATTCACGCCTGTCGCGACACCACTGGAGGCGGGCTGCACGATGTTGGGGCGTGAGCGGAAGACGGCCTAACGGTGTGCGGGACCGTAGCCCAGCTTCATGGAGACGGTTGCGAATGGTCCTCGCCGATACCCCAGGAGCAACAGTGTCCCTAATTTGCTGGGAAGTGGCGGTGCGGTCCCCTACGGCACTGCGTAGGATCCTACGGTCTTGGCGTGCATCCGTGCGTCGCTGCGGTCCGGTCCCAGGTCGACGGGCACGTGCACCTTCCGCCGACCACTGGCGACAACATCGATGTACTGTGGAGACCTCACGCCCCACGTGTTGAGCAATTCGGCGGTACGTCCACCCGGCCTCCCACATGCCCACTATACGCCCTCGCTCAAAGTCCGTCAACTGCACATACGGTTCACGTCCACGCTGTCGCGGCATGCTACCAGTGTTAAAGACTGCGATGGAGCTCCGTATGCCACGGCAAACTGGCTGACACTGACGGCGGCGGTGCACAAATGCTGCGCAGCTAGCGCCATTCGACGGCCAACACCGCGGTTCCTGGTGTGTCCGCTGTGCCGTGCGTGTGATCATTGCTTGTACAGCCCTCTCGCAATGCCCGGAGCAAGTATGGTGGGTCTGACACACCGGTGTCAATGTGTTCTTTTTTCCATTTCCAGGAGTGTACTTCGCGTTTAGCATAAAAGAGCCGTAGTGTTTCTTCTCTCATTCCACTTCAGCGGTCCTTGCACCGTCCTGGGCCTAGCAGTCCCCAGAATACACCCTTCCTACATGGCACAGGGGATCGAAATACCGTGCTCTTCGTCTTTGTTAGCTCGAGATGCGGCGCCTTGGCGTTAGCAGACTCTACACGCTAAAAAAGCACAAAATAGCTCTCTGTCGCTTAGGACGCATAAACGGATGGCTCCTCTCCAGCGGGATTTCGTCCACACGCAGTGTACTGGTCCCAAATCTTACTTGGGTTTCCCTTTCGTAAGGGTGGTGCAAGAGGACTGCGGCCCCTCTTAATGGCCGTATGGAGACTCGTTCACCTCTGTTCCGTTGGCTGACGTTCAGCATGTAGTCAGTAGGATTCCTAACTACACATTTAAACCATCTTCCAGAATAAGAAATTACTATGGAAGTTTTATAGTTTGGCAATCACAGGTTTATTAAAAGACAAACAGGAGACACTGCTCCAAAAATCTGGAGCGTAATGGGCCCCGTTGACCTTATACCAGGTCAAAGATGTCATTAACAGCACCAAGAAACAAAAATCCGAAAGCTCTGACACACTGTTTAGCGAATATATAAGACAGACAACTCAAATACTAACACCAGTGTGGACACAACTACACAATAAGTCAATAGAAACAATCTCCATTCCCGAATAGTGGAGACAATCAACACTAAAATTACTATGTATAGGGAAAGGACACCATATAGACCACAGCAACTACAGAGGCATAGCATCAGGAAACTTAACTTCCAAAATAATGACAAAAATAAAAACTGAAATAATAAAGGAAAAATTCAACGAACGGTTTCCTGAAAACCAAATTGGATTCAAGAGAAGATCAGCTCTGACTGCAATGAAACTCCCGTTAAAGAACGCATGGGAAGGCGCTGAAGGGAAGAAAAATTTTACGTAGTATTTATAGACTTCATGAAACCCTTTGACCTTGTGCCGTGTAGAGCAGCGCGGTAGTTTTCCCAGCCTTCAGACATTCCTTTTAGTGGAGTGTCGCACAGGAGCTGCGAGAGGGCGAACATTTGACTGCTACGAGTGCTACAGTGGCCGAGGTGATTGCAAGCGTGCGCGGTGGTATGGTCAGTCAGCTGTGGAAAGTATGACCATCAGCGACATCCGGGATGATGATGATGATGATGATGTTTGGTTTGTGGGGCGCTCAACTGCGCGGTCATCAGCGCCCATACAATGTCCCAATCTTTACACAGTCCAATTTTACCCACGTTCACAAATGATGATAATGAAATGATGGGGATAGCACAAACACCCACTCCTTGGTCAGAGAAAAATCCCCAACTCGGCCGGGAATCGAACCCGGGACCCCGTGATCCAGAGGCAGCAACGCTAACCACTATACGACGAGCTGCGCACAGCATCTTCCGGGAGCCTGCGCCTTCACTGCGGTGGACACCCCTACAGTGCGTCACTGGCGTGGTGGTCACGGTGTCTAAAACGGTGGGCTGGGCCTGAAGGTGTTGGAGGCAGTCAGTGCCCGGAGACCAACGAGCGGCTTCTGGGCAGAGCCGTGAGCGAGGGGCTCGAGAATCTGGTGTGCTGCGCTTCTGTAAGCCGGACGCCACTACTGTCTGAGCGGGATGCAGCCGTCGTGTGGGCACAGCAGCCTGGTGGAGGGGTGTGTTTCTTCCCCGCTGGAAATAAAGCGATCCCAATCGAGGCAGGGAAAAGGACTTCTGCTTATCAAGAGGTGCACTACATGAGCGATTTTGCTCTGGTGGTTATACAGGGTGGCTCATTGATAGTGACTGGGCCAAATATCTCACGAAATAAGCGACAAACGAAAAAACTACAATGAACGAAACTCGTGTAGCTAGAAGGGGGAAACCAAATGTGGTTGGCCCGCTATACGGCGCTGCCATAGGTTAAAACGGATATCAACTGCGCTTTTTAAAATAGGAACCCCCATTTTTATTACATATTCGTGTAGTACGTAAAGAAATATGAATGTTTTAGTTGGACCACTTTTTTCGCTTTGTGATAGATGGCGCTGTAATAGTCACAAACGTATAAGTACGGGGTATCACGTAACATTTCGCCAGTGAGGACGGAATTTGTTTCATGACAATTACCCGTGTTAAAATGGACCGTTTACCAATTGCGGAAAAGGTCGATATTGTGTTGATGTATGGCTATTGTGATCAAAATGCCCAACAGGCGTGTGCTGTGTATGCTGCTCGGTATCCTGGACGACATCATCCAAGTGTCCGGGCCGTTCGCCGGATAGTTACGTTATTTAAGGAAACAGAAAGTGTTCAGCCACATGTGAAACGTCAACCACGACCTGCAACAAATGATGATGTCCAAGTAGGTGTTTTAGCTGCTGTCGCGGCTAATCCGCACATCAGTAGCAGACAAATTGCGCGAGAGTCGGGAATCTCAAAAACGTCGGTGTTGAGAATGCTACATCAACATCGATTGCACCCGTACCGTATTTCTATGCACCGGGAATTGCATGTCGACGACTTTGAACGTCGTGTACAGCTCTGCCACTGGGCACAAGAGAAATTACGGGACGATGACAGATTTTTTGCACGCGTTCTATTTAGCGACGAAGCGTCATTCACCAACAGTGGTAACGCAAACCGGCATAATATGCACTATTGGGCAACGGAAAATCCACGATGGCCGCGACAAGTGCAACATCAACGACCTTGGCGGGTTAATGTATGGTGTGGCATTATGGGAGGAAGGATAATTGGCCCCCATTTTATCGATGGCAATCTAAATGGTGCAATGTATGCTGATTTCCTACGTAATGTTCTAACGATGTTACTACAAGATGTTTCATTGCATATTGTGTGACCGGCACATACGTCGTGTCCCGTTGAAGTGGTCATGAATAGCATATTCCATGACAGGTGGATTGGTCGTCGAAGCACCATACCATGGCCTGCGTGTTCACCTCATCTGACGTCCCCGGATTTCTTTCTGTGGGGAAAGTTGAAGGATATTTGCTGTCGTGATCCACCGACAACGCCTGACAACTTGCGTCAGCGCATTGTCAATGCTTGTGGGAAGATTACGGAAGGCGAACTACTCGCTGTTGAGAAGAATGTCGTTACACGTATTCCCAAATGCATTGAGCTTGGCGGACATCATTTTGAGCATTTATTGCATTTATGTGGTATTTACAGGTAATCACGCTGTAACAGCATGCGTTCTCAGAAATGATAAGTTCACTAATGTACATGTATCACATTGGAACAACTATAATAAAATGTTCAAACGTACCTACGTTCTGTATTTCAATTTAAAAAGACTACCTGTTACCAACTGTTCGTCTAAAATTGTGAGCCATATGTTTGTGACTATTACAGCGCCGTCTGTCACAAAGCGAAAAAAGTGGTCCAACTAAAACATTCTTTACGTACTACACGAATATGAAATAAAAATTGGGGGTTCCTAATTTAAAAAAAAACGCAGTTGAAATACGTTTCACCTATGGCAGCGCCATCTAGCGGGCCAACCATAGCGCCATCTGGTTTCCCCCTTCAAGCTAGACAAGTTTCGTTCTTTGTAGTTTTTTCGTTTGTCGCTTATTTCGTGAGATATTTTGTCCGGTCACGATCAATGGACCACCCTGCATAGTTGATACTGTGTGTAGTGGGGTATTCGAATGGTGGTCTCAGTGTGTTCGCTAGCCAGAAGTTCTGCGTTGAAGTCTGCAGCTGTTATGTGACACGTTGTGTTGTTTATTGATGTCACACAGGAAGGCGAGTGTGTGCACTGTGATTGAGCGAAGTTCAGTTTGTTAAAACACACTGTAAGCACGTTTAACAATATTAATCCTAAAGCGTTTTGTTTCAACTGCACCATGAGCGTGACTCAGTTATTCACAAAAGTCTGCTGAGAATTCATCTTGTTACGTGTTCTTCGTGAGTGATCAGTTGTTTGTGTTATAGTGCATTTATTAAGATGGTTATGTAGGTAATTTGGTATAGGGTTGTGTTTAGTTTGTTTTGGTAGCTATCTGGTGACAGTAGTAGTAATAGCAGACCACAAGTTGTGTTATGAGCCTAGTTACATCTAAAACTCGTTTTGCCGTCTTACATTTTACTGCCGAAGTTTTCCCAGATATGATGATTGGTTATGGCCGAGGGCCAGGCATTTTAAATTTTTAGTGTTGTTGCACGATTATCTATATTAGGGTAGAGGTTGGCTTTCATTCTTTCATTTAATCGAAAACATTTTTATGTTGATTGCGTTGAGACATACTTAAAACATTTTGATTAGATTACAACAGAGACATCTCGCAAATTTCAAGCTTATTTCCATTTCCCTCCACCTGAGTCAACCAATATACTGCTTCCTCCTGTGTAAGTATTGTCAAAAGAGCGTAAAGATAAAAATGATAGAGAACAGTGCTCACACGAAAGGTTACCAATAATCGTTCTTATCTCAAATCACTCTCAGATAAAATTTGCAACTAACAGAAAAACAGACAGGAAAGCTATCTGACAAAATTATTGACAATGTATTTCTGTTCTGCTAATGTTAAATAAAATACCTGTTAAATTGCGCCCCATGTCTACTCAACCCCCAATCCGAACACTACTCCACCTAAGTTCTACGCTAAACCTTATAAACATAACGCTAGTGACATAAAAACTAGAGAAAATCCTCACCAAAAACAACACGAACCGTAAGTGAAACACCGCGACGGAACGAAAAAGAATCACAGGCAACTTCTCTCTATCAGTACCGGTACTCCAATAAAAACCGAGTACTTCAGGGATACCGACTAATTTTATTGCTTATCCTAGCAGCGGAAGACATTATAATAATACACGAAAAGGAATGTGCTCTAATACGCATATTCGGACGGCATTGTAATAGGCTCAAAAGACATTGCAAAGATATGAGAAACAATAAACGATATGAAAGATCGAAACAAATGCGACAAAAACAGAAATGAAGTTGCTCTGGAAGAAGGATTATCGGCAGACGTCTTCATAGGGTAGAGAAAACTAAATATCATATTTCAATTACCCGGGTATCACGATACAAACACGTCAAAATGTATCACAAAAAATAGTACAGAGAAAGTAATGCAAGCAAAGTAGCTATTCATGAAACAGAACACATCAGATTCCTCAGCCAGGAGATGGCAGTGGGACTGCTCAGAGCCCGAATCTCATCACAGCTCTTGTATGCCATAGAAATCTTCGGACAACATCTCACAGTGAAAAAAGTAGCAAGAGTAGGAAGAGTCAAAGCGAGGTACGAAAAGAACACGATGGGGGTATCCGAAACTACGCGATCCGTACTTGAACACCTCCTGGCGAGGGAATCCTCCCTCACCGAGACCTACAACCAACCCTGATGCTACCCAAAAACAGCGCTTCGGGAAGACAATTACAAACATGATTGGAAAAAAAGGGAAGCCATTCCTCTATAATTTTATGGCACAGAGGTTATGAATCACCGAAAACGGACGAATGAAAACTTCGAAATGATACAGTTGATTACGGGAACGGCAGTCTATGGTTTCCACCACCTCATCTGCAACAACACATCATGAACCAAACGCATGTATCATTATCAAATGTGCAACCACAAATACAATTGTTACTGTACGGAACTCCACACTGAAAGGACTTAACCAGTAAGCGACTTTGCAAACCACTATTGTATGGTCCTGGTTCAAAATACGACTGACGTACCGTCCTGCTATATCTGTGTTACTGTGTGACTGAGCCCTGTATTCGTACCTCGTCGAATCTGTAGCTGTTCTGCGTGTCAGACAAATCCTGCACTGTCGTTGAAGAGAATCACACGTCAATGATATACAGGGTGCTTCAAAAATGACCGGTATATTTTAAACGGCAATACAAACTAAACGAGCAGCGATAGAAATACACCGTTTGTTGCAATATGCTTGGGACAACAGTACATTTTCAGGCAGACAAACTTTCGAAATTACAGTAGTTACAATTTTCAACAACAGATGGCGCTGCGGTCTGGGAAACTCTATAGTACAATATTTTCCACATATCCACCATGCGTAGCAATAATATGGCGTAGTCTCTGAATGAAATTACCCGAAACCTTTGACAACTTGTCTGGCGGAATGGCTTCACATGCAGATGCGATGTACTGCTTCAGCTGTTCAATTGTTTCTGGATTCTGGCGGTACACCTGGTCTTTCAAGTGTCCCCACAGAATGAAGTCGCAGCGGTTCATGTCTGGCGAATAGGGAGGCCAATCCACGCCACCTCCTGTATGTTTCGGATAGCCCAAAGCAATCACACGATCATCGAAATATTCATTCAGGAAATTAAAGACGTCGGCCGTGCGATGTGGCCGGGCACCATCTTGCATAAACCACGAGGTGTTCGCAGTGTCGTCTAAGGCAGTTTGTACCGCCACAAATTCACGAAGAATGTCCAGATAGCGTGATGCAGTAATCGTTTCGGATCTGAAAAATGGGCCAATGATTCCTTTGGAAGAAATGGCGGCCCAGACCAGTACTTTTTGAGGATGCAGGGACGATGGGACTGCAACATGGGGCTTTTCGGTTCCCTATATGCGCCAGTTCTGTTTATTGACGACGCCGTCCAGGTAAAAATAAGCTTCGTCAGTAAACCAAATGCTGCCCACATGCATATCGCCGTCATCAATCCTGTGCACTATATCGTTAGCGAATGTCTCGCGCAGCAATGGTAGCGGCGCTGAGGGGTTGCCGCGTTTGAATTTTGTATGGATAAAAGTGTAAACTCTGGCGCATGAGACGATACGTGGACGTTGGCGTCATTTGGACCGCAGCTGCAACACGGCGAACGGAAACCCGAGGCCGCTGTTGGATCACCTGCTGCACTAGCTGCGCGTTGCCCTCTGTGGTTGCCGTACGCGGTCGCCCTACCTTTCCAGCACGTTCATCCGTCACGTTCCCAGTCCGTTGAAATTTTTCAAACAGATCCTTTATTGTATCGCTTTTCGGTCCTTTGGTTACATTAAACCTCCGTTGAAAACTTCGTCTTGTTGCAACAACACTGTGTTCTAGGCGGTGGAATTCCAACACCAGAAAAATCCTCTGTTCTAAGGAATAAACCATGTTGTCTACAGCACACTTGAACGTTGTGAACAGCACACGCTTACAGTAGAAAGACGACGTACAGAATGGCGCACCCACAGACTGCGTTGTCTTCTATATCTTTCACATCACTTGCAGCGCCATCTGTTGTTGAAAATTGTAACTACTGTAAATTCGAAAGTTTATCCGCCTGAAAATGTACTGTTGTCCCAAGCATATTGCAACAAACGGTGTATTTCTATCGCTGCTCGTTTAGTTTTTATTGCCGTTTCAAATATACCGGTCATTTTTGAAACACCCTGTATGTATGCATGTGTATGTATGTGTGTGTTTGTTCCACGTCTCCTACTAAACCACTGGACCGATTTTAACCAAACGAACGACCGACCAAGCATAGTTCAGGTTATAAGATGTCAAAAACAGTGAGGTGCGTCTAAACTGCCACATTGTGCATGACGTTTAAAATTATTAATTCTTTGCTACTAAATCTATTCGCTACATATTTTGCAGACGGTATACGCATATCCCGCTGAATGCACCTCCACGAATATATCATTGTACGATAGATAGTACAAGAGATATGATGTAATACACACTGAGATGCGTGAAAAAATAGCGCATCATGCATGAAATTTTAATACATTTAATCTTTAATACTAAGACACTCCTGAAGTCGAGTCAGCTTATGGAAATCCCTGACACCTAATAGCCCTTTTCTCAGCTTTCATCTGCGAAGCGTTATCGGCTGTAAGCGAAAACAACATTCGTTTATAGAGCTATGAAGAGGCGTTGCTGTAGAGATGTTTACAAATTGGCGTTGTAGACACGCAAAGCAGCTGCGCACAGGGCACAGAAACTGTCCGGGCTACTATATTTATACGTTTGTACATTATGCGTATTTCTTTCAGTACGACTGTTTCATAATTCCAAAGATGTTTTCACCAATACATGGAAATGAAGTTTTTTCGATATTACACTACAAACACTATTCATTATTTGTTTTCATTTCTAATAGGAATTTGACAAAATGAATACCCAGGCAATGCGAGGTTTGTCGGATAGTAAACAGACAAATGACCACTCTTGCACAGAACCATAAGAGAAACTGGGTCCTTTAAGTGAAACTGACTGTCATTAGTTTGATTAGTTGAAGACATTGGTGCAATAGCTATATACGTTCACGTTTGGCCGAAAATGATATTTTACTTGCATTGCATAGATTGAAAGCTGATCGATCTTATGGAGCAAGATGAGACTTCTCCATGGGACCACTTCAGAATGAAATAGAAAATGGATTTTTCGACGGCGACTGTTTGAGGTAAGAATCAGACTTGAGTGAGACTTGCCTTGTTATTGCACCAAACAGAAGGCACCAAACATTAGGCATACATAGGCGAGGAGTGGAATGTAACCCAGGTACTTCTGCAGTGACATCTCGGTGTACAGAATATTAGCCTTATTCAAAAGACGTTATTTATTTTACGGAGTTTACGCAACATAGCAATTTATAAGTATTTCACTTCCGTTATTGGACTTTGTATAAGTGAAAGACTATGTATTTTAATGGACCATTTGGTGTTTGCTGTATCTGCTTGTTTTAATGCAGTTTTGATGCATTTTATTAATCTGTCATATGCCATTGTAATAGAAACATATGGCCGCGCGGGGTAGCCGAGCGGTCTGTGGCACCTTGTCGCGGTCCGCGCTGCTCCCCCCCTCCCCCCCCCCCCCCTCCGAGGTTCGAGTCCTCCTTCGGGCATGGGTGTGTGTGTTGTCCTTAGCGTAAGTTAGTTTAAGATAGATTAAGTAGTGTGTAAGCTTAGGGACCGATGATCTCTGCAGTATAGTCCCATAAGACCTTTTAAAATAAAAAATAAGAATATGGGAATACTGTCGACAATGAAATCTGAGAAATATAAAGATGCCACTAAGCATTCGAAAAAGTATGTGCCAGCATCAGACATGGAAATTTATAACATGATCAGCTACAGAGCTGTTGCGGTTACTACATCCAGTTCATCAAAAGGAGCAGCACAACGAACTTCTTATTAACCTTCCGCAGCTGTAACTTTTATTGGGGTATCCTTCTGTTTTTGGTAATTTCCGGATTCCTCATAACATTCAATAACTTGTAAAGAGCTAACAGTTGTTGATTTTTTCGTTACTTGTTTATTCATTTGATATCATATTCTAAAACTAAGTTGTTTCGTACGAGAGAGAGAGAGAGAGAGAGAGATAAGTCCTCTTTTTTATTCAATAAATATGGTAAGGAATTTTTGTTTGACTCGTAATAAGCTTTTACGGTGTGTTAATGGCCTGAATAAATGTCGAGAAAAGACAAGACAGATTAATTTATTTTCCAATTTGAGGACAGGTTTCGTCTTTTACCCGAAAGTATGTACACATGAGCTTCCTTGTTATTGCCCCAATATCTTAACCTATTGATATCATATTTAAGTTATTCGATCATTAGTTCTGTATCTCATATTACTCACTTTAGGATACCCTACTATTTGTATAACGCTCGTTGTAACGCCTGCAGACACGCTGTATGAAAGAAACATGGTCCAATACACTGAAGCGCCAAAGAAAATGGTACAGGCATGCGTATTCAGATACAGAGATATGTAAACATGTAGAATGCGGCGCTGCGATCGGCCACGTCTATATAAGACAACAAGTGTCTGGCGCTGTTGTTAGATCGGTTACTGCTGCTACAACGGCAGGTTATCGAGATTTAAGTGAGTTTGAAAGTGGTGATATAGTCGATGATCGAGAGATGGGACACAGCATCTCCGAGACAGCGATGAAGTGGAGATTTTCCCGTACGACGAGTGTCAACGAGTGTACCGTGAATATCAGGAATCCGGTAAAACATCAGATCTCCGACATCGCTGCGACCTGAAAAAGATCCTACAAGAACGGGACCAACGAGGACTGAAGGGAATCGCCCAACGTGACAGTAGTGCAGCCCTTCCGCAAATTACTGCAGATTTCAATCCTGGGCCATCAACAAGTGTCAGCGTACGAATCATTCAATGGAACATCATCGATATGGGCTTTCGGAGCCTAAGGTCCATTCATGTACCCTTGATGACGGCACGACACAAAGCTTTACGCCTCGCCTTGGCCCGTCGACACCGACAATGGACTGTTTGGACTGTTGATGACTGGAAACACGTTGCCTGGTCGGACGAGACTCGTTTCAAATTGTATCGAGCGGATGGGCGTGTACAGGTATGGAGACAACCTCTGGAATCCAAGGAAACTGCATGTCGGCAGGGGACTTTTCTAGCTAGTGGAGGCTCAGTAAGTGTGTGGAATGTGTGCAGTTGAGGTGATATGGGACCACCGATACGTCTAGATACGACTCTGAGAGGTTACACGTACGTAAGCATCCTGTCTGATCACCTGCATCTATTCATGTCCGTAGTGCATTCCGACGGACTTTGGCAATTCCAGTAGGACAACGCGACACCGCACACGTCCAGAATTGCTACAGAGTGGCTCCAGGGACACTCTTCTGAGTTTAAACGCATCCGCAGGCCACCAAGCTCCCCAGATATGAACAATACTATGTCTGGGATGCCTTGAAATGTGCTGTTCAGAAGAAATCTCCATCCACTCGTAGTCTTACGGGACAGCCCTGCAGGATTCATGTTGTCAGTTCCCTCCAGCATCTGCACAGTTTGCATGATTATATCGTGAATTAAACGCAGGACGTGGAAACAGCGGTTTGTTCCTTTAATTTTGATTACTAGTTGTAACGCCCCAACGACCACCTTAAAGTCAATGAAGAAAGAACATGAAGTAAGGAAAGTTAACTTGGCAGTTACGACATCTTTTCCGATGAGCTAACACGAAAGAGTTTTGTCAACAACTACATTGTACACCACTGAGCATATTTCTTAGCGAACGAGAAAGAAGAAACATCGTATTTCACCAATGGACAAATATCCATGTAACAAGTGTGAAATTAATATCTCAAAAGTTAAGTCCAAAGTAATGTCATCAGAGATAACTTTTATGTGGAACAGAGTCGTGAGCGCAACGAAGAAATTCAATGCGCCTACAATGCTCTTCCACAGAAGAATCGCTTGCTAGAACTCATCCAGTGCAGACGTACGAGACCAGTTCTAATCTGAATTATTGAGATTGCGAATCGTGACGAGAGTGTTTTCGAGTTTAGAAGTGTTTGTTGCGTGACGGAATTCACGGCTTAAGAAACTGATTTTTTGAACTGAGACAGGAACAGATAGACTCATTTAACCGTGCACTACGGGTTAATTGAAATCTAATAACGGAATTAGTGAACATTGGACTTGACTTTAAATTAGTTCGACCTTAAGGAGAAGTGAACATTCTATGAAAGAATACACGCAATTAGTCTTGAGTAGGACCCAAGTACACGACAGCATGAAGATAAAACAATTACGCTAAAGTGTTGAGTTGTGGTAATTGCCAAGAAACTATAACTCAATCGGACTGACTTAACTAAACTACAGGGCTATTACAAATGATTGAAGCGATTTCATAAATTCACTGTAGCTCCATTCATTGACATATGGTCACGACAAACTACAGATACGTAGAAAAACTCATAAAGTTTTGTTCGGCTGAAGCCGCACTTCAGGTGTCTGCCGCCAGAGCACTCGAGAGCGCAGTGAGACAAAATGGCGACAGGAGCCGAGAAAGCGTATGTCGTGCTTGAAATGCACTCACATCAGTCAGTCATAACAGTGCAACGACACTTCAGGACGAAGTTCAACAAAGATCCACCAACTGCTAACTCCATTCGGCGATGGTATGCCTCTGTAAGGGGAAATCAACGGGTCGGCCTGCAGTGAGCGAAGAAACGGTTGAACGCGTGCGGGCAAGTTTCACGCATAGTGATGTGAAAGATTCAGTGTTTAAACCTCCTCTACCAAGAAACGTGCCAGAACTGTGAGCTCGCATCAACAATGCTTTCGAACTCATTGATGAGGACATGCTGCGCCGAGTGTGGGAGGAACTTGATTATCGGCTTGATGTCTGCCGAATCACTAAAGGGGCACATATCGAACATTTGTGAATGCCTAAAAAAACTTTTTGAGTTTTTGTATGTGTGTGCAAAGCATTGTGAAAATATCTCAAATAATAAAGTTATTGTAGAGCTGTGAAATCGCTTCAATCATTTGTAATAACCCTGTATTTCGTGTGCGTGTGGTACGGGAGTTATAAGTATTTAGTGACAAAATAACAATAAACTGTTCGTTACCAGTTAAATACCCGGTGTGGACTACATCATTAAATAGTTTCATAAATGACTAAATCAACGACTACTCATGGAAGACAATTTCATTGAAGTGCAAATATTCACGTAATTAGTTGAGAAGTGAACTTTGAAATATTTTCGTATTACGACGCAATCTTACAAACACTGAATCAAAGAGTATCTCTAGATCTCGCTGCATACGAGCACAACATTTCCATAGCAACGAGACAACAGCGTAAGAAAAAACTGTTAACTAAAATATTTCCTCGCAATCAGTGGTGTGTGCTATGCGAACGAGAGAAGAGTTAATAACTACTGCAAATCCGGGCAATTAACAATACGATATTAATAATAAAAAGCATCAGTTATACGAGTTCGCATAAGTGGAAACGCTGCGGACTTGTAATTGAGATACAACGACTACGCGAGAACGCCTTTTCGGAAGTTTTTCAGGTTTTTCTCCCGTTAATCTACGGGCACTGACATTATATCGCATCGTGTCTCTACTCTGCCGCGAGAGCTGTGGCAGTAGCAGCTCTACGGCGCCGACTACATCAGCACGCGGTTGGAGTCCGGGGGCACGCGACACACACACCATTTTGGCGCCTACAACGCGGGGCTCGAAGACGCCAGCTGTCGTCTCATCTGGGAGACAACGCAGCGCCTAACGACGCCAGTCGACGCCTCACGAGAAGACGAAGCTAGACGGGTCGTTGCAAGGACGAAGTGCTAGTCGTGAGCAACAACTACGCATTGTTTGTTTACAGGACTTAACGACGCCGGACATCACACCGTCCGACGTTTCTTCTCAACGACAACTGCGGAGACGTTGTGGGGGGCTGACTCCTCCACAACGCAGACAACGCTCCACGACATCGAGTGAGCTACAAGCAGAACGACGTCCACATCCACGCCACGACAATCCATCACGACAGAGAAAAGTAAGCAATCCACAAAATAAGTGATCGTTTGAGTATGTTAGAATGGATTTTGTACTGTAGTGCTAATTGAGATTTCATTGTGGTTGTGTTCAGTAGTTATCATGATGCCTAAAAGAAGTTTAAAACTGCGTAGTGATGTAGATAAGAGAAATCCTGAATCAGAAGAGGAGATTAGTGATTTGCCAGAACAGGAAGAAAGAAATAGGAATATTGTCAATGTAGGAGGTGACACGTTTACTGAACAACAGAAGGAAGCGATACCAAGTGTATCGGCGATTAGAACAAGGGATAAAGTCGTAGTTTTTTTTTTTTTTTTTTTTTTTTTGTCGTCAGTCTACTGACTGGTTTGATGCGGCCCGCCACGAATTCCTTTCCTGTGCTAACCTCTTCATCTCAGAGTAGCACTTGCAACCTACGTCCTCAATTATTTGCTTGACGTATTCCAATCTCTGTCTTCCTCTACAGTTTTTGCCCTCTACAGCTCCCTCTAGTACCATGGAAGTCATTCCCTCATGTCTTAACAGATGTCCTATCATCCTGTCCCTTCTCCTTATCAGTGTTTTCCACATATTCCTTTCCTCTCCAATTCTGCATAAAACCTCCTCATTCCTTACCTTATCAGTCCACCTAATTTTCAACATTCGTCTATAGCACCACATCTCAAATGCTTCGATTCTCTTCTCTTCCGGTTTTCCCACAGTCCATGTTTCACTACCATACAATGCTGTACTCCAGACGTACATCCTCAGAAATTTCTTCCTCAAATTAAGGCCGGTATTTGATATTAGTAGACTTCTCTTGGCCAGAAACGCTTTTTTTGCCATAGTGAGTCTGCTTTTGATGTCCTCCTTGCTCCGTCCATCATTGATTATTTTACTGCCTAGGTAGCAGAATTCCTTAACTTCATTGACTTCGTGACCATCAATCCTGATGTTAAGTTTCTCGCTGTTCTCATTTCTACTACTTCTCATTACCTTCGTCTTTCTCCGATTTACTCTCAAACCATACTGTGTACTCATTAGACTGTTCATTCCGTTCAGCAGATCATTTAATTCTTCTTCACTTTCACTCAGGATAGCAATGTCATCAGCGAATCGTATCATTGATACCTTTTCACCTTGTATTTTAATTCCACTCCTGAACCTTTCTTTTATTTCCATCATTGCTTCCTCGATGTACAGATTAAAGAGTAGGGGCGAAAGTCTACAGCCTTGTCTTGCACCCTTCTTAATTCGAGCGTTCTTGATCGTCCACTCTTATTATTCCCTCTTGGTTGTTGTACATATTGTATATGACTCGTCTCTCCCTATAGCTTACCCCTACTTTTTTCAGAATCTCGAACAGCTTGCACCATTTTATATTGTCTAACGCTTTTTCCAGGTCGACAAATCCTATGAAAGTGTCTTGATTTTTCTTTAGCCTTGCTTCCATTATTAGCCGTAACGTCAGAATTGCCTCTCTCGTCCCTTTACTTTTCCTAAAGCCAAACTGATCGTCACCTAGCGCATTCTCAATTTTCTTTTCCATTCTTCTGTATACTATTCTTGTAAGCAGCTTCGATGCATGAGCTGTTAAGCTGATTGTGCGATAATTCTCGCAGTTGTCAGCTCTTGCCGTCTCCGGAATTGTGTGGATGATGCTTTTCCGAAAGTCAGATGGTATGTCGCCAGGCTCATATATTCTGTACACCAACGTGAATAGTCGTTTTGTTGCCACTTCCCCCAATGATTTTAGAAATTTTGATGGAATGTTATCTATCCCTTCTGCCTTATTTGACCGTAAGTCCTCCTAAGCTCTTTTAAATTCCGATTCTAATACTGGATCCCCTATCTCTTCTAAATCGACTCCCGTTTCTTCTTCTATCACATCAGACAAATCTTCACTCTCATAGAGGCTTTCAATGTATTCTTTCCACCTATCTGCTCTCTCCTCTGCATTTAACAGTGGAATTCCCGATGCACTCTTAATGTTACTGTGGTGTCACCGCTAGACACCACACTTGCTAGGTGGTAGCCTTTAAATCGGCCGCGGTCCGCTAGTATACGTCGGACCCGCGTGTCGCCACTATCAGTGATTGCAGACCGAGCGCCGCCACACGGCAGGTCTAGAGAGATTTCCTAGCACTCGTCCCAGTTGTACAGCCGACTTTGCTAGCGATGGTTCACTGACAAATTACGCTCTCATTTGCCGAGACGATAGTTAGCATAGCCTTCAGCTACGTCATTTGCTACGACCGAGCAAGGCGCCATTGTCAATTGCTATATATCTTGTGATGCATGTACCGTCAGACCGATGTTCACCAATTATGGATTAAAGTTAAGTATTCCAGAAGCTACGTACTATTTTTGCTACTACAACTCCTTTAACTGTTCCAGACCTCACGCCAGCCTGCGTGAGCTTAAACGCGTGCCTTTCGGCTTCACCTCATAGTGGCTTGGCTGTCTTGCCAAGTCACAACAGTTAACACCGTTGCTTTTAATGTCACCAAAGGTTGTTTTAACTTTCCTGTATGCTGAGTCTGTCCTTCCGACAATCATATCTTTTTCGATGTCTTCACATTTTTCCTGCAGCCATTTCGTCTTAGCTTCCCAGCACTTCCTATTTATTTCATTCCTCAGCGACTTGTATTTCTGTATTCCTCATTTTCCCGGAACATGTTTGTACTTCTTCCTTTCATCAATCAAATGAAGTATTTCTTCTGTTACCCATGGTTTCTTCGCAGCTACCTTCTTTGTACCTATGTTTTCCTTCCTAACTTCTGTTGTGGCCCTTTTTAGACATGTCGATTCCTCTTCAACTGTACTGCCTACTGCGCTATTCCTTATTGCTGTATCTATAGCGTTAGAGAACTTCAAACGTATCTCGTCATTCCTTAATACTTCCGTATCCCACATCTTTGCGTATTGATTCTTCCTGACTAATGTCTTGAACTTCAGCCTACTCTTCGTCACTACTATATTGTGATCTGAGTCTATATCTGCTCCTGGGTACGCCTTACAGTCCAGTATCTGATTTCGGAATCTCTGTCTGACCATGATGTAATCTAATTGAAATCTTCCCGTATCTCCCGGCCTTTTCCAAGTAGAATTACCAGACAATAATTCTGATGTTAGAGAAGGTACCGATCGAGAATGTAGAATGAATGTCGCACCGAACATCTCTGGAGGTGTAGACATACTTAGTACTATGTTATCAAAATTAAATATGATGAGTGAGCAATTTTCAGAACAGCAGGCAATACAGCAGGCATTTTTCAATAATAAAATTTCTGAAGTAATCGAACAGCAAGCTATTAAATTCTCAGAACAGCAAGCATCGTTTAATAGCAAAATTTTCCGAATTATCGGAACAACAGGCAATATTACAGGCAACCGTAAATAGTAAAATTTCAGAAGTAGAGAGTCGGGTAGAGGATGTTGAAGCTAGATTTGAGGGTCAAAAAGTTAAAGTAGATAACAAATTTGAAGATGTTGAATCCAGGATAACCAAACAAGAAAAACAGGATGTTAAAATTGTCGATTGTGTCGATAAATTGCAAGAAAATCTGAGTAATTTATCGGAACAATGCGATGTGATATCCATAAGGGTTACTTCATTATCACGGACCACCTGAATGAAATTGAACAAAAGACTGTTAAAAGGATCAATAATTATTTAATTATGCTGGCAGAGACGTGTGTTGCGACAAATAAGCATACTCTGGTACTGCGATCATATTCAGTGGGATTATTGCTCATGCTTTGAAGCTAAATTTAATTGCGCTCGATCTTTCGCACGTTACACAAGTGGCACATCAATCGCAATAACACTGGTCCATCTCTCCCGATTACCCGGGGGAGAAGACCCACCGCGACTTCTATCTGCAAGTAGCGAAATCGGTGGTCATTTTATGTTAGTTTCATGCCTACACATTTGTCAAGCTCGCTGTAAAGAAACTGCATCAACATTGTACAAACTAAGCCTAACTACCAAGATTGTGTAACCACACGAAAAAACTTCCCGGCGTATCAACATTTTTTCTCCAGAACTAACATGAAAATAAGAGCAACACTTTGGCACCATGTTTCTTCACGAAAGAGCTTCCTCACAAGTAGCAGGTGCTGCTCTCTAGCTGCCCGTTTCTAAAATACGTCACTGGTCAATCTCACCCAGTGGTCCAACTCTCCCGAACATACCAGACCGTCCACAAATGTTCAGTGTCTCCTCAACCGGACACACGACAACGAGAGATCCCGAGAGGTCCTTTACGATGAATACGACGTTATGGTAGCTGATAATTCAAAAACGCTCTGACCTGCAGGGGCCAGAGTGGTGGGGCCACGAATAGAAATTTTTCGACATGTTCTCGCAACTGTGGGAGAATCGAGACATCCGATATATCTAGCCAGTTATATGAATCCCATAACCGAGCTGGCCGCGGACCTACTGGCAACCACATGAACCGGGAACTTGGAGCTGGCGCCAAGGCGAACGTGCGGTTTTGAGGTGTAAATTAAAATTCACTCTGGCTTCTATCTTCATTCACGTACACTATCTGATCAATAGCATCATAACAGATGTTAAGTCCCATAGTGCTCAGAGCCAATAGTATCATGACACCTATTATTGATAGGGGTGCGTCCACCGTTAGGGTTTATTGCGGCTTGAACTCTCCTGGAGACGTTTTCAGTGCGGTGTCTGGATGTCTGTGTAGGAATGGCAGTCTATCCTTCTTCAAGAGCCGAAACCATAAACGGTTGTGATACTGGGCGCTGTCTGGTGTGTTCTGGAGAAGTCTACATTCTAACTGATTCCAAAGGTGTTCAGTTGGGTTCACGTAGGCATTCTGCGAAGGCCGGTACGTTTCATAAATGCTGCTGCCCATAGGCCGTTGCCTCACAGATGTTGCTTTATGACAGCGTGCGTTGCCATGTTGATTCAACAGTCATCGCCTCCGAAACGTTCCTCGATTGTATACCGAACGCAAGTCTGCACAATGTCTTCATATCCTTCCGCACTTAGCGTTTTCTAAAGCACAGTAGCAAGACCAAATCCTGTCCAGGCATTCGTCAAATCCAAACACTTTAATCGGATTGGCATAGAGTATAGAGTGACTCATCACTCAAAAACATTCGTTCCCAATAATGCACTGTCCAGTGGCGTCCCTCTTTACACCACTCTACGTGTCTCTTAGCGTTGACTACAGAAATATAAAACGCGTGGGTGGCTTCTGGGGAGCTGCTCGACCAATACACATGATTTCCTTTCAACTCTGTACGCAGAGTATTGTTCTAGTTGGACTGCTGCTTGCACATCGGAACTCACGACTCATTCCTTCCGCTGAATTTATGCACGTTTTACAACCACTCTCCGCAACGTTCAATGGCCCTTGTCCGTCAGAACATAAGATCTTGGTTTAGCTGAGATTGTTCGCATTTAGACTACACAATAACATCACCAATATTCGACTTGGGCAGTTTTAGATGGGTTGAAATGTTCCTGAAGGATTTGTTACCAACGTGACACTCAATGACTAGTCCACGTTCAAAGTTACCGAGGTCTCCTGACCGACCCACTCTACTGTTACTATTTCCCTACTGACAACAAAATACCCCCCTCCCCTCCCACCCGCCACGTTTTATACTGGCGGGTTCGCCTCTAGTCACTTCTCGTGGCCAATACCACATTACATACGGGTGTCCAGATACTTCTGATAAGATAGAGTAAAATATACAGTCTAGTTAATAGTTATCAACGTTTCTGAGACAACATGTACATTGTTTAGGATACCGCACCGTCTATGTAACCATGAACCTTAAGGTTTGGAACACCCTTCATTTGTTGGTAGCCGAAGTTCCCGCGTCCATCGTCGTGTATTCTTTCAAGGAAAAGCCAGAGGCAACTCGGCACATGGAACTGTATATCCCTCGCGCTACGAAGTTTGAAGTGATGCTAATTGTTACAGACTTTTGGAGAGGTGGAAGATGGAAGGGAGCAGGAGAACATCCCCGTCTGGGGAAGGGTGTGACGGGCGTCCATTAGGGAGTGTAGCGACCAGCAGGGAGCGTAACGCTGTAGCCCCAGCAGGCTGTCTGCTTTGGCCGACCTCTGTCTTTTGTGTGCCGAGTCCGTTATTTCTGGAATAGCAGAACTAATTACAGGCTAACTGTTTCCCCTGGATGAAGTTACATTCTGCAATATAAAATGGTACCTCCAACTTTCTTGAGTGCACATTGCATGTGTGATATTCATTCCTGACGTTGTATATCCCGTCATTTATTCGGGTATTTTTGAACTATTTTCTGTACTATTGAACTCATATTGCGGTTACCCAGTCATCTAATCCCAGTTGCAGGTTGCCTGTCTAACAGCTTCCAGAGACAACAAAGTATTTAGTTTCCAGTATTTCATATAATCATTCCCAGAAGTGTAAAATCTTAAATCCTGTCTCAATCCTATCATTAAAAGGTATAATCTTTCGATAATGGTCTAACACAATAATGTAACTGTTACAGATTCAAACTGGGTACAGTAGTGGAAATCAGTATACAGTATTTGCAGGAAAATTAACATTGTCAGCTGGAATAGGAGTCGTTGTGCACAGTGTAAGAGATCGAGTACACCGACAAACGCAGTCTAATGGTATCGCAGTTGATGTCAGTTGTACAATGTATAATAAGTAATCAACGATTCATGTGGTAGAGGGTGTAACTCAGTATAAAGGCTCCATAGGTGTTGGTGCGTACGTGCCTTTATTGCAGGCAGGAAAAGGCCTTTTGTGACAGTGCGTCTTGTGTACATAAACGACGATTGTGAAACTGACGTGCAGAAAACAGTTATCACGTGATGAAAAAGCTAAAATTCGTGGATACAAGGAAATGGGACTCTTTAATCGTTAAATCGTCAAGACGTTGAATAGTTCAACTGCGGTGACTGAAAATTTCGTTAGACTGGGCGCACGATATGCTCAGAAAGGAAAATATGGACAAAGTGCAAAATTATCTGACGCATCAGAAAGGTTCCTTTTGCGCAAAACAAGATCCGCAAAAGGTTATTCTTCCCAACTTGCTGATTTGCAGTTGCCAGTAACTGTCAGACGCGTACGGCAAATTTTGTCTCATAACAAATATCTTGCATTCAGGAAACGACTGCAGAAACCAAACAGAAACAGGCTGGATTGGAGTTTGCTGAAAACTGTATGTCATGGACTTCAGTACGGGATAAAGTGATCTTCAGTGATGAGACTGGAATGATCTGCGAAGACAGCAGCAGGTAAGAATGAGCAGAAACTTTGGTGGTGGAACTATTATGATATGAGCAGCCTTCTGCCCTAAAGATAAAACACATATTGCTTAGCTAAACACTAGGATGAACTCTAACATGTAAACTGAGGCGCTTGAGACAGAATTGATTAAAATTCCAAGGGGACGAGAGTCTAATGTTGCAACAAGATAATGCAACTGTGGGTGTTTCTGCTACAACCAAAAAGTGGTTTGAAGTAAAAGATATCGATGTGTAGCCCTGGTCTGCACGTAGTCCGGATTTGAACCCAATGAAAGACCTTTGGGGAATACTCCAAGGCGAGTTTATCGCAGTGGACAACAATTTTGGCCGTATGTTAGCTGGAAAGAGCGATACGAGAACAGTGAGTGACAATTTCACTGCAAGAACTACAAAGCTTAACAAAATGAATGCCGTAGAGAATTTTTGGGACAATTAGGTTCAAAAATGGTTCAAATGGCTCTGAGCACTATGGGACTTAACATCTGTGGTCATCAGTCCCCTAGAACTTAGAACTACTTAAACCTAACTAACCTAAGGACATCACACACATCCATGCCCGAGGCAGGATTCGAACCTGCGACCGTAGCAGCCGCGCGGTTCCGGACTGCGCGCCTAGAACCGCTAGACCACCGCGGCCGGCGACAATTAGGAAGAACGAAGGTTGTACAGAGTACGAACAATGCAATAACGCAACACGACGGTGAGTGCCTTTACACCAGTTTCGTTCCAGAAAATGCAGACTCCTTATTTTGTTAAGCGTGTTATGAAAGGAACTATTGTGCTTATCCATTACGGATATTTTAGAACCGTGACTGTATATTAAATGTAAGCTACAGAAACTATTAATTTCGTCATTATTGTTTATGACTTATATGTATCTATTACTTTCATAATAATTCGATACATATAACCTTTGGATATGGAGTGGCCTAGCGGTTCTAGGCGCTACAGTCTGGAACTGCGCGACCGCTACGGTCGCGGGTTCGAATCCTGCCTCGGGCATGGATGTGTGTGATATCCTTAGGTTGGTTAGGTTTAAGTAGTTCTAAGTTCTAGGGGACTGATGACCTCAGCAGTTAAGTCACGTAGTGCTCAGAGCCGAGCCAAACTTTTACTTCCGTAGGAACCCTGCTTTTATGCTTTTGTACTAGTTTGCACTACTGTTAAGTTTTGAGGCAGCGTAATTCACGGTGCGCAAATTACTTTGACTATATTAATCTCCCCCTCCGCCACTAGCCACTACCGTCCCAAACACAAAGACACACACACACCCACCCACACACCCACACACACACACACAAAATGGCGAAAGAAAAAATGTTCAGGCTTACTACATTATCGCTGTCCATGCCGTAAAAACGTCAGGATCAGGCATGATGTTTTAAATTATTCCATTTTTACTACTAACTCTATCTGCAACACAATTTGTAAACAGTATCCAATTCTACTACGGAATGGACGTACCTGCAAAATAATATCACTGCACGACACTTCGGGAGAGATGACTTCATAAACATTGTGAAAAATTAGCTTTTCTTAAAACGGGGCACAGACTACCCAGGCTACACTCATCCAGTTTTAGTTTCGACATTTTCATTAGTCTGTGGCTGAATAATCCGACATTAATAAAACCAAGATAATTATGGTTTCGCGTCTTCAACCATACAGATTTACCTTGCGTAACGTCAAATATTTAACACACTAACTGATTTATAAGACATTTGAAGCTGCTTTGTATGCACTAGTTCGATTCTTTAAACAATCGAAGTTGGAGGGAGGAGGCTGTTACTAGTGTGGATCTAACTGATAAAACAAAGCTTTGCTACACGGCTGCTAGAAGTGGCAACTGAATCTGAACAGAATCTGAAGAGGAAGTTGGTAACGAAACAGTTACATTCATAATCTAGAATCTATTTTCCTAATGATTGCCGTTTCTCTGTAATTAAGTTACGTACAATTGTGCATTTCTTCTTCTTCTTGTGGCTTCACAACCCTTCGTGGGTCCTTGCCTTCCAAACAACTTCTTTCCATTCTGCCCTCTCGTTTACTTTCCTTCTCCATCCACTGATTCCAAGAACTCTCATGGTTTCTTTCACGTCGTCCGTCCATTGCTAAAGTGGTCTTCCTTTTAATCTCCTTCCTGTCGGTTTCCATTGGAAGACCTCCTCTGTAGTTATTGTGTCCTCCATTCTTAGGACATCTCCCAGCTAGGCTATTCTTTTACTTTAATTAACCTTACAATATCAGCTCCATCTATGATATAATCTAACTCATATATGATCCTTCCTATCCAGGTATCATCACTACTTCGGATCCCTTCATAAATTTTCCGTAGTATTTTTCTTTCAAATAGACTACTCTGAGTTGTTGTTTATCACTGCTGGTGAGCGTCCATGCTTCACATAACCTTAGATAGTCATTCTGAACCGTCGATTTACCATCCTAGATGTCATTAGCCTTTTAAATGTGTGGTAATACTATTACCACATAAAATGCGGGTTTTTATTTCAGTGGATACGGAATTTGCTTTATTAATATTAGCTCATAGGCATTCAAAATCGTCTATATGCTGAAAATTAAACCTGATGCTGACAGATTATCCAGGTGCATTTCTTCTTCTGTTCCCCTGTTCAGTGGAAATGTATAGTTAGTTTAGATTCGCTAATTTCTAGTACCCTATGCTGTGCGGCTTCTTCCAGTTCCACGACTACTCTCTCCAACGACATCCTTCGTCTGCTAATAACTGAAATGTCCTCAGCATTACGCAGCAAACTGTGCGGTTCTTATACCTATGTGCCCACATATTTGCAGTACATATTTGCAGTCTCCGTATAATTGCTTCTAAGGTCAAATGGCACTGCGGAAAGATCATCACCTTGTCTGACTCCTTTACTGACCTTGACACAGTCGGTTAATTCCCGATCCACTCTCCTCCCCACTGTCTTGAAACCTGGCAATGTTGTCTTAGTAACCGAAATATGTTTGGATGGTATGCCAAGCAATTTTATATCTTCTAACATCTCTTCTCTAAGTAGACAGTCAAAGGACTATTCGAAGCCACGGGGATAGTGCTGAGTCCTATATTATCTTCATATGCTTTTTCCAGTATTTGTCTCTGGATAAATGAGTGGTCCACAGTTGATCTATTAGACCTAAAGCCATACTTTATATCTTCCACATATGAGACTAATCTATTGGATAGGATTCCGGATAAAACCTTATATGCCTCATTCAGCAGAGTGATACGTCTGTAATTCACCTTTCTTTCAGTTGTACACTTATTTGTAAAAAATGAGCTATAGTTTTTTAGCAAAAGATAACGAACAGAATACTTTATCTATCGAATTTAAATCGTTATTCTAAAGATGTCTGGAAGAGGAACCAAGTCAGTTATGTAAACTGATAAAGGACACAAACAGATCCATACCGGACACCGCCAGGAGAATAATCAAACAGGCTGACAATTGATTCACAGTAAAAAGTTTATCCTTGATTCAGCAAAGACTCATATTATGCAACTGCAATCAAGTAAAAATGACTAACAATTATCAGAAGCTAAAATTAATGTTCACATACTGCATGAGGCTACATGTGTAAATTTCATAGGCATCCATATCGACAACACATTCAGCTGTCACCAACACATGGATACGTTAACTACAATGATTACTTCTGCCTGCTTTGCACTAGACATACATCCCACTTCCTTGACATCTATATGGGATTGCATACTTGCAGTCAATACCGATCTGTGGCATACTAATTTGCGGCAATGTGGCTGAGGCAAAGAAGCATTTATTCTACAGACGCGTTCAGAAAGTATATCATGTTAAGTCAATAACCAAACATCTTGCTGGAGCCTATTCAGGGACCTTGTAAATTCTTGTAAGCACGTTCATATACATCCATAACCTATAGGCAATTGTCGTTAATAATAATAGTGTACTTAAAGTGAACTGTGGATTTTACTTTTGCAAAACTAGAAGCTAGAATAATTTCCTTATAGACTGTCTAGGGTAGATGATGACATTTTGTATTCTAGTACAAAAGTCCAGTCGTGGGCTGTGCGGCTGATCCCGGCGGAGGTTCGAGTCCTCCCTCGGGCATGGGTGTATGTGTTTGTCCTTAGGATAATTTAGGCTAAGTAGTGTGTAAGTTTAGGGACTGATGACCCTAGCAGGAAAGTCCCATAAGATTTCACACACATTTACACGCACAATAGTCCACATAAGGTTGTTCGCAGATACCAGAAAGGAAATTCCTCTTCTATAATGTAGCAGAATATTTTAACTTGAGGATGTAAATTAGGTTAATAATAAGACGCTTTTTAAAAAGGTTTTTGATGCTTCCAATATACTGCATAAATAACTACCGTAGTGTCAAGAGTAAGTAGGAGGTAACAAGATGACTAACTAGTGTAGGAGAAGCAGCAATGGCTTACTCAAAGTACGATAGTGGATTGGGAAGTTCTCGGCCTGATAGTGAAAAGTCCTCCGTTGGGCATGGATGTGTGTGTTTGTCCTTAGGATAATTTTGGTTGAGTAGTGTGTAAGTTTAGGAACTGATGACCTTAGCAGTTAAGTCCCATAAGATTCCACACACATTTGAACTTTTTTTTATAGTGAAAATGAGGATTAGCGTGTTCATCATAACCTCTTGAACATTTATAAATTTCATTCGTTACTGTTCCAGTGACATTATTCCACCTCTCTGGAGTTTCTGTGGTAGTGCAGTAAAACACCTGTCTACGGCTGCAAGTGTTTTTTAGTTGTACGAAAATTGCTGACCTGTCAGGAGGACATAGGGTTTTGGGTGGAGGTGTATGTTTGAGGGAGCCAAAGATGGGTAATACATGATCGTTCCAATGTGACATAGCGCACATCCGTGGTTTTCCTATTGCCTAGACACTTGATCAAAATGACTTTTTTCTGCAAGTCAGGTCTCTTTTCTCCAACTTTTGGATCAGATACCTTAGAAAGATAGAATAATTTTTCCCAGTTCTTGTAATACCTTTTTGACGGTAATTGGTGGTCGTAATTGTTTCAGAGCGCAAAAACGCCGCAGACGTGCCTTTCCCTACTGAGGACAATGTCTTCGGCTTCTTTGGAGATAAAGAAGTGATCACTGCTGATATGTAATGCTGAATCTATGTTTCATCCGTTGTCCCGTACCGGTGCAGAAAATCAGTCTTTGTTTTTACGAAAACATGTCAAATGGTTCAAATGGCTCTGAGCACTATGCGACTTAACTTCTGAGGTCATCAGTCGCCTGGAAATTAGAACTACTTAAACCTAGCTAACATAAGGACATCACACACATCCATGCCCGAGGGAGGATTCGAACCTGCGACCGTAGCGGTTGCTCGGCTCCAGACTGTAGCGCCTAGAACCGCACGGCCACTCCAGCCGGCGAAAACATGTCCGACATTGCACCGTCGACTGGGAGAAAACCACGCACCTATTGTTGCGATTCATTGGCGAGACCGGGATCTTTCCAGAACACCCTCCTAACTGCTTTTCTACTAATTACACTTAGAATGCAGAACTGTACCTGCTGAAAGGTGTCTGGGCCTCCTTCGGAAAGCACTACAGCAGGAATTATCTGTGGCATGGCTTGCACAAGCAGTTGGTAAGTTCCAGGAGGCAAGTAACACCAGATGTGTACGCACAGGTCGTGCAATTCCTGTAAATTACGGGCCGGTGGTTCCAAGCATGAAGAAATGAGCAGATGGTTCACAAAAAATTTCACGTAGTCCACAGCTGTCATGGCGGTTTTGGTTATTACCACAAGTCCCTTGTAAGTCCAGGTAAGTGTTTGCCATTACATTATACTACCCTCATCAGCTCGCGATGCTAGTTTACGCCTGGATTATGAAATATCCGGCACGACCTTCAACCTGTTGTAACAGTAAACGTGACTCATCCGAACATGCCACACATTTCAATCGATCCACAGTCAAACCTCCGTGGTCTCTAGGGCACTGCACTGCTAACTGACTACCCTGTTGAACCATCATGGGTACAAACAGCGGACGACCGCTGCGGAGGCCCAAGTTCGACCAAGTGCGATAAAGGATGCGCTCTCTTGTGCCTGCACCAGCATTCTATTCTGTCTCCAGATCTGCGCAGATCGTGCAACCATCCTACTCCAGGTCCTGTGATGAGCAGTGGACTTCCAACCCGTTATCACCTATTCGTGGCTTCACCATTCTTCTACTGTGTGTTGCCGCTGAACGACGGAGGTCATTCATAAAATCAACGTCCAAACAGCGGACAGTCGTGGCCACACTTACAGGAGCGACATATCTCTCAGGTAGACCCTCGCCAATGAGCAGAACCTTCGATATGGAACTGCCCGATGCCTCCTCATATGTCGCCACCCAAGTCAGAGCCGCGCGAACTTCGTCTTCATTGCGGAGGTAGAGGACTAGATCGTCAGCATAGGCTGTACAACAGAAGCGGTTTCCATGCAATGTCAAGCCCACTGGCGTTGGCAAAGACCCTGGAGTAGGGGCTCTAATGCCAAAGCATACGGTATCGTGGAAAGTGGGCAACTCTGTCGGACAGAGCGCTGGATCGCTAGAGGCGCGGTGAGGCGACCATTACAATTCTTGAAGTCACGCCACCCAAGAGCCGCATTACCACTGTTACTATACGAGCCGGAAAACCCATATGTTGGAGGATCGATTACAGAAAGGTATGGTCGACACGATCGAATGCCTGACTGAAGTCAAGCGATGCTAATGTGCCAGGTAATTTTGTGACCGCGCGAGAGCGATCATGTCCTGTAAAGGCAAAGAGCTGTATGGATGTTGTTGCCATCGCAGAGTGAAGTCTGATCTTGCTGCCTTCTTGAGTCGTGAGGCCAACAAATGGGTAAAAATTTTCATGTCACTGTTGAGTAGAGCGATGGACCGGTAGCCACAGATCCGTGATCGCCCATATGGCTTAGGGATCAGGATGATGACCCGATCAAGGAAGATGGCTGGGATCGTCGTTGTGGGTGACATCAGTTCAAGACAAATGGACATCCAAGTAGGTACCAAAAGATAGCTAAAACACTTGAAAAATTCGAGCGAGAGAGGCCGTCAGGCCCAGAGTACTTGTTGGGAGCTCCCACTTTGATAGCTTCTAGGACTTCATTGGAGGTCACTTATTCTTGAAGTTCTTGAGCCACGTCCTCTGGCAAGGTGTTAACAGTAAGTGCTCAATGGCGCACTGTGTAGTGTATCGTCGTCCTTCTGTTACGGTGAGGTCATGGATGTGAGTTCGACGACGACGTCGGCGTTCTGTGAGGAGGTGGTACTTTGGTGGCGTTTCGTGAGGCATATGTTCACGAGTGCAGGTTTTGACAAGAGTCCCTTCCAAGAATCATCGCATGAGTTAAGTTATCTGCGCTTTAGCACGATGCACTATCGTCTGACCGACAGCAGAGAGTGCCATCAAAGTGAAGTCATGAAGCACTGCTCAATAAAAGTCCATGGTGCTCGCTTGCCAAGCTTTGAAGTCTTTGCCATATCCCATCAATGTCCTGCGTAGAGCTGGTTCCGGGCAGGATAGCCACCAGGGTAAGGTGGATGTGTATGCGGGGCGACGTTGGCAACAGAGGGCCGATGCATCCTCAAAGATCCGTCCGCATTGAGGGATATACATGTGGGAAACGTTTAATTTCCACAGGCCGCGACTGTGATACACCTGAGGCATTGCAGATAAAGGCTTCGTGGTCAGAGAAAGCCAGACGCCATACTTAGACATCTCGAGTGTCGGCAGCAAGGAAACGTGTGAGGTATATACGGACGAGGCGACTGGACCAGTGCACCGTATAGTAAGTGAAAGCTGCGCAGGTGCCATTTGTCCACGTGTCAACAAGCTGAATTCTGTCTATGATGACGAAGAAGGCCGCACACGGAGAATGACGTGGAAGTTGGTCATCAGGCCCTTGTGTGGAGCTGAAATCGCCACCGAGGACTATTTCAACTAGGGGACACTCTAAAAGCGGCGTTACCTCGTCAGCAAAGAAGATGTGTCGGTTACGACGTTGACTGGAGCCGGAGGGCGCATATACACTACTGGCCATTAAAATTGCTACACCAAGAAGAAATGCAGATGATACACGGGTATTCATTGGACAAATATATTATACTAGAACTAACATGTGATTATATTTTCAGGCAGTTTGGGTGCATAGATCCTGAGAAATCAGTACTCAGAACAACCACCTATGGCCGTAATAACGGCCTTGATACGCCTGGGCATTGAGTCAAACAGAGCTTGGATGGCGTGTACAGGTACAGCTGCCCATGCAGCTTCAACACGATACCACAGTTCATAAAGAGTAGTGACTGGCGTGTTGTGACGAGCCAGTTGCTCGGCCACCATTGACCAGACGTTTTCAATTGGTGAGAGATCTGGAGAATGTGCTGGCCAGCGGAGCAGTCGAACATTTTCTGTATCCAGAAAGGCTCGTACAGGACCCGCAACATGCGGACGTGCATTATCCTGCTGAAATGTAGGGTTTCGCACTGATCGAATGAAGGGTAGAGCCACGGGTCGTAACACATCTGAAATGTAACGTCCACTGTTCAAAGTGCCGTCAATGCGAACAAAAGGTGACGGAGACGTGTAACCAATGGCACCCCATACCATCATGCTGTGTGATACGCCAGTATGGCGATGACGAATACACGCTTCCAATGTGCGTTCACCGCAATTTCGCCAAACACGGATGCGACCATCATGATACTGTAAACAGAACCTGGATTCATCCGAAAGAATGACGTTTTGCCAATCGTGCAGCCAGGTTCGCCGTTGAGTAAACCATCGCAGGCGCTCCTGTCTGTAATGCAGCGTCAAGGGTAACCGTAGCCATGGTCTCCAAGCTGATAGTCCATGCTGCTGCAAACGTCGTCGAACTGTTCGTGAAGATGGTTGTTGTCTTGCAAACGTCCCCATCTGCTGACTCAGGGATCGAGACGTGGCTGCACAATCCGTTACAGCCATGCGGATAAGATGCCTGTCATCTCGACTGATAGTGATACGAGGCCGTTGGAATCCAGCACGGCGTTCCGTATTACCCTCCTGAAACCATCGATTCCACATTCAGCTAACAGTCATTGGATCTCGACCAACGTGAGCAGCAATGTCTCGATACGATAAACCGCAATCGCGATAGGCTACAACCCGACTTTTATCAAAGTTGGAAACGTGATGGTATTCGTTTCTCCTCCTTACATGAGGCATCACAACAACGTTTCACCAGGCAACGCAGGTCAACTGCTGTTTGTGTATGAGAAATCGGTTGGAAACTTTCTTCATGTCAGCACGTTGTAGGCGTCGCCAACGGCGCCAACCTTGTGTGAATGCTCTGAAAAGCTTATCATTTGCATGTCACAGCATCTTCTTCCTGTCGGTTAAATTTCGCGTCTGTAGCACGTCATCTTCGTTGTGTAGCAATTTTAATGGCCAGTAGTGTACATTGAGGATACGGACGCCGAACAGCGTGAGAGTCATACCCCTAGCATTATGATGGTACACTATATCTTTAGCAGGGAGTCCAGAGCGCAGGAGCATGGCGACTCCACTACCCAATGGTCAGAAGCATAGGAGATGTGTGCCGCGTAGCCATTGGAAGCGTAGGAATCAGCGACGATCGCTTCTTGGAGGAGGTCTACGTCGACATCAGCAGCATAATTGGCATCTCGGCACATTGCCAGTTTGTGTGTAGCCCGAATGGTGGCCGGATTCATAGTCGCGATGCGGAAGTTTTGTGGGAGTGATCCCACCATTGGCACAGATGTTCTGGCAGAGATTTCCGGCTGGCGCGTAACATCTGGCGCAGTCACGGCAGCCGCAATCACTGGGTGGAAGGTGGGTCAGGTACCTCCAAGTGTCACTGTCTGGCAGGAGAACCATCATCTCGATCTGGTTCATCGTCAAAATCATCAGCCCAGGAGACTGGAACAGGTGGCAAGGACTGTCGTACTCACTGAGGGCGAGGTTTTGTGACGCTGCTGTAGCGGGATTCAGGGATACATCGTTGTCGGGTGGGATGGTTCCTCAGATGGGACATCAGGACCGACCACTCCTGTCGTCAGGGCTCTCGAAGGGAGATCACTGTCTTGTATCCACTCCAATGCCTGTGATGCCACATGAAGCAGTTATGTCGTCGGATGGCGTTTGACTTCTCTTCTTCTGTTTTGGGGGGCGACTTCTGCTTCGGAAGTGCTGTTCTGTGTCAGAATGTGGACGTTCCATGTCCGAGGTCGCGCCCTTCTGAAGAAAAGCAGAGGTAGCCACCACACTCGCATCTAAGTCCATCGCAGTGGGCGGGGTGGTCATCAAGCCCACTCATTTCCAGTGGGGAGTGCCGGGGGGAGGAGCTTTCTGAAGTGACGCATCAGCGCATCGCAAAACTGTGGCATAGCTGTCTGGTAAAAAAGTGATCGTCGCTTTGGGAGCTGAGCCACTGGTCGGGACCTGGAGTATTCATCGACGGAGAAAATCTGACCAAACATGGTCCTTTTGTCCGCAATCGGCAACGTCTGCGGCTGGCCATCGTCCATAACGATGGCTCGCACGCCACCGATCAGCATATAGGATGGTACATGGTCTGGAGAGTTTGATCTCGATTTGGCGGACACCATTCAACACGTGGTATGATGTGAACGTCTGCCATTTTTTGGCGATATGGCCCACAACATTGCCGTAGGGGCGGCCACGTCTTGGGGCATTTAGAAAGGGAGCTCAAAGACCCGAATTGTTTGAAGACCTAGACCAGCGTGATCTACCGTTACCTCACCAATATGCCCGTCAGAATGCTTAAACTTGAGTCCGTGTGCGTGTTGCGGGCTACCTCAGCACATGCTTCCTCCGTCGTCATTTTAATACAGACGATGCTGCCATTAATAGAGAAGTGAATACCTATCACTTCGTGGGGATCCAGACGTAGCTCTTCAAGAGTGAATTGTTCAATTTCATAAGCGCGTGGTCGTGAATGTTGAAGTTTCTGCCGAGGTACGACTGCATCCGTACGCCGGTTATATCAAACTCTCTCTTTGTGACTGTTTCCACCGCTTCTGTTCTAGCTGAGGTAGTTGATGGACCACCTTTGTCTTGATCAGCCTCGCCACCAGTTCCGTTTTGATTAGTGTCGCCACCAACTCCGCTTTGAACACTATCGCCCGGATTTTTATTTGCGTCAGTGGTGCGGAAGTAAACAACTGTGGTGTGCTGTACAGAGCGCGGAGCCGGTCCGCACGCTACCACGGCCCATAGCCGACTGAATCTTCTTGGCGGATTAAAACTGTATGCTGGACCGAGACTCGAACTCGGTACCTTTGCCTTTCGCTGGCAAGTGCTCCACCAACTGAGCTACCCAAGCATGACTCAGGACCCGTCCCCACAGCTTCAGTTCTGCCAGTACCTCGCCTTCTACCTCCCAAACTTCACAGTATAAACATACTGGCGGGCATATCGGTGCAGTGACAGTGGATCATGCAGGCATGGGGCTGAGGACTTTAAGGGTTTTTGAGCTCCCCTTCGAGGTACCAGAGGAAGTTGTCAAGGACGCCTTCCGACCAAATGGCAACGTCTTCAGCCACGTTGCAGAAAAGTGGCAATCTTTTTCGACGTATAAAGTCTGCAATAGTGTGTGCCCAATTAAACTTGAGCTCAAGAAACATGTTCCGTCCTATTTGAACATCGGTGGCTGTCGTGCAATCATAATGTACGACGGTCAACCGCATACCTGTTCCGGATGTGGACAGGAAGGACATGTTCGCTCGGGCTGCTTACAACGTAGACTTACGCAGACACCAGTGGGAGACTCAGTTTCTCCGACGGGGACGACAATCCTGCCCCTCACATACGCTCCGACGACGACGCGCACCATAGATGAGGAAGAAACGGGCGGTTGGGCACATCCGTCGACGTCAGAAGGACCAAGGGAGGAAGAGAAAGGACCCACGAGGCCGACCCAGATGTCGCTGCATCCACAGCAGCAACAGTCCCACGGAATCCAGACGCAACATAACAATCAGAACGAGATGGACGTGGACGCGAACATTTTCCCGACCGCGGCTTTCCTAGCTGAAGGTGATACGGCGCTGGTTTGCCTCCCACATTCGGATACGGATGTTCACGTTCGAAAGCAAGGTTCGCCTCGACGACGCAAGCTACGTCGGCGGACCCCTTCTGACGATTGCCTCCTACATACGGCCGGTCAAGAAGGTGACATCTCGTCAGACGGCATGGATGCTGCGCCTGCTGAAGATCTAAGTAGTGTAGACGGTTCGCTTGCCCATACCACGAGTGCCCAGTTACTTCTTGCACCACAGATGCAGCAGGTCGCGTCGATGGATGGCGCTCGGTCCACCTCTTCCAAAGAAGACGTGGGTGAAAGAGATGTAGGTGCCGATCAGTTATAGAGCATCGTGTTGCACGTACAGTGGCCGGACGATGTTGAGGAACTTCATGGAGAGGGCACAAGTGACAGGGAAGGGGTTGGTCACTCCAAGCGTGAAAGACGGTGTAACGGGTTCGGTGGGTCCGGCATCTCTTGCAGTAACCTTCGATTGCCATGGCGTCTACCCTAGGTGAAGAGGCTAGGCAGCACACCTTTCACTTTGCTACAATCAATATCAATGCGATAAGGGTACAACACAAACTGACAATGCTACAACGCATGCTCGACGCGGCGGACATCGACGTGTCACTCTTACAGTAAGTATGTGTCCCTAGTTTTCCAGACTTCTACGGATATACACGCCTCTTCTACCGATTGTGATGTGGCTGTCCTGCTACGAGAAGGCTTGGTGGCTACGGACGTACTGTACCTACCGAACGCAAGAGCCATGGCCGTAACTGTCAACGGTGAACGACTCATCAATATACATGGGCCTTCAGGATCAGGGAGACGGAGAGATAGAGCCCGCTTTTTTTCGGAAGATTTTACGCCTCTGTATGAGCCAGACGATATAGTGATCGGAGGCGATTTTAACTGTACTTTATCTCCGTCCGATCAGCAACCACATCACGTCCCGTGTGCGGCATTGGAAATGCTAGTGCGTGACCTCCACCTGCTCGACACTTGGCGCCACATCCATGGCCCAGCTCCTGATTACACCCGTTATACAAGTCATTCGTCAAGGCGCTTAGACAGGATTTACGTCACAAGCACCCTTTCGACGGCGACGAGAGGAGCAGAGCTCTGGCCCACTGCCGACCACACAGCCTATATTTGCACCATTGCACTCCAACCTGCACGTGTGTGGTGCAGTAGCCCCCCCTCGAAACTGAACGTCACCCATCTGGATGAGCCGGCATGTAAAGGTGCTATCGAAGAGTCGTGGAACGCGCCCTTACAGCTTCGTTGTCGTTACTTGTCGACCCTCAGTTGGTGGATTGAATGTGCGAAGCCTGCTCTTACTTAGGCGTACCTTCATGGTTTACGGCCGGCAAGCGGCAACATGGAGGAGGAGCACGGAAAACTTCTATTGCACCGTCCTAAGGGAATGTCATGCTATGGAGCCCTCACCTGACAGGCAGATCATGGTCAATCGCGCGAAAGCGCAGCTCGTCTCCTTAGCACGCCATCATTTACAGGCCGCTGTTATACGGTCGCGTGCTCCAGATACGCTACAACCAGAAAGGCCATCTATGCACCACGTGGTCTTAGAGCGCAGGAGGCGCCGTAGGGCGCTGATCACCGACGTGATAACGGACGACGGTCGACACGTCGTGGAACAAGCAGATATAGCAGAAGCCTTCTACGGGCATTACGACCACCTTTATTCAGCAGTGCTCCCTGATTTGGCGACGGTAGACAGCGTTTCTGCACATGCCTACGGTACAGTTTCACCAGACATTATACCGACTTTACTGGGAGAAGTGACAGAAGAGGAAATGCTCGACGCCATTCGTAAAGGTGCTCCCCATAAATCACCAGGAATCGACGGACTACCGTTAGAGTTCTATCTAGCCTGTAAACAACCGTGTTGGGTTGAAATTTGTCAGAAATTGATGTCCCCAGGTACACCGTTGCCTGCACCGTTCTTGAAAAGACTGATAGCACCCATCCATAAGCCGAAGGCACGGATTATGTCCGCGATTATCGCCCCTTAAGGTTGTTGAACAGCGACTTCAAGATCTTTTCGAGGCACAATATTGCACGTCCTGTCCAGCGATCATACGTCCTTGGTGGGACCCAACAATATCAGAACTGCGCTATGTCATTACAGAGATCTCATCTCACTTGCACGAGTGAGACGTTTGCCGACAGCCATGGCGTCTATCGACTGTAGCCAGGCTTTTGACCGTGTGGGCCACACTTTCCTCACGGCCGTTCTACGCCGCACAGAATACCCCTACCTCTTTATCACAGTGTTGACACGCCCATTGCATGGTGCTACTTCTCGAGTTTTTGTTACTGGAAGAATGACAGCACCCATGCCGATCCGCCGATCAGTACGACAGGGATGTCCATTATCTACATTGTTATTTGCATTGGCCTTTGAACCTTTGTTGTGTGGTCTCCGAGACAGGCTCACTGGGATACAGTTTGGCGGCTCCATCTATCGCTGCACCGCGTATGCGGATGATTTTATGGTCGTCATACGTGGAGCTGCCGATATAGCGGCGGCTTTGGACTGGATTGCAAGCTACGGTACAGCTACTGGTAGCCAAATCAACGTGGACAAGTCCGTCGCCTTGAGCATCGGGATGGGGCTACCGCAGGAACACATCGCCCCCTTACGCTTCAGTGATACTGTCCGCTGCTTGGGCTTAGATTTCATGAACGACGTGCAACGCGCGACGACGCTCAATTATCGACGCCTTCTTAACCAAATTCGGGCCGGAATTGCAAATCAGCGCTTGCGGTCCCTCAACATCGTTCAGCGGGCGCATTCTGCCTATGTATACCTTGTGTCGCGCATACCGCATGTCGCCCAAACGCTACCCATTCCGAATCCCTTGGCGCGTAGCATTATGGCAGCGCTGGGATACTTCGTCACCGCTGAAGATCAGGCACGTATCTTTTACCCTCCCCAAGGAAAAAGGTGGTCTCGGGCTAGTTAATGTATATGACAGGGCTGTTGCCTTCTATGTCTTCTGCGCCGTTGTCCTACGAGCCTCACGAGTCTGCTTCTGACAACGCTACGACCTGCTTCACTAAGAGCGCCGGTGCCGCTACAGGGCATCCCAGCGCCCCTCTTTTACGTAGGACATTACTATTTAGAACAAAGTTATTCCAGTGCAGCGCTCACGACACCACGAATGGCCACAACTCGACGCCTCTATCACGACATGCTACAACGCCACTCCTTAATGTGGTCGAACTAAAATATACTGATGTACGGAGGCACGTGGTGTGGAAGACTGTACACGATGTCATGCTTGATTCCGATGTTGTCTCCCAATGGTAAGTAGTCTTTAATGGGAAGCTGGTGACACAAGAAAGTCTCTACAATATCCACATGGCAGAATCTCCCAATTGTGTGGGTTGTAATACAGTAGATTTTGACGAGCACCGCCTTAGCTGTGTTTTGCACCTAGTGCGGCAGATTGTGGCTTATCTCTTGCGAATTACGCCGGAGCATATATCTGCAAGCACGTTATTGTTTCCAGATGAGACATTTCACCCCACGACTCGGACCAACTCCGTCACCTGGATACGTGGACATGAGGTCCATTACCTCTATCGTGACGGACTCAAGAATTTACTTGACTTCTGGCTCTATTTGCAAGAAAGACATCATGTTATTGCCGGGAATACCGGATATCGACGATGCTTCGCAAACTACCTATTGAATGCCTTTCACAGCCCACCGTGTAGTTGGAATGTTCCAGGCAGTGGTAGATGAGGTCAGAACGAAAAGGAGACGGTCATTTTTTGAACTATCTGTATCAGTGGGCGCAGTTGCTTGGAAGCCTGACTACCAAGTGATAGCTTTATTTTCATGTTATTTATGTTTACTATCTTATATGGTGTCTTAATTCTGTTTTAGTTTTCCAGGCTTGACTATCCATGACTGTTCGTACATTGATATCTATGTGTCCATGCTGTACATAACGAAAAAAAGTTTTTGAGCACTTGCGCGCGAAAAGAAAAGGTCCCGAGTTCGAGTCTCGGTCCGGCACATAGTTTTAATCTGCCAGGAAGTTTCAAATCAGCGCACACTTCGCTGCAGAGTGAAAATTTCATACTGAAAACAGCAATGAATTTGCCAAAAATTACACCAAAATCGGCAAAAAATTACAAAGAAATTGGCAAAAGATAACACTGAGGTTGACCACAAAAAAAGTATTTTCCTGTCCCTATCAATAAGTGGCTCCAGCTGGTTCTGGCGTAACTGAAGAACTTTGGGGACTCTCTTCCTGGCCTTATCGAGACCATTTTATCAGAGCTATAGACCGTGTTATGCTGTATTAGCCTGATGCATCGTAGGAGGGGAGAAGAACATTTTTGTCCTGCGTGCTTATAATGTTAATCATTTTACAGCTCGTAGCTGTTTTCCATAAAGACACAAAATAAATTACTGCATACAGCATAGATGTGTTCATATTCATGTCGCAATATTTATTGCATCTGTTGCTAAAAATTAAAATTTGCGATTTTTATTCAATCGTTGGCGCACAGTATTAATTTCCCAAACATACAGGGTGTTTCAAAAATGACCGGTATATTTGAAATGGCAATAAAAACTAAACGAGCAGCGATAGAAATACACCGTTTGTTGCAATATGCTTGGGACAACAGTACATTTTCAGGCGGACAAACTTTCGAAATTACAGTAGTTACAATTTTCAACAACAGATGGCGCTGCAAGTGATGTGAAAGGTATAGAAGACAACGCAGTCTGTGGGTGCGCCATTCTGTACGTCGTCTTTCTGCTGTAAGCGTGTGCTGTTCACAACGTGCAAGTGTGCTGTGGACAACATGGTTTATTCCTTAGAACAGAGGATTTTTCTGGTGTTGGAATTCCACCGCCCAGAGCACAGTGTTGTTGCAACAAGACGAAGTTTTCAACGGAGGTTTAATGTAACCAAAGGACCGAAAAGCGATACAATAAAGTATCTGTTTGGAAAATTTCAACGGACTGGGAACGTGACGGATGAACGTGCTAGAAAGGTAGGGCGACCGCGTACGGCAACCACAGAGGGCAACGCGCAGCTAGTGCAGCAGGTGATCCAACAGCGGCCTCGGGTTTCCGTTCGCCGTGTTGCAGCTGCGGTCCAAATGACGCCAACGTCCACGTATCGTCTCATGCGCCAGAGTTTACACCTCTATCCATACAAAATTCAAACGCGGCAACCCCTCAGCGCCGCTACCATTGCTGCACGAGAGACATTCGCTAACGATATAGTGCACAGGATTGATGACGGCGATATGCATGTGGGCAGCATTTGGTTTACTGACGAAGCTTATTTTTACCTGGACGGCTTCGTCAATAAACAGAACTGGCGCATATGGGGAACCGAAAAGCCCCATGTTGCAGTCCCATCGTCCCTGCATCCTCAAAAAGTACTGGTCTCGGCCGCCATTTCTTCCAAAGGAATCATTGGCCCATTTTTCAGATCCGAAACGATTACTGCATCACGCTATCTGGACATTCTTCGTGAATTTGTGGCGGTACAAACTGCCTTAGACGACACTGCGAACAGCTCGTGGTTTATGCAAGATGGTGCCCGGCCACATCGCACGGCCGACGTCTTTAATTTCCTGAATGAATATTTCGATGATCGTGTGATTGCTTTGGGCTATCCGAAACATACAGGAGGCGGCGTGGATTGGCCTCCCTATTCGCCAGACATGAACCCCTGTGACGTCTTTCTGTGGGGACACTTGAAAGACCAGGTGTACCGCCAGAATCCAGAAACAATTGAACAGCTGAAGCAGTACATCTCATCTGCATGCGAAGCCATTCCGCCAGACACGTTGTCAAAGGTTTCGGGTAATTTCATTCAGAGACTACGCCATATTATTGCTACGCATGGTGGATATGTGGAAAATATCGTACTATAGATTTTCCCAGACCGCAGCGCCATCTGTTGTTGAAAATTGTAACTACTGTAATTTCGAAAGTTTGTCTGCCTGAAAATGTACTGTTGTCCCAAGCATATTGCAACAAACGGTGTATTTCTATCGCTGCTCGTTTAGTTTTTATTGCCGTTTCAAATATACCGGTCATTTTTGAAACACCCTGTACATTACACAAACATACGCTACACATACACACGCTAAGCCTTCTTGTTTTTGGCTGGGATTTGTTGTCCCAGAAATACAGCATTATTCTAAACGATGGACCCATTTCAAAACTTCGTATTTATTCAAGTACAAATCCAAAACGAACAAGTTTTATATCAGTGAAAAGAGGAAGTTTCAAAGTTCTTTTCATAATGTTTGATATCGATTTAATGAATGTAATAATTTGTAGTTATTTACTTTTTAATAATTATTTAATAATTATAAATGTGATAAATGTTACAAATGATCAACGTGGCCACCGTTGGCAAACATCGACGCGGCAGCCAAACTCGTCCCACACAAGCGAAAGCGTAGCTGCTGTTACTGAGTGCGCGGCAACAGTGGTCCGGTTCCGCAGGTCGTTCAGAGTGGTTGCTAGAGGCGGCATGTAAACAGCTTCCTTCACATAACCCCATAAGAAATATTCGCAGGGTCTGAGATCATGAGGTCTCGGTGGGCAGAAGCGCAGAGCCAGGTCCTCAAGTCCCCTGCGGCCGACCCAGTGCTGAGGATATGTCTGAAAGAACAGATAGCATCTTCATATAGTTAACGCTAACCGGCCATTGACCTTCTTCTCCTGTGCGGATGCACACACATTGCCCAAACTCTTACGGGACTCGGTAAGATTGTCTGCCGCGAGTAACGAGTGTAATGGGCAGGGGCACTACGAATGTAGAGTGTAGACATTAAGTTGGGAATGTGCGTCTCACGAGAAGCGTACAAGGGATAAATCCCTGCAGTCACACTATCCTCTGTGCCCTCGGCGACGCAGATGGGTAGAGCGTCTGCCATGTAAGCGGGAGATCCCGGGTTCGAGACCCGGTCGGGGCACACATTTTCAAATGTCCCCGTTGGTCCATATCACCGCCTGTCGACAGCTTAAGGTCATGATTTAATTATCATTTCAGTGCTGATGAAGTGAGTCATTCAAAAAGACTTGTACATCACGGTGCCAATGGGGTTGAGCTCCATCCTGTTGGAAAACGAAGTCCTGGAAATCTTACATAACTTGAGGGAACAGCCATTGTCCCAACATGTCCAGGTACGTGATTCCCGTTACAGTTCTTTCCACAAAGAAAAATGGCCCACAAACCTTTGTACGGGATACGGCACAGAACGCGTTGATCTTCAAAAAATGCTCAAATGTGTGTGAAATCCTGTGGGACTTAACTGCTAAGGTCATCAGTCCCTAAGCTTACACACTACTTAACCTAAATTATCCTAAGGACAAACACAGACACCCATGCCCAAGGGAGGACTCGAACCTCCGCCGGGACCAGCCGCACAGTCCATGACTGCAGCGCCCGAGACCGCTCGGCTAATCCCACGCGGCCGTTGATCTTCGGTGAGTCTCTTTCGTGTTGCAATTGTGAATGTGGTTTTTTCCAAACCCCATTTGCGAAGATTGTGTGAGTTGACTTTTCCACTAAGGTGGAACGTCGCTTCATCGCTAAAAATTACACGCTGTAGAAATGCGTCATCCTCCATCTTGCCGACACATAACGACAAAATGCGAGACGCTTCTCTTTGTCATTGCGGTTGAGAGCCTGCAGAAGTTGTAATCGGTAGGGCTTGTACAGCAAACGCCGTCTAAGAACTTTCCATACAGTTTGTTGGGGTACTCCAAGTGCCCGACTGTCTCTGTTGGTAGACTTACTGGGACTGCGCACTAAACTTTTTTGAATCCGTCGAACATCATCCTCTGACACCCGCGGTCGGTCTGTGCTTCCTCCTTTGCACACACTTCCAGTCTGTTTAAGTTGCTTGAACTAAAAGCTAATGTTTTTGCGAGTTGGTGGTTGAATATCGAATTTGGTACGAAAAGCCCGCTGCAATGCAGTTTGCGACTCACTTTTCGCGAACTCAAGAACGCAGAAAACCTTGTGCTCCACAGTCGTCATCTCTCTCACAACTGACAGTGAAACGGAATGACGGTCCTATAGCCGCGCGAACTCTACCGACCGCTTCTGAAACAATCACCGCCCGCCTACTGCCGCCAGCCATAATCTCTGAAACTTACTCTTTTCATTGGTATAAGATTGTCCATTTTGGATTTGTACTTGAACACATACGAATTTTTGAAAATGGGTCCATCAGCCTCCCGGTGTGATCACAGTTACGGGAGGTTTCCCTAGGTCCTGAAGCACATGCCCTAACTGGAAATCTCCTTCTAAATGTTGCAGATTGAGACCTCGTCTTCCCCACTACCAGCTCGCCTGATCTTTGTTTGAAAATGTTTGGGCTCTAGAATGTATCGAACCTCGAACAACCCACTCTGACCTGCTTGGGAGGAAAAAGGAAACAGATACAGCCTTTACGAGGTAGAAATTAATCAGTTATGAGATTGTTGATCGTTATTTGTTTTATAACCGACGGATTTGGCTAACGCGCTGAATAAAGACTTCTCCATACCACAGGCGCCACAGCGAACTTGAGTGGGCAACATGAGGTCACTTACATTACACAGTCTGCCCAGAAAGTCCGGAACCTGATTTTATTCCTGGCGTGTAAGCGACATCAGCCCAGTAACTACGGTGGCAGCTTCAATTACCACAGCAAACAACGGGTGTGCATTCGACCAGTCAGTTGTGAGCAGGTAGTGTTAAGTAGTGGGCATGCGGCCGTAATATGTCAAAGATGTTGCTTCACAAATCGAAATGGAGCAAATTCTCCTTTGTAAATCAAAAGAGAAGAGAAAAGCGTGTCCAAAGTTTGTCACGCACACACCTTGACGCCCAGTCAAAAACAACGACGCGTTGACGCCCGCCGCAGGTTTAACTGAAAAAAAAATTCATCAGTGGTGACGAGACTTGGTGTTATCAGTACGAACCTATCACAAAGCGACGAAGCACAGGAATTCATGTGAAGGCTCAACGCTTTGAATGCATAATCGACGTTCGAGCCAATATGACTCGCAAGTTGAACAAAATTCAAAAGAAGGACTTTTCTGGAAATTTCACACGATCTGCGCATTTTTTTCAAGTGAGGGGTGGGGGTGGTGAGGGGAGGGGGAGAAGGGCACAGACATCATGCATTAAATCAGTCTCTTACCTTTTCTCTATTTTTTACTAATTCAGAATGGAATACTTTGAACTGAGCGGTAGACAGATTGAAGCACGAGAGGACGAGTGCTGCTGCCGGTCAAAACCAAAGGTATTAATACTGCAATACTGCTAACGTTAGCTACTGTAGTTTCCTGAGGAATGTGTACAGTGATTAATACATGAATAACTGCAGGGAAAGGTACTACTCAGTGTAAAATAGTTTTCATTGTGAAACTGCATTAAATTTACAACTGAAAGGAAGGAAGGAATATTACAGTTTAATGTTCCGTCGATAGCGAGGTGAATTAGGAGCAGTTTATAGCTGGTAACGTAAACATACTTGTTCGATTTCCTCGTTCTTACAATTTGCACACGGTTTACAAATGATTTTCATGTTGGCTGTACTTACCAGTTAAGACATTCTGGCTTCGTTTTGTTTGCATTACAATACTCAAATCGAACGAGATAATACTGGAAGAAAAAAAATTAAATCAGAATTAATTTTGTACCTGCTACATAGGAAGTTCAAATCGGAAAAAGTGCAACAACAGAGGAAAGAAGGAATATTAGGGTTTAATTTTCCGTTGCTGTCTAGATCAGTAGAGAAGGAATAAAAGTCCTGATTGGACAAGGATGGGGAATGTAATCATCCGAGTACTGTCCAAAAGAATCACTCCATATTTCATGCTACGCAATTCAGGCGAACTGTGGAAAACCTAGATCGAAGTTAAGTGCAGATATAGCAGGTCTCAGAGCACAGTTGTGACGTCACCGTCATAAGGCAATGGGATACGTGGCAGCGGTAATTTTGTTTCCCCGCCCACACTCATTATTGACTCTATACTACGAAATTACGGAATTTTAAAGAAGAAATGCTGCGTAACATCTCCACTTCAATGATACAGTCAGCATAGGTATCAGCAATGCGATTTGATCAATGCGATTTGATTCAAGGGCTACCCCTTGGATCTGGAATAAAGGACTCGTCCATGTCCTTGAAGTTGCAGGAGACACAAAATTGTATGTCACTGTATTTCTGGAAGAGAATTATACATAATAAAATTCTCGTAATAGTTGATCCGTGAGAATATAACGATTCATCGCAGTCTGTACTAACAAATATATTTTGGTTATCTTACCTAAGAAAAATGGCCTACCTGACAACGCCGACAGGAAAGTTCGTGATGCGAGTTGAACGAGAGCAATTTACATCGCCGGCTACGGTCGAACGGCAGAGTAACAAACTGAATTAGTACTTCAATTGATATTGCCAAATGAAACATATAAAACCACAGTGGACGTGACATTGAATGGTGAACAAATGCTTTATATTTAATAGTGACAATTATTACAGACGTAGGCAATGATGAACTAAGCTTACACCGCACCACTGCGTCACAGCTCGATGCGGCAACGGCTAGTAGGGATATGCAGCCATCATGCTGCATGATATTGTCTATCTTGTTCGGATAACCACGGATGGCCTTATGGTCGCGACTGACAAGGGAATGGTCCCGTCCGTCATGTCGAAACATACCATGAAATTTTTCACAAAGGAAGAATACACCGAAAGAAGTGCATTGTCAAAATTTTAGCTGCCAGCATGCACTGCGAGTATTTAAAAAATGTAAAAGTTACTCGTTTTAGCTGCACAGAGAAACGCTTATAATAGCGGTTTGTACGGTACTTCCTGCCTGGTGATCGAATCGGCTACTTATCAGATGCAGCCGTGACAAGAGGGAATAGCGACGAGTACGCGAATTTCAAATCATATCGAAAATGTCTCAGATCATTAATTTTCGAATAAATTGCAGTTGATATCGACAGACTTGAGAGTCAGCGCAGAATACGGTGGCCGATGTGCAGTGACCAATTTTCGTCCATAGCGCTGGGCGAGTTCACTAGTCTGTTCAGAAGTGGACGCCATCAGTGTTTGTCACCTTTCCGCCCGTCAGCGATGACAGAATCGAGGAACACGCCCTACAGTCTTTCTCAAACAATTTTACGGAAAAAGTCTGGGAAAAAAATGTCATTTCTGCAATACTTATAGCTTTATATGTCGGGTTCATAATGATGTGACCATCCTTTCGTTAATGGTCATAGTTACTGTGATAGTTACATGGAAGTAAGACACTGCGAGAAATTCGAGGAAGTTTGCAGTGAAAAATAGGAGTCGCTATGAATTTGCGTCTGGTGCATACTACATAATATGTCGCTGCCTGTGAATTGTATCTGTTGTTGTTGTGGTCTTCAGTACAGCTGGTTTGATGCAGCTCTCCACGCTACTCTATCCTGTGCAAGCTTCTTCATCTCCCAGTACCTACTGCAACCTACATCCTTCTGAATCTGCTTAGTGTATTCATATCTTGGTCTCCCTCTACGATTTTTACACTCCACGCTGCCATGCAATACTAAATTGGTTATCCCTTGATGCCTCAGAATATGCCCTACTATCGATACCTTCTTCTAGTCAAGTTGTGCCACAAATTTCTCTTCTCTCCAATTCTATTCGGTACCTCCTCATTAGTTATTTGATCTACCCATCTAATCTTCAGCATTCTTCTGTAGCACCACATTTCGAAAGCTTCTATTCTCTTCTTGTCTAAACTATTTATCGTCCATGTTTCACTTCCATTCATGGCTACACTCCATACAAATACTTTGAGAAACGACTTCCTGACACTTAAATCTATACTCGATGTTAACAAATTTCTCTTCTTCAGAAACGCTTTCCTTGCCATTGCCAGTCTACATTTTATATCCTCTCTACTTCGACAATCATCGGTTATTTTGCTCCCCAAATAGCAAAACTCCTTTACTACTTTAAGTGTCTCATTTCCTAATCTAATTCCCTCAGCATCGCCCGACCTCATTCGACTACATTCCATTACCGTCGTTTTGCTTTTGTTGATGTTCATCTCATATCCTCCTTCCAAGACACTGTCCATTCCGTTCAGCTGCTCTTCCAAGTCCTTTGCTGTCTCTGACATAATTACAATGTCATCGGTGAACCTCAGAGTTTTTATTCCTTCTCCATGGATTTTAATACCTACTCCGAATTTTTCTTTTGTTTCCTTTGCTGCTTGCTCAATATACAGATTGAACATCGGGGATAGGCTACAATCCTGTCTCACTCCCTTCCCAACCACTGCTTCCATTTCGTGCCCCTCGGCTCTTATGACTGCCATTTGGTTTCTGTACAAATTGTAAATAGCCTTTCGCTCCCTGTATTTTACCCCTGCCACCTTCAGAATTTGAAAGAGAGTGTTTCAGTCAACAATGTCAAAAGCATTCTCTAAGTCTACAAATGCTAGAAACGTAGGTTTGCCTTTCCTTAATCTATTTTCTAAGATAAATGGTAGGGTCAGTATTGCCTCACGTGTTCCAACATTTCTACGGAATCCAAACTGATCTTCCCCGAGGTCGGCTTCCACCAGTTTTTCCATTCTTCTGAAAAGAATTCGTATTAGTATATTGCACCCATGGCTTATTAAACTGATAGTTCGGTAATTTTCACATATGCCAACACCTTCTTTCTTTGGGATTAGAATTATTATTTTCTTCTTGAAGTCTGAGGGTATTTCGCCTGTCTCATACATTTTGCTCACCAGATGATAGAGTTTTGTTAGGCCTGGCTCTCCCAAGGCTGTCAGTAGTTCTAATGGAATGTTGTCTTCTGCCGGAACCTTGTTTCGACTTAGGTCTTTCAGTGCTCTGTCAAACTCTTCCCGCAGTATCATATCTTCTATTTCGTCTTCATCTACATTCTCTTCCATTTCTATAATATTGTCCTCAAGAACATCGCCCTTGTATAGACCCTCTATATACTCCTTCCACCTTTCTGCTTTCCCTTCTTTGCTTAGAACTGGGTTTCCATCTGAGCTCTTGATATTCATACAAGTTGTTCTCTTTTCTCCAAAGGTCTCTTTAATTTTCCTGTAGACAGTATCTATCTTACCCCTAGTGGTATGTGCCTCTACATCCTTACATTTGTCCTCTAGCCATCCCTGCTTAGCCATTTTGCACTTCCTGTCGATCTCATTTTTGAGACGTTTTGTATTCCTTTTTACCTCCTCCTATCATATCGAATTATTCTTCAGACTTGGGTGGAGGTCTCAGTCTATCACCAATCTCGAGAAAATTGATCTGATGTAGTACACTCATTTGCGGTCGCCCCGCACAAACGATGAAGCCCGAGCAAAATATCCACGACATTTCTCATATTTCATAGAAGATCTGAGATATCGAAAGAAGATTTTGGCAAATAACAGCACGCAAAGAGTATTTTGCCGTATGTTTATTATGCAAAACGTCATTGTCTACAGTGTTATTCCAATAACTATGGGCTTTTTTAATGAAAGAATTTAATTCTTAAGAGCCATTGATAGCTGGTGAAACAACATATGCAATTGGTTTGGGAACAACATAACCGAAGACATTACACGTTTATTTTGTATCGAGGATGTGCTTTTTATAAGCTACTGATCTTACTTTTACTCAGTTCCTCATTTAATAAACTTAATAAACCACTATTTCAGAATTCTCTCGCACTTATATCTACCGAACGTGTTAGTGAGGTGACATTGTGTAAACTCCTCCGTGTTTTGTTAAAAGAAGCAAATTTTAATATGGCAGCAAGAGGAATGTGTAAATTGTACTCAAAATTTGCCGCTCACGACGCTTCTCTGAATATTAGTAATAGTTAATAAGCGAGAATGAATCGCTGCGTTTTCAGCAGAATTTTTTATAGATACTAACCAAAGCAGAGGTGATAGTGTCAGTAGTAGTAGTAGCTCGCTGTCCGGCGGTTGGGTCATTTCGCTCGTAGAGAGCATTTGTCTAGTTGTATAGCTCACACAGAGCACTTGTGTCCTATATGGAATTACCGGGGCCGGTCGTGGAGAGCGATGGTGGTGCCTGAGCGATGTAGTAGAAGGTAAAATTAAAAAAAATAAAAAATTAATATTTATTGCCGCCCGAATATGTAATTTGTAACAACAGATTTTGCACTATTTTAAAAAAAAACTTTTAATAATAATCTTTCTTATAAAATAACTTTTGTCAGTCATTCATCTGAATTTAAAGATTTTACTAATTTCTCCCATCCACGCTCATCCCGATTATCGTAAAGAAAAATCAGTTGTTTCTTTTTATACATGATAAATCTAGCGGCCAGCATTGCATTGGGCTGTGCCAGAAAAATTTCTTATAGGAGCAGGTATATACGCGTTATCTGGCGACATCATTGAGGTAAGAATTTTCAATTTATTCAGAATTATTTTTCAGGGCCACGACGCTGCGTTGCTGACGTCCAGATTTACCAGTCTAGGTTCACAGTCAGTTAATTATTGAAAGGTTACGTATGAGTCACAATTTTTGTGGTATCACCGCCAGACACCACCCTTGATAGGTGGTAGCCTTTAAATCGGCCGCGGTCCGTTAGTATACGTCGGACCCGCGTGTCGCCACTATCAGTGATTGCAGACCGAGCACCGCCACACGGCAGGTCTAGTTTAGAGAGACTCCCTAGCACCCCAGTTGTACAGTCGACTTTGCTAGCGATGGTTCACTGTCTACATACGCTCTCATTTGCAGAGACGATAGTTAACATAGCCTTCAGCTACGTCATTTGCTACGACCTAGCAAGGCGCCATATTCCTCAAGAATGTATTCTGAACAGATAATAATGTGAATCATGTACCGTCAAGAGCGACGTTCATCATTAATGGATTAAAGTTAAGTATCAAACTAATTACGTCCGCTTTCTGACTTCTCATTCCTTGTCATGTTCCAGACCTCACGTCAGTATAGTTCTTCCCTCTTCACGCCAGTCTGCGTGAGTTAAAACGCGTGCATTTCGGCTTCCACTAGTAACACGGTGTTGGCTCTTCTGCTAACACAAAAATTTTATTGAGAGGTTAGTCACCCATTTATTCCGAGGTTGGGAGGTTACAAAGTGTGGGCGTAGAGTGGCTCCCTTAATGTTTACAAAAACTGTAAGCTTCACTTTGGAACGGCACTTCCCCGCCAGCACTCGGCATTTCCCCTACAGCGACTGCCCGTAACACCCACCACTAACGTGCTCACATGTGCCCTGCCGACTGCATATCTACCGGCCATGATATATTTTATGTGGACTCAACACAAGTGAATAGCAGGGGAGTGAAAATCGATGTAGCGTAGAGTGTCACATTCCTTACATCATTCATAAATCAGGACTTTAATTTTTAATGAAATTTCGACATAATTGGATTTAATGTCCAAGAAATTAATTAATAAATAACAGATATATAGATTTTCAGTTGAAGTAGGTGATTTCGATTGCATATAACGTTCTTCGTATACTTCTTTGCAAGACTGAACACATTAACTGGACTTCACATTACTGTCAAGCTCCAAAAATGTGTGTGAATTCCTAAGGGACCAAACTGATGAGGTCATTGGTCCCTAGACTTACACACTATTTAAACGAACTTTAACCTATGTTAAGAACAACACACACACACACACACACACACACACCCATGCCCGAGGGAGGACTCGAACCTCCGCCGGGAGGGGCCGCGCAGCCCGTGACAGGACACCTCAAACCATGCGGCCACTTCGCGCTGTCAAACTCCGGAACTTGAACAAAGATGGATGCTATTAGCGAGCATGTACGAAGAAATAACAAAGAAAATTAATTTAATTTTATCTCTGTAATTAACACTTAGCGATACCACAAAGGCAACTGCTAATTATTATGGATATTAAATAAATTACATAATTGAGTGAGTGTAGGGCGCTGCAGTCATGGACTGTGCGGCTGGTACCGGCGGAGGTTCGAGTCCTCCCTCGGGCATGGCTGTGCGTGTTTGTCCTTAGGATAATTTAGGTTAAGTAGTGTGTAAGCTTAGGGACTGATGACCTTAACAGTCAAGTCCCATAAGATTTCACACACATTTGAACATTTGTGCTGTGTTACCTGTTTACCACTGTGCCATCGAGCAAGGATGTGTGCCCGATGTGTTGAGCATGCACTGTCTGCTACAGCTAAGACAGGGGTGCACATTTCTCTACCTGCCTGGCGAGCTACAAATTAGGCAATTTTCAGCATTTTTAAAAATGCTTGCAGTGTGATTTAGTAGCCAAAGTATTGACATTGTGTTCCTTTCAGTGTACTCTCCCTGGATCAAAACTTCATGGTAGGTTTCAAGTTATCGGACTGCACCATTCCCTTGTGAATGGGTGAATGTGACAGTCCCAGTGGAGAACCGTTGTTGAATGGGTGCCAAACAGTATTTCAACATACGGGCGATCAGTGAGGTTCCACGCAACAGAATATTATAACAGGCGTCATTAACCCTGCCTGATTAGCGCTCGCTTGTGTGTTTATTTCCCATGGGTGTTACAAATTCGTAGAGCGAACGCTGTGAAGACAATTACGGTCAATTAGCTGCCTCCGTGAAGGCTATTTGAATTATGGTGTTACACGCATACCGCTTTGATTCGAAATACGACACATACACCAACTTAACTGGTGGACACAGGTCCTCAACAATATAATTTATTGTTATCAGACTAGTGTAGTATTTATTTTCTGGCCATTCAACTCCTATGTGGCCTATTCTTTTGTTCAGAGAACACGCGAATGTGTCACCAGAACGTGCGCAACGCCGGGGGAACTCGTGCAGGTGCATTTTTCAGCTTACAGTGCCGATAGCTCGGATACCGTTTCAAGGCAACGGAGCACTGAAAATTTTTCAGAAACACCTCACCACAGTCATTAAATATCAGTTGATAACGCATCAACGATATAAGACTTCAACAGATAATATGATAACCAAGACAGGAGACAAATAGTACATGATTAAGTGTCAGTCTGCTTCAGCTATGGCTTGGAGAGGACGTTTACTGCGTTCCACCAGAGTAGTTTGTGTTTACTTCCTCGTCGCATACGGGTTACTTTTCTTCTTATATTAAGAGCGCTATGGCACATTCCTACAGGCAGAACACGATAAAAATCACTTATCAGACCACACCCTACCACGTGCTTATGAAGTTGAGCAGTTCTTTCAAAACCAGCTCAGACTGGATCCAGCACTCATGGTGAAATTATATTTTTTTCAATAACTGCCACAATTTTTATATAAAGATGACATTTGCAGCCACGTGCACTGACGTGGTCAATAAATAGGCCAACGCCCCTGCGTTAGAACACTCCAGTTGTCACATTGGAGCAGTCACGGTAGACCACGCAGGACTTGGCCAGCGGATGCTTCGACTTGAGGTGCCGGAAGATGTTATCACGTTAGTTCGTTAAAGTATATAATTAATAATTTCTCTCGCTGGAGACTTTCCATCTGCTCCTATTGTGACTGGCAAACGATACAGCCGCTCTTGGGATTGTCACACAGAGACACTTTACGCCCTTGCCGCGAATACACCAGACTGCATTCGTCCGAGCCCTGAGGTAGAACGTTTCATCCGGTAGAAGAGTCATGTGAGCGCCGATATGGTGGGGCGTTACTTGTAGGATATACACTAAAATCTGGCGTACAAGATACCACATCTCCCCTGTGAAAGCACAGCTGATACGCTCTTTGTTGGTGTCCGCTTCGTGGAGCGTAGGGCAAGTGGTTGAATCGGGCAAGTGGATCTTATAAAGACATTCGTGTGTAATATTGTAGTTGTTGTATGCGAACCGGGGTCCTAGAAACGACGGAGAGGCTCCATCCCCGCCGCAGCCGCAGTGGTCCACAACCCCACGACAACTACCGCAGTCCACTTCACCCAACCACCGCCCCACACCGAACCTCTCCGTCAGGGTTATTGTGCGGTTCGTCCCCCGGTGGACACCCCTTCTTCCCCCAGTGAACGTCTCACACCAGACGAGTGTAAACCCTATGTTTGCGTGGTAGAGTAATGGTTGTGTACGCGTACGTGGAGAACTTGTTTTCGCAGCAATCGCCGACATAGTGTAGCTGAGGGGGAATAAGGGGAACCAGCCCGCAGATAGAAAACCGCCTAAAAACCATCCACAGACTGGCCGGCTCACCGGACCTCGACCCAAGTCCGCTGGGCGTATTCGGGTCGGGGACCAGGCGCTCCTTCCCAATCCGGAAATCTGTGCGTTAGGCCACACTGCTAAGTGGGCGGGCTTGCGTTATATACTTCCTGTTGACAGCTACATGCCACACAGCTTGTACGACAGAGTCAAGTAAGGAATGGTGTACCGTTCTCCACATAACTCTTGACCGTGTGTTTGGATATTTCAATTCGATCACATTAGGCTGGCAACACCGCTGTACTCACCGCTGTAGTTCAGCGTAGAGCCGTTTCTCCATCTCCAAAAGTGGGGACTGGATCACTTAGCGGAGGTCATTGTGGCTCAAATAGAATCGCCTTAGATGACTGAAGGGAGCCAGGTCACTCAACATAATCGAAGGACCGAGAGAGGCCGGTTCAATAGCGATCACTAACGAACTCGTAAGGCTCAACGTGCATCTACGCCGCAGCTTAGATGGGCACTGATATAGAGGACCACCATCCTATCAAAGAGGTTGACGAGCCTCCACCCCCCTCCCCTTTGTACTCGGGTAGGGTGAAGGAGTCGTATTTAAACGGCCATAATGCTACGAGCCGGTGAGTGCGTGATGGGTAGAGTTTGTGCGACGTGTGGACGCCGCGAAGCTGACAATGACAATGTGCTCGCTGTACAATACTGAGGGACCGTGAGCGTTGATCCACAACGCAGACCCCTTTCTACATCTACATCTACATGACTACTCTGCAATTCACATTTAAGTGCTTGGCAGAGGGTTCGTCGAACCACAATCATACTATCTCTCTGCCATTCCACTCCCGAAGAGCACGCGGGAAAAATGAACACCTAAACCTTTCTGTTCGAGCTCTGATTTCTCTTATTTTATTTTGATGATCATTCCTATGAAGGTTGGGCTCAACAAAATATTTTCGCATTCGGAAGAGAAAGTTGGTGACTGAAATTTCGTAAATAGATCTCGCCGCGACGAAACACGTCTTTGCTGTAATGACTTCCATCCCAATTCGCGTATCATATCTGCCACACTCTCTGCCCTACTACGTGATAATACAAAACGAACTGCCTTTTTTGCACCCTTTCGATGTCCTCCGTCAATCCCACCTGGTAAGGATCCCACACCGCGCAGCAATATTCTAACAGAGGACGAACGAGTGTAGTGTAAGCTGTCTCTTTAGTGGACTTGTTGCATCTTCTAAGTGTCCTGGCAATGAAACGCCTTCCCCACAATATTATCTATGTGGTCTTTCCAACTGAAGTTGTTCGTAATTTTAACACCCAGGTACTTAGTTGAATTGACAGCCTTGAGAATTGTACTATTTATCGAGTAATCGAATTCCAACGGATTTCTTTTGGAACTCATGTGGATCACCTCACACTTTTCGTTATTTAGCGTCAACTGCCACCTGCCACACCATACAGCAATCTTTTCTAAATCGCTTTGCAACTGATACTGGTCTTCGGATGACCTTACTAGGCGGTAAATTACAGCATCATCTGCGAACAACCTAAGAGAACTGCTCAGATTGTCACCCAGGTCATTTATATAGATCAGGAACAGCAGAGGTCCCAGGACGGTTCCCTGCGGAACACCTGATATCACTTCAGTTTTACTCAATGATTTGCCGTCTATTACTACGAACTGTGTTCAACGTTATCGTGTGCCAGATGTCGGCTGTGAAATCTAGTCGTAAACATCGCAGCGTCTCAGTAAGCCGAAAAGGAGCAACGAACTCTCGAAACAATCCGTAGACAATCCCTACCCTTTAGGCGGTTCGAGCGACTTGTTGACTTTACTACCTGATGGCGCTCCGTATGTTGGAATCCAGGTCATGGCCTCTGTCATGCCATCGGCAAAGCTGACGACGAGCATCACATCATTGGCGTACATCGTGCCTTTGTAAGCTCGACCGACAAACTGGAGTCCTGTTAATCGTTGGCGCAGGCCACACAACAAATGTGCCAAGGTCAAAGCTTAAAACACCGTAGGTAAAGAACAGAGTCCTGGCGCAGCGAAGGGTTGGTGTGGAGGGTTCCCGTCAAGCAACCATTGACGAGAATCCTTGATGGCGCCACACGTAGGAGGCACATGATGCTATCATTAACGGTATGCGGATATCGCATATTGTGTAGCACTCCATTGAGATAGATGTGGTCGATCAACGCCTGACTAAAATCCAGCGAGGCTAGCGCCCATGGGAGGCACGGGATCCATGCTAGGGAGATAAAGTTCTCATATTGCTACAGAGCAAACATGATATTGTACGGGCCTCCTAGTGAAGTTTGGTACTTAGAGATGATGTGACGGATTGATCATTGCATAGGTTTGCCAGCAGCAGTGTGAAAATTGCCAAAGTTCAGTAGCCACCCATTCGTTATCCATCTTTAGATTTGTGTATTGACACTATCAGGGCTTCCAGGGACAGTAAATCTCCACAAATCTCAGTCTTACGCATATCAACATCCGTTGGAAAGTCCTGTAAAACTCCAAGAGGAGCCCATGGGATCATGGTGATTTATTAGCTGTCCCTTTACAGATAGCGTCATGAACTTAATCTTTCATCACGTGCTGCAAAAGTCTGTTCCCACGTCCGGTGGAACTGTACCATGGAGTAATACAGAATCTGGCTACCGCCACAGGAATTGCGCGCTCTGCCGCGTAGACGCGCGAGTAATGTGCATGGAAGGCTTCGACGATATCTCGTTGCACCACTACAAATTGGCAACCAAGTTAAGCACCAGTGCTCTCGTGCGGTTTTTACGCTTCAAATTAACGTGAAGCATCGAGGCCGTCCGTGAGGTACTCCCTCGAGGGCTCGCGCCCTTGCAGTTGAGCCATGTAGCTGAAGGCACACAAGGGCCGTAATCTCAACTTCAGCGCGACTCATCAGCCTCTAGCGATACGTTGAGGGTGGCATAGTAGGATGTTCTTGTAGGATAGTGTAATAAAAGTCGACTGTGTGTCGTCTCCATGTTGCTGCGTCCTTGCCATACGCTTTCATTATCCGCCAGAGAGCAGGCTTGGCACATTTGATCCACCAAGTTAATGCTGATCAGAAGAGAGCGCGATAGCCGATGGCTTGATGCCACGTGGTCTCCACTGCATGCATGCATACATGTGAGGCGAGATGGTCGTCTTCCAGGAGAGTCGACTCCTCCATACATGGATGGGACAGAGGGCAATAGCTCAGATTGTTTAAAACTATTCAAAAGCCAAGAGACCACAAAATACTCTTTTATTCAAGACAACCGATTTCATCAGCCTTAGCTGTCACCTTAAGGTTTTAAACTTTTTTTTGTAGCAAAACGCTTATAATGTGCTGAGTTTTATCCACTTGACATCTCGTGCATGAGGTCAGCATAAAATGAACATGTTTTACGACAAAGAAAAGTGTTTAAGAGCTGAAGATGACAGCTAAAACTGTCGAAACGACATCTTGAATAAAAACTGTTTTTTGTGGTGTTGTTTTGAATGGCTTTCAACAATTAAAACAGATCGCGTTCAGTATTCTCATAATGATAAAATTGAGTCAAATAGTTCAGGTATATGCCATGTGCTCATTGATACTTCAACACAACTTACCACCGCCATTAGCGTACGTGTGACGTAAAACCAATCTATCCTGCTCAACAAGCTTCAGCTATGATCGGTGAATCCGTGAACGTCATCTTTATGCCACCATGTGTTGACCAGATGAAGAACCCATATAAGGGTCTCGAGTTCGTCACAAGGTGAATGGTGTGGAGGCTGGCCGATAGTCGCCTGCATACAACTGAATTCGCCACCTATCACCATGTTATCCAGTCGACCCTGGCAGAGCCGCGCTTTATCCTCCGTGAAGAAACGTGAGTGTTCTCTCCATAGTTCAGAGCCAGAAGGAGTGTAGCTGTTGACAAGCTACACAGTGTTGACCATAACGTCCATACCCCTCATATTCAGGAAGTACTGCACATCAGTGACTGTCGAACCTTCACAGGGAGGGATGGCAATCCCACTGTCTTCAGGATATGCATGGGAGACACAAGCCGTATATCCAGAGAAGTGGACGAAGCTTGCTGCACATACTACCCGTAAGAAGACAACGTCAGAATCTCCTGCAATGAGCATTTGTGACAACAATGGTAGATTACGTCACGTCTCTATTGTACTTATGCTAATAGTGGCTACGCGTAAGGTCTGTTGTCTAGGTCGATGGGCTGGAGGTGTCTTCGTAGCACACAATTTTAGAGAGAGAGGAAATCCCTGAACGTTACAGCCCGCAACCATGTTTATGGAGGCTGGTGGTCAGGGGTGGCACACGACATGCCATGTTCCTCCACCTCCCCCATCGCCACATCATCGGCACCCCCAAAGTCATCAGCCCACAGGGCAGGAGCTGGTGTCAGTCTGAGGGATGACTCACCATTCCCTTCATAGCAGATTGCCGTGTCATTGGTCAGTGCTGCGATGTCATTATCCTGACAGTCCGATGCTGGTATTGTAAGACGTCGTGGTCTCCTGACCTTCATTACTTACATATTCCGCCCTCACAATCATATTCCGCACATCAAAACGCTTCATTCGAACCCAAACTGAATAAGATAAAGTCAGTGTTGTATGAATTCGTGTAAACGATATGCAAATAACTAATAAATCGCAACTGCGCACTGTGGTCGAAATACTCGAGGCTGGCGTACACACATACATTCCAGCCACGACGGTCACAGGAGCTTTTAGTTCGAGAGAGGCAACCGCACGCCAGGAGGCCGGTCCTAACCCATCTACGTCGGCCGGTGGACGCCCGTGGAGCGGACAGCGTTCGCCCGAGGGAAAGGAGGAACGACCCCATCTTCGGATTAAAAGCAAATTCCGCTACATTGTGTGGGAGCGGCCAGCCTACGCATTCTTTACACATAGCACGCAGTTTCAGAGATTTTCACAGGGAGACAGCAAACGCCAAACGCCGATACTACAGATTTCCGGATTGGTCACCTTAAATGAAACGTCATTCTCCCATTTTAGAAGAGCAATGCTGATTGTCAGACGATATTTCTGACGCCTTGAGCTGAAGGAGTAATGGAAGAGACCGAAAGATATACCCCTTCACGTCTGGCATGGAGAGGCGACGTTCCGTTGTCGCTTTTGGAGTGAGGAACAAGTCTCTCCTCAGTACTTCACTGGGAGAGCACCTCTGTCGAGAGCGAATCGAAGTGCGACTCTCTATATTGAGTCCTCGTGATTAAGCGTTGTTCACTGTGTTGGCCGACACACTTATTGTGCTGTGTGAGCGGACAGAGTTATAGTTAAACGCCTGTGAGCGAATGTTTGAGTGGCATCACGGTGGACTGCTTATCTGACCGGTGTACCACGCCTATAGTTGGACTAGGGGCGAATAGGAATCCTCGACTTCATCAAGGTGTAGGGAGAGTTTGATTGGCAAAGGCCAATCCAGATAGAACGAGAGTTATCTTATTTGTCAGCAGCGAGCGCCGCAGACAGCAGTCATCGCAGCTTACGGTATTGTGCGCTACAGCTATTGCGAGCCCCATATTTCCTCCACAACAGTACACTTCACTGCATTTCACACGCGACAGCCTCGACCGTACCTAGCAACATTCTAAAGGATAATTATTCAAGTTGAGTAGGCGCACCTCTCAGCCATTCTGCCAAGTCAACAACAATTTTAAACTTTGTGTAGAAATGTCTTTAGCGAATCCTATCCTGAGAGGTAACTTCACATTCCGAAAAGAACCAGGATATAACTTGTTCAATTCATAACTAAAAGTGCCATTGTGATTTCTCAGAATTTTTGCAAAATAAATAATAACTTTCGTTAGTTTCATGTTTTTCTTACACTAACTAGCATTACTCCAGTAACCAAGTATCCCACTAGTTACGTAAGAAATTTTGTGAATTTTTGTGACATTTCCTCACAGCGGACGACTCCAGAAGATATTTATTGCTGAAATTTTTTCAGGCGTTTCTCTTTAGAACGTTAGCAGCGTCTGTCTGGCTTCTATAGTACTGTGGGGGTGGAAATTGCATCTTGCAGTAGCCACAGGGTAAAGGGTACATCTCAGATTAATCCGTTGCGCGGAATAACAGAATCTCAGATCAACCCCACGCTCACAGTATCTGGCTGGGGAGTGAAGTGATACCGATATCGTGACTGAGGTGGGGAACCAATCGTCTAGTATCATCGTGACGCATATCTCCCAAATCACAATCAGTATCATAGTCCTCTTCCAGGCCAGATGTACAGAGGAAGCGTACTTCAAAAGGAGCCCACCGCCGTTTCTTGTGACGTCGAGGTTGTTTATAGACATGGACGCCCATGTTGGTGTGTGGTGGATGTTCCGTTGGCATTCCGTGGGATACAGCCACGGGTGGCTGGTGGTCTATGGTAGCAGTAGACGTCGTCCGATCGTCGAAAGCTCTGACACTGTAGCGTCCTGCCCTCCTACAGCTACCGTATCCTGCAGCACATCGCCTCTTTCGTTGCCCAATAAGGGCAGTGTGGGAGGCTTGAAATAGTGGAGGGGGAGAATAGCAGTCTCTATGGGTACAACATCATCTTGTGTTGGAGAACGCGTAAGACGACGCTGAAGGCCCATCTGTCTGACATGGTCTTCTTGTGCCAGAAAAATTTCGAAGTTGGCCATCATACATGATGATGGCACATCAGTCACCCCTGTTCAGGTACAATGGGACAATTTATGGCTCCGGCTCTGAGCAGTATGGGACTTAACATCTGTGGTCATCAGTCCCCTAGAACTTAGAACTACTTAAACCTAACTAACCTAAGGACATCACACACATCCATGCCCGAGGCAGGATTCGAACCTGCGACCGTAGCAGTCGCGCGGTTCCGGACTGCGCGCCTAGAACCGTTAGACCACCGCGACAATTTATGAGAGGTCGAATGTTACCCGGCGTACTCCGTTGAGGACTTTGTAGTTTTGGAAAGTTCACCATTTTTCCGCCGTATGGTGCGTCACTTCTGCCGTGTGTGTTACCACTTTGTTTTCCATTTTTCTTCTCAATGTCCATCACGCGCTAGAAGCATCATTTAGTTCGCGGCCTCCGACTTAGCACGGCGTATCATAGGTCTTCCCCTTTGCTTCTTCTGTAGATTACGATATTTGTCTTTGGTTTTGGTTTGCCGCACATTTCCCCTTCTCTACTCGCATCTCGACAGATCCAATTTTTTTCCATGTTAGCGTTGTTGACACATTCTGAGACTTTTTTATGAATGTAATACAAGAATTTCCTGCAATATACGATGTTATTTACATTTCCGTCTGATTAGAGAACTAAGGATGAAACAAATATTTAGCGATTTCCGAGTCTGTAGTTAGGCAGGAACCTAAGACGGTAGCTTAAATTGCTGTGAGTGAATCGACGAACAATAACATTCATATTCTTCCTTGTAAACTCGACAGCAGATAATGCGATCGTCGATAATGCGCGAGATGTCAAAATGACGTCACTTTTGCAGCAAGAGTTGTGGTATGAATGTTATCCACTCTAAAGCCTTCCTCACACGAGACTAGGTTGTTAACGTTGAGGTGAACGCGGACGGGAAATCCAACTTCACGATACAGCTCCCACGACACACGAGACGTGCACGTAAATGTGTTTCGTGGACGTATCGCCCCCCAGTGGCAGCTGTCGGCTGCATATGGCTCGGAAGCCACAAACTTAGTTAACGAAAATGGACTCGCATATAGTTCCTATGGTAACGGTAGTAAAACGCACAATTCCTGCCTGGTCCACAAGCTAGTCATGTTGTTCTGTTTGTAGTGCAGACGAAGAAAATTTGATAATATAAGACGACAAACTACTAAGCATTTATCGCACAAACGTTACTGAACGCAGTTTTCCGAAATTCCTTCACCAGGGAAGACGAATGGAATATTCCAGAATTTGAAACACGAACAGCTGCTAGCATGAGTTCTTAGAAGTAGATACCTTAGGGGTTGAGAAGCAACTCAAATCGCTTGATACGGGCAAGTCTTCAGGTCCAGATTGTATACCGATTAGGTTCCTTTCAGATTACGCTGATACAATAGCTCCCTACTTAGCAATCATAGACAACCGCTCGCTCACCGATAGATCTGTACCTACAGATTGGAAAATTGCGCAGGTCGCACCAGTGTTTAAGAAGGGTATTAGGAGTAATCCATCGAACTACAGACCTATATCATTGACGTCGGTTTGCAGTAGGGTTTTGGAGCATATACTGTATTCAAACATTATGAATCACCTCGAAGGGAACGATCTATTGATACGTAATCAGCATGGTTTCACAAAACATCGTTCTTGTGCAACGCAGCTAGCTCTTTATTCGCACGAAGTAATGGCCGCTATCGACAGGGGATCTCAAGTTGATTCCGTATTTCTAGATTTCCGCAAAGCATTTGACACCGTTGCTCACAAGCGACTTCTAATCGAACTGCGGGCCTACGGGGTATCGTCTCAGTTGTGCGACTGAATTCGTGATTTCCTGTCAGGAAGATCGCAGTTCGTAGTAATAGACGGCAAATCATCGAGTAAAACTGAAGTGAAATCAGGTGTTCCCCAGGGAACCGTCCTGGGACCTCTGCTTTTCCTGATCTATATAAATAACCTGGGTGACAATCTGAGCAGTTCTCTTAGGTTGTTCGCAGATGATGCTGTAATTTACCGTCTAGTAAGGTCATGCGAAGACCAGTATCAGTTGCAAAGCTATTTAGAAAAGATTGCTGTATGGTGTGGCAGGTGGCAGTTGACGCTAAATAACGAAAAGTGTGAGGTGATCCACATGAGTTCCAAAAGAAATCCGTTGGAATTCGATTACTCGATAAATAGTACAATTCTCAAGGCTGTCAATTCAACTAAGTACCTGGGTGTTAAAATTACGAACAACTTCAGTTGGAAAGACCACATAGATAATATTGTGGGGAAGGCGAGCCAAAGGTAGCGTTTCATTGGCAGGACACTTAGAAGATGCAACAAGTCCACTAAAGAGACAGCTTACACTACACTCGTTCGTCCTCTGTTAGAATATTGCTGCGCGGTGTGGGATCCTTACCAGGTGGGATTGACGGAGGACATCGAAAGGGTGCAAAAAAGGGCAGTTCGTTTTGTATTATCACGTAGTAGGGCAGAGAGTGTGGCAGATATGATACGCGAATTGGGATGGAAGTCATTACAGCAAAGACGTGTTTCGTCGCGGCGAGATCTATTTACGAAATTTCAGTCACCAACTTTCTCTTCCGAATGCGAAAATATTTTGTTAAGCCCAACCTACATAGGTAGGAATGATCATCAAAATAAAATAAGAGAAATCAGAGCTCTAACAGAAAGGTTTAGGTGTTCGTTTTTCCCGCGCGCTGTTCGGGAGTGGAATAGTAAAAAAAATGGTTCAAATGGCTCTGAGCACTATGGGACTAAACATCTATGGTCATCAGTCCCCTAGAACTTAGAACTACTTAAACCTAACTAACCTAAGGACATCACACAACACCCAGCCATCACGAGGCAGAGAAAATCCCTAACCCCGCCGGGAATCGAACCCTGGAACCCGGGCGTGGGAAGCGAGAACGCTACCGCACGACCACGAGATGCGGGCGTGGAATGGTAGAGAGATAGTATGATTGTGGTTCGATGACCCCTCTACCAAGCACTTAAATGTTAACTGCAGAGTAATCATGTAGATGTAGATGTAGATGTTTAATTTTCCGTCAAAATATAAAGGTTCTTACCTTCACTTAAGAATAGTGCATAAAATAGGAAAAATGCATATTTTATAAAAGTTTCATTACAATATGTGTGACGGAACTGAGGAAGACGGAGTATATCTCGTGGAAATCACAGCCCTACAAGTAATGCTTCTGACAGCGCTGAAATTTGACTTATCTCGTTACTTTTCGGTCACCCGGTAGAGCTGCTGGTGGGTCGTGGAAAAGACGGCGGCGACCCCCGGTGTGCTAAATAAGGCACGAGGCCGCAATCGCGCAGAAAGTGCATTCCGCGGTAGGTGCGGCGTTCGATCGATACCGCTGCCGGATACGGCGCTCCTAGGCAGCTGCGGGCGGTGTTTCCTCATAGCACGAGCAAGGGACAAGGGCGTCTCAGAGCCTTTTGCTTTACATCTCTGTGAGCAGTTTTTCTTTCTTGTCCTCTTCAATGTCCACTGAAAAAAAGCCACGTCTCTCTCTCTCTCTCTCTCTCTCTCTCTCACACACACACACACACACACACAGTGCACTATGTGTGTGTGTGTGTGTGTGTGTGTGGGAGTGAGAGAGAGGGGGGGGGGGAGAAAGAGGGAGACGGAGAGGGAGAGGGAGAGAGAGAGAGAGAGAGTAATGGAAGAGAGAAAAAGAAAGAGAGAAAGAGGAAGAGAGTACTGAAATTGGATGACAGGTGTAGGATAATGAGTCCCCGTCTTAAGCAAAAGGCGTTTGAGAATTAAAGCAGGGAGTTGGTCCGGATTACAGAGCGCCCGTTAAACAAACAGTCGTTTCTGTCCTTTTGTCTGCCAAGTCTTGTTTTTGCCGTTTTACTTTTGTCTAAAAACATTAGACACCTGCAGCTGCTTTTGCAAAATGACTTAATTGGTCTGTAGCAACGAATGGAACGGATCTCAGCTTCGTAGCTGGCAGTTTGTAGGATTACACTAGCATCCGTAACTTGACACTAATTTCGTCTCAATCAACACCAAACACTGCTCCGCCTACTCGAAACATTTTGAGTTTGTGTCACATTAGACGTATATTCTCCTCGGGAATTAACTCGTGAAAGGAAAATCCGATAGTGTTGAGTGCCTCGTCGACATCATTACAGATGAAGCAGAAGTCTGGATGGAGGAAGGAAATCGGTCATGCCCTTTCAAAGAAAGAGATCTTAAATTTGCCTTACGCGATTTTTGGTGGTATGATTGTTTTGCCAGACACGTTGGCTACGGAGTGGAAGTGTCTGGGCGTTATGGGGGCTAACACACACTTTAGCTCAATACACAATTTGTTAACAACGCTTGTACTGGACCGAAATATCAAAAGGAATACAAAACAAAAATAGTATTTTACAATGATCACAGTGATTACAACTGGACCGAAATATCAAAAGGAATTCCAAACGAAAATGGTGTTTTATAACGAGTTCAAAGATCACAACAATCTTAATGGACACACCTATTTATAAACTGCACAAATACAGTAAAAATTTCTGATTGTGAAAATTCAGTACCTGCAATCCAAATAACAAAATTACATTACAGATCAAACCCATATTATAAAATCTCTGGGGCAATAGTTTCTCAAAACCCCCACAAAAGTGTACAGAACGGAAGCAATAACACAAGAACTTAAAACCCATAATACAGCCTACTAAATTAGGATTTAAATCACACAAAACAATTTAAGCCCGAAGTGCAGGTGCATAAAAAGCACACATACGCTAACTGCTGGACCACAAACTCTTTCAGGAAATTCTTGAAATTATGCTAGGCAAGAGGTTCATAATTCAAAACGTACACAAAATCAGTCAAGAACATGGTAATCCTTCTTGTTAGCAGTCGGCCATATAGAGGGCAAACCTATAAACAAACTTGCACTGGTCCCTTGGGAGCGCTATGCACAGGACACAAAGTACAAGAAGCCACTAATGTTCATGAAATCAAGTTCAAATGGTTCAAATGGCTCTGAGCACTATGGGACTTAACTTCTGAGGTTATCAGTCCCCTAGAACTTAGAACTACTTAAACCTAACTAACCTAAGGACATCACACACATCCATGCCCGAGGCAGGATTCGAACCCGCGACCGTAGCGGTCGCGCGGTTCGAGACTGTAGCGCCTAGAACCGCTCAGCCACTCCGGCCGGCTGAAATCAAGTAACAGACTCGGACATCAAGACATTATCAGTCGGCTCGTTCTCTTCCCATTCGGCATCGAGATTGATATGATGTCAGCCATTAGTCAACAATCGTCTCCAAAGCGCACGCCCGAATCTGGGGAACTACGACCACAACCATAGATGGAAACACAGCAGACCAAAAGACATACTTGCAAGGACCTAACATCTATGGCCAAGTATACGCAAACACAACGGTACAGGTGAGCTCCTGTTAATCAGCCACCTTCACTGGATATCCAGTTGGAACACACGCGCCGGAAAACTGGCATCACGCAGGGGCCTGCCGGAGTGGCCGAGCGGTTCTAGGCGCTACAGTCTGGAACCGCGTGACCGCTACGGTCGCAGGTTCGAATCCTGCCTCGGGCATGGATGTGTGTGATGTCCTTAGGTTAGTTAGGTTTTAGTAGTTCTAAGTTCTAGGCGACTGGTGACCTCAGATATTAAGTCCCGTAGTGCTCAGAGCCATTTGAGCCATTTGAACCACGCAGGGTTCAAAATGGTTCAAATGGCTCTGAGCACTATGGGACTCAACTTCTGAGGTCATTAGTCCCCTATAACTTAGAACTAGTTAAACCTAACTAACCTAAGGACATCACATACATCCATGCCCGAGGCAGGATTCGAACCTGCAACCGTAGCAGTCGCGCGGTTCCGGACTGAGCGCCTAGAACCGCTAGACCACCGCGGCCGGCCCACGCAGGGAAGCCGCACCGTAAACTACATGCAGACAAGCTATACAACCCCCCCCCCCCCCCCCCCCATACAGTGAGATGATCTATGGCCGATCTCCCACTAATATATAACGATCCTGTTTGTTCCAGGAATGCAGCGGCTGCAGGAAACCGGGATACATCGCCAACGCCTACCACGGTAATGATGCATGATACCCACACTAACAAACCCAACCTTGCATGAACTATCGCAGCTAGTAAGCCACTACTGCTCTTACTACCCATCCCACAGCCGAAGAGGTTTTTTTCCCTCGGCACGAGCCTTGGCAATTTTTTCCCTCTACTCTTCAAATTGCCACCCTCATTCGCGTTTCGTCCACTATCTATCACCTGAGGGACCGTGTTAATGCGTAGTATTACCCAGACGCACGGATAACATCACAGCCCAGCATCCTGTGATCCACCTATTAGATGACTAACATGTTGATGGAGGTGACAGTAGAACTTTTGATTTGGTCACCACGTTGGTGTGGGCGTGGAGGGGCCCCATCTAAATAAAAAAAAAGGCGCACCCACTCCGCACCTGCCTGACAGACTGTCCAGGTTAGCTGTGGTCGCTTGTATGTTGACATGGCTGGCGCCGGCTTGAGCACCTCCGTTGATCCTCGGCTTGAGCACCTCCGTTGATCCTCGGCTTGAGCACCTCCGTTGATCCTCGGCTTGAGACCTCCGTTGATCCTCGGCTTGAGACCTCCGTTGATCTTCGCGCCCTCTAGCCCTTGGCGCCAACTCCTGATCGGGGACAGACTGTATCACCGAATTACAGCACAATGAATATTGTGGAAAAACTAAATGATGATGGCCTGGCAGGTATTTGAGCCAGAATATTGGATGCTGTCGTCAGCATAAGATAATGGCCAACATTACTTGACAGCCAGACGAAAATCCAGACAGGGGAACCTTCCCATCGTACCCCCCTCAGATTTAGTTATAAGTTGGCACAGTGGATAGGCCTTGAAAAACTTATCGATCGAGAAAACAGTAAGAAGTTGTGTGGAACTATGAAAAAATAAGCAAAATATACAAACTGAGTTGTCCATGCGCAAGATAGGCAATATCGAGGACCGTGTGAGCTCAGGAGCGCCGTGGTCCCGTGGTTAGCGTGACGAAGCTGCGGATTGAGAGGTCCTTGGTTCGAGTCTTCCCTCGAGTTAAAAGTTTAACTATTTGTTTTCAGTTTATGTGACAAACTCTTATGTTTTCATCATTTTTTTGGGAGTGATTATCACATCCACAAGAAAACTTAAATCGGGCAAGGCAGAAGAATCATTTTACCCATTCGCCAAGTGTACTAGTTAGGTGGGTCGACAACATATTCCTGTCATGTGACGCACATGCTGTCATCAGTGTCGTATAGAATATATCAGACGTCTTTTCCCGTGGAGGAATCGGTTGACCTATGACCTTGCGATCAAACGTTTTCGGTTCCCATTCGAGAGGCACGTCCTTTCGTCAACTAATCGCACGGTTTTGCGGTGCGCTCGCAAAATACAGACACTAAACTTATTACAGTGAACAGAGACGTCAATGAACGAACGGACAGATCATAACTTTGCGAAAATAAAGAAAGTAAAATTTTCAGTCGAGGGAAGATTTGAACCAAAGACATCTCGTTCCGCAGCTGCTCACGCTAACCACGGGACCACGGCGCTCCTGTCCTGAATATTGCTCATCTTAAGCATGAACTACTCAGTTTGTATATTTTGTTTATTTTTTCATAGTTCCACAGAACTTCTTCCTGTTTTCTCGATTGATCTGTGTTCAGTTTTTCAAGGCCTATCCACTGTGCCAACTTATAACTAAATCTGAGGGGGGTGCGATGGGGATGTTCCCTTGTGAGAAAAAAGCTTCAAGCACCAACTAAGGTAAGAGTTTCACTTCTGCAGGTTAACAAATCTAAGAAAAGTTGTTCCTGTACTTTTCTTTTTCCCTCAATATACTTTAGAAGAGTTAAGAACAGTTTGTGGTTTTTACATGAAAAAAGAAAGAAATATTTCTTTTTAATGTCTCGTTAGCGACTAACGCATCGAAGATGTAGATGTAGAACAAGCGTAGACAGTGCAGTTAACAGGATGTAAATTATCCGTCTTTAATGGTACCGTCAAGATATTCGTTTCGGTTTTGGGTAACATCGATAACATAAACCAGGACGTCTGCATGGAGTCTTCGAAATTGCTGCTCCCGAATGGGGCCAGTGCTTCCAGAAATCGTTTTATTTTCGGCATCAACTCCTGGGAGAAACCGTTTTATTGACTGTCATCTGCTCGTGAGGTTTGACAGCCAGTTACATTTGATTTAAGAACTGGCAGGCTGTTATTACATGTTCAAATGGTTCAAATGGCTCTGAGCACTATGGGACTTAACATCTATGGTCATCAGTCCCCTAGAACTTAGAACTACTTAAACCTAACTAACCTAAGGACAGCACACAACACCCAGCCATCACGAGGCAGAGAAAATCCCTGACCCCGCCGGGAATCGAACCCGGGAACCCGGGCGTGGGAAGCGAGAACGCTACCGCACGTTATTACATGTCTTCCGTTACTTACTGTTGGTGTACATATTATTATACAGGATGAAATGGAAAGTATTACACTATAAACTGATTGACAGAGATTAAACTGTGAGTTATGTAGATTAAAATTTAATCCTCTTGTGGCCTTATTTTCAGCACCAAAAACAGGTGAAGAATGAAGGTCTTCATAATTGCTGATGGGTTCTTCTAACGTTAATACAACTTCTGATGTGAAGAACACAATACAGCAAACCCAGATGACCTCACATATACAGATTGTCACTACATTCTCTACTATGCGAGGGATCGAATCACGGCAGCATCCTATCACATAGTGTGTAGTAGTGGTGTTGTATTCAACAAATATACTCCATACTTGTCATCAAACATATACCACGAAAGTAGTTGCTGATATCAGATGACTTTCTTGCACACAACGGCTGTACAGTGTTGCTGCTATGCCAGACAAGATGAGGCAGCAGCTATACCAAAATGGGGGCACTACAGATTAAAATGGTTCAAATGGCTCTAAGCACTATGGGACTTAACATCTGAGGTCATCAGTCCCCTAGACTTAGAACTACTTAAACCTAATTAACCTAAGGTCATCACACACATCCACGCTCGAGTCAGGATTCGAACCTGCAACCGTAGCAGCAGCGCGGTTCCGGACTGAAGCGCCTAGAACCGCTCGGTCACATCGGCCGGCTAGTACAGATTAGCAACAACTTACAATAATTTACTAACATAAACCAAACGAATACTTAAATTAAGTGTGAAGATGGAGCATGGTACTAGATTAGTGTTCATTTGAACTGATCTGTCTTTGACCTAATATTGAATCTGGTAAACGATCATTTCGATCACTAGTAGGATATCCAGTTCAGCTCTACTAGGCAGCTATTCTAGACACAGCCCTGATGCTGTCTTGAGGTTCTCTTTATATTCCGCTGATATTGTAGGAAGTGGCTGATGATTGCAGTCATGTACCTGCTTAGATCTGCATCTGGTGAATGGATGGCCGCTTGGGCTTTTTGAGTAACAAAAGGCAGCAGATAAAGTCGTCAGTAGTACACTTTTAGCCACGTACTTTGCACTTCAATTACGTTGAAAACTGCCATTGGCCTGATTTCTTATAGCTCTGCTACCCATCACGTCACAATCCACGTACTCCTAATTAATGACATCATCATTTCATGAGAAGCAGACAGGAAATTAAAAAAATGTAGGATGATGGCATGTTAAAAAAACCAAAAAATCGAAAATTCAAAAACGTGCTGTAGAGTAAAAGATTGTCTGGAAACATCCCCCACGCCTTAAGCCATGTCTCCGCAGTGTCCTTTCTTCCAGGAGTGCTCGTCACCCAATTTTCGTAGGAGAACTTCTGTGAAGATTGCAAGGCAGGAGATGTAATGGCAGAAGTAGGGCTGTGAAACAGGTGGCGAGTTGTGCTTGGGTTTGCTCTGTTGGTAGAGCACTTGCCAGCGAAAGACAAAGGCCACCATTCAGAGTATCGGTCTGGTACAAAGGTCTAATCTTCCAGGAAGTTTCTTAGCCTTGTTGTGCTTTAAACAGTCTATACATAATGAGTGTTGATATTTTAATCTGAGGTTATGTTATTGGTGATTCAAAAGAACAAAAATTCGTCACCTGCCAGTACAAGTGTAGTAGGATCATTACACCCCATCTTAATACCAAAAATTAAAATAATCAAAAAACATAAAAATTGATTCTGAAACATCGAGAAACACACATGACTACTGCTGATCTAAGCTACTGCTCAAAGTGTGGTTGTCGACGAAGTAATGTTTTCTCAAAACACTGACGTTGACATCATCTTGTGCTCGCTAGAAGCGGTTTCAAAAAGTTCACTATTCATTAATTGATCTTCGTAAGCTCGGAATAAAGTTAATCAGAATGACTACTACCATCAAATGCTTTTCCTTCATCGTCAAAAGGCAATTGTCCATACCATTAATAAAAGCCTGTTGGAAGATAGAAATGTAGAAACATGTTTCCTCCGGTATCAATATATCTTGGTTCAATTGGTAACATAAAAAGGATCTTGTTCAGTTGAGTAGGTTCATCATTATTTATCTAAGCACTTCTTTCTCTAAATAATATTTCAGTGAAACAGCATGTTGGACAGTAGTAAGAAAAATTCGTATATGTATGAAATAAGGGTTTCTGTGCTTTCAGAGACACTAAAACCTAATAGAAACTGCAACCTAGTGTATTAACTTTATCTTGCAGTACAAAATGTTTGCTATCTTCTGGTGATAATGCTGACATCTGCTGTCACACAGTAGAGACTACGTGACCCTTCTTGAGCATCGTAAAATTAAACCAACTCTAATGACCTTGATGCTGATGAGATGTTGAATTCTAATCAAGGTCATGGTGGCCACAGAGCGGTGCAGCAATTGTCGTGGTAGAGAAGCTAGACAGGAGCAGAAATGATTAGCGAACAAGTTAATGCAGTGAACAAAAGATTTCCTTAACTTGTATTTCTCCAAGCATACGAAGATTCATTACAAACACTGCAGCAAGAAACAGAGTCCTACTATTACAATAGCAACAAGGACAATGGTCTTTGGACTAAGCATGAATGACGGAGTTGCAGTCCCGACTAGGCGGTGTCTGCATAGGATGATGGAGCCTCAGTGGGCTTTTTGTCTGCCACCGGCTGTCCTATGCGTATACTGCGGCGGCATAGGGCTCTCGTAGTCCACAGCCACTGGAGGCTTGGCTCAGCAGGCGAGAGCCATTGGGTCTGCTGGATCCGGCATGAGTGCTATCAGTGTCTGATGGAAACTTGCACTTCCATTACCGACTGTATGATGCCCATGGGGTGGTATTGATGTATAATACCACAGACCCCTCCAAAGCCTTCTCACCATCGTGGTGTACTGTAGATGAGTGAACGACGATGGGGGGATGGGAGGGGGAGATGGGTGCAGGTAACAATGTGGAGACGGAAGCCAAAACTGAGGCCACTGCCGAGCTCCTGCCCGCATCCCGGCATACAGCCTGAGACTGCCCAGTAACACGAACCAAAAAACTGGGCAGTGGGTGTTATACAGGAGTCAAGGTAGCTCCTGAGGGTCGGCAACCCATATTACACCACAGAGGACGAGGTTGTCTATGCCCAAGGCGTATCAAAAGCACCATGGTAAACACTGGCTGTTTACATACAAGATAATGGAAACAGTCATTCCGAGCACTACTTCCTGCAGGGGCAGTCCGAGCCACGGCCTGCAGGAACTATCATTACACCAAAACCTGATTGGCTGGAGACAGCTATTTATGGGCTAGAACCAGCCTCAAAGTTCAGTTCATGCCGGATGCTGACCTCGTGTACTGCGACTGTTGAAGATTACGTCTTCGTCTCTGAATTGGACTGTTACTAGTGTGTGTGTGTATGTTACCACGAACCTTTGTGCGAAACTAGAAGTGAACATTTGTTTGCCTAAATTAGGAGAATGGCATCGTTATTGTTACCTTTCGTTTGTTGTTCAGCCATCAACCTTGTGAACTTACATCAATAAATGTTGCGTTTGTGAAAAATTTCTAATTTTCAGTCACAACAGTGGGCATTCACCCAGATCCAGAGGCAGAGCAGCAAACGAAGATGGAGACATCTCGAAGACTGCAGAGGTACTGAAGACACATGTGGGACAGCCACCACATAGAGGAGCCCATCCACAGGCGATGGTGGCTGTTGAGATAGCGATGACAGTGAAAGGGCATCGACTTCCATCTGCTCTGGGACCGGTGCAGACATCACGGGTTCTGTAAGAGATGGATGCATCAAAGGCTGCTCTGTCCAAGCAGGCACGGAACCTGAAGCACAAAGCCTGCAGCAGGATCACGCAATTCACATGCTCGAATTTTATTCTAGTAGCGACTCAGCAATCCTCTCAGTCCCTGCAGAAGAAACACCGAATGTTGAAGAAATCGTACAACGGTGTTTCGCTTCAGTCTACCATACAATCTGTAAAAGACCAAATCGGTAGTTTGATACTTTGTTTGTCCGGACGGAGTGTTTAACAACACCACCACTGATGGTCCGTCGCGTGGCTGGTAGCAATAGGAAGATAAGACGAGCAACAGAACTTGATCCCATGTGTGGGAAGCATGAAATCTCTCCATCTGTTCTTTAAATGTTCGTACAAAGATTTCAGTTTCACCGTTGAATTGTGGGTGGAACGGTGCACTTGTGGTGAGGCTGATGCTGGAGGCAGTTCAAAACTACTGTAACTCGGCGGCAGCAAATTGAGATCTGTTACCAGACACATTCTGCTGAGGAAATTCCTCTAGACAAAAGATCGACGACGAAGCCTCGATTGTGGAACGAGCCATAGTAGAGTTCACAGGAACCATGAAGTGAAATGTGCTGAAAGTGTCAACAATGACGGGCTATGTGTATTCCAGCAAAGACCCACGAAATCCAAGTGCAAAAGTTGTCAAGCTGTGAGGTTTGGGTCATGAAAGGAACCGCTCAGGTGGAGTTGACTGATGTTCAGCACAGGCTTGGCACTGACAAGTCAAATGTTTAATTTGTGCATCCAGACGGTGCCAAGTGTAATTACACCACACCAACAGCTCGGTGTGAACGATGCCCCTGTGACGTTGGTGTAGGGAACGAACCACATCAGGCTGGAGAGGCTGGGGAATCACAACATCTGACTGCGAAGCAGAATGACACCTCAGTGAACTGCAAGGACGTGGCGACGGAAATAATATTGGTGCACTACAGAGTTAGGAATCTCTATGGCTTATCGTGGCCAACCAGAGCAGATGTAGTGCAGGAGAATCTACAAATTATGATCCGCTGCTGTGGTCTGGGCAATTTTCAGGTGATTAAACTGAAAGCTATGCATAGTATCTATATCTTGTGCGTCAGAGTAGCAACAAGAAGCAGAGGACTCGTCGAATGCGGAATCTGGACCAACAGGGAGGTGAGAAAGGGAATCTGTGTTGGCTTGCTCAGAAGTGGGCAATACACAGTCTCACTGTAGTAATTTGATAAAAGAAAAGCCCAACATTGCAGCTTCTGCTCTGTGTGAGTTAGTTGGAACTTACTGAGAAAGGCTTAACAAAGAGATTCGTGACCAGTCACCAAGCAAATTTTGTGCAAAAAAAAAAAAAAAAAAAAAAAAAAAAAAAAAGGAAGAAATACTGCTGAAACTTTGTGACACTGTAATCAATGACTAGAGCCTTCTTTTAAATTTGTGAATAATTAAATTAAGCTTTATTCAACTACTTCGAAGCAAAGGCACTCGGCCTGTCAAAAGAACCAAAATTATGTGACAAAACTGCATCCATGCCGTAAGGGGAATCATCCACAGGTGTGGCTGGATCAAAATGAACAAGCATCGATCACTAAGCAACACATCTTTCAACTTCTGGACAAAGAGACTGACACTCTTGCGACCAAACAAAAGAAATATTCTCCCTGCGCAAGCGACGCAAGGGAGATGCGATTTGAGTGGCGTTCGGAATAAATGGGATGTAATATGCGAGTTTCCCTAACAGAGACTGGAATTTCCGTACATAGTGTGGGAGTATAAGGTCACCGATAGTAATCAAATGTGACTGCAATGGGTGAGTGCCATTGTTATTAATCACGTTTCCTAAGTACTCAAGTTCAGTCTGAAAAAAACACACACACACATTTACCTCTGTTATATTTGAGACGAGCTGCGGACATCATTTGAAACAAAGTGGGAACATTGCTAATGTGTTCTTCAACAATGTGACCTGAGATGACAATGTCATCTAAATAATTCCAGCAAAAAGGAACTTTTGCAGTCAGCTGCTCCAGAAAGTGCCGAAGTAAGGTAGGTGCAGAAGCAATTCCAGACAGCAATCTCAGAAATTTGAAGAGACGCTGATGAATGTTAAGGACAAAGACTTTGTTCCACTGCTCATCCAGAGGGATTGGCAAGTAAGCGTCAAGCACATCAATTTTGGAAACAGTTCTTCCAGATACAGCAAAAGATAATTGTCAATGACTATTTGAGGATTCACGTTTTTCTTAAAATCGGCTCAGAATGGGAAACTGCGGGATGGCTTCTTTACAATAACAAAAGCGAATGCCCAATGACTGGCAGTAATGGGTGCTACGATTCCATTGTCTTGCGAAAGCTGTAAGTTCCCGAGCCACCTGTTGTCGAAGAGCATGAGGAGCAGGACGAGCATTGTGACTTGGGCAACAAAATTATTGGCTTTTCCTAAACCTCAGAAAACAAATCCTGAAATTCTGCACGTAACTTAACAACAGTGTCCCAAGGACCAAAGGAGGAAACAAAAAGAACATTGTCGTGCATGCTTAACCCAAAGAAGTCAAGAGAGTCGAGACCACAATTCTTAGCACTGTCTCGGGACGAAACGATTGTAAATGTCACTGTTTTCGACAGATGTCAAAAATTTGCAGGAAGGATGCAAGTACCGAAGGCAGGAATGTACACCGCCAGTGTGTGGTGCGATATGCACAACTTAGGTTTGCCAAGCAGTTAGGAAGTGCTACGGCTGAGTAAATTCACTGAAGCCCCAGTGTCAAGCTGCAAACGGACTGATTGTCCAGCAATAGCAAGAGACACCAAAAGTTTGTTGTCCTCATGTAGCACTGCAGATGAGTTGGGAGCCTTGCCGGAAAGACTCTGTTGTTTTGCACTAACAGCGCTGTAGGGCTCTGATAATACACTACTCACTGTTTGTGACTTATATTTGCGTGATGGAGTAGCAGAAGGGGGTGGCTGTACGTGTTCCCGTTTACCTAAAAAAAATGCAAGTCGTATCACTCGAGAGGCGAGATCGGCGCTCACGTACCGTTTTACAGCGAGGACACGACTTGACACTTTGTTCCGAACGTGACATGTGTTTAGGTGAGCGCCGTGGCTGTGGCCGTCCGGGCCGCCGTTTGCTAGCCGGCTGAGAGACATGTTTGTCGCAGTTGTCTACAAGACAAGACAAAACGAAATGGCGGCAAGTACGCAGGCGGCACAGATGGTGACTCTGCCGTTTGGTTCGGCATCTTGTTTGAAGTCATCTGGACTATCAAGAAGTGATTGGTCACTTGAAGCAGTTGCGCCATTTTTTGACTCTGAAACTGAATAAACTGAGCTGGATCAACTGAAGGCGTCGCAGCAGGCGATTGCGGCTTAGCGGCCGTAGTAACTAAGCAACGGTCCCGGCGGAGGTTCGAGTCCTCCCTCGGGCATGGGTGTGTGTGTTTGTCCTTAGGATAATTTATGTTAAAATAGTGTGTAAGCTTAGGGACTGATGACCTTACCAGTTAAGTCCCATAAGGTTTCACACACATTTGAACAACTAAGCAACGCACAAAATAATAAAAAAATAAGCAGAGAGAAAGCAAAAGGGGGTGCACAAGCAGCAACCGTGGAGCCTAGAACATAAAGAGTACGAGCAAGGATAACACTGGGGTCACAAAAATAAGCAAGAACAATAAAAATGAGTCAAAAGACGACAGAGCACGAAGGATATACTTATATGGATATGGTGTCTGTTCTTTAGGACATGTCCGTCTAGAACGAGATTAGAATTATATATTAATACCATCAGGTGCTGGCGGGCGTTGATATATATCAACGGGCATAGGTGAAAATGTGTGCCCCTACCGAGACTCGAACCCGGGATCTCCTGCTTACATGGCAGAAGCTCTACCCATCTTCTTTTTTTTTTTTTTTTTTTGTCGATCTCATTTTGTTCGCTACATTTTGGTCAATTTGTTCGGGGCGGACGTCATCTGACGTCCGTTTAAGTTCTTCGTTGATCCATTCACTCTGACCGAGCACGCTGAGTTACCGTACCGGCAGCTGGGATCTCCTGCTTACATGGCAGACGCTTTATTCTTCTGAGCCACCGAGGGCACAGAGGTTAGTGCGACTGCTAGGACTATCTCGCGCACGCCTCATGCGAGACCCACATTCTCAGCTTTCGGACATGTCCGAAAGAACAGACACCAGTGATGACCATCAGCCATCTAGAACTAAATTAGAATTAATACCTTCAGCTGCTGTCGGGCGTTGATATATATCAACGGGGCGGGAGAAAATGTGTGCTCCGACTGGGACTCGAACCCGGAATCTCCTGCTTACATGGCAGACTCTCTGTCCATCTGAGCCACCGAGGACACAGAGGATAGTGCGACTGCATGGACTATCTCGCGCACGCCTCCTGCGAGACTCACATTATCACCTGATATGTCCACACACTACATTCGTAGTGTCCCTACCCAATGTGGGTCTCGTGGGAGTCGTGCGCGGGATAGTCCCTACAATCACACTATCCTCTGTGCCCTCAGTGACTCAGAAGGATAGAGCGTCTGCCATGTAAGCAATAGATCCCACGTTCGAGTCGCGGTAGGGGCACACATTTTCACTTGTCCCCGTTGATGTATATCAACACCCATCAGCAGCTGAAGGTATTAATATATAATTCTAATTTCCTTCTAGACGGCTACAGGTCATCGATAGTGTCTGTTCTGTCGGACATGTCTTAAAGAACAGACACCATATCCATATGAGTATATAGTTCTGCCAATACCGGCCGTGTTCTTCTTCGTCTGTGCAGATGCACACATATTACCTGAACTCTTATGGGACTAGGTAAGAATGTCTTCCACGAGTAACGAGTGTGTTGGGTAGGGACACTAGAAATGTAGTGTGTGGATATATCAGGTGAGAATGTGGGTCTCGCGGAAGGCGTGCGCGAGACAGTCCCTGAGTCGCACTATCCTCTGTGCCCTGGGTGGCTCAGATGGATGGAGCGTCTGCCATGTAAGCAGGAGATCGCAGGTTCGAGTCCCGGTCGGGTCCTGCACTGGACTTAATTAGCAGGCGTCAAACGTTGCCATCATTTATTCCGTTTTTCAGTCGCGTTAGGGGAAATTTTGATGAATATGAAAATCAAGCTAGGAGCTTAAGTGAGCATGCGTATCAAGATTATAGCAACGTAAGGAAACGCAAAAGAAGAAGATTCCATCATGGAGAAAAATCAGAAGAATTGAGTGGATATGATAAATTTCGTGTGGCTATTACTGCAGTTATTGATAAACTACAAGCAGAACTAAAAATGCCAGAAGAAGAGTATTGCGAACTAGTTAATTATTGCCGGTTAAGGTGACCGAGCGGTTCTAGGCGCGACAGTCTGGAACCGCGCGACCGCTACAGTCGCAGGTTGGAATCCTGCCTCGGGCATGGATGTGTGTGATGTCCTTAGGTTAGTTAGGTTTACGTAGTTCTAAGTTCTAGGGGACTGATGACCTCAGAAGTTAGCCGCGCGGGGTTAACCGAGCGGAGGAGGAGGAGGAGATTAGTGTTTAACGCCCCGTCGACAACGAGGTCATTAGAGACGGAGCGCAAGCTCGGGTGAGGGAAGGATGAGGAAGGAAATCGGCCGTGCCCTTTCAAAGGAACCATCCCGACATTTTCCTGAAGCGATTTAGGGAAATCACGGAAAACCTAAATCAGGATGGCCGGAGACGGGATTGAACCGTCGTCCTCCCGAATGCGAGTCCAGTGTGCTAACCACTGCGCCGATTAACCGAGCGGTCAGAGGCGCTGCAGTCGTGGAGTGTGCGGCTGATCCCGGCGGAGGTTCGAGTCCTCCCTCAGGCATGGGTGTGTGTGTGTTTGTCCTTAGGATAATTTAGGTTAAGTAGTGTGTAAACTTAGGGACTGATGACCTTAGCAGTTAAGTCCCATAATATTTCACACACATTTGAACATTTTTGAACCTCAGAAGTTAAGTCCCACTAGTGCTCAGAGACATTTGAACCATTTGGATTAATCATTTCTCACTTTTAACAAACAATATAGTAAAGCAAGAACGCGAAGAACTCTTAACAGAAACGCAAAAACTTCGTCAAAAATACCGAGGTTATCTCGATGAAGAAAGTTTTGTAACGAAATTATCCATTTTAGCAAATATTTGAAGTGTTACCTCAAAGAAGAGGCTGCTAAAATTTCACTAGTCTAATTATATGAGTTAATGGTTGAAAATGAACTTGGTGATGTTTTTTTTCAAATGTGGTGGTTGGTTACGGAATGTTCCTCTCAATGCCAGTTGCGAATTGTGAAGCTGAGAGAGGATTCTCCAAACTAACCCTTACCAAGAAAAGCTGGCCGGGGTGGCCGAGCGGTTCTAGGCGCTACAGTCTGGAACCGTGAGACAGCTACGGTCGAAGGTTCGAATCCTGCCTCGGGCATGGATGTGTGTGATGTCCTTAGGTTAGTTAGATTTAAGTAGTTCTAAGTTCTAGGGGACTGATGACCTCAGAAGTTAAGTCCCATAGAGCTCAGAGCTATTTGAACCTTACCAAGAAAAACAATGGAAGAAGAACGTATTTCCGCTCTAATCTTGTTATCAGTTCGACATGAGGTGACCAGTTCTCTTGACTTCCAGGAGCTTGATGACTTCACTAGGAGGCAAACATGGAAAAGAGGTGTTCTAGATACTCCTTTTTTATTTATTGCAGTTATATAACAGACTGACTTTGTATGTTGCAAAGTTCCGTTAGGTATAATATCTTCCAATTCATGACATGGTTGATGTCTTCGAATTACGTGTATACTCTACACGTATACTCTTACACAGAAATGTATTAGGCCTACATGAAGTAAGCAGGGGCCATACATTTTTTCTCGCCCTGTGTCTCCACGTGGGATAAACTGGCCTTGAGGGAGACCATATATTGAGGAGGCAGAGAAATTCATTAGCTTTGGATATTACTACTCTGGACTTAATAGAAAGTTAGGGTTTTTGTCACCCTGGATACGTTCGATTTATATTAACTGTTTATGACTGAAATGCTTCCAGAGACCATACAGTCATATATGGAAAAGGTGAGCAACGTCCAGAATGGCCTTCAGCCCCATATTCAGCAGTAAAGTACATATATCAAGATTTGTTGGGATCCCTGAGAATGTTTGTATTATGGGTATTGGTTAATTATGCTTCGTTTTTCTTGGCAAAGTTGTCGCCTTACACTTTTTTTTCAGATTAAGTGATGTACAGGTAATCATGAAGTTCGAAATTTTGCTTGTTCATGCCCCATTGCCATGATTTAAGTGCAACATGCCTCATATAAAAATGTAACGCGAGTGGAGGGTTGTGAAAATGGCAAGTCCTTTGGACTCCTTCAAAAAATGGATCAAATGGCTCTGCGCACTATGGGACTTCTGAGGTCATCAGTCTCCTAGAACTACTTAAACCTAACTAACCTAAGGACATCACCAATCAGTAGCGGTCGCGCGGTTCCAAACTGTAGCGCCTAGAACCGCTCGGCCACCCGGCAGGCCTTGGCCTCTTCCACTTTATTTATTTAGCCAGGTGGTAAAGCATTATGAGGGCATCTTCATTAGGATGACTGTGTCCTTAATGATGCTCATTGCAGAGGGTTGAAAGCGATTGTCTTACTGAGTTAAATAACAGCTAGTCGCATGAAGGCATTAGAAGTGGGGGAACAGAGTGCATGTGTTGTCGGACAGTCACAGCTGCTGCTGGGCCACTTTATTTGTGCCAGTTCAGAGAAGCAGGAGCGACACGAGAGTAATTATATCGGCTGACCCAAGTGAGGCTTGGGCTAGCTCTTTCACGCAAAGGAATGCAAGGTGGAAGGCAAGGCCGGAACCGCAGGGAGTCCACGAGGGAAAGGTAGAGAAAAGGACATAGGGAGCTCCTTTAGCCAACTGGTGCCCGGACAACTGTTCTTAGCCGAATAAGGTGCATTCCTCCGATTCTGCAGGTGTTCTCATGACGTTTCCTGTGGTCTTTCCTGTGAGATCCATATCTATTAGACTTGTGAAAACATTTTGTCTCCGTGGCCGAAACGGGTCAGTACTCTAACAGGTCTGACACTATGTCATCAGTGAGCTGTTGTGTCTTTTCAGGATCGCGTAGGCACCCAAAACGCACTGCTTCCTGTACACACAAAAAACACTATTTTTATTGGGACACCAGCTCTTACGTCAGAAAGTGTAGTGTTGAATGTCTGTTCAATGCCATGGGTTGGGAAGGGACTTTGCCCGTCTGCTGGAGGAAGGCTGTATAGTATGCAGAGGTCTATTCGAGTGATGCATGAGAACGCTACTGTATCTGATTGGTGATTTTTATCTTTTTGGCGTTTTATGGAATTGGGTGGAGTAAGAGTAGGCTGAATTCACACGGTGGCTGTGAAGGAGGGAGGAGCGTTGCTGAATAGATTCGGGCGGTGGCGCCGAAGGAGGAGAGATCAGTTTGGATTCGGGGCTCGAAAGTGGATCCGGACAGTAGCCAACACAGTAGTCATCACTTTCTAGACAGTTACATGCATACAGTGACCATTTCGCAGCATTGAGATTAGGAATCTGTAACGTGAATTTCACCAATCGTAGCGTGCTCTTTTACAAAGTCAACACTGTCTGCTTTACGTGTACGGCGGCAGCTTTCCGATTAGCAATTCTCAGTCACCGTCAAACGAATTAGTTACATTCAGATCACGTTATCTATAATTAAAGTCAGTCAGTTTTCCATCCTATTTCCAACTTCATCAACTGTACATCGGTAGATACTTCATTTTATTAAACAGGAGCATCGATGTAATCGATGTGCTGTGTTGACCTATGTCCCATGTCATTTATATCTTTTGGAAATATGTTGTGATAGTAAATTTTATCTGTTATTCAATTTCTTTGGTTGATTTTTTTTAATTTCATTAACCTATGTGGGCAATAATGGGTGTCAAATGGTTCAAATGGTTCTGAACACTATGGGACTTAACATCTGTGGTCATCTGTCCCCTAGAACTTAGAACTACTTAAACCTAACTAACCTAAGGACATCACAAACATCCATGCCCGAGGCAGGATTCGAACCTGCGACCGTAGCGGTCACGCGGTTCCAGACTGAAGCGCCTAGAACCGCACGCCCACACCGGCCGGCAATGGGTGTCACCTTGAAGTACAATACATCATGTCTACTTCAGTTCAGATCAGATAAGGCAGAAGTGATGGATAAAATTCCATCGGAATTACTAAACTCTTTGGTGGAGGTGGCAGCCAAACGTCTAATCAAGTTAATGCGCAGTATCTATGAACGTGACGACGCACCATCAGACTTTTGTAAACATATTATCCACACAATTCCTAAGATAGCAAGTCGTAGTAGGGCGAAATTTATCAGACAATCAGCTTAACAGCTCATACATCCAAGTTCCTGACAACACTAATATACGAGTGATGTATGGAAAAGAAAGTTGAGAATCTGTTGAATGGCGATAAATTTAGCCTTAGGAATGGTAAAGACAGTTCTGACGTTCCCCTTGATGATCAAGATACGCTCATAGAATTGGTCGACCTAGAAGAAGCGTTCGACAATGTAGAGAGATTCAGTAATAAAATATGAGAAAAACGTGAGTAAGCAGTAGTAAATATGGGTAATATACAATATGTACAAAGACCGTCGGCCTTCGGAGCTAGGTGGTAAGCCGGCACGGTAGCTCAGCGTGTTGTCAGAGGGTCAGTTGCCCTCTGTAATAAAAAAAAACTGAGTTAACCGATCAACAACGAACTTAAACGGATGTCTTACGACGTCCGCCCCGAGCAGATGCAACGAACGAAAGCGAACAAAATGAGATAAAAAAAAAGGTGATAACGTGCTCGCCTCCCATGCAAGCGGGCCCGGATTCAATTCCCGGCCGGGTTGGAAATTTTCCCCGCTCGTTGGCTGGCTGTTGTATTGCCCTCATCATCATTTCATCCCCACCCCCGGCGAACAAGTCGCCCAATGTGGCGTCGAATGAAATAAGATTTGCACTTGGCGGCCGAACTTCCCCGAACGGGGCCTCCCGGCCAACGATGCCGTGTGCTCATTTCCATTTTTTTTTTCGTACAAAACCAAGAGATTACAAAGGGATAAGAAGCCCAAGAACGAAGTACAGGGTGATTCAAAAAGAATACCACAACTTTAGGAATTTAAAACTCAGCAACGACAAAAGGCAGAGCTAAGCACTATCTGTCGGCGAATTAAGGGAGCTATAAAGTTTCATTTAGTTGTACATTTGTTCGCTTGAGGCGCTGTTGACTAGGCGTCAGCGTCAGTTGATGCTAAGATGGCGACCGCTCAACAGAAAGCTTTTTGTGTTATTGAGTACGGCAGAAGTGAATCGACGACAGTTGTTCAGCGTGCATTTCGAACGAAGTACATATGGTGTTAAACCTCCTGATAGGTGGTGTATTAAACGTTGGTATAAACAGTTTACAGAGAATGGGTGTTTGTGCAAAGGGAAAAGTTCTGGATGGCCGAGAACGAGTGATGAAAATGTAGCACGCATCCAGCAAGCATTTGTTTGCAGCCCAGGAAAATCGACTCGCAGAGCTATCAGAGAGTTGCAAATTCCACAATCCACCACATTGGCACTTATCTGTCCGTAACAACTGAACGTCAACTACCCGAGGCGATGGATCGGCCGCCAGGCAGCCCGTGACAGAGCACTTCATCACTGGCCTCCAAGAAGCCCTGATCTTACCCCCTGCGATTTTTTCTTATGGGGGTATGTTAAGGATGTGGTGTTCGGCCACCTCTCCCAGCCACCATTGATGATTTGAAACGAGAAGTAAGAGCAGCTATCCAAACTGTTACGCCTGATATGCTACAGAGAGTGTGGAACGAGTTGGAGTATCGGGTTGATATTGCTCGAGTGTCTGGAGGGGGCCATATTGAACATCTCTGAACTTGTTTTTGAGTGAAAAAAACCTTTTTAAATACTCTTTGTAATGATGTATAACAGAAGGTTATATTATGTTTCTTTCATTAAATACACATTTTTAAAGTTGTGGTATTCTTTTTGAATCACCCTGTATTATAAACGCTGTAAGAGAGGGTCTAGAGAAGAAGTCAGCTTTCGCCAGTGATGAGGCAAGCACGCCTTGTTTGCGTCTCGCCTGTCGTGCTGTCTGCGAGAGAGCGCGCGTTTGTTTACTTCCATATAGCTACTTGTCTTCGTGTCCGAATTCACCGACCATCATGGTGTTTTCCTATCGCCAGGCCACAATTAAATTAAAGTTTCCTTAGGATCACGAACGACCCAAAGCGTATGCAGCTGAACGATTTATACGGGTCAAAATGCGTCTCCCACAGTAAGATATTCTCGGAATCCATTTATCGATGAACTATTGTGAACATAAAGCTGGTGAACGAAGAGCTGTGCGCCGAAGTTACGATACTCTGACGGCCATGTAGGAGCTGTCTTGGTTGATCCGCCGGTTTTGGCCTTCGAAGTTGTGAGTTTTCGAATAACCATGTGAGGTGCCCCGTCGGACGTTGTCGTGGCCGCCTTTGAACCTTACGGCAAAATCGTCAGTGACGTTGCTGAAACTGGAAGACGTTCGAAACATACTGTGTCCTCATTGGTATCGGCAGATCAAAACTGGAGGAAGGACGCGCCTTCCCACCTGGTAATTGCCGTCTGCAGAGATGTACGATGGTCAGCAACTCACTTGTTCAGGTTGTGACCAGGAAGGGCATGTCCGTTCAGAACGTAACTGACATAGAGTGGTTCAGACGCCGATTGGCGACGTCGGTCTCCCTGCGGTGCCCACTGTGTTACGTCTATCCTGCGGCTGCGCCGTGGCTGCCTGCTGCTCCCACTCTGAATGAGTTGGTACCGGCGTCGATTCCTCTCAACAACGATGTGGTCGTTTCACCTGTCTCTACTACACTGCCACAAGAGTCAGTACCAACGAACGATGGCCATCTACATCTACATGGATACACTGCAAATCACATTTAAGTGCCTGGCAGAGGGTTCACCGAACCACCTTCACAATTCTCTATTATTCCAAACTCGTATAGGAAAGAATGAACACCTATATTTTTCCGTACGAGCTCTGATTTCCCTTATTTTATCGTCGTGATCGTTCCGCCCTATGTAGGTCGGTGTCAACAAACTATTTTCCCATTCGGAGGAGAAAGTTGGTGATTTGAATTTCGTGAGAAGATTCCGTCGCAACTAAGAACGCCTTTCTTTTACTGATTTCCAGCCCAAATCCTGTATCATTTCTGTGATACTCTCTCCCATATTTCGCGATAATACAAAACGTGCTGCCTTCCTTTGAACGGCCGGCCGGAGTGGCCGAGCGGTTCTAGGTACTACAGTCTGGAACCGCGCGACCGCTACGGTCGCAGGTTCGAATCCTGCCTCGGGCATGGATGTGTGTGATGTCCTTAGGTTAGGTAGGTTTCAGTAGTTCTAAGTTCTACGGGACTGATGACGTAAGATGTTAAGTCCCATAGTGCTCAGAGCCATTTTAACAATTTTTTTTATTTATTTTTTATCCCACACCATGCAGCAGTAATCTAAAAGAGGACCGACAACGGACAAGCGTACTGTACGCAACTCCTTAGTAGATCTCTTACATTTTCTAAGTGTCCTGCACATAAAACGGAGTCTTAGGTTAGCCTTCCCCACAACATTTTCTATGTGTTCTTTCCAATTTAATTTGTTCGTAATGTAATACCTAGGTATTTAGTTGAATTTACGGTTTTTAGATTAGACTGATTTATCGTGTAACCGAAGTTTTACGAGTTCCTTTTAGCTGTCATGTGGATGACCTCCCATTTTTCGTTATTTAGGGTTAACTGCCACTTTTCGCACCATTCAGATATTTTTTCTAAATCGTTTTGCAATTTGTTTTGATCTTCTGATGACTTCATTAGTCGATAAACGACAGAGTCATCTGAAAACAACCGAAGACGGCTGCTCAGATTGTCTCCCAAATCGTTTATATAGATAAGGGAGAGCAAAGGGTCTATAACACTACCTTGGGGAGCGCCTGAAATCACTTCTGTTTTACTCGATGACTTTCCGTCAATTACTACGAACTGTGACCTCTCTGACAGGAAATCGCCATCAGCAGACACAAGCTGTCCGTGCCGAACCCATGGTTGTTGATCCTGGAGTCGCACTGACCTCCGCTTTACTGCCGTCTGACCACATGTCGGACGATTGCTGCCTGCCCTCCGACATGGAACAACATGTTAAGATGCAACGGTCGCCGAGGAAACGGAAGAGACAACGCCGTACACCTTCTGATGACTGCCTCCATAGGATGACGAGCCTCCTACTGATGGTGCACTGCCCTCTGATGCCCTGGCACCTGAAGATGTGGCGTCTTTCCCCACTCCGTCTCCAGTCAATATCCACCTACGGACATCGACCGTCCCCACCTGCGTCTGATGCGGTTGCCTGCCTTTCTGTGTCTGACGCTTCCCGCTTCCTGTGTTCTCTGATAGTGTTCCACTGAAATGGCCGAGTAAGACATCTGTCTCCTGGGTGCACGATGTCGATGCTGATGATGCACGATGTGGAGGTGAACAGAGCGATGGACAACCCTTTGTGGAGTCATCTCCCTTGCCATGAAAGTGAAGTCCTCCCTAATGGGAACCTAACAGGGAGCTCCCTGTGTTTCCCGCATGTCTGAATCGCGCGTCCTCCTCACGAAGGCAGCTTTTCAGAGTTATTGCAGTGACACAAGTCAGTGTCAACCGCATTCACGTACACCATAAATTGGCCTACTCAATGACATGCTGTATGCTGCGGATGGTGACGTGGCCCTCCTTTAGGAGGTGCACGTTTCGATCTTTTGTGCTCCCCATGGTTTTACATCTCCCATGCTTCCCCTACTGCTAGTGGGGTGGCGATCCTCCTCCGTGACAGTATCCTCGCTGATACATTTGCCTATATCCCTGATGCCAGACGCGTGGCTCTGACGCCGAGTGGCATCAGGATCGTTAACGTCTGTGTGCCATCTGGTTGGGGTCGCCGCCGCGAACGTTCCACTTTCTTCTCTGAGACAGTCACGCCTCTTTTCCTGGGTCTGTAGGATAAACTGATCATGGGAGACGATTTAAACTTCACCCTGGCACCCAAAGAACAACTACCACGTCACTCATTAACAACAATTCTCCAGCACCTCAACTTTGTGAATTCTTGCGAGCACGTTCATGTTTGATACGCCCAGCTTAACCCGCTTGACAGGACAGGTAGTTTTAATTGTGAAAAGGGGCTAAAATAAGGTGCTGTCAGTTACACTCGAACATAAAACTTATTATTATTTGATCAAACATTACAAGAGCCCCCCCAAAATTTTTTTTGTAACACACAGACTTAATTTTTGGGACTTAATTACCATCTGAAAGCCACTTTAATTTAAAAACGGCTGAAGGCCAATAAACTTAAAACGCAAGCATAATCGTAAATTTAACAGGCAAGCCTTATCTTATAACAGTTCTTTAATTTAGACTGAAGGCCTTACGAGCAAAACAACTTAAACTCAAAATCAGCTGAAGGCCCAATACTTAAAATAGAACAACATTAAAATCTTTAAAATTCCAAAGGTCTTACGTGAAACAGTTCTTTAAATTAGGCTGAAGGCCTAAAGAATCTTACGCCTTAAGGGCAAATCAACCTTAATTTTAAAAAAAATCGGGTAGAAGCCATACAAATACAAACAACAAGCACAAATAAAGAAGAAAAGGCAGTACACCCAAGGGCGCTCAGAAGTTCCGAGGGTCGGCCTGGAATTCAAACACTTATGCTCGCTTAGGGGAGACAGGCAGTTTGGCCAACTATTCACGATCCTACGACAACACAACCGACCGACAGTCTACGGACCCACCACCAAAATAACTTCGACTTCGCCCTACCAGGGCACAACAGGGATTTCAACGGAACAACGTAGAAGATATTGGCGCCCACAATGAATCACACATGGAGCTGTCAAACCACACACCATGCTGGACAGCAACAACACGATGAGGAAACTACACTGTCAGAAATTTACGTCAAGGGCCAGGGCAGGTAACCGGAACGTTGACGGCCACAAGGCAGAATATTCTGCTGGTGCACTTCAATTCAAATAATCAACTTCACTGGAGTGTGGCTAGAATTTTCCAACTTGAAAACCACGTTGTTGCTGGCGGGAATATCCCAACAGCCGACAACGAACTCCAAACGACACAATGTGAACAGTCTTGACTTGCTGCTAGATTAAATCGAAACTCAATTTTCATGTCCAGGATCGGTGAGCCACGGACCTCGTAGCAGTGGGAACAGCTCCACACACTCAGACACTGCGTAGAGACCGCCAGCGGCCTCGGCCAAACTACGTCCCACGGAGAATTCCTCGCTCCTCCACGCCAATCGACCGAGTGCCCAGGCCCGGAAACGGTGAAAGGACTAAATATACGTCGGCCGATAAGACGACCGACTGAACGACCAACCAACGGTCGTCCCGCTCCAATCTCCCCCCGTCGGACAGTTCATGTGTGTCGCCAGCGGTGGGTGAGCACTGGCTGTCTACGCCTCACCGGCACTCCGTGCCAGACTTCACTGCTGCTGCGTCCCAACTGCACTGCTGATCCGTCTCCAACTGACTGCCAGACACACGACTACCTGGAAATACTATCGGTCGCTCCAGAGATGGCATGACAGTGCACTTATCGAAACGCGCTGCTGCTGCCGCTTACGGGCAAGTAAGGCAGGAAGTTACTCACGCCAATAAATGGAATAAGAAAACCAGTCGGCAGTACCGTAATAGAAATGACAAACAATAAATGGGATAAACGCGAGCCGTTACCGCTCAGTGGTGATTGTCTGGGGTTCACACATTTCTGTAGCCGTTCTTCTAGCCACCTCGATCGTGTCTACATCTCCCTAAATATTGTCAGTAGGGTGCAGGTTGCTGAAGTCTGGCCCATTGCGGTTCTCTGACTATGACACGTACATGTCTACTATGAACATCTGCCACCAGAGGGTATGGCCTGGCCATGGACCATGGAAACTGACAACGATCCATCTTACTTCATCGAACTGTGACAGCGCATCAATACCACGTGTACAGCTTGTCGTCGACGTCACGTTGTGAACCAGTCTGCCCTCTTATGGTGGATGCTCAACGCATAGCCTGCAAGACCTTGATTGGTTACAGAAGGGAAGTCGCAGCATGGTGGCGATGGACCCATGGTTTCTGTTTTACCTTTCCCCAGGAATGAACTATGATGCAGTATTCGCCAGGGCCGCAATTGCTAGGGAATCGTGCCAAGTCACAGCTCACACCCCCCTCTCGCTGTCACCTTGAAGGAGCTTCCTGTGGACGGCACTGCTCCATTGAGTGTAGTTGCTACTATCTGATGCTTAGGACTTGCTTTTGCAAGTGATCTGCACACGATTGCTCTCAACGGCCGGCACTTACTGTCCCAACTACTAGCTGGACTCCTAGATCATCGTTTATGAGCCCTTGATCTTTTGCAGCGGACACAGTAAATAAATGTCTATGTGGCGTCATGTATGCCACACGTGGACAGACAATTCCTATTCCACCATGAAAGGCCAATTGTATGCTAGCAGCTTTGGGTCCATATGTTTACCACAGCTTGCTGTTGAAGATAAGGTACGACATCGTCAGCCTTCCACGGTGCAGGGGCGATTTAAGTCCCTATCTTGTGCCTGACAGAGTGATAGCCCTTATGGTCAGTTTTCACATGGCGCTGTGGCGCTGTTACCCTAAGCATCTTACCAGCCTATTGCTGGAGGCCCTTGCATCATACTCTCTCTGAACACCTATCTAGCTTTTGGACGTCCCACCGCCCTTCTTTTACTTCCGCCCCTTTTTCCTACGTCCGCATTGCGATACTGCAAACGCGCTTGACATCCACGAAGGCAACCTATGGCTTTCTTCAGCTGCAAAGTCAACAAATCGGGTTGAGGAGAAGCGTCTCCATGTCGACTGGCGTGCCGTTGGTGATCGGGGTGTGCTCCTTACCTTGACACTGACGTCCATCTGGCCTGGTACCTTACTGTCAATGGGAAGAAAGTATGCCGGTCATACCTGCACGGGATTCACCCCGCAGGCACTCTGCTGTGTCGCCTGTGATGTTTTGGACATTGACGAGCATTACCTGGAGCGCGAATCGGTGAGAGGTATCTGGTTCTTGGTGCGACGGATGCTGGCCCTAATTACCCATACGACTCCTCATCAGATACCTACTCACCTGCTCCTCTTTCCGGACGCGGGATATTTCCTGCAAGCAAAGACGAATTCTGTGAAGTGCGTTCGAGGACACACTTGCTGATGGCGAATAAAATATCATCCATTGGTGGCTGTTCCTTAATGAACGCCACTGTACAGTTGTCCGCAAGCCCAAATACAGACAATTTTTCTCCAATTTCCTTTTTTAGTGTCCTTAACACACCCCATAGTTGTGGTGTTGCTGAATGAAGAGTTGATCCACACCTTTTCCTCTCTTAGAACCAGTTATTCTCTGTTCATCGGAATGTTCTTCTCCACAAACATAAATAAATCATTGATGTTCTTTGAACCTCTGCTCGACGTTCCCTACACTTTTCTAGGCTGTTGGCTGTTGGGCAGAGGGAAAGGGACATGGTGGGCTGGCCTCGGGATTTTACTGCTGCCTACTTTGCCCCCACCCGTCCCGCACCAGGAAGGTAAGACTGCTTAAAAAAAGCGAACGGTCTTCTCAAAAGGGCGGAGGAGTGGACAGACGTCCAGGACACTCTCATATCCTCGGGGTGGGAAACTTCCCTTAAAGACGGAAGAACCAGCAATGATAAACGGCATAAGGGTGCAGAAGGCAATGGAAACCAATGCATTAAAGACACATAACGCGTATCGACGGGACATTTGAGTGGTAATTTAAAAAGTATCATGACGATCTCTCCATTGGCAAAGTTTCCGGAACAGTACCCCATTCAGATATCTGGGAGGGGTTTTCCAAGGGACAGGTGACCAAGGAAAGGATATCGTTCTATGAATTGGGGCGTGGAATGTCAGAAGTTTGAACGTGGCAGAGAAACTAGAAAATCTGAAAAGGAAAATGCAGAGGGTCAATCTAGATATTGTGGAATGGAAAGAAGGCAAGGATTCCACGTCAGAGGAGTATAGGTAATATCAACAGTAGCAGAAAATGTTATAGCAGGAGTAGGATTCGTTATGAATAGGAGGGTATGGCAGAAAGTGTGTTAATGAGGATAGTTAAGTGATAGGGTTGTTCTCATCAGAATCGCAGGAAACCGACACCGACAACGATGGTTCCGGTATATATGCCGGCGTCATAAGCTGAAGATGAAGAGATAAAGTACATAAGGAAACTGAATGAGAAATTCAGCTCGTTATGGGTGATGAAAGTCTAGTAGTCATGGGGGACTGGAATGCGGTAATAGGTAGGGTGTAGAAGAAAGGGTTATGGTACTATGAATGAGAGAGAAGTAAGTCTAATTCAGTTCTGCAATAAATTTCACAGCAAGTAATATCGAACACTCTGTTCAAGAGTCGCAAGGGGAGGAGGTATACTTGGAAAAAGCCAGGAGATACGGCCAGATTTCAGTTAGATTGCATCACGGTCAGGCAGAATGTTCGAAATCAGATAAAGAAGAGTGGAATCTCTGTTTTCCAGAGCAGCATGGTGAGCTTTAATTGATTTTCTGCACGAAAGCTATGGACATTATGTGACGACAAAAATAGTAGCTAAGTTACAGGAAACAGTACTTCTCAACAATATGTGGAGAAGGGCTCGAGAAAGATTGATCTGTTGTGATAAATGCCAGAAGGTGAAACCGACCACTGCACTAGCAAAAGCTCTTATACACTCAGCGTTGGCAGTATATCCTCATGACCTAGCTTGCTTCGGTCTCCTAGGTCACCTACCCACTTCAACAAGTGGTTGTAAGCATGTATTTGTTGTACTAGATGCATTTTCAAAATATGTCAAATTGTATCCAATTAAAAGGGCTAATACAAAAAAGATAGTGGATAAGTTAGAAAATGACTACTTTCATAAAGTAGGGAAGCCAAAGTCATTGTTATTATGACAATGAGTTTGTGTACCCAAGCCGGCCGAAGTGGCCGTGCGGTTAAAGGCGCTGCAGTCTGGAACCGCAAGACCGCTACGGTTGCAGGTTCGAATCCTGCCTCGGGCATGGATGTTTGTGATGTCCTTAGGTTAGTTAGGTTTAACTAGTTCTAGGTTCTAGGGGACTAATGACCTCAGCAGTTGAGTCCCATAGTGCTCAGAGCCATTTGAACCATTTTTTTGTGTACCCAAGGTCTGATAGATTGTTGGGGTTAAAGAATATAACAGATTTAAAACCATATGTTACTCCCATATGGCACATAGGTCAGTGCCACACTATAGAGAATATTTCAGGAAACCAGGAAACCTGAACTTTGGCGAAAGGGTGACTGAGGAGACTCAGTTAGAGGAAAATGAATAGGTAGGGGTGCATCATTCTTTGATGCATACACTATGTGGCGAATTGGTGCCTTCCCTTAGCTGAGTGTTTGTCATACTTCTTTTCTGATGCACTGTCTTGACTTCTATTTCTAGAATTCACGTTTTCTTCTGTCTTAGTATAGTGTAATAAGTAATGAAAAATTAATGTTATTGTACTATATTTATGTGATTGTTGGAGACTGCAACTCTTCTACTATACTGAAATGTATTAAAGTTTATATACGACTGCAACAATGAGTGTTGAGACTGTGACAAAAGTGACACTGATTAACATTATGGTGAAGAGCCATAACTAATGAAAAATAGAATACAATTGTTTTATTTATACATTGTAATGTGCTAGGCTGAATTTGTGTATTTTAGGTTAAGAATGTACTTTTGGAGGGTGTCATTATCATACTGAATTGTTGTAATTTGCTATTTAATATATCAAATAAACTGGAGAAGCAGGGGGTTAGCTCAAGGTTTCTACTGTATTGCAATGATACGGAAACTTCAGTTAGTCACGGTATATAACAGCATAAGAAGTGTTGACTGTAAGAAGTTGAAGGTGATGATTCTTGTCCTCATTTAAAAGGAATATAAAATAAAGTGGTTTTGGAAAGTTATATTTGTTGGATTGAAGACCAAGTAGATGTAGTGTTGCTGTATATTATTGTACAGCGATCAGATGGATAATCGAGTATTAAGGTGAAATGGAGTGGTTTAATGATGAGTTGAAGAAGCTACAAGATGTAGTATGAAGTTGAATCTACATGAAGTATGATGTTATGATGATGTTGATGTTCATGAATTTTGAGGTTGAAGTATAAGTAAGGAATCTTCGAGAATTATTATGATGTTTATAAAGTTTGAGGTTATTGAGAAATTTGGTGAAAGAGTAATAAAACTTATGTTTAGCGACTCTATGTAATGAGGTATAGTAGGACACATTTAAATGCTCATGTAGAATAGATTGATAGTGAGACAGCAATCATTTTGAGAAGGCAATTAAGTAATCTGTGGCAAGACGAATGGTAAATATGGTGGTGAGCTTATACTGAAAATACGAATATGAAATAAGATGTGACTTGAACTGTGAACTAATTGATGAAGCCAAAGTTAAGTAATGGATCAACTTAAGCAGAGTAGGAAGCTGATTGAAGAAATAGGAGCTAAATTTGTATAATAATTATGTAATGGCCTTTAACTAGGGATGACCGAATTTGAGGGTTTTTTGGGCACAATAGTATTTAAGGAAATTAGTAATAAGTTTGAAGGTGACAGGAATCAATAGTAGATTTATGGTAGCAAGTTTTTGCCAGTGTTAGTTCTGTTTTGTATGACCATTTAGTTTAGGGGCTTCCACTTTCCTAAAAGGGTTCAAATGGTTCAAATGGCTCTGAGCACTATGGGACTCAATTTCTTAGGTCATTAGTCCCATAGAACTTAGAACTAGTTAAACCTAACTAACCTAAGGACATCACACACATCCATGCCCGAGGCAGGATTCTAACCTGCGACCGTAGCAGTCGCGCGGTTCCAGACTATAGCGCCTAGAACCGCTCGGCCACACCGACCGGCTCCTAAAAAGGAACATGTAATTTTCTTAATAAAAGTTTTGATTTTGCAGCGTGAATTATTATTATGTATATGCAAGAAATATGTAAATGAATAATGTAGTGCTCTTCTCATAGTATGACATAAGTTATGAAATAGTGTATGATTGCATGCATTTATGTTTCCATGGAACACCACATTGAATGAAAGGATCAGAGTAACTGCAGATAATAGAAGGTGGATAAGGACCATAGAAATCTAGAGGATTGCTAGGAAAAAGGATATGTGTATACAAGTAAACGTGGTAATTATAATTGTTTTGAAATATGTAAAAGCCAATTTGTATAAATAAGATTTTAGAGCCCATGATCAAAGCAGGAATAAGGAGAAAAAATGAAAAAAGTGTATAGAGTTAGTGTCAATATAATGACTTGCCATTTTTATATTTTTTAGACTAGCAAATCCATAAATTTCCATTTCATATAAATTTATAGATTGGCTAGGGTGTGTGTCTAACATTCCAGGCTAATAGTTACCACCTCTGCATTATGTATTACTAGATCAATACTCTTACGTATCCAGCTACAATTAAATTCAATTACTTTTCGATAATAGGGAAAAGAAGGCTTTTAGAAGAATAATAGCAATACCAAACAATAGTAGTTACAATACCCTTTGTACTATAAACAATCAAAATCAGATTCAGGAAATTAATATAAGAAAAATGTTTAGATAAAATAATAATATATTATCATCTCATCATCTGTAAATGGTAGGAATTCAATCTCGAGCCTAATTAACAAAATACAGATAACTGATCGTTTAGCATTATTAGAATGCTTATTTCGGAAATTTCGATATTAATGTGTTTTTAAGTGTTTATAAAATGTCTTACACTTGTTCTAGCAAAGTAGGGTATATTATAGAGTGTTTGACAATGTTAAACTGTTTCATATTATAAATTATGTTTTGCATTATTGTAACCAGTAGCACATTGTAGGAAGAGTATAAATACTCTGCCTCGAGTATTGTTAGGGCAGATAAGTGTTGGACCCAATAGAGGACAGATCTGTGCGTACAGTTGAGATAACTTCTTGTTGCATGATTCAGGTTTGGATTTACAATAGAGGAAGTCGTGTGTTAGACATTGTCTAAAAAAAGCATATTAGAACAATGCAGTGACGGATTATTTCGGAGTGTTAAACAGTTTCATTTAATATCGCAAAAGGCAGACTGATATGTGACTTTATATTCGTACTTTATTATTAGTGTGGAAAAATGCAATGGACCTCACACAGGCATTGCTATCAAATTACTACATCTGAACTATTTAATATCGCCAGTGTAGTATGTGCTACCATTGATTAGCTGTAGTAGTAATAACGAGGCTTATTACACCGAAAATTGATCATGAGCTCATAAAATACAGGTTCTGAAGTGAATAAATCTGCGTACTTACTGTACTTCAGTTGTGGCCTACATCATTGTAGTGAAATCCATTATGGCATCCTGTACTTATTGAACAAGCATATTTTAGTTCATGTATGCAGCCGTCGAGGACGCCGAAGGCAAAATATTCACAGGTATTTAAATCATTTTTAGCTACTCACTAACCAGTGGGACGTTACAACCTGCAGGGCTACCACCCATTCGCAATCAAAACGATGAAGTGGTGGAAAATGCTTTTCTAGTGTCTACTTTGAAGGTTTTATTTTGTATAAGGATGTCATTGAACAAATCATGTCTCTAGTGGAATTTACAAAGAAAAGTTCGCATGGATTTGGTAGCTGCAGGTGGACACACATTATCACCAGTAGCCTAGGTAGAAAATTTGGTCGCCATTTTTCAGAAAACGCCACATGCCACTGTACAGTTAGCTCTGGCGCAGGAAAGGGTCTCCCACGCAGATAAGGAAAGAAAGCAGGTGGTGGTACAAAGACCGTAATGCTGGACTTCGTGTACCACGATGTTTTCAAGTCCACCGTTTGTTACTAAATTCTGTATGAGTTACATGTAATCGCTTTTTGTCGTAAAATGTGAAATAAATAAGCACTTTTGATGTACTTTTTGTTTCTATTCCCAGGTCAAGTTTTTTCCCGGGAGGGGGGGGGGGGGAGGGGGGGGGAAAAGGTATTCATGTTTTTGGTAAAGCTAATACACCAGTACTGGTACTATATACAAGTGAGCACATTTCTTAATCTATAAAGTATGGGGTTTAAAATGACGCAAGATTTATGCCTCTAAGAAGATTGCACAGGATAGCGTAGCATGGAGAGCTGCATAAAACCAGTCTCAGGACTGAAGACCACAACAACAACAACAACAAGAAGGTTGACTATTGTATGATTATTCTTTGCCGGCCGAAGTGGCCGCGCGGTTCTGGCGCTGCAGTCTGGAACCGCGAGACCGCTACGCTCGCAGGTTCGAATCCTGCCTCGGCCATGGATGTGTGTGATGTCCTTAGGTTAGTTAGGTTTAACTAGTTCTAAGTTCTAGGGGACTAATAACCTCAGCAGTTGAGTCCCATAGTGCTCAGAGCCATTTGATTATTCTTTAAATTTGCTAGAAAATCGCTAGTTCACCTATGCTAGAGATAGCAGTGCTGAATTTGTTAAAGGAGGCAGAATTAGTAGATTTTTCCTCTGAACCGTTTTAGACTGTATTGTTTAGTAACAATTATTTGGTTCCTTTGTGTTATGGAAATTTGGTGAGCAGTTGTGCTGTTATTATCATAATTACGTAATTTTATTTAAAGTTGAGTAGGAAAGGAGACTGTCCTCTCAGAAATGGTTGTGCACTGTCTCATCTAGTTTTTGTTGTCCTTCGGAACTGCCTGATTTATTTCAGAACTGATAGGCTAGCGGTTACACGATCATCGTGATTTATAGAAAAGGGCTGTGGTGATGTTACAAGAAGAATCAGATTTTGTAAGTTTGCAGTAATTGCTTTATATTCATCGGTGCAACTCCGGTGGCTAAACGGATTTTATTGCGTGGGAGCAGTTTTCGGGTAGCCCCTCCGCGTTTGTCGTGCGTGTTCGAGGCTGGACTACACGTCTGACGAACGCAGTTGGACGTCATCCAAACTCGACTGTCAGCTATCGCAGCCGCGCCACCGCCGTAAGCACCGGACCCTCCTATCCCCTCCGTGGTGTGTGTTTCGGCCCTTTTTGTGAGCTGCTGTCCACCGGCCTCTCAAAGCCCTCGAGCGTAAAACTGCGCCATGCAGCGCGGACGGCGATATAACCGCAGCACATAAAATCCGACGCCGCACAACGAATCTCTCATATTGATCTCTCTCCTCCAAAGTGGCACTCTGCCAATGGTGCGTTAGTGCTGACGTACATCCCCGGCAGTGTGTTTATACGCGTACGTGTGTGAGCGGTGCGTGCGTGTGTGTCAGTGAGAGAAAAAATGAGTTAAGCCTTAACACAAACGCAGTACAGCACCAGAAATATTCCACGCGCCTCTATAACGTTTGCTAACACCGGGGGCAGTATCTGGCTACAGTATGTAATCTCTTTTTGCACCACACCATTTCAGAAACATTAAACGTTTTACAAAAAAGTTAAATTAGTGCTTTTATAAAAAGAGAATGGTAGATTAAAACTTTTAACCAGTATTGGTGTGGCACGTTGCCACTGTAATGAACAAAGGGTTTCACGAATCTGGCATTTACGAAAGTCACTCCAAAAGAAATACACAACATTTTTTTCAAAAACGCAAATTTGTTCTCGGAGGTCGCAGAAACAGGAGTTTGGCTTGTTTTGGTTGGCAGGAGAGCCAACACCGTGTTACTATAGGAGGCCGAAAGGCACGCATTTTAGCTCACGTAGGCTGGCGTGAGGTCTGGAACACGACAAGGAAATTAGAATTTAGAAAAACGGACGTAGCTGGTGGAATACTTAACTTTAATCCATTAATGAAGAACGTCGGTCTTGACGGTACATGAATCAGTATCAATAGTTACTGATAATGGCGCCTTGCTAGGTCGTAGCAAATGACGTAGCTGAAGGCTATGCTAAACTATCGTCTCGGCAAGTGAGAGCGTATTTTGTCAGTGAACCATCATCGCTAGCAAAGTCGGTTGTACAACTGGGGCGAGTGCTAGGAAGCCTCTCTAGACCAGCTGCGTGGCGGCGCTCGGTCTGCAATCACTGATAGTGGCGACACGCGGGTCCGACGTATACTAACGGACCGCGGCCGATTTAAAGGCTACCACCTAGCAAGTGTGGTGTCTGGCAGTGACACCACACGGCTTGTACTGAAATTATGTCAAACTGTTTCTGCCAATCACGCAATCACGGCACTCTGTCAAAATGGCTGCTACACTTGTAGCCCGTCTGATGCAACGTGCTTTCATAGATCTCCTGTTTTGCGAGAATGAGACAGTGAACAAACATTCACAAGAGGTTGAAGAGGTTGAAGGCGACGACGGTGTTGATCACATTACTCTTACTCGTTGGGCAAGCTGATTATCTGGTGAAACTGGACCTCACCCACACAGGCAGACCGAGCACTGCACAACTCTTGACAGTATACAGAGTATTCCTCACAACCTTTTCAAATGCGAGTTTGATCAAAAAAATTCTCTGCTCCAACGAAAACTCTTTGAACATTAACTTAAGTTACACGCTTAAAACACTTGAGACCCGTTACCTGCGGCAAAGCTTATGTAGCGCTGTGTAATCGACATAGCTGGAAAATATAAACTATCTTTTCCAAAGTGGTTTCTGTATCAAGATTAATCTCACTGATGCAAACAAATGTAAGTAATATCATCAAATCGACATTGTGCTGTAAAAAAAATTCCATACATTTTATCGTTTCAGTTGTTCCTTATTTCGACATTTTCTGTCTTGTCACAACTACACCACGACCCCCGCAGTGCTACAGCAATGACTAATAACCGTGTAGAGTGTCATGAGGAGTCGCTAGGCGGCTTGGAATCGATAACTGCAAAATAAAATATTTCTTCCTCCAGAAAATGCTTCTGGTGACGACCTTTTCTGAAAAGCAGATTCTAAAAGTAGAAACTTTACCGACAAAGGGAAGACACAAGTATTTTTTATTATAGCTCTTCTTCTTCTTCTTCTTGCGTTAAAACCTTCTATGGATTACGTTCCAATTTCAATTCTTAATACTCTGTTGTTCCTTCCTTTCTCTTCCAGTATCCCATCGTTTCCCATCGTTGTTCCATCACTTTTCATTTTCCTATCTTCAGACCATTTTATGTCTGTTTTTTTTCCTCCCACCTTACAATCCTTCCCGTTATTATACTTCATCCCTAATAATCTCTCTCTCCAATACTTCTTCTTCTCTTACGTTACTCCTTTCCACGTTTTTCCTAATCTCAGGAATGAAGGTGGTTCTTAATTTCATTTCTCTAAAATATTGAAGATCTGCTTGGTGAGTCTGTTGTTATCCATCCTGTAAATATATATAATAAATAGTAATTTTCCATTCTTTATTGTTTTTGAAGTTTTTTCTATGTTCTGATTAGTATCATCGTTACTTAATAATTTCCAAAATACTGCTCTTTCTTGAAGACCTAATACATACCTTACAATCTTTCCTTCTACTATTTCTAATTTATCAAGTTTATAGTTTAATGTTAGACGTTCACTAGCATACAGGCATTCTGACTTTACTACGGTGTTACGGTGGTTCCAAAATGGTTCAGATGGCTCTGAGCACTACGGGACTTAACATCTGAGGTCATTAGTCCCGTATAACTTAGAACTATTTAAACCTAACTAACCTAAGGGCATCACACACATCCACGCCCGAGGCAGGATTCGAACCTGGACCGTAGCGGTAGCGTGGTTCCAGACTGAAGCGCCTAGAATCACTCGGCCATATCGGCCGACTGCAGTGCTTCATTTTGTCTTTTACATAGTCGCTCTTTGATGTTGGTATCCTAAGATATACGATAAACTTTCTGCATCCTGTGTACCCTTTCCCCTAAAACAGCTTTTTCTAAACAATTTTGTTGAACAGTCTCCCCCAAATACTTGATTTCCTTTTATGTTTCCTAGTTGCCATATATCTGTTATTAAATTTTTCGAAGGATTTTTCATATTTTAGTTTTTTTTTTTTTTTTTCTGCAGTGATTCTTAAGCCTGTCGTTCTGGCTCTGTCTTTCATAAGATAACCTTGCATCTGTCAGGCTTTCAGAAAGAGCACCAAAATCATCCACAAGCTTTTATCAGTTTATTGCAGGACTTCCTTAAAACTGTATGTCTAGCCTTCAGGTCACACAAGTAGAATCATTACCGATTTCCAGTTATTGCCACATCATCGAATTATCTGTTTGAAATGAAAAAAATTGGTATTGAAATACTAGGAAACTAAAGTCATACATAGTATAAAAGGATGTACGTGGGTTTGTATGATAAGTCAAAACTGTATGACCACTGCCCATCGCGACGTTGGGTGTAGTCTGGTGACGTTGCGGTCACGTGACGCGGCAGCAAAAGTATGTAAGCGGAGCTGACATGGAAGGGAGATCACCGTAGCGAAGATGTGGGCTGCAAATGGGGAAATCCATTGAGATAAGTGACTTTGACAAAGGGCAGATTATTATTGCGCAGAGCCTGTGAACGAGTGTCTCGAAAAGCTGGTCGAATGTTCACGTGCTACTGTCGTGAGCGTCTAAGGAAAGAGGTTACAGGACATTGAAACTACCGCCAAGTGCTAAAGACTGGTTGTTCACAACTCATCACAGGACGTGGGTTTCAGAGGCTTTTCTGCTACATTAAGTAGGACTGATGTGATCTGTGGTATCTCTACCGAAAGATCACAATGCTGGTCCACACACAAGGGTTTCGGAGCACGTTGTTCATCGTACGTTGTTGAATTTGTAGCTCCGCAGCCGACCACCCCTAAGTGTTCACATGTTGACAAAAGCTCATCGTCAATTACGATTGCAGTGGGCACGAGACCATCGTAATTCTACAGTCGATCAATGGAAACGTGTCGGCTCTTTGGGTGAATCACATTTTTGCTGCCGTACGTCAACGGTGGTCTCCCACAAACGTCGTCATCGCGCTGAAGGGCGGCTCGAAACGTGCAGCGTGCTACGGACGCATGCTGGTGGGAACAGTATTGTGCTATGGAAGAGATTCGCCTGCGCTGGCGTGGGACCTATGGTAGTAATGGAGGACGCGATGAGAGCTGCGAACCACCTGCAACCCTTCGTGCTTGATGTCTTCTCCGACGGCGTTCTCATCTTTCAGCAGGCTAACTGATGTAGTGGGACGCGAAATTGAAGCGTCACCCATCCACCAGTGTCAGCCCAGTTTGCAGGTGAATATAAGTTTAATTTAGTGTTTTGTTTATGTATTTTGTAATATTTGTAATGGTTGTGAATTGTCTAAAGTTTTGTATTTATTTTTTATGTTTCATGTACGGAGAGGGCGGCGCAACGAACGGAAACAGCATCTTCACTGCCGGGACCAGAGAGAAAATTGCTGGCCACTATACGTCGCGGGTCGACAGCCAAAGAGCAACAGAAGATCCTGAAGCCGAGTTGTTGGGTCGTGCTTCTAAAAACTGAAAAAATAAGAATTTGTAATGTTACTGCAACAATGACGTCATAGAAAGTTTAATCATGTTAAAAATGTTCAGTCCTATCTTGTCAAGGCTCAGGTTCACGTCTATATGTATGAAGATAATAAAGTAGTGTATACTACAAAAGTTTAAATACGTGTTCCGAGAGTTTATTTATGAAGAATTATATTAAGGAAGAAGTATTACTGATTTATTTGACAAGATTATAAATTTTTGACAATATTCATCGCGAGTTTGAGTCTTGAAAGTTTATTCAATGTGGTTCTAATATTTGTTAAATCAGATAACTTGCATTAATATAACTTCTGAGAAGAAACAAAACGACATCTAAATTGAGAATAAGTTTGCGCAAACCAATAGGACTGAGTGACGAAATTCTGCGCATACGACTCAAATGATGATGTTTTACAGTTTCGTTCTAGAACCATTTAGAGACAATTTAAAAAGAATTTAAATAATTTTGAAGTGTGTTGTAACTGACGTAGGTGACGAAGTCTGCACATGGTCATATGTCCAAAGAAAATCATTTATACAGAACTATACGTCGTTACACTACACTGACCGTGTGTCGGAGTGGTTTGAGGAGCATTATAGTGAACTCACGTTGATGTTTCGGTGACCAATTCGCATGATATAAATCCTGTTGAACCCATCTGGGTTGCTATCGGGTGCCATCACGCGAATTAACACCCCGTTATTTACGCGAATTACATGACCTGTGCGTAGACATCGAATGCCACATATCTACACAATACTGCCAACAAACTGTCGAATTCCTGATACGCAGAATCAGTGATTCAATGCGTTCCAAAGACGGACCAACAAACTATTAAGCAGGTGGTCACGATGTTGTGGCTCGTAAGTGTTTGTTCCACATCTCCTCCTAAACCACTGTACCGATTTCAAGCGAACTTGCTACGTGTATCCCTTAATGTCAAGCAACAATCGCTGTGGGCGTAGGAACCACCTACCTATCATACGTCAGGAGCTATGACTTTATAAACAATGAAATGCATGAAAAACTTACGAATCATGCATGACAAAAAAATGGTTCAAATGGCTCTAACCACTATGGGACTTAACATCTGAGGTCATCAGTCCCCTAGACTTAGAACTAATTAAACCTAACTAAACTAAGAACATCACACACATCCATGCCCGAGGCAGGATTCGAACCTGCGACCGCAGCAGCAGCGCGGTTCCGGACTGAAGCGCTTAGAACCGCTCGGCCACAGCGGCCGGCTCATGCATGACATTTAAATGCATTACTTCCGTACTACTAACTGTATACGCAATAAACTTCGCAGGCATACACTGCCAAATGCACCTAGAAAAGTGTATCATGGTACTACAAATAGTCCAAGAGATATGACATCATAAAGATTGAGATACGTGAAAAAATGCCGCGTCATGTTTTAACATACTTATTTTTTACTACTAAGACACTCCTACAGCCGAGTCAGTTTAAGGAAATCCCTGATTCGTGGCAGCGTTTTTTATAGCTTTCAACTGCAAAGAGCAAACTGCTGTAGGCGAAAACGATAGCCGTCTATAGAGGTATGAAGAGGCATTGCAATAGAAACGTTAATAAAATCGCGTAGAGACACGTGAAGTAGTGCTCCCAGCGTATAGAAGCTATCTGGGGTTATGTTTATTGATTTGGCTCCTGTACTTAAAAATTTGTACATTATGCATATTTCTTTATACGGGTGTTTCATAATTTCAAAGGTGTTTTCACTAACACATGGAATGATATTTTTCCAATACTTTACTATAAACACATTTCATTTTTGGTTTTCTTCTCTAAGAGTAAATTGCCAAATGAATTTTACCCGGGCAATGCTGGGCTTTTCAGCTAGTTACAAATAACAGTAACATACCAATTCGAATACTTTACACAGTGACTCCTCTGCTGAATAGGCCTAGAGAGATGCTTAAAATGCAAAATTATCTGTGATCTGGTTTTGGTCTTTGGAAAGATAATGTTTTACTTCCTTGGAGTGCACAGCTCTGCAAAACTTAAGAACGAGATAGGCAAAGTAACATAACATACCCGCATCTCGTGGTCGTGCGGTAGCGTTCTCGCTTCCCACGACCGGGTTCCCGGGTTCGATTCCCGGCGGAGTCAGGGATTTTCTCTGCCTCGTGATGGCTGGGTGTTATCTGATGTCCTTAGGTTAGTTAGGTTTAAGTATTTCTAAGTTCTAGGGGACTGATGACCATAGATGTTAAGTCCCATAGTGCTCAGAGCCATTTGAACCATTTTTTTTAACATAACATATTAAGTACTCTGTGAAAGTGAATGAACGTGTAACAGCATGTTGCCAGTCGTCTCCCAGTTGTTCACAGAAAGCTGGATGTCGTACACGGTGCGCTCAGCATGAGTATAACGTCAAATGGGGTTCGCTCCGTAACATGAAACAGTTCAAGGAACAGAAAAAGATGAGCAGGCAGTTACGGTGCATTGTGGTGGTGTTCTCTTTGCGACACGTTCTGGAGACAGCATTTGAACGATTTCATACAGGAAGAAGGACAAAGTATGATGACTGCAGCCTAGTAGCCCAGGAGCTTGGCATTCGTCAAAGCAATGTTCACATGCCTGGGGTGCCTTCCGAACCATAGGCAGTGCTGCCCGAAGCAAAGGAAGTGGTCGGCCACTGTCAACTGCAGCAACTGAAGGCCGTTACATTGTGCAATAGGCAAGAAGTGACCCACGTCACACAGCAGGTGCAATTGCAACAATATTCAGCAGGACTGTGAGGCGTGCAATCTCACGGTTCAAAGTGACGCGGTGACTGCAACGGGGTGGTGTCTTCGCCAGGCGATCAGTACGTTGCGTTCCGTTGCCTCCCGCACATCAGCGGCGCCGTTTGCGATGGTGCCAAGAGCATAGGGACGGGGCCAACGAGAAGTGCGGTCTTGTGCTCTTCTCGGATGAGAGCAGATTCAGACTGAGTAGTGATTCTGAGCATGCACTTTTACGACGAGAAGTGCGAACACATAGCGCACACAGGAACAGGGCAGAACATGATCATTTAGTCGATCCAAGTGTTACGGTGTGGGAAGACATGACGTTACATGGGTGTGCGTACTTTCAGATCTTAGAAGACGGTGCGCTCACCGCTCATCATTATTGTGACACTGTACTCCTTACCCATGTGTGTCTTTTAAAAGTGCCTTCGTTCTTCATTTTTATGGATACCAATGGGCGACCGCATTGAATAGGTCAAATGGGACAGCTCTTGGAATGAGCAGATACTCGGCGAATGGACTTGTCTGCCAGTTCCTCCAATAAAAATCCCATCGAGCATGTCTGGGATGCGTTGGGAACACGTACTGCAGCACTTCTACAGACAACAACGACCATTCAGCAGTTGTTAACAGCGCTAATACAGGAATGAAATCCCCTATCATGAGAACTCGTTATCAACCTTGTGCCCGGCGTGAGAACACGTTGCAGAACATACAGTGCTGTCCGTGATGATAACACACACTTTTAAGAACCATGTCCCGCCTTTTCAACGTGCAAGGGACCATTATATATCTACAGTGTAGTTACTGTCTTTGAATAAAAGTACACTAATGGTCATTAAAATTGCTACACCAAGAATAAATGCAGACGATAAACGGGTATTCATTGGACAAACATATTATACTAGAACTGACATGTGATTGCATTTTCACGCAATTTCGGTGCATAGATCCTGAGAAATCAGTACCCAGAACAACCACCTATGGCCGTAATAACGGCCTTGATACCCCTGGGCGTTTAGTCAAACAGAGCTTGGACGGCGTGTACAGGTACAGCTGCCCATGTAGCTTCAACACGATACCACAGTTCATCATGGGTAGTGACTGGTGTATCTGGTGAGAGATCTGGAGAATCTGCTGGCCAGGGCAGCACTCGAACATATTCTGTATCCAGAAAGGCCGGTACAGGACCTGCGACATGTGGTCGTGCATTATTCTGCTGAAATGTAGGGTTTCGCAGGGATCGAATGAAGGGTAGAGCCATGGGTCGTAACACATCTGAAATGTAACGTCCACTGTTCAAAGTACCGTCAATGCGAACAAGAGGTGACCGAGACGTGTAACCCCTGGCACCCCATAACATCACGCCGGGTGATACGCCAGTATGGAGATGACGAGTACACGCTACCAATGTGCGTTCACCGCGATGTCGCTAAACACGGATGCGACCATCATGATGCTGTAAACAGAACCTGGATTCACCCGAAAAATGACGTTTTGCCATTCGTGCACCCAGTTTCGTCGCAGAGTACACCATCGCAGGCGCTCCTGTCTGTGATGCAGCGTCAAGGGTAACTGCAGCTGATAGTCCATGCTGCTGCAAACGTCGTCGAACTGTTCGTGCAGATGGTTGTTGTCTTGCAAACGTCCCCATCTGTTGACTCAGGGATCGAGACGTGGCTGCACGATCCGTTACAGCCGTACGCATAAGATGCCTGTCATCTCGACTGCTAGTGAAATGGGGCCATTGGGATCGGGCACGGCGTTCCGTATTACCCTCCTGAACCCACCGATTCCATATTCTGCTAACAGTCATTGGATCTCGACCAACGCGAGCAGCAATGTCGCGATACGATAAACCGCAATCGCGATGGGCTACAATCTGACCTTTATCAAAGTCGGAAACTTGATGGTACGCATTTCTCCTCCTTACACGAGGCATCACAACAACGTTTCACCAGGCAATGACGGTCAACTGCCGTTTGTGTATGAGAAATAGGTTGGAAACTTTCCTCATGTCTGCACGTTGTAGTTGTCGCCACCGGCTCCAACCTTATGTGAATGCTCTGAAAAGCAAATCATTTGCATATCACAGCATCTTCTTCCTTTCGGTTATATTTCGCGTCTGTAGCACGTCATCTTCTTGGTGTAGTAATTGTAATGGCCAGTAGCGTATTATTCTTGTCCTTTCCAGTGTGTATTTCTTTCCTTTACTTTCTGTGCTTCTGTAACAGTTATTAATATGTGTGGTCCAAGTTTCATCGGGATATGTTACTTGACAGTGACACATCATCGGAAAATTAGTTTCATCCTGAAATTTTGCACACCTGTTTGACTTACTCAATAATAGAGTAAAGTAAACGTTATACCAGAGCGGGAGGGTGACAGGAAGTGAGTGAGTAAATCTGTGTATGTGAGAGAGGAAGAGAAGCAGGAATACAATGAGTGAGCGAGAGAGTGCAGTTGCGTTCTCTTATTCCAGACTTACTGAAACTCTTAGGTTCGAATATATTGAATTTGAAAGCTTCTAGTATTTCCAGTCCTCTAGCATAGTAATACAGTAACGAACTTCGAAGAATAGTCATAAACATGGTATTATCATGCCTGTTAAGGGAAAATTCTACCTCGAAAATCAGCTCCTTGTCATTATGGAAATGCATGCCACGCAATCGAGTCTTCACCCGATGAAAGACGAAGAATTCAAATATTGTCATGTCACGAGAGTACAGGTGGAGAGGCAAAAATTTGGCAGCCCAACGAAGCAGCATGTGAGACTCTCCTGTGCAGAAAGAACTGGACGGATTACGTGGGCAGAACACCCCATTCCACAGCTTTTCACTGCGATTCGTCTCCCGAAACATTGTTGGTATGCTCATGCGGCAGTTTGCTGCTTGCGTGCATAATGAAGTCACCTGGGTGAAGTCACCTGGGTTGGCCTAATAGAATTGCAACATCTATACTGCTGCCTCAGTTCGGCAACACCACCAGATCAGTGTCAGCAATCGCGGAAATCAGCGGATGATTACCCTTGCTGTGTTCTAAAATTGGTCCATTATTGAGTATGACTTTTTCCGCTGTAGATTCGATTGGGACATGCTGGTCTTCGAGCACCAGCCCCTCAGCCACCCTAGGGAGTTGTGATTCTTTAGTGTCTGCCACTTCTTTCTTCATCAGTCAAACTTGTGTGCCCACCCTTTTAGTACCTGCGTCACCAATGTGTCATATGATGGAGCAATGTTGCTGTACACGTCCACTAACTCAACATGGATGGTTCCAGCGGTGTTGCCCTTCAAAGGGAGAAAACGAATTACCGCACATTATTACACCTGATCAATAAGCTATGTCATTTTCCTTTGACTCCTCTGCCAGCGTGTTAGAATGATGTGGCGCTGGGATTTCAATGCGTACCAGTTGTAACACTTCTGGGTCTGGGAGCCATGAGATTCATCCCCACGTTTCATATCTCAGTTAAGCGAAGATGCATCAGCCGTTACATGACCTCATGAAATGGAATGAAGTACGAACAAGGAATGGTAGTACGACTACGCCTACTGTGAGAAATCGCGACTACTCAGCAGTCTCCTAACGTGATTGGTTGCTGTTTTAGAAGAGAGAGGGTTTACCATCCTGCCAGAGGTACAAACCTGATATTTTAATTCCTTAATAATTAGTTAAGTATAATTCAAATTTTGTTTACATTAATAGAGGAAAATCTCTCAAAGTCCATCACCACATAGGCAAAATTTCGTTTTAGTATCAGTTCTCTCACAATATTTGAACCAGCGGAAATATGCTCTTATCGGAGCACAAAAAAGTGATTATGCTGCTGTTTAAAGGCTTCAAGCCCCTAACTGAAAAGTGGGGTACTAGCTGGCCCGTTATTCATTCCTCAGCACCTTTAAAAAGTTTCCCGAAAACGTTGGCTGTCTCTTGAGGACCGATATTGACACAGAACCGAATCACTTAGTATCTCATTGGCTTCGGCCAGATGACTGCCCGGTGACGCAGTCCGTGCTAACCTGTTCACTCTTACTAGAGGTACTGAACTGTACAGCCGTTAAGGAGAAGTCAAATAGTAAAGTTGCTACCATCTCATTGTGCGTCCAGAATCGCGACTCTGCGAGTAAGGAAGGGAGGATTCAAGTTAGGAAGTGTAATTTGAATTTTGAAATACTAACAAATATGTCTACCATATTAATTAGTATACAAGTGTTATATCCCTGATAATAAGAATAATTACTGGTTTAATGTCTGAATCCTACAGGAGAACATTTTTTTTTTCTTTACACATAGTTTCTGTGATCATTTTTCGGCTTTATCTGATGAAATGAGAAGTAAAAAAATCGTTGGTGTCTCGAAAATTTCTGAATTATGAAACATCCCCTTTGAAAAATTAATGAATTTCTGTGCTGGTAAACCTCTTACGTTATTTGATTTTCAAACAGCTGAGCAGAACTGAACGTACTCAGACATTTCTCTCTTTACTTATTCTGATCAACAGTAAACTGACACACAATATTTATAGCGCAACGCAATCTGACTTTCAAAAATCCCTACAAAAGAATGACCCTGACTAACAATAACCTATATCTTTCATGAATCACTTACCTCACAAAAATCTTCATTACTCGAACTACTGCAATACAGCGGGCGCCAATACTGCCAGCTAAATAAAAGATTCTAACTACTGAAGTCACTAACTTCTGATAGGCATAGCAAATGAAAGATTTTGATAGCGAACAAACAATGTATTTACCTTAATAGTGTTCAAAAGTCATCATTATATATATATATATATATATATATATATATATATATATATATATATATATATCAGTTCATAATATACAGTATTACAAATTTACTCTTTCTGGTGGACACACGTCCAGATCGTCCGCTCTCAAAATTCTGCCATCTCTCTCCCCACATCCACCACTGCTGGCGGCTCGCCTCCAACTACGCAACGCTACGCGCTGTTCACATGCAACTGCCCAACACTACAATAGCAAATATTCCAACAATGCAAACTAGCCACAGACTGCACACAGCACAGCCAGTGATTTTCATACAGAGTGCTACGTGGCGTTACCAACATAAAACCCTAAACAGCCGCCTTACAATTTTATTTCCGTAGCAATGAGCATTAGCCAGTTTATAAGTACTTATTTTACAGCCTCACAGTGAGAACAGCGGACTCACTTCCAGCGCAGTAACTCTGCGCCGGGATGTGAACATCACTTAAAGATGTAATAAAATGAAACATCTGCAGCCCCCTTTTCGAAGTTAGGTAGCTACAGAACACTGGTAGCTATATAATAAAGAAGCCAACGACCTTGTCGCAGTGGTATCACCGGCTCTCGTCAGATCACCGAACTTAAGCGCTGTGAGGCTTTGCTACCACTTGCATGGGTAACCATCCGGTCTGCCGGCCGCTGTTGGCCAGCGGGGTGCACTCAGCCCTTGAGAAAGGAACTGAGAAGGTACTTCATTGAAAAGTAGTGGCTCCGGTCACAAAAACTGACAACAGCTGGGAGGACGGTGTGTTGACCACATGCCCCTCAATATCCGCTTGTGGGCTAAGGATGACACGGCGGTCGGTCTGTACTATTGGGCCTTCAAGGCCTGTTCTGTCGGAGTTTAGTTTAGATTACAAATAACATCCAAAGGACGGCTGCCGGTGTTCCATTTTATTACACAAGTGAACGGCCGAAGTACCGGGTGATCAAAAAGTCAGTATAAATTTGAAAACTGAACAAATCACGGAATAATGTAGATAGAGAGGTACAAATTGACACAGGCTTGGAATGATATGGGGTTTTATTCGAACCAAAAAAAAATACAAAAGTTCAAAAAATTTCCGACAGATGGTGCTTCATCTGATCAGAATAGCAATAATTAGCATAACAAAGTAAAACAAAGCAAAGATGATGTTCTTTACAGGAAATTCTCAATATGTCCACCATCATTCCTCAACAATAGCTGTAGTCGAGAAATAATGTTGTGAACAGCACTGTAAAGCATGTCCGGAGTTGTGGTGAGGCACTGGCGTCGGATGTTGTCTTTCACCATCCCTAGAGATGTCGGTCGATCACGATACACTTGCGACTTCAGGTAACCCCAAAGCCAATAATCGCACGACTGAGGTCTGGGGACCTGGGCGGCCAAGCATGACGAAAGTGGCGGCTGAGCACACGATCATCACCAAACAACGCGCGCTAGAGATCTTTCACGCGTCTAGCAATATGGGGTGGAGCGTCATCGTACGTTCCAGCAGGTGTTTATCAGCCAGGCTTGGGATGATGCGATTCTGTGACATATCGGCGTACCTCTCACCCGTCACGGTAGCAGTTACAAAACCAGAATCACGCAGTTCCTCGAAGAAAAAAGGCCCGATAACGGTAGATGTGGTAAATCCAACCCATACCGTGACTTTCTCATCGTGCAATGAGTTTCCACGACAGTTCTAGGATTTTCGGTAGCCGAAATTCTGTAGTTGTGGGCGTTGACAGACCCTCGGAGCGTGAAATGAGCTTCGTCCACAACACGTTACTCAACCAATCGTCATCTTCCGCCATCTTTTGAAACACCCACACCCCAAATGTCCTCCGCTTCACTAAATCGCCAGGTAACAGTTCGTGATGCCGATGGATTTTGTACGGATAGCATCGTAAGGTAGGCGTAAATGCCGACGAAACAGTAGTGTATGGAATGCCGGTGCGACGTGCTACTGCACGAGCGCTGACTTCCCTGTGCATAGACGAACCCGCTACAGCCTCTATTTCTTCCTTAACTGTCTCAGCAGCATTACGTCTTGTGCTCGACGGCCACTATCGTCTAAACAACCTGTGGCTTTGAACTTCGAAATCATTCTCGCCACAGCTGCGTTTGTCAACGGGCCTTTACCCGTTCAAATCCCCTTCCTGTGGCGATACGATCGTAACGCTGAACTAGCACATTCCCCGTTCAGATAATACAGCTACACTAAAAGCGCCTTTTCAGGTAACGTCAACATGCTGCGACTGCTGGCACATCTGATTCTCTCTCTCTTTTTTTTTTTCTTTATTGTTATTTTAAAACCTGTACAACAGGCCGGCCGGCAGCAGCATTCTGCGCTGCTCTTCAGCCATAGAATAGACAACGAGAAAACAACAGAAAGAATACACATAAGTTACATAACGGTGGGTAATAAAACAGTAGACACATAAATACAAACACAGAGCCGTTCACACTCGGCGATAATCCACACTACAAACTGGTGACACAACGCACAAACACTGAAGATGTCGATGGCACAGGTGAACGATGGAGTGTGACGGTGAACACTGAACACTAAACACGACGGCACATAGAAGACACTGATGGCGATGATCTCCGGCGTACGAATGTCCACGTAGCAGGTGCGAGTCCGGGGACCTGCCAAGAGGGGAAGAAAGGTGTGGGGGGGGGGGAGAGGGGAGAACAAAGATGCCAATGGCTGAGGAGATGGGAGGAGGAGTAGAGGGACAGGGGAGGGGAAGCCCGGGGTAGGAGTGGGGGGAAATGGAGGAGGGAGGGAAGGGGGAGAGAAGGGAGGGAGGGTGCCCAAAGGAACAAACACAGGAAGAGGGAGGGAGGATCAAAGTTGGTAGGAGGGGTAGATGGAGAGGAGGAGGGCATCATCAGGGAGGGGGAGCTGGCGGAAGCCACCTTGGGAGAGGGTAAGGAGGGAGGAGAGATGGAGAGCAGGTGGGACATGGGAATACAGGTGCGGCAGCGGGTGGGGGTGGGAGAGGATGGGGGAGACAAGTGGGTGAGGAGGATCGTGTTTACAGGAGGTGTAGAGGATCCGTATCCTTTCAAGGAAAAGGAGGAGGTGGGGGAACGGAATGAGCTCATACAGGATCTGCTTGGGGGAGGGGAGACGGATGTGATAGGCGAGGTGGAGAGCATGGCGTTCAAGGATCTGAAGGGATTTGTAAAAGGTAGGGGGGGCGGAGAGCCAGGCAGGATGGGCGTAACAGAGGATAGGGCGGATGAGGGATTTATAGGAGTGGAGGATGGTGGAGGGGTCCAGACCCCACGTACAGCCAGAAAGGAGCTTGAGGAGACAGAGTCGGGAGCGTGCCTTGGCTTGGATTGTCCGGAGATGGGGGTTCCAGGAGAGGCGACGGTCGAGGGTGACGCCAAGGTACTTAAGGGTGGGGGTGAGGGCGATAGGACGGCCGTAGATGGTTAGATAGAACTCAAGGAGGCGGAAGGAAGGGGTGGTTTTGCCTACAATGATCGCCTGGGTTTTGGAGGGACTGACCTTGAGCAACCACTGGTTGCACCAAGCGGTGAACAGGTCAAGATGGGATTGGAGAAGGTGTTGGGAACGCTCCAGGGTGGGGGCGAGGGCAAGGAAGGCGGTGTCATCGGCAAACTGGAGAAGGTGGACGGGGGGTGACGGTGGCGGCATGTCCGCCGTATAAAAAAGGTACAGAAGGGGGGAGAGGACGGAGCCTTGCTTCTCTCTCTCATTACAGCTCCTTTTATACACTTTTGTCATGCGCAGTCTCTGACGTTTTGCTGTCCAGCTCCATCTGTCGGACATTTTGTAAACTTTGTTTTTTTTGGTTCTAATTAAACCCCTTGTCATTCCAAGCATGTGTATCAATTTTTACCTCTCTATCTACATTATTCCATGGTTTATTACGTTTTCAAATTTACACTGACTTTTTGGTCACCCGATACCTTAAAAAAAACATGAGGATACCAGACTGTTCGACATTTTCACAATAACAATGTTTTTCTTTGCGGCAAGACACAACTATGCCCTTTAAACGTTCTGCCAGTCCAGTATAAATGGAGACAGTTACGCGCCATCTGTGGTAGCACAGAGAAGGTTGAAATGGTTCAAATGGCTCTGAGCACTATGGGACTCAACATCTGAGGTCATCAGTCCCCTAGAACTTAGAACTACTTAAACCTGACTAACCTAAGGACATCACACACATCCATGCCCGAGGCAGGATTCGAACTTGCGACCGTAGCTGTCACTCGGTTCCAAACTGAAGAGCCTACAACCGCACGGCCGCAGCGGACGGCCACAGAGAAGGGAACCGCAAACCAATTGTGCGTCATATTCAATAGCGACGATTGTGTATATTCAAATGGCTCTGAGCACTATGCGACTTAACGTCTGAGGTCATCAGTCGCCTAGAACTTAGAACTAATTAAACCTAACTAACCTAAGGACATCACACACATCCATGCCCGAGGCAGGATTCGAACCTGCGACCGTAGCGGTCACGCGGTTCCAGACTGAAGCGCCTTTAACCGCACGGCCACACCGGCCGGCGATTGTGTATATTAATAACGCATTCAAACAGCTGCGGATCGCCGTACGGGAATACAAATTTATACGTACAAACAAACAAAAAATTAATTACGTAACTTTTTTTCAGGCGATAGCTAAAACTTCATGGCAAACCCTCTTAAAGCGCAGGTATTGTATCTGAAACTCCCGGCATATCTAGATTAAATGATTAGAGTAAGGTCGGACAGTACCAAATCAAACGAAAGACTGGCAACCGACGAGAAACGAAAACTAAAAGGAACTTTAATTGGAAGGGTATCCCGCGGTCTGACCGAGCCGCTCGTGTGGCAGCTGAAACGCTGTGAAAGGGCGATTTGCGGCCCTACGCCGGCTGCTCGTTACGGAGAGCCGCGGAGCAGAATAACTCGGCGCTGTTTGAGCGCAATTAGCGGGCCGGCGCTCGTGGCTCGGGCCCCGCATTACGTTCAGTATGGAGGGATGACTCTGTCCTGCTCTGCACGCTTCGTCCCTGCTTTCCCTGGCTGGAGTCGTCTGCTCCTCCACACCGTTCCTCCACGCCCACCCCCACCCGCACTCCCGTGCGTCGTGTTGTTATACCTGACAGTAGCCAGGCGCGCCCCCAACTTCCAGCAACGCTGAGCTGACAGCTGTCTGCGGGCGGGAGGTCACGTGCTCAGGTTGGCGCAGTTCGTGTTTCGTCTTTCTGGGAATTTCACCACGTAAGCCACATCTCTGAGAGTGTCTGCAAAACGACGCAGCACGTGCACTAAATACAGAATGACCCACGTCAGAAGCAGAAAATAGGAATAACACAGCCCCCTTTAGTGATAAAAATGCTTCACACAAAATTCAGGGCTGCGAAAAAAAATCTGGTCCAGAAAATATTGCACGCACCTCAAGATAGGCAATTTAACTTAAAACGTGTAAACGATTTAAATTGGGTAGCCTATCTTCAGGTGCGTGAAATACACTGCGCGACACAGTTGGTTGGTTGATTGGTTAGTTGATCTTGGGTAAGGACTAAAAAGCTAGGTCATTGGTCCCATTGGATTAGGGAAGGATGGGGAACGAAATAGGACGTGCTCTGTGAAATGAACCATCCCGGCATTTTTCTGAAGCAATTTAGGGAAATTACGGAAAATATAAACCAGGTTAGCAGGACGCTCGTTTAAACCATCGCGTCTCCCTCTCCAACCCGAGTCCAGTGTGCTAATCGTTGCGCCACCTCGCTGGGAGACATAACTAGTCACTTTGTCGAAACCACATACTTCAAATGGTTCAAATGGCTCTGAGCACTATGGGACTTAACTTCTGAGGTCATCAGTCCCCTAGAACTTAGAACTACTTAAACCTAACTAACCTAAGGACATCACAAACATCCATGCCCGAGGCAGGATTCGAACCTGCGACCGTAGCGGTCGCGTGGTTCCAAACTGTAGCGCCTAGAACCGCTCGGCCACCCCGGTCGGCGAAATTCCATATTTGTTTCTCGCTGTCCCGAAGATTGCAATTTGGCTCAGTGATGAAATGATCGTGTGGCATTGATGGCTGGGAGACCCCACCTGGAGAAGTTCGGCCACCGAGTGCAAATCTTTTCAGGTGACGCCACACTTGGTGACTTGCGTGTCAATGTTGATGAATCATGATGAGGAAAACACAAAACCCACTCCCCGACGACCCGACCCGGTCGGGAATCGAACTCGCGTCTACGGCATGGCAGCAACATGCGCTGGCCACACAGCTGAGTAGGTGGACGGCTGAATGCTAGGCACCAACGGTGCAAAATCGTGGCGCCCTGGGACGTCACGTTCGTGCTCTGCAACGGTTGAGACAGCAAGGTGTCGACATATGTGGGAAAAAAGGCCGGCGCTCTTCATGTAAGGTGTAAGGTGGGTTAAGCCCGATCGGTTAGCCGAGCGGTCTGACGCACGGATTTCCGGAGTGGGAAGGAGCGCCTGGTCCCCGGCACGAATCCGCCCGGCGGATTTGTGTCGAGGTCCGGTGAGCCGGCCAGTCTGTGGATGGTTTTTAGGCGGTTTTCCGTCTGCCTCGGTAAATGCGGGTTGGTTCCCCTTATTGCGCTTCAGCTACACTATGTCGGCGATTGCTGAGCAAACAAGTTCTCCACGTACGCGTACACCACCATTACTCTGCCACACAAACATATGGGCTACACTCGTCTGGGGGTGCACCGGGGGCCGAACCGCACAATAACCCTGGGTTCGGTGTGGGGCGGCAAAGGGGTGAAGTGGACTGCGGTAGTCGTCGTGGGGTTGTGGACCACTGCGTCTGGGGCGGGAACGGCGCCTCTCCGTCGTTTCTAGGTCCCCGGTTAACATACAATATACATACAAGGTGGGTTAATGACGTCGCATTGGCACTAAAATTCGCCACATTCGCCACCGCGGATATGTAACACGGTGGGAAATTCCTTACTGCACCTCTTACCCACGTATCAACCCTTCTTTCAACGCCGAAACGATGGAGGACAGAACCGCAATGCCCAGTGTAGAAATCACGAGGTTTTCTTATGGGTGGCAAAGGAAAACATTTCAGTCACACAAACGCTCAGAATAGACATGAAATTGCCTGAGAGGTTGGGATAGAGTAAATGAAACCACCCCTTCCCTCGAAGCGTTGATTCCCACAAATCTCGCGGTCGGAAACGACAGTTCAAAGTGCGATGAGCGACAGGAATACATTCTTGACAACCTTTGACACTGCTGATACACCCTAGATAACTCAGCCCTTCTCTAAGAGCACCGTGAGCCTGCAACGGACAGCGCAGCGTAGCCGCGCGGTCTCTGGTGCCTTGCCACGGTTCGCGTGGCTTCCCCCGTCGGAGTTTCGAGTCCTCTCTCGGGCATGGGTGTGTGTGTTGTCCTTAGTGTAAGTTAGTTTAAGTTACATTAAGTAGTTTGTAAGCCTAGAGACCGATGACCTCAGCGCCGGCCGGTGTGGCCGAGCGGTTCTAGGCGCTTCAGTCTGAAACTGTGCGACCGCTACGGTCGCTGGTTCGAATCCTGCCTCGGGCATGGATGTGTGTGATGTCCTTAGGTTAGTTATGTTTAAGTAGTTCTAAGTTCTAGGGGACTGATGACTTCAAATGTTAAGTCCCATAGTACTCAGAGCCATTTTTGAACCAGAGACCGTTGAACGTGATCAGAAGCAGCAAGGAGCGTGTGCTTTTTCAACTACACTGTTCCCGCCTCCTGTAGTGTCGTCACGTGGGGCTGCGACACTGAAACATGCGTGAATAGAAGGGCATTAGTTCCATCTAAGACCACGAAATACGGCAACACCCTCGGTGCCACATGCGCACCTGTGATGACCACTTTGAAAATATATCTATACATAGACAGCCAGTCACTGATTACTAAGCGCTGTTGTGGCAGGCAACCCTTTCGACACCCCTCAGCTGAGAGTCTTTATGCTGTGTTATTAGTCAATCGAGCCGACTTGGAGCAGGAGAGGCACCACAGGACATTTTAATTTCAACTGTCTATACTTTTACAAATAAATTCATAAAACTTTGTCAGCATGACCAGAAAGGATTCAGGATTCACACTCATCAATTTTTTCTTACATGTGAAATTTCATCATATATTCGCTTAATATTGGCTGCATTTGTTGCTGTATGTACACCTTTCTTTATACGTAAGCGAGATTCTTCGATGAATTTTGCGCAGGATACAAACCATACTTACAGGTGTAAGAAACTCTAGAATTTTCCAAATCTATTAAAAACTGTGTTAAAAACTGAGGTAATTAACTATAAAATTTGAGTTTTTTCTAAACATGAAGTATAAAGTTTAAAATGTAGCAGTTAATTCATTTTTTTCATAAATTAAATGAGTATTAGAGATTCATACACCTGTAAGTATGGTTTGCAATCTGTGCAAAATTCATCGAAGAATCTATCTTACTTATGAAGGAAAGGTTACTTACAAATGCAGCCAACAGTAAGTGACAAAAACGACGAAATTTCACGAATAAAAAAAATTATTTGTTATTCTTTTGAACTTCCACGACTATGAGTGTGATTCCTGAATACTTCCTGGTCATGCTGACAAAGTTTTATGACTTTATTTGTAGAAGTAGACAGTGGAAGAGTCGAGGGACATGAAAGGGAAGAAGTGGTTGGGAAGGGAGTGAGACAGGGTTGTAGCCTGTCCCCGATGTTATTCTATCTGTATATTGAGCAAGCAGTGAAGGAAACAAAAGAAAAATTCGGAGTAGGTATTAAAATCCATGGAGAAGAAATAAAAACTTTGAGGTTCGCCGATGACATCAACAAAAGCAAAACGAGGATAATAGAATGTAGTCGAATTAAGTCGGGTGATACTGAGGCAATTACATTAGGAAATGAGACACTTAAAGTAGTAAAGGAGTTTTGCTATTTGGGGAGCAAAATAACCGATGATGGTCGAAGTAGAGAAGATATAAAATGTAGACTGGCAATGGCAAGGAAATCGTTTCTGAAGAAGAGAAATTTGTTAACATCGAGTATAAATTTAAGTGTCAGGAGGTCATTTCTCAAAGTATTTGTATGGAGTGTAGCCATGTATGGAAGTGAAACATGGACGATAGTTTGGACAAGAAGAGAATAGAAGCTTTCGAAATGTGGTGCTACAGAAGAATGCTGAAGATTAGATGGGTAGATCACATAACTAATGAGCAGGTATTGAATAGAATTGGGGAGAAGAGGAGTTTGTCGCACAACTTGACCAGAAGAAGGGATCGGTTGGTAGGACATGTTCTGAGGGATCAGGGGATAACAAATTTGGAATTGGAGGGCATCGTGGAGGGTAAAAATCGTAGAGGGAGACCAAGAAATGAATACACTAAACAGATTCAGAAGGATGTAGGTTGCTGTAGGTACTGGGAGATGAAGCTTGCGCAGGATGCAGCAGCATGGAGAGCTGCATCAAACCAGTCTCGGGACTGAAGACCACAACAACAACAGACAGTGGGAATTAAAATGTCCTGTGGTCTCTCTTCTGCGCCAAGCTGGCCCGTTTGACGTCCTACCCCCTCCCGTCCCCCCCCTCCCCCCCCCCCCCTTAAAGCGTCGCCAAACTAGAGGGCGACATCCCTTAAAGCGTCGCGAAACTAGAGGGCGACATCGCAGGGCAACACGCTTTTGCACTGTTACAGAAGAAAGTTGTAGGAACCGTGAGCCAAATTTCAAACTTCTGCGTCGCAACGGGAGATAATTACGGGGTTTCGATAAAGTGTCCCTTTAACTGAGATGCGTGTTGTAGTTACTGGGCCAGTTTAATTATGCCCATCCTGTATAAGCACACCACACAAAAACATTAGTCACTTTCGCGAGACATCAGGCTAATACCGTGAAAGACCGCCGCAAACCTTGCTAATGGCGAGGCAAGCAAGTCATAAGTTTATTTATGTATGATACATGAAGCTGAAGTCAGTCACCGATCACTAGCAGAGCTACTACCTTGCACGGATGTAGATTTCTGCGTTTCATCCGCTGTTCCAAGTAGTTCAATAGGGATTAACATCAGGTGATTTAGTGAGTCAGCAGAGGTGGAGCAGGGCGGACGAGTTTTCGTGAAACCGAGAAAATACGAGAACACCCCTGTGAACACGTTGTTGACGACAGGAGTATCCACAGCCTACTAATCAAGAAGATGTGTTAAAAGGGCAGCCGTTGCTCAGAAATAACGTTGAAATAAATATTGTTCATGATAATGGAAAACTAGGCGAGAAAGTCAACGTCTTAGAACGAAAATGACCGAGAAGACAACACAGATCGCTGGCCGCGGTGGCCGAGCAGTTCTAGGCGCTTCAGTCCGGAACCGCGCTGCTGCTATGGTCGCAGGTTCGAATCCTGCATCGGGCACGGATGTGTGTGACGTCCTTAGGTTAGTTAGGTTTAAGTAGTTCCCAGTGTAAGGGACTGATGACCTCAGCTGTTAAGTCCCATGGTGCTCAAAGCCAGAGCCATTTGAACCATTTTCAACAACGCAGATCGACTTCCGTCCTGAACAACACCCTCCACGCACTGCGTATTAAACGCCTTATGAGCTTATTTTGTGCTATTGAGATTTATTCAGTACTGTTACGAAGTGACCCCGATGGTTGCGTAAAACAGTGCCACGTACGGAGGAACCCCATAAAAAAATAAGGGTAGCCGTGTTTAATGTCCTTTTGTTAACTTATTAATCGCTTTGTTATGAAAGTTTCCTACTGTTTAGTTACCAACGACCCACAGCTAAGCAAATTAAACTTAAAAAATAACATTCAAATCCGCCATGAGTCAGACCAAAGAACGTACATATTCTTGTTGTCTTGGCTGCGAGGATACAAGTCTCTGATTGGATAATATTACGTTATCTGTATTTTGCACTTAAGTGAAAGGGCTTCTACACTATTACGGATACCTGGAGTTTAAAATCATACCATTTTCCACTGCGTGAAAAGAGTAATTAATATTCTCACTTAAAAATGTCGTAGTAATTTCAGTCTCCCTTTTCATATGACGCGATAAAATTAGCGTTAAGCACATGAGAAATGAGCATCTCAGCGTCATCTATAGGCATCTCAGGGTCGTTAATTCTTATTAAATTAATTCTTAATTAATTCTTATGAATTATTAATTAATTCTTAATTCATTATTAATTCTTTTTAAAAATGAAACAAAGTCCTTTGCATATACATGTTTTTTCATTTTAAAAGAATCATTACTTAAAAGACAAGTCATCTAGAGAAGATGTACAAACGCAAATAGGTACAAGACACTTCTAAGTTATGGCATATACAGGGTGTAAATTTTAGGTTGACAAACCAGAATAACTCGAAAAATAAGGTTCACAAGAAAAAATGTGTAGAATCCAAAGTTGATTATTTTCGACGGGGGCATCTGCTGGTGCTAAAATTAGCCCGCCACCCGAGCCCCCAGGGTGTGGGGTGGGAGACAACTCTAAAATTTCAAATGGGAACCCCCATTTTTTATTGCAGTATCAGACTCTACAAAAAAAAAAAAACTAATTGCATTTTGTCTTAAACATTTGTTTTGATCCTTGGTAGTTGGCGCTGTAATTCAATAAAATCCATGTTCTCAATTTTGCGTGGAAAATGTTTACAGATAAATAAAAAATACTTATTTACTTCGTAAATTTTGATTCGCTAAAACGAAAACTCTCCCTCTCTCCCCATAGGGTGGCGTTTGAGAGTGAGAAATTAGAGTTTTACGCATGTTGACAGAAATATTATCCGAATCTCCGAAAAAAATCAATATTTGGGTTAAAATTTGTAAAACTCAAATTTCTCTCTCTCAAACCCCGCCCTATGGGGAGAGAGGGAGAGTTTTAGTTTTAGCGAATCAAAATTTACGAAGTAAATAAGTATTTTTATTTATCCATAACTATTTTCCACACAAAAATGAGAACATGGATTTTCTTGAATTACAACGCCAACTACTAAGAATCAAAACAAATGTTTAAGACAAAAGGTAAGTAGTTTTTTATGTAGAATCTGATTATACAATAAAAATGGGGGTTCCCATTTGAAATTTTAAAGTTGCCTCCTGTCCCAGCGCCAGGAGGCTGGGGTGGCTGGCAAATTTTAGCACCAGCAGATGTCCCCTCGAAAATAATCAACTTTGGATTCTACACATTTTTTTGTGTGAAGCTTATTTTTCGAGTTATTCTGGTTTGTAAACTTAAAATTTACAATAATCATCTTGGGGTTGATGCTCTTTTCTTCCGTGTTTGCTTTAACAATATGTATGTTTTTGCATAGGGTCGGCCTTTCGCAAAACACGTTTTTTGTTTTATAAACCCAAACATATTTCACTGCAGTTGCAGCATCTTCAGTGGGCTTTTATTTTTCCATTTGTTAAAGATAAAGAGTGCCCTTTTCTGTTTGTATACATGCAGCTATTAGTTTTTAAATCGTAATTACAGATATTTGAAAAAACACATAAATTACGAATTCATACCTATTTACCTCATAGTGTCGTTTTTCTGATGTGTGACCGTTTTTTAGCGCAGTTTGTCATCTGCAACCACTTATACCTTAAAGTAGACAAATTGTTTGAGCCAAAATTACGACTTGAAAAACTAGTTATTTCTAAGTCTGAAATTAGTTAATTCTATGTGTATGTCTATTTACATAATGTTTCACTTACAGTTTCCTTTTAATCATCTTCATCACTGTCAAATACTATATATTGAGTTGTCACTGCCACTGTCACTGTAAGTGTTTCACTGCTTTACCAGCTGTAAAAACAAACATGGCGGGCAGTGGAACAACTGAAGGTGTAAAAACAAGATGGCTGATGGTGGAACAGTTGAAGATGTTCCTGGCGGTTTTTCTGAATCTTTCAGAGGTGTTTGTGATTTTTTTTCTCGTTGTGTGTGTGTGTGTGTGTGTGTGTGTGTGAAAAGGGAGAGAGAGAGAGAGATAGAGAGAGAGAGAGAGAGAGAGAGAGAGAGTGAGTGAGTGAGGGTGGCAATAGGTTTAGGGATTTATTTTATTTTATTTTTATTTTGTGTGTGTGTGTGTGTGTGTGTTTCTGTGTGTGTGAGGGGGGGGATGGTGGGGGGGGGGGGTGAGAGCTCTATTGGTTGGTCTTGTCTAATAATTCCTTGAGGGCAGAGAATCTCAATCACATTGAAAATAAGATATTCGAAACAATAGTAAGACCCAAACAGTACTGGATAATATATTGGTACCGTTATGTAGATGACAGCATATGCCTTATAGATGAAACACCAAGTCGCATCCAACAACTCCACAATGATATAAACAAAGTACAGCCCAAAAATAAAATTAACCATAGAAATAGAACACGACAAAAGTTTAAACTTCCTTGACCTCACAATACACAGACACAACAACCAACACCAATTCTCTATATTCTGGAAAGTCCACAGAATAGGCAACATACTCAAAAAACGAGGAGTAAAAATAGCCTACAGGACAGACAACTCAACACAGAGAAAACTAAGGACAACCAGCACAAGCACAGACAAACACAACACATCTGGTATTTACCAACTAACATGCCAGGACTGCAAAGCTGTTTATATAGGGCAGACAGCAGAAACTTTAATACCAGATACACAGAACGCAGAAGAGCATTAAAAAGGAACAGCTGTCATTCCACATTTGCTGAAAACCTCATGGACAAGAAACATAACCCAACGAACATCAACACATATTTGAAAATTCTCAAATACGGCAACAGCCCCCCAAAAGAACTAAGAATTGAAGAAAATTATCAGATACAAAAAGCCATAGTGGAAGGCAAACAAGTGATACATGAATACACAGCTCTCTGCAATGGCACTCTGTTCTCTGCCGTCAAGGAATTATTAGACAAGACCAACCAATAGAGCTCTCACCCCGCCCCCCCCCCCCCCACCATCCAACCCACCCCCACACACAGAAACACGCACGCACACACACACACACACACAAAATAAAAATAAAATTAAAATTAAATAAAATAAATCCCTGAACCTACTGTCACCCTCACTCTCTCTCTGTGTCTGACGAGACATGGCACTCCTGGTCATGCCGGACAAGTTCTCGACTGACCGTCGTACATTACAATCGCTCTCACGATACAAAGTATCAAATAAGAAGGCGCGTGCTTCGTCAGTTCTGGTTTGATTTGACACACGTCATTTAAAATGTGGTATGTCTCGTAGGTCTGCCATTTTTCCGCGAAGTGGCTGTTGATGTTGCTAAGGTCGAATGGCAGATTGACCACGCCTTGTGGAAGGAAGCTCGAAAACACGCAGGGTGCGGAGGCCGAAACATGCGTGATCAATCGAAACAGCTCTGAAGTGGCTACCAGTGTGCCTGAATTTCAGTCCCTGGCTGAAAAGTTGCATAACATTAGCGCTGCTTCTTCAGTCTGCAGTTTGATGTACATAAAATTTGTTCAGAGATGTATGATTTTTAAAAAAGAATTTATTTTCAGCTGTTCTACATTAATTATCTGGTTTGTTTCACCCCTTTTGCGTCATGGGTGACTTTCTCAGTACGTCTTCTTGCTTCCCAATACTTTTTCCCTCTCTCGCTCCTACTAGGTTCTCTCTGCTGCTGTGATCATACTTTAACTATGGTATCAGTTCACCATCCACTGTATTCCTCAGCTGAGTCTACCGTAAGTTGTTATGTATGCATTCTTTCACGTCTTCTAATAGTTTTCCAATCCATCCTGACTTCTTTTATCCAGTTGTTCCCTGTTAAGCATGTTGTGTTCCATATCGTCTTGCTCAATTAGTTGCCCTCCATCATCATGATATCCACAGAAAATCTCAGTATTTTCTTCTGCAGCATGTTTGAAATTAATTCAACATTCCCGCACACTTCGTGCCTTGAACTACGTATATAGACTTCACCTTGCTTTTTCGTTCCCCAGATGTTTCTCAAGATCTCGATTTCCTCCTTCTCCAGTTTGATGCAAGCTTTTTTGCCGAAAATCGTTGTCTCCATTGCGTTAGCTCAACTTGGAATTATTCATGGAGCACATCTGCTTTAAATATATTGAAACTTCGTTGAAAATGTAAAAAATCAAACGGAATAGTGGTTCTACCCACTGTCTACTTCCTTCTCCACCCTTAAGCGTATCGAAAAAGCAATAAAGGAAAAAATCAACTGTGCACCGAAGCGTGCAGCCAGTCGTCAGAAGAATTTTTCAGCAAAGAAGATTGGAACATGGACTGGAAGATTCTGCAAGAATGACACGTTACGAATACTGACAATCTGTACAAATTAACTTTGGTATTAGATGAGAGCTGGGACATCATTGGAGTACATTTTAATCACTTAGTTTTCATAAACTCAAATGTCCCGATTACAGTTACTAGTGACTCTTTAGATATCATGTCACAAACATTCTTCACTAAGCAAGCAATAATTTTTTTCCATCTCAAAGAATGTCCACACAACATTACTCTGGAGTATTTGTCACGACCATCCACATTTTACAGGTACACACTTCATTGCTAGATTGAAGGAAGGTGCTGGTAAACCAATTCCACAAGAATAGAGCTGACATGAAAAAATGTCTGCTCTGCCTGAATATTTCTATCCTGTATCAATCTCATTTTTATATTTATTATTTTATATAAGTTAAATATATAGAACAATTACTTGACTAATTTTTGAATATGTTCATTATATTAGCATCAGTAATTAGACTAAAATCCTTATACACTCCTGGAAATTGAAATAAGAACACCGTGAATTCATTGTCCCAGGAAGGGGAAACTTTATTGACACATTCCTGGGGTCAGATACATCACATGATCACACTGACAGAACCACAGGCACATAGACACAGGCAACAGAGCATGCACAATGTCGGCACTAGTACAGTGTATAACCACCTTTCGCAGCAATTCAGGCTGCTATTCTCCCATGGAGACGATCGTAGAGATGCTGGATGTAGTCCTGTGGAACGGCTTGCCATGCCATTTCCACCTGGCGCCTCAGTTGGACCAGCGTTCGTGCTGGACGTGCAGACCGCGTGAGACGACGCTTCATCCAGTCCCAAACATGCTCAATGGGGGACAGATCCGGAGATCTTGCTGGCCAGGGTAGTTGACTTACACCTTCTAGAGCACGTTGGGTGGCACGGGATACATGCGGACGTGCATTATCCTGTTGGAACAGCAAGTTCCCTTGCCGGTCTAGGAATGGTAGAACGATGGGTTCGATGACGGTTTGGATGTACCGTGCACTATTCAGTGTCCCCTCGACGATCACCAGTGGTGTACGGCCAGTGTAGGAGATCGCTCCCCACACCATGATGCCGGGTGTTGGCCCTGTGTGCCTCGGTCGTATGCAGTCCTGATTGTGGCGCTCACCTGCACGGCGCGAAACACGCATACGACCATCATTGGCACCAAGGCAGAAGCGACTCTCATCGCTGAAGACGACACGTCTCCATTCGTCCCTCCATTCACGCCTGTCGCGACACCACTGGAGGCGGGCTGCACGATGTTGGAGCGTGGGCGGAAGACGGCCTAACGGTGTGCGGGACCGTAGCCCTGCTTCATGGAGACGGTTGCGAATGGTCCTCGCCGATACCCCAGGAGCAACAGTGTCCCTAATTTGCTGGGAAGTGGCGGTGCGGTCCCCTACGGCACTGCGTAGGATCCTACGGTCTTGGCGTGCATCCGTGCGTCGCTGCGGTCCGGTCCCAGGTCGACGGGCACGTGCACCTTCCGCCGACCACTGGCGACAACATCGATGTACTGTGGAGACCTCACGCCCCACGTGTTGAGCAATTCGGCGGTACGTCCACCCGGCCTCCCGCATGCCCACTATACGCCCTCGCTCAAAGTCCGTCAACTGCACATACGGTTCACGTCCACGCTGTCGCGGCATGCTACCAGTGTTAAAGACTGCGATGGAGCTCCGTATGCCACGGCAAACTGGCTGACACTGACGGCGGCGGTGCACAAATGCTGCGCAGCTAGCGCCATTCGACGGCCAACACCGCGGTTCCTGGTGTGTCCGCTGTGCCGTGCGTGTGATCATTGCTTGTACAGCCCTCTCGCAGTGTCCGGAGCAAGTATGGTGGGTCTGCCACACCGGTGTCAATGTGTTCTTTTTTCCATTTCCAGGAGTGTATATATATATATATATGTATATCTAGCGTCCCTTCCTGAAGCTCAGGATTAATTGCAGCCGAATTTGGCAAGCATCTTGCTTGCTATTTCACAATCAGCACTATGGGATTAGAACCTCCTAACTCCCATAGGACTGTAGATCTGGCCAAAAGACGTGTTTCTCAACCCCTTAAGTGTACGCTGCCCTGCACAACAGGGTTTTGTGTGGATGGCATATGGATAGTAAGGGAAAGCGTGATGTGAGCAGAGAAAGAGGGGGAGGAAGAGATGATGGTCAGAAAGGGATGAAAGAGGAGGTGACGAGAGAAAGGGAGCAGGACAGGATGGATGGAGAGAGAGAGAGAGAGAGGGAGCGAGAGGATGAGATGGGCAGATAGAGCGAGGAGGAGGAACTGGACAGAGAGAAGCAGGAGGAGTATATGGGTAGAAGTAGGGTGAGAAAGATATGTCAAAGAGAGGCAGTGGACGAAATGGACCAAGAGAGGAGAGGAGGACTGAGAGAGGGGAGAGGAGAGGAACAGAAGTGGGCAGACAGACGGGGGGAGGCAGAGGTGAATACAGAGAGGGGGAATTAGGCGATTTCTGCAACATATGTGTCGAACGCGTACACCAGCGAAGCTGCTGGCACAAGTTTAATGTTAACAATATGTGTAAAAGATATAGTGGATGACTTTGAAAGCCCTGTTTGTAGATCATGCTGCCGCCTAGTGGTAGGTTTCATCACCGGAAGATTGGAGTGAAATACAGAACAACCTATGGAGCATCCATGATTGGTGCAGAGATGGGAAGTTTGCCCAGAACGAAAATATATGTAAAGTGCTGCGATAAATAGATAGAGAGATCCCATACTCTTCAATTAAACTATCGGCGGTATATCACTGGAAAATATAAAAACAGAAAGACATCTAGGAGAAATGTGAAATCATCACATAAACTAAGCTGCAAGAAAAGCGAATGGCAGGGTTAAGATTCGTTAGAAGAGTCACAAGGAAATTTAATTCAACCACGAAAGAAACTCATTCAACCGATTCTTGCGCATTGTCCGGTAGTCTCGGATGCTTACTAGGTACAATAAACCGAGATGCAGAAGACGCATGACGAGGAAAATCAGAGAAATTAGAGCTCATGCTGAATATGAGGTATTCGAAAGTCATACTGCCCATGCTGCGTTCGCAGACGGGACAATTGATGGAGGGGTTGACAGCGGGGAAATAGTACCCTACGCTACACACTGAAACACTGCTGGTGCAGCTGTACATTACAGCTGTGCTGAAAAAAATCATTTTTGTAGCGAATAACTTCATATGCGGTCTTAAGCTGCGATTGCGTGAGAGTACTAATGATTGCCACTAACCGCGAGAAAGTAAGATTACGTTTAAATTCTCAAGAGCCTCATTGATTGCGTTAATGGGGTTTGGCTTAAAACAGCTCAGACACGAGAGGTGATTACCATGGATACACAAATCTCAAATCCCTAACAGGCTTGTAATCTTAAGATGTCAAGAGTTTTCAAAACGGTGCACACTCTGAAAAGTGACTAATATATTTCAAGAACACCAATAGTCTCAACAAGAATTTTAACACTTTGTTGCAGTAATGACGATCGTTAGTAAATTCCAACTACACAATTTGGTGGCTTCTAGTGGGAATTAAATTAAATTTTCATCGGAACTCATGTCTCACAGTTTTCGAATTACGAGAGCAAACACGTGAAACAATACATTCCTCTGAGCCACGTCTGCTAGCTGAGCAAATATAGTAATTTACAGCGACTATTGTAATTGTATTTGTGCTAAGCGATAAACGGAAAACAAAGTATCCTCGCGTGACGTAACACAGCCTGTGTTTCTCCACAGACCGATGATAAACATCCTTCTCCATCATGAAACAGTATTCACTACCGTGCTTTTTTCCCAGGTTAGTACGTTACAAACACAACAATTAAATCACAGTAAATTACTGTCACAGAAATGATAGAGTGCAACACATTGTGTTTCATATTTCCCGTCCTAGCTGAAAACAATGGTTCCGGATATCAGATCGTATTCAAAAGATACGCTCTCAGCCGTGAAATCAACCCACGTGTGTTTGTAACGTAAACTTAGAAATATGTGCGTATGTTGTGAGTGTGAACTCTACTGATGGACATTCGCCCTACTCTCTGTAATGTTGGATGAACATTGGTATAATTAACTCATAATCTGGAGTTTCTCGTGCGGGAATTCTGTAACGAAGAATACATAGAACTATATTGAGATATTGTTGCCACGAATTACAGGTTCTATTGATGAGCTTACACATAAAATAATAACAGAGTACGTTACACCAGAGCGTGCAACAACGTACCATACAGCAAACAGTAAAAGCAAGATAACGGTGTATATAAATATTCATGCTTCTTCATTGATTGTATTACTGATCAAAAGTCGATGTTGATTTCATCAATCTATGACGCACATTCGCTTCCGTACAATTTTATTTTTCGAGAGCCTGAATAGAGACGTTTACAAAACTCTTTAGTGATTACGGCACTCCACGTTCTGAACAGTTACAAAAAAAGTCATTTTTGTCAAGTAAGAAAATAAGTATTGTTAAGTATGGCGACAGAGGTCTACTTGTTTTTCTTGATAGTTATTACATTATTTATTTAACTATCCTGGCGAAATTAGGGCCGTAAAGACATTTCGTACATCCAGTTGAGCTTTATGTTTCACATTACATTCATTATGACATGCGTATTACAGTAGATGTTACATTTTGTATGGAATCCAACCTACTTCTGAAAAAAGTAATACAACAGTTACAGATACAGTATATTAGAAAACCTACAATTTACTGACCAAAACAACAAAAATAATTTATCGTCAGTTAGACCATAAGAACAGAAGACGCGAAAAAATAAATTGGAGAAGCAGAGAAAGGGGAACGTACAGCTTGATATATCATGAAGCCAGGAGAAAAAAAATATGACCTTAACAAAAAACGAAAAGGAGAGAAGTGTAACCAAGAGGAGGAATGAGCAATTGATCCACTGTAGTTTCTTAGTTACTTAAGTAGCTGGTTACCCAATTGCACCTCAGATTGGTTGGTTGTTTGGGGAAGGAGACCAGACAGCGTGGTCATCGGTCTCATCAGATTAGGGAAGGATGGGGACGGAAGTCGACCGTGCCCTTTCAGAGGAACCATCCCGGCATTTACCTGGAGTGATTTAGGGAAATCACGGAAAACCTAAATCAGGATGGCCGGACGCGGGATGGAACCGTCGTCCTCCCGAATGCGAGTCCAGTGTCTAACCACTGCGCCACCTCGCTCGGTGCGCACCTCAGATATGCCAAATGATACAACAATAAAATATAATTATAGATATCAGTTATGGAAACATACTATTACTTTAACAAGTCATAGTTACAAAATATTAACACGAATTATTTACGAAGAATAGAAAAGCCGGTAGAAGCTGACCTTAGGAAAGGTCAGATTGGATTCCGAAGAAATGTAGGAACATGTGAGGCAATACTAACGCTAAGACAGGCTAAAGACAGGCTAAAGAAAGCTATAGTATTTGTTGGTCTAGAGAAAGATTTTGTAAATATTGACTAGACTACACTCTATCTGAAGGTAGCAGAGGCAAAACATACTGGAAGTGGCAGACGCGTTTCGGTATTTGAGCAGTAAAATAACTAATGATGGTCCGAGTAAGGAAGGTTTAAAATTCAGACCGGCACTAGGAAGAAAAGTATTGACGGAAACTAGGAATTTTTCTCATGTAACATTAAGTCAAGAGTAAAGAAGTCTTTCTGAAGGTATTTGTGTGGTGCGTAGTCTTGTATGGATATTAAATGTGTATCATATGCAAGCCAGACAAGAATAAAAGCTTTTGAAATGTGGTGCTAAAGAAGAATGGTGATGATTTGTTGGGTAGATCGAATAACAAATGCAGAAGTATTAAATTCAGCTGGAGAAAAAAGAAATTTATTGTACAACTTGACTATAAGAAGAAAACAGTTGACAGCAAACACACCATGGCATCAAGAAGCTTTCAGTACAATGCTGGAGGTAAGTATTGTGGGGAGGGCGGGGGGGGGGGGGGGGGGCGGGGGGAATTGCATAGAAACACGGACTCTCTAATACAGTAAGCATGTTCAAATGTATGCACACTATGTGATTAAAAGTATGTGGACACCCCCAAAAACATACGATTTTCATGTTACGTGCATTGTGCTGCCAGGTACTCCATATCAGCGACCTCAGTAGTCATTAGACATCGTGAGCGAGCAGAATGGGACGCTCCGCGGAACTCAGGGACTTCGAACGTAGTTAGGTGATCGGGTGTCGCTTGTGTCATGTGTCTGTACGTGAGATTTACACACTTCTAAACATCCCTAGTTCCATTGTTTTCGATGTGATAGTGAAGTGGAAACGTGAAGGGACCCGTACAGCATAAAAGCGTACAGGCCGACCCTGTCTGTTGACTGACAGAGGCCGCCGACAGTTGAAGAGGGTCGTAATGTGTAATAGGCATACATCTATTCAGACCATCACACAGGAGTTCCAAAATGCATCTGGATCCACTGCAAGTACTATGACAGTTAGCCGGGAGGTGAGAAAACTTGGATTTCATAGTCGAGTGGCTGCTCCTAAGCCACACATCACGCCACTAAAAGCCAAACGACGCATCGCTTGGTGTAATGAGAGTAAAACTGGATGATTGAAAAGTGGAAAAACGTTCTGTGGTGTGATGAATCACGGTACACAATGTGGCGATCCAATGGCAGGGTGTGGGTAAGGCGAATGACTGATGAAGGTCATCTGCCAGCGTGTGTAGTGCCAACAGTAATATTCGAGGGCGGTGGCGTCATGGAGGGGGCTTGCACCCTTTGTTGTTTTGCGTGGCACTATCACAGCACAGGCCTACATTGATGTTTTAAGCAACTTCTTGCTTCCCACTGTTGAAGACCAATACGGGGATGGCGATTGCATCTTTCAATACGATCGAGCATCGGTTCAGAAGGCACGACCTTTGGCGGAGTGATTACACGACAATAACATCAGTGTAATGGACTGGCCTGCACAGAGTCCTGACCTGAACCCCAGCTTCTTGCTTCCCACTGTTGAAGACCAATACGGGGATGGCGATTGCATCTTTCAATACGATCGAGCATCGGTTCAGAAGGCACGACCTTTGACGGAGTGGTTACACGACAATAACATCAGTGTAATGGACTGGCCTGCACATAGTCCTGACCTGAACCCCAGCTTCTTGCTTCCCACTGTTGAAGACCAATACGGGGATGGCGATTGCATCTTTCAATACGATCGAGCATCGGTTCATAAGGCACGACCTCTGGCGGAGTGGTTACCCGACAATAACATCAGTGTAATGGACTGGCCTGCACAGAGTCCCCAGCTTCTTGCTTCCCACTGTTGAAGACCAATACGGGGATGTCGATTGCATCTTTCAATACGATCGAGCATCGGTTCAGAAGGCACGACCTTTGACGGAGTGGTTACACGACAATAACATCAGTGTAATGGACTGGCCTGCACAGAGTCCTGACCTGAACCCCATATACCATCTTTGGGATGTTTTGGAACGCCGACTTCGTGGCAGGCCTCCCCGTGAGACATCGATACCTCTCCTCAGTGCAGCACTCTGTGAAGAATGGGCGGCCGTTCCCCAAGAAACGTTCCAGCACCTGATGGAATGTATGACTGCGAGAATGAAAGCCGTCATCAAGGCTAAGGATAGGCCAACACCATATTGATTCCAGCATTACCGATGGAGGGCGCCACGAATTTGTAACTCATTTTCAGCCAGGTGTCCGGATACTTTTGATTATATGGTGTAGGTTGTGGAAGTTAAGCTATCACAAGAGCGGCTAGCATTGAGAGTTGCATCAGACCAGTGTCTGAACTGAAGGTCATAACAACAACATAGTTACTTACATGTCTAGTTAATAAGAAAACTTATGTTTCACTATTTATTCACGTCTTATCACGCGTCATTGCACACACTGCTCCCAGCGTGCGCACTACAAACAAATCCGTAATGCTCTCAGAACCATGATGAAACCCCTATTCCTCGTTTACATTGTTTGCGCATCCACATCTATATCTGACTCCACATCCCTCTATAGCGAAGAAGTTGAGCTCAGGCAGGTGAAAGGAGTTCAGCGTATTTCATCACAGACCTTAAGCATACAATTTTGCCGTAATTCGTTACACTCTGAAAATTGAAAGACGTCAAGTTCTTAGGGCTTGTCTGCTTTCATTTTAATTACAGTTATGAGGTTTAGTAAAGTGGGTTGTCACTGGTGGCATATTTCTTGCCTAGGTATGTAGTTGCACTGGGTAATTGAAGTTGAAGGGTATTCCTTTTATTGATTAAAATTTTTCTAATCTGTTGTATTGCTGCTTTATGGGAAGAGACATGCTGCTCGGACAGGTACTGCAGGATGTGTCTTAATGGGCTGGAATTCGGGGAAGGCGAAAGCACCCGGCTGCAGGTACAATGGCAGAGATGGCGCGTGAGCTGGTGGGCATTTTCCCGTCGTGGGAGAGGGTTTTGCAAGGCTCGGGGTGACGGGGAGTCACAAAGCCACCACCAGCGTCCTGCTGTTAACGAAGTATCATGTATTGTTCCCAATGCTAGCCAGAGAGCTTTTCTTACAGCTTTAGGGCTCTTTGGAACAATGGGCCACTGCCCGCAGGGAGAGAAACATATTTGAAACCTATAGGTATTTGCATGCAAGTTGGCTTAAGTCTTTCTATTAGAGAACTTTATCTACTAGCAATGTAACACGTTTCTCCTCAGAATCCCAGATAGCCCTACGATGCTGAGTGCTCAACTACATAGGTGTACTTTTTGGGATGTTTGGCTCCCGCGCCAAGCGATATCCAGCGCGTGTTGAAAAAAATCATCGTGATTGGGAATCAGACATGAAGTCTGAAAACGCATTGTGGGCTGTCAGTATTTTTTGGCGGCAAGGCACTCTACTGGAGGAGTGACTTAGGTCCGTCTCCTGGAGGGAGAACGTGCGTCATTTTTTTGATTACAGGACTTGTGGAGAAATGCTGCTGCATGGGATTGTCAGTTTGAATTTTTCGAGGTGCTGGGTGCAGTGCGTTTTCAGAAGAAGTGTTTTTGGAGAGACGTTTCGGAGAATTCGTCCGGAGGCGACGTATCGTGAAGATTGGAGAGTTCGCCCAGGGGCAACGATTGAGGAGGAGTCCAATGTTCAAGGGTGAGTATGGGAACCCAGGTCGCAGACTTGCATATTTTGCTCTGCTGAGCAGACGGTTCACTCACGAAGGGCAGCTCTCTGTGATGAGAACCTTTACAGCTCTGGCTTACAGATAATTTGCCGTGGTGTTTTACGCCCTCATGGGTCTGTTCTTTCGGCTGGTAGCAGGAGTTGTTCAATTGGTGCATGAAGCTCAGTCTCACCGGTTAGTGGTTCACAATGACTGTCACTTAAGACAGATAGCGCTAATGTTCAAAGCCGGAGAGGGCGGCGTTGTACAGAGAATTCCAATCCTTCACGCCTAAATTGACAATCGACCATTAGTACTTTTTTCGAGATGAAGTTTTGTATTGTTGTTTTGGAAAAACATACTCCATGCACATTTCTTTTGCAATAAATTAATCTTATCGATGAACAACCTTTTTCATTTCGATTAAGAATGTACATTGAGAATATACCATTTGAGACTATACCTTCTTTATTTAATAATTTATTGGTCTTTTTCTGTGAGACATTTGATATTATTTGTTATTTTAGCACATATGTAAGGAGTCATTATGCAGCAGAAATTAGTCACAAGAAATTCCCACATTCAAATGGTTCAAATGGCTCTGAGCACTATGCGACTTAACTTCTGAGGTCATGAGTCGCCTAGAACTTAGAACTAATTAAACCTAACTAACCTAAGGACATCACACACAGCCATGCCCGAGGCAGGATTCGAACCTGCGACCGTAGCGGTCACGCGGTTCCAGACTGAAGCGCCTTTAACCGCACGGCCACACCGGCCGGCAATAAATTAATCTTATCGATGAACAACCTTTTTCATTTCGATTAAGAATGTACATTGAGAATATACCATTTGAGACTATACCTTCTTTATTTAATAATTTATTGGTCTTTTTCTGTGAGACATTTGATATTATTTGTTATTTTAGCACATATGTAAGGAGTCATTATGCAGCAGAAATTAGTCACAAGAAATTCCCACATTATTATACCACCATGTCATCATACCAACATGGCATGTGAATGACAAAAAAATCTATCAACTCTTCTCTTTTTATCACCCTTTACTTTCCGGTACTTAAGTAATACTTTTCTAAATAGTTTGTATTTCCCAAAGCCTTTTGATACTGTGGTGTCACTGCCAGACACCACACTTGCTAGGTGGTAGCTTAAATCGGCCGCGGTCCATTAGTACATGTCGGACCCGCGTGTCGCCACTGTGTGATCGTAGACCTAGCGCCACCACACGGCAGGTCTCGAGAAACGTACGAGAACTCGCCCCAGTTGTACGACGACGTTGCTAGCGCCTATACGGACGAAGCCTTTGCTCTCATTTGCCGACAGACAGAATAGCCTTCAGCTAAGTTAATGGCTACGACTTAGCAAGGCGCCATTAGCCGTACATAGTTTGATAGTTATCGTATGAAATGTCTCATCAAGAATGCTGTATTCACAACAAGGATAAATAAAAGTTAAGTATTAGAGGAGCTGCATATTTTTCTTATTAGAATTCACTACTTATCCTGTTCCAGAATTCACGCCCGTCTGCGTTAGATAGCGTGCATTTCGGCCTCCTCTATCTACAAGGTGTTGGCACATTCACCAACACATCAGATACCATTACTCACAAGAGGTTTCTAGTCAAATGCGTACCTATGGAGTATACTCTCACTTGTGCGACTGGATTCGCGATTTACTGCCGGAAAAGTCACACCTCGTAGTAACTGACGGAAAGCCATCTAGTAAAACAGAAGTCCCCATTAGAGGTGTTACAGGCCTTCTGCTGCTTCTAATCTATACATATGATTTGGAAGGCAGTCTGAGCAGCCATCTTAGTTGTTTGCAGATGACGGTGTCATTGTCTGTCTAGAAAAGTCATCAGAATATCAAAACCGATTGCAAAAGGATTTATACGAGATATCAGTATGATACAAAAAGAGGCAGTTGATCCTAAATATTGAGATGTTTGAGGTCATCCACATGAGTATTAAAAGGAACCCATTAAATAACGGTTACACGATAAATCACACAAACCTAAAAGCTGTTAGTTCAACTAAATACCTAGGAATAAGAATTACGAACAATTAAAAATGAAACGATCATTTAAATAATGTGGTGAATAAGGTGAATCAAAGTCTGCGTTTTATTGGTAGAATACTTAGGTGATGCAATAAATGCATTAAAGAGACTTCCTACATTACGCTTGTGCGTCCTTTGCTAGTGTGTTGTTGTGCGGTATGAGGTCTTTACCAGATAGGATTTAGGAACACATCGAAAAAGTTCAAAGAAGGGCAGCTTGTGTTGTATTATCGAGAAATAGGGGAGAGAAAGTCATGGACATGATACGTGAGTGCGGGTAGCAGTCATTAAAAAAAATTGTTTTCGTTTGCAGCAGACCTTTTCACGAAATTTCAATCTTCAACTTTCTCCTTCGAATGCTCAAATATCTTTTTCATACCCACCCATATAAGGAGAATTGATCATTGTAATAAACATGTGAGAAATTAGAGGTGGCACGGAAAGAGTCAAGTGCCCTTGTGTCCCGCGCGTTGTTCGAGAACTGAACGGTAGAGGAATAGAGTGAAAGTGGTTCGATTAACTCTCTGCCAGCCACTGAAGTTTGAATTGCAGAGTAGTCATGTAGCTGTCGATGCAGATTTCTCATTTGAGATGTATGCTGAAACTACATTTCTTAAACATATTTATTTCAGGTATCTCTTTCGTTTCCTTGGTGAATATCTTGTAGAGATTGATTGCCTCACAAGTCATACCCATTTGATCTAATTCTTTAAGTTTTCTTCGTACGTTACGTCTGACTATCTTCCCCACGTTTACTATTATAGCTGTTATACTGATAACGATTACAGATAATGTTTTTTATTTGGATAATGGCCTGACATATAGAAATGATTCTACTTGTTATTTTTTCATAGTAAAATTGTAAAGAGGACAAACTTAAGCGTTTCGGAAGTTTCGTAAAGCAATTAGGCATTGAATATTGGTTAGTAGGTTAACTTATTCCAGAGGCTGACAGCAGTAACGGACAAGTAGTTGGAGAAAGTTCATGTTTTCCGTTGGGTACCGTTGTGGTACGAGGTAAGACAGACATTGTGCCGCGATTCTGATCACATTGTAAGTACTTAACCTGCGGTTCGAGGTACGTGTGGGTGAGGGGAGAGCAAACTGAGAAACTGACTCACTAAATAATGCTTAGGTCAGTCATGTATCTTGAGTGGTGAATTCACTGGGAAAAATATTAGTGATCTCAAGAAAAATCATTACAATTATCAGTTAATACCGTTTAATTCCGCTCCTTGGCTTGAAAGCCGTCTGGATTCGGTTAGGAAGTAAGTTAACAAGGTTTTGTGCAGGTACGTCGTATCCACGTTAAGCCACTATCTGAGAATTTGATCGCACAGCTCCGCAAAATTGTATTTTTCTTAAAGTAGCTGCAAGAGTACTCTTTCTCATGAATTGGAAGGTACGCAACAGATTTGCACTTGCGACTTATTCTGTTAATTAATACATGTCATCTTCGTCATTCGTAAACCAGATGATAACACGACTCTTAAAAAATTTTCATTCAGACTGGTTGATTTACTTTGAACTATGTACTACAGTATACGATCACTACCTTTAGGTTACATTTTTTTTGCCGTCGATGCCGTGTTTGTGGAAGCCTGTGTAGACAGCATACTTTAAAAAATTGCCATGATACCACTATACACATATACCTCAAGCAACACATTATTTCCCTCGCAATATTCCTCCTACCCCTTCTGTACTAACGAATGAAACTGTGCATTCTGGGCAGTGAACAATAACAGTGCGCATGATATCCTTAGTATATCACAGTTATCGACTGTTATATGTTATCTAATTCACTTAAAAAAATGACTTCATTTTTCTACTGCTTTGAGACAGGATCAAATATCGTCAAACGAGAGACAGCACTTCAAGGAGTTACGGCATATAGAAAAAGAAAATGAGAAACTGGGAAAGAAATATACAGGAGACCAAGAAATGCAAAAAGTACTATTCAAAGAAGAAATACAGATAATGAAAAGACAATAAAGTCCCAGTGAATTAATGAAGTATAAACATTTTCAAACAAAAGAAGAAAAGTATAAAATAATGCAATAAACAATGAAGGAGAAAAATGTGTACACAGTAGAGAGTGCGAATGCTGCGACCACGGTGGAAAATAAAAAGGTAAGACTAACTGAATTAAGTACATGAGTACTATGCTACTGAACTATCTGGAGTCTGTTCTGTTGAAACAAAAATGTACACAAAACGACCAACAGATGATACAAAAGCAATAACAAATGGTCAACATGTCAGCTTCCATTCATCAACAAGATCTGTCGACAAGAGACAATGTTGTGAACAGTAATGCACAGCATTTCAGTAGGTACGGTGAGAAATTGCCGTCGGATGTTGTCCTTTAGCATCCCTAATGAGATCGAACGATCGCAGTAGACATGCGACTTCAGGTAACCTCACGACCAAGAGTCGCACGGATTGTGGTCTGGGGAGTTGGGAGGCCAAGCGTGACGGACGTGGTGGCTCAGCACGTGATCCTTACCAAACGATGTGCGCTAGACACCTTTCTTACGTGTAGAAATATGGGATGGAACGCCATCCTGGATACAAGTCGTGCTTTCCGCAGGTGTTTATCAGCCTTGCTAGGGATAATCTGACTCCCTTTGTAACTACAGCTCGTTTTAATACACGATCTTCATGCGGCGTCACTGACATGTTGCTGTCCAGAGCCATCTGTGGGCCAGTTTTTGCACTCTTTTTCGGTTTCAATAAAACCTCATATCCTTTCGGGCGTGTGCGTCAATTCTTACCTCTCTACCTACATCATTCCGCAATTTAGTGCACTGGAGTTTTAAGTCACCCTGTATATAAACTCAAGGGAAAGAATCTCTCGGTATTGATTTCTACCTGTTAAAAAACTACTTTATTGATATCATATGCTGAAAGTGTACTGTAAAACTCTTGTGCTGTTGAGGAAGCAATGGTAACATCGACAACAGGCTTTCTATTTGCAACCGATAAACAAGGCTGTTTTAGATGAAGTATGGCATGTCATACCATGGTCTTTCCTCTTTTGAAAGCACAGCATTTTCACATTCTTCTTTTGCACAGTAAGAATTTTCAAACAGCTATTTGAAATGGATGAGTATAGAATACTTCGATCATACTGCATTTGGAGATCTTACACGCCTTCATTGAAAGCAATGTTTCAGCAACATTTTCCAAATGAAAAAACTCGGTTGTATATATTGGAATTAGATGGAACGGATGCATAACTTCAGCTGATTCAACAATTGTGTGTGAATCTTGCGGAACAACGGCTTTGCTTACCTATGTAATTGCAAAATCTCTGTCCCAGTTTCAAAAGCAAAACTCACCAAAAATTTGTATGTTACGTCTTCAAAGCATCCCAAGCTTCATGGAGCAGATCTTGATGCATGCCACTTGTCACTCGACTGGTTAACACTGCTTGGCACAAAGACCATGCGTCATCCAGTAATAAATGTTTAAAATATTTTCTCCATGATTTGGCACTTATAAGAAATCAAGGAACGTTTTCCATTTCCAATCTGCCGTTGATTAATTATAATTAACTTTAGTAACTAAAACTTATATATAACTGAATACTGTAATTAACTGTAATTTTCACAAGAATGTGTTGTATATAATAATTTTGGCAATAACATGTTTGACAAGTTGTAAACAATATTTTCCAAAATTAATTGGCTGTGTCACGTGTAGGGATGACTGACAGAAGAAAAAACCTACAAAAAGTTGATTTGGTGTGATGCAAAACCTTTTGAAAATAACCTAGAAGAGTATGTTGGACGACAAAGCTGGTAAATGGTAGATTGTGCCCGAACATCTCTCGTTGATTACTTTATTTCGTTGCACTATTTTCTGCAGTGGAGTTGTACGAGTTGGAGACAGAACACGGCAGATGTAGAATAAGACCATTAAGCTCTAAGTGAACATATTACTGTCTTAGAAAGTGAATTCCTGTTTCCTTGTGACATAGGTAAGTGTAATAAACTAACATGCAAACTATCTACGAATGGAAAACACTAACAGAGACTGTTCTAGTGAGGTTGCTCCAACTTCAGACAAGTTTAAGTAATTGCAAGTAGATAATAACTGTTTTGAGAAAGAAACACCTTCAGGCTTTAAAAAAAAGTAAAAATTCCAATTACGAAGCAAGAAATTGCTGTCAGGTGTGAATAATAAATCGTGTGAATAATAAATCGTGGTTGCAGAATATTAATACGACTTCTTTACAGAAGAATGGAAAAACTGGTAGAAGTCGACTCATGGAAGATCAGTTTTGACTCCGGGTAAATGTAGGAACACGCAAGGCAATATAGGAACATGCAAGGCAATACTGATCCTGCGGCTTAGCTTAGAATATAGGTTAAAGAAAGACAGCTAAGTTTATAGTATTTGTAGTCTTGGAGAACGCTTTTGACAGTGCTGAGCCGAATACTCTCTTCTAAATTCTGGAGATAGCAGGGGTAAAATAGAGGAAGCGAACGGTTGTTTACATATTGTGCACAAGCCAAACATCAGGTGTAAGAGAGTAGGGGCGCCATGGGGAGGGAGTGGTTGAGAAGAGAGTAAGACAGGGTAATAGCTTATCCCCTACGTTATTCAATCTATACACTGAACAAGTAGTAGAGCAAACCAAAGAAAAATTTGGAGTAGGAATTAAAGTTTGGGGAGGAGAAATAAAAACTTTGAAGTATGCCGATGACATTGTAATTCTGTCCGAGACAACAAAGGACTTAGAAGAGCAGTTGAACAGAATGGACGCTGTCTTGGAACGAGGATATAAGATGAACTTCGACAAAAGCAAGACAAAGATAATGGAATGTGGTCGAATTAAATCATGTGATGCTGACAGAATTAGACAAGGAAACGAGACACTGAAAGTAGCACTTCCCCAGGGAAGCGTCCTGGGACCTCTGCTGTTCCTGATCTATATAAATGACCTGGGTGACAATCTGAGCAGTTCTCTTAGGTGGTTCGCAGATGATGCTGTAATTTGCCGTCTAGTAAGGTCATCCGAAGACCAGTATCAGTTGCAAAGCGATTTAGAAAAGATTGGTGTGGCGGGTGGCAGTTGACGCTAAATAACGAAAAGTGTGTGGTGATCCACATGAGTTCCAAAAGAAATCCGTTGGAATTCGATTACTCGATAAATAGTACAATTCTCAAGGCTGTCAATTCAACTAAGTACCTGGGTGCTAAAATTACGAACAACTTCAGTTGGAAAGACCACATAGATAATATTGTGGGGAAAGAGAGCCAAAGGTTGCGTTTCATTGGCAGGACACTTGAGAAGATGCAACTAGTCTACTAAAGAGACAGCTTACACTACACTCGTTCGTCCTCTGTTAGAATATTGCTGCGCGGTGTGGGATCCTTACCAGGTGGGATTGACGGAGGACATCGAAAGGGTGCAAAAAAGGGCAGCTCGTTTTGTATTATCACGTAATAGGGGAGAGCGTGTGGCAGATATGATACGCGAGTTGGGATGGAAGTCATTAAAGCAAAGACGTTTTTCGTCGCGGCGAGATCTATTTACCAAATTTATCTTCCGAATGCGAAAATATTTTGTTGAGCCTAACCTTCATAGGTAGGAATGATCATCAAAATAAAATAAGAGAAATCAGAGCTCGAACAGAAAGGATTAGGTGTTCGTTTTTCCCGCGCGCTTTTCGGGAGTGGAATGGTAGAGAGATAGTATGATTGTGGTTCGATGAACCCTCTGCCAAGCACTTAAATGTGAATTGCAGAGTAATCATGTAGATGTAGATGTAGATGTAGATGTAGATGAATTTTGGTATTAGGGCAGCAAAATAATTTATGCTGGCCAAAGTACAGAGGATATAAAATGTAGGCTGTCAATGGCAAGGAAAGCATTTCTGAAGACAAGAAATTTGATAACATCGAATATATATTTAATTGTTAGGAAGTATTTTTCTCAAGGTATTTGTCTGGAGTGTAGTAAGGCATGGAAGATAAGCAGTTTAGACCAGAAGAGAACAGAAGCTTTTGAAATGTTGTGCTACAGAAGAATGCTGAAGATTAGATGATAAGATGTAACGAATGAGGGGCTAATGAATAGAATTGGGGAGAAAAGAAATTTGTGTGCCCCAAACTGACAAGAAGGTCGAATCGGTTTATAGGACACATTCTGAGACATCAAAGAATTACCAGTTTAGAACTGTGGGAAAGGGAGGGGGGGAGTAAAAATCGGTGGAGAAGAGATGAATACAGTAAGCAGATTCAGATGTATGTAGATTGCAGTAGTTATTTGGAGATGTAGGAGCGTGCACAGGATGGAGTAGCGGGGAGAGCTGCATCAAACAAGTCTTTGGACTGAAGACGACAACAACAACAACAACAAGCAGAAATATAGAGTAGGTCTTTATTCAGTTATCAGATAACAGATGGGAGAAGCTAGGTGGCTAACGATGATCGTGAATAAGACACTACACTGCGTGACAACAAAAGTGAAGCACTCACAAGATATAATAGGATGTTAATCTAACTTCGTACATGTCCACACCATCGACTGATATTTAAATGATTACAGTTGCACTTGTGTGTAACAGGTAGAACGGCCATCAGTATGCGACAGTGTTGTTACGAGGCCTGGATAGATGATGAGAGGTCACTGTGAAGAACACGGAGATGCCGTGTAGACTTGTGTGACAGCGTTGCAAGCACTGTCAGAATTTGAAAGGGGCCTCATTGTTGATCTCCATGTGGCTGGCTGGTTGACTTGTGCACTGTTCATGTTTGTGGGAAATACGAAAGTGACGGTGGCCTGATGTTGGACTACATGGGAACGTGAGGCCATGGATACTCGTCATGGCTCCGGTCGAGATCTCACCACCACCGTATTGCGGTCAAAGCATATCGTAACCTCGTAACCCCTACACATCTGCGCTTACCATCCGAGAACAAGTAATGGACTTCCTGCACCATTCTGCCTCATCTTGGGCCATACGCCATAGACTAACAGCAACCGGACTAGGAAATTACCGTCCGATGTATACGGTGCCGTTAACACCACAACACAAACGGCTGCGTTTCTATTGGTACTACGACCGGAAGCATGGAGTGCTGACGAATGACGTTGCATTGCGATTGACGCTGAATGGCGGTTATGCACTACGCTGGACCACCACCGTCGGCGAGTGTGGAGGCGACATAAAGAGTAATTTGTGAAAGGCACTGCGATGTTGCTCCAGAAGTCATGGTGAGGGGAGCCATCGGGTATGACGTCTAGTCACAACTGGTAGTGATGGAGGTGAGGGGGGGGGGGGGGGGGGGCATCGGGTATGACGTCAGGTCACAACTGGTAGTGATGGGGGGAAATATTTATTTATTTATGCATTTATTTTACCTGGCAAGATTAGGGCCTTCAGGCCCTCTCTTACACCTAACCAGGCATACTCAGATTCAACAAATTTCAGTTTCTACAGAACATTAAGGACATATAACATGTTATACAGTACTCACGTTAAAGAAAAAAAAATAGAGATTGTAAAAGTAGTACAATGATAATTATAACAATCAAAAAATAATTATAACAATCAAGAATAATAATAGTAATGACTATGTATATGAAAGTAAACATATTTTTCTTTTATGAATGTCAGTCCTATTGCTAGTTGGGAATTTTCTCGTTATATTCTTCTCGATGAAGTAAGCACATCGTGTGGAGATCGCGTGCCTTATGTGGGCGTATCCAACCTAGCTAGGAGTATGAAGGACTGATATGATCAAACAACCGTATGTTGCTTACGTATCCAACGCAAGCATTCATCACTAGCTCGAGGCATCTCGAGTTTTCAGTATTTGTGCCGTGTTGAACTACATCACAGTAGTAAAGATTAGGCAAGACTAGTGTTTGGACTAATTTTTGTTTAACATGGGTTGGAAATATTTTTCTAAATTTTTGAATTGCATGTAGGGAGGAGAGCGATTTCCGGCAAGCTGTGACTGTTTGTTCTTCCCAGTTTAGGTGTTCATCCAAGATTATTCCAAGGTCTTTTACTGTTTTTTGGTATGGTAGTTGGGTACCATTGAGGAGTATTTGAGGGACTGTTTCGCGAAAGTACCGGCTGATTAACTTTGGATGAGATATAAGTATGACCTGGGATTTCTTGGGGTTTAGTTTCAGACCTAGGTTCTGTGCCCACCGAGAAACAGAGCAAAGATCTGCGTTCATACTCGCTACTGCGTCAGAAATGTTCTTGGGGCTTGCGCTTATGTACAGTTGGATGTCGTCGGCATATAGATGGTAGTTGCAGGAGTGAATCATTGAAGAAATATCATTAATGTACAGTGAGAAGAGTAATGGACCAAGGACGGAGCCTTGGGGAACTCCAGAGCGCACGTTTTTCCATGATGACTTTTCCGACCCACAAATGACTTGTTGACTTCTGTTTTTGAGGTAGCTGTCGAACCAGTGTATTGCGCTGTTTGAGAAATTCAGCTGCTTCATTTTAATTAGTAATATATCAAAGTCAACTGTATCAAAAGCCTTGCTAAAGTCAAGCAGTGTTAGGATGGTAGCTTCACGTCTGTCCATAGCATGTTTAATGTCATCAGTTACTTTGATTAATGCAGTTGCTGTACTATGGTGCTTTCGAAAGCCTGACTGATATTTGTCGTGGATGTTATGAGTTTTGAGGTAATCCGTCAGCTGTTCATGGACGATGTATTCTAGGGCTTTAGATATTGCAGGCAGTATGCTGATCGGCCTGTAGTCACCTGGCGACTTAGGGTTGTCAGTCTTGGGTATAGGTTGAATTAAACTTTGCTTCCACTCAGTAGGATATGTACTACTGACAAGAGACAGGTTGAAGATGTCTGAACTAGAGTAATAGTGTCTACGAAGATCTTAATCATGCCAATGCTCACTCCATCATTTCCTACTGCCTCGGAAGAGATTCTCATAATTGCCTTGTGTACTGTCCCGGTAGTGACATGTTTTAGGAAAAACTTGTCTCTCGAGAGATTGATATCTTGGGGCTGGTAATTTGTCGCTGTGTGGCAGTTTACAGCTGTTGAGAAGAAATCGTTTAATTCTTCTGCAGCCGCTTGATAAACAGCGTCAGATCTTCGCTTCCCTATACCGAAACTGCGCAGCTTTTTCCACAGTGCAGCAGGTTTCGATATGCCGCATACGACACAGCGGGCATGCCTGATTTTGGCATTCCTCACGCTTTGCTTGGTTCTATTTCGGAGTTTCCTATAAGCTTCGTACGCCTCGGGAGTTGGGTTACACTTGAAGGCCCCATGTGCAGCATCACGTTTATTCATTAACTGGCGCAATGCAGTGGTGAGCCACGGAGCGGGAGCTGTCTTTACCTTGACAGTGCGTTGAGGAGCATGTTTATCATACAGTGGAATAATTTTGCGACATAATTCTCGAATTTTTCCGTCTAAAGTCGTTTCATTGCTTATATCATGCCAAGGGATGTCTGAGCAATATGGCGGCACAACGGATATTCTATATCTACATCTACATGGTTGCTCTGCAATTCACACTTAAGTACCTGGCAGAGGGTTCATCGAACCATTTTCATACTACTTCTCTACCACTCCACTCTCGAATGGCGCGTGCGATAAAGGAGCACCAAAATCTCGTCTGAGCTCTGATTTCTCTTATTTTGTTACGATGATCATTTCTCCGTACGTAGATGGGTGTCAACAAAATATTTTTGCATTCGGATGAGAAAGTTGGTGATTGAAATTTCGTAAATAGATCTCGCCGCAAAGAAAACAGCCTTTGTTTCAGTGATTGCCACCCCAGCTCGCGTATCATATCAGTGACACTCTCACCCCTATTGCGCGATAACACGAAACGAGCTGCCCTTCTTTGCACTTTCTCGATGTCATCCGTCAATCCCACCTGGTAAGGATCCCACACCGCGCAGCAATATTCCAGCAGAGGACGGACAAGTGTAATGTAGGCTGTCTTTTTAGTGGGTTTGTCGCATCTTCTAAGTGTTCTGCCAACAAAGCCCAGCCTTTGTTTCGCCTTCCCCACAATATTATCTATGTGGTCTTTCCAATTTAAGTTGTTCGTAATTGTAATTCCTAGGTATTTAGTCGAGTTGACAGTCATTAGATTTGTGCGATTTATCGTATACCAAAAATTTATTGGATTTCTTTTAGTACGCATGTGGATGACCTCGCACTTCTCTTTGTTTGGTGCCAGTTGCCACTTTTCGCACCATACAGAAATTCTCTCTAGATCATTTTGTAGTTGGAATTGATCGTCTGATGATTTTACTAGACGGTAAATTGCGGCGTCATCTGCAAACAATCTAAGGGAGCTGCTCAGATTATCACCTAGCTCATTTATGTAAATCAGGAACAGCGGAGGGCCTGTGACACTACCTTGCGGAACGCCAGATATCACTTCTGTTCTACTCGATGATTTACGTCTATCACTACGAACTGTGACCTCTCTGAGAGGAAATCACGAATCCAGTCACATAACTGAGACAATGCTCTATATGCACACAATTTGATTAATAGTCGCTTGTGAGGAACGGTATCAAAAGCCTTCTGGAAATCTAGGAATATGGAATCGATCTGAGATCCCTAGTGGACAGCACTCATTACTTCATGGGAATAGAGAGATAGCTGTGTTGCACAAGAACGATATTTTCTGATAAGTCATTTTCTTCAAGGTGATTCATAATGTTCGGTTACAGTATATGCTCCAAAATCCTACTGCTAATTGAGGTCAGTGATATGTGTCTGTAATTCGATGGGTTACTCCTGTTTCCTTTCTTGAATATTGGTGTGACCTGCGCTACTTTCCAGTCTTTAGAAACAGACCTTTCGTCAAGTGATCGGTTGTATATGATTGCTAAGGAAGGCGCTGTTGTGTCTGCATACTCTGAAAGTAACCTTCTTGGTATAACATCTGGACCGGAAGACTTGCCTTTCTTAAATGATTTGAGTTGTTTCGCAATGCCTCAGATTTCTACTTTTATGTCACTCGTGCTGACAGCTGTTCTGGCTTCGAATTCTGGAATATTTACTTAGTCTTCTTTCAAAAAATGGTTCAAATGGCTCTGAGCACTATGGGACTTAACATCTATGGTCATCAGTCCCCTAGAACTTAGAACTACTTAAACCTAACTAACCTAAGGACAGCACACAACACCCAGCCATCACGAGGCAGAGAAAATCCCTGACCCCGCCGGGAATCGAACCCGGGAACCCGGGCGTGGGAAGCGAGAACGCTACCGCACGACCACGAGATGCGGGCTTAGTCTTCTTTCGCGAAGGAATTACGGAAAACTGTATTTAGTAACTCTGCTTTAGTGGCACGATCATCGGTAACATTTCCATCGCTATCGCGCAGTGACGGTATTGACTGTTTTTCCCACCGGTGTACTTTACATACGACCAGAATCTCTTTGGGTTTTGTACCATATCTTGAGACAATGTTTCATTGTGGAACCTATTAGAAGCATCTCACATTGACGTCGAGCTTCCGTGAAACTTAGCCAGACTTTGGGATTTTGCGTTCTTCTGAATTTGGGATGCTTTTTTCGTTGCTTCTGCAACAGTATTCTGACGTGTTTTGTGTACCATGGTGGATCAGTCCCATCTCTTATTAACTTATGCGGTATGAATCTATCTATTGCTGTTGATATTGTATCTCTGAATTTGAGCCATATCTGGTCTACACTTACATAATTAGTTTGGAAGGAATGGAGACTCTCTCTTAAGAAGACATCAAGCGAATTTTTATCTGCTGCATTAAATAGATATATTTTGCGTTTATTTTTAGTGGTTTTGGTTGATATGGTTTTGAGCCTCGCTACAGTGACCTTGCGTTCACTAATCCCTGTATCTGTCAAGGCGTTCTCTATTATATCAAGATTATTTGTGGCTAAGAGGTCAAGTATGTTTTCGCAACCATTTACAATTCGTGTGGGCTCATGAACTAACTGTTCAAGGTTATTCTTAGAGAAAGAATTTAGTACCATTTCAGAAGATGTTTTCTGTTACCACGGGCTTTGAACATCTATTTTCGGCAACAAATCGTGGGTAGATTGAAGCCTCTACCAATTACGCGTCATCATGTGTTACCTCTACAACTATATGTACATATAATCCGAAAACGCACCGTACGGTGTGTGGTGGAGGGTACGCCGTACCTCTACTAATGATTTCCTTTCCTGTTCCACACGCAAGTAGAGCGAGGGAGAAACACAGCGTATATGCCTCCGTATGAGCCCTAATTTCTCGTATAATCTTCGCGGTTCTTGCGCTCAATGTGTGTTGACGGTAGCAGAATTGTTTGGCAGTCACCTTAAAATGCCAGTTCTCTAAATTTTCTCAACAGTATTCCTCGAAAACAATGTCACTGTCCCTGCATTGATTCCCATCTGAGTTTCCGAAGCATCTCCGTAACACTTACGTGTTGTTAGGACTTATGGGTAGCAAATACAGCAGCCAGCCTCTGAATTGCTTCAATATCTTCCTTCAGTACCGTTCCCAGAAAACTGAGCAGTACTCAAGGGTATGTCGCACTAGCGTCCTCTATGCACTCTCCTTTACAGGTGAACCACTCTTTCCTAAAATTCTCCCAATAAACCTAAGTCGACCGTTCGCCTTCCCTACCACTGTTCTCACATGCTCGTACCATTTCATATCGCTTTACAACGTTATGCCCAGAAATTTAAACGACTTGACCGTGTCAAGAAGGTCACCAGTAATATTGTATCCGAATATTACAGTTTTGTTCTTCCTACTCATCTGCATTAACTTACATTTTTCCGCATTTAGAGCTACCTGCCACTCCTTACACCAAATACAAATTTTGCCTAAATATTTTTTTATCTTCCTATAATGACTCAACTTCGATACCTTACCATACATTACAGCATCATCAGGAAACAACAGCAAGTTCCCGCCCACTTGTCCACAAAATCGTTTATGTATATAGAGAACAACAGCGGACCTATTACAATTCCGTGGGGTGGTCATGACGATACCTGCGTCTCTGATGAACACTCACCGTCGATGACATACTGGGTTCTTCTACTTAGGAAGTCTTCAGGCGGTGTGGTTCACATGGTTCAAATGGCTCTAAGCACTATGGGACTTAACATCTGAGGTCATCAGACCCCTGGACTAACCTAACTAACCTAAGGACATCACACACATCCATACCCGAGGCAGGATTCGAACCTGCGAGCCTAGCAGCAGCGCGCTTCCAGACTGAAGCGCCTAGAACCGCTCTGCCACAGCGGCCGGCGAACACGTTGTTGACGACAGGAGTATCCACAGCGCATTAATCACGAAGAAGTATTTAAAGGGCAGAAGCTGCTCAGAAAGAACGTTGAAATAAATATTGTGGTTCATGTTCATGGAAAACCAAGCGAGGAAGTGAACGTCGTAGTACGAAAAAGAGCGACAAGACATCACAGATCGACTTCCGTCCTGACAACACCCTCCACACACTGCGGATTAAACGCCTTATGAGCTTATCTTGTGCTGTTGGGACTTATTCAGTAAGCGGTGTGAAATTATTCCATGTGATCGTACGTTCGTTAATAGCATGCAACTGGAAACCGTGCCAAATGCCTCCACGAAATCTACACTCCTCGAAATGGAAAAAAGAACACATTGACACCGGTGTGTCAGACCCACCATACTTGCTCCGGACACTGCGAGAGGGCTGTACAAGCAATGATCACACGCACGGCACAGCGGACACACCAGGAACCGCGGTGTTGGCCGTCGAATGGCGCTAGCTGCGCAGCATTTGTGCACCGCCGCCGTCAGTGTCAGCCAGTTTGCCGTGGCATACGGAGCTCCATCGCAGTCTTTAACACTGGTAGCATGCCGCGACAGCGTGGACGTGAACCGTATGTGCAGTTGACGGACTTTGAGCGAGGGCGTATAGTGGGCATGCGGGAGGCCGGGTGGACGTACCGCCGAATTGCTCAACACGTGGGGCGTGAGGTCTCCACAGTACATCGATGTTGTCGCCAGTGGTCGGCGGAAGGTGCACGTGCCCGTCGACCTGGGATCGGACCGCAGCGACGCACGGATGCACGCCAAGACCGTAGGATCCTACGCAGTGCCGTAGGGGACCGCACCGCCACTTCCCAGCAAATTAGGGACACTGTTGCTCCTGGGGTATCGGCGAGGACCATTCGCAACCGTCTCCATGAAGCTGGGCTACGGTCCCGCACACCGTTAGGCCGTCTTCCGCTCACGCCCCAACATCGTGCAGCCCGCCTCCAGTGGTGTCGCGACAGGCGTGAATGGAGGCACGAATGGAGACGTGCCGTCTTCAGCGATGAGAGTCGCTTCTGCCTTGGTGCCAATGATGGTCGTATGCGTGTTTGGCGCCGTGCAGGTGAGCGCCACAATCAGGACTGCATACGACCGAGGCACACAGGGCCAACACCCGGCATCATGGTGTGGGGAGCGATCTCCTACACTGGCCGTACACCACTGGTGATCGTCGAGGGGACACTGAATAGTGCACGGTACATCCAAACCGTCATCGAACCCATCGTTCTACCATTCCTAGACCGGCAAGGGAACTTGCTGTTCCAACAGGACAATGCACGTCCGCATGTATCCCGTGCCACCCAACGTGCTCTAGAAGGTGTAAGTCAACTACCCTGGCCAGCAAGATCTCCGGATCTGTCCCCCATTGAGCATGTTTGGGACTGGATGAAGCGTCGTCTCACGCGGTCTGCACGTCCAGCACGAACGCTGGTCCAACTGAGGCGCCAGGTGGAAATGGCATGGTAAGCCGTTCCACAGGACTACATCCAGCATCTCTACGATCGTCTCCATGGGAGAATAGCAGCCTGCATTGCTGCGAAAGGTGGATATACACTGTACTAGTGCCGACATTGTGCATGCTCTGTTGCCTGTGTCTATGTGCCTGTGGTTCTTTCAGTGTGATCATGTGATGTATCTGACCCCAGGAATGTGTCAATAAAGTTTCCCCTTCCTGGGACAATGAATTCACGGTGTTCTTATTTCAATTTCCAGGAGTGTAGAAATATGCCTTCTGCCTGTTTCCGTTCATCCGTAGTTCACAGTATACCATGTGAGAAAAGTTAAAGCTGAGCTATGCTTTATAAAACCATGCTGATTCGTTGACATAAACTACTCAGTCTCAAGAAAGTTTATAATTTCCGAACAGATAATACGTTCAAGCGTTCTGCAGCAAACGGAAGTTAGGGATATTGGTCTGTCATTTTTGCTGGTCCGTTGTTCTCCACTTCTTGTATAAAGGGGTCACTACACTTTTTTCCAGTCGCCTGGGACTTCCTGCAGGGCGAGAGATTCACTATAAATGCACGTTAGGTAAGGGGCCAGTGCTGTAAAATGATGGTGATGAGTCCCATACTCCGAGGAGTGTAGAGAGACCAGCACCGTCGATTAGGCAAGGTCCTAGCGGAGGTGGTTTGCCGTTGCCTTCCTCCGACCGTAATGGGGATGAATGATGACGATGAAGACAACACAACAACACTCAGTCATCTCGAGGCAGGGAAAGTCCCTGACCCCGACGGGAATCGAACCCGGGACCCCGTGCGTGGGAAGCGGGGACGCTACCGCAAGACCACCGCAAAACCGCAATGGGAGTCTCTATTGTGGTGCCATTTTTCAAAAACGACAGCGCCTGCCCTCGTATGGAACAGGTCTCTATGAAGACTCTGCGTACGTTGAGGAACTCCCGTGGCCAAGAGGATTCCCAGATCTGCCTCAGGCAGTTCACATATGGAACTCGCTCGGATATCAACTCCGTCCCAATGCCAGAATCCAGGATATCATGGACCAGTTACAAGCACTCTGTGGCAGCTTGACTCAAGCGAGGGTACAACGGCTTCATAACACTCTTCCAACAGCATTAGTGCATGCATCCAGACAAGGAGGGGATTACTGATAAGTGCGTTCATGCTGCCAAGTATTTGCAAATTCAACTAGATTTTGGAATCACTGAAATAACGTTACATACTTCAACCGTGTAGATTCATCTAGTTTCTTCTTCCCCTTTTGAGTGCTTCACTTGCTGCAGGCAATGTATACATCCGGCCTATTCCACAATCGTGGTTCTTTTTAACCTATCACATGGCAAGCTCACACGTCTGCTTGTGCACATTGCAGACTTCTGCGTCGGACACCGCAATCAGTTGGAAAAATTCTTTATACAACCGTGGCCGTATTAGGAATTTGTTTCCCACACCTTTTACAAAAACGTATTATCTTAGAATGTATCTCCCTCAAACATTTGCTAACATAATCCCAAAATCTGCGCCAGTTTTTTGTTATGTTAAGAGTAGGACAAAGCTGCTACAAGAATCATGTTTTCCAACAGTCATGCCGCTTAACAAAATTTCCCGCTATTTCATAGAGGTTACGAAACTTGTCTGTCCATCCTAACAGCAATACAGGGTGCCCATAAAGTCTGGGAACATAGGGAAATCTAAAAAGCATTAGTAAAGCACCTTTCAGTCACTTTAATGTTAATAAATAATATTTTCAACATGATCTCTGTGCTTCTCTAAGCATAATTTGATTCGCTTTACAAGATAAAGGTCATGAACTCGATGAAACAGGTCTGAATTGCCGTCAATGTCAGCACACTGACTGCTAGTGCGTTCTGTCAGGCGGTTTAAATTCGTAATCTTCATCCCTTTCTCTTTCAGCACACTACAGAAAAAGATATAATAGGGAGAGAGGTCTGGCGAAGGAGGGGACAATTCCACATGCCCTCTTCTCCGAATCCAGTGAACAAAATTGTCATTCAACCAATCACTAACAGCTGCAGAAAAATGAGCATTGGCCGCATCCTGCTGAAACAAGTCTGGAATCTCTCACCCAAACGCTCAATTTGAGGCATCAACTTATCTCTCAGTCTGTTCAGATATGTCACACCCATTACAAGTTCATCAAAGAAGAAAGGACCTAGCACATGAGCTTTCCGCAAACTACACCACCAGGTTTTCGCAGCCCTATTGTTTAGAAAGACTCATGTAATGTGGATAGCTTTGAGGCCAGTATCAAAGACTTTGTCCACTTCACCACTGACATAAAACACAGCTTCATCACTGAACAACACACAGTCTTTCGCAAAATGGATATTTTCACCCAGTTTATCTGCAAACCATTCATACATGTGCAAGCGTCTATCGAGGTCACTTTCATTTAAGTGATACAGTATCTATAACTCGCACGGATGAAACCTCACCTCTGCCAGGATTTTGTGGATGGTTGATCTTGGAACACGTAACTATGTGGACGTACGACGAAGCGATTTATTTGGACTAGTGTAAACCTTGCCGAAGACAGCCCCTTTCATTTCATCCGAAGCCTTTGGTCGTCCAGAGCGGGGTTTGTCCAAAACAGTGCCTGTATTTTTCAAAAATCTGTGATTAATTTCCCCGACGGCAGTAAAACAAATTTGACGGTGTCTAAAGTTAAATTCTTCCGCAATTTTGCAATACGACCATCCTTCTCGCCCACTTAAGAGTAGAAACTCCACACGTTCTTCTTTAGACAGAGCCACCAATCAATCCGAAAGAAATTATTAGAATTTATCCCTTAATCATTAATTTGTTACTATTTATTAATGTTTATAGAATATAGAATATTTATTAGTATTTAATAGAATCCTCTATACCCAGACTTTGTGAAGAACCTGTGTATTTGCTTGCGTACCACCTTCTGCAGCAGCTGCTATAAGCTATTACTACTGAATTTTCTGTAGTAAACTTACTGCGAAGCCGAAAGAAAACCGCAACTTAGTTATACGCAAAGACGTTCTGAGAACATATTCAATACACCCGGAATGTTGTTGCTAGGCGTTTGAAATTGTCATTTAAATACACACTGACGATACGCCATAAATCAGGGTGCAGCTGCAAGCTTCGTTACTTACCCGTGAAATAAGAATTACGTACGCAGTCCACTGGCTGAGACATTTCTGTTTCCAAAAACAATTACGATTTGCGTCACGTGAATTTAAAGTTCAGTTTAATTGCTGTCGCTTGTCTCGGCGCCCTAATTACAAACAGTTCGAAAATGTGTTCCATTCGGCCTGATTACTTTTTAATTACAACTCCCGTGAATGTGTAAATAGTTGCTCGAGCAATTATTTCAAACTTCGCAAAACAGTAAATTGCCAATTGCCCATGTTTAGTTACACTCAAAGCCCGATGTTGGCAATGAAACATGGAAAACATGCAATAGCTCGTCAACAAGATGGTGGTACCTCCTGTCACTGTGTCACAGAGGTCCTTCTTGTATTATATTTTTTATTTTCATGCACTCTTCTGAAGTGACAACACCACTTGCTTCAGTTCTCTTTTATTCTGGTTGTGCCAAATTTGATTTTACAGGTTTGGGTGATTGCCTTGCTATACGTAGAATAAATATACACTATGACGCTATCAATTAACATTCATCTTTACGCATATATTGTAATGTTACATGTTCCTGATGAGATGTTTTTTCAGTAATCACTGCAATAGAGCTAAAAATAGGTCATTTACCTGTTTCCACAGAGATTTTCAAATTTTCACATTATTCTTCTGGTAAGTTTATGTGTTTCATAATACTTTACGAACGCTTGTAATAAAAACTGGATCGCTGTTAATTAAGTTTCTTTAAAACTGATTTGCATATGTAACTACTGTTAATGTAATATGAAAACTGTCCCTTTTTGTAATATTGCATATAATATCTTTCAATAATTTAATAACAACCGTTAAATATTTATTCTTTACATGCGTAAGTAATAATAGCTTCAGTAGGAATTCCAGTGATCACTTATAGCTCATATGGTATTTCTAATGCAGCATAAGTGTTTGAGGTTTTTTAATGTCTGTATTGTAGACCTTCCTCTAGTGTGGTAAGTATGGTAGGGAAAGGTCCTACCAGGAGACTGCCCTTACAAGATAAGTGTAATTAGCAGAAGGAGTGACCATGGCAGTAAAACATATGGTGGGTTATAGCTTTGAGTAGGCACATGTGGTGGGAGCATATACTGCACCTATACACCATTGGAGGCATAAGAGAAGTTTTGCAATTTTTCAACGCCATAAAGACAATTCAGCACTGAGGCAAAGACGAACAAATTTGAAACTACAGAGCTCATTGGCTGGGAAGCTGACAGTTGAATTATATCTGGAAGCTGTTCACGATTCCATGAATCTAGGAGGTATGCTACAGAGATTAGCGGAAAGTAATGGATAGGGTTAACACTTCGTGGGGACAGGTGGAGGGGTTCTAGCGAGTATAGGTTCAGAAAGTTCCCTCGTGGATAGGATACATGGAAGGGGCCACTGTAAGTTCAGATTAAGATTTAGCCTAGGGTCAAGTTACTAGGACCCATGATTGTTTCATAAAGCACTATGGGACAACTTCCTTACTGTCCAATAATAGTTCGGTCATTCATTTTAGAGCAAACTGGGAAAAGGATGAAGTCAGGATGAAACACTTGAAAGTGTTTATGAAAGTGAACTAGATATTTTGTACTCTGTAGATCAAAAGATGTAGATCATCATCTGTGAGCAGCGAAGGGCAGGTGGAAAAATGATGTGCATAATTTTGTGCATTAGTCAAATAACGAGTGTACTGGTAACAGGAAGATACTGTAACTACACATTCTTCCATTTATAATGATGGATTTTTTGTTTTATTTTCATGATACATAACGACTTAACGTTCTCCATAGTTTTTATGCATTTGCCTCATCTATCACAGTTGATGTCGCAAACTTCCGAACCTCGTTTGCGACGACGTGTAAACGAAAGTACCTGGAAGTCGGACAAGAGTGAGTGTAATGAGCGTGTGGCGTCTGAGCTCCATATACAGTTCCGTGATTGTTAAGTTTATTAGCAGATCAATGTCCCAGAGCAGTTATGTAGACTGTACATGATTGGGTGATATACGATCGTGTCAACCCATCGTATCCGTCGTCAGTCCATATCAGTGTTGTTACGTATTTTTGGACTCCGCTGTACTCGTTTACCATAGGATAAGGTGCTATTGAGGTGGATTTGACGTCCAGCTAAGCATTTCATTAAGTAATGATGGGATATGGGAAGGTTTGTTCTTTCTTCTTCTAAGCTATCTTCTTTCTTCCCTCTCTTCTACGATGTCTCTTCTGTATTTGCCGCTTCTCCCTTTGTTCTTGCTTGTATCTTGTTTTTTTTTTTCCTTTTTTTCCTCTGGGCTGTGATACGGTTCAAATAGCTCTGAGCACTATGGGACTCAACTGCTGTGGTCATTAGTCCCCTAGAACTTAGAACTACTTAAACCTAACTAACCTAAGGACATCACACACATCCATGCCCGAGGCAGGATTCGAACCTGCGACCGTAGCAGTCGCACGGTTCCGGACTGCGCACCTAGAACCGCGAGACCACCGCGGCCGGCTGTGATACGGTAATTAGCATTTCTGGGATTTGTAACTGTTGTTTTCCAGGAATTCCTGATGTGAATAATGTGTTAAGGGAATAATGTGATTTGTTTTTAACACATTTGCCCCCAACGCAGCTTCCAGCAATACTTTTATTTACACTTCTGATACGTGGTACTGACTTTAACTAGCATGGTGTTTCTGGAGATGCTAGTCTTACAATAGCACTCTGCTGTCGTAGTTTCGTCTCTCATCGTGGTGACTAATCCTCATAGTGATCTTTTTTATAGCTCCAGCTGCCTTGTTGGACAGGAATATTGCTGACCAGCTCTTCTAAATTGCATCTGCCGCTCCGGCGTCTGTCTGTCGCCTAGTGCCATCTTCGTAAATGAACATTTCGACTAATTTGCTAAGTACAGTCTTTTAAACTGTCTGCTATTGTAGCAATAGGAGCAGTAAGCCCAAAGGCCTCCCCTCTCACTCTGCGCGCCTTTCCACCTCGCCATTGCGCTGCCATCTCATCTGATGCGAGACATTCATGTTGACCCTATGGGCTGTAGTCTACCTGTGACGTCGTGCTGCGGTACTCCATGTCCACCCGTATTACAAAAATCTGTGATAAAAAATTCCAGTTTGTTTTACATAGCTACCCTACAAATTTACAATGGACCCTGGCCTTGTCTAACAATTATTTTAATCAAATTCCATTTTACTTTACACAGATGCTGTTTGTCCTTGATCTAACCAAGTTCCCTCAACTTCTTAGAGAAAGTCAAAGTATAGAATAATGGTGATGTACGTTGAAAACATTAGTTATCACACGCAGTTAGTATTTTTTTCTTGGATTCCAAAACTCGTTAGTTTTTTCGGACGGATAAAGATAAGAATTAGACAAAAACCTGTTTTTCCTGTTTGCCCTACGTACTCTCTTTTCTGCTGTTGACTCCTGCAACATAAACTCTCAAAAAAATGTTCAAATGTGTGTGAAATCTTATGGGACTTAACTGCTAAGGCCATCAGTCCCTAAGCTTACACACTACTTAAACTAAATTATGCTAAGGACAAACACACACACACACCCATGCCCGAGGGAGGACTCGAACCTCCGCCGCGACCAGCCGCACAGTCCATGACTGCAGCGCCTTACACCGCTCGGGTAATCCCATGCGGCAACGTAAACTCTAGTACCAGAATTGTTCCCCTACTGATAACTCATATATGTTCATCATATTACCTCAACAATCTACTACCAAATTATGCTTATCCATTACGGATATTTTAGAACCGTGACTGTATATTAATGTAAATAAATTATACACAACTGCAACCAGTCACTTTTTTCATTAATAATGCTTTATTACATTAACCGGTTTTCGAACCCTTTCAGGTTCATCTTCAGATGATTTCGGGAGAATCCGGGAAGCTACATCATTATTGTTAGTAGCATAATGCTGGGTGCTGGTTCTATGGCAGAAAGATGGGTCACACTTTAATGTATCGCCATGACTATAGATTATCTGTCGATATGGATGTGAATTTAGTTTCTACTTACTGCGACAGTATAGGCGGCTTTTTTCATATCTGTCTGCATCCATTTTGAAGTCCAGAACACTTTCACACGAACTATATTAGTTCACACTTTAACAGTGACACTTCACCAGCATCCAGCATGCGCTTTACAACTGTTGCTTATAACAAAGATCTTGACAGAGAGATATAGCATAAGCCTACTTTGTACAGAGATGAAATTTGTTGTTCTTTACATGTGTTAAAGTCGATATAAGGGCAAGTTTTTTCATCAGAATGGTGCTAACATGAGAGCACTAGAGAAAATAATAATAAATTCCTACAAGAATAAATTTCGGTGATCTGTTATGTTATTTCTATTTGTATGTTACAGGCAGTTTTTTTTTTACATGAACAAATTCTTTAGCTGTTGACTAATTTTATTCTAACATTAGAGTGATCTGGGATATTGGTAAAGGCAGCTTATGTTTGTTCCAGCTAGAATTAATATGTATAAAGTACTGATTTATGTTAGCAATGGAGGGCTTTAACATTTAGAGGTATGGTACATGTCTTATTCTGTGGTAGTATATTACATTGACACCAGTGTGGTTAGGATGTAAGGAGAGGAGGGGGGGTGGTCATTGGGAGGGGGAGGGTTGGGGAGCTGGTGTATGTTTTATTGGGTGGTTACTTGTTTTTGAACTAGTAGATCTTCAAAGTTCTGAAGGAAAAATTTGTTTCTCAGTTCAGTTTGATCATTAAGTAGGCAGTCAGGTGCTGTATTTGTGTAGACAAATATTTCAATTTCTTCAAGTAGGTCAAGTATTGTGCCTTTGTTGGCAAAATGTAGTATTCGGAGATTCTGTTCTATGTTGTTTGCAGAATGATTGTGTTGGGCAAGATGTGAGGCAAAGCTGGACTTGTTCAGGTTGTTAAGACGAAGTGCATCCATGTGTTCTTTATATCTTGTTGTGAAGCTTCTACCAGTTTGTCCAATGTAGAAGCTTGGACATGAGTTGCAAGTGAGCTTGTACACACCTGACTTTTGATATTTTTTAATAGTGGTTTTGGTGGTGTGTATGATTTGATTTTGTACTTTGTTGGTGGTGAAGAAACTTATTTTTATGTTGTATGTCTTGAAGAGGTTGGCAATTTGGTGAGAAATCTTCCCTAGGAAAGGCAGGCTAACAAATGTGGTTTTCTTGTTTGTGGGTGGTTGTTCAGCAGTTGGTTGATTTAGTTTTTGCTGTATGGATTAGTTTATCTATTATTGCAGGGTTGTACCCATTGGTGGAGGCAATTGATTTAATAATTTCTGTTTCTTTTTGTCTTTCATTTGTGTCCATTGGGATTTTCAGCATGCGATTAACCATTGTTCTGAAGAATGCTTTTTTATGTTGGTCTGGATGGCAAGAGGATTTGTGTATGGTAACATTGGTGGTTGTTGGCTTTCTGAAAATTTGAAATTTATGCTTCTGATTTTTATTTGAGATTGTTAGATCAAGATAGTTAATGCCTTCTGGTGTTTCATGTTCTACTGTGAATTGGATTTTATTGTGTATTTTATTAAGTTCTTTGGCTAGATTATTTATTTCTTCTGTTGCTCCATTGAACAGAATGAGTGTGTCATCAACATAGCGTTTGTAATAAAGCAGCTTATCTTTTAGTTGTGTTTGGGACCTGAAAAAGTTATTTTCAAGGTTATTGATATATATGTCTGCTAGCAAGCCTGCAAGACTACTACCCATTGTCAGTCCGTCTTCCTGAATGTAAAACTTGTTGTTGAACAGGAAGTAGTTGTGTGACAATATGAGTTCCAGGATCTCTATGAGTTCATAGATTTCAGCTCTCCCCATTGTCCCATGTTTCAGTAAGTTATTTCTTATTAAACTAATTGTTTCCTTGACGGGTATGTTTGTATATAGGTTTACTATGTCAAGAGATGCAAATTTAGCTGTGACTGGGATGGGGATATCTTTTATACTATTGATGAGCTCATAACTGTTTTTAATTGAGTAGTTATTTTCAAATACATATGCCTTGCGGATAATATCATTAAGTTTTTTGGTGATTTTATAGCTTGGGCTATTGATAGAGTTCACAATGGGACGTATCGGACATTCTGGTTTGTGGATCTTAGGCTGTGATCTCAGTTTTGGTGCTAAAGGGTTCATCACTATACAGTGCTTTGCTTCTAATGGTGTCAACAAGAAGTTGCAGTTTTTAAGTAACTTTTTAATTTTATCATGGAATTTGGGAGTAGGGTCATATGCTATTTCCTTTATATTATTATTTCTGAAGAATTCACAAGTTTTGCTAATATAGTCTGATTCATACATGACAACAGCTGTGTTACCTTTGTCTGCTCTGACAATGAGGGCATTTTGAACTGAAAGTTTCTTATTTATGTCACACAATATCTTATGTTCAGTATTCATCTTATTGTACATTTTGTTCTGGTGAATGTTTCTCATAATGATGTTGTTTGCCTTATGAGCTACAGCATTTTGTTCATTGTGTTTTAGTTTAGCTGCCGTACATGCAATTTTTGTGTTAACTATGAGGTCTTTAATGTTGCTTTTATTTAGTGAGGGGGCAATGTTGTGCTTAAGGCCTTTGTTTAACAGCTTTAATTCATTACTACTGAAGCATATTTCTGTAGTATTTATCACTTTATCAAAAAACTTATGTTCTGTTTCAGAAGAGATACTGGGGGACATCACTGCATTGTTTGAAATTAGAGCATTTATCTTTTTCTCGTGTCTATGTGAGATGATAACACGTTCTTTGTTTACATATATATTGACATAGTCTAGGAAGACCATGAAGACATGAGCAACAAGTTTATGGCTAAGTTCTAAGTGCATATTATACAGCTTTGAATTGAGCAGATCTTTCTTTTTGTAAAGAGACCTGATTTCAGTTTTTAACCAAATAATTTCACATCGTGCTTTTGCTATCTTGGCTGACATACTTTGACTCGTTATTTTTATTCTGATATAATTTGGAGTCACGTTTTCTGAGAGACATTTTTTGTTAAATCTTATTGCAAGGATTGTTTTCGTTAGTTTAAGTTTACATTGCCGAAATTCGCGCATTGTTCTAATTACCTGGCGTGGTATCAACAGATTATGCTTATCCATTACGGATATTTTAGAACCGTGACTGTATATTAATGTAAATAAATTATACACAACTGCAACCAGTCACTTTTTTCATTAATAATGCTTTATTACATTAACCGGTTTTCGAACCCTTTCAGGTTCATCTTCAGATGATTTCGGGAGAATCCGGGAAGCTACATCATTATTGTTAGTAGCATAATGCTGGGTGCTGGTTCTATGGCAGAAAGATGGGTCACACTTTAATGTATCGCCATGACTATAGATTATCTGTCGATATGGATGTGAATTTAGTTTTTACTTACTGCGACAGTATAGGCGGCTTTTTTCATATCTGTCTGCATCCATTTTGAAGTCCAGAACACTTTCACACGAACTATATTAGTTCACACTTTAACAGTGACACTTCACCAGCATCCAGCATGCGCTTTACAACTGTTGCTTATAACAAAGATCTTGACAGAGAGATATAGCATAAGCCTACTTTGTACAGAGATGAAATTTGTTGTTCTTTACATGTGTTAAAGTCGATATAAGGGCAAGTTTTTTCATCAGAATGGTGCTAACATGAGAGCACTAGAGAAAATAATAATAAATTCCTACAAGAATAAATTTCGGTGATCTGTTATGTTATTTCTATTTGTATGTTACAGGCAGTTTTTTTTTTTACATGAACAAATTCTTTAGCTGATGACTAATTTTATTCTAACATTAGAGTGATCTGGGATATTGGTAAAGGCAGCTTATGTTTGTTCCAGCTAGAATTAATATGTATAAAGTACTGATTTATGTTAGCAATGGAGGGCTTTAACATTTAGAGGTATGGTACATGTCTTATTCTGTGGTAGTATATTACATTGACACCAGTGTGGTTAGGATGTAAGGAGAGGAGGGGGGTGGTCATTGGGAGGGGGAGGGTTGGGGAGCTGGTGTATGTTTTATTGGGTGGTTACTTGTTTTTGAACTAGTAGATCTTCAAAGTTCTGAAGGAAAAATTTGTTTCTCAGTTCAGTTTGATCATTAAGTAGGCAGTCAGGTGCTGTATTTGTGTAGACAAATATTTCAATTTCTTCAAGTAGGTCAAGTATTGTGCCTTTGTTGGCAAAATGTAGTATTCGGAGATTCTGTTCTATGTTGTTTGCAGAATGATTGTGTTGGGCAAGATGTGAGGCAAAGCTGGACTTGTTCAGGTTGTTAAGACGAAGTGCATCCATGTGTTCTTTATATCTTGTTGTGAAGCTTCTACCAGTTTGTCCAATGTAGAAGCTTGGACATGAGTTGCAAGTGAGCTTGTACACACCTGACTTTTGATATTTTTTAATAGTGGTTTTGGTGGTGTGTATGATTTGATTTTGTACTTTGTTGGTGGTGAAGAAACTTATTTTTATGTTGTATGTCGAAGAGGTTGGCAATTTGGTGAGAAATCTTCCCTAGGAAAGGCAGGCTAACAAATGTGGTTTTCTTGTTTGTGGGTGGTTGTTCAGCAGTTGGTTGATTTAGTTTTGCTGTATGGATTAGTTTATCTATTATTGCAGGGTTGTACCCATTGGTGGAGGCAATTGATTTAATAATTTCTGTTTCTTTTTGTCTTTCATTTGTGTCCATTGGGATTTTCAGCATGCGATTAACCATTGTTCTGAAGAATGCTTTTTTATGTTGGTCTGAACAGTTATGAGCTCATCAATAGTATAAAAGATATCCTCATCCCAGTCACAGCTAAATTTGCATCTCTTGACATAGTAAACCTATATACAAACATACCCGTCAAGGAAACAATTAGTTTAATAAGAAATAACTTACTGAAACGTGGGACAATGGGGAGAGCTGAAATCTATGAACTCATAGAGATCCTGGAACTCATATTGTCACACAACTACTTCCTGTTCAACAACAAGTTTTACATTCAGGAAGACGGACTGGCAATGGGTAGTAGTCTTGCAGGCTTGCTAGCAGACATATATATCAATAACCTTGAAAATAACTTTTTCAGGTCCCAAACACAACTAAAAGATAAGCTGCTTTATTACAAACGCTATGTTGATGACACACTCATTCTGTTCAATGGAGCAACAGAAGAAATAAATAATCTAGCCAAAGAACTTAATAAAATACACAATAAAATCCAATTCACAGTAGAACATGAAACACCAGAAGGCATTAACTATCTTGATCTAACAATCTCAAATAAAAATCAGAAGCATAAATTTCAAATTTTCAGAAAGCCAACAACCACCAATGTTACCATACACAAATCCTCTTGCCATCCAGACCAACATAAAAAAGCATTCTTCAGAACAATGGTTAATCACATGCTGAAAATCCCAATGGACACAAATGAAAGACAAAAAGAAACAGAAATTATTAAATCAATTGCCTCCACCAATGGGTACAACCCTGCAATAATAGATAAACTAATCCATACAGAAAAACTAAATCAACCAACTGCTGAACAACCACCCACAAACAAGAAAACCACATTTGTTAGCCTGCCTTTCCTAGGGAAGATTTCTCACCAAATTGCCAACCTCTTCAAGACATACAACATAAAAATAAGTTTCTTCACCACCAACAAAGTACAAAATCAAATCATACACACCACCAAAACCACTATTAAAAAATATCAAAAGTCAGGTGTGTACAAGCTCACTTGCAACTCATGTCCAAGCTTCTACATTGGACAAACTGGTAGAAGCTTCACAACAAGATATAAAGAACACATGGATGCACTTCGTCTTAACAACCTGAACAAGTCCAGCTTTGCCTCACATCTTGCCCAACACAATCATTCTGCAAACAACATAGAACAGAATCTCCGAATACTACATTTTGCCAACAAAGGCACAATACTTGACCTACATGAAGAAATTGAAATATTTGTCTACACAAATACAGCACCTGACTGCCTACTTAATGATCAAACTGAACTGAGAAACAAATTTTTCCTTCAGAACTTTGAAGATCTACTAGTTCAAAAACAAGTAACCACCCAATAAAACATACACCAGCTCCCCAACCCTCCCCCTCCCAATGACCACCCCCCCTCCTCTCCTTACATCCTAACCACACTGGTGTCAATGTAATATACTACCACAGAATAAGACATGTACCATACCTCTAAATGTTAAAGCCCTCCATTGCTAACATAAATCAGTACTTTATACATATTAATTCTAGCTGGAACAAACATAAGCATCCTTTACCAATATCCCAGATCACTCTAATGTTAGAATAAAATTAGTCAACAGCTAAAGAATTTGTTCATGTAAAAAAAACTGCCTGTAACATACAAATAGAAATAACATAACAGATCACCGAAATTTATTCTTGTAGGAATTTATTATTATTTTCTCTAGTGCTCTCATGTTAGCACCATTCTGATGAAAAAACTTGCCCTTATATCGACTTTAACACATATAAAGAACAACAAATTTCATCTCTGTACAAAGTAGGCTTATGCTATATCTCTCTGTCAAGATCTTTGTTATAAGCAACAGTTGTAAAGCGCATGCTGGATGCTGGTGAAGTGTCACTGTTAAAGTGTGAACTAATATAGTTCGTGTGAAAGTGTTCTGGACTTCAAAATGGATGCAGACAGATATGAAAAAAGCCGCCTATACTGTCGCAGTAAGTAAAAACTAAATTCACATCCATATCGACAGATAATCTATAGTCATGGCGATACATTAAAGTGTGACCCATCTTTCTGCCATAGAACCAGCACCCAGCATTATGCTACTAACAATAATGATGTAGCTTCCCGGATTCTCCCGAAATCATCTGAAGATGAACCTGAAAGGGTTCGAAAACCGGTTAATGTAATAAAGCATTATTAATGAAAAAAGTGACTGGTTGCAGTTGTGTATAATTTATTTACATTAATATACAGTCACGGTTCTAAAATATCCGTAATGGATAAGCATAATCTGTTGATACCACGCCAGGTAATTAGAACAACGCGCGAATTTCGGCAATGTAAACTTAAACTAACGAAAACAATCCTTGCAATAAGATTTAACAAAAAATGTCTCTCAGAAAACGTGACTCCAAATTATATCAGAATAAAAATAACGAGTCAAAGTATGTCAGCCAAGATAGCAAAAGCACGATGTGAAATTATTTGGTTAAAAACTGAAATCAGGTCTCTTTACAAAAAGAAAGATCTGCTCAATTCAAAGCTGTATAATATGCACTTAGAACTTAGCCATAAACTTGTTGCTCATGTCTTCATGGTCTTCCTAGACTATGTCAATATATATGTAAACAAAGAACGTGTTATCATCTCACATAGACACGAGAAAAAGATAAATGCTCTAATTTCAAACAATGCAGTGAAGTCCCCCAGTATCTCTTCTGAAACAGAACATAAGTTTTTTGATAAAGTGATAAATACTACAGAAATATGCTTCAGTAGTAATGAATTAAAGCTGTTAAACAAAGGCCTTAAGCACAACATTGCCCCCTCACTAAATAAAAGCAACATTAAAGACCTCATAGTTAACACAAAAATTGCATGTACGGCAGCTAAACTAAAACACAATGAACAAAATGCTGTAGCTCATAAGGCAAACAACATCATTATGAGAAACATTCACCAGAACAAAATGTACAATAAGATGAATACTGAACATAAGATATTGTGTGACATAAATAAGAAACTTTCAGTTCAAAATGCCCTCATTGTCAGAGCAGACAAAGGTAACACAGCTGTTGTCATGTATGAATCAGACTATATTAGCAAAACTTGTGAATTCTTCAGAAATAATAATATAAAGGAAATAGCATATGACCCTACTCCCAAATTCCATGATAAAATTAAAAAGTTACTTAAAAACTGCAACTTCTTGTTGACACCATTAGAAGCAAAGCACTGTATAGTGATGAACCCTTTAGCACCAAAACTGAGATCACAGCCTAAGATCCACAAACCAGAATGTCCGATACGTCCCATTGTGAACTCTATCAATAGCCCAAGCTATAAAATCACCAAAAAACTTAATGATATTATCCGCAAGGCATATGTATTTGAAAATAACTACTCAATTAAAAACAGTTATGAGCTCATCAATAGTATAAAAGATATCCCCATCCCAGTCACAGCTAAATTTGCATCTCTTGACATAGTAAACCTATATACAAACATACCCGTCAAGGAAACAATTAGTTTAATAAGAAATAACTTACTGAAACATGGGACAATGGGGAGAGCTGAAATCTATGAACTCATAGAGATCCTGGAACTCATATTGTCACACAACTACTTCCTGTTCAACAACAAGTTTTACATTCAGGAAGACGGACTGGCAATGGGTAGTAGTCTTGCAGGCTTGCTAGCAGACATATATATCAATAACCTTGAAAATAACTTTTTCAGGTCCCAAACACAACTAAAAGATAAGCTGCTTTATTACAAACGCTATGTTGATGACACACTCATTCTGTTCAATGGAGCAACAGAAGAAATAAATAATCTAGCCAAAGAACTTAATAAAATACACAATAAAATCCAATCCACAGTAGAACATGAAACACCAGAAGGCATTAACTATCTTGATCTAACAATCTCAAATAAAAATCAGAAACATAAATTTCAAATTTTCAGAAAGCCAACAACCACCAATGTTACCATACACAAATCCTCTTGCCATCCAGACCAACATAAAAAAGCATTCTTCAGAACAATGGTTAATCGCATGCTGAAAATCCCAATGGACACAAATGAAAGACAAAAAGAAACAGAAATTATTAAATCAATTGCCTCCACCAATGGGTACAACCCTGCAATAATAGATAAACTAATCCATACAGAAAAACTAAATCAACCAACTGCTGAACAACCACCCACAAACAAGAAAACCACATTTGTTAGCCTGCCTTTCCTAGGGAAGATTTCTCACCAAATTGCCAACCTCTTCAAGACATACAACATAAAAATAAGTTTCTTCACCACCAACAAAGTACAAAATCAAATCATACACACCACCAAAACCACTATTAAAAAATATCAAAAGTCAGGTGTGTACAAGCTCACTTGCAACTCATGTCCAAGCTTCTACATTGGACAAACTGGTAGAAGCTTCACAACAAGATATAAAGAACACATGGATGCACTTCGTCTTAACAACCTGAACAAGTCCAGCTTTGCCTCACATCTTGCCCAACACAATCATTCTGCAAACAACATAGAACAGAATCTCCGAATACTACATTTTGCCAACAAAGGCACAATACTTGACCTACTTGAAGAAATTGAAATATTTGTCTACACAAATACAGCACCTGACTGCCTACTTAATGATCAAACTGAACTGAGAAACAAATTTTTCCTTCAGAACTTTGAAGATCTACTAGTTCAAAAACAAGTAACCACCCAATAAAACATACACCAGCTCCCCAACCCTCCCCCTCCCAATGACCACCCCCCCTCCTCTCCTTACATCCTAACCACACTGGTGTCAATGTAATATACTACCACAGAATAAGACATGTACCATACCTCTAAATGTTAAAGCCCTCCATTGCTAACATAAATCAGTACTTTATACATATTAATTCTAGCTGGAACAAACATAAGCTGCCTTTACCAATATCCCAGATCACTCTAATGTTAGAATAAAATTAGTCAACAGCTAAAGAATTTGTTCATGTAAAAAAAAAAAAACTGCCTGTAACATACAAATAGAAATAACATAACAGATCACCGAAATTTATTCTTGTAGGAATTTATTATTATTTTCTCTAGTGCTCTCATGTTAGCACCATTCTGATGAAAAAACTTGCCCTTATATCGACTTTAACACATGTAAAGAACAACAAATTTCATCTCTGTACAAAGTAGGCTTATGCTATATCTCTCTGTCAAGATCTTTGTTATAAGCAACAGTTGTAAAGCGCATGCTGGATGCTGGTGAAGTGTCACTGTTAAAGTGTGAACTAATATAGTTCGTGTGAAAGTGTTCTGGACTTCAAAATGGATGCAGACAGATATGAAAAAAGCCGCCTATACTGTCGCAGTAAGTAAAAACTAAATTCACATCCATATCGACAGATAATCTATAGTCATGGCGATACATTAAAGTGTGACCCATCTTTCTGCCATAGAACCAGCACCCAGCATTATGCTACTAACAATAATGATGTAGCTTCCCGGATTCTCCCGAAATCATCTGAAGATGAACCTGAAAGGGTTCGAAAACCGGTTAATGTAATAAAGCATTATTAATGAAAAAAGTGACTGGTTGCAGTTGTGTATAATTTATTTACATTAATATACAGTCACGGTTCTAAAATATCCGTAATGGATAAGCATAATCTGTTGATACCACGCCAGGTAATTAGAACAACGCGCGAATTTCGGCAATGTAAACTTAAACTAACGAAAACAATCCTTGCAATAAGATTTAACAAAAAATGTCTCTCAGAAAACGTGACTCCAAATTATATCAGAATAAAAATAACGAGTCAAAGTATGTCAGCCAAGATAGCAAAAGCACGATGTGAAATTATTTGGTTAAAAACTGAAATCAGGTCTCTTTACAAAAAGAAAGATCTGCTCAATTCAAAGCTGTATAATATGCACTTAGAACTTAGCCATAAACTTGTTGCTCATGTCTTCATGGTCTTCCTAGACTATGTCAATATATATGTAAACAAAGAACGTGTTATCATCTCACATAGACACGAGAAAAAGATAAATGCTCTAATTTCAAACAATGCAGTGAAGTCCCCCAGTATCTCTTCTGAAACAGAACATAAGTTTTTTGATAAAGTGATAAATACTACAGAAATATGCTTCAGTAGTAATGAATTAAAGCTGTTAAACAAAGGCCTTAAGCACAACATTGCCCCCTCACTAAATAAAAGCAACATTAAAGACCTCATAGTTAACACAAAAATTGCATGTACGGCAGCTAAACTAAAACACAATGAACAAAATGCTGTAGCTCATAAGGCAAACAACATCATTATGAGAAACATTCACCAGAACAAAATGTACAATAAGATGAATACTGAACATAAGATATTGTGTGACATAAATAAGAAACTTTCAGTTCAAAATGCCCTCATTGTCAGAGCAGACAAAGGTAACACAGCTGTTGTCATGTATGAATCAGACTATATTAGCAAAACTTGTGAATTCTTCAGAAATAATAATATAAAGGAAATAGCATATGACCCTACTCCCAAATTCCATGATAAAATTAAAAAGTTACTTAAAAACTGCAACTTCTTGTTGACACCATTAGAAGCAAAGCACTGTATAGTGATGAACCCTTTAGCACCAAAACTGAGATCACAGCCTAAGATCCACAAACCAGAATGTCCGATACGTCCCATTGTGAACTCTATCAATAGCCCAAGCTATAAAATCACCAAAAAACTTAATGATATTATTCGCAAGGCATATGTATTTGAAAATAACTACTCAATTAAAAACAGTTATGAGCTCATCAATAGTATAAAAGATATCCCCATCCCAGTCACAGCTAAATTTGCATCTCTTGACATAGTAAACCTATATACAAACATACCCGTCAAGGAAACAATTAGTTTAATAAGAAATAACTTACTGAAACATGGGACAATGGGGAGAGCTGAAATCTATGAACTCATAGAGATCCTGGAACTCATATTGTCGCACAACTACTTCCTGTTCAACAACAAGTTTTACATTCAGGAAGACGGACTGGCAATGGGTAGTAGTCTTGCAGGCTTGCTAGCAGACATATATATCAATAACCTTGAAAATAACTTTTTCAGGTCCCAAACACAACTAAAAGATTAGCTGCTTTATTACAAACGCTATGTTGATGACACACTCATTCTGTTCAATGGAGCAACAGAAGAAATAAATAATCTAGCCAAAGAACTTAATAAAATACACAATAAAATCCAATTCACAGTAGAACATGAAACACCAGAAGGCATTAACTATCTTGATCTAACAATCTCAAATAAAAATCAGAAGCATAAATTTCAAATTTTCAGAAAGCCAACAACCACCAATGTTACCATACACAAATCCTCTTGCCATCCAGACCAACATAAAAAAGCATTCTTCAGAACAATGGTTAATCGCATGCTGAAAATCCCAATGGACACAAATGAAAGACAAAAAGAAACAGAAATTATTAAATCAATTGCCTCCACCAATGGGTACAACCCTGCAATAATAGATAAACTAATCCATACAGCAAAAACTAAATCAACCAACTGCTGAACAACCACCCACAAACAAGAAAACCACATTTGTTAGCCTGCCTTTCCTAGGGAAGATTTCTCACCAAATTGCCAACCTCTTCAAGACATACAACATAAAAATAAGTTTCTTCACCACCAACAAAGTACAAAATCAAATCATACACACCACCAAAACCACTATTAAAAAATATCAAAAGTCAGGTGTGTACAAGCTCACTTGCAACTCATGTCCAAGCTTCTACATTGGACAAACTGGTAGAAGCTTCACAACAAGATATAAAGAACACATGGATGCACTTCGTCTTAACAACCTGAACAAGTCCAGCTTTGCCTCACATCTTGCCCAACACAATCATTCTGCAAACAACATAGAACAGAATCTCCGAATACTACATTTTGCCAACAAAGGCACAATACTTGACCTACTTGAAGAAATTGAAATATTTGTCTACACAAATACAGCACCTGACTGCCTACTTAATGATCAAACTGAACTGAGAAACAAATTTTTCCTTCAGAACTTTGAAGATCTACTAGTTCAAAAACAAGTAACCACCCAATAAAACATACACCAGCTCCCCAACCCTCCCCCTCCCAATGACCACCCCCCCTCCTCTCCTTACATCCTAACCACACTGGTGTCAATGTAATATACTACCACAGAATAAGACATGTACCATACCTCTAAATGTTAAAGCCCTCCATTGCTAACATAAATCAGTACTTTATACATATTAATTCTAGCTGGAACAAACATAAGCTGCCTTTACCAATATCCCAGATCACTCTAATGTTAGAATAAAATTAGTCAACAGCTAAAGAATTTGTTCATGTAAAAAAAAAAACTGCCTGTAACATACAAATAGAAATAACATAACAGATCACCGAAATTTATTCTTGTAGGAATTTATTATTATTTTCTCTAGTGCTCTCATGTTAGCAATATTCTGATGAAAAAACTTGCCCTTATATCGACTTTAACACATGTAAAGAACAACAAATTTCATCTCTGTACAAAGTAGGCTTATGCTATATCTCTCTGTCAAGATCTTTGTTATAAGCAACAGTTGTAAAGCGCATGCTGGATGCTGGTGAAGTGTCACTGTTAAAGTGTGAACTAATATAGTTCGTGTGAAAGTGTTCTGGACTTCAAAATGGATGCAGACAGATATGAAAAAAGCCGCCTATACTGTCGCAGTAAGTAAAAACTAAATTCACATCCATATCGACAGATAATCTATAGTCATGGCGATACATTAAAGTGTGACCCATCTTTCTGCCATAGAACCAGCACCCAGCATTATGCTACTAACAATAATGATGTAGCTTCCCGGATTCTCCCGAAATCATCTGAAGATGAACCTGAAAGGGTTCGAAAACCGGTTAATGTAATAAAGCATTATTAATGAAAAAAGTGACTGGTTGCAGTTGTGTATAATTTATTTACATTAATATACAGTCACGGTTCTAAAATATCCGTAATGGATAAGCATAATCTGTTGATACCACGCCAGGTAATTAGAACAACGCGCGAATTTCGGCAATGTAAACTTAAACTAACGAAAACAATCCTTGCAATAAGATTTAACAAAAAATGTCTCTCAGAAAACGTGACTCCAAATTATATCAGAATAAAAATAACGAGTCAAAGTATGTCAGCCAAGATAGCAAAAGCACGATGTGAAATTATTTGGTTAAAAACTGAAATCAGGTCTCTTTACAAAAAGAAAGATCTGCTCAATTCAAAGCTGTATAATATGCACTTAGAACTTAGCCATAAACTTGTTGCTCATGTCTTCATGGTCTTCCTAGACTATGTCAATATATATGTAAACAAAGAACGTGTTATCATCTCACATAGACACGAGAAAAAGATAAATGCTCTAATTTCAAACAATGCAGTGAAGTCCCCCAGTATCTCTTCTGAAACAGAACATAAGTTTTTTGATAAAGTGATAAATACTACAGAAATATGCTTCAGTAGTAATGAATTAAAGCTGTTAAACAAAGGCCTTAAGCACAACATTGCCCCCTCACTAAATAAAAGCAACATTAAAGACCTCATAGTTAACACAAAAATTGCATGTACGGCAGCTAAACTAAAACACAATGAACAAAATGCTGTAGCTCATAAGGCAAACAACATCATTATGAGAAACATTCACCAGAACAAAATGTACAATAAGATGAATACTGAACATAAGATATTGTGTGACATAAATAAGAAACTTTCAGTTCAAAATGCCCTCATTGTCAGAGCAGACAAAGGTAACACAGCTGTTGTCATGTATGAATCAGACTATATTAGCAAAACTTGTGAATTCTTCAGAAATAATAATATAAAGGAAATAGCATATGACCCTACTCCCAAATTCCATGATAAAATTAAAAAGTTACTTAAAAACTGCAACTTCTTGTTGACACCATTAGAAGCAAAGCACTGTATAGTGATGAACCCTTTAGCACCAAAACTGAGATCACAGCCTAAGATCCACAAACCAGAATGTCCGATACGTCCCATTGTGAACTCTATCAATAGCCCAAGCTATAAAATCACCAAAAAACTTAATGATATTATCCGCAAGGCATATGTATTTGAAAATAACTACTCAATTAAAAACAGTTATGAGCTCATCAATAGTATAAAAGATATCCCCATCCCAGTCACAGCTAAATTTGCATCTCTTGACATAGTAAACCTATATACAAACATACCCGTCAAGGAAACAATTAGTTTAATAAGAAATAACTTACTGAAACATGGGACAATGGGGAGAGCTGAAATCTATGAACTCATAGAGATCCTGGAACTCATATTGTCGCACAACTACTTCCTGTTCAACAACAAGTTTTACATTCAGGAAGACGGACTGGCAATGGGTAGTAGTCTTGCAGGCTTGCTAGCAGACATATATATCAATAACCTTGAAAATAACTTTTTCAGGTCCCAAACACAACTAAAAGATAAGCTGCTTTATTACAAACGCTATGTTGATGACACACTCATTCTGTTCAATGGAGCAACAGAAGAAATAAATAATCTAGCCAAAGAACTTAATAAAATACACAATAAAATCCAATTCACAGTAGAACATGAAACACCAGAAGGCATTAACTATCTTGATCTAACAATCTCAAATAAAAATCAGAAGCATAAATTTCAAATTTTCAGAAAGCCAACAACCACCAATGTTACCATACACAAATCCTCTTGCCATCCAGACCAACATAAAAAAGCATTCTTCAGAACAATGGTTAATCGCATGCTGAAAATCCCAATGGACACAAATGAAAGACAAAAAGAAACAGAAATTATTAAATCAATTGCCTCCACCAATGGGTACAACCCTGCAATAATAGATAAACTAATCCATACAGCAAAAACTAAATCAACCAACTGCTGAACAACCACCCACAAACAAGAAAACCACATTTGTTAGCCTGCCTTTCCTAGGGAAGATTTCTCACCAAATTGCCAACCTCTTCAAGACATACAACATAAAAATAAGTTTCTTCACCACCAACAAAGTACAAAATCAAATCATACACACCACCAAAACCACTATTAAAAAATATCAAAAGTCAGGTGTGTACAAGCTCACTTGCAACTCATGTCCAAGCTTCTACATTGGACAAACTGGTAGAAGCTTCACAACAAGATATAAAGAACACATGGATGCACTTCGTCTTAACAACCTGAACAAGTCCAGCTTTGCCTCACATCTTGCCCAACACAATCATTCTGCAAACAACATAGAACAGAATCTCCGAATACTACATTTTGCCAACAAAGGCACAATACTTGACCTACTTGAAGAAATTGAAATATTTGTCTACACAAATACAGCACCTGACTGCCTACTTAATGATCAAACTGAACTGAGAAACAAATTTTTCCTTCAGAACTTTGAAGATCTACTAGTTCAAAAACAAGTAACCACCCAATAAAACATACACCAGCTCCCCAACCCTCCCCCTCCCAATGACCACCACCCCTCCTCTCCTTACATCCTAACCACACTGGTGTCAATGTAATATACTACCACAGAATAAGACATGTACCATACCTCTAAATGTTAAAGCCCTCCATTGCTAACATAAATCAGTACTTTATACATATTAATTCTAGCTGGAACAAACATAAGCTGCCTTTACCAATATCCCAGATCACTCTAATGTTAGAATAAAATTAGTCAACAGCTAAAGAATTTGTTCATGTAAAAAAAAAAAAAACTGCCTGTAACATACAAATAGAAATAACATAACAGATCACCGAAATTTATTCTTGTAGGAATTTATTATTATTTTCTCTAGTGCTCTCATGTTAGCACCATTCTGATGAAAAAATTTGCCCTTATATCGACTTTAACACATGTAAAGAACAACAAATTTCATCTCTGTACAAAGTAGGCTTATGCTATATCTCTCTGTCAAGATCTTTGTTATAAGCAACAGTTGTAAAGCGCATGCTGGATGCTGGTGAAGTGTCACTGTTAAAGTGTGAACTAATATAGTTCGTGTGAAAGTGTTCTGGACTTCAAAATGGATGCAGACAGATATGAAAAAAGCCGCCTATACTGTCGCAGTAAGTAAAAACTAAATTCACATCCATATCGACAGATAATCTATAGTCATGGCGATACATTAAAGTGTGACCCATCTTTCTGCCATAGAACCAGCACCCAGCATTATGCTACTAACAATAATGATGTAGCTTCCCGGATTCTCCCGAAATCATCTGAAGATGAACCTGAAAGGGTTCGAAAACCGGTTAATGTAATAAAGCATTATTAATGAAAAAAGTGACTGGTTGCAGTTGTGTATAATTTATTTACATTAATATACAGTCACGGTTCTAAAATATCCGTAATGGATAAGCATAATCTGTTGATACCACGCCAGGTAATTAGAACAATGCGCGAATTTCGGCAATGTAAACTTAAACTAACGAAAACAATCCTTGCAATAAGATTTAACAAAAAATGTCTCTCAGAAAACGTGACTCCAAATTATATCAGAATAAAAATAACGAGTCAAAGTATGTCAGCCAAGATAGCAAAAGCACGATGTGAAATTATTTGGTTAAAAACTGAAATCAGGTCTCTTTACAAAAAGAAAGATCTGCTCAATTCAAAGCTGTATAATATGCACTTAGAACTTAGCCATAAACTTGTTGCTCATGTCTTCATGGTCTTCCTAGACTATGTCAATATATATGTAAACAAAGAACGTGTTATCATCTCACATAGACACGAGAAAAAGATAAATGCTCTAATTTCAAACAATGCAGTGAAGTCCCCCAGTATCTCTTCTGAAACAGAACATAAGTTTTTTGATAAAGTGATAAATACTACAGAAATATGCTTCAGTAGTAATGAATTAAAGCTGTTAAACAAAGGCCTTAAGCACAACATTGCCCCCTCACTAAATAAAAGCAACATTAAAGACCTCATAGTTAACACAAAAATTGCATGTACGGCAGCTAAACTAAAACACAATGAACAAAATGCTGTAGCTCATAAGGCAAACAACATCATTATGAGAAACATTCACCAGAACAAAATGTACAATAAGATGAATACTGAACATAAGATATTGTGTGACATAAATAAGAAACTTTCAGTTCAAAATGCCCTCATTGTCAGAGCAGACAAAGGTAACACAGCTGTTGTCATGTATGAATCAGACTATATTAGCAAAACTTGTGAATTCTTCAGAAATAATAATATAAAGGAAATAGCATATGACCCTACTCCCAAATTCCATGATAAAATTAAAAAGTTACTTAAAAACTGCAACTTCTTGTTGACACCATTAGAAGCAAAGCACTGTATAGTGATGAACCCTTTAGCACCAAAACTGAGATCACAGCCTAAGATCCACAAACCAGAATGTCCGATACGTCCCATTGTGAACTCTATCAATAGCCCAAGCTATAAAATCACCAAAAAACTTAATGATATTATCCGCAAGGCATATGTATTTGAAAATAACTACTCAATTAAAAACAGTTATGAGCTCATCAATAGTATAAAAGATATCCCCATCCCAGTCACAGCTAAATTTGCATCTCTTGACATAGTAAACCTATATACAAACATACCCGTCAAGGAAACAATTAGTTTAATAAGAAATAACTTACTGAAACATGGGACAATGGGGAGAGCTGAAATCTATGAACTCATAGAGATCCTGGAACTCATATTGTCGCACAACTACTTCCTGTTCAACAACAAGTTTTACATTCAGGAAGACGGACTGGCAATGGGTAGTAGTCTTGCAGGCTTGCTAGCAGACATATATATCAATAACCTTGAAAATAACTTTTTCAGGTCCCAAACACAACTAAAAGATAAGCTGCTTTATTACAAACGCTATGTTGATGACACACTCATTCTGTTCAATGGAGCAACAGAAGAAATAAATAATCTAGCCAAAGAACTTAATAAAATACACAATAAAATCCAATTCACAGTAGAACATGAAACACCAGAAGGCATTAACTATCTTGATCTAACAATCTCAAATAAAAATCAGAAGCATAAATTTCAAATTTTCAGAAAGCCAACAACCACCAATGTTACCATACACAAATCCTCTTGCCATCCAGACCAACATAAAAAAGCATTCTTCAGAACAATGGTTAATCGCATGCTGAAAATCCCAATGGACACAAATGAAAGACAAAAAGAAACAGAAATTATTAAATCAATTGCCTCCACCAATGGGTACAACCCTGCAATAATAGATAAACTAATCCATACAGCAAAAACTAAATCAACCAACTGCTGAACAACCACCCACAAACAAGAAAACCACATTTGTTAGCCTGCCTTTCCTAGGGAAGATTTCTCACCAAATTGCCAACCTCTTCAAGACATACAACATAAAAATAAGTTTCTTCACCACCAACAAAGTACAAAATCAAATCATACACACCACCAAAACCACTATTAAAAAATATCAAAAGTCAGGTGTGTACAAGCTCACTTGCAACTCATGTCCAAGCTTCTACATTGGACAAACTGGTAGAAGCTTCACAACAAGATATAAAGAACACATGGATGCACTTCGTCTTAACAACCTGAACAAGTCCAGCTTTGCCTCACATCTTGCCCAACACAATCATTCTGCAAACAACATAGAACAGAATCTCCGAATACTACATTTTGCCAACAAAGGCACAATACTTGACCTACTTGAAGAAATTGAAATATTTGTCTACACAAATACAGCACCTGACTGCCTACTTAATGATCAAACTGAACTGAGAAACAAATTTTTCCTTCAGAACTTTGAAGATCTACTAGTTCAAAAACAAGTAACCACCCAATAAAACATACACCAGCTCCCCAACCCTCCCCCTCCCAATGACCACCACCCCTCCTCTCCTTACATCCTAACCACACTGGTGTCAATGTAATATACTACCACAGAATAAGACATGTACCATACCTCTAAATGTTAAAGCCCTCCATTGCTAACATAAATCAGTACTTTATACATATTAATTCTAGCTGGAACAAACATAAGCTGCCTTTACCAATATCCCAGATCACTCTAATGTTAGAATAAAATTAGTCAACAGCTAAAGAATTTGTTCATGTAAAAAAAAAAAAAACTGCCTGTAACATACAAATAGAAATAACATAACAGATCACCGAAATTTATTCTTGTAGGAATTTATTATTATTTTCTCTAGTGCTCTCATGTTAGCACCATTCTGATGAAAAAATTTGCCCTTATATCGACTTTAACACATGTAAAGAACAACAAATTTCATCTCTGTACAAAGTAGGCTTATGCTATATCTCTCTGTCAAGATCTTTGTTATAAGCAACAGTTGTAAAGCGCGTGCTGGATGCTGGTGAAGTGTCACTGTTAAAGTGTGAACTAATATAGTTCGTGTGAAAGTGTTCTGGACTTCAAAATGGATGCAGACAGATATGAAAAAAGCCGCCTATACTGTCGCAGTAAGTAAAAACTAAATTCACATCCATATCGACAAATAATCTATAGTCATGGCGATACATTAAAGTGTGACCCATCTTTCTGCCATAGAACCAGCACCCAGCATTATGCTACTAACAATAATGATGTAGCTTCCCGGATTCTCCCGAAATCATCTGAAGATGAACCTGAAAGGGTTCGAAAACCGGTTAATGTAATAAAGCATTATTAATGAAAAAAGTGACTGGTTGCAGTTGTGTATAATTTATTTACATTAATATACAGTCACGGTTCTAAAATATCCGTAATGGATAAGCATAATCTGTTGATACCACGCCAGGTAATTAGAACAATGCGCGAATTTCGGCAATGTAAACTTAAACTAACGAAAACAATCCTTGCAATAAGATTTAACAAAAAATGTCTCTCAGAAAACGTGACTCCAAATTATATCAGAATAAAAATAACGAGTCAAAGTATGTCAGCCAAGATAGCAAAAGCACGATGTGAAATTATTTGGTTAAAAACTGAAATCAGGTCTCTTTACAAAAAGAAAGATCTGCTCAATTCAAAGCTGTATAATATGCACTTAGAACTTAGCCATAAACTTGTTGCTCATGTCTTCATGGTCTTCCTAGACTATGTCAATATATATGTAAACAAAGAACGTGTTATCATCTCACATAGACACGAGAAAAAGATAAATGCTCTAATTTCAAACAATGCAGTGAAGTCCCCCAGTATCTCTTCTGAAACAGAACATAAGTTTTTTGATAAAGTGATAAATACTACAGAAATATGCTTCAGTAGTAATGAATTAAAGCTGTTAAACAAAGGCCTTAAGCACAACATTGCCCCCTCACTAAATAAAAGCAACATTAAAGACCTCATAGTTAACACAAAAATTGCATGTACGGCAGCTAAACTAAAACACAATGAACAAAATGCTGTAGCTCATAAGGCAAACAACATCATTATGAGAAACATTCACCAGAACAAAATGTACAATAAGATGAATACTGAACATAAGATATTGTGTGACATAAATAAGAAACTTTCAGTTCAAAATGCCCTCATTGTCAGAGCAGACAAAGGTAACACAGCTGTTGTCATGTATGAATCAGACTATATTAGCAAAACTTGTGAATTCTTCAGAAATAATAATATAAAGGAAATAGCATATGACCCTACTCCCAAATTCCATGATAAAATTAAAAAGTTACTTAAAAACTGCAACTTCTTGTTGACACCATTAGAAGCAAAGCACTGTATAGTGATGAACCCTTTAGCACCAAAACTGAGATCACAGCCTAAGATCCACAAACCAGAATGTCCGATACGTCCCATTGTGAACTCTATCAATAGCCCAAGCTATAAAATCACCAAAAAACTTAATGATATTATCCGCAAGGCATATGTATTTGAAAATAACTACTCAATTAAAAACAGTTATGAGCTCATCAATAGTATAAAAGATATCCCCATCCCAGTCACAGCTAAATTTGCATCTCTTGACATAGTAAACCTATATACAAACATACCCGTCAAGGAAACAATTAGTTTAATAAGAAATAACTTACTGAAACATGGGACAATGGGGAGAGCTGAAATCTATGAACTCATAGAGATCCTGGAACTCATATTGTCACACAACTACTTCCTGTTCAACAACAAGTTTTACATTCAGGAAGACGGACTGGCAATGGGTAGTAGTCTTGCAGGCTTGCTAGCAGACATATATATCAATAACCTTGAAAATAACTTTTTCAGGTCCCAAACACAACTAAAAGATAAGCTGCTTTATTACAAACGCTATGTTGATGACACACTCATTCTGTTCAATGGAGCAACAGAAGAAATAAATAACCTAGCCAAAGAACTTAATAAAATACACAATAAAATCCAATTCACAGTAGAACATGAAACACCAGAAGGCATTAACTATCTTGATCTAACAATCTCAAATAAAAATCAGAAGCATAAATTTCAAATTTTCAGAAAGCCAACAACCACCAATGTTACCATACACAAATCCTCTTGCCATCCAGACCAACATAAAAAAGCATTCTTCAGAACAATGGTTAATCGCATGCTGAAAATCCCAATGGACACAAATGAAAGACAAAAAGAAACAGAAATTATTAAATCAATTGCCTCCACCAATGGGTACAACCCTGCAATAATAGATAAACTAATCCATACAGCAAAAACTAAATCAACCAACTGCTGAACAACCACCCACAAACAAGAAAACCACATTTGTTAGCCTGCCTTTCCTAGGGAAGATTTCTCACCAAATTGCCAACCTCTTCAAGACATACAACATAAAAATAAGTTTCTTCACCACCAACAAAGTACAAAATCAAATCATACACACCACCAAAACCACTATTAAAAAATATCAAAAGTCAGGTGTGTACAAGCTCACTTGCAACTCATGTCCAAGCTTCTACATTGGACAAACTGGTAGAAGCTTCACAACAAGATATAAAGAACACATGGATGCACTTCGTCTTAACAACCTGAACAAGTCCAGCTTTGCCTCACATCTTGCCCAACACAATCATTCTGCAAACAACATAGAACAGAATCTCCGAATACTACATTTTGCCAACAAAGGCACAATACTTGACCTACTTGAAGAAATTGAAATATTTGTCTACACAAATACAGCACCTGACTGCCTACTTAATGATCAAACTGAACTGAGAAACAAATTTTTCCTTCAGAACTTTGAAGATCTACTAGTTCAAAAACAAGTAACCACCCAATAAAACATACACCAGCTCCCCAACCCTCCCCCTCCCAATGACCACCCCCCCCTCCTCTCCTTACATCCTAACCACACTGGTGTCAATGTAATATACTACCACAGAATAAGACATGTACCATACCTCTAAATGTTAAAGCCCTCCATTGCTAACATAATTCAGTACTTTATACATATTAATTCTAGCTGGAACAAACATAAGCTGCCTTTACCAATATCCCAGATCACTCTAATGTTAGAATAAAATTAGTCAACAGCTAAAGAATTTGTTCATGTAAAAAAAAAAACTGCCTGTAACATACAAATAGAAATAACATAACAGATCACCGAAATTTATTCTTGTAGGAATTTATTATTATTTTCTCTAGTGCTCTCATGTTAGCACCATTCTGATGAAAAAACTTGCCCTTATATCGACTTTAACACATGTAAAGAACAACAAATTTCATCTCTGTACAAAGTAGGCTTATGCTATATCTCTCTGTCAAGATCTTTGTTATAAGCAACAGTTGTAAAGCGCATGCTGGATGCTGGTGAAGTGTCACTGTTAAAGTGTGAACTAATATAGTTCGTGTGAAAGTGTTCTGGACTTCAAAATGGATGCAGACAGATATGAAAAAAGCCGCCTATACTGTCGCAGTAAGTAAAAACTAAATTCACATCCATATCGACAGATAATCTATAGTCATGGCGATACATTAAAGTGTGACCCATCTTTCTGCCATAGAACCAGCACCCAGCATTATGCTACTAACAATAATGATGTAGCTTCCCGGATTCTCCCGAAATCATCTGAAGATGAACCTGAAAGGGTTCGAAAACCGGTTAATGTAATAAAGCATTATTAATGAAAAAAGTGACTGGTTGCAGTTGTGTATAATTTATTTACATATACTACCAAATTATTCGAATACTTATAGTCTTGCTGTACCTCTAAGACATCTTTCTTGTCTCATATATCTTTCATTTCCCAACACCTTTTCGGATGAGAAAGTAAGCCAATATATAGGCAATAATTTTCAGTCCTCTTATATTAGTTCTAAGATTCTTTTTCTTTTTGTATGCCTATAATTTGGATTACTGGTGACCTGGAGATGAAAACTTTGTTAGTATCATATAAACTGGAACATCACTAATATGCATTGGCTCAGGCACTTTTTTGAACTTTATATCTCACTATGTATCCTTCGTATGCTTTTTAAGTGGGTTACATGGTGCATCCTCAATGACTCTCCTGTTTTTACCTTGCATTTACGCTTGATCCCTGAAACCTCCGGATCCTGACCGCCAATTGGTCCTTTAACTTTTCGCGTCTTCAGCACCGGAAGTTCACCTTCAGAGTTGGATTGACTGAACAGATCTTCCGAACTGGCTGTCGTCTCACTCCCGCTGTAAATTACTGCATTTATAATTATATCTCCAATTCGTGCCCTAATTATTGGGTGTACTGCAGGTAGTAAATTTCGTTCATCTTCTTTCATGACCACTTCTTCAATCGTGTCATACACAAGTCTGTTAATCTTTGTATTCTTAAGCATCAACCTTTGTGGTGGAGGTACATCGATTATTTCATCTCTTTTTTTCTGGATGGCTTTCCCAATTTTTTGCTGGTATAATTTCGTCATACTGCCCGCACTGTCGTGTCATAATCCCCTGAATTGTATATATCGGATTTGCTGTAAGGCTGTACTCCAACTGCCGGCCGTTGTGGCCGAGCGCTTCTAGGCGCTTCAGTCTGGAACCGCGCGGCCGCTACGGTCGCGGGTTCGAATCCTGCCTCGGGCATAGACGTGTGTGATGTCCTTAGGTTCGTTAGGTTTAAGTTGTTCTAAGTTCTAGGGGACTGGTGACCTCAGATGTTAAGTCCCACAGTGCTCAGAGCCATTTGAACCATTTTGTACTCAAACTTGGGCTTCGCCCGACTGCTTGTTATTCTCATGAACTGTATCCAACATTACGTTTAAATACTGTAATGTTTCATCATCCTCCGTTCGTATTGCTTCGATATTACCTCAGGTAATTCGTTTTTCTTTGCTGATTCGATGTACTAGGATTCTGTGATTTTTTACTGGTCCCGGAGGGATGTTCGAATTCGATTATTTCAGATTATGTGGCTGAAACCAATTTAGTCTATTGTCACCAGTTCGCCAGTTCCCATTTCTATTATTATTACTGTTTCGGTAAAATCGACAGTTGTAGCCGTTACTGTTTTGACGTGATTCCAATTTCCTTGATTTCGTCCATTATTTCGGCCTTGATTCTGCCTTGACGCATTACTATTGCCACCGTTCCCATTTCCTGTCCTCAGCCTATATCCTTGTTGGTTTCTTAGCTTTCGTGCATCATCCTCACTGAATATAAAGCTAACTCACGAACGATTCCCTTGAAAGTCTGCACGTGATCTCCTTCTCTACCTATTAATGATTGTTGGTATCTTAATGGGAGTTTAACTGTAAATAATCGGATTAGTTCTCCATCACTGTATGGATTATCTAAGCACTGATTCTTCTTTACCATTTTCTCCAAGAATTTAACAGGATTGTTTTCTTTCGAATTCTGTCACAGCGTCTTCTGAAGAAATTCATATTTGATTCTATTTTGCGCTTCAGGCGACCAATATCGTGACAGAAATGACAATTTAAAATCTTCACACGATCGACAAGTTGGAGCTATCTTTTGCAACGCTTCTGCAATCGCATCGTCCACGTGTGCACTAACGAAATCTAACTTTTCTGGTAATGGCCAACATTCTGGTAAACCTATCTGAAACTGACTGATAAAGGTCCTTGAATGCAAGGACTTTCCGTCTTCTTTGTAATGCTGAAATTTCCTTAGAGTGAGAAAGTGGTCATTGTCAAATTTAATGTTGGCACCATGTGGTGTTTGTTACAAACGACCGCTCCTCCTTCTAATTATACCTCTGTCATTCACCTCTGTGCGTTGTACTGCTATTGGGTACTGCACGCTTCCGCTAACCTCTACGTGTTGCAACGTACGGGAGTTTATTGTAAAATTATCGACATATTGAAAAATATCTATTGGTAGTCTTAGAAGACCTTGAGTTGCTATCTGACTTAAGTTGGCTCTGTTTACACGCGTGGTTATGCCCCCAGGATCATTTGCACCGAAATTATCATTACACTCTAATTATTAAACAAAAATATGGTGATTGCTAGCTACGAAATCAATAATGCGGTGATTAGCATATGATACCAAATTAAGATTTATTCAGAACAGAATGAGCAATATTTCTAGCCTAACATGACAATCCAATACACTCGATAACCTAGCTAGCCTATCATTGGCACAATGCATCCTCTTTTCCTAACTACTTAAGTCAACACTGAACCCGCAAGCGACTCTATTAAAGTTCTGCCTGAACGGACTCAGAGAGCGCCAGTCAAAGAGCTAGCGGAATACGAACTCATTTAGAATTACAGTGACCTGCTTTGGCTGATGGTTGCTCATATCACCGTAATTCTCCGTGAGATTACGACGGTCGGCCCAGCCAACGTCGTGATGCCATCTTTCCAGTGAGCGAGCTTGGCTTTAATCTCCAACGTGGACGTGGTTTGCGTCCGTAAACTTCTGTACGCAAGTGTTCAATTGCGGAGTCCGTCATTAGTCAATGCTCAAGCTACTTGCACATATGCCACGAGTAGTTGGTCGACTCAAGTGCGCGGCAGCAAAGATACACTTCAGATTGCATATGAACACCACAAGTTAGTATAAATCTGTTTCTCTCCTCAGCGGAACAGATAATGCTACGTATGTGGAGTCGTATGCTCTAAACTATTCAGACTTGGAGAGTTACCACTGGACTCAATGCCGGTAACTTCTCTCCACGCTCTCCAAGCAGGGCAGCCAGACACCGCGACTGCTCTCCTCCACAGCCGACACCAGAGTCTTCCTTCCTAGTTTTTGCAAACCTGGCCGTTCTTCGCCGCATGGATCCGTGCGCGTTGGTAGCCAATCACGACACAGACTTCCATGTATCCGTGCGCGTTTGTACCCAACCACGACACAGAATTCTCCCGCGGTTACTGTTGCCGCCAAACTGTTAGCACGTATTTCTACGCGCTCTGCGCCAATCCCGTCACAGTCTTCCGCCAATTTTCCACTGTGGCGCGAAATCGTCTTTCTCTCTTTCGCATATAACTTCTTCTCGCTTCTTGTTGTGATTGCCCAGCCTCCCCGAACGTCTTTGGTGGTCTGAAGTGCCAGCCGACAAAGGGGTCCGGCCGTGGCCATCCCGTTAGTTTGACATGACATAAACACCTTCCTTAGGGGTTCCGGCCGTGTTCCAGCCTCTGAGCCCATCTCGTTAGTCTGACATGACACACACAACTTCCTTTTCTGTGTATTAGTACTGATTTAGCACCATGTAAGGTGATAAATCTGCTACCTTACAGTGTGTATTAAACCGTTGTAACGGTACACAGTTATTCGTCACAAGTTGCGCCACACCTCCTATATTCTCTGTCATCGTTACTGATAGTCGATTTTGGCAGATGCTGTCCATAACAGGATCGGTATCCATTCTTGCCAGTGGCATCAGACTCTGGTAGGGTCGGTACTGTTTCATATAGCAACTTGTTATAACCTGATCTACTTGTTGCGGTGCTGGATTCTGCTCTCGTGAGCGTTGGTCAACGAACGTTACATTTTGCATTAGTATCGGATTTTGTTGTGCTCCCAGAAATTCTGTCTGTACATGAGGCATCCTCTGCCTCTGATCAATTGATACGTTCATTTGCAGCTTGCCAGTAGCTACTGTACTCATCGGAATACTCGCGTTTTCCCTTGTTTTATTCCTTTGCACAATTGTGCTCTCAGATATGCAGCTGCGTTCGCGTCTCTCCACATTTCCGCGATCTTTTGCGTCTTGTTATCCCCTGTAGATGACTTTGTTACGAACTTTACAGTGTCTCTATTTGAATTTACAGTGGATTCAGACGTCATAATCGACTATGAACAAACGCTGTCGTTGTTACTTCGACATTCTATACTTCGAAATAATTCCATTATGAGTTTCAGGTATTGCTCCATGTTTTTTTGACTCGATCTTGAAAATAAAATTATCATTTTTTTTCAAAGCTGCTTTCGTATCCCTTCTGTGAACTGTTGTCTCTTCGATGATCTGTTGTGCCTTACGAGTTGTTTACTTTGCAAAGATATCTACCCGTTGCTTGACCTCTTTGACACTGTTGAGTCTCGTCATGCAACTTGGTCATATCTTTTTGCACATCGTCAACATCTGTTCTCATTTGTTTACGACCTACCATAAGTGCTTCAGTCACGTCTCGTGATTCTTTTACATCTTTTCGAATTGGATCTAACTGACGATTGAGATCAGCTTCCCTTTGTTCTAAATTTCGTGTGCCTGTATTAGTCTGGGCAAACCCCTTTGGATTTGACGTCTTTACGTCACCAAACTCTCTTGCACACTTTGCATTTGACATCCTTATGTCAACAAAATGGTTCACATGGCTCTGAGCACTATGGGACTTAACATCTGAGGTCATCAGTCCCCTAGAACTTAGAACTACTTAAACCTAACTAACCTAAGGACATCACAAACATCCATGCCCGAGGCAGGATTCGAACCTGCGACCGTGGCGGTCGCGCGGTTCCAGACTGAAGCGCCTAGAACCGCTCGGCCACACCGGCCGGCTTATGTCAACAACTTTGGCACACTTTGCATGGTTTGCCCCAAATATTGCAACATTGCAAACATATTGTTGGGTGCGTTTTTATCTTTCCCGGTAGTCATTTAAAGCGATATTTCTCTCTTTTGTCTCTCCTGTACAGTTTCCTTGCTTTTCCTTAATTCAAGCAGGGTAAACACTTGAAAATGTACCAGGACATTCCTTACACTAGCGTAATCTCAAGAGAAAAATAAATACTAACCTAACTTCAAGTACACTGACACACGAAAATGCATCCCAAAAATATTACACTGACAGTGTTATAAAATCACACAATTGACTGTGCATCGCCTAGTGTATTGTACCTGCCAATATGATCTATCTGTCTAATGCCTTCCTCGAATTTAAGCCCCAAGAACAGAAGTACAATATGTGGTTAACATGGACATGAGGGAATGAGGAAAAGCGACACACACCAACTCCAGTCTAAAGCAGATCTGAAGTGAACACACTCTCGTGACTCTCACACTTAGCGCCTGAGCAATGCGGTGTTTACATTGTGCAGACTGCGCTGATACGGGCGGCCGTTTTCGGCTGTGGCATGTGTCGGCAGTGATCGGTTCGACGTTTTGCGAACCTGTTGACCTTACAGTTCTACTCTGGCATTGACTGGATATGCAGTCATAAACTGCCCCAAGTTTTTGTAACGTGGAAAACTATGGCTAATTCGACAAGCTGTGTGCACTCGCTAAGGCTGAGTGACATGTACACTGTTACCCTCAAATGTTCGTAGAACTTAACCAGCACACCTTATAGATCGTACGGTCCAATCCAGAGATATTACGAGGTATCTGGTCCTCGTTAACCCACATAGGTGTTCACAACAAAATGCCCCTTCCGGAGCCGGGGCAGAGCAGGATGCACTCTGTCCAGCACACGGGCGTTCTAGGAAGAGAGTCCCCCCCCCCCCCTGAATTACTCACTCATAATTCCCTATATTGTTGCAGTCTCCCCAAACCGTATTGCGGGTTCGCCTTTTGCCATACCTAGTGTGAGCCGATGAGAGCTCTTGCTGCAACTTTCATCGTTTCTTTACCCACTGAGGTTTCAGCAACGAACTGGAGTGTACGCTAGTTTCATCTGGTCGAATGAGCATTCGCCCTTTTTCATTCAGTAATACGCTGCACCCAAAGAGAAGCTGATAAAGTGAACATCATGCGTCGTCCTCCACGGTATCACACGATTTTCGAATATTTACCAAAACATCAGTGACACACACACTGTTGGCCTTCGTTCTGCGTCTCAAAAATGGCCTCCCGCTTTGTTCCTCAGTGCTTTCTTAAGATAAAAGGCTTTCACAGACCAGGCATGGGTCTCACGCCATATACGTGTGAGTGTTACGCGAATTTTGTTTATGTCAAGCTGATGACGCACTTTCTGCGCTCTTAACGTTTCTGCATAAATGGAAGGGGTGTATTCTCCTTTGAGAGCGCCGCAAATGAATCCTTTGCTCCGTTAAAATGTTTCCTTTAGTACAAGTGTGAGTCAGAAGTCTCGTCCAACGTTGACCCATTGTTGTGCTGTTATCTGTGCCGAAACTGCCAGGTATGGTCCGTGCGACAATCCCTAATTGATCTCCCGTGGCGAGGATTCGCTGGTTCATGGCTTTCCTAAGTTGAGTGCCATGTCATAGTGCCTTGGTCGGCTTGGAAGTCTCGCTTACACTTCAGTTCACTGCTAGAGAAATGCTACTTGTCTATCAGCTTGCAAATTACGTGGATATTGTTAGTATCGAGTTCATGTGAGCCACGGATGAATTAATTACTCTCTGTACTATGCAAATAATGTGGTTCTAAGTAAAGTATGAGTTGTGGGGTGTCAAATTCATCTGCTTCATGAGTGCGATCGATTTCTTGACATAAAAATACGCTGGGTGGTAAAAATTACCCTGACACCTTACACATCAAAGAAGCGTTGACAGAAGTAAAAGACAAGTTCAAAAGTCGGATTACAATTCGAGGTGAAACGATATCAATAATAAGAGTCACCGTTAACATTGCTATCCTCAGTAAAAGTGAAAAGAACTACAGAATGCATTAAAAGGAGTGAACAGTGTAATAGATACAAAATGTGGATTGAGAGTAAAACGTAGAAAGACAAATGTAATTAGATGTAACAGTAATTAGGTTGGTGGTAAACTTAACATCAAATCTGGGGTCCATGAGGTAGATGAAGCGTATCGATTCTGCTATTCTGCAGTCAAAGTAACCCATTACAGGTAAGGCAAGATGAAAGTAAAAATAATCAGATTAGCACAGGAAAGAGGGGTATACCTGGCTAAGAGATGTCTGCTAGTATCAAATGTCGTCCTTAACCTGAGGAAGAAATTTCTGATAATACACATTTGCAGCACAACATTGTATGGTAGTGAAACATGGACTGTGGAAAAACTGGAAAAGTTGTCAATCGAAGCGTTTGAAATGTAGTGCTATGGAAGATGTCGTGAACTGTGTGAACTTTACGGATAATAAATGAGGAATCAACAAAGAAAGGAGAGTATTGAAAACACTGACAAGAAGAAGGCAACACAAGACGATAGGACGTGATAAGACATCATGGAATAATTTCCGTGGTGCTAAGGGAGCTGTAGAGGGTAAAAACTGTATCAGAGGGCAGGGGTTGGAATACATTGAGGAGGTAAGAACTATGCGACTTAACTTCTGAGGTCATCAGTCCCCTAGAACTTAGAACTAATTAAACCTAACTAACCTAAGGACATCACACACATCCATGCCCGACGCAGGATTCGAACCTGCGACCGCAGCGGTCGCTCGGCTCGAGACTGTAGCGCCTAGAACCGGACGGCCACTCCGGCCGGCGAGGAGGTAAGATGCAAGTGGTAGTCTCAGCTGAAGAGGTTGGCACAGAGGAGTAATTCGTGACGGGCCACATCGAAACAGTCAGAAGACGTCATTTTTCTTGATTTTTTTCTCACACATAGATGTGGCAGCAGTAGGGTAATTAACTGATTTGGTCCGTTTGAAGGTGGCTGGATGCCCTTCCTGTCCGTTATCCCCAGGATGGAATATGCATGCCGCAACAGTCTCCATTTACTGTGATTCATGTGAAAGTGAGCGGAAGTTTCTCAAATGTTTGTGAATCATGTAACTGAAGAGAGAATTGGGTAGCAGCCCTATATTCACCTAGGTAGGGGGGAGAGGGGAAACCGCATAAAAACCGCGGCACACCAACTCTCGCCGTTAGTCCGCTGGGCAGATTCGATGCGGCCCGGAGCACCACTCCGTTCTGAAATGTCACTTTAATACACATGTCTAACTGAGCGAGTAGTCAGAGAACTGATGACTCCACAAAGAAAAGAAAATTTGATGAGATTGCTATTTCAAACTTTATTTTTGGACATCTCATATTTTAGATTAAAAACAACTTTCTGGGGAGGCCAACCACAGCTCAGAGACAATGCATATAACAATAAAAACACTCAACATTCATTAAACTTTCAGGTTATAATAATTAAAAAACTGAGAATTATGACGTGTTTCCAAAAGTCGCGTAGCTGTATGAAAGTGCATAATTCGCAACTATCGGTTTCAGTCATCTCCAGATTTTATCTGCCAAGTGTACAAACCTCTGACTGAAATTTATGAAATGGTAGAGAAACAGAACCACAGAGAGTGTCTGTATTCAACAAAAAACAATGACAAGTACTGAAATGGTTATATTTTCATAATGTAGATTGCAGATGAACAATAACCGTGTCCTAGCATTTGGGAAGTTATCTACGTTAAGAGTCACATTGATGGGTTGTCGTAGTAAAATCGTGTACACCCAAAAGATATTCGTCAAAAATTTACAAAGAACAACTGCTGAATTAGCCAGGCCTAGAAAAATGTGTGGAAGAAAACGTTAATAATGAATGAGACGCTCACTTGAACGGGGATAAAATGCCAGGAAAGAACTAACGTCTAGGGAAAGTACTATACGCACACGGGAAGATATCATCCAAAAATCAGTATTATAGTGTGGAACCGAAACGTCGAGAGTGGAAGAAATAGGAAAAGAGCTTACCGGACAACACTCCATAGGTTATGTTGCAGGAATCGGTAGACACTAGCTGTAACACTTAAAATCCTGTATGATGTGCGTACATTATCCTTACAATACGGTTATATATTTCTACCATTTCATGCAGTGTTTTCTATTATTGGAAGATAAAACACGAAAATGCGTACATACGGACGTGAAACCGGTAGTTGCTAGTAAAGCATCTCCATACAGCTATACGGCTTTTGGAAACACATCATTCTCCTTCAGTTTTTAATTTTTGTAATTTTTATGATACTCTGAATGCTTATCGACTGTTAAATGTTTTTTACTGTCGTATTTTAGAGTCGTTGACTAAATACTGTACACTGAGGTAACAAAAGCCATGGGATAGGGAAATGCACATATACAGATCGAGCTAATATCATGTACAAAAGGTATAAAAATGCAGAACATTGGCGCTACCGTCATTTGTACTTAGGTGATTCACGTGAAAAGGTTTCCGACGTTATTATGAGTTCGGTTAACTGGAGACCATTTGCGGCCGTTCATGGTCTTCATGTTCCTAAACGACGATGAAACCTCTATGGAGTACAACCCGCCATGTCACTGAGCCATAATTGTTCGCGATTAATTTAATTTACATCTCCATCTACATGGTTACTTTGTAGTTCACATTTAAGTGCCTGGCAGAGGGTTCATCGAACCATTTTCATACTACTGCTCTACCATTCCACTCTCGTTGGCGCGTGGGGAAAAGAAATACCTAAATCTTTCCATTCGAGCTCTGATTTCTCTATTTTATTTTGATGATCATTTCTCCCTACGTAGGTGGGTGTCAACAAAACAATTTCGCATTCTGAAGAGAAAGTTGGTGATTGAAATTTCGTAAACAGATCTCACCACAAAGAAAACCGCCTTTGTTTCAGTGACTGCAACCCCAACTCGCGTATCATATCAGTGACACTCTCACCCCTATTGCGCGATAACACGAAACAAGCTGCCCTTCTTTGCACTTTTTCGATGTCCTCCATCAATCCCACCTGGTAAGGATCCCATACCGCGCAGCAATATTCCAGTAGAGGACGGACAAGTGTAATGTAGGCTGTCTCGTTAATGGGTATGGCACATCTTGTAAGTGTTCTGCCAACAAAGCCCAGTCTTTGTTTCGCCTTCCCCACAATATTATCTATGTGGTCTTTCTAATTTAACTTGCTCATAAATGAAATTCCTAGGTATTTAGTCGAATTGACGGCCCTTAGTTTTGTGCGATTTATCGTATACCCGAAATTTATCGGATTTCTTTTGGTACCCATGTGGGTCACCTGCCACTTTTCTTTGTTTAGTGCCAATTGTCAGTTTTCGCACCACACAGAAATTCTCTCTAGATTATTTTGTAATTGGAATTTGTCGTCTGATGATTTTACTAGACGGTAAATTACAGTGTCATCTGCAAACAATCTAAGGAGGCTGCTCAGATTATCACCTAGCATTCTGAATAGTTCGAGCGAATTATTTCGCCACACAGATTGTCCGACATGAATGTAATCGAACGTCAATGGAACATAATGAAACGTCACTTGGATCACAAAATCCTGCACAAGCAACACCTTCGCAATTACTGACGGCTGTAGAGGCAGCGTGGCCCAGTATTCCAGCACGGGTCTTTCAAGGACATGTTCAGTCTAAGCTACGTCGAGTTACTGCACTATTCCAGGCAAAAGGAGGTACGATACGACATTAGGAGGTATCCCACGACTTTTGACTCCTCAGTATAGTTTCTTATTATGTAATGCCATCACAGGACTATTACTTTACGTGCCTTAGTTGCGTTGAGCTGTACCCGCCAGGTTAGCCGAGGGCGCTAATGCGCCGCTTCCTGGACGCAGGTAGTCGCACCGGCCACGGATCTAACCCACCTGGTGGATTAACGACGAGGGTTGGTCTACCGATCAGTCTGGATGTGGTTTTTAGGAGGTTTTTCACATCCCACTAGATCAGGACTTAACAACTGGCCGGTTTTGAGCACGAGTACTCGCGTCTGCTCAGGCACCTGCTCGCGAGCAGCTGCAAGGTCGCGGAGTGGGGAGCGAGGGGAGGGAGGGGAAATGCGCGCGCACGTTTGAATAGGGCCGCAGCGTGCCTATTGAATTCGCGCCGACTGTGTAACGTTTAAAGTACTACGATCAGCTCGTAACAGTGACTTCGCTGGTTAAGAATCATGTGAAGTCGCCATTGTGTAACCCCAACCATGCTTTCGCAGTTCAACCCCCATTGGGAGGAATTGTATCTGTTTACTGAAAAAGATGGTGTTGCAAAATGATTAGTATGTCACAAAACGCTGAATTCTTTTACGAAATTTAATTTGCAGCGACATTATATGACGTACCACGCGAAAGACTACGGACGTGGAAAATGTGATTGACCAGATCGTGCACAGGAAGTTATTAAACTTAAAAGGAAGCTATCTGAAGAAGATCTGGACGACGAAGAAAAATCAACTGAGGCAGCTCTCAGAGTGGGTTACAAAATTGCTTTGCTTTTAGCAAAATCCCTACGCCCCTTAACTGATGGCGATTTAATAAAAGAATGTTTGGTAGCTGCAGCGGAAGATTTGTGTCCATCTCAAGTTGAACAGTTTCGGATTGTGCCATTATCTAACATGACCATTATGCGTTGCATACAGGACATGGCAGACGACGTCCAGAGCCAGTTTACAAATATCTGTAAAGATTTTATGGCGTATTCTTTAGCTCTGGACGAAACTGTTGATATCACTGGAAGAGCGCAGCTTGCCATATTTATTAGAGATGTTAATAGAGATCTTCAGGTGAGGGAGGAGCTCCTCGATGTAGTAGCCATGAAGAACACTACAACCGGAGGTGATATTTTAAGTAGTGTTGAAGAAAGTGTTGAAAATATAGGATTGTCGTGGAATTCCTTAGTTTCAGTGTATACAGATGGTAGAGACATACACTAAGCTAATAAAATTATGAGGCACGTGTACATTCTCCTTTATTTGTTTCATTTGTCGCAGTAATAATTCGTGAGTGATATCCCTGCAGGTGGCCGCGGATTTACATCGACTGGCGGCAGCTGTTGTGTACCCCACGTGACTCTCCCCACTTTCCGCTCTGGTCCGGTAGTGGGGGTAGCGTGCTCGCGCTGCTCCGTGCTCGCGCCTTGCTGCTCACAGCTTGCTCCGCGAGCACGTATGTTGTGAAGCCCTGCACTAGATGAATACCGGGCTGGCCCACATCGTCCCGCCTCAGTTTCACGCCTCAGAGACATTTGAAACATGTTCGCACTATTTCATGATTTACACTAGACACAGACAGCTGGGGTGCACTGATTCCATCCCAGTGGGTATGGGGTGGTGGCAGGAAGAGCATCCGGCCACGCCTTTCAATTAACCTTGCCAAATCCGATTGTAACCACACCGAACCTGCGAAAACTGTGGGACAAAGGCGTAAGCAAAAGAAGTTGCGTGAGCTGTAGTAGAGCTTCATTGTACTGGGGTGCAGCCTGTTTTCGTCATTTTTATCGCTTCAGACGAGTGACTCCCCATGCACGACACATGTATGACGGGCTCCTGCCGAGAAGGGTGCGACTCGGCGGCCGACCTTCGGCGCCGCCTGCGCCTTCGCCTACGCCGTGGAGCGAGTGGCTTAATCGGCGTCGGGGGCGTGCTGTGCTGTCGCGACGGCGAAGCGTCACTCCGTCTGCATAAAACATGGCGGCGTAAACCGCTTAGGGTCGCGGCTTGATGGGTCTTCAGGCGTGTGACGGCCGGGGCCAAAGGCGTTGCCCTCGCGTCGGCTTGTTGCTGAGGCGAGGGTAACAACACTCTGCTGCGAAGTCTGCAGACACCCCGCCCAGCGAGTCGTGCTGCGTACCTCAGAACATGTATTACGAACTGTTAACCCGGCTGTACCAGGAAAAATCTTGGTCACGCGATACAGTCTGACTGTGTCTCATTACAGTCCAAAGCAGAGGGCCACGAAAAGTTATCGCCTACTTTGGCGATAAGACGCAAGAAACTGAAGTTAACGCCATTACTTTTACTGATAAGAGAACTAGAAAGTTGAGAGAGTATCGGCAGAAATGGCCACGGAAAATGAAAGCAAGTGTTGCCAAGTGAAAGTTACGTAAGTTCAAAATGGTTCAAATGGCTCTGAGCACTATGGGACTCAACTGCTGAGGTCATTAGTCCCCTAGAACTTAGAACTAGTTAAACCTAACTAACCTAAGGACATCACAAACATCCATGCCCGAGGCAGGATTCGAACCTGCGACCGTAGCGGTCTTGCGGTTCCAGACTGCAGCGCCTTAAACCGCACAGGTTACGTAAGTCAGTGGTGTGCAAACTACGGGAGAAGAGACACAGAGCCGAGGGATACATAGTTCACGTATTTGCCACAAAGCACAACAAGTAAAATGCACACTATAAATATGTCACTGGTGTAGGTAAACATACAATTAGACAGTAATTTCTGCGGTTTTATGAACAATACAAGGAAATACCAGCTTTTTAAAAACGTCACAGCATTTGTCGCACAGATCTGCACTTTCGGGATAGCAAAGAAACTGAGGGGCAAGCAGCTATGGGATCTGATTATAGAAGTTGCCTAAATCAACGAGTCATTATTTGAAGACGAGAGAACGTACTTGCAAAAAGAGCATAGTACACTAGCAAAAATGGACCCTCAGGACTGAAGTAGCCAGCGATTTATTTATTATTCACACACACTGCACTGTGAGTAAATATCGCAAAGTGAGAATGTCTGATAAATATTGTCAAATAACAATGCAAGGTAACGTTTCATTGTTGTTAATGCATAGTTTCATTCCGTAGTCGCTTCGTTGACCATAACAGAAAAACTTCGGACTGTCATGTAGAAACGAAAAAAAAAAAAATGAATAAAAATACTTAGAGATGAGGAAATTTGAACTTTTGGCATTGATTAATAGGCAACAATCTTCTCCTGTTTATTTCACTGACAAATTTATCCCTATCTCCTGCTGCCATATGATCTAGAGCTAAATTTTATTCAACTGGCCTAGAACCTTGCAAAGAAAAGCTCCTTAGTCGTAACGCGCCAAGCATCTTACTCTGTAACCTGAGGAAATAATGGCTGATGCTTTCGCTGCGAATAAATAAAGGTCACGTGTGACCTTGCCTGGGTCTAGCCTTTTCACGTACTGCTACTTCGGTGACTTAACGCGTCAATTTAGCTACTTGTTTTTCCAGTAGGCTCAAATGGCTCTGAGCACTATGGGACTCAACTGCTGAGGTCATTAGTCCCCTAGAACTTAGAACTAGTTAAACCTAACTAACCTAAGGACATCACAAACATCCATGCCCGAGGCAGGATTCGAACCTGCGACCGTAGCGGTCTTGCGGTTCCAGACTGCAGCGCCTTTAACCGCACGGCCACTTCGGCCGTTTTTCCAGTAGCTTGCCTGTAGAATGCGAAATTGGCCCATCTTACAGATCTATCCACGAGTTAACGATGTCTTGAAGTTGTCGCCAGGAATGAAACCCGGGTGTTCGACGTTGGCCGGCTGGAGTGGCCGAGCGGTTCTAGGCGCTACAGTCTGGAACCGCGGGACCGCTACGGTCGCAGGTTCGAATCCTGCCTGGGGCATGGATGTGTGTGATGTCCTTAGGTTAGTTAGGTTTAAGTAGTGCTAAGTTCTAGGGGACTGATGACCTCAGAAGTTAAGTCCCATAGTGCTCAGAGCCATTTGAACCTTTTGTTCGACGTTGATAGCCAAAAACACTAAACACTACTCTGTGCTGCCAGATTGTTATTGCTGTTGTGATATTAGATTACAGTATTGAGATGTCGAACAGCTTGAAAGTCTAACCATCACGCCAAAAAATGTGTCTTACGACTAGTGAAGGAGATATACTATGAGCATCGAGGAAGATGAAATTATAACAAAATCGTTTGGCGTAGATTCGAACAAAAAGACGGCAGCATCATCAGCGACTGAAACAGCAGATGACCAATTATCAGCTGCTATTGTGTAAAACAGCGACCTTACCTGCAAAGGGAGTTTAACGAATTCTGCCAGCAAAGGTGGGAAAACTGCATTTTGTTATGTCCTTGTTTTAAATGGAAACTTCATTCTATGGCGCATGAAGAAGGGTAACGTGAGAATGCCCCACTTGCAAGAGTTCTGGAAAGTAGATTCATTGCCTCTCGGCCGTACACACGCTGGTGTTGCCACCCTGGACATGTACCGTTTCCTTTTGCAGGGTAGTACTGACACATTTAGTCAATACCACGGACGTGTTTTCTGCTCAGAATTAGCCTATTCACCAAAAGAATGGAATCTCTCCTGAACTAATGAATGTGATTTTAGGATTGAAAACTCTTATAGTGACAATATATATCTACACACGTTGTCATCGTGGGTTTCATTGTGAAGACTGATCTGACCTTGCGCAAACCTCTTCGTTTCTACACAACTACTGCAATGTAAACCTACTTACAAAAATGGTTCAAATGGCTCTGAGCACTATGGGACTTAACATCTTAGGTCATCAGTCCCCAAGAACTTAGAACTACTTAAACTTAACTAACCTAAGGACATCACACACATCCATGCCTGAGGCAGGATTCGAACCTGCGACCGTAGCAGTCGCGCGGTTCCTGACTGAGCGCCTAGAACCGCGAGACCACCGCGGCCGGCACCTACTTACATGGACTCACTCTATTCAGTGATTGGTCTGCTTTTCTTCCCTTCTTCAATCCCCCTGCGCCCCCTCTCCCCCCCCCCCCCCCACACACACACACACTCACACATACACATACACGCTACCTGCTGAAGTGGTGGGGTTAGACACGCCCACACAAGCACACAAGAATGTACCCAGGATCTGAGGCAGGGACGGCCAAGAACACGGCTCGCGTGTGCCGCTCGTGCATGCGTGTCCGTCTCTCTCGCCTGAGTGCGCTCTTCCCCCCCTTCCCCCCTCCTACGTCAAACTGTCTGAGCTGGAAGAGGGGGACGGGGGCGGGTACTGCGTGCAGCTATTTCTCAACTATAGTCTTCAAAAACAAGTGTCGAATACTTTGAGAGGAGGCAGTACTCTTCGAAACAAGAAAATTAAGTCCAATAAACATCGGTCCTGAAATGCATACTTTCTGGGATAAACACGTGTTTACGGGAGGTCAATTCAGGACAATGCACCCTTCTCCCCTCCGACGTAGGAAATGAAGCAAACTTTGAAGTATACCCGGTTGTTGTACCTGCTGGCAAGCATTGAAGACGCCACCCTTAGTGTCCGCACATCTTTGATTCGCCTGGCGTAGACAATTCCTTCAGTTGTCTGCATAACCAAAAGTCTAGGTGCCTGAGGTCTGGGGAACGAGGAGCCCAATGTGTGGAGCCGTCCCGACCAATCCAGCGGCCATGAAATGTCTGAGTCAGATGTTCACGCACATTGTGACGAAAGTGTGCTGGTGCGCCATCACGCATGAACCACATTTGTATTCCTCCAGCAAGGTAGGCAACGCACTAATGATAAAGTCCAGATGAAGTGCCGCAGTTAACCTTTGTGGTAGCACGTATGGACATATTAATCTATTACCAGATACACCTACACATACATTGATTGAGAACTGGAGTTGCCCTCTTTTTTGAGTTGCTTGGGTGTTTACATCTGCCCATTCATGCCGGTTACAGAAATTCACAAAAACATATCTTGTGAACCCTGCATCACCAGTACATAAAATCTTGGTTGCGAACAGTCGATCTGAGGCACACTCCTGCAACAACTATTGACAGAACCGCCGTCTCCCATGATGATCCTATGGCCTTAGGGCCTGAACATGCTGTGGATGATACGGGCATAGTAATTGCTCATGAAGTACCTCCCAGACAACAAAGTGAGACACGCCTTCTGCTGTTGCTAACCGTCGCACACTGGTCCCACAGGTTTCTGCCACCGAACGTACCACACGCTCCTCCATGTCAGGCGTGTGGACTGTGCGGCGCCTTCCACCGACTGTCTTCCGATATGCAAGGAAACCTACGTCCCTCAGACGCTATAACAGTCTGTCGAACAGCTTACCGGAGGGTACTCCGCACTGTGGATATTTTTCAGCAACCATAGCAGGATATCACATCCGCCATTTGACTTGTCGAGTAGTAGGCTTCCATTGTTAACAGGTGATGGAAGAGAGAAAACGTAAACGTACTACACCATTTGTACGTACAGACAGCGTGCCCGCCCGGCTAGCCGCGCGGTCTAACGCGCTGCTTCCCGAGCGGGAAGGCGTGCCGGTCGCGGACACGAATCCACCCGGCTGATTATTGTCGACGTCCAGTATGCCAGCCAGCTTGTAGATGATTTTTACAAGGCGCTGCAGTCATGGACGGTGCGGCTGGTCCCGGCGGAGGTTCGAATCCTCCCTCCCCCCCCCCCCCCCCCCACACACACACACACTCACACATACACATACACGCTACCTGCTGAAGTGGTGGGGTTAGACACGCCCACACAAGCACACAAGAATGTACCCAGGATGTGAGGCAGGGACGGCCAAGAACACGGCTTGCGTGTGCCGCTCGTGCTGAAGAAGGGAAGAAAAGCAGAGCAATCACTGAATAGAGTGATTCCATGTAAGTAGGTTTACATTGCAGTAGTTGTGTAGAAACGAAGAGGTTTGCGCAAGGTCAGATCAGTCTTATCCTTCTTACAAGGGAACCTCCCCATCGCACCCCCCTCAGATTTAGTTATAATTTGTCACAGTGGATAGGCCTTGAAAAACTGAACACAGATCAATCGAGAAAACAGGAAGAAGTTGTCTGGAACTATGAAAAATAAGCAAAATATACAAACTGAGTAGTCCGTGTGGAAGATAGGCAACATAGAAGGACAATATTAGCCTATGAGCGCCGTGGTCTCGTGGTTAGAGTGAGCAACTGCGGAGTGAAAGGTCCTTGGTTCTGCCTCGAGTGAAAATTTTACTTTCTTTATTTTCGCAAAGTTATGATCTGTCTGTTCATTCATTGACGTCTCTGTTCACTGTAACAAGTTTAGTGTCTGTGTTTTGCGACCGCACCGCAAAACCGTGCAATTAGTAGACGAAAGGACGTGCCTCTCCAATAGGAACCGAAAACATTTGATCGCAAGGTCATAGGTCAACCGATTCCTCCAGGAAAACACGTCTGATATATTCTTTACGACACTGGTGACGGCAAGTGCGTCACATGACAGGAATATGTTGTCGACCCACCTAACTTGCACACTTGGCGAATGGGTAAAAAGATTCTTCTACCTTACCCGATTTAGGTTTTCTTGTGGATGTGATAATCACTCCCAAAAAAGTGATGAAAACATAAGAATTTGTCACATAAACTGCATCAAATGAATGCAACAGTTTCACAGTCGCACAGTTTTCCCTGTGCTCTGTCAAAACATATGTTTTTTACGTTTTCAAATGTTTCCGTGCGTAGACCGTCAAATCCTGTATATGTCCAAGCAAATCTGAACATGTCCTGGAATTTTGGAGAGCGAAGTTGATTATGTGTGAGTGCCTGAACTTTGATAATTATCTGAAAATAAAAAATTAAACTTTTCACTCGAGAGATGATTTGAACCCAGGACCTGTCGTTATGCCGCTGCTCACTCTAACCACGGGACCACGGCGCTCGTAAGCTAACACGCTCCTTGATGTTGCCTAGCTTGCGCATGGACTACTCAGTTTGTATATTTTGCTTATTTTTTTCGTAGTTCCACACAACTTCTTCCTGTTTTCTCGATTGATCTGTGTACAGTTTTTCAAAGCCTATCCCTGTGCCAACTTATAACTAAATCTGAGGGGGGTGCGATGGGGAGGTTCCGTTGTTAGGATAATTTAGGTTAATTAGTGTGTAAGCTTAGGGGCTGATGACCTTAGCAGTTAAGTCCCATAAGATTTCACACACATCTGAACATTTTTGATGATTTTTAAGACGGTTTTCCATCTGCCCCGGCGAATGCGGACTGGTTCCCCCTATTCCTCCTCACACTATGTCGGCGATTGCTGCGCAAACACTGTCTCCACATACGCGTACACCATAATTACTTTACCACGCAAACATTTGGGGTTACACTCGTCTGGTATGAGACGTTCCCTAAGGGGGTCCACTGGTGGTCGAACCGCACAATAAGCCTGGGAGCGGCGATGGGGTGGGTGGACTGCTGTGGCCTGTTGTGGGGTTGTGAACCACTGAGGGCTACGGCGGGACGAAGCCTCTCCGTCGTTTCTAGGTCCCCAGTTCAATACACAGTACACACAAAGGTAGAAACAGCGCAATAACAGTAAACACATAAGTGAATCCGCGTTTGGAAGAAGGCAGAAAACACCGTGACACATACCCATGACTGGCAGCGCTGTACGATAAGGCACACAGACATGACGAAAACTAATGTAGCCTACAACACGACTCGAGCCACACAACTGACTGCACACCACCTACTGGTACGTAGACTACTGTGAGAAAGGCATCATAATACCCTTCAGACACATTTAACGGAGCGCCAATGCAACGACTGTGCTAATGTTCGCCGGCCAGTATGGCCGTGCGGTTCTAGGCGCTTCAGTCTGGAACCGCGTGACCGCTACGGTCGCAGCTTCGAATCCTGCCTCGGGCATGGATGTGTGTGTTGTCCTTAGGTTAGTTAGGTTTAAGTAGTTCTAAAGTTCTAGGGGACTGATGACGACAGGTGTTAAGTCCCATGGTGCTCAGAGCCATTTTGCTAATGTTCGCAACAAGCGTTTCGGAGTCCTTCCTGTGAACACACGTTTATCTCGGAAGATATGCGCTTCGGACCCACGTTTCGATGAGTTTACCACTTCCCAAAATACTCGACACTTTTTTTGTGTACCCTTTATATATACAATATTATTTGATTATACACTCCTGGAAAATGATATAAGAACACCGTGAATTCATTGTCCCAGGAAGGGGAAACTTTATTGACACATTCCTGGGGTCAGATACATCACATGATCACACTGACAGAACCACAGGCACATAGACACAGGCAACAGAGCATGCACAATGTCGGCACTAGTACAGTGTATATCCACCTTTCGCAGCACTGCAGGCTGCTATTCTCGCATGGAGACGATCGTAGAGATGCTGGATGTAGTCCTGTGGAACGGCTTGCCATGCCATTTCCACCTGGCGCCTCAGTTGGACCAGCGTTCGTGCTGGACGTGCAGACCGCGTGAGACGACGCTTCATCCAGTCCCAAACATGCTCAATGGGGGACAGATCCGGAGATCTTGCTGGCCAGGGTAGTTGACTTACACCTTCTAGAGCACGTTGGGTGGCACGGGATACATGCGGAGGTGCATTGTCCTGTTGGAACAGCAAGTTCCCTTGCCGGTCTAGGAATGGTAGAACGATGGGTTCGATGACGGTTTGGATGTACCGTGCACTATTCAGTGTCCCCTCGACGATCACCAGTGGTGTACGGCCAGTGTAGGAGATCGCTCCCCACACCATGATGCCGGGTGTTGGCCCTGTGTGCCTCGGTCGTATGCAGTCCTGATTGTGGCGCTCACCTGCACGGCGCCAAACACGCATACGACCATCATTGGCACCAAGGCAGAAGCGACTCTCATCGCTGAAGACGACACGTCTCCATTCGTCCCTCCATTCACGCCTGTCGCGACACCACTGGAGGCGGGCTGCACGATGTTGGGGCGTGAGCGGAAGACGGCCTAACGGTGTGCGGGACCGTAGCCCAGCTTCATGGAGACGGTTGCGAATGGTCCTCGCCGATACCCCAGGAGCAACAGTGTCCCTAATTTGCTGGGAAGTGGCGGTGCGGTCCCCTACGGCACTGCGTAGGATCCTACGGTCTTGGCGTGCATCCGTGCGTCGCTGCGGTCCGGTCCCAGGTCGACGGGCACGTGCACCTTCCGCCGACCACTGGCGACAACATCGATGTACTGTGGAGACCTCACGCCCCACGTGTTGAGCAATTCGGCGGTACGTCCACCTGGCGTCCCGCATGCCCACTATACGCCCTCGCTCAAAGTCCGTCAACTGCACATACGGTTCACGTCCACGCTGTCGCGGCATGCTACCAGTGTTAAAGACTGCGATGAAGCTCCGTATGCCACGGCAAACTGGCTGACACTGACGGCGGCGGTGCACAAATGCTGCGCAGCTAGCGCCATTCGACGGCCAACACCGCGGTTCCTGGTGTGTCCGCTGTGCCGTGCGTGTGATCATTGCTTGTACAGCCCTCTCGCAGTGTCCGGAGCAAGTATGGTGGGTCTGACACACCGGTGTCAATGTGTTCTTTTGTCCATTTCCAGGAGTGTATTTGGCACACTGACGACGTGATAAAATTTATATCTGTCATAAGCACGGACAGACAGAAAGTTTTTCAGATTTTCGTCACGTAATTTTCCCACGTAATAGCAACTTATTTAGTCTCATAATCGATAAAAGCCTTCCACACATTGTAATATTGTTGCTTGAATTTGCTATGCTGAGGTCGGTGCTAATAGCCAATGAAAGCGGGTTGAAAGCCGTGAGCTGTCTGGGGAAGTTAATCTTGCATTACTAAGCAACTGTTTCTGCTGGTAACTAGTCTAGGTTTACCACATTACCAATCAGACTAACATTTATTATAATCTTTTACAATCATACAACAACCGGTAATATATATATATATATACATATATATATATATATATATATATATATATATATATATATATATATATATATATATATATATATATATAAAAGTAGAATTTAAATAAAAAGAAAGAAATCAGTTTATATTTGGAAATTTATTTTAAGATTTATCATCGAAATTTCAGCATATTATACGTGAGTTATACTGAGCTGGTGCCTTATTTACGATTGTGAAAATGTGAGATTGGAATCTTACGGAACACATAAAATATGGAGCCAAGATTGGGAGACTGGATACAACACTGCATTCATAAAACAACACACAAAGACCATTGAAACACATGCAAGAGAAAGTTAACCACAACCAACAGATTCAAATTTTCAGTCAAAGAAATTACGTTCGTAGCACAATCCTGTCCGTCATGTAATTACCACACACTGGTATACTAAATTCATATTAACTCTTTGTGAAATCTTCCCAAGAAGAATAGCTGAGGGCTACTTTGATGATTACACCACATGCTTCACGTGGTCAACTTGGTTTACAGAAAGCGTATAACTCCACAATAATTTAGATAATAAAAATAAATTAGATCGAAAAGCAATTGACAAAGGAAAAACCTTGAACTGGTTACTAACGTCTTACTGTTAACCTGACGGGTCAAACAGTTATATAAGCACGTGGTACTGGTCTCACAAAGTAATGACAAAGCAACTACCGCAAAATAATCTGAACTTGACACGAGAATTACACTCCGCTGCAATTTAAGATAGCATTAGATATTTTAGAGCTAAACCAGAAATCATGGTGATTAAACTTTCAGTTAGGCTGAACTTAACAAATCCATTGTCCTACGGACTTAGCAGACACGCGCTTCGCCGGAGATCTTACCATTTCAGACGCTCGCCACCGCCAGACTGCAACTGCCTGCTGCCCGACTGCAACTGCCTACTGCCCGGAAGGGGCCCGAGGGGCAGCTTCCTATACCAACATGACAAGGGACGGACCGGACCATACTAAGAATAGAAACCTCTTTGCTTTTAGGAACCGTAGCTACCTGTTCCGACGTTGGTCCCACTGTTCTCTAGCAGACAGCCTTGTCTGCTACCCTCAAGCATGCAACTACAAACACATTTGATCATTCATCCTCTCACACAGAAGGGAAGGGGGCTGACAGTATCTTATCATATACTGTATATCACAGAAAGCGGATGTAGGTTCCGTATGAGACTGTGTGACATGAATTACATATTAACTGTGTTTTCAAGTGTAGTAGTGTGACAGATCGTTCTTGTTTACATGTAAAAGTAACACGTTCCACTACTCAGTCTCCTCCCAGATAGTCAGAAACGCCACAGTAAATTTAGAAGAAGAATTTATTCCATAAAAGACAACAAATTTGAGAAATTAAACATGAAAGGAATCCAACAGAGACCTTTCATAACCCCAACGCTCCGGGAAAAGACTGTGCAGGGAATTTTCTGGCCATGCTAGGACATTCCCAAGCAGGCTTCTCACACCCTACTTAAACCAAAAGTGCAAAGAAAAGGCAAAAGGTCACCAGCTACTTGCTAAAACACAATAATTTCAACAAATCTTTACAATCTACCAATTTCAAAGAGAGAAAAAAAACACACACACAATCTGTGACACCTATTTAAAATATCGTGTAGACCTAAATTGGTCAGCAAGTAAAAACAATGGTTCCTGTGTCATTAATATGAAAACAATTTCTGGTTGTTACCCTTATGGAGTTCACCAGTATTTGCTCATTGCAAGAGCCAACTGATCACAGGCAAATTTATGACTGTTTATTAACAGGCAAAATTTATGAAAATAGCAAAGGTGCCACAGCAATTAAAAAGGAACATGAAATAACATCAGTACTACAAGGCAGAACATTACAATGCACAATCCGCAAAAGCAAAAAAAATGATAAGAGAAAAAACATGTTTTACAAAGTGGTTATCGCAAAAAAAATTCTATATCTTATAAAACTAATAATCTGTAGAATTAACCTAACTATGTGGCACTAATTTAATCACTCTACAATATTTCAGTTAGTTAGCAAACAATGAGCACTGTGTCATTATACTGAAACTACAATAATTGTGTGATTGTTATCCTTAAGGGGTTCCTCACAATAAATATGCCCCATGCAAAGGCTAATCGATCACAGCCCAATGAGAATGAATAGCAATCTGACTGATAAAGGAAGCAGTGCCACAGTAATGAATTTACGAAACAAAATATCACAAATCTAATACATCACACAAGAACAAACATTGATCAATAAAACAGTACAATAGTCAACATCTAAAAAAAAACACCAATAAATAAAACACCTGCAAAATACAAGAGTCAAAGTTTAAAAAAAATATAGAACACCTGCAAAATACAAGAGTCAGAGTTTAATAAACACCAATAAATCGAGTCTCTGCAAAACACACGAGTCAAAGTTTCTGTGACAGAGACACACGTATATGCATTGAACTAAGAACCGTATAATCACTGTTCACTGATACACTCACTAGTTCCACTGTTCCAAGGCACAATATAAGGGGAGGGGGAGGGGGTTCGTCGCCGCAGCTGTCAGTAGGGATTTTTGTCCATCTGTTGCGTGCAATCCCGCCATCTCTGCCCTCTCATGAAGTCTCTCCCGTGTCACGTACATCTCGATTTGGTTCCATGTTTGTGTTGTCAAATTCGTGCGGTATCCTCGTTTGACACGCCAGGTTGATATTCTTGGGCAAGGATGACACTTAATGGCTCTTCTTTTGTGCCACCCTTAGCGACCAGAGAACATCGAACCATGATTTACTGTCGTTTGACAGTGGGCATCCGTCAGGAGATGTTGATAGGCGTCGTTGAAGTCTGCCAGTTTCTCTGGACAGTATGTGTCAAAAGGCTCCACGCCCTTTGTGTTGTTACATTCTTGAGTTATCCTCAATTGGCTCGCCGGTTTGATATTCCTGGGCAAGGATGGCACTTAGTGGCTCTTCTTTTGTGCCACCCTTAGCGACCAGAGAACATCGAACCATGATGTACTGTCGCTTGACAGTAGGCATCCTTCAGGAAATGTCGATAGGCGTCGTTGACGTCTGCAAGTTTCTTTGGACAGTACCTGTCAAAAGGCTCCACGCCCTTTGCGTTGTTTCTCCGCGGCCGTCTCGTCACAGTCGCGTGCGTTTGGTGCGTTGCCAGCAGATGGATTTCCGCACGGTGGACCGCTCGCCCATCTCAGGTCAACGCCTTCACGAAGGGTCGCGCGGGGCAGCCGCTCATTAGCTCCAGGTACAAGGGAAAGTGTTTGCCGGAGCTCTTCTTTTGTTGTCGGCCGCGCTCCCAAAGTGTCCCGGTTGACAGCGTGTCCCGCTGGGAAACCCGCCAGTTTACAACTAGTCCGGCTGCTCCCGCTGTCTCTTAAGAGTTTTGCCGGTTCGCTTTCACGTTCTCAACTGCATTCACAGAAACTTTTCATCATCCTTATGTGATTACACAATGTCATACATAATACCACTTAGTATTGTCTTTCACAATTTTTAAGAACAAAGTGAGAATTAATTAATTTTTTTAAATAATTAGATGAATCGACAATATAAAATAAAATTTAAATGACTTGACAATGTAAAAAAAATAAAAGTGAAATGACTTGACAATGTAAAAAAATTAAAATTAAATGAACTGACAATATAATATTTAAATCCACATCACTAATGTGGTTCACTTACGTTTTAATAAATCAAGTGCTACTTATTAATTCACTAAAATGAATAGGATTATCCCTTGTGCAAGTATAGGTCAGGAGAGCATGGGGTTCACATGTTATTTACACACACACACATGCACACCTGTTGTCTATTCTACAAACTAACTACCCATAAACATGCATTACTCAAAATTCTACTTCTATCCACTACTAATTAATCCCACAAGCCACTTCAATGCTACTTCAACAAAGTGTTTACACCACTACAGCAATGTTCTAATTCGCCCTCTTCTTGACGCTCGCGGCATACGTCTTGTCACATGATAAATGGAGAAACTTTCCTTAAACATACACAGTAAAAAAACAATGGTTATTTACATGCCAAAACATTTATACCAGTTCACACACCTGAAAAGAGACTCGCAATTATACATTTATCATACTCATATATTCACACCTAACACAGTAAGAAAATTTCATCTAAAATTACGTTATCACAAGAATTAATCACACAGATGGCTCTGAGAAGGTTAAAGATATTTTTATTATACAGGTTATATTACATTTTCTTACCCATTTTGCTGCGATTTCGTTCCTTCTTTAAGTTACCTTTCGCTTCCAAATCAGTTATTTCGCCTGTGGTGGTTATTCTGGATTCACTTCTCATGAATGGCAAAATTGTGGTCACCTCTATTCTGTAAAACAGTTTCATCTTAACATGTTGAACTTACAACAGACACAAAAGATTCGAATCCTCCTGTAGTTTAAATGACAAATGTTTTGCTTCATCCATATTACCTTAAACCAAGCTTTCCTTCGTTCCCATAATCAAAATTATTTAATCATCCTCTACCTTCAATAGGGAAATTTCCTCAGTACAAATCATATAGGCTGCAGTGCATCCCGCACCAGCGAAAACAGTAGGCTGTAATGCTCACAGCATCAGCAAAACACATAAACGTCGCTTTTCTGGGACAAGTATTAACGCAGAATAAGTTTTCCAGGCTTTGGCTCAACATCAGTCAAGACTACAAAAAGGATCCATATTTCCGTTCCATTCTCCATTTGCTGAAAAACTGCTCGTATTTGACTACCACAATAATATTTCAGAGCCACGTAAATTACACAAACCACAATTCTTCTTTCACCTTGAAGGGAATCAATATACTTACGAAATCCACAGACAGCACTTTACGTACTCAGCTATAAAGAACAAAAAAAAGACATATATCATCAATATTAACATATCATCGCATATTGGGAAGCCAATGGTTAAACAATCGTATTATCGCATCCTGTTTTCAAGATTCCAGATTTACTCATTCCTTTCTCAGAGTTCTCCTATCTTAAAATATTCATACAGCACGCATACTATAGTAAGAGATCCTCATTTACACTGACAGATATAGAATAGTAATAGATAGATAGTAGCACTGAAAACAGAAAATCGGAAACACGGCTACTAACAGCTGGGGACCTGGGTTTGCCAGACCCATAATACCCACAGATCGGATATTCCCCTGAGTTTTCCTATCTTAAAATATTCATACAGCACGCATACTATAGTAAGAGATCCTCATTTACACTGACAGATATAGAATAGTAATAGAAAGATAGTAGCACTGAAAGCAGAAAATCGGAAACAAGGCTACTAACAGCTGGGGACCTGGGTTTGCCAGACCCATAATACCCACAGATCGGATATTCCCCTGAGTTTTCCTATCTTAAAATATTCATACAGCACGCATACTATAGTAAGAGATCCTCATTTACACTGACAGATATAGAATAGTAATAGAAAGATAGTAGCACTGAAAGCAGAAAATCGGAAACAAGGCTACTAACAGCTGGGGACCTGGGTTTGCCAGACCCATAATACCCACAGATCGGATATTCCCCTGAGTTTGCATTAATTCAACAACGATCTTGCTTCTCTCAGGAGCGACTCCATTCAATTTACACTCAAAAAAAAAAAAAAAAAAAAAAACATGAACAGCATTTTACTCGTTCACAAGGAAACCTTTTATGTTCACATTTGAATCAAACTAAATCCTAATTGCACAAGGAAAGAAAACAAATTAAAACATCACTTCAATCAATCACATAAAAACATCTTTTTCATTAATTTTTTACCAACATATCATTCAAAATGCATACGTCACAAATTTAAACTAATCAATTCATTCTCCTCTCTATAAACCCTATGTACTCATTTGCCATGTCGCTCATTTGTTCCGATTTGGCGCCTTCTGGGCTGATCATTTGTCATTGCCGGTTTCGTTCATTTCCATTTACTGGATTGTGTCTAGGGTTGGCCAGCCGAATTTCAACATCATGTGGGGCTCCGCCTACAATCCTACTCCCACCGTGTTCATCGTAGTAACGATGCTGGTTGCCGTACCTGTTGCGTTCACGATCTTGTCCACGTCCTCGATCATTTCTGTTGATCCACCTGTGCTCGCGAGTGTTACCCCTGTTTCTATACGGCCGGTCCCGCTTATTGTTCCGTTCGCGTCGCAACGACCAGTCACGCCGTTGATTAGTACTACGGCCACAACTGCAATCACGCTGCTGTGCCCCGTAATAACTTTGTGCCTGATTAGGTGGGCATTCTGCTGTATTATATTCCAACTCTTGGGGAAGTGTTTTAAACGTTTTCACGTCCTCTTTGCATCGTCCCGCAAGAATGACGTGGCGCAAGTGCATCTGCAATTTTGTGATGCATATCCTAATTAGTTCCGCAGGCCTGTATGGGTCGTATACAAATTGATTTTCCTGCAGCATGTGATCGAATAGGCGTGCAGGGCTGCCGAAACCAGGCTGGTTCAGCTCGTGAATCGCTAAACTGTTGTCCGCTATTGTGTTGCTAACGGACGTGGGACAATGCGTTTCCGCCTCCTGGACCCTCGAGAGTACCTGCTGGCGTTCTCTTTGGCATTCTTCTCTTAGCGGTTGGAAATTCCTAAGTAGCCGTTCTTCGCTTTCTTTAGATTCGGCCTCACGACTCAGCTTGCTCTGTTCTACGGCTTGCAGACGCTCATCGATTTGTTCAAATGTACGGCCTAATTCTTGGATCGATTTTTCTGATTTCTGCGTCATTTGTTCGTCCAGCTCTCGGATCGATTTTTCTGATTTATGCGTCATTTGTTCGCCTAGCTCGCGGATCGATTTTTCAAATGTATGCGTCATTTGTTCGCCTAGCTCGCGGATCGATTTTTCAAATGATTCTTTATTTTCTCGGAACGATTTTTCTGATGCTTCTTTTTGTTCTCGGAACGATTTTTCTGATGATTCTTTTTGTTCTCGGAACAATTTTTCTGATGATTCTTTTTGTTCTCGGAACAATTTTTCTAATTTATCTGCGTTTTCTTTACTTTGTTGCATAAAGGCTTTCATGAGTTCTGCCAAATCAATTTGGTTAGTTGGAGGCAAATTAATTTCTGGCTCTGATGTGAGCCCGTTCGTGCTGTTTTGCATTTCGTCTGAAGTATTTCCCATTGTATTTTCGGAACCGCCCGACGCGTTAATATTGGAAATCAAATTATCCCCTTGGTCCATGTTGCTTAAGTTGTCGGACCACTTACTTTTAGCTTGGTTACGTGTCAGCATTAGTGCAATTTACACCCAGTACGCAACACACTAATCACAGTAAATGTATCCCCCAAACATTTCGACAGTTACATGAAAGGTACCCAACCTAGTACTCACTTTTTCACACGCAAAACAAATTTTTATCTTTGATCGAAACAGTGGAATTTACAAGCGAGAGAGAAAAAAAAAACACACACACACATATATAAAACACACAAATATAGAAAACAAAACAAGACAAACAACGCAACGCCGATCAACAACGCCGTGAATCTTTTGAAAGTCTGTTCAGAACAACTCAGAAGTTGTTTGAGCGCAGTAGGGAAAAAAAAATTAAGATTATACAACGCTCGCAATCCAACATATCAGAGATTCCAGAGTCTAGCGGAATCACAGAACAGGGTCGCCATGTGTAACGTTGCTACAAGAATTTGCTATGCTGAGGTCGGTGCTAATAGCCAATGAAAGCGGGTTGAAAGCCGTGAGCTGTCTGGGGAAGTTAATCTTGCATTACTAAGCAACTGTTTCTGCTGGTAACTAGTCTAGGTTTACCACATTACCAATCAGACTAACATTTATTATAATCTTTTACAATCATACAACAACCGGTAATATATATATATATACATATATATATATATATATATATATATATATATATATATATATATATATATATATAAAAGTAGAATTTAAATAAAAAGAAAGAAATCAGTTTATATTTGGAAATTTATTTTAAGATTTATCATCGAAATTTCAGCATATTATACGTGAGTTATACTGAGCTGGTGCCTTATTTACGATTGTGAAAATGTGAGATTGGAATCTTACGGAACACATAAAATATGGAGCCAAGATTGGGAGACTGGATACAACACTGCATTCATAAAACAACACACAAAGACCATTGAAACACATGCAAGAGAAAGTTAACCACAACCAACAGATTCAAATTTTCAGTCAAAGAAATTACGTTCGTAGCACAATCCTGTCCGTCATGTAATTACCACACACTGGTATACTAAATTCATATTAACTCTTTGTGAAATCTTCCCAAGAAGAATAGCTGAGGGCTACTTTGATGATTACACCACATGCTTCACGTGGTCAACTTGGTTTACAGAAAGCGTATAACTCCACAATAATTTAGATAATAAAAATAAATTAGATCGAAAAGCAATTGACAAAGGAAAAACCTTGAACTGGTTACTAACGTCTTACTGTTAACCTGACGGGTCAAACAGTTATATAAGCACGTGGTACTGGTCTCACAAAGTAATGACAAAGCAACTACCGCAAAATAATCTGAACTTGACACGAGAATTACACTCCGCTGCAATTTAAGATAGCATTAGATATTTTAGAGCTAAACCAGAAATCATGGTGATTAAACTTTCAGTTAGGCTGAACTTAACAAATCCATTGTCCTACGGACTTAGCAGACACGCGCTTCGCCGGAGATCTTACCATTTCAGACGCTCGCCACCGCCAGACTGCAACTGCCTGCTGCCCGACTGCAACTGCCTACTGCCCGGAAGGGGCCCGAGGGGCAGCTTCCTATACCAACATGACAAGGGACGGACCGGACCATACTAAGAATAGAAACCTCTTTGCTTTTAGGAACTGTAGCTACCTGTTCCGACGTGGGTCCCACTGTTCTCTAGCAGACAGCCTTGTCTGCTACCCTCAAGCATGCAACTACAAACACGTTTGATCATTCATCCTCTCACACAGAAGGGAAGGGGGCTGACAGTATCTTACCATATACTGTATATCACAGAAAGCGGATGTAGGTTCCGTATGAGACTGTGTGACATGAATTACATATTGTGTTTTCAAGTGTAGTAGTGTGACAGATCGTTCTTGTTTACGTGTAAAAGTAACATGTTCCACTACTCAGTCTCCTCCCAGATAGTCAGAAACGCCACAGTAAATTTAGAAGAGGAATTTATTCCATAAAAGACAACAAATTTGAGAAATTAAACATGAAAGGAATCCAACAGAGACCTTTCAACATGTATGTTGATCTAAACTCTGATATTATGTTTGCAGCCTCAGTACGGAGACATGGAAATTCTTCCCAAGAAAAACAATGTAGAGCTCGTGGAGAGTTTTAACGTAAATGAATTTGTCTTAAACGGGAATAACACTGCATATTGACAAACTCCAACAGCAGATGCACAGGGGCGCTTTCAAATATAATGAGCAATGATCTCGAAAGCAGCTCAAAAACAATTGTAAGAGTGGCAGTGTCCTCAAACGTTTAGATACGTTTTCCTGTGATATTTATAAAGCCATAATGGATTGTTCCAAATCCGCGTTTCTTTACCGCCATTGAGGTTAGGGTAATGGAGGTGCTCCTTGTCAGAAGCTTTCCCTTCTACAAAACTTGCTTTTCACCTGGCAGTGTGTTACTGAGGACTGTCTGCAGCTCACTCTGTCTAAAATGCAAGATCTGGAATCCATTCCGCAGCTTCTAATTTTCATTCTTGCTTTCCTTTTTACTTCAGAATTTCAGCAATAGAGAAATCTTAAATCGGAAACTCGTCCCAGGCATGTCGTTTTATTTAACGGTCGTACTTCGTAGTATTATATGACGTCTCCATACTTTTCATTCAGTTCCATTGCAACTGACGATTTAATAATACGTGCAACTTCAGAAAATTTACTATTTGCACCACCATTTCCATCACGTGTCCACACCTACATATTTCCCATAAGTTACTTCTTGATGTACTGAACAATGAACTCCGTACAAATCTTGTGCGGATCGTTATAATTTTTAGCTAACTACATCTTTAAATTCTTTCTGCTTGGCGTTGTAGTGACGTTGCACAAAAAACTGTGGATTATGTGCCTTAATAAAAGATACTTTTATGCCATCTACTCTGTGATTTTCATTGATTTTTAAAGGTTTGCGACGATAGATTGGTAGGCTGCATCTTTTTGCGCAAAAAGCCACTGGATCATTGAACTTCCTTTGTGTCACGAACAAACAGCGTAGGTTGAACACCGCTTACATCACGATTCTGCCACGCGGGGTAGCCGCGTGGTCTCAGGCGCCTTGCCACGGTTCGCGCGGCTTCTCCTGTCGGTGGTTCGAGTCCTCCCTTGGGCATGTGTGTGTGTGTTGTCCTTAGCGTAAGTTAGTTTAAGTTAGAGTAAGTAGTGTGTATGCCTAGGGACCGATGACCTCAGCAGTTTGGTCCCATAGAACAGCACAAATTTCCAAAATTTTCACGCTTCTGCCGAATTGAGGAATGTCGTGCATACCAAAATGAGCGATATTAAATTACGGAAGAGAGTGCTGCATCGCACTGCTAAGTGAAATTTCACGCTGAGAGAAGCCAAGCCTTGGACCGCACGCGGGCAGCACACACTGTGCAAGCATGAAATTTTCACGCCGCGGCCGTCCTGTGTCCAAGGTGTGCAGGGATGAGGAGAGTTGGGGGAAGCGCTGAGGTATTTACTCGCACGCAAGAGCGTCCCAAGTATCTACAGAACGTAGCAGCAAAGGAGGGGGCCGGAGGAGGGGCTAAAGGGCGACTGTTATTACGTTCGCGGTGAATGAAAAATATTTTTAGCTTTGTTCAAACTGACACCGGATCCATACGCCTGCCTGGCGGTGCAGGTTGCGATTTCGGTATGCGGATTCTTTTTGCTATCGTGAGACGGGGTGGAGCTGTGGGGGTAAGTGCCCTTCTCTGCTCTCTGTACTTTGCACCGTTCGCCCTTGTGTTCAGACATGACAAGCTGGTAGGTTCGCGGACGAGATCGATTTTGCAAGTACTGAGCCGCGTTGTGGCGCAGTGATAAGACATGGCAGCAAGGTGATTCAAATCCCCATCCCTTCCCTTGTAAGTGATTCTGGGGTAAACAGTTTCATTAGAAGAGAATCTACCTACAGCTACAGTTCCTAAGGTAAGAAGTCACTTCGAAATCAGTGTCTGACGCTTAATTGCATATAATGACACCGAGAAATACAACGTAGTATTTGCAGCGTAAATGAATAAATCAATTAAATTTAGATATTTTAATGGCATTATAAAGACAGGTATCAACGAAAATGTTGATCTTCTTGACAGTGTTCAGGTAACAAGTTAGCTGTTGGATTCCTCGCTCTGGTGTTCAACAATTACAGCATAGACCGTGAAAAAAGCTGTATATATCCCCTTATGTTGTTTTGTTTACTCGATTACTGCTGAATCCTGCCTAGTTGTCGAATATAGGGTGTCTACGAAACCTGCTTTCTCGGATCGCTAGACAACAATTCAAGCAAATCGTATTAATGAGTATTATTACGAAAAGTAAATGATAATGCTTAACTCTGAGAAATACATAAGTGTGTCGCAAGCAAAGGACGACATGCAAAATAATTATGTTCTTCGCTGTAACAATTCCAAGATTGAGCTACACAGAATGTACAAAGAAAGTAATGAGCTTTGACGCTTGTATCTAGTTGCTAGTCTTCAAGCTGCTGTAGAACTGGGTCGCGACCAGTCGGAGCGTCGCTTATGTCCTCATCGCATAGAGGCCGCTGCTGTCGCGATGTTGTCCTGGAAAGGGGTCAGCGAGCGTGCAATTGGCTGACGTCCTCTCACAGCCCCCTCTGCACTAACATTGCCGAGTGGCGTGCCGGCGCTTGGTTTTACGCCGTAACAATTACTAAACTATTTGTCAGTTCATGAACAGCAGCTTCTGTCCTTTACACTATAGAATTCTTACTGGCTTAACTGTGTCCATTCTGAGAACGGAGTTGAAAAAAAAATAAGGAGAAAGATCGAGAGAGAGAGAGAGAGAGAATGAATGGAGGGCGAACTGCCACCTGTAAATATGTACAGTATATTCACGTAGCAGTAACACTGTTCTGCATAGGTAATCATCCCCCGATGCGGATTTCCGCCCGAACGTCTTATTTCGACTGCTTTCGTGCAGGCGCTGCTCACAAATATGTAGCAGATTGCGTTCGACGAGGTAATTACGGAGCGCACCCCTTAAGGGGCTCCGGAAAGGCTCAAAATCATGAAAAGTTCAATTTTTACTTTTTTGCGTTTTCTGAATCTGCAGACTATTACCTTTTAATAGATATATAATTTATTCAATTCCGAAGACTACAACTATTTTTAAATCTTTTTTGAAATGTGTTCTACATGGGCGTGACCCACTGTGGCGCTGTTAAACTGCTGTCAAATGGAAAATAATGGTAACAGAGATTTGACTGCAGCGTTCGATGCTACCTGGCATAAACGGGGACACACATCTCTTCATGGTGTAGTATCTGTCACCAGTATGTATACAGGGAAAGTTTTAGATGTAGCAGTAATATCAAAGTATTGTAGATGTCCACAAAAATATAAAGGTACACATGAAAATAATTGCAAAGCTAACTATAGTGGCAGTAGTGGAGGAATGGAAGTGGCTGGTGTTGCCAGTATATTCCAGCGTTCTGAGCCATGTGATAAAGTGCGATATGTTAATTACCTTGGTGACGGTGATTCTAAAAGTTTCAAACATGTTCAAGGACTGAAGCCCTATGGTGATGATGTTGTAGTGCAGAAATTTGAGTGTATTGCAGACGTACAGAAGCGAATGGGAACAAGACTTCGGCGACTGAAAGCTTCGTACAAAAAACAAAAACTCAGTGATGGTAAAGGGTTGGATGGGAAGGGAAGGTTAACTGACAGTGTAATTGACAAAATACAAAACTATTATGGAATGGCTATAAGGCAAAATACACAAAGTGTCGACGAAATGAAGAAGGCTGTTTGGGCTCTTTTTTTTTCATACTTCTTCAACCGATGAAAATCCCCAACATAGCTTGTGTCCCAAAGAAGAAGACAGTTGGTGTAAATATAACAAAGGATTGCTAACTGGTGAAGTGTACACTCATAAGCATAGTCTGCCTCATGCAATAATGGAGGTGATAAAACCTATTTTCAGAGACTTAGCAGCACCTGAACTGTTGAAAAAGTGTTTTCACGGAAAAACTCAAAACCCCAATGAAAGTGTAAATAGTGTTATATGGTCGAGAATCCCCAAGACTGTATTTGTTGGAATAGAAACACTTCACTTTGGTGTGTATGATGCTGTTGCGACTTTCAGTGATGGCAACATTGTAAGGTGCAAGGTATTTAGAAATATGGGAATGAAGATAGGTTCTAACACGGTACGAGCGATGCTTGCTTTAGACAAGGAACGCCTTCGGGCTGCAGACAGGGCTGTAAAGAGTCTAGAAATACAAGCAAGAGTAAACAGGAGGAGGAACAAGAGGAAGCTGGAGGAGGAGTTGGCAGAAGATAATCCATCCTATGGACCTGGAATGCACTAAAAAGTTAATCCAATCTTTGTCGCTCGATTCCCAGAACTTTTATTTTCTCATACTAATTACATGTTTTCTAAGGATCTTCCAAACATATTTGTTTCAAACTTTCAGTAAATGTTACACAGTACCTTCTGCATAATTTAACACAGCCTTTTTCCAAAAAACTGTATATTTTTGAATATATAAATAAAAAATTGCAAAAAAATGTTGTGAATTTTCATTGCAATTGAAAAAAAAATCATCTTTAATAACTGAACTAAAATTTTGTAAAATCCCTGTGTTAAGTTGTAGCCCATATTCCAATAAATAATCTGTAAAAAGTTCAACTTCCTACCTCAAATACTTTGTGAGGAAAGATGTAATTTATAAGTGTTATTTTAACATTGCAATTATAAGGCGTTCCGGAGCCCCTTAAACGCCGCAGACACCACACAGCTCGGCGCTCTGTAGGGTACTGCCACACAGTATACGCCACGTCAAATGCGGCAGTTCATCGTTGCTGCTTTCTACGCTTAGCTGGACTTCCCTTTAAGGCCCTCCATACAGTAATCAAATCAACTGAATGACGTTGACGACGCGAGTCGGTATCTAGTCGCCTGCGAATCGTTTCCTGTGTGGTTGAACAGGATTCTGCAGATGGCGCGACTCCAGAGTGAGTAAAGTGACTCATCAGAACATCTCTTCCCACCTGTTACCGGGCAGTATGCAGTGACCTGGCTTCGAGTTACCATGTGATATGAGTTGCATCGCCTCGTAGAACACAGCTATGTATTGTTTTATTATGAAAAAAACGAGCAGGGTTTGAACATAAGCTTTGTCCAGGAAGTGGAAAACATCCACTTTTGTACAAATATAGGCCTAAGCTCCCAGATTTGCGCAGAAAGGATTTGTCAGACAAAGCGGTTTTCTGAATCGGGAAAAGAGGTTCAAATAACAGGTGCGTACGTTGGACTTCAGAAAATAAGTCACACATGTCATCCAAGGCTAAGACAAGTGGTTTGTCGTCAGAACAGAGCAAATGATCCAGATTTCCTGCAGAGACAGTTCTGCCGCAGTACCGATAACAGGCCTATCACAGTGCCCGACTGTAATGGATCGGCTACACTGGAGTATGCGAGACAGTTTGATTGATGATGTTGTTGCTGTGGTATTCAGTCCGAAGACGTACTCCTTTCGCTACTATGCCCTCTGCAAGCCTCCTCATCCTCAAGTAACTCCTCAAATATACATCCTCCTGAATCAGCATACTGTGTTCACCTCCCAGTCTTCCTCTACGATTCCTCCCCCTCCCAGCCCGCACTTCCATACACACACACTTCCATCCAGTACTAAATTGGTAATCCCTTGATGTCTCAGACTGTATCCTATCAACCAATCTCTTCTTCTAGTCAGGTCGTGTCACAAATTATTTCTCCCCAGTCGTATTCAGTACCTCCTCATTAGTTATTTGATCTGCCGATCTAATCTTCTGCGTTGTTCTGTAGCACCACATTTCAAAAGCTTCTATTCTCTTCTTGTTACGGCGTAAAGTCAGTGCCGGCACCACAGTCGGGAACGACAGAGAAGAGGAGGCTGTGAGAAGAGGTCAGCCAGTCGCTGATCGACGTCCCTCCAGGACGACAATGCGACAGCAGCGGCCCCTAGGTGGAGACGACATTAGCGCCGCGCCGGACTGGTAGTAGCAACTTCGATAGTAGCTGCAACGTTAGCCACTTCGTTAGCCGACGCATCGTAGCCTCTTCATTAGCAATCTCTACATAGCAGAGATCAGCAGTCACTGCATGTTACTTGTGTTTATCTATTCTGAAGAAGACTGATTATTTTGTATATCGGCCTTTGCTTACGACACATCTGTGTAATTGCACTTGTGGATGATCGTGTATAAATGACTACAAGAATTCTCAGACCCCAGTTAAGTATTTGTACTTGTCTTGCTACAGTAAAACTCATTAATACGAGTTGTTTGATTGTTTGTCTAGCGAACCGAGTATGCAGGATTCCTAGACACAACACTTCTTGCCTAAGCTTTTTATTGTCCATGCTTCACTTCCACACATGGATACACTCTGTACAAATACTTTTAGAAAAGTTGTCCTAACACTTAAATCTGTATTCGATGTTGACAGATTTCTCTCCTTCAGATAAAATTTTCTTGCCATTACTACTCTATATTTTATATCCTGTCTATTTCGACGCTCATAACTTATTTTGCTGCCCTAATAGTAAAACTCATCTATTAATTTAAGTGCCCCAGTACGTAACCTAATTCCCTCATCACAGCCTGATTTAATTCTACTACATTTCTTTATCCTTGTTTTGCTTTCATTGATGTTCATCGTACATCCTCCTTTCAAGACATGGCCCGTTTCGTTCAACTGCATTTCCAGGTCCTTTGCTTTCTCTGACAGAATTACAGTGTCATCGGAAAACCTCAAAGTTTTCATCTCTTCTTCCTGGGCTTTAATGCCTACTCCAAAATTTTCTTTGGTTTCCTTTACTATTTGCTCAGTGTACATATTGAATAACATCAGGGGGTCAGGGATTTTCTCTGCCTCGTGATGACTGGGTGTTGTGTGCTGTCCTTAGGTTAGTTAGGTTTAAGTAGTTCTAAGTTCTAGGGGACTGATGACCATAGATGTTAAGTCCCATAGTGCTCAGAGCCATTTGAACCATTTTTGAATAACATCAGGTATTGGCTACAACCCTTCCCAACCACGGCTTTACTTTCATGCCACTCGACTCTTATAACTGCCGTCTCGTTCCTGCACAAGTTGTAAGCAGCCTTCCCGTCCATGTATTCTACTCCTTCCACCTTCAGAATTTCAAAGGGAGTGTTCAAGTTAACGTTGTCAAAAGCTTCCTGTAAGTCTACAAATGTTACAAGTTGGTTTGCCTCTCCTTAATCTATCTTCTAATGCAAGTCGTAGTACAAAATTGGTAAGCCTTTCGTGGTCACTTGTTGACATATTGCCTGTTGGTTTGTGTCTCCGCTTCTCCGGCCGGCCAGGGTGGCCGAGCGGTTCTAGGCGCTACAGTCTGGGACCGCGAGACCGCTACGGTCGCAGGTTCGAATCCTGCCTTGGGCATGGATGTGTGTTATGTCCTTAGGTTAGTTAGGTTTAAGTAGTTCTAAGTCAGGGCTTCACAACATACCTGCTCGCGGAGCAAGCTGTGAGCAGCAAGGCGCGAGCACGGAGCAGCACGAGCACGCTACCCCCACTACCGGACCAGAGCGGAGAGTGGGGAGAGTCACGTGGGGTACACAACAGCTGCAGCCAGTCGATGTAAATCCGCGGCCACCTGCAGGGATATCACTCACGAATTATTACTGCGACAAATGAAACAAATAAAGGAGAATGTACACGTGCCACATAATTTTATTAGCTTAGTGTATGCCTCTACCATCTGTAGACACTGAAACTAAAGAATTCCACGACAATCCTATATTTTCAACACTTTCTTCAACACTACTTAAAATATCACCTCCGGTTGTAGTGTTCTTTGTGGCTACTACATCGAGGAGCTCCTCCCTCACCTGAAGATCTCTATTAACACCTCTAATAAATATGGCAAGCTGTGCTGTTCCAGTGATATCAACACTTTCGTCCAGAGCTAGAGAATACGCCATAAAATCTTTACAGATATTTGCAAGCTGGCTCTGGACGTCGTCTGCCATGTCCTGTATGCGACGCATAATGGTCATGTTAGATAATGGCACAATCAGAAACTTTTCAACTTGAGATGGACACAAATGTTCCGCTGCAACTACCAAACATTCCTTTATTAAATCGCCATTAGTTAAGGGGCGCAGGGATTTTGCTAAAAGCAAAGCAATTTTGTAACCCACTCTGAGAGCTGCCTCAGTTGATTTTTCTTCGTCGTCCAGATCTTCTTCGGATAGCTTCCTTTTAAGTTTAATAACTTCCTGTGCACGATCTGGTCAATCACATTTTCCACGTCCTTAGTCTTTCGCGTGGTACGACATATAATGTCGCTGCAAATTAAATTTCGTAAAAGAATTCAGCGTTTTGTGACATACTAAAACATTTTGCAATACCATCTTTTTCTGTAAACAGATACAATTCCCCCCAATTGGGGTTGAACTCCGAAAGCATGGTTGGGGTTACACAATGGCGACTTCACATGATTCTTAACCAGCGAAGTGACTGTTAAGAGCTGATCGTAGTACTTGAAACGTTACACAGTCGGTGCGATTTCAATAGGCAAGCTGCGGCCCTATTCAAACGTGCGCGCGCATCTCCCCTCCCTCCTCTCCCTCCCTACTCCGCGACCTTGCACCTGCTCGCGAGCACGTGCTTGAGCAGACGCGAGTACTCGCGCTCAAAACCGGCCAGTTGTTAAGCCCTGTTCTAAGTTCTAGGGGACTGATGACCTCAGATGTTAAGTCCCATAGTGCTCAGAGCCACTTGAACCCATTCGTAAGCCTCCAAATCCTTCCCTTCCGCCGTCCGGCAGATCGCCAGCTTTTCGATTCACCACGTCGTTAAATGGGGGTCTTCACACGCCACGGCAAGTGCCCAGAACACAGCAACTGCCGTCCCGTGACCATACGTCGTCCTGTCTCGCTCACTGTAGAGTTCGGCCATTCTACAGGCGGTCGTTTCAGTCTGACTACCCGACAGCCGATCGGCCACCACTTCACCGAACAAACAGTGCCAAACAAGGCGCTGTCGTGCCAATTAGGACTGCTGATATTTTTAAAAATATCGGGAATCTGATATATCAATATTTTAAAAAAATATCATTATCGGCTCTCGATATATCTAAAAATGCAATCAATAAATCGACATATCGACGGAAAAAATATTGACATATCGACCAATAAAAATATCTGCTACATATTGTAAATATACCGCCGGTTTTAGAGCTGTTTATTTAAGTACTGATTTATTATTAGATATTCTGTACATCAGCAAGATAGCGGAGTGCCTATCCCCGCTAGAGCAAGAATTGAAAGGAAAACGACGCACATTCACGCTTGGAGATAACCACTCTGCTGACAATGGTAATAACTATGTGTAAGTGGCACAACAAAAGATGTGTGATGCGTCTGTCGTTCGGTTTCGTCACATACCGGATTTTTCCGGAACACCTCATGTCGACTTCCCTGTTTTTTTTTCATTTCGGCCAACGCCAGTGATCTAGCAGTTGCAGTGTTAAAATTGCGTGGTGAAGCTACAACTTGCAGTTTCTGTTGGAAACAACGAGCGCCGACTACGTCAGTATTTCCTTTCACAAGTCTCCGTCCACAGCAAATCAATACTGTTGTCATTTAGTTTATCATTTTCAGAAACTGTTTCTGAAGAATGCCGATGTAAAGAAATAGCAACTGGATTGCTGTTTCTTCACGTCGGAATTCTTATTTCATTCAAGCCGCCCCCGCCCCCCCCCCCCTCCGCCAAGTCGGACTTCTTCTTGTGTGCCTCACAGTGTGCTTCACACAAAGATAAAGACTGGACGTGATGAAAATCCAAAATGAAATAACACTTCTTCATACGGTGAAAGTAAAATTGTAATACTATTATTATTTCAAAAGAACAACTTCAAATGTTTACTGAAAATTGTGAAAAAAATATAATCTAAAGTGAAAATTTTTGATATTTATGTACTGTCGGAAAAAATATCGCCAACATATATCGACAATTTTTGGAAAATGTACGTAATATCCATATTTTATCAACAGCCCTAGTGCCAACTGCCAGATTGAAGTTCATCTTTTGTCATTGGGCGCGAGCAAAACGCTGTTAAAAATGGCTAGCATGACAGAGCTCTAAGGTTGAAGATCACCTTACTCGCCTCGTCGGACCATTCGGTACCGACCGACCGCCATGCCATCCTCTCCCAGTGGCGTAATTCAAATTGGGTGTGGATGGGCATGGGGTCAGTACGCCTCCCTCCCGGCAGTCGTCGGCTTCAGAGCTACTTGTCATTCCAGCAGCTATCTGTAAATAAATACAGGGAGAGTTTGCACAACTGCCGTCTCCATTTGTTTCCCTCGATCAGGCAGTAAGTGATATAAGTGGTGGCCACACTGAAATCACGGTCAACACCTCCGGGCAGGCGCCGGCAACAGAAATTGCGAAAGCGTCTGCTGCTGCTCCACATGAGCCGCGAAGTAAAATAAACACGCAACCAAATGTGAACGTAGCTCTAACCAACGGAAGGGAAAATAAGGAAAGGGCGACTCAAGCCCAAAGAAAGTTCGGTACGAAACGGTTCTAAACGAATCACTGGAGGTAAAATCAGAAAGTTTGCAAGGAAATCAGTCTGCTTGCGGTACAAGAGAACACATCAGAAGTAGAAAAAAAACGGGACAGTAGCTAATGAACTTATTGAAGTGTTATTCCATGTTCAGCCTTCCGAGAAAACTGTTATACCTTAACTGAATCCTGAACCACAGGAAACTAAATTAGTTCATCAAAACAACTACATAGTGACAGCGCAGTGACGTAATCTTCTTCTGTCACCACTATAAACACAAATAAAATTTCGTTTGGTTTGAAATTATCGGCACTTACGGAATTTTTGTACGAATCGGCGACCGATATTGCCCTGTTACAAGAAGTTCTAATTTCGGATTTAGTAATTCCCTGTTATGTTAGTAACATAGATCTGTCTCCCGAAACAAGTGTTGGAACAGCTGTTTTGGTGACGGAAGGGATTGCAGTAAGTGAGGCGGACTGGAATCCGGAAGAGGAATAGGACTAAATATCTATGATGTGACGATCATCAAATTATATGCCCATTCAGCAAGTTCTCACCGAGCTGACAGGGCACGTTTCTTCAAAGATGACCTGATATACTTGTTAAGGAAAACTCGAAGACAGTTATTACTTGGAGATGATTTTAATTGTGTTTTAAATCGAAAAGATCAGTTACCCAATTTTAATTTCTCAAGTGAACTAAAACAACAAATCACTGGTTAGAATTAAAGGATGTATGGAAAATCAAATACCCCTCCATTGTTGAGTTCACTTATGTCGCGGCAACATCTCGTGACAGGACTGATATACACTCCTGGAAATTGAAATAAGAACACCGTGAATTCATTGTCCCAGGAAGGGGAAACTTTATTGACACATTCCTGGGGTCTGATACATCACATGATCACACTGACAGAACCACAGGCACATAGACACAGGCAACAGAGCATGCACAATGTCGGCACTAGTACAGTGTATATCCACCTTTCGCAGCAATGCAGGCTGCTATTCTCCTATGGAGACGATCGTAGAGATGCTGGATGTAGTCCTGTGGAACGGCTTGCCATGCCATGTCCACCTGGCGCCTCAGTTGGACCAGCGTTCGTGCTGGACGTGCAGACCGCGTGAGACGACGCTTCATCCAGTCCCAAACATGCTCAATGGGGGACGGATCCGGAGATCTTGCTGGCCAGGGTAGTTGACTTTCACCTTCTAGAGCACGTTTGGTGGCACGGGATACATGCGGACGTGCATTGTCCTGTTGGAACAGCAAGTTCCCTTGCCGGTCTAGGAATGGTAGAACGATGGGTTCGATGACGGTTTGGATATACCGTGCACTATTCAGTGTCCCCTCGACGATCACCAGTGGTGTACGGCCAGTGTAGGAGATCGCTCCCCACACCATGATGCCGGGTGTTGGCCCTGTGTGCCTCGGTCGTATGCAGTCCTGATTGTGGCGCTCACCTGCACGGCGCCAAACACGCATACGACCATCATTGGCACCAAGGCAGAAGCGACTCTCATCGCTGAAGACGACACGTCTCCATTCGTCCCTCCATTCACGCCTGTCGCGACACCACTGGAGGCGGGCTGCACGATGTTGGGGCGTGAGCGGAAGACGGCCTAACGGTGTGCGGGACCGTAGCCCAGCTTCATGGAGACGGTTGCGAATGGTCCTCGCCGATACCCCAGGAGCAACAGTGTCCCTAATTTGCTGGGAAGTGGCGGTGCGGTCCCCTACGGCACTGCGTAGGATCCTACGGTCTTGGCGTGCATCCGTGCGTCGCTGCGGTCCGGTCCCAGGTCGACGGGCACGTGCACCTTCCGCCGACCACTGGCGACAACATCGATGTACTGTGGAGACCTCACGCCCCACGTGTTGAGCAATTCGGCGGTACGTCCACCCGGCCTCCCGCATGCCCACTATACGCCCTCGCTCAAAGTCCGTCAACTGCACATACGGTTCACGTCCACGCTGTCGCGGCATGCTACCAGTGTTAAAGACTGCGATGGAGCTCCGTATGCCACGGCAAACTGGCTGACACTGACGGCGGCGGTGCACAAATGCTGCGCAGCTAGCGCCATTCGACGGCCAACACCGCGGTTCCTGGTGTGTCCGCTGTGCCGTGCGTGTGATCATTGCTTGTACAGCCCTCTCGCAGTGTCCGGAGCAAGTATGGTGGGTCTGACACACCGGTGTCAATGTGTTATTTTTTCCATTCAGGAGTGTATTATATATTTCTACAAATCTTGAAATTTCCGTGACAAAAGTAGAAACCATTCCTACGTACTTTTCCGACCATTCAAGTGTCTTAGCTTGCATAAATCTAACTACACAGCCAGTTCACCGATTCAAGAATCAGTGGAATTTGAACATTTCCTTTTTAGTAAATCATGATTTAGAAGACCTGATTAATGATGCATGGGCAATATGCCTGCTTGTTCGTAGTAGATATGCCACTGCTATCGACTGGTGGGTTAAAATGGCGAAGCCAAAGTTGAGTAAGGGCCTTCTTCAATACAGTGCCCAGAGCGCAAGAGAAATGAAATGCACTGTAGAATATAACTGTTCCGTTTTGAGAGATCTATAGGATCAGGTCTCGGCTGGTTCCTCACTTCGGATAGCAGGCATAAAAAAAGTCAGAGCCAAGTTACTTAATATCAAGAGAAGTCAAATGGAAGGGTTGAAAATAAAATCGAAGGAAAATTCGGTGTCAGAAGATGAAACTACTTCCCTGTAGCATTTAGTGAAGCATACGAAAAACGGGGGATGGACGTTTATTGATGAAATTCGAACAAAACACGGTACGATCCTCAGAACCCAGAGGGACATCATGGACGAGATTTATCGCTATTACTGCGAGCTATATTCTGTAAATCAAAGTAGTGATGCTTCCTTGGACGAATTCCTTGACATCCTACCCCACAGCTGACAGAAGATGACAACAAAAATTTTCTCGATGTTGTCAGTGAAGAGGACGTGTATGAGACTCTGTGCGCCTCACCACCAAAAAAACCCCCAGGACCGGATGGTCTGCCAGCAGAGTTTTACGTTCGTTACTGGCCAATAGTAGGTGCAAAAATCACGGACATTGTAAATGAGCTTATTCAGGGTAAAATGATTCCGGCTGAGTTTAAGAAGAGTAAAATTGTTCTGGTGCCAAAATATAATGGAAACAAAGATTTAAATAATTTTCGTCCAATTTCACTGCTGAATTCTGATTATAAATTAATAGCTAGAATAGTAAACAAGAGAATTTCATGCCTTACGGATAAAATTATTAGTCAACATCATAACTGCTCGCAAGGCAGCATTCAGGGATATCATTGCAATAACTTTTGTAACAAACATAAAGTGTGCTTTATTTCTTTTTAGATTTTTATGAAGCGTTCGAAGTAGTAAATCATGAATATCTTCTACGGACGTTGAAGAAAGTAGGTTTCAACGATAGGATCATACAGGTAATAAAGCACGTAGCAACTGGAATAAATGCTAAAATAGCGGTGAATTGTCAACAATCCAGGCCGATGCAAATACAACGAGGTGTTCCTCAAGGAAGTCCTCTGTCCATGTCGCTCTTCGCCATTTCACTGGAACCTTTCCTCCGACATGTCCACGCTAGATTAAAAGGCTTAACATTATCAGGAAATAAAACAGTTATAAGAGCCTATGCTGACGATATAGGGTCATTATAAGGAATAATGAAGAGGTAACCACAGTGATTGATTCGTACCGTAGAGTATCTGGAGCTAATGCAAACAAACAAAACTATGATGTTAAATCTCAGAGGTTTCGATAGTAACAACGTCGAATGGGCCAAATTTGCTCGACAACATAAAACACTTAGGATTACCCTGACAGGATGTCCCATGCAAATGACGGCTTTAAATTGGAAAGTTGCAGCAGATAAAGTGCCAGGAGCCATTATAGAAGAGTTAAATTCTCGATATATGAACCAAGTTCAAATAACAAAGTACACTCCTGGAAATTGAAATAAGAACACCGTGAATTCATTGTCCCAGAAAGGGGAAACTTTATTGACACATTCCTGGGGTCAGATACATCACATGATCACACTGACAGAGCCACAGGCACATAGACACAGGCAACAGAGCATGCACAATGTCGGCACTAGTACAGTGTATATCCACCTTTCGCAGCAATGCAGGCTGCTATTCTCCCATGGAGACGATCGTAGAGATGCTGGATGTAGTCCTGTGGAACGGCTTGCCATGCCATTTCCACCTGGCGCCTCAGTTGGACCAGCGTTCGTGCTGGACGTGCAGACCGCGTGAGACGACGCTTCATCCAGTCCCAAACATGCTCAATGGGGGACAGATCCGGAGATCTTGCTGGCCAGGGTAGTTGACTTACACCTTCTAGAGCACGTTGGGTGGCACGGGATACATGCGGACGTGCATTGTCCTGTTGGAACAGCAAGTTCCCTTGCCGGTCTAGGAATGGTAGAACGATGGGTTCGATGACGGTTTGGATGTACCGTGCACTATTCAGTGTCCCCTCGACGATCACCAGTGGTGTACGGCCAGTGTAGGAGATCGCTCCCCACACCATGATGCCGGGTGTTGGCCCTGTGTGCCTCGGTCGTATGCAGTCCTGATTGTGGCGCTCACCTGCACGGCGCCAAACACGCATACGACCATCATTGGCACCAAGGCAGAAGCGACTCTCATCGCTGAAGACGAGACGTCTCCATTCGTCCCTCCATTCACGCCTGTCGCGACACCACTGGAGGCGGGCTGCACGATGTTGGGGCGTGAGCGGAAGACGGCCTAACGGTGTGCGGGACCGTAGCCCAGCTTCATGGAGACGGTTGCGAATGGTCCTCGCCGATACCCCAGGAGCAACAGTGTCCCTAATTTGCTGGGAAGTGGCGGTGCGGTCCCCTACGGCACTGCGTAGGATCCTGCGGTCTTGGCGTGCAACCGTGCGTCGCTGCGGTCTGGTCTCAGGTCGACGGGCACGTGCACCTTCCGCCGACCACTGGCGACAACATCGATGTACTGTGGAGACCTCACGCCCCACATGTTGAGCAATTCGGCGGTACGTCCACCCGGCCTCCCGCATGCCCACTATACGCCCTCGCTCAAAGTCCGTCAACTGCACATACGGTTCACGTCCACGCTGTCGCGGCATGCTACCAGTGTTAAAGACTGCGATGGAGCTCTGTATGCCACGGCAAACTGGCTGACACTGACGGCGGCGGTGCACAAATGCTGCGCAGCTAGCGCCATTCGACGGCCAACACCGCGGTTGCTGGTGTGTCCGCTGTGCCGTGCGTGTGATCATTGCTTGTACAGCCCTCTCGCAGTGTCCGGAGCAAGTATGGTGGGTCTGACACACCGGTGTCAATGTGTTCTTTTTTCCATTTCCAGGAGTGTATATCAACTCATGAATCCTTGCTAAAGCTTATTATACTGCCCAGCTGTTTCCAATATCGAAAATAACAGCGAGGAGAATAATGTCCAAAATCACCAACATTTTGTGGAGAGGTGAAGTGTTCAGAGTACCTGCTAAAGTAGCCACTTCAGATCCTAAAAATGGTGGACTAGGATTAACTGATATAGTGGATAAAGCCTCTGCACTTTTTATCAAAAAAAAAGTTAATTTAATAAGAAACTCGCGAGAAAGCATAACCAGCCAACTTTTCGAGATCATTAAACCTCTAAGCCTGATTCCCCCGATTGTCGTGCAGAACATCAACTGTCGTTTACAGCATGTGGGAGTTTTCTATGATGAGTTCAGTTATGTCAGTGTCGAACTCAGGTAGTCACGACACTTAACATCAAGAGCCATAATGTGGGAACGAAAGAAAAGCGAAGGAAGAAACAAAATAGAACGACAGTTTCCAAACATTGAGTGGACTGAGATTTGGAAAAAACATTGGTTCTAATGTGCTCACGTCTAATATCATAACGTCATGGTACAAGACAGTTTACAGCATAGTTAGCAATAATGAAAGACTGTACGCAATCGGACTCTGGGGCACAAATTTATGTCAACAATGTTATCTAGTTGACACAGTAATTCATAGATATAATTGCAGCGGTCACATGAATAGTTGGATGTGGATCCGAGTGCAAATAGCTCTAATTACAAGGACATACCCTGAGTATATATCGCTGTCACTGATACACAGGTCTGAAGCACGATATTTCCCAGGGGCAAAAAATAACGCTGTGTACTGATTGCCGGGAAATTTTGTTTATTACGTCCTTGACAAATTAGGATGCGACAGCACCATAGAGTTTAAGGTACACTTGCTGTGTGAATTCCACAAAATTAGATGGTATTCGAATCACAAGAAAAAGTTCGGAAATACGTTAAACATTATATTTGAAAGAATGGGCATTGGTTAATAAAAAAAAGAAGACTGTGTTAACAGTGTTGTATTGTAAGTACCTTAAAGATATTATTTAAAATTTTATTGTAAATTTTTGGTGTGTGCTTTTTCTACTTCAGATACTAGTTTTTGAAATTCTATAAGCTAATGTACAAATGTGACAGTCAGATTGTGTGTCTAGTAGTGTCAAAACACAAAACATTAAAGGTGCATTATTGGTATATATTATAAATATGGAAATTGACATATGTTATGGAAGCGTCCTTATCGATTGGTTAAAACCATAAGATTTTATCTGATATAATGTAATATTCAATAGCTTGCACATTGCCCTGTTCATTTTTTCACTGTGATGTGTAAGTCAGTTTTGCAGTGAAAGACTTATTATACTGGTCTGATCACTTCAGATAACATTCCATTAATGACCAGAAACTGTACTTGGAAGGCTAGTCAACTTTATTACATCTCTTTTTCGCCATTCTCAAGTACTTCAGAAATTGTCTAATAAGATTATTACATTGTTTTTATGTACGATGGTCATAAATCTTCCATATTCTGTATTTGGTGACTTCCATACATTTGTGTGAAATGTTCATAGCTGGTCTGATTGAGCTGAGAAGGTTAAAGGTCAGGTTTCTACCCTTAACTTGTCTCTCACGGAGACGATTTCCTTGTTTACATTAATATATTAAAAATTACCCTTTATAAAGTTCTATTTATGATTCGGTAAAGATTGGAGCCCATGTAATAGAAAGTATAATTTTTATTTAGTCATGTTTGAATGTCTTTTAAAAAAGTTTTCTTGATGTTTAAATTCACTCTTTCTGGTAATTTAGTCAGTAACACAATATTCTGTTTATTTCTTTAACATCAGCATAATTGCAAAGATCAAACTGTTTTTGTTTAAAGCATTTCATGTATAACATGTGTACATCGTTAGTATATGTACTTAGTATGCATTTGGAATGTGTAACACTGTTTCTTCAATAATTTTTTTTAAAAAAAGAGCAGGTAACGTGCTTGCCTACCAGGTACAATCTGCTTTCGTTCGCCTTTCAAGACTCGCTGAAAACCATATTTTTAATTCTTTTGCAGCAGAGCTACAAGGAGGCAGATAGAAACACAAACTCAATAAGGGAATCGTAAGACAACGCTCGAGCAAAATTTGTCTTACTACTTTCAGTACCACTTAGTGTCAGAGCGAAAACCTTATGGTACTGCAAAATTCATAATGACAGTTTTATTTTCTGCTGGCGTATTTTTTGTTCTTGTGAATACATAATTTTATCTATGAACTGCCATATTTTCATAACGCTTGAGTAGGATATAGGACGTGAAGTAAATACAGATTTTTTTCAAAGTCAAAAGTCGGTAATATCCTACTAATTCGTGTTAAAATAGGCACAACTGTCTTGCAGGCATTTAATGCTTTATTAAGACGGATTGCCGTCATGTTTCTGTAGTAAGTTGAATTTAATTTGTATTAGTACAGTGAATATTTTAACTGCGTTTTCCATTAGTGTATTGAACACAAGAGTAATCATAAAGAGTAGTTAAACAGCAACAGTGTATTCTTTAGGAATATCTAAAACAATCTGAAAATGCTGAAGTAGTTTACAAATTCTACGCCTGTAGAAAACTACTGGTTTTAACGATGTCATTACACCAGTGTCGTTTGAAGAGTATTATCGCCTAGAAATGAACTGCCTTGATGGTTGACCGATCCAGAGTGGGAAAGGTAAAAGTTTACGAGTATATGATCAGAGGGACAAGTGCCTGGGAGATGACTTCCCTGTCAATCTGTCAATCTCCTGGATGTTTTGTTTCTCAGGTCAGCAGGGTTCGTTATCATGCAGTAGTTGTCGGTTGATTTTCTTACTCTGCGACCGAAATGTGTCTCTATTGTCGGCATTCCCATTGCGGAAGAATTCGTAGTGCAAAACACACTTTTGGAGTTATCAGATGGAAAATATTATGTTCACGCTACTCTTTGCTCCAGTTTACGCCTTTTGGTAGGGCTCAGCCTTTCATTTCTTGTTAGGAAGTTAACGATAAAGGCATCATAACACGTCACCAGTAACAGTACTGCATAGGAATGTTCAGTGAGCGATCTGTTGACGCTCAAGCAAAACTGGAGTAATAGTCACTCCGCTGAATGTTGTTGTTTCGAATTAGTGCTTGCAGTACTCCTACAACAGACGTCTGACCACTGCCTGTTGAATGCAAATGTCGCATGACGGATAAATGGTAATTCGTCACTTATATCAGTAGTCGAGACTTTCTTAATGTGAAAATCATTCATGCCAGAACGATCTTTGATGAAACAAGAATATATTTTTCTGGTGTATTTTCCCCAAAAGCACTCGCTCTGCACACAGTTCAAATCTTACAAGCTGCCTCCTCTGCATTCACCTCTCCATTATACCAAAAGTAAATACTGTGTTGCAGATGTCAGACATTTTTCCACTTACGACCCAGTTTTACAACACTTAACCATAGTTCATAATTTTCAAGTATGCAGAGCACTACGTGGCATTACCAACATAAAAAACTAGGCAGCCTACTTACATAGAATGGCTGTTTAGGTTTTATGTCGGTAATGCCACTTAGTGCTCTGTATGAAAATCGCTGACTGCGCTGTGTGCAGTCTGTGGCTGGTTGGAATATTCGCTTATGTACAGGGTTATTACAAATGATTGAAGCGATTTCACAGCTCTACAATGACTTTATTATTTGAGATATTTTCACAATGCTTTGCACACACATACAAAAACTCAAAAATGTTTTTTAGGCATTCACAAATGTTCGATATGTGCCCCTTTAGTGATTCGGCAGACATCAAGCCGATAATCAAGTTCCTCCCACACTCGGCGCAGCATTTCCCCATCAATGAGTTCGAAAGCATCGTTGATGCGAGCTCGCAGTTCTGGCACGTTTCTTGGTAGAGGAGGTTTAAACACTGAATCTTTCACATAACCCCACAGAAAGAAATCGCATGGGGTTAAGTCGGGAGAGCGTGGAGGCCATGACATGAATTTCTGATCATGATCTTCACCACGACCGATACATCGGTTTTCCAATCTCCTGTTTAAGAAATGCCGAACATCATGATGGAAGTGCGGTGGAGCACCATCCTGTTGAAAGATGAAATCGGCGCTGTCGGTTTCCAGTTGTGGCATGAGCCAATTTTCCAGCATGTCCAGATACACGTGTCCTGTAACGTTTTTTTCGCAGAAGAAAAAGGGGCCGTAAATTTTAAACCGTGAGATTGCACAAAACACGTTAACTTTTGGTGAATTGCGAATTTGCTGCACGAATGCGTGAGGATTCTCTACCGCCCAGATTCGCACACTGTGTCTGTTCACTTCACCATTAAGAAAAAATGTTGCTTCATCACTGAAAACAAGTTTCGCACTGAACGCATCCTCTTCCATGGGCTGTTGCAACCGCGCCGAAAATTCAAAGCGTTTGACTTTGTCATCGGGTGTCAGGGCTTGTAGCAATTGTAAACGGTAAGGCTTCTGCTTTAGCCTTTTCCGTAAGATTTTCCAAACCGTCGGCTGTGGTACGTTTAGCTCCCTGCTTGCTTTATTCGTAGACTTCCGCGGGCTACGCGTGAAACTTGCCCGCACGCGTTCAACCGTTTCTTTGCTCACTGCAGGCCGCCCCGTTGATTTCCCCTTACAGAGGCATCCAGAAGCTTTAAACTGCGCATACCATCGCCGAATGGAGTCAGCAGTTGGTGGATCTTTGTTGAACTTCGTCCTGAAGTGTCGTTGCACTGTTATGACTGACTGATGTGAGTGCATTTCAAGCACGACATATGCTTTCTCGGCTCATGTCGCCATTTTGTCTCACTGCGCTCTCGAGCGCTCTGGCGGCAGAAACCTAAAGTGCGGCTTCAGCCGAACAAAACTTTATGAGTTTTTCTACGTATCTGTAGTCTGTCGTGACCATATGTCAATGAATGGAGCTACAGTGAATTTATGAAATCGCTTCAATCATTTGTAATAGCTCTGTAGTGTTGGGCAGTTGGATGTGAACAGCGCGTAGCATTGTGCAGATGGAGGTGAGCCGCCAGCAGTGGTGGATGTGGGGAGATAGATGCCAGAGTTTTGAACGCTATTAAGGTAAATACATAGTTTGTTCTCTATCAAAATCACTCATTTGCTAACTATGCCTATCAGTAGTTATTGCATTCAGTAGTTAGAATCTTTTATCTAGCTGGCAGTATTGGCGCTCGCTGTATTGCAGTAGTTCGATTAACGAAGATTTTTGTGGCGTAAGTGATTCATGAAAGGTATAGGTTATTGATAGTCAGGGCCATTCTTTTGTAGGGATTATTGAAAGTCAGATTGCGTTGCTCTAAAAAATATTGTGTTTAGTGATGATCAGAATAAGTAAGGAGAGAACTGTCTGAGTACGTTCAGTTTTGCTCAACTTTTTGAAAATCAAATAACGTAAGAGTTTTTCCAGCTCTGTCGTTCTTAATTTTTCCAAGGGGGCGTTTCATGGTGAAACGACGGGTGCAGCGCTGTGACCAAATGCCAACAACCACAGATGAAGTTTGTAATGAAAGAACGCAGCATGGATGGCTTCACCACGCCGGAGGCAAGAATGGCATGTTTTTGGGCGAATGCAGGCTCTGTTTGTTTGAAAATGACGGCCGCGTTTCGGTTCGCAGCAGACAGGAGGATCGGCATGGTAGTGACTGCATTCGCCCAAGGCATACAGCGCCAGCTCAAGGCCTTACGGTGTTGGGTGCTATTGGGGACAACCCAAAACCACAGTTGGTGCGTATACAGGGCACTGTTACCTGTGTGACCTACATGAATGACATCCTGCTACCTGTTGCCATAACCTTTCTGCACAAGAACCCAGACGCCAGTTTTCAACATGACAATGCTAGACCACATGTTGCTGCGCGAACACATGTCTTCTTGGTTTCGCAGGATGTCAGCCTTTTGCCCTGGCCCGCCATATCACCAGACTTGTCCCGGTCGAGAATGTGTGGAATGTGGTGAAACCATGGGTGCAGCGCCGTGACTCGTTGCCTATAACCACAGATGAACTCTGGAACTGGTGAATGCAGTGTGGATGGTTATACCACAGTACGCCATTACTGCCTTATACGCGTCGATGTCATCACGCATGGAACAAGTTACCAGAACCCACATCAGACTCTGTGGCTACTAGGCAACAGGACACAAGGTGAACCGAGATGACTGAAATACTATTCATTTCTGCGGAACATACTAATCTACATGTCCTGTGAATACGAACATTCCATCTCTATTCGTTCAAGGTTGCCTATTTTGTCTGAACATGAGTCTATGTACGAGGGCAGTTCAATAAGTAATGCAACACATTTTTTTTTCTGAAACAGGGGTTGTTTTATTCAGCATTGAAATACACCAGGTTATTCCCCAATCTTTTAGCTACACAACACTATTTTTCAACGTAATCTCCATTCAATCCTACGGCCTTACGCCACCTTGAAATGAGGGCCTGTATGCCTGCACGGTACCATTCCACTGGTCGATGTCGGAGCCAACGTCGTACTGCATCAATAACTTCTTCATCATCCGCGTAGTGCCTCCCACGGATTGCGTCCTTCATTGGGCCAAACATATGGAAATCCGACGGTGCGAGATCGGGGCTGTAGGGTGCATGAGGAAGAACAGTCCACTGAAGTTTTGTGAGCTCCTCTCGGGTGCGAAGAAGACTTGTGTGAGGTCTTGCGTTGTCATGAAGAAGGAGAAGTTCGTTTAGATTTTTGTGCCTACGAACACGCTGAAGTCGTTTCTTCAATTTCTGAAGAGTAGCACAATACACTTCAGAGTTGATCGTTTGTCCATGGGGAAGGACATCGAACAGAATAACCCCTTCAGCGTCCCAGAAGACTGTAACCATGACTTTACCGGCTGAGGGTATGGCTTTAAACTTTTTCTTGGTAGGGGAGTGGGTATGGCGCCACTCCATTGATTGCCGTTTTGTTTCAGGTTCGAAGTGATGAACCCATGTTTCATCGCCTGTAACAATCTTTGACAAGAAATTGTCACCCTCAGCCACATGACGAGCAAGCAATTCCGCACAGATGGTTCTCCTTTGCTCTTTATGGTGTTCGGTTAGACAACGAGGGACCCAGCGGGAACAAACCTTTGAATATCCCAACTGGTGAACAATTGTGACAGCACTACCAACAGAGATGTCATGTTGAGCACTGAGTTGTTTGATGCAGATCCGTCGATCATCTCGAACGAGTGTGTTCGCACGCTCCGCCATTGCAGGAGTCACAGCTGTGCACGGCCGGCCCGCACGCGGGAGATCAGACAGTCTTGCTTGACCTTGCGGCGATGATGACACACGCTTTGCCCAACGACTCACCGTGCTTTTGTCCACTGCCAGATCACCGTAGACATTCTGCAAGCGCCTATGAATATCTGAGATGCCCTGGATTTCCGCCAAAAGAAACTCGATCACTGCCCGTTGTTTGCAACGCACATCCATTACAGACGCCATTTTAACAGCTACGTACAGCGCTGCCACCTGTCGGAAGTCAATGAAACTATACGAGACGAAGCGGGAATGTTTGAAAATATTCCACAAGAAATTTCCGGTTTTTTCAACCAAAATTGGCCGAGAAAAAAATGTGTTGCATTACTTATTGAACTGCCCTCGTACATAGCGAAGAATTTGAGGAAAAAATGCATACAGTAAGTAGTTCAACTAAAGGTTGCAGATAGGGTACTTTCATCAGATTCTAAACACGATTATGAGTTTGACACAAAGTATTAAAAATCAAAAGTGCTTGCCAGGTGATGATGGGGGCGTTCAAATGAGCGGTCATCAGCGGCCGTACGAAGTCCCAATTATCACACAGTCCAATTTTTACACACTCCAATCTAGGCACTGACACGAATGATGATGATGGTGACAATGATGACAACACAAACACCCAGTCCACGGGTAGGCGCTTGCCAGATAAACCAGATTGAAATGGCAACATTTTTACAATAGCTGCAAGAAATGGAACCTTTTCTAAATGAGTGAATCCCACAGCGTATTTCACATAACGTACAGTAACTCCAAAACTCAACAATTTAAGAGACACTACTGAACCTACTAACCAATCCACATATACATCGGATTCTGCATCTGTTTCCTCTGCAGCAGTTTGCATTAGTTTCTACGGTGGTTTTTGAGCGCTACAGTGGTATTCAAACTTCTATTTATTTCATTGAAAATGTTCGTTCTTTGAATATTTTAACGGCTTTGTCAATATCATTGCTTACCTTTCTCCAGTCGATAGCATTTCAAAAATCTGAATATGGTTCATTTCGGAATTATTCAGTTGTAGACGTTTCTTCGGCCTACAGCACAACTTGTCGAAGCTTTGCCTTAGACACTGATTTGACCTGATTGCACCTTAGTTATTCACACATGATCCGAAAGGCTCAGATGCTGTTGTTGATGAAGGATGCCCAAAGCTTTTAAATGCTTCCAGAATGACATTTTCGCTCTGCAGCGGAGTGTGGGCTGATACGAAACTTCCTGGCAGATTAAAACTGTGTGCCGGACCGTGACTCAAATTCGGGGCCTTTGCCTTTCGCGGGCAAGTGCTCTACCATCTGAGCTACCGAAGCACGACTTACGACCCGTCATCAAATCTTCAGTTCTGCCAGTACCTCGTCTCCTAACTTCTAAACTTCACAGAAGCTCTTCTGCGAACCTTGCAGAACAAGTACTCCTGGAAGAAAGGATACTGCGGAGACATGGCTTAGCCACATCCTAGGGGATGTTTCGAGAATGAAATTTTCACTCAGCAGCGGAGTTTGCGCTGATATGAAACTTCCTGGCAGATTAAAACTGTGTGCCGGAGCGAGTCCTCGGGGTCCGAGTTCGAGTCTTGGTCCGGCACACAGTTTTAATCTGCCAGGAAGTTCCATTAAAATGCTTGCTATTTTTCTTCATAGAACGTTTGGCTATGTTTCTCGCAAAACACAGATGGTTGTGCACAGCAGAAGCCCCAAGTCGTTCAGCAGCTGTGGTTTCTTACTCGTCATTTCCACGACCGACCTATACTACACTGCTGGCCACCGTAAATGCAACACCAAGAAAGACAAGAGGTAGCACAACAAAATTTATTTTGTAGATAACATGTTGACCAAGTATCAAATGATTACGTTTACAGACGTCTGTGACATGTGGTTCTTGCCAGAATCAGTAGCCAGAGTAGCCGCCATTGTTGGAGATCACGGCTGCCACACGTCTCGGCATTGAGTCAAAGAGACGTTGGATGTGTTTCGGGGGTACAGCAGTCCAAGCAGCTTCCACACGTTGCCCAAGATCATCTGGTGTGGCAGCTGGGGATGTAATCTGGGTCACTCGTTGAGCAACCATGAACCACATGTTTTCTATCGGCGAAAGATCCGGAGAGCGAGCCGGCCAGGGAAGCAATTCAGTCTCGTTATTGACGAAGAACCTTTGGACAATGCGTGCCACGTGTGGTCACGCATTATCCTGTTGAAATATGGCTGTGGCCGAGCTCTCAAGGTAAGGAAGGACAACTGGCTCCAGCACCTCGGATATGTAGCGCCGGCTATTTAAAGTACCGGCAATGCGTACTAGAGGCGTGCGAGAGTAATATCCAATACCGCCCCATACCGTAATACCCGGTGCAAGACCAGTATGGCGGTGCATAATGCAGCTGTCCAGCATCCTCTCTCCACGGTGTCTCCACACTCGAATCCGACCATCGTGGTGCTGCAGACAGAAGCGTGCCTCGTCAGTAAAGACAACGTCATTCCATTCTGCCGTCCACATCCATCTGTGATCACACCATTGGCGACGGAGACGTCTGTGGTTCTGCGTCAATGGTAGACGAAGCAATGGACGTCTTGCGGACAGACCACTCTGCTGTAAACGGCGTCGAATGGTACGCGCAGACACTGGATGATGCGTTACAGACGCAATGTGCTGTGCTATGGTTCGGGATGTCACTGAGCGATCCGTCACTGCCATGCGCACAATTTGCCTATCAGCACGTGCAGTGGTGCACCGATGTGAATGCGATCGACCACGTCGGTCCGTCGTGCCCTCCTGCATCCAACGGTCACATATCCGCATTACAGTTGTTTGGTTTCGTCCAATACGACTAGCGATTTCTCTGTATGATAATCCACAATCTCGGTAAGCCACTATCCTTCCTCTGTCGATCTCGGATACTTGATCAAAAGATGTTCGCTGTTGTCTAAGAGGCATAACTGATCGTCTTGTGAAACAACCACAAGGTAAACACACATGCCGAACGTACACTCGTCGAAATCGCCAAGCCTTAAATGGCGCTATGATGTGGCGCCACAGGCGCGCGTGATGTGCGTCTGCGCTGAAATTCTAATCAGTTGTATATCTCATCGCTGCAAACTCATGGTGTAAATTTCACTCGATTCGGATGCTTCCTTCCGGGTGTTGCATTTACGGTGGCCAGCAGTGTATGTGCACAAATGTATCCGGACACCTGGCTCAAAATTACTTACAAGTTCGTGGCGCCTTCCATCGGTAATGCTGGAATTCAGTATGGTGTTGGCGCAATCTTAGCCTTGATGACAGCTTCATCAGGTGCTGGAAGGTTCCTTGGGGAATGGCAACCCATTCTTCACGGAGTGCTGCACTGCCCGAAGTTGGCGTTCCAAAACATCCCAAAGGTGCCCTGTAGGATTCAGGTCAGGACTCTGTGCAGGCCAGTCCATAACAAGGATGTTATTGTTGTGTAACCACTCCGCCACTGGCCGTGCACTATGAACATGTGTTCGATCATGTTGAAAGATGCAATCGCCATCCGCGAATTGCTCTCCAACATTGGGAAGCAAGAAGGTGCTTAAAACATCAATGTAGGTCTGTGCCACGCAAAACAACAAGGGGTCCAAGCCCCTTCCATGAGAAACACAACCACACAGTAACATCACTGCCTCCGAATTTTACTGTTGGCACTACACACACTGGCAGATGACATTCAGCGGGCATTAGCCATACCCACACCCAGTGCCGGCCGCGGTGGTCTCGCGGTTCTAGGCGCGCAGTCCGGAACCGTGCGACTGCTACGGTCGCAGGTTCGAATCCTGCCTCGGGCATGGATGTGTATGATGTCCTTAGGTTAGTTATGTTTAAGTAGTTCTAAGTTCTAGGGGACTGACAACCACAGCAGTTGAGTCCCATAGTGCTCAGAGCCATTTGAACCCACACCCAGCCATTGGATCGCCACATTGTGTACCATGATTCGTCACTCCACAAAACGTTTTTCCACTGTTCAGCCGTCCTACGTTTACGCTCATTACACCAGGCGATTCGTCGTTTGTCATTTAACGGCGTGATTTGTGGCTTATGAGGAGCCGTTCGACCATGAAATCCAAGTTTTTTCACCTCCCGCCTAACTGCCATAGTACTTGCAGTGAATCCTGATGCAATTTGGAATTCCCGTGTGGTTTGGACAGATGTCTGCCTATTACACATTACGACCCTCTTCAACTGTTGGAGGTTTCTGCCAGTTAACTGACGACGTATGCCTGTACACTCTCATGCTGTACGTGTCCCTTCACGTTTCCACTTCACTATCACATCGGAAACAGTGGACCTAGGGACGTTTAGGAGTGTGTAAATCTCGCGTACAGACCTATGACACATGTGACACCCAATCATCTGACCACGTTCGAAGTGCGTGGGTTCAGCGGAGCGCCGCATTCTGCTCTCTCACGATGTCTAACGACTACCGAGGTCACTGATGTGGAGCACCTGGCAGTAGGTGGCACCACAATGCACGTAATGTGAAAAACGTATGTTTCGGGGGATGTCCGGATACTTTTGATCACATAGTGTATGATAGCGCATGGCACTAAATGATTTTACATTACATTCCAACAGTCACAGACATGGATCAGTATCAGTATCTTTTCAAGAGTAAACTGTATCTCAAACGGCCAGGTACATTTCATACGCTATAATGTATTGTATACAATATAAGAAACAGAAATTTACACATAATCATATTTTATGCTACAACATTCGTGGATCTAGTGTGCAAGCTTAACTAATAGTGAGATTTCACAAAAGCCATTGTAAACAATGATGAGATAAGGTGTCAGTTATGAAACTAAGAGTTCATCCTATCAAATGTGAAATATTCAGGTACTCTTAACGGATACTTCTTTCAAAATCGAGTGAGAAACGACTCGTAGGGAAAAATTCTGGGAAATTAGAAACACAAGTCTTCTTCTTCCAGTTATTCATATATTTCATAAAAACTAAGTCCATTGTCAGATTGGGCATAATAACACTTACATAAAAATGTTTTTATAGCAGCAAAACAGGACAAGAAGAGCACTCTAGTAAAAAACATGAGGGACACTTCGGGCTATGGCGGATACCCTCTGGCCTTCTTCATCATCATCATCATCATCATCATCATTATTATTATTTCTTTCTTGTCTCAGACGTTATGTCTGATTAAAAATGGAAGGTGACGCGGACCTTGATCAAGCGTGACTTCCTTTTAACTGTACAGTATATATGTTACATTGCATTTAGGAACTTTCGGGTAATTGAACAAGTGTCAATAATTACAGATTTCTGTAGTTGTATATATAAGTTTGGATGTAGCTGTATTGCATTGATGTACTGGTGGATATTGTGTGGTATGACTCCTGTAGTTGATAGTATAATTGGTACAATGTCAACTTTATCCTGATGCCACATGTCCTTGACTTCCTCAGCCAGTTGGATGTATTTTTCAATTTTTTCTCCTGTTTTCTTTTGTATATTTGTTGTATTGGGTATGGATATTTCGATTAGTTGTGTTAACTTCTTTTACTTTTATTGGTGAGTATGATGTCAGGCTTGTTATGTGGTGTTGTTTTATCTGTTATAACGGTTCTGTTCCAGTATAATTTGTATTCATCGTTCTCCAGTACATTTTGTGGTGCATACTTGAATGTGGGAACATGTTGTTTTATAAGTTTATGTTGTAAGGCAAGCTGTTGATGTATTATTTTTGCTACATTGTCATGTCTTCTGGGGTATTCTGTATTTGCTAGTATTGTACATCCGCTTGTGATGTGATCTACTGTTTCTATTTGTTGTTTGCAAAGTCTGCATTTATCTGTTGTGGTATTGGGATCTTTAATAATATGCTTGCTGTAATATCTGGTGTTTATTGTTTGATCCTGTATTGCAATCATGAATCCTTCCGTCTCACTGTATATATTGCCTTTTCTTAGCCATGTGTTGGATGCGTCTTGATCGATGTGTGGCTGTGTTAGATGATACGTGTGCTTGCCATGTAGTGTTTTCTTTTTCCAATTTACTTTCTTCGTATCTGTTGATGTTATGCGATCTAAAGGGTTGTAGAAGTGGTTATGAAATTGCAGTGGTGTAGCCGATGTATTTATATGAGTGATTGCTTTGTGTATTTTGCTAGTTTCTGCTCGTTCTAGAAAGAATTTTCTGAAATTGTCTACCTGTCCATAATGTAGGTTTTTTATATCGATAAATCCCCTTCCTCCTTCCTTTCTGCTTAATGTGAATCTTTCTGCTGAATGTATGTGATGTATTCTATATTTGTGGCATTGTGATCGTGTAAGTGTATTGAGTGCTTCTAGGTCTGTGTTACTCCATTTCACTACTCCAAATGAGTAGGTCAATATTGGTATAGCATAGGTATTTATAGCTTTTGTCTTGTTTCTTGCTGTCAATTCCGTTTTCAGTATTTTTGTTAGTCTTTGTCTATATTTTTCTTTTAGTTCTTCTTTAATATTTGTATTATCTATTCCTATTTTTTGTCTGTATCCTAGATATTTATAGGCATCTGTTTTTTCCGTCGCTTCTATGCAGTCGCTGTGGTTATCCAATATGTAATCTTCTTGTTTAGTGTGTTTTCCCTTGACTATGCTATTTTTCTTACATTTGTCTGTTCCAAAAGCCATATTTATATCATTACTGAATAGTTCTGTTATCTTTAGTAATTGGCTGAGGTGTTGATTTGTTGCTGCCAGTAGTTTTAGATCATCCATGTATAGCAGATGTGTGATTTTGTGTGGGTATGTTCCAGTAATATTGTATCCATAATTTGTATTATTTAGCATGTTGGATAGTGAGTTCAGAGCAAGGCAGAACTAGAAACGACTTAATGAGTCTCCTTGGTATATTCCACGCTTAATCTGTATTGGCTGTGATGTGATATCATTTGAATTTGTTTGGATATTAAGTGCGGTTTTCCAATTTTTCATTACTATGTTTAGGAACTGTATCAATTTAGGATCTACTTTGTATATTTCCAATATTTGTAGTAACCATGAGTGGGGTACACTATCAAAAGCTTTTTGGTAATCAATGTACGCATAGTGTAGAGACCTTTGTATAGTTTTAGCTTGATATGTCACCTCTGCATCTATTATCAGTTGCTCTTTACATCCTCGTGCTCCTTTGCCACAGCCTTTTTGTTCTTCATTTATAATTTTGTTCTGTGTTGTATGTGTCATTAATTTCTGTGTAATGACTGAAGTTAATATTTTGTATATTGTTGGTAGGCATGTTATGGGGCGATATTTAGCTGGGTTTGCTGTGTCTGCTTGATCTTTAGGTTTCAGATAAGTTATTCCATGTGTAAGTGTATCAGGGAATATGTATGGGTCTGCAATGTAACTGTTAAATAATTTAGTTAGATGTGAATGTGTTGAGGTGAATTTCTTTAGCCAGAAATTTGCTATTTTATCTTTTCCAGGGGCTTTCCAATTGTGAGTAGAATTAATTGCTTGGGTGACTTCATGTTGCAAAATTATCACTTCAGGCATTTGTGGTATCATCTTGTATGTATCTGTTTCTGCTTGTATCCACCGTGCATGCCTGTTATGTTGTACCGGGTTTGACCATATGTTGCTCCAGAAGTGTTCCATGTCTGTTATGTTTGGTGGATTGTCTATTTTAATGTGTGTGTTATCTATTGTCTGGTAAAATTTCTTTTGGTTTGTGTTCAATGTTTGGTTTTGTTTCCTTCTATTTTCACTTTTTTTGTATCTTCTAAGTCGTTTGGCCAATGCTTGTAATTTCTGTTTCTTTTCATCTAATTGCTCTATCACTTCTTGTTGTGAGATTTTACCTAACCTTTTTCGTTTTTTTTTCTGACATTTCATTTCTTATAAATTGTGTTAGCTGTCTGATGTCTTTTCTCAGTTTTTCTATTCTGATCTGTAGCCTGTGTTGCCATGCTGGTTTTGTGGGTTTCTTCTGTGTGTTAGTTGGTTCTGATCTCTGCCTAGTGTGTATATTTAGTGTAGTGAGTGCTCCTATATAAACCAGTAGTTGTAACTCTTCCATAGTTGTGTTTTCATTTATTTTGTTGTGTATGATTGTGTTGATAGTTTTTATTGTTGTTTCGACTTGTGGGTTATTTGGCGGTCTATGCAAGAATGGTCTAATGTCTGTATTTGTGTCTTTGTATTCTATATATGTCAGCTGAAATTTTTCTTCTATATCCAACATGTGCGTGTTCTATTTGTGCTTGTTCTGGTGGCTGTCTTATGATTTCGTTTTCCTCTGATTGTTTAATTGATGCGTGTTGTTCTTTGTTTGTTTGCTCCTGGATGTTTGAATCCATTACTGTATTTTCTTCTTCTTCTGATTGCACATTATTTTGTTCGAGTATTTGTTGTACTTGTTGTTTGATGTTTTCTAATTCTGACTAGGGTATCTTGTTATTTTTGATTATTACACGGATCTGATCAGCTAGTCGTTGTTCTGTTAAAAAGTTTAATTCTGGGTATCTGGTAATAAATGTTGTGTGTACTTGTGATCTGTATCCAGTTGTGTTGGTTCCCAGGTTTGTTGCTTGGTAATAACAGAACATGAGGTGTCGATTAACTTCATCTGACCATCTCATCCTCTGTCTTTGTTTTCCTTCTAGGGTGGTTGCAGGAAGCATATGCTGCAAACCACCTCTATTTGGATTTGAATCATTTTCCAGTTGGCTAGCAGTGTCGTTACCATTGTGGGCGGGCATAGGATTCAAGCGTCGTCCCCGACCATGAAGGCGCTTGTCCGAGGCTTCTTTAGTTCTGTCCTGAACCAACTAATCACACTAAAAGGGGGGTTAGCCCTATTAGTGGTTTGTTCTTTGCGTCGCCTTTTACGACTGGCAGAACATACCGGAGGCCTGTTCTTTTCCCGGGCCTCCACGGGAATCATTATTATTATTTTTATTATTATTATTACTGTTACTGTTACTATTACTATTCTCGTTAGCGTTTACCCCGGTTTTAATTACGCTCTACTTTGTACTCACGTTTCGGCAAAGTTCTTCTGTAGAACGTTGCCGCCGGATGCTCTTCCTGTTGCCGCAGTTGTCAGTTACCTAAGGGAAGAAAACCGCGTGCGCCACCTGTCTGTGAACTGTGTAAACTTCGCTCTGTGTGTTATCGTATTTTAACTGCCTTGTGTATTGTATTTTCTGAGGCGGAAAGTGATGATCATCCCAAAACTTGCATAAAAGAGCGCGGAAAACTGCCTAAAATCCATACTCAGACTGCTCAGCGCATAGGACATTGTCGTTAAACAACCGCGCGGATGCTCTCTTGGTCTAATTTACTTTTCTGCCTTGCGAGCTAGTGAGCTCCTCATTACGCAGGACGAGTAGGTAGCGTTTGAGCTGGCCTATTATCGCTGAGCCTGGAAACGCCACTCGAGCGATAGATGCCGTGAATCATGTGCTCTGAAACTTTATGTCGTCGAGATAAATTTGTTAGATATACTTCCGTTTCTTACAAAGTTTGAACTGTGGGAGAGAACGAGTTAATTGGCATGTGGAGGGTGCAGATGGATCATATCACCAAAAATAACATTTATTTCAAAGCAAAATTTTTTTCCAAGATACTCTAACTGGCTGTTCACATTTAGAAGTACTCACAATCTCAACTACATATAGAAAATAGAAAAATTGAATAAGTGACTTTGCTACATGTGTAATTCGCATTAACAATTACTGAATATTTCAGCACTTAAACTCAATAAAAACATTAAATCCTTAAATCATAGTAAAAACATTAAAGCACTAAGATTATAAACAAATAGCATTGCTTGAAACTTCATTAAAATAGATTTGATCTGAACCTTTTAGCTTAACGATATTCACTTAATATATGAAACAATTAAGCACACTGTTGTCGTATCTTTTAATCACTATGAACTTCCTGACTATACTTTTCAGAACTTTCATCTTCTGACAGAAACTTAAACGCTGTAGCATAAATGAAGATTAATTTAACTCCATACAAATTTCTTATAATAATAGAATTATCCTAAAATCAGCCCCATTCCCCCAGGCCATATAATCAGTATAAAAGTACTGTCTAATGATTAGAAAGTGACTCGAAGAATAGCTCTTAAATAATAGCAGTACTTGAAGAGCTCAGATACGCACTATCCTTTAAAGCACAGTTCCAAGGCGCTACCCACAGCAACCTACATCATAGTTATTGAGTACGGCTAATTTCAGATACCTACCATTACACGAACGAAGATAAATTATTTCAGTTATAATCCAAAAATTTTGTAAAGCTCTTCGTGAAGCACGGCGCTGACGCTCGGCCGACTGCTTGTTTACTTCGGCGGTACTACAACGGTACACAGCTCTATTCCGCGTACTAGAGTCATCTCATCCGGCCGCCGTGGCCGAGCGGTTCTAGGCGCTTCAGTCCGGAACCGCGCTGCAGTTACGGTCGCAGGTTCGAATCCTGCCTCGGGCATGCATGTATTTGATGTCATTAGGTTAGTTAGGTTTAAGTAGTTCTAAGTCTAGGGCACTTATGACCTCAGATGTTAAGGCCCCTAGTGCTCAGACCCATTTGAACCATTTTTTAACTAAAGTCGTCTCCAAGGCTACTGTTTACCGAGCTGTCGCCGCAGACTTGGCCATCGACAACTGGTCACGTTTACGTTCTTGTCCCACTCCCCAACATTCCGCTCCCGCGCACGAAGCGACACCCACAGTCGGTTTTCTGAAGGGGTTATTCTGTTTGATGTCCTCCCCCACAGTGGAACGATCAAGTATGAAGTGTATCGTGCTTTCCTGAGGTAACTGAAGAAAAGATGAAAAACGTGCACTTCATTCACCATTCAGTGCTCGTATTTCATATTTCTAATCCCAGCATTCTGGTACTCGGTAAAGCAATAATTCGGGTAATATTAACAATTTCTATGGGTTGCCTGATTTATTTGACGATTTTTACAGCTTGTCTCACACTGATCTGTGAGAGGAGCTTGGCGCTCGAAATTTTCTTTATTTATGGGCGAGGGCAGCAGTCTTCCCAGCAGCCATGATGGCTTCCCGTTTCCCATCCCTATTCCGATCGCCAGGGTAGCACATGGTGTCGTTTGAACATTCAGTAGTGACCAAAGTTTCTCCTGTTCTCAACCTGCCTTACCAACCTTTTAAACGCCATTTCTGCTCAATTTTAACGTCGCGAGGTCGCCTCCCTGTGAAATTCCGGCCCTATGATTGGGCAGTTCAGACGCGCGCCCGTTTTTCGCGGGCGGGCGCCAACCGCCCTTCGCGGGTGGATAGTCGACTAAGTGGCAGTGAGCAGTTCTAGTGCGACAGTGCCTGAGGCTGGAAGTGCTGCTTTCAGAAGATGAAGTTTCGGTAAGCATGAGCGCCGACGTGCACTGCAGATTCGCGCCCTGCGGCCCAGAAGGAACCTGATAGTTCACTGTGAATAGTTTCGCGTCTTGCGGGTTATATTGCTTTACTACGGGAGGCTACCTAGCGATTCACGCACAGTAGCATCTTCTTAGTCTTTGGCTGATTCCTGGCGGTGGTCGTTGCATGCTTGCAACCCCTTCCTTTAGGAAATTGGACCCCATTTGATAATACGGCGATCTTTACTAAAATTCTTTTCCTCCTGCTATCATAGCTTGCTATGAAAGTACGTTGGGGCAGGTTGCTGAACTCGAATCTTTCTTCCCCCCACCACCATTTGGTTGCATTATTGTTCGATTCTCGTTTAATAAATGAGTCCGTTAATCTTACATTCTCTCTCTTTCATTACGTGAACTCACCCCTAGTGTAACAGAACAATGCAGAACTATAACGGTTGCTATAAGGTCTTGCATGTCTCGCGCCATTAACGATAGTATAAAGATTCAATATCGCGCGCCTGGTACGACCATTGCACGCATGGCACCGATAACAGTAGTAATCATGTTCAATGATTCCCTATTGATGAACTGGGAAGTGTTCACGGCTCAGTCTGAGTACGTGAGCACTAAATCCACTTGATGTAGTGGAAGTAGTGGCCTCTGTTTTACCTTGTTGGCTTAGACAAAAAAAATCTCAAAAATCACAGCCCCTACAGCAAGGAATAGTAACCTTTAAAATATAAAACGAGCCACCGCTTTTAAAGACTTCAGCGTGTTCGTCGCTACCAAAATGCAAATGGACTTTTCCACGTCAACTGCAAGGCCTCATGCAAGTCCGCGAATCCGAGAGTAGTTCACGACTGGACTGTTCTTCCTCATGCACGAATCTCGCACCTTCTGACTTCCATCTGTTTGACAGAAAGAAGGATGTACTCCGCAGGAAGCAGGGGAGGTTATTGATGCAGCCAGCCGTCGACTGCGATGTCGACCAGTTGAGTGGTGCCATGAGCGCAATACAGGCCCTCACAGTAAGATGGCGAAAGGACGTCCCATTGATTATGTGGGAAAATAGACCATCGTAGCCAAAAGCGTTGAGAATAATACGGTGTAATGGAATCCTGACTAAAACCGCCCTGTTTCAGAATAAAAAGTGTCATGTTACTTACTGGAAGCCCCTCGTAACTTCTAGTCTGCGCTGTATCATCACATTGTCCTTAGAGCGCGACTCTATCCTCTAATTCAGTGAATTCTAAAGTAAAATTCTACGTACCGACTTGACAGAAAATCCTACGAAGATCTGGTCTTACGTTAAATCAGTAAGTGGATCGAAACAGCATATCCGGACACTGTGGGATGATCATGGCATTGAAACAGAGGATTACATGCGTAAAGCTGAAATACTAAACATCTTTTTCCAAAGCTGATTCACAGAGGAAGATCGCACTGCAGTTCCTTCTCTAAATTCTCGCAAGAACGAAAAAATGGCTGACATCGAAATAAGTGTCTAAGGAATAGAAAATCAACTGAAATCACAAGTCCACTGGACCTGACGGGATACCAATTCGATTCTACACAGAATAAGCGAAAGAAGATGCCCCCCTTCTAACAGCCGTGTACCGCAATTCTCTAGAGGAACGGAAGGTTCCAAATGATTGGAAAAGAGCACAGGTAGTTCCAGTTTTAAAGAAGGGTCGTCGAGCAGACGCGCAAAACTATAGGCCTATACCTCTGACATCGATCTGTTGTTGGATCTTTAGAACATGTTTGTTGCTCGCGTGTCATGTCTACTCTGTAGGAATCAATATGGATTCCGGAAACAGCGATCGTGTGAGACCCAACTCGCTTTATTTGTTCATGAGACCCAGAACACATTAGATACAGGCTCCCAGGTAGATGCCATTTTCCTTGACTTCCGGAAGGCGTCCGATACAGTTCCGCACTGTCGCCTGATAAACAAAGTAAGAGCCTACGTAATATCAGACCAGCTGTGTGGCTGGATTGAAGAGGTTCCAGCAAACAGAACACAGCATGTTGTTCTCAATGGAGAGACGTCTACAGACGTTAAAGTAACCTCTGGCGTGCCATAGGGGAGTCTTATGGGACCATTGCTTTTCGCAATATACTTGTATATGAATGACCTAGCGAAACGTCCCCATAGAAAAATTATACATGACTGTGCTTAAAATGACACACAATATTTTTTAGCGCAACGCAATCTGACTTTCAATAATCCCTACAAGAGAATGGCCCTGACTAAATTAACCTATACGTTTCACAAATCACTTACCTTACAAAAATCTTCGTTACTCGAACTACTGCAATACAGCGAGCACACTACTGCCAGCTAAATAAAAGATTCAAACTACTGAAGGCACTAACTACTGATAGGAATAGTTAGCAAATGAATGATTTTGATAGAGAACAAACTATGTATTTACCTTAATAGTGTTCAAAAGTCATAATATATATAGCAGTTCATGACATCCAGTCTTACAAATGTACTGTCTCTGATGGACACACGTCCACATCATCCGCTTTCAAAATTCAGACATCTCACTTCCCCGCATCGACCACTGCTGGCGGCTCACCTCCAACTGCGCAACGCTACGCGCTGTTAACATCCAGCTGCCCAACACTACAATGGCAGACAACAATGCAAACCAACCACAGACTGCACACAGCACAGCCAGTGATTTTCATACAGAGCGCTACGTGGCGTTACCAATATAAAAACCTAAACAGCCTACTTACACTAGTAGATAGTGTCGGAAGCTCCATGCGGCTTATCGCGGATGATGCTATAGTATACAGAGATGTTGCAGCATTAGAAAATTGCAGCGAAATGCAGGAAGATCTGCAGCGGATACACACTTGGAGCAGGGAGTGGCAACTGACCCTTAACATAGACAAATGTAATGTATTGCGAATACATAGAAAGAAGGATCCTTTATTGTATTATTATATGATAGCGGAACAAACACTGGTATCAGTTACTTCTGTAAAATATCTGGGAGTATGCGTATAGAACGATTTGAAGTGGAATGATCATATAAAATTAGTTGTTGGTAAGGTGGGTGCCAGGTTGAGATTGATTGGGAAAATCAAAAGAAAATGTAGTGCATCAACAAAGGAGGTGGCTTACAAAACACTCGTTCGACCTATACTTGATCCGTACCAGGTCGGGTTTACAGAGGAGATAAAGAAGATCTAAAGAAGAGCAGCGCGTTTCGGCACAGGGTTATTTGGTAAGCGTTACGGAGATGTTTAGCAAACTCAAGTGGCAGACTCTGCAAGAGAGGTGTAGCTTGCTGTCCAGGTTTCGAGAGGGTGCGTTTCTGGATGAGGTATCGAATATATTGCTTCCCCCAACTTCTACCTCCAGAGGAGATCACGAATGTAAAATTAGAGAGATTCGAGCGCGCACGGAGGCTTTCCGGCAGTCGTTCTTCCCGCGAACCATATGCGACTGGAACAGGAAAAGGGGGTAATGACAGTGGCACGTAAAGTGCCCTCCCCCACACACCTTTGGGTGGCTTGCAGAGTATAAATGTAGATAGATAGATAATCTTTCGGCATCCCATGCCCACATAGTTACATATTAAAGAATAATATAATTTTAGGAAAGTCTGAGAGAGGGTGCGAGTAGTACGACGGCCACGCGTGAGGCAGTAGAATGTAGAGGGGGTGCCACGCTGAGAAAAGGGAAGGCACTGAGGAACTTGGAGTGGATGCGGCGAGTGACGTGTCGCAGCCGAGCAGAGGCACCGTGCCCTAATAGGAGGGATTGCTGTTTCATTGTTGGCGTGTGCGCTGTATGGGCACCGATATTACCACTGGGAGGAGCGACAACCTTCAGGTACTGATTTCAATCCAGGACTTATAGCCAACCCATGTGGCTGAATCTGGTTAGACCTTTCGCCTGACAACTGCATATTTACCTGTAAAGAACAACGTCCTGCGCAGATTTGACGTCCTTGAAGAGCTTCTGAGGAAGAGTTCTACCATTTTTGAGGTGTAATAAGCCACCACTTAAGACACCCGATATTCAGAAGTAGTAAAATATGTGACATTCAAAATGTGACATAGTCTTATCAGTTAGACAGGTGGCTGTGCTCTCATAAACCCGATATTCTACCTCGAGTTTGCTGGCTGTTATTGATGTTCCGGCAATAATATTGGTGGCCTTACATCTCTTTCAGTTCCCAGTTTCTTGTAACCCAAATTCAAAGCCACTGCTAATGTACATAGACACTAGAATGAGATTTTCACTCTGCAGCGGAGTGTGCGCGCTGATATGAAACTTCCTGGCAGATTAAAACTGCGTGCCCGACCGAGACTCGAACTCGGGACCTTTGCCTTTCGCGGGCAAGTGCTCTACCAACTGAGCTACCGAAGCACGACTCACGCCCGGTACTCACAGCTTTACTTCTGCCAGTACCTCGTCTCCTACCTTCCAAACTTTACAGAATCTCTCCTCTTTCAGGAGTGCTAGTTCTGCAAGTTTCGCAGGAGAGCTTCTGTAAAGTTTGGAAGGTAGGAGACGAGGTACTGGCAGAAGTAAAGCTGTGAGTACCGGGCGTGAGTCGTGCTTCGGTAGCTCAGTTGGTAGAGCACTTGCCCGCGAAAGGCAAAGGTCCCGAGTTCGAGTCTCGGTCGGGCACGCAGTTTTAATCTGCCAGGAAGTTTTACATAGACACTGTTTCTGCGAACCGATGTATGAACGTCACCCTCCCATCCATTGGGTGGAATTGCTTTATTCATCCATTTTTAATTGTTCATCCTTGTGTTTAACAATTTGTTGATTTAGAATTTTAGTCTGTTGTTATTCACTCTATCTGTGGGTCTGTGTCATCGCCCCAGTTAACCGACGAGAGCTTAGGGCGGGTTTCGGCTGCGCTGGTTGGCCGAGGGCCTGGCACAGGCCTCTGAGAGACCGACCGACCGACACGCCAACCCACGTGCCGGTGTTAGAAAAGGCCGAGCCGTCTCATGTCGGCCTGCTGGCGGTTCGAGGCCGCAGTTGTAAGCCAATAATAAGGTTTTGTAAATAAGAGATTTCAGCTATCAGTCGACCTTTTCAAATTTTATTGGCAGATCTAGATTGCAGCTAGAAACTAGCCATTCTCAATGCGCTATCATTTTTGATCAATGCATGTAATGCCTGTTGCTCGGGCTTCACCCACAGTTCATTGAATTCAGTATAACAGTCGCTGAATGCAACAGCCTTCTGAATGGAAGGTAATTTGATGAATAATAGCGTTATTGTATGTATCTTGCTTTCATAAATACATCTGCCTTTGTTCTTATGGCTGTCCACATTTAAATTCAGAGCTAACTTCGCATTGACCTGTTGATATTTCATTAATCATTAGTTGAGTGCTGTGGCGCGTTTTGATCTAAAAATCTCTTGTAACCTGAACCGCCATCAGTGAAAGGCTTAGTGAGCGCTGTGCCGTATGTTTCTTAATTACAGTTGTTAATTTTAAGGTTACTGACAGACTTTGGTACGCACCAGGCGCGCGTTTTTCTGAAATTGCAAATATTATTCAAATGGTTTGAAAAGATAAATTCTTATTGACAATGGTTTAGTAAGTGGCAGGCGCACATGTTTCTAAAATAGCAAAAAAGATAAATTGTTAGTGACAGACTGTTTAGTAAGCGTTAGGCATATATTTTCTTAAATCTAAAATTTGTTGAAATTATTACTTTACTGAGTGTTGTGACGTATTTTTCCTTACTACGAATTGTTTACTATGTTATCAGCATTTCATTCGAATATTTCTTACAGGAAGAAATTTCCTTAACTGTGTCCGTGCACTGACTGGCTAAACTTCTACAAATACGTTGTCATCATGCAAACTGTGAATGATGTTGTTGTTGCTGGGCTAACCCTCCCACTCCACAGCCTTCTGTGCTGACCCTTGTCACCTAACGCTGTGACCGCCATTCCAATGACAGATTTAGAGCGTCGTTGTTTTGTTCTGCGTGGTATTAGTTTAGCATTGTTGTGTCTAGACAAGACAGCCTAGACACAATGAAAGGAAGCCGAAAGGCACGCGTTAAGCTCACGCAGATTGGCGTGAGGTCTGGAACAGTTAAAAGGAAATGAGAACTTAGAAAATGGACGCAGTTGCTGTAATACGTAACTTTAATCCACATTTGTAGAACATTGGTCTTGTTGATACAGTATTATCATCTCAATATAACTTGGTGATGGTGCCTTGGTAGGTCGTAGCAATAGACTTAGCTGAAGGCTATGCTATCTTCTCGGCAAATGATAGAGTCTTCGTCAGTGTGGCATCGCTAGCAAAGTCGGCTGTACAACTGGGGCGAGTGCCAGGACGTCTCTCTAGACCTGCCGTGTGGTGGCGCTCGGTCTGCAATTACTGACAGTGGCGACACGCGGGTCCGGCGTATACTAATGGACCGCGGCCGATTTAAAGGCTACCACCTAGCAAGTGTGGTGTCTAGCGTTGACACCACAAGCATCATTCACAGTTTTATTAGCGTGTTATTCTTAAGTAAATATATTTACGTTTCTTGCCAACTGTTCATTCATTATGTTACAGGCAACTGGAATTATGCCCACGGAGGTACGAAGGTGTTTGGGAGCAAATTATTTAAAGAACAAACAGCTTGATTATGAATTGAAAGTAAGACGGCAACCAACTGAGGATACGGTGTCGGAGCTTGGCGCGCGGTTACGCAGTATGTTGGAAAATCCGCTACAGTGGAGTCCAGAGTGCGTTGGAGGACCGAAGTCCAACCTTATCTTATTGTTATGCACTTCTTTGTCGTATGCGTGATACTATTGAAATTTTGCAAGATAGCAGACCTCCACATACTCAGGTTAATAGAATTCAGGCTCAGATTAACCATTTGCTGAATAGGCTTCGTAATTTAAAACAACTAGATATCAATAAGGAACATAGGCTCACCCTTGAAAAGCTCCTACGTCAGTCCATGGAGTGACAACTGAATGTTAATAGGTTGGGGTGGCAGGAAGAAGGCATGCTGGTTGAACAATCTAACTCTGCTGGTGCAACAAGTGGTTATATACTGAAGCACCAAAGAAAAATGGCAGGTTATCAAGAATTAAGTGAGTTTCAACGTGGCATTATAGTCGGCGCACAAGCGATGGGGCACAGTATCTCCGAGGTAGCGACGAATTGGGGATTTTCCATTACGACCATTTCACGAGTGTACTGTGAATATCAGGAATCCGGCAAAATATCAAATCTCCGACATCGATGCTGCCGGAAAAATGTCCTACATGAACGGGATCACCGACCACTGAAGAGAATCGTTCAACGTGACAGAAGTGCAATCCTTCCGCAAATTGCTGCAGATTTCAGTGTTGGGTGATCAACAAGTGTCGTCCTGTGGAACATTCAACGAAACGTCAACGACTCGGGCTTTCGGAGCAGAAGGCCCTCTCGTGTACCGTTGATGACTGCACGACACACTGCTTTACGCCTCAAAATGGTTCAAATGGCTGTAGGCACTACGGGACTTGACATCTGAGGTCATCAGTCCCCTAACTAACCTAAGGACATCACACACATCCATGCTCGAGGCAGGATTCGAACCTGCGACCGTAGCAGCAGCGCGGTTTAAAACTGAAGCTCCTACAACTGCTCGGCAACAGCGGCCGGCCTTTACGCCTCGCCTCGGCCCGTCAGCAACGACATTGGACTGTCGAAGAGTGAAAACATGTTGCCTCGTTTCAAATTGTATAGAGCGGATGGGCGTGTATAGGTGTGGAGTGAACCTCACGAATCCATGTACCCTGCATGTCAGCAGGGGACTGTTAATGCTGGTGGGGGCTCTGTAATGGTGTTGGGCGTGTGCAGTTGGAGTGATATGGGACCCCTGATACGTCTAGATTCGACTCTGACAAGTGAAACGTACGTAAGCATCCTGTCTGATCACCTGCATTCATTCATGTCTAATGTTCATTTCGACGGACTTGGGCCATTTCAGCAAGACAAAGCGAAACCCCACACGTCCAGAATTGCTAGAGAGTAGCTCCAGAAACTCTCTTCTGAGTTTAAATACTTCCGCTGGCCACCAAACTCCCTAGACAAGAACATTATTGAGCATATCTGGGATGCCTTGCTATGTGCTGTTCAGAAGAGATCACCACTCCTTCGTACCCTTACGGATTTATGGACAGCCCTGCAGGATTCATGATGTCAGTTCTCTCCAGTGCTACTTCAGACATTAGTCGAATCCAGGCGAAGTTGTGTTGATGCACTTCTGCGTTCTCGTGGGGCCCCTACACGATATTAGACAGGTGTACCAGTTTCTTTGCTCTTCAGTACAGTTCCCATGTTAGGAACCGAGAAAAGGAGCAAGCAGTATCAGAACTCTTTCCCAAATTACCCAGGCCGATTCTCTCCTTACTCGAGGGCTCGTGTGTCTTACAGATTAAAGAATTACAACAATCCATCGAAGTACTGCGGCTTTTAGTTCGTTTAGAGAGGCAGGCTGAATCTATAGGCGCCACACACCGACTTATTCTTGAATTATTATATCCTCTGACCAGAGGACGATTAAGTTCTAATCTTGTGAAGGTAATACAGGATCAAGGGATACTGAGCGATCTGAGGAAGAGCGCTGTTAGGGATAGAATGTCTCCCCCTATCAAAAATGTATTGACTAGCAGGAACTACTTCGCGTTGCATGAATCTATAGAAGGGGCACGAATCGCCATTATTGCTTTAGAGCTTGATGAGAGTTATGAAGAGGCGATCGAATGTATTCGGAATACATAAAGCCCGGAGATCGATCGCGCTTGATGTTTTGTAATAAGCTGCTGACTTTTGCGGAAAAAGACAGATTAGTGCTTAAGACTGATTATTTTCGTTTTGCCATTAGTAAGTGGGAGCGTACGAGCAGCTTTTCAGAACAACCGACTGTGAGGCAGGGAGAGAAGAACAGTCGGGATGCCGGGTTGATTAAGCCCAAGCGTTGTTTTCGTATAGGCAATACTGTGTGTCCCGCACCGTGTATCTCGCGTCCGGCTAACTAACGCCAGGATGCGAGCGGGCTAATTGCAATTTATGTCTCCTATTAAACGCTGTCACCGCGTTAGAGCTTCTGCCAATTCATTTTTACCCCGTGTTTGTGCGATACTAAATCATTATCCTGTATGTGCCTTAATTGATTCACGCGGTAGCGTTTCATTGGTTGATTATGATTGGTATATTCATAGTTGTACTGCCCAATGGGCAGGTGTTGCCTCTGATTGGTCTTCGTAAGGTGAATATTTCTCTACAAATGTTTTCTTCACCTGTTAAATTCGCCATTGTCAAGCAACTTTGCGTTTAGGCTCCTTTGGGTTGCGATTGGATAGCTTAGTGGTATGATCTTGATTATGTGAACAGGACGTTTTCTTTTCAAATTTACCCCGAAAAAAATTCATATTGTGCCACTGTATTTCGGTCACAGGGAAGGACTCTTGTACTTTGCATGATCATAAATTTAAGGTAGGTCATCTTGGTGATTCTGAGGATGACGCGATGTTGCGCCTTCTGGGCGATTTCCCGGATGTCTTGACCGTCAAGATAGGTGTTACCAACAGGATGAAATATAGGATCCGCCTTACTGACGACGTTCCGGTTCATCAGGCTCCTTGCAGTTTGTCACCACCCAAAATGAAAATCTTGCGACAGTCGGTGGAGCACAGACTCCACGAGGGGCTATTAGGCTTCCTCCCTCTCTCTATGCCTCTCCCATCTTTTGAGTTTCGAAGGGTCAGGGATCTGGGTATTGCCTGATGGTTGATTACAGACTATCAAATAAAAAAGTTGTTCTTGAATCATTTGCATCACCGTTTCACTTTGTTTTCTGGTGCTTGTTTTCTTTTCTATTCCCGATCTTAATCAGGTTTACCACCAGATTCCTTTGAGCAAAGATGCTAGACAAGTGATGGCGTTCTGTGCTGATCGTTATTTATTCAAATTTAACAACGCACCACTTGGCTTATCAACTGGGGCTGCTCTTGTCTCCAGACTTCTGGATGACGTTGGGGAGATCTAAAATTTAAATCAATTTTCCATTACTTAGATGACTGGATAGTTTTCAGTGCTACCTTCGAAAAACATTTGCAATACCTTGAAGAGGCTTTGAGCTCCTTTCATGTCGCTGGTGTTACTACGAAGCCTTCCAAAATTAATTTAACTGTTCAGGAGATTTTTCTTCAATTGGTTTCTGCTGGCAGGATCAGAGTATATCAGGAGAGGACCAAGGACTTAAAGAAATTTCGCCCTCCTAGGACCAAGAAAGGTGTGGGCTGGTTCATTGGGATGGCGAACTTCTTTCGGAAGTTCGTCCCCAATTTTTCCCAGGTAGTGCCCCTTTGAACCAGTTACCTAAGAAAAATCAGACATTTGAGTGGGGAGAGTCACAGCGATCCGTATTTTAGGCCATTAAAACGGCGTCGACTAACCCTCCAGTGCTAGATGCTCCTGACTCCGCTCGTCAATTTGTCGTGCAGACGCCTCAGATTCGGTTATGGCTGCAGTACTCTTGCAGGAAGATGATGAACGTAGACCAAGTGTGTATACTTCGAGGTCCTTTTCACCAGCATAATTGAAGTATTCTGTTTACGAGTGCGAGGTCCTGGCGGTAATGGCTGCGCTCGAAAATAATTTCTACCTCCAACACCAGAAATTTTATCTTGAAACAGATAACCAAGCCACGAGTTGGGTCCTAGGCAGACGAGGAAGACGGAGCGAATTTCCCAGTCGGCCGTGCGCATTTCTACGGTTTACCGTCAGGCATATTCGGAGAACCGACAACACCGTGGCAGACGCATTGAGTCGAGTGTTCGAGTAGGATTGTAGTCATTACAGAGAGGAACCAGATATTGCTGAGGTGTTAACAGAGGTCCTTGAGTTGTTTAATAATTGGAAAACAAACCAAGTCCCTGCTCCCTGTAAAAGCAAACTAGATTTATTATCGGCAAATCATTGCTGCGATATGACACAGTTTTTGCCCTCTACAGCTCCCTTTAGTACCATGGAAATCATTCCCTGATGTCTTAACGGACGTCGTATCATTCTGTTACTTCTCCTAATCAGTGTTTTCCACACACTCCCGTCCTCTCCCATTCTGCGAAAAACCTCCTCATTCCTTACCTAAATTTCAACATTCATCTGTAGCACAACTCAAATGCTTCGGTTCTCTACTGTTCTGTCACATCCATAGAATGGTGTCCTCCAAACGTACATTCTCAGAAATTTCGTCATCAAATCAAGGCCTGTTTGATACTAGTAGACTTTTCTTAGCTAGGAATGCCCTTTTTGCCAGTGCTAGTCTGCTTTTGATGTCGTCGTTGCTCCGTCCGTCATTGGTTATTTTACTGCTTAAGTAGTAGATTCCTTAATTTCATCTACTTCGTGGCCATCAATCCTGATGTTAAGTCTCTCAGGGTTCTCATTTCTGCTACTTCTCATTACTTTCCTCTTTTTTCGATTTACTTTCAGTCCATATTCTGTAAACTGTTCATCCCATTCAGGTAATCACGTAATTCTTCTTCATTTTCACTCAGGATAGCAATGTCATCGAATCATATCATTGATATCCTTTCACCTTGAATTTTAATTCCACTTTTAAATCTTTCTCTTATTTCCATCATCGCATCTTCGATGTACAGCAGGGCCGAAAGACTACATCCCTGCCTTATACCCTTTTTAATCCGAGCGTTCCGTTCTTGGTCGTCCACTCTTGGCTCTTGTACATATTGTATATTACTCGTCTCTTCCTATAGCTTACCCCTATCTTTCCCATAATTTCGGACATCTTCCATTTTTTTACATTGTGGAACGCTTTTTCCAGGTCAACAAAGCCTATGAAGGTCCCTTGATTTTTTTTAGAAATGCTTCCATTCTCAACTGCAACGTCAGCATCTCCTCTCCGGTGCCCTTACCTTTCCTAAAGCCAAACTGATCCTCCTCTAACACATTCCCCATTTTTATTTCCAGTCTTCTGTATTTTAGTCTTGTAAATAACTTTGATGCATGAGCCGTTGAGCTGATTATGCGATAATTCTCGCACTAGTCAGTTCTTACAGTCTTCGGAACTGTAAGCATGATATTTTCCCGAAAGTCAGATGGTATGTGGCCAGAGTCATGCATTCTACACACCAACGTGAATAGTCGTTTCGTTGCCACTTCCCCAATTATTTTAGAAATTCTGATCGAGTGTTAACCATCCCATCTGCTTTATTTGATCTTAAGCCCTCCAAAACCCTCGCTTAAATTCTGGTTCTAATATTGGATCCCTTATCTCGTCCAAATCTACTACTGTTTCGTCTTCTACCACATCAGATAGATCTTCCCCCTCGTATCTTCCCCCTCATACAGGCCCTCAATGTACTCTTTCCACTTATCCGCTCTCTCCTCTGCATTTAACAGCTGAATTACCGTTGCACTCTTCATGTTACCACCCTTGTTTTTAATTTCACCATAGATTGTTTTGATTTTCCTATATGCTCAATCAGCCCTTCGGCAATTTCTTCACATTTTTCATGTAGCCATTTCATCTTAGCTTCTCTGCACTTCCTATCTATTTCGTTTCTCAGCGACTTATGTTTTTGTATTGCTGAATTTCCCTGAACATTTTTGTGCTTTTTTTTTCTCATAGATCAGCTGAAGTATTACTTCTATTACCCATGGTTTCTTCTCAGTTACCTTCTTTGTACCTATGTTTTCCTTTCCAGCTTCTGTGACTGCACTTTCTAGAGATTCCTCTTCAACTGTATTTGAGATGCCTCTTCAAATATAATGCCTACTGAGTTATTTCTTATTGCTGTATCTACAGTCTTAGAGACCTCAAGCGTATCTCGTCCTTCCTTAGTACTTCCGTATCCCACCTTTTTGCATACTGATTCTTCCTGACTAATCTCTTAAACTTCAGCCTACTCTTCATCACCACAATATTGTGATCTGTGTCTATATCTGCTTCTTGGTACGCCTTACAATCCAGCATCTGATTTCGGAATCTCTGTCTGATCATGATGTAATCTATCTGAAATTTTCCCGTATTACCCGGCCTTTTGCAAGTATACCTCCTTTTCTTATGATTCTTTAACAGAGTATCGGCTATTGCCAGCTGAAATTTATTATAGAACTCAGTTAGTCTTTCTCCTCTTTCATTCCTTGTCCCGAGCCCATATTCTCCTGTAAGCTTTACTTCTGCTCCTTTCCCTGCAACTGCATTGTAGTCCCCCATGACTGTTAGATTTTCATCTCCGTATACGTACTGTATTAGCCTTTCCATATATTCGATTACCTTCACTATCTCTTCATCTTCAGCTGGCGAAGTCAGCATGTATATCTGAACTATCGTTGTCGGTGTTGGTTTGCTGACTGAACTGCTCACAGTAACACACTCTCTGCCCTATCTTCCTGTTCATAACGAAATATTACTCCTGTTGTAGTATCTTCTGCTGCAGTTGGTATACCTTATACTCATCTGACCAGAAATCCTTGTCTTCTTTCCATTTCACTTCACTAAGCTCTACTATATCTAGATTGAGCTTTTCTAGCTCCCCTACAACATTCAAGCTTCTGAAATTCCACGCCCCGACTCGCAGAACGTTAGCCTTTCGTTGGTTATTGAATCTTTTTCTCAAGGTCACCACCCCCTTGGAAGTCCCCTCCCGGAGATCCGCATGGGGGACAAATCCGGAATCTTTTGCCAATGGAGAGATCATCATGACACATTTTCAGTTAAAGGCCTCATGTTCTGTAGATACACAGCCTGTGTCTTTAATGCAGTGGTTTACATTGCCTTCTGCATCCTCATGGCGTTGATCTTTGCTGACGCCTCCGCCTTTAAGGACAAGAGAGCGCCCTGATCCTGTGTCCGCTCCGTCGCTCCGTTTGACAAGGCCGTTGGCAGAATGAGGGTGACTTCTTATGCCGGAAGTCTTCGGCCGCCAATGCTGATTATTAATCAAAATTTAAGTGATGAGGGTTTTCGAACACAGTACCGAAGACATTTTGAATAGTAATCAAAGACGCTACCCCTAGGCCATAGCGAGTAAGGCCAATGTTTGTGTTCCAGGAGGATTGGTTTCCTAGATTTTCCATTGCCTTCATAAGTCTGTGGTTCGTGGGCATTTAGGAGTCAGTTAGGGGATTTCTTACTTGCGTAAATATATATGGCGCTTAGTGGGGGAGTGCTATGAATGTAAAGCTGCTAAATCCAATTTAAATGTTTCTAAGGGATTTTTAAAATCTTCAAGTGAGCACTTTCCCGTGGATTAGATCTTTTTCGATTATGTCGGCCCCTTGCTTCGTACGCGTAACGGCAACCGGTACATTCTGGTCGTGGTAGATGCCTTCTCCAGCTTTGTCTGGTTAGTATCCAGTGGTGGGGTGACCGCTGGGTGAACTATTCGTCATTTTGTCAGAATATTTTCCATATTTGACCTTCCCCTACCACAGTCAATGCCGACGTTTCTGCCTTCCTCTCACAATAGTTTAAAAGATTGCTCTTCGACAACGCGATAATTCACTCTATAACTATACAATACTACCCGCAATCTTCATTTGCGGATAGAGTGAACTGCAGTCTCAAGGCCGCCTTAAATATTTTTCATGCTTATCCACGTTGCAAGTGGGATTCTTCAGTACCATGGCTTGATTTGGCGTTTAATTGCACCTTAAACCACCCCCACTTCCTTGATGTTTGGTCATCGTCTCAACTCCAACTTGGTCTACTTGCAGTCAGTTAATAACCTGCTCCTTCAGAAGGTGGCACCTGGATTCAGTAGAGCTGGAGATGAGCACGAGGAAATACACTACTGGCCATTAAAATCGCTACACCAGGAATAAATGCAGATGATAAACGGGTATTCATTGCACAAATATATTATACTAGAACTGACATGTGATTACATTTTCACGCAATTCGGGTGCATAGAACCTGAGAAATCAGTACCCAGAACAACCACCTCTGGCCGTAATAACGGCCTTGACACGTCTGGGCATTGAGTCAAACAGACCTTGGATGGCGTGTACAGGTGCAACTGCCCATGCAGTTTCAACACTATACCACAGTTCATCAAGAGTAGTGACTGGCGTATTGTGACGAGCCAGTTGCTCGGCCACCATTGACCAGACGTTTTCAATTGGTGAGAGATCTGGAGTATGTGCTGGCCAGGGCAGCAGTCGAACATTTTCCGTATCTACAAAGGCCCGTACAGCACCTGCAACATGCGGTCGTGCATTATCCTGCTGAAATGTAGGGTTTCGCAGGGATCGAATGAAGGGTAGAGCCACGGGTCGTAATACATCTGAAATGTAACGTACACTGTTCAAAGTGCCGTCAATGCGAACAAGAGATGACCGAGACGTGTAACCAATGGTACCCCATACCATCACGCCGGGTGATACGCCAGTATGGCGATGACGAATACACGCTTCCAATGTGCGTTCACCGCGATGTCGCCCAACACGGATGCCACCATCATGATGCTGTAAACAGAACCTGGATTCATCCGAAAAAATGACGTTTTGCCATTCGTGCACCCAGTTTCGTCGTTGAGTACACCATCGCAGGCGCTCCTGTCTGTGATGCAGGGGTAACCGCAGCCATGGTCTCCGAGCTATAGTCCATGCTGAACGTCGTCGAACTGTTCGTGCAGATGGTTGTTGTCTTGCAAACGTCCCCATCTGTTGACTCAGGGATCGAGACGTGGCTGCACGATCCGTTACAGCCATGCGGATAAGATGGCTGTCATCTCGACTGCTAGTGACAAGAGGCCGTTGGGATCCAGGACGGCGTTCTGTATTACCCTCCTGAACCCACCGATTCCATATTCTGCTAACAGTCATTGGATCTCGACCAACGTGAGCAGTAGTGTCGCGATACGATAAACCGCAATCGCGATCGGCTACAAGCCTACCTTTATCAAAGTCGGAAACGTGATGGTACGCATTTCCCCTCCTTACACGAGGCATCACAACAACGTTTCACCAGGCAATGCCGGTCAGCTGTTGTTTGTGTATGAGAAATCGATTGGAAACTTTCCTCATGTCAGTACGTTGTATGTGTCGCCACCGGCGCCAACCTTGTGTGAATGCTCTGAAAAGCTAATCATTTGCATATCACAGCATCTTCTTCCTGTCGGTTAAATTTCCCGTCTGTAGAACGTCACCTACGTGGTGTAGCAATTTTAATGGACAGTATTGTATTAGTATCATACACCAGATGCAGGGGCGCCGTGAAATCAGTTGCGAAGCATGTTTAAGGTTCAAATTGGTGATAAGGTTTTCGTCCACAATATTGTTTCTGGGGATCAAGGCAAGGAACTAATTTCTGACAAATTGGTACCCTGCTTTGTACGACCTTTTGACGTTATCCAGGTTCTTAATGTAGTTAGCCTACAGCCACGTAACATTAGTCTGGAGAGTTTTCAAATGTATATGTCTGCCAGGTCAAGAAGGGAGCTAAATTTTCCGTTACTTGTTTGGCAAAAACTGGCCGTCGGGCCAGGTTGAGTTCTTAGTGGGAGAGGATGAACCTTGACTCATCATCTTCGCCAGAAATGTTGCGGCAAGACGACGCTACCACTCGGCTGATAACCCGAGAAGAATTCATCACTGGAATACCCCGAAAAAGACTGTAATCGCATATTTCTTTAAGCAATGTAATTGTTCAGGTATCGGAGCCAGAACCATGGCACAGAAGTTTCAGAAGCATTATAGTGAACTCACATTGATGTCTCAGTGACCAAACTCGCCTGATGTAAAACCTATGGAACCCATCTGGGCTTCTATCGGGTGCCACCTCCACATACGCAGATCAGCAGCGCGTTATTTGTTCGATTTACATGACCTGCGCATAGACATCTAATGCTATGTACCTCCAAAAACTTAGCAACAAACTGTCGGAACACTGATACGCAGAATCAGTGACTTATATCGTTTCAAAGACGGACAAACAAGCTATCAAACAGGTGGTCTTTGATATGGTTGAAAATGGCTCAAAGTTCACCGCACTCCCCTCATCCCTCCCCGGAATTAGCGGGACTTGGGTAACCTGTGTGTGCAGATGTTGTTCCTCCAGCGACCAACCAAGACCTCATTATTTCCACGCCATTAAACGTCACCGCTGTCATCCATGAAAAAGGTGGACATATTGCCTGTCAGGTACTTGATCAAAACGTTCTGGCTTATCAGAGTATTTTATAAGTTTGCTGACTCGCTTCGTAGTAGTGACTATTTGTTTCTGTACACATTTTTATAAATCGTTATATGTCCTGTTTGTCTTTTTTTTCGCAGAGCGTCAAGGTATTGCATCCTACCATTACCGAATACTACAATCTTACACAATATGTATAATAAGATTGAAACGAACCCTTAGAACAATTATACAAGACTGTGCTTATACTGACACACAATATTTTTAGCGCAACGCAATCTGACTTTCAATAATCCCTACAAAAAAATGGCCCTGACTAACATTAAACTATACCTTTCACAAACCTCACAAAAATCTTCGTTACTCAAGCTAGTGCGATACAGCGAGCGCCACTACTGCCAGCTAAATAAAAGATTCAAACTACTGAAGGCACTAACTACTGATAGACAAAGTTAGCAAATGATAGATTTTGATAGAGAAAAAACAATGTATTTACCTTAATATTGTTCAAAAGTCATAATATATATAGCAGTTCATGACATCCAGTCTTACAAATTTCAAAACACCGCCATTTCTCTCCTCACATCCACCACTGCCGGCGGCTCACCTCCAACTGCGCAACTCTATGCGCTGTTAACATCCAGCTGCCCAACACTACAATGGCAGACAACAATGCAAACCAGCCACAGACTGCACACAGCACAGCTAGTGATTTTCATACAGAGCGCTACGTGGCGTTACCAATATAAAAACCTAAACAGCCTACTTACATAGCCCCCATGCTCCCCACAAAAAATTTTACAAATTGTTTTGGGCACTGGCCAAAACAGATTTGTTAAAATTTTTCCACACGTATTGATACAATGTTGGTCAAAAGCTAAAATTTTCGCACAGTCCATAAAGATAGTCCTGATCGTTCATCACAGTAAAATAGCAGTGTTTATCTCAAAGGTTGAGCAGTAAAAGAAAATGCACACGGAAGTAGTGGATTTCCATGCAGTCTTGAAGAAGTAGTGTTATCCTTCTAACGGAAAGACAGTGCTGACTTTTGACATGCAGGCAGGTAATGGGCCACAACAGAGCAAACCCACAGCAGAGTCAGTCGAAGTTTTGAAGAATATTGGTAGGTAGGTAATCACAGAGCCGACGCACTGTAGTCCTGGTACAGATTACGGTATTGGTGGGCTACCAGAGGTGCAGAACCACTGCAGTCCTTGTAGAAATAATGCTATTGGTGGGCCATCAAAGATGCAGACCCACTGTAGTCCTTGTAGAAATAATGGTATTGGTGTATCATCAAAGGTGTAGACCCACTGTAGTCCTTGTAGAGATGGCCAGCAGCCATCTGCTGCGACTGTGCAGGTGCACAATCACCATTGAAGAGTCTTGCGGATAATATAGCAAGTCCATAACCACCACTTGTGCACTCACAAAGTTTTTGGAATTGTCCTTAGAACCAGCAATGCTGTTATCCAGTCCCTTGCTGAATTATTAACACACGTGCAAACACTAACAGTCCCTACTCACATATTGTCCATATACTATGACCAACAGAAACGTGTGCAGTGAAATGGAACTTACAAGTTAATAATATGATGAACTGGTGTCAATTACAATTTTATAACATAAGAATACAATTACAAAGGTACAAAATACATCATTATATTTGTAGTAAAACAAGCTTTACAAAAGAATGGAAATAAACATGTACATCAGTGTTACAGGAATTATGACATGAGTACATACATAAAAGATCAGAATAACTTTCGAAACATCAACTTCACACATGAGCACTAAAACAAAACAGAATAAATAGTATCTAAACATCTTTACGAAGTAAATAACATATTATTAATGCAAATTATATTTGAGGATAACAGTATTCCTCATCATAGTGAATGTAGCTTAGTATTAGAAGAGAAAAAATTCTATGAAACAGTACACAGAGACAGGAAGAAAACAAATACACAAGGGTACACAAACACATAGTGGGACAAAACAAAAGAAAGGGACAGGGTTTGTTTTCAGTGTAACATTTGGTACTGCAGTCAAACCCAAAATTTCATTCCATAGATCGTCCCTTTTATTTCAACATTTGCTCCAGCCAAAAAAATCCTATCCAAGCATGCTTTCTGTATTCTGTTCACATCCTCTTTCAAAAATAGTTTTCCTCCACTGTACACTACTTTTTTTGCCAAACCATTTTCTTATAGCTTCTCAATGCATTTCTTCCAATCCATCATAGTTAGTTTCTTATATAGTCTACCCCCTCTTAAGCTAACTTAAATCTACTTAGCTCAGATGCTAAACTAAGGGACGAGGCAATGCAGCAGCACAAAACAATTAACACAAACAGCAATGACAAAAAAATGGAAATTGGCAAAGCAAGCTACAGTAAATCTAAATTACCAAGCAAATGCAACATTACAACTAATATGAGCCAATGTGCAGCAACAAGAAAAATAAATCAGTAGTAAAACTAGCTTAACAGAGTAATACAAAGTGAAATTTAGTAGCACTATGCCTGGCAAACAGCAGCAGCAAATGCAATAACTTATATCTAAACATGACAAAGCTCAAGCAGAAAAAATATTACAGTAAAAATGGCCACGTTTAATACCTATGTCACATCTTAACACTAGGGTGATGCATCACCTTAACTTACACTAATAAATAAGTTACCCAGTCATTGACAAAAATTATGTATGCAGTTCCTGTGAAGGGAAATGTCTTTTTGTACTCCCTCGTTTTTTTGAAGTAGATTATGAAGTTATTATTTACTGGATCTGTAGGCATAAAATATTTATATTAGTACATATATAAAATTTTATTTCAACCAATGCTGCAGTGCAGCTAGAAACAAGATATTAAACAAAGTGAGCAATTTATATATATATATATATATATATATATATATATATATATATGTAAAGCAACATATGAAACGTCATTCACTAGGCAAATGGCGTCTCCAAAGGCAAAAAAATTCTCTCAACTAGAAAGACAATAGATGTAAAATGTTTCTCATCATTTCATTAGGCATTTTAGTAAATATCTTAAATTAAGATCTCCACAGTATAATCATATGTTTTCGAGTTTGAGCGTGTCGTATTTGCGATGCTTTTGACAAAGAAATGTCAATAGCGAGGATAATGGCCTCCTTTTTTTTTTTCTCCACCTAATGGCTTTCTTTTGTCAGACGACTATCTCTCAGCTGGGCGCTCAAAACGCATTATGTCAAGGTCACTTACCTTTCTTTCTGAAATATTTACGACAGCAGCTTCCGCTACAGTGACAGTCTCATATAAAAATATTTTCACAGGTTGAGAATTTGCGTTACAAATGTGTAGAAAATAAAATCCTATAAATATAACAGTGTCCAAAAAATTTTCGACAGCGTTGTAGTACATTCACGCATGTACACACATTTCATAATTCTTAAAGTACGATTCTTGGTTTCCAACATCCTTTTCCACAAATCAGAGTCCCTAACCACTACTCATTATTCCTTACCTTGTTACACATATCAATATTCGTCGACACTTCTTCAGTATTTCATCATAATAAATACGTAGCAGAATCAAATTCCTCATATAGCATCAGCTTATTGATCATAAACATACCGCAACAGTGTAATACACATCGTCATCATAACATCATAAACCCTCAGCCAAATCTCAAAATCGTCGTAGCTTCCTCCAATAATTTCAAAACCTAAAAAAAATTCTCTGCTCATGTCAAAAGTTTCATCTACCTCAAACGTACTTTAAAAATCATGATCCCATACCAAATACATCATTCAAAGCTCTCATAGTATCACAATGGTTCCGAAAAAATATGAAAAGTTCACAAAGTACAGACAAAATACAAGTTCATAAGTGTGAAGTTACCCAACTGTGTAATTGCGTAAACATGTGTCACTGATGTAGTAAAAAAAATGTTTATCTCTCAGATAGCTGTGTAATTTGTGTGTTAGAGAAATATGGTACCGATGTGTAAAGTTGTATAAGCAAATACCATATTAGCTAGGGCTCCTTGTGCTTGCCAAACACATGGTACACAAAGTAAGCGTGTACCCCCTGAGGATTAATGAATAATATCCTCAGGTGTTACAGTTTACAGCAATGGAATGAAACGTATCACGGAAAACCTTTGTATCATTGTACTTCAAATATCTTTAAAAATAAATGTTTTAAGTGCAAAATTAATCAAACAAATACGTGTACTGTAGCGCTAAACTGTGCGTCTTGTTGTAAGATAATCTTTGTGGAAGTGTCGTAGTTATCGTCCTCTGAAAGCTTAGTTCTGCAGAAGTCAATGTACTTACCTCATGATAAACAAAAGTGAAATGCTTTGCGTATAGATATCTTAGTTATTACGCTTATTGCTGTGATGAAGAAAGTACTGTGCTGTAACGTACTGTTGTGGTACGGAAACAGCTGTCTCATTGTAGCTATACCACAAAAGTTACTACTAAAACATGTTTTACTTCCCAGAATAATTCAGAAAAACTGTGCAGATATAAAACAGAAACACCGCAAAAGCAACATTGTAAATTGTAACTCATTAGTAGCGTCGTGATAAAATCATGTAGCTGTCACATAAACTAACCAGTGTGTCATCTGGTATCTCACAGAAAGTACTTTAAATCCAGAATGTATTTTCAAGTAAACCAAAATGTTGCATTAAAATCTTATTAGCAGCATAAGTTCTAAGTATGTAAGTCTGATAGTCGTTACGTAATCGTGCAACTTGTTGCAAGAATGTATAACACTGTGTCGTCTGTTCACTATAACAATGCATTCGTAATTAATGTCTAAATAAGTTGCCCAGGTTCTTGACTGGATATTTAACTTCAAACATTGTTGCATGGTAAAAGTTTCTAAGTCTGACAATGCATACTAGAAATGTGAAGTGAAAAGTTTTATGGCAAAGACAAAGTTAAAAAGCAGACTGTCTCTCAATAAACGGTTTTACATGTGAAATGTGGTGCAATCTTTTACCCTTTCAACTTGAACGCAATTATAATGCGGTATACGTCGGTAAGGAATACTGCAATTTTTCTCAAGGTTAGCGTCTATGTTATTTTCCTCAAGCCGAGCTGGCACACGTGGCTGCCTGCGCTGCGAGTCATTGTCTCTTTGTTGGCGCGCGTCGTTATTGGGATTTGGAGGTCTAACTGCTACAAATTCACCTTGTCGAGAGGGCCCTGCCCTGTTTGAAACCCGCCAGTTCTGATGAAATTCAGGTCTGTCGTTATGATTATATCGTCTGTCGTCATGTCGGTAGTTCCTGTAGTTTATTTCTTGTCGGTTAAGTGGTGGAGAATTTCTCCCTGAATTATCACTGCACGGTGGACCGTTGCGTCTGAAGTTGTTCTGTCCCCCATCATAATAATAGTTCTGGTTGCAATATTGTCTGTTTCTATGATTGTCTCTCTCAGATTCATTACTACAGAAATGCGAACTTTCTCTGTAACTATTACTACTCTACCAACGGTTGTCATATGGGTGGTGTCTGTTTTGGTCACGATTTACGTTGTAAGAATAGCCTTGCCATGTATTATTTCTGTCATTGCGGAATTGTGACAGATGTGACCTGTAATTGTTGTGCTCCTGTTTTCGCGTCCCGTGATTGTCAGTGTCAATTCCTAATTCTTGTAAGAGTCCCTGAAAAGCTTCAATGTCGTCTTTGCAACGTCCTGCCAAAATAATATGTCGTAAGTGTTCAGGTAATTTGATTAAGCAAATGCGGATGAGTTCTGAGGGGCTGTATGGGTTTGACAGGTACTGATTCTTGTGCAACATGTCTTCAAAATATTTCACATGACTGGAGAATTCAGATTGTTCGAAATGTTTCATCATTATGATGCTACACTCCTGGAAATGGAAAAAAGAACACATTGACACCGGTGTGTCAGACCCACCATACTTGCTCCGGACACTGCGAGAGGGCTGTACAAGCAATGATCACACGCACGGCACAGCGGACACACCAGGAACCGCGGTGTTGGCCGTCGAATGGCGCTAGCTGCGCAGCATTTGTGCACCGCCGCCGTCAGTGTCAGCCACTTTGCCGTGGCATACGGAGCTCCATCGCAGTCTTTAACACTGGTAGCATGCCGCGACAGCGTGGACGTGAACCGTATGTGCAGTTGACGGACTTTGAGCGAGGGCGTATAGTGGGCATGCGGGAGGCCGGGTGGACGTACCGCCGAATTGCTCAACACGTGGGGCGTGAGGTCTCCACAGTACATCGATGTTGTCGCCAGTGGTCGGCGGAAGGTGCACGTGCCCGTCGACCTGGGACCGGACCGCAGCGACGCACGGATGCACGCCAAGACCGTAGGATCCTACGCAGTGCCGTAGGGGACCGCACCGCCACTTCCCAGCAAATTAGGGACACTGTTGCTCCTGGGGTATCGGCGAGGACCATTCGCAACCGTCTCCATGAAGCTGGGCTACGGTCCCGCACACCGTTAGGCCGTCTTCCGCTCACGCCCCAACATCGTGCAGCCCGCCTCCAGTGGTGTCGCGACAGGCGTGAATGGAGGGACGAATGGAGACGTGTCGTCTTCGGCGATGAGAGTCGCTTCTCCCTTGGTGCCAATGATGGTCGTATGCGTGTTTGGCGCCGTGCAGGTGAGCGCCACAATCAGGACTCCATACGACCGAGGCACACAGGGCCAACACCCGGCATCATGGTGTGGGGAGTGATCTCCTACACTGGCCGTACACCACTGGTGATCGTCGAGGGGACACTGAATAGTGCACGGTACATCCAAACCGTCATCGAACCCATCGTTCTACCATTCCTAGACCGGCAAGGGAACTTGCTGTTCCAACAGGACAATGCACGTCCGCATGTATCCCGTGCCACCCAACGTGCTCTAGAAGGTGTAAGTCAACTACCCTGGCCAGCAAGATCTCCGGATCTGTCCCTCTTTGAGCATGTTTGGGACTGGATGAAGCGTCGTCTCACGCGGTCTGCACGTCCAGCACGAACGCTGGTCCAACTGAGGCGCCAGGTGGAAATGGCATGGCAAGCCGTTCCACAGGACTACATCCAGCATCTCTACGATCGTCTCCATGGGAGAATAGCAGCCTGCAGTGCTGCGAAAGGTGGATATACACTGTACTAGTGCCGACATTGTGCATGCTCTGTTGCCTGTGTCTATGTGCCTGTGGTTCTGTCAGTGTGATCATGTGATGTATCTGACCCCAGGAATGTGTCAATAAAGTTTCCCCTTCCTGGGACAATGAATTCACGGTGTTCTTATTTCAATTTCCAGGAGTGTATGTTTTACTCGGTCTTGTGTAGCATGAGACCAATATGCTGAGAGGAAGGCATGATAAAATTCTCCTTCACTGTGGCAATCGTGAATGACCGATCGCATTCTTACAGCTGGTTCATTCTCTAAATAGCCACACATAAATTCTAATCTGTGCTCTAATGACCAGTTGGGAGGAAAACAATGAGAGAATTAATGGAGCCACGCTTGTGGATGAATGTCGTTGCCGGAATTCTTAAATGTTTTGAATTTACGTGTAGTAATAAACAGCTTATAGTCAAAATCATCATGTCGGCGAGTCTCATATCGGTCATTGTTACGTCGTTTCGGCGGTTCCATTTCAAAATTCGGTGCACCTTGCCAATATCTTTCATAATTTCCGAAATGTCCTGTGTTATTATTTTGTGGTTGTTCCGTATTTCTATGTCCCTCTTCCCGTGTTGGAGCGCGATTGTCCTCTGAAATATGTAATTCTTGTATTACTTGTGCCAACTGATCTTCTACTTCCCGAATTTCTCTTTTGTACTGTGTATTGATTTGATTTTGATTTTGTTTGAATTTTCTAATTTGTTCATACTCTTCAGTGTCAGTGAAAGCTACAGTTCTTGTGTCATTCAGATCTACCTTTGTAGATAAGTTAGTGAACTGATCTGAAAGTTCGGCTACTTTATCCGATAGTGAAATTATTTCCTCTGTGTGTTTTTCTGAACCAAGTTTCAGAGTGTCCATTTGTGTTGAAATCGTATCTACTGTGTCCTTTAAGTTTTCCTGAGTTTTTGCAAGATGCGTAACCGAATCGGTAGATGCAACTGAGTCAATTTTAGCTTGCAAGGTCTCATGATTTTCATGAACAATAATTTGCAGTTCTTTTATGGCTGCTTCGTGATTCTGTAATGCATTTTCATGACGCGAAAAAATAGGTTGGAAATGCTCACAAATTTGTGTTTTTACGTCATTACAGCCTTTTAGGCATTTCGATTCAATGTTATGTAACTCAGTAGTTAAATCTTCACGTGTTTGTTCAAGTGTGGTGTCTAACTTCCAAAGATTTTGTTCCATTGTATCTAACTTTTGAAGATTTTGTTCCATTGTGTCTAACTGTTGCTGTGTTTGTCTCTGGTGTTGTTCCATTGTGTCTAACTTTTGAAGCTTTTGCTGTGTTTCTCTGATTTTGTTCCATTTGTTGCATTAATTGCAATAATAATGTATTAGTGTCTGGAATGTGTTTCTCTATGCTTTTTGGCAGTGCATTTTCACCGGCAACATTCACGTTTTGACAAGCAGAAAATGTGTCTTGACTCATTTGAGAAAACGGTGAGGACCCAAAACCTGAGCCTACAGTATTTGTAATATTGTGTTTTGTCATTTCGGATTCCTGAGGCGAGCTGTTGCCGACCGATCGGTCGATAATGCTTCCCTGTTCACTAATTGTTTCACTGCCTACACCATTGTTTGCAGCCCGCTCCATTTCCCTATGCACAATTATCAAATAACTACTTTGAACATTAGTTAATTCATTACTCTGCGGCGCTAACACACTGCTTTCGTCTTCACTGTCATTTCTCAGTTTACTTTGAAGCCTAGTATTACGTTTTTCACACGCCATTATTGTCACAATATTTCACACAACAACACAGAAAAGCACAATTTGAAGAGCAAAATAACAAAACACATTAACATAGCATTGAAAATAATATCTAGTTAATTGCAAGCGCAGCTGCGAAATACTTGGTGCAAATCTACATGCATGCCACAACTGTGTACGACAATGAAAAACTACAACTACAAAAGAAATTCTCTCTATAATTATGCACTAGCAATAAACAAAAGCTACACTAATTACACAAACTACAAGAAAAAATCAGAAGATTCCAGTGAGGTATCCTGGCAGGGTCGCCATATGAAACGTCCCCTTAGAACAATTATACAAGACTGTGCTTATACTGACACACAATATTTTTAGCGCAACGCAATCTGACTTTCAATAATCCCTACAAAAAAATGGCCCTGACTAACATTAAACTATACCTTTCACAAACCTCACAAAAATCTTCGTTACTCAAGCTAGTGCGATACAGCGAGCGCCACTACTGCCAGCTAAATAAAAGATTCAAACTACTGAAGGCACTAACTACTGATAGACAAAGTTAGCAAATGATAGATTTTGATAGAGAAAAAACAATGTATTTACCTTAATATTGTTCAAAAGTCATAATATATATAGCAGTTCATGACATCCAGTCTTACAAATTTCAAAACACCGCCATTTCTCTCCTCACATCCACCACTGCCGGTGGCTCACCTCCAACTGTGCAACTCTACGCGCTGTTAACATCCAGCTGCCCAACAGTACAATGGCAGACAACAATGCCAACCAGCCACAGACTGCACACAGCACAGCCAGTGATTTTCATACAGAGCGCTACGTGGCGTTACCAATATAAAAACCTAAACAGCCTACTTACAAGATGTATTCGAATTTTAAGAATCTTAATCAGAAAAGGCGCCACGATTAGTTCCATTGGAGCTAATATAACTCACCCCCAGTAGACAAATTCCGGAACAAATATCTCACGTAATTAGATGCCATGCGAAAAGTACGTAAAATTGAAAGTACTTAAATATTGTCTGCCTGGACCTGCCGTCTGCTGGAACCTTCAAATATTAATCAAATAGACGTCGTGACGTAATTTATTATTAACAAACAGATTCAGTCTATGCCTATGATGACCAACTCCGGAGTGTCCTAGTTATAAAAGATGGACTTGGAAGGTGTGCCTCAGTAACAGTGATATTTAAATCTGCATTGTGATTGCCTCAGAGCGTCATGACGTCGATGCAACATTGGGAACAGTCTTGGGTAATGGGACAAAATACGTGAAATTGTGTAAAACCCAGTAAAAATACATAAAATTGAGCTAAATACGTAAAACTTGGAGTTCTTTCGTATTATCGGTCTGGGTGTGGCGTCTGCTTCTGACGCATAATATTGATATTAACAAATTGACCTCGAAGCGAACGGTCTATTAATACACACAAATTTAGAAAATATCGTTCTTGTAAAGCACAACATGCTCTTTACTCACACGAAGTGTCGAGTGCTATTGACAAGGGATTTCAAATTGATTCCAGAATGCCTTTGACACTGTACCACACTAGCACCTTGTAGTGAAATTGCGTGCTTATGGAATATCGTCTCAGTTATGTGACTGGATTCGTGATTTCCTGTCAGGGAGATCACAGTTCGTAGTAATTGACAGAAAGTCATTGGGTAAAACGGACGTGATTTCTGACGTTCTCCAAGGTAGTGCTATAGGCCCGGAGACTGAGCAGCCGTCTTACGTTGTTTGTAGATGATGCTGCCGCTTATCGGCTTTTAAAGTCATCAGAAGATCAAAACGACATAGAAAGGATATCTGTATACTGAAATAACGAAAAGTGTGACGTCATCCACATGAATGCTAAAGGAATGCTAAATGAGTCAGATCTAAAGGCCGTAAGTTCAGCTAAATACCTAGGAATTACAATTACGAATAACTTAAATTGGAAGGAACACATATAAAATGTTGTGGTGAAGGCTAAACAAAGACTGCATTTTATTGGCAGGACACTTAGAAAATGTAACAGATTTACTAAAGATACTGCCTACACTACACTTGTCCATCCGCTTTTATAATACAGCTGCGCGGTGTGAGATCCTTACCAAATAGGACTGACGAAGTACATCGATAAAGTTCAAAGAAGGGCAGCACGTATCGTCGCAAAATAGGGGAGAGAGTGTCACTGAAATGATGGAGGATTTGGGGTGGACATCTGTGGTGTGTGTACTGTAAGACCTTCGGTACACACACCATCAGATTATTTCACTTGTCGCTCTAACGAAGTAGGCCAGTGTCAGCAATATGTCTCGTGGTCTTATCGTGGCGTGTTTATCTTCTGCCGTTAGGTCAGATGATAGAAATGCCACTTGCATGTTTAGAGTAGCAGATTGACGGTGACCAACTTTAAACAGAACTTGATTAATTTTCACACACATTTATTAAAATAATAACAAGCATAAACATTACGTAACTTCATTCTAGATGCTATTTACAATTGACAATCTGAAGTTCCTTTGGTCTTGGTATGTCAATCTTATTCTCACATATCTCTGATACTTGACAAAGTGTCTATACATTTCTCTTCATGGCTATGTACAGGAATATGATAATCTGATTAGGCGCAGACTGAAACTTGACCATAGACTGGTACAGACAAATGTAGACTGGTACAGACTGGTGTAGACAAATGCAGACTGGCTAATCGGAGGTCTGTACACTCGTTATAATACCTCGCGCGTTCAGGTATCACTGCGCGAGTGTGATCCGCGAGGAGAAAAGGTTCTACGTTAGCAGCAATCTCATTGGCTGCGTTACATATTAAAACACGGATCGGCGAAAGCAGAATTTGGTCCGTCTCTAAGACAACGCCATCTCGTAGTGCGGAGACGGACGAGCGCTGCGCCTGCGCTGTTGTGCTTAGCGGGGCGCGCTCTAGTGGGAAAGTTGTGTACGCGCTGACTACGCAGAACTATGTACACAACAACATCATTAAAACAAAGGTGTGTTTCGTTGCGGCGGAACCTTCTCACGAAATTTCAATCACTAATTTTCTCCTCCGAATGCGAAAATATTTTGCTGACGCCGACTTACATAGGGAGAAACGATCATCGTAATAAAATAAGGGAAATAAGAGCTCCGAAGGAAAGATATAGGTGTTCGTTTCTTTCGCGCGCTGTGTGGGTCTGGAATAATAGAGAATTAATGTGTAGGAGGTTCGATGAACCCTCTGCCTGGCACTTAAATATGATTTGCAGAGTATCCATGTAAATGTAGAAAACGTAGAGTGAAGCAGTTTGTTATATACAAACAGACCCATCTCCCTATGCTCAAGAGTGCCTCCAGTTTTAAAATTAGAAAATTGCGTAAAATATGTAAAATTGGGTAAACTATGAAAAATATGTAAAAATGAGAGTACTTATGTATCTGTCTGATTGAGGTCTCTGCTGATGTCATGTAATATTGGTATTAACAGAACTCAAGTGATGAGACTTAATATAATTTGTTATTAACAAATAGACCCATCCTCTCCCTGTGCTGCTCAGCTGTAGGGTAATCACTTCCACACTAACGTCTCATTTATAAAAGACAAATTTGTGGTGCAGAGCGGAGGGGGTTGCCGCTATTTTTATGCCACCTGACCTTGAATATATGTAGCACAACTGCCTGGGTGATTCCCCTTGGTGACCTTGATCAGTTCCCAGTGGTTCCACGGTGGAGAGAGATGTAATGCTATGGTGGGGTAGTGGTTAACATTTGTGCATAATAAGCGAGAATATCCGCGTTCGAGTGCCGGCCGAAGCACGAGTATTAATCCTTTCTTTCAGCTTCAATCATTATCGTAGATAGAGAAAAGACTTAAATGTCTCAGGGAAAAACATAAGATTATCTGCTTTGAACGCAGCACGTCATTGCATGTCATTCCCAATGGAGAGAAGTCTTCCGAAGTAAGAGCGATTTCAGGTGTGCCGCAGGGGAGTGTCGTAGGACCGTTGCTATTCGCAATATATATAAATGACCTTATGGATAACATCGGAACTTCACTGAGGCTTTTTGCGGATGATGCTGTAGTATATAGAGAGTTTGTAACAATGGAAAATTGTACTGAAATGCAGGAGGATCTGCAACGAATTGATGCATGGTGCAATGAATGACGATTGAATATCAATGTAGACAAGTGTAATGTGCTGCGAATACATAGAAAGAAAGATCCTTTATCATTTAGCTACAATATAGCAGGCCAGCAACTGGAAGCAGTTAATTCCATAAATTATGTGGGAGTAGAATTTAAGAGTGATTTAAAATGGAATGATCGTATAAAGTTGATCGTCGGTAAAGCAGATGCCAGACTGAGATTCATTGGAAGAATCGTACGGAAATGCAATCCGAAAACAAGGGAAGTTGGTTACAGTACACTTGTTCGCCCATTGCTTGAATATTGCTCACCAGTGTGGAATCCGTACCACATAGGGTTGATAGAAGACTTAGAGAAGATCCAACGGAGAGCAGAGCGCTCCGTTACAAGATCATTTAGTAATCTCGAAAGCGTTACGGAGATGACAGGTAAACTCCAGTGGAAGACTCTGCAGGAGAGACGCTCAGTAGCTCGATACGGGCTTTTGTTGAAGTTTCGAGAACATACCTTCACCGAAGAGTCAAGCAGTATATTGCTCCCTCCTACGTATATCTCGCGAAGAGACCATGAGGATAAAATCAGAGATATTAAATCCCACACAGAGGCATACCGACAATCTTTCTTTCCACGAACAATACGAGACTGGAATAGAACCGAAAAAAGTACTGAAAGTACCCTCCGCCACACACCGTCAGGTGGCTTGCGGAGTATGGATGTAGATGTAGAGTGAGGGAAGCAAGGTGCCCAAGTGTGTAGCCGCACACCAGATGGGTAACACGAGACCAGATACGGTAAGATCGTTATCTATCTTTGAACTCGCCCTGGTATCCCACCCCCATTCAGTAATGATACATCACCTGCCGGTTCAGTTCCTTTGAATCGCTCCGTGTCAGGTCGCCGTAAGGCGGTATGTAAGTGGTAGGTATCGGGTAGGCGGCAGGGAGCATTAGTAGGTGAGCGGCGATTACGTACGCGGCAGCGGGCGATTAGGCTAATTGTCCCGCCAGCGCAGGCCTGCCGGCCGTGCATCACGAGCCCAATTTCCGCCTGGCGCAGGCGGAATCGCCAATTAAAACGCCGCCCCATCTCTGCACTTCCTTTTGTGTAAATTGAAACTCCAGGTCTGCCCTTCTTGCCCTAATATGCTTTCCTGCATGTCGTAACTTCATAATGCGCAGCACCGGAGGAGCCACGAGTTCTGCTAACACCGAAAAAATTAGATCAGTAACGTAACGGAGTGGACTAGCGTGATAAATGAGATGAAGTTAACAAGGCAAGTTTTGTGTGTGCTGTCTGCTAAATGAGTATGGCCGTTCTATCCACTCTCGAAATCCCATTACTTCACCATCACGGATACTTGGTAATAATGTGTGGGGTGCCGGTTGTGCTACTTAGCATACTCTAGGATGCTATAATACTATCTCTGCCGATCTTCAGAGAATGGAAGCACTTCGTATGATCATGCAAATTAATTTTAAGAAAATAATGATGTCACGGAAATGGAATCGTCTTACTGGAGTGATAAGTAACAGGGGTGGCTCAGCCAAGCATCGGAATTTGCGTCACACACCACGCACATATGAGTAGATATATTTACAAGAGAAGCGATCACATGTGTATAACACAAACAAGTGGTTACTATGACAATCATCTTTATTATAATAAAACAATAATCATCAGAAGAACTACTCGGTGATATAACTTAAGGAACATTTAATAACTGGATTTTTTCTGTTTCTATTTCAGTTATCTGTGGAGTGTTTTAAAGAAAGAGTGGACTCTTAGCGTTGTAAGAAATTTTTTTTTTTTTTTGGAGAGACACGTAACTTCCATCTTCTTGTGTTCATAACTTCCTCCCATTATTAGTGTGATAAATACTCTCTGAATGGTTTAGCTCAGCTAGCATTTATGAAGACTCATAATTGCAATATCTCTCTTCTAAAGCTAAACATGACTGGTTAAGATGCTCTATTGCTGTCCTGTGACCATCGTAGACAAACCACTTACTATTGATTTCACACATTTTTCATGACATAAAGGTTGCATTTGAATAAATTATCAATCACTGTTGCACTATGTCCATTTCTAGTTGGAAGAAGCGTTACACAACAGTTTCCTCCTCCAGTAATTTTAGTACCATTAGTATTATCTGAGACAAAATTAATATTGAAATATAAACAGATGACGACTTGCTAGTTATATTTACTAAATATTGTTAGTGCTCTAATTGCCTGTAGAAGTTCAAAAAAGTTCTGTTGCAGGCGTTCTACAAAGTTAAGGGTGAGCACAATTTTATTTTGCTGAAATTTGCAGTGTAATTTGTGCAAAACTTCCCTCAGTGTTTGTCCTTAGGATAATTTAGGGAGGACTCGAACCTCCACCGGGACCAGCCGCACAGTCTATGACTACATCGTCTTAGACCGCTCGGCTAATCCCTCGCGCCTTAATGAATAACTTTTGAGGTATTTTGAGAAAAGATTATTGTAGGAAGAAGGCTGAACGACTAATAAGACTGAGCATTTAGATCCTATAACTGCCAAATCATAAGGCTGTGTACTGGTTGTTTTCGGTTTTTCAGGCGATTAAGCACGTTTATGGGTGATATCGCAAAAAAGTGACTGCAACTGATTATTAATAAACAAATGAAAATTGCTAACTGACTCTTTTTCTATTTAAAATGGCTGGTCCGGTTTTAAGCGCAAAATGTCCGGCTAAATATAACGCCGCCCAAGTTTCTCTATTTTTGGGACTGGTAATCCTATCTGTAAAGAAAATCACGTACGTTATAACAGCGTGACCAATTCTGGAAGAGTGTTCCAGTATTGGGAGTCCCTTTCAAGTAGGCATGACAACAGACACGCCACAAATTCACACACATGCTGTAACAGGTACGAAAGCGTAACAGAAACGCTCGAGGAAATTAACAGAAGATCCTTGGAAGAAAGGCGAAATAGTTCTCTCTCAAAGATGTTAGAGAATCTATATCTGAAGATGATTGGGAGACCATCACGCAGCCGCACACATATATCTTGCTTAGCGGCAATGAGGAAAAGATAAGAAGAGTTTCAGAGGAGTGGAGAGGAATATAGATACAAATTTTCTCCGAGTTAAAAACACGCGAGTAGGAAAGAGACAATATTGTTTCTGTGTACAATCCGCCATGCAGTGTACCATTAAAATTGCTACGCCACGAAGATGACGTGCTACAGACGCAAGATTTAACCGACAGGAAGAAGATGCTGTGATATGCAAATGATTAGCTTTTCAGAGCATTCACACAAAGCTGGCGCCGGTGGCGACATCTACAACGTGCTGACATGAGGAAAGTATCCAGCCGATATCTCATACATAAACAGCAGTTGATCGGCGTTGCCTGGTGAAAAGTTGTTGTGATGCCTCGTGTAAGGAGGAGAAATGCATACCATCACGTTTCCGACTTTGATAAAGGTCGGATTGTAGCCTATCGCGACTGCGCTTTATCGTATTGCGACATTGCTGCTCGCGTTGGTCGATATCCAATGACTGTTAGCAGAATATGGAATCGGTGGGTTCAGGAGGGTAATACGGGACGCCGTGCTGGATCCCAACGGCCTCATATCACTAGCAGTCGAGATGACAGGCATCTTATCCGCATGGCTGTAACGGATCGTGCAGCCACGTCTCGATCCCTAAGTCAACAGATGGGGACGTTTGCAAGACAACAACCATCTGCACGAACAGTTCGACGTCGTTTGCAGCAGCATGGACTATCATCTCGGAGACCATGGCTGCGGTTACCCTTGACGCTGCATCACAGACAGGAGCGCCTGCGATGGTGAACTCAACGACGAACCTGGGTGCACGAATGGCAAAACGTCATTTTTTCGGATGAATCCAGGGTCTGTTTACAGCATCATGATGGTGGCATCCGTGTTGGGCGACATCGCGGTGAACGCACATTGGAAGCGGGTATTCGTCATCGCCATACTGGCGTATCACCCGGTGTGATGGTATGGGGTGCCATTGGTTACACGTCTCAGTCACCTCTTGTTCGCATTGACGGCACTTTCAACAGTGGACGTTACATTTCAGATGTGACTCTACCCTTCATTCGATCCCTGCGAAACCCTACATTTCAGCAGGATAATACACGACCGCATGTTGCAGATCCTGTACGGGCCTTTCTGGATACAGAAAATGTTCGACTGCTGCCCTGGTGAGCACATTCTCCAGATCTCTCACCAACTGAAAACATCTGGTGAATGGTGGACGAGCAACTGGCTCGTCACAATACGCCAGTCACTACTCTTGATGAACTGTGGTATCGTGTTGAAGCTGCATGGGCATGTACCAGTACACGCCATCCAATCTCTGTTTGACTCAATGCCCAGGCGTATCAAGGCCGTTATTGCGGCCAGAGGTGGTTGTTCTGCGTACTGATTTCTCAGGGTCTATGCACCCAAATTGCGTGAAAATGTAATCACATGTCAGTTGTAGTATAATATAGTTGTCCAATGAATACCTGATCAACATCTCCATTTCTTCTTGGTGTAGCAACCTTAATGTCCAGTAGTGTAGCTCGTCCGACTTTTAGCGCAATATGTCTGGGTAAATATAACGCCGACCCCAGTTTTTCTATTTTTGGGTCTGGTAACACTATCTGTAAAGAAAATCACGTACGTTATAATAGCGTGACCAATTCTAGAAGATTGTTCCAGTACTGGGAGTCCCTATCAAGCAGGCATGACAACAGACACGTCACAAATTCACACACACTCTGTAACAGGAACGAAGGTGTAACAGAAACGGTCGGGGAGCGTAACAGTAGATCCTTGGAAGAAAGGCGAAATAGTTCTCGCGCAACGATGTTAGTCAGAGAACCTATATTTGAAGATGACTGTGCGACCATCACGCTGCCGCCAACATGTATCTCGCTTAGCGGCAATGAGGAAAAGATAATGTAAGAGGTCCATGACTAAGGAATTTATTGCTAGCGCACTCGAGCAGATGTAATTTCGATGGATTGCTCACGCGCTGTCTGCGATACGTAAGCTAGAATAGAATCGCAGACCAGAGAGCAGTGTCGGCTGCAGTAGGAGCAGTGTCGGCGGTAGTGGTGGTAACTCGCAGTCGGTCGGTTGGGTCAGGTTGCTTTTAGAGAGCAGTTGTCTAGTTGTATAGTTCACTGAGAGCACTTGTGTCCTGTGTGGAGTTACCAAGGCCGGTCGTGGAGAACGATGGCGGTGTCGGGGCGATGTAGTATAAGATAAAACCAAAAATTATTATTATTTATTGCTGCGCGCATATGTAATTTGCAACTCATTTTGTACTACTGTTATATCAAAGTCAAATTTAAATATTTTTCAATACTTTTTCAATAATAATCTTTCTTATAAAGATAAATTTTCACAGTCATTCATCTGAACATAGAGTTTTTACTAATTTCTATCTATAGTCATGCCAAGATTCACAGTCAGTTAATTATTGAAAGGTTATATATGAGTCACAATTTTATTGAGAGGTTAGTCACCATTTTTATTTCGAGGTTACGAGAATTAAACTGTTGGGAGGTTACAAATGGCTCTGAGCACTATGGGACTCAACTGCTGAGGTCATTAGTCCCCTAGAACTTAGAACTAGTTAAACCTAACTAACCTAAGGACATCACAAACATCCATGCCCGAGGCAGGATTCGAACCTACGGCCGTAGCGGTCTTGCGGTTCCAGACTGCAGCGCCTTTAACCGCACGGCCACTTCGGCCGGCTGTTGGAAGGTTACAATAAGAGAGTTTAAAAGGCGTAGAGAGGAATATATAGACAGTAACTTTTCCCCGCGTTAAAAACACGCGAGTAAAATAGGAAAGAAAATAGATAGTGTTGGTACTGTGTACACTCCGCCATGCAATGTACCGGGTGATCAAAAAGTCAGTATAAATTTGAAAACTGAGTAAATCATGGAATAATGTAGATAGAGAGGTACAAATTGACACACATGCTTGGAATGACATAGGGTTTTATTAGAACCAAAAAAATACAAAAGTTCAAAAATGTCCGACAGATGGCGCTTCATTTGATCAGAATAGCAATAATTAGCATAACAAAATAAGACAAAGCAAAGATGATGTTCTTTACAGGAAATGCTCAATATGTCCACCATCATTCCTCAACAATAGCTGTAGTCGAGGAATCATGTTGTGAACAGCACTGTAAAGCATGTCCGGAGTTATGGTGATGCAGTGGCATCGGATGTTGTCTTTCAGCAGATGTCGGTCGATCACGATACACTTGCGACTTCAGGTAACCCCAAAGCCGATAATCGCACGGACTGAGGTCTGGGGACCTGGGAGGCCAAGCATGACGAAAGTGGCGGCTGAACACACGATCATCACCAAACAACGCGCGCTAGAGATCTTTCACGCGTCTAGCAATATGGGGTGGAGCGCCATTCTGCATAAACATCGTGCGTTCCAGCAGGTGTTTATCAGCCAGGCTGGGGATGATGCAATTCTATATATCGGCTACCTCTCACCGGTCACGGTAGCAGTTACTGACGTTTTGCTGTCCAGCGCCATCTGTCAGACATTTTATGAACTTTGTTTCTTTTTTTTCTAATAAAACCCTATGTCATTCCAAGCATGTGTGTCAATTTTTACCTCCCTGTCTACATTATTCCGTGGTTTATTAAGTTTTCAAATTTATACTGACTTTTTGATCACCCGGTATATTGGCTTAGGGCGTATTTATGTTGATATGTGGCTGTAACATACAGGGCCCGAGTGTGCCATAGACTGAAGATTTTCTAAAGCAGTGGCCGTAAGATTAAGCAACTTCCGCGCGACCACACATGCCACACCATGTGTTAGAGAGCGACACACGCTGGACTTTCCCTCTCCAGCGAGCCTCACGCTGTGACACGGGTCAGCTGCCTGCGCAGAACGCCGCCCTTGTAGCCCACTTAAGCGCCCCGGACGGCCGGTCGATAGCAATTTTTCGCGACGTATCGACAGGTCCCCCTCGCCGCCGGCGCCGATGCGAGTTTTAACACATGACGTCGGCCTATTACGCATGCGCGGCACACGTCTGTCTGCCTTCCCTGGGCCGCAGCAATCTCATTTGCAGCGACTGGCCCTAATGAAGCTCTCCTCTGTACCGGCGATACGGCTCAGAGCAGTCGCGGACCCGGCTAGCTACTCAATTACTTAGCGGTAATTTCGTTTCTGTTTTGTTCCCCGAGAAAAGGGCTTCCGCTCCTTCCCTATGCCGCGCTGCAGGCACGTGAGCATATTTCTGCTCCCGGTAACTGTATAACGTATTTACGTCAAACGTACGTGTAATTTTTTTCCAGCCCTAGCGCAGTCTATTTCCGTATTTGCCAGCCACTCGGTTATTTCACCTGGACAAACAGTACGATGTTTAATCTAGTCATCTCTGTTACTGCTACCCCTTTTCACAGAATATGGCCACCTCTCGTCTGCAAAATGTAGCGTACCTGTGCAGACGAATACTTTCTGTTTAGGCCAGTAAAATAGGATCTTTAATGCAATTCTCTAGCGTTACCTCGTTTCTGAAGTTGCTGCAATACAACATTTTAGATAACCTTTCAGTTAAGGGTATTTTTCCAAAAAATAATCTTGGGAAAAATCTTTTTTCATTGCAAAAGTGCTACGAGTGATATACGTCCTGAAAAACTAGTTCCAGTAGTACCATGAGCGGCTTTAATAACAACGTTGCGACGTCACTGATAAATTAAAAACATAAGTCGGTAAAAATGTTAATTAAATTCCTTTTTTAATTAAAGGGAAGATGGCCAATGTTTACCGCTACTCTACGTTGAGGTTGGGAATGTCTGGAATCGATCGTGGTCTTCTTGAAGGAACCGTCGTGCGAAATGTGTTTCGAACTCCTCAGGCAATCAACGTTATATGTAATCAGCTTCCTGCAGAAAACAAGGCTATGGGATGTGACAAAAATTCGCATTTGTAATTTGTTTATGGTTCAAATGGATCTAAGCACTATGGGACTTAACAGCTGAGGTCATCACTCCCCTAAACTTAGAACTACTTAAACTTAACTAACCTAAGGACATCACACACATGTATGCCCGAGGCAGGATTCGAACCTTCGACCGTAGCAGCCGCGTGGCTCCGGACTGAAGTGCCTAGAACCGCTCGGCCACCGTGGCCGCCTAATCTGTTTATACTGTTAATAATTTGGAGATTATGATTTAATTTCTTGAACCCAAAGCTCTCAGCATTCGACGGTCGATAGCCACCACACGACTGACATCTGTTCCATTACTACTGGCGAAAAGCTCTTTGGTTCTTTAGCCCAGACTTTTACATTTTAAATCGTTCATTCTAATGTGACGTACACTTTCGACTACAACATAAAGTTGTTTGATATTTTCTGTTACATTTTGTACTAATCATTTTACATATACGTCTTTATACGATTCAAATTTTCAGTTATCATATCTTTTTGGGAAATTATAACTAACGTTGCTAACATTTATTGACAGCCATTGGGTTCAGTTGTTTGTGAGTTAGCTTACTTGAGCTAATCCCAACAAACAAGATGCGGAAGCACAGGACACCTTGTTTTAGATGCTTTATAGAAACAGACCATTACGGTAATAGCTTCATCTATAATAAAGTAGGAGCCCCTTCAGAGAACTAGTTCGGTACACATGATATTTTAGTTAATGTGAGTATGAAATGAAACACGATCCCAGCCAGCCTTACTACGTACTTAGACATGTACATGCCATTTACAAAGCCAGAGACGCCAAGTAGTTAAGGATCTATTATTCTTCGTACAGAATCTGTACCCATTCGTTACAATTAACACAATGGTCAACTTCTAGTTTTTGATAATGATTTTATTTCGCTGTAAATTTGACACGAAAATTATTCCCAGAAAATTTAGACAGAAAGCGGACAATAATAATCAGATCCCTTGCATATTGGAGAGCAGTATTCTGCTTCTCGAATCTGAACTCTGATGCGATCATTTTGAGATTATTTATTTATTTCCTGAAAATCTCGAATACCATAGAATCCGCTAAAAACCTGGACAGCTCATTTCTTACCAAGGAGGTGCTGAGATATGAAACGAGAACGTGCATGTGTCGGTAGGCGCCAAGGCAGGTAAAACATATGTGAACCGAAACCAATGTCTTCATTCTGTGACGCCAGCCGCTCTTACCAGCGGTTGGTATGTGCCCTTTTTTTTTTTTTTTCTTCTTAGGTGGAAAGCTTACTGAAGTGCTCTCACTTCGAGGTCATAGAATTCTAGTGCACAAATGAACACAGTATTATTTTTCCAAATCCTATTCCAAATCGACGTCAGTAATATGAGTCTATAATTTAGCTCCTTTTCTGAGTATTGGTGTGACCTGTGCTACAGCTAAAAATCTGGACAGAAGCTACTGACAGAGAACCATAGTGATCAGACTGCTTAAGGTGGGCTGAAATCTCCAGCTGGTTGTTTCTGCTGACACCTTACCAAGTCAACAGGAACTTGCTTGGTGTAGAGATGGAGTCATTTAAGACACTAAGTGACATTCTGTGGTGTTTAGTGACGAGTCTCGCTTCTGTTTATGGCGATGAGGCCCACGCCAACGTGTTCACAGAAGACTTGCTGAGAGGTCACAGAAAGCAGTGATTCTCGGAAACCACACCTCTCCTACTCTTGAGGCGCATGGCGTGAAGAACTGTTTGATATTACCATAGGTGTGACTTGGTCTGATTTCAAGGGAGGTTGAATGCCCGCCTGTATGTGACAGAAATCACAAATACTGTTGTCAAATCCTCCTTGATCAGAGAACCAAATGGTATTAGAGCGGAGTAATGCAATATCCATAAACGTCTTGAGGAAGTTATGGATCCTTGACTGGCCCGTCAGGTCTTCTGACTTGCACGCCATATAGAATTTCATGGATGCGATGGGACAACATATACGAGGGCAGTTCAATAAGTAATCCAACACATTTTTTTCTGAAACAGGGGTTGTTTTATTCAGCATTGAAATACACCAGGTTATTCCCCAATCTTTTAGCTACACAACACTATTTTTCAACGTAATCTCCATTCAATGCTACGGCCTTACGCCACCTTGAAATGAGGGCCTGTATGCCTGCACGGTACCATTCCACTGGTCGATGTCGGAGCCAACGTCGTACTGCATCAATAACTTCTTCATCATCCGCGTAGTGCCTCCCACGGATTGCGTCCTTCATTGGGCCAAACATATGGAAATCCGACGGTGCAAGATCGGGGCTGTAGGGTGCATGAGGAAGAACAGTACACTGAAGTTTTGTGAGCTCCTCTCGGGTGCGAAGACTTGTGTGAGGTCTTGCGTTGTCATGAAGAAGGAGAAGTTCGTTCTGATTTTTGTGCTACAAACACGCTGAAGTCGTTTCTTCAATTTCTGAAGAGTAGCACAATACACTTCAGAGTTGATCGTTTGACCATGGGGAAGGACATCGAACAGAATAACCCCTTCAGCGTCCCAGAAGACTGTAACCATGACTTTACCGGCTGAGGGTATGGCTTTAAACTTTTTCTTGGTAGGGGAGTGGGTGTGGCGCCACTCCATTGATTGCCGTTTTGTTTCAGGTTCGAAGTGATGAACCCTGGTTCATCGCCTGTAACAATCTTTGACAAGAAACTGTCACCCTCGGCCACATGACGAGCAAGTAATTCCGCACAGATGGTTCTCCTTTGCTCTTTATGGTGTTCGGTTAGACAACGAGGGACCCAGCGGGAACAAACCTTTGAATATCCCAACTGGTGAACAATTGTGACAGCACTACCAACAGAGATGTCAAGTTGAGCACTGAGTTGTTTGATGGTGATCCGTCGATCATCTCGAACGAGTGTGTTCGCACGCTCCGCCATTGCAGGAGTCACAGCTGTGCACGGCCGGCCCGCACGTGGGAGATCAGACAGTCTTGCTTGACCTTGCGGCGATGATGACACACGCTTTGCCCAACGACTCACCATGCTTTTGTCCACTGCCAGATCACCGTAGACATTCTGCAAGCGCCTATGAATATCTGAGATGCCCTGGTTTTCCGCCAAAAGAAACTCGATCACTGCCCGTTGTTTGCAACGCACATCCGTTACAGACGCCATTTTAACAGCTCCGTACAGCGCTGCCACCTGTCGGAAGTCAATGAAACTATACGAGACGAAGCGGGAATGTTTGAAAATATTCCACAAGAAATTTCCGGTTTTTTCAACCAAAATTGGCCGAGAAAAAAAATGTGTTGCATTACTTATTGAACTGCCCTCGTACTTCGATGGCAGCCTTCATGCAGCATTCTTCATGAACTTACACAGAATGTATTTCAGTCATACTTATTCCTGATAATATCCTGAGGTTGACTGCTTCCATGTCACAAAGAATACGAGACAGTATTCATGCACTGGACTTAGATCTCATACTGATATTGACAACAGACATTAGTTCGAATAAAGTGAAAACTGGTAATTCAGCACTCGTTATCTGGTCAACATCTCCACAGAGTTTGATCAATACACTCCTGGAAATTGAAATAAGAACACCGTGAATTCATTGTCCCAGGAAGGGGAAACTTTATTGACACATTCCTGGGGTCAGATACATCACATGATCACACTGACAGAACCACAGGCACATAGACACAGGCAACAGAGCATGCACAATGTCGGCACTAGTACAGTGTATATCCACCTTTCGCAGCAATGCAGGCTGCTATTCTCCCATGGAGACGATCGTAGAGATGCTGGATGTAGTCCTGTGGAACGGCTTGCCATGCCATTTCCACCTGGCGCCTCAGTTGGACCAGCGTTCGTGCTGGACGTGCAGACCGCGTGAGACGACGCTGCATCCAGTCCCAAACATGCTCAATGGGGGACAGATCCGGAGATCTTGCTGGCCAGGGTAGTTGACTTACACCTTCTAGAGCACGTTGGGTGGCACGGGATACATGCGGACGTGCATTGTCCTGTTGGAACAGTAAGTTCCCTTGCCGGTCTAGGAATGGTAGAACGATGGGTTCGATGACGGTTTGGATGTACCGTGCACTATTCAGTGTCCCCTCGACGATCACCAGTGGTGTACGGCCAGTGTAGGAGATTGCTCCCCACACCATGATGCCGGGTGTTGGCCCTGTGTGCCTCGGTCGTATGCAGTCCTGATTGTGGCGCACACCTGCACGGCGCCAAACACGCATACGACCATCATTGGCACCAAGGCAGAAGCGACTCTCATCGCTGAAGACGACACGTCTCCATTCGTCCCTCCATTCACGCCTGTCGCGACACCACTGGAGGCGGGCTGCACGATGTTGGGGCGTGAGCGGAAGACGGCCTAACGGTGTGCGGGACCGTAGCCCAGCTTCATGAAGACGGTTGCGAATGGTCCTCGCCGATACCCCAGGAGCAACAGTGTCCCTAATTTGCTGGGAAGTGGCGGTGCGGTCCCTTACGGCACTGCGTAGGATCCTACGGTCTTGGCGTGCATCCGTGCGTCGCTGCGGTCCGGTCCCAGGTCGACGGGCACGTGCACCTTCCGCCGACCACTGGCGACAACATCGATGTACTGTGGAGACCTCACACCCCACGTGTTGAGCAATTCGGCGGTACGTCCACCCGGCCTCCCGCATGCCCACTATACGCCCTCGCTCAAAGTCCGTCAACTGCACATACGGTTCACGTCCACGCTGTCGCGGCATGCTACCAGTGTTAAAGACTGCGATGGAACTCCGTATGCCACGGCAAACTGGCTGACACTGACGGCGGCGGTGCACAAATGCTGCGCAGCTAGCGCCATTCGACGGCCAACACCGCGGTTCCTGGTGTGTCCGCTGTGCCGTGCGTGTGATCATTGCCCTCTCGCAGTGTCCGGAGCAAGTATGGTGGGTCTGACACACCGGTGTCAATGTGTTCTTTTTTCCATTTCCAGGAGTGTATATGACCGATGCTTCATTGTGTAACACTTTCCATTTCCGTGACTCCATTATTTGTTTAATCGCATACACTTTTCGCCTACTTCGGCTATCGTCAGTCGACAGCTGAATGTCACAACCACACATAAAATGACATGTGAATTAATGAGATATTAGTGATATAGACACAAAGTTACTACAAAGTAAATTTTGACATTGTTTTGTATAACTATTTAAATCATTACGTTTTAAATGTCAGTTATAAAACCGGTGATGCTATTATAATTTAACTGAAACTTAGGTTAACGGAGGGAAAAAGGAAATTGTGTTTGGTCATTTAAAATTGCTACAGCATTCTGTCCCATGTGTAATTTTTTTCTAGTATTTCCAGTAGTGACATCACCCTTAATTGTTTATAAAACATTACAGTGTACTTTGTAAGCGTGGTTTTCCGTTAAATGCTGTTCTGCAAATGCTGAACCTATCATTCCTAGCCTCTGTCTTCTCTCATGTTGCGGCAACCAACTTACCTGAATGCTAAATATTTACTTTTCTACGTTGCTTTCAGCTGGCGTTATGCGCACTGCTCCGTGTCCAGCTTTTGTCTCGGTCTTAACTATTGAATGATACTTTAGCTACGTTGTTGTTATGATACTGTCATCATGTTATGGAAGTTCAATTTTTGCAAGGTTAACTGAAACTTTGACAATAGAAGGGACAATGCACCAGGTTTCCTCACTACTGACTGGTTCCTGTCACCACAACATAGAAGTAGTATAATCTTAGGCATTTTCACATTTTTCAAGAATATTGTCAGTGAGGTCTGTGCTGTAGTTATTACAAAAAGCGATGAGTTTGAGTGTCCATAATTCGTTTGAAAGGCAGATTCGAATAGGGGAACTGACACGAAGCGATACAAAAGCTCTCCTGCGAACGGAGAGCTTCTGTAAAGTTTGGAAGGTAGGAGACGAGGTATTGGCAGAAGTAAGGCTGTGAGGACGGGGCGTGAGTCGTGCTTGGGTAGCTCGGTTAGAGCACTTGCCCGCGAAAGGCAAACGGATAAGTTTGTTCATCTCATCTACAAATTTTCGGACAGATTCCGCAATTTGCTGTGCATCGTCAGGTTGACGCTTTGTTTGAAATTTCGTTGCTTTACGTCTTCCAGTTCTGTAGTGGTGTTTGAAGTTATTCAACAATCCACTGCTTCCCTTGAAATCACTGTAATCAATACTACGTGTAATTAGATGTGGACAACGTAGTACGTCACTATCATGCAGATATTGTAAATTATATCGAGCATCATTGAAGCGTGCAAACACTGCTTTTTGTAATAATTGCGCCTTCTCCTCCCTTGAATATCCGTAGTTTACCTTACGCACTAGACTGTCATTTTGCTACGGATATATATATTTTTTATTTTATTTTATTTTATTTTATTTTTTGGGCGGACATCATTGGCCGTTTGCGACCTCCTACTCAAGAGCTTGCTTGCCAGTAACCAGCTAATTTTTGGCTGCCCTCAGGAGATTCACTGCGTGAAGAGGTAAACCTACTCACATGAACAGTGATAATGGCACTACAGCTGCAGGTGTACATGGAGAACTTAAACGTATTTTCTGTGACGATGCTATAGCTGAAACGTGGTAAACTTTGCGACCTCAGAGGATATTAATTGGAATTTTTCCCCACTTTGCCCCTCACTTTGGCGGGCTGTGGGAAGCAGGAATCAGATGTATGAATTCACATCTCAAGCGTGCCATTGACAATAGAGTATGGGAGAGTCTTGTACCTTCTACACATGCAGACTTTCACATTAGCCAGCCCTTTAATAGAATTATAATGTATTTTCATATTTCATTTTAAGTGATAGCATTCAATTTTTATGTGCTGCAGTGTTTTTCTGACATCACAAAAATACTGAATAAAATAAAAGTTTCCCTAACTAGAAAACAAGTTCCAAAGTATAACACGATTATGTACCTAGGAACAAATATTCAACTGGAAATTAAAAGTGTTGCATCGATAAAATCTTGTCATTAGTGGATTTAATAATTTATTACGTTATCACGCAACACATACCAACAATCAGTATGTGAAATAATCAAGCGGAAGTGTTATCCAAAACCAGATACGAGTTAAATACATTTATCGATAGAAGCTAATCAACACTAACACACATTTCCATTTTCAAGACGGCTAAAATTGTTAAGGCATTAAAGAAAGTCAGATCATTTCCAAGTCTCACATGGTCCATGGTAACAGACCTTCTTTGTCGTTGCGACCTTAGAAAATTTAATTACATGTCAGTTCATAAAGAGGAGAGTCCCACAGTCAAGCCGACTCGAGAACGTGACATAATCCTTTAGGGCTAAATGGAGATATTGAAAAAATTCCATTCCACCCACACTTCACTTTCAAGGATTCTATGACATTTGTATTAATAACATCATTATTAATTATGTCTAATTAATCCCTACCTACTAGGAGACCCAGATAATTTCGTACCTGCCAATCCATTAGTAACACCAGTCCATATTCAATCAGAATGATATTTCCTATTTGCCTATGCATTTCTTCGGTCAGTTTGTAACAAATTAGGAATGGAAGACATACAGGTTATCGGGAGAAGATAACGTTTTCCGAAACAGCTGGACACTATTTGTTTCTAAAAGGCTGGTCATACATGCCAGTAGGCATTACAACTGATACTTCGCCAAAGGGGCTGAGGGTCGAGGTCAGTGGAATAAGAGGAAACGTTCCGACGCGCGTGATCCAGAGAGGAATTTAGAACGATAATGAAACATTAAGGCGAGCACATGTCGAGGGAAGGTTCCAGGGGAATGTTCCAGGCAGATAGTGAACAGGGCCGTGTGCATCCAGAATCGATTAATAGCGACATAAAAGGTCAGCCATCAGCAGGTTAGGGAGTCAATATTCAGATTCAGGGACGCTCCGCAGTAGCAACTTCAAGCTGACTAGCATTTCATAGTATTCATTGCAATAGTTCTAAACCAGGGCTTAACAACTGGCCGGTTTTGAGCCCAAGTACTCGCGTCTGCTCAGGCACGTGCTCGCGATCAGCTTTAAGGTCACGGAGTAGGGAGGGAGGGGAAATGCGCGTGCACGTTTGAATGTCATCTCGCGTTCTTAGCACATTTAACTAGCCATCTGAATGCTTCGAACATTTCACTACAAGGTAAAGATCTGCTGATTACTCATTTCATAGATCGAATACGAGCTTTTAAAATGAAATTGACACTTTGGGTGAGTCAGCTGGAAACTGGAAACCTAGCTCATTTTCCTAAATTATCATCCATGCAAGATGTTCACAAAGGCTGTCGACGTTATTCACGTAGTTTAGTTGATCAGCGCTTTCAAGATCTGACACCACTAGACTGTGATTTTGATCTGTTCTCCTCTCTATATTCACCGAATATTGAAGAGATTCGTCCTGAGCTGCAGCAAGAAATTATTGACCTGTAGTGTGACAAAGAATACAGAGACAAATTTCAGAACAAGAAAAACATTTTGGAATTCTACAGACACTTCCCTCAGGATAGATTTCCTCGTTTGCACAAACTGGCGGCTACAATAATATCAATGTTCGGTTCCACGTATGTTTGTTAACAACTGTTCCCTGCAATGAAATGTAACAAGACGCGCCTGAGAAACGCATTTTCTGATCGAAATTTAAACTGCACGCTGCGCCTACAATGCACAAGAACAATTACTCCGAAAATAGACGCAGTTGTAAAGTGCAAAAAGTACAAGATAACCGAGAATCTCACACTTCAGTGACACATTTTATTGTGTAACAGTTCACAAATTAATGCGAATGTAGAGGCATACACTAAGCTAATAACATTATGTGGCACGTGTACATTCTCCTTTATTTGTTTCACTTGTCGCAGTAATAATTCGTGAGTGATATCCCTGCAGGTGGCCGCGGATTTACATTGACTGGCGGCAGCTGTTGTGTGCCCCACGTGACTTTCCCCACTCTCCGCTCTAGTCCGGTAGTGGGGGTAGCGTGCTCGCGTTGCTCCGTGCTCGCGCCTTGCTGCTCACAGCTTGCTCCGCGAGCACGTATGTTGTGAAGCCCTGTTCTAAACAGAGACTGCACGCCTCTGCCTCAAAGAGTTGGAATGCAGGAATTTCAATGAATAGCTGGAAGATGCAGTGCTTAGTACTTGTCTCTTGTACGGTAGGCCAAGTGGCCCTTGAGTACTAGTGAATTAGTTCGTTAGTTCAAAGTACTAATTATTGATTAGTTAGACCACGTGACCAGTAGTTAGCAGACCGAGTGGCAGTGCAAGCAGTCGTCTCTGATGACGATACTTTCCAATAATTATTGAAAGCGTGTGACATTCTGATAAGGGGTTTTGGTCCGACACCTCAGTAAAAGAACGTCTTTTTCGAATAATAAATTGGTTAAGGAAAGAGTAATTAATAACTTGCTTCCTCAGCAAACTGATCCTGCCAACTGTGACGTAATCCGCTCCAACCAAGGAGATTCACTCACTACCATCTCCGCTGTAAAGGTTGATAAGAAATCAAACTAAATCCACTCTGTCGTTAACGTCCTGACTGCCCCACGCAGGTCACACCGAGTCCAATTTGGTTCAGTGAACCTGTGCTGGCACGCGACATGTGTTTCAAAGTAAGAGATGGCGCACGACCGATGATGTATGGGTTAACGGCGCACATGTTGTATAAATAGTCGTAAAAGCATGTACCAATTAATTCACCAAAAAATTCTGTACCTGAAGAATTAACAACATATTCCAAACAGCCATAATATGTTACAATGCACTTAAATATGAAGAATGCGAAATATTTACAGGTGAGGTGTAGAAAAATTTCCGCCATCAGTCAAAAAAAAATGGCTCTGAGCACTATGGGACTTAACTTCTGAGGTCATCAGTCCCCCAGAACTTAGAACTACTCAAACCTAACTGACCTAGGGACATCACACACATCCATGCCCGGGGCAAGATTCGAACCAGCGACCGTAGCGGTCGAGCGGTTCCAGACTGTAGCGCCTAGAACCGCTCGGCCACCCTGGCCGGCGAAGAACCAATAAATGCTTTCAATAGAAGTGACTGAAGTTAACAAATAAATGATTTCAATAGAAGTGACTAAAGTTTTACAGCAATATCAATGTTGTAAAACATTTAAGCTAAGAACTGTACACAAATCCAATGCTGAAAATATAGTATCAGACTTTTACTCTCTCATAGTTTGTCAAACAATATTTCCACATATGATTAAGGCCGACAATGTTTACAAAGACGAAATGGAAATAATTTCAAGACAATATCACGTTATTCAAATGCACAACTTCACAACGACTCTAGGTTTTGTGCACTTTAATTTCGTTGCATAGGTCTGCGAAGTAGCTGCCAATTGTGTAAACTTGGCATGCAGAAAATTTCAACTAGACTATCACCTACTATCTTGAATACTTTACTGTTACTACTTCTTTTGGGAACACTGATATTTTAAAGGAGATGGTGACTGCTGGACACCATGTGGTCACATACCTTGCCGGCTGCTCTTACTTCAGCAACACGTACATTACGGCAACGAACCTACAAGTACACTCGCTGGAACGCAAATCGTTCAACGAAACGAAGGCACCAAAACCACTTACACCGTCGATGGAGAGCGCTGTTTGAAATGATCTTGAGGGATGGGTCTCTCCGAGAAAATAGACACCGAAGCAATGCGACCAGCAGCGCCCGGCTTTGACATCCGGCAGGTCCCCCACGAACTCGCGCCCGTCTTGCAAGGTAGACCGGCTGCGCCGCTGGTGACCGAGCCCGCGCGTTTTCCTCCTCCGTCTCCGCGAGCACATCTTCTGCCTCGTAGCGAGTCCATCCCTAACTCTCAGACCGCCAAAACAGCCGCCAGATCACAACAGTGGCAAAGATCGTAGTGCAGCCGGGTAATCGACAGTCACGTGCCAAAGAGCTGGTGTGCCAGAAAAGGCGCACCACGGCACAAACTGGAAGTGGTAGAAACTCCTTATAGCTATCTCTTGTGCCCATTCTTTCAAGGGTTCGAAAATAAGTCAGTAGACTGAAGTGCCGATCAAACATATTCCTGGGCACCCAGTCCTATAGGTACAACAATCTCTACTACTGACATCTGAAGAACTGACTGCGGTGTTAGACAGCAGCGTGTCTAAATTCAAGGCCGTTGTGTGGTCTCTCTGACGACTTACATCCTGCATTTGATCTCACTCCTGGACATTTTCTCTCTGGACAGTCCCTTTGTGCCTATCCTGAATTCTCGTCTTTGAGATTACGTCTAACAGCTTACACAGGTGACAACTTTTGCAGCAGCTGAATCAGTCCTATTCGAAGAGAAGTTTCCTGATTACGCACAGCAACGCAATAAATTGACATAGTAAAGAGAATGGTAGCGTCACATCGACGACCATTTACTGATCAGGCTGGGTAACTTGCCTCCATTGGCGTGGAGGCTGGGTCTCGCGGACCAGTTGGCTTCTGGTCCTGAAAAACAAGTTCGTGTAGCAACTGTTTACTTGCAGGCTCCTGGTTCCTTCATTAGTTCACTTAATATCTGAGAGTGTACAATTCGACAAGTCTCACTGCCCTACCCTTGCTTCTACTCGAATGATAAAACAAAACTCAAGGTCTTTGACACATTAAGCGCCTTTGTTGTAACAACTGAAAACAATGCATTCCGCTCACTGCGGAGCTTACCCGAGCATGCGCCCCTTCACTGAGGTGTCTCGGAACTAGCTGCTCGCCCTGAACGGAGGGACCAGATCCTCCAGGCAGGCACAATCAAATCCAGCTAAGAAAATTACCACAGGCAGCAGGCTCTACTCGACAGCCTGACCTGACCGGTTCCAAAGACTACGTTAGATGCAACTACAAATGATAAAAGTGTGTGAGAGAACTCAACACTCACACTTATTAAAATACCCTGCATTGGCATAACAGCCCATATGATTTTAACAACCCTGACAACACTTTTTACAGTTAACGTGTTGACCTAGCTATGGGTTCCCTTCTCAGACCCACGCTATCTGAAATTTTCGAGGATAAGTTTGAACAAACTGTGAAATTAAAAATATTCTGACAACATTTAGCCGTCCGCTATGACCGAGCGGTTCTAGGCGCTTCAGTCTGGAACCACGCAGCCGCAATGGATGCCGGTTCGAATCCTGCCTCGGGCATGGATATGTGTGATGTCCTTAGGATAGTTAGTTCTAAGGGACTGATGACCTCAGATGGTAAGTCCCATAGTGCTCAGAGCAATTTGAATCGTTTGACAACGTTTAAAATCTCAACATAATAAAATTTCATCATCATCACGAAAGTATTATTGTCTCACTTTCTGCAAATGATGTTTCTAGATTATTATTTCTATTATTATTATTATTATTATTATTATTAAAACGATTATCATTATTATTAGTATCATTAGCAGATGCCGGTCATTTTCCTGCAAGCGTACGTAAGAAACACAGCCTCTTCCACACGTCAGTACAAAACGTAATCTGCTAAGTACGAGAGAGAAAGAAAAGAAATGGTATATGTGTCCTGCGCAGATCCTGCAAACCCAGAAAGAGGATTGACACAGATAATTTACTCTTGCTGAGAATCTCGTTTATTTACTGGAGATTTCTACTGAGGTCTATTGTTTCCAAGTAATAATTACAGTTGCGGACGAGAAGCCTCTTATACAACATGCTGAACAAAAAATTAATCGGTTTGCCTGCCCAGGTAAGAAGCGTCCTCGTATCACAAGCCGGATATGTCTAGTCAATGGGACCCAACTTCACAGTAAAGGAGGCAGGTTACCCTCCCTCACCAGTACATGATCGTCGATGTACGGCTCCCACGCTCATTCCGATGTCCATTTACTGCATTGCTCCGGTTGATGTAGGTACTCAGTATGGTACGTCTTCCAAAAGGACTGTTCTCCCTGCTGCAAAAGTTGCCGCTTCCGGAAGCTGTTGGGAGTAATCTCAAAAATAGAGGGTTCAGGACGAGCACAAAGGGGCTGTGCAGTGAGAGATTGCCCAGGACTGGGATAAAATGCAGGACACATGTCGTCAGAGAAGGACACAACGGCATCGAATTTAAGTGTGGTTCTACATAACGAGATAAGCTAAACTTTTACCTAACACTTCACAAATTAAATTTAATAAATCTTCGATTTTTTACAACGTAAAATCGAACCAACCGAGCTGATGAAACTTACGAGATACCTCCCAAGCCGGCCGAAGTGGCCGTGCGGTTAAAGACGCTGCAGTCTGGAACCGCAAGACCGCTACGGTCGCAGGTTCGAATCCTGCCTCGGGCATGAATGTTTGTGATGTCCTTAGGTTAGTTAGGTTTAACTAGTTCTAAGTTCTAGGGGACTAATGACCTCAGCAGTTGAGTCCCATAGTGCTCAGAGCCATTTGAACCATACCTCCTAATATTGTACCTGACCTCCTTTTACTGGCACAGTGCGGCAACCCAACGTGGCATGCACTCAACAAGTCGTTGGAATTCCTCTGCAGATACACTCGGCGTCATAAATTAAGGATAATTGCAGAATGTCGTGCCACACAAGGCGGCACTACACAAAACTGACGCTAATAGCATAGGCACATAGGGAACACACACGACACAGATCTGTAAGTCCACGGTATTGGTGATAAGTTGAGAAAACCGTCACGAAAAACATGTGCTACAAAACGCCACTGTTTCCTGCGTATGTACCTCGACATCAATATGGGACAGGATCATCATGCACACGTACACAGGCCACACAAGGGGATGGCATACTCTAGATCAAGTGGTCGAGCAGCTGCTGGGATGTAGCCTCCCATGCTTGCACAAGTGCCTGTCGGAGCTCCCGAAGTGTCGTAGGGGTTTGAAGACGTGCAGCGATACGTCGACCGAGAGCATCCCAGACGTGCTCGATGGGGTTTCGGTCTGGAGAACAGGCGGGCAACTACATTCGCCTGATATCTTCTGTTTCAAGGTACTCTTCCACGATGGCAGCTCAGTGGGGCTGTGCGTTATCATCCATCAGGAGGAAGGTAGGACCCACTGCACCCACGAAAGGGCGGACATACTGGTGCAAAATGACGTCCCGATACACCCGATACACCTGCAGGGGTGTACGTGCACCAATCATAATCCCACACCCACACCATCAAACCACGACCTCCATACATGTCCCTTTCAAGGACATTAAGGGATTGGTATCTGGTTCCTGGTTCACGCCAGATGAAAACCCGGCGAGAATCATTGTTCAGACTTTACCTGGACTCGTCCGTGATCATAATCTGGGACCACTGTTCTAATGACCATGTACTGTGTTCTTGACACCAGGCTTTACGGGCTCTCCAGTGGAATGCACCTTGCAGGTCTCTGGGCGAATAAACCATGTCTATTCGTCGTCTGTAGACTGTGTGTCTGGAGACAACTGTTCCAGTGGCTCCGGTAAGGTCCCGAGCAAGGCTACCTGCAGTACTCCCTCAATGTCTGCGGGCACTGATGGTGAGATATCAGTCTTCTTGTGGTGTTCTACACTGTGGACCTCCCGTACTGTAGCGCCTGGACACGTTTCCTGTCTGCTGGAATCGTTGCTATAATCCTGAGATCACACTTTGAGGCACACGGAGGGCCCGTGCTACGACTTGCCGTGTTTGACCAGCCTCCAGTCGCCCCAGTACTCTACCCTCATAACGTCATCAATATGTGTTTTTTGAGCCATTTCCAACACACAGTCACCATTAGCACGTCTGAAAACGTCTGTACACTTACTCGCTGCACCGTACTCTGACATGCAACTACACAAATGGTTCAAATGGCTCTGAGCTCTATGGGACTGAACTTCTGAGGTCATCAGTCCCCTAGAACTTAGAACTACTTAAACCTAACTAACCTAAGGACATCACACACATTCATGCCCGAGGCAGGATTCGAACCTGCGACCATAGCGGTCGCGCGGTTCCAGACTGTAGCGCCCAGAACCACTCGGCCACTACAGCCGGCGCACCAACACACTTCGGCGAATGTGGGCTGCTGCCAGCGCCACCGTGCGGCGACCGCAGGTCAAATGCAAATGGCTCTGAGCACTATGGGACTTAACTTCTAAGGTCATCAGTCGCCTAGAACTTAGAACTACTTAAACCTAACTAACCTAAGGACATCACTCACATCCATGCCCGAGGCAGGATTCGAACCTGCGACCGTAGCGGTCACGCGGTTCCAGACTGAAGCGCCTAGAACCGCACGGCCACACCGGCCGGCGGTCAAATGCACCGCATGGTCATACCGCGAGGTGATTCAAACCCGCAAATCGCCCACCAGAGCGTTGTTTCACCATGTATCAGCATTATTCCTAATTTATGATCATGGGTGTATATTGAGCCACGCTGCCTCTACAGCCGTCCATAGTTGCGAAAGTGCTGCCGGTGCAGGATTTTGTTCAACAGCTGTCGTCTCGATTACATTCCATAAATGAGCGATGGAATTCATGTCGGGCGATCTGGGAGGCCAAATCACTCGCTTGAGCTGTCCAGCGTGTTCTTAAAACCAATCACGAATATTTGTGACCCGGTGACGTGGCGCATTGCCATCCATAAAAATTGCGTTATTGTTTGGGAATATGAAGTCCATGAAGGGCTGCAAATGGTCTCCTAGTAGCCGAACGTAACCATTTCCAATCACTGATCGATTCAGTAGGACTAGAGGGCCCCACCCCATCCTGCGTAAACACAGTTCATAAGACTGTAGAGGCACCCTCTGCTTGCACGATGCCTTGTTGACACCTTGGGTCCATAGCTTCGTGGAGTCTGCGTCGCACTCGAACCCTGCCATCAGCTCTCCCCATTTGAAATCAGGGCTCTTCTGACAAGGTCAAGATCTTATTTCACGACTAACTGTCATACTAGGGATGTTTAGGACTGTGGAAATATCTAGTACAAACTTATGAAACAGGTGACGCCCAATGACCTCGTTCGAAGTCAGTGAGTGCCGCGGGGCGCCCCATTCTGCTTTCTCACTATGTCCCAAGGCTACTGAGGTCGCTGATATGGAGTACCTGGCAGTAGGTGGCAGCACAATGCACCTAATACGTTTTTGGGATGTCCGGATACTTTTGATCGCATAGTGTGTATCCGCATGACGGCACCGAGATTCGGTTCCTTAAATCATCCTTGACGTACCGCCATAGAAAGAAGTCGATTGGTGTGATGTCAGGTGACCTAGGAGGCCAGGAAATTGGACCACGCCTGCCAGTCCATCGATCTGGAAACAGCTGGTCTAGAACATCTCGTGCAATCTGCGCCCACCGTGGCGGTGCACAGTGTTGCTGGAAAACGACTGTGCCTTGGTGGCCAGGTAGTTGTGGTAACACAAACAGCACCAGCATATAATAGTAACTGTTGGAATTAACTTTCTTTTTAGAAAAATGGTGCACGATGTGATCGACCATTATACATGACTTTCATGTTCTCTCGAACCTCTTCTATCAAAGTATGCAGATTACTTGTGCGCCATATTCGAACATTATGTTTATTGCTTCCAAGGTTCTCGGGTGTACTGTCGGATCAATCGTCGAAGCTCCACGATGTTTCGGAGGATAAATGTTCCGCCATCATCAGATGGTGCTGATGATCAGTATCATCTGATGGTGGCCTGACAGTTACTCGCTAAAGTATCGTGCACCTAAGACGATTGGATCCGGTAGCACACCAGAGACCTTGGAAGCAGCATATACGCTGGGAAAGCCTCAGATCATACGAGGGCAGTTCAATGAGTAATGCAACACATTTTTTTTCTGAAACAGGGGTTGTTTTATTCAGCATTGAAATACACCAGGTTATTCCCCAATCTTTTAGCTACACAACACTATTTTTCAACGTAATCTCCATTCAATGCTACGGCCTTACGCCACCTTGAAATGAGGGCCTGTCTGCCTGCACGGTACCATTCCACTGGTCGAGGTCGGAGCCAACGTCGTACTGCATCAATAACTTCATCATCCGCGTAGTGCGTCCCACGGATTGCGTCCTTCATTGGGCCAAACATATGGAAATCCGACGGTGCGAGATTGGGGCTGTAGGGTGCATGAGGAAGAACAGTCCACTGAAGTTTTGTGAGCTCCTCTCGGGTGCGAAGACTTGTGTGAGGTCTTGCGTTGTCATGAAGAAGGAGAAGTTCGTTCAGGTTTTTGTGCCTACGAACACGCTGAAGTCGTTTCCTCAATTTCTGAAGAGTAGCACAATACACTTCAGAGTTGATCGTTTGACCATGGGGAAGGACATCGAACAGAATAACCCCTTCAGCGTCCCAGAAGACTGTAACCATGACTTTACCGGCTGAGGGTATGGCTTTAAACTTTTTCTTGGTAGGGGAGTTGGTGTGGCGCCACTCCATTGATTGCCGTTTTGTTTCAGGTTCGAAGTGATGAATCCATGTTTCATCGCCTGTAACAATCTTTGACAAGAAACTGTCACCCTCAGCCACATGACGGGCAAGCAATTCCACACAGATGGTTCTCCTTTGCTCTTTATGGTGTTCGGTTAGACAACGAGGGACCCAGCGGGAACAAACCTTTGAATATCCCAACTGGTGAACAATTGTGACAGCACTACCAACAGAGATGTCAAGTTGAGCACTGAGTTGTTTGATGGTGATCCGTCGATCATCTCGAACGAGTGTGTTCGCACGCTCCGCCATTGCAGGAGTCACAGCTGTGCACGGCCGGCCCACACGCGGGAGATCAGACAGTCTTGCTTGACCTTGCGGCGATGATGACACACGCTTTGCCCAACGACTCACCGTGCTTTTGTCCACTGCCAGATCACCGTAGACATTCTGCAAGCGCCTATGAATATCTGAGATGCCCTGGTTTTCCGCCAAAAGAAACTCGATCACTGCCCGTTGTTTGCAACGCACATCCATTACAGACGCCATTTTAAGAGCTCCGTACAGCGCTGCCACCTGTCGGAAGTCAATGAAACTATACGAGACGAAGCGGGAATGTTTGAAAATATTCCACAAGAAATTTCCGGTTTTTAAACCAAAATTGGCCGAGAAAAAAAATGTGTTGCATTACTGATTGAACTGCCCTCGTATATCATGTACCCTACCACGCATGCAGAACTTTGCTTCGTGAGAAAATGCTAGGTTTTCTACAAAATTTCCGTCCTTCACCAACGGTGAACAACTTTCACAGCAAGTGGCATACGTTGTGGCTTCTCGCCTGGTTTCAATGCGTGAAACGGTTGCAATGGGTATGGGTACGTTTGTAAACGAGTCCAAAGGGCACCGTATGGATTTGTAGTTCCTGTGACGTTCCCCGAACAGACTCCTGCGGTGAACGTTGAAAAGCTAATCGTGTCCGTTGTGCAACGGCTTCACTTGTTCCAGGTCGTCCAGTACGGTGCTTCACATCAACACTTCCTGTCTGCAGAAAAATTTCTGCATCACCAGCGTATCGAGCTCCGCAAGGGTGGGTGCTTGCTATACGATGCTTGGATCTTTCTTTGAATCTGCGTGTCTGATTAGATCTGAATAAACCTTTCCACACACTGAGCCTTTTCTGGAACCCTTGTCACTATGTTTCACTCACGACAACCTGGAACACCCATAAACAAAGCTTTGTGACTTTCTCGGTCACATAAGTCAAACATGTTGGTAAAGTTTTAAGTATTTTGGATGCTATAACAGTGAAGTCGTAGCGTACGTTTTGAGACAGCATGTACTCGTATAACTCTAAAGCTCAGGTTCTTCAAAATATAACCAACTAGTATAGTGATGACCCTGCAGAAAGTCTAAAATTGTTTCGCTTGTAAGGTAATATATCTTACAAGCACACTACATCGTTCAAGAGATTTAATGTTAGAATTGTTTTCATGACCGGTAACACACTTGGTTAGCTACTTACACATAATATTAAAATTAACAACAATAAGTTTGCAACTGGAGGTAAATATAAAATATGCTGTGCTGACTGTAATGCTTTTTACATCGGCCAAACGAGATGAAGCTTTATAAACAGGTTCAAGGAACACATAGAAATAGAAAAAACAAAAAACTCAGGAAATAAATGTACCTTTGCTGCCCATCTAATTACGGAAGGACACAATTTTGGTAATATTTATACTAATATGACGATTTTTCACAAGGATATCGGTAAGGATATCCTGGAAGAGATGGAAATTTATAACTTGTGGACCACAATAAGAACAAAACTCTTAATGTACTGAAAAACTTAAGAAACATTATTTTTCTTGACTCTCATCAGAACGTGTTGCACCATCACTCTTCGTTGTACACCACGCGTGCCTCACGCACTGTAAACAAGAGACTACGCTCAGTACTTCAGACGTCAAATCGTGTAAACATCATTTTTTCGTACAGAGCTGCATTTAGTTATTCCATATTTTTGCGATTACTGATTTTTCCAAGCACGAAGCTTCTTTCGTCAAAACTCTCAGAGCGTGAACTGTTGTCTTTACTTTTTTCGTATTATTTCTTTCTGCGATGCTTTCTCTCATGTCTCTAAGTGTGTCTTTTAAATGTCGTGTATTTCTATAGCTTTTAAAGCATTTTACTTATATTTTGATAACTATATGCTACCCGCTGTCCACCTTCCCTTTTCTGTAACCCGACCTTCCCACTTTTAAGCACCGTCTGTTCACATTTCTCGCCAGCCTGTGTGCCAAGACTACGCTAGGCTCGTAAGTTCATTCTCTACAGATTACTTTCTTAAATTTAGGACCAGTTACTAAGGAAAATAATTTATTTTACTACTCTTTTGATGATTTTTGTTTCTACTATCTTTTTAGTATGATTTACCTCATTTGCACCTATTTTAGATGTTATTCAGACAATCACTTGAACACCGCCTTGGTGGCTGAAACTTGTCGTGGCGGTACAAAACAAAACTAGAAATGGTACTGTTATTTCTTTTCAAATCAATTAAACTTTTGTGGCAGCTGTGTTTCCGTATTCAGTTAGAAATCGTTAACGCTTCTGGCGGCGTTTAACCACATCTTCACGCTAACTAAAATCTTACACTCTAAATAAGATAATTAAGTCTGAAATAGCTATAAGTGATGGTGCAAATATTTGACCTTTCTTTTTCGCAACAGCTTACTTAACTTACATATGGGATTGCCACTGTATCAAGTGAAGACTAAGTGGTGGAAATGGGCGGCGTAGCCAATGTATCCTAAGGTGTAGCAGTATGACGTGGCCAGTAACTAGTACTGAAGGTAAAAAGATACATAATTAACAAAACTGAGCACTAACAGAGATGTTTATTGCTAAAGATCACATCTTGCTTCACGAAAGTTTGAATTCATTCACTGTATTGTGTATAACGACGTTCACATGTATTCTCGAGACCAAAAAACAGAGAGAGAACTTTCAAAATACAAGATTAGCTACAAAAGAAAACGATATCTTCAGGTTTGACCGAAATCCTTCACGTTGTGATTATTTGTAATGCTACTGAAAAACTTAATGAGTCACAGGATGAATGCACATACCACATCAGGGGCGTTCTGGTTCCTCAAGAGTATAAAACTAACAGAAATCATACAAATTACATTTCCCTACAAAATTAAAAAAAATTGAACATAAGACAGTTTTGCATAATGGTTAGTTTGGACATGAATGAATAAGAATCGTACGGTGATTCTTTCTCACAAAGTCCTGTGCCAGTGCTCAAGCTTTTCCAATAAAGGAAAGTCCCGTGAATTAAAAGAACAATTGACTGAAGAGCTTAAGAAGATGTAATCGATAATACATGCTCATATTTACCAACAAATGAAATAAATTAGAGTTAGTCTTTGGTATGAATAATCCCCAAGCACGCCATTCACATTTCAAAGGTATGTAACAGATGAGAGCCACTTTAAAATACGAATAAACTGCTACCAGTTTTTGACCACAAAAATACACGGTCCACAATAATGTTGCACCACAGTTCGGCATGCCATAGCAAACGGCTCTTGAATCAGCGTCATAGGTTATGGGGGAGGTGGGGAGGGTTGTACGGCAAGTCACCTCAGCATCCCGTTTCAAGAACACCCATTCAGCATGAAAGAACAAGAATTCAGTGAGCCAACAATGCAGAATACGGCGTCCAGCGCCTCTGAATCGAGATAGCGTACTGTAGTGTCGATATGGCTTCTGGAGACGAGACAAATTATCTCATGATTGCCCAACGATTATGCCAAGCACCTCAGAACGATTATGGGACACGCTTGTATACATGCTGTTAAAATTCAGACACTCTCAGTTATCAAATGGTTCAAATGGCTCTGAGCACTATGGGACTTAACATCTATGGTCATCAGTCCCCTAGAACTTAGAACTACTTAAACCTAACTAACCTAAGGACATCACACAACACCCAGCCATCACGAGGCAGAGAAAATCCCTGACCCCGCCGGGAATCGAACCCGGGAACCCGGGCGTGGGAAGCGAGAACGCTACCGCACGACCACGAGATGCGGGCACTCTCAGTTATCCAGTCAGTTCCAACCACTAGTCATGAGAAGAGGTCTACGCCATTCTGTCACCTGCTATGAACCACCAAGCTGTCACCGTAAGACTCAACAACTGGAAGCCGCTAAGTGTGCTGAGCCCGAATTCTACCAAGTTGACAGGGCACCTTCTAGGTGACTACCTTCAGCTGACGAGCGTCGTCCTTTTCAGCCATGGTTCCTGGTCACCTAGTTCCCCAGATATCACTGCGCTAGTGAGAACACATGGAGGCTGAACATTGCCCTGTGCGAGCGTACGCTGTCGCCCTCCGCGATCGCACAGTGCGACAACTCGCAATCAATGATGGAGGTCACTGTTTGATCCCGCCTTGCCTGATACACGTCGCGCTGAGCAGATGGGGCTGGTCAGCTGCTTCAGGCCATGCACTGTCATCCACTGTGCGCCACGTGGCAGCACCGTGTCGGCGCTGCCATGTTGATACCACACCTGCTGCCGACACGCCTAGTGGAACATTCAGCGCGCCGCTCTGCTGACATCGGCACACTTCACCTGCTGTGGCTGCCTACGTCACCGAAGTTATTGATCGTCTTTCCAGCTCCGTCTCACTGCTATAATTATATGGGAAACAATGATAAATTAAACTAGCTTTGTTTCCATGACGGTCCGCTGCTCGAAGCCTGCCAATTCGCCACTGCAACCATACTGACCTATCACAATCAGTTTCACCTCACATCGCGTACGTCGCGCAGCCTGCCCTCTATAACAGGACAAAAATTCGGTATGCGTGCGTCTCTCTGACCATGGTGCAGAGCTCGAAGATAACCTTGCCTCAGGGTACCGAGTTCCGTCCCATTTCGATAATTCCTCTTAGTGCGTCTTTTTTTTATTAGAGTGTATATAGTCGTTTTTTAAAGTTTATTAAAGAGAAGACGAGAGTTTCAGTCGCACCACGACAGAACTAGTAAAATTAAACAAAACCGTCACCTGTACAGCGCGAACAGACATTGCGGTCTACCAAAATCAGTCCTAATAATCCTCACTATGACGAAGTTGTACGCTCGTCTTCCTGTTTTTGGTAGAGTTTTCTCTTGACTATTCGTAATATTTTACCTCATTAATGAACACTTGTCATCGTAAAATTTTCACATTCTCTCATTGGACACTGAGACAAGTACTCTCCAGATATATTTAATATTTAAAGACAAATGCCACAATTTTTCCATTCTTTTTCCAATTTCAGCATTGTCTCTTTTTGATCCATTTTGTCAATTGGCCTTAGATATCTCTAGTCTAGTCCAATTCGCTTTAATATATCCAGTACTCGGTCCAGCTGATACTCGTACCGCCATTATGTTAGGCAGTAATATACCAATACATCTCTCTGAAACCTATCGCAGCATCATTTTTAGAAGTGTAAACGTATCTGTTTTCCTTCGTCTATTTCTGACTTAAATTAATGTTCTCACATAATCTACTTAACCTTGGTGTAAAACTCATACATATAACATTTGCCCTGAATGAAAATATGATTGACTACATTATAATCACAGTATCTCCTTGAACTTGTTTTCTTTGGCTGTGGAATCTTTGTTACATCAAAAGAATTGTTGGCTTGTTTGTCGCTTTGATAGATATAATCGGTAAGTTCAGTCAGTGTCTGATACAGTATTCTTCAATTCTCTTAGCAAACTGCTTGGTATGTCGTCATTATTTCTAACTACTTCCTTTCACATTTTCTTAATTGTTTTTATCCCGTTGCATTGTAACATTTTATGCGTACTTTTCTCCTTGTCTATTCCCCGTTTCGGTCCTAATGATTTTTTGTGATACCTTTATTAAGTTTTATTGGCGCAGAAATCCTGATAAAAGTTTTTGCACACTAGAATCTACAGCGGTGTTACTCAAAAAAATGGTTCAAATGGCTCTGAGCACTATGGGACTCAACTTCTCAGGTCATTAGTCCCCTAGAACTTAGAACTACTTAAACCTAACTAACCTAAGGACATCACACACATCCATGCCCGAGTCAGGATTCGAACCTGCGACCGTAGCAGCCGCGCGGTTCCGGACTGAGCGCCTAGAACCGCTAGACCACCGCGGCCGGCCGGTGTTACTCGATATTAGATCTACATACAGCTGATTCACCCCCCCCCCCCCCCCCTTACATGAACCATGGGCCTTGCCGTTGGTGGGGAGGCTTGCGTGGCTCATCGATACAGATAGCCGTAACCACAACGGAGGGGCATCTGTTAAGAGGCCAGACAAACGTGTGGTTCCTGAAGAGGGGCAGCAGCCTTTTCAGTAGTTGCAAGGGCAACAGTCTGGATGATTGACAGATCTGGCCTTGTTAGCACTAACCAAAACGGCCTTGCTGTTGTGGTACTGCGAACGGCTGAAAGCAAGGGGAAACTACAGGTTCGAATCCTGCCTCGGGCATGGATGTGTGTGATGTCCTTAGGTTAGGTAGGTTTAAGTAGTTCTAAGTTCTAGGGGACTGATGACCACAGATGTTAAGTCCCATAGTGCTCAGAGCCATTTGAACCAATTTGGAAACTACAGCCGTAATTTTTCCCGAGGACATGCATCTTTACTGTATGATTAAATGATGATGGCGTCCTCTTGGGTAAAATATTCCGGAGGTTAAATAGTCCCCCATTCGGATCTCCGGGCGGGGACTACTCAAGAGGACGTTATCAGGAGAAAGAAAACTGGCGTTCTACGGATCGGAGCGTGGAATGTCAGATCACTTAATCGGGCAGGTAGGTTAGAAAATTTAAAAAGGGAAATGGATAGGATAAAGTTCGATATAGTGGGGATTAGTGAAGTTCGGTGGCAGGAGGAACAAGACTTTTGGTCTGGTGAATACGTGCTTATAAATACAAAATCAAATAGGGGTACTGCTGGAGTAGCTTTAATAATGAATAGGAAAATTGGAGTGCGGGTAAGCTACTACAAACAGCATAGTGAACTCATTATTGTGGCCAAGATAGACACGAAGCCCACACCTACTAAAGTAGTACAAGTTGATATGCCAACTAGCTCTTCAGATGAAGAAATTGATGAAATGTATGATGAGATAAAAGAAATTATTCTGGTAGTGAAGGGAGTCATGGGTGACTGGAATTCGAAAGTAAGAAAAGGAAGAAAAGGAAACGTAGCAGGTGAATATGGATTGGGGCTAAGAAATGAAAGAGGAAGCCGCCTGGTAGAATTTTGCACAGAGCATAACTTAATCATAGCTAACACTTGGTTCAAGAATTATGAAAGAAGGTTGTATACATGTAAGAACCCTGGAGATACCAGAAGGTTTCAGATATTTTATATAATGGTAAGACAGAGATTTAGGAACCAGGTTTTAAATTGTAAGACATTTCGAGGGGCAGATGTGGACTCTGACCACAATCTATTGGTTATGAACTGTAGATTAAAACTGAAGAAACTGCAGAAAGGTGGGAATTTAAGGAGACGGCACCTGGATAAACTGAAAGAACCAGAGGTTGTACAGAGTTTCAGGGAGAGCATAAGGGAACAATTGACAGGAATGGGGGAAAGAAATACAGTAGAAGAAGAATGGGTAGCTTTGAGGGATGATATAGTGGAGACAGCAGAGGATCAAGTAGGTAAAAAGACGAGGGCTAGTAGAAATCCATGGGTAACAGAAGAGATACTGAAATTAATTGATGAAAGGAGAAAATATAAAAATGGAGTAAATGAAGCAGGCAAATGAATATAAACGTCTCAAAAATAAGATCGACAGGAAGTGCAATATTGCTAAGCAGGGACGGCTAGAGGACAAATGTAAGGATGTAGAGGCTTATCTCACGAGGGGTAAGATAGATACTGCCTACAGGAAAATTAAAGAGACCTTTGGAGAAAAGAGAACCACTTTCATGAATATCAAGAGCTCAGATGGACACCCAGTTCTAAGCAAAGAAGGGAAAGCAGAAAGGTTGAAGGAGTATATAGAGGATATATACAGGGGCGATGTTCTTGAGGACAATATTATGGAAATGGAAGAGGATGTAGATGAAGATGAAATGGGAGATATGATACTGCGTGAAGAGTTCGACAGAGCACTCAAAGACCTGAGTCGAAACAAGGCCCCGGGAGTAGACAACATTCCATTAGAACTACTGATGGCCTTGGGAGAGCCAGTCCTGACAAAACTATACCATCTGGTGAGCAAGATGTATGAGACAGGCGAAATACCCACAGACTTCAAGAAGAATATAATAATTCCAATACCAAAGAAAGCAGGTGTTGACAGATGTGAAAATTACCGAACTATCAGTTTAATAAGTCACAGCTGCAAAATACTAACGCGAATTCTTTACAGACGAATGGAAAAACTGGTAGCAGCCTTACATCGACTCTGTAGTTAAGTATGAGTGATGTGTTACGTGGAAGAACACCACGGAATGAATGGATAAGCCTTACGAAGCCAAAAGAAAAACGTTATTGTGAGTTAAAAACGAAACATCAAAAATGCAGGCCGATCGAAAGTGCAGTTCGATGAAATGAAAATCTGCTGCCGCGGAACAGTCAGTATTCTGTTGCTCCAGCTCGTGAAGAGGTAGACGTTTAAGTCCTCTTTCACATACAGTCCACAGAGTGGTCGAGCACTGCTGCTCAAACCATCCTACTCTTCGATGACAGCTCTCCTATGATCATCTGTGCGTGTATGTGTGTGTGTGTGTGTGTGTGTGTGTGTGTGTGTGTATTTTTCTGGAGAGTTTCAACAATGGCGAAGTTTCAGCTGGTCCCAGGTATTATACAGAGTTCCATTCACACTATGCCTGTCACTTGGAGGAACCTGTCCACGAGAGGGCCGCAACACGTCTTATTGACTTAAAAGGTGAACCCGTCGACCAAATGGTAACTACACTCCTGGAAATTGAAATAAGAACACCGTGAATTCATTGTCCCAGGAAGGGGAAACTTTATTGACACATTCCTGGGGTCAGATACATCACATGATCACACTGACAGAACCACAGGCACATAGACACAGGCAACAGAGCATGCACAATGTCGGCACTTGCCGGTCTAGGAATGGTAGAACGATGGGTTCGATGACGGTTTGGATGTACCGTGGACTATTCAGTGTCCCCTCGACGATCACCAGTGGTGTACGGCCAGTGTAGGAGATCGCTCCCCACACCATGATGCCGGGTATTGGCCCTGTGTGCCTCGGTCGTATGCAGTCCTGATTGTGGCGCTCACCTGCACGGCGCCAAACACGCATACGACCATCATTGGCACCAAGGCAGAAGCGACTCTCATCGCTGAAGACGACACGTCTCCATTCGTCCCTCCATTCACGCCTGTCGCGACACCACTGGAGGCGGGCTGCACGATGTTGGGGCGTGAGCGGAAGACGGCCTAACGGAGTGCGGGACCGTAGCCCAGCTTCATGGAGACGGCTGCGAATGGTCCTCGCCGATACCCCAGGAGCAACAGTGTCCCTAATTTGCTGGGAAGTGGCGGTGCGGTCCCCTACGGCACTGCGTAGGATCCTACGGTCTTGGCGTGCATCCGTGCGTCGCTGCGGTCCGGTCCCAGGTCGACGGGCACGTGCACCTTCCGCCGACCACTGGCGACAACATCGATGTTCTGTGGAGACCTCACGCCCCACGTGTTGAGCAATTCGGCGGTACGTCCACCCGGCCTCCCGCATGCCCACTATACGCCCTCGCTCAAAGTCCGTCAACTGCACATACGGTTCACGTCCACGCTGTCGCGGCATGCTACCAGTGTTAAAGACTGCGATGGAGCTCCGTATGCCACGGCAAACTGGCTGACACTGACGGCGGCGGTGCACAAATGCTGCGCAGCTAGCGCCATTCGACGGCCAACACCGCGGTTCCTGGTGTGTCCGCTGTGCCGTGCGTGTGATCATTGCTTGTACAGCCCTCTCGCAGTGTCCGGAGCAAGTATGGTGGGTCTGACACACCGGTGTCAATGTGTTCTTTTTTCCATTTCCAGGAGTGTATATGGCCGGGCAGTAGGTTGGAGAATCCCGTCCCGATGCGGTACAGCCCTCAAATTACACCCCATTGTGACGAGAGGCGTGTGAAATCCATACGTGGTGCTTGTCCAAAACATGACTCACCCACCTACGAACTGAAGTTGTGGTGCTGCAAGCCTGAGTCGTGCACTGAAACCTGGACGCCTTCACGCTTTTTTATGGCTACCAGGCGTCAGACTAACCGTACAGTCGTCGTTAAAGAGTATCTGATGCCATTTATTCGGGCTCCATTCCAGTTGTTACTCCATGCTTTAGTTTTCCGTTCACGACAGGAGACACTTCGAGTCATATTCGTCTGCAAAAGACCCTTGGTTTACTGTTACCTTCTTTGCAGAGGTGGTTGCACTAGCGATTTCTTTTGATTAAAACAGTTTTACGAAATAGGCTTCTGGACAAAAATGTAGAAGGTATCCGGGATTCATCAGACCATGCAGCACAGCGCCCCAACTTCCAGTACCAAGGGTCTCGTGCCCATTTCTGTCGTAGTTGCCGATGTTGTGGTGTTCACATTTGCACATGCATGGGACGTCGGCTACGGAGGCCCATCGCCCGTGAACTGCGTGTTCAGACATACTTGTACTCTGCCCAACATTAAAGTCACAGTTCGCCACCTATCCTGTTTTACCGTTCTGTCCAGCCTACGACGTCAGATATCTTAATGAAGGGTGGCCGCTCAACCCCACTGACGCGTTGAAGACGCTCACCACAACACTTTTCGAACACCCGACAAATCGTGCAGTTTCTGAAGTAGACGTTCTAACTCATCCCACAGATGTTTCATTAATCTGAAGTCGATATCTTGGACGGACAGTCCACTTCAGGAGTGTTATTATACACAAACCATTTCCTCATAGTTGCTCCTTCATGTAGGGTGCATTATCATGCTGATACAAACAGCCATCATCACTGAATTGTTCCTCTCCTGTAAGCACTACACACCGCTGAAAAATGTATTCATATCCTTCCGCATTTAGCGTTTTATTAAGTGCAATAACTGATCACAACCTAACCACAAAAAACACAACCATACCGTAACACCCCATTTTCCATAGTACACTGTTGGCACTGCACATAAAATAGGCAACGTTCTCCAGCATTCGACAAACTCAGACCCTCTCATCGTATTGCCGCACGTTACAGAATAAGTTATAGCTCCCAATGACACACTGTCCAGTGGCGTCTCTCTTTATACCACCTCAAGTGCTCAGCGTGACGGATTGTCAATCCTCTGGGCCCCGGTTCAATTCCCGGCTGGGCCGGGGAATTTTCTCCGCCCACGGACTGGGTGTTGTGCTGTCCTCATCATCATCCTATCATCCACATCGACTGCAGGTCGCCGAAGTGGCGTCAAATTGAAGGCCGGCACCCGGCGAACGGTCTAACCGACAGGGGCCCCTTCCCACACGATAAAATAAATAAATAAACCTCAAGTGTCGCTTAGACATGACTACGGTAATGTGTAGCTGATGAGGAGCTGCTCCACCACTACAGCCTGTTCTTCTTACCTGCCTAGTCACAGCCATTGCACCAGCTGGAATGGTGGCAGCACTTCGGAAGTCCCTTATGTGCAGACTGTAATGGATATAAGCGCAGATATTTTTATATATCGTACTTTAATGTCTACACACAACAGTATGTTGGTTGTTCTGTCTCTGCTTCGAATAGTCTTCCCACAAACAAATCACATAATTTACTTCCTGATGTTTCCTTCATGGTCGTTACTGTCCCAGGAAGTGGACTACGCCTGTCGCTACAGACTAACCGTTTTGGGCCACGCATCAAACTTCACCACCTGACCTGCTGCCCAGGGTAAATTAAGCATTAATGACTTGCTCTCACCACATACCTTATAGGTATAATTACAGTGAAGCGCCAAAGAAACTGGTATAGGCATGCGTATTCAAGTACAGAGATATGTAAACAGGCAGAGTAAGAACTGAGGTCGACAATGTCTTCATAAGACAACACGTGTCTAGCGCAGTTGCTAGATTGCTTTCCAAAATGATAAAGAATGTAGCAACTAGTCGAGGAAATATAATTTATTTACCTTTTTGAAAATCGATGTCGACTGATATCAGTCATCGGTGTCCTGTCCTGGGCAGATTTCTATCACGCAGACTGCATGACAGAAATATGCCAAGGGCAGTACTTCTACTTATTGCATGTATCGGATAGAAAAATGCAGCGATGATGACTGATATCAGTCGAAATCAATTTGTAGAAAGGTAAACAAATTATGTTTCCTCGACTCGTTGCTACATTCTTTATAATTTTATATTTCACGGTCGCTGCACAGAAAGGGAACCTTAAGGGGCCCAACATTCAAAAGATCGTTTTCTGGTTATCAAGATTTAAGTGAGTCTGAACGTGGCGTTGCAGTCGGCGCACGAGCCATGGGATAAAGCATCTCCGAGGTAGCGATGTAGTGGGGATTTTCCCGTACGACCATTTCACGAGCGTAACGTGAATATCATGAATCCGGTAAAACATCAAATCTCCGACACTGCGGCGGTCGGAAAAAGAGCCAGCAAGAACGGAATCAACGACGACTGAAGAGAACTGTTCAACGAGACAGAAGTGCAACCCTTCCAAAAATTGCTACAGATTTCAATTCTGGGCCAACAACAAGTGTCAGCGTGCGAACGATTCAATGAGACATCATCGATATGGGCTTTCGGAGCTAAGGCCCACTCGTGTACCCTTGATAACTGCACAACACAAAGCTTTACGCTTCGGCTGGCCGGTCAACGTCGACATTGCAGTGTTGATGAGTGGAAATATGTCGCCTTGTCGGACGAGTCTAGTTTCAAATTGTATCGAGCGGATGGACGTGCACGGGTATGGAGATCATTCACGAATCGATGGATCCTGCCGGTCAGCAGGGGACTGTTCCAGATGGTGGGGGCTCTGTAATGGTGTGGGGTGTGTATAGTTGGAGTGATATGGGAACCCTGATATGTCCAGATACGTCTCTGACAGGTGAAACGTACGTAAGCATCCTCTCTGATCATCTGCATCCATTCGTGTCCACTGTGCATTTCGACGGACTTCGACAATTACAACAGGACAATGCGACACCACAAACGTCTAGAATTGCTACAGAGGGCTCGAGGAACACTCTTCCGGAGATTAAACACTTCCGCCGGCCACCAAACTCCCTAGATGTGAATATTATTGAGCATATCTGGGATGCTTTACAACGGGCTGTTTAGAAGAGATCTCCACGCCGTGGTACACGTACGGATTTATGGACAGCCCTGCAGGGTTCGTGGTGTCAATTCCCTCCACCACTAGTAATTGAACCCGTGTCACGTCATGTTGTGGCACTTCTGCGTAATGGCTGGGGCTCTACAGGATATTGGACAAGTGTGCCAGTTCCTTTGGCTTTTCAGTTTGTTAGTTTTCAAATGACATAAATTCTGATGTAATTTTGTTCAGCACACCGTCCTCAATCATGGTTGGCTGGTTGGTTGGTTCGGAGAAGGGGATCAAACAGCGGGGTTATCGGACCCATCGGAAGAGGGAAGAATGGGGAGGAAGTCGGCTGTGTTCTTTTAACCCTTCTAATACCGAGTATTTTTCGCTACACTGATAACCATTGGGGTCTTTAGGGACCCCAATGCAATTTATTTTTTATTAACTTAGTTCTAATAATGGAAGAGTAAAATCGCATTCCTTATTTTTTTCCACAGTCTAAAACATGATGTCAGTGACATTACATTAAGTTAAAATGCATGTTTTTTAAAATTGTTTATTTCCGTAAAATTTACAAACGATTCTCATGAAACTACAAACATTTTTGATTAAATTACGAATTGATATTTATCACGCATTACACTCACAGCAACAAATTGCAGAGTGGTTTTTACACACAGAACTTCCACATTTTGAACATTTCTCGGTGAATTTTCTATCTTCAGACCTTTTGTCTGTGCTGTTGATGGGAGTAGTGGGGAGATAATTTTGTCTGGCTTTCTTCCGACGAGCTGCTTTCCTAATTCTATGAGAAATGCCCGTCTCTTGTAGTTGGTCCTTTCTGTCCAGTCTGGTGTAAGATGTAGCCATATGATAAATGCATTTAGTATACTGATATCAGTCATGTTGTAAAATAATACCATTGGCCACCTTCTGCTCATCCTCTTTGTAGTGTGCGTTCTAACCAGCTTGTCCATGGTATCTACTCCTGATTTTGTTTTATTATAATCCATAATCATTACTGGCTTGCATTCTTCACGATCTTCCACTTCCTTTCTTGAATGCATTGTACTGAGCAAAGTTACAACTTTGTCCTTTTTCGGACAATATGAAACAACTGAAGCATGCTCTTGCAATCCAAAAATAGATGAATATTTGACTCGACCTTTGGTCTGAGTGAAAGCTTGTGGTAGTTGTCCTTTATTTTTTCTAATTGTTCCTTAGAGTGTGGGATTGATTTTCGGAAGTTCTCTCGCTAAACTAAGGCTAGTGAAAAAATTGTCAGTTGTTACATTTCTGCCACTGTTTTCTAAGCCTCTCACCATATCTAAAACAACTCTCTTGCCTTAACCAACTTCACCAGATTCATTTTCTTGTCGACCAGTGTAAACTTGGAGATTGAGGACGTAAGACGTTGCACATTCAGCCCATAATTTCAACCCATATTTTCCTAGTTCTGAAGGAATAGATTGCCGAAATGGACATATACCACGAAATGCCATAAGTTGTTCATCAATTGTTACGTTGCTGTGAGGAACACGTGCTTCTTGGAATGTGTGTACCCACATTTCAAATATTTCTCTCATGGGAGCCAGCTTGTCAGGAGCACCGTTGTGACGTCTCACATCTGCGCCATAAAATCGGGTGCACCTTGAAATTTGCGTAAAGCGATTTCTACCCATTGCTTCACTAAAAATGGGTCTACCATCCTCTTTGTTCCACAGATGTGTAACTGCTTCATTATGGGCCTTGTAAGCACCTGCTAGGATCAAGACACCGATAAAGCACTTTAGTTCAATGGCATCTACTGGTTTCCGTTTACTACCGTAAACAAGACTACCCTCTTTGTTAGTCCACTTTAGAATTACATCAACAATGTTTCTCTTAAGAAACAAATGAAAAGCTGATTCTATGGAGTCTACATTTTTCACTGCGAGTTTTGTTGGACCTGCCTTTACTCGCATTATGTTCCATCTCTCTTCTCTTCCACAAGCTCTTCCCAACTCGTGTTTGTGCCACAATTCTTCTTTGTTTTTAGACCTACACAAAGTAAAAATAAAAAATAAATACAAAGGGTATATCTTGGCGCTAGACTCTAACGCACATTTACAAAAATACAATCTGTACTTACATATAACAGTCAGAAATATGTGTTACTTCCTGTTCAGGTTGGACATCTGCGCTGTCCAAATCTTCTTCTGAACTTCCGTCTGATTGAGGAATATTCTCTTCTAAGACGTCAATTTCTCCATCGCTGCATGAGACATCAGAAACTGTACCGCTGATATCACTATCTGATTCTCCCGATAGAGGATTACAACAATATTTACAAGAATAAAACAAAGGAAATACAGCAACAGTTACGGATTCAATGCAGCATTATTGGCTAATAATACCGCAAGAGAGAAATGGGGTCGCATTTAACCCCAATGGTATTCAGTGGTTCTCTCTTGATTTTCTACAAAACTAATTATTTTCAAAAAGTTATATTAATATATTACGAACCCATTACTTAATTCAGGAAAAGTCCAAATTTTTCTTAATTTTTGGGAATAGGACATAAGCTATATTTTACAGAAAATTACGGCCTGTGGTCATTATAGAACCCACGGTATTAGGAGGATTAAATTAACCAACCTGGCATTTGCCTGAAGCGATGTACAGATATCACGGAAAACGTAAATCAGAGTGGCCGGACTCAGGTTCGAACCGTCTTCCTGCCGAGCCCAGCGTCATAACGACTGCGCCCCACGCTCGGTGCTCAGTCATGATTAGAAATATCTGCACTTCTACACCTTACAACCTGTATTGGTGGGTTTGCCTCTCATCACATCTAGCTGTCATCTGCTCACGAGTGTCCGGATACTTTTGAGCAGATAGTGTATTTCACAGCAACTGTGGCCAACTTAAGTCTCTCTGAAAGGGCGATATTAAGTAGGTTACCCATAAAAAATTAATGAGGTCTGCCGTGTAGAGGACAGGTACAGGTTGCTGCAGCTGGGAGGAAGTCCGTCCCCGCGACCAGCCGGCAGGGAGAGTAATGACCTGGAGCCCGCGCGGAATCAATGCGCCGCCTACCCGCCGTTACTATGGCAACTGTCCAATTGGTGCGCGCGCAGCGGGCCTGCAGATAAATGAGTTATCTCGCCGAGCCGTCCGCGGCGATTTCTTTTTCTGTCTCGTCGCGGGGAGAGGCGGGGCCCTGCAAAACGAGGACCGCACGCCCGCACCATTCTCTCGGAGGACAATCGGCGGGGTCGCGACGGAGAGGAAGCGACGGAACCCTGCCGCCCGTCTTTAGAGGAAACTGATCCTATTCAGCCCTACCCCTTCACTCTTTATACCCGCTGCACGTCTGTGTTGCTTGTACTTGCGACTGAACATTTTTCTTTAGATTGTCGACGGTTATTTCCCGTTCTGATTTACAGAGAAGCGCTTCGAATTTGTCTCCTCAGTGTTGCTTGCTTTTTACGGAGCCGTACCTGTTTATCTTTCTCGTCTCAGGCTCTCTTAATAAACGGTCCCCGTCACCGCCGGAAAACTGTCAGTTTCGTTCGCAGGAATACAAATTCTGCGCTACTTAACACGACAAATAACTGATGACATTTTCGCCCTCGAGCAACTTTTTCTGCTTTCTCCTCTTGCTACTGAATTTATCAGTATTAAAAAACCGATACTAGTAATGTCGTTACCAGCAACTGGCATTAAATATTAAGAACAGCGGGAAGTATTTCTGAACGACGATGTTATTACACAAAAGACGACTTCACAAACAACTAATGGCGTGAACACTGAATTGGCGCACAAAGTACTGCTATGTACAATGAGTACTAACAAAGTATTACAACTTCGAAAAAGTCAAGCCTGCGACCACGAAACTTGTTCGAAAAATGTGTGTGAAATCTTATGGGACTTAACTGCTAAGGTTATCAGTCCCTAGGCTTACACACTAGGAAACCTAAATTATCCTAAGGACAAACACACACACCCATGCCCGAGGGAGGACTCGAACCTTCGCCGGGACCAGCCGCACAGTCCATGACTGCAGCGCCTAGACCGCTCGGCTAATCCCGCACGGCACGAAACTTGTTGACACTATACTGTAGTGCCTGTGACGTTTAGAAAAAAAAATGGTTTAAACGACTCTGAGCTCTATGGGACTCAACATCTGTGGTCATCAGTCCCCTAGAACTTAGAACTACTTAAACCTAACTAACCTAAGGACATCACACACATGCATGCCCGAGGCAGGATTCGAACCTGCGACCGTAGCAGTCGCGCGGTTCCTGATGTGACGTTTAGAAGCATGGTGCAATGTTCCTTGGCACATGCAAACATATTCGGAGGAATAACCCCTGCAGCGACTACTGCCGTTCTGAAAGCCGTAAAATGTATTCCCATTTGCTAATATAACCAACCATCAGCTGTATAATGGAATGACGACAATGACAGGTTGTGCCGGACCGCAACTCGCTCCCAGAGTCCCGCTTATCACGAATGGTCGCCTCATCATTAGCCTATCCGAGATGGCATCACGGCCAGACCGAAGTCTCGATATGTCGTCAACCATGAGACTATAGCCTACACTCGCACATCCCTTTGTATATTCCCGTACAGAGGAGACACTTTACTGGAAAGTCGCTTGCTCGACGTCGGCGGATTAATACGATATATAAGTGCCTGTGTTGTTCATAATCCGGGTTCGGGTCCAGGTAACTATCACATTTCATTTTCGTCATTTCATTATACAGCTGTTGAATGTCGAGATTCGCGAATACATTTCTTGTAAACTGGATGTTGGTTTCTCTACACATTCACACTTCAGTGTTTTTTTTCCCAACGATGGATGCGTTAATGAACGCTATCTTTCTAGAAGTCTGCATTTCGGCTGTTCAGGAAACGGTGCACCTTGAAAATGACCTAGTTGTTACTCTGGAAATTTCTGCCACGCAGTGGTTTCTTCGTTCGAGGGAACAGGAAGATAACACTGAATGCCATGTCAGGAGTATCCAGTGGAAACTTTTGACATCCCAAAGGCCGGGCGCGGTGGCCGAGCGGTTCTAGGCGCTTCAGTCCGGAACCACCCGGCTGCTACGGTTGCAGATTCGAATCCTGCCTCGGGCATGGATGTGTGTGATGTCCTTACGTTAGTTAGGTATACATAGTTCTAAGTTCTAGGGTACTGATGACCTCAGATGTTAAGTCCCACAGTGCTCAGAGCCATTTAACTACCTGCAAGTGTTGTGTAAGACTTTGTACACAGCAGTAGGGAGAGGTGGGCTACAGAATGATGCTTCAATTCCTGTAAGAAAACTGGACAGGAACAGAAATGATTAGCGAATAAGTTAATACAACAAACAGAAGATTTACTTAAATTCCATTACTCCATGCGAACGAATCCCCATGAAAGGTGGCTACACTGAGTCACAGCGCCAGAGATTGCACCAAAGATTATTATTCCGCCACCTCCAATGGTGCAGTAGTAGTTCAGAGGATGTCGACGGCAGATGTTGTTCTGTTGGTCGAGAGAGTAGATGCTGTTCAGTTGGTATAATGTATAGATGGAAGAAGTTACAACTGTCATAGTGTATTTGAGAAAGGAGATGGGCTTTTGCTTTATGATGCTGGTGTAATGGAAAATTTTCGTCAATTTATAATAAGGTAAAAAGGTATTACAGTTTTCTTTAATGACAATGCCTCTTGCTCATAGGTACAGTCAACAAAGCATACGGCTCGTGTTCATTTATTAGACTTGTAATTCTAGTTTCTATGTGCAATTATAGTATTTCTGGTTTTTCAATTAGTTCATTGTAAATGGTGTTTAAAATATTTTGTCGTATTGAGAAAGAACCGAGCCAGATACATGTACGTTGAGTCACACTACCACACACAGAACAGTTACACTTGCGCTTTGTTCTTTCGTAGGTTTTATAGTTGCAGGGGACTTAATTAATCAATTGTGTTAATGGAAATTCCTTGTCATTCTTTATTTTTATTTTATGCAGTCAGATTGCGTAGTAATACTAGTCAGGGCCAACCGGTTACGAGACTTCGTAACCGGTCACACAGCTAGTAAAAGTATTGTATTTATTCATTAATATTTTTAATTAAGCCCCCATGCACCCATTACAAATAACGCAGGAAGAAACAGTGTCTAGCCATCGCAATGTCACCAAGGAAGAGTCCGACAAAGAAGAGCCAAAGAACAACTGTGGTGTTGCAGCCGCGACTAGACGTCGCCTGCGTAAAGACGGAAACGCGCTGGCGTCCAAAAACTGGTTCAAATGGCTCTAAGCACTATAGGACTTCACATCTGAGGTCATCAGTCCGCTAGACTTAGAACTACTTAAAACTAACGAACATAAGGACATCACACACGTCCATGCCCGAGGAAGGATTCGAACCTGCGATCGTAGCAGGCGCGTGGTTCCGGACTGGAGCGGCTAGAACGGCTCGGCCACAGAGGCCGGCTCGCTGTCGTCCAAAACAGGTTCCAGTCGTCTCTGAATGGACAAATGCAGGTGCTGTATGGCTTTCAAAAAATCTCATACAGATATTCCTGCAATAGCGATAATGCAACCTCCTCTCGAAATTAGTCCACAAATGCCCGATAATATTGAGATCTGGTGGCTATGGTGGCCAGAGTAGAGGCGATAATTCATCCACGCGTTCACAAAACTATTCCTAGACTATGCAAGCTGTGTAAACAGGAGCCTTGTCGTCTTGGAACATAACATCACCGTTGGAGAATAATCATTGTATCATGCTATGAACCTCATCAGGCAAAGTGGTCACACAATCCTTGACAGTAATGCGAACTTGCAGAGTAACCATGGGGCCTGGGGGATACCACGCTGTGGCTGTCCTAATCATTAGTAAACACCACTATCTCTCACTCTTTCGACGTAAAGGCGGCCAGAAGTATGTGTTGTGTACTTGTGTATGTGTGTATTTGGTGCTTAAGGGCGCTCAACGGCGAGGTCATCAGCGCCCTTACACGGGTTAAAAGAAACGAATGTTAAAAATAGTATTAAAATGTGACCATAAACACAAAGACAACAGGAAAGAATAAAGGATGCTATATATGAGGCTAAAACACAAGTAAAACGACAAAGGAGCTAAAAGGGAAGACCACATTCATAAAAATGGGCGAGGCAGTCAGCCTGTGAGCATATTAAATCCCTTTCCCTAAAATCTAGATAAAAACGACGGAAAATTCACAAAACCTTAAAACACTTACCATATTCGTTTGATCATTACCTAAAATAGACTGCAGATCCATCGGCAAATCAGTCACGGTCCCCTTGTCGGAAAATAAAACGCAGTCGAATAATACGTGAGGCACAGTGCGCTGTACACCACAAGGGCCACACACTGGAGTGTCCTCTCACCGGATAAAGAAGGCTATGCGAAGACGAGTGAGGACGACCTCGTCTTGTCCTGTCGAAGTCGCTGGAAGGAGGTACCCACCGCCTAGTTGTGGGGCGTTACAGACGGAGCTTGTTGGTCACTTCCAGCCACTCATTCTCTCACCGACGCAGGGCTCTGGAGCTCAACAGAAAGGTCTTAACATGCTGTGGGAAGCACACTAAAATGCCTGAGGATCAAGACACGCCTCTTTCGCTGTCAAATCCGCCCTTTCCTTCCCCACAATTCCCATGTGCCCTGGTACCCAGTACTCACCTCCGTCCCAAGTCGTTGTAGTCAGACGAGGGCATCCTGGATAGTCTGGGCTACTTTATCTGCTGGGAATAAACGTTTCAGCGAGTAAAGGGCACTCATAGAATCGGGACAGACAAGAAAATTAGCACTGGAAGAACGACTCATCTGCTCCAGTACCTGCAAGACGGCATGTAATTCTGCATCAAAGGCAGTGGAGCCTTCGGGCAGTCGGACTTCGAGGACTCTATCCAGGAAAACAAGAGAGCAACCAACAGAACCCCCTTGTTTCGACTCATCCATAGAAAATGCGACATAGTTGTAGTTTTCAGATCAAATGTCAGTAAATATCTCATTAGAAACGGAAGCAGTAGTGTAATCTGTCTTGTACCACACCAAATCTAGAATCACTCGAGCCTCTCCAGTAACCAGGGCGTCAGACCGTTAAAACCTTAAATTTGGGGTAGCACATGCTGCACCCAAATCCCAAATGGCATTCAGGTCATGGACGGTTGGAGGAAAAGCGTTCCAAGAAGCGGACGAGCAATAGTATGGTGTGTGGGTGAAGTCGGAGCTGCGAGGAAGTTACACGCCTGATGCATCATGAGGAGCTGCTGCCAGACGGAAAGTGACAGTTCCCTGGCCTGGCACGGAGGCTGCGTGTGGGACTGGTCCTATAAGCACCCGTGGCCAGACGAATCACCTGACGATGGACAGTATCAACGATCTTCAAACAAGAGGGCCTCGCCGATCCATACAAAGTGCACCCACAGTCAAGCTGCGAACATACGAAAGGCCTATAAAACTGGAGGAGGCACTCTGTCCGCTCCCCAAGACCTGTGTGTTGTCAGAGTTCTGGCTTACAGGTCTCTCAGGCAACCACAATAATTTGGAGTCCAAAATAAGGCACAGAAGCCTCACTGAGTTTCTAAAATGTAGTATGGTGTCTTCCATATGTAAGGCAGGTAAATTAAAAACGAGACGAGAAAGATTAAAATGAACACACACACACTTATCCGCAGAAAACTGAAATCCTGTCTTCGCTGCCCCTCCTCTAACTGTTGCACTGTAAGTTGCAACAGACAGTCCGCTGTTGCAACACTGGAGGAACAACAGAAAATAGCAAAATCATCCACAGGTAAGGAGCACTATACAGGCCCCCTTACCGTAAATGTTATACTGTTTATGGCTATGGCGCCTCAGAACTGTTGGATCTTCGGTCGAACTTCCCCCTGTCTACAGTCACACAGTAGCGATGAAATGCTAGATACTGGCTTGCATTGGCAGTAGTTTTTGCAAAATGCTCGGCTGGCCTCTGAACAAAGTCTTCAGATGTTGTTTGGAGACACCACTGTTTCAGCACTGCTGCTGTTGGTAAATGATGTGTTTTCCAGAAATCCTCTAGATGGCTTCCTATACTTTTGTAGAAGAAATGAAACGATCGATGGGGTCCAGGAAATGATTGCCAGGACCTTTCTCACTCTCCTTAATAATGCGTAGAGTCTTGGCCCTCGTGACTCTGAAGGCCTTGAGGTTGTCCGCTGTCGGTCGGCATTTAAAATTCAATGAGCCACACGCCTGTCCCGCATTGCTGAACAGCACTCAACTGTCCATCAAGGTACAGGAAGCCTCCTAAGATGACCTGACCTGAGGTCAGTGGTATGACAGATCGCTCATGTGATTTGGCACATCCATCCTTGGACACTGTCGTGGTGTTTGAACGCAGCCAGCTGGCTGAAGAGCGTCCAGTTAGAGCTGCTGACCATCGGTGGCTTCGTTTTAGGTAGTGCTTCATTCAGTATGTGAATGAGTAGTGAGAAGTACTCACTGGAATGAAGATCGTCAATGGCTTCCCACTGAACAGAGTCTGCGAGGGTGGGAGAGCAGGAAGAGAGGTTGACGGCTGAGAATGAACCAATAGCAGAACAGAAATGAGTGTAAGTGTGTTGAGGATGGACAGCTCGTGAGGCGTCATGAGGATCTCCAAAACCCGACCCTGAGGGCAAGTAGAGATCGAGTTCCACAAGACATGATGGGCATCGAAGTGTCCCAGGAGGAGGAACGATCGTCGGAGTTGGTCTATAAGACCTGTGAGAGTCTCAGAGTCTATTGCGTATTGCGGAGGTAAATACAGTGAGCAAACAGTGATCCTCCGATATACATGAATTTCAACTGAAAGTGCTTGTACATCAGTAGCCTGGAGTGGTGATCGTTAGTGGCAAACACTACGACCCCTCCCTTGGTTCTTTCCCCCGATAGGCCATCCTTGCAGTATAGCGCATGACCCTGTAGCACAGGGACGTCTGAATCTTTAAAATGTGTTTCTTGTAAACACAAGGCCGGCCGCGGTCGCCGAGCGGTTCTAGGCGCTGCAGTCCGGAACCGCTCGACTGCTACAGTCGCAGGTTCGAATCTTGCCTTAGGTTAGTTAGGTGTACGTAGTTCTAAGTTCTAGGGGACTGATGACCTCAGACGTTAAGTCCCATAGTGCTCAGAGCCATTTGAACCATTTTGTAAACACAAGTAAAGGAGCGTGCCTGTGCTATGTGACAAACACAGCGACCCATTTGGCTCTCTCCCCCGACAGGTCATCCTTGCAGAATAGTGCATAACCATGTAGCTCAGGGGTCTCTGTATCTTTAAAATGTGATTCTTGTAAACACAAGTACAAGGGGCGTGCCTGTGCTTGCTAGACATTTCAGTTCCTCCACATGAGTCTTGAACCCACTGGTCTTGCTCTGCAGTATGGAAACCATTTTACCGATGAGCGTTTACTCTGTCTTTCCCACTCTCGTTCCACGGTGATGGTGATGCAGCAATAGAGGGAGTGGGGAAGGTACTTGAGGGACTCGCTGGTACCATCAGGTAAACTTCGACGTCCATACCAGCGATGGTATGATCTTCTTCAGATCCATCAAACAACAGCAAGGTCGCATGGGCTGATGGCTTCAGAGCGGACCACTTTCACCATTTGGCCTTCGTCCCCCAGCTTGGATTTTGGTGACGTTGGCAAAGCTGATGGAACAGAAACACTCTGCTGAATCTCGTCCGATGTCTGCTGTGTATGCTGACGTTGCGTTCCGCAACATTCCATACTTCCGTGATAGGAACCAGCATCACAGGCTGTTAGCTACATTTACAGGTTCAGGTAGATGTGTCCTGCTCAACAACCATAGTCTGGGGGCTAACACTGAGCTTCTAGACAATGTTGAGAGGAAAGAATTGATAAATATTGGTGGCTCAATGGTCTTAAATTCCTTCTTTGTGTCCGAGAATGAGATGTTTTGGATCATTTTGATTTCCTGAATCTTATTTTCTTTTTGCGTAGACAGGACAATACCTGATCCGAATCAGAAGAGAGAAATTAACACACCTGGGTGGCGCAGTGTACAAGAAATCCTGTTCGTGTGCTATGCTACCACATCGGCCACATGTAGCCCACCGTTTCAACCCATAATGATGTGGACAAAGCGTTGGCACTTGTAGCAGCAAATGGGATTTGGAACATATGGTATTACTTTAAGGTCGAGGAATCCTCCTGCAATGCAGTCCAGCATTTTCGAAAACTGAATGTCAGAATAAATGGTGCTGTTTTTGGAGCACAGCATCAACCGTTTTCATAACTTTTCGGGAGTCACCCATGCGCTATTCCATTCCTGTTGCAGTTCGTTTATGTCCATGTCCGTAATGTTCCAGCAAGTAACAGCGCTGTTAACACTATTCAACTTGGTGTGTAGCTCACTGGTGATAGGATATCCCCCAAGGAACTTGGCATTCGACAAAAGCTTCTGTACTTGGGGAGCCTTCATAGTCTCCAGCAGAAGAGTACCGTTCTGTAGCCTCTTGATAGATCTGAATTTCCCAGTAAGTCCCTCGAATACTTTATGGATATAAAACGTCGACAATTTTTCAAAAGAACCATCTACATGTTTCATAACAACAAAAACATATCCACCACAATTTGGTTATTGTCGTTGACAGTCAGAGATGACCCAGTTGGACTAGCCACATGAGGCGTCTTGCGAGTTTGGGTGGTAGTACTGTCCAATGACCCACCCGAACCGCTTGGAGTACAAAAATGAAATTTAGGCTTTATGGTGTTCCAACGAGTAGCTAGGGAAGAAAGTCCGGCAGAGCCCTGCATGCCTAGGTAAGCCTTATACAACTGGTGCGGTAGGCTCCCGAGAGGCTACCCACTGTTCCACCTCAACAGCCATGCATCTCATTGGCACGCAAAACACCTTGAGATTGAGGGCTTTTTTGTAGAGGTTTGTACCATCATCGCGATTTGGACTTTCAGGCCAAGATCCCCATTCCAGGTGACACATAACGTTCCACCGCCTAGCCTCATGGTGGTCGCTGAAGCATGCCCAGAGCTTACAGTGACAAGGGATTGTTGGTGGTTACCAATCTCCAGCTCAGGAACCTCAGGTTCGCCAAGCCCATACCCAGAAAAACGAACGCTGAGCCCCTGAGGGCTCTGCCATAAATTGGAAACAGTGTGAAACAAGGGTCATCTGATCAAATGACCTTCTTCCATTGCTCCCTAGCATAAATTTTATGGCTTCGGCATCACGTGTTCCTGTTACGGGGATTTTCATCACTGTTCAATGGATCTGGAATTCGAACTCGCCCTGCAATTCTCAGATTATGGAATTCCTCCATGTTGCTTTGGTACTGACAGGGTTTGCGAGAGCGATTTCGTCTCTGCAGTGTCTTTTGCAGCTGTTGTCCTCTTATTTTTCACCACAATCCTCTTCACTACATCCACGGTACACACCAATAATAGTTATAATAATGTCTGGTTACGTTTTCGTCGGATGTGATCAACGGTATCTGATACAAATAAATGGCAGCAGTCTTCAAGAACTTTGTGATCCCCAGTCCTGATGTTAACTTTCTCGCTGTTCTCATGTCTGCTAGTTCTCACTTCATTCCTCTTTCTACCATTTACTCTTAATCCATATGCTGTACCCATTAGACCATTCCATTCAACAGATCCTGTTATTCTTCTTCACTGTCACTGAGAACAACAATGACATCAGCAGACTGCATCATCGATATTCTCTCAACTTGAATTTCAATCCCACTCTTGAAGCGTTCTTTTATTTCCGTTATTGCTTCTTCGATGTAAATGTTGAACAGTAGAGCTGAAAGACTGCACTCCACTCTTACCCTTTTTCAGTCCGATCTCTTCGTTCTTGTTCTTTCACTCTTATTCGTCCCTCTTGTTTCTTGCACAGATTGCATATTACCCATGTTCCTTTACCCCTATTTTTATCAGAATTTCGAACGTCGTGCACCATTTTACACTGCCGAACACTTTTTCCAGATCGACAATTCCAATGAATGTGTCTTGATTTATCAACGTCAGATCTGTCTCTCTGATCCCTTTACCTTTCCTAAAGCCAACTAATCCTCATTCAACAGATTCTCAATTTTCTTTACCATTCTTCTATATATTATTCTTGTAAGCAACCTGGATGCACGAGCTTCATAGCTTTTCCGAAGAGGTATACGTAAGATAAAAAAGAAAATGATGCACTGCAGTAGAGATGCTGTTAGATGGGAGAGACATGACTGACACTTTTTTAAGTGGGAGAAAGAGAGAAGTCTGTAGTGTGTCTTGATGATGAGAGGACACGAACATTTTACCGCTCTTCCTATTGTGAACAGTTTTGTTAATAATATTGGATTTTGGGTATAAATAACACCAAGTTAAATACAGTGTCTGTCTATTTATTGGACGAACAGTTCATCTTACGCTATATAAATGAGTTTCTTCCATTAGGAAACAGGTTGAACAATTAGAAAGTTCTACGACGGTTGTGTTCAAGACGACCATCGCAGCAGCAATAAGAGGCAAAGTTTCCCACGGGAAAGAAAATACAACAAAGAACATTTACTATTAAATTTCGCCGAAAGTTTATTTGAGATAGGTTTGATTGTGTCTGATCAGTAGTCGGCCGTATAAACATTTCATTAACTTCCATTTATGACTTCCCAGCTAAAAGTCGTAAAACATTTCCAATTCAAAAATTCTAATTCATTATTCAGTCAGTAGTAAAAATTGAATATAATACACCGGCGACTGTGACAGGACCAGATCCCCGTAATCTTCGGATCATAAGTAAAAAGTAATGTAATTGTAACAGTAATAGTTAAAATACTGTTTTTTCTCTGTTGTTTTTCCACATACACAGCAGTGAGGATAGAGTGAGACAAGGAGAACGTTACTAGTAAAAATGTAATATAATTTCAAAACTAAAGAAAATTTTCTCCAGAGACAAGTTACTGAACTTTACAGGACGTGAACAGAAGTACGTCAAACAAAGGTACGACCATGAATTTTCCATTGATTACAGCAGACAAAAGCAATTGCGTCACAATATCCTTATTCTTAACCTACTTAAAACCCTTTTGCAAGCAACAATATTTATGGTGAAGTTGATTTTTCATTGCAATTATATACGATTTTCATATATGTAACAGCAACAATGAGAAACTTCTTGTTGCGAACGGTTATTAAGAGCGAAATTTTCCGCAACTATTTTCTGTCAAATTTTAGTAATTCGGTCACAGTGTGTACCTTTTACTGTCAGTAAAAATGGATTCAAGTGTCAATGATAAAACTGATACTAAAAACTGTGATAACGAAAATATTGAATCAGAATCTGATATATTAAATAATGGAAATGTCAGTGCATCGCAACAGGATGGCAATGTCACAGTGGAAAACAATATACATCTGAACTCAACTGCAATGAATGGACAGAATGTTAGACCAAATGATGTCACATGGCTAACAGTCGATGAGGTTAATTCAAAATTCTTAAGAAGTAATGTTCCTTCTCAAAATAATTTGTTCAGAAACAATGCAACGAACGTAGGAAAATTTCCAAGCTCGATACTGAGTGAACGGAACGGACACACACATACCCAGCCTTTCGCACAGTAACAATCATCATTCGTAGGTATCACACATACAACAATGCTAATAGAAAATAATACAAATGAATACAAAGTACAAAAATCGCAAACGTGTCCACTGGTCTCGACAATTTAGATCAACGCCTCATTACCTTGGACCAAAAAGTCACGACACTTTCTAACGGCTTCGAAACTATGCGTACTAACATGCAGCCAATAAAATAGATACAAAATTTACTAATATGAACAATCAGCCACAAAAAAAACTTTCTAGTATTAGTCAGGGTTAAGGTCAAAGTGCACGTCAAATTGAAGAACTTGCAACGGCACTTGGAAGTTCACAAAGTGCAAGTGAAAGCTTAGCTCAGGTGCTAAGAATAACGCAGACACATGTATCTGAAATGACGTCTGCGTGCGAAAATTTACTGAATAATGTTAAAAACTTTACGCAACATACAGGATTTCTAACTGTACGCACACTTTTTTGAAAACCGAATACGAACATATCAGTGACGATGTAGAGAGATTAAATGAGAGAGATGAGGCCGACACCTTTGAAAGCGATTCTACCCCAGCTGAAAAGTGCGTCTGGGATCAAAAAAACTTATGTTGACGTGGTTGAAGAGATCATAAACGAAGAAGAACATAAAATTCTCGCTAAAATGGATAGTGATACGAAAGAAGTAGAAGGTAAGATTCGTTATGAACTAATCAGTGAAAGAGACAGTTCGAACGAACCGCCTTCCGCAACTAATCAAAACAGAAAAGCGGTACGAGACAGTAATTATGCGAACATCGTTTCACCAAAGGCAGATTATAACAAAAGCGAAGGAGAACAGTTTTCAAACAATCAAATGTATGCGCCAGTGCCAGCAAAGGCAGGCTTACCGCCATCTGATGACATAATAATCTATCAGTCGCTAATAAAACATCGACAAATCCCAGTGTTCTCACAAGCCTCCAAGAAAACACACCCCGTTGTCTTTGCGACAGCTCTTTTTTGCGGGATAAGATTATTGAGAAACTGATAACTGTGCCAACTTAGGACGTAGAATACTTTCACACGTTCGTGGATTTGATCAACCTCATTTATGAGAGCAGTCACAACTCATATGGCTGTAACAAAAGCCAGTCGAGTCCAGCGAAAAGTGGAGAATTTAATAACAACAACAATAGCAGTAACAGCAGAAATCAGTATGGCAATGTGCAGTGCGGATGCCATTCATACGCGCCGCCGGAAGGGTATAACGGTAATGGAGGATTCGTAAATCCTCGAGGAGAGAAATCCTCCAGGAGAGAAATAATAAAAATTATAATTCAGAGTAGCGTGGCTCTCCATCAAGAAATAACGGTAATGGTTGGGATAATTGGCGTGGTCCTGAAGATGATAAACAAGGGTACAGGAATAGGAATGAACGCCTACGCATAAATAGCAGCTGTGAAAATAACAGCTATGGGAATGGCATTAAAAAAAATTCAGCGTAACGCCGCGCCTAATAATGCACGGAACAGAAGATGGCTAGATACCAATCACATTGTAAACATTATAGAAATGACTGACAAGAGTGACTGTACCCCACCTTCCCAGACGGTAAATGGCGATCGGTCGGCCTAAACCACTGCCGCCAACCGAAAATGGAAGAAGGCGCATGATGCTAATAAACAATTATTTCTTAAGGTATGGCTAAGAAATCGGTATGCGAGATGAGCTATATACAGATAAGGCAAATGATACCAAAGGAATAAACGATGAAGCACAGGCAGTGGCTAATGCCAAAATAGGAACAATAGATGTACATGTGATATGAGAGCCGGTTTAAGTAGTTGTAAGTCAAGGGGACTGATGACCTCAGGTGTTAAGTCCCATAGAGCTATTTGAACCATTTTTGTCATATGAGACACTGATGTGGATATAAATCTTGTTTCGTAACGCTTATTCGATGAAACAGAGTGGAAACTAAAGCTACTTAATGTACCTGTACAGAGTTGCCATATTTTAACAGCTACAGGAAACAAGTCAAAAGGCATCAGGTTACAAACCTATATACCATTAACTTTCGCTGTAATGACCATTATTGGAGATTCCTAGTGTTAGAAAAACTAATAGTTAACTGTTAAGTAGACATGGATTCTTTTAGGAAATATCAAGTGACAATTGACCTAGGGAATGACAAACGTTATCTTTACTCAGGCGATAAAGTAATTTCAGTAGATTTAATGAAAAGAAAGTCTTGTGTGAATAAACAGTTAGCAGATAAAGTGAATATCCATCCGATATATCCAGAAGCCTTTCATGTGAATGAGCAATGTAATAAACATATCACAGGAATGTCTGTTTTACACATATTCAGAGTAAGGTAGAAGAATCAGGAAGTTTATCAGCTGCACAGAAACAAAAGCTATGTACACTGTTGGCGTAATATTTGCATGTTTTTGAAAAGAAACCAGGAATAATTAAACTGGAGCATTATACACCAATCTCACTTGCAGCCCCAGCCTAGTGATAGTCAAATCTGATGGAAGTGGAGAACTTGTTTTGGATGCAAGGCCAATTAACAAAATCATAGTACCTAAAGAACTGAACCAAAAATCCTGGGGAAGCTAGTATTAAAATTCCATAGAGTACAATTCCTTATGAAAATAGATCTATCAGTCATACTGGCAAATCTTGTTGCACCCAAATAGCTACCAGTATACGGGATTTGTCTGTAATGGTAGAAGTTATCAGTTTCACGTCTTACCATTCAGACGTACTGTAAGTGCAGAAGTGTTTACTGCCGCTTTGGATAAGGTGCTAGACCCTGAGTCACTGAGTCAAGCTCCAGTCCATGTGGATGACTTTATTACTGCAACAGCTGAATAGGGTGACCATTTGTGCATATTCAGGAGTGTGATAGACAAATTTTCCACTTATAAATACAGTTAACATAGGGAAATCAGAATTTGTCAGAAAAGAAATTAACTTCTTAGATCACATTATTTCACCAAGAGGCATTCGGCCTGGTCCACACAAAGTAGATGCTATCAGACTATTCCCTATCCCACAAACTAAAACACAATTAAAAGCATTCATGGGCTTAGCCTCATTCTTCTGGAATAATGTGCGTCACCAGCTACTAAACAGCCATGCTCTGCACAATTCATTAAAGTAGAACCACACATGGCTGTGAGCAGAAAGTTGTCAGAAGGGATTTGATAGCATATAACACACTTTGCTAAACTGTGACATATTAGTACATGTTGGTATGACACATGAGAGAAAGTTTTGTGAGAGTGGGTAAACCAAAAGCTATTGTGACTGATAATGCAACTAACTTCACAAGTGCGAAATGGAAAGAATTTGTAACATCAAACACATAAAACATTTTATGTACCCAAATTTCATGCTGAAGTCTGATTAATAGCATCAGTATTTCGTGAGTTTAACAGGTTTGTAAGTATGTACACACCACATAACGACATTAAGGGGATTGATACGAGACACTCTTTCAGTATATAGTGAATAATTTGCCACACACATCGGCAGGTTTTACACCAATCGAACTTATGTACAGTAGGTATAAAATAGACGACTGGGTTAAGCCCTTACCAAAATTTTCTGAGAAAAATTTCCGGGAAAGAGATGTTGTTTGCAGAAAAGATCATACAAGCCTCAATAACGTTGGAAGCAGAGGCACAAACTAATAAAAAACAGTATGATAAAAAAATGGGCGCACAACTACTTTCCATGTTGGACACGAGGAGCTATTGCACACACATCCTCAGTCTACCAAACAAAAAGTGCTTAACAAAAAATGGCACAGGACCATACATTAAACACAGAATGACACATTCGGTATGCTATTTTTTGAGCAGCCAAAAAAGCATGGAAAATACGTGGATTACATTCACATAAAGATATCAAAGAATTTATATGCTAAACAAAAGATGTCAATTCACTTCCACCACCTACCACCCAACGGAAAAAAAAACTCAGTTGTATGTAAACCGCAACAAAAGTGGTCAATGCATCTCAACCACTTCAGTACCTATGGCTCCAATGGAAAATACAACAATCTGTAATCCTTACAGAAATCTGGAGAGTGTACCTGATGGTACAGAATGAAAACACTTCAAGGATTTGACACAATACACATGTTTTGCTTAACTACACACAAAATATCCATATTGATTTTGGAACAAATTAGAGACCCTCATCAAGAAAATTAGACTATTTGTAATCCGAAGTAAGTACAAAGATTCTTTAAAATGTATTATGATTTTTTTTACTCCATTCAGAGCGAAATGAGAATGTACAAACTGCATGTTAAACACATTTTTAGAAACAGTGAATATGAACAACAGAAATACAGTCTGGCAGTCTGCGTCTAGGAGGGTGGGGGAGGGGATTTAGCTGAGTTGTTTGTGGTAAAAATTTCCCCCCTTCTCCTCTTCCCACTTTTGACATAATCTGCAGTGGTCATAGCTGCATGCACGCTGTACCCAACGTGCTAGTGAGCCACTTACCATATCATGATTGAATGTAAGAGACACAGCACATCATTCAGACATTAACTAGTGAAAATGACAAAATAAGACTTAATTACACAAAGGAAATACTTTGAATAAACATCATTAAGTAAACACTGACACATACATGAGACCAAATTACACGAATTTCGAACAACTGAAGTAGCAATTTTTCCATGCTGCGTATACAAGTTAGAGGAACAAAGGGTACACTTGATAACCTGTATTGCTAGCGAAGATATTAACCATAAGAATAAACTTGTATAACGAGTGTTACTACTGCACCCTTTGTATTTTCTACACATCTTTTGCTGGTATGAAATATTTTATCTAATGACACATCGATTTTGCCACTATGTGAGAAATTTAAAAACCTACTTCAGACATACGGCTGTATGTAAACCTTGGACTGTGTACAAGGAGAAAGATATATCAGAGCAATAAGCTAAATAGAAAAGAAATTATTTATATGGAAACAGCTGTGGCCACGTGCAAGGAAAGAACTATTTACAGAAAGGTTATGATTATACTAAGGCAATAAGTAAAACAAATATTAATGAGTAAGCTATGAAGAGTAACAAAATATATTAAATATACCGAGCTGTACTTTGCGCATGCTTATATGTGAATGAACATGCTGACCTGCAGGCAATTATGCATAAATTAAGAAGTTACGTAGATATAAAAATTTTGCAGGGAATGATGCAAAGTAGCACGTAACACTTGGCAGAAAGATTGAATTGGAGGTGGAAGATACAAACAAAAGACCCCATTATTTTAGTTTATAAGTTATGTATGTTTGTGATTGTGTGTGAATTTATGAAAATGAGGGTAAGTAGGTATATTTATATTCAGTTCGTTGAAACAGATAAAGACGAGCGTAGCTCTGTCATCTGAAGAGTAACAACGAGCACAGAGGATCTCACATTAACTTAGTCTGCCTGTTAAGCGATTACGTAATCCTTTGAGTGCTGTATTCAATGAAATACATACATGGTTATGAAACCCACATCTGAAGGTAAATTAACATTTATCTACACGTTATACAAAGAGTAACACGAAAGTACCGTTGTAGAAACGCTCGAACACTATATTCAAACACAGAGTTATCACTGAACCTGAATATGAAATGCGATGTACACGTATATACATACATATCGCTTTTAAGCGCACAAAGGTGGTTTCAACATTGAGTAGCTGAGTGAAAAAATTAAATATAAACAGAAAATGGTTTTGAGATTAGACAGGAATACAGGAAACACTATGCTGTGAGCAGAATATGGATTTACAACCAGTATTTCACTGTCCTCGTAGCAAGTAACGTAAATTATTTGGGAAAACAAATACTAGTACAAGAAAATGTATGATGTTGATCTTAAACAGAAGTTTCTTGATGAACTTCCAATGCTTCCCCTTTCCTCGTGCAATGCTGAAACTGCACTTGATTGTGTTGATGATATCATTTTTCAGGTTATTACGGGAGATGTAAAAATTTTGAGGGATAAATTCTTCACTCACTGCAAGAAAAAAAAATAATATTTTTCTTAGAGCTAAATATAAAGCTGTAAGAAAAAATTAAGTACGACGAACTTCAAATTAGGATATAGATAAGATTTTCTTGTAATTGTACTTGTGTGACTTTTATTTGTTTCATGTCTTTGTATATATGATCATGTATATTTTGTAAATCTGTGAAAACGAATCTTACGGGACATCAGACGTATTAGAAGGTGCAAACACGTATGAAAGAATGCTACTAGTGGTTAAAAATAGTGCTGTGCGACGGTTCATGTTCGCAATCGCCAATTGATTCATCATCTGCAATGCAGAAAGTTTAACGAATCTTCAGTGTCGAGCTGAATAGGTATAACAGTGGCAAGTGTGATATTGGAAAGGTGGACACTCGCTAAAATGTCGACGAAGATTTCAACCAGACGTAGCTGGTTCAGCAGGGTCCATCGGCCTCACGATGCAGTGGACACCGTCGTAGCTTACAAAATCTGTAGACAGGTGTAAATAGTTACCCTGACTGGCCACCACGAAGTGTTCCCACTCCATCACGCGTGCGTGGTGGGAAAAACAGTAGTCGCGTGGAATTTCAATGGAGCACGCTTACGCTGACGAATCAGCGATACTACAAAAACAAAGGACACAGAAGATGCAAAATTTTTCTTGCATACTAAAGGAGAGACATGCAATTGTCATATATTTAATTAAACAATGGTAAGTATTTTGCTGGATTCGAACATAGCTGATGCACATTAGTTAAACAGTATATTAGAGATTAATAGACAAATATGCCAATAGTTTAACAGGCATAATAGATGTTTCTGACCCTTCAGTCATGAAAACAGACGACTGCACATTGCCCCTCTGCGTAAAAAAGTAAAATATATTAATTTGTACCAATTCATAAGAAAAGGAAATACTTTGTGATGAGTATATGAATCCACAGGCCACAGTCGTGCGCAGGTGTAATGGCCCTTGCTAGATGTTTCCAAAGAGGTATACATAAGATAACAAACGGAGCGATGCGCTGCAGCAGAGATGCTGTCAGATGAGAAAGATGTGACTGTCACTTTCTTTTTTTTTCAGTCGGTAGAGAGAGAGAGAGAGAAAGAGAGAGAGAGAAGAGTGTGTGGTGTGTCTTGATGAGGAGAGAACGCGAACAAATAAGGGGCGTTCAAAAAGAAACGAGCTGGCGGCATAATTACAGACACCAGTACCTGTATGTTGGAAGTACTGACCCTGGCTGTTGAGACACTTGTCCCACTGTGACACATGGCGGTGAATGGCTGTCGCATGAAATTCACAGGGTTGCGATGTGATCCATTTCCGCACGTGCAGCTGGATGTCGTCGTCCACACGAATCCAGGAAAGCTTATGCTGACGTTCTTCTTTGACCAAGATGGCCCCCTTCTGATTCACTTCCTACAGCACGGGACAACAGTGAATGCCCAGCGTACCTTTCGCCAAGTGATCAAATGAAAACGAGCAGGCAATCTCACCCGTGGGATCATTCTGCTCCACGATAATGCAAAGCCTCATACGGCCAACACAGTCGCGGCATGCCTGCAGATATTAAAATGGGTTCTCGGCCACCCTCCATACAGTCCGGACCTCTCTCCCCATGATTATTCCATTTTTGGTCCTCTTAAAAAAGCTCTGAGAGGCAAACGATTCACCTTGGAAGACGACGTCCAGCAGTACATGCGGAACTGGTTCACATCGCAGTCCTGGCAATTTTATGAGACAGCCATTCACCGCCTTGTGTCACAGTGGGACAAGTGTCTCAACAGCCAGGGTCAATACTTCTAACACACAGGTACTGGTTTCTGTAATTATGCCTCCGGCTCGTTTCTTTTTGAACGCCCCTTATATTATCGCATCTCCTATTGTAAGAGTTTTAATAATAATATTGGATTTTGGGGTAATATAAATAATGCCAAGTAAAATACAGTGATTGTCTATTTATTGGACCAACAATTCATCTTACAGCTTCGAAATACGAGTTTCTATCATTAGGCGACATAGTCAACAAATAGCAACTTCTACGGCGGCTTTATTCAAGACGACTGTCGCAGCAGAAAGAAGAGGCAAAGTTTCCCACTGCGAAGAAAATACACTCCCGGAAATGGAAAAAAGAACACATTGACACCGGTGTGTCAGACCCACCATACTTGCTGCGGACACTGCGAGAGGGCTGTACAGGCAATGATCACACGCACGATACAGCAGACACACCAGGAACCGCGGTGTTGGCCGTCGAATGGCGCTAGCTGCGCAGCATTTGTGCACCGCCGCCGTCAGTGTCAGCCAGTTTGCCGTGGCATACGGAGCTCCATCGCAGTCTTTAACACTGGTAGCACGCCGCGACAGCGTGGACGTGAACCGTATGTGCAGTTGACGGACTTTGAGCGAGGGCGTATAGTGGGCATGCGGGAGGCCGGGTGGACGTACCGCCGAATTGCTCAACACGTGGGGCGTGAGGTCTCCACAGTACATCGATGTTGTCGCCAGTGGTCGGCGGAAGGTGCACGTGCCCGTCGACCTGGGACCGGACCGCAGCGACGCACGGATGCACGCCAAGACCGTAGGATCCTACGCAGTGCCGTAGGGGACCGCACCGCCACTTCCCAGCAAATTAGGGACACTGTTGCTCCTGGGGTATCGGCGAGGACCATTCGCAACCGTCTCCATGAAGTTGGGCTACGGTCCCGCACACCGTTAGGCCGTCTTCCGCTCACGCCCCAACATCGTGCAGCCCGCCTCCAGTGGTGTCGCGATAGGCGTGAATGGAGGGACGAATGGAGACGTGTCGTCTTCAGCGATGAGAGTCGCTTCTGCCTTGGTGCCAATGATGGTCGTATGCGTGTTTGGCGCCGTGCAGGTGAGCGCCACAATCAGGACTGCATACGACCGAGGCACACAGGGCCAACACCCGGCATCATGGTGTGGGGAGCGATCTCCTACACTGGCCGTACACCACTGGTGATCGTCGAGGGGACACTGAATAGTGCACGGTACATCCAAACCGTCATCGAACCCATCGTTCTACCATTCCTAGACCGGCAAGGGAACTTGCTGTTCCAACAGGACAATGCACGTCCGCATGTATCCCGTGCCACCCAACGTGCTCTAGAAGGTGTAAGTCAACTACCCTGGCCAGCAAGATCTCCGGATCTGTCCCCCATTGAGCATGTTTGGGACTGGATGAAGCGTCGTGTCACGCGGTCTGCACGTCCAGCACGAACGCTGGTCCAACTGAGGCGCCAGGTGGAAATGGCATGGCAAGCCGTTCCACAGGACTACATCCAGCATCTCTACGATCGTCTCCATGGGAGAATAGCAGCCTGCATTGCTGCGAAAGGTGGATATACACTGTACTAGTGCCGACATTGTGCATGCTCTGTTGCCTGTGTCTATGTGCCTGTGGTTCTGTCAGTGTGATCATGTGATGTATCTGACCCCAGGAATGTGTCAATAAAGTTTCCCCATCCTGGGACAATGAATTCACGGTGTTCCTATTTCAATTTCCAGGAGTGTACAAGTAAGAAAGTTACTATTAAATTTCCTAAAAAGTGTATTTCAGACATGTTTGATGGTGTCTGTTCGGCAGCCGGCCGTGAAAACATTTCGTTAACTTCCATTTATGACTTCACAGTTAAAAGTCATAAAACATTTCTCATTCAAAAACTCTGATCCATTATCCAGCCAGTAATAAAAATAGAATATAACATAAACTGTAAAGCTGATTGTACGATAATTCTCGCACTTGTCGACTCTTGCAGTCTACGGAATTGTGTGGATACTGTTTCTTCAAAAGTCTGATGGTGTATCGCCAGTCTCGTACAGTCTTGTTGCCACTTCCCAAAAGATTTTTGAAATGCCAGTAGAATGTTATTTACCCCTTCCGTCTTATTTGATATTAAGTCGTCCAAAGCTCTTTTAAATTTCGATTCTAGTACTGCATACCCTCTCTCTTCCCTATCGACTTTTGTTTCGTCTTCTACCACGTCATCAAACAAGTTCTTCCCCTCACAGAGGCCTTCAGAGTACTCTTTCCACCGATTCGATGTCTCATCTGCACTTAACAGAGGAATTCTCACTCCACTCTTAATGTTACCGCACTCGCTTTTAATTTCACCGAAGCTTTTTTTGAATTTTCTGTATGCTGAGCCAGTCCTTCCAACACTCATTTCTTTCTTGGTTTGTCCATATTTTTCATGCAGCCATTTCGTCGTAGCTTCCCTGCACTTCCTGTTTACTTCATTCCTATGTGGCGTATTTTAATCTGCCTGGAAAAATTTCCTATGCCAGTGGTGCGTTACATATATCAATAAGCACATTTCTTATTAATTAAGAATTTAGTTCGGAAACTATCCAGAGAAAATCTACTTACAAAGTTACAAGAAGGAGCTTTAAATGATGAATCTAGGAATATAGTTGTAAGGTGTCAGGCAAATCCAACACCTTCTATGAAAACCCTGACATGATAAGCAAATCCAGTAGTATGTCACATAGCTCCGAATAAATCGTGACATTAAATTAACCAAAGTAATACGAGTAACGAGTAAGCAAATGGAATACCACAGACTAACACAAGAATGCTTAAATGCATGTCATACCTTCCCACTGTGAGACAGACGCAGTTCCGAGGGGAGAAACGAGAACAGAAGCCGAGAGCAGAACCGTGTTAAGCTAGAAGGCCCTACGATAAGGGACGGACTGGACACCCACGTCGCCAGCTAACCACTAGGACCACCCCAGCTGCAAGTTTTAGCGTGAGACTTTTTCACATCTCTGTTACGTCAGGACCACCCCCCAGCCAATGTTAAAAGCTAGAGCCCTCCAGAAGAACAGTATAGATCTTACGATAACACAAGAAGGGCTACACCACCCGCAAGTTTTAGCGTGAGACTTTTTCGCGTCTCTGTTACGTTAGGACCACCCCCCAGCCCATGTTAAAAGATAGAGTCCTCCAAAAGAATAGTATAGATCTTACGATAACGCTAAAAGGACCACACCAGCTGCAATTTTAGCGTGAGACTTTTTCGCGTCTCTGTTACGTTGCAAACTTTAAAAAACATTGCCCCACCACGAAAAGTATAACGTTTCTCATTGGATGGACAGAATTTTTGTAGGTGGAGCTTAAGGTTGAGACCCTGATTGGTCAGATGAAAACACAGCCAGATAGTTTTTTTTAAACCAACTTCGGTAAATTGTAGTAAGGAGAAATTAGGAGAGAGTGGCTTCCGAGACATCGAGGTGAGCGGAGCTGTGCTGTCCGCCGCCCCCTGACGAACACCGACAAGGTAATGAACGCACGTGATGCCGCATAACAGCGCATAAAGCTTCACTCAGAACTGCAGAAGTCTCACCTGTTAACCCCCTTTTTGCGTAATACTAGTGTCGATCGTCAATTAAAGCTCATAGTGTTCACATTTGCCACTTGAAGTAAAAATCTGAAATGCGATGATTTTTCTGTTATATAGTTATTGAGAAGCTACATCAGCCACTGTAATTTATGACAAGTTAGATAAGTAATTAAATTGAGGGTCACTGTAGACCATTTTGATAGTTTTCTGTTTTGTGAAACTTAATTTAAACCTAGATTATAGATGTGATATGGCATAGGTCATCCTTCGATCCATTGTAGAACTTGGAAACCCATTCAGGGAATATTCGTTCACATTTTTGTTGAACGCAGTTGGTTTTTACCATCCTGTATTAAAACATTTCCTTTTATCAATAGCGCAATTTATACACAATGTTTTGTGAGTAGAATAAAATTTCCAATGGTAAACTTAACTGCTTTTCCGACGTTATTTTACCAGCTAACTAAAAATAGGAAAGCCTTGAACCCTTTCCACTAAATTTAGTTAGTATTAAGATTCTTTTTACGGGGAGTGTAGTGGAGCTGACGCTGAAATCATTAAGTATTTGGTTATATCATCGCTAGTCTCACTGAACTCTTCTGAATTCAACATGTCGTGTGTGGTCTGGCGTCTCCTTACCAGCAACAGGTCCCAGGTTCAAACTAGTCAATTCCCTAAAAAACACGCTCAGAGCGTCGTTGCGGGAAAGTGGTAGGGAGACACGATATAGAACAAACATACACCACGCAGAATGTTAGAGTGCAACTCCCTGCGTATTGCTCCAATAGGGTTCGCAAGACAACATTAGATTCCAGAATGAGATTTTCACTCTGCAGCGGAGTGTGCGCTGATATGAAACTTCCTGGCAGATTAAAACTGTGTGCCCGACCGAGACTCGAACTCGGGACCTTTGCCTTTCGCGGGCAAGTGCTCTACCAACTGAGCTACCGAAGCACGACTCACGGCCGGTACTCACAGCTTTACTTCTGCCAGTATCTCGTCTCCTACCTTCCAAACTTTACAGAAGCTCTCCTGCGAACCTTGCAGAACTAGCACTCCTGAAAGAAAGGATATAGCGGAGACATGGCTTAGCCACAGCCTGGGGGATGTTTCCAGAATGAGATTTTCACTCTGCAGCGGAGTGTGCGCTGATATGAAACTTCCTGGCAGATTAAAACTGTGTGCCCGACCGAGACTCGAACTCGGGACCTTTGCCTTTCGCGGGCAAGTGCTCTACCAACTGAGCTACCGAAGCACGACTCACGGCCGGTACTCACAGCTTTACTTCTGCCAGTATCTCGTCTCCTACCTTCCAAACTTTACAGAAGCTCTCCTGCGAACCTTGCAGAACTAGCACTCCTGAAAGAAAGGATATAGCGGAGACATGGCTTAGCCACAGCCTGGGGGATGTTTCCAGAATGAGATTTTCACTCTGCAGCGGAGTGTGCGCTGATATGAAACTTCCTGGCAGATTAAAACTGTGTGCCCGACCGAGACTCGAACTCGGGACCTTTGCCTTTCGCGGGCAAGTGCTCTACCAACTGAGCTACCGAAGCACGACTCACGGCCGGTACTCACAGCTTTACTTCTGCCAGTATCTCGTCTCCTACCTTCCAAACTTTACAGAAGCTCTCCTGCGAACCTTGCAGAACTAGCACTCCTGAAAGAAAGGATATAGCGGAGACATGGCTTAGCCACAGCCTGGGGGATGTTTCCAGAATGAGATTTTCACTCTGCAGCGGAGTGTGCGCTGATATGAAACTTCCTGGCAGATTAAAACTGTGTGCCCGACCGAGACTCGAACTCGGGACCTTTGCCTTTCGCGGGCAAGTGCTCTACCAACTGAGCTACCGAAGCACGACTCACGGCCGGTACTCACAGCTTTACTTCTGCCAGTATCTCGTCTCCTACCTTCCAAACTTTACAGAAGCTCTCCTGCGAACCTTGCAGAACTAGCACTCCTGAAAGAAAGGATATAGCGGAGACATGGCTTAGCCACAGCCTGGGGGATGTTTCCAGAATGAGAGTGCTAGTTCTGCAAGGTTCGCAGGAGAGCTTCTGTAAAGTTTGGAAGGTAGGAGACGAGATACTGGCAGAAGTAAAGCTGTGAGTACCGGCCGTGAGTCGTGCTTCGGTAGCTCAGTTGGTAGAGCACTTGCCCGCGAAAGGCAAAGGTCCCGAGTTCGAGTCTCGGTCGGGCACACAGTTTTAATCTGCCAGGAAGTTTCATATCAGCGCACACTCCGCTGCAGAGTGAAAATCTCATTCTGGAAACATCCCCCAGGCTGTGGCTAAGCCATGTCTCCGCTATATCCTTTCTTTCAGGAGTGCTAGTTCTGCAAGGTTCGCAGGAGAGCTTCTGTAAAGTTTGGAAGGTAGGAGACGAGATACTGGCAGAAGTAAAGCTGTGAGTACCGGCCGTGAGTCGTGCTTCGGTAGCTCAGTTGGTAGAGCACTTGCCCGCGAAAGGCAAAGGTCCCGAGTTCGAGTCTCGGTCGGGCACACAGTTTTAATCTGCCAGGAAGTTTCATATCAGCGCACACTCCGCTGCAGAGTGAAAATCTCATTCTGGAAACATCCCCCAGGCTGTGGCTAAGCCATGTCTCCGCTATATCCTTTCTTTCAGGAGTGCTAGTTCTGCAAGGTTCGCAGGAGAGCTTCTGTAAAGTTTGGAAGGTAGGAGACGAGATACTGGCAGAAGTAAAGCTGTGAGTACCGGCCGTGAGTCGTGCTTCGGTAGCTCAGTTGGTAGAGCACTTGCCCGCGAAAGGCAAAGGTCCCGAGTTCGAGTCTCGGTCGGGCACACAGTTTTAATCTGCCAGGAAGTTTCATATCAGCGCACACTCCGCTGCAGAGTGAAAATCTCATTCTGGAAACATCCCCCAGGCTGTGGCTAAGCCATGTCTCCGCTATATCCTTTCTTTCAGGAGTGCTAGTTCTGCAAGGTTCGCAGGAGAGCTTCTGTAAAGTTTGGAAGGTAGGAGACGAGATACTGGCAGAAGTAAAGCTGTGAGTACCGGCCGTGAGTCGTGCTTCGGTAGCTCAGTTGGTAGAGCACTTGCCCGCGAAAGGCAAAGGTCCCGAGTTCGAGTCTCGGTCGGGCACACAGTTTTAATCTGCCAGGAAGTTTCATATCAGCGCACACTCCGCTGCAGAGTGAAAATCTCATTCTGGAAACATCCCCCAGGCTGTGGCTAAGCCATGTCTCCGCTATATCCTTTCTTTCAGGAGTGCTAGTTCTGCAAGGTTCGCAGGAGAGCTTCTGTAAAGTTTGGAAGGTAGGAGACGAGATACTGGCAGAAGTAAAGCTGTGAGTACCGGCCGTGACTCGTGCTTCGGTAGCTCAGTTGGTAGAGCACTTGCCCGCGAAAGGCAAAGGTCCCGAGTTCGAGTCTCGGTCGGGCACACAGTTTTAATCTGCCAGGAAGTTTCATATCAGCGCACACTCCGCTGCAGAGTGAAAATCTCATTCTGGAAACATCCCCCAGGCTGTGGCTAAGCCATGTCTCCGCTATATCCTTTCTTTCAGGAGTGCTAGTTCTGCAAGGTTCGCAGGAGAGCTTCTGTAAAGTTTGGAAGGTAGGAGACGAGATACTGGCAGAAGTAAAGCTGTGAGTACCGGCCGTGAGTCGTGCTTCGGTAGCTCAGTTGGTAGAGCACTTGCCCGCGAAAGGCAAAGGTCCCGAGTTCGAGTCTCGGTCGGGCACACAGTTTTAATCTGCCAGGAAGTTTCATATCAGCGCACACTCCGCTGCAGAGTGAAAATCTCATTCTGGAAACATCCCCCAGGCTGTGGCTAAGCCATGTCTCCGCTATATCCTTTCTTTCAGGAGTGCTAGTTCTGCAAGGTTCGCAGGAGAGCTTCTGTAAAGTTTGGAAGGTAGGAGACGAGATACTGGCAGAAGTAAAGCTGTGAGTACCGGCCGTGAGTCGTGCTTCGGTAGCTCAGTTGGTAGAGCACTTGCCCGCGAAAGGCAAAGGTCCCGAGTTCGAGTCTCGGTCGGGCACACAGTTTTAATCTGCCAGGAAGTTTCATATCAGCGCACACTCCGCTGCAGAGTGAAAATCTCATTCTGGAAACATCCCCCAGGCTGTGGCTAAGCCATGTCTCCGCTATATCCTTTCTTTCAGGAGTGCTAGTTCTGCAAGGTTCGCAGGAGAGCTTCTGTAAAGTTTGGAAGGTAGGAGACGAGATACTGGCAGAAGTAAAGCTGTGAGTACCGGCCGTGAGTCGTGCTTCGGTAGCTCAGTTGGTAGAGCACTTGCCCGCGAAAGGCAAAGGTCCCGAGTTCGAGTCTCGGTCGGGCACACAGTTTTAATCTGCCAGGAAGTTTTAACATTAGATTAATTACAGCGCACATAGAGGCATTCAAACAAAATGCTCTCGCTCTCCATAAGCGAATGAAACGGTAAGAAGACCTACATACTGGTATTTTATATAGAAGTTGCTAAACATAGTCGATTTTACAATCAACATAACAAAAAGTTTATTTAACACATGGCCGTTCATGTAGGTACGTCTGTACTCTATCACGGCGAAAACGGGAGAGAAACACAACATGAACACGCTGTGCGTTGTCAGGGGGAAAAAAAATCAGATGAAAGTTAAAAATAGTTGAAAAAGGGCAGTGATAAACGATAGAGTTTGTATCTCTCTATCTGCGGCATACTAACTCTTGTCTTCGGCCGCTACCAGATGCAGTTTATTCACATCAATGTTCGAAGCGAAGAGGATACTACATTGCCGCATCATTTTGTTTCATTTTCTCGTAGAAACACTGAAAAACATTTACTTAAATACGGGTTGCATCAACTTCACTGTTCGTTAGTTGTATGGTGAAGTATTTCTTACTGAGTCAGTTCACAACAACACAACTATATCATTGATTTAGTGAGTTCTCTCAACAATAAGTTCGTCACTAATTCTTCATGATAAGTAGGAATAACATATGAGTAATTAATTCAATAAACTCTTGAAGATAATTGAGTTCCTTAAAGACAAATATTCAAACATAATGTATTTAACTATCTAGTCTAGTACCTTAATCAATAAGAATCTACGAAAACGATTTACAAAATTCTCTATTGGCCATGGAAGCAGAAAAACATTTACAATAAGTATGGTCATTAGAGGATTGATTCAACATTTTTGAACAGTGTTACAAGAGCTATTAGCTCTGAGACTCTCTGAGCTTCATACACAGTTTGGTGACAGTTATCTCATCGATATTTATGCTCATTAGAGTTCATGCAACTCAATTTTCTTTCAATATATTCTCTCTAGAATGAGTTACCTCCCAGTTTAGAAGTGTCGTAGCCACATCCCGGCATTCGCCCGCGGTCTGGAAGAAAACACACTTAAACTTCGAACGAGGTGTTCTTCATTCCCGCATTGCTGGTTACGTTGCATAGGATGATAAGGTGGAACAGAAAATGGATCTGTCAGTCAACCTAATATTTGGTTTCATGGACGCAGTCTGCACACGTCAGGCTGAGGGCGAGTATAGTCTCCAAAACTCAGGGAGATGAATATGAAACGGTTCAAAAACACATCGTGCGACAGAAAGTAGTAAAGAAAATACACTGCTCTACCTGGCAGAGACTGGAATCGGTCTGGACTGAGGACTTGTTCGCAGAGGTATCGAGGGAATTAAAATACGCGAGAAGTGGTAATAGATCTTAAGTAAATGCAATCGCATCCTTGCGATATTCGATGGTGAATCTTGCTAAAGTTCTTTGATTCAAGTTGACGCGTCTCTTCTAATAACTGTGATAATATTTCACGCTTTTCGTAAATTCTTATGATGAACGCATTACTAAGTAAAGAAAAATATTTCATAAAAAGTGTAGTGTATTGAAAGCCAAGGATTGCATATTAAATGTGGTGTAAGGGAGAAACTACAGGGAAAGTGTCTGTGACACTTTCATTTCTTTGAAACTGAATATTGTTAAAAGAGAACTTCCTCTTCTGGTAGATCATTTCTGCTACTACAGACGAAATGACAGGACTTACGTTACCAGGGCTCTCTGTATATTGTACTGTTTAATGAATAATAAGCTTAAATTTGTTCAAATGGTGTCTGCAAGTAATTTGTGGAATCGTATATGTGATCACTTTAATTTTTTGTGTGAGTTTTTTATGTTTTAGAATCAAGGACTCACTGTTTTAGAGCAGAACAACCGAATGCTCTATCGTTCTTGTCATTTAAATATTAATTTCATATAAAGTCAGACCTTCTTTTCTTGAAGTCGGATCTAATACTTGTTGCCACAGTTTTACGTGAAATTCAGTACAGTATTTTCGCGGTCAAAGAATGCTTTCAAACAATTAAGATGAACAATAGCCACCAGTGCCTGATACAACAGAAGCAGAACGTAAATGCGAAGCCGTTTGTATGATAAAGAAGAATCTGACTAAGTTATTTACGGCAATTAATTTTACTTGATGTCGAAGGTATTTACGGCAATTAATTTTACTTGGTGTATGTTATACTGTTAACTTGTGACGTAGTTTTCGCGAGCAAAATTCTTAAATGTATTGCCTACGTTTTTGTAACATTTACAGTTTTTTTTTCAAAATTTTATTCTGCCATTAAGGAGAGGACGAATTGAACGTACATGTATTACAAATATTTTCTTTGTTACACATTAAACTCTGAATACCAGGCCTGACAAGAGAGACAAGATTACAAAGACAAATCTAAGGAGAAAGAGAAAACAAAATGGAATTGTAATTTGTATGTACTATGGTCATATTGATCTCAAGCATTACAAAACCAAATTTCCACCATCGCCGCAACGAACAAAAATACCAGATACTGGCATCCTTGAGTAATAACTTGGTTATGAATGTCAGGAATCTTGAAATTAACGTAGATATATCATAACCCATTATAAATGTTGTTAATCTGCAATTTAAAGAATTTGTGATTGTACTTATTGTTGTTTGCTTAAAAATTACCACTTTTGCACTGCGCATAGATAAGCTTCCGGTGTGATCTTATACTGTTTTATAATGTGGCGTACTCCTGCTTCAAAATTCAGCGAGAATCACTTTATTGCTAACTGAATTATTTACCCGCAGGCAAGCCTTACTAACGTCAATAACGTTAAATTTTAATAAACTGCTAATTATGACGAAAATTGGCAAGGATGATAACATGGTGCACGTAGAGAAGATAGCAAGCCAAGAAAATGTTGAAAATGACAGGATGACGAAACCTAATATTGAAATTACAGATGTGCGGCCATTGAGACTGAGATACAGATACTTCCCCCCGTCTGAACCAGTCTAACAATATCTACTTACCAGCCTCTCTTACCCCACGTGGACAAAGCACCAAGGTATAAAGAGACAGGGACAAGAGAAATGTGATTCGGCAGAAGAGAAGGAAAAAGTATAAGAGCTGTACTCGTACAGGGAGTTCAAAAGTTATTTACAGTAGCATAAGAATTTTCATGTCAGTTAATATCATGTCATAAACTCAGAGATGGAACTGTCTGATAAGCGATACACTTGGGTATAAGATTTTTGAATACCAACGACGAGCGGATGAAAAGGTAAAGATATGAGCATGTAACAGTTACGATTATCACAAGTAACAACAAGATCGTCGTAAATGTTACTAGTCACAGGATAGAAATGCATAATACTGAAGGATAAGTATGAAATGAACTGCACCAGCTAATGTATTTTGTAAATAAGTAGACAAATATTATACTCACTACATGTTCTAAGTATTTTCCTATGGTTCGTAGTATAAGATGTACTTTAGCATTTAAGTGTATGAAGGATCACATACTCAATGTGAAGACGGAGCATTAGTATAATTAATATGTATTTGCCATACGTGTATGAAATAGGACCTTGAATATACAAAAACGACGATGAGCAGTCACCGGTAGCGTGATATAAAGTTATTAGCTAATGAGTGAGAAGTCATAGGTCAATGAACTATATAGCCAGACTTAATACTAATGAAAATAATTGGCTGTTGTCAGGGCCATAATTTAGAAAACTAGTGTAATGAAGAAAACAGTGTCCATGACATAAATAAACGGAGAAAACTTTAAAGAAAACCGTAAATTAACTAATATTCAAATAGCAGAGAGAAAATTTATAAATGTAGTTAGTAGCGTACTATTTTTCAGAGTATTTATTTTTATATAGTGAAAGTTCAATTTTTTGTAGCCAGATGGGCTACTATGATCTTCGTTGAACCTCAGATTGAGTGAAAGCAAGTAGGACAGGCACATTTGTACTACCCGGTTAGTTTCTGTACGCTTTGTTTTGTTGCTAATCCGTGTTAATGGGAACGAGAAAGCATGTTCTACTAGAGCGTGTATAAGCATTTAAACCAAGAAACTGGAAAAAAATTAAATAAGGGAATTAAGAAAGGCAAATGTGTACACTTCAGGCATGCAGAAGCCATGTAAATGGCTGTACAGATGGGAAATTGTCAATGTAAATAATAATGTTAAACACTTAGTGTAAAATGTTTATAAAAACTTCACGGTTATTGTAAATCAGAATAAAAATTCCATTCTGTTGGAGACATAAAATACACAGAACCTAGAAATACTCCAACAGGTAAAACGCGAGGTGTATGAAAAATGAGTCGTGGTGCGCACGATCGTGCGGGTAATGTGTTTACGAGCGGCAGTTGTGGACGTCAATGAGTGATAAATACAAGTGATATATGAAAGCGTTATAGCAATAATGGTACACCTCCAAATTTTGTTCATTTAGATATGTTTGACACTTAAACATGACTGAGTGATGACAACAGAAAGAAACAGTAATCCCTTAATCCCTTGTAACAAGTGATGGAACGCAGTACTTCAGGTATCTCTAGTAACAGAGCTATCATCACAGACCATGTTTCAGCTTCATTATCTCGAAATGAACAAAACTGGAGGTGTACCACTATTGAAGTAAGGCCTTGGTATGTGCAATGCTTAATGGAACAGGAGCTAAGTGATTGCTTATTTTGTGTGATCTCTAACAATGAAGCGTGGAGGACATGCAATGGCAAATGCTGCAGCGGATGGTCTCTTCAAGAAAAATTAACTACTTCGCAGATCACACGGAATATCGCTTCGGTGGTGTAAGAACCGTGCGAGTGCAATTACCGGAAGCAACAATACGGACCACACCGACAGAAACTTGTCACTTTACTTGATGTGTGCTATATTGACCACTGCAGCGTGCCACCACACTTGTGACGCAGCTTTCTTAAATGAATTCCATACACGTTTGTAACATCAAAATATTTATTTCCAAATTTTAATCTGCCAGTAAGGAAAGGTTACGTTACGAAGTTTTGAAATACTGTATTGAAATGGTGTCATTATTCAGTTCGTGCGGGTACCAGTTGCGCTGCTACAGTCTCCTAGGTCTGATGAATGAAGCCTGGATATTCATGACTAACTCACAATTAATCTGTCGGACTGTGTTCGGAATTCTTGCCACCACAGCGTAGCACCCAACCAAAATTTCAATTACACTCCTGGAAATGGAAAAAAGAACACATTGACACCGGTGTGTCAGACCCACCATACTTGCTCCGGACACTGCGAGAGGGCTGTACAAGCAATGATCACACGCACGGCACAGCGGACACACCAGGAACCGCGGTGTTGGCCGTCGAATGGCGCTAGCCGCGCAGCATTTGTGCACCGCCGCCGTCAGTGTCAGCCAGTTTGCCGTGGCATACGGAGCTCCATCGCAGTCTTTAACACTGGTAGCATGCCGCGACAGCGTGGACGTGAACCGTATGTGCAGTTGACGGACTTTGAGCGAGGGCGTATAGTGGGCATGCGGGAGGCCGGGTGGAAGTACCGCCGAATTGCTCAACACGTGGGGCGTGAGGTCTCCACAGTACATCGATGTTGTCGCCAGTGGTCGGCGGAAGGTGCACGTGCCCGTCGACCTGGGACCGGACCGCAGCGACGCACGGATGCACGCCAAGACCGTAGGATCCTACGCAGTGCCGTAGGGGACCGCACCGCCACTTCCCAGCAAATTAGGGACACTGTTGCTCCTGGGGTATCGGCGAAGACCATTCGCAACCGTCTCCATGAAGCTGGGCTACGGTCCCGCACACCGTTAGGCCGTCTTCCGCTCCGCCCCAACATCGTGCAGCCCGCCTCCAGTGGTGTCGCGACAGGCGTGAAAGGAGGGACGAATGGAGACGTGTCGTCTTCAGCGATGAGAGTCGCTTCTGCCTTGGTGCCACTGATGGTCGTATGCGTGTTTGGCGCCGTGCAGGTGAGCGCCACAATCAGGACTGCATACGACCGAGGCACACAGGGCCAACACCCGGCATCATGGTGTGGGTAGCGATCTCCTACACTGGCCGTACACCACTGGTGATCGTCGAGGGGACACTGAATAGTGCACGGTACATCCAAACCGTCATCGAACCCATCGTTCTACCATTCCTAGACCGGCAAGGGAACTTGCTGTTCCAACAGGACAATGCACGTCCGCATGTATCCCGTGCCACCCAACGTGCTCTAGAAGGTGTAACTCAACTACCCTGGCCAGCAAGATCTCCGGATCTGTCCCCCATTGAGCATGTTTGGGACTGGATGAAGCGTCGTCTCACGCGGTCTGCACGTCCAGCACGAACGCTGGTCCAACTGAGGCGCCAGGTGGAAATGGCATGGCAAGCCGTTCCACAGGACTACATCCAGCATCTCTACGATCGTCTCCATGGGAGAATAGCAGCCTGCATTGCTGCGAAAGGTGGATATACACTGTACTAGTGCCGACATTGTGCATGCTCTGTTGCCTGTGTCTATGTGCCTGTGGTTCTGTCAGTGTGATCATGTGATGTATCTGACCCCAGGAATGTGTCAATAAAGTTTCCCTTTCCTGGGACAATGAATTCACGGTGTTCTTATTTCAATTTCCAGGAGTGTATTTTCAGTTAAATCCTCTTTACATTCACTCAGCAAGTTCCTTTGTCGAGAAAGACTAAGTCGGAGAAAACTGCACTCTTTTGCTCTAGTAAAATTGTTGAATATCGCCAATAAACCAAGTGGCTTATTGCTGCACGTCATAAATTATCTCAACTATCATGATAACGCTTTCGTAAAACTGACACGTGGAAGATAATCTTACGTCAATCTGATAAATTCAAATACACATCCAATAAACCTGACTGTTTTCAAAACAAATTTATGAATCCATTAATACTTCAGGATTGACTAGGTAGAGAAATAAGTTGTGCACATTTTCATGTTTATTACACCCGTCACATACGCAGTTGATATATTACAAACGTTAGCAGTTTGGCGTCAAAATTCAAAGTGATCCATTGAACATGTCATACGCACTGAGGTGACGAAAGTCGTGGGACAGGGACGAGCCGTGGTGCCCCTTTTCTGACACACAACCGCTTTGGCACGGCACTATCGATTACCCTGCTGCACTTCGATCTTCGCCACTGTTGTGATCTGGGGGCTGTTATGCGGTCGCGGCAGTTGGGGTCGAACTCGCTACCAGGCGGAAGGACGTGCTCGCGGGGACGAAGGAGGAAAACACGCGGGCTCACCCAACAGCGGCGCGACTCGTCTACCTTGCAACACGGTCGCGAGTTTGTGGTGGATCTACCTGATGTCAACTCCGAGGGCTGTTCGTCGCATTGCTTTGGGGCCTGTTTTCTCGGAGAGACCAATCCGTCGAGACCATCTCGAACAACGCTCTCCATCTAAGGTGTAAGTGATTTTGGTGTCTTCGTTTCGTTGAACGATTTGCGTTGAAGCGAGTGTACTTGTTGGTTGGTTGGCCTAATGTACGTGTTGCTGAAGTAAGAGCAGCATGTGAGGTGTGTGACCGCATGGAGACCAGCAGTCGCTAGTTCCTTTAAAAAATCAGTGTTCCGAAATGACGTAGGAACTGTGAGGTATTGAAGATATTGGGTCATAGTCTAGTTGTAATTTTCTGCATGCCAAGATAACGAAATTGGCAGCTACATTACAGACCTATGCAACGAAATTAAGATGCACAAAACCTAGCATCGTTGTGAAGTTGTGCATTTGAATAACTTGATATTATCTTGAAAATTTTTCCATTTCATCTCTGTACCCATTGTCGGCCTTAATCATATGTGTAAATATACTTTGGCAAACTATGAGAGTGTAAAAGTTTGATACTATATTTTCAGCATTGGATTTGTGTGTACTTCTTAGCATAAATGTTTTACAGCATTTCAGTCGCTTCTATTGAAAGCATTTACTGATTCATCATTTATATTGTTGTTTATTGATCTCTTAACTTACATTAATAGATGTTTGCTTAGTATTTGTCGTGTCTTCTGCGGTCTGTTTGTGTTCCAGTTTTTCGAGTTGCGGTGTGTGAGAGCGGCGCCACTTTCTGCTTCGGTGCACAGAAGCTGTGATGTGTCGTCTAATGGGAAGTGACTCGCGGTTGGGTCCCGGCGTTTAGGTGTCGTCTTGGACGGCTGTTCTCCTGCTTGCGGCATTTTAAGTTGCCACCTTTTGCCCAGGGCAGACTGGCGTCACTGCCTATTTGACAGACATTTTAAAAAAGGGCTTTTTAATTTGCTTGTGTATCAGTTGTATTAATTAACTTGTGCTCCTTGTGTTATTTGGGTTCGTAACAAACTGGTGTGCCTTGTCAATCACTTTCATATTGCTGGTTGTTGCCAAAAAAAAAACTATCTGTGCCACCTTTTAAAATCACTTTCAGATTGTAATTTATGTTTCTTAAGTATTAAAATCTATGTGGTTCATCTTTTAAGCCACTTGTGATTGTATATTTTGATATTGTCTTAAACACAATCACATGTTGACTACCTCTTATCTGTTTTATAAAAGCTTGTTTTGAATCAATTTTAATTATTGAGTTGCTAGTTGTTGTGTTAATAAGTGACATAGTGTTGTGTACATAGTTCCACGTAGTCAGCGCGTACACAACTTCCCCACTAGAGCGCGCCCCACTAAGCAGAACAGCGCAGGCGCAGCGCTCGTCCGTCTCCGCACTACGAGATGGCGCTGCCTTAGAGACGGACCAAATTCTGCTTCCGCCGATCCGCGTATTAATATGTAACACAGCCAATGAGATTGCTGCTAACGTAGAACGTTTTCTCCTCACGGATCACACTCGCGCACTGATACCTGAACGCGCAAGGTATTATAATGAGTGTACAGACCTCCGATTAGTCAGGCTGCATTTGTCTGTACCAGTCTCCATTAGTCTGTGCCAGTCTATAGTCAAGTTTCAGTCTGCGCCTAATAAGATTACCATATTCCTGTAGATAGCCATGAAGATAAATGTATAGACACTTTGTCAAGTATCAGAGATATGTGAGAATAATATTAACGTACCAAGACCAAAGGAACTTCAGATTGTCAGTTGTAAATAGCATCCAGAATCAAGTTAAATAATTTTATGCTTGTTATTATTTTAATAAATGTGTGTGAAAATTAATCAAGTTCTGTTTAACGTTGGTCACCGTCAATCTGCTACTCTAAGCGTGCAAGTGGCATTTCTATCGTCTGACCTAACGGCAGAAGATAAACACGCCACAATAAGAGCACGAGACATATTGCTGACACTCGCCTACTTTATTAGAGCGACAAGTCAAATAATCTGATTGTGTGTTTACCGAAGGTCTTACAGTACACACACCACACATAGTTGGGGGCCTTGACCTTCCATGCTAAGTGTACACTTCATCCCGACTTTCTAAGTCACAGGGGGTATGCACATATACAGATGGCGGCAGTATCACGTACAAAAGGTATAAAAAGGCACTGCATTGGCAGAGCTGTCGTTTGTACTCAGGTGACTCATGTGAAAAAATGTCCAACGCCATTATTGTTGCACGACGGAAATTAGCAGACTCTGAATGCGGAATGGTAGTTGGAGCTCGTCGCATGGGACCCTCAGTTTCGTAAATCGTTATAGAATTCAATATTCCAAGATCCACAATGTGTGCCGAGAATACCAAATTTCAGATGTTACACCGCACCACGCACAACGGAGTGCCTGACGGTCTTTACTTATCGACCGAGAGCAGCGGCGTTTGCTTAGAATTGTAAGTGCTAACAGACAAGAAACACTGCGTGAAATAACGGCAGAAATCAATGTGGGACAAACGTATCTGTTAGTACAGTGCGGCGAAATTTGGTATTAATGGGCTATGGCTACACACGACCGACGCGAGTGCCTTTGCTAACAGTACGACATGCTGCGCCTTTCCTAGGCACGTGACCGTCTCGGTTGGACCCTAGACGACCGAGTCAGATGAGTCCCGATTTCAGCTGGCAAGAGCTGATGGTAGGGTTCGAGTGTGGCGCAAAACTCACGAAGCCATGGTCCCCAAGTTGTCAACAAGGCACTGTGCAAGCTAATAGTGGCTCCATATACACTACTGGCCATTAAAATTGCTACACCACAAAGATGACGTGCTACAGACACGAAATTTAACCGACAGGAAGAAGATGCTGTGATATGCAAATGATTAGCTTTTCAGAGCATTCACACAAGGCTGGCGCCGGTGGCGACATCTACAACGTGCTGACATAAGGAAAGTTTCCAACCGATTTCTCATACACAAACAGCAGTTGACTGGCGTTGCCTGGTAAAACGTTGTTGTGATGCCTCGTGTAAGGAGGAGAAATGTGTACCATCACGTTTCCGACTTTGATAAAGGTCGGATTGTAGTCTATCGCGATTGCGGTAGATCGTATCGCGGTATTGTTGCTCGCGTAGGTCGAGATCCAATGACTGTTAGCAGAATAAGGAATCGGTGGGTTCAGGAGGGTAATACGGAACGCCGTGCTGGATCCCAACGGCCTCGTATCACTAGCAGTTGAGATGACAGGCATCTTATCTGCATGGCTGTAACGGATCGTGCAGCCACGTCTCGATCCCTGAGTCAACAGATTGGGACGTTTGAAAGACAGCAACCATCTGCACGAACAGTTCGACGACGATTGCAGCAGCATGGACTATCAGCTCGGAGACTATGGCTGTGGTTACCCTTGACGCTGCATCACAGACAGGTGTACTCAACGACGAACCTGGGTGCACGAATGGCAAAACGTCATTTTTTCGGATGAATCCAGGTTCTGTTTACAGCACCATGATGGTCGCTTCCGTGTTTGTCGACATCGCGGTGAACGCACATTGGAAGCGTGTATTCGTCATCGCCATACTGGCGTATCACCCGGCGTGATGGTATGGGGTGCCATTCGTTACACGTCTCGATCACCTCTTGTTCGCATTGACGGCAATTTGAAAAGTGTACGCTACATTTCAGATGCGTTACGACCCATGGATCTACCCTCATTCGATCCCTGCGAAACCCTACATTTCAGCAGGATAATGCACGATCGCATGTTCCAGGTCCTGTACGGGCCTTTGTGGATACAGAAAATGTTCGGCTGCTGCCCTGGCCAGCACATTCTCCCCATCTCTCGCCAATTGAAAACGTCTGGTCAATGGTGGCCGAGCAACTGGCTCGTCACAATACGCCAGTCACTACTCTTGATGAACTGTGGTATCGTTTTGAAGCTGCATGTGCAGCCGCAGCTGTACACTCCATCCAAGCTCTGTTTCACTCATTGCCCAGGCGTATCAAGACCGGTATTACGGCCAGAGGTGGTTGTTCTGGGTACTGATTTCTCAGGATCTAATCACCCAATTTGCGTGAAAATGTAATCACATGTCAGTTCTAGTATAATATACGAGGATTTGTCCAATGAATACCCATTTATCATCAGCATTTCTTCTTCGTGTAGCAATTATAATGGCCAGTAGTGTAGGTGTGGCTGTGTTTATATGGAATGGAACAGATCATTGACTGGAAATCGTTATATTCTGCTACTTGGAGAGAATCTGACGCCATGATGGACTTCATGTTTCCAAGCAACGATGTAATTTTTATGGATGACAGTGCGCCATGTCACCATGCTACAATTGTTCGCTTTTGGTTTGAAGAACATTCTGGACAGTTTGAGCGGACAATTCGGTCGATCGACATGAGTACGTGAATGCTTTCGACCATTTATGGGACGTAATCGGGAGGTCAGTTCATGTGCAAAATCCTGCACCACAACATTTTTGCAATTATGGATGACTGTAGAGGCAGCATGACTCAATGTTTCTGCAGGGAACTACCAGCGACTTGTTCATGACACGTCGAGTTGCCGCACTACACCAAGCAAAAGGAGCTTCGACACAGTATTGCGAAGTATTGCGTCACTTTTATCACCTTAGTGTACATTAGTGTTACATTTCTGATTTTCATCGTTTTAGTTAATTACGTTATTTTAATTAATTCGTAATAAGGACCAGAGGAGGGCAACACTAGGCAGCAGGGTCTTCTTCACTTTGGTGGCCGTAGTAGCGGTCGGCTTATTGTCTAGGACTGCAGCGACGAAGACGCAGCATCTTCGTTCATCTACATCTACATCTACATTTATACTCCGCAAGCCACCCAACGGTGTGTGGCGGAGGGCACTTTACGTGTCACTGCCATTACCTCCTTTCCGGTTCCAGTCGCGTATGGTTCGTGGGAAGAACGACTGCCGGAAAGCCTCCATGCGCGCTCGAATGTCTCTGATTTTAGATTTGTAATCTCCTCGGGAGGTATAAGTAAGGGGAAGCAATATATTCGATACCTCATCCAGAAACGCACCCTCTCGAAACCTGGACAGCAAGCTACACCGCGATGCACAGCGCCTCTCTTGCAGAGTCTGCCACTTGAGTTTGCTAAACATCTCCGTAACGCTATCACGCTTACCAAATAACCCTGTGACGAAACGCGCCGCTCTTCTTTGGATCTTCTCTATCTCCTCTGTCAACCCGACCTGGTACGGATCCAACACTGATGAGCATACTCAAGTATAGGTCGAACGAGTGTTTTGTAAGCCACCTCCTTTGTTGATGGACTACATTTTCTAAAGACTCTCCCAATGAATCTCAACCTGTCACCCGCCTTACTAACAATTAATTTTATGTGATCATTCCACTTCAAATCGGTCCGTACGCATATTCCCAGATATTTTACAGAAGTAACTGCTACCAGTGTTTGTTCCGCTATCATATAATCATACAATAAAGGATCCTTCTTTCTATGTATTCGCAATAAATTACATTTGTCTATGTTAAGGGTCAGTTGCCACTCCCTGCAACAAGTGCCTATCCGCTGCAGATCTTCCTGCATTCCGCTGCAATTTTCTAATGCTGCAACCTCTCTGTATACGACAGCATAATCCGCGAAAAGCCGCATGGAACTTCAGACACTATCTATTAGGTCATTTATATATATTGTGAAAAGCAATGGTCCCGTAACACTCTTCTGTGGCACGCCAGAGGTTACCTTAACGTCTGTAGATGTCTCTCCATTGATAACAACATGCTGTGTTCTGTTTGCTAAAAACTCTTCAATCCAGCCACACAGCTGGTCTGATATTCCGTAGGCTCTTACTTTGTTTATCAGGCGACAGTGCGGAAGTGTATCGAACGCCATCCGGAAGTCAAGGAAAATGGCATCTACCTGGGAACCTGTATCTAATATTTTCTGGGTCTCATGAACAAATAAAGCGAGTTGCGGCTCACACGATCGCTGCTTCCGGAATCCATGTTGATTCCGACAGAGTAGATTCTGGGTTTCCAGAATGACATGATACGCGAGCAAAAAACATGTTCTAAAATTCTACAACAGATCGATGTCAGAGATATAGGCCTATAGTTTTGCGCATCTGCTCGACGACCCTTCTTGAAAAGTGGGACTACCTGTGCTCTTTTCCAATCATTTGGAACCTTCCGTTCCTCTTAGAGACCTGCGGTACACATCTGTTAGAAGGGGGGCAAGTTGTTTCGCGTACTCTGTGTAGAATCGAATTGGTGTCCCGTCAGGTCCAGTGGACTTTCCTCTGTTCAGTTATTTCAGTTGCTTTTCTATTCCTTGGACACTTATTTCGATGTCAGTCATTTTTTCGTCCGAGGGAGGATTTAGAGATGGAACTGCAGTGCGGTCTTCCTCTGTGAAACAGCTTTGGAAAAAGGTGTTTAGTATTTTAGCTTTACGCGTGTCATCCTCTGTTTCAATGCCTTTGTCATCCCAGAGTGTCTCGTCATACAACCTTTTGTATGAAGAATAATAATAAATAACAGTGTCTCGAACAAACATTGATTTCCTTACATTACAAATGAGTAACTATAGTATTATGTCTTTTCATTTTTTACACGCTGGGCGCTGAGAACACTGGTGAGGCAGTAGATAAATTTTGTTTCAACACACGGCTTACAATATTTCAACTTCCTCCACAGTGCGTATGCGCATGTCTGACTCTAGGAGGTGCGGTCGCTACGCAGAGGCCTCGCACGACCATGGAAATCTTCATTTGCCTTCAGCAGAAGACCGAATTGAGCGTGGAAACAGTGGAGACATTCAGTAGCAGCGATGTAAAATCCATGACGCCCACTAGGGAGGCAGGGCGCAGCGCGTACGTCACACCACGTGATCCTACAGGTCTTACGAGTACAGCAGCCGTCTCCTGCTGGAAACGAGTAACTTCTTCGCTCTGCGCGTTTAAAAGAGTGCAAGTCTCGATAGCACACGATGGAGTGAAGACCTTTGGTGGGTATCTCTCTTCAGTTACATATTGATTTCCCTTGGACCCTTGAAGGAGCCGAGCCTATGCGAAGTGTGGTGGACAACCCGTCTAATGTGACGTCACAAGTTCGTTGCAGTGCCCGCATTTCTCAAGGGCCCCGACGGTCGCTATGTCTCGACGACAGATGGCCAACTCACCAGAGATTTCAGGTAACTCCTAAGCAGGCGCTTACGCCGTAGTGTTTGCATATTCCAGAGGCCTCTCGTGACATCAACAGAATTCACTGAGGACGGCGCCCCGAGGTAAGCAGTATCCAATGCCTGGAGGTTCTTTTGATGTGCAACTCCCAGTCAACAATATGCTCACTGGATTTGCACCGCAGTAAATAATCTTTGTTTTCACTCAAAAGAAAGAATTATATACATACTACGGGGAATGCGTCAACATCTTGTTAATTTAACATAAACTCTTTCTTCATGCATCGATATTATCACCTGAATAAACGTTTATTGACAACATAGTTTACATTTCATACTTCACTGTAAGCAAAAGTCAATGAAGTGTTGACCGTTGACGACAGTTCCACCACGTCGGTGTTCATACAAACCTTCATTGTCTAAAACAGCACTTGGTTCACTCCGAAAGTATGATAGGAAAAGTTTGTGGGACAAAAGTTGCATGGGACAAAGGGGGCAATAATATGACGTTGGTTTTTTGTTGCTAGTTGGGGTCGCTTCAGAGACATGTAGAGATATGTGAGATTCAAAGATATGAAGGTCAACATCTTTTAAATGGGATGCTATAAATTGGTACTTATTTTCTGATAGTGGCCTGCGAGACAAATCCGATAACGTGTAAAAGTAAGGTCTTTGAAGGTCAACGAACTTCACAAAGGTGGCATGAACGTTCATTTACTGAAGGTGTTCGAAGTGATGACCATTGGTATCAATGCAGTACTGAAATCTACTTACCATGGATTGAGTTGTACTCCTTATCACATCAGCATCTATCGAAGCACATGCTCTGACAATTCTCTCTCGCATATCTTCAGGTGTAGTTGGAACTTCTTTGTAAACAATGTCTTTTACGAATCCCCGCAAGAAAAAATCCAGGGGCATCAAGTCTAGCGGACGAGACGGCCACTACACACCTCCTCCGCGTCCAATTCAACGATTTGGGAATTGTCTCTGCAACTCATTTCTAGCCATCAGCGAAAAATGTCCCGGACACCCATCGTGTTGATACCACATTCGGTTCCTAGTTCCTAAAGGCATTTCTCCCAATAACAGACATAATGTTTCTTGCAGGAATGTGGTGTGTTTCCTACCATTAAGATTTCCTTCGATGAAACAGGGGCCTATAATTCTGTCCTCCAGAATCCCACACCATACATTCACCGACCACGGAGTGCAACTTGCCTCACCCAACAAGGATTTTCAGTTGACTAATAATACATGTTATGCAAATTAACATTTCCATGGTTCGTGAATGTAGCTTCGTCAGTAAATAAAATCAAATTAATAAATGTGTCATCCCTCTGAGTCTGAAGTTGAGTCCATCGGCAGAATCTGAATCTACGCATACAATCCGTAACAGTTAATTCTTGATGGAGACTGATATGGTAAGGATGATATTTGTAGCGATGCAGAACATGAACAACATTACTCTGGCCCATGCCACATTCCCTTGCGATTTGACGCGAACTAACACAAGGATTTCGAATCACAGTGGCAAGAGTACCAATTTCCGTTTCCTCGTTAGTAACTTTCCTTTGCCGGATATGTTTCCGATGCCTTAAAGATCCAGTTGGTCTCAATTTATCATACACATATGTAAATGTACGACGTGTAGGGTGAGTATGTTGAGGATATCTTTCAGCGTATAAGTCTCCAGCTCTCGCTGAATTTCGTTGGCATTCTCCGTAAATGAGATGCATATCGACTTGTTCTTCGAAGTAATACACCATTCATATTTACTTGATTCGACGATACTAGTCTTACTGTTCCTAATGGTATTGTATTGCGAAACCGTCGAATGGTGTTTATATGTCAATGGCACGTTAGATGGAGACGTCGTATTCGGCAAATATTTATTATTTGCGCGAAATAAGAGAGGGAATTGCAAGAACATGTGCTTCGATAAGTGCCGAAGTGATAAGGAATACCACTCAATCCATCATAAGAAGATTTCAGCACCACACCGATACCAATGGTCATCACTCTGAACACCTTCTATAAATGGACATTCATGCGCCTGTGACGTTCGTTGACCTTCAAAGACCTACTGTTACACATCATCGGATTTGTCTCGATAGCCCGGCTAATCAGGGCGGAGGGATGGGTGTGCGTGTTTGTCCTTAGGATAATTTAGGTTAAGTAGTGTGTAAGCTTAGGAACTGATGACCTTAGCAGTTAAGTCCCATAAGATTTCACAAACATTTGAACATTTTTTCCCGATAGCCGCTATCAGAAAATAAGTACCAAATTACAGCACCCCATTTTAAAAAAATAAATAAATAAAGTTGACCTTCATATCTCTGACGCAACCTCACCTAGCAACAAAAAACCAACGTCAAATTATGACCTCCGTTGTCCCATGCAACATTTGTCCCACAAACTTTTCAGCTACTATCATACTTTCGGAGTCATCCCAGTGGCAATAGTTAGTGACTGTAATGCAATCTATTTAGGAAGAATTAGTTATGAAATATTCATCAACACACTAGTTTAAATGACGTGTACTGAAAAACATGACAGAGAATTAAGCAGACAATCTTCTGTTGCATAAATTAATTATCAGCATATATACACGGTGGTCCATTGATAGTGACCGGGCCAAATATCTCACGAAGAAAGCATCAAACGAAAAAACTACAAAGAACGAAACTCGTCTAGCTTGAAGGGGGAAACCATATGGCGCTATGGTTGGCCCGCTAGATGGCGCTGCCGTAGGACATACGGATATCAACTGCGTTTTTTTTAAAATAAGAACCCCCATTTTTTGTTACGTATTCGTGTAGTACGTAAAGAAATATGAATGTTTTAGTTGGACCACCTTTTTTCGCATTGTGATAGATGATGCTATAATAGTCACAAACGTATAAGTACGTGGTATCACGTAACATTCCGCCAGTGCGGACGGTATTTGCTTCGTGATACATTACCCGTGTTAAAATGGACCGTTTACCAATTGCGGAAAACGTCGATATCGTGTTGATTGTGGCTATTGTGATCAAAATGCCCAACGGGCGTGTGCTGTGTATGCTGCTCGGTATCCTGGACGACATCATCCAAGTGTCCGGACCGTTCGCCGGATAGTTACGTTATTTAAGGAAACAGGAAGTGATCAGCCACATGTGAAACGTCAGCCACGGCATGCAATAAATGCTGATGCCCAAGTGGGTGTTTTAGCTGCTGTCGCGGCTAATCCGCACATCAGTAGAAGACAAATTACGCGAGAATCAGGAATCTGAAAAACGTCGGTATTGAGAATACTACATCTACATCGATTGCACCCGTACCATATTTCTATGCACCAGGAATTGCGTGGCGACGACTTTGAACGTCGTGTACAGTTCTGCCACTGGGCACAAGAGAAATTACGGGACGATGAGAGATTTTTTGCACGCGTTCTATTTAGCGATGAAGCGTCATTCACCAACAGCGGTAACGTAAACGGGCATAATATGCACTATTGGGCAACGGAAAATCCTCGATGGCTGCGACAAGTGGAACGTCAGCGACCTTGGCGGGTTAATGTATGGTGCGGCATTATGGGAGGAAGGATAATTGGCCCCCATTTTATAGATGGCAATATAAATGGTGCAATGTATGCTGATTTCCTACGTAATGTTCTACCGATGTTACTACAAGAAGTTTCACTGCATGACAGAATGGCGATGCACTTCCAACATGATGGATGTCCGGCACATAGCTCGCGTGCGGTTGAAGCGGTATTGAATAGCATATATGATGTCAGGTGGATTGGTCGTCGAAGCACCATACCACGGCCCGCACGTTCACCGGATCTGACGTCCACGGATTTCTTTCTGTGGGGAAAGTTGAAGGATATATGCTATCGTGATCCACCGACAACGCCTGACAACATGCGTCAGCGCATTGTCAATGCATGTGCGAACATTACGGAAGGCGAACTACTCGCTGTTGAGAGGAATGTCGTTACACGTATTGCCAAATGCATTGAGGTTGACGGCCATCATTTTGAGCATTTATTGCATTAATGTGGTATTTACAGGTAATCATGCTGTAACAGCATGTGTTCTTAGAAATGATAAGTTCACAAAGGCACATGTATCACATTGGAACAACCGAAATTAAATGTTCAAACGTACCTACGTTCTGTATTTTGATTTGAAAAAGCTACCTGTTACCAACTGTTCGTTTAAAATTGTGAGCCATATGTTTGTGACTATTACAGCGCCATCCATCACAAAGCGAAAAAAGTGATCCAACTAAAACATTCATAGTTCTTACGTACTACACGAATATGTAATAAAAAATGGGGGTTCCTATTTAAAAGGACGCAGTTGAGATCCGTTTGACCTATGGCAGCGCCATCTAGCGGGCCAACCATAGCGCCATCTGGTTTCCCCCTTCAACCTAGACAAGTTTCGTTCTTTGTAGTTTTTTTCGTTTGACGCTTATTTCGTGAGATATTTGACCCAGTCACGACCAATGGTCCACCCTCTATACATTTATGGTGCAACTTGACGATAGACTGTATCTGGAGGAACAGATACTAAATTATGGAGTGTCATGTTTAATGTAACCTAGAATGGTGTAAGGATGCATATTTAAATCGAAGTTGGTACATGCATATGTAAACATAATGAAATGGTGGAAAGGAGGATGCCCCAATATAAATAAAATCTGCACACATACACTAAATGTAATGTATATGTCACTTATTCTAGCACATAAATGAGGTATTGTGTTGTGTCACACTGATCATTTTTCATTTGTGAAATATATTCACATCCTGCCGAGGATATTGGCCTTTAATTCTACGTGAGTTCAGATAGAACAACAGGTAGCATCCTGGGTTCAGTATTTTGTCTATTATGGACGGTACAGGGTAAAGTAATTGCCATTTGCGATTTCTTTTACTTACTGAAGTAGCTTTTAGATGACTGTGTTTTAGAAGTGCAGTTGCCTACTTGTAAGGTGGATGTCAAGAAAACCTTACAGTTAAATTTTCACCAGCACTGTTGCGTTTATTGGAATGCATACTAAAGCTTGCCGAACTTTTTCGTTCCAGGAGAATATTCTCCTAGATATCTTGGGTAATGGCGTAGTCCATTCCTTGTTTTCTGATACTAGAACCATACATTCACATGGTTTATAATTAGCAGATGTATGACATAAGTTATTCATAATTTCCTCAAAACTGGACCGAGTAAAGCCACGAACTATGTCTGTTGTAACAATAAGTCCAAATGAACCACCTGAATTCATAGAAGGTATGTCCAGTGGGATTGCTTCCTGGGCAGCATTTTAAAATCAGGACAGGGTTGATACCTGGTTCTTGCAAGGGCTGTTCCCATTGATTGTTTATAACTACACTTCCACTGTCTGATGGAATGTATACAGGTTTACCAAATTGGCTAATAAAATTGTTCAAAATGTTTTCGATAATTATCTCCATTGTGACTGTGTTGTAACAAGCATATGAAGTTTAGACTTGAGTATTCTTGTGAAATCTCTGACAGATATTACCTCATATCAGTGTTTCGTTTTTTAAGTAATTTTTGAAATACTTCCTGGGACTACTATGTGTCTCGTTATATGTCTCAGGATTTAAAACTTCTCGTTGAGTCCATCGTCCGAGGTTGTCTTAATTTTTTGTAGAAATTTTTTATTCTGTATTTGGTTTCCTATTTTCTTGTGGCCTAACTCATCTTCGATCCAGTTTTTTTTTATGAACGTACCACTAGTTATTCGTGGCACAGAAATATTAATAAAGCAGTGTATAACGAAAAAATACAACAATATAATATTTGTAAATACATAAGAATGATTTTCTATGACTTGAAAACGAAGTCTATACCTCTGTTCCTATTATGGTATCTTATTAATTACTGAATAAGTACATACTTTTATGTAATTAAGTATCTTTATATTGTGCACGGAATCGGCTCGGTACTCTTATCACGAACGCAGGTTCAAGTTGTAGCTTTCCTTGATTGTAGGAACATGTAACATAAACAATACAAAAGTATTTCCTAAATGATGTTCAGTAACGATTATAAAGGCTTAGACGTTGAATTTTACGTTTTCGTTTTTCAATCGAAAAATTTGCTCCGCCTTAATGAACATATCAACCTTTGTGTACAACGAGTGTACAAATGGAAATGTATGAAATGCTACAGCAACCAAATTGGCTGAAATTTGCAAATACTGCTTTGAGATAACGTAGTGAGACACCTACGCAATGGCAGCATGTATGAAAAACACAACCCTCACCCCCCCACTAAAAGGTTCAAAGTTATGCACTCGAGATTCAACATGATGTTCACTGTCTTTTTCGACTTCCGAGGTCTGCTACTCATCGAATTCCGAGATCAGGGAAAAACCTTTATCAGTGACGTGTACTGTAAGACAGTCCATGGCCTACATACTAGTATGTCCATCGAGAGCAAAGGGCCTGCACTATTCAAGGAGGGAATGATTCCCCTGCATGATAACACTCGTCCATACGTCTCCAATGCCACACAAAGTGTAATGGCCAAGTTCAAATGGGAGCAGCTAGAGCATTCCCTACTGTCTGGACATGTCGCCCTGCGACTTCCACGTGTTTGGTTAGCTAACCAAACATCTCAGAGGCAAGCGCTTTAACTCTGACGAGGAACTGAAGAAAAGAGTCGAGGACTGGCTCTTAACAGCCACAGAAATTCTGGGAACAGGGAATACTTTGGCTCGTGAAACAGTGGGATTGTTGTGATCAGGCCTCTGCTGATTGCTTTTGAATAAAGACCAATTATACCCATAGTGTTGTTTCCTACCTTTTCTTTAGAATACCCCTCAAAGAAGCTACTAACCATGGCCTATTTTACAATGCAATATAACAGAAAGATTATTTAATTCAAGGACTATCAAGTAGGTGTATCTATACATATCACGACTAAAACGGGAAGGAGAGATTATATGGACACGCTGTGCATCGTCTAGAGAAAACAGTTGGATGATCGTCGGAAATAGTTGGAATCAGAGAGTCATTAAAATAGAGGAGTTTGTATCCTTATACTTGCAACATATAAATCATTGTCTTTGGCCGCCACTAAATATACACTGTACGCAAAAAAAGTACTCCCGGGCAGACGACGTCGATTTTGAACCGATGTCGGCATTTACCACCTGCGAGATAATACACTACTGGCCATTAAAATTAATACACCAAGAAGAAATGCAGATGATAAATGGGTATTCATTGGACAAATATATTATACTAGAACTGACATGTGATTACATTTTCACGCAATTTGGGTGATTAGATCCTGAGAAATCAGTACCCAGAACAACCACCTCTGGCCGTAATACCGGTCTTGATACGCCTGGGCAATGAGTGAAACAGAGCTTGGATGGAGTGTACAGCTGCGGCTGCACATGCAGCTTCAAAACGATACCACAGTTCATCAAGAGTAGTGACTGGCGTATTGTGACGAGCCAGTTGCTCGGCCACCATTGACCAGACGTTTTCAATTGGTGAGACATCTGGAGAATGTTCTGGCCAGGGCAGCAGTCGAACATTTTCTGTATCGATAAAGGCCCGTACAGGACCTGCAACATGCGGTCGTGCGTTATCCTGCTGAAATGTAGGGTTTCGCAGGGATCGAATGAAGGGTACAGCCACGGGTCGTAACACATCTCAAATGTAACGTCCACTGTTCAAAGAGCCGTCAATGCGAACAAAAGGTGACCGAGACTTGTAACCAATGGCACCCCATACCATCACGCCGCGTGATACGCCAGTATGGCGATGACGAATACACGCTTCCAATGTGCGTTCACCACGATGTCGCCAAACGCGGATGTGACCATCATGATGCTGCAAACAGAACCTGGATTAATCCGAAAAAATGACGTTTTGCCATTCGTGCACCCAGGTTCGTCGGTGAGTAGACCATCGCAGCGCTCCTATCTGTGAAGCAGCGTCAAGGGTAACAGCAGCCATAGTCTTCGAGCTGATAGTCCATGCTGCCGCAATCGTCGTCGAACTGTTCGTGCAGATGGTTGCTGTCTTTCAAACGTCCCAGTCTGTTGACTCAGGGATCTAGACGTGGCTGCACGATCCGTTACAGCCATGCAGATAAGATGCCTGTCATCTCGATTGCTAGTGATACGAGGCTGTTGGGATCCAGCGCGGCGTTCTGTATTACCCTCCTGAACCCACCGATTCTATATTCTCCTAACAGTCATTGGATCTCGACCAACGCGAGCAGCAATGTCGCCATACGATAAACCACAATCGCGATAGGCTACAATCCGACCTTTATCAAAGTCGGAAACGTGATGGTACTCATTTCTCCTCTTTACACGAGGCATCACAACAACGTTTCACCAGGCAACGCCGGTGAACTGCTGATGTGTATGAGAAATCGGTTGGAAACTTTCTTCATGGCAGCACGTTGTAGGTGTCGCCACGGGCGCCAACCTTGTGTGAATGCTCTGAAAAGCTAATCATTTGCATATCACAGCATCTTCTTCCTGTGGGTTCAATTTTGCGTCTGTAGCACGTCATCTTCGTGGTGTAGCAATTTTAATGGCCAGTAGTGTAGATATACTGATAATGGGTTCAGCGTCGTTCGCGAACAGATAGCGAAGTTGAATAGCTACTAGAGCGCCATCTATGTCTACACTCTAACAGGGAATGCTCACGGCCAGATGGCATGCCACGAAGACGCACTGTTTCTTCCTACATACAACTAAGGGTGTATGAAAAAGGTCAAATTGTGGCGTTCCGAGTGGCGGGATGATCCTTTCGAAGAATTGCCACAAAGGTTGGACATTTTGCTTCAGTTGTGCAACGATGCTGGTCTCAGTGGTCACGTGGACGATGTTCAGGTAGCACACACGTCCGCCGGGGTCATCGTATTGTAAGGGCAGCAGTGGCAGATCGTAGAGCCACCACATCAAGGTAAGAGGAGCTGTAAGCCCAGGCGTGTCAACACGAATTGCTGCGAACCTGTTATTAGCAGTGGGGGTATGGGCACTTCTTCCACTCACGCACAGCATAGGCGCGCGCAGCTCGTCGACTTATGTGACAGGACGACTCGGAAGATGGAATGACGCGCCGTGGTCTTCAGCGATGAAGGTAGATTCTACCTGTACGCAAGTGATGGTCGTTTGCGCTTACGACTTTGACCTAATGGGCGCAGTCTTGTAGAGTGTATTCGTCGAAGGCACAGTTCAAATGGTTCAGATGCCTCTAAGCACTATGGACTTAACATCTGTGGTCGTCATTCCCCTAGACTTAGAACTACTTAAACCTAACTAAGGACATCACACACATCCATGCCCGAGTCAGGATTCGAGCCCGCGACCATAGCGGTCGCGCGGTTCCAGACTGAAGCGCCTAGAACCGCTCGGTAACACTGGCCGGCTGAAGGCACAGTGGCCGTATCCCAAGCCTTATAGTCTAGGGTGCGATAAGCTATGACCCTTGCTCACCTTTGGTGCTTCTAGAGCTTACACTAACCAGTGTTCGGACGTGCAGAATGATGTAATATCTGTTCTTTTGCCGTTTTTGCAACAGGTCAGCCGCGCGGGATTAGCCGAGCGGTATTAGGCGCTGCAGTCATGGACTGTGCGGCTCATCCCGGCGGAAGTTCGAGTCCCCCCTCGGGCATGGGTGTGTGTGTTTGTCCTTAGGATAATTTAGGTTAAGTAGTGTGTTAGCTTAGGGACTGATGACCTTAGCAGTTAAGTCCCATAAGATTTCACACATATTTTTTGAACAGAAGGTCACGTGTCTTTCCAACAGGATAATGCTCACCCCACACTCGCCTGTGTAGCTCAACGCACTCTGCAACACGTTTAGCGTCTCCCGTGGCCATTGCCATCTTCGGACTTGTCTCAAACCGAGCATGTGTGGGAAACGACGGGACGCGAAGTGATTCATGCAACTCGTCAACCAACAACTTCCACAGAACTATATGAACAAGTCGGGCAGGTTCGAGATGACGTATCCCAGGACAGTATTCGCCATCTGTACGATCGACTGGATGCCCGAGAGAAGGGCCCTTTGTGGCTAGAGCACGTACTACTATTGGCGTTTCAGCACTGGTCGATAACTGCTACCTCAGAACCGCTCGTGCTGTTGATCTGTAAATGTAATCATTTCACGCATTCCATATGCACTGTTGCAACAACAAATCTTGAGCGGATTGGAAACCTCTAAAAGAGTGTACAAATTTTTTCCGTCGCGTAATTCATATCAATGTTCTGCTACGCACTTTACACTGATTTACAGAGTGTGAATGTAAGTGTAGATGAACAGCAAACCACTTCATTATTGCTGGTTTCTTACAAGGAGCGCAGTTGTGTATTTTGACCTATAAATAAAAAAAGGCACAAGGTGTTATCCTTGCAGCAGCACTTGCAGACGCCTAGTGGGATTAGGCGCCTGAGGCAGCGAGGTGTGTGTGTGTGTGTTGAGCTGGGAGCGGCGGGGTCGCGCCGGTGCACTTTCATCTGGGGAGGGCCTGCCGCGGGTGCTGCATAATGGAACTCCTAGCCCGCTACCTGCAGCCTGGAGCCGGTACCCGCCTCTCAGGGAAACTACGGCTCCCTCGCCTCAGCTGCTGCTGCCGCGGCTGCAGGACACACCGTCCCAGCTACAGCCACTACCTTGCCGGATTCCACTCACAATACAGGAACTTCCTCGCCTGTGTAAACTGTGCAGCTCCAAATAATAAAGATCAAGGAGCAGTCTGAATATCTCCAGAACATTAGTTATCAAATATACGAGGCGTGTTTTTTAAGAAGTACTTTACTACATAATTTCCGTCAATATTGACGCAGTTGTCATAACGTTGTACCTGTTTCTGAATACCCTCCTCATAGAAGGCGCCGCCTGACTTGTTAACCACTGCATCACCACTGTTTTGACTTCGTCATCGTCTTGAAGGTGCTGACCGCCCAGGTGTTCTTCAAGTGCAGGAACAGATGGTAGTCACTGGGCGCAAGATCGGGGCTGTACGGAGAATGATCTAGAGTTTCCCATAGAAAATATGTGATGAGATCTTTGGTCTGATACGCCACATGAGGACGGGCGTTGTCTTGCAGCAAAACGATGTCCTTGCTCAACTTGCCACGTCTTTTGTTCTGAATTGAACGGCGCAGATTATGCAATGTCTTACAGTAAGCTGCTGCATTGATTGTCTCATTACGAGGCGGTCAGCGTTTTATCCGGATCCCACCCGATTTGTAACGTTCTATTTCAACCCACTGTGACAAACTAATAAAACAGTAAATAGTCACATTTTTGAACTTCTTTGTCAAGCTGTTATTCTTTGAAGTCGGTGTCATTGACGGACTGAAACTGTAATTGGACATAAAAGCAGGTTGTTAGTACTTCAGGCGATCGTCGACTGTGGAGACACGGCGACTTGATAGTGTGCTTTTATGAACAGTCGTTCTGGAGATGACTATTCACAGCTTCTGAAAATTATATAACACTGTTTTTCAATCTCCGCCCACAATGCAGGTGTGGAAAGGACATTTTCGTTATTAAATATCCATTCGACTGATGAAAAAATAGACTTTCTGTACAATGTGTGAAGAATTTGTTAAAGATCTCACTTGTTCCCAGTACAATGATAACATCAAATTCAAGATAGTCTTACCTATCAAGGAAGCGAGAAACTCGTTTTTGTAAAAAAGTATGCCTTTGTGGTTCAAATAAAGATTGTTTCTAATACCCCCCTCCGCTTTTTTTAAATATGATAATTTCTATTTTTAACACTCCTTACCCTAATCGGTGAAAACGGAACCCTCATAGAATCACCTTCATATCCGTCTGTCTGTCTGTCCATCTGCTAAGATCCATTTTTCTCAAGAATGCTTAGCGTTATCAAGCTGAAACTTACGTCAAGTGGTAAGGTATACGGTTCCAAAATGGTGTAAAAATTTAAAAGTTTTAACTAAATGCAGTCAAAAGACACGGCCATTTATGTTAAGTATTTTGATACTGCAAACTCACTCATCAGAACCGACTGGGTACTTGCTGTTGACACATCATATTTGCAAAAAGCAAGGCGTCACAGTACAAGCAAACGAAACAAATCCGAAAATTGTTAATTTGCAATTATATCACATAAAAATGTTTTTTTGCCATTTGTTGTCCATCTTCCTGTCAGTCTCTCCGTTTGTTAATATCCCTTCTTCTCAGGAACGGATTATCAGTCCAGATCTATTAGGGTACTAACATCTACACCTCCTGGCGATGTAAAAAGTTTCTTCTAAATCAATGAAAACATACGGTCGACTGTAAAGACCCCTTTTTTCTTAGAAACGGGTACTGATATCAAATAGAAATTTATGTCAAATATTACAATCCCTTGGTGGTATAAATAATTGAGCTTCTAAGTCAATAGAAACGGCTGTTTGTGTCACTTATTTTGATACTCGAAAACCACTCATGAGTGACTAGTATTAGTTCGCACAGGAATGAAACAGCGTAGTATTAATCGTGGGATTGTGGTAATTCGCAATTCTGAAAGTCAAACACAATGTCTGTATGTTCTGGCAACTGATATCTTTGCTATGGCATACTAAATAGAAGTCTTTTTCCTTAATTGTCGTTTAATTAACTCGCTCTGAGTTAGTAGAACTACGAGCGACTCCCACTCGGAAGCAACCGTGCCCAGCACACGGAATAACACGCAAACAGTACTCTCTTTTCACGACTACTACAAACATCAGCGTAATCACTAGTAGTCTAATAATTACCTTACAGTAACAATAGATCTTTGTCACAGTCTGGAAAAAGCTTAGTCGCGTGTAAAGCCGACATCAGTTTCCAAAGTCATTCTTAAGAAAATGAAGAAAACTGATCCAATGTTAACAGTGCTCATGTAAATGGAAATTATATTGTATTGTAATTAAAAATAACTCTTAAGTATAAAATCCATAAGCCCGAATAAAATAAAATACCTGTTTTATGGGTTATAAGGTCCTTAAATACGGAGATGTGCTTTGGAACTAATTATTGAATTCGTCGCCTGTTGGAACCAACGACAGTGACACTGTCGAGTTTTGGAACTTATAATGAAGCCATATGTCCCATTTTAGTTAAGAATGTTCATTTTATTCAAACTATACATAAAAAATTTAATAAAATTTGTTAGTCTTCTGAATTTAGGCTCCTTTTTATGTTTTCAGTATTTAGTAACAAGTTGCACAATATTTATATGCTCAGATTATATTCATCTTCCTGTGGTTCACAGATAACACAGTCTTGACCTGGATGCACATTTTTCTCCCCCTACTCCTCATTAGCACAATCTATTATATTCCTGTAATACACCAAGGATTCCATTTATTTCTAGCCATCTCGAAAAATTTTTCCAGTTAATCTCTCAACCTCACGCAGTTTTACTTTTCCGATGATGGAGGCATCTATAGCAAGTTCCGTTTATTCCATGTTAGAAAGTGATTTTCCCGTCTTAGTAATCCACGCTATACATTCACGTCACTTCTGTAGTATTGCTCACCTCTTACTACAACTGCATCTTTCAGCCTTTTTATCATAACTCTCTTGAAAAATTTAATTTTGAAATGTCAGGCACTTGGTGCTTTGAAAGCACTTTGTATGCTTGTTTTCCAATCATAATCTGGCAGTCCACATTTAATTTGTTTTGGGAACTATAGCTGGTGAATATATTGTAATATTCTTCCGCATTTAATAGCGTTCATTTTCTTTATTTCTTTTCCAGTTCTTCAGAATACTAGGCCATGCAGGATAAAAGAGTGGACAACAACTGGAAAGACCAACTGAACTTCGTCGATATCCTATGGGGCTTCATTTCTCAAACAGTAGGAAATCATGTCAATAATTGTGCTGTTTTTGTTTTGTCCTGCGCAGCTGTCGACAATTAGCTTAATATTTTTTTTTATGTCAGAGAGATTAAGATGTTTAATCTCCCATGATTCTATCCAAACTGTCCTTATTTTGGCATCATGAGATGAACCAGCATAAATAGAGAAATTCTACATGTACAACCGCCTAGAGCAATACGCTGCCTAATCAAGAATTTTAAGAATGAGTTTATCGGACTCTCCCTTCCTAAAATCTCATAGAAATCTCTTAGGGCAGTCATCACTTGTAATTTGTATTCGGGTGTTTTAGGGTGCTTTAATTTTTATTTTAGCATCAAACAGGTGGAACAGACATCAGTTGATGGCCTTCCAAAGTCTATATTGTAATTCGTACAAAAATAATGTTGCAGATAAACCTTGTTTACTCTAACATCAGGTGCAACCGATTCACTGAACATTCTCCAAAGTCTTGTAATATTCAGACCACATTGCAAGTACTGCCAGCCTTTAATCTAATCTCAGCAGTAATGGAGTTTACTTACGTTACCTAACTGTTCTATGAAATTTTTCATAGTCACCTTTTTGATCTCGTATTTCTTGCTACGAGTATCACCTCCTCATTTTTCTGCTGGTGGTTTCCGACTTTCTAAATGCCGCCTGCAGACAACCCCTACCCGACCCTTTGAGACCTGCAAGATTCCTAAGAGGTTTGCCAGTACACAGGGACAACAAGCTATTTCATCCTTGTATATCTCGGTGCTCTTTATACAAAACACTTAATGGAGGCAGTTTTTTGCTTCTTGTTACCTGTAGCGTTTGTCTTCCGTCTTCTTGGATTATCAGCTGCTGTATATTTCAGAATAAATGAATCCTGAACATATTTTAGAAATACTATAAAACAATTTATGAAAATGCTTGATATCGCTCAGGGATAAGAGATTGCATTGGAAAGCTCCTGTTTCATGGTTACAAATGGACCTCTGCTTTTAGCTGAGTGCCTACAATAATGAAACATACAGGTAGTGTAGTAGTCATTAGCAAACTGATAAAGAGATACGATAACACAAAGAATCTGGCACTTACCTTTATACTTGTTTTCCGTATTTTGTCCGTTAAGTGATTTCACAGACTCCCTTCCTTCCACGTCCTGGCTCTACTGGTGACACCTCTTGTACATGAGATTCCGTTTTATAAGCTCAGGATAAAACACCAACTCACTTTGAGAAACGATCGGCAAGTGCGAATGTGGCGATAATGCTGCATAATAATATGACATTGAGCAAATGCTGCATTGTTAACGTTCCCTCCGGTGAAAAGCGCGCAACAAATTTGTGGTTTTATAAATTTGTGTAAAATAAATATCACTTATCCTCAAGCAACACACGTCTTGTGAAAAGAAGTCTGTTTCTGGAACATTACATGCTACCGTGGTGCACAATGTAAAAGCAACATCTGACTTCGGAACCATCTACATATGTTGAGTTGTGGAAAGTTCCCTTAAGAGAATATGTCGAGTTTTGGAAATAACTTCGAATTTCAATGCATATTTTGGACAAGAGTAGACGGATTTTAAGAGCACACTAGTGCTTTTTAGACATACTTCAATAATAAAAAAGCAGGAAATGGCTGTACTTCATTCTCGAGCCAAAATATCAGATGTAAACTTTTGGAACTATGCAACTCAATTCTAGATTCAGTTTTCTTTATGAATTAATATATAAACTCTTACATCTAATATAATAACTAAAAAAATTTACTTTGTAAATAATTTGTTTCTCTCAGGGTTAAATTAGTTCCTACATTGAGATGATTCGTAGTTAGCCATACAGTTTGAATTGAAAAGAGCAAAAACAAACATGAAGGAGCGTAAATTACATATATTTTCACCTCACTGACACATAGCTAAACTTTATCTTTACATTAATAATACTTGTGCACCAAATTTCAAAACAATTTGTAACCTTCAAAACCCATCACTACCATAAAATTCACAGAGTAGTTAATTATAAAGAAAATCCCATCTCATTTACCGTTTCAATTAATACTACACAGTGAAGTTCATTGGTAGTAAGATGTCCAGGGTTACACGTTACCTCTAAAGACAATAACAGTTAATGGAGAGTCACATAAGAGTATTTCTGTCTATTATATAACTTATTTCATATAATTTTATAATAATGTTGATTTATCTTTCTCAAAATTAAAGATCGAAATTAGTTCGTCGTGACGGGTAATCATTCATGTCAGCCACATCTGTCTCGCTAGGGGACCATACGAACTGCTCCTCACTGATTTGCTTCATATTGGCAGGTTGTGTAGGGCTCGCCTAGGATTTCAAAATACACTCCTGGAAATTGAAATAAGAACACCGTGAATTCATTGTCCCAGGAAGGGGAAACTTTATTGACACATTCCTGGGATCAGATACATCACATGATCACACTGACAGAACCACAGGCACATAGACACAGGCAACAGAGCATGCACAATGTCGGCACTAGTACAGTGTATATCCACCTTTCGCAGCAATGCAGGCTGCTATTCTCCCATGGAGACGATCGTAGAGATGCTGGATGTAGTCCTGTGGAACGGCTTGCCATGCCATTTCCACCTGGCGCCTCAGTTGGACCAGCGTTCGTGCTGGACGTGCAGACCGCGTGAGACGACGCTTCATCCAGTCCCAAACATGCTCAATGGGGGACAGATCCGGAGATCTTGCTGGCCAGGGTAGTTGACTTACACCTTCTAGAGCACGTTGGGTGGCACGGGATACATGCGGACGTGCATTGTCCTGTTGGAACAGCAAGTTCCCTTGCCGGTCTAGGAATGGTAGAACGATGGGTTCGATGACGGTTTGGATGTACCGTGCACTATTCAGTGTCCCCTCGACGATCACCAGTGGTGTACGGTCAGTGTAGGAGATCGCTCCCCACACCATGATGCCGGGTGTTGGCCCTGTGTGCCTCGGTCGTATGCAGTCCTGATTGTGGCGCTCACCTGCACGGCGCCAAACACGCATACGACCATCATTGGCACCAAGGCAGAAGCGACTCTCATCGCTGAAGACGACACGTCTCCATTCGTCCCTCCATTCACGCCTGTCGCGACACCACTGGAGGCGGGCTGCACGATGTTAGGGCGTGAGCGGAAGACGGCCTAACGGTGTGCGGGACCGTAGCCCAGCTTCATGGAGACGGTTGCGAATGGTCCTCGCCGATACCCCAGGAGCAACAGTGTCCCTAATTTGCTGGGAAGTGGCGGTGCGGTCCCCTACGGCACTGCGTAGGATCCTACAGTCTTGGCGTGCATCCGTGCGTCGCTGCGGTCCGGTCCCAGGTCGACGGGCACGTGCACCTTCCGCCGACCACTGGCGACAACATCGATGTACTGTGGAGACCTCACGCCCCACGTGTTGAGCAATTCGGCGGTACGTCCACCCGGCCTCCCGCATGCCCACTATACGCCCTCGCTCAAAGTCCGTCAACTGCACATACGGTTCACGTCCACGCTGTCGCGGCATGCTACCAGTGTTAAAGACTGCGATGGAGCTCCGTATGCCACGGCAAACTGGCTGACACTGACGGCGGCGGTGCACAAATGCTGCGCAGCTAGCGCCATTCGACGGCCAACACCGCGGTTCCTGGTGTGTCCGCTGTGCCGTGCGTGTGATCATTGCTTGTACAGCCCTCTCGCAGTGTCCGGAGCAAGTATGGTGGGTCTGACACACCGGTGTCAATGTGTTCTTTTTTCCATTTCCAGGAGTGTATGTACACGCTCAGCCATTACAGAGAAATCGAGACCGACACCTTTAGGCCAGCTTATATAGTCCCTATGGTGGCTACTAATCCAGAATACGGAAGCTGAGCGAGTAAGCCCTTTGTTTCTTAACGTTTCATAAGCACGACGTTTACTAATCGAATCTCGCTGCTGATAGTGTTTTCTATTTTTCTTTTTCTGCTTTACATTCTCAGGTAATTGTAACAACAAATATGCGTTATACGGCACGATTTATGAATATATACAAGCGTTTGCTTTGAAATAGACTCACTGAGAAAACCGTGAACACGCAAAAGATCGGCAGGCGGTACTAGCGTCCAACGTCGCAGTAATTATTATTTTCCATGTTCCTATGATCAGTATTCTCCTGATTCGTGGAGTGCTCCATTGGTTGCACATTATACTTGTCGCAAATGTAAAAAAAAATAATATAAATAAAACGTTATGCTCATTTGATTGCAAGTTCTTGTTTATCATTTTTTATATTCAGTCTTCTTACGGTAATTTGTTTCTCCTCTTTTCAGGAAAAATGGTTTGATAGTAACAAATCACTCGTTATATATTTATCATTTGCACAGTCGTAATAAATCTCTTTTTAGAATCACGTGGAAGTCGAAAAAAATGCCAGCAGCGAGATTCGATCCAACGACTTTGTACATTTGAAACGAAGCACTTGCTCAAATGCGGTCTCCTTGAATGCTAGCAACCATACAAAGTACAAATGCACGTGTAAAATTTTCAAACTCAATTTTCTCAGAAACTATTCAATGTTGCGTCTACCTGTTATATATGTTAGTGTCCTAATAGTGCACTACATATCCTGCCAATATGAATCAAACCGGTGATGGGGAGTTTGTACGCTCGCCTTGTTAGCAACACACTCATATTCCACTGAGTTGTTTATCTCTCAGTGGACCGATAATGTTAGTGCTGTATCTAGCGTATTCATGAAATACATTTACACAGCTAGATGCTAGCTCCTTGCTCTCAACATTTAATTTAAAACTGAAAACATAACTACCATAAACTGAGTTATTGTAGTTCTTGTGTGGCGACAATAATTCAAATGGCTCTGAGCACTATGGGACTTAACATCAGTGGTCATCAGTCCCCTAGAACTTAGAACTACTTAAACCTAACTAACCTAAGGACATCACACACATCCATGCCCGAGGCAGGATTCGAACCTGCGACCGTAGCAGTCGCGCAGCTCCGGACTAAGCGCCTAGAACCGCGAGACCACCAACGGCCGGCAAAACTGTTAAAAGAAAAACATAAAAATTCTGAAGATTTTTGAGAATTTGCTTGAAGATTGATTTGTGACTGAGTGATTTGAAAAGTCTGTTGTGTATCAACTAAATAAAGTTTTCTGGGCGTTGAAGTTCCATTTAGTATGTAGCTCAATCTTAGATACACGAAAGTAGCATCTCTGATTTTCTGATTTCTGATTTCAATTTCGACGAGTGTAGTAATATCAAAAAGTAATGTGCCTGAAAAACGCTACAGCAGCATAAACAAAGCACACATTACACAAATGTACTCCGAGATCATATTTTAGAACAAAGCCCTGTTGACGATGCGATATGGCTATCTCCGTTACAGCTACTTTGAGATCTATGAACGCTGCTTGAAGAACTTTCTTTCTGTAGAGCCGTTACCCCTCATATACACTCCTGGAAATTGAAATAAGAACACCGTGAATTCATTGTCCCAGGAAGGGGAAACTTTATTGACACATTCCTGGGGTCAGATACATCACATGATCACACTGACAGAACCACAGGCACATAGACACAGGCAACAGAGCATGCACAATGTCGGCACTAGTACAGTGTATATCCACCTTTCGCAGCAATGCAGGCTGCTATTCTCCCATGGAGACGATCGTAGAGATGCTGGATGTAGTCCTGTGGAACGGCTTGCCATGCCATTTCCACCTGGCGCCTCAGTTGGACCAGCGTTCGTGCCGGACGTGCAGACCGCGTGAGACAACGCTTCATCCAGTCCCAAACATGCTCAATGGGGGACAGATCCGGAGATCTTGCTGGCCAGGGTAGTTGACTTACACCTTCTAGAGCACGTTGGGTGGCACGGGATACATGCGGACGTGCATTGTCCTGTTGGAACAGCAAGTTCCCTTGCCGGTCTAGGAATGGTAGAACGATGGGTTCGATGACGGTTTGGATGTACCGTGCACTATTCAGTGTCCCCTCGACGATCACCAGTGGTGTACGGCCAGTGTAGGAGATCGCTCCCCACACCATGATGCCGGGTGTTGGCCCTGTGTGCCTCGGTCGTATGCAGTCCTGATTGTGGCGCTCACCTGCACGGCACCAAACACGCATACGACCATCATTGGCACCAAGGCAGAAGCGACTCTCATCGCTGAAGACGACACGTCTCCATTCGTCCCTCCATTCACGCCTGTCGCGACACCACTGGAGGCGGGCTGCACGATGTTGGGGCGTGAGCGGAAGACGGCCTAACGGTGTGCGGGACCGTAGCCCAGCCTCATGGAGACGGTTGCGAATGGTCCTCGCCGATACCCCAGGAGCAACAGTGTCCCTAATTTGCTGGGAAGTGGCGGTGCGGTCCCCTACGGCACTGCGTAAGATCCTGCGGTCTTGGCGTGCATCCGTGCGTCGCTGCGGTCCGGTCCCAGGTCGACGGGCACGTGCACCTTCCGCCGACCACTGGCGACAACATCGATGTACTGTGGAGACCTCACGCCCCACGTGTTGAGCAATTCGGCGGTACGTCCACCCGGCCTCCCCCATGCCCACTATACGCCCTCGCTCAAAGTCCGTCAACTGCACATACGGTTCACGTCCACGCTGTCGCGGCATGCTACCAGTGTTAAAGACTGCGATGGAGCTCCGTATGCCACGGCAAACTGGCTGACACTGACGGCGGCGGTGCACAAATGCTGCGCAGCTAGCGCCATTCGACGACGAACACCGCGGTTCCTGGTGTGTTCGCTGTGCCGTGCGTGTGATCATTGCTTGTACAACCCTCTCGCAGTGTCCGGAGCAAGTATGGTGGGTCTGACACACCGGTGTCAATGTGTTCTTTTTTCCATTTCCAGGAGTGTATATATGGAACAATGTCCTCTTTACCATTGTGGAAATGTGATAGAAGCGCTGTTGTTCTCTACGAGGTGCGGCTAGAAAAAAACCGGACTGATGCTGGAAAAAACATTTATTTACAATTAGTTACAATTTCATGTTATCTCCTTCAATGTACTCTCCTCCTCGGTCTCTACACCGCTCCATACGAATTTTCCACTGTTCATAGCAATGCTGCAGATCATTTTCGGTAAGTCCATACATTACTTCCGTCGCTTTTTCTTTTACTGCTTCAACAGTCTCAAATCTAGTTCCTTTCAAAGCTGACTTGACTTTAGGGAAAAGAAAAAAAGTCACAGGGGGCAAAATCAGGTGAGTAGGGTGGATGATCTAAGATGGGAATGTTGTGTTTTGCCAAAAACGTCTTCACTGACAACGCACTGTGAGCTGGGGCATTGTCTTGGTGAAGTATCCATGACTTTTTTCTCCACAAATCGTTCCGGTTTCTACGTACTCGCTCACGTAGGGTAGCCAGGACGCTAATGTAGTAATGCTGATTCACTGTTTGTCCCTCTGGTACCCAATCAATGTGCACAATCCCTTTGATGTCAAAAAAAACAACAATCATCATTGCCTTGAATTTCGATTTTGACATTCGTGCTTTTTTTTTGTCGTGGAGAAACAGGAGTTTTCCAATGCATCGATTGGCGTTTAGTTTCGGGATCGTAAGTAAAAAACCACGATTCATCGCAAGTAATAACATTTTGTAAGAAGGTGGGATCACTTTCAATGTTTTCCAGGATGTCAGAACAAATCATTCTTCGGCGTTCCTTCTGTTCAATTGTGAGACACTTTGAACCATTTTTGAACACACTTTGTTCATGTTGAAACTTTCGTGAAGAATCTGCCTAACACTTTCCTTGTCAACTCGTGTTAACTCAGACACTGCTCTGATTGTTAAACGGCGATCTTGTCGAACAAGTTTACCGATTTTTTCAATGTTTGCATCAGTTTTTGCTGACAATGGTCTGCCAGTGCGAGTGTCATCACTGGTGTCTTCGCGGCCATCTTTAAATCGTTTAAACCACTCAAACACTTGTGTTCGCGATAAACAATCATCGCCGTACACTTGTTGTAACATTACAAACGTTCCACTTGCAGATTTTCCTAGTTTGAAACAAAATTTGATGTTAACACGCTGTTCTTTCTGTACACTCAACATTTTCCGACGCACAGACAAAACGTCAACTACTTAAAACAGACGCCACGGGCAGACTGAGTGCAGGAGGCAGATGAAACTCGAGCAGTAGGCGGAGCGAGAGTCACGTGAAAGGCCACGCGACTTTCAGCCTTATTGCATTCGTTTTATTGTTTCACCAGTACTAGTCCGGTTTTTTTCTAGCCACACCTCGTATATACATAAATGATCTGGCTTACTGGGCAGCAATCTGTGGTTGTTTGCTGATGATGCCGTGGGGTACGGTAAAGTGGAGTGACTGTAGCAAGGTTCAAGACAGATAAAATTTTTCAATTGATGTAATGAACTGCAGTTAGCCCTAAATGTGGAAAAATTTAAGTTAATGTGGACGAGTAGGAAGATCAAACCTGTAATCTTGGGATACAGTATTACTAGTGCCCTGCTTGACACAGTTGCAGAAGGATGTGAGGTGTAACGAGCATGTGAGAACTGTGCTAGGGAAGGTGAATTTTAGGAAAGAGTGGTTCATCTTTAAGAAGATGGTTTATAGGACGCTGGTGCGACCTATCCTTGATTACTGCTCGAGTATTTGGGATCCGTAGCAGGTCGGTTTGAAGAAAGGCATCGAAGCAGTGCCGAGGCGGGCTGCTAGATTTGTAACTGGTACTTTAGAATAACACGTAAGTGTTAGGGAGATTCTTCGGGAACTGAAATGGAAATCCCTGGAAGGAAGGCGACGTTCTTTTAGAGAAACACTATTGAGAAAATTTAGAGAAGCAGTATCTGAAGCTGACTACGGCACGATTCTACTGCCGCCAACATACATTGCACGTAAGGACCACGAAGATGATACGAGAAATTAGGGCTCATGCGTAGGCACGGAGACAGCCATTTCTCCCACGCTCTATTTGAGAGTGGAATAGAAAAGGAAATGACAAGTAATGGTACGCTCCACCTCGCATCGTACGGTGGTTTGCAGATTATTTATGTGGATGTAGATTGTTGCGTGTCCTGAATATCAAGGTGGGTTTTTTTCATGGCCACAACTGTTTACTCATCAAATGAAGCAGTAGCAATTTTCTGAAAGCCACTTCATGACAATAAACGTGCTTCATGGAAATTTTAGATTAATACAACATATTTTTAAACTTATAAATTTATTTCCTAGGGAAGTGAACCATTACATTTAAAGCAGAAGGCAGTAAGAAGCTTACTAGACAAAATTAGTCAACCTCATACACGAGCACATTGATCGCTTTGGAACGATGTAGATGTAGAACTGGCACCACGCGGTCTTGTGGTCTACCACAGCTGACACAAGTCGTGACAATGAAGTGATGTGTGTTTGTCAATCGATCTTACACAAGTGCAGAAAAGATCTGTTGTCTTTGTACGTGCACATAACCACACCGCGAATGAAGTTAGTCCATTTGTGGGTGCGTCGAAGCTGACTACCCTGAGTGTTCAAACGTCCATTTAGAAAAATTATACATTACTGTGCTTAAACTGACACACAACATTTATAGCGCAATGGAATCTGACTTTCAATAATCCCTACAAGAGAATGGCCCTGACTAAATTAACCTATACATTTCACAAATCACTTACCTCACAAAAATCTTGGTTACTCGAACTACTGCAATACAGCGAGCGCCACTACTGCCAGCTAAATAAAAGATTCAAACTACTGAAGGCACTAACTACTGATAGGCATAGTTAGCAAATGAAAGACTTTGATAAAGAACAAACAATGTATTTACCTTAATAGTGTTCAAAAGTCATAATATATATAGCAGTTCATGACATCCAGTCTTACAAATGTACTGTCTCTGATGGACACACGTTCAGATCATCCGCTCTCAAAATTCCGCCATCTCTCTCCCCACATCCACAACTGCTGGCGGCTCACCTGCAACTGCACAACGCTACGCGCTGTCAACAGCCAACTGCCCAACGCTACAATGGCGAGTATTACAACAATGCCAACCAGCCACAGACTGCACACAGCACAGCCAGTGATTTTCATACAGAGCGCTACGTGGCGGCGGCGTTACCAGTATAAGAACCTAAACAGCCTACTTACAGTGTCTACCAGGAATGGACTGCCACTCACAACCATGTAACACAGCGTAAGAAGCGCGGTCCTAAAAAGATCCTAACCGGAAAGCCAAAAGACTAGTGTCACGCTCTGCTGAGACAGTATGGTTTTGGTGATGTAATTTCTTTATGGTTCGTTCCACTCTATTGAAACAGCACAAGCCAAATAAAGGATGGGAAAAGGAACACGTAAAAATTTGTAAATCTGTAATGTAATGTATGTCTTGTGAATTTGTGCAGATAGTCTAGTCAGGTGGAAGGAGTATATAGAGGGTCTATACAAGGGCGATGTTCTTGAGGACAATATTATGGATATGTAAGAGGAGGTAGATGAAGAAAAAATGGGAGATGATACTGCGTGAAGAGTTTGACAGAGCACTGAAAGACCTAAGTCGAAACAAGGCCCCGGTAGTAGACAACATTCCATTAGAACCACTGACAGCCTTGGGAGAGCCAGGCCTAACAAAACTCTACCATCTGGTGAGCAAGATATATGAGACAGGCGAAATTCCCTCAGACTTCAAGAAGAATGTAGTAATTCCAATCCCAAAGAAAGCAGGTGTTGACAGATGTGAAAATTACCGCACTATCAGTTTAATAAGTCACAGCTGCAAAATACTAAAGCGAATTCTTTATAGACGACTGGAAAAACTGGTAGAAGCTGACACCGGGGAAGATCAGTTTGGATTCCGTAGAAATGTTGGAACACGTGAGGCAATACTGACGCTACGACTTATTTTAGAAGAAACATTAAGGAAAGGCAAACCTATGTTTCTAGCATTTGTAGACTTAGAGAAAGCTTTTGACAATGTTGACTGGAATACTCTCTTTCAAATTCTGAAGGTGGCAGGGGTAAAATACAGGGAGCGAAAGGCTATTTATAGTTTGTACAGAAACCAGATGGCAGTTATAAGAGTCGAGGGACGTGAAAGGGAAGCAGTCTCCCATGAGGCACCGCCTTATCGTAGCACTGTCCGTGTGGGCGGGAGAGTGTGTGTGCTCCAAGGAAGCTGAGAGCTATATCGGCGATAACGTAGCTACTGGCAGGTCCAACCTAGCCGGGCAGGTCTCAGCAGAGGAGCCAGACAAAGTGTGCCTCACAACGACCCATCTTATATCCTATATCCTAAATGTACTATTCCCTACCCTCTCCTCAGTTACCATTCCTTCTCTTTCTCTAATTACCATAACACACCTCTGCCTTGTGGTTGGTCTCGGGAGGGATGAAGGCTAAGGGAGAAAACCCTAAAAGAAAATCTGGAGTGGGACCCCAAAGGCGGTTGGAAGGCGTGCTACGCCCCTTTCGGCAGCTCCTACAACCGAAGTGATACCAGACGTATTGGCTTGCCTTTCCTCTGGATATTATCATTTAGGTCGAGAGGGAGACCGTGATGATTGGGCAACTCACATGTCTTCATATTTATCGCTCAGGCTTGTAGCATCCTGGAGAGCAGCGGCGTCCAAGGACTTCGGCACAACACGGGAAGAGGCAGTTACCGGTTATAAGCTCTGATTGGCGTAAGACTCGAGTGCCAGGAGCCACTTCCGACGGTGGGAGAGATCATTGCATCTCATTGGACAGCTACCGCCCGCCTCAAGCTGGGCAGCCCCCAGCCAATAAGGTGCTGTCCCGCCACTATCCGCCTGCTTCACGGGGTGTGTGAAGCTTAGAAGTAATCTTCGACAAGCGGGTTGATATAGTACACCTACCAACAACAAAAATGAAATAATAAAGAAGTCACTATTTCGTATTGCCACCTGGAATGTTAGGACAATGTGTCCAAGGTACATTGACGATGCCCAAGAGGTTGATTTCATCCGTAAGACTGCCGTAATTGACAGAGAGCTCCATCGTTTGAATGTAGATATTGCGGGACTGCAGGAGACGCGGCTCCCAGATGCGGGCTCTATCAGGGAGGGTAATTACACATTCTTCTGGCAGGGGAAGTCTCAAGACGAGCCAAGACTTCATGGCGTAGGATTTGCTGTTAAAAACGCCATCCTGGACTGTACTGTGCCACCATCCGGTGGAACAGAGCGAATTATTGATTTGAAAATATGCTCCTCAAGTGGAATGTCAACATCCTAAATGTGTACGCTCCTATCATATCATCCAGCATGGAAGAGAAGGATCTGTTTTATAACTTACTCAGTGACAGAATAGCCAAGGTACCTAGCACCGAGACACTGTATATTCTAGGGGACTTAAATGCTAGAGTTGGATCAGATAACGACATATGGCCGAATTGCCTGGGACATCATGGGGTGGGAAAAATGAATGAAAATGGCCAGAGACTGCTTGAAGTTTGCTGCTTTTATGGACTCTGTATCACAAACACATATTTCCAGCTTAAGGATCAGCACAAGGTGTCTTGGAGACACCCGCGCTCTCATCACTGGCATCAACTTGACTTAGTCATAGCTAGGCATACTGGTCTCAAAAATGTGCTATTGACACGAAGTTATCATAGAGCTGATTGCAACACAGACCACGCCCTAGTGGCGTGCACATTGAGGCTCACTCCTAAGAAATGTCACCACGCTAAACCGAGAGGTTATCCCCGTATCAACACAGATCATGTTCATGACACACAAAGAAAGCAGGATTTTGCCAGTAATTTTGAAAGTGCTTTCCCAGGAAACGTGCAAGCAGAAAGGAATGTTGATAAGAAATGGGCAAAACTCTCGGGTGCAATCTACAACTCAGCAGTATTGGCCTATGGAATAAAAGGAAAAAGAAATAAGGACTGGTACGAGCAAAATTTGGAAGAAATGGAACCAGTCACTGAGGCTAAACGGAAAGCCCTGCTTGCTTACAAAAGAAACCCAAATGAAAAAACTCGAGATGATCTACGGAAAGCAAAGAACAGGGCACAGCAAACATCCAGGAGATGCGCAAATAACTACTGGCTGAATTTATGTGTAGGTATACAGAAAGCGGCCGACTCTGGGAATGCTAAGGCAATGTACGATGGTATTAAGAAAGCAATTGGACCAACTGTCAGAAAAACAGCTCCTCTGAAGTCCAAGACGGGTGAAGTCATTACTGATGAAGGCAAACAAATGGAACGCTGTGTTGAACACTACCTCGAGTTGTATGCAGTCGAGAATGAAGTTAGCAAGGATGCATGTGACGCCATCAAACAAATGCCAGTTATGGAAGAACTAGATGCAATGCCTACTATGGAAGAACTTAGTAGAGAAATAGATTCTCTTGCTAACGGAAAGGCCCCAGGTGAAGATGGGATCCCTGCAGAGGTTATTAAGTACAACAAGTCTGTTATTCTCAAACAATTATATTCACTTATCACAACCAGCTGGGAAGAAGGTTATGTCCCGATGAGTATGCGGAATTCGAGGATAGTTACTCTATATAAACAGAAAGGGAACAGAAGTGACTGTAACAATTACTGAGGCATTTCATTACTAAGTGTAGCCGGGAAAGCTTATGCAAGAGTCATCCTAATGCGATTACAGATCCTAGCTTCCAGAATCTACCCAGAATCTCAGTGTGGCTTCAGGCCCGGCCGATCAACCGTAGATATGATCTTCTCCTTAAGACAGCTACAAGAGAAATGTCGTGAGCAGCATAGGCCACTTTATATTGCTTTCATTGACCTTGCTAAAGCGTTTGATTTAGTGAGCAGAAATGGGCTTTTCAAACTGTTGCAGAAGATTGGATGCCCACCTAAACTACTGCAGATAATTGTCTCTTTCCATGAGAAAACACAAGCAACAATTTGCTTCAACGGTAAAACATCAGAAGCATTCCCTGTTAATAGCGAACAGGGGTGTGTGTTAGCTCCTACATTGTTTGGGATTTTCTTTTCCCTTCTGCTCAGATTTGCCTTTGAAGACTGTGAGGAGGGAGTGTATCTACATACGAGGTCTGATGGAAATCTTTTCAACATTGCTCGCCTCAAGGCCAAGACCAAAGTAAATACAGTCGTTATCCGTGAGTTGTTATATGCGGACGATGCAGCTCTAGTAGCGAACACAGAAGATGAGCTGCAGTATATAATCAACAAATTATCAAATGCCTGTGAAAAGTTCGGTCTACTCATCAGCCTTCAAAAGACTAAGATCATGGCGCAGAGCACTACCAACCTTCCATCCATTAGCATTGATGGCAATTCTCTCCAGATAGTTGATGACTTTACCTATTTGGGATCCACAATATGTAGCAACTTGTCCATGGACACTGAACTTACTAACAGAATCGCAAAGGCATCATCTGTCATGGCTAGACTGAAAAACAGAGTATGGAACAACGGACTGCTTACCACAAAAACTAAATTAAAAGTCTACAACGCTTGTGTTATAAGCACCCTTCTCTATAGCTGTGAGACATGGACAACTCTTTCTAGGCATGAATCTCGACTCAACAGCTTCCATCTCCGCTGTCTCCGGAAGATCCATCAGATCTCTTGGAGAGATAGAGTACCCAACACCGAAGTCATTCATCGTGCAAGCACAACCAGCATCTTTGCACTCCTGAGTCATCGACGTCTAAGATGGTTGGGACATGCCAGGCGCATGGATCCTGAGCGGATACCGAAACAGCTGCTGTACGGCGAACTTCAGGAAGGTGTGAGGCCAGTGGGACGACCGCATCTTCGTTTCAAGGATGTCTGCAAGAGAGACCTGACCAAGACCAGAATCAATCCAAGCCGCTGGGAAAGCATTGCAGATGACCGTGTCAAGTGGCGAGTAACTGTGCGCAACGGCGTCAAGCTCTTAGAGGACGAACGCACACAGGAACAAATCAGGAAGAGGACAAAGCGAAGAGACAGAGCGGCTTCTGTTCGAAGTCCCTCAAATTTCACATGTCCAAACTGCAGTAGGGACTGCCACTCTCGAGTGGGACTTTTTAGCCACAGCAGACGCTGCAGACTCTGAACCAAGCATGCTACACCATCATCCCTCAAGGATGGACGGATGCCATTATGGTTGGGAAGAGAGTGAGACAGGGTTGTAGCCTCTCCCCGATGCTATTCAATCTGTATATTGAGCAAGCAGTAAAGGAAACAAAAGAAAAGTTCGGAGTAGGTATTAAAATGCATGGAGAAGAAATAATAACTTTGAGATTTGCCGATGACATTGTAATTCTGTCAGAGACAGCAAAGGACTTGGAAGAACAGTTGAACGGAATGGATAGTATCTTGAAAGGAGGATATAAGATGAACATCAACAAAAGCAAAACGAGGATAATGGAATGTAGTCGAATTAATACGGGTGATGCTGAGGGAATTAGATTAGGAAATGAGAAAGTAGTAAAGGAGTTTTGCTATTTGGGGAGCAAAATAACTGATGATGGTCGAAGTAGAGAGGATTTAAAATGTAGACTGACAATGGCAAGGAAAGCGTTTCTGAACAAGAGAAATTTGTTAACATCGAGTATTGATTTAAGTTTCAGGAAGTCGTTTCTGAAAGTATTTGTATGGAGTGTACCCATGTATGGAAGTGAAACATGGAAGATAAATAGCTTAGACAAGAAGAAAATAGAAGCTTTCGAAATGTGGTGCTACAGAAGATTGCTGAAGATTAGATGGGTAGATCACATAACTAATGAGGAGGTATTGAATAGAATTGGGGAGAAGAGGAGCTTGTGGCACGACTAGAAGAAGGGATCGGTTGGTAGTACATCTTCTGAGGCATCAAGGGATCACCAATTTGGTACTGGAGGGCAGCGTGGAGGGTAAAAATCGTAGAGGGAGACCAAGAGATGAATACACAAAGCAGATTCAGAAGGATGTAGGCTGCAGTAGGTAGTGGGAGATGAACAAGCTTGCACAGGATAGAGTAGCATGGAGAGCTGTATCAAACCAGTCTCAGGACTGAAGACCACAACAACGACAACAACAACAGTCTAGTACCTTAGCAGCATGTTCGGGAGGTGGCGGCAAAGACCTTCCGTCAACCCAGAGACAACCGAGGGCACCAGAGCCAGAGACCATCGTACACCAGCTGCCCTCTAAAACGTCGGCTATGTGTAGCTCTTTGATAATTTTTAAGTGGTAGCATTCATCTCACGCTAGGTGAGGAGATCCATAAGTTATAGTGACGTAACGGTACGTCATCGTGACGTAAATAAACCTAAATCGACTTCATGAGTACGTATATCGATCTTTGCAGTTGTACCACAGATGATATTTCGTCTATAATTGTTACTTACATTTTAATATGTATGCAGTATCAACTATCAAAAATAAGTTTCCTAGTAGTTGCAAAATGATGTTGAACAAAGACTGTCACAATGGATGAGCTACTTGACAAAATAGCTTCAACAGCCCTCTGTTTTTAGCAGCAATAAGTGATGGCTCATATGCGATGGTGGAATATTGTGTTTGTCTATTCTCTCAGTAGACATGGCATAAATTTTGGTGGTGTTTGGCATGATTACTCTAGCTATTTCCATATTGCTTAAGAGTCATACAAAAAGTAGCTGAAAATGGCAACAGCACTCACTGCTTTCAGTTGCTTAAAATGCTGGTAAATGTGACCTGCATGTCATTGTTTTTTCACAGTATACAACGTATGAAGAAAAATAATTATATGTGTCATAACAGGTCAGTACATTATAATCATCAGCAATAATTTATTTCTGAAGAGCAAAATTTTATGTGCTGATCTACAGCTTGAAGGATAAATTAAAATTCCAGCGACATTCGGAATTACCTTTGGAACCACATTAATTTCTCAGTTTAACGTTTTCTGCCCAGAAGAATTATGTACAATCTATTGGCTTTTGCAAAAATACAAAACACTTTAATTTTTCTCTATTTCACGTTTCTATCCACATGCTTTATGCACAATTAATAGGATTTTTTAAAAAATGACTAGACGCTATTTTTGACTTTCGTTATTGTTATGGTTCCTTCGTTCGGACATTTATTACATTCAAGAAACGCACAATAACATCCAAAATTGTTGGGATTACAGATTAATAAGTAATTTAACTGGGATGAGCATGCCACTCAACTGCTGTCACTTCGTTTGTACAAGTCTGTTTACATTTAGCTTTCACGTTATCGTGCAACATCTGTGGTACAACTGCAAAGATCGATATACGTATTCATGTAGTCGATTTAGGTTATTTACGTCACGATGACGTTGCGTTACGTCACTATGACGTAGGGCTCTCCTCACCTAGCGTGAGATGAATGCTACCCATTGTTAAGGAATAATGCTGGCGCCGTACATTTGTTAGTGATATGGTTCATCTATGATTTTATGCCGGAGGATAGGCAGTTGCTATCGAGCAGCTACGAGAAACCCTTAAGAGGAACTAAGTTTGTATGTAGAGGGTAGGAAGGACCGGATATGTAGTTGCTGTTTGTTCGCGAACTTTGGCCGATGTGGTTAGCTTTTGCTATTAGTTAATCGGACGGTTGTATTTATGGTGCAGATGGAAGTTTCCACAATTTTAGAGGCTGACTGAAAGTGTCTGCATTTCGGCGAAAGACTGCAGAACGGATACAGGCCTCGATATTAAAGACTGGAAATAATTATATTTTATTGCGCTCTTCGATTTGAATTGAAGAATTATCGCAGTGACGCATACTTCAATTAGCTGAGTGTGGGTTCAAGTTTTGTACTTGTAATGCTGTTACGAGTTTTCTGAGGATTGTGATTCGTGATTCGAAGAAGTATTGTTTGTTTTTAGCGATCGGAGTGAAGCTATTTGAGTCAGGGTTCCGGGTATGGTGTATTTGTAGCTCACCTATGAAGTGGGTACTGTGATTAATTGTATAAGTTGACAGAGGCCTTCTCTGAGGCATAGAGTATCGGCCGTGAATGTATTGAATGGATTTGGTATTTGAGATGAAATATGAGTAGGATTTTGTGGATATGAGTTCTCGATTTTCGAAGAGATTTGAAAATTGTTACCGGAACATCCAGACCAGTGGTTTCTCTTTAAATTTGATAGTTTACCCCACCCAGAGTTGCGACAGTAACACTTCGCGATTATCCGGAACCTAGCTGAGCCATATTTAAGCGGAGTTCCACTGCTACCATTATTCCTGTAGTGACGAGTGACATTTTCATTGAAGTTTTGTTTGTGGGATCGCGGATCGCTAACATCTGATGTGGCTGAGAAGTTTGCAATTTGTGTTATGAATGGAATTAAAAAGAGGTGGAAGCACCTACGACTATTGTTTGATTTCTTTATTACTGTGTTTTCTTTAGAATGGGAATTTAATTTTGTTTGTCACTCGATTACTCGTGGACGTTTGTCTCTGTGTGTAGCAAAGACAAGGGAATAAACTCTTACTTTGTTTCAAAGTTAAAACGTAGTCGCCGCGTTATCATTTAGACCAAACTTACTTACTAATTGCTCTCTGAACAAATCATTCCTTACCACAGAAACGAGCAAGATCTTAAAACATAGAATATTAACAAGTAGAAGAGAGCTGACAAATTCAGAGAGTCTTGAGTGACGAATGAATTCAGCATAGAGAATCCAAAGTATTTACGAGTTAAAGAATTTTCACTTCAAGATCATTTAATTGATAAAATCATAATAAAATAGTTAGGCTTGTAATTCGTGTTTAAAAGTATATAAGAGTGAGTTATCACAGAAAGAGATTTTCACTCTGGAGCGGAGTGTGCGCTGATATGAAACTTCCTGGCAGATTAAAATTGTGTGCCCGACCAAGACTCGAACTCGGGACCTTTGCCTTTCGCGGGCAAGTGCTCTACTATCTTTTTTTTACGCCTATAACCGCTTTTTTTATTTTTTTTAACCACTCGGCCACCTTTTTTTATTTTTTAGAAGTGCTCTACCAACTTCTTTTTCTACAACTTTTTTTATTTTTTTATTTAGCAGCGCGTTAGCGCGCTTTTTTTTCTTTTTTTAAAGAAAAAGTAAAATAAAAATAAAAACGCGGTTCCTTCGCTTTATGGTCAGACAACGCGACCACTTTTTTTTGGTAACAGGAAGGCAGGGTAAACAAACAATCTTTATTCGTACAATTGTGCTGTCCTAGGGGAAAGTGTCGAGACAGCAAAAACAATTTGGAAACCATAACATACAAAATCAACATAAAGGCCGCCCTCTTTTTTTTCTTTTTTTGTGACATGAATAAAGTAAATGACAATCCTAGTCACGGGCGGGAGTGAAAATGAAGTTATCATCTGCATCACAATCCCTGCAGCACGCGGTGTCGCATCATAAATCTGGCAGCAAGCCATATAATCTTGACCGTCTCTGCCAATGTGGGCGGCATGTATTTCTCCTGCGTCGACCATTCGAAGGACCATTATCTGAGGCGGTTTCGGTGTTTACCATCGTTGTGTGTTTTTTTTTTTTTTTTTTTTTTCACGTGAACATAATCCAGCCGTAACTGGCGCCAGCAGGTAGGGGCCAGTTTTCTTCTCAGTGTGCCATGTGCCAATTTAATTGAACCGCACAGTACTTTCTCTAGTCGTTCTGCTGCAGGAGTCTTCTCAGTTCTGGGACACCCCAGCTGTCGGGCGGATTGTGAAAAACACTTCCTAAAAAATTGGAAAAGTAAGTCCTGTATTTCGTATGACTCCGTATGAGCTCGTGTTGTTCTTGTAAATATATCCAATAATCCATCACGGACTTAATATCGTACGAATACAAATATTTCGTCGCATGTCCAGTGATCCAATTGACCGCATACGTCTTTTGTTTGGGAAAAAAGGTCTTGTCCGGTAGAAAGGGTACATCCGATGTGATTTTTGTGTAGGTAGTGCGCCGAAGGAAGGCCAGTATTCGACGCGTCAGCGTCCAGACGTCCCTCGCTGCGCCACACACTAAACCATGTTCTTCCGTTGCTAACAGTCCACAGTTTGTGCAAAGAGGAGAATCGACCATATGAATTGTATGTAATCGACTCCTGGTCACACGTTTACGGTTTATAAGAATATACCACATCGATCTCGCAGCTGTTGACAGTAATGGAGTATGCACTGCACACCAAATGTGGTTCCACGTTCTCGACGGATATTTGAATTCCATTATGTTGCGGCCATGTTGATCCATCAAGCACCCATAGATCTCCCGAGTCGTGGGTATTCTCGTCGAAGGTACTTTCAGACAAACATAACTGTAATCAACAAGAAATGAGGCAATGTGTGCAAGAGAAGGCGAAATATTGCCCACCGCAATAGGGGGTTCGTACGAAGGCGGAACAAGTACTTCTATCAGAGCTGACGTTATGGTGTGCTTACGTTGTTGCCAATTTGGTATCATCGCTCGCATGTAAAGCGCCAGAGCTTTGTTTCGCACGTTTGTGAGGTTGAGGCCACCGTTCCGGAACTGTAGCGTTAACGTGTCATATTTGATCTTAAATAACATCCCAGTACTAATATAGTAACCAAAGGCAGCCATGAGGCGGTCTGCAATACCCTTCGGTATTGGTAGGATCTGCGCTAAATGGGGCAGTCGTGACGCTATGTGCACGTTAGTGTATGCCACACGTTGGATCATGTCAAAGGCTCTCAGTGAGTTGTTGCGTATCGTCAGACGAACATTCCGCAGAAGCCGCCGATAACCCGCCGCCGCTGACCGCCGTAGTGAACGGGTAAATGTGATCCCCAGACATCTCAGCGATTCCACCGTCTGAAACGGTCCCGGTACGTCTTCCAGACCCCGTCCAATGTGCATAATTTTGGATTTCGTCATGTTAACGACACTGCCTGCCGCCGTCCCGTAAGAGTCTAGATGTTCAACAGCCTGACGCACTTCATGTCCTGATCTGACGAGAAGGATCAGGTCGTCCGCATATGCGCGACAAACGAAAGAGTTCTCATTAAGCGCTATCCCAGTAAGTGAGCGCCTCATAACACACATCAGCGGCTCAAGTGCTATCGCAAACAGCATCATGGAGAGTGGGCACCCTTGTCGGACTGAGCTGTTAATAGGAATCGAGCCCGCTTCCCGACCATTTACAAACACCTTCTATGTAGCCCCTCGTATGAGCCTCATGACGATGGAGATGAAGACAGGTGGAATCGCCATTCGGCTCATGACTAACGACAAGAAGTCATGGTTTATCCTGTCGAACGCACGATCGAAGTCCACAGATATCATCGCTGCTCGCATTTTACACGTTTCCGCAAGGGCGATAACGTCACGCTATTCACTTAACGCCGAGGAGATGTTGCTTCGCACCCCTAGGCAAGCCTGATCAGGGGATATTGTCCTGGATATCGCCAGCTTGAGACGAGACGCTAGGAGTCGTGCAAAGATTTTATAGTCGGTGTTTAGCATAGTGAGAGGCCGATATTGATTAACACTGCGACTCCCCGTATCTTCGGGATGGGAAGAAGAAAGCCAGTCACAAAATCCGACGGTAGGCGCATGTCCGGACGCATCGCCTCATTGTACATCGACACCAACTGTGGCATCATCATGTCCACGAATTCTCGATAAAACTCTAGCGTAATCCCATCTGGCCCTGGTGATTTATGGGCCGCTCCTTTTGTGAGTGCCACCTTTATATCGTCTTCTGTGAGTGGCTCCATAAGCGCTGCCTTATCCGTCTCCGTCAGTGTCGTTTGCAGATGTTGCAGTATCTCTTCCCCCACCCGACGGTCTGTCGGTGTACCGGCATAGAGATGGCGGAAATGCTCTAAAAATTCTTTTGTAATGTCCTGTTGTGTTGTCAGTTGACGGCCATCTAAACCGTGGAGCACTGTTACCAATGCCCGGCGGTAACGTTTGTGTTCCCACGACACATGGTGCATCGAGGTACGTTCCCCAATGATGGTGTCGAGAGATCTTGCCCGTATTGGGATGCCACCCAGTCGTCGTCGCGTGATCGATAGGATTTGTGCCTTGACACGATGAACTTCCGCATGATGTTCTGCAGACGGCACCTGGAATGACAGCTCACGAAGTATGGTGTAATAGTAATCAAGAGTGTCTCTTTGCCATCTCGTCTTATCCCGACCATACTGTATTAGAGCTCGTCTTATGGAGGTATATGTTGGTAGACGGCGTTGACATGTGGTCCATACCGCCTCGACTCTCTGACGACATTCGGGGTCCACCAAAAGTGACGAATTGAGCTTCCGTGTCCCGCGGCTTCTCCACACACTTTGCCTAGGGACTGATATGGTACAAATATAAGCCAGATGATCAGTAAATGCCGCACGCCATCGTTCCGCGTCAACCACCTTATCCTGTAGGCCAACCGAAACATATATTCGATCGAGTCTGCTCGCCAAGTGACTGGTAAAAAAAGTATATCCCTCACGGTTCCTATGCATCAAGTCCCAGGTATCGCTTAACTCCAGATCCCGGCATAGCACATCCAATTCACGACAGGTATTGTAATGTGGAGTCTGGTCTTTTTGGGCTAAAACACAATTGAAGTCACCACCTATAATGAAATGATCGAATCTGCCGGTAAATAAGGGCACAATCTCTTCCGAATAATATCTCGCACGCGCCCGTCTGTAGTCTGTGCCGGAAGGGGCATAAACATTGAGAATGCGAATTCCATTAACAGTTATCGCCAGTCCTCGTTCCGAAGGTAGATAAGCCAGGTCGCGAACCGGAATCCCGTCCCGGACCAGTTTCGCCGTTCCACTGTCGTTGTTCGAGTGCGGCGAGGTGTAGGAGATGTATCCATCTACTTCCTGGAACTCAGGAATGTAAATTTCCTGCACCATCAGTATATCCACATCCGACGCGTATATCATGTCCCTAAACAACTGATGTTTCACAGGCGATCTAATGGTATTTACATTCACTGTCCCTATTCTGTATGCCTGGGGTCGAGTAGCTGTCATCTCCACATGATGTTAAAATGGCATAGTTTCACCGTATCGATAGTCCCTTTGCACATCCGCAGAGGGTCGCCCGACGGACGTGTCCCTGCGGCATTAGGTGTCTTGAGATGCGGACGGATGCAAGTCCCCACCAATAGAATGGTCCGCATCGGTGGTCGTCCTGCTCATACCAGCTGATATTATTGGGGTGCTCCAAATTTTCCAGTGCGGCATTGATGTGTGACATCTGTTGTTCTTATCAGCATTAGACTCCGCCGCAGAAGGGGTATCAGGCCCCTGAGCGGATGCATCGTCTGAACGACATGACATATTTTCACCGTCCGAAGTCATATGGTCTGCGACATCCGAAGCTTGTGGTTCCAAGTCAGACAGGTCCATGGAGTTAGACTCATCTGGGCTCCCAAGAAGAGAAGGGAGCGTCTCCGCAGAGTTTAGTCGGCGCTTCTTGCGGCGCTTTGGCGAGCGTTGTTTGCGGGCGCTAACCTCGGCCTCTGGTGTTGGCGAATCTTGGATCTCCTGCTGTCTCGCCACCGCCACAGCGCCCTGGGGCCGTTCCACTTCAGCTTCCATGCCTACTGGGATGCTGTCATCCTCTTTCTGCACCGCCTGTAGTGTCTGAGATTGGAGGTTGGTCGGAGCCATTCCTTCTTCAGTGGGGTCCGAAGGCTCCTCAATCAACTGCGGCGTCGGTTCGATAGGGTGTTCCGACCTCGGCGTCACCTCCCCGCGAAGCGCCGTCACGTGAGTCATCGGCAGTGACGTCGGTGTAGTCGGATTCTGGAAGTCTCCGCTGGGGAGTTGCACGAGTCTCCTCTGCATACACGCAGATCGCAGATGTCCTTCACCACCACACCCGGAGTATGTCCGGGGCTGTCCATCATAGATGACAATAGCTCTACAGCCGCCGATGTTTATGTACGATGGCACATGTTTCGTAAGGGCAATTCGCCTGTCGGACACCATTGAGTACTGGATACGTGCTAAAACTTGCCCAACGTTCGGCCGTATGACTGATAACTCTGCCATATGGCTGGAGTGATTCAGTGACCAATGATTCGGGTACCTCGAAAGGCTGCTCGAAGACTCGAATCGTACGCACTCCCAGACCCGAATGAGCGACTAAAACTTCGCCAATATGACCATCGGAGTGTCGGAACTGGAATCCTCGTTTGGCGGCTTCAATGATCCTATCGCATGCTGCGTCGTCAATCATCTTTACGAAAAGAGTGCTGCTCACGATTGATAAATGAATTTAAATAATCTCCGTGTAATTAAGATGCACTTCGTCCCTCAAGAAACGTTCGATTTCGAAAGCCTTCGGTCTTGCATACTCGTTACAGAACGTGAACTGTATCGTGGTTTTTCGGAAATTGTGTGCCATTGCGTTCGATTCAGACAGTAACACACGCGAGTAACGTCGGTGTAAACACCGCTTCTTCCGCGAACGTTCGCAGCCGGGACGTAAACAAGTCCGAGCTGCTCCGCGGCTAAAGGCGGACTGCTCTATCTGAGCTACCGAAGCACGAATCACGTCCGGTCCTCACAGCTTTACTTCTGCCAGTATCTCGTCTCCTACCTTCCAAACTTTACAGAAGCTTTCCTGCGAACCTTGCAGAACTAGCACTCCTGAAAGAAAGGATATTGTGGAGACATGGCTTAGCCACAGCCTGGGGGATGTTTCCAGAATGAGAGTTTCACTCTGCAGCGGGGCACTTGCCCGCGAAAGGCAAAGGTCCCCAGTTAGAGTCTCGGTCGGGCACACAGTTTTAATCTGCCAGGAAGTTTCAGTGAGTTATCTATTTAAAATCACAGAAAAACCGAAATACTGGTTTATTTTCGTTATGAAAGTTTACGAACGTAGTTTCGTAACGTAAAGACAGAGACGTTATTTATATTACTGACGGGCGATACTGTAGCAACAAAACAGATCGCTGACTGCATCTGTCAAAATTCACACATTTGAAACATTTTGGGTTTTTGTTGAAGGTAATACCCGTAATTTCACCAACTGCGACATAGTCGCGTATACAAACAGTGATCCAATACTGTCAAATGTTTTTTATTTCAGTCTTTGATCGCAATATCAATTCTTTAGACGATGACCAATTTCAGTCCGTAATGACCATCCTCAGATCTTTTTTGCACCATGTCCTAAAGTGTCATTATGCCGTTATAGCCTTATCACTTTAGGTTCAAATTGGTTCAAATGGCTCTGAGCACTTTGGGACTCAACATCTGAGGTCATCAGTCCCCTAGAACTACTTAAACCTAACTAACCTAAGGACATCACACACATCCATGCCCGAGGCAGGATTTTAACCTGCGACCGTAGCAGTCACGCGGTTCTGGACTGAAGTGCCTAGAACCGCACGGCCACCGCGGCCGGCTATCACTTCAGGAAATGGTGTAAAAAAGATCTGAGGATGGTCATTACGGACTGAAACCGGTCATCGTCTGAAGAATTGATATTGTGATAAAAGACCGGAATAAAAAACATAATACCCGTAAGTAAGCTGGTAGCAAAATATATCCACCTTCACTGTGATTTACTAAAAGCTTCATAGTGAAGTGAGTGCATTTAAGATCTGTGACATGTTAAAGAGCGGTCAGACGTGTGTTTTGCTAGCAGTGATTCTTGGAAAATCTAAAAGGTTATCAGTAGGATAATTAAATTATTTCTGTTATAGGAACAGTTCTAGAGCGGTGCCTCTTACATATGCGTTCAGAAAAAATAATTTCAGATTAATTTCGATCAATTTATGATATTTAATGTTTGGTATTACTGGACAGTGTACAATACCCACTTGTGTTTTCCCGTTAGCGTGTTGATGGCAGTATATGAGGAACTAACTGTTGAAAGTCACTGCTATTGACCTTAACATAATAATAACACATAACGGAAAAGTATTTAAAAAGTATATTGATAACAATCCACGTAAATAGTGCAAACAGTGTGCTCAATAGTAATTTCCCAGAATTTAAACTTCTGTGTAGCTTGAGTGTTACCGCTGAGCTCCTTCGCATTATAAGTCATCATTCTTAAGACTATTTAACAATTTTTTCTTTTTCTCAACTTCTTCTCTTATTGGGGTTGGTTGAGTCTGCTAGCAACAAGGCTAGTTATTTGAAGTTTTAGGCGGCAGTTCTGTCACAGTGCAACGCCTTGTGAGTGAAAATCGATTTCAAAAATGTTTGTCTTTTGTCATGTATGATGATGCATCTTAATCAGTTTTCGAGTGAACTTTACAAAGGGAACTTTATACAATGAATATCTGTAGTCTGGTACTTCGCAAATGGCCATGGCTCACATTGCTATCTAAAGCTGTAGGTCTACAGTCGGCTAAACAACACAGAAATTGTGCACTAGGTGAGTGGAGGTGTTATGTGTGGTCCGAGTAGTTTTTCTGCTTCTTCTCAAACGATACAAGCTGTCAAACGCGTCAACAGTCCAGTGAGCGTTTAATACGCAGGTTGTGGAGCATGTTGTTTAGGCCGGAGTTGTTTTTGGATGTGTTGGGAGTGATTTTCGTGGCATAACTTGGGCCCACTCATTCCAGTCACCGTCATCGTGAACCAGGATGTTTACTTCAATGTTCTCAGCGACCGACATCTTGATGATAAACATGTTGTGAACAATTCAGTCTTCCAAGACGACAACATCCGGTATCAACGATGTGCAGGCATACGTTCCCGATCTGATGAACACTCGGGCACACTATTACTCCTCAACTGGGTCACTAAATCACACGATCTCAATGCTATGGAAAATGATTCGATGCTCAAATGTTTTTTTTTTTTTTTTTTTTTTTTTTTTTTTTGCATCTGACTCCTTCAGAATCTCTGCTTGCTATTTCTTGTCTTTCATTCTTAGAATAATCTGTTTTTATGGCTTGCGTGATTCTATCACCAATTTAATTGTACGTACTTAGTATCGTTAAAATTTAATGATAATCTGGTAACTGTGAAGGAGATATTGAAGATTTATAATACTTACTTAGCTCCCTTTTCATGAAGAGGACTGGCTTTATTACAAAATCTGTATCTTCTGAAAGTTTAAGAGGGAGTTTATTTACGTACATGAAGACACAGCTTTTTAGATACGATAACTGATTAATTTCAACACACATAGCATTATCAAAACTTAATGATAATCCGCTTGCTACGAACCTTCACTTGAAGTTTTGAGATACTTCAATAGCTGCCTTTTCAATAAGAGGACTAGTACTAGGAAAAAAATTAACATTTCCTGACAGTTCAAGTGGGAGATCGTTTACATATTTGTACGAGGGTCACTCCAAAAGAAATGCACACGATTTTTGAAAAAATACAGTTTTCATTCTGCATGCGTGAAAGTTTTACAGTGTGTAGATACATCCTTCCCGCTTGTTTTAAAAAAAATTAGTTCAACCTGTTCCCGTGAGTGGCGCCATCACAGCATGTCTTCAAGATGGCTGCTACACTTGACGTTCGTCAGAAGCAACGTGCTGTCATGGAATTCCTGTGCTGTGAAAGCGAGACAGTGGGAAACATCCACAAGAGGTTCAAAAAGGTGTATGGAGATGCTGCTGTCGATCGCAGTACACTTAGTCGGTGGGCAAGCAGGTTACGTGATAAAAGTGGGCACGGTAATATTGAGGATTGTCCTCGCAGCGGCAGGCCTCGTACTGTACACACTCCAGACAATGTGCAGAGAGTTAACGAATTGGTGACTGCTGACAGACGGATAAAAGTGAACGAATTTTCACGCTACATTGGGATAGAGGAAGGAAGTGTTTGCAGAATACTGAAAGTGTTGGCGTTAAAAAAGGTTTGTGCCAGGTGGGTTCCCAGGATGTTGACAGTGGCTCACAAAGAAACAAGAAAAACGGTATGCAGCGAACTTTTGGAACAATACGAGAATGGTGGAGACGAATTTCTTGGAAGAATTGTGACATGTGATGAAACGTGGTTCCATCATTTTTCACCAGAGACGAAGAGGCAATCAGTGAAGTGGCATCTGCAAATTCACCCACGAAAAAAGAATTCAAAACTACACTTTCTGCTGGAAAAGTTATGGCTACAGTGTTTTTCGACTTCGAAGGACTCTTTGCTTGTGGACATCATGCCAAGTGGAACCACCATAAATTCTGATGCATATGTGGCAACACTGAAGAAACTTCAAGCTCGACTGAGTCGTGTTCTACCACATCGGCAAAATCAGGATGTTTTGCTGTTTCACGACAATACACGGACACATGTTAGTCAACAAACCATGGAAGCGATCACAAAACTCCGATGGACAACACTGAAACACCCGCCATACAGTCCTGACCTGGCTCCATGTGACTATCATCTCTTTGGGAAACTGAAAGACTCTCTTCGTGGAACAAGGTTTGAAGGTGATGACTTCCTTGTGCACGCTGCCAAACAGTGGCTCCAACAGGTTGGTCCAGAATTTTACCGTGCGGGTACACAGGCGCTGGTTCCAAGATGGCGTAAGGCAGTTGAGAGGGATGGAAATTAAGTGGAGAAATGAAAATATTGTTCCTAAAGGATGTATCTACACACTGTAAAACTTTCAAACATGTGGAATAAAAGATGGGTTTAAAAAAAAGTGTGCATTTCTTTTGGAGTGACTCTCGTATATCAGAACTAAATAGGACCCAAAATAGAAGTCTTTGGGTAACACGTTTGTCTGCTTCAAATTCTGAGTGCATATTACTATGTGATAAAAAACATGCAGGTGATACAGTCAGCTTTCTGTCCTGCAGATCTGATAAAAACCATGCAGCTCTGGTGTTTACTGTTTCACAATAATTTAACTTCGGCACGGAAACATTATGATTCACACAGCTAAAAGCCTTAGCCAAGTTCCACAATATTCGTGAGACCTAGTAATACGAAAGAATATACCTCGTGTGTGCTGTAGAAAGACAACAGTGGGAAGGCAATACTGGAACGATCAGGTGAGTGTAGACAGTGAGCGTAGATAGCGAGCAGCATTAGCACATTAGCTACAGGTGCGTGGCTGGGGCGCGGCTAGGGGTGGTCGGCTGTCATCGCCTGGTGGGATGGCGTGGCGTGGCGTGGCGTTTCGTGGCGTGGTGTGGCACGGCGGGCCATTTCGCGCTCTGCTGGAGCGGCCTGTCCCGGGTAATTTAGCGCCGTCACGCTCTTAAATTGTGGACCACGTCTCCTGTCCTCTCCGACGGTGGGCGGCAGCTGGGCCTCAGCAGGTGCTCGCGTTTCTTAAAGCGCCGGTCGTGCCACAGCTGCAGCTCCGTGCAACTCGTCCGAGCGGAACTTCATCTGCACGTCTGCTCCACTGCAGACAGGAGGTGCTTAGAGTGGAAACCAACTGTAGTGGCAGGTTTGCACAGAGTCGTCGCATATAATACGCGAGTGAATCTTTTTGGCAGATTAAAACGGTGTCCTGAGCACAACTCGAATCCAGAACCTTGCCATTTGTGGCCAATGCTCTTACCAACTGAGCTATCCCAACCACGACTCATATCCCACAGTACTACACAACTGGCCATTAAATTTGCTACACCAAGAAGAAATGCAGATGATAAACGGGTATTCAGTGGACAAATAAATTATACTAGAACTGAGATGTGATTACATTTTCACGCAATTTGGGTGCATCGATCCTGATAAATCAGTACCCAGAATAACCACCTCTGGCCGTAATAACGGCCTTCATACGCCTGGGTATTGACTCAGAGCTTGGATGCCGTGTACGGTTAGAGCTGCCAATGCAGCTTCAACACGATACCACAGTTCATCAAGAGTAGTGACTGGCGTATTGTGACGAGCCAGTTGCTCGGCCACCATTGACCAGGCGTTTTCAATTGCTGAGAGATCTGGAAAATGTGCTGGCCAGGGCAGCAGTCGAACATTTTCTGTATCCAGAAAGGCCCGTAGATGACCTCCAACATGCGGTCGTGCATTATCCTGCTGAAATTTAGAGTTTCGCAGGGATCAAATGAAAGGTAGAGGGTCGTAACACATCTGAAATGTAACGTCCACTGTTCAAATTGCCGTCAGTGCGAACAAGAGGTGACCGAGACGTGTAACCAGTGGCACCCCATACCATCACGCCGGGTGATACGCCAGCATGGCGATGACGAATTCACGCTTCCAATGTGCGTTCACCGCGATGTCGCCAAACATGGATGCGACAATTATGATGCTGTAAACAGAACTTGGATTCATCCGAAAAAATGACGTTTTGCCATTCGTGCACCCAGGTTCGTCGTTGAGTACACCATCGCCGGCGCTCCTGTCTGTGATGCAGCGTCAAGGGTAACCGCAGCCATGGTCTCCGAGATGATAGTCCATGCTGCCGCAAACGTCGTCGAACTGTTCGTGCAGATGGTTGTTGTCTTGCAAACGTCCCCATCTGTTGACTCAGGGATCGGGACGTGTCTGCACGATCCGTTACAGCCATGCGGATAAGATGCCTGTCATCTCGACTGCTAGTAATACGAGGCCGTTGGGATCCAGCACGGCGTTCCGTATTACCCTCCTGAACCCACCGATTCCATATTCTGCTAACAGTCATTGGATCTCGATCAACGTGAGCAGCAATGTTGCGATACGATAAACTGCAACCGCGATAGGCTACAATCCCACCTTTATTAAAGTCGGTAACTTGATGGTACGCATTTCTCCTCTTTACACGAGGCATCACAACAACGTTTCACCAGGCAACGCCGGTCAACGCCTGTAGCACGTCATCTTCGTGGTGTAGCAATTTTAATGGCCAGTAGTGTATTACCGCAAGGTTTGCAGGAGAATTTCTCTGAAGTTTCGGTGGTTGGAGTAGATGTTACTGGCAGTGCTAAAGGTGTCGGCTCAGATCGTTAGTCGTGAGAGGATAGTTCAGTCGGTTGACCTAGCTATGTAGAAGAATGATCTTATTTTATTTAATTTCGTAACTTTTATTATTTAATGCTGCGAAGAGGAGGCCTCTGTCCTACTTCAGTGAAACAAAGATAATTTTCTTTCACTATTCTAATTTATATTTAATAAGGAACTACTATTTAATTTAAGTAAGACAAAAAATGGCAAGAAAACATGCTGAAGAATACAAAAGAAAGGCTAATGTCGTTAGGAGCATTGTGGCGCGAATGGCAAGTTTCCGAGTCCGGATATAGCACAGAGTCTTAATGTTTTAATATACGTCATAACAGTGCAAAATTCGCCGGAAGAATGACAATTCATTCTGGATCATCCAAGTTTTTGCTAAACTTCTCACCACCTTCATTTTCTTGTCGTTGAAAATTATTAATCTCTTTCTAATATTGTAAACTTTCTCCTCCATTCCCACCCTAAATATCTGGACACCAAGGCTCAAAACATTAATAATTGTGGGAATCAGAAGCAATATATTTGGAGGGCACAACTCACATATAGTCTCACATGGGAAGGTTATGAGCTGTGACCGCATGCCTAATACCCATCCTGTCACCATTTTCCAATTTCAATTCAGTTTGATCCGTAATATTAAATAGAAGTAGTAGATGAATGGCCCGCTCTGGCCCAGTGGCGACAGATTGGTGGTGGGAAGACAGCAGGAGATGAAGAGGCTTGTATTCCAAGCACACCCTGCCAGAGGCGAGATACAATATAAGGTGATGACGGCGAGAAAATTGATCTACGAGGGTCATTCAATAACTAAAGAAAGAAATTGGTCTCGAGAAAAAAGCGTTTATTTTTACGAAACAATACTTTTTCTCCTTTTCAACATATTCTCCTTGAACATTTATGCACTTGTTCCAACGGGCTACAAGCTTTTTCATTCCGGCTGCAAAGAAATGTTTGAACCAATTTCCCATAAACGTTTTCACATCGTCGTTGTCCTGGAACCTCTTCCCAGGTAATGCCTCTTTCAGTGCACCGAACAAATCTAAATCACTAGATGGTAAATCAGGACTAAGGGGGATGAGGCAGTACTTCCCAGCCCATTTTGTCGATGATTTCACGGGTTAGTTGAGGAATTTGAGGACTTGCGTTGTCTTGCTGGAGAATCACACCTCTCCTCTGAGATCCACGACGTCTCTCTCTCACGGCTGGCTTCGCTTTGTTTAAAAGCAAATTCGAGTACTGGTGGCTGTTCATTTTCTGCTGCTCTTCAAGATAATCACAAAAAAACTAGACCTTTAGCATCCCAAAACACCGTCAACATGACTTTTCCTGCTAATGCTTGGGTTTTGAATTTTTTTTCATATAACCTTCACCATAAACTTTCGATATGCATTGGGTTTTCGCCTTCAGCAAGTAAAAAACGAGTAATAGAACGTTGTTCAACTAATGTGGACGTTTCAAGTGGACTCGCCATCTGGAAATGTATTTTTGAGGTTGTAAACAAAACAATGTTGATACGTCAGCTGATCAGGGCTCATCCCAGTGATGCCAATTTAAAGCCATGCTCACCTTCTAACAGTTTTTACCCCAGGCTAATTTGTCACATTGTTTATTCAATGACCCTCGTCTATATACAGGTACATCGAAGGTCGTTCAGTACATGAAGTTCCAAACTTTTTTAAAGCCTTTAATACACAGTGGAGCCACGTAATGCATCGAGAAGGCTAGATCACCAGGCAGGTGGTGGGAGAAGACATCAGACGCAGCATACGGAGAGTAAGAATAAGAATGACATGACTTGACGGGATTGGAGAGGATATTTTTATGATGTAACTAGCTGAAGAAGACTACATGGACCGTGGGAGATGGAGGAGGCTGATTGGCGAGATCAAATACAGTTTGTATGGCCGACCTAGTAAATAAGCAAGTAATACATATATGGAAACGTGCTTCAGATTACATGTTCCTTCTGTAAGTGTGCGAAGTATCAATTTCGACAAATCGCAGAGCTGTAGTGAAGCATCAAAGTGCGTCTATGCAAGATAGTCATTGCAAGCAAAGTGGTCTAATTTAATTGTTGGTTGCAGAAAAAGAAACTGTGGTAAATATCCATAAACGTTAGTCGGGCCCACTATCCGTCCTCGCGGAAACCGGAAAGCTGCCTCTGGCGTTCACAGCAGGATCACCACTAACCGGCCAGCGTGTCCTGGAAATGATACGATACAGGTAATGAGCCTGTGTCCTTTTTACTCCTCGACTTTTTCAGAAAATTAAAAGCTTTGAAATATAGGCTAGATCTGTGGTGTCACTGCCAGACACCACACTTGCTAGGTGGTAGCTTAAATCGGCCGCGGTCCATTAGTACATGTCGGACCCGCGTGTCGCCACTGTGTGATCGCAGACCGAGCGCCACCACACGGCAGGTCTCGAGAGACGTACGAGAATTCGCCCAGTTGTACGACGACGTTGCTAGCGACTATACGGACGAAGCCATTTCTCTCATTTGCCGAGAGACAGAATAGCCTTCAGCTAAGTTAATGGCTACGACTTAGCAAGGCGCCATTAGCCTTAAATAGCTTGTATATAAAGAGTCACTTGTATCACCACAATCTCCAGATGTCTCATCAAGAACGATGTATACAAGGATGTTTTAAAAGTTAAGTATATTCCAAAGATACGTATTTTCTTTATCACATTCATTAAGTCTCCTGTTTCAGACCTCACTCCATCCTTCGTGAGTTAGCGCGTGCATCTTGGCCGCCTCTTTCAATTAGTGTGCGTAGTGTTGGCAAGTCTGCCGACACTACAAGATCTTCTTCTCCAGTCCTGATGACGACCGATAACAGTCTTCCCAGCATTTGAATTATGACGCAGACTAGTCACCGGGAAGATTGTACCTCCACTGTCAGTGGCTATAAAAGCCTCCAGACTTATATAATACTCGTGATGTTCTCCGTTAACGGTGGCGTTATCAACCGGGAATTCTTACGTCAAGGTGCAGCTGTCAACGCCGAACTCTATCACGCAGTTTTGAGAGAACTGTTGCTTCGTATCCCCTGCGTTTGAACAGTATCTTAAGTAGGCTCTGGCGGAAGATAATAAGGTTGCGAACGTGTGCGCAAGTTCTTAGGTGACCACCGCGTAACTTCCCTCCAACATTCACCGCACTCTCGGATCTGGTGCCTGCAGTCTTCTTTGTTACTCCGCGTCAAGGGAGTCCTGTAAGACACTCATCTTTCAGATTTACCTGAGCCCCAAAGACGTTCGCCATCAAGCTATGATCAATTCCAAAATTCGCCAATCGACTTCATTACTTTAGGACCCACAACTCTTAATGAAACTGCTCGATATCAAAATCAAAGTTCTGTCGGTGCTATAGACTTTTTGCCATAAATTAAAATTTACAAATTCACAAATATGTTCGCCGAAAAAGAGCTGAAGCTGTTATCGCGTTTTATTCCTAGTAATATCATAGCTGATGCATTTGGCATCTTCGCGGTATTACATCGAGCGCGTCTCCAAGGACGAAAACGGCCAGTAATGACGTGCAAAAATTTTAATTTTCGTCGAAAAGCTGACAGTGCCGTCGGTACTACAATCCAAGAGAAACACTTTCCAGTTTTTAAACTTTACAAAAACTCTTGTGGCCAATGAGGGTTATTAACGACAACGGTTGTAAATTAGGGCGTAACCTATTGCCGTTTGTCACTGTTTTCGCGTGCTGGCCCACTACAGGTAGTTTGCGACTAACGTCTACGGTGATCACTGCTTCCGGTACTGCTGTGCTGAAATTACTGCAAAGGCGGCGACAAGTTTACAGTGAAAGGAAAGACTGCGCATGTCAATAAAAATACTGACAGCTCTAGTAAAAATTGGTCTCCTGATATCACTCGGGTGGCTTGTTCACAGCTTTATTTTCTCATTCTCTGAATTCTTACTAGATCGCATGTGTTCTTAGGCAGCCAAATTAATAAGGCTATCGATAGATTTTTGTCGCATCTAACGAAAGTCCACTAAATAAACCGAAATGCTTTAATAATTAATCCATTACACTGGGTCCGCCTGACACAGTCATTGCTCTCATTTCTGGACACGTGAAAAATAGGCGAATTTCATCTTTTTTCAAGTAAAATAAGAAGTAATACTAAATTTAATGATGTTGGTTAATTTCTTACACGTTTGTCTGTAAAGAAACATCCCTGTGTCCACTTCCGACGCTCCCTATACCTGCTGCACCAGATGTAAGGACTCCTTTGCATCCGGAAATCATCGGCGAGAATTCCCGATGACCTCCTATTCGACACACAACAAAATCCTTTTGCGTAAGTTATTATCAATATGTATTCTATCAGCATACATTGGATAATTGAAAAATATTCGGTCCAACAAAATGGTGACATGCAGAAAGAAATGTAATTTTCTTCGCCGAGAAAAGTGAGATAAAAGCGGACGCCGAAAATAGTCTTTTCTATGTATCACAAAACGGCTACATGCGCTTATACAGTATTCAATTTAGAATACCGGTATCATATTCCTATCAAAATCGTCGGCACCGTTCTGAAGTTATGCTTCCCGTTGATTTGAAAAAGACGGTTTCAATAAAAACACATTTCAAGGTTTGGGCTACATTTTTTGTAGTTAAGTTAAACAGGGCTCTAGTCACTGATCTCTGAACCATACACTAATCCTTACAGATCCAACAGGAAATCCTCCTCCATGCTCTTCGTGACCATTGCAGTCCTGCGGGTCTCTTTGGCAGCTTCCGTCGTCCGCTGCTCTGCTCGCTCGATACGCTTTTCGGGGCTGGGACACTTGCACCCAGTGACGCACGGAGCCTGGGGCTCTTGCCAGGCTAACTGGCTTTTCACAGATCCTGGCACGCTAAGAAGTCCAGCAGTTCAGGGTAAATCCAGACAACAGCTTTTCCTGCCTAAAGAGTATCTCCAGCACTTTCAAAAATACTGAAACAATCACTCACAAGACAGATTTTAGCACCTGAAACATCACATATACCAGTTGTCTCAAAGAAAAACAAAATGGGGCATTTCACAGACTTAGCAATCCTCCATCAAAACATGCAGTCAATAAAAAATAAGATACTACCATTAGAAGTTGAGCTCCAATCTTTGAACTGCACAGTAGTTTTGTATCACTGAGCACTGGTGTAGAGACACAGAAATCAAACATGCAGTATTATCATTGAATGAAAAGGCAAACTCTTACTGGAGAACTACTTCAACGGGTGGAGGATCATGCACTTATATCAGAAAAGGAACACAGTTCAAATCAAGACATGACCTCAGTAACGTAAATGAAGAGAAACACTTTGAAATATCAGCTATTGAATTAACAGGTCTTGATATCGCCAAGAAATTAATGATTTTGTGTGTGTATAGATTTCCCAGTGGTAGTGTGGGCACTTTTTTCAATAAGTTAACAGAAGTTCTAGATAAAGTCTCAAGTACAAAGGTCAACTTAATTCTGTGTGGGAACATTAACATCAACACTGTAAGTAGGCTGTTTATGTTTTCTTATTGGCAACGTTACGTAGCGCTCTGTATGAAAATCACTGGCTGTGCTGTGTGCAGTCTGTGGCTGGTTTGCATTGTTGTCGGCTATTGTAGTGTTGGGCAGCTGGACGTTAACAGCGCGTAGCGTTGCGCAGTTGGAGGTGAGCCGCCAGCAGTGGTGGATGTGGGGAGAGAGATGGCGGAGTTTTGAAATTGGTAATACTGGATATCATGAAGTGCTATATATATTATGACTATTAAGGTAAATATATTGTTTGTTCTCTATCAAAATCTTTCATTTGCTAACTATGCCTATCAGTAGTTAGTGCCTTCAGTAGTTTGAATCTTTTATTTAGCTGGCAGTAATGGCGCTCGCTGTATTGCAGTAGTTCGAGTAACGAAGATTTTTGGTGAGGTAAGTGATTTGTGAAACGTATAGGTTAATGTTAGTCAGGGCCATTCTTTTGTAGGGATTTTTGAAAGTCAGATTGCGTTGCGCTAAAAATATTGTGTGTCAGTTTAAGCACAGTAATTCAGAAATTCTTTAAAGGGGACGTTTCATATGTCGACCCTTAGCCGAGGATACCTCACTGGGATCTTCTGATTTTTTCTTGTAGTTTGTGCAATTAGTGCAGCCTTTGTTTATTGCTAGCGCGTAATTGTAGAGAGAATTTCCTTTTTAGTTGTAGTTTTTCGTTGTTGTACAGTAAAACAGTTGTGGCATGCATGTAGATTTGCAGCAAGTATTTCGCAGCTGCGCTTGCAATTAACTAGATATTATTTTCAGTGCTATGTTAATGTGTTCCCCTATTTTTGCTCTTCAAATTGTGTTTTTCTGTGTTGTCGTGTGAAATATTGTGACAATAATGGCGTGTGAAAAACGTAATACTAGGCTCCAAAGTAAACTGAGAAATGAGAGTGAAGACGAAAGCAGAGTGTTAGCGCCACCGTGTAATGAATTAACTAATGTTCAACATAGTAATTTGGTAATTGTGCATAGGGAAATGGAGCGGGTGGCAAACAATGGCGTAGGCAGTGAAACAATTAGTGAACAGGGAAGCATTATCGATCGATCGCTCGGCAACAGCTCGCCTCAGGATTCCAATGACAGGACACAATATTACAAATACTGTAGACTTAGGTTTTGGGTCCTCACCGTTTTCTCAAATGAGTCAAGACACATTTTCTGCTTGTCAAAATGGGAATGTTGCGGGTGAAAATGCACTGCCAAAAAGCATAGAGAAACAGATTCCAGACACTAATACATTATTATTGCAATTAATGCAACAAATGGAACAAAATCAGAGACAAATGGGACAAAGGCTTCAAAAGTTAGACACAATGGAACAAAATCTTAAAAAGTTAGACACAGTGGAACAAAATCTTAAAAAGTTAGACACAATGGAACAAAATCTTCAAAAGTTAGACACCACGCTTGAACAAACACGTGAAGATTTAACTACTGAGTTACATAACATCGAATCGAAATGTCAAAAAGTCTGTAATGACGTAAAAACACAAATTTGTGAGCATTTCCAACCTATTTTTTCGCGTCATGAAAATGCATTACAGAATCACGAAGCAGACATAAAAGAACTGCAAACTATTGTTCATGAAAATCACGACACCTTGCAAGCTAAAATTGACTCAGTTGCAACTACCGATTCCGTTACGCAACTTTCAAAAACTCAGGAAAACTTGAAGGACACAGTAGATACGATTTCAACACAAATGGACACTCTGAAACGGTTCAGAAAAACACACAGAGGAAATAATTTCATTATCGGATAAAGTAGCCGAACTTTCAGATCAGTTCACTAACTTATCTACAAAGCTAGATGATGATCTGAATGACACAAGACCTGTAGCCATCACTGACACAGAAGAGTATGAACAAATTAAGAAATTCAAACAAAATCAAAATCAAATCAATACACAGTACAAAAGAGAAATCCGGGAAGTACAAGATCATTTGGCACAAGTAATGCAAAAATTTCATATTTCAGAGGACACTCGCGCTCCAACACGGGAAGAGGAACTTAGAAATACGGAAAAGCTACAAAATAATAACACAGGGCATTTCGGAAATTATGAAAGAAATTGGCAAGGTGCACCGAATTTTGAGATGGAACCGCTGACACGACGTAACAATGACCGATATGCTACTCGGCGACACGATGATTTTGACTATAAGCTGTTCATTACTACACGTAAATTCAAAACGTTTAAGAATTCTGGCAACGACATTCATCCACAAGCGTGGCTCCATCAATTCTCTCATTGTTTTCCTCCCAACTGGTCATTGGAGCACAGATTAGAATTTATGTGTGGCTACTTGGAGAATGAACCAGCTGTAAGAATGCGATGGGTCATTCACGATTGTCACAGTGAAGGAGAATTTTACCATGCGTTCCTCTCAGCATATTGGTCTCAAGCTACACAAGACCGAGTAAAACATCGCATCATGATGATGAAACACTTTGAACAATCTGAATTTTCCAGTCTTGTCAAATATTTTGAAGACATGTTGCACAAGAATCAGTACCTGTCAAACCCATACAGCCCCTCAGAACTCATCCGCATTTGCTTAATCAAATTACCTGAACATTTATGACATATTATTTTGGCAGGACGTTGCAAAGACGACATTGAAGCTTTTCAGGGGCTCTTACAAGAACTGGAAATTGACACTGACAATCGCGGAACGTGAAAACAGGAACACAACAATTACAGGTCACATCCGTCACAATTCCGCGATGACAGAAATAATAACTGGACGCGACAAGGCTATTCTCACAACACAAATCGTGACCAAAAGAGACACCACCCGTATGACAACCGTTGGCAGAGTAGTAATAATTACAGGGAAAGATCACCTCTCCGCGGTAATGACTATCACAGAGACAATCAGAGAAACAGACAATATGGGAACCAGAACTATTATTATCAAGGGAGACAGAATACTTTCAGACACAACAGTTCAGCGCGCAGTTACGATTCAGGGAGAAACTCTCCACCACATGACCGACAAACAAGAAACTATGTAAACTACCGACAAAACGACAGACCTGAATTCCATCAGAACTGGCGAGCTTCAAACAGGGCAGGGCCTTCTCGGCAAGGTGAATTTGTAAAAGTTGGGTCTCCTAATCCCAATAACGACGCGCGCTAACAAAGGGACAGACAATGAGTCGCACCGCAGGCAGCGGCGTGCGCCAGCTGGCTCAGAGAAAAATAACATAGACGCTAACCTTGAGAAAAATTCCAGTATTCTTTACCGACGTATACCGCATGATAATTGCGTTCAAGTTGAAAATCTGAGTACTATGAAGAGTAAAGGATTGCACCACATTTCACATGTAAAACCGTTTATTGAAAGATAATCTGCTTTTTAAACTTTGTCTTTGCCATAAAACTTTTCACATTGTCAGACTTAGAAACTGTTAACATGCAACAATGTTTGAAGTTAAATATCCAGTCAAGAACCAAGAGAACTTATTTCAACAGGAATTACGAATGCATTGTTATAGTGAACAGATGACACAGTGTTGTTATTTGTACATTCTTGCTTGTTAGTTGCACGACTACGTAATGACTATAAGGCTCACATACTTAGAACATTTACCAGTACTGCTAATGAGATTTTAATGCAACATTTTGGTTTACTCGAAAATACATTCTGGATTTTAAGTACTTTCTGTGAGATACCAGATGACACAGTGGTTAGTTTATCTGACAGCTACACGATTTTATCACGACGCTACTAATGAGTGACAATATACAATGTTGCTTTTGCAGTGTTTCTGTTTTATTTCTGCACAGTTTTACTGTATTATTCTGGAAAGTAAAACATGTTTTAGTAGTAACTTTTGCGGTATAGCTACAATGAGACAGCCTTTTTCGTAGCACAACAATACGTTACATTAAAGCGCTTTCTTGATCATGGTAAGGTACGTAATAACTACAGTATCCATACGCAAAGCATTTCACTTTCGTTTATGATGAGGTAAGTATATTGGCTTCTGCAGAACTTAGCTTTTGGAGGACGATAACTACGACACTTCCACAGAGATTATCTTACAGCAAGACGCACATTTAGCGCTACAGGACACGTATTTGAGTGATTAATTTTGTACTTAAATCATTTATTTTTAAAGATATTTGAAGTACAATGATACAAAGGTTTTCCGTGATACATTTCATTCCATTGCCGTAATCTGTAACACCTGAGGGTATAATTACATTAATCCTCAGGGGGGTTCACACTTACTTTGTGTACCATGTGTTTGGCAAGCACAAGGAGCCCTAGCTAATATGGTATTTGCTTATACAACTTTACACATCGGTACCATATTTCTCTAACACATAATTACACAGCTATCTGATCATTTAACTGAGAGAGACAAACATATTTTTTTACTACGTCAGTGACAGATGTTTACGTAATTACACCATTGTATAACTTCACACTTACAAAATTGTATTTTGTCTGTACTTTGTGAACTGCTCATATTTTTTCAGACCCATTGTGATATTATGAGAACTTTATGATGTATTTGGTATGAGATCATGATTTCAAAGTACGTTTGAGGCAGATGACACTTTTGACATGACCAGAGAATTTTTTTTAATTATTGGAGGAAGCTACGATGATTTTGAGAGTTGACTGAGGTGTTATGATATTATGACGATGACTATGTGTATTATGCTGTTGCGGTATGTTTATGATCAATAAGCTGATGCTATATGAGTTATTTGAGTATGCTACGTATCTGTTATGATGAAATATTGAAAAAGTGTCGACGAATAAGGTAAGGAATAATGAGTAGTGGTTAGGGACTCTGGTTTGTGAAAAAGGTTGTTGGAAACCAAGAATCGTATTTTAAGAGTTATGAAATGTGTGTACATGTGTGAATGTATCACAATGCCACTGAAAATTTTTTGGACACTGTTATATTCATAGGATTTTGTTTCTACACATCTGTAACGCAAATTCTCAACCTGTGAGAATATTTTTATATGAGACTGTCACTGTAGCGGAAGCTGCTGTCATAAATATTTCAGAAAGAAAGGTAAGTGACCTTAACGTAATGCGTTTTGAGTGCCCAGCTGAGAGGTAGTCGTCTGACAAAAGAAAGCCATTAGGTGGAGAGAAAAAAAGGCCATTATCCTCGCTATTGACATTCCTTTGTAGAAAGCATCGCAAATACGACACACTCATTATTTGGAAAGATACTTACATCTGCACACCTGATTATGACAAGCATCTTCCTACGAGAGTTGAGAGAATTTCTACTAACTTATGAAATGTCACATGACTTGAATGATACTTTTATGCTTTGGTTTGCGTAATTGCTTATTTCATTTGATATCTGGTTTCCAGCTGTGTTGCAGCATTGGTTTTATAAAATAAAATTAAATGCATTTGCTAATGTGAACACATTCTGTCAACAGATCTATTAAATAATTATTTTATGATCCACATTCTTCGAAAAAGGAGCTCTTGGAATGGAAAGAACAATAAGAAGGGACTAATAACAGTAACTGCATATATAATGTTCTTTTCAAGTACTTGGTAATTTCTTTTGTAGAAATAGTTGTGGTGCACCACTTTAATTACATAGACATTAAGATGTGAATATACATTTCCTTTATCTGCATTGTTGCCTTTAATGTAATATTTTTTCTGCTTGAACTTTGTCATGTTTAGGTATAAGATATTTCATTTGCTGCTGCTGTTTGCCAGGCATAGTGTTACTGAATTTGACTTTGTGTTACTCTGCTAAGCTAGTTTTACTACTGATTTATTTTTCTTGTTGCTGCACATTGGCTCATATTAGTTGTAATGTTGCATTGCTTGGTAATTTAGATTTACTGTAGCTTGCTTTGCAATTTTCCATTTTTTTTTGTCATTGCTGTTTGTGTTAATTTTTTGTGCTGCTGCATTGCCTCGTCCCTTAGTTTAGCATCTGAGCTCAGTAGATTTAAGTTAGCTTAAGAGGGGGTAGCCTATAAGAGAATGAGTTGCGATGAATTTGAAGAAATGCACTGAGAGGCTATACGAGAAGAATACAGAAAAGAGGTATAGATAGGACTTTTATGGAATAATGATGAACGAAGGGAGATCTCCAAGAACAAAAAAGGTTTTGTTCGCAAAATACTGCAGTACCAAATGCTACACTGAAAACGAACCCTGTCCTTTCCATTGTGTTATCCCCCTATGTGTTTGTCTACCCTTGTGTATTTGTTTTCTTCCTGTCTCTGTGTACTGTTTCATAGATTTTTTTCTCTTCTAATACTAAGGTATATTCACTATGATGAGGAATACTGTTATCCTCAAATATAATTGGCATTAACAATATGTTATTTACTTTGTAAAGATGTTTAGACATTATTTATTCTGTTTTGTTTTAATGCTCATGTGTGAAGTTGATGTTTCGAAAGTTATTCTGATCTTTTATGTATGTACTCATGTCATAATTCCTGTAACACTGATGTATATGTTATTTCGATTCTTTTGTAAAGCCTGTACTACAGATGTTATCTGCATTGTTATGTTCTTTAATGATGTATTTTGTACCTTTGTAATTGTATTCTTATGTTATAAAATTGTAATTGACACCAATTCATCATATTATTAACTTGTAAGTTCCATTTCACTGCACACGTTTCTGTTGGTCATAGTATATGGACAATATGTGAGAAGTAGGGACTGTTAGTGTTTGCACGTGTGTTAAAAATTCAGCAAGGGACTTGATAACAGCATTGCTGGTTCTAAGGACAATTCCAAAAACTCTGTGAGTGCACAAGTGGTGGTTATGGATTTGCTATATTATCCACAGGACTCTTCAATGGTGATTGTGCACCTGCACAGTCACAACAGATGTCTGCTGGCCATTTCTACAAGGACTACAGTGGGACTATACCTTTGATGACTCACCAATACCATTATTTCTACAAGGACTACAGTGGGTCTGCACCTCTGGTGGCCCACCAATACCATACTCTCTACCAGGACTACGGGGGTCTGCTCTGTGATGACCTACCTACCAATACTGTTCAAAATTTCGACTGACTCTGCTGTGGGTTTGCTCTGTTGTGGACCAATACCTGTCTGCATGTCAAGAGTCAGCACTGTCTTTCCGTTGGAAGGACAACACTACTTATTCAAGACTGCATGGAAATCCACTACTTCGTGTGCATTTTCTTTTACTGCTCAGACTTTGAGAAAAACACTGCAATTTTACTGTGATGAATGATCAGGACTGTCTTTATGGACTGTGAGAAAATTTTAGCTTTTGACCAACATTGTATAAATAAGTGTGTGTATTTGATTTCTTTGTTATTGTATTTGTGAAAAATTTTTAACAAATATGTATTGGCCAGTGCCCAAAACAATTTGTAAAATTTTTGGTGGGGAGCATGGGGGCTATGTAAGAAGGCTGTTTATGTTTTCTTATTGGCAACGTTACGTAGCGCTCTGTATGAAAATCACTGGCTGTGCTGTGTGCAGTCTGTGGCTGGTTTGCATTGTTGTCGGCTATTGTAGTGTTGGGCAGCTGGACGTTAACAGCGCGTAGCGTTGCGCAGTTGGAGGTGAGCCGCCAGCAGTGGTGGATGTGGGGAGAGAGATGGCGGAGTTTTGAAATTGGTAATACTGGATATCATGAAGTGCTATATATATTATGACTATTAAGGTAAATATATTGTTTGTTCTCTATCAAAATCTTTCATTTGCTAACTATGCCTATCAGTAGTTAGTGCCTTCAGTAGTTTGAATCTTTTATTTAGCTGGCAGTAATGGCGCTCGCTGTATTGCAGTAGTTCGAGTAACGAAGATTTTTGGTGAGGTAAGTGATTTGTGAAACGTATAGGTTAATGTTAGTCAGGGCCATTCTTTTGTAGGGATTTTTGAAAGTCAGATTGCGTTGCGCTAAAATATTGTGTGTCAGTTTAAGCACAGTAATTCAGAAATTGTTTAAAGGGGACGTTTCAACACTAACATCATAAATGAATCCAGCAGCACCTTCATAAACATCCTTCGAAGTTACGGCATGTCCCTATTCGTCAATAGTGCAACGAGGGTCACCACAACGACTTCATCAGTAATTGACCATGTGGCCACAAATATGGACAGGGAAAACTGTGATGTAGTTGTATAAGATCTCGGACTATCAGACCATCTCTGTCAAATAACAACAGTAAAGTCAGGCATCGAATCATTCCCTAAACTACGAGCCTACAAACTACATCTCTCAGAAATCAAAATAAAAGATTTTTCAAAAGAACTAGGAAAACAAAGCTGGGAAGAAGTGTATAAGGAAACCAACGTGAATATGAAATTCTCTAAATTCTCCACATTGTTTGAATTCGACTTTGAAAAGGCATTTCCAAAAGTATGCATGACTGTATCAACATCTCACAAAAACAGACGAATAACAGTAGGCATTAAGAAGTCCTTCCAAACACTTAAACACCTCAGTTCTATGAAAAAGATTCGCAATGATGCGGAATTTTTAAATTTCTATCAAAGATACAAAAAGATCTATAGGAAGGTGCTGATTTCTGCAAAAAAAGTCATTTAATGAGAAAATAATATATAATGCAGAGAATAAAAGCAAAGCTATAAAAAAGGAAACGGAGAGAGCCAAACAAACGCAGAATAATATACTGCTAAGAGAGGTGGATAAAATAATAAATGATGCACAGCACTTAGCAAACTATGTAAATGAGCATTTTTCAAGTACTGCAGAGAAGTTACAGAAAAATTCCCCCAAACAAATATAACACCTGTAAATAATGTTGCACTAAATACAATGATGTTACTTCCAGCCACAGAGAATGAATTCAGTAAAACAATTCAAAAACTAAAAAATTAAAAGTCAGTAGGCTTAGATTAATTACCAATGTGTGTACTGAAACAACGCACAGGGATTATACAAAGCCTCTTAACAAATATAATAAATGAATCATTCACATCAGGCACATTTCCAGAGCAGTTAAAACAGGCAAGAGTTGTAAGAGGTAATGCAGAAAAAGGTAATGCAGAAAAAAAATGTTCAAATGTGTGTGAAATCTTGTGGGACTTTACTGCTAAGGTCATCAGTCCCTAAGCTTACACACTACTTAACCTAAATTATCCTAAGGACAAACACTCACACCCATGCCCGAGGGAGGGCTCGAAACTCCGCCGGGACCAGCCGCACAGTCCATGACTGCAGCGCCTTAGACCGCTCGGCTAATCCCGAGCGGCAGGTAATGCAGAAGACATAGAAAATTACCAGCCCATTTCCCTACTGTCAGGATTCTCAAAAATAATACAAGCAATTTTGAAAGACAGATTAATGAATTACCTGAACAAATACAATCATTTAAGCCAATCACAGTTTGGTTTCCTAAGTGACACAAATACGGAGTCAGCCATAGTAGAATTCACGAAAGTTGTACTTGATGTTCTTGATAAAGATGAGTGTGTCACAGGTATATTTTTCGATCTTTCTAAGGCGTTTGATACAGTCGACCAAAAGATTCTATTAAATTAGAAGCACTAGGAATAAGAGGGGTGGGTAACAACTGGTTTCGATCATACCTAACAGATAGAGTACAAAGAGCAGAGATAACACATACTTCAAATAGATGTAAACATTTAGTAAAACACTTATCAGAACCAAAATACATTAATATCTGGGTTCACAAGGTAGCATATTAGGACCAATACTGTTCATGATATGCATCAATGAGGTGGTGAAAAAATCCTCTTCGCTGATGACAGCAATATTGTAGTTACTAATAAAACAAGAGAACTCCTTATCGAGAAAGCAAATGAAACTCTCAAGGATGTTTATGACTGGTCAATAAGTAATAAAGTGACATTGAACATAAAGAAAAACTAATGCCATGAATTTCAGTTTGAAGAGGAAAAATGACAATGTTAAATTAAATGTAGAGGGCACCTCTATAGACTGTGTAACAAATGCAAAATTTCTAGGAATGAGTATAGATTCTCAGTTGAAGTGGTGTGAATACACGTACTTGAAACAGAATGTCATCAGCATGTTATGCCCTCAGAATCCTATCATCAGTGCGTAACATGCAGTGTCTTTTAGTTACATATTATTCATATGTACACTCAATTCTTAACTATGGAATTCTTTTTTGGGGAACAAATGCTCAAAATATGAACACAATTTTCAAACTCCAGAAAAGAGCCATAAGAATAATAACCAAAAATACTAGTCGAGCTCATTGTAAAGATCTGTTCAGAACGCTGTGGATTTTAACTACACCGTGTGAATACATTTGCCAGTCAGTTGTACACATCAAAAATAACATTGGTAATTATTGCACAAACAGCTCTGTCCATGACCATGCGGCAATAGATAGACTCAACTTACATTTATCAAGAAAAAATAAACATAAAACTCAAAACATCATTTTCTACAAAGGAATAAAACTGTATAATAAATTACCAGAAGAGATTAAAGAAATTGCCAAAATACATTTATTTAAAAAGGCAGCTGAAAAGTACCTGTTATGGAATACGTTTTATACATTGAAGGTTTACTTAGCTAAAACAGACTAAGGATTTGATAAAAAATGTTATACAAAGAAATAATTATAATAATGATTATAAAATTCCAACATTACACATAATACCTTCACTTTACGTTTTTTTCCTTCTTTTTTTCCTTTCTAGAAATACTTACCCCCAAGCTAGGCATAGCACAATAGTAACACCTCTTCCTCTTGCTGAGCTCAACATCTCACTCATTATGGAAGGATGCTGACTCAGTTTTCCATGATAGCAAATGGGAAGTTGTGGTACAGAAAATGGCCCAGAGATCACTAGTGTGTGTGTGTGTGCATGTGTGTGAGTGTGTGTGTAGTGAGTGAAGTGTTATAAGACAATGTGTGTATAGTGTGTGCAGTGACTGATAGTGAGATATGAGTGAACATTGTGGCATTACATTATTTAATAAGTTACTTGTAAAAAAAAGTATTGTATACCAGGAGTAAATCTAATGAGTGTCTAATGAGAGTCTGTAAATATATGTGAATACGAATTAGGTTATTTTAAATTGATCTAAATTTGTAAATACTTTGACATGTCCTACATCCTTGTAAAAAGAGATCTACGGATGAATAAAGCTACTACTACTACTACTGCTACTAGCTGCTCACACAAACTGGCTCATGCTCACACCACAGCAGCTAGCACCCATGTATGGCTTCAGGGTGGCTCATTAATGCGTTTTGCGGCAAATTTATTTTTAAGACTGTTGTACTAACGAGAACTGACAATGAAATTCAACGTCTCTTTTTAATATCTTGATGAAAAGAACGGGAACATGATACTAGTTATGACTCTTGCAGCCTTATTTTGACTGCCGTTTTAAGACGAAATTTAAGTTGACCACTTTTGGGCAGAAGTTGCAACAGGCTGCTCAGATCGCAAGTTCGAGCACCTTCATAATTTACATAGTTTACACTGAAATGAAACGCTGTCACATTGGCCACGATGTCGACTATCTTTTTCCCGCTGTGAATAGTTTTCCGAGATACATTTCCACAAATCGCCTTGTAACTCGATAACGGAATTCCTGGCGAATAAATTATATATACCATAAAATATTTTAAGCCAAAAAAAGGTTCTTTGAAGTTTTGAAATAGTGTTAGCTCTTTAATATAAACTTATCTTTACTACACAGAGTAAATTCTCCCATATTCATACAGGAGGCATCACTGGTCAAAACAAGAAGAAATGTCCTTTAAATATATCTCCGGAACCAAATACCTGTTGGAATATTGGCAATTTTAATTGACTGAAAAATGGTCAGTATTCATTGTTGCTTTCTGTCTCCTTTTGTACGTTAAATTCTCATTCCTTACTGGCTGTGTTAGTGATTTGAGTCTGATGCTTTTGTCGGAAATAGCACTTCTGACTTACACCAGCTATTCCACACGCATAATATTGAGGTTGTGTTGGAACTACAACTAGATTATTGTTAATAACACTAACGGTGAAATGGAGTCCTATTTTTTCCATTGCAGAAATGTAATTTTCTGCTGCGGTTTAGCCAACAGCTTTCGTCGAAAGGCATGTTTATCATATTTTCGGAACGACACCCACGATGCTTCAGTCTATCCAGAACAAAACGTTCAGCAGTTTGATCTAGCAGAGGCCAAGTGTCACCCAACAGCAGTTAACTTTTCAGCTCCACATGCTGTTTTGCAGATGCGTGCAAAGCCAGTACAGGCCAGTTGCTTGCGACGTGTTGCGGGCAGGGGGCCAAACACAGAGTGATTTATATGGAATGAACGAGCACATGGGATGTTGCATAATGGCTGACAACATCGTCCTCCACTACTGACGTCAATCGATTACAAAGTTAATTAGTTTGTGCTGTACCAAATATAGAATTTACGCTGCGGCTACAGTCAAGCAAGCGCCATATTTTTGTAGTAGTGGCGTAGTGTTGAGTTATGGTACACTCGCTATAGCGGACGATCAGTTCTTACACATCGCTTCTCAGCATTGTCAGCTGTAGAAATACTGTAGTTGCACGCGAACAGTTACGTGACCTTCACAAGGAGAAGACACAGTCCGAAAATTCAGTTTACGGTCAATCACCCTGTGTTTTAAAATATCGCCTGCCGGAGTGGCCGAGCGGTTCTAGGTGCTACAGTCTGGAACCGCGAGACAGCTACGGTCGCAGGTTCGAATCCTGCCTCGGGCATGGATGTGTGTGATGTCCTTAGGTTAGTTACGTTTAAGTAGTTCTAAGTTCTAGGGGACTGATGACCTAAGAAGTTAAGTCCCATAGTGCTCAGAGCCATTTTAAAACATCCTTTCCTGTACATAAGATATATCCAATACTGAAAAATACCCGGAATGTATAGCGGATGTATGTAGTCTATGATTTTCGGAGAAAAATCAGAATTCAAAGATAATGTTTACTTTTATATAAATGAACTGCGTGTAGCTCGTTAATGACACTTCGTTAAGTTTCAAATAAATGAAACAACACTTGTGTTAAACATATCAAAGATAGAACCCTGACTCACGGATCAGGTACATTAGGACCTAAACCACTAGAACTAGTAGAATATTTCTGATCGTAACTTTATAGACTTAATGTCTGATACATGACGTCAGCAAAACATTTTTCTTTTGAATGAGTTTAACATCTGTTCACTATACAGGTTCAAATTTGGCAAACCGACTACCCATATGAATTTGGGTACTACGTTTCAGTGTCAGAGTAATTTACATTTTATATTTTTTAATTAATCTACAAATGGTCCCACTAAGATTTGAAGCTATTATGCAAAACCAGTGTAGTTTTAAAATGAAGTAAAAAACTACAAAAACAATTATTGGAGTAAATTAGATTTCGAAAACCGGCAGAATAAGCTATTTACAGAACATTATTCTATTAGGAAGTGGGTATGAGATTTCAAATAAACTAAAAAAATTCAAGTTATGATAGTAAATGAAGATCTTGTATCAGAAAACAAGGAAATGAATAAACTAGACAGTTCGCAAGTAAGATGCTTCATTTAAATTTAAATACATTTAACATGAACAAAATGTACAATGAAATACGGAGGACTGCCTTGCTACAACGAAGTCAGTGCTTCTGTAAAAACTGACACATACTTTTATTTCAAAATAAAAAAATGGTCCAAATGGCTCTGAGCACTGAGGTCATCAGTCCCCTAGAACTTAGAACTACTTAAACCTAACTAACCTAAGGACCGTAGCGGTCGCCCGGTTCCAGACTGTAGCGCCTAGAACAGTATTTCAAAATAGGAAGACCTCTGAAAAGAACAGTAATCACTCCTCAGATGCGAAGTTTTTGATAATAATCACTGCAGCACGTTCATCACTCGATTTTAATTTTGAGATAGTTTTCCGAAATAACAAAGCGTTGAGAAGAGTCCTGCAGTGTCAATGCTGTTTACACACGCGATGCCTATTGCAGCTGTCAAAACTGAATCAGTTTCTTCAGAGTTCTCATACAGGATAGACGAATTTCGCTACAGCTTCCAAACAAAATCGACGATACCATTCACAAAAAAGGAAAAAAAAGAAAAATTGCGATCTTTGTCTTCTGACGTTTTCGAAATGGTAAGCCCCTGTCAAATTTCTCCCTCACAAACACAATTGTGAGAACGTCATATAGCCAGAACAACTTGGATGCAACGAGATTAATTATCCATTTAAACACAATATGTGAAAATCACAGCGCATATGTAAAATATACGTCTACTAAACTTCAGTTTTGCTGCCCAGACATGAAAGTGATTTCGAAAGCACAATCAGCAGCTATGTAGCTTACAAAACCAGACGCCAACTAACCTTCAAAATAATTTTATACATTGAAGAACCAAAGAAACTGGTACACGTTCGTAATATTGTGTAGCGCCCCCACGAGAACACAGAAGTGCCTCAACACGACGTGGCATGGACTCGACTAAAGTCTGAAGTAGTGCTGTAGTGAACTGACACCATGAATCCTGCAGGGCTGTCGATAAATCCGTGATAATACGAGGGGGTGGAGACCTCTTCTGAACAACACGTTGCAAGGCATCCCAGATAGTGTTACTGGGACCACTCTGTAGCAGTTCTGGACGTGAGGGGTGTTGCATTTTCCTGCTGGAATTGCCCATGTCAGTCTGAATGCACAATGGACATGAGTGGATGCAGGTGATTAGACAGGATTTCTACACGTACGTCTCACCTATCAGAGCCGTATCTAGGTGTATCAGGGATCACATGCCACTCCAACTGCACACGCCCCACACCATTATAAAGCCTCCACCAGCTTGAACAGTCCTCTGCTGACATGCAGGGCCCATGGATTAATACCCGTTCACGTCCATCCGCTCTATACAATTTGAAACGAGACTCGTCCGACCAGGCAACATGTTTCCAGTCATCAATAGTCCAATGTCAGTGCTGACGCGCTCAAACGAGGCGTAAAGTTTTGTGCCGTGCAGTCATCAAGGGTACAGGAACGGGCCTTCGGCTCCGAAAGCCCATATCGATTATGTTTCGTTGAATGTTTCGCACGCTGACACTCGTTGATGGTCCAGCATTGAAATCTGCAGAAATTTGCTGAAGTGTTGCACTTCTTTCATCTTGAACGATTTTCTTGAGTCGTTGTTGGTCCCGTTCTTGCAGGATCTTTTTTCGGCCGCAATGATGTCGGAGATTCGATGTTTTATCGGATTCCTGATTTTCACGGTACACTTACGAAATGGTCATACTGGAAAACCCTCACTTCATAGTTACCACGGAGATGCTGTGTCCCACCGCCCGTGGCCGACTATAACACCACGTTCAAACTCACGTAAATCTTGATAACCTGCCATTGTAGCAGCACTAACCGGTCTAGCAACAGCTCCAGACACTTATATAGGCGTTGCCAAACGGAGCGCTGTATTCTGCCTGTTTACACATATCTGTATTTTAATAAGCATGCCTATACCAATTCCTTTGGCGCTTCATTGTATATACCCTGTACAACATAATTAAAGGATTACTTTCCCGAAACCCCGCAATTGTCACCCACTGCCATTAGTAAGTTTGAAATTAGGTTCAAAGGTGGCTACAGCCTTTCTCTGTAATGGCGCAAAGACATAGTGCCACGAGAAGTTGAGACATTGCACGGCACTCTCACTTCTGTTACGGTGTTACGCTGCGCAGTGTTCTTAGGGAAGTTCATCCTTATTACTTGGTTGCTATGCTGGATACGATCTGACTTCATTCAAATGATGAAACGGTTGGCAGTAGTCAACGCTATTGCTTGTTTGCTCTAGTGAAGGAATAGCAGTAAACTTTACCTGCATTCTGAGGAAAAGGGTGCTGATTTACAAGACAGCAGTAAAAGCGTACGGCAGCTGACGTCCGAGGGGAGCATTTTTTCGGCGGAACTTGGATGAAAACGTTGCGGACTGCCCAGTCCCACGGTCTCATTGTGCAGACACGTTGGATGGCGCCGGTCGGTCGGTGGCTGCGTCCAGATAGGCTGACTAGCGCCAAGGAGTTGCCAGTGCTATGGGCAGAGCATTGGTGACCGGCAATAAAGTAGAGGATGGGCCCTTGTTAGGCAGGAAGGTGATGAGACGACTGTGTCTTTCTACGAATTTCCGTGGGACAGGTCAGTGGCGCTCAGACGTCCAGACTCTGCTACAAAACATACTTGTGAAGGCACGAGGCTTTTAGGGAGTTTATGGTCGTTCTTCGGAAAGTTCGGGCTTTTAGGGAGTTTACGGTCGTTCTTCGGAAAGTTCGAAATGGACTCAACAGGGGAGATAAATATCTTTTTATGGAGGGCTGTGGTTCCATCCAGGTCATGATTTTAGCAAAACACTTGGCGCAAACGCGTGTGAAGAGGTCGTGAAGCTGAATATTTTTTCCTTTTCTCCAAATTAATTTTTAAACTCTGACTGGTCAAATCCGTGTATGCAGAGCAAGGGGCAGTCTCCCAGCTTCGAGTGCTGCGTTCCAGCTCGTTATTGGCTTGGGCTAAAGTGGGGATAGTCTAAGATGTAAATGTGCTAGGCTACAGAGCTGCCGAGGAAAGCTGAGAGCAAGGGAAGAGGACACTCTTGTACTGGCGCTTCCTTAGTAAAGAACTGCAAGTGTTTACCTAAATGGTGAGACTTGCGTCTTTTCCTAGTGAGCCACTCAGACCCTGTGCCAGTCACCATCTGAACCGTCAGAGGTACTGTCCTAGCATCACGCACACAACGAGTGATGCGTGGGTGTACTTACTTGTTTTGAGTCGGCTGTCTAAACATTTGACACATTCCGTCACGCAAAGTCATGGCACGCAATCAAATTGGTTTGGCAGACCAGCAAACGGGTCCACCTGCACAATTAGCCGAACGTGAGACCACATACTTGCATTTTTTCGGGCTCGCGGCATTATTAACAGATTTCGATCATTCGCCAAACGCATCGTGGTGTGCTGCCCTGACCAGCAGGAGGGTAGAGTATTCGCTGCTACAGGTAGGGCTCCAAATATGCTTCTCAACACACTGTTATTCGAAACCAGTTTTTTCTTTATGGTATAGTAGAGTATAGATGCTTGACTGTGGCGTAGTTTTCTGGGGCCATACCACGGATTCACATGTATGAAGTCAGGTAAAGCGGTTAGCGTTCTGGTTATTGTCACGTGTTGATCCCCAGCTGATCACTTTGTTCACCATAGGCCGCATATTAGTGAAAGCGTTTGTCAAACAAAGATGTTTGTGTGACGTTTGTTTAGCCATTTTTTTGTCTTGTGATGATAAAAATGAATAAATCTATTGTTATTTAGACCACAACTCCTCCCAGTGTTCTAATTAATATTACCTTTGCCATTTTTGATTAAAGTTTTAATTACAATTGAAAGGTGGAAGTTTGCAACATCACCCTCAGCCTCAGTGAAACAACGCTTCAAACAGCGAGGCGTCGACACATGTAAAAAAACGCCAGAGTTCAGAAGTTGATGTGACGTGTAAAGTGCGTTAATGATGTCCCATTAGCACAAAATTTCTCCACTCTTCTGCCCAACGTCGCAGTGGCCGTGTCACACGATAAGAAGGTCGTCACCGTCACGCGCCGTATAAATCACAGTTCATCCCTTCTTTTGACGCCTCTGCGATGGAGGTCAGAATCGCGATGACCAGCTTTCAAACATCAGCAGTGAAAAAGCAAAAGAACCCTTTGTCGCTTCTCATCAAGTTCATATTACTTCGAACGGTTTTGAACGGTCGCTAGTCGTCCTATACTGTACACCAGAAAAGAAATTGCGCTCCTACTGCACTCTAAGGGGGGTGAAATCACTTTCAGTGTGCTTGCTAGCCCACGATGTCCTTAGAGAAAGGTTGAAGCGTCAGGGAGATGTCAGCAGTGTTGTCATAGCCGTCTATCTGTTGCTCATAGCACCGCAAATTGATTTCGAGCTCGAAATGTGTGGGAATCAAAGTGCTAAGAAAGGACTAGTTCCATTGACGCCCATTATACCAACCCCTGAGCCTGTTTTCTGCCTATTCCGAGCGGCGATTACTCTGAAACGTTTTCCTCGGCCACTCATAACAAGACAGCGTGATTTCAACGACTTGGTCATGTCCCAGTGGTACAGGTGTCAAAGGAGTGTTTAAATGTATGACGGCTTCCCATCGTGTGACAATCACATGCCGGCGTTGGGGACAATTGTGGAGAAATTTGGTGCCAATATGACTTCGTTAACCCACTTTACACGTCGCATGAAACTCTGGGCATTGGCCTTTTGTTCTTTTGTGACGAAAACGCGCTGTTTGAAGCATAGTCGAACCCGTTAGTGATGTCCCAACGCGCTACGCATTGCACCATTAAAAAGGAATGAAATTACAATGAAACCCAGACCATTAGCTGCTTACAGGCGTTGATAAACATCAACGGGGACAGCTCAAAATGTGTGCCCCGAACGGGACTTGAGCCCGAGATTGCTGCTTACATGGAAGACGCTACATCCGCCTGAGCCACTGAGGACATTGAGGATAGTGCGATTGCAGGGACTTACCTCGGGCACGCTCCCCGTGGGGCGCACACTTCCAGCTTACTGTCCACACACTACATTTGTCGTGCCCCGGACCACTATACTCGGCAGACAATCTACCGATTTCCGTAAGAGTTTGAGTAATGTGAGTGTATCTGCACTGAAGAAGATCATTGGCCGGTAAGCCTTATCCGTATGAAGATGGTATCTGAAACTTCCTGGTAGATTAAAAGTGTGTGCCGGACCGAGACTCGAACTCGGGACCTTTGCCTTTTGCGGGCAAGTGCCCTGCCAACTGAGCTACTCAAGCACGACGCACAGATTCACTTCTGCCAGCACCTCGTCTGCTACCTTCCAAACTTTACAGAGGCTCTCCTGTTCTAGTCTCGGTTCGGCACACAGTTTTAATCTACCAGGAAGTTTCATATCAGCGTACACTCCGCTGCAGAGTGAAAATCTCATTCTGGAATGATGGTATCTGTTCTTTTGGACAAGTCCGAGAAAACAGATACCATCTTCATATTGTAGAGAAAGGTTGTAGGCCCGTATGAGACAAATTTCAAACTTGTGCGTCCCAGTGAGACAATTATGGGGTTTCGGAAAACTGATTCTTTAATTCTATTGCGTCTGTCTACATCTACATCTACATGGATGCTCTGCACATCACATTTAAGTGCCTGGCAGAGGGTTCATCGAACCACCTTCACAATTCTCTATTATTCCAGTCTCGTATAGCGCGCGGAAAGAATGAACACCTATATCTTTCCGTACGAGCTCTGATTTTCCTTATTTTATCGCGGTGATCCTTCCTCCCTATGTAGGTCGGTGTGAACAAAATATTTTCGAATTCGGAGGAGAAAGTTGGTGATTGGAATTTCGTGAGAAGATTCTGTCGCAACGGAAAACGCCTTTCGTTTAACGATTTCCAGCCCAAATCCTGTATCATTTCTGTGATACTCTCTCCCATATTTCGCGATAATACAAAACGTGCTGCCTTTCTTTGAACTTTTTCGATGTACTCCGTCAGTCCTATCTGGTAAGGATCCCACACCACGCAGCAGTATTCTAAAAGAGGACGGACAAGCGTAGTGTAGGCTGTCTCCTTAGTAGGTCTATTACATTTTCTAAGTGTCCTGCCACTAAAACGCAGTCTTCGGTTAGCCTTCCCCAAAGCATTTTCTAGGTGTTCCTTCCAATTTAAGTTGTTCGTGATTGTAATACTTAGGTATTTAGTTGAATTTACGGCTTTTAGATTACACTGATTTACCGTGTAACCGAAGTTTAACGAGTTCCTTTTAGCACACGTGTGGATGACCTCAAACGTTTCGTTATTTAGGGTCAACTGCCACTTTTCGCACCATTCAGATATTTTTTTCTAAATGCGCTGTCTATATATCGGACAGAAATAAAAAATCGCAGCGCGGCTTCCCCCGTCGGAGGTTCTAGTCCTCTCCCTCCGGCATGGGCGTGTGTGTCGTCCATAGCGTAAGTTAGTTTAGGTTAGATTAAGTAGTGTGTAGGCCTTGGGACCGATGACATCATCAGTTTGGTCCCATAGGGGCTTACCACAAATATCCAATTTTAAGTATTTATGCGACGTAAGTATTTATGCGACGTAAACGAAAATCGGTAGGCATGTTTCTGTTTCTGAAAGATGAACTCTATTCCAGTTTCACGACAGATGCATGACAGCGGCGCTAGTAGTGTCACTATGGGGACGCAAATCAGATTTGCTTTAAATAAATTGTAGTGAGCGTTAGCTACGTTTGAGACTTGATGTAGTGAGCTGATATTAGTCAAGAATGCCTTTAAAGCGACAATTATTAACACCTCACAGAGTTGAAAGGGGTCGTGTAATGGGCTAAGAGAATCTGCCATATGTTCTGCAGGGTGTATTCCACTGACCCCAAACCACCACCATTTGGGACTTCAGTGGTGTCAAGCGAGATATCATTGGAGGGCAGGCTGGAGGTCTGATGAAAGCCGCTTCTGCCTCGGAGTCAGCGATGGCCGTGTGGTGGTTAGGAGGAGGCCAGCTGAGGACCTGCATCCAACCCGTCTGCGTGCTATACTGGGCCTAAACTTGGCCTTATGGTCTGGGGTGTGATTACGTATGACAGCAGGAGCACTATTCTGGTTATCCCATGCATTCTGGTTACAAAACTGTCTGGTGACTGGACCTGTTGTGCCGCCATTCATGAACAGTACTACACGGGGTGTGTCACTGAAAACGCTAATCAGTAAACTATTTTACCAACACAAATGTATTCCCGAAATTTCATTACTCTACATTATTTTTTGGAACGTAGGAGACGAGGTAATGGCAGAAGTAAAGTTGTGAGGACGGAGCATGAGTCGTGCTCGGGTAGCTCAGATGGTAGAGCACTTGCCCGCGAAAGGCAAAGGTCCCGAGTTCGAGTCTCGGTCCGGCACACAGTTTTAATCTGCCAGGAAGTTTCATATCAGCGCACACTCCGCTGCAGAGTGAAAATCTCAATCTGGAAACATCCCCCAGGCTGCGGCTAAGCCATGTCTCCACTATATCCTTTCTTTCAGGAATGCTAGTTCTGCAAGGTTCGCAGAAGAGCTTCTGTAAAGTTTGGAACGTAGGAGACGAGGAACTGGCAGAAGTAAAGTTGTGAGGACGGAGCGTGAGCCGTGCTTGGGTAGCTCAGATGGTCTCAGCACAGTAGCTCAGTGTGTTCGGTCTGAGAGCTGGTTGGCTTCTGTAACAAAAAAACAGTGAAAGGATCAGCAACGAACTTGGACGGATGTCATGTGACGTCCGCAACGACCAAACACAACGAACAAAAAAAAAATTAAATAAAAAGCAAAATGGTAGAGCACTTGCCTGTGAAAGGCAAAGGTCCCAAGTTCGAGTCTCGATCCGGCACACAGTTTTAATCTGCCAGGAAGTTTCATTATTTTTTTGGTGTTCTCTTAAGGAAATCGTGAACGGCGGGTAAGGGGTTCATGGGTAGGAGACGTTACGTCAATAGCGTGTAACAGACTGGGAATTTTGGTCAGATGGAAAGCGTTCTCGGATGGTGATTAAAGCAACTGCTCGCTTTAAGTATGATATCCACGTTCCAGTCCAGCAGAAATTTTCACCTGTTACCATTGGTTCATTTCGATTCCCAAATGTGGGTAATCTCATTGAAATCTTTGAAGAAAACAAATCTAGCTTGAATACATAAAAGATAAAATGCAAGACCGCATAGTGCAGCGAACGTTAAATAGCCTGCCTCAGCCTATCTACGTATCCTCTCTCTCTATACGCCATACAGCCAGTTCCACAAGAAATTGTACGCCGTTATCTGCATGAAATAAAAGATACTATTATAAATATATGTTTACATGAAAATACATGTTATTACTAATTGCACAGTTACCTAATGGTTAATCAAAATATTTCATATGGCTCTAAACACTATGGGACTTAACATCGGAGGTCATCAGTCCCCTAGACCTAGAACTACTTAAACCTTACTAACCTAAGGATATCACACAAATACATGCCCGAGGCAGGATTCGAACCTACGACCGTAGCAGCAGCGCGGTTCCGGACTGAAGCTCCTAGAACCGCTCGGTCTCAGCAGCCGGCAATGTTTAATCCAAGCGACGCCACTATCGATTGTAGCTCGGCACCATTTTGCTTTGTTTTCAGGGAGATTTTCTGCATATTCTCTTTGTAACGATCTCCATATCGTCCGATTTTATATGATAGCTGCTTCAAAGAACCGGGTGATCAAAAAGTCAGTATAAATTTGAAAACTGAATAAACTACGGAATAATGTAGATAGAGAGATAAAAATTGACACACATGCTTGGAATGACATGGGGTTTATGCAGGATGGCGCTCCACCCCATATTGCTAGACGCGTGAAAGATCTCTTGCGCGGTTCGTTTGGCGAAGACTGTGTGCTTGGCCTCCCAGGTCCACAGAACTCAGTCCGTGCGATTATTGGCTTTGGGGTTACCTCAAGTCGCAAGTGTATCGTGATCGACCGATATCTCTAGGGATGCTGAAAGACAACATCCGACGCCAATGCCTCACCATAATTCCGGACATGCTTTACTCTGCTGTTCACAACATTATTGCTCGACTACAGCTACTGCTGAGGAATGATGGTGGACATATTGAGCATTGCGTGTAAAGAACATCATCTTTGCTTTGTCTTACTATGTTATGCTAATTATTGCTATTCTGATCAGATGAAGCGCCATCTGTCGGAAATTTTTTGAACTTTTGTATTTTTTGGTTCTAATAAAACCCCATGTCATTCCAAGCATGTGTGTCATTCTCTATCTACATTATTCCGTGATTTGTTCAGATTTCAAATTTATACTGACTTTTAGATCACCCGGTCTATATTGGCTTTCCTTTAAGCTTCATCTTAGTGTGGTGTCACCGCCAGACACCACACTTGCTAGGTGGTAGCCTTTAAATCGGCCGCGGTCCGGTAGTATACGTCGGACCCGCGTGTCGCCACTGTCCGTAATTGCAGACCGAGCGCCACCACACGGCAGGTCTAGAGCGACGTCCTGGCACTCGCCCCAGTTGTACAGCCGACGTTCATAGCAATGGTTCACTGACAAATACGCTCTCATTTGCCGAGACGATAGTTAGCATAGCCTTCAGCTACATTTGCTACGACCTAGCAAGGCGCCGTATTCAATTGATATTGAGATTCTATTAATGTATCATCAAGAGCGATGTTCTACAAATGTGGATTAAAGTTAAGTATTCCAGAAGCTACGTACTTTTCTTTATAGCATTCATTACGTATCCTGTTTCAGACCTCACGCCAGCCTGCGTGAGTTTAAGCGCGTGCCTTTCGGCTTCCTCTCATTGTGTCTAGGCTGTCTTGTCTAGACACAACACTTAGTATACAACCAAACATTTGCTATCGCATTTGTATCCGGAGACATTCCAAAACAATCCATCGTTGACACCCCATTGTCTTGTTTCCACGCTGTACAGAGATGGCTGCCATGTTTCGGGTCGTTATCCTCTTGAAGCACCCAGTTTTCCTCGTTAGGACGAAATAGCTTCTCAACGGACGTCAGAAGGCATTTTTGATAAATACTGCACATTTTTTCAGCGCTTAAATTGGCTGTAAATAAATGCAAATAGCCAAAACTGCAAGCGACAAAACAAAACGTTCCACTCTCACTCTGTTCATTTGTACACTGTGAAAAAGCGCATTGAGTACAGATTCGAGAGCACTACCAGAGATGTTACATTTAAGATTATGGCGTACACTTTCTTGGAATTGACTGTGCCCATAACAGCGACACTACAAATCGGTTTCTCCCAAGACGTATTGTAGTGTAACGACGTAAGTTTTGTATAAATGATTTTCTTTTGACGTATGACCATGTGCAGACTTCGTCACCTACGTCAGTTACAAAACACTTCAAAATTATTTAAATTCTTTTCAAAGTTGTGTCTGAATGGTTCTTGAACGAAACTGTAATTAAAACATCATCATTTGAGTCGTATGCGCAGAATTACGTCACTCAGTCCAATTGGTTTGCGCAAACTTTTTTCAATTTAGATGTCGTTTGTTTCTTCTCAGAAATTATATTAATGCAAATTATCTGTTTTAATAAATATGAAAACCACATTGAATAAACTTTTAAGACTCAAACTCGCAATGAACGTTGTCAAAGATTCTTGTCAAATAAATCAGTAATACTTCTTCCTTAATATAATTCTTCATAAATAAATTCTCGGAACACGTATTTAAACTTTTGTAGTATACACTAGTTTATTATCTTCATATATACTACATATAGACGTGAGCATGAGCCTTGACAAGATAGGACTGAACATTTACAACATGATTGAACTTTCTATGACGTCATTGTTGTAGAAACATTACAAATTCTTGTTTTTTTCAGTTTTTAGAAGCACAACGCAAGAACTCGGTTTCAGGATCTTCTGTTGCTCTTTGGCTGTCGACCCGCGACTTATAGTGGCCAGCAATTTTCTCTCTGGTCCCGGCAGTGAAGATGCTGTCTCCGTTCGTTGCGCCGCCCTCTCCGTACATGAAACATAAAAGTAAATACAAAACTTTAGATAATTCACAAACATTACAAATATTACAAAAATACATAAACAAAACACTAAATTAAACTTATATTCACTCGCAAACTGGGCTGACACTGGTGGATGGGTGACGCTTCAATTTCGCGTCCCACTACAATATGAAGGTATTTTGTTTCTGTCTTCTACTTTTTTAAGTTGATGTCCACTAAAATATTTTGTACTTTACCTGCATTTTCTTACAGTATACGGGGCTCCCAAGAGTCACCTGGGTATCAGAGTGAGGTGGCAAGCTGCTAACCGCTTAGCCCCTGAGGTGGTTACCAGCTGCTCCCTAGAGCCCACTACGTAGCCGCGGTGTCTCTGTCACGTTGCGGGCAGAGTTTTATGCTGGCGCGGTCCGCACGGGCGGCCACGTCCCCGCGGGAGAGACTGTCCGGGTTAAAAGGCGCGGCCGCTCAGCCGTGCGAGAGAACGCACACCACGTAACGTCACGTAGCGGGGCGCGAGCGACGCACAGCTACCGCGTAGCAGCTTCTCCCTGATGGCGTCCCGCTGCGGCCGAAGGAATCCATCGTCGGCGCCGATCTGTGTTTGTGTGGCTACACGGCACTCTGGAATGAGCGTCACTAATAAACGGGAAACTGGGGCAAGTGACCAGGACAGCTCCCTATTACAATGAAACCTGGCTCGGAGGAAATGGAAGTACTAGGTCTCAAAAAAGCATCACTCATTTAAAATAGTTTTATTGGACAAAGATTACAATAAAATATAGAAATTCGCCTGAACATTGCTTTGGTCATAGGATTTAAAAACGTAATGGTCCGTTTACTTTGCTTGCTGACACCAAATGCGACAGGCCTCGAACCCGCTCAGTAATTACGGGAGGTGGCCGAGCGGTTCTAGGCGCTACAGTCTGGAACCGCGTGACCACTACGGTCGCAGGTTCGAATCCTGCCTTGGGCATGGATGTGTGTGATGTCCTTAGGTTAGGTTTAAGTAGTTCTAAGTTCTAGGGGAGTGATGACCTCAGAAGTTAAGTCCCATAGTGCTCAGAGCCATAATTCCGGGAACTGGGAGCAACGTAACAGGAGGCAGAACAATATAGCGCGGTAGGAAATAACTTCTACACAAACCTCTTTAGGATCTTAAAAGACATGAATAATTTTAAAAATTTAAGGAATTTCAACCCCCCTATAAACACATGACAATGACCTCTGTCGGCACTGAGACGCGTACTTTAATTTAGTCCATACATATTATAGAAACGGATGTGTGTGTGTGTGTGTGTGTGTGTGTGTGTGTGTGTGTGTGTGTGTGTGTGTGATTGTGTGTATGGGTGGGTGGGTGGGTGGGTGGGTGTGTCTGTGTGTTCTACACCTCCTCTTAAACCAATGGACCGATTTCAGCAAAAGTTGATACACATATCCCTTACTACCACACAACAATCAAAAATGGTTCAAATCGGTTGGTTGGTTGGTTGGTTTGGGGAAGGAGACCAGACAGCGAGGTCATCGGTCTCATCGGATTAGGGAAGGACGGGGAAGGAAGTCGGCCGTGCATTTGAAAGGAACCATCCCGGCATTTGCCTGGAGCGATTTAGGGAAATCACGGAAAACCTAAATCAGGATGGCCGGACGCGGGATTGAACCGTCGTCCTCCCGAATGTGAGTCCAGTGTCTAACCACTGGGTTCAAATCGCTCTGAGCACTATAGGACTTCGGAGGTCATCAGTCCCCTAGAACTTAGAACTACTTAAACCTAACTAACCTAAGGACAACACACACATCCATGCCCGAGACAGGATTCGAACCTGCGATCGCAGCGGTCTCGCGGTCCCAGACTGTAGCGCCTAGAACCGCTCGGCCACTCCGGTCGACGAAACTGGTTCAAACAATAACATGAGGAACCGAGCTTTCGGGAGAGCGACAGTTCAAACCCGCCTCCGGCCATCTGATTTAGGTTTTCCATGATTTGTCTAAATCGCTTCAGGCAAATGCCGGGCTGGTAAAATCATTTCTGGTATTATATGCCGGTGACTCACATACACCACAACGCAAATGTTCCAAGAGTGGCTCAGAGAATTCAACTCCACTGCAGCAATTCCATAATACGCTCTATTGCTTTGAGTACGATCGTGGAGCCGCTCGAGTCTCCGACCAAACCCCAACAGCTCCGGACAGGTACGCAGCTCGTGTTCTTGTGACTAGCGTTGCTGGCTTTTCATCACAGGGTCCCGGGTTCGATTCCCGGCCGGGTTGGGAATTTTGTCTGTTGTCATTATCATTTCAACATCATTCATAATAGTGACTAGATTGGACTGCGTATACCACTGGAGTGTGAAAAAATTGGGACTTGGTGCGGGCGGTGATGACCGAGCAGTTGGGCGCCCCACAAGCCAATCATCGTCATCAACATTATCACCTCCGGACAGGAGGCTCCCGTTACTCCTCCGCTGGCGGACTGCAGCTCAATGGGGCGTTGCTGGTGCGGCCTCGTTCGCCCAGCCTGGCATACAACGTCTGCCTTCGAGAGTTGGCTGTTTGATGCCAAAGGTAAGAACGTCCACCACTCGTACCACAGGTCTGCAACAAAACTCGGATATATGCCGCGTGCTAAATCTGTGTTTGATGTGTCGACAGAAGTGCCGACACAGTGTGATTTGAGGGGACCGCAATGCACGCTATAAACACACGAAGGATGGCGTGAGGTCTGAAACAGGATACGTAATGAATGCTATAAAGAAAAGTACGTAGCTTCTGGAATACTTAACTTTAATCCATCCTTGTTGTATACATCGTTCTTGATGAGACATGCTTTATACGATAAGTATCAATTGCTATGTAAGGCTAATGGCGCCTTGCTAGGTCGTAGCCATGGACTTAGCTGAAGGCTATTCTAACTATCTGCTCGGCAAAGGAGCGCGGCTTCGTCAGTGTAGTCGCTAGCAAAGTCGTCCGTACAACTGGGGCGAGTGCTAGTCAGTCTCTCGAGACCTGCCGTGTGGTGGCGCTCGGTCTGCGATCACTGACAGTGGCGACACGCGGGTCCGACATGTACTAATGGACCGCGGCCGATTTAAAGCTACCACCTAGCAAGTGTGGTGTCTGGCGGTGACACCACAGTGTTACCTGTACCTACATAATCAAAGATATACAGGGCATTCAATCGATACTAGCCGGAATGGCTCGGATACGCGAGGACGAAATGTTCTCTGTGTTAGGAAAATTATGAAAACCATGCCCTACCTCGGCGTCCTTATCTACCAGTCAATATACAGACGGTGAACAAAAATATGAAACGCCAAAAACACAACTCATTATATGCTTAATATGGTGTGGGAAAACTGTTGGCATTTGAAACAGCTTCCAGTAATCCTGTAATGAATAAATACAAGTCCTGATTGTTTTCAACGGAACTTAGACTATTCTTCCTGCAAAACAATGCCAAGTTCAGTTGTTGATGATGATGATGGAGGTGGACAGCGAACACGCAACCTTCTGTGCAAAGTAGACTACAAAAGCTCAATGATACCGAGACCTGACTAATTCAAATCATTTCTTTTGAAATATACTCATTGCATTTAAACAAATACGACATTGAACAGGCTAAGGTACTGATAACGGGATGAAAATTGTATTCAAAATAATGTTTGTCCTTCACAAAATCTAATATGAAACGTTTGACATTAACTTCAAAATCAGTTCTACAATTCTCACTTACTGTCGTAATTAAAAAAATTTGTATTGTTACATGAGAAAATGTCTGACATCGTTTGGCAACACAGGTTCTAAAATTTAACATATCTGTATCAGGATTACAAAACACACAAAATATTACAACTCAGATATACCTAATCAACCTATACATTAAATCTGATGGCAAATACTTGGTTCCTACATTCGGGGGTCAGTACTGTAAAATTAGCAAGATCCACATTGCCTTGCTACATACTTAAAACTAAATATACAAAATTTCATTACCTAGCAAAACTGTATTATGCTGCGTCCATAGGCCAACAGCTAAATTCTCACAGCGAACCATTAGCTTTAAGTCTTACATCCTACCTTTAACAAAGTACAACGGCAGCTGCTACTGCGCTCCGCGCACCCCTACTTACAATCGATCCTGCCACTCAGGCAACATCTTTGGTTCAGTGGTGTCAAAATTACAATCTCTTCTACATGTGACAACCATTTCATGTCATTTTTCATTAAATATATTACAAAATCGGGCTCCACGTACAAGTGGACCCCTCACAAACTTCCTGGAAGTGGCCATGATCCTACCTCGAACAGAAGTGCCGTCCTGGCGTCTGGCGACGCTCAGATCAGATGCGCGGCGGTGGCGCCTTGTAATTACGGGAAACACGGCTTCTTCCTAGCATTTCATTGGCGCCCCGTGATACCGCTTTACTGTGCGGTATCTCTGTGGTACTCGACACTTCTTGCGCCGCTCTCGATATCCGACGACACCCCACGCCTCCCCCCTAAACGTCCACCCCAGCGTCGGATGTGGAGATGGGACACGTCGGTGGAGGAGGGCGCCATCGCAGTTGTAGATGTAAGTGCCGAAACTTCATCGCTCCCAGCACCCACCCCCACCCCGATATCGACCGTGCACGTGGCTGGAAACGGCGACCGGGCAACCAACCACAGGCGCAGAGGCAGGACCATGGAGACGACGTCTGGGCCCCCAGGGAATCCGGCTGGGCTATCGGATGCGGCTCTGTTGCTGGCCGCGTGACGGGCTGCCACCACGACTGTGGCGCTGCCGGCGGCGCCAGGTCGTTGGCCAAAGGTGTCTCCCGCTGCAGAGGCGATCGTCCTGCCGGAGGCGACGTCAGCGACTGTGGCTGCTGCATGACCTAACTGCCAGCTGGATCTGTGCACAAAAAGGCGGTTGCAGAATCTCCCGAATGGATTGGCCGAAGCTGGTTCCGATGCCGCCTGTGCAATCCAGTCAGACTGCGGATGATGTAGGAGGAACGGGACAACACCTCAGAAACCACATCCCATTCCCATCTGTGACCCCTGCTAAACACACGAAATAACACTGAGGCCGAAACTGTGACTCAGAAGGATATATATATATATATATGGTCTCTGTGGCAGGATGTCGCAAATGGAGCAGATTCCTATGGCGTCGACCATGCAGGAGCTCCGCTGGGGACATTCCATCCTTGGGCGGGGAGAGATATAACGACAGAAAAAGTGCCGGATCCCATTCGTAGGTGACTCACAGCTTGTCCATCTGTAATCTGAAGGTCCTTATGAAGGGTTCAGCTTCGCCATTTGGCTGCTGATGAAGGTCGCTGTAACGCAGGGCTTCACAACATACGTGCTCGCGGAGCAAGCTGTGAGCAGCAAGGCGCGAGCACAGAGCAGCGCGAGCACGCTACCCCCACTACCGGACCAGAGCGGAGAGTGGGGAGAGTCACGTGGGGTACACAACAGCTGCCGCCAGTCAATGTAAATCCGCGGCCACCTGCGGGGATATCACTCACGAATTATTACTGCGACAAATGAAACAAATAAAGGAGAATGTACATGTGCCACATAATTTTATTAGCTTAGTGTATGCCTCTACCATCTGTAGATACTGAAACTAAAGAATTCCACGACAATCCTATATTTTCAACACTTTCTTCAACACTACTTAAAATATCACCTCCGGTTGTAGTGTTCTTCATGGCTACTACATCGAGGAGCTCCTCCCTCACCTGAAGATCTCTATTAACACCTCTAATAAATATGGCAAGCTGCGCTGTTCCAGTGATATCAACACTTTCGTCCAGAGCTAGAGAATACGCCATAAAATCTTTACAGATATTTGCAAGCTGACTCTGGACGTCGTCTGCCATGTCCTGTATGCGACGCGTAATGGTCATGTTAGATAATGGCACAATCCGAAACTGTTCAACTTGAGATGGACACAAATGTTCCGCTGCAACTACCAAACATTCATTTATTAAATCGCCATCAGTTAAGGGGCGCAGGGATTTTGCTAAAAGCAAAGCAATTTTGTAACCCACTCTGAGAGCTGCCTCAGTTGATTTTTCTTCGTCGTCCAGATCTTCTTCGGATAGCTTCCTTTTAAGTTTAATAACTTCCTGTGCACGATCTGGTCAATCACATTTTCCATGTCCGTAGTCTTTCGCATGGTACGACATATAATGTCGCTGCAAATTTAAAAAAATGGTTCAAATGGCTCTGAGCACTATGGGACTCAACTGCTGAGGTCATAAGTCCCCTAGAACTTAGAACTACTTAAACCTAACTAACCTAAGGACATCACACACATCCATGCCCGAGGCAGGATTCGAACCTGCGACCGTAGCGGTCGCGCTGTTCCAGACTGTAGCGCCAGAACCGCTCGGCCACCATCAGCCGGCTGCAAATTAAATTTCGTAAAAGAATTCAGCGTTTTATGACATTCTAAACATTTTGCAACACCATCTTTTTCTGTAAACAGATACAATTCCCCCCAATGGGGGTTGAACTGCGAAAGCATGGTTGGGGTTACACAACAGCGACTTCACATGATTCTTAACCAGCGAAGTGACTGTTAAGAGCTGATCGTAGTATTTTAAACGTTACACAGTCGGCGCGAATTCAATAGTCACGCTGTGGCCCTATTCAAACGTGCGCGCGCATTTCCCCTCCCTCCCCTCCCTCCCTACTCCGCGACCTTGCAGCTGCTCGCGAGCACGTGCCTGAGCAGACGCGAGTACTCGCGCTCAAAACCGGCCAGTTGTTAAGCCCTGCTGTAAGGACATGCTGAATACCAGTGTCTACACAAAACTGTTCAAACTCCCGAGATGTGAACTGCAGCCCATTGTCCGACATTGTCACTTTAGGTAAACCTTCAATGCAGAAGATAGATTTAAGAGCTGATACTGTGCCGACTGATGAGGTAGACTTCATTGGAACGACTAACAGAAACTTGCTGCATGCATCGACAACCACTGGCCAGTGCGTGTTCCAGCATGGCCCAGCAACATCTACGTGCAGGGATTACCAAGATCCGTCAGGACGTGACCACTCAAAGCACCGTTGTGGATAGTAGATTGATACTCTGCATACATTGTACTGTGAAGTCATAGCCTCTATTTGTGCATCCATTTCAGGCCATGTAGAACGGCGCCTTGCCAATTACTTGATGGGCACAATACCCAGTGTCCTTCATACAACAAACAAAGATCTCACTGCTGGAGGGCCTCAGCGATCTTGTATCTTGCATTGTCACTTTCGGTGCACATCAAAAGGACACCCACCTGCACAGAGATGGCACGCCCATGAGCAAAGTAACGACGAAACACGAGGTGGCAGCTCCATCTGCAATGCTGGGTCCGACGGCGGAAGGTGACCAGAAAATCTCACAATCAAATTCAATATTGGAGCCAATAAGGAGCCTCAACAGGAGTTCGGCACTGGAGATGTTTGGTAGTGGGTTGATATGCCAACTTGTACTGGTAATTGGAGAAGGGAACGACTCACCGTCGTAATTTCTGCTCTGTACATGCTGGGACAAGGTGGGAGGACCCTAACAGAGCCTTCAGTGGTCTGCGGGCTGTAAATAGAGAAAAATGGCGACCGTACTGGTATTGATGGAAGTGTGTGACCTCAGAATTAATAGGCAACACCTTCTTTTCAAATTGGCTGTAGTGACGTTGGGTGTTGGTCAATGTCTCTGATGCAAGCTCACTTGTCTTGTCATTGAAGCTCACTTGGTGTGACAACACTGCACCAGTCAGTGCCATAAGATAAGTCATCTACTGCAAGAATGGTCGGCTTGCTGGGTCGAAGTGCACGAAGCTCCGACCACTTAGTAGTGCTAAGGGAGCGCGCCCACTGTGCCATACCTGCAGCAGCTCTGTGCTTCGAGCACCCTCTGCCACCACAGTACAGGATGGCCGGTGACAGTGGCTCAGCCCTCCGGCGGTTGGAGCCACATCGCTGCATGAAGCTACGCTGACGTCACACAACCGGAATCCCTTGTAATAGCTGGATTCTGTTACTGGTTGCATCATTTTTAATGAGTCTTCATACGTCAGGAGAAATACAAATAAATCTTCTGTTTGTTGTGTTAACTTCTTCGCTAATCATTTCTGCTTCTGTCAAGCTTTCCTACAATGACAATCGTTGCGACACTCTGCAGTCCACCTCTCCTTACCATTGTGTATAAAGTGATACACAACACTATCCTCAGTGAAAGTGAGGAAGAATTGCGAGGTCTGTTCAGTGCAATGAACATTAGAATGAGGACACGCTATAGATTGTGAGTACACTGAAGGAATACGAAAACACCGAGGAAGAAGTAAAAATAAGACTTTTATCCATTGTGGATGTGGAGCACTGCGACTGTGGTGTGAAAAGGTTTTCAGAAATTACTGCAACCAGTCGCCTTTTATGTAGATGTATTTTATTTAACCATGACCGGTTTCGAGCTGCCTAGCAACTCATCATCAGATGGTATATACATTTAGTGCTTTTTTGTACCTATTGTGTGGGTGGTTGAGTATCTGTGGCTAGACAGAAACGAGAACAAATAATCGCTACATGTGGTACAGTAACACGAAATATTTACAGCATAATTTATGTTTAACGTATAAGAGCAAATAATCACTACATGTGGTACAGTTACATGAAATATTTACAGTTTAATTTACGTTTTGAGGTGTTACTTACAGATAAATCTTTCTGCAGGTATATATATCTCTTTTAGGACGTATTTTTGAAACCATTGTGTCTTGTTTTTCATAATTTCACAAGTTAAAACTTTCACTAGATGTATGTTACTTTTATGAGGCACTGTTGGAAACATATATCTTGTTTTTCGTAAACATCGCTGAACACACTTAGCCACAGATACGAATACGGGATTTACACGTTATAAACAAGCCAAAGATTGCAATATAACTACAGTATCAAAGATTTCAAGTTGACCAGAGGCATTATTAGTCATCACACACACTGACAAGAGATTTGTCTTTATTACATAGAAAATAAATGTAAATTAGCTTAAACTAGTAAAACGTTTATTTATAAATTAACTGTGCAATTTTAACAGGTATATAAAACTAGATTTTTTACATTATGTTTCGGTTACATTTAAGATCATTGGTATTGAGAGTATTATGACAGCTAATTTCTTGCTCCTTCCATTGGCTGATCTTGGCATATGATGTCTGGGATGAGAGGTTGATGGTTAACTTGAAATAATAAGTAATGCTGGTACTTGAAAGGGTGTGGAAAAGGAGTTGGCGGTGGGGGGGGTGGTGGTGTATAGGAAAAAGGAAAGGGGGGGGTTGAGAGGGTGATGTGGAGAGAGAAGAAAGCTGGAGGGGGGGGGGGCAGAAGTGGTACAAGCTTTTATGTGTGTGTGTGTGTGTGGGGGGGGGCATTTTGTTACTGAATGACTGTTTAGTTTTTTAAGTTCAAAGAATCCTTAAAATTCTGAAAGAAGGAGTTATTTGCCAATTCTGTCTGCTCATTTAAAATGGTATGTGGGGAATTATGTTTGTGGGTAAAAATCTCTAATTGTTCGAGAAGATCCATCTTGAATCCCTTGTCTACAGTGTGTAGGATTTGAAGGTTAGTTTTAATGTCTGTTATGGAATGTTTATTATCTGCTAGATGGGAAGCAAAAGTGGATCTATTTAAGTTGTTTAGGCGAAGTGCATCAGTGTGCTCTTTGTATCGGATCTCAAAATTTCTACCTGTTTGCCCTATGTAGTAGCAGGAGCAGCTGTCACATCTTAATTTATATATACCAGATTTTTGGTAGGGTGTGCTGGCTCTTTTGGTGTTGTGAACTATTTTGTTCTGTATTTTGTTGTTAGTGTGAAAACTTATTTTGACATTATGTGGTTTGAATAGCTTAGCAAGTTTGTATGAGATATTGCCGAGAAACGGCATACAAACGAATTTGGTTTCTTCTGCTACTGAGGTCTGGCTTGCTAGTTTTGCTTTGTTAGATATAATGTTTTTATCTAGTTTTTCAATTATGCTTGGGTCATAAGCATTGTTTGATGCTATTGTTTTTAATATATTGATTTCATTAATTTTTGCAGTAGGGTCAGCTGGAATCTTGTTGATACGGTTAAGTGCTGATTTGAAAAAAGCTAGTTTATGTTGATTTGGGTGGCATGATGTATTGTTTATTATAACATCTGAAGTGGTGGGTTTCCTATATATCTGAAATTTATGTTTGTTGTTGTGATGTGTTATGTTTAGGTCAAGAAAATAGATACCTTTTTGGGTTTGGTGTTCTACTGTGAACTGTATTTTGGGGTGAACATTATTAAGTTTACCAGCTAAGGCTTCAATTTCAGTGGCTGTCCCATCATATAACAACAGGGTGTCATCAACATATCGTTTATAATAAATGATTTTGTCTGTTTCTATTGGGTTTGCTTTAAAGAATTTAATTTCGAGATCATTAATGTAGATGTCAGCAAGAAGGCCAGCTAGACTACTGCCCATTGCTAGACCATCATGTTGAATATATATTTTGTTGTTGAAGGTGAAGTAATTGTGGGACAGCACTAATTCAAGTAAATCCATCAGCTCACAGATTTCCATGTCACTTAACTTTTTATGTTGTAATAAGTTATTTTTTATTATTCGAAGTGTGTCTATTATAGGTATGTTTGTGTACAGGTTGACAATATCAAGGGATGCAAAGTTAGCTGCATTGGGAATGGAAATTTCTCTGATATTGTCAATCAAATCATAGGTGTTTTTTATGGAATAATTGGTTGGGAATGTATAATATTTCTTGAGTATTTCATGCAGTTTTTTAGTCACTTTGTACCCTGGGCTATTTATGGAATTCACAATCGGGCGTATCGGGTGTCCATCTTTATGAATTTTAGGTTGTGATCTAAGCTTTGGTGCTGTAGGGTTCATTATAACACATTGTTTGGCTTCAATGGATGTCAGCAGAAAGTTACAATTTTTTAACATGTCTTTTATTTTAGCTTGGTATTTGGGAGTGGGGTCAGATTTCAACTCAGTTATGTTGTTATTCTTGAAAAATTCTAGGGTTTTCTTAATGTAATCAGACTCGTACATTATCACGGCTGTGCTGCCTTTGTCAGATTTAACAACAAGGGCACTACTGTTTGTTAGCTTTTTGTTAATTTGTTTCAGTGTTGCAGATTCATCATGTTTATTACTATGGAGCCTTTGTGCATCTATGGTTTTCTTTATTATTTTGTTTGCATCATGGGCTAGAGCATTTTGATCATTCTGATCTAGTTTTGATGTTATACATGCTATTTTGGTGTTAGTTATTAGGTCTTTAACACTGTTGTAATCAAGTTTTGTGGCAATATTATGTTTAAGTCCCTTATTTAACAAATTTAATTCTGTGCTATTGAAATTAATGCTTGTTGTGTTAACTACTCTCTCAAAGAATTTATGTTGCACGGGAGGGCATTCATTTGGTGGAATGGGGGATTTTTTGGCAATCAGGAGTGAGAGCTTTTCTTTTTGTTTATGTGCAATTTTCAACATCTCTTTATGCACATTTAGTTGGGTTAGATCTAAGAAATTCGTGATTTGGCTTAGAGTGAGATAGTTGCTTAACTCTAAGTGCAAAATGTAGATGTCCCTGTTTAACAAGTCTTTTCGTTTGTAATGTGATCTAATTTCATTTTTGATCCATACAATTTCACATTTTCTCTTGGCTGCTTGTGCAGATTCACTCTGGTCTTTAACTACAACTCTTATGTAATTAGGAGTTACATTCTCTAAGATACATTGCTTATTAAATTTGATGGCAAGAATAGTTTTCATTAGTTTCACTTTGCACTTCCTGTATTTGTTCATTGTTCCTTTTACCTGGCTAGGTAGCAAAATAAGACTTTTATCCATTGTGGATGTGGAGCACTGCGACTGTGGTGTGAAAAGGTTTTCAGAAATTACTGCAACCAGTCGCCTTTTATGTAGATGTATTTTATTTAACCATGACCGGTTTCGAGCTGCCTAGCAACTCATCATCAGATGGTATATACATTTAGTGCTTTTTTGTACCTATTGTGTGGGTGGTTGAGTATCTGTGGCTAGACAGAAACGAGAACAAATAATCGCTACATGTGGTACAGTAACACGAAATATTTACAGCATAATTTATGTTTAACGTATAAGAGCAAATAATCACTACATGTGGTACAGTTACATGAAATATTTACAGTTTAATTTACGTTTTGAGGTGTTACTTACAGATAAATCTTTCTGCAGGTATATATATCTCTTTTAGGACGTATTTTTGAAACCATTGTGTCTTGTTTTTCATAATTTCACAAGTTAAAACTTTCACTAGATGTATGTTACTTTTATGAGGCACTGTTGGAAACATATATCTTGTTTTTCGTAAACATCGCTGAACACACTTAGCCACAGATACGAATACGGGATTTACACGTTATAAACAAGCCAAAGATTGCAATATAACTACAGTATCAAAGATTTCAAGTTGACCAGAGGCATTATTAGTCATCACACACACTGACAAGAGATTTGTCTTTATTACATAGAAAATAAATGTAAATTAGCTTAAACTAGTAAAATGTTTATTTATAAATTAACTGTGTAATTTTAACAGGTATATAAAACTACATTTTTTTACATTATGTTTCGGTTACATTTAAGATCATTGGTATTGAGAGTATTATGACAGCTAATTTCTTGCTCCTTCCATTGGCTGATCTTGGCATATGATGTCTGGGATGAGAGGTTGATGGTTAACTTGAAATAATAAGTAATGCTGGTACTTGAAAGGGTGTGGAAAAGGAGTTGGCGGTGGGGGGGGGTGGTGGTGTATAGGAAAAAGGAAAGGGGGGGGGGATTGAGAGGGTGATGTGGAGAGAGAAGAAAGCTGGAGGGGGCAGAAGTGGTACAAGCTTTTATGTGTGTGTGGGGGGGGGGCATTTTGTTACTGAATGACTGTTTAGTTTTTTAAGTTCAAAGAATCCTTAAAATTCTGAAAGAAGGAGTTATTTGCCAATTCTGTCTGCTCATTTAAAATGGTATGTGGGGAATTATGTTTGTGGGTAAAAATCTCTAATTGTTCGAGAAGATCCATCTTGAATCCCTTGTCTACAGTGTGTAGGATTTGAAGGTTAGTTTTAATGTCTGTTATGGAATGTTTATTATCTGCTAGATGGGAAGCAAAAGTGGACCTATTTAAGTTGTTTAGGCGAAGTGCATCAGTGTGCTCTTTGTATCGGATCTCAAAATTTCTACCTGTTTGCCCTATGTAGTAGCAGGAGCAGCTGTCACATCTTAATTTATATATACCAGATTTTTGGTAGGGTGTGCTGGCTCTTTTGGTGTTGTGGACTATTTTGTTCTGTATTTTGTTGTTAGTGTGAAAACTTATTTTGACATTATGTGGTTTGAATAGCTTAGCAAGTTTGTATGAGATATTGCCGAGAAACGGCATACAAACGAATTTGGTTTCTTCTGCTACTGAGGTCTGGCTTGCTAGTTTTGCTTTGTTAGATATAATGTTTTTATCTAGTTTTTCAATTATGCTTGGGTCATAAGCATTGTTTGATGCTATTGTTTTTAATATATTGATTTCATTAATTTTTGCAGTAGGGTCAGCTGGAATCTTGTTGATACGGTTAAGTGCTGATTTGAAAAAAGCTAGTTTATGTTGATTTGGGTGGCATGATGTATTGTTTATTATAACATCTGAAGTGGTGGGTTTCCTATATATCTGAAATTTATGTTTGTTGTTGTGATGTGTTATGTTTAGGTCAAGAAAATAGATACCTTTTTGGGTTTGGTGTTCTACTGTGAACTGTATTTTGGGGTGAACATTATTAAGTTTACCAGCTAAGGCTTCAATTTCAGTGGCTGTCCCATCATATAACAACAGGGTGTCATCAACATATCGTTTATAATAAATGATTTTGTCTGTTTCTATTGGGTTTGCTTTAAAGAATTTAATTTCGAGATCATTAATGTAGATGTCAGCAAGAAGGCCAGCTAGACTACTGCCCATTGCTAGACCATCATGTTGAATATATATTTTGTTGTTGAAGGTGAAGTAATTGTGGGACAGCACTAATGCAAGTAAATCCATCAGCTCACAGATTTCCATGTCACTTAACTTTTTATGTTGTAATAAGTTATTTTTTATTATTCGAAGTGTGTCTATTATAGGTATGTTTGTGTACAGGTTGACAATATCAAGGGATGCAAAGTTAGCTGCATTGGGAATGGAAATTTCTCTGATATTGTCAATCAAATCATAGGTGTTTTTTATGGAATAATTGGTTGGGAATGTATAATATTTCTTGAGTATTTCATGCAGTTTTTTAGTCACTTTGTACCCTGGGCTATTTATGGAATTCACAATCGGGCGTATCGGGTGTCCATCTTTATGAATTTTAGGTTGTGATCTAAGCTTTGGTGCTGTAGGGTTCATTATAACACATTGTTTGGCTTCAATGGATGTCAGCAGAAAGTTACAATTTTTTAACATGTCTTTTATTTTAGCTTGGTATTTGGGAGTGGGGTCAGATTTCAACTCAGTTATGTTGTTATTCTTGAAAAATTCTAGGGTTTTCTTAATGTAATCAGACTCGTACATTATCACGGCTGTGCTGCCTTTGTCAGATTTAACAACAAGGGCACTACTGTTTGTTAGCTTTTTGTTAATTTGTTTCAGTGTTGCAGATTCATCATGTTTATTACTATGGAGCCTTTGTGCATCTATGGTTTTCTTTATTATTTTGTTTGCATCATGGGCTAGAGCATTTTGATCATTCTGATCTAGTTTTGATGTTATACATGCTATTTTGGTGTTAGTTATTAGGTCTTTAACACTGTTGTAATCAAGTTTTGTGGCAATATTATGTTTAAGTCCCTTATTTAACAAATTTAATTCTGTGCTATTGAAATTAATGCTTGTTGTGTTAACTACTCTCTCAAAGAATTTATGTTGCACGGGAGGGCATTCATTTGGTGGAATGGGGGATTTTTTGGCAATCAGGAGTGAGAGCTTTTCTTTTTGTTTATGTGCAATTTTCAACATCTCTTTATGCACATTTAGTTGGGTTAGATCTAAGAAATTCGTGATTTGGCTTAGAGTGAGATAGTTGCTTAACTCTAAGTGCAAAATGTAGATGTCCCTGTTTAACAAGTCTTTTCGTTTGTAATGTGATCTAATTTCATTTTTGATCCATACAATTTCACATTTTCTCTTGGCTGCTTGTGCAGATTCACTCTGGTCTTTAACTACAACTCTTATGTAATTAGGAGTTACATTCTCTAAGATACATTGCTTATTAAATTTGATGGCAAGAATAGTTTTCATTAGTTTCACTTTGCACTTCCTGTATTTGTTCATTGTTCCTTTTACCTGGCTAGGTAGCAAAATAAGACTTTTATCCATTGTGGATGTGGAGCACTGCGACTGTGGTGTGAAAAGGTTTTCAGAAATTACTGCAACCAGTCGCCTTTTATGTAGATGTATTTTATTTAACCATGACCGGTTTCGAGCTGCCTAGCAACTCATCATCAGATGGTATATACATTTAGTGCTTTTTTGTACCTATTGTGTGGGTGGTTGAGTATCTGTGGCTAGACAGAAACGAGAACAAATAATCGCTACATGTGGTACAGTAACACGAAATATTTACAGCATAATTTATGTTTAACGTATAAGAGCAAATAATCACTACATGTGGTACAGTTACATGAAATATTTACAGTTTAATTTACGTTTTGAGGTGTTACTTACAGATAAATCTTTCTGCAGGTATATATATCTCTTTTAGGACGTATTTTTGAAACCATTGTGTCTTGTTTTTCATAATTTCACAAGTTAAAACTTTCACTAGATGTATGTTACTTTTATGAGGCACTGTTGGAAACATATATCTTGTTTTTCGTAAACATCGCTGAACACACTTAGCCACAGATACGAATACGGGATTTACACGTTATAAACAAGCCAAAGATTGCAATATAACTACAGTATCAAAGATTTCAAGTTGACCAGAGGCATTATTAGTCATCACACACACTGACAAGAGATTTGTCTTTATTACATAGAAAATAAATGTAAATTAGCTTAAACTAGTAAAATGTTTATTTATAAATTAACTGTGCAATTTTAACAGGTATATAAAACTAGATTTTTTACATTATGTTTCGGTTACATTTAAGATCATTGGTATTGAGAGTATTATGACAGCTAATTTCTTGCTCCTTCCATTGGCTGATCTTGGCATATGATGTCTGGGATGAGAGGTTGATGGTTAACTTGAAATAATAAGTAATGCTGGTACTTGAAAGGGTGTGGAAAAGGAGTTGGCGGTGGGGGGGGGGGGTGTATAGGAAAAAGGAAAGGGGGGGGGGTTGAGAGGGTGATGTGGAGAGATAATGACCCAAGCATAATTGAAAAACTAGATAAAAACATTATATCTAACAAAGCAAAACTAGCAAGCCAGACCTCAGTAGCAGAAGAAACCAAATTCGTTTGTATGCCGTTTCTCGGCAATATCTCATACAAACTTGCTAAGCTATTCAAACCACATAATGTCAAAATAAGTTTTCACACTAACAACAAAATACAGAACAAAATAGTCCACAACACCAAAAGAGCCAGCACACCCTACCAAAAATCTGGTATATATAAATTAAGATGTGACAGCTGCTCCTGCTACTACATAGGGCAAACAGGTAGAAATTTTGAGATCCGATACAAAGAGCACACTGATGCACTTCGCCTAAACAACTTAAATAGATCCACTTTTGCTTCCCATCTAGCAGATAATAAACATTCCATAACAGACATTAAAACTAACCTTCAAATCCTACACACTGTAGACAAGGGATTCAAGATGGATCTTCTCGAACAATTAGAGATTTTTACCCACAAACATAATTCCCCACATACCATTTTAAATGAGCAGACAGAATTGGCAAATAACTCTTTCTTTCAGAATTTTAAGGATTCTTTGAACTTAAAAAACTAAACAGTCATTCAGTAACAAAATGCCCCCCCCCCACACACACACATAAAAGCTTGTACCACTTCTGCCCCCCCCCCTCCAGCTTTCTTCTCTCTCCACATCACCCTCTCAACCCCCCCCCTTTCCTTTTTCCTATACACCACCCCCCCCCCCCCACCGCCAACTCCTTTTCCACACCCTTTCAAGTACCAGCATTACTTATTATTTCAAGTTAACCATCAACCTCTCATCCCAGACATCATATGCCAAGATCAGCCAATGGAAGGAGCAAGAAATTAGCTGTCATAATACTCTCAATACCAATGATCTTAAATGTAACCGAAACATAATGTAAAAAATCTAGTTTTATATACCTGTTAAAATTGCACAGTTAATTTATAAATAAACATTTTACTAGTTTAAGCTAATTTACATTTATTTTCTATGTAATAAAGACAAATCTCTTGTCTGTGTGTGTGATGACTAATAATGCCTCTGGTCAACTTGAAATCTTTGATACTGTAGTTATATTGCAATCTTTGGCTTGTTTATAACGTGTAAATCCCGTATTCGTATCTGTGGCTAAGTGTGTTCAGCGATGTTTACGAAAAACAAGATATATGTTTCCAACAGTGCCTCATAAAAGTAACATACATCTAGTGAAAGTTTTAACTTGTGAAATTATGAAAAACAAGACACAATGGTTTCAAAAATACGTCCTAAAAGAGATATATATACCTGCAGAAAGATTTATCTGTAAGTAACACCTCAAAACGTAAATTAAACTGTAAATATTTCATGTAACTGTACCACATGTAGTGATTATTTGCTCTTATACGTTAAACATAAATTATGCTGTAAATATTTCGTGTTACTGTACCACATGTAGCGATTATTTGTTCTCGTTTCTGTCTAGCCACAGATACTCAACCACCCACACAATAGGTACAAAAAAGCACTAAATGTATATACCATCTGATGATGAGTTGCTAGGCAGCTCGAAACCGGTCATGGTTAAATAAAATACATCTACATAAAAGGCGACTGGTTGCAGTAATTTCTGAAAACCTTGAAGTAAAAATAAGATTAGGAATAAACTTAACATTAAAATTGTTGATTATGAAGGAGGAAAGAGATGAAATTCTGCTACCTTGGAAGCAAAATAATGCATGACAGATTAATCACAGAGGACATTAATAGATGATTAGCACACATGAAGTGGTAATTCCTGGCCAAAAGAAGTCTGCTAGATAGTCCAGTCACATTACTGTGATCACCGCCTTTGTTCGACGTCAACGGGCGATAACCACTCACAGACAGCAGGTGGCACTAGCAGTGGAGGTTATATAACGCATGTTCGGAGAACGAAAAGCCAGGGCGGGTGCGACTGTTGTGCACAACAGTGTGTGTCTGTGTGTGTGTGTGTATCGGCCAGGAAGCATGCCGAGATAGTCCGCGCAGGTGGCGCAGTGCTTAAAGCCGGCACGGTAGCTCAGAGTGTTCGGCCAGAGGATTAGCTGCTCTCTCTAATAAAAAAAACTGAGTTAATCGATCAACAACGAACTTCAAAACGGGTGCTTTACGACGTCCGCCCAATCGGGCCGATGTCATATTACCTTCCCTTTTCTTTCCTTTCTCTCTCCTCTACCCCCAGTTCACCGTAATACGTAACACAGCTGCGGATTTCGCGATGTGTCTGCTCCTTCGGACGTGTCCGAAAGCACAGACACCGTACATCCGTATAAATCTTTTTATGTAGGTACCAAGTAGTGATTTCATTCAGTAATTTCGAAACTATCATCTTTAAATATTTGTTTCTCGTATAGTTTTATTCCTTAAAGCGTTACTTATGATTATACATATCCCTTGAAATTTTGTGAGGTTCTTCTCAATGCCTTTGTCGTACTAAATTTCACTTCCTGGATGATTTTTTCTATACTTTTGTTCTAAACGACTATTTTGGATCTTATCACAATATTTTTCGTAGAAATGAATACGGTAGTATGCGGCTAGTTGCAGTGTATGTTCACTTCCTTAGGTCATTGTAACGTCGTGCATCTGTTGCTATATCGAATTATCTTGCAGGAAGGGAAAAAAAATTTACGCAAAAAGAAGCCTCATGTTAGTAGGTTTCGTGAAGGTCAGAAAAAGTATTGTAAGAAACATGAATTTTTCCTCTAGCTGATACAAAAGGATCGAAAGTCTGGTGTTTCTTGAAATGTTTTGCTTCAAGCCCTGCACAAACAGCAGTATTTCACTGGAATAAGCCATTCCAACTTTCTGCTGTGACCTCTGTTTTGTATGTAACCGAAAAGAAGATGGAGAACTTTTTGGTAATTAGCCTTAAATTAAAGATGACTGCTGTCTGTTTAGTAATCACGAATAGAAATAAAATCTAATCTCATAGGCGGATTGGTGTTATAGAAGGGTACTGTACTTTTGTGTGAATTTCATAGTTTTTCGTTTTAAATTTCCTAGGTAACTGCTCGAGTGTGTTTCATTCAGGACCGATAGTTTACAGTGAAGAATTTCTCTTTACCACAACATAAAGGCAATCATGAAAAATTGTTTGAGGAAGTTTTGGTTGCTCACCCAGTATTTCTCCAGGGGGGGGGGGGGGGGGGTTCTGCATGAAAGTTAACCAGATTCAGGGCAGTTACCGAAATATTTCTTCTGTCTAAGACGTTTCATAATTCTTTGTTCATTACATGGTTTATATTAACTATATTTCGTGTTATACGGTTTTTCTACTAGTTGAGTTATCCAGCTCCCCTTGTTATTCTGTAATGGCATTTTCAGCCTTTAAACTATACTTCTAAGCTCTTATGCAGACAAATTGTTACCATGTCCGCTGCTGTCAAATAGAATATTGTCTCTTACTTTTTGTATTAAACAATGTTCATCACCATATTCTCATGTCTATATTTTGAATGTTAAGTAGCCGGTTTTGTATTTGAGGCTATTAGATGACACTTTTGGCGTAGCGTTCACCCGCCCGCAATTGCTAACGCGGATGCCTCAGTCTGACGCTATGACGCTACCGCAGCTCGACATGTGTGAGCAGCCCATAGTGTTTCCTATTTGAATGTTTTGTGACTAAAGCGTTATCGCTTTACATTAATTCTATACATGACATGTACGTACTATGCGTTTTCTTTTTATAGTGCTAGTCAGTACTTACACATAATTTTTTTTTTGTTTTAAATCTTTCTACTTACGTTATAGGCCAGTTTTGATGTTCTATTTCTGATTGAGGCGCTGTTAGTAGTGGACGAAACCTAGGTCAAAAAGACTTCATTTCTGCGACCGAGGGATATAATTTCTTTAATTTTAGTTTGTAACGGTCGCTGACAACACAGCCATGTTTAAAACTTTAAGATTAAGTATTGTCTTTTCTTTTATGTCGATGACAGAGAGTTCAGTGTGGAAGGCTACTCTGACTAATATGGAATGTACAAGCAGACGTGATTAAAATGGAATACACAAGCGCAGCGACTAATGTTGAAAATACGAGCACTCCTTACTAACATTGAATTTTTCACCGTAAAGTTCATCTGACAAATGTTTTATATTGCATCTGACTAATACTGAATGATGCATCCACCCGACATAAATTAGTTTAATGCAACGGAAAACAAAGTTATTCAAAAACGGATTAAACAGTAGAGCTCACAAAGCACTCATGAAAAACTCGAGGCTGACACAATCAGCTATAAATGTCTGTGCAACATGAGAGAGTTCTTCCACGTACACTGACGAAAAAAATCGCAACAACAAGAAGGAGTTGCGTAACATGAACGAAAATTGGTAGACGTGTTTCTATACCTGAAACATTATGTCTATTCAAATTTCATTTAATGGGCTCCGGAACGCCCTATACTTGCAATGTTAAAATAACGCTTATAAATTACATCTTTCCTCACAAAGTATTTGAGGTAGGAAGTTGAACTTTTTACAGATTATTTATTGGAATATGGGCTACAACTTAACACAGGGATTTTACAAAATTTTAGTTCAGTTATTAAAGATGATTTTTTTTCAATTGTAATGAAAATTCACAACATTTTTTTGCAATTTTTTATTTTTATATTCAAAAATATACAGTTTTTTGGAAAAAGGCTGTGTTAAATTATGCAGAAGGTACTGTGTAACATTTACTGAAAGTTTGAAACAAATATGTTTGGAAGATCCTTAGAAAACATGTAATTAGTATGAGAAAATAAAAGTTTTGGGAATCGAGCGACAAAGATTGGATTAACTTTTTAGTGCATTCCAGGTCCATAGGATGGATTATCTTCATCCTCTGCAAACTCCTCCTCCAGCTTCCTCTTGTTCCTCCTCCTGTTTACTCTTGCTTGTATTTCTAGACTCTTTACAGCCCTGTCTGCAGCCCGAAGGCGTTCCTTGTCTAAAGCAAGCATCGCTCGTACCATGTTAGAACCTATCTTCATTCCCATATTTCTAAATACCTTGCACCTTACAATGTTGCCATCATTGAAAGTCGCAACAGCATCATACACACCAAACTGAAGTGTTTCTATTCCAACAAATACAGTCTTGGGGATTCTCGACCATATAACACTATTTACACTTTCATTGGGGTTTTGAGTTTTTCCGTGAATACACTTTTTCAACAGTTCAGGTGCTGCTAAGTCTCTGAAAATAGGTTTTATCACCTCCATTATTGCATGAGGCAGACTATGCTTATGAGTGTACACTTCACCAGTTAGCAATCCTTTGTTATATTTACACCAACTGTCTTCTTCTTTGGGACACAAGCTATGTTGGGGATTTTCATCTTCTTTATTGTTTACAGTAATAACACATACCTTTGGCTTTCCAACATTTCTCCTTTTCTTAAAAGCCTTCAGAGGATTTCTAATAACTTTACTTTTACTCATTATTACACTTCAATAAAACAGAGACTCAAGAAACAGAGTTAATTACGAATATTTTCGAGATAACGACAGAGTAAATAAACATGAAAAAATCGACAATCACACAAGCGATATATATTGAACCATCACAGGTTAGCCACAACACATACTTTATCTCACATCACTAAAATGTACCTGATGAACACGGACGTTAATAATAACACCATTTGACAGCAGTTTAACAGCACCACAGTGGGCCACGCCCATGTAGAACACATTTCAAAAAAAAAATTAAAAATAGTTGTAGTCTTCGGAATTGAATAAATTATATATCTATTAAAAGGTAATAGTCTGCAGATTCAGAAAACGCAAAAAAGTAAAAATTGAAGTTTTCATGATTTTGAGCCTTTCCGGAGCCCCTTAAGACGCATGAGACTATGAGAAAGCAAAGCAGAATCGCTTTAAACACACTCTGAAACGGTTGTGAGTGTTAGGATTGGACGTGGTGAGTTGATATGTCAAGAATGACTCTAAGGCAAAAAAGACACCATTATGAACACCTCACTGAGTTTGAACGAGCTCGTGTAATAGTTCTATGAGAAGCTGGCTGTCCCTGCTGCGACATTGCAGAAACACTTGGCGGGAATGTAGCCATTGTATCTGATGATTGGCACCGCTGATCACGAGAATGTACGGTCGCAGTAAGCCCCGTCTTCAGATGGCCACGTAGCACTACCGAGATGTTCAAATGGCTCTGAGCACTATGGGACTTAACATCTATAGTCATCAGTCCCCTAGAACTTAGAACTACTTAAACCTAACTAACCTAAGGACATCACACACACCTATGCCCGAGGCAGGATTCGAACCTGCGACCGTAGCGGTCGCGCGGTTCCAGACTTAAGCGCCTAGAACCGCTCGGCCACCACGGCCAGCCCAAGGGCAACAGGCATGGAACTCCACACCACAAACTGATATCAGCCACCTGTAACATACAATGCATGCACGTTTGTATGGTTGCATTCAACATTCCGGCTGTTAAACCCGTTATTAATATACCAGCGTTTCACATTTGCAATGGCTTGTCTCGCATTTTTATTAATCTGTGCTCTCGCAATGTTACTGTAGATTAATTATTTTTGGTGATGCTCTTTCTTTCTCTCAGAGTATATAGGCCTCGTTATCCACTACCTGCTACGACAAAGGACTCAGTGGTCACTAGACACCATGTGTCACGCAAAATCTGAAATTTACAGACATATTACTCTCCAGAAACAGGTGCACACTAGATGTTCCAACGTAACGAAATTATATTCATTTATAAAATACACCGACGAGAGGTGGCCACAGTAACAGCGTTTGAATTCACCCAGAAGGACATGTCAAGAAACTCCAATCAACATCTTGCCGCCCTAAAGCACGAAGCATTACAAATATAGAAAACATAATCCTAAAATGTTGCAAGGAAAACCATTTACATGATCAATAATCAAAGTAGCGCAATAACTAACTGACAGGCACGTGAGCTTATAGTGTTCACTAGTTATGAAGAAAAAGTATTACGGATCAATTTACAAAATTTGGCCGAAATAGGCGTTATCTGTAACAGCAAAAATAATGAAAAGTTTATTCACTCTCTATCACTCAAACTTACAAGGGGAGGCCGCCAATTGTGAAATTCAGATTCGATTTATACTGCGCATAATAAAAGATCATGGCCAGAGGTGTAATGTGGCAAAGCACCAAGATGCACTTCTCAGCCGTTGTCGAGAAAATCGACAGTTAAAAGAAACCGTTGCGGTGAAATACACTCTACGATTAATGATTTTCCACAGCGTCGTGGCGCAGCGGTAAGCGCTCGGGTTTGTAATCCGAAGGTCGCCGGTACGAATCTCGCACCATCCAACTTTTTTTTTTAGTATTTGTTTTTTGTAATTCAAATGTGTGTGTATACACACACACACACACACACACACACACACACACACACACATATATATATATATATATATATATATATATATATATATATATATATATATATATATAAAATTCCCGGCAATCAGTTGCAACAATTATGCATATAATAAGTTGTTGAAAGTCGTTTGTCGTGGAAAAACTGGCGACTTCGAACATCATTATGTTTTCCGCAAACAAAGTTGTATTTCACAAATGTTATTAATTGTCTTCATAATGTTAACCACGTATAGTTAACGGAAGACGTAGAAACGATATTGCGAAACGAATACGTATAGCGTAAGTCAAACGTTCAAATTTGAATAGAGACCCCACGAACACAAATTCGTTGGGGCAGGTATGAAATGTAAACTCCGTTACTCGCTCGTTACACTTGAATGACAGATGTTGAATGGGCCGAAACGAGCCGCCGCATAACAGCGTAGTTGCCTGCTAACTTCGAAAGAAGGTAGATGCGGTCCCTAGCGCAACTTATAACATCGTCGAAAATCAGTGCGGACGGGAGAGCTTTGGTACACCCTGTTAAAAAAACGGAAAAATGGAGGCGGTACAATTGGAGAGCGATCCGCCTTCACCAACATGCATAAGCAATTCATTAATAGTTTTTATATATATATATATATATATATATATATATATATATATATATATATATATGAAGTACAAAAAACTAATAATAAAAAAAATTGCATAGCGCGAGATTCGATCCGGCGACTTTCGGATTACGAACCCTAGCGCTTACCGCTGCGCCACGACGCTGTAGAAAACTATTCATCGTAGAGAGTATTTCACCGCAACGGTTTCTTTTAACTGTCGATTTTCTCGACAACGGCTGAGAAGTGCATCTTGGTGCTTTGCCACATTACACCTCTGGCCATGAGCTTTTATTATGCGCAGTATGAATCGAATCTGAATTTCACAATTGGTGGCCTCCCCTTGTTAGCGTGGCACAGTAAAATATTACCCAAGCACTACCCATATCAGTAGCGGCGTGATTTGCCTGATGTGGCGTCTTCCACACGACTGTGTGTAAGCCAGAGGCTCCTTCGTTCACGCGTTTCTGTAATTAGAATTACATTAATACTTTCAGCTGCTAACGGGCGTTGATCTATATCAACGGGGACAGGTGAAAGTGTGTGTCCCGGCCGGGACTCTAACCCGGGATCTCCTGCTTACATGGCAGACGCTCTATCCATCTGAGCCACTGAGGGCACAGAGGACAGCGCGACCGCAGGGGCTATCTCGCGCACGCCTCCCGCGAGACCCACATTCTCACGCTGTATGTCCACACACTACATTCGTAGTGCCCCCTCCCACCTACACAATCATTGCTCGTGGAAGACATTCTCACCAAGTCCCGTAAGAGTTCGGGGAATGTGTGTGCATCCGCACAGAAGAAGGTCATGGCCGGCGTTGCCAGAACTATAAACTTATATGGATACGGTGTTTGTTGTTTCGGACATGTCCGAAAGAGCAGATGTCCGAAAGAACAAACACCATATCCATATAAGTATACGTTTCCGTAATGTCCACTTTAAGTCCACTAACGTAGTATCCGAGATAAACCACTTCCCCTGTGATCACGGATTCCTGTCAGTTCGACCGTCTTACTGAAACACAGACTGTTACATCTTTGACTAACATGAATTCAAATGGCTCTGAGCACTTGGGACTTAACATATGAGGTCATCAGTCCCCTAGAACTTAGAACTACTTAAACGTAACTAACCTAAGGACATCACACACATCCATTGCCGAGGCAGGATTCGAACCTGCGACCGTAGCAGTCGCGCGGTTCCGGACTGAAGCGCCTACAACCGCTCGGGCACCGCGGCCGTCAGCATGCATTCCAGACTACGTATGAGAAATAAAGAACTGTTCGTGAGAAATAGAAAGCTCGTTCTCTGTTCACAGAGGCCAAATACACATTCGACTTGGTGTTAAAGTGAGTACTAATATGAATCATAAAAGTCTAATAATCCACTGCTACTGAGTAAGTCTCTCATTGCTGAACCCTTCGTACATAACCTGCCTCCATGTTCAAAGTTATGCATAAATACAGAGTTCCTGCCAATGCATGGCTTGAGTTTGAACAAAGCTAAAAGTCATTGTATGAGGTACAGAGAGCAAGAGCAATATAAATTCTGAGAGCTGCTATATTCTACTCAGGTGCGTTTATTCTCTACTTAAATGGAGGCAGCTCACGGCGGGAAGCTGTAAAAAAGTTGTAGCCTTCATTTTACTGCAAATAACGCTTACGGGATTGCTTGTAAAAGCGGACAAAGTGGGACGTGAGAGTCTGGAAAGGATTTCTCTCTCAACAGATTTTCTCAAAGGTTTAGTGTTAAGTCCTAATAAAGTTAAAATGTAATCATGGCGAGTCATGACATAATTATCTACTGGTTAATTAAAACAATAAGATAAAAACAATTAACAAAGCAAGAGAAATTCTGAAGTCGTCCTTTTTTCTTTTCAAAGTAGCGTTGTTTAAAACATCGAAGCCTTGTTCTCCACATCAACAACTATTGTATATAAGTTGAATTAGATAAGAAATGAAATAACATCGTGTTGGTAAGAAGAAGATGGCTCTAAAATCATGAAAAGTTGTAGTAACGAACAAAAATTTAGCTTTGCGGAACATCTTCAAGTGTTACTGGGGCTGCTGAGGAAGAATTATCAGAATGGTAACATTAAATGCTAATCTGAGCGAACTGAATAAGAAATTTTGTTTTGGATGTTGTTTCACAATGTAACACTTCTGTCTCCAATGTCTCAGAAATAGAGAGAGAATACTTCCTCGATGAGAAAACCATCGTTCTGAAAATAATCGATCGACGGCACCAAGTTTTTATCTCATTTCTTTCTTTTTCGTCCTTGCTACTATTGTAAAGTAAACAAGCAAGCCAGGGAGTATTCGAAAGAAAGCAGATCGGACATTTTGTTGTGAAAATCAACTTTTTTATTTTCAGCCCACAATATTTGTAGATCGATACTTCAGTGTAGTGTTTGATTTTAGAATCACATTAAGGAATGACCGATGTAAGCAGTTTTCACCGTTTTCTGCAGTTTTTTTGTTGACGTGAGGTACATTTTGTGTAGAAATTGTAAATATTTTGCGTTCTATAAGGTTCACTTCTGTGTACTATATAAGAACTATTCGGAATATATTAGTAATTTTAAGGGAAAGAATGTTATGATGCGTAAAGAGCTATATATTTTAAAACTATTTATATAATATGTGGATTTTTAAGCCATACTTCGTCAGTTGTGAGACACTTAGTACCTTGCAACAGAAGAAGGTCCTTTAGCATAGAACATGTAATACTTGTAAATAAACTGAGTTTCTTTAATGTGTTAACAGTTTTACCTATCTTGGGGAAATGAAAATTTGTTTTGGTTCCCAATAGGTTCTGTTTCAAAATGTGTGTAACTTATAACTGGTTTTGAAACGCCTTCTACGTATTTTGATTTCGCTTACTGATTACTGGTGTGTAATAGAGTAATAATGCCATGGATAGTCTATTAAATGCAGTACGGACAAGATTTTCTCGAATACAACTCTTTAAAATTGCAATCTAATGATTATGGCTAAGTACACGACGATGTCGTACCATAGAGCGTGTTTCCACATTTAGGAAATCTTTTATTTTTGGGAGTAATTTTTGTAATTTCGGAAAAAGACTACAGTACATAGCAAGTAGATGCCACCATTTAAAAATGGAATAAGGAAATATATTAAACTTTTAAATTAAACTTTAATTACAGAGCTAGCTAGCGGCGATTATCTGAAAAATGTAACAAGATATGTTACACTACTCTGCGATTTAGAAGTTGTTTGCAGCCCTTTTTTCCGCTGAACCCATGTAAACACCCATCTGACAAAATGTATGCGGTGACGGCAGTTAATTTCCGAAGCACGATGGAACACGGACTCACGGATACTCAAAGAAAATAACTGATCATGAGAATTATTCCTTAGTCCTATGGAAAAAAACAATATAAGAGAACCATAGAGGGTATACATTATGAACTCTTAGTATAATAAATATCTCCTCATAAGAAATCGTCCGTTCCAAGCCGGATTCCATACACAGACGAACAATCCGAGCTTCTTCGTGAGCATTTGATGAGAACCAGTCTGTTGCTAGTGCTGCCTTTTCTGTTACATTTACCACCAGCCTACTTTATGCTCACCTAACTGAAGCTGCTGAAAATCACATAGTATATAGCACTACTTGGAACGATGGTGAATGTGCAAGATATTTGTGGGCAGCAATACAATTAAGCGGGGTGTGGGATTATAACATGACCTGCTGCAGGCCATGACCTTGCATGAGTACATGATTGATGAGGAAGCAAAAGAAGTTTCCGCAAAATGGTTATAAGAACACCAGATTTGCTACTAGCTTGGTCTGTTAGAAGAACGGAATAAAATGAAGGTTACAATATTTTTAGAACTTTCCGCCGTGAGCCGTCTCCATTTACATAGAGAATAAACATACCTGAGTAGAATATGACAATACTTAAAATTTGTGTCTGCTGCCTGTAATTTTTATAATGATTTTTAGCTTTGTTCGAACTCAATCCATGCTGCAAACACAGCAGAAACTCTATTTCATGTATGACTTTGAATATAGAGACAGGTTATGTACGAAGGACTTTGGCAATGTGAGACTGACTCAGTAACAGCGTATAATCGGGTTTTTATGATTCATATTAGTATTCACTCTAATATCAAGTCCCATGTGCGTTTGGTATCCATGAGTACAGGAAGAACTTTCTATTTCTCACCAACAGTTTTTAATTTCTCTCCAACAGTTTTCAATTACTCAAATGCACTCTGGCTTTCATGTTGATCGAAGATGTAACAATATCTTTAGGTCGAACTTAGCAGAATCTCTGACGATAAGGTAAGTGGCTTATCTTGGATACTATGTTGGTGGACTTTATGGTGGACTTAGCAGAAACATGTGAACAAAGCCCACTCTTGTGAGGAAGACACCACTTTAGATGTATCACATCGCCACTGCTCTGGATTACTACTTGGATGATATTTTACTATGCCACTTTAAATGTGCACACTTGAGAGAGAATAAAAGTTTAATTATTTTCGTCGTTCCAGATATCCTCTACGACAATTTTAGTAAAATTTTGTGAACGGATTCATAATTTTTTTACTGACCATATCGATATCCTAACTAAGTGCAAAAAATAGATCACTTTATAGGATGCATAAAAACGATGGTGTCAACGAGTGGGATTGACTTCTCACTGAATTAGAGGGAGACGTAGTATATAGGACCAATGTGGGTGCTGACAGAATGAAAAAAGCATGTAGCGATCTCACCAACTGATTTGCAGCACCCTAAAGTGAAAGCAGCATAATGAGTAGTAAACGACGATTGTGCAGCCAACCAGAACCAAGGGAGAAGTATGCTATCTGTATCGCATTACTGACCACTAGACGTCACGAAAGGCGGACCCACCAATATATAGTCCGTGCAGAATGCCGTGGTCGGTAGATGCGCAGATACCAGCGCATGGATGGGGAGCGTGGTAGTGGTGGGGGTTACAGGCAGTCGCTGTAGGGGAAATGACGAGCGCTGGAGGGGAAGCGCCATTCTAAACTGAAGCCTACATTCACATTTTCTGTAATGCCCACACTTGCGTGGTGGCCATTCAAAAGGGTCTACTGTCACCTCTGTTTTGGTTAGTAACTAAAAACAATTTCACCAAAACTACAGCAATTTGTTGTCGCCCGGCTTGTTAATTGTTTGTAACTTTCAGAGAAGCATAATGAGTGGCGAAGTTTGAGAAAAACCTACACATTTCTCTGGTTGCCATGTTAAAATTTGCTTCTTTTGTCAAAACACAGTGGAGTTTACACAGTCTCAAAATGGTTCAGATGGCTCTGAGCACTATGGTACTTAACATCTGAGGTCATCAGTCCCCTAGAACTTAGAACTACTTAAACCTAACTAGCTCAACTACATCACACACATCCGTGTCCGAGGCAGGATTCAAACATGCGACCATAGCAACAGCGCGGTTCCAGACTGAAGCGCATAAAACCACTCGGCCACAGCGGCCGCATATACAGTCTCACCTCACTAACATGTTGTGCAGACGCAGCTGCAAAAGAATTCTGAAAAAGCGGTTTATTAAGTTTATTAAGTGAGGAACCGAGGAAAAGTAAGGTCAGTAGCTTATGAAAAAGAGTTTTCGCGGTACAAAATAAACGTGTAATGTCTTCACTTATGGCTGGCAGGAGTGGCCGAGCGGTTCTAGGCGCTACAGACTGGAACCGCGCGACCGCTACGGTCGCAGGTTATAATCCTGCCTCGGGCATGGATGTGTGTGATGTCCTTAGGTTGGTTAGGTTTAAGTAGTTCTAAGTTCTAGGGGACTGATGACCACAGCAGTTAAGTCCCACAGTGCTCAGATCCATTTGAACCATTTCTCCTTCCACGAGCTGTCGATGGCTCTTTGTATTTTTTCATCAGAAAAGTCTGTACTTAGTGGAATAACACGGTAGATAATGAAGTTTTGCATAATAGCCATATCATAAAATACGCTCCTCTTTATATTCTATTATTTGCCAAAATCTCATTCCGATATCTCAAACTGTTTCCGAAATACGAGCACTGTTGTAAATGTTTCACTCTGGCTTTATAGCTGGCGCAACGCGATCGCAAATGAGTGTGCTACGGGAGATCAAGTTTTTCGAGATTGGTGACGGATAGAGCCGTCCAGCCAAGTCAAAACAAAAGTTCAATTATGTTAGCTAAATTCTGTATGGCTGCAACATATTGTGTAATACGCACCAAATGCAAAATCATAGCTACATCTAATTTACATTACAAACTTTTTCGGTTTTCGGGCAGTGTCTTACTTCCACGTAAACACCACACTACATATGACCATTAGCGAAATGATGGGCACACCATCATGAGCCTAAATATAAAGCTATAAGTAAACGAAACATGAATAGTTTGCGTAAAATCGTGTGAGAAAGATTGTAGGGCGTGCGCCTCGATTCTGTCAACACCGACTGGCCGAAAGGTTTCAGACGCTGTCGGCCTCCTCTTCCGAACAAACGAATGAACTGGCCCAGCGCTTTGGTCGAAAATTGGTCACTGCACATCGGCCATCGTATCCTGCGCTGGCTGTACCAGGAGGTGTGGTACTGGGTTGTCAATAGAGAAGCAGTAACAGTGGGAAGACTCAGCGAATTAGAATACTGTCTAGTCATTGGAATAACTACTTCATTTCATCCCTGCTAAAGCTGCGCAAGACGACTGATTGTGATGTGATGTGTTGTGATTATGAAATGGAAATGCGAAGGAACAACCACAGTTAAACCAAGATCAGTTACACCTCATGTACTGACAGATAGGGAACAATTGTGCGCTGTGGACGTTGGTTGTAAGAAATCGCTTGAACTCAAGAAAACGAATCACTAAGGAGTTCCAATATGCTTCCAGCAGTCCAGCTAGCACAAATCACTACGAGTATGTAGTTACCAGGGATGGGTCACAATGGTCTAGCAACTCCCCATTAGCCATATATTTCTGTAGTCAATGATAAAGAAAGCTAAAGACTGTGTAAAGAGTGACGCCGCAGGAAACGAATGATTAGGTCTGATGAATCACTCCCTATGTCTAGTGCTAACAGTGAAGTACTAAGGACATGGTGTTACTGTTTGGGAGTGTTTGCCATGGTTAGGGTGTCGTCCCCCTGTTCTTATTAAGAAAATGCTGAATATGGAAGAATGTGAATAAATTTTACATAATTGTGTATTGTGTACAGTAGAGTAACAGTTCTGAGACGATAACTGTTTGTATCAGCATCACAATGCACTCTGTCATAAAGTATCACCTGCGAGGTATTAGTTTGCCAGCAATAACGTTCTTGAAATAGACTGGTCTCCGCAGAGTCCTGACCTGGGCGCAATGGAAAACTTTTAGCATGTGTTAAAACGTCTACTATGTCAATATCACTACATTTTTTAGCCTCGGCTTTTGAGGAAGAATGGGTGGCCATTCTTCCACAGTCATTCAGACACCTCACTGGAAGTGTGTGCCACACAGACTGACAATTGGTGGATCACCCAAGTTAATGTCCACTAACAGGTGTCCGGATGGATTTTATCAGATAATACAAGTCTAAAGTATTTTATTGCCTTCGTGGGAAATGTCACTTGTCTGGCCACCTGCTGTTCCAAAGAGCTACCCAAAACATCCATCATTCCAGTCCGTGTTCAGGCAAAGATGCTTGTTACACATTAGAGAATTGATGTATGTGTACATATGTATACATACCTCTTTGGAGTTGACAGAGTAGCTTCACCTTAATGTTCATAAAATATGGGTAAAATCAGGTCAGTTTTTGTTGCTTCGCTGCGGTTGTAGGACTTTAAGTGCAAGTGAAGTGGTGAGGTGTAAGTGTCCAGTAATGGTACATTACTCTTGACGAAGTAGGAGATTCAGTAACGCCAGCATGCTATGTTGGGCATGTGGTTCGTCTTGGAAGAGCTGGGAAAATTTCTTCTGTGCTTCTGCAGTGGACCGAGCGAGGTGGCGCAGTGGCTAGCAGACTGGGCTCTCAATCGAGAGGACGACGGTTTAAATCCGGGTCCGGCCATTCTGATTTATGTTGTCCGTGATTTCCCTAAATCGCTTCAGGCAAATGGCAGGAAGGTTCATCTGAAACAACACAGCCGACTTCCTTCCCCATCTTCCCCTAATCCAACTGAACCGATGATCTCGCTGTTTGGTCCCTCCCCTCAAATCAACCAACAAAACCAACGAACCAGCGTCTGCAGTCTGCTGGTGATTCCTTGACAGTCGTTGCCGTCCGTTATGTACACTCCTGGAAATGGAAAAAAGAACACATTGACACCGGTGTGTCAGACCCACCATACTTGCTCCGGACACTGCGAGAGGGCTGTACAAGCAATGATCACACGCACGGCACAGCGGACACACCAGGAACCGCGGTGTTGGCCGTCGAATGGCGCTAGCTGCGCAGCATTTGTGCACCGCCGCCGTCAGTGTCAGCCAGTTTGCCGTGGCATACGGAGCTCCATCGCAGTCTTTAACACTGGTAGCATGCCGCGACAGCGTGGACGTGAACCGTATGTGCAGTTGACGGACTTTGAGCGAGGGCGTATAGTGGGCATGCGGGAGGCCGGGTGGACGTACCGCCGAATTGCTCAACACGTGGGGCGTGAGGTCTCCACAGTACATCGATGTTGTCGCCAGTGGTCGGCGGAAGGTGCACGTGCCCGTCGACCTGGGACTGGACCGCAGCGACGCACGGATGCACACCAAGACCGTAGGATCCTACGCAGTGCCGTAGGGGACCGCACCGCCACTTCCCAGCAAATTAGGGACACTGTTGCTCCTGGGGTATCGGCGAGGACCATTCGCAACCGTCTCCATGAAGCTGGGCTACGGTCCCGCACACCGTTAGGCCGTCTTCCGCTCACGCCCCAACATCGTGCAGCCCGCCTCCAGTGGTGTCGCGACAGGCGTGAATGGAGGGACGAATGGAGACGTGTCGTCTTCAGCGATGAGAGTCGCTTCTGCCTTGGTGCCAATGATGGTCGTATGCGTGTTTGGCGCCGTGCAGGTGAGCGCCACAATCAGGACTGCATACGACCGAGGCACACAGGGCCAACACCCGGCATCATGGTGTGGGGAGCGATCTCCTACACTGGCCGTACACCACTGGTGATCGTCGAGGGGACACTGAATAGTGCACGGTACATCCAAACCGTCATCGAACCCATCGTTCTACCATTCCTAGACCGGCAAGGGAACTTGCTGTTCCAACAGGACAATGCACGTCCGCATGTATCCCGTGCCACCCAACGTGCTCTAGAAGGTGTAAGTCAACTACCCTGGCCAGCAAGATCTCCGGATCTGTCCCCCATTGAGCATGTTTGGGACTGGATGAAGCGTCGTCTCACGCGGTCTGCACGTCCGGCACGAACGCTGGTCCAACTGAGGCGCCAGGTGGAAATGGCATGGCAAGCCGTTCCACAGGACTACATCCAGCATCTCTACGATCGTCTCCATGGGAAAGGTGGATATACACTGTACTAGTGCCGACATTGTGTATGCTCTGTTGCCTGTGTCTATGTGCCTGTGGTTCTGTCAGTGTGATCATGTGATGTATCTGACCCCAGGAATATGTCAATAAAGTTTCCCCTTCCTGGGACAATGAATTCACGGTGTTCTTATTTCAATTTCCAGGAGTGTATTTTTGCTTTTTGGGCAGAAGCCCATGTCAGACCCCGCGACTCATCTAGTGAAAATGGCGATATCTGAAACTGCTGTTCGACTAACGCATTTTTGGTGGATAATCGTATGAACTCCTAGATGGGGCGGTTTCATGTTTTGTGACTTCGGAACCGGCACTGCGCTCATATAAATTGCGTAGTGTGTGGTATGTTGCTTTCCGCAGTCTCTTCGTGTCTCCCACTAATCTTCCAATACCTGTACTCATACCCACCCATAATTCTTCGTAATTTTTACCGGGACACCTGGTAAAATATTGGACTCGCATGGATGGCTAATTGAAATTCTTATGCAGCCAATGGTTCCTTTAAAAGGTCATGGACGATTTATTTTCCTATTATTCACAAATCCTAGCTTTTGCTCAGTTTCTAGTGAACTCGTTATTGGTAAAATGTTAAACTCTAAACTTCCTTCAATAATTTGTACTACACATTCTAATCTCCGTCCGTTGTTCCTCATTATTATTCCTTTCAACGCCATGTTACTTATTCCTGAATAGTTTCGGACATAAGCCACTAGCCTTACCGTGGCCCAAATAATTCGTTTTTTCTCCTTCTTACCACTATCTCTGAAGTTCGTTGTTATAGTTTTTAAGATACTTTTGATACGGTTTCAGTATCACCTTCTCTGATTCCACGATATTTCAAGGAAAAAGGTGGAAGGCTACAGTTATTTTATGGCTGAGCAGTTCTCTTTACACCACTCATGAATTTCTTAACACAAACTATTAAGGCTTAGCCGAGCGGGGTAGCCGTACGGTCTGGGGCGCCTTGCCACGTTTCGCATGGCTCTTCCCGTCGGACGTTCGAGTCCTCCCTTGGGCATGTGTGTGTGGTTTGCCCTTAGCGTAAGTTGGTTTAACTTCAATTAAGTAGTGTGTAAGCCTAGGGACCGATGACCTAAGGTGTTTGGTCCCTTAGAACTTACCACAAATTTCCAATTATTAAGGCTTAGAAAATTCTCGGGAGGCCGGAAGGTAGGAGAGGTAGTGATGGTAGTGTAGCTGTGAATGCAGTTCGTGCGTCGTTCCTGGATTGCTCAGTCGTTAAGGGCATTAACTGTGAATGTCGTGGTAAGGTTTCCAGCCACCAGGATACATTTTCAAACTGCTAGCAAGTCTCAAATCAAAGCACGCTCAGCTTCAGAGCGAAAAATTCATTCTAAGTACTTATTTATTCATCATTAACAACATCCTGTAACGTGAATGATACGTGATATTTGACTTCTGCATAGCTTCGGAGCTGCTGTTCTCTAATCCTCTGCCTAAGTGTGTATGTGTGTGTGGTTGTGTGTTTATTTGCTTGCCTTATGAGGTCAAAGGCGTGATTATATGGTAGAAAGGTATTATTGTATGGATGAATGGAAGTGGATGTTTGATCATAGAATAAGAATAGCTTACTTGGTTCTCGTTGTGGAGGCCTTCGAACGTCCATTAAATTTAGTTTTCAAAGCTGGCTTGTGCTGTGACCAGACCAGCGTCAACAAAGTTTTGTATGGAACTGGGGACCTAGAAACAACAGGGAGGCTTCGTCCCGGCCGTAGCCCTCAGTGGTTCACAATCACACAACAGGCTACAGCAGTCCACTCACCCCACCGCCTCCCCACACCGAACCCAGACGAGTGTAACCCCAATGTTTGCGTGGTAGAGTAATTATGGTGTACGCGTACGTGGAGACAGTGCTTGCGCAGCAGTCGCCGACATAGTGTAACTCGTAACTGAGGGAGTACGGGGAACCAGCCCGCATTCACCAAGGTAGATGGAAAACCGCCTTAAAAACCAACCGCAGACTGGCCGCACACCGGACCTCGACACTAATCCGCCGGGCGGATTCGTGCCGGGGACCGGCACGCCTTCCCGCCAGGAAAGCAGTTGTTAGACCGCACGGGTCGTCTGGTCCCTTCAACCCCCACAAACCAACCACCAACCAGACCGCTCGGTAAACCGGGCTGGCGGCATTGACGATAGCTGTCCTTCGCTCCAATTACGAATGTCGCACCAGACCACTGCGTCCGGGAAGTTTTAGAAACTTTCTGAGTCAGTTCGTCAGAGTCTAACAGCGTGGTGAGTAAACTAAGCTGCTTTCAAGCACACTTAGAATAAAACATTTTAATTAGGATTCCAGCTCCTCGTTTCGTTTCATAATATGGGTAGACCTTACTACAAAATTATGAAAGGAGTTACATAGCTACATTTTCTGTGTCATCTTTCTCAGTTTCAGCTTAGTTTTTGGAAGGATGACATGATTCCATTATACATCAAGGTTAGGATTTTCCCATTGTGCTCTACTTAATTTCTTCAGCAGAATGAATGCTCACAAGTCAGGTTTGGCAGCAACAGCTTGCAGTTCGTAGTAATCTTTAGGATTTTATCTGACATGGTGAATTTGTCTTCTAGCGACCATGGCTCTCACCTGTAACGAGAGTTTCAGTGCGATCACAAAAGCACTCTTGTCCGATCCTTCTCATGTGACCCTTTGACCCTTTGCTGAGAGAATTACGTCAAGGGAGTTTGTTAAGAATCCAATCCCCCCCTCGCTGCCAGCAGGGAACCACACTGTTACGATAATTTTGCTTTCTTAAAAGATTACTGAAATAGACGAGAGACTACCTCTCTGATAACAAACATCCTCTTTATGTAATTCTTCAGGCTCTCCCGCCGATCTAATGACATCTTGGGTTGTCGGGTGTTCTGCCGGATATCAGCGTAGTACTTGCACGATATTTCGGTAACGTAGCTCGTTACCTTCATCATCGTGCAACCTTCATCATCGTGCAACCCAATATGTCAACATCCTCTTTCATGGAATATAATTTCGTTAGTCCTTTCCCCCCGCGTGCATTCCACCACTCCCTTCCTCTTATTGTGATTATTGACAATAACTGTACCTCTTAGGAAAGGTCTTTCTAAATCATTTATGAGATTCATTTCCTGATAAATCGTTTTGAAGTTGCGTAGTTGGATTCGTTGCCCGTTACAAACAAATCATTGGGCCCGAACCCATTAAATTCTCCTAGTGAGTTTGAGACAGCGTTATACTCAATGGGGCGTGCAAACACAGGGGCATCAACATTCAGAGTTAATCAGACTATAGATAGCATCCAAGCGTAAAGTAAATATTATAGATGGAAATATTATAATATTATTTACAGGGTGCTCCATCTGAAGCTTCAGATGAGATTATCTCGAAAACTATACATCGGGGAAAAATAGTGGGTAAGACAAGTTCGTAAGCTCAAAGGGGGACATCAAATGATACTACACGTGATCCCCAGCCCCCACCATCTTGCGTGGAGCGGGGGGCAACTTTTAAATCTTAAATAGAAACCCCCAGTTTTTACTGCAGATTGGGATTCTCCATAAGAAAGTAATCAAGTTTCGTCTGAAACATTTTTTAAACCATTGACAGATGCACTGAAATCGAGATTAAATAAAAATTGGGGAAGAACTCCGATTTCTTTAGAATGATTCGAGAAGGACGCATCAAATCGATACAGAATGTTCACCAATTCTTTGATTACGCCATATTAAGTTTTTTCTTTTTTGCACAATGTCTCCTACCCACCACAGCTTTTGATGAAGGGAGGAGGAATGGTGTTAAAAATTTTAGGGAACTCTTCACAATTGCGTTACTCACCCGACTGTGGCGCTACCGTGGCCAAACTGCGAATTATGACTCAGTATAAAGGTCGGTGCAATGCGATCAGACGTCACTTCACTTTCAGATTGTGAACAGTAAACATCAACTGACGAAAGTAAATTATTCTTTAGCGAAACATAGCTCACTATCCTCCTACAGAGATTGTCGATATGAAGTTAATTATAGTGAATGCCATAACAATTACGCTGCAGCTGCGCAATAGTATGCGGATCGTTTCCCAAACAGACGACATCCAAGCGAAAACATTATTCGAAATTGCACTCAACGAGTAGCCTTGTTCCAACACTGTCTATCCTCGACCTATTTTCAGTACAATGGCGAATTTTATGAACAGATCGATGGGGTAGCCATGGGAAGCCCCCTAAGTCCCGCAATTGCGAATTTATTCATGGAATATTTTGAACATCAAGCACTGCAGTCGGCCAAAAAAAGCCCTTCGAAGTGGTATCGGTATGTGGATGATACCTTTGTAATATGGAATCATGAGGAAGGTTTCCTGGTACACTTAAATAGCATCAACCCAAAGATTAAATTTACTATGGAGAAGGAGAAGAACGGACAACTTAACTTCTTGGATGTATCAGTTACCAAACGGGCGGATGGGACCTTAGGCCATAAGGTCTACAGGAAAGGTACACATACTGATCGCTACCTCCATAAGAACTCAAACCACCACCCTAGGCAAAAGAGGGGGTCATAAAAACATTAGTGGATAGGGCCAATAATATTTGTGAACCAGGCTACTTACAAGAAGAACTAAATCATTTACGAATGGCCTTTGCAAAAAATGGTTATACGAAAACCGAGATTAACTGAGCACTTCACCCAAATAGAAAAATGCCTAAAAATAGGAGAGAGCAACAACCATCAGCTGTAAAAGTATTTCTTCCGTTCATCCATAATATCACGGATCGCATTGGGAAAGTACTAGCCAAGTTTCACGTAGAGACCATTTTCAGACCTACTAAGAAAATTAGTGAATGCCTAAGATCAACAAAAGATGCTCGTCACCCCCTAGCCACCCCAGGGGTATATAAAATTCCGTGCAGTTGTGGCAGGGTTTACATAGGAACTACAAAAAGAAGCATCAATACACGGTTGACGGAGCACAAAAGAAACTGTCGCTTGGGACATATCGACAAATCGGCAGTAGCGGAACATGTTTTTAAGGATGGAGATCACGAAATAAAATTTGGTGAAACCAGCGTGCTAGCGAGGACGTCGCATTATTATACACGTATGTGTAGAGAGGCAACTGAAATCCTCAAACATCAATACAATTTTAATCGTAAAGAAGAAGGATTAAAATTGGATAAGATATGGCGGTCGACGTTGCATCAATCACGTGACAATCGATTGCCTGCAATCGAGAGAACAGACGATAGCCAGAGATAGCTGCACATCGACGCCACGTGACGTGCGGTGGCGCCCTCTACGATATCCATATAAGCGGCGGCCCCAGCTCCTAGCAGCCAGTCGTTGACTCACCTCCGAAGATGTTCTCCGTAGTTGAGAACGAAACGTCAGGGAGAAGAAGTTTTACAGATCGATCACGGCAACTTAGCCCGGAAGTGTTTATTAATGAAGACGCCGGCCGTGAAAGCCTACATGGAATGCACTCAACGAGCTCGAAATGGGTGCGTGCACCGTCCACCTCGTCACCGCGAATACAATGAAAATGACACTCGTGCCCTTACCGTTCTCACCTATGTTCAACTGGATCCCGAAATTAGTAGTCGTGCGATTCAGAAACAAACTGGAATACCGAAATCAACTGTTTCAAGGATTTCGAAAGCATATTAATATCATGCGTATCATATCACACTGACACAGGCATTAACGCCGAAAGATATGCAAATACGCGTGCATTTCTGCCTGTGGGCCTTGCAAATGATAAGAGATGACAATGATTTTTTTAGATACGTTCACTGATGAAGCCACATTCAAAAACAATGGCGAATTAAATCGTCATGATTGTCATTATTGGTCCCCTGTCAATCCACACTGACACAGATCCGTTGACAATCAACACAAATGGTCGTTAATGGTCTGATGTGGAATTTTAAAATGCTACTTGATAGGACAGTATTTTTTTTTTTTTTGACCGAAATGTTACTGGGGAGACTTATTTACAACTTCTCCGCGATGATTTGTTGGAGCTAATGGAAGATGTTGGTTTAGAAGCTAGGCAACGAATGTGATTCCAACAGGATGGAGCAGCTCCCCATTATGCTAAAAATGTGCGGAAAGTTTTAAATTTACGGTACCCTGGTCGGTGGATAGGACGCGGCGGACCAGTTAATTGGCCTCCACGTTCACCGGACCTAACATCTCCTGAATTTTTCTTGTGGGGTTATTTAAAAAATATTGTTTATGAAAGGCAGCCCACAACCAGAAACATTCGAAGAGCGAGTGCAGCCATACCACGGGATGTGCTGCTCAAAACTGTGGGCAACTTTCGCAGACGATTGACTTTATGCATTGAAGCAAAAGGGAATAATTTCGAACAATTTCTTAGTGGCTAATTTAATTAATTAAGCACCCCAAATTGTGAGATGCAAGGGGACTCACACTAATGAAGCACCCCAACATGTGAGAGGCAAGGGGACTCACACTAATGAAGCACCCCATGGGAACATCATTCCACTACATTCAAGTCGTTATTCCTGGGTAACGCTAAAAGTAGGACACAGTTCATTTTGTACAAAAATTTCTTAATTTGGCGTAACGAAAGAATTGGTGCACATTTTGTATCGATTTGATGCGTCTTTCTCGGATAATTCTAAATAAATCGGAGTGCTTCCCCAATTTTCCTTTTTCTCGATTTCAGCGCCATCTGTCAATGGTTTAAAAAATGTTTCAGACAAATCTTGATTACTTTCTTATGGAGAATCCGAATCTGCAATACAATATGGGTGTTTCTATTTAAGATTTAAAAGTTGCCCCCAGCCCCACCCAAGAGGGTAGGGCCTGGAGGTCACGTGTAGTACCATTTGATGTCCCCCTTTGAGCTTACGAACTGGTCTTAAAAAAAATGGTTCAAATGGCTCTGAGCACTATGGGACGCAACTGCTGTGGTCATAATTCCCCTAGAACTTCGAACTACTTAAACCTAACTAACCTAAGGACATCACACACATCCATGCCCGAGGCAGGATTCGAACCTGCGACCGTAGCAGTCGCACGGTTCCGGACTGCGCGCCTAGAACCGCGAGACCACCGCGGCCGGCGAACTTGTCTTACCCACTGTTTTTACCGGATGTATAGTTCTTGAGATAATCTCATCCGAAACTTCAGATGGACCACCCTCTATAAATGTTACATTATATTATTATAATATTATTGTAAATCCAGTTACATAATAGCAAGACCACACACCAAGTCGGTGAAGTGTTGCATCTTTATCACTTATGCTTGTACGGGATGGTTCTCTGATCTACATCTTCATTTTGTCATCTTCACTTTTCAAACTACGGTGAATTCCATGACAGTGGATTGGATATAAACTTTACATTAAATTATTATAGATATGAAGTTTAATTACATAATGGCAATATCAGATACACATTAAGGCGATAAAGTGATGCATGATTATTACTTACGCTTGTACGGTAGGGTTCTGTAATCTACATCTACACTTTTCGAACCGCTGTCCAAGACAGAGGGTAAGCGACTGACAGTACAGGTTTTTCGGAATGGAAGTGATGTTCTGTCTTTAGTCAAAAAGATATATCATCCGTGCTACCGTGTAGAATATACAGGGTAGTCCATTCATAGTGACCGGGCCAAATATCTCACGAAGCAAGTATCAAACGAAAAAACTACAAAGAACGAAACTCGTCTAGGTTGAAGGGGGAAACCAGATGGCGCTGTGGTCGGCCCGCTAGATGGCGCTGCCATAGTTCAAACGAATATCAACTGCGTTTTTTTAAGAAACCCCCATTTTTATTACATATCCGTGTAGTACATAAAGAAATATGAATGTTTTAGTTGGACCACTTTTTTCGCTTTGTGATAGATGGCGCTGTATTAGTGACAAACATATGGCTCACAATTTTAGACGAACAATTGGTAACAGGTAGGTTTTTTAAATTAAAATACAGAACGTAGGTACGTTTGAACATTTTCTTTCGGTTGTTCCAATGTAATACATTGTGAACTTATCATTTCTGAGAACGCATGCTGTTACAGCGTGATTCAAAAATCGTTCAAATGGCTCTCAGCACTATGGGACTTAACTGCTATGGTCATCAGTCCCCTAGAACTACTTAAACCTAACTAACCTAAGGACATCACACACATCCATGCCCGAGGCAGGATTCGAACTTGCGACCGTAGCGGTCGCGGCGTTCCAGACTGTAGTACAGCGTGATTACCTGTAAATACCACATTAAAGCAGAAAGAATTCCGGGGACGTCAGATCTGGTGAACGTGCTTCGACGACCAATCGACCTGTCATGAAATATGATACTCAGTACCGCTTCAACCGCACGTGAGCTATAAGCCGGACATCGATCATGTTGGAAGTACATCGCCATTCTGTCATGCAGTGGAACATCTTGTAGTAACATCGGTAGAACATTACGTAGGAAATCAGCATACATTGCACCATTTAGATTGCCATCGATAAAATGGGGGCCAGTTATCCTTCCTCCCATAATGCCGCACCATACATTAACCCGCCAAGGTTTCAGATGTTCCACTTGTCGCAGTCATGCTGGATTTCCCGTTGCCCAATAGTGCATATTTTGCCGGTTTACGATACCGCTGTTGGTGAAAGACGCTTCGTCGCTAAATAGAGCGCGTGTAAAAAAATCTGTCATCCTCCCGTAATTTCTCTTGTGCCTAGTTGCAGAACTGTACACGACGTTCAAATTCATCGCCATGCAATTCCTGGTGCATAGAAATATGGTACGGGTGCAATTGATGTTGATGTAGCATTCCTAACACCGACGTTTTTGAGATTCCCGATTCTTGCGCAATTTGTCTGCTTCTGAAGTGCGGATTAGCCGCGACAGCAGCTAAAACACCTACTTGGGCATCATCATTTGTTGCAGGTCATGGTTGACGTTTCACATGTGGCTGAACGTTTCCTTAAATAACAGAACTATCCGGCGAGCGGTCCGGACACTTGGATGATGTCGTCCAGGATACCGAGCAGCATACGCCCGTTGGGCATTTTGATCACACGGTCCATTTTAACACTGGTAATGTACCACGAAGCAAATACCGTCCGCACTGGCGGAATGTTACGTGATACCACTTATACGTTTGTGACTAGTACAGCGCCATCTGTCACAAAGCGAAAAAAGTGGTTCAACTAAAACATTCGTATTTCTTTACGTACTACGCGAATATGTAATAAAAACTGGGGCTTTCTATTTTAAAAAATCGCAGTTGATATCCGTTTGACCTATGGCAGCGCCATCTAGCGGGACAGCCATAGCGCCATCTTGTTTCCCCCTTCAAGCTAGACGAGTTTCGTTCTTTGTAGTTTTTTCTTTGATACTTATTTCGTGGCCCGGTCACTATCAATGGACCACCTCGTATTCAATGTCCCCTGTCACTCTTATCTGATGTAGATCCCACACTTTGGAATAATGTCGTAGGATGGATCGTACGAGTGTTTTGTAATCCCCTTTAGAAATAGACTGCATTTTCCCAACACCCTACGCACGAACTAAAGTCTGCGAGCCGCTTTAGCTTCGCCTGATAATATTTCATATCATATAGCCTCTAATTCTTACTACCAAATGTTTGTGGCAGTTGAGGGATTCCATTTGTGACTGATTGATTGATTATATCGTCATAGGATACACAGTTTTACACTTCTGAACAATCGAAGTTGTCGGTCTTTGTACCATTTTCAAATATTCATGCATCTTATGAGCAAAGCTCAGTTGGATTCGGCATGATCGATGTTTTCGGTATCCACGCTGTTTGGCGTAGATGCGCTCATTTTGTTCGAGTAATCTTGTTACTTTTAAGCTCAAAATATGTTATACGATCCTACTATAGTTGTCAGTGATATGGACGGTAGTTTTGCGGATCACCGAAATGCTGAAATCAGCAACCGAGATCTGCGTCACTCTTTACAGACATAAGCAACACCCACCGTTTTATTTTAACATTTGTGCCCCATCGCATAACGGACGTACGCTCCATACCACATGGAATTTCATCACGAAAAACGCTTTGGTTTTTAAAAAAACAGGGAACTGAATTTATTCCCTTAAATCCCACTAAACTCAATGAATTTAACGCCTATTAGTTACACGCTAACACTCCCTGCTCCACCAATTATAACAGACATTACTCTTTTGTAAAACAATAAGTATTATCAACTTTGAAACGACTTCATATTCGCCATCAGCTGCACTATTTATTACAATATCCAATGTTGCAAATTCGAACATTGGTCATATTCAAGCGATTACAAGTGCTGAAAACACAGCAGCGTTAATAAAAATAGTGAAAACGACGTGAGCTTCGGTACATATCAGCCTTTGTAACATGCACCATTGGTATGTTACAATAGGAATAAAATCTCATGAAAATGGATTCGTGGTTCCTGTTCATGTCAGTAACGAACGCCATACTTGCCAATACAGGCAGGAATCAGATCGAACCTATTTACGTTGGAACATTATAGTGAGGGCCGACTCGAAGTTAGGTGGTTTGAATTCCGTTGGTGGAAGGAAATTTCATTGGTATTGGCCGGAAAGCCGAGGAAATGTAACACAGGCCATGGTGCTAGGTTAGTTGAAAGAGGACACTAAGTTCAGCGATCCCGTTGGGAGTGTATGATATGAGGAGGTTTTAATAATCATAGTCTTCCTTAAATACGGTACCCTTCTTACAGTAGTGAGTAACTTATAACTTTCGGAGATACTAGTACTGCCTCTAGTAAGCGATTCGCGATTGTGGCAAAAATTGTCTCTGTCTTGTGATTATGAACTGTCACTCAAAAAGTGATTTCTACGTTTACTTCATAATTATTTACTTTAAAAGAGCCTTGAAAACTTTTAGAGAACTCAATTTCGTTCAACCTTCCTTGCAATAAAGTACATAAATCTGGAACATGTAGATTCAGTAAATCAGAAAATCAGAGATGCTACTTTCGTGTATCTAAGACTGAGCTACGTACTAAATGGAACTTCAACACAACAGGCTTTTCAAATCACTCAGTCACAAATCAATCTTCAAGCAAGGTCTCAAAAATCTTCAGAATTTTTATGTTTTTCTTTTAACAGTTTTGCCGGCCGTTGGTGGCCGAGCGGTTCTAGGCGCTTCAGTCTGGAACCGCGTGATCGCTACGGTCGCAGGTTCGAATCCTGCCTCGGGCATGGATGTGTGTGATGTCCTTAGATTAGTTAGGTTTAAGTAGTTCTAAGTTCTAGGGGACTGATGACCTGAGATGTTAAGTCCCATAGTGCTCAGAGCCATTTTTTTGAGATCTGTGTAATCCCGGGACAATAGCGCAGGCTATCGTCTATAAATCTTATGTGCAGATGAAAACTACTCGAAATGTATCTACATTCAACGGACTGACTTGTAGCTCAATCCCACACTACCGAATTTTGTTTCATAAACGTATGTCCATTCAGTCGCATACTTCAGCCTTATGATACTAACTCTTTACTACACTATGTCTCGATGGTTTTTAAGCTATAAAGGACCTATTATTAGTTGTATGACCATTATTATACCTCTGTCGGACTTACAACTGAAAAACTTTTTTTTTTATTGATATGGGGCGAAGAGACCAAAGAGCGAGGTCATCGGTCTCATTGGATTAGGGAAGGACCGGGAAGGAAGTCGGCCGTGCCTTGTCAAAGGAACCATCCCGGCATTTGCCTGAAGCGATTTAGAGAAATCACGGAAAACCTAAATCAGGATGGCCGGACGCGGGATTGAACCGTCGTCCTCCCGAATGCGAGTCCAGTGTGCTAACCACTGCGCCATCTCGCTCGGTAACAAATTTTTATCTTTTGACGTGTTCCGATGTGTATCTATACAAACACTGACTCATCAGAGCTGTCAGTGATAAATAGATGTCTGTTAACAGTATAAATAAGCGTAATATCAAAAGTTTCAGTCTTAGTTCGAAATGTAAACAAACGTCAGATACAAAACAAGTGAAAATTTGGGTTTTTTCGTGTGTACATGTGCAGTACCGCTATGCTCACTCCATAATTCGTGCCATATGATTTAAAATAATGTCAGAAAAAGAGAAATATAGCCAAATATACGAGGGCTATTCGGAAAGTAAGGTCCGATCGGTGGCGAAATGGAAACCACAGTGAAAATCAAAAATGTTTTATTAGCAACAGTTAGCTACGCTTTCCAGCTGCTCCTCTACACAGTCGCTGCTCCTACTTAAAAGGGACTGATGACCTTCGCTGTTTAGTCCCCCTTACACATCCCCCCCCCCTACTTAAAACATTTATCGTAGCATTGTACCAACTTTCCAGTACCCTTGGCATAGAAGGCAGTTGCTTATGCTTTCAGCCTATTCTCAGCTCATTTGTGCCAAAATGTTGTTTTCATAGCTAGAGGTTCATGTGAGCAGAGACGAAACTCAGGAGGAGCCAATTATGACGTGTGGGTGATCAAGCACTTCCCATCGAAAACGCTGCAGGAATATCTTCATTGTCCCTGTAAATCGGGGCCGGGGAAGCACATGACAGTTATGTTGTATGGGCTGCATGACATCCGGCGTAACCTCTTACCAGTTCCTCATACTAGTTTCTAGGCATCCTTACAATCTCACTGTGAGCTCAGAGCTGAAAAGAGTGACGTAACGCGATCGACAGGAATACAATACGTCTGTGCAAAGCTTCATCAGATTATCACGGTTGTTTCCACTTCGCGTCCACTCGGACCTTACTTTCCAAATAGCCCTCGTGCAATTTCCATACAACCAAAGATACAAAACACATGCTCTAATTCTGCAAAGATCACCCTTCTCAACGACATACCAATTCCTAATGTTCTTCCCACCCTGCTCAGCGTCTTGTGGGATGAGCAGATGAACATGGCGCCCGTCAGGGGTGAGTATGCATGAGGATTCTGGTAACTTGATGGTATAAAAATGACTTCGACGGATTCGTTGTGTATGTAAGCCAAGGTTACAGGCGTCTTTCCACAGGGTTGCCTTTGTAATGTAGTTGTTGTTGAGGACTTCAGTCCTGAGACTGGTTTGATGCAGCTCTCCATGCTAATCTATCCTGTGCAAGCTCCTTCATCTCCCAGTACCTACTACAACCTACATCCTTCTGAATCTGCTTAGTGTATTCATCTCTTGGTCTCCCTCTACGATGTTTACCCTCCACGCTGCCCTCCAATCCTAAATTTGTGATCCCTTGATGCCTCAGAACATGTCCTACCAACCGATCAACTAGTCAAGTTGTGCCACAAACTTCTCTTCTCCCCAATCCTATTCAATACCTCCTCATTAGTTACGTGATCTGCCGGCCGCTGGTGGCCGAGCGGTTCTGGCGCTACAGTCTGGAACCGCGCGACCGCCACGGTCGCAGGTTCGAATCCTGCCTCGGGCATGGATGTGTGTGTTGTCCTTAGGTTAGTTAGGTTTAAGTAGTTCTAAGTTCTAGGGGACTTATGACCTCAGCAGTTGAGTCCCATAGTGCTCAGAGCCATTTTTTCAGTTACGTGATCTACCCACCTAATCTTCAACATTCTTCTGTAGCACCACATTTCGAAAGCTTCTATTCTCTTTTTCTCCAAACTATTTATTGTCCATGTTTCACTTCCATACATGGCTACACTCCATACAAATACTTTCAGAAACGACTTCCTGACACTTAAACCTGTACTCGATGTTAACAAATTTTTCTTCTTCAGAAACGCTTTCCTTGCCATTGCCAGTCCAACATTTTATATCGTCTCTACTTCGACCATCATCAGTTATTTTGCTCCCCAAATAGCAAAACTCCTTTAATACTTTTAGTGTCTCATTTCCTAATCTAATTCCCTCAGCATCAACCGACTTAATTCGACCACATTTCATTATCCTCGTTTTGCTTTTGTTGATGTTCATCTTATACCTTCCTTTCAAGACACTGTCAATTCCGTTCAACTGCTCTTCCAAGTCCTTTGCTGTCTCTGACAGAATTACAATGTCATCGGCGAACCTCAAAATTTTTATTTCTTCTCCATGGATTTTAATACCAACTCCGAAATTTTCTTCTGTTTCCTTTATTGCTTGCTCAATATACATGTTGAAAAACATCGGGGATAGGCTACAATCCTGTCTCACTCCCTTCCCAACCACTGCTTCCCTTTCATGTCCCTCGACTCTTATAACTGCCATCTGCTTTCTGTACAAATTGTAAATAGCCTTTTGCTCGCTGTATTTTCCACCTGCCACATTCAGAATTTGAAAGAGAGTATTCCAATCAACATTGTCAAAAGCTTTCTCTAAGTCTACAAATGCTAGAAACGTAGGTTTGCCTTTCCTTAATCTTTCTTCTAAGATAAGTCGTAAGGTCAGTATTGCCTCAAGTGTTCCAACATTTCTACGGAATCCAAACTGATATTCCCCGAGGTCGGCTTCTATCAGTTTTTCCATTCGTCTGTAAAGAATTCACGTTAGTATTTTGCAGCTGTGACTTATTAAACTGGTGGTTCGGTAATTTTCACATCTGTCAACACCTGCTGTCTTTGGGATTGGAATTATTATATTCTTCTTGAAGTCTGAGGGTATTTCGCCTGTCTCACACATCTTGCTCACCAGATGGTAGAGTTTTGTCCGGACTGGCTCTCCCAAGGCCGGCAGTAGTTCCAATGGAATGTTGTCTACACCGGAGGCCTTGTTTCGACTCAGGTCTTTCAGTGCTCTGTCAAACTCTTCACGCAGTATCGTATCTCCGATTTCATCTTCATCTACATCCTCTTCCATTTCCATAATATTGTTCGCAAGTACATCGCCCTTGTATAGACCCTCTATATACTCCTTCCACCTTTCTGCTTTCCCTTCTTTTCTTAGAACTGGGTTTCCATCTGAGCTCTTGATATTCATACAAGTGGTTCTCTTTTCTCCAAAGGTCTCTTTAATTTTCCTGTACGCGGTATCTATCTTATCCCTAGTGAGATAAGCCTCTATATCCTTACATTTGTCCTCTACCCATCCCTGCTTAGCCATTTTGCACTTCGTGTCGATCTCATTTTTGAGACGTTTGTATTCCTTTTTGCCTGCTTCATTTACTGTATTTTTATATTTTCTCCTTTCGTCAATTAAATTCATTATCTCTTCTGTTAGCCAAGGATTTCTACTAGCCCTTCTCCTTTTACCTACTCGATCCTGTGCTGCCTTCACTATTTCATCCCTCAAAGCTACCCATTCTTCTTCTACTGTATTTCTTTCCCCCATTCCTGTCAATTGTTTCCTTATGCTCTCCCTGAAACTCTGTAAAACCGCTGGTTTAGTCAGAGTATCCAGGTCCCATCTCCTTAAATTCCCACCTTTTTGCAGATTCTTCAGTTTTTATCTACAGGTCATAACCAACAGATTGTGGTCAGAGTCCACATCTGCCCCTTGAAATGTCTTACAATTTAAAACCTGGTTCCTATATCTCTGTCTTACGATTATATAATCTATCTGAAACCTTCTAGTATCTCCAGGGTTTCTATGTATACAACCTTCTTTGTAATATCGTACATTATTCTACGTACCTTCTTGTTGCCGTTCTCCTTGGACGCTGTCAAAAATGAGGCTTGACCGTCCGTTACAGTTCAGTTACTGTACTTCTGAAACCACCAGCAGAAAGCGTATTCATCCAGTGTGCCAGATACTGTACATACGCATGTTTTCTTGTATCCCTCGTGCCACTTTCCTGACATACTGTCGGAAAAGACAGCGTCATCGTCCATTACAATTTCATTACCAGACAAACGATGCGTTATGCCACGCGTATGTAATAGCGCATTGTAGATACGCATGTTTTCTTGTATCCTTCGTACCACTTTCCTCACATACTGTCGGGTAAGGCTGCGTCATCATCCATTACAATTTCATTAGCAGACAAACGATGCGTAATGCCACGCGTATGTAGGAGCGCATTCTCACCAAATGGAACGCATATTTCATTTCACTGTTAATTGTAGCATCACCAACGAAACGGACGCAGATTTCATACAATAGAAACACCGAATGTGACTGCGAGTTTTAACTGGTGCCACAACCTCCGCCCCCCTCCCAAAAAAAAAAAAATTAAATTTGTGGGTAGGACCTGTGTGTCACGAGGGAATGCAATCCGGCATAGGCCATTCACCAGGTTACGCCGTACTCGTGTACGTCCCTTCACTCGCGTACAGACAGTACTCTCATCAATGAAGACAACAGAATGCCGTCCCAAGCACTGGTCGACTCTTTCACGACACCAGAGTAGCCGTGCAAGGCGGTGTCGTCACGTCGGTGGCAGCCTGACCACAGGCCCACGTGACCTCAGCCCTACTGCTAGCAGAGGGTGTCCAGCTGTCCTTGGAGACATAGCAGATGCAACATTTGCCCGCATTTCTTCCCTGCCTGATGTTCGCTCGGCCAAGGTTGCTGGCACAGTGTGTCAATGTTGACGGACGTCTGTAGTACGTTGACGTCCAGAACCTGGTCTACGGTTGTGGGTATGTTCCACAGACCATTGTTGAAAGTCACAAACACGAACATTTGCCGCAGTCCGTCGATACGTCCATCCGCAGGCCCGCAATGAATGTCTAGTTCAAATGTCTTAAGCTATTCAGTAGCAATATGTATTCGTCAGTGGGGCACGGTTGTAGCCTAGAATGAATGATGCAAACACTGCACACCTCTAAACTCAGCACTTACTGCCTACAGGATCAACACAGAGGGCCTACAGACAGCTCCCCGAGCGCCATGTGATCGGCGATGGTCGTAACAAATGAGTTACTAATACTACAACCCATCCGTATGCACATCAGTCAATAGCCAATGATCACACTCCTTTTTATCACGGTATTGCATGTCATGTACTTACAATAATGAATGATAACACAGTCCTAACGTTTATCGTTCTGTATTTCAAGGAATGTCATGCTAGATGGAACCCAGAAGCCGTCAAACTGAGAATGTCCGCACGCTAACACTTCTGATATCGCAATGCTCGTTATAAACAATTTTCCGACAGATACTGCATCCCACACACGCGTTTTATTCATAGGTCAGGCCTACGTCACCAGTTTCTATTAACTTATCTCACCTGCAACTATAAAAACCTTGTATATCTAACAAAAAAGAAATTCGTAAACATTCGGTGTGCAGCTATTGACATCATCTGATGATTTTCATCATACCGCCAACATTATTAATTGTAGCAGCTTAAAATCAGTTCCTCCCTACCATACTTATTCCCACAGTTATGAAAATCTATAATTTCTGCAGTAAAGTGCATTTTTTCGTGGTATTTGGAATCTCTAAATTAGCCAACTGCATTATTTTGGGAGTCATGCAAGCATACGAGGGTTGGAACTTACAGTGGCAACTATTTATTCACAGCCGATACAAAAGAGTTACATGTTTGCACCTGTTACTGTTCTTAAAGTCGTCACCAGAGTTGTGTAGATCCCGTTGCCAGCGATGTCGAACACGTATTATATCGTTAGCAGAGTCTGTTCTGTTGATGGTGCAAATGTAGTGGTCTACTTCCTGTCGAATCTCTGGAACAGTCCTGAAGCGAATGCCAAGAAGCTAAAACTGAAACGCCAGTCCAACGAATGGTGGCATTATGGGTTGCCGTGAAAGTCGAAAGTATGGTGAAAGTTATGGTGATTCTCGTGTACGACTGCGGTGGTGTTATCCTAACGCATGACGTTCCTCCACTGCAGACCGTCAATGCACAGATTTACTGTTCGTTTTTGGAGCCAGCTTTGCGAAAGAAGAGGCGACAGTTTCTGCGCAACCCACCCATCATTTTGCACGGCAATGCGCGGGCGCATACAGCGCAGACTCTGGCTGCTCTGTTCGGTCGATGGGACTGGGAAGTACTGTACCATCCAACATACTCCCCGGACTTAAGTCCTTGTGACTTTGATTTGATTGCGAAGATGAAGGAACCACTTCGTCGCATTCGCTTCAGAGCTGTTCCAGAAATTCGACAGTCTGTAGACCGCTCCATTCGCACCATCAACAGAACAGGCTCTGCTAACGGTATACTACGCCTTCCACATCGCTGGGAACGGGTCCTACACAACGCTGGTGACTACTTTGAAGAACAGTAACAGGTGCAAACATGTAAATCTTTTCTATCGGTTGTCAATAAATAGTTGCCACTATTTAAGTTCTAACCCTCGTATATAGATGGTGCCCAAAAGCTCGTGCAAATTTCAAAAATTTCGTATTTACCAACTCGACCTGCTGACAATTTTTTTTTAATTTCTTAACCAGTATCTGGCGTCAATGAGTTTGTATTCGCCTAATATGATAATGTAAAGTCTTCGAAGAATTTTATGGTGTCCTGTCGAATGAAACTGGATGTTAAATAAAGAACATTATCAGCAACTCGAGGCAGTAATTACTACATTCTCCATTTAAAAAAAAATAAAATAAAATAAAATAAAAAAAAAGAAAACAGCTTACAAGCGAATGAGGTAGCTCAGTGTTATGAGGTTCTCTGGTAAGGCGAAATGGTGAGGAACCAGGGATAAACGTAAATCTAGGTGACTTAACATCGCTGCCCTCGAATGCGCGTCCACTGTTTTATCCACGGCAGCATCTCGCCCAGGGTAGGAAGCAAGAGGATTGCAGTCTGATGCGACCGTCTGTTTCGTCTGATAGCGCACTCTGGTAAAGTTTCACCGCAGACGTCACGGATTTCGTGTTCAGCCCATTTACTCTGCTGATGAGTAATAAAGCTGATGTGGTGTATTTATCTGATGAAAAGGTAAACAAAGTCACGAAGGCGTGACAAGGAAGTATATAATCCAGCAGCGGCTGGGCGAAAGCTTTGGAGGTACGAAAATATAAGAAACTATACTTAAACATGCAGCTTACTGCAGACTCAGGAAAGCTCTATTAATGCTAGTTTTATCAATTAATGGTGGGTACTGTACTTCTAAAGGTGGCAGGGGTAAAATACAGGGAGCCTATTTACAATTTGTACAGAAACCAGATGGCAGTTATAAGAGTCGAGGGGCATGAAAGGGAAGCAGTGGTTGAGCGAGCAGTAAAGGAAACAGAAGAAAAATTCGGAGTAGGTATTAACATCCAGGGAGAAGAAATAAAAACTTTGAGGTTCGCCGATGACATTGTAATTCTGTCAGAGACAGCAAGGGACTTGGAAGAGCAGCTGAACGGAATTGACAGTGTCTTGAAACGAGGCTATATGAACATCAACAAAAGCAAAACGAGGATAATGGAATGTAGTCGAATTAAGCCGGGTGATGCTGGGGGAATTAGATTAGGAAATGAGACACTTAAAGTAGTAAAGGAGTTTTGCTATTTGGGCAGCAAAATAACTGACGATGACCGAAGTAGAGAGGATACAAAATGTAGACGCAATGGCAAGGAAAGCGTTTCTGAAGAAGAGAAATTTGTTAACATCGAGTATAGATTTAAGTGTCAGGAAGTCGTTTCCGAAAGTGTTTGAACGGAGTGTAGCCATGTATGGAAGTGAAACATGGACAATAAATAGTTTGGAGAAGAAGAGAATAGAAGCTTTCGAAATGTGGTGCTACAGAAGAATGTTGAAGATTAGGTGGGTAGATCACGTAACTAATGAGGAGGTATTGAATAGGATTGGGCAGAAGAGAAGTTTGTGGCACAACTTGACTAGAAGAAGGGATCGGTTGGTAGGACATGTTCTGAGGCATCAAGGGATCACAAATTTAGGATTGGAGGGCAGCGTGGAGGGTAAACATCGTAGAGGGAGACCAAGAGATGAATACACTAAGCAGATTCAGAAGGATGTAGGTTGCAGTAGGTACTGGGAGATGAAGGAGCTTGCACAGGATAGATTAGCATGGAGAGCTGCATCAAACCAGTCTCAGGACTGAAGACCACAACAACAACAACAACTGTACTTCATGGTTTAATACACTAATGGCCATTAAAATTGCTACACCATGAATTTGACGTGCCACAGACGCGAAATTTAACCGACAGGAAGAAGATACTGTGATATGCAAATGATTAGCTTTTCAGAGCATTCACACAAGGTTGGCGCCGGTGGCGAAACCTACAACATGCTGACATGACGAAAGTTTCCAACCGATTTCTCATACACAAACAGCAGTTGACCGGCGTTGCCTGGTGAAACGTTGTTGTGACGCATCGTGTAAGGGGGAGAAATGCATACCATCACGTTTCCGACTTTGATAAAGGTCGTATTGTAGCCTATCGCGATTGCGGTTTATCGTATCGCGACATTGCTGCTCGCGTTGGTCGAGATCCAATGACTGTTAGCAGAATATGGAATCAGTGGGTTCAGGAGGGTAATACGGAACGCCGTTCTGGATCCCAACGGCCTCGTATCACTATCAGTCGAGATGACAGGCATCTTATCCGCATGGCTGTAACAGATCGTGCAGCCACGTCTAGATCCCTGAGTCAATAGATGGGGACGTTTGTAAGACAACAACCATCTGCACGAACAGTTCGACGACGTTTGCAGCAGCATGGACTATCATCTCGGAGACCATGGCTGCGGTTACCCTTGACGCTGCATCACAGACAGGAGCGCCTGCGATGGTGTACTCAACGACGAACCTGGGTGCACGAATAGCAAAACGTCATTTTTTTCGGATGAATCCACGTTCTGTTTACAGCATCATGATGGTCGCATCCGTGTTTGGCGACATCGCGGTGAAAGCACATTAGAAGCGTGTATTAATCATCACCATACTGGCGTATCACCCGGCGTGATGGTATGGGGTGTAATTGGTTACACGTCTCGGTCACCTCTTGTTCGCATTGACGGCACTTTGAACAGTGGATGTTACATTTCAGATGTGTTACGACCCGTGGCTCTACCCTTCATTCAATCCCTGCGAAACCCTACATTTCAGCAGGATAATGCACGACCGCTTGTTGCAGGCCCTGTACGGACCTTTCTGGATACAGAAAATGTTCGACTGTTGTCCTGGCCAGCACATTCTCCAGATCTCTCACCAACTGAAAACGTCTGGTCAATGGTGGCCGAGCAACTGGCTCGTTACAATACGCCAGTCACTACTCTTGATGAACTTTGGTATCGTGTTGAAGCTGCATGTACACGCCATCCAAGCTCTGTTTGAACCTATGCCCAGGCATATCAAGGCCGTTATTACGGCCAGAGGTGGTTGTTCTGGGTACTGATTTCTCAGGATCTATGCACCCAAACCGCGTGAAAGTGTAATCACATGTCAGTTCTAGTATAATATATATGTCCAATGATTACCCGTTTATCATATGCATTTCTTCCTCGTGTAGCAATTTTAATGGCGAGTAGTGTATAAAATCTAGCAGCGGCTGGCCAAAGGTTTTGAGGTGCGAAAATAAGAAACTATATTTAAACATGCAGCTCACAGCAGATCCAGGAAAGCGCTATTAATGCTAGTTTTATCAATTAATGGTGGGTATTGTACTTCATGGTTTAATAGTTTTGATTGCACTGAGATATGTCGATCGTTAGCGGAAAAATACCTACTTCAATCGTGGCGGAGAAGCAGTTCTTACAACCGCTTACAGGGGAAGCTCCCCATCGCACCCCCCCTCAGATTTAGATATAAGTTGGCACAGTGGATAGGCCTTGAGAAACTGAACGCAGATCTATCGAGAAAACAGGAAGAAGTTGTGTGGAATTATGAAATAAATAAGCAAAATATACAAACTGAGTAGAGTAGTCCATGTGCAAGATAGGCAACATCAAGGAAAGTATGATTTGAGGAACGCCGTGGTCCCGTGGTTAGCGTGAGCAGCTGTGGAACGAGAGGTCCTGGGTGTGAGTGAAGAATTTAATTTTTTATTTTCAGACAGTTATTATATGTCACCAGTGTCGTATAGAATATATCAGACGTATTTTCCTGTGGAGGAATCGGTTGACCTATGACCTTGCGATCAAATGTTTTCGGTTCCCATTGGAGAGGCACGTCCTTTCGTCTACTAATGACACCGTTTTGCGGTGCGGTCGCAAAACACAGACACTAAACTTACTACAGTGAACAGAGACGACAGTGAACGAACGGACAGATCATAACTGTGCGAACATAAAGAAATTAGAATTTTCACTCGAGGGAAGATTTGAACCAAAGACTTCTCGTTCCGCAGTTGCTCACGCTGACCACGGGACCATGGAGCTCCTAGTCTTGCGCTCTCCTTGATGTTCCCTATCTTGCACATGGATACTCAGCTTGTATATTTTGCTTATTTTTTTCATAGTTCCACACAACTTCTTCCTGTCTTCTCGATAGATCTGTGTTCAGTTTTTCAAGGCCTATCCACTGTGCCAACTTATAACTAAATCTGAGGGGGGTGCGATGGGGAGGTTCCCTTGTTAGAAGTAAAGTATGGCGCTTAATTTCGGAGTTCATTTAATTCTGCAGCGTTTTAGTATCAGATCGTTGAATACGGGGTGTAACAACTAAACAGCTATGCCAATAAATCAGCTTTACTAAAACAACTGAGTAAATGTAGGCGTCTATAACTTGTGTAACTCTTATTACTGATAAGGAGCCGTATCTGATAAGAGGACTACATCGGTGCGTCTAACATGAATCTACACAGATTCTTGGCCATCGAGGCGAAACATTTGTCGCAGTTCATCGACATTTAACGCGTGGAATATAGTAGTGCCTGAAAGGACAGCCACTTGGGCGTGAGTTTGACAGCTTTTGTCTCGTATTAATTCAGTTGCTGCCATAATTAGCGATTATAATCTACGGCAGCTTCGATCTGGTACTAATGCAAAGCCGGCCGGTGTGGCCGAGCAGTTCTTGGCTCTTCAGTCTGGCACCGCGCGACCGCTACGGTTGCAGGTTCGAATCCTGCGTCGGGCATGGATGTGTGTGATGTCCTTAGGTTAGTTAGGTTTAAGTAGTTCTAAGTTCTAGGGGACTTATGACCACAGATGTTGAGTCCAATAGTGCTCAGAGCCATTTGAACCATTTGGACTGATGACCTCCTATGTTGTTCCATAGTGCTCACAGCCATTTGAACCAACTAATGCATAGGTCTTAGACCGTAACTTTTAATTTTCCCTCAGTCGCATTGGGGAATGATAATTTCCACCTCTCTTTTCTTCGTTAACAGATACGCAGAACGTTCCAGCGCGTTCACACAACTCACTTCCCAAACAGTGCCCAATGACATTTGGTTGTACTCTGGAACATTTATCGAGATACTGCTATCGCTCGTTAACAGTGCTATTCACTTACAACGATACGATGTAAGTAGGAATCCCTTACACAGACTTTCTGAGTCAGCAGTGAATTATGGACAGAAATCAATATCCATGAGAGCCTGTTATCATTGGGTACTTCAGTTCAAGAAAATGTTCAAGTGCATGTGAGATCTTATTTGACTTAACTGCTGAGGTCATCAGCCCATAAGCTTACACACCACTTAACCTAAATTATCCTAAGGACAAACACGCACACCCATGCCCGAGGGAGGACTCGAACCTCCACCGGGATTAGCCGCACAATCCATGACTGCAGCGCCTTAGTCCTGTCTTTGGCGTCGTCGAGTATCGAGAGCGGAGCCAGAAGTATCGACCACAGCTACATAATTCACAGCAAAGTGGTACACGAGGCGCCAGTAAGATGCTAGGAAGAAGCCGCGTCTCCCGCAGTCCCGAGGGGCCACGGCTGCGACTCTGCCCTGAAACAGCATCGCCAGAGGCCAGGAGGGCAGTTCTGTCCGATGTCATATCCTGCTCACTTCCAGGAACATCCTGTTAGAGTACCGTCGTTCTACTGTATACTAGAAGTGATACAGGCCTTGTCAACCGTTGGACAGTGAAGAGACTTCCATTTCCTGTAAACTGTATCTACTCACCAATTCTATCAGAACTGTACCAACTCCTGATTATATTCACTGTAGTGAAGCCACAGTACCGCCATTCTGAACCTGTATCAGCTCGCCACTCGGTAATCGTGACTCATTTAGTATGTTCTGTCCACATGTGGAGTTTCATAGCTACAGCTGATCCTGGCGAGCCAAGATAAGTTTTGTTTTAATTATTAAAGTATTATGGGCTGTGTTACTGCTAAAATTACGTGCTAGAGAAACCAAAATTGCAATTTCACCACAGCTACTCAAAGGAGATAGGAAGCTAGCGATCTTTGCTGATGCACAAACTCGTGGTTGGTACATAATTTCAACTAAAGAACAAATTTCATTATTACAGAATTACAGAGTCAGAATAACAATATAAAAAATTTAATTCGGACCTTTGCCCTCTTAAAAAAATACAAAATACAAAATGGAATTACCAAAAATCAAGTCTTTAATTTTTGGACGATTGTCCTTCATCAAACGTAGGAAAACTATGTGATCGGATCATGAATTAATATAAGAAACAGCATTTTAAAAATAATAATTAGAGCTGATTGCAAAAGGATCACAGACAGTCACCACCATAAGTACACTATTAAGTTCATTGCTTACGTCACCAAAATTTACACAACACTAATGATTCCTCTTCAGTTGCTTATGAAAAGATCTCGTCCGTCGCGGCGGACAGGCCGGATATTTAACTGAAGGATGGAAGTGCGGCTTATACACGGTGGTACTCGGAACAAACGAGTAGAAAGCAACCGCTAAGCAATTTCGAAGATGATCAGGCTGCAATCCAGGGCAGAAAACACGCCGAACACACACACGATCTCAGCCTGCCCCCCAAGGCGATAAACCCCATCTGCCCCACATACCAGACAACTTCTGTAACAACAAATAATTCACGCGGCAGACAAATTCAACTCGTGATTCGCCTTTTCGAAGACCATGCAAGGCTTACGTGACTATCTGTAATATAACTGAAAACCCAACTGAGACATTTACCGAATAAAAGAACTATTAAACTTACGCTGGCTTAACAAAAACTCTGCCCCTCATATTAAGAGCAAGTCTGAAACCAAAACTGGGCGAAGAGCACACTTACTAACAAACTACATCAAATTAACACAGCAAGGAACCTTTAAAACAAGCAGAAACACTCTATTCCCTTTTGCATTTGCCGAAATAATTAGACTCCGCTCCGCGAAAACAAATGGTTCAAATGGCTCTGAGCAGTATGGGACTCAACATCTTAGGTCATCAGTCCCCTAGAACTTAGAACTACTTAAACCTAACTAACCTAAGGACATCACACACACCCATGCCCGAGGCAGGATTCGAACCTGCAACCGTAGCAGTCCCGCGGTTCCGGACTGCAGCGCCAGAACCGCTAGACCACCGCGGCCGGCCCGCGAAAACAACACCGAAGCCTTAGACTTCGTAAGTTCGGTACAACACTCTCTTATTCAGAACCATCCTCAACTGATCTCCGGCAGATACAACATGCCACCAAAAGTTTCACAGAACTTCACAGGTTAACAGCAGAATATGAATAATACGTAACTTAATGCCTACCCTCTTTACTTCTGCCGTCGTTAGCTCTTTTGCTCTCCAAACAGCAAACTCTTCTAAACTTGGAGGAGAGGGAAGGAAGGGAGATAAGTGCTTAATTTACTGTTACGCCTGTCGGTGTAAAGAGGTGGATGAACGTGTAGAACAGAACACTACAGAAGAATTACAGGACAAGTGTATTTACTTACAATATATTCGATATAAAGCATACATAACTTTGTCTCTCTCTCTCTCTTCCACTAGAACTGGTTATCAATGTTCACTAGCCGTCGGAGTAGCGATAGCATGGTGCTACGTTCTAAAGTTCTCACTGGCGTCATGTTCCGTTCGTAAGATCTCACTGCGCTATAGTCTGCACGATCAGCGTGATCGGTCTGAGGATAATCTGAGGCAGACCTCTGTCTGTGATGGCTTAAAAAGAAGCGCCGGTCAATCGGATTTGCAGGCAGTGGGATGATTTAATGCGGCTCCTGCTGGTGGCGTCCGTAGCGCCATCTGGCGGCTCCTGCGGAGATGAGAGTGGCGAGCTGCACGCGAGTGCGCTCCACGAAGACACTGTGGATACTGCATTCCCCTCCTCCCCCTCAACCGCCGTCGACGATGCTGGGAGGGTCTGTGGGGCGACGCCAGATGGCGCCAACAAGCCCGCGTCCCGAATTCGTTTTGCCAACTATCGGGAATATATGTGCAAAAACACGGTGTCTTCCTTGACGTCACTCCTGCGCGTAGCGAGCCACACTCATCTCCGCAAAAAGAAACATTTAAATCGAGCCGAAGCTAGGTCCTCGAACATATCCGCATCCTTTACACCTCCCGCCGCCTTGATCCCCCTCACCCACTGATTGCTCCACTCCTCACCAACCCCCGCCCTCTGCCACGCCTTCACTGTTGTGTCCCCCCTACCCTCCACCTCTACACCCTTCATCACCAAGATGGCTTCCGTCGACTCCCTCCCGGATGATGCCCTCTCTCCCTCCATTTATCCCTCCTACCAACTCTGATGCTCACCTCCCCCTTCCTTCCTCTGTCCTTTTCCCAGGCTCCCTCTTCCCCACCTTCCATCCTGTTCTTCCCCTCCTACCCTCTCTCTGCCACCCTTCTCTCCCCCAAGTCCTTTTTGCTCTCCCCTCCACTGCCTTTTCCACTCCTTCTCGCATCCGCCCAGCCCCCCCCTTTTTCTATGCCCCCTCCCTCTATCGGCTCCCCCCTTTCTTCCTTTCCTCTCCTCCCCCCCTTATTCCCCTCATCCGTCTGGGTCCTCCCTCCCCCCCCCCCACCCATCTGCCACTGTGTCGCCTGTATAGTGCTGTTTTAAGTGAGTGTTCAGTGTAGTGCGTCCTCTGTTAGTGTTGCGAAGAGCACCATACAATCGCCAGATTTTTATTTTTTTTATTTCTTATTTTTTGTCTCGTGTGAACAGAAACCAGAGTGCCTCCGTGTTTTTTAATTGCGCCTGTCTGTTTACTATGTGTTTTAATCAGCATTGCCGACGGTTTTGTTTTTATATTTTTCTTCATATCTATTTCTCCATGTTTCAGTTTTTAACAGTCGCCGTTTTATCGTCTGCTTTTGTTTTATTTTTCATATCTCCTAATTCTGTTTTTTAACTTTTCTGTAGGCATATTGTGCTGCTGCCAGCCCGCCCCCCCTCCCCCACTGGGGGCAGGGGGGGGGGGGAGAATCTAAATCCAAAGAAGAAGAAAAAAATCGAAGCTAGATAGCCGCTGGAGCTGTCAGCATCTCACTTAAATAGTGAAATGGCATTGCTTATTCAAAATTCAAATTTCAAATGTCTCTGAGCACTATGGGACTTAACGTCTGAGGTCATCAGTCCCCTAGAACTTAGAACTACTTAAACCTAACTAACCTAAGGACATCACACACATCCATGCCCGAGGCAGGATTCGAACCTGCGACCGTAGCGATCGCGCGGTTCCAGACTGTAGAACCTAGAACCGCTCGGCCACTCCGGCAGGCGACATTGTTTAGTTCCAGTAACATGGACGTAGGGAAATTGTGGGAAAAGTTTAAACGGGCTGGGAATCACAGTCTGGAGATCTGCGTAGTAAGCGGATTAAGGACAAATTTGGAAAATGCTGAGGAGGCAAAGACAATTGCGCTATCGGTTCAAAAGAGAACGTGCAATTGACAACAGGCAAAGGCTAGGAGATATTCGCGCGTATGTGAAAAGATCAGTGCCTAAATCACATAACAGCTACCTCCGCCGTTCGTTAGCAAAAGACCTGGTCGAGAACCCGAGAAAATTCTGAGCCGAAGTAAAATCGCTAACTGCGTCTAAGGCTTCCATGCAGTCACTCGTTGACCAGTCAGTTGTGGCAGGTGAAGGCAGCAAAACGAAACCCGAAATTTTAAATTACGCGTTTAAGAAATCGTTCACGTAGGAGAATCGTTCAAACATAGCATCATTTGATCGTGGAACAGACTGTCGTGTGGACGTCACGGTAATAAGCTTCCTTGGCTTACGTAAGCAACTGAAAGAGTTGGAAACAAATAAGTGGCCAGGCTGGAATTCCAATTCGGTTTTACAAAAAGTACTCTACAGCATTGACCTCTATTAGTTATCGCCCAGCGCAACGGCCCAAGCGACTGGACAAAAGTGCAGGTTACTCTCGTATATAAGAAGGCTAAAAGGACGTGCCCGCGAAATTACAGATCAATAGCCTTAACAGCGGCTTGCTGCAGAATCCTTGAACGTATTCCCAGTCCGAATGTGATTAATTTTCTTGAGAACGAGTAACTTACGTCCACGAATCAATACAGTTTCAGGAAGCATCGCTCTCGCGAAGCTCAGCTTGCCCTTTTCTCACATGACATCCTGGGAACTAGAAATGAAGGGTGTAACCTCCCCAGAGAAATTTATGATAATATTTTAAATGAGAATAGACATAGAGCTAAGTGTAACCTCACAGCAATTAAATTTAAAGACAATGACAATTAAATGAAAATATAATAGCAATCTGACCCTAGTGTAAGCTCCCCACAAAATGAAAGTCAATTCAATGATAATGAAATCTCAGTCACAATGAAAATGCAAATAGACCGAAATGTCGATCTTTAGGCCCTGATTAAACTCAAATTCTTACCTCAGTAAAACTGCATCTGCTCTCATTTTTCGCCATAGCTTGGAGGAAATGCATCGCAAAATATTTTTTTTTTAATTTAAAGGGAACTTTTCTTTAACGAAATGTAAGGCAAATATTCTTTCAAAAAAGGATTCTTTATTAAAAATGGTTGGTTTAAAAACAAAATTATTATTGGGGCGATTCTTGAACAAATTTGTTACAGTTAATTTACATTACATTATCAGATGTGCGCAATGCTGCTTCATTATCTTAATAAAAAATATACCTTGTCGTGAATCTTGACCAGAGTGCCATGTCGACGCCCGCCGACTCCTCACACACAACTGCAACTATCTCTCGCGCGCTACTACCACAGACTATGTCATCTCGCATGCGCTACTACTCTCCAACTGCTAACTCGCAACTGAGCTCTCTCGCAACTAGACCGCCACTGCACTACTGCGACTCGACCGCCACTGCCTCGCAACTGAACTGAACTGCGACTCGAGCGCAACTGCCTCGCAACTGAACTGAACTCTCGCGCAGTCAAGCGCAGACTAGGAACGACAAATAGCTCTGTGGTCAGAGACTCTGCAATGCCTCGCCATCGCCGCCACACAACATACGTGTTTCAAGGGCAACAGGCAGACTTATTATTTCCAGCTTTCCGGAAAGCGTTTCAGACGGTGTCCGACTGCAGGCTGTTAAAGAAGGTACGCGCGTATAGAACAGGTTCACAGATATATGGGTGACTCGAAGACTTCCTAACTAGTAGAAGCCACTATTTTCCCCCTCGACGTCGAGTGTTCATCAGAGACAAGGGCGTCGTTAGGAGTACCCCAGAATAGAGTGACAGGGACGTTATTATTTTCTGTGGCGGACGGGGTGGGCACGAACCAGCGATTGCTTGCTGGTGATACTGTGACGTACGGTAAGATGACGAAGTTGAGTGACTGTAGGACGAAACAAGACACCTTAGACAAAATTTCTAGTTGGTGTGATGAATGGCAGCTAGCTTTGCATGTAGGAAAATTTAAGATATCGCGCATGAATAGGGAAAACAAACCTGTAATGTAATGTTGGGATACAAAATTAATAGTGTCCTGCTTGACCCAGTCAAGTCGCTTAAATATTTTGGGCACAGCGTTGCAAAGCGATATAAAATGGAACGACCATTTGTCGACTGTGGTAGGGGAGACGAATAGTCGATTCCCGTTTACTGGCAGACTTTTGGGAATGTGTTTAATCTGTAAAGAAGACCGCGTAGACGACGGTAATGCAACGTATTCTTGAATACTATTCGAGTTCTCGGGATCAGTACCAGATTGGGTTAGAGGAAGACATCGAAGCAGTTCAAAGGTGGGCCACTAGATTTGTTACCGGTAGGTTCGACAACACGTATGGGCTACGGAGATGTTTCGGGAACTCATATTGGAATCCCTGGACGGATGACGACGTGCTTTCCGAGGATTGAGAAAATCTAGAGAATCGACATTTGAAGCTGACTGCTGAACGATTTTCTGCCCCCAACGTATATTTGACGTAAGGACCACGAAGATAGGATACGAGAAATTAGGGCCCATGTGGAGACATATAGAGAGCCAATTTTCCCTGGTTTTATTTGCGAGTGGAACAGTTGTAAGTAGGCTGTTTAGGTTTTCTTATTGGTAACGCCACGTAGCGCTCTTAATGAAAATCACTGGCTGTGCTGTGTGCAGTCTGTGGCTAGCTTGCATTGTTGTCTGCCATTGTAGTGTTGGGCAGCGGCAGCTGGCTGTTAACAGCGCGTAGCGTTGCGCAGTTGGAGGTGAGCCGCCAGCAGTGGTGGATGTGGGGAGATAGATGGCGGAGTTTTGAAATTTGTAATACTGGATATCATGAACTGCTATGTATATTATGATTTTTCAACACTATTAAGGTAAATACATTGTTTGTTCTCTATCAAAATCTTTCATTTGCTAACTATGCCTATCAGTAGTGCCTTCCGTAGTTTGAATCTTTTATTTAGCTGGCAGTAGTGGCGCTCGCTGTATTGCAGTAGTTCGAGTAACGAAGATTTTTGTGAGGTAAGAAATTTGTGAAAGGTATAGGTTAATGTTAGTCAGGGCCATTCTTTTGTAGAGATTATTGAAAGTCAGACTGCGTTGCGCTAAAAATATTGTGTGTCAGTTTAAACACAGTCATGTACAATTTTTCAAAGGGGACGTTTCATATGTCGACCCTTAGCCAAGGATACCTCACTGGAATCTTCTGATTTTTTTCTTGTAGTTTGTGTAATTAGTGTAGCTTTTGTTTATTGCTAGCGCGTAATTGTAGAGAAAATCTCCTTTGTAGTAGCAGTCTTTCATTGTTGTATAGTAAAACAGTTGTCGCATGCATGTAGATTTGCACCAAGTATTTCGCAGCTGCAATTAACTAGATATTATTTTCCGTGTTATGTTAATGTGTTCTCTTAGTTTTGCTCTTCAAATTGTGCTTTTCTGTGTTATCGTGTGAAATATTGTGACAATAATGGCGTGTGAAATACGTAACACTAGGCTCCAAAGTAAACTGAGAAATAATAGTGACGACGAGCGTAGCTTATCAGCACCGCTGTGTAATGAATTAACAGACATTCAAAGTAGTAATTTGGTAACTGTGCATAGGGAAATGGCGCGGGCGTCAAATAATGGTGTAGACAGTGAAACAGGTAGTGAACAGGGAAACATTATCGATCGATCGGTCGGCAACAGCTCGCCTAAGGAATCGGGAATGACAGAGCACAATATTGCAAATACTGTAGACTCAGGTTTTGGGTTCTCACCGTTTTCTCAAATGAGTCAAGACACATTTTCTGCTTGTCAAAATGTGAATGTTGCCGGTGCAAATTCACTGCCGAAAAGCACTGAGGAACATGTTTCAGACATCAGTGCATTGTTATTACAATTAATGCAACAAATGGGACAAAGGCTACAAAAGTTAGACACAACGCTTGAACAAAATCATAAACAAATGGGACAAAATCTTCAAAAGTTAGACACAATGGAACAAAATCTTCAAAAGTTAGACACAATGGAACAAAATCAGAGACAAACACAGCAAAAGCTTCAAAAGTTAGACACAATGGAACAACACCAGAGACAAACACAGCAACAGTTAGACGCAATGGAACAAAATCTTCACACCACGCTTGAACAAACACGTGAAGATTTAACTACTGAGTTACATAACATCGAATCGAAATGTCAAAAAGTCTGTAATGACGTAAAAACACAAATTTGTGAGCATTTCCAACCTATTTTTTCGCGTCATGAAAATGCATTACAGAATCACGAAGCAGCCATAAAAGAATTGCAAACTATTGTTCATGAAAATCATGAGACCTTGCAAGCTAAATTTGACTCAGTTGCATCTACCGATTCGGTTACGCAACTTGCAACACCTCAGGAAAACTTAAAGGACACAGTAGATACTCTGAAACTTGGTTCAGAAACACACACTGAGGAAATGTGTTCACTATCGGAGAAAGTAGCCGAACTTTCGGATCAGGTCACTAACTTACCTACAAAGGTAGATGATGATCTGAATGACACAAGACCCATAGCCTTCACTGACACAGAAGAGTATGAACAAATTAGGAAATTCAAACAAAATCAGAATCAAATAAATATGCAACACCAAAGAGAAATCCGGGAAGTACAAGATCAGCTGACACAGGTAATACAAGAATTACGTATTTCAGAGGACACTCGCGCCCCAATACGGGAAGAGGGACATAGAAATACGGAACAGCCACAAAATAATAACACAGGGCATTTCGGAAGTTATGAAAGAAATTGGCAATGTGCACCGAATTTTGAGATGGAACGGCCGACACGACCTAACAATGACCGATATGCGACTCGCCGACATGATGATTTTGACTATAAGCTGTTCATTACTACACGTAAATTCAAAACATTTAAGAATTCTGGCAACGAAATTCATCCACAAGCATGGCTCCATCAATTCTCTCATTGTTTTCCTCCCAACTGGTCAATAGAACACAGATTAGAATTTATGTGTGGTTACTTAGAGAATGAACCAGCTGTAAGAATGCGATCGGTCATTCACGATTGTCACAGTGAAGGAGAGTTTTACCATGCCTTCCTCTCAGCATATTGGTCTCAAGCCACACAAGACCGAGTAAAACATAGCATCATAATGATGAAACATTTCGAACAATCTGAATTTTCCAGTCTTGTCAAATATTTTGAAGACATGTTGCATAAGAATCAGTATCTTTCAAACCCGTACAGCCCCTCAGAACTCATCCGCATTTGCTTAATCAAACTGCCTGAACATTTACGACATATTATTTCGGCAGGACGTTGCAAAGACGACATTGAAGCATTTCAGGGACTCTTACAAGAATTAGAAATTGACACTGACATCGCGGAACGCGAAACCAGGAACACAACAATTACAGGTCACATCCGTCGCAATTCCGCGATGAAAGAAGTAATAACTGGACACGACAAGGCTATTCTCACAACACAAATCGTGACCAAAACAGACACCACCCTTATGACAACCGCTGGCAGAATAATAGTTACAGAGAAAGATCGCATTTCCGTAGTAATGAATATTACAGAGACAATCAGAGAAACAGACAATATGGGAACCAAAACAATTATTATCAAGGGAGGCAGAATAACTTCAGACGCAACATTTCGGCGCACAGTTACGATTCAGGGAGAAATTCTCCACCACGTGACTGGCAAGAAAGAAACTACGGAAACTACCGACATGACGACAGACGATATAATCATAACGACAGACGTGAATTTCATCAGAACTGGCGGGATTCTAACAGAGCTGGGCCATCTCGGCAAGGCGAATTTGTAGAAGTTCGGTCTCCTAATCCCAAAAACGGCGCGCGCCAACAAAGAGACAGACAATGACTCGCACTGCAGGCTGCCACGTGCGCCGGCTGACTCAGAGAAAAATAACATAGACGCTAACCTTGAGAAAAATTCCAGTATTCTTTACCGACGTATACCATATGACAATTGCATTCAAATCAAACTGTGAGTACAATGAAGAGCAAAGGATAGCACCACACTTCACATGTAAAACTGTTTATTGAGAGATAATCTGTTTGTTCACTTTGTCTTTGCCATATAACTATGCACAGTTTGGCGCTACAGTACACGTATTTGAGTGATTAATTTCGCACTTAAAACTTTTTTTTTAAGATATTTGAAGTGCAATGATACAAGGGTTTTCCGTGATACATTTCATTCCATTGCTGTAATCTGTAACACCTGAGGGTATAATTACATTAATCCTCAGGGGGGTACATGCTTACTTTGTGTACCATGTGTTTGGCAAGCACAAGGAGCCCTAGCTAATATGGTATTTGCTTATACAACTTTACACATCGGTACCATATTTCTCCAACACAAAATACACAGCTATCTGATCATTTAATTGAGAGAGACAAACATTTTTTTTACTACGTCAGTGACAGATGTTTACGTAATCACACCGATGGATAACTTCATGTTTACGCAATTTCACAGTTGGGTAACTTCACACTTATGAAATTGTATGTTGTTTGTACTTTGTGAACTGCTCATATTTTTTTGGAACCATTGTGATACTATGAGAGCTTTGAATGATATATTTGGTATGGGAGCATGATTTTAAAGTACGTTTGAGGTAGATGACACTTTTGACTTGAGCAGAGAATTTTTTTTAGGTTTTGAAATTATTGGAGGAAGCTACGATGATTTTGAGAGTTGACTGAGGTGTTATGATATTATTACGATGACTATGTGTATTATGCTGTTGCGGTATGTTTATGATCAATAAGCTGATGCTATATGAGTTATTTGAGTATGCTATGTATCTGTCATCATAAAATATTGAAGAAGTGTCGACGAATAAGGTAAGGAATAATGAGTAGTGGTTAGGGACTCACTCTGGTTTGTGAAACAGGTTGTTGGAAACCAAGAATCGTACTTTAAGAGTTATGAAACGTATGTAAATGCGTGAATGTATTACAATGCCGACGAAAACTTTTGGACACTGTTATATCAATAGGATTTTGTTTCTACGGATTTGTAACGCAAATTCTTGACCTGTGAAATATTTTTATACGAGACTGCCACTGTAGCGGAAACTGTTGTCGTAAATATTTCGGTAAGAAAGGTAAGTGACCTTGACGTAATGCGTCTTGAGCGGCCACCTGCGCCAGCCACCTGGAGAAACAGCCATTAGGTGAAAAAAAAGAGGCCATTAACCTCGCTATTGACATTCCTTTGTAGAAAGCATCGCAAATACGACACGCTCATTACTTGGAAACATATGATTACTCGTATTTTGTGCTACTTACTGAAATGCTTATGAATTGATGGGAAATATTCGTACAACTGCACACCTGATTAGGACAAGTGTCTTTCTATGAGAGTTGAGAGAATTTCTACTAACTTATGAAATGTCACATGACTATTGAATGATATTTTTATGCTTTGCTTTTCATAATTGCTTATTTCATTTGATATCTGTTTTCCAGCTGTGTTGCAGCATTGGTTTTATAAAATAAACTTAAATGCATTTGCTAATGTGAAAACTTTCTGTCAACAGATCTATTAAATAATTATTTTATGATCCACATTCTTCGAAAAAAGGAGCTCTTGGAATGGAAAGAACAATAAGAAGGGACTAATAACAGTAACTGCATATATAATTTTCTTTTCAAGTACTTGGTAATTTTTTTGTAGAATTAGTTTTTGTGGTGCACCACTTTAATTACATAGACATTAAGATGCGATTATACATCACCTTTATCTGCATTGTTGTCTTTAGTGTACTATTTTTTCTGCTTGAGCTTTGTCATGTTTAGATATAAGCTGCTGGTTGCCAGGCATAGTGTTGCTGAATTTGACTTTGTGGTACTCTGCTAAGCCAGTTTACTTCTGATTTATTTTTCTTGTTTGCTGCTCATTGCCTTATATTAGTTGTAATATTGTTGCTTACTTTGCCATTTTGTATTTTTTTATTATTGTTGTTTGTGTTAATTGTTTTGTGCTGCTGCATTGCCTCGGCCTTTAGTTTAGCATCTGAGCTCAGTAGATTTAAGTTAGCTTAAGAGGGGGTAGACTATATAAGAGAATGAGTTGCGATGAATTGGAAGAAATGCATTGAGAAGTCATACGAAAAAAGTACAGAAAACAGGTATAGATAGGACTTTTTGGAAATAATGAGGAACAAAGGGAGATCTCCGAGAAGTAAAGAAAGTTTTGTTTGCAAAATACTGCAGTAAAAGAAACCCTGTCCTTTCCTTGTGTTTTCCCACTATGTGTTTGTGTTCCCTTGTGTATTTATGTTTTTCCTGTATTTATATGTTTATCTGATAAGACTTATGTTGTAGAATTTTCATAATACTAAGCTACATTCACTATGATGAGGAATACTGTTATCCTCAAATATAATTGGCATTAATAATATGTTATTTACCTTGTAAATATGCTTAGACATTATTTATTCTGTTTTGTTTTAATGCTCATGTGTGAAGTTGATGTTTCAAAATTTATTCTGATCTTTTATGTATCTACTTATCTCATAATTCCTGTAACATTGATGTATATGTTTATTTCTATTCTGTTGTCAAGCCTGTACTACAAATGTTATCTGTATTGTTATGTTTTTAATGATGTATTTTGTACCTTTGTAATTGTATTCTTATGTTATAAAATTGTAATTGACACCAGTTCATCATATTATTAACTTGTAAGTTACATTTCACTGCACACGTTTCTGTTGGTCATAGTATATGGACAATATGTGAGAAGTAGGGACTGTTAGTGCTTGCACGTGTGTTAATAATTCAGCAAGGGACTGGATAACAGCATTGCTGGTTCTAAGGACAATTAAAAAAACTTTGTGAGTGCACAAGTGGTGGTTTATGGACTTGCTATATTCTCCGCAAGTCTCTTCGATGGTGATTGAGCACCTGCACAGTCGCAACAGATGGCTGCTGGCCGTCTCTACAAGGACTACAGTGGGTCTGCATCTTTGATGGCCCACCAGTACCATTATCTCTACAAGGACTACAGTGGGTCTACATCTTTGATGGCCCACCAATACCATTATTTCTACAAGGACTGCAGTGGGTCTGCACCTCTGGTGGCCTACCAATAGCGTAATTTCTACCAGGACTACATACATATTTGATGATCCATCAATACCATTATTTCTACAAGGACTACAGTGGGTCTGCATCTTTGATGACCCACCAATACCATTATTTCTACAAGGACTACAGTGGGTCTACACCTTTGATGACTCACCAATACCATTATTTCTACAATGACTACAGTGGGTCTGCACCTCTGGTGGCCCACCAATACCATACTCTCTACCAGGACTACAGTGGTCTGCTCTGTGATGACCTACCCACCAATACTCTTCAAAACGTCGACTGACTCCGCTGTGGGTTTGCTCTGTTGTGGCCCATGACATGCCTGCATGTCAAGAGTCAGCACTGTCTTTCCGTTGGAAGGACAACACTACTTCTTCAAGACTGCATGGAAATCCACTACTTCCGTGTGCATTTTCTTTTACTGCTCAGAATTTGAGAAAAACACTGATATTTTACTGTGATGAACGATTACGACTGTCTTTATGGACCGTGAGAAAGTTTAGCTTTTGACCAACATTGTATCAATAAGTGTGTGCATTTGATTTCTTTGTTATTGTAATTATGAAAAATTTTTTCAAATCTGTATTGGCCACTGCCCAAACCAATTTGTAAAATTTTCTGTGGGGAGCATGGGGGCTATGTAAGTAGGCTGTTTAGGTTTTTTTATTGGTAACGTCACCTCTGTATGAAAATCACTGGCTGTGCTGTGTGCAGTCTGTGGCTGCTTTGCATTGTTGTAATACTCGCCATTGTAGTGTTAGGCAGCTGGCTCTGAACAGCGCGTAGCGTTGCGCAGTTGGAGGTGAGCCGCCAGCAGTGGTGGATGTGGGGAGAGAGAGGGCGGAGCTTTGAAATTTGTCATGAACTGCTATATATATTATGACTATTGAGGTAAATACATTGGTTGTTCTCTATCAAAATCTTTCATTTGCTAACTATGCCTATCAGTACTTAGTGCCTTCAGTACTTTGAATCTTTTATTTAGCTGGCAGTAGTGGCGCTCGCTGTATTGCAGTAGCTTGAGTAGCGAAGATTTTTGTGAGGTAAGTGATTTGTGAAAGGTATAGTTTAATGTTAGTCAGGGCCATTCTTTTGTAGGGATTTTTTGAAAGTCAGATTGCGTTGCGCTAAAAATATTGTGCGTCAGTTTAAGGACAGTCTTGTATAAATTGTCAAAAAGGGGTCGTTTCAACTAATACATTACTATTGCAATTAATGCAGCAAATGAAACAAAATCAGAGACAAACACAGCAACAGTTAGACACAATGGAACAAAATCAGAGATAAACACAGCAACAGCTTCAAAAGTTAGACTCATTGGAACAAACTCTTGAACAAACACGTGAAGATTTAACTACTGAGTTACGTAACATTGAATCGAAATGTCAAAAAGTCTGTAATGTAAAAACTCAAATTTGTGAGCATTTTCAACCTATTTTTTCGCGGCATGAAAATGCATTACAGAATCACGAAGCAGCCATAAAAGAACTGCAAACTATCGTTCATGAAAATCATGAGACCTTGCAAGCTAAAATTGACTCACATCGGTTGCATCTACCGAATCGGTTACGCAACTTGCAAAAACTCAGGAAAACTTAAAGGACACAGTAGATATTCTGAAAATTGGTTCAGAAAGACGCATGGAGGAAATTAGTTCACTATCAGAGAAAGTAGTGGAACTTTCGGATCAGCTAAATAATTTATCCACGAAGGTAGATGATAATCTGAATGACACAAAACCGGTAGTCTTTAATGACACATAAGAGTGCGAAGAAATTAGGAAATTCAAACAAAATCAGAAACAAATTAATACACAACACCAAAGAGAAATCCAGGAAGTACAAGATCAGCTGACACAGGTAATACAAGAATTACGTATTTCAGAGGACACTCGCGCTCCAACACGGGAAGAGGGACTTAGAAATACGGAACAGCCACAAAATAATAACACAGGGCAATTCGAAAATTATGAAAGAAATTGGCAAGGTGCACCGAATTTTGAAATGGAACCGCCGAAACGACGCAACAATGACCGACATGCGACTCGCCGACACGATGATTTTGACTATAAGCTGTTCGTTACTACACGCAAATTAAAAACATTTAAGAATTCTGGCAACGACATTCATCCACAAGCGTGGCTCCATCAATTCTCATATTGTTTTCCTCCCAACTGGTCATTAGAGCACAGATTAGAATTTATATGTGGCTATTCAGAGAATGAACCAGCTGTAAGAATGCGATCGGTCATTCACGATTGTCACAGTGAAGCAGAATTTTACCATGCCTTCCTCTCAGCATATTGGTCTCAAGTTACACAAGACCGAGTAAAACATAGCATCATAATGATGAAACATTTCGAACAATTTGAATTTTCCAGTCTTGTCAAATATTTTGAAGACATGTTGCACAAGAATCAGTACCTGTCAAACCCATACAGCCCCTCAGAACTCATCCGCATTTGCTTAATCAAATTACCTGAGCATTTACGACACATTATTTTGGCAGGATGTTGCAAAGACGACATTGAAGCTTTTCAGGGACTCTTACAAGAATTAGAAATTGACACTGACAATCGCGGAACGCGAAAACAGGAACACAACAATTACAGGTCACATCCGTTGCAATTCCGCGATGAAAGAAATAATAACTGGGCATGACAAGGCTATTCTCACAACACAAATCGTGACCAAAACAGACACCACCCGTATGACAACCGTTGGCAGAGCAGTAATAATTACAGGGAAAGATCACCTCTCCGCGGTAATGACTATCACAATCAGAGAAACAGACAACATGGGAACCAAAATAAATATTATCAAGGGAGACAGAATAACTTTAGACGCAACGGACCAGGGCGCAGTTACAATTCAGGGAGAAGTTCTCCACCACGTGACCGACAAGAAAGTAACTGTGGAATCTACCGACATGACGACAGACGATATGATCGTAACGACAGACCTGAATTGCATCAGAACTGGCGGGATTCAAACAGAGCAGGGCCCTCTCGACAAGGTGAATTTGTAGAAGTTAGGTCTCCTAATCCTAATAACGACGCGCGCCAACAAAGAGACAATAGGCAATGACTCATACCGCTGGCAGCCACAAAACGTACATATGAAACTGACGACGCAGCTGCCGTAGCTAGTAATTATGTAAAAATGTAAGACATTAGGGACATCTTACTCCAGGAACACGACGTTAAACATAACAACATTGCATATCCTGTGATTCACATTACAGTAAAAGACTTCAAATTTACGGCAGTGCTTGACTCTGGCAGTCCCATTTCAGTAATTAGTGAAACAGCCTTTAGCAAATGCAACAAATCGAACGATTGTCCCACACTTCCGTTACGTAAGATTAAATTACAAGGTGCAATCTTTGGAAAAAGTGTAGATGTAAGCCAACAAACCAACTTAGAATTCTTTTGTCAAAGCCACAGCTTCTCTATGAGCTTTCTTATTGTTCCATTACTGTCGACGGAAATTATATTGGGAGTAGACTTTTTGAATGAATACAAAGCAATCTTAAACTTTCACGATGCTGAAATAAGTTTAGAGAAAGAAGGTAAGTCAACAGCTTTGAAATTTGAAGATTGGCTCTCAAACCATGGCGAGGAAATTAATCAGCTTTACCTTCTGTTAGACAACAGTTCGGAATTTTCTACAGAACTAGACACTAACAATCACTTTGCAAGTACTGGCAGGGATGATATCTACGGCATATTTGATACTAATGAGTTAATTCAGAATAAAGTTCAAACAATTGAGAATTGTAATGACACTGATAGGCAGGACCTTTTTGAGATTTTACAAGCACATTCCACAGTTTTTACTCATAAAACAGGAACAATCAAGGGGCTTTAATACCAATTTCGTGTTCGTGAGCATACTAAAGTTTGTGTTAGACCATACGTAATTCCGGCGCACTATAGGGACCGTGTTAGAACAGAAATACAATCTATGCTTGACGAGGGCATTATTGAGCCTGCAGTAAGCTCATACAACAATCCATTACATGTTGTTGAGAAGAAAAATGGATCGATCAGGCTTGTCTTGGATTCGAGACAAATCAATACTATCATTATTGCTGAAACAGACAGGCCACAAACGTTGGAAGAACTTCTTCAAAATTTTAATGGTGTAAAAGTGTTGTCTTCTATTGATCTCAGATCCAGCTTTTATCATATCGAACTTCATCCAGAATGTAGAAAATACACAGCTTTTCTTTGTTTCGGCGTTTGTTATCAATTTCGGAAACTTCCTTTTGGCTTGAACATTTCTTCGGCAGCGTTCATTCGCGGGCTAAATTCCATATTACCTGAGTTCTTAAAACGTCACATCACCTTATATGTGGATGATATTCTAATAGCAGAAGCTTCATGGGAACAACATAATCGCATCCTCAACAGTTTGTTACGTATTTTTGCAGAATCTGGAATTACAGTTAACTTGGAAAAGTCTGAATTCGGTAGGTCAAAAGTGAGGTTTTTGGGACATATTATTTCTTCTGAAGGCATTCAGCCGGATCCTGAAAATTTAGAAGCAATCAGAGCCATTCCAGTTCCATCCACAAAAAGACAAGTCCGCAGTTTTCTAGGTCTCGTAAATTTTTACCGTCGTTTTCTGAATATGCAAATTCTAGTTACACCAAAACTTTGTTCTCTCACTGGAAAAAATACTATTTGGAACTGGGACGAACAAGCACAGTTAGAATTCAATTCTTTGAAAGAATCGCTACTTAACGCGCCAATACTAGCTCATCCAGATCTGTCACAAGATTTCTGCCTTAGCACGGATTCTTCTAAAGTCGGTCTTGGTGCCCATTTATTTCAAGAAGCCACAGAAAATGACACTACTGTTCAGAAAACCATTGCTTTTGCTAGCCGAGTGCTAACAAAATCTGAAAAAAATTATTCCGTTACTGAATTAGAAGCTTTAGCTATCGTTTGGGCATTTAACAAATTCCGTTTCTTTCTTTCTGGTAAGCACGTAAAAGTATACAGTGATCATCGTGCATTACAATTTCTTATGTCTTCAAAATTAAATCATGACAGGTTAAAACGTTGGGCATTGTTTCTGCAAGAATTCCACTTCACAATAGTCTATATACCCGGCAAGGAGAACATTGTTGCGGACGCACTGTCACGCGCACCGGCTGGGCTTGAGAAAAGTAACACAGAAGGCAACCTCGAAAAGAATTTCAGTATTCTTTACATTCAGAAAGTCGCCTTTGAAAACTTCATGACAACATCTTTAAAGGACATTGCTCATGAACAAGATAAAGATCCGATTTGCAAAGACATCAAAAGTAAATGGCATGAATAGCCGCACACTCAGATTCGGCATTATTATCTGGTTAGAAACAACATACTCTTCAAACGCTGCACTGTTGATGACAAGCTATGGGTAATTTGCATTCCTGACGATTTTGTTGATAAGCTCATTTGGTACATTCATTTCAGCTGTGCACATTTTGGTCCACGAAAATGTTATCATATTCTTCAGACGACTTGTTATTTTAACAATATGGAAAAGAGAATTCGAAGAGTCTTGTCTATTTGTAAACTTTGTCAAAAGGCGAAACCATCTACTATCTCACATCGTGCTCCGTTGTTTCCTATCATTCCTTCTAAATTAAAAGAATTTGCGGCTTTTGATCTCTTGGGACCGCTTGTCAGAACATCTAATGGATTTTCGTACGTTCTAGTCACTGTTGAACTTACTTCAAAATTTGTTTCTTTCACACCGTTACGTAAAGCCACTGGACGGTCTGTATCCAACGCCTTTGTTAAAAATTTATACGTGAAGTTGGACACGTTAGTAAAGTCATTTCAGATAACGGACCGCAATTCAGATCTGCTGTTTGGTCACGTATGCTTCGGAATCATAAAATCAAACCTGTTTTTATTTCATTGTACTCACCACATTGTAACCCCTCCGAACGGATTATGAAAGAAATCAATAAGCTTTGCAGACTTTATTGTCACAGAAAGCATCAGCATTGGGACAGATATTTACACTTATTTCAAAACGTGCTGAATGAAATGCCTCATGACTCCACTGCTTTACCACCTACTCTTGTACTGAAGAATGAAAAACCACCGAACAGAATCAGAGAGCTTGTACCTTTCCCGAATACACGTAAACTTCGACACAAAGACATAATTGATTTGGCTATTAAAAATATAAAATCTGCAGCAGACAAAAGGAGAAAACTACACGGTAAAGCAAATGCACAGAAATTATACGTTGGTCAGAAAGTTCTCATTAAAGCTCACTCATTGTCACATAAGAAGAAACACTTGAGCCACAAATTCTTTCTAGTTTACAATGGACCTTACAGAATCCGACGTATACCACATGATAACTGCGTTGAAGTTGAAACTCTGCGTACTAGGAAGAGTAAAGGATTGCACCACATTTCACATGTAAACCCGTTTATTGAAAGATAATAAGCTTTTTAACTTTGTCTTTGCCATATAACTTTTTACTTCACATTTCTAGTATGCTTTGTAAGACTTAGAATCTGTTAATATGCAACAATGTTTGAAGTTAAATATCCAGTCAAATACCAAGAGAACTTATTTAAACATAAATTACGAATACATTGTTATTGTGAACAGACGACACAGTGTTAATGTGTGTGTACATTCTTGCTTGTTAGTTGCACGATTACATAACGAATATAAGGCTCACATACTTAGAACATATACTGGTACTGCTAATGAGACTTTAATGCAACATTTTGGTTTACTTGAAAATACATTCTGGATTTAAAGTACTTTCTGTGAGATACCAGATGACACAGTGGTTAGTTTATGTGACAGCTACACGATTTTATCACGACGCTACTAATGAGTGACAATTTACAATGTTGCTTTTGCGGTGTATCTGTTTTATATCTGCACAGTTTTTCTGAATTACTCGGGAAATTAAAACATGTTTTAGTAGGACCTTTTGTGGTATAGCTACAATGAGACAGCCTTTTTCATATCACAACAATACGTTACATTATAGTACTTTCTTGATCACGGTAAGGTACGTAATAACTACGATATCTATACGCAAAGCATATCACTTTCGTTTATGATGAGGTAAATACATTGACTTCAGCAGAACTTTGCTTACAGAGGACGATAACTACGACAGTTCCACAGAATTATCCTACAGCAAGACGCACATTCAGCGCTACAGGAGACGCATTTGAGTGATTAATTTTGTACCTAAACCATCTAGTTTTCAAGATTTTTGAATTACAATGAAAGTTTTCCGTGATACATTTCATTCCATTTCTGTAATCTGTAACACCTGAGGGTATAATTACATTAATCCTCAGGGGGGTACACGCTTACTTTGTGTACCATGTGTTTGGCAAGCACAAGGAGCCCTAGCTAATATGGTATTTGCTTATACAACTTTACACATCGGTACCATATTTCTCCAACACAGAATTACACAGCTACCTGATTATTTAACAGAGAAACAAACATTTTTTTACTACATCAGTGACAGATGGTTACATAATTACACAGTTGAATAACTTCACACTTATGAAATTGTATTTTGTCTGTACTGAGTGAACTGTTCATACTTTTTCGGAACCATTGTGATACTATGAAAGCTTTGAATGATGTATTTGGTATGAGATCATGATTTTTAAAGTACGCTTGAGGTAGATGACACTATTGAAATGAGCAGAGAATTTTTTTAGGTTTTGAAATTATTGGAGGAAGCTACGACGATTTTCAGAGTTGACTGAGGTGTTATGATGTTATTATTACGATGACTATGTGTATTATGCTGTTGCGGTATGTTTATGATAAATAAGCTGATGGTGTATGATGAATTTGATTATGCTATGTATTTATCATGATGAAATATTGAAGTGTCGCTGCAAGATTGACGTGTCGACGAATATGTACATGTGTAGTAAGGTAAGGAATAAGGAGAAGTGGTTAGGGACTCTGATTTATGAAAAGGATGTTTGAAACCAAGAATCGTACTTTAAGAGTTATGAAATGTATGTAAATACGTGAATGTATTACAATGCCGACGAAAATTTTTTGGACTCTGTTATATCAATAGGATTTTGTTTCTACAGATTTGTAACGCAAATTCTTGACCTGTGAAATATTTTTATATGAGAGTGTCACTGTAGCAGAAACTGCTGTCGTAAATATATCCGTAAGAAAGTTAAGTGACCACCTGCATGTAATGCGTTGTGGGCACCCAGCTGTGTCAGACGCCTGGAGAAAAAGCCATTAGTGTGTGCCTTTTCAGAGGCACAGGTAGAAAAAAAGAAAGAGGCCATTATCCTCGCTGTTGACATTCCTTTGTAGAAAGCGTCGTAAATACGACACCCTCAAACTTGAAAACATGATTACACTGTAGAGTTCTTAATTTATGATATTTACTGAAATGAAATGATGAGAAACATTTCGTGTCTATTGTCTTGCTAGTTGAAAGATTGTTTACTGCATTATGAAATGCCATATGGCTAGTGAATGACGTTTCACGTCTTGCTTTGTCTATTTTGTTTAATATCTAGTTTCTAGCTGCACTGCAGCATTGGTTGTAATAGATGTACTAATATCACTATTTTCTGTCTACAGACCCAGTAAAGAATATGATGCACTTTCTTAGAAAAAAGAGCACAAATAATCATTTCCCTTCACAGGATTTGCATACATAATTTTCTTTTCAACTACTTAGTAATATTTCTCGTAGAATAAGTTGTGGTGCACCACTTTAATTACATAGACATTATGATGTGAATATACATTTCCCTTGTCTGCATTGTTGTCTTTAGTGTAATATTTTTTTCTGCTTGAGCTATGTTGTTTAGATATAAGTTATTTCATTTGCTGCTGCTGTTTTCCAGGCATAGTGCTACTAAATTTCACTTTGTATTACACTGTTAAGCCAGTTTTACTACGAATTTATTTTTCTTGTTTGCTGCGCATTGCCTTATATTAGTTGCAATATTGCATTTGCTTTGTTAATTTATGCTGCTCGCCTTGCTATTTGTATTTTTTATCATTGCTGTTTGTGTTAATTGTTTTGTGCTGCTGCATTGCCTCATTCCTTAGTTTATCATCTGAGCTCAGTAGATTTAAGTTAGCTTAAGATGGGGTAGGCCATATAAGAGAACAAGTTGTGAAGAATTGGAAGAAATACATTGAGAAGCTATAAGAAAATGGTTTGGCCAAAACAATATTTTGAAAGAGGATATGAACCAAAAAAGTAGGGTTTAGGGACAACAGTTTTAGGTAGGATTTTCTTGGAAATAAATAATGAAGTAAGATAACGGAAAATAAATAATGAGGTAAGAAATATGTGAACATATAAATACAGAAAGCATGCTTGAGTAGGATTTTTTTGGTGGAAACAAATGTTGAAATAAGACGAAAGATCTATGGAATGAAGTTTTGGGTTGGACTGCAGTACCAAATGTTACACTGAAAACAAACCCTGTCCTTTTCTTCTGTGTTATCCCACTATGTGTTTGTGTACCCTTGTGTATTTGTTTTCTTCCTGTCTCTGTGTAGTTTCATAGAATTTTTTCTTCTTCTAATACTAAGCTACATTCACTATGATGAGGAATACTGTTATCCTCAAATATAATTGGCATTAATAATATGTTATTTACCTTGTAAATATGCTTAGACATTATTTATTCTGTTCTGTTTTAATGCACATGTGTGAAGTTGATGTTTCGAAAGTTATTCTGATCTTTTATGTATGTATTCATGTCATAATTCCTGTAACACTGATGTATATGTTATTTCGATTCTTTTGTAACGCCTGTATTACGGATGTTATCTGTATTGTTATGTTCTTTAATGATGTATTTTGTATCTTTGTAATTGTATTCTTATGTTATAAAATTGTAATTGACACCAGTTCATCATATTATTAACTTGTAAGTTCCATTTCACTGCACACGTTTCTGTTGGTCATAGTATATGGACAATATGTGAGAAGTATGGACTGTTAGTGTTTTCACCTGTGTTAAAAATTCAGCAAGGGACTGGATAACAGCATTGCTGGTTCTAAGGACAATTCCAAAAACATTGTGAGAGCACAAGTGGTGGTTATGGACTTGCTATATTATCTGCAAGACTCTTCAATAGTGATTGTGCACCTGCACAGTCACAACAGATGGCTGCTGGCCATCTCTACAAGGACTACAGTGGGTCTGCATCTTTGATGACCCACCAATACCATTATTTCTACAAGGACTACAGTGGGTCTACACCTTTGATGACTCACCAATACCATTATTTCTACAAGGACTGCAGTGGGTCTGCACCTCTGGTGGCCCACCAATACCATACTCTCTACCAGGACTACAGTGGTCTGCTCTGTGATGACCTACCTACCAATATTCTTCAAAACTTCGACTGACTCTGCGGTGGGTTTGCTCTGTTGTGGCCCATTACCTGTCTGCATGTCAAGAGTCAGCACTGTCTTTCCGTTGGAAGGACAACACTACTTCTTCAAGACTGCATGGAAATCCACTACTTCCGTGTGCATTTTCTTTTACTGCTCAGACATTGAGAAAAACACTGTTATTTTACTATGATGAACGATCAGGACTGTCTTTATGGGCTGTGAGAAAATTTTAGCTTTTGACCAACACTGTATCAATAAGTGTGTGCATTTGATATCTTTCTTACTGTAATTATGAAACATTTTTTTTCAAATCTGTATTGGCCAGTGCCCAAAACAATTTGTAAAATTTTTTTGTGTGGAGCATGGGGGCTATGTAAGTAGGCTGTTTAGGTTTTCTTATTGGTAACGCCACGTAGCGATCTGTATGAAAATCACTGGCTGTGCTGTGTGCAGTCTGTGGCTAGTTTGCATTGTTGTCTACCATTGTAGTGTTGGGCAGCGGCAGCTGACTGTTAACAGCGCGTAGCGTTGCGCAGTTGGAGGTGAGCCGCCAGCAGTGGTGGATGTGGGGAGAGAGATGGCGGAGTTTTGAAATTTGTAATACTGGATATCATGAACTGCTATGTATATTATGATTTTTCAACACTATTAAGGTAAATACATTGTTTGTTCTCTATCAAAATCTTTCATTTGCTAACTATGCCTATCAGTAGTTAGTGCCTTCCGTAGTTTGAATCTTTTATTTAGCTGGCAGTAGTGGCGCTCGCTGTATTGGAGTAGTTCGAGTAACGAAGATTTTTGTGAGGTGAGAAATTTGTGAAAGGTATAGGTTAATGTTAGTCAGGGCCATTCTTTTGTAGAGATTATTGAAAGTCAGATTGCGTTGCGCTAAAAATATTGTGTGTCAGTTTAAACACAGTCATGTAAAATTATTCAAAGGGGACGTTTCACAGTGTGGTACAAGGTAGTATTGGTACCCTCAGCCACGCACCGTGCGGTGGCTTCTGGAGTATGTACACTCCTGGAAATGGAAAAAAGAACACATTGACACCGGTGTGTCAGACCCACCATACTTGCTCCGGACACTGCGAGAGGGCTGTACAAGCAATGATCACACGCACGGCACAGCGGACACACCAGGAACTGCGGTGTTGGCCGTCGAATGGCGCTAGCTGCGCAGCATTTGTGCACCGCCGCCGTCAGTGTCAGCCAGTTTGCCGTGACATACGGAGCTCCATCGCAGTCTTTAACACTGGTAGCATGCCGCGACAGCGTGGACGTGATCCGTATGTGCAGTTGACGGACTTTGAGCGAGGGCGTATAGTGGGCATGCGGGAGGCCGGGTGGACGTACCGCCGAATTGCTCAACACGTGGGGCGTGAGGTCTCCACAGTACATCGATGTTGTCGCCAGTGGTCGGCGGAAGGTGCACGTGCCCGTCGACCTGGGACCGGACTGCAGCGACGCACGGATGTACGCCAAGACCGTAGGATCCTACACAGTGCCGTAGGGGACCGCACCGCCACTTCCCAGCAAATTAGGGACACTGTTGCTCCTGGGGTATCGGCGAGGACCATTCGCAACCGTCTCCATGAAGCTGGGCTACGGTCCAGCACACCGTTAGGCCGTCTTCCGCTCACGCCCCAACATCGTGCAGCCCGCCTCCAGTGGTGTCGCGACAGGCGTGAATGGAGGGACGAATGGAGACGTGTCGTCTTCAGCGATGAGAGTCGCTTCTGCCTTGGTGCCAATGATGGTCGTATGCGTGTTTGGCGCCGTGCAGGTGAGCGCCACAATCAGGACTGCATACGACCGAGGCACACAGGGCCAACACCCGGCATCATGGTGTGGGGAGCGATCTCCTACACTGGCCGTACACCACTGGTGATCGTCGAGGGGACACTGAATAGTGCACGGTACATCCAAACCGTCATCGAACCCATCGTTCTACCATTCCTAGACCGGCAGGGGACCTTGCTGTTCCAATAGGACAATGCACGTCCGCATGTATCCCGTGCCACCCAACGTGCTCTAGAAGGTGTAAGTCAACTACCCTGGCCAGCAAGATCTCAGGATCTGTCCCCCATTGAGCATGTTTGGGACTGGATGAAGCGTCGTCTCACGCGGTCTGCACGTCCAGCACGAACGCTGGTCCAACTGAGGCGCCAGGTGGAAATGGCATGGCAAGCCGTTCCACAGGACTACATCCAGCATCTCTACGATCGTCTCCATGGGAGAATAGCAGCCTGCATTGCTGCGAAAGGTGGATATACACTGTACTAGTGCCGACATTGTGCATGCTCTGTTGCCTGTGTCTATGTGCCTGTGGTTCTGTCAGTGTGATCATGTGATGTATCTGACCCCAGGAATGTGTCAATAAAGTTTCCCCTTCCTGGGACAATGAATTCACGGTGTTCTTATTTCAATTTCCAGGAGTGTATAATGAGATCCGCCAGTCGTCTGAGCTATGTCATGAATGTAGTAGTTACAAATCTCTTTGTTGCAATTGTAGGGGAATCATGAGTTGTGTTTGTTCATTAGAAGTATATAATAAAATTATACCATTCTGAAAGGAAAGGCTGTTGCGTTTCACATAGTGTTTGCGTACTACTGCGTCCGAAATTGGTATCTGATTATCAGGTCATTCCACCTCTGTCTCCTGATATGTCTATTGTGTCCATCGACGTAACGACACGAATAAAGACTCTTTAACACATCAAACACCGTACAAGGACTAAAACACAAATGTATTCTAAGAATTTTGAGCATATTGCAGCCTCGTCATCAACTCTGATAGACTAATATTTTGAAGAATCAGCCTCAGTTGCGCAAATTTTTTGGTCTTTTTCCAGGTTTCGGCTAAATTAATCTAGCCTTCTTCAGAAGCATAACATTATAATTACATGCAAGAGTAAGGCATGCAGTCGACATTAAAATTAAAACCTATAGTACCGTGGTACCATGTCGAATTAAAACCTATAGTACCGTGATACTACTTAACTGAAGTCCAGCCCCGGCATCTCTTCACCACACCGTCACAATACGTTGCCGACGCATTTGCTGCTGCCGACCGACCGCGTGGTGAAGAGACGCCGGGGCTGGACTTCAGTTAAGTAGTATCACGGTACTATAGGTTTTAATTTTAATGTTGACTGTGCCTTACTCTGGCATGTTATAGTAATTTTTTGCTTATGAAGAAGGCTAGATTAATTTAGCCGAAACGTAGTAAAGACCAAAAAATTTGCGCAACTGAGGCTGATTCTTCAAAATATTATAAATGTATTCATTTACAGTATGTTTGAAATGAAGCACATGTAACTTGTGTCCTGTACTTTCCCGTCAGTCTCTCTCTCTCTCTCTGTCCCGCCATTGCTGGTTACCAATATTCATTAGCCGTCGGAGTGACAATAGCATAGTGCTACGTTCATAAATATTTCGCTGGCTTCACGCTACGTTAGTAGAATCTAACTACGTTGTCCTCCATATGCACTCGGTGTGATGACGGAGTAGTCCGATAATAATGTCAAGATGAACTGGGAAAAACAATATCATACGTAAAATTACTGGCACCTCATGAGGATCATAGCCTGACGTGCTACGTACATCCACCCTGGCAGTATGTTTCTCTGCAGCAGAATATGCAACACCGGTCTAGCACAACTCCACACATGCTAAACAGGTGGATACGGCGCTGAATAAGACTGGACGCATTGTGACTGGCTGCCTTATAACCAACTCCTGTTAGCAAAATCTGTCACATTATGCTTATAGCGCCACGTGACATCCGCAAAAGAACAGCCGCAGAAATTGAGAAAAGTTAGCAGAAAATCGACGCCAGGCATCCCCTGTTCATCACACAGAGGCCTCGGCTGAGGTTCCAAGATGCTACTCCAGGCAGGTGTAAAATTGGTGTGCGCAACGGAAAATAATGAACTCTAAAATGATGATTCGGCCCTGTGTGACTAGCCCCTTAAAGCAGATATTAGGGTCTCTTAATGTTCTTTAACATGTAAATTACAACCTAAACATAAATGAATGGTTAAGGCAACTAATACTACTAACTGATAATCATTGTTTCTTATTATATTATTGTAGATTAAAAAACAACCCTTTATTACAAATGTCTATATTTCCTAACTAAAATTTCTCATCAATTGCCCAACTCTGCCCCTTTTTATGGCCACGCGATCTAACATAAATAACGCGAAATGACTGACATCATCTACATACCAAAATCTAGAAGACACTACTTTCAAAAATGATCTACGATGGTGTGGAACCTCAGTGGAAATAAATTAGCGTGATCACCGATGTTTAGCTTTATAGCCCTAATAAGCCGAAGCAATTAGCAATATCATCGTATGTGCTGCATCCGGTTCGTCGGAGTGATGGTTGTCGTACACGTCTGCGACGATGGAAGAACTCCAGCCACAAAATAAAACTCTTTCAAACACTAGGACGGCAGAAGGCGGTCCTCTGATTAATATACTCTAATACTGTATTCTCCTCTCTGTGTTCTACAGACGAGAAACGCGAACTCCCAGCCACAATAACTGAGTTCAAATAACGTCTCAACGTTAAGTATAGGCAGAAGTAGTACTCTCAATCACTGAACGCTGCATACTCAACTACGACTTCCAACCCAGAGGCGAAGGCCAGCATCGTATAAGTTCGCAACAGTACAGTGCCTAATAGTTCTAACTATGCTCTCCTGAGAGCAAAGACTGCAAGTCCGTCTGTACCAACAAAGTTGAAACTGAGCGACCGTCACACACAAGCGCTCAAAACAAAACATTCCGTCGCAACGAAAAACGCCTTTCTTTTAATGATGTCCATCCCAAATCCTGTATCATTTCTGTGACACTCTGTCCCATATTTCGCGATAATACAAAACGTGCTGCCTTTCTTTGAACTTTTTCGATGTACTCAGTCAGTCCTATCTGGTAAGACCGTCCACTTTTTGAATACTGTTGCGCGGTATGGGTACCGCGCAACAGTATTCAAAAAGTGGACGGACAAGCGTAGTGCAGGCAGTCCCCTTAGTAGGTCTGTTACATTTTCTAAGTGTCCTGCCAATAAAACACACTCTTGGTTAGCCTCCCCCACATTTTCTTTGTGTTCCTTCCAATTTAAATTGTTCGTAATTGTAATACCTAGGTATTTAGTTGAATTTACGGCTTTTAGATTAGACTGATTTATCGTGTAACTGAAGTTTAACGCGTTCCTTTTAGCACTCGTGTGGATGACCTCACACTTTTCGTTATTTAAGGTCAACTGCCACTTTTCGCACCATTCCGATATTTCTACTAAATCGTTTTGCAGTTTGTTTTGATCTTCTGATGACTTTATTAGTCGATAAACGACAGCGTCATCTGCAAACAACCGAAGACGGTTGCTCAGATTGTCTCTCAAATCGTTTATATAGATAAGGAACAACAAAGGGCCTATAACACTACCTTGGGGAACGCCAGAAATCACTTCTATTTTGCTCGATGACTTTCCGTCAATTACAACGAACTGTGACCTCTCTGACTGCAAATCACAGATCATGTCACATAACTGAGACGATATTCCATAAGCACGCAATTTCACTACGAGCCGCTTGTGTGGTACAATGTCAAAAGCCTTCTGGAAATCCAGAAATATGCAATCGATCTGAAATCCCTTGTCAATAGCACTCAGCACTTCATGTGAATAAAGAGCTAGTTGTGTTTCACAGGAACGATGTTTTCTAAACCCATGTTGACTGTGTGTCAACAGACCGTTAAATTGTAAAATGAATACTTCCCGGATAGCTTCGCAAGTGAGGGAGTGTGCATATGTCTTTTGGCTTTTCTCTTTGCAGGGCAGAAGCAAGAGCAGCAGTGGCTGACAGCTGCACTGATTTATCAAATACATCACTTTAGCGTGATGAGCAAACCCAAAGGTCTCTCTCTCCCTCTCGGCGATTCACGCACTAGTCTCACTGAACTCCATAACACGTTTCTCAGATGTGTGTTTGTGTGTGTGTGTGTGTGTGTGAGAGAGAGAGAGAGAGAGAGAGAGAGAGAGAGTGAATGAGTGTGCATTCCAATTCAGGTGAGATACTTAAATAATTTTTTACATTGTTAAATTTTTTTACATTGAACATTAAATCAATCGAAGTGAAGGTTATGTTATGTCGATGTGGAAACACTGTATGTATTTGAACATGGCGCGTTTTCACGCTTTCAAGTGACTGGGCGCCTCATTTTAATCCTGCTCTGAGATTTTCTGAAGATAAGGGGAGGGGGCCAGAGGGAGGGGGAGGAGGTACAAACACAACTGTGCTATTTACACCATCTTGTATTTTTTTTTAAATTTCTTGTTACCACCGCTATCTCGCATTTATTATATATCCTGCCACTGGTATATTACATTATCAATTTCCTGCCAGCGCCATCTTGCATTTTTAAATTTCTCATCACCATCATCTTGAATAGTTTAAATCTGCCTCAAGGACTATCTCATAGTTTTGCATTCAACTCTAATGCTGGCTTGGGTTTTTCGGGTACTGCAGCACCGAACAGCAGCGGACGCTTGAATTGTATTCTGGAAGCCTCTTAGATATATTATACCCTGCGACCCTTTTCTTCGTCCATTCCTCCGACTACAGTTTTCAGCAAATTGTTGTATGTAAATTAAAAGTGGAGGGAGAAAAGAAAGGGATTACTTATGACAGCTGAATCAGGACATTACGCAGAGTCAGTGACGAGGGAAAAAAATCTACTCCATCGGGATTCTAACCTGGGACCGCCAATTTAATAGGCTGGTGCGCTAACCACTGCGCCACCCACGACACAGCGTTACAGTAACTGGGCGGACTACTTCGGTGCGCCTCACGGCCGACGGACATTCCCAGCAAGCGACACCTATCCATAGTCCCTGTCCAATTCCTCCCCGCTCACTACTCTGAGATTCCCGCAAGACGTCGGACGTATTTGTGCATCTACACTGAAGAAGGGGGATTCATTGCCCATCTAGGCGAATCTGTCCGAAAGAAGGGACACCGTGGGTTCATACAATACAAGGTACATTCAAGTTCTAAGGCATCCGATTTTTTTTCTCCGGACTGGAAAGAGATAAAAACATGCGCATTGTTTTAAAATGAGGCCGCGTTCATTGTCAATACGTCCCAGAGATGGCAGCACCGTACGGCAGATGGAATTTTACCGCCAGCGGCGAGAATGAGAACTGTTTTAAGTACTTAAAATGGCGACGTTTTCCTTACTTGAACAGTGTGCAATCATTCGTTTTCTGAATTTGCGTGGTGTGAAACCAATTGAAATTCATCGACAGTTGAAGGAGACATGTGGTGATGGAGTTATGGATGTGTCGAAAGTGCGTTCGTGGGTGCGACAGTTTAATGAAGGCAGAACATCGTGTGACAACAAACCAGAACAACCTCGGGCTCGCACAAGCCGGTCTGACGACATGATCGAGAAAGTGGAGAGAATTGTTTTGGGGGATCGCCGAATGACTGTTGAACAGATCGCCTCCAGAGTTGGCATTTCTGTGGGTTCTGTGCACACAATCCTGCATGACGACCCGAAAATGCGAAAAGTGTCATCCAGGTGGGTGCCATGAATGCTGACGGACGACCCCACAGCTGCCCATGTGGCATGTTGCCAAGCAATGTTGACGCGCAACGACAGCATGAAGGGGACTTTCTTTTCATCGGTTGTGACAATGGATGAGACGTGGATGCCATTTTCCAATCCAGAAACAAAGTGCCAGTCAGCTCAATGGAAGCACACAGATTCACCGCCACCAAAAAAATTTCGGTTAACCGCCAGTGCTGAAAAAATGATGGTGTCCATGTCCTGGGACAGCGAGGGCGTAATCGTTACCCATTGCGTTCCAAAGGGCACTACAGTAACAGGTGCATCCTACGAAAATGTTTTGAAGAACAAATTCCTTCCTGCACTGCAAAACAAACGTCTGGGAAGGGCTGCGCGTGTGCTGTTTCACCAAGACAACGCACCCGCACATCGAGCTAACGTTACGCAACAGTTTCTTCGTGATAACAACTTTGAAGTGATTCTTCATGCTCCCTACTCACCTGACCTGGCTCCTAGTGACTTTTGGCTTTTTCCAACAATGAGAGACCGTGGCCGCACATTCACCAGCCGTGCTGCTATTGCCTCAGCGATTTTCCAGTGGTCAAAACAGACTCCTAAAGAAGCCTTCGCCGCTGCCATGGAATCATGGCGTCAGCGTTGTGAAAAATGTGTACGTCTGCAGGGCGATTACGTCCGCCAGTTTCATCGATTTCGGGTGAGTAGTTAATTAGAAAATAAATCGAAGGCCTTAGAACTTGAATGCACCTTGTAAAATAATCATATGACAACATCAGCCCACTCAGTTTCCCTTTTGATTCACTATGTCATTTATAACACTTTTCACCAACTGCGGCATAATCGCGTGTACAAACAGTGATCCAATACTGTAAAATACTTTTTTATTCCAGTCTCTGATCACAAATGAATTCTTTAGACGATGAGTGGTTTCAATCTGTAATGACCATCCTCAGATCTTTTTTACACCATTATGGCCATATCACTTTAGGACATGGTGTAAAAAACATTTGAGGATGGTCATTACAGACTGAAATCGGTCATCGTCTAAAGAATTCATTTGTGATCAGAGACTGGAATACAAAAGCATATAACACTTTTCTTTCTTGTCAACGTTGCAAGGCTTCTTCATTCGGTCAGTCCACCCAACATGCTCATTTGCTGCATACACGCTTGCATTAGTTTTTCTTCATGTTCACATACACGCCAGACAGGACAAAAATTATTCATCCCAGTAGAAATCAAAATAATACTGTGTCACATCGTCTCTAGCCTTGATAATGACTTCAGTTTAAGGAGGAAGTTTCTTCAGGTCTACTATACGCGGCTGAAAGCACTCATTGCAGATTATAGCTCGTAGAGCTACCAAACTGGGGGGATGTTTCCAGAATTAATTTTCACTCTGCAGCGGTGAGTGCGCTGATAAAAACTTCTTGGCAGATTCGAACCGTGTGCCAGCCCGGGACTCAAAACTGGGACCTTTCCTTTTCGTCAGCATGTGCTCTGTGAACTGAGCTACCCGTGTACAACTCACAACCTGTTCTCACAGATGTACTTCCGTTAATACCTCATCTCCTACCTTCCAAACTCAACATAAGTTCTCCTGTGAAACATCCGGGATCATCCCTCCTGCAAGAAAAAATATTATGTGGACGTGACTTAGCCACAGGCTGGGGGCTGTTTCCAGAATGTGGGTGGATGTTTATTGCTATGTTTGACCCGCTGTTCCATTTTTCTATGAGATTGAATGGGACAGTCGACGTACGGTACTGTAACTGAGTGATCGTCAAACCAGGAATGTACACACGCTGCTCCGTCAACACGGCTATTGTTATCTTGTATGATTGGGAGGCGGGGAGGGGGGGAGGGGGGAAAGTCTTCAGCATGCTCATCATGAGGGTGTATAAGGAAAGGTAACACTTGAACACTGAAAATACTGAAATAAACATCCCGTATCATGTTCCCAGTAACCTGGATAGGTGTGTACTAGGCGTGGTACAACAAACACACCCAAAATATCATAGAATAATCTCTTTCCTGAACTACACCCTTCACACACTGTGGGTTAAATGCATTGCATCATTCGAGAGAGGCAAAATCACGACTACCTCAGACCACAATAATAGCCTCTAGTGACCTACTCTCCAGCGTCTTTCTTCAGTAAATGTGTGTCGCTTCGTGTAGACCAGCCTCCTGGTGCACATATTTTTAGTTGACGCCACTTCGGCGACTTGACTATCGGTGATGATGAAGACAACGCAGCATCCAGTCCCCGGGCGGAAAAAATCTCTGACCAACCTGGGAAATAAACCTGAGCACTATAGGTGGTAAGCTACCGTGATGACCATTCAGCTATGGAGGTAGGCAGTGTCTGTATAGATTGACCCACTGATGTTCGTTGCTTGCTTGGAGACTGGTTGAGACGGACGGACCTACGTTCGCTGACAGTTGAAATTCCTGTGGTGGTGGTGGTGGTGGTGGTTAGTGTTTAACGTCCCGTCGACAACGAGGTCATTAGAGACGGAGCGCAAGCTCGGGTTAGGGAAGGGTTGGAAAGGAAATCGGCCGTGCCCTTTCAAAGGAACCATCCCGGCATTTGCCTGAAACGATTTAGGGAAATCACGGAAAACCTAAATCAGGATGGCTGGAGACGGGATTGAACTGTCGTCCTCCCGAATGCGAGTCCAGTGTGCTAACCACTGCGCCACATCGCTCAGTGTTGAAATTGCTGTCGTGATTGTCACATGTAATGATGACTGACACAAATCTTCAGTCCCTCTGGGTTTGGATCCTTTTAAGAGCACTGTTCTCACGCCGCTTTACGTGACTTCAGGTAGACGCGTTGAGCAATGCACGATGATGATACATCAACAAATAGGTAGCGTGGCCACCGGAATGTTCAAATACAAAACCTTTTTTCTGCCATTCGGTTACATCTCCACGCCGACCTGTCCTCCTGTACTGATTCCGTTGAACCGACAAGCATATATGGGGTGAGTCATCTAAACTTGCACCACAAATGTTGCGGAAATGGAAAGTACTGCAGATATCCAATTCTCAGAGACTAGATTGAAGTCAGGGGTTCGTGCTATTACCCAGTCAACATATTGTAATAATACTTAGAAACATACCCTCTTTGAATGGAACAATGCCTATTGATATTAACAGACTAAAAGTGGGGTAAATTAGAATGTCGATGGTGTTTGTTGCAAGATTCTAGCCCGACTCGTTTACGAAATACCGTGTTTTGAAAAGTTCCCACACAGACATTACTACAATACCTGTGGTGGCATACACCAAACAACAACGCAAGTGCGTACACTAGTTATTTCGATTCTGATCAGTAACGAGACAACTGACCATCACAGGTTGTGTTCAAAATGAGCACTGGCAGCGGCAGTACACACTTTCAGTCTGTTACGGAGTGACTGCTGAAAACTTGCTAGCATTTTAGCGGACATGTCCGAGCCGGCTGCAGTAATACGTCGTTGCGTGTAGTTGGTATGTGCTTGTAGACAGTGTCTTTCAGCTTTCCTCACAGAAAAGAGTCTACAGTCGTCAAATCCTGGGAACGAGGCGGCTAATGTGCAGGTCCTCTGTGTCCAATCCAATGATTGGGAAACAAATCGTGAAGGCACGCTGTAGTACATCGTGCACTGTGGCCTAGGCAGCCACCGTGATGGTACCACAAATTTCTAGTAGTCTGCAGTAGTCTAGCATCAGTTGGAGCTAGTCTGTTAGGAGGCTATAGTACTTGTGCGCATACAGTGTCCCGTCTATGAAAAATGGGCCTATGAGCTGACCATATGTTTACACTCCATGGACGCTGACGTTCCACCTGACGAAGCCGATGGGGGTATTCAACAGACCAATAGTCCATGTTTCGGAGGTTTACCTGGCCATGACTGGTAAATTGGCTTCATCACTGAACATGATACGTGATACATCGGCAGTATCCTACCTTAATGCTCATGTACAGAAGTTAACGCGATTCTCTCAATAGTTTCCATGCAGCTCTTGGTGGAGAGAGGTGTGATACAGGTAGAACCTGTGCCAAAGGAGAATCCGTAGGACACTTGCCTGTCTCATGCCGCTTCCTCGTGCGATTACACGGGAGCCGACGTACAGTTCAACTGCAACAGCAGCAGGAACATACATTTCTCCCACTTTTGTCGCTAAGTGTTTCGTTCTGTTACTTTGTCTAAGTGTTATATTACCAATTTCATGTGACAGATTGAAGACGTTGATAAATAACGGCGGGGACGGTTATGTTTATTGGGATATATTACCGCTTACACCATACAAGAACGAACTGCATTCTTCCTACACTCTCCATACGCCATGAGCAGTCTACATTGGTAAATTGCATCGTTCACTCATGAACAAGTAACAGTGCACTTAAGAAACACAAAAGCACGCAGTAAGCTGGCCATATAGTCGAACGATGCCGTTATCCCGAAGGAAGTCATTCACAAGATGTGCACGATGGCCGGCCGAAGTGGCCGTGCGGTTAAAGGCGCTGCAGTCTGGAACCGCAAGACCGCTACGGTCGCAGGTTCGAATCCTGCCTCGGGCATGGCTGTTTGTGATGTCCTTAGGTTAGTTAGGTTTAACTAGTTCTAAGTTCTAGGGGACTAATGACCTCAGCAGTTGAGTCCCATAGTGCTCAGAGCCATTTGAACCATTTTTGTGCACGATGGGTGCGCGAATTGTGGTCCATGAAGACGAATTCCTCGCCAATATGCTGCCGATATGGTTGCACTATCAGTCGGAGGATGGCATTCACGTCTCTTACAACCGTTAGGTCCCTTCCATGATCATCATCGGCGTACGTCGGCCCCATATAATGCCACACCAAAACAGCAGGGAACCTCCACCTAACTGGACTCGCTGGACAGTGTATCTAAGGCGTTGAGCCTGACTGGGTTGCCTCCAAACATGGTTCCGACGATTGTCTGGTTGAAGGCACTCATCGGTGAAAAGAACGTGATGCCATTCCTGAGCGGTCCATTCGGCATGTTGTGGACCCATCTGTAGCGCGCTGCATGGTGTCATTGACCTCGCCATGGACGTCGGGAGTGAAGTTTCGCATCGTGAAGCCTATTGCACAGAGTTTTAGTTTGTAACACGACGACCTGTGTCTGCACAGAAAGCATTATTCAATATGGTGGTGTTGCTGTCAGGGTTCCTCCGAGCCATGGAAATGGAAATGTCGTGTGGCTAGGGCCTCCCGTCGGGTAGACCGTTCGCCTGGTGCAGGTCTTTCAATTTGACGCCACTTGGGCGACCTGCGCGTCGATGGGGATGAAATGATGATGTTTAGGACAACACAACACCCACTCCCTGAGCGGAGAAAATCTCCGACCCAGCCGGGAATCGAACCCGGGCCCTTAGGATTGACAGTCTGTCACGCTGACCACTCAGCTACCAGGGCGGACCTCCGAGCAATAATCCGTAGGTAGTGGTCATCCATTGCAGTAGTAGCCCTTGGCGGCCTGAGCAAGGCATATCATCGACAGTTCCTGCCTCTCTGTATCACCTCTATGTCCGAACAAAATCGATTTGGTTCACTCCCAGACGCGTGGACATTTCCCTTGGTGAGAGTTCTTCCCGGTGCAAAGTAACAATGCGTACGCGATCGAACCGCGGTATTGACCGTCTAGGCATGGTTGAACTACAGATAACTCCAGCCGTGTACCTCCTTCCTGGTGGAAAGACTGGAACTGATCAGCTCTTGGACCCCCTCCGTCTAATAGGCGCTGCTAATGCATGGTTGTTTACATCTTTGGGCTGGTTCTTGACATCTCTGAACAGTGAAGGGGACTGTGTCTGTAACACAATATCCACAGTCAACGTGTATGTTCAGGAGTTCTGGGAACCGGGGTGACGCCAAACTTGCTTTGTTGTGTGTATGTATGTTCGCGGTGCCGTTCCGATACAGTTGGAGAGCCTCTGCAATGCTGCTCGAGTTTAGGATGAATACTAAGTGGGTTGAGGCGTGAATGGGAATTTGCACTGAGGACGGAGGTATGCTAGGGTAGGCCGTGCAGTTGGTCTAAACCACTGTGCCAGGGTCGCATAATGGTTTGCTCATCTGCCTCGTGAGCAGGAGATCCGAGTTTGAACTCTGGCCTTTGTACAAGTTTCCATTCGTTGCTTCAGTCTGCATACACAGGGTGTAAATTTTAAGTTGACAAACCAGAATAACTTGAAAAATAGGCTTCACGTGAAAAAATGTGTAGAATCCAAAGTTGATTATTTTCGAGGGGGACAACACCTGGTGCTAAAATTAGCCCGCCATCCCAGCCCGCTGGGGTGGAGTGGGGCGGAAGGCAACTTTAAAATTTCAAATGGCAACTCCCATTTTTTATTGCAGAATCTGATTCTAGATAAAAAACTACGTACATTTTGTCGTAAGAATTTGTTTTGATTCTTGGTATTTGGCACTGTAATTCAGAATAATCTATGTTCACATTTTTGCGTGGAAAATGGTTTATCGCTAAAACTAAAACTCTCCCTCTCTACCCATACAGTGGGGTTTGAGAAAGAGGAATTAGAGTTTTACCACGAAACAAACAAAACTTATCTGAATCCGCGGAAAAAATTAATATTTGGGTCAACATTTGTAAAACTGTAATTCCTCTCTCTCAAACCCCACCCTATGGGGAGAGAGGGAGTGTTTTAGTTTTAGCGAATGAAAATTTTCGAAGTAAATAGGTGTTTTTTATTTATCCGTAACCATTTTCCACGCAAAATTGAGAACACGGATTTTCTTGAATTACAACTACCAAGAATCAAAACAAATGTTTTCGACAAAATGTACATAGTTTTTTATGTAGAATCTGATTCTGCAATAAAAAATGGAGGTTCCTATTTGATATTTTAAATCCGCCTCCCGTTTCACCCCCAGGGGGCTGGGGTGGCTGGCTAATTTTACCACCATCAGATGTCCCCCTCTAAAACAATCACCTTCGGATTCTACACATTTTTTCGAGTGAAGCTTATTTTTCGAGTTATTCTGGGTTGTCAACTTAGAGTTTACAACCTGTATACATGATAGATGTTTACAGGGTCTCTGGAACCATATAGTTTCATTTGATTTTCACTTACCACGTACAGGATGTTTTACTGTTATTAATACAAAGAAAGGGGCTAGCAGAGGACAAGCAAATAACCCAAATAAATATAGGTCTGGAAACCAATAATTCCAAATCCGTATGAAATTGAGTACGTAAACACCTTATAGCAGGTCCCTGTGGATTCAAACTGCGGATATGCACCTGAATTCAGAGACATTACAACAAGTGTTCCACAACTCAACTGTTCATAGGAAGACTGTCATCGGCACGCCTCTTCATTGACGCCCGTAAACGTTCAGAAATGCTAGGCATGCCCCAAATCAACTGAGAACCATCCAAGACGTGTTCCTGAAATTCATCAACGATATCAACAAGGCTGGAATACACAAAATCTTTTAAATATGAGGGGCTTTCAAAAATAGTCCATTCAAAGGCGTTACAGGCCGCAGTCCGTGTGGTCAATCAGGCAAAATCGCCGTGAGCATAGATGCAAGTATTGCACCGCCTCACTAGATTGAAGACACCAGTTTGGTAAAAGACCGTGTCCTGCTGTGTGAAGAAGTACGTAATTGTCTCCGACACATTATCATCCTTGCAGGAATCGTCGATCCTTAAGACCTTTTCTTAACTGACAAAATGCGTATTAATCGCATGGGAAGATAAATTTCAATATTATTCCTGGAGCGCAGCTACGAGGGGCGTTCAGAAAGTAAGCTCCGATCGGTCGCGAAATGGAAACGACTATGAAAATTCGATAAAGCTTTGCACAGATGTGTTGGGTAGTGTCTCTAGTATAACCCCAGTTGGCATCACGTCGCTCTTCTCATTTCTGAGCTCGCAGTGAGTGCGTAAAGATGTCTAGAAAATAGTGTCTGACGCCAAGTACGAGGGCCTGGTGAGAAATTTCGCCTGAAGCTATGCAGCTAACATTACATAACTGTCGTGCTGTTTCTTCTTCAAGACAATTCTCAGCCGCATTCTGCAGGGGCAATGAAGATGCTCCTGCATCGTTTTCAAATGGAAATGTGAGATTACCCACAATACAGTCCGCAATTGTCTCCCCCTGAGTTTCATCTCTGGTCACATGAACCGCTGTCTTTGAAGACAACATTTTGACACAGACAACGAGGTGTAGGCCAGCGTGGAGAATTGGCGGAAAGCACTGGCGGCTGCCTTCTATGATGAGGCTATTGAAACGTCGGTACAACGCTATGACAAAAGTCTAAGTCAGAACGGCGACTACGTAGAGAAGTAGCTGAAAGGTGTAGCTAACTGTTACAAGTAAAACATTTCCGATGTTCACTGTGGTTTCAATTTGGCAATCAATCGGAGATTACTTTCTGAACAGGCCTCGTATATAGTGCCATACATAAAACGTTCTCGGTTTTCAAGCCGCGTCAGTTCGAATAAAATCCTCGAGCTTTCGATGACCATCTACGCCATCGTAATCAGGAGTGAACTCCTGACGACGATGGCGCAGATTGTCATCGAAAGCTCGAGGATTTTATTCGAACTGACGCGGCTTGAAAACCGAGAAAGTGTTATCCACGAAGTACTCAGAGGACATACAGTGCAATACTTTGATTAAAACCACAGTGGAGATCGCAATAACATTTGTTTATTACGACAGATTTCGGCTTATCTTGAAGCCATCCTCAGATTTTTTTTTTTTTTGTCCCCCTATCACTGGTGCTGGCGGCTCCTCGGTTTTTCACGTGATACCGCGATCATACAGTGTGTACGTACATCAGCCATAGGAGGCTAAAAAATCTGAGACTGCTTTAACATACGCTGAAACAAATATTATTGCGATCTCCATTGTTGTTTTAACCAACGCTTGGGGAAAGATCAGGCAAACAGCCATTTGGTTTGCTTTTTGTTTGGAATTCAAGCATTGTGGTTCTCATGGGCTACAAATGGTTCAAACGGCTCTGAGCACTATGGACTTTTCTGAGGTCATCAGTCCCCTAGAGATTAAAACTACTTAAACCTAACTAACGTAAGAACATCACACACATCCATGCCCGAGGCAGGAGTCGAACCTGCGACTGTAGCGGTCGCGTGGTTCCAGACTGTGGCGCCTAGAACCGCTCGGCCACCCTGGCCGGCTACACCAAAAACACCCGGCCGGCCTCACGGGCTACAACTACAGTAGCCTGCTCACTGCCGAAGATGCACGTTACGGAAGATGATGTCGGGATTCATTGCTAACACGCAGATGGTTATGTGCTAGTCTACACTAACTGCATTACCGACCGCTCGCTTGCTGTTCCTAATGGATGAGGGTGCCCTCCAATATCGACTGGCGTCGGATCGCGACCTGCACATAACTTGGCGCACTACTCCACAGTGGTGATATCCGACAGTCCTGCTGCCCCATAATTACCGCTTCCGATGGATGCTTGCCAGTGTTTGTCCTTCTGCAGTCAAGAAAATAAATCCATGCAAAAAATTGAGGGGGCTCAAGTTGGGGTGACTGGGAGACGGATGCATTGATGCACCGTGATTGATATGTAGTCAAAAATAGTTGCTATGTATTGACGAACAGCCACATGAAATTGTGCCGGTGCACTATATTACGTATACCACATTTGCATTCTTTCACCATATCGACAATATTACAGTCGATCAGCTTGAGCATTACTGCATTTATGTATACGTCGCTTCGGAGAAACAATTGGTTTTCCGACGTACATTTATTGGGATTATTTACTTCTTGCACTGTCATCAACTTGTGCCCTTTCTTCTGTACCGCTATCACACAGTGTCTGTTAAGTGTTTATTAGTAATTGCTAAATCACCACGAGCTTGTGGAGCAGAGAAGACACCGTTGGCGGCACACCACCAGCTGAGGAACAGCGTTTGCTTTGGGATGCGATGGCGGTGTTTGCGGAACGTTTCGGTCGTCCGTGTGGAAGACATTATCGGGTGGCAGCTGTTCCTGCGCCCATGACATACGGCGGTGCCCCGGCAGCGAGCAGCGAGCCGTGTTATACGAGGTCGGGCCAGGGGGGAGGCGCTGGCGGGAACGTGAATTATAGATACCTGCGGCAAAAGGGCCGCCTTATGGCCCGGAATATGCAAGTTTGCAAACTCCTCTATTGTTTCCGCAGCCCACACTATCACTTAAAAAAAAGCAGCTAAACCACCACTGTAACCTATACTCATATCTGTTCCCTAATGTGAAAATAATGCAAGTAGTTGGAAACATTGCCCTATGTGAATGCAAAGTGGGTACGCTGTGTCACCATTAAAGAGCAAGGGTGGTTCATTACGTAAGGTAACAAGATATTTCACCGTTTTACGTCAAGTTGGAATGCAGTGTGCTAAACGCTTGAATATGTAAATTATTGGTTTGTCAGCGTGTGGTGTGCGTACTGTAAGACCTTCGGTACACACACCATCAGATTATTTGACTTGTCGCTCTAACGAAGTAGGCGAGTGTCAGCAATATGTCTCGTGGTCTTATCGTGGCGTGTTTATCTTCTGCCGTTAGGTCAGACGATAGAAATGCCACTTGCATGCTTAGAGTAGCAGGTTGACGGTGACCAACTTTAAACAGAACTTGATTAATTTTCACACACATTTCTTAAAATAATAACAAGCATAAACATTACGTAACTTGATTCTGGATGCTATTTACAACTGACAATCTGAAGTTCCTTTGGTCTTGATACGTTAATCTTATTTTCACATATCTCTGATACTTGACAAAGTGTCTATACATTTATCTTCATGGCTATGTACAGGAATATGATAATCTTCTTAGGTGCAGACTGAAACTTGACTATTGACTGGTACAGACTAATGCAGACTGGTACAGACTAGTGCAGACAATTGCAGATTGACTAATCGGGGGTCTGTACACTCGTTATAATACCTCGCGCGATCAGGTATCACTGCTTGAGTGTGATCCGAGAGGAGAAAAGGTTCTACGTTAGCAGCAATCTCATTGGCTGCGTTACACATTAATACGCGGATCGGCGGAAGCAGAATTTGGTCCGTCTCTAAGGCAGCGCCATCTCGTACTGTGGAGACAGACTAGCGCTGTGCCTGCGCTGTTGTGCTTAGCGGGCGCGCTCTAGTGGGAAAGTTGTGTACGCGCTGACTACACGGAACTATGTACACAACACAGCGCAACGCCATAAAGTAGGTATGAAAAACTACACCGACGTTCTTTGTGCAAGGAAAACGCGTTCTTCATTCGGAAACTGTATTAGAATGCCGAACTTTCTGCGATATTGCTGCTTCCGCTAACAGGGATCCCAGTTGTCATGCGAATATGGAATCGAAGGATTTAAGAGGACCTTACTCTCAGCCATGCAGAATTTCAATGGTACCCTGTCTCTAGCACCAAAGAGGGCAGATACATTATATTTCACTTAAATTTACATGTACATACACACTGCGCGAAGCACGGTATTGTGAGTGACGGAGGGTAGTCCGTGTCACTACCTCGTAGTTATTTCCTTTCCTATTCCACTAACACGACTTTCTATATTTCCCAAAACTTGCACTAATTTTTTTCTTATATTCGTGATCCTTACACGAAATATATGTCGGCGGTGGTAGAATCGTTCTGCATTCAGCCTGAAATGACGGTTCTCTAAATTTTCTCTTAGTGTTCCCTGAAAAGAACGTCACCCATTTCAGTTCCCGAAGGAATTCCGTAACACTTAATGTCGTTCGAACCTACCAGGTAACAAATCTAGCAGCCTGCCTCTGAACTGCTTCGATGTCTATCTTTAATCCTACCTGGTACATATACCAAACACTTGAGCACTACTCAAGAATAGGTAACACTAGCGTGTTATTTGCGGTCTCCTTTGCAGATTGTAGTAAAACTGCTTATGGTGAGATAAACGTGCTTACCGATTTTGGATCATATGAACTGAGCGATACCACATCGAATGCACATATGCGCAAATGTTTAAATGTCAAGGTTTATTAATACTTAATGTAACTACAACGGTAATTATGGACTTCTCAAAAAAGATAAACAATTAATTACATTTTATTTACGAAATGTATGTTTCACAGATTGTTTTGCATAAATAGAAGGATATAATGTCTTTGCTAGATGTCGTTGTTCTTTTGTGCTGTTTAATGGTGCCGCATTGTGTTCATCACTGAATCGTGGTTCTTCATTGCCCCAGATGACAAGTGTCACTGAGGACAGTGGCAGCCTATGGAGAGGTCCGATACTCCACATATTATGGATAGCCACAGCGATGTTACTTCTGGCATCATAGTGAGGGAAGCCATTGGGTAAGAGTTCAAGTTAGGGCTATTAGTGACTGAGGAACTCTGAAGACGTAACGGTACGTCATGCACGTATAGCGTCCTCCTGTGTTATCTCACATATGATAACATCAAGGTACCATTTCTCAGCAGGACAAAGCTCGTTCACATATGGCACATGTCTCTATGAACTGTCGCGTGATTTTGACCCCCGTTGCCATCAAGGTCCACAGATCTGCCCCCAACAGAAAATGTGCGGGACCACCTTAGACATCAACAGAGTTCCAGTCCCAGTGTCCAGCAAGAATCAGTTACAACAGTTTTTGGTCAGTTTGCCTCAGGAGAGGATAGTTTTACTAATGCATTCATCCCGGCCAGAGGGAGGAGGGGGCAGGGTGCATACTGTAATCATTGAAATAAAACCCCATACCATTTGGAGTTTTACTTAGTTTTCTCCTGTTCTTCTGTGTCCTTCACTTCTTGTCAAGAAGTGCAGTAATAATTCTTTTGGCGTGCTGTTACATTTTTTTCTGTACTAGCTAATGTAATGATTTCTTTTCTTTCTATGTTAGATCATCCAATGTCCCAGTTGGTGTAGATGATCTGTTAATGATCTCGATTATTTCTCCACTGGTTGTAAGTAACTGGTGGCATATGACTGATGTAACGCCGAGAATGACTTGAGAGGCTTGTGTGTATTTTACCGTGGGTATATCTCGCTCTCACACTAACCTGTTATCTTGCAACTTTAATGTCTTAAACGTGTTACCTAGACAACGTATTGCCAAAATTTCAACACTCCTAATTAATTATTTTTTATTGTTGCGCTTTTTTCCCAGCAGTTTGTATGAATGGTGAACAGAACACCACTGAGTAACTTCCAGCTGTATTTCAAGGATACAAAATGGCTCTGAGCACTATGCGACTTAACTTCTGAGGTTATCAGTCGTCTAGAACTTAGAACTAATTAAACCTAACTAACCTAAGGACACCAGGTCAGTGCTGAATCAGAGATTTCGTTGACCCAGGGTATTTTAATCTGTTGATTCAGTATCTAGCGCAATTTTAATCGAGTCTATCCTCCATTTTCTTTGTGTAGAGAGTTTCGTGTTATGATGCAATAGAAAAGTCAAATGCTAGGTTTCCTGCTATTCATAGGATCCTTCTGCCAATAAATATGACCTTCTTAGTTCGACTGGGTAATATTATCTACACCAGCATTCCATGTTCAAGAACTGAGCGAACGAGTAACTTCTATAAAAAAAAATGATACTGCTGGGTCCGCATCATCAGTCCATTATTTCTCTAGCTGTACTAGGTTTAATCAGTTCACTACTTGTCTCACTTTTTCTTTTGCTTTTTTTTTTTTTTTTTTTTTTTTGCCCTTTCAGTAGTTCGTCTAAGGAAATTGTAGATTCACAGACTGACGGAAAAAAATCAAAACACCAACAACGTGTTGTGCAACATAAACGAAATTTGGTAGGCGTGTTTGCCTGAATGATCACATGTATTCAAATTTCACGACAGTCGCATAAAACAGTGGAGCTACTAGCGCCACTATGAGGACACAATCCAGGTTTGCTTTAAGTACACAATGTAACAGTCATGAGCGTTAGTTACCTTCGAGATTGGACGTGGTAAGTTTGCGCTAGTCAATAGTAGCTTTAAGGCAACAAAGACACCCTTTTCCACATCTCACTGAGTTTGAATGAGGTTGTGTAATACGATTACGAGAAACTGGGTGTTCCTTCTGCGATACTACAGAAATATTTGGTAGAAATGTAATCACTCTGCATGACAGCTGGCAGTGGTGGTCATGGGAACGTCCAGTCGCAATAAGACTGGCTTCCGGATGGCCATGTGGCTCTACCAACAGAAAAAAAACCGTCGTGTTTAGAGTATGGTAGTAGTGCATTGTACCGCAACTGCAGCAACAATCTCAACAGGAGTTGGGAGCACAGTGACACAACGAACTGTTACAAATTGGTTACATTAAGGACAGCTCCAAGACACACAACGTGTAGCGTGTACTCCACTCACACCGAACCAGCTTCAGTGATGTCAAGCTACAGCTGATGTGAGGCAGGTTGGATGTCTGTTGTATTTTGTGATAAAAGCTGGGCCGGCCGGAGTGGCCGTGCGGTTCTAGGCGCTCCAGTCTGGAACCGAGCGACCGCTGCGGTCGCAGGTTCGAATCCTGCCTCGGGCATGGATGTGTGCGATGTCCATAGTTAGGTTTAATTAGTTCTAAGTTCTAGGCGACTGATGACCTCAGAAGTTAAGTCGCATAGTGCTCAGAGCCATTTGAACCATTTTTTGATAAAAGCTGGTTCTGCCTCAGTAACATTTATTCCCATGTGTTGGTTCGAAGGCAGCCAATTGAGGGGCTGCAGCCAACATATCTGCATACTATACACACTGGACCTACATCTGGAGTTATGGTCTGGGGGGCCATTCCGTATGACAGCAGGCGCACTCTCGTGGTTATGCCACACATGCTGACAGCAAATTTGTAAGTCAATCTGGTGGTCGATCTGTTGTGCCGCTATTCATGAACAGGACTCCAGGGGTGTTTTCTAACTGGATAACGCTCGCTCACATGCTATTATACTAACCCAACGTTTTCTACAGATTGTCGACATGTTGCCTTGGCCTGCTCGATCGTGGATTTGTCTCCGATCAAGCACATACCGGACATCATCGGTCGACAACTCCAGCGTCATCCACAACCAGTAATAAGCGCCCCTATATTGACCGCTCAAGTGCAACAGGCATGGAACTCCATAGCATAAACTGACATCCGGCTTCTGTACAACACACGTGTATGCTTTCATTCTACACTAGGGGCTACACCGGTTATTCATTACCAGCATTTCACATTTGCAATGTCTTATCTCGCTCTCACATTAACCTGTTATCTTGCAACTTTAATGTCTTAAACGTGTTACCTAGACAATGTATTGCCAAAATTTCAATACTCCTTATTAATTATTTTTTATTGTTGCGCTTTTTTCCCGGCAGTTTGTATGAATGGTGAACAGAACACCACTGAGTAACTTCCAGCTGTATTTCAAGGATACAAAATGGCTCTGAGCACTATGCGACTTAACTTCTGAGGTTATCAGTCGTCTAGAACTTAGAACTGATAAAACCTAACTAACCTAAGGACACCACACACATCCATGCCCGAGGCAGGATTCGAATCTGCGACCGGAGCGGTCGCTCGGCTCCAGACTGTAGCGCCTAGAACCGTACGGCCACTCCGGCCGGCTTCAAGGATACATCTGAGTGTTTTGGCATAAGGATAACATTGGCGGTTTGTTACAGAGTAATAATGCAACTATGTGCAGTCAGCCTACTTTACGTGAAAATACATTTACAACAAAGCAGAAGCCTGTAATACGCAATAACGATAAAGTACAACACAGAGTAATTCAAAACTCTCACATACGAAAGTATTTGGATACGGTTGGCGCCATCGCGGGTGTAGCTCAGCATACCATCGTTGCTTCGCTCTATACTGATCAGCCAGAACAATATGACCACCAGTCCAGGCGATAGCACCATCAACTTGCGAAAAATAAGGCCTCCGATTACTTTTCTAATTAACTATTCACCCGAAATCGATGAAACTGGCGTTACTTCTCGACGTAATCGCCCTGCAGACGTACACATTTTTCACAACGCTGACGCCATGATTCCATGGCAGCGGCGAAGGCTTCTTTAGGAGTCTGTTTTGACCACTGGAAAATCGCTGAGGCAATAGCAGCACGGCTGGTGAATGTGCGGCCACGGAGAGTGTCTCTCATTGTTGGAAAACGCCAAAAGTCACTAGGAGTCAGGTCAGGTGAGTAGGGAGCATGGGGAATCACTTCAAAGTTGTTATCACGAAGAAACTTTTGCGTAACGTTAGCTCGATGTGCGGGTGCGTTGTCTTGGTGAAACAGCACATGCGCAGCTCTTCCCGGACGTTTTTGTTGCAGTGCAGGAAGGAATTTGTTCTTCAAAACATTTTCGAAGGATGCACCTGTTACCGTAGTGCCCTTTGGAACGCAATGGGTAAGGATTACGCCCTCGCTGTCCCAGGACATGGACACCATCATTTTTTCAGCACTGGCGGTTACCCGAAATTTTTTTGGTGGCGGTGAATCCGTGCGCTTCCATTGAGCTGACTGGCACTTTGTTTCTGGATTGAAAAATGGCATCCACGTCTCATCCATTGTCACAACCGACGAAAATAAAGTCCCATTCATGCTGTCGTTATGCGTCAACATTGCTTGGCAACATGCCACACGGGCAGCCATGTGGTCGTCCGTCAGCATTCGTGGCACCCACCTGGATGACACTTTTCGCATTTTCAGGTCGTCATGCAGGATTGTGTGCTCAGAACCCACAGAAATGCCAACTCTGGAGGCGATCTGTTCAACAGTCTTTCGGCGATCCCCCAAAACAATTCTCTCCACTTTCTCGATCATGTCGTCAGACCGGCTTGTGCGAGCCCGAGGTTGTTTCGGTTTGTTGTCACACGATGTTCTGCCTTCATTAAACTGTCGCACCCACGAACGCACTTTCGACACATCCGTAACTCCATCACCACATGTCTCCTTCAACTGTCGATGAATTTCAATTGGTTTCACACCACGCAAATTCAGAAAACGAATGATTGCACGCTGTTCAAGTAAGGAAAACGTCGCCATTTTAAGTATTTAAAACAGTTCTCATTCTCGCCGCTGGCGGTAAAATTCCATCTGCCGTACGGTGCTGCCATCTCTGGGACGTATTGACAATGAACGCGACCTCATTTTAAAACAATGCGCATGTTTCTATCTGTTTCCAGTCCGGAGAAAAAAAATCGGAGGCCTTAGAACTTGAATGCACCTCGTAGAATAGAGAAGGGGTTAGATCTATCTGAGTTTGACCGAGGGCAGACTGTGATCCCCGAAGGCTCGGCACGAGCATTTAGGAAATTGCTCGGGTTGTCGGATGTTCGAGGAGTGCTGTGGTGAGCGCCTTTAACACGTGGCTAAACCAAGGTGAAACCACGTCCTGACAGCGTGGGGTTGGGCAGCCACTCTTCATTACAGATGTCGAGCGTCGAAGGCTGGACAGACTGGTAAAACTGGACAGGCGACGAAGTGGAGTAGAAGTATTTCTGAACACACAGTGCACCGAACACTCCTAACAATGGGCCTCCGCAGCCGAAGACGGATGTCTGTGCCAAAGTTAACACTACGACATCGGCAACTGAAATGATCACGTGATCATCAGCACTGGACGTAGGTGCAATGGCAGAGCGGTCCATGGTCTGATGGAAACGCGGTATGTTCTGCGTCATGCTGACAGGAGGGCGCGAATCCTTCGTCTTCCAGGGGAACAGCTCCTGACATCTGCAGGACGGAGACAAGCTGGCGGCGGCTGCGTTATACTCTGGGGGACATTCACACGGCCATCCATGGGTCCATTGGTGCTCATGTAAGGCGCCATGAAGGCCATCATACGTTGGGTGGAAACCGCGTACACCCCTTCATGACGATTACATTTCCCAGCAGCAGTGGAATTTTTCATCAAGATAATGCACCATGTCACAATGCGAGGAGTGTGATGGAATGGCTCGCGGAACACAGAGGCGAGTTCCAGTAACACCCCAGATGTGTGCGAACGGCGTCATCGTCCCCCTCCCCGAAGTTTACAGGAACCACGTGACTTGCGTGTGCAAGTCACTCCGGTGACCTGCCAAGGCCTCCCTGCTTCCATGCCACGACGCGCCGCCGCTGTTATCCGTGCCAAAGGTGGACATATTGTCTGGCTGATCAGTGCCATACGAAGCCTAGTGTGTGTGAATGTATATTTGTTTCTGTATGTACAGAGAACAGTAGATAATTTGCTAGACACGTAATGTGAACATGTAGCTAGAGATAAATTGTGGCTGTAATCCGTATTAACGTTGTTCACGCATTATTTCAATTGCATTTATACGTTCTCTATCCATAGCACAGGCGCAATTGTTCTTCTCCCTTCAGGTAAACGTCGTAATTCACAGTTTATCCACCGTTCGCCACTGTACACCACCCGTCCGTGTTATTAAAGTTCATATGCTACTTACAGCGTTTTAGATGTGTCGCCAACACTTGAAAGCAATCAGCAGTCACGCGGTTCCCTCATGAACTTGGGCTTAACTATCTACTATCGAAAGATGATTGTCGACTCTTGAATAAGTTTGCATAACTAAGATTACCTGCTTATAGTTCGAATAGATGTATTTGCTTTATTGACAGCACTGTCACTAAGAACTATATATCATCAAATAAAATAAAAAATAAGAAGAAAAAAAAATTATGTATGCTCCCAGAGCAACATAGTCACAACCTGCACTATTTGCAAGATACTGTAGGCTATCTGTATAAAGTAAGCTGTACGGCACTTGACTGTTTTACGCTGCGCCCGTGCTGATTCTTTAGGGGGAAACGTGTTCCCCTCTTATGTCTTCATGTCTGGGCTCAGAATGTGTTCCAACATTGTGCGACAGATGCTCATACACGATATAAACCATTTAATTCTATGCGCCCTTTATTTTACCATCTTTGTTGACGGGAGTGACCTACGCTTTTTCCAGGTATATGTGATTATTCGAAGAGCAATTTATTCTCAATAAATGCGAACTAGGAAAAGAATTAATTTCGCTGCATATTCAAAATGAAACTCGATAGGGCTTCCGCAAGTCCAGATGCCCTTGTACACGTTGAGTGGTCTATTTTTTTTAATTCAATAGAGTTGCAAATAAAAAAAGTAATGCTTTAATCCTGTGCGAATTCTTGGGTAAAAGAAATCATGTTACGTTTATTCCAGTCTGTTTGCTATCTGGTGCTACGTGGCGGCGTTCCGCCTCTGAGATCCGTTTCGTAGCAAACATCCTTAGACGCTAGTTTCACACACACACACACACACACACACACACCACGTACAACTGCCTGCGCTATATTACATGCGAACAGAAATCATTGTATTTATTTGTAAATATAAATTTCCTCTGCATAGCGCAACTGTAGGTTGTTTCACCTTCTGTATTGAGCAAAGTGGCTTATTCCAATATAAGAGTTGATTTGTGGCTTACACATGATGATATGTTTCACCGTTATTATTATTTTTTGCATTGTTCTAACAATCATACAGACATCTCACATATTGTACAATTATCCTTTTCATTTACAGCATAGGCTCAATACTAAAAAAAGTTTCATCCACATTCCAACAAACACAGAATCACTTATGAGTCTAATTATGTGTAGTGAGGCCATAGTGCAACTGTACAACAATGTCAGTACAGGAATGGTGACATACCAGTAGTCCAAATGTATGGTTTATTTAATTTAGAAAACACAACATGTTTGTCTTGTGTTTACTAACCCTAACAAAATCGCCGACTGTGAATTTAACTATTTGCGGGTCTGTCATATTGATGGTATTGTACACTTCATAGACAGGCTCTTACTTTTCTCATCAATAGGTTTTATATTAATTGTTCTATGTTTTGTTGATTGACCTGATCTTGCACAATATTAATCGATTTGAAAGAACTCTGTGAGGTGAAATATTTGAAGTTTTTACCTTTAAGAATCTTATTGAATCACTCTACAACTGAAGTTTTAAAATTTTAAAATGATGACTATGATTAATCTTATGTTTTTATATTAGCTTCTTGAAATCAGTATTATAAAATTTCTTAACTAGTCTGTTTGTACATGCTTTGGAATTCTATTACTTCTTCTGCATATAGAATGAGTCTGGAGGAAAGGTACATGCTTAAAGAGGTGATACTATTGGTGATCCTCAGTAAAAAAATTGGAATTAACATGTCTTTTTCTTAACCATATCCGTCATAACAGCAGTTTGAAAGTCACGGGTGTCAGTCGCATATTCTTCTTCACCAGCACTCACATACGAACAGAATCAAAGCGACATTAGGCTACGTAGAGTTGTCTTTACAGAGCATTTCAATACACACTTCACTTGCTCATGATGTGGCAACGAGTCCTACAAGTGCACACGTTGTGTTCCTAGTCCCAGTACTACAATGGTTGCACCAGTGCGGTACAGGGCTTTTAGGTGTGCAGTCAAAACAATACGGATCAGAACAGTAGAACTACCACAGATGGAGTATGGTGACATGATCTTCGTCTTGGGTTTTGTAATGAGAATTCGAGAGCTACCCTTCTCGAATAAAAATAACGATTTCTAATAGCAAAGTTCCAGGTAGCAGCGCATTTAGCGGTTCACTTTGGATTTTCATGGGGAAATACATACAATTAAACAAAACATTAGATCATAATGTTTCATTTGTTATCACCTGCAATTGTCCTGTGCCTCATTGTTTTCAATACTTTCCTCGGAAACTATCAAGGACAAGACATATGTTCATATCATGCTTTTTGTTCAGAACCATAAATACTGTCATCATACGAGGCGTGTACCTTCCCTTCTGACTCACCCTTATTCTCCTAAACGTAACAAGTGCACTACCAATTTCAGTCCTTGGAGCAGCGATCCATGAATATTTTGAGTACCTGTCAATTATAGTTAATAAATATTTACAACCTGAATTGTACAGGGGATATGAAGCCAGGTCTACCAAACCTGCTCGAGGAATGTCGTCAATTCTTTCTGTGATAACCACTCTCCTCGGATAAATTCTGCATGCTGAGAAACGCAGTTCTTCGGCTATTTCAACGTTTATTCTAATTGCAGTAAAGTCAGTAACAAGAGCAATATCTAGTCGGAATGAGATATCAACAAGGGAGTATTTCTCTACGTAATCTGTTACAGGGAGGCGAGGGGAAAAAAAAGGCCTTAGAATTTTATAATAAATTTAGATTACAATTCTTTCATTGTTCAACAACGTCCATTCTGTTCCTGGCGCTGAGATATTTATTTTATTATAAAAACATTACTTTTATTACGTTCTATGTAAATTCTCCTAATTGTGTTACAAAGGTACACTTGACTCATTCTTCCACAAGGTCCATGCCACCCATTGGCGTTAAATGAGGAATATGGCAGGTGAAAATAACGCTACCACTGTTCCAAACCTTTCATGAAAATAAGAAACTCAGGTATAATAACTAGGTTTACACCGTTAGCACCGTCTTCAATGACACACCAGCTGGGTCAATACTATGGTGGTTGTTATGTTTCATTAAGCATTGTGTAGAAGTAGTTTCCAACTCGTAGTAGGGCGTTGTCCACTCTAGAATGAAATCACCAAAAGCGACCACGCTACCTCGAATACCACCAAATATGCGAAATGCAACTTCCTTCGGAACAAATGGGTTGCCTGTGGTGCAGAATCCTTGACAGTCAAAGATATCGCTATGTTTCTGGAATAAAAAAAGACATAACAACGAAAAATCACACACTAGTGAGGAAATTTATTCTTAACGTGAGAGAAGGTCGTCACTTCTGTAGAGAAACCGCAAAATTTGTTTCTTGTGTCCAGCATTTAATCTCGCATATATGAATACACTTTCTTGCGCACTTGGTAGAATGCGTCATCTCTATGAATCGTGAATGACCAGGCAGTACTCTACTGTATTTCTTGAGAACAGTTTTTCTGATTGTGTTTCAATTCTCCTATCAATGATAGAAGATTTCAATATTTCCTCACGTTGACAGTAACAAGCGAAGTAATGTATGGGACCCTCTGGAACTCTGTACTACTCACGGCCAGATTTTTCCTCTTCATACTACTCCTCCCATAACAGAGCGAAAATTGCAGTAACTCCATATGTTTGCGCAGTATTCTTTGTGTTAATATCGACTGAGTAGTTATCTTCAGAATATTTAGATGAATTCAGGTATGCCTTCAGTTGTGTTATGTTTGTTGGTTCAAATGGCTCTGAGCACTATGGGACTTAACATCTATGGTGATCAGTCCCCTAGAACTTAGAACTACTTAAACATACTAACCCAATGACAGCACACAACACCCAGTCATCACGAGGCAGAGAAAATCCCTGACCCCGCCGGGAATCGAACCCGGGCACCCGGGCGCGGGAAGCGAGAACGCTACCGCACGACCACGAGCTGCGGACTATGTTTGTGCATCGAATTCTCTGCAATCACTGGAAATAGAATTCCTGTTTGAAATTCTAAAATTACCTATGTTTCAGTTTCGAGTGCTGTATTAAACTTAACTTGCTGTGTCCATGTACTGATTTCTGGTGCCGTTTCAGCTAAGTCCCAATGACGCAACGCCGGAATCAGGCTTGGATCATTTCTTAAAATTTTCCATAATGTTATTTGCTCATTTTCGAACACGTTTATTTCTGGAATTTCTCGGAATATTTTCGATTTTGTGTCTGCGTTATCTGAGATAATACACTCCTGGAAATGGAAAAAAGAACACATTGACACCGGTGTGTCAGACCCACCATACTTGCTCCGGACACTGCGAGATGGCTGTACAAGCAATGATCACACGCACGGCACAGCGGACACACCAGGAACCGCGGTGTTGGCCGTCGAATGGCGCTAGCTGCGCAGCATTTGTGCACCGCCGCCGTCAGTGTCAGCCAGTTTGCCGTGGCATACGGAGCTCCATCGCAGCACTGGTTAGGCCGTCTTCCGCTCACGCCCCAACATCGTGCAGCCCGCCTCCAGTGGTGTCGCGACAGGCGTGAATGGAGGGACGAATGGAGACGTGTCGTCTTCAGCGATGAGAGTCGCTTCTGCCTTTGTGCCAATGATGGTCGTATGCGTGTTCGGCGCCGTGCAGGTGAGCGCCACAATCAGGACTGCATACGACCGAGGCACACAGGGCCAACACCCGGCATCATGGTGTGGGGAGCGATCTCCTACACTGGCCGTACACCACTGGTGATCGTCGAGGGGACACTGAATAGTGCACGGTACATCCAAACCGTCATCGAACCAATCGTTCTACCATTCCTAGACCGGCAAGGGAACTTGCTGTTCCAACAGGACAATGCACGTCCGCATGTATCCCGTGCCACCCAACGTGCTCTAGAAGGTTTAAGTCAACTACCCTGGCCAGCAAGATCTCCGGATCTGTCCCCCATTGAGCATGTTTGGGACTGGATGAAGCGTCGTCTCACGCGGTCTGCACGTCCAGCACGAACGCTGGTCCAACTGAGGCGCCAGGTGGAAATGGCATGGCAAGCCGTTCCACAGGACTACATCCAACATCTCTACGATCGTCTCCATGGGAGAATAGCAGCCTGCATTGCTGCGAAAGGTGGATATACACTGTACTAGTGCCGACATTGTGCATGCTCTGTTGCCTGTGTCTATGTGCCTGTGGTTCTGTCAGTGTGATCATGTGATGTATCTGACCCCAGGAATGTGTCAATAAAGTTTCCCCTTCCTGGGACAATGAATTCACGATGTTCTTATTTCAATTTCCAGGAGTGTACATTTAGTATCTTCTCTTTTGTGAATCAGTGCAAGTTTGTGGCCAGCGTTTAAAATAATTTTCCTATAATTTTCTGTGAACCCCGATACCATACTGACCGGGATACAGAATCCAAAACGCCCTTCATAAACAAATTCCTTTATTTCACTCCTCGTTCCCCAACCAGCATTCTGCAGAGTGACTGTGTCATTTTACTTAAATCATGCATATTCTTTTATTAGTGTTGCAATTCCTGGATTGTGTCCATGATCAATAACTTGGTTAAAATGAAATGAGCGTATGGCATCTTTGGCCGGGGGGCCCCTATTCGGGGAAGTTCGGCCGCCAAGTGCAAGTCTTGTTTCATTCGACGCCACACTGGGCGACTTGCGTGCCGGGGATGAGGATGAAATGATGAGGACAACACGACACCCAGTCCACGAGCGTATAAAATCTCCAACCCAGCCGGAAATCGAACCCGGGCCCGCTTGCATGGTGGGCGAGAACGTTACCAGCCAGCTAAGCAGGCGGACAACAACTTCGTTATTCAAACAATGCTGAATTTTGGAAGACGAATGAAGTGCACAATTTTACGTAAGTCACTGTCAGTGGCTTTCTGCTTTCCTAGTTCATCAACAATTTCAATATAAAGACGACTCTCGCATAGCAGTAACTCTGTGTTTTCATTTTGTATTACAATCGATATGGAGTCATCGTTAGCGAAAACTGATTGGCCAAATGGTAAATACTTCCGATATTCCAAGCGAGAATATTCGTAGACTCATCTACGAAGATTTCTTCTCTCGTATTCAGTAAGGAACTCATTCTCTTTCTTCCTATTCCTCTTCACTCAGTACAGTGTCGAATGAGTGTTCGTGGAGAATGATTTTAGTATTTATAGTACGGTGTGTCCTAGTGAGGGTAGTATTTGTCGATTATGACGAGAGACAGGTGTTATAATATGCACTCTTCAGAGCAATTTAGCTTTTAGAGCAAGCTATGAAGCAATTTTATGATCTGTTTCCACAGCTGTGAGATCAATGCCCATCTTCACACACTTTAGACAACTTCAAATGGTTTTAATTATTGTGTTCATTACATTATCTGACTTTTTCTTCTTTGTCTTGTCTTCTTCTTCTTTTCCAAAGTTTTTCGTATCCCCCCCCCCTTTAGCTTTAATTATCATTGCATCAGTCACTGGCAAATCACTAATGTTACACTGAGCTTTGTATCTTTGCCTTACTTTTCATCATACTCTTTCAGCCCGAATCCGGTTTCCTCGGTGTCTATATGAAAAACCTTCTGTATGCATCGCTTAAGCAATGTCATGTTCTTTGCATGGTGCATGTAATTGGTTGACTCCAAAATTGCCTCTCTTTACCGCTCGATCAGCTCTGTTCCTGATGCGCAGTATGTGTAGCTGGGTATATGATCTTATGGCAAACTGTTAATAAAACGATCAAAAAGAGCTCTACCTTGCTTCTTTTTCTTCTTCTCATCCTTGTTCACTGCTTGACTTACACTTCTGAGTGCTGTACTAGTATCCAGGCAATGCTCTCGTGTATCATTTGCTGCAAGCCAGAAGAATCCTTAGTGTGTTCGAAGATGCAACTCAAGAAGCATCCATTTAAACTTCTCATCTGTCATATTACTGATGAATGTGAGTTACAACCATAAAATCGCAGACATGCGATCTACTATCAGATACTCGTACAATTGCGTGCGAATGTGATATTAACCTTCTCCTTCACGAAAATGCTCTCAACTTTAATAATGTGTGTATTATTCCACATGGCTTTAGCAGCTTATAAGTATAAATATCTAAGACAAATGTTTGAAAACTTGAATGATGCTGGCTGTTTCGCTAATATTTTCGATTTTTATTTTATTTATTTAAGCATATTTTTCTATGGATCAACATTTTTTGTAGATTCAGTTCCCCTTGCTGTCTCGGACAAAATTACGGTGTCATCGGCAAGACTAAAAGTTTTTATTTCTTCGCTGGCACTACAGTCTGGAACCGCGAGACCGCTACCGTCGCAGGTTCGAATCCTGCCCCGGGCATGGATGTGTGTGATGTCCTTAGGTTAGTTAGGTTTAAGTAGTTCTAAGTTCTAGGGGACTGACGACCAAAGAATTCCCATTGTGCTCAGAGCGATTTGAACCATTTTCTTTTTGTGATTCTTGAGTTTCTCCCGGCGTATTTGATAATCAAAATATCCACGGGTGTACTGCCGGTCTATAGCGTCCAACGGGCACAATATTTCGGCCATCATACATGTCGCCATCATCAGGTGAACTGACGGACTGAGCTCCTGTGAACGTGCCGGCACGGAGATCCGTACGCTGTGGCTGCTCAGTTCCCCCTGAGCAGCCATAGCGTACGGAGCTCAGTCCGCCAGTTCACCTGATGATGGCGACATGTATGATCGCCGAAATATCGTGCCCGTTGGACACTATAGACCGGCAGTACACCCGTGGATATTTTGATTATCATTTTCTTTTTATTTCTTCTCCCTGAACATCAACTACTATTCCAAATTTTTCTTTTGTTTCGTTTACTGCTTGCTCAGTGCACAGAGTGAATAACACCGTGGGTAGGCTGCAACCCTGTCTTCTCAACCATACCGTTTCATGCCCCTCGACTCTTGTAACTGCCGTCTGATTTCTGTACAAGTTGTAGCCTTTCGCTCCCTGTATTTTACCCCTGCTACCTTCAGAATTTCAAAGACAGTACTCCAGTCAGCACTGTAAAGGGCTTTCTCTAAGTCAACAACTGCTGTAAGCGTAGGCTTGTCTTTCCGTAACACATCTTCGCCTGTGAATGTCTTACAATTTAAAATTGGTTCTGAAATCTCTGCCTAACTATTATGTACTCAATCTGGTACCTTCCGGCGTCTCCCGGTCCCTTTCGTGTAGACGCCCTTCTTTCATTATTCTTAAACCAAGAGTTAGCCGTGATTAAATTATGCTCTGTGCAAAATTTTACCAGACGACTTCCTCTTCCATTCCTTTTCCTCAGACTATATTACCTAGAATTTCTCCTACTCTTCCACTTCCTACTATCGAATTTAATTTGTGTCTCCCTTAAGTACCTGAATAATATCTTTATCTCATCATATATTTCTTCATCTCGTCATCATGCGTGGAACTAGTTGGCGTACAGATTTGTACTGCTGTGGTGGGTGTTGACTTTCTGTCTATCTTGGCTAGAATAATGTGTTCACTATGGTGTTCGTAGTAGCTTATCCGTGTTCTGTTTTCTTATTCATTATGAAACCTACTCCTGCATTACCCCTATTTGATTTTGTATATATAACGCTGTATTTGCTTGACCAGAAGTGCTGTTCTCCTTGCCACTGAACGTCGCTATCCCCACTACATCTAACTTCAACCCATCCATTTCCCTTTTTAAATTTTCTGACCTACCTGCCCGATTAAAGGATCCAACATTCCTCGTTCCGATCCGTAAAACGCAAGTTTTGTTTCTCCTTGTGACGACATCCTCCTGAGTAGTCTCCGCCCGGAGATCCGAATGAGAGACTATTTTACCTCCGGAATATTTTACCCAAGAGGACACCATCATCTTTTAACCATACAGTACAGCTGCATGCCATCGGAAATAATTACGGCTGTAGTTTCTCTTTGCTTTCAGCCGCCCGCAGTGCCAGCACAGCAAGGCCATTTTCGCTGATGTTACGAGGCAATCCGTTGTCCAAACGGTTGCCCCAGCAACTAGTGAGAAGGCTGCAGCCCCTCTTCAGGAACCACACGTTTGTCAGGCGTCTCAACAGATACCCTCTGTTGTGGTAGAACGTGCGGCACGGTTATCTGTATCGCTGACGCACGTAGGCCATCCCACCTACAGCTAGGTCCACGGAGCATGGAGGGTCGGATTTTTACATTAGGGATATATTGTTCATATTAAATAGAAACTGCCCACAAAATGCAATTCAGTGTTACATCGATTATATTAAAGCAGATGTTGTTGTTAAAACGTATTTAGTTGATGGAGGTGTCCTCAATGTTTACTCAAATTGTAACAACCTATGGTTTACAATAGGCGATATTCTAAAATATGTTCAAGATGAATTAGAATGTGCATTAAAATCATACGTTTGCGCTATGTTACAGCATGAGATGATAAACGATTTTTGCTGCAAGTCAAAGTTAGCTGTGGTATCTGAGTATGCGAAAAAATGTGATTTATTGTATGAAAATGTAAAAAGAAATATATATATATATATATATATATATATATATGTGTGTGTGTGTGTGTATATGTATATATATATATGTATATATATATATATATACGTAGTATTTTTGTACGGAGCGTTCTCACCCCATTCCCTCTGTAATGCATTGCAATGTTTATGCCTCATTAGAATAACGTTAGAGAGCTATTGAGATAGACAGAGGGAGAGAGATAGAGAGATAGAGGAAGTTTATTAATGCAGTATCTGACATAAACGTTGTTTCTTCTCTATAAATCAGAGAGATGAAATTTGATGTTTATGATGATGATGAGACCTTGGTGGAAATACTGTAGCTCATTTTTTAACGTTGTGTAGCCGGCCGTTGCGGCCGAGCGGTTCTAGGCGCTTCAGTGTGGAACCGCGCGACCGCTACGGTCGCAGGTTCGAATCCTGCCTCGGGCATGGGTGTGTGTGATGTCCTTAGGTTAGTTAGGTTTAAGTAGTTCTACGTTCTAGGGGACTGATGACCTCAGATGTTAAGTCCCATAGTGCTCAGAGCCATTTGAACCGTTTTTGAAATTTGTATACTCCCATGTTAGATGAAATGTGATGTGTGTGTACGCTCCTGGCGTATTTTAGATATGGAAATTCTGCAAGTTATACCTTTCATATAATTTTTACACAAATAGTCTTGAACACGACGCAGTAAATTTAGATCGTTCAGATACTTTTTATCAAACTAAAGATGGTTGCTATGGAGCTAAATTATTGACTGTTTCATTATAAAGGCCACAGAAATACTACACTGTGATTCACTGGTAGGAAGAGGGGGATGGAACTAGGAAGGGGAGGTGGACGGGACGGCCATCATGACATCATTTAAAGTAGGCGTGGCTTGTCACGTAATGATGATTACGTCATAGATGGAGGGGAGGGTGAAATACATTTAATGACCTTCATAATATTTATGATCGCGTTCAGGATCGAATTGTGTCCAGAATCATCATTGTATTTCTGCTTTTGTATACCTTTTATGTAGTATACGTCAACTGCCTTGCCGCAGCGGTAACATCGGTTCCCGTCATATCGCCGAAGTTAAGCGCTGTTAGGCTGGGCTAGCACTTGGATGGGTGACCATCCGGTCTGCCGAGCGTGCAAGTGGGGTGCAGTAAGCCCTTGTGAGGCAAACTGAGGAGCTACTTGATTGAAAAATAGCGGCTCAGGTCGCGTAAACTGACATGCGGCCGGGGGAACAGATCTGAGGATGACATGGCGGCCGGTCGGTACCGTTGGGCCTTCATGGCCTGTTCGGACGGAGTTTAGTTTATGCAGTATAAGTTAACGTCCGTACTATGTATCTCCCTTGCAAATGCCATGAACTGCTTTCGCCTCTGCTGATTTTTTTTCTGTTTTATAACAAGTCATTCGTAATCGTAGGCAAACTTGATTTGATTTTCCTTCACCACAGGTTACCTAGCGCCGATGCCGCTGCTAAGGTACATAACTCGTCAGAAGGTTTATTGCGTCCGCTACCTTATTCGTCTCTCATGTTAAATATTTACGGAGGGTCAACACACAATAAACGTAACAGAAAGTCTGCTTGAAGATATCTGCCTGGTATGTAGGTTACATATCTGGAATATACGTTACTGCAGTGCGTAGCCTCCCCTACAAAGACGCATAACTCACAGAGATGGCCTGCTGAATATGAAATGTTCGTCCCACAGCGCGTAGGAGGACGGCTGGCCTCCATTGCGTATTTCTTACTACGTCTTGTGACCCAGAATAAAACTGAAGAGCCGCTGGTAAATTCCGGAACACACTGATGTGCCGCAAGTGGAAATAGCCTCTAGGAAGAGAAAGAGAGAACGAGAGTGAGAGAGACAGGGAAACTTGTTTGTTTGTGGAAGTTTGTGCTACTCTTTTATTCTAATTCTGCTTTTAAAAATTCATGAGTGGGAGATTAGCGCACAATGAGAAATAGCTGTAACATACGAGAGAGGCAATGCATATTGCAAGCGGATGGCGAACGCTTCTGAGGAATGGTGTAGGGAACTGTAACGGGTTCAGGGAATGAAACATTAGTAGCAGTCGAATGTATTTAATGTTCGAAGGTGTTATAGCACGAATAAGGGTCCAACTACCATTGTATGTTCCATATGAAGTTCCGAACAATTACATTTTAGTACCTGTAGCCAGGCTTTCCTCTTAGAGATGTTTATACGCTTAAAGGTTGTTTTAAATTTGAGACGATAAGCAATGCTTCGTTTCTTTCCTAATACCTAGAAGCATTGGAACACATATGAACAGTGGTGCTCTGACATCTTAACATTGTTGCCTATATTACTACGATGGTGCTTCAACATCTACATTAGCTCGTGCGTCTATACTTGGCAAGCGATCTACCACCCCACCCCCTCACCCCTCCACGCTTTTCTTGATCTAGTCGCAAATGATGCATGGTTAGAACAACTGTTGCAAGCGTCCGTGTGAGCTGAAGTCTCTCTCGTTTTACTTTCACGGTCTTTTCGCTAGTCATATGTAGGAGTAAGGAAAATGTTGGTTAACTCTTCTACGAACGTACCTCTGGAAATCTGAACAGTAAACCATACCTTGATGCACACCGCATATCTCGTAGCCAATGTACTAAACGAGTACCTATGCGACACTTCAGCATTTACTAAACGAACCTGTGATGTGGGTTCTTTTTCCGTCCAACTTTTCTATTTCCTCTATGAATCCCACTTGGTATCATCCCACACCTTCGGCCAATACTCAAGAACCGATGGAAAAGGGCTTTCGTAAGCTACTTCCTTCGCGCGTGGCCTACTCTTCATGAGGATTCTTCCAGAGAATCTCAGCGTGACATCTACTTTTCCTACGATAATTTTTGTGTGATCGCTCCACTTCAAATAACAACGTATGCGTGCTCCCAGGTATTTAACGGATGTGGCGGCTTTTAGTGATTGTTCGATAAAAGTCTATCAAACATTAACAACAGAATCGTATTCGGCGAACTGACTGTACGACATACGTATCACTGACGACTAAAGCACAGCATACTTTACAGACCTTCTGTCTCAGGTCTGAATGCACTAATTCTTTTGACATCTCCCACTGCACTGCTCTCTGCGACTGGAACGCCGTGATTTTCCTCGCCTGTGTGTCTTCAAGAGTTATAGCTCCCGAACTGACATTTTTAGAAAATAACTAGGATTCAAGAACTAAACTTCGTACTCGTGAGTTGTTATCAAGTTTCAAACTCTAAAATATCTTTCAAAATTCAAAGATATACGTTACTATCTCTTGAACACTAGAACCATGAATCTGCATAACACACAAATGCAAAACGAGAAGAAATTTCGCATGTGTCACTGCCAAGTACACTGGTGTCCAAAATTAAAGCAACAAACGGAAATTTTGCGAGCTTGCGGTCATTTTGCCATAAAACAGTATAAGCAGGTGATAGTAAGGTAGAACCAATGCAAAGAAAACACATCGTTGTCAGTACGAAAATGGACAAAACATCTGAACTGCCTTCTCAAGGTATAGCGGGTGTGGATTTTACGGAACTTACATACCACAAAATCTTCATCAGCTCATTTACATCTACGTTGTTGTAGCTGGTCAATGCACTGAGTTGGTGGAGAATAAATTTACTTTTTGAACCTATGAAAAGACTCTCATGCACACATTGTGAGGGTAGGTTAGTATCCAAGCTTTTGATATTCAATGGTCAAAGTGTACGTAAGTTGGAGTGAGCAAAATCGAGACTCAACATTTACTGTGACCTAATGTGTGATGGTACCTCACCAAGTGGCATCTGCAACAGCATTGTCTCCATGCTGGATCTGAAACCCTAATTCCCTACTCTGTCCGTGACTGAATACTCTCTCTCAACTTTTGTACGTGCTGTAGAACGTTAATCTTTCCCTAGTCAAAATAATGGCTATTGCACACTCGCTAAAAGTAGCAGCAACGTGCACAATTTCTCTGCCTGCAAAAATTCCTGCAGGAATAATTAACTACCTCTTTGTTATCTGTTGCCACAATACGTGAAGTGTAATGTCCTCACTTCGCAGAAAGCAAAGCTCTCAAGCCGTCGCTATATTCCTCACACTTGTGTGGTCCATCACAAGACGAGAAAGAGAGACAACAATTTTAGGTCTCAAAATGCTTTTATATAATGGGGATCTCCCTACCGTGTTGCGTCTGCGTCCCCCAGTATGGCTTTAGCCAATCACCGTCTTGCTAGAGGTGAATTTTATTTTTTCCTGTTGGGTCGCAGCTTAGCCCTGTTAATGCCGTGCAGCCACTTACGCTCGGTCCCAGCTGCATTTACGGTAAAAGTAATAATGTATTTTTCTGGTCTTATCCCTTTCTGCACTGCAGCTCGTTATTCTTTTGTTAAATGTGGTTTACCGATGTCATTAACCACCTGCTCAGTTTGTCTCCAAAATGCATTTCACTTTAACTTATTCATTCATGCCCCTGTCCAAATATTGGTTGATATTGTTTTGCTAGTTTTTGGTACATGAGTTGCCTTTTGTTGAAATAACATAATTGTTATTTTCTGAGGATCTCATACTGTATTATACCGTCGTTATGGGTCAAGCTTATGTAAGGTCCATAAAATCCAGATGCCTTACAATGTAAACAACTGCAACATGCATAACGGTAGACACAAATGTTCTTCGTTTTTTACCACTCAATTGATTTGTGTACACAATCTGATAACCGGTTAATGTGCTCACAAGGGAACCTCCCCATCGCACCCCCCTCAGATTTAGTTATAAGTTGGCACAGTGGATAGGCCTTGAAAAACTGAACACAGATCAATCGAGAAAACAGGGAGAAGTTGTGTGGAACTATGAAAAAAATAAGCAAAATATACAAACTGAGTAGTCCGTGCTGAAGATAGGTGACATCATGAAGGATATAAGCTCAAGAGCGCCGTGGTCCCGTGGTTAGCGTGAGCACCTGTGGTGTGAGAGGTCCTTGGTTCAAGTCTTCGCTCGAGTGAAAATTTTACTTTTTTTATTTTCGCGAAGTTATGATCTGTCCGTTCGTTCATTGACGTCTCTGTTCACTGTAATAAGTTTAGTGTCTGTGGTTTGCGACCGCACCGCAAAACCGTGCGATTAGTAGACGAAAGGACGTGCCTCTCCAATGGGAACCGAAAACATTTGATCGCAAGGTCATAGGTCAAAACCTCTGATATATTCTATACGACACTGGCGACGGCATGTGCGTCACAAGATAGGAATATGTTGTGGACCCACCTAACTCGTACACTTGGCGAATGGGCAAAAAGATTCTTCTACTTTGCCCGATTTAGCTTTTCTTGTGGATGTGATAATCACTCCCAAAAAAGTGATGAAAAGATAAGAGTTTGTCAGATAACAATTGTCTGAAAATAAAAAATCAAACTTTTCACTCGAGGGAAGATTTGAACCAAGGACCTCTCCTTCCGCAGCTCCTCACGCTAACCACGGGACCACGGCGCTCCTGAGCTCACACGGTCCACGATGTTGCCTATCTTGCCATGGACTACTCATTTTGTATATTTTGCTTATTTTTTTCATAGTTCCACACAACTTCTTCCTGTTTTCTCTATTGATCTGTGTTCAGTTTTTCAGGGCCTAGCCGCTGTGCCAACTTATAACTAAATCTGAGGGGGGTGCGATGGGGAGGTTCCCTTGTGAGTATGGATTGTTCCTGTCTCTTTCCACAATGCTTGGGTCCCGAAACAGTGTTCCACAGATGCAAATCCGTCAAGACTCACTATCCCGAGCAAATCTGAATTCATCTATGAAAATAGCTTTGACCCACTGTTCTACAGCCCAGGTGGCATGCTGACGACTCCTGTCTAGACGTTTCCTTCTGTGAAGAAGCGTCAGAGGTACACGTACAGCAGGTCTCTGACTATAAAGGTCATTCTACCGAAGACCTCTGCACACCATTTACCTCGATACAACACATTAAGTGGATGCTGCAACACCGATGCCAGTTGCCGTGCGGTACTAAGGCAGTGCCATCAAGACCTTGCAGCCAAACAACGGGCCTCTCTCTCTGATGTCAAACGTGGTCAGCTCTTTTCCGATCTTTGGGTTACAGTTTCAGTCTCAATAAACTGTGGCCAAATCTGAAAAACAACAGAATGATTCCCATTAAGCCATCGAGCCACGTCTGTTTGCGACTGTCCTACTTCCATTCTTCCTATGGCCCTCCACTGCAGATAGTCTGGCAGGCATCTTCTCTGTACTGTACTGTCTGTGACTGTGTACACAGCGACTGTGGATGTGGAACTACCTGGTAAACACTACCCCTTCGATAAGTGCACTGACGTCATCGCTGGCTGGTTGTCCATTGACTGGAATACCATCTTTCGTACACAACACGATCGTATGGACATCCGTTCACTGTTTGTATGATTATATCATGAATTAGACAAGGACGGGGAAATAGTGGTTTGTTGCTTTAATTTTGTACACCAGTATAACGTAGCTCTATTAAACTTGGATCATATATAGAAAGAACTGCTGTACTACATAGAGGAGGAAGCTGCATGAATTACGCAATGAGACGAACAGGAATTACACCTGTATTCAAAGACAATATTTACTCTGAAGTCACAAGGATTTATGATACCCCCTAGAAATTACAAAAGGAGGGACATATTATTAATAGGGCGAGTGATCACCGCGGACGGTAATGCATGTTCTTCAACGTGCTCCTATGCTGGTCACTAGGTCAGTAAGGAGTTCTAGTGGCATGGTGTTCCATTTCACCACCATAGCAGTTGACAGATGTTGGAGAGTGGCTGCACGTGCACGTGTTGCAATAAGTCCCCCCAAGCCTACCCGACTGGAGCTTCCTAGGATTTAAATCAGTGGAACGGACAGCCCAGTCTATTGGCTCTCGTTCCAAGAGCTCCTCCACCTGAGGAGTTCGATGCGGTCGCATTGCCATCCATGAAAATGAATTTATGTACCAGTGCACTTGTGAAAATACGTGAAGGGGGAGGGGGAGTACAGTGTCACAATGAAGTTGACTGTTGACTAAACCATATTAAAATATTTCGAGGTTCTTACACCCATACAACATTATGCCTCCCTACACCCCAACAAATGGACCACCCAAACGTTAATGTTCTACGTTGTTCCTGGGTGCATTACGTTTTCCTACCTTTAGCCTCATGAGGAATTGTCCAGCATTGCCGAACGTAATCATTTCAGTAGTCCAAGTGTTATTGTGTACGAAGGCATAATGTTGCATCGGAATACTGACACCCTTCCCCATAGGCGTCTTTTTAGGGGTGCCTTTGGCCCTTACTTCATTTTTATACGAGATGATAATGCGCAACCGCATCCAACGGCGAAGGTAGGCGAGCTCTTGGAAGAAGAGGATATTCAGCGAATGAATCGGCCCGCTATTCCCACGACTTAAGTGCTATCTTGGTCGTGTGGTATGTGTTGGGAAACATATGGTAGCACGTCCATATGTACCAATGGGTGGCGATCCAGCACTTGTCCACTGCCCTGGTGTGAAAATGGAACGTCCTACCACCATAAATCCTTCTCAATATTGCGGCCAGCAAAAGAGCACATTGCCCTTTGTGGTGATTATTAAGAAAAATGTCCTAGGGACCATCGCGGTGAATTCAGCGTAATTATCGTCTTTGAATAAAAGTGTCGTTTCTCTTCTTCTCATTGCTTTTTTTTTTTTACGCTATGCTGTAGCAGTTCTATGTATGGTCCAGTTTCATCCAGCTCTACTTGTCACTGACACGACATGCAAAAGTTACTTTCGTCCTTAACTTTGAATATCACTGTATAACTAAAACACAGCTGCGTTACTTCAAGGCACAATGACAATGTGGCTGCGTTTTGTCCACAGCCATTTACATGCGACTATCCAAACACAGGAAAGCTCTCTCCTGTTTCAGAATCGTTTAACCCTCAACACATGGCCTTGTAGCGGTGAACATTGCGTCTGATAGATGGCTGACCATATATGCTGTAGTTCAGCAAGCAGACAGCCGCACTTACCATTCGCCAGCCAGCCACCACCGTTGCGTGTATTTCTCCTTCGTCGCCTCTGCCAGTCACCACTAACAAGGATTAACTCGCTATTGGCTGAAATGTCCACCATTCACAATAGCATCTGTAGATTCTTGTAATTATATTTTCTGTGTCGTAGTTGGTTCTTATAAATTTACACTCTTTTGGGGAAAGGAAGGGTAGCACCAGACTGTAAGCTTTGTCGAAATGATAATATTCACATTAAACAATATAATAACGTGTTTTTTAATAGAGTTAGACAACACCAAGTAACTTGATTCACTGATTTTTAAAAATAATTTTTCATTCCTTCTCATTTTGTTTGTTTAAATTTAAGAAGGGCGGTTTCAGACATGAATCTCCAATGTGTAAAGAAATGAATTTTATTCTAAAAAAATTTGATTGGATCGTAAATGGTTATAAGCTTGAACTTGTCCAGCACCTCATCTATTTTGTCAAATAATGTGTCAACTTAGTTGTTCGTGAAACGCGCTGCAAACTTAAGGATTCCGGGTCCTCAGGATGAAGTTTTCACCTCTTTTGAGAAAACCAAAGTAAAGGTCTTTACCCGCTTTTGTTTTTGTCTTATTGTACCGGTTTTATCTTAAGTTGCTGTCCATATTTGTACACGAGATTTAAGAAGTCATCTTTACTCAAAGTCATAAACTGGATATCAACATCTTTAACATGATCCCGTTCATCACTGAGTGTTCTCGGAAAAACTTATCTATATTACTAAATGGCTTACCCAGTTCATGGTGCACACTCCCAGCTGCTGGTTGCCTGTCTAACGGCTTCAAAGGGCAAGAAAACGTTCATTTACAATAATCCACATAATTATCACCCTAATTTAAAAATTTAAACCGCTTTCGTAATCTGCTCGTTAACAGGAATAACGTTACGTTAAAGGTATAAGTCAGTAGGTCAAGTAGACTGTTAGAAACTGTGTATATTTCTTTCGGCAGTCTAAATGAAGGCGCGCATATATCCAGATTACATTTATATAGTTTTTAAGAATGAGAGCCCTTAACGACTTCCAACAAACTTGACACAGAAGTCCAATCATTTACGAAACTTTTCTAGCTGACACTAGCTACAAAATGTTGAAAGAAAAAAAGTTAATCACTTCCTACAGTTTTGGTGTTCGTGCAGTAAAATTTCAGCATCGGACACGACGTCTTCATTTATTACTTCATTACTGCTAACACATTTTGCAGACAACATCCACATATGCCACTGAATCTACTCGCAAAATTATAAAACGTCACATAATTTGTCGTCATATAAATCGAGATGCTTGAAAAACTAACTTTTTCTTAAAAGATAGGCCAAATTATTCAGACTGTATTCACCGAGTGTTTGAAAATGAGATTTTCCACAATCTTTAAACATAATGAAAAACTTTACTAAACCTTTTCTCGCTTCCTATCTTAACGTCAATATTTAACACATTAGCTCATTTGTAAAGTAAGCAAATACTTGAAGCCGATTTGTACATCGGAATTCGGTTCTTTAAAGAATCGGGAGTGGAGGTTTAGTGGCTATTTCCTAAAACAGGTTTCATGGCCAGCTCTTTGTTCTAACGTAAACCTTTAAGTCTGTCACCGAACATACGCACTGTTTCTCACTCCCGCCCCTGAGTGTCATCTGAAGAAGATGAATTCGTTATACGCATATTTGCCAATATCCATACAACCAATTTATTCCATGTCCATTATTCGCGAGCAACTTTTGCTCTAAACTGTGAATTCACAGATCTATTTTAGCTGTGGCGTCTGCTGCAGTAGTGTACATGCTGAAGTTCTTCTGGGTGTGTGTGGCCTAAGCTAATGGCTTTGCCTGGACGTGCAGACGGTGGGTATTCTTTGCATGTTTCGAAGTAGAACAAAGGAGTATCTTCTGCCTATTTGGTACGCGATTGTGTCAGATGAAAAGTGTACTTACTTACGGTGTGGAGTGATGTCCTCCTGCCTCATGGAGATGGCTCCATTTTACACATTCTGAGTCACATTAATGCGACCACAGCGTTATGTCTGAAGTCAGCGTGCAATAACCGCTCATTTCGGAGGGGGAGGGGGGGGGGAAGACAGTGCAATGTTTGTCGTTATGTGTAAACGGAGCGATTTATCTGACGTACAAAAGAGCATGATCATTGGCTTTCGTGCCAAGGATGGAAGCGTTTCCGAAACGGTTTAGTTTCTAAACTGTTCGGGCGCCGCTGTGGTTAAAGTATACAGTGCATGGCAAAATAATACTATCCAAAACTGGCTCTGAGGCAACTGCGATGCAACAAAGGCCCTAGATGACAGGGGTGGTCGACGGCTATGGACATGTGTATGGGTGAATAGACGTGCAACTGTTGAACAAATGACCGCCCAAATGAACCAAGCGTCTACCAACAGTCTCTCCTCAACGAACGTTCAGCGAACATTGCTGCTCGTGGACCTCCACAGCAACCGCCTATTTCAAGCAGCGATGCTGACTGCTGTTCAGCCGCGACTATGCCTGGAATGTATGCCTAAGTACCCAAACTAGATGTCCACTGAATGGTGACAGCTCGCCTTTTCAAATGAATGACATTTTATGCTCCATCGGATAGGTAGCCTTGACAAGCGGTCACAATTACCAGACTGGCCAGTGTGTGTGTGTGTGTGTGTGTGTGTGTGTGTCAGTGAGTGAGTGAGTGAGTGTGTGTGTAAGAGAGAGAGAGTGTGAGAGAGTTATGCCTGGTATATGTGTGAATGGTTTAGTAGAAATAAAGATCTTCTCATACGGCAATTGTGGATCAAAGCCGCGCGGGGTAGCCGAGCGATCTCGGGCGCCTTGTACGGTTCGCGCGGCACCCCCGTCGAAGGTTCGAGTCCTCCCTCAGGCATGGGTATGTGTGTTGTCCCTAGCGTAAGTTAATTTAAGTTAGATAAAGTAGTGTGTAAGCTTAGAGACCGATGACCTCAGCAGTTTGGTCCCATAAGACTTTACCACAAATTTCAAAATTTTTTTGTTGATCAAAAGGAAACATTTTTGCATTACTGAATGCGCGGCAAGCCATGTTGGCCAGTTGAGAATTATTTGGCTCAACCGCTGACTGTTGTCGCGTCAGATAGGTCCTATATACTACATGATTTTCAAACTACACTACTGGCCACTAAAATTACTACACCACGAAGATGACGTGCTACAGACGCGAAATTTCACCGACAGGAACATGATCCAGTGATATGCAAATGACCAGCTTTTCAGAGCATTCACACAAGGTTGACGCCGGTGGCGACACCTACAACGTGCTGACATGAGGAAATTTTCCAACCGATTTCTCATACACAAACAGCAGTTGACCGGCGTTGCCTGGTGAAACGTTCTTGTGATGCCTCGTGTAACGAGGAGAAATGCGTACCATCACGTTTCAGACTTTGATAAAGGTCGGATTGGAGCCTATCGCGATTGCGGTTTATCATATCGCGACATTGCTACTCGCGTTGGTCGAGATCCAATGACTGTTGGCAGACTATGGAATCGGTGGTTCAGCAGGCTAATACGGAACGCCGTGCTGGATCCCAACAGCCTCGTATCACTAGCAGTCGAGATGACAGGCATCTTATCCGCATGGCTGTAACGGATCGTGCAGCCACGTCTCGATCCCTGAGTCAACAGATGGGGACGTTTGCAAGACAACAACCATCTGCACGAACAGTTCGACGACGTTTGCAGCAGCATGGACTACCAGCTCGGAGACCATGGCTGCAGTTACCCTTGACGCTGCATCACAGACAGGAGCGCCTACGATGGTGTACTCAACGATGAACCTGGCTGCACGAATGGCAAAACGTCATTTTTTCGGATGAATCCAGGTTCTGTTTACAGCATCATGATGATCGCATCCGTGTTTGGCGACATCGCGGTGAACGCACATTGGAAGCGTGTTATTTGTCATCGCCATACTGGCGTATCACCCGGCGTGAAGGTATGGGGTGCCATTTGTTGCACGTCTCGGTCACCTCTTGTTCGCAATGACGGCACTTTGAACAGTGGACGTTACATTTCAGATATGTTACGGCCCGTGGCTCTACCCTTCATTCGATCCCTGCGAAACCCTACATTTCAGCAGGATAATGCACGACAGCATGTTGCAGGTCCTGTACGGGCCTTTCTGGATACAGAAAAGTTCGAGTGCTGCCCTGGCCAGCACATTCTCCAGATCTCTCACCAATTGAAAACGTCTGGTCAATGGTGGCCGAGCAACTGGCTCGTCACAATACGCCAGTCACTACTCTAGATGAACTGTGGTACCGTGTTGAAGCTGCTTGGGCAGCTGTACCTGTACACGCCATCCAAGCTGTGTTTGACTCAAGCCCAGGCGTCTCGGGGCCGTTACTATAGCCGGAGGTGGTTGCTCTTGGTACTGATTTCTCAGGATCTATGCACCCAAATTGCGTGAAAATTTAATCACGTGTCAGTTCTAGTATAATATATTCGTCCAATAATACCCGTTTATCATCTGCATTTCTTCTTGGTGTAGCAATTTTAATGGCGAGTAGTGTACATTGAAGAACTGATCTGCACATGGTTGTGCTGAAGGCTGCACTTGTTACATGTAACTTTAGTTGGTGCGTCCGTGTGAAAGTTTTGTATTCTTGAGGCACAATAATAGTTTCAAGATTAACCCAAATCCTATACCATCATTCAAATTCATACCGTGCCATAAATGCAGTTGAATGAAGTTCAAGGTTCGTGAGATACCAAATGCGAGGAACCGTAAGGCCTTGCACGAATGATTATTTTGTTATCAGCAAGTTACATTCAGATCAAGAAAGGTAAGTTTGTCTCGAAAACGTCGAGGATGCAGCTGCACCACGTTCTGATACAAATTCATTTATTTATTTTTTTGACATCCGAGAGATGATTATCAACTGAATGTACGTTTCTTAGTCTCGTCTGAAGTGAATACGGAATGTGTGGAACATTCAAACAAATGTAAACAGATGTGAAAATGTGCATTTTACAGTATATTGCGATTTTTAAGAATAAACAGTCGTCTGTAAGCGATACGTATACATACATGTTCTTGTGTACATGGTACTTTTTAACTGTAAATATTTTATTTCCGGCAAGTCTTATGTTTTATCCTAATTAACAATGAACACATCTAGTAACAAAAATTTTTCGAAGACTTGAAGATGAGAACTGCGGAAACCGGTTGTCAAAAATAAAGACGAATTTATGCGATCTTGGGTGTTGAGAGCTTTTATACAATGCTACAGTCAGCGTTTACGAAGTCTCACATAAAGTTCCACTTTGGAAAAATAGTAAAGCCCACAAGAAGTAAAATAATGCATTATGACACCCCATAATCTAGGTTTTTCAGACACCGATAATTACCGCAGTATTACATGAACTGTGGTATTACAATCTCACCAGAGGCACGTGAACGAATTTACCAATTTGAGACTGTATATTGTTATTCAAGGGAAAATGATGTTAGAAAGATTCGTGGCCGAGCGGTTCTAGGCGCTTCAGTCTGCAACCGCGCGACCGCTACGGTCGCAGGTTCGAATCCTACCTCGGGCACGGATGTGTGTTATATCCTCAGCTTAGTTAGGTTTAAGTAGTTCTAAGTTCTAGGGGACTGGTAACATCAGATGTTAAGTCCCATAGTGCTCAGAGCCATTTGAACCATTTTAGGAAGATTCAATTTGGCTTCAGTAATGAGAAAGTTAAACAGTTGGTCATATTGAACTATTTCGGCTTTCGTACAATGCGCTACTTAATTACCGGTGTCTGAAGAACGTAAACTGCGGGTAGCTTTGCCGTTGTTTATCTTTGCGTACTGCGAGTCTCTGTCGCGTTGAGAGCAGGGTGGAAGCGGAGCAGTGTACTATTATCGCACCAGTGTGTGCACACCAGAGTCGTTAACCCGCAAGTGTTGAGAGCCGCTGCAATTCTGTCCCATATTATCCGTGGCCCTGGAGACGGCTCGGGGTCCTCAACCAGCAGCAATAGCGACAGCTCAGCATTGTCGTCGGCTACATTCTTCGTCATCCGCACAGCTACAACATCGTAAGACAGTTAAGTGAAAAATTATAAACTTATATAGCCATTACTCAGAAGCGTTTCTTTTACAAAATATGACTAACTTGAGCAATAACTTGCAACATTTGAAACGTGTAGGCACCTGGGTTGTCTTTGTCGTCAGACATTATTACCAGGCAGGGTCCCTTCCCTTTCCAGGCAATCACCAGGTGCCTTATAATCACGAAACTTGAGTAATTATTTATTGACAGTTTTGTATGTTTCCTAATGACTAATTTCAGTCTAAATTTCATTTTTCTGTATTTAGCTGAGCTAGAGACTTCTGCTGGCTTAGTATGTATTTTATTGTTGTTATATTAAAAGTAAAACCAGTTGCTCATCTGCTTAAGGGAGTTGCAACGCCCTATCCCGATAATGTTGAATTTAGTGACGGCTTCCCTGTATTTCAAGAACCACTGTAGCCATTGTCATGAAACTTTTAGAGGACACTAAACTGTATGTTCTGAGCCTACTGAGCTACAATAATTGCATTTTAGCCACTGCTTCAGGAAATACAATTTTTTGATTACACGGTTCAAATTTTGTGTACTTTTTTGTACGTTATCCTAAATAATTTTAATTGTACATAACATTATGCTCTTCTTTTAGTTCAGTAGACTCAGGATATGTAGGATATGTATGTCCCTGAAAATTTGAATACTCTACTCGAAGTGGTTTCTGAGATTTGGGGAAAAATGCAATAAAAAAGTAAATTTTCAGGAACAGCTTCTTAAGTGTCAGAAGACTGTAACACACTTCGTATACTCTTAATTTTTTTTTTATTCAGAAGCACCCTGCACCTTACTGTAGATCATCTTCTTGATGTTTTTCCAAGTTTTTTTTCTTCTTCTTTCTGGACTCCTTAGTGGCCAGCTGTGCTGCATACTCTGTTTTATCAATGCGAGCCTTGTTCATCCATTCAAGTTCTCTGATGCAATTTGCTCCAGGATTAATTCCCATATGCTGTAGCATTTCCACCCTACCAATGTTGCCATCATTAAAACCAATAACAGCAACACTGACTTCCGCCCCCCTACTTTAGTGTCTTCATTCCAACAAAAACATTTTTTGGAGAGCGAATCCATATAAGATTATTGAACTACTCACTGGGATTTTGAGTCTGACCATGCAGACACTTCTTCAGTAATTCAGGATTTGCCAGGTCTCTGTAAATAAGTTTTATGATACCCATGACTGCTGCTGGGGTGGAAAGTTTATGGCCGTCTGAACTGTTTCAGTACTGGGCACTGCGGTAATTGCACCATGAATCAGGTCCAGGAGGGAAAAGGTGGTGCACTGGTTTTTCTTCAGTTGACTGTCTGTGGAAGAAGGTAGTTCATACTGCCTGCTTTATTTTCAACAAATCCTCAGTGTTATTTCTAACGGCCATGCTATAATGCTGTTGTAATTCATCAATAATTTTGTCTGTCAGCCTGCCTCTTATGGTTTTACCATCAGAAAGTTTCTTGTCTCTGAAACTTTGTTTCAACTTCCTAAAGCTAGTGCCCATCCTCTTCTGGACGTGACCAACACATTTCAGTTTTGTGATAATCTTCTCACCGTAAGGCTGAGCGGCTACTGTACTGTTATATGCTTTTGAGTCTCTATCACCTAAGAACTTTGTGTAACACACTCCCCTATCGTTCACAGATCGATCAAAAATTTCAGTAGCTGAACCACTTGTTAGTTCATAATTTCTGTCACAGATTTGCCCCTTCTTCGTTCCCTGATTTACACTATTAACGATGTTTCGTTAAAATCAGGAAAACTGTTACCTTTCCAGTACCCACACCGGTCACCTTAGCAACAGAATTCTTGGAACTGTAGCCACGCTTCTGCCAAGTGCAATCAAAAGCTACTGGTATGTCAGTCACAAGAACATTATGTTATGTATAATTAAAATTATTTAGGATAACGTACAAAAAAGTACACAAAATTTAACCGAGTAGTTAAAAAATTATATTTCGGAAAGCAGTGGCTGAAATACAGTTATTGTAGTTCAGTAGACTCAAAACAAACAGTTTAATGTACTGTAAAAGTTTCATGTCAATGGCTACAGTGGTTACTAAAATACACCGAAATCAAGTTACTAAATTCAGCATTGTCAGGATAAGGCTTTCCAGCTTCCCTTAAAGGGGATTCAATTCAATATTTCAATAATCAAAAGTAAATTGATTGCCCTTTCCTAAATTTAACATTACGTTGCCTTGAGGTTACTAAAAGTAATTCTTTTCTTTTCTTTTCAGTTACATTTACTTAACCAGTAACTCCATTTAACTTTACTTTCAAAATTTAGTATTTCGGAATAAGTAACTGTAAACTCGGTGCTTTCTGATTCATTTATTTTCTCTTGAACTGTTGTACTGTGGAAATGCGTGACAACAGTCTGTTGCCACCCCAGTGATTATTTGCTTAAATTTCTTTGCCGTTACCTTTCTTAAGATTCTGGAGATTCATTGCCCTAGCGGGCTGGCGACTGCTTTATTTAGCCCCTTTTATTTAATCAATGTCTTCTTTGCATTGTCAGTAATTTGTGGAGTAAATATTACGTGGTACCTTTTCCCTCCTGAGTGGTTCGTGAGAGACTGCACTATATTCCACTCATTTCAAAATGATCATCAGTATCCACAATAGGTTTAGAATAGATTTTTCCTTCAGAAGGATCTGTTGTACATTTTCCTCCGACTAACCGGTGTTATTTTCCTACGGCAACGATAGCCTTACATACTGTAACATTTCATTAGGCATATGCGATCACGGTCAGTTATTTTGCAGTCCAGTAGGCCGATTAGGAAAGAGGAGGTTACACGTAGCGACGCTAGTGACAGGGCAGTATCAATCTGGTATTGTTCTTGGCAACGAATTTTGCATTGTGCAGATTCGTAGCGAATTAAACCCTTTTGCTGCGAATAAAGTCGCTCATCCATCGCAGTAGTAAGTTGTGGAAATAGACCACAAAATCTCTAAATGCGCATAAATCAGTAAAACAGGCTACATGATGGACACAAATGAAACTGATCATGTGATTGTACTTAAAGGGGAACACCGGTACAACAAAAGGTAACGCTGGCAGCGGAACCCTTTGTCGATGAACAGGCGGCTAGCATCACAAATACTACCGCTGAAACACAGGAACAAAAGGAAATGGCCTTCCTGGGATTGACAGATGCTATGTAAATCGGAAAAAGAATCAAAACGCAATCCATTGACGGTGGATATGAGGAAACCATTAAGAAAGAACAAGAGTTACGAGTCAAAACCAATAATAGCTGGAAATATAAAAGATTTGCTGCGCGTGTTGATCAGTACAATTTATGCTCAGTCCCAATGAATTACTGCTAAAATTAATGCTCATTCCGAATCAATAAAGGTCAATCTGTATCAATTAATGCTCAATCCAAAACAATTAAGATTGTGAGCAATAATATTACGGAATGAAATTTTCTCTCTACAGCGGAGTGTGCGCTGATATGAAACTTCCTGGCAGATTAAAACTGTGTGGCGGACCGAGACTCGAACTCGGGACCTTTGCCTCTCGCGGGCAAGTGCTCTACCATCTGAGCTACCCAAGCACGACTCACGCCCCCTCCTCACAGCTTTACTTGTGCCAGTACCTCGTCTCCTACCTTCCAAACTTTACAGAAGCTCTCCTGCGAATCTTGCAGAACTAGCGCTCCTGAAAGAAAGGATATTGCGGAGACATGGCTTAGCCACAGCCTGGGAGATGTTTCCCGCGAAAGGCAAAGGTCCCGAGTTCGAGTCTCGGTCCGGCACACAGTTTTAATCTGCCAGGAAGTTTCAATGATATTACAGTTTTTAACACGAAATTAGATGAAATCAAGAAAAAATAATAGTAGTGAATACCGAAATCGGTAATCTTAAGCAGGACGTGACAGAGGTACAGTCAAACTGGAACAGACTGTTGATCCCGTTATTGAAAATAAAGTAATTGAACAAGTAGAATTAGTGCGAAAAGATGACAGGGAAAAGGTTACAAATTTGCAAACTTTAGTATCATACATAAATAATAGAGTGAAGAAACAGTTGACTACGTGTGATGTGAAAAAGAGGGTAGTGAAAACGTTAGCGACAACCACTTGCCATGTAGTTACTAAAGAAAGTGAACTAGAAAAGAGAGTAGACGAAAAGCCGCACTGTGTGTCATGTCATTCTCATAACACTGAAACCTTTGCGAAGAAGGAGCGTTTCTATCCCCTCAAAAAACTGGGTAGATTGCATGCTAACGAAATCATTAAAATTTGTGAAAGAATTTGCCTGAATCGTGGAAGGACAAGAGAAAAATTAACGCTACAATCGACGCGCTAGCGGGCGAGGCTAAGCGATGGGACTTAAACCTCGATATTGCGAACTGGAGCTTTCAAGAATCAATAATGCTTTCTTGAAAGGAAATTGGTGAGAGCAGAAACAGGCAGTGAATGGCGCGATTTCGCAGTGTCAAATACTACGAAGCGAACACTCACTTCTCGATGAAAGAATTTTGTGGAAGTTCGATCCGCAAACTAAAACAATTGCCGTGATCGACCGACTGAATCAGAGATTCTCTGGCAGTTGTGGAAGAAGCTTCCACATGATTCCAAGAGATACATAGGCAGTAGTTACTGAACAATTACTACATTGTTAGGAATGTTCAAAGATGAAGACAAATGGCGGAATAACAGCGAAAATTTTAAGAGTCGTGGTAATAGCAACAATTACCATAACAGCAACAATTATCATAACATCAACAAGTATAATAACAGTAACCATGGCAACAATGGTAACCACCACCATGGTAATAATAACTCACACCACTACAACAATAACATTGTGGGAACAACAATAGTGGGAATGACAGAGGCCAGAGACCAGATTCATGTGAATATAGTACATGATTCTCAGCAGAATGATTGTAGGCAGGAGCAAAATCTGTAATTGCGACAACCAGGTAGAAACAGGCCTGTCGTATTTAATCAGGTAAACCATCAACAGCGCCACTTTGGTGTCTACTGGGTGTGGGAAGACCTTGGTGGCCCAGAAGAAGGCCTAGGCAACGTTCCTACGACAGATCTAGATGGGTAAATCAGCGATGGGAAAATATGCAAGAAGACCCGCAGTAACAATAACTGAACATGAAAAGGCAGTCGTCAGTGTGATCATTGTCTGTAATAACGATGAAAATGGAGTACCGGTCAACGAGGAAGTGGCGGCCGCTGTTACGAAAACAATGGTGCTGCAGGCTCCAGTACAGTGTGATTCGCCGGCGGAATTAATGATCCCGATATCGAATAAAACCTCTGTCATCGCGCAGGGCAACGCAGAACGGTCGGATATACGACGAAATGAAGAATTACAGAGGATTGCATGGGGGTGTGCTAATGGGGAGAACGGACAATATTTGACGATTCTCAGGCCGCATGAAATTAGGGTCTATGAAGAAACGGAAAGCTCTATCAGAATGTTGTAGCAATTGAAGTAGCCAACCCCAATAATGTTGGTCCTAAAGGAAGCCAAGGAGAAATTCCTAAAGAGGGTCAAGACGAGTTTGCGGATGATGACCGGGTACGACTAATTGACAGACACGTAGATTACTACACCTACGAGGTTACGGGTGACGTCATACAATCAGACGAGAGTGGTATGGGTTGTGTGAGCTCGGGAGAAGAATTAGAAGCGGAAACAGAGCACATTTCTCTAAGAAAATTGGAAGATGATAGCTATCTTTCCGAAGAAAATTGACGTGACGACTGTTGGCGAATTGTTGATAATACAAGGTTCGTTAATCGAAGAAATACATAAAAAGGTTTGTGTTGGGGCAAAACGGCTTTAACAACCGCAGGACAAGTAGTTATGAATGTCCGAGAACACAAATTTAAAAAACCACCAGATAAACCGCTATTGGTGTCAGAGACAGACGGGTTTTTGTGAAGTGACCTTGATGTAGATGACGACTTGCTATGGCAAAAACCAAGAACTAGACACAGATAAGTGTAGACAAATAATGTTGCCCGTCGATATGCACAGTATACAAATGCACGGTTTAATAGGCAGAGCTGAGTGCTAGGTCCAGAAAAATCTTCGATTTGTTAAAGGAAAGATCCGGACGAGAAGTGAACGGGGTGACCGCCCAAGTGCTGAGAAACCGCCTCCAACGCGGGTGCGACGCCTTGGGCTCATGGGCAACAAAGTGGCGGTTGAAATTCAACGCCACAAAGAGCCAGGCAGTCGTATTCACTCGAAGACTTCTGCCACCAGGGCTTACGCCGCTCGAAATCCTGGGAGAACCTATCCCATGGAGTGGGACGGCGAAATACCTAGGGGTTACCCTAGACCGCAGGCTCACCTGGAAGCATCACATCCGTGATGTGAAAGAGCAATTGGACGCCTCCTCGCCCTGTATCCGCTGCTAAACCGGCAGTCGTCATTGCCACCGCAACACGGCATCACGCTTTACCTAACATTGGTTCGCCCACTGTTAGAGTATGCGGCCGTGGTCTGGGGGAAAGCTGCAGATGCTCACATTGTGACTTTGCAACGGATACAGAACCGCGCCCTGAAGACTGCTATGCATCTTCCGAGGCGCTTCTCGACGCGCCAACTCCACGAGGACACCGGGATCCTGCCTCTCCGAGACAGGTTCCGCGCCATCGCCAGGAAGTTCTACGAGAAGACGGGACGCTCCCGCAACCGGCTCATCCGTGGACTGGGCCAACAACCTCATCACAGGCCAACCACGCGTTGGCCTGACCTGCTGAGGGATTAAGTTTTACTAATCCCTCAACGGAATGTGTCTTTCTCTTTTTCAGGTTAAACCAGACAGGACCAATCGACAAGAGTGGTAATATATATTTCTCTCTCTTACAGGAACCGCAGGAATGACAAATTTTGTCTAAACTGCACCACCACGAGCCAAGGACAGGCTCGTCATTCCAGCGTCAGCGTCAGCGAACGGGGTGACGTTGGACAGGCACCTGACGTGGCTGCCACACGTCAGAGGGCGGGCAGTCGGGCGCCTTCGTGCGCTTTACCCACTGCTCAACCCTTCATCGACACTTCCTCCACGCCACGGCCTCACCATGTACAGGGTGTTTCAAAAATGACCGGTATATTTGAAACGGCAATAAAAACTAAACGAGCAGCGATATAAATACACCGTTTGTTGCAATATGCTTGGGACAACAGTACATTTTCAGGTGGACAAACTTTCGAAATTACAGTAGTTACAATTTTCAACAACAGATGGCGCTGCAAGTGATGTGAAAGATATAGAAGACAACGCAGTCTGTGGGTGCGCCATTCTGTACGTCATCTTTCTGCTGTAAGCGTGTGCTGTTCACAACGTGCAAGTGTGCTGTAGACAACATGGTTTATTCCTTAGAACAGAGGATTTTTCTGGTGTTGGAATTCCACTGCCTAGAACACAGTGTTGTTGCAACAAGACGAAGTTTTCAACGGAGGTTTAATGTAACCAAAGGACCGAAAAGCGATACAATAAAGGATCTGTTTGAAAAATTTCTACGGACTGGGAACGTGACGGATGAACGTGCTGGAAAGGTAGGGCGACCGCGTACGGCAACCACAGAAGGCAACGCGCAGCTAGTGCAGCAGGTGATCCAACAGCGGCCTCAGGTTTCCGTTCGCCGTGTTGCAGCTGCGGTCCAAATGACGCCGACGTCCACGTATCGTCTCATGCGCCAGAGTTTACACCTCTATCCATACAAAATTCAAACGCGGCAACCCCTCAGCGCCGCTACCATTGCTGCACGAGAGACATTCGCTAACGATATAGTGCACAGGATTGATGACGGCGATATGCATGTGGGCAGCATTTGGTTTACTGACGAAGCGTATTTTTAACTGGACGGCTTCGTCAATAAACAGAACTGGCGCATATCGGGAACCGAAAAGCCCCATGTTGCAGTCCCATCGTCCCTGCATCCTCAAAAAGTACTGGTCTGGGCCGCCATTTCTTCCAAAGGAATCATTGGCGCATTTTTCAGATCCGAAACGATTACTGCATCACGCTATCTGGACATTCTTCGTGAATTTGTGGCGGTACAAACTGCCTTAGACGACACTGCGAACACCTCATGGTTTATGCAAGATGGTGCCCGGCCACATCGCACGGCCGACGTCTTTAATTTCCTGAATGAATATTTCGATGACCGTGTGATTGCTTTGGGCTATCCGACACATACAGGAGGCGGCGTGGATTGGCCTCCCTATTCGCCAGACATGAACCCCTGTGACTTCTTTCTGTGGGGACACTTGAAAGACCAGGTGTACCGCCAGAATCCAGAAACAATTGAACAGCTGAAGCAGTACATCTCATCTGCATGTGAAGCCATTCCGCCAGACATGTTGTCAAAGGTTTCGGGTAATTTCATTCAGAGACTACGCCATATTATTGCTACGCATGGTGGATATGTGGAAAATATCGTACTATAGAGTTTCCCAGACCGAAGCGCCATCTGTTGTTGAAAATTGTAACTACTGTAATTTCGAAAGTTTGTCTGCCTGAAAATGTACTGTTGTCCCAAGCATATTGCAACAAACGGTGTATTTCTATCGCTGCTCGTTTAGTTTTTATTGCCGTTTCAAATATACCGGTCATTTTTGAAACACCCTGTATCTGTCCCTTGTCCGGCCGTACTGCAATACGCGGCCGTGGTGTGGGGTAACGCGGCAGCGACGCACATTGCGACGCTCCAACGCGTGCAAAATAGGGCGCTGCGACTTGCGCTCCACAAGCCGCCTCGCTACTCGACGAGGCTGCTACACGAGGAAGCAGGCATCCCTTTCCTGCGGGATCGCTTCCGGCAAATCGCCAGAGTGTTCTACAGCAATGCAGAACACTCTGGCAGCCGCCTGATTCGTGGTCTGGGCCAACAGGTCCACCACAGGCCAACAACACGTTGGCCCGACCTACTGCGAGAGTAGTCTTCTCTTGCAGCCCGATATAGAAACAAAGGGCGCCACAATCAACGACATCCAGTGAGGACAGCTCAAATCGTTAGGTCCCACTGCACCCCTCAGAGGTCAACGCAGGAACAGCAGCTCCGCTACTTAAACTGCCCACACATCTGGCATATGTAGCCAGAGTTTTAGAGCGAGCGAGCGAACCCGACACTTCGCCTGAAAATGGCAAGCAAGAAGCTTGCTGAAACGTTGCTGGACAACAACACATTGACTCGGCTGTCAACCCGAGAAGATTTTATTATCCTCCATGATACTCTGTTTTCATTAAAAAAAAGGTACCGACCATGTCAAAAAGGCTTTGATCTGTAGCTGTTATCTCGACTCAGAGAAAATCAATTCCTCTCCATTGTTAAATCCACCAAAGAAATGAACATAACCAATAAAACGAACATCATTATGAATATCAGTCGCTTCGTCCAAGCGAAACGCAAAACATTGTTACGCAGTTTAGGGATTAACTGCTACAGTGAATCGTCAAATGCGTCTATAATTCTTTTGTGCGCTGTGTCATTAGTGATAGGAATATTTTTGAACTGTTTGAGTCGCCAATTATTGTTGATACTCAATCGCTGATGGTAAAACCAGAGTTTCTGCAACCCTTGGTGGTTTCTTGCGTTTAGGAATCGTATGAGAAATCTGGTTGGAGGCTAAAAGGCCCTAGAAGTCACATTCGTCGTTTTCTTAGGGGTAGGCAATAAAAAATTTAGTTTCACGACAAAAAATTGTTTTGGTTTTCCAGTTAATTCGGAATGTATGGTTTCAACTTGTCCGTTTAACTTATTAAACTTCATGCCATCAGCAGCTAAAATGCTTAAAACAGCTGAGGACGTTCTTCACTGTTCATTGTAGTTTTCTTGAAACCTAACAATAAATAGTTCTCACCATACTTTCTCGTGTTCGGCTTTGAGTATCTCCCTGGTCTCCGGCAGTTGATGGGCCACTGGTGTCTGCATGTCTGTCACTATCCCGGAACAGCTCCATACTGCAGTAAAGTATTCCTCGCGATATCTGAAAGACTGTAAGGCAGCGTGAGGGATACACGAGGCAAAGCCTGCACAGCGCGTGATAGTTAAGGATGCTGGCAGACACAGCGCAACCGACACGGACGATTAAAGGCCGACGTCGCAGCCGGCCAGAGTTGGCCAAGCGGTTCTAGGCGCTACAGTCTGGAACCGCACGACCGCTACGGTCGCAGGTTCGAATCCTGCCTCGGGCATGGATGTGTGTGCTGTCCTTAGGTTAGATAGGTTTAAGTAGTTCTAAGTTCTAGGGGACTGATGACCTCAGATGTTAAGTCCGATAGTGCTCGCCTTGCTCGCCCGATCATTTCAGAGAATGCTAAAATTGTGACAACGGTTTCACTATCGTCGACTGCGTCTGGCATAACATTGACGTAAACGTATCTGTTTGTTATGAAGGATTATTGTGCATAAAAACTGACACAAAAAAATCACAACACCAAGAGGGAGTAGTGAGACATAAACAAAAATTGGTAGGTGTGTTTCTGGAAGATGATGTGTATTCATATTCCACGCCAGTTGCAAACCAAATGTACTAGTCGCGCTTTACGGGATTGGCCGCAGTGAGTTGATGTCAGTCAAGAATGCCATTTGAAAGAAATCGGGTAGTAGGGCTACGAGAAGCTAAATGTTCCTTCTGCGATACTGCAGAAAGACTTCGCGGAATGCAGCCGCCGGCCGCTGTGGCCGAGCGGTTCTAGGAGCTTCAGTCTGGCACCACGCGACCGCTACGGTCGTAGGTTCGAATCCTGCCTCGGGCATAGATGTGTTTGGATGTCCTTACCTTAGTTAGGTTTAAGTAGTTCTGAGTTCTAGGGGACCGATGACCTCAGATGTTAAGTCCCATAGTGCTCAGAGCCATTTGCACCATTTGGAATGCAACCACTGTATATGACTGCTGGCACCAGTGTCATGAGAATGTCCGGACGCAAGATGACCGGGCTCCAGACGGCCACGTGGCACTACCCAGAGGGAAGACCATCGTGTTTGGCGTATGGCTTTGGCGCATCATAGTGCGTGTGCTGCAGCAACTTGAGCAGTAGATGGCACCACAGTGATCCACCGAACTGTTACAAATCGGTTACTTCAAGGACAGCTTCGAGCCACAAGCCCTGTTGCACGCATTCCACTGACCCCAAACCACCGCCATTTTCGACCTCAGTTATGTCAAGCAAGAGGTCACTGGAGGGCTTCGTGAAAGTCTTCCTTGTTTTCTGAAGAAAGCTGCCTCGATACCAGCGATAACCTTGTGCTGGTTAGAAGAAGGCCAGTTGTGGGCCTGCAACCAACCTGTCCGCGTATTAGACACATTGGAGCTACACCTGGAGTTTTTATCTGGGCTAATGTACATCTGAGAGCTTTTTTTTAGGGGTAAGTTGATTCAGTCTCTAGCGCAATAGTTTCTCGCTGAACTGCCAGCTACATAGCTTATTAACGCATCAGCGTCCATTGGTGATACGTCAGGAGGGTAGCAAGTTGCATGTCTAACATTCTGTCTGCTGTTATAGTTTACTTCTTGAGTCTTGATAGGAAAGTTAGGATGTGTGCATGCTTTGTGTGGATGCAGGAAGAGCTGGCCGCAGTTGGTGAACAGCTGAATGCTCTTTTGATTACGATCAATCACCTTTAGCTTGCTGCCTCGAGGTGTAACGATGGCGGAGATTCTGGCGTGTTACATGGGACACTTCAGGCGTCGCTTGTCTTGCCCACTGGCTTTGCCATCGACGCACCTCCTAGTGCACAAGATGCGATAAATCCGCCCTCACACTAAGGTGCGTGGCCGGTGATAACGCGTTCATGTCGCTCGAGACGGAAGGCCAAAGTGGAGTGTGGTCCCCTGGCCTCACCCTTTCACCCTGTGAGAGGACAGGTGGCTGCTCTTTCAGTAGGATCCGAGCGGGCACAAGGGGCGATGGGTTTACTAGTTATTGGGAGCTCAGTGTTAGATACGTTATTGAACCCCTTAGGCAGATAGCGTTCAGGCCTGGAAAACACCCAATGTGCACCCCCTATGTCTGCCGGGGAGCCTTATCCAAGATGTGGAGGCGGCATTGCCTGCGGCTGTCGAGCGTGCAAGATGCAGTTATCTGCAAGTTGTGGCTCATGTCGGCACTAACGAAGCCTGTCGAATGGGCTCTGATGTCATCGTCAGTTCATACAGTCAGCTGGCGGAGGTCGTAAAGACTGTTGGCCTAACACGGGGGTGCAAGCATAGCTCGCAGTTTGCAGCATTGTTCCCAGAGTTGATTGGGGTCTTTTGGTTTGGAACCGAGTGGAGGGTCTCAGCCAAAGGATTCGTCGACTCTGTGACGGTCTCGGCTGCAGATTATTGGACCTGCGTTATCATGAGGGAATTTTTAGGGCTCCCCTTGGTAAGTTATGGGAACACTACACAAAGGAACTAGCTACTAGGGTAGCAGAGTACTTCTGGAGTGCACATAAGGATTTTTAGGCAAGTCAGTAGTTTGCGTGATGAACACACGCCAGGAGGTATGCAGCAAGGGAAATGAGACGGCTTTAAACATACTCCGACTGTCAAAAATTTATCAGTAAACTGTTGAAATATTCAAATTAAAGTTCCCGAATTTATTGCCCTCCGAGAAAGTTCTCGCGCTTAAATTGTTCTTGGGACCGAGAGGTGGCTGAAACCTGAAGTGGAAAACTCTGAGATATTTAGCGCGGACCGTATTTCGGAAAGACAGGTTAGAGGCATAGGAGGGGTAGCGTTCATTAAATTTGACAACAATATTGTCGCTATTGACATCGAAGTTGAGTGTGAATTTATCTGATCGCGATAACAGGTGTAGGTTCAAAATCGGTCAAATGGCTCTGAGCACTATGGGACTTAACGTCTGAGGTCATCAGTCCCCTAGAACTTAGAACTACTTAAACATTACTAACCTAAGGACATCACACACATCCATGCCCGAGGCAGGATTCGAACCTACGACCGTAGCGGTCGCGCGGTTCCAGACTGAAGCGCCTAGAACAGCTCGGCCACCAGCGGCCGGCCAGGTGTAGGTGAAACCAAGTTAATTATTATATGTTTTTACCGACCACCCGACTCCACTGCGACAGTTCTAGAGTCATTCAAGGAAATCTGCGGTCAGTAGCTCGGAAGCACCGCAGTCACGTAATACTAGTTGGAGGCAACTTTAAGCCACTGAGTGTAGGCTATGATGTCTATGGATTCATTACGGGGGGGCTACAAACAGACAGTCATGCGAAATACTTTTGAACACGTTTTCTGAAAACTGTCTTGAGCAGCTAGCTTGGCAGATCACACGCAACGGAAACATCTTAGATCCAGTAGCTACAAATAGGCCGGACCTTATCGACAGTATTAGTAGAGAAACGGGGACTAGCGATCATGATATCATTGTAGCAACTATGCTTACGAAAATTAACAAATTTAACGAAAAAAGATAGGCGAATGTTTCTGTTAGATAGCGCAGATGAGCAGCTTTTACATGGTGTTTCAAAAATGACCGGTATATTTGAAACGGCAATAAAAACTAAACGAGCAGCGATAGAAATACACCGTTTGTTGCAATATGCTTGGGACAACAGTACATTTTCAGGCAGACAAACTTTCGAAATTACAGTAGTTACAATTTTCACAACAGATGGCGCTGCGGTCTGGGAAACTCTATAGTACGATATTTTCCACATATGCGTAGCAATAATATGGCGTAGTCTCTGAATGAAATTACCCGAAACCTTTGACAACGTGTCTGGCGGAATGGCTTCACATGCAGATGAGATGTACTGCTTCAGCTGTTCAATTGTTTCTGGATTCTGGCGGTACACCTGGTCTTTCAAGTGTCCCCACAGAAAGAAGTCACAGGGGTTCATGTCTGGCGAATAAGGAGGCCAATCCACGCCGCCTCCTGTATGTTTCGGATAGCCCAAAGCAATCACACGATCATCGAAATATTCATTCAGGAAATTAAAGACGTCGGCCGTGCGATGTGGCCGGGCACCATCTTGCATAAACCACGAGGTGTTCGCAGTGTCGTCTAAGGCAGTTTGTACCGCCACAAATTCAGGAAGAATGTCCAGATAGCGTGATGCAGTAATCGTTTTGGATCTGAAAAATGGGCCAATGATTCCTTTGGAAGAAATGGCGGCCCAGACCAGTACTTTTTGAGGATGCAGGGACGATGGGACTGCAACATGGGGCTTTTCGGTTCCCCATATGCGCCAGTTCTGTTTATTGACGAAGCCGTCCAGGTAAAAATAAGATTCGTCAGTAAACCAAATGCTGCCCACATGCATATCGCCGTCATCATTCCTGTGCACTATATCGTTAGCGAATGTCTCTCGTGCAGCAATGGTAGCGGTGCTGAGGGGTTGCCGCGTTTGAATTTTGTATGGATAGAGGTGTAAACTCTGGCGCACGAGACGATACGTGGACGTTGGCGTCATTTGGATCGCAGCTGCAACGCGGTGAACGGAAGCCCGAGGCCGCTGTTGGATCACCTGCTGCACTAGCTGCGCGTTGCCCTCTGTGGTTGCCGTACGCGGTCGCCCTACCTTTCCAGCACGTTCATCCGTCACGTTCCCAGTCCGTTGAAATTTTTCAAACAGATCCTTTATTGTATAGCTTTTCGGTCCTTTGGTTACATTAAACCTCCGTTGAAAACTTCGTCTTGTTGCAACAACACTGTGTTCTAGGCGGTGGAATTCCAACACCAGAAAAATCCTCTGTTCTAAGGAATAAACCATGTTGTCTACAGCACACTTGCACGTTGTGAACAGCACACGCTTACAGCAGAAAGACGACGTACAGAATGGCGCACCCACAGACTGCGTTGTCTTCTATATCTTTCACATCACTTGCAGCGCCACCTGTTGTTGAAAATTGTAACTACTGTAATTTCGAAAGTTTGTCTGCCTGAAAATGTACTGTTGTCCCAAGCATATTGCAACAAACGGTGTATTTCTATCGCTGCTCGTTTAGTTTTTATTGCCGTTTCAAATATACCGGTCATTTTTGAAACACCCTGTAGCTTCTCACTTAGACAGTGACATCATTTATTTCCAGTAAGATGGACGTAGAGGTATTATGGGCAAAGTTCAAGAAGATTGCAATCGGGAACTGGAGAGTTATGTGCCTAGTAAGTGGATAAAGGATGAAAAAGACCCACCATGGTTTAATAAAGAAATTCGAAAGATGCTGGAGAAGCAGAGGCTGTTGCACTCTCGGGTCTAAAGAGAGCGTACAAATGACGACAAGCAAAGATCACTAGAGATCCGTGCATCTGTGAAAAAATCTATGCTCGAAGCATACAACTACTATCGCTTTCACACCTTAGTAAAAGATATGGCAAGGGACCCGAGAAAATCGCTAAACGGGTCTAAGGCGTCCGTCAGTCCCTTGTTGACCAGTATGGTGTGACAGTGGCAGATAGCAAAACGAAGGCCGAAGTTTTAAATTTCACGGTCAAGAAATCGTTCACAAAGGAGAATCATATTGACATACCGTCGGATTGACTCCCGTATTAACAACATAGTAATAAGCATCCAGGGCGTAGAGAAACAACTGAAAGATTTGGAAGAAAAGAAATCACGAAGTCCAGATGGAACCCCAATTCGATTTTACAAAGAGTACTCCATCCCATTGGGCCCTTACCTAGCTCGCATTAGTGTGAATCTATCGCCAAGCACAAAGTCCTAAGTGGCTGGAAAAAGGTGCACATGACTCCAGTATATAAGAAGAATAAAACAACGGGCTCACCAATATCCCTAACTTCGGTTTGTTGCAGAATCATTAAACTATTCGGTTCGAATATATTAAACTTTCTTGAGACGGAGAAGCTTATGCCCACAAAAAAAAAAAATGGTTCAAGTGGCTCTAACCACTATGGGACTTAACATCTGAGGTCATCAGCCCCTAGACTTAGAACTATTTAAACCTAACTAACCTAAGGACATCATACACATCCATCCCCGAGGCAGGATTCGAACCTGCGACCATAGGAGCAGTGCGATTCCAGAGGGAAGCGCCTAGAAACGCTCGGTCACAGCGGCCGGCTTGTGTCCACAAATCAGTATGGTTTTAGAAAGCATACCTTTTTCTCACATGGTACACTTAGCTACGGATAAAGGGCAATAGGCGGATGCCATATTTCTAGATTTCCGGAAAGAATTTGACACCCTGCCCCATTACTTGCTGTTAACAAAGGTACGAGCATATGGAATAAGTTCACAGATATTTGAGTGGCTCGAAGACTTCTTAAGTAATAGAACTGAGTGTGTTGTCCTCGACGGTGAATGTTCATCAGAGACAGGCGTATCTTATGTCGCCAGGAAGTCTGCTACATACATAAATCATTTGGCGGACAGGCTGGGTAGCAATCTGCGGTTGTTTTAGATACAAGACGGACGACTTACTCAAAATTTCTAAATGGTGTGATGAATGGTAGGTATCTCTAAATGTGGAGGAATATAAATTAATGAGGATGAGTCGAAAGACCAAATCTGTAATGTTGGGTTGCAGTATTACTAGTGGCCTGCTTGACACAGCCAACTTGTTTAAATGTCTGCGCGTAACGTTGCAAAGCGATGTGAAATGAGAGAACTGTAATACAGAAAGCGAATGGTCGACATCGGTTTATTTGGAGAATTTGAGGAAAGAGTGGTTCAACCTGTAAAGGAGACCGCATTAGAGCGGTGGTGCGCCGTATTCCTGAGTTGTGTTCGAGTGCTTGGGATCCCTACTTGGTCGGATTGATGGAAGACATCGAAGAAATTCAGAGTAGGGCTGCTGTATTTGTTACCGATAGGTTCGAACAACACATACGTGTTACAGAAATGCTTCGGGAACTCAAATGGAAATCCCTGGAGGGAAGGCGACGTTCTATTCCAAAAACACTACTGATAAAATGTAGAGAACCGACATTTGAAGCTCACTGACGAAAGATTCTACTGCTGCCAACGTACATTGTGCTTGAAGACAGCGAAGATGTGAGAAATTAGGGCTCTATTTACCAATGGAAGAGGAAAGGAACTCACTATGGTTCAAAATGCTTCAAATGGCTCTGAGCACTATGCGACTTAACTTCTGAGGTCATCAGTCGCCACTCACCTTGACTGCAAATTTCTACGTCAGTCAGGTGATTCGACCTGTTGTGCTGCCATTCATGAACAACATTCAAGGGGGTATCTTCCAACAGGATAATGCTCAGCTACATACATCTGTTGAAAACCAAGAAGGTCTGCAGAGTGTTGACATGCAGCCTTGGCCTCCTCGATCACCACATCTGTCCACAATGGGACCATCGGACGACAACTGCCATTCATGAACAACATTCAAGGGGGTATTTTCCAACAGGATAATGCTCGGTTTCATACATCTGTTGAAAACCAAGAAGGTCTGCAGAGTGTTGACATGCAGCCTTGGCCTCCTCGATCACCACATCTGTCCACAATGGGACCATCGGACGACAACTGCCATTCATGAACAACATTCAAGGGGGTATTTTCCAACAGGATAATGCTCGGTTTCATACATCTGTTGTAAACCAAGATGGTCTGCGGAGTGTTGGCATGCTGCCTTGGCCTCCTCGATCACCACATCTGTCCACAATGGGACCATCGGACGACAACTGCCATTCATGAACAACATTCAAGGGGGTATTTTCCAACAGGATAATGCTCGGTTTCATACATCTCTTGTAAACCAAGATGGTCTGCGGAGTGTTGGCATGCTGCCTTGGCCTCCTCGATCACCACATCTGTCCACAATGGGACCATCGGACGACAACTGCCATTCATGAACAACATTCAAGGGGGTATTTTCCAACAGGATAATGCTCGGTTTCATACATCTGTTGTAAACCAAGATGGTCTGCGGAGTGTTGACATGCAGCCTTGGCCTCCTCGATCACCACATCTGTCCACAATGGGACCATCGGACGACAACTGCCATTCATGAACAACATTCAAGGGTGTATTTTGCAACAGGATAATGCTGAGCTACATACATCTGTTGTAAACCAAGAAGGTCTGCGGAGTGTTGACATGCAGCTGTGGCCTCCTCGATCACCACATCTGTCCACAATGGGACCATCGGACGACAACTGCCATTCATGAACAACATTCAAGGGGGTATTTTCCAACAGGATAATGCTCGGTTTCATACATCTGTTGAAAACCAAGAAGGTCTGCAGAGTGTTGACATGCAGCCTTGGCCTCCTCGATCACCACATCTGTCCACAATGGGACCATCGGACGACAACTGCCATTCATGAACAACATTCAAGGGGGTATTTTCCAACAGGATAATGCTCGGTTTCATACATCTGTTGTAAACCAAGATGGTCTGCGGAGTGTTGGCATGCTGCCTTGGCCTCCTCGATCACCACATCTGTCCACAATGGGACCATCGGACGACAACTGCCATTCATGAACAACATTCAAGGGGGTATTTTCCAACAGGATAACGCTCGGTTTCATACATCTCTTGTAAACCAAGATGGTCTGCGGAGTGTTGGCATGCTGCCTTGGCCTCCTCGATCACCACATCTGTCCACAATGGGACCATCGGACGACAACTGCCATTCATGAACAACATTCAAGGGGGTATTTTCCAACAGGATAATGCTCGGTTTCATACATCTGTTGTAAACCAAGATGGTCTGCGGAGTGTTGACATGCAGCCTTGGCCTCCTCGATCACCACATCTGTCCACAATGGGACCATCGGACGACAACTGCCATTCATGAACAACATTCAAGGGTGTATTTTGCAACAGGATAATGCTGAGCTACATACATCTGTTGTAAACCAAGAAGGTCTGCGGAGTGTTGACATGCAGCTGTGGCCTCCTCGATCACCACATCTGTCCACAATGGGACCATCGGACGACAACTGCCATTCATGAACAACATTCAAGGGGGTATTTTCCAACAGGATAATGCTCGGTTTCATACATCTGTTGTAAACCAAGATGGTCTGCGGAGTGTTGGCATGCTGCCTTGGCCTCCTCGATCACCACATCTGTCGTGGAGGCACACTGTTGGCTGCTCGTTTCCCAGATCTCGATCGCCTAGACTTTTGGTTATGAGAACACTTGAAGGAATTGGTCTACTCCACCCCAATCAACGACGTTCGGACATTATAGGGTCGCATCTTCAATGCGTGCCAGCAGGTACCTTCAAAGCATGCGTCATTTACGCCAGAGGGTAGTGGTGTGCACTGTTATGAATGGACGCCAAGTTGAACACCTCCTGTAAACACATGTTTTGACCATTATAATTATCCCGGCTCTTATGCCGTGGTCGGTTGATGAATTCTGTGTCGATTCCCAATGTTTCGTCCCCGTCTGCGGATGACATCTTCAAGCGGGTATTATCAAGACGTTAGCGAACAGAGCTAGAAATATTTGTGAACATGAGTTGCTCGACGCTGAGATGGAACGTCTCCACAATGCACTAATGAAGAACGGATATTCGTCCGCCGAAATAAAATGTGCGTTGAGACAGCCACGCAGAAACCATAGTGACGTACAGGCTACTGCAACGGAAGGAATAGGGAGGATCTTGACGAAGCGGAATATTACCGTAATTTACAAGCCCACCAGGAAGATACATGAATACCTTAAGCCTGCCAAGGACGCTCGCAAAACATTGGCAAAAGCTGGAGTGTATAGGATCCCATGCAGCTGTGGAGATGTTTATGTGGGTACCACTAAAAGGACTGTTCAAAACGTTTGGAAGAGCACAAGGTCAATTGTAGAAGAGGATAAACGGAACGATCAGCTGTTGCGGATCACGCTTTCCAGCCAGGTAACCACCACATTCGTTTCGAGGAGACGCAAGTACTAGCGTCCACAAGCGGATATTACGAAAGGCTCTACAGGGAGGTAGTCGAAATCGCCAAACACCCTAATAATTTCAATCGAAAGGAGGAGGGCGTGAAATTAAACGGTATATGGATGCCGGTGTTGAAGAACATGTGGTCCACCCGTCCGCCACTGAGTGATGGCAACGGCGATCGACGGCTACGGACAGCGGCCAATTGCACTGACGTTTTCAAAACGCCTCGGCGTGAGCGATTGGGTGTGTTGGACCTTCCATCGAGCTTCAGACCCCCTTGAAGATGTCCTCCGCAGACAGAGAATTCATCAACCGACCGCGGCATAACAGTTAAGCCGGCCGCAGTGGCCGCGCGGTTCTGGCGCTGCAGTCTGGAACCGCGAGACCGCTACGGTCGCAGGTTCGAATCCTGCCTCGGGCATGGATGTGTGTGATGTCCTTAGGTTAGTTAGGTTTAACTAGTTCTAAGTTCTAGGGGACTAATAACCTCAGCAGTTGAGTCCCATAGTGCTCAGAGCCATTTGAACCATAACAGTTAAACGTCCCCTTAGAAAAATTAATGAATGACTGTGCTGATAAACCTCTTACATTATTTGATTTTCAAACAGCTGAGCAGAACTGAACGTACTCAGACATTTCGCTTTTTACCTATTCTGATCAACACTAAACTGACACAATATTTTTTAGCGCAACGCAATCTGACTTTCAAAAATCCCTACAAAAGAATGGCCGTGACTAACAATAACCTATACCTTTCATGAATCACTTACCTCACAAAAATCTTCGTTACTCGAACTACTGCAATACAGCGAGCGCCAATACTGCCAGCTAAATAAAAGAGTAACTACTGAAGGCACTAACTAGTGATAGGCATAGTCAGCAAATGAAAGATTTTGATAGAGAACAAACAATGTATTTACCTTAATAATGCTCCAAAGTCATCATATATATATCAGTTCATGATATCCAATATTACATATTTACTCGTTCTGGTGGACACACGTCCAGATCGTCCGCTCTCAAAATTCTGCCATTTCTCTCCCCACATCCACCATTGCTGGCGGCTCACCTCCAACTGCGCAACGCTACGCGCTGTTCACATCCAACTGCCCAACACTAAAATGGCGAATATTCCAACAATGCCAACCAGCCACAGACTGCATACAGCACAGCCAGTGATTTTCATACAGAGCGCTAGGTGACGTTACCAACATAAAAACATAAACAACCTACTTACAACAGCCCGGATAATTATAATGAACGTGACATTTCCGACCGTGAAAGTCTACATTTTAGTATCAAACAGATGTTTATCGCAGAAAGTAGGCATTTCCGAACCCATATTTATCGTGATTATTTTTCTTGTTTCGATGAATACTACCACGTCTCAAAGTATTCGACACTTTTTTTTTTTTAACGCTCTGAATATGACAACATACCGCATCCTGTTTTGGGAGCCATTCGCCTGCCCCGTGTGGGTCGCGCCCCACAGTTTGAGGATCACTGGTCTGACACATTAACCTTCTCTGCCACGGTTTGTCAGTGGAGGAGGGGAACGTGACGGCCTAATAACAGTTCCACGCCATGTACAACACTCCAAAACGAACAGTGTGCTCTGCTAGTAATGTTGTGAGTAATAGTTTGTTCATCTACATCTACATGATTACTCTGCAATTCACAATTAAGTGCTTGGCAGAGGGTTCATCGAACCACAATCATACTATCTCTCGACCATTCCACACCCGAACAGCGCGCGGGAAAAACGAACACCTAAACCTTTCTGTTCGAGCTCTGATTTCTCTTATTTTGTTTTGATGATCATTCCTACCTATGTAGGTTGGGCTCAACAAAATATTTTCTCATTCGGAAGAGAAAGTTGGTGACAGAAATTTCGTAAATAGATCTCGCCGCGACGAAAAACGTCTTTGCTTTAATGACTTCCATCCCAACTCGCGTATCATATCTGCCACACTCTCTCCCCTATTACGTGATAATACAAAACGAGCTGCCCTTTTTTGCACCCTTTCGATGTCCTCCGTCAATCCCACCTGGTAAGGATCCCACACCGCGCAGAAATATTCTAACAGAGGACGAACGAGCGTAGTGTAAGCTGTCTCTTCAGTGGACTTGTTGCATCTTCTAAGTGTACTGCCAATGAAACGCAACCTTTGGCTCGCTTTCCCCACAATATTATCTATGTGGTCTTTCCAACTGAAGTTGTTCGTAATTTTAATGATGTGTCGGCAGAAGTGCCAACACCGTGTTGTTTGAGGAAGCCGAAATGCACGCTATAAGCTCACGCAGGATGGCGTGAGGTCTGAAACAGGATACTTAATGAATGCTATAAAGAAAAGTACGTAGCTGCTGGAATACTTAACTTTAATCCATCATTTGAATACATCGTTCTTGACGGTACGTTATCAAGAATATTGACTGTAATGGCGCATTGCTAGGTCGTAGCCATTGACTTAGCTGAAGGCTATTCTAACTATATTCTCTGCAAATAAGCGAGGCTTCGTCAGTGTGCATCGCTAGCTAAGTCGTCCGTACAACTGGAGCTAGTGCTAGTAAGTCTCTCGAGACCTGCCGTGTGGTGGCGCTCGGTCTGCGATCACTGACAGTGGCGACACGCGGATCCGACATGTACTAATGGACCGCGGCCGATTTAAAGCTACCACCTAGCAAGTGTGGTGCCTGGCGGTGACACCACATTTAACACCCAGGTACTTAGTTGAATAGACAACCTTGAGAATTGTACTATTTATCGAGTAATCGAATTCCAACGGATTTCTTTTGGAACTCATGTGGATCACCTCACACTTTTCGTTATTTAGCGTCAACTGCCACCTGCCACACCATACAGCTATCTTTTCTAAATCGCTTTGCAACTGATACTGATCTTCGGATGACCTTACTAGACGGTAAATTACAGCATCATCTGCGAACAACCTAAGAGAACTGCTCAGATTGTCATCCAGGTCATTTATATAGATCAGGAACAGCAGAGGTCCCAGGACGCCTCTCTGGGGAACACCTGATATCACTTCAGTTTTACTCGACGAATTGCCGTCTATTACTATGAACTGCGACCTTCCTGACAGGAAATCACGAATCCAGTCGCACAACTGAGACGATACCCGCAGCTTGATTAGAAGTCGCTTGTGAGGAACGGTGTCAAATGCTTTCCGGAAATCTAGAAATACGGAATCAACTTGAGATCCCCTGTCGAAGCTTTTTCTTAATCTCTGTTGTGGTTGGGCGAGGCCGCTCCGGCGAGGGCGGCGCAGTGTCCGGCGATCGCCGGCAGTGTGGCGGGACAGGAGGCTGCAGCGCTGGCGCCAGACGGATCAATAAGCGCCGCCGGCTGGCGCTAGTGCGGCGTGGCGCGGAGGGTCGGCTGTGGCGCGGCGCTGCGCCTTCTGCAGTGTGTCTGCCCGGGACGCCGCGCCGACAGCGACAGCCGGCTGGCCGAGGCGGCGGCGGGCGGGCGCTGCAGCCCGAGAGCTGACCAGCTGAAAGTGGAAAGTGACGAGGTGAAGGATGGAGGGAAATTAATTCAGGGCTTTAGCGTCTCATCGACGACGAGCAGGGAAGAATGAAACAGGAAAATGGCCGTGTGCTTTTCGGAGAAAACAACCCAACATTTCCCTTAAGCGATATACGAAAACTACCATGGCTGCTGCGCTCGACATTTGAACTGCCTTCCTCCAGAACGCAATTCAAGTGCCTTATCACTGAGGCACCTCCCTCGGTCATTTAACCCTCGGATTACGGGGGAGGGAATGGGGGGGTGGGGGACCTTATGCCTACAGTATCGGCCACTGTGGGCCGCACTTTGAAATACGCGCGCCGCCAGTTAGGCGCCGTGTCTCCTACAGCCACCACCGCGGCACGAGAGCGCTACCACCGACGATTTCGCCGCTGCCAATGAGAGGCAAGCGTCCCCTCTCCGGAGCTTCTGCGGCGGGAGCACTGCAAGTTCGAACGCGCATAGACGCCCCATTTTGTGTATTTGCCGGTTTACAGACGTACATACTGGCCACGGCTCGACGCCTTCTGAATAGACGTTGTACTGAAGAGTGACAGATTTATAAATCTTCTGTATCTGTATATATTTCTACCTTCAAATATACAGTTAGCAACTGACGCTGCAAATACTGCAACAATCTTATGTATTATTTTTACTATTTGATGGTAGATGTAGAATAAATTAATATCTAAATTCTCTCTTCGTGAACTGCGTCTGTTCCTCGCTTCTGTATCCACTAAAAAACTTCAACGAGTACGAGAGAATCATAACAATGCCCACTATTAGATATTTATTATAGTCTAACCAGTTACTTCATATTTCAAAATGTAAAAGGAATTGTTTTTAATGAATTTTTTGTCAGATTGCATAAATGATTTCACTTAAAGTTAACCGAAAAATTTAAGTCTTAGTAGTAGATTCCACTTTCCCCATTGAATGTTGTAATCAACATTTTTAGGTTCAGGACCCTAATTCTACATCAGTATCTCAAAAAGTATTTCGTGATTGAAAATCAACAAAAGCAAATTTTGCCGTTTTAAATTTTTTTACGGTGCTCGTAAACTACCCCCTCCCCACCTTCCAAATCGGTAGTATAAGTTATTGAAAGTACTTTTATTCTGCAAAGGGTCTGATGGAATATATTTGCAGTTTCTGTACCCTACTTACATATTAGCATCTTTTTAAAAAGCATGTTGTAGATGTAAGTTTCTGCGAACTAAGGTTTTTTTTCAGTTTCCTTTAGAATGGGCATAGAGTACCCCACCTCCTTTAGTAATCCTTGTGGAAAATGCGTTTGTATTGCTGTCGTTAATGGGAACGTTAACCGCAGTAGTACCTATAGTGGTACTCTGACTGCCGTCAACAACATAAACAATGCACTGTGCACGTGCTATTTCCGTTTAGCTAAAGTAAACAATTACCTCTTCCGACCAACGCTACCTGCTCCTCATGGAAAGATCACTGTGTACAGAACAATAAAAAGTTTTACGATATTAGGTGGCCTAGGTACCCCCATTGGCCACTCAAAAACTTTATTTATAACAGGCGATAAAGTTTTATGGCAGTAAAACGACTGGGGCCGATAATGGCTAAAGCGGTGGTGAACGGCGCTCCACTTATAGCTACTTAGTTCAGTTCCCTGGGGTTGAAGAACTTTTCACCATCGGTATTTAGCAGAGACAGGCAGAGATAGTGATGGAAGCTCCCTCATACCAGGAGCAAACAACGTATCTTTAATCCCAGAGCTCTGCAATAGGTCATGGAGTGAGGTCATGTGGAAACATTGTCTGTGATTCGTCCATCTGGGTTTGGGACTTCAAATTCGCCAGCCGCATTAGTGCTACAACCAAGTAGCGGACTCTGGGCCCCAACCTCCTCTTTCTCTCTGTTAGGTTCGATGGCATACACCACTCGTTTCATAGACCCATATAGTGAGGTAATCTTCTAGGATATATGACATGTCAGAATAACAAAAATGCATAATGCATACTTATAAAACGACTGTTACGATAATATTACGTCCACAGATATCAAGAATATACAGGAATAAATTTTATATGTTGTCTTCATATTCAGAATAAATAAACAACTACCCACAGAGATTAATGCATACCAAATGCATAAGGTAATTCCTAGGCTATTGCAGCCTACAAGACGTGCTTCACAGATCACATTACTGCACTGAATTCACGCCGAAGCCAGGTATTGCCAGGGCTGAGTTCACGTGGCACCTTTAATAATAATTGTTCTACTAAGACATGCTTCAATAGAGTAGAAGTTGACCACCAATAAACCCCTGTAGTTGCCTCTTAAACTGTACATTATTACTCGCTAAATTCTTTATGGTTGCTGTCAGTCTGTAGAAAATACACTCCTGGAAATGGAAAAAGAACACATTGACACCGGTGTGGCAGACCCACCATACTTGCTCCGGACACTGCGAGAGGGCTGTACAAGCAATGATCACACGCACGGCACAGCGGACACACCAGGAACCGCGGTGTTGGCCGTCGAATGGCGCTAGCTGCGCAGCATTTGTGCACCGCCGCCGTCAGTGTCAGCCAGTTTGCCGTGGCATACGGAGCTCCATCGCAGTCTTTAACACTGGTAGCATGCCGCGACAGCGTGGACGTGAACCGTATGTGCAGTTGACGGACTTTGAGCGAGGGCGTATAGTGAGCATGCGGGAGGCCGGGTGGACGTACCGCCGAATTGCTCAACACGTGGCGCGTGAGGTCTCCACAGTACATCGATGTTGTCGCCAGTGGTCGGCGGAAGGTGCACGTGCCCGTCGACCTGGGACCGGACCGCAGCGACGCACGGATGCACGCCAAGACCGTAGGATCCTACGCAGTGCCGTAGGGGACCGCACCGCCACTTCCCAGCAAATTAGGGACACTGTTGCTCCTGGGGTATCGGCGAGGACCATTCGCAACCGTCTCCATGAAGCTGGGCTACGGTCCCGCACACCGTTAGGCCGTCTTCCGCTCACGCCCCAACATCGTGCAGCCCGCCTCCAGTGGTGTCGCGACAGGCGTGAATGGAGGGACGAATGGAGACGTGTCGTCTTCAGCGATGAGAGTCGCTTCTGCCTTGGTGCCAATGATGGTCGTATGCGTGTTTGGCGCCGTGCAGGTGAGCGCCACAATCAGGACTGCATACGACCGAGGCACACAGGGCCAACACCCGGCATCATGGTGTGGGGAGCGATCTCCTACACTGGCCGTACACCACTGGTAATCGTCGAGGGGACACTGAATAGTGCACGGTACATCCAAACCGTCATCGAACCCATCGTTCTACCATTCCTAGACCGGCAAGGGAACTTGCTGTTCCAACAGGACAATGCACGTCCGCATGTATCCCGTGCCACCCAACGTGCTCTAGAAGGTGTAAGTCAACTACCCTGGCCAGCAAGATCTCCGGATCTGTCCCCCATTGAGCATGTTTGGGACTGGATGAAGCGTCGTCTCACGCGGTCTGCACGTCCAGCACGAACGCTGGTCCAACTGAGGCGCCAGGTGGAAATGGCATGGCAAGCCGTTCCACAGGACTACATCCAGCATCTCTACGATCGTCTCCATGGGAGAATAGCAGCCTGCATTGCTGCGAAAGGTGGATATACACTGTACTAGTGCCCACATTGTGCATGCTCTGTTGCCTGTGTCTATGTGCCTGTGGTTCTGTCAGTGTGATCATGTGATGTATCTGACCCCAGGAATGTGTCAATAAAGTTTCCCCTTCCTGGGACAATGAATTCACGGTGTTCTTATTTCAATTTCCAGGAGTGTATCTACTCCTGAGTGGTGAACATTTTTATTAAAGAAAGTACGTGACTTCATCCGTTTGCAAAGATTATTTTTACTCCTGGTATTTGTTCCATGAATTGAAGCGTTGGTTTGAGAGGGAATATATTAGTTAAGATAAATTTCATATAAAATTCAGTATCCAGACTGACTGACTGAGTCACTGACTCATTATCACCCAGCCCAAATCCATAAGGATAGAAACTTGAAATGTGCAGAAGTGTTAACCTTATAGTGTAGGCGTAGTTAAAGACAAAATTTTTAGAAATTCTCCTTAGAGGGTGAAAGAGGGGGTGAAAGGTTTTTTGAAAGTAAATCGCTCTCAAGGCAGTTTTGAAACAAGACCTACGAAAATCGGTATTTGTTTCTCGGTCAGAAATAAAGTAATATGTGTTTTTTGAAATATAAACCTTTTGGGGGGAGGGGTAAAATAATGACTGAAAGATTTTTTGAAAATAAATCTTTCTTAAGGAACTAATAAAATACTTTTAAAGATGGGGTCAATGGAAATTGGTATTTCACTTCTCGGTTGAAAAAACGTACTCCAAGAAGACTGGGAAGAAAATAAAGATTATGAGTATGGACAGCATTAGGCACTAGAGGTATAGCAAAATTGTCAAAAACTGAAATAAAAACTTTAAAGGTAAATTGCCGTAAACTGATTTTTTGAGCTATAATGTACATTTTCTCAAGAACTATAAAAAATAACATCCTGAAATTGGACATAGTTCTTAAGAATTACATACTGAATAATCCTGTGCAGCACTTTTCCGTTATCTTTTCTCTGAGAAAAAGTCTTCTTTAAAGTTTGAGGAAAAAGCACAGTCCTGGATAACTCAAAACTGAAAAATTAATTTCAAAGCAACTACGACCTTAAACAAAAATCTGTTCCACATGTTGTATTACCCTCTTATTTAGATGTAAACTGTGAAATTCCAGTTTTATTGTTTGATTAGTGTACGAGGAAAGGTACGATACAGAAATAATGGTAACTAAAAATTCAGATCCTTACAAAATGTATGTCGATGCGCAGTTTCAAATAAAAATTGCACAGAATATCGAGCATTATGTCGTACACAATATTCTCAAGTTTTACTATTTTAGCTGTTATATTTTTTGAAGTACAAGAATGCATTTTTCTCTGCGTCTGTCTTTAACGTAAATTTTTTGCAGAATTCTTGAGCATGTTATGAGTTCAATATAATAATTTTCCTTCAGACAGAAAAGCTTTTGTTTATAAATCAGCACGGATTTAGAAAGTATCGCTCGTGCGATACTCATCTTGTCCTTTTCTCGTATGATATCCTGTGAACCATGGATGAAGAACAACAGGAAGACTCCATGTTCCTAGATTTCCGGAAAGCGTTTGACCCAGAGTTCCGCTGAAGACTGTAAAGGAAGGTCCGAGCAGATGGCATGGTTCTCAGCTGTGTGAGTGGCACGAAGGACTCTTAAATAATAGAACGCAGTACGTTGCCTTGGACGATGAGTGTTTATCAGATGCAAGGGTATCGTCATCAGTGTTCAATGGAAGAGTGACAGGACCTCTTTTGTTCTCTGGAAACATAAGAGAGCTGACGGATAATGTGAGCAGCAACCCGTGAATCTTTGCTAACAGCACTGTAAAATACCGGAAAATGTCGTCGTTGAGTGTGGGAGGATACAGGATGACGCAGACAAAATTTCTATTCCGTGTGATAAATGAAAGATTACTCTAAATGTAGAAAAATGTAAGTTATGCAGATAAATACGGACAATGAACATATGTTCGAATACGGTATTAGATGTGTGTTCCTTGACTTAGTTACGTTGACTCAATAACTAGCAGTAACGTCGCAAAGCGGTGTGAAATGAAACGCAGAGGTAAGATCGGTAGCTGGAATGTCCAATGGTCGACTTCGGTTAATTGGGGGGATCCTAGAAAAGTATAGCTCATCAATAAACGAGATCCAGAACAGAACAATATTGTGATCTGTTCTTCAGTGTGGGATCCCCACACAGTCGGATTAAAGGAAGACATCTAAACAATAAAGACGACAGTTAAGACACTTGCTCCTAGATTTGTTACCAGCGCTTCGATGAATATGCCAGTAATAAGCAGATGCTTCGTGAACTAAAATGGTAATCCCTGGAGGGAAAACGACGTTCAACTTGCGAAACACTGTTGAGAAAATTTAGAGAACCAGCGTTTACAGCTGACTGCTCAACGTTTCTAGAGTCGCAATCGTACATTTAGCGTACGTACCGCGTAGACGAGAGAAATTAGGGATTGTACGGAGGTATATAGACAGTCCTGTTCCCTTCCTTCATCGCTCAGCTGAGTAAGTGGTCAGCATCTAAAACCACTGATGTCGACAACGTTAAAATATAGTCTCACACATAAGCACGAACGTGAAAAAAGAAACACTAATATCAAACCGCCGATATACCTCGTCATTTTGACACTACGCCGCAGATTTATATGTATCTGTTTCAAATATCAGTTTGTAACATGTCGCAGAGCGTCAAATGCAGTTTCATAAATACATGCATGAATACAGTTTCTGTACTCATTAATCACTTACTTCCGAAAGCTTTTGAACATCTTTAGTTCCTTTTTAACAATTGAATAGCGGAATTGGTCAATTTGACCACACTGTAATTTCTCTTATGAATAGAAGTAAATTATCCAACAATACAGTGGCAATAGTGAAAAGTAGCGCAGAGCAGTTGTTCATCCTTTTTAACACTATAATGGTGGAAGGGGTCAATTTGACTCAACTGCAATTTCTCTTCTGCATATAAGTAAATTATCCAACAGTAGAGTGGCAATAGTGAACAGTGGCGCAGAGCAGTTGCTCCTCATTGTTACAACATGGCACTTGAACTTTCCAGTCCGCCACAGCTTATTTTGTGTCCGTGAAACACGTTTTCGAACATGTATCGTCAGCGTGGACTTACTGATGAAGAACTGTTACATCTCCTAGAGAATTCCGAAGTTGAATCGGAAGTTGACTTCAATGATGAAGCAGATGATGATTATGAACCTGATACATGTGAAGATGAGGACAATATGAACGAGGGGCGATTAGTGGAAGTGGAAGAGGATTCAGATGCTGATATACGTCAGTCACCACCTCTTTCACCACAGCAGTTACAGCTGAAGCGTCTGCAAAGATGATTGCAAGGGAGGGAACCGTGCGGGAGATTGGAAATGATTGATCTTCTGGAAGCCATTTGTAAGTCAAGGAAGAAATGTGATCACAGACAACTTCTTTACCTCTCTTCAGCTTGCTAAAAAACTCAAAGAAAAGAAAACTTCGTTATTTGGTACAATGAATAAGTTCCGCCGTGAAATCCCCAATGAAGTAACGAAGCCGAATGCTGAAATACACTTTACCACAATATTGGCCACACAGACTGCACCTTGACTGTATACCAAGAAAAGAAGAATAAAAATGTCATTCTTCAGAGTACGTTGCATAATAAGCAAGGAAGGAAAGAAAGAACCTGAAACTGTAATGTTCTACAATGGAACAAAGTACAGGGTGGAAGTGGTTGATCAAATGACCCGTAAATATACTATGGAGGTTGCATGTAGGAGACGGCCAATGCATGTCTTCTACAACATACTGGACATGGTGGCAATGAATGCATGGGTCATCTACAACATAGTAACGAACAAGAAAATTGAAAGTAAGATGTTCATACTTCAACTGGCAAATGAGCTCAAGGGAACAAAAGAGCAAAAACATCAGGCAAAGGGAGAGGATAAGGGACTGAAATCTCCTAGAAAGTGGAGGAAGTGCCAAATCAGCCTCTGCGTAGACAAAAAGACCAGCGAAAACTGTATAAAATGCCACAAACCGTGCGCAGAAAATATGCACGTAAAACAGAAATCACCTGTGCTTAGTGCACCTAGCAGCTTCAAATGACTTGAGAGAAACGTAATACAGAGCTGTTTGTAATACACATGTGAGGGTAAAATGGACCAGATATACTAAATGTATCTAGAAGGTTGTATGAATAGCTGATAAATTAAAATCTATAGTTAATAAACTAGTTAGCAGTAGCAACAATAAATTTGTATGATACATTGTTGTTCAAATAAATTAGTATTATTATTTTCAATTGTAAATAATTGTCATGATTTCTAGAAATAAAGTATGGACTAGCAAACACTAAAAAACTACTTATTGAAGTCAAATAGGAAACTACTTTATGTGAGGTCAAAATGGCCGCTTTCTGTCGTCTTAGGAATGTCAGAAACTTCGCCGTTCTGGTGTTGAAAGCCCTTCTAAGATCACTTCGTTGTCCTTCTGCCTATCTCTCAGAAACAGTTACACGAATAAAGTTAAAATTTATGTCACGTACTACGGACTTCGGTCCCTTGTCGGTGTAACAAACCACCTTCTGAGTCAATGAAATCCAAATATACGACCATTTATGTCACATATTTTGAAACTTTCATTCTCAGTCATCAAAACCTACACGTCTCTTTGACTTAGAACCATGTAATGTGCCAAGAAGCAAGGCTTGGCAGTATATGTAAAGGAAAAAGTTCTGCAATCATCATAACGTGAAAGGTTTTTTTCCTTTTGTTGTCATCTGTCTGCTAAGACGTAGTTATTTCAGGAATGGATGAAGGCATCAGTCTGAAACTTATGTCAGATACTCAGGTCTACAGTCCCTTGGCGATGTGAAAAGCTTAACCTTCTAAGTTAATGTAATCGAAAGGTGTGGCAATCTGTCAAGACCCTTCTTCCCAGAAACTGACAGATGTAACAAGTTGAAATTTATGTCAAATACTAAATTCTACAGTCCATTGGAGGCGTAAAAGTCAATGCAGTCAAAAGATAGGGCCATTTATGTCAGACATCTTGATATTCGAAAACACACTCATCGAAATCTGAAGATGGACTACGTTTGTAAATGTCGGGCCTGGATTTCTACTGGTAAAACTGAGAGGCCACAGTTTTTTTAGGCTTCGTTTTAACATTGCCATCACCTCCCAACACTGAAGAGTCACCAGAAACAACAAGTGGTTGGATTCCACATTAAACTGTAGGTCCTCTTGCCCCGGTTGGATAACTGGGGTAGATTAAAGGCAGGCAAGTCACTGAAGTGGCGGCCACTGAGACACACGATATTATTATGGTCCTCTAGATACATACCAGAGTTTATATGGTACCATCAGAGAGTGAGTTCTATTCGCACTTCTGTAGCTTTTTAATTTTTGTTTGACACCTTGAATAGTACCTGTTTGTTGGCTCTTTCATTTCCTCACCAATTATTTTTCTTTTCTCAACGGCTGTAGTATTTATTTTACGACTATCAGTGATGACTGACCTAGCCTGCTTCAACACATATCGATTCTTGTATTTTCGCAATCTCATTCATCAACCATAGCATCGAAAACTTATTAGTTGGTGAGCGGTTGACCATAATAGTGTGCTTTGGCGGCTGAGAATGTGGTAGGGTACCTTGTTTCAAAGGATGTCAGCCATTACAGTGGCTATAGAGCAGCATTACTTTTGTTGTTCAGTGAACTGAAGTGCAAACGTTTTTGGTTCCGGAGCTATGTTTTTGGGAGTATACTGTTCTGATTAAATAACTTTTGTTTGACGGAGAGCCATGGCTTTGAAAAGTCTGTATGATACGCAATATGAGCGGTAAGATCGTTCAGTTACTATATTGTGCTGAAGTGTGGCCTATAGTCAGGTTGTCCATTTGTATCATTCCGCGAGCCGATAAACCGCGCATTCAATGGTGTATGGCTGAAGATTTTGCGAAGTATTAAGCATTTAGAGCCTGCATCATTTCAGTGCATTCCATTCTATTACGTCTTCAGTTCTTCAGATTATCTTTTGGACGATAGAAGCTTGATTTTGTAAAGAGTTATAAGAACTAGATTGTAATTTGTGTTCATATTTATGAGAAATAATAAATTTGTCATCAACAACACTTGTTGGATTGAGATTTACCAGAACGGCCCTTTCGTAGACTCAAGCTTTACTTAAATGGCCTCAAATATGGCGGCGCCAACGTGTCGTGAGTTCACTCAGTGACTGCTGAGGGGAAAAGCATTGTGATGGTTAAGTTTACGGAGTGTGAGACGTAGTTGGAGGCTAACTACTGACTGAAGTACAAATTCTTTGCATGCTAGTCAGTTTTTCAGGAACTGAGAAAGATAACGTATGTTCCTGAGTTGCTGGTCACTGGCGTGTTATGCGTAGTAACATTGTGTCATCAAGAACATTGTATGAAGGCAGATCTTTGCTCCGTTTCTCGACGGGCACAGAACCTAGGTCTGAAGCTAAATCCCAGGTCATACTTATGCCTCATCCAAAGTCGAAACAGTCCCTCGAGAAGGCCCTAATCTTGCCAGGTAAAATAAATGCATAAATAAATAAATATTATCATTTCACCTACGAGAGATATTGGAGCACTATTAAATGACTTTTCAGATAAAAATGTAAATGTCGTGTGATTAGGGCCTCCCGTCGGGTACACCGTTGACCGGGTGCAAGTCTTTCGATTTGTCGGCACTTCGGCGACTTGCTCGTCGATGGGGATGAAATGATGATGATTAGGACCACACAACACCCGGTCCCTGAGCTGAGAAAATCTCCGACCCAGCCTGGAATTGAACCCTAACCCTTTGGATTTACATTCTGTCGCGCTGACCATTTTTTTTTTCCTTTATTTTGTTCGGTATTGTTCGTTGCGTTTGGTCTGGGCGGACGTCACAAGACATCCGTTCAAGGTAATCGTTGATTCCTTTACTCAGTTTTTTATTGCAGAGGGCGAGCAGCCCTCTGACCGAACACGCTCAGCTATCGTGCCGGCAGTCGTGGGACTGACCAGGGATCGGACCCGAGACCTTTGTATTCGAAGTCTTGCTCTTTACCACTCTGCCACCACGTAGCCACCGACTGAAGCGCCTAGAACCGCTCGGCCACACAGGCCGTCTCACCACTCAGCTACCGCGAGAGGACAGTTAACTATAGCATTTACTCTGAACGTTTGGGGGAATAGCCCCACAGTACAGCCGATTGCTGTGAGCAAGCCACTCGCACATTTTAACACTATATATTACTTTCAGGAAGTGATTTACTTAGGTACTTGTGTTATCTGAGATGTACAGCTCTTCTCTCTTCCGTTGCAATCAGTTGTATGAAAGTGTTTGTTGTGTAGATACTTCGGAGGTGTTTATTCGAGTCAAACAGCACCAGTAACTTTTATAGGGCCATTACGTATTTCATCTTGCGTATAGCTTGATTATCTGTCAGGGCTTGCTCATCATTTTTTATGAGAGTGGTTGAAAAGTTTTCAATGCCCAAACCGTGCCATCCACATTTTGCACACCATAAGCGGAAAAATATGACATGTGAAAAAAAAAAATGTAGGAACAATACATGACTCACGTTTATCTATGTTTGTTATGCAGTGGAAGATAATTTGGTGTATTATTGGTCTCAACCGTAAAAAATATTTTTAGAATATTTACTTACACTTCTTTAGTCAGTCTGAAACGAAAACTCAGAAAAATGAACACGAGTTTAAGCCGTATTTAAATCTCTTATTTTGAAACCAGTATCATAAGTTAGCGTCCTGCTCTCCCGCAACAAGCAAACATATTAGATGCATTCATAGAAGTTGATCAGCGAGAAGAAACTTCATCTTATGATATTCTGGTTTGTATCATTATCATAGTGGGGAAACTCGTACAGTCAAAGATGATTCATTCTGAAACCAAAATCAGTTACAATACGACGAAACCAGTGTTAATTAACACTCTGAGAAGAAAACAGTAACAATAATATGAAGTCATAAACAACTTGTTAAGTTTTTGCATTTAGGTCAGTTGGAGACAGCAGCAGGACGGGCAGAAAAAGAAATAAACAGGAGAGTCCATTGTAGTGCATTTTGTAAAAAAAAAAATGCTTTTAAATTAAGCGTCCGGACTCTGTCAAATGGGAAGTTTACAGTGTTTATGAGTTTTATGGCAATGAGAATTGTACTTTAAATGTGAGGACATTCGAAAAATGAAAGTGAGAAGTGTTCTTTCGATGTGAGAACTATTCGAAAAGTGAAGGTGCAGTGGAGTGACGACCTATGGAGCAGAGAAAAGAAAACAAATAACCTGATATGAAAACAAACTGATGTGAAAGACATAATCGTTGCTACTATGAAAATAGATGGAATATGGACAAAAGACGTATTTTACTCCATTCTATGGGACGAGTGTCTAATGGACATTGCCCGCATCTCGTGGTCGTGCGGTAGCGTTCTCGCTTCCCACGCCCGGGTTCCCGGGTTCGATTCCCGGCGGGGTCAGGGATTTTCTCTGCCTCGTGATGGCTGGGTGTTGTGTGCTGTCCTTAGGTTAGTTCGGTTTAAGTAGTTCTAAGTTCTAGGGGACTTATGACCACAGCAGTTGAGTCCCATAGTGCTCAGAGCCATTTGAACCATTTTTTTCTAATGGACATCGGAAAATCTGTAGTAGTAACATTGTGGTGTGTAAACAAGTAACGTAATGCATAAAGAAGTATGGATGTCGTCTTATCCAGGAGGATGTCAACTAGTTGATGATTATTATTTCAAAATTCTTATTAAATCCAGAACGTGTCACATCTCAGAAATTCTTCAAATCTGAGTGATTTATTCCACGTTTTAAAATGAGCTGTTAGCAGGATGTGGAATGCGTCTCTCACGGTAATTCTGTTCTCTGTAAGGAAATAGTTCAAATGGTTCAAATGGCTCTAAGCACTATGGGACTTAACATCTGAGGTCATCAGTCCCTAGAACTTGGAACTACGTAAACCCAACTAACCTAAGGACATCACATACATCCATGCCCGATGCAGGATTCGAACCTGCGACCGTAGCAGTCGCGCTGTTCCGGACTGAAGCGCCTAGAACCGCTCTGCCACAGCGGCCGGCAAGGAATTAGTCCTGCGGATGGTTAGGTGTCGTGCTACATCTCTTACCACCCTATGATATACTTTTCACCATTACTTATCCACAACAGCCAACAGCTCCTATAATTTGTTTTTCATATCCTAGTTATAATCTGTGCTAAAGTTTTCCCCAGCTACTGCTATTTCCAGAATCAAGTTTTCTATTCTGGGATGCAGCTCCAGCCAGTCCTTCCTTCTCCCAAGGATTCTGCTAATAGTGCTTACCTTGTCTATTTATGCCATTACACTTCTTCAGTCAATACTGAAACGAACTATTAAACTATCACATCCATCTGAGGCACGTTTCTAAACATTTAGGATTTTTCATTCCCTTCTTTCCACACTTCATTTCCTCGCATTGCTATGTTACATACGGATAGTTACAAAACTGTCCCAAATCCGTGCGGCATCCTTCTACATATTCAATTCCGCCTCATGCAAGAATTATAAACGAATAGCAGGGGAATAACTTGTTCAGTTTAGGCCAGTGACACCTGTATAATTCTCATTAGGTTAACTGAAATTCGAATAAATAGAATAGTGTAGAGTTTAGAAGTATAGATCGCTTTACGAAAAACAAGAAATAGCTGTTTTGTTTAAATAATAGCAATTCGGACGTAGGAAAATGTAGCATAATTTACAGTAAGCATTTGTCATAATACTCAGTGGTAGGTCGTACGTTACGACACTCATTTTTCAAAACAGTTAACCTAATGCATATACGACACGTTTTATGCAGGTTTTATTATGTTTTGAGATTATATGTGTTCTTCAGATCTGAGTGATTTATTTCACGTTAAAATAGTTCAGTCAATACTGAAACTAACTATTTAAACCATCACATCCATCTGAGGTACGTTTCTAAACATTTAGAATTTTTCGTTTCCTTCTTTCCACATTTCATTTCCGCGCATTGCTATGCTACATACGGATAGTTACAAAACTGTCCCAAATCAGTGCGGCACTTACGTTGTTCATCCTCCTACATATTCAATTCCGCGTCATGCAAGAATTATAAACGAATAGCACAGAGACGTCTTTTTCAGTTTAGGCCAATGACACCTGTATAATTCCCATTAGGGTAACTCAAATTCGAATAAATAGAACAGTGTAAAGTTTAGAAGTACAGATCGCTATACGAAAAACAAGAAATAGCTGTTTTGATTAAATAATAGTAATTCTGGCGTAGGAAAATGTAGCATAATTTGCAGCAAGCATTTGTCATGACACTCAGTGGTAGTTCGTACGTTACGACACTCATTTTTCAAAATAGCTAACCTAATAATCGTACGACATGTTTTATTCAGGTTTTATTATGTTTTGAGATTACATGTGTGCGTACCATTGGGATGATCTGCGGCTATGCTCATATTTACGTCCAGGTGAATAAAATATAGTCTAACGACAAGTTGCAGATGCTCATTTACGTGCACTAAATATAAGGGTCAGTCAAGCGAAAAGGAGACAGATGGAAAAATGAAAATCAACTGTGCACTTTAAGATAAAAAGAGCGACGCACCATGAAGGAATTATCAGAATGGATGGAAATCGGTAGATGTGATGTACAGTGTGCATGTACAGACAAACAAATGACCATAATTTCAAGCCGACCGGGGTGGCCGAGCGGTTCTAGGCGCTTCAACTCTGGAACCGCGCGACCGCTACGGTCGCAGGTTCGAATCCTGCCTCGGGCATGGATGTGTGTGATGTCCTTATGTTAGTTACGTTTAAGTAGTTCTAAGTTCTAGGGGACTGATGACCTTAGAAGTTGTCCCATAGTGCTCAGAGCCATTTTCTTTACAATTTCAAAAGAACTGGGGTTTATTCAAGAGAAAGAGCTTCACAAACTGAGCGAGCTGATAACGCTTTTGTCCACCTCTGGCCTTTCTGCAAGCAGTTATTCGCCTTGGCATTTATTAATTGCTGGATGTCCTCCTGAGAGATTCGTACTAGATGCTGTCCAGTTGGCGCGTTAGATTGTCAGAATACTGAGATGGTTGGAGCGCCCTGCCCATAATGCTCCTCACGTTGTCAGATGGAGAGAGATTCGGCGACCTTGCTGGCCAAGTTAGGGTTTGACAAGCACGAAGACAAGCAGTAGAAACCCTCGCCGTGTGCGGACGCGAATGATCATGCTGACATGTAAGTCCAGGACGGCTTGCCATAAAAGGCAACAAAATTGGGCGTAGAATATCGTCGACGCATGCTGTGCTGTAGGGGATCCGCTATGAATCACTCCCCAGACCATTAGTCATTGGTGTCAGGCCGCACGGCGGGCGAAGGTGAAAAATTTTCAAATGTGTGTGAATTCCTAAGGGACCAAACTCCTGAGCTCATCGATCCCTGGTCTGACACAATACTTAAACTAACTTACGCTAAGAACGACACATACACCCATGCCCGATGGAGGACTCAAACCTCTGGCGGAAGGGGCCTCGCAGTCCGTGACATGACGCCTCAAACCACGCGGGCACGGTGACGGTCAGGTTGCTGTCCCACCGCTGTCTTGCGCATCTCCAGACACGTCTACCTGGTCTTCGGGGCTATTTGCAAGAGGGAGGAACCACATAAGACAGTTTTACTCCAGTCAACGAGTTCACAGGCACCCTTACATCACAGCGGTACGTCGACGATATTCTACGCTCCGTTCAGTTCTCCTTCATGGCAAACCATCCTAGGATTCACAAAATAATGCCCATCCGCACACGTTGAGAGTTTGTACTGGTTGTCTACGTGCTTGCCAAATCCTCCTTTGGCCAGCAAGTTCGCCGGATCCCTCCCCAAAAGAGAACATTTGGAACATTACGGGAAGTGCTGTCCAAATACCTCGGGATTTTGACGATATCTAACGTGCCAGCTGGATAGAATTTGGAACGATACCCTCACGACATCCAAAAATTCTATCAATCAATACCAAGCCGTATACGAGGTGTGGCTAGAAAAAAACGGGACTAGTACTGGTGAAACAATAAAACGAATGCAATAAGGCTGAAAGTCGCGTGGCCTGTCACGTGACTCTCGCTCCGCCTACTGCTCGAGTTTCATCTGCCTCCTGCACTCAGTCTGCCCGTGGCGTCTGTTTTAAGTAGTTGACGTTTTGTCTGTGCGTCGGAAAATGTTGAGTGTACAGAAAGAACAGCGTGTTAACATCAAATTTTGTTTCAAACTAGGAAAATCTGCAAGTGAAACGTTTGTAATGTTACAACAAGTGTACGGCGATGATTGTTTATCGCGAACACAAGTGTTTGAGTGGTTTAAACGATTTAAAGATGGCCGCGAAGACACCAGTGATGACACTCGCACTGGCAGACCATTGTCAGCAAAAACTGATGCAAACATTGAAAAAATCGGTAAACTTGTTCGACAAGATCGCCGTTTAACAATCAGAGCAGTGTCTGAGTTAACAGGAGTTGACAAGGAAAGTGTTAGGCAGATTCTTCATGAAAGTTTCAACATGAACAAAGTGTGTTCAAAAATGGTTCCAAAGTGTCTCACAATTGAACAGAAGGAACGCCGAAGAATGATTTGTTCTGACATCCTGGAAACTCATGTTAACTCAGACACAGCTCTGATTGTTAAACGGCGATCTTGTCGAACAAGTTTACCGATTTTTTCAATGTTTGCATCAGTTTTTGCTGACAATGGTCTGCCAGTGCGAGTGTCATCACTGGTGTCTTCGCGGCCATCTTTAAATCGTTTAAACCACTCAAACACTTGTGTTCGCGATAAACAATCATCGCCGTACACTTGTTGTAACATTACAAACGTTTCACTTGCAGATTTTCCTAGTTTGAAACAAAATTTGATGTTAACACGCTGTTCTTTCTGTACACTCAACATTTTCCGACGCACAGACAAAACGTCAACTACTTAAAACAGACGCCACGGGCAGACTGAGTGCAGGAGGCAGATGAAACTCGAGCAGTAGGCGGAGCGAGAGTCACGTGACAGGCCACGCGACTTTCAGCCTTATTGTATTCGTTTTATTGTTTCACCAGTACTAGTCCGGTTTTTTTCTAGCCACACCTCGTATCTGCTTGCATAAGGACCAGAGGTGAACCAACGCGTTACTGACGTCCTCAGTTCGTAAAGTTCTTCCTCCTAAATAAATCATCCAATTTTTCTGAAATTGCGATCATTTGTTTGTCTGTGCATGAGCGTCGCGTATACTGATTTCCGTTTCATTAGGGTCATTTTTTTGTCTTGGAATGATTTTGAAGATAATCCTCGTAATTGTCAATACATTTATCTCATTGTTAGACAAGACTGTCACTGCCATCGTGGAGAAATGTTTGCTGTTGCTTACGGAACCCTGATTGTACTCAGGCGTGCACCTGAACGTCCGAAAAAAATCGACGGTCACGAATGTTGACAATACCATATGTTGCCATGGTTGTTTCGCCTACGCTGCAGAAATTTCCATGGGAAGCTCTTACACATCCCCATACAATCCCGATCTCTCTCCAAATGATTTCCGTAATTTTTTAGTCCTGAAGAAAGATATTCATGGCTGTTGATTTGAAGAGGTGCACCCTTAGATAGACAACAGGAAACATTTTTCTATGAAGTCATTGACCGAATTGTCTCATAGTGGGATAAATGTATTAACAGTTACGGCGATTACTTCTGAAATAATATACAGCTGATTTACTTTTTTCGATCTCTCTCGTTTCCATTTGACTGCCATTTATAATATCTGAGAGGGAATGATTTATTAAAATGACGAATAGAATTGTTACCAAGGAATATATTTTATTTTTACGAACTTGGAAGGCAAAGAAAGTAGTTATAGAATATTTTAAAAAGAGAATTTTTGGAAGAGTTTAAGTAACTTTACGGGGAACTATTTTCTTTACACTAACTTCCTGGACTTTTATATTCTCTTTGGAATTCTCTGTGGCATTTTTCATTTATTTGATGTCACCACAAACTGAAGAAATTGATCACTGCCTTTATCCCTGCAATTCTCCTACCAACTTCGTATATTGTATGTTGCTAGAGAAGAGAAACTGTAACAATATTTTTGAAATTAATTTTTAAACCATTGAGGGGAAGCGAGCGTAGACGGAAGCAGAGAGAATATACCATGGAGACATTATCAGGTAGTTGTCATAACGCCAAAGAAGTTGAAGCCGACGTCCGCCACGTCAGTTGCCTCAAACACTGGCTTCTGGTGGAAGTGTTTTATTAAAAAATGTCAGCCATTAGTGAATCGCATTTCATTAGTAACTGGAATCATTCAAGCGAATTTTCTTTTACATACTTGAATTCTGATTGCGCTAATTACCTTTCCTGCAGTGATTTCATTTCTGTCATTCCACTTTAAATTTCCTATCAGTCCAACTCTAAAAGCACTTTGGATGAGCGCTGTGGGAAGGAATATTTGAAAACCGACCAAACCTAGCAAAATGTATCATCCGTATTTTCGGGAAGAGGACACGGAATGACCTTTAGTTTCGTCACTTCGTAATGGGGAAAATGCTGGATCACGAAAGCAGCCTAGTTACATCACATACTTCCTTTCTTGTTTATTCCAGAGATATAACATAAATAAAATTATTTCAACAAGGCTAAATGTACCGTATTATTGGATCAAATATGAATTTAAGACAGGAAAAGTGCCTTAAAATGCCTCCCTGATACTGTGTTATTAACGAAAGCACTTTAACATTTACTATTTAAAATAAATGTTACGTCCACATAAGAGCATGGACGATACGCAGTTGTAAATAGTAGTCCGCTATCGTTTTGGGGCAACCAATATGGCGTCGCCTGCTTCAAAGTAACGTGTAGCGTAGCTGTGTAGCGCCATCTCGCCTTATTATAGCTCCATGTCATTTATAGCTGTGTTATTAAACTTATTTGGTGACAGACATGATTTTTATGTGGATTAAAAAGCTCGTTCGATCTAAAACACGAATTAACATACTGTAATTAAATGAACGTAACTCCACAACAGTGAGTCGCTGTACACTGTAATTTGTTCCTCTACAATCGAACTGAGGTTTTGAATATAAATAAAATTAGCTCGAAGCACCTTACAGCTTCATACTTGTATTGGTGTCAATTTGTTTGATGCCGTAATCCGTTTGGATAGAAAACATCCACGGTAAGGACACAGAGGCGTTTTGTGTACACTTAAAACTCCTGAGAAAAAAGTTTCAACCTTGATGCATCGCAAGTGTATTCTTGGCATTTCTGGAACACTCAAACTACCAGCGCCTCCCTAATGAACAAGTTGCCTCTTGATTACGTAGGAGCGAACTGCGAAATATTCGCCTCTCGCCCCCCTGTGGAACGCGCAGCGTTGTGATGTGGTGGACAGAGGAACCTTTTTGTCTTGCTGCGTGCTCCTCGCTCCTATGCAGTCGCTTCAAAGCTCTGAAACAAAGCGGCAGAAAAGTCCCACATTCCGCCACCGCGTTCCAGCCAGCTCGTTACTTTGAGTAACACTCTTTTCGACTACACTCTCACACGGCACGGTACTGACAAAGACCTGAAGCCAAATCACGTAAAAAGAGCTCTTCAAAGTCACAATCCGGTCCGGGAGAGAACTGCAGACACACGTTTCTTCTAATTACGAGCAATGGCGAAACAAATAAAACTAGTACACAACCTTAATAAAGGGAGAGAATGTTGTTGTACTCTTCTCTGTACGTTACTACCAAGTCGCGAATTTGCATCGATTCAAAATTAGTGTCTCAATGACATCGGAAAATATGAAAGACTTCCGCGAGTTTCTGTACATTTGCGTTACACGCTGAATTACTATTTATATGTCTAAGCATTTCTATTGGAAATAATGCGTTTTTGAGGTAAGTTGTAAGTAGGCTGTTTAGGTTTTTATGTTGGTAACGCCACGTAGAGCTCTGTATGAAAATCACTGACTGTGCTGTGTGCAGTCTGTGGCTGGTTGGACTCATTGTTGGAATATTCGCTTGTGTAGTGTTGGGCAGTTGGATGTGAACAGCGCGTAGCGTTGCACAGTTGGAGGTGAGCCGCCAGCGGTGGTGGATGTGGGTAGAGAGATGGCAGAGTTTTGAGAGCGGACGATCTGGACGTGTGTCCGTCAGAAAAAGGAAATTTGTAAGACTGGATGCCCATGAACTGACATATATATTATGAGTTTTTGAACATTATTAAGGTAAATACATTGTTTGTCTATCAAAATCTTTCATTTGCTAACTATGCCTATCAGTAGTTAGTGCTTACAGTAGCTAGAATCTTTTATTTAGATTTATTGGCGCTCGCTGTATTGCAGTAGTTCGAGTGACGAAGATTTTTGTGAGGTAAGTGATTCATGAAAGGTATACATTATTGTTAGTCAGGGCCATTCTTTTGTAGGGATTATTGAAAGTCAGATTGCGTTGCGCTAAAAAAAAATATTGTGTGTCAGTTTAGTAATGATCAGAATAAGTAAAGAGAGAACTGTCTGAGTACGTTCAGTTTTACTCAGATCTCTTTGTATCAAGTAACGTAGAAGTTTACTAGCACAGTAATTCATAATTTTTCTACTGGGACGTTTCAAAGTGAATTATTGAAATGCGTACAAATGAAGTTCGGGCATTATGGAATACCATTTACTGCAGTACACGTACTCCAAAATGAACTCATTCTAAGCAATCAAATTTTAACTTTTTGGCAATAAGTATTTGTATTTGTATTAATAAAATTGTAAAACCTCGCCGAAAAAGGAGTATTAAAAAAAAGTTGCAGTCTGAGGCAGGCCTCACTTACGCTACACAACTGAGTGGCTTAATAAACTACGAACCATTTTTAAAGTTATGTGTACTCAATTTGTCACTGACGTTATTCTACCACATTTTGTCAGCTATCATACAAAGACGGTAAAAAATGTATTCATATAATTTTATTGTATTTAAAAATTGAAAAAATAAATTAATAAATTCGATAACATAGCTGAGTTTGACACTGATGTTCTACTACGTAAATGGTTACCATGTTTTGTCAGCTATTATACGAAGACAGTAAAAGTGTTTTGTGTTCCTTTTGCATCAAGACATATGAGCCGTGGTGACTGGCGCTAGTTATGCTCCACTTGCGTCGCTGATATCGAAACTCGTCTGCTCTTGTATCTCTTGACTTTTCCACCTTGGTTTTCCGGTTTTGCGTGTGGCCGAGGGCTCTCTCCGGTCGGCGTCCAACGAGGCAGCGTGTTTCGAAGGCAGGCCCTCGTCTCTATCCGCCGTGCCTGGGCCTCGCCGTCCCTGCTATTTTGCCGCACGCTGGGTGTACGCTGCTGATTAGTCGCCGCGTTTGCGTGCGAAGCGGTGGCGAGTCCATCTGATGCTGGACATCTCATCGCGTTACTGGAAGCATTAAGTTACGTACGATTCATATTCTTCTGTTAACCTGTGAAGATTTGTGAAATTTATGGTGGCATTTTGTACCTAGCAGAGATCAGTTAAGTGTTATACTGAACATGCGAAGTCTGTAGTTTTACTGCTTGTTTTAAAGGTTCCTTGCACTGTTAATTTGATGTGGTATGTTAATTAATGTGCTCTTCGCCCAGTTTTGGTTTTAGATCTTCTTTTAATATGAAGGCCATAGCTTTTGTCAAGTCAGTGTAATTTTAATTGTTCTTTTAATCGGTAAATGTCTCAGTCTGGTCTTCAGTCATCTTAAAGATAATCATGTAGTCAGTAAGCCTTGCATGGTCTTGGAAAAGGTGAATCACGAGTTGCATTTGTCTGTCGCGTGAATTATTTGCTGTTACAGAAATGGTATGGTATGTGGGGCAGCTGGGATTTGTCGTCTTGGCGGGCAGGCTGAGATCGTGTGTGTGTTTGGCGTGTTTTCTGCCCGGGCTTGCAGCCTGATCATCTTTGGATTGCTTGGCGGTTGCTTTCTACTCGTTTGTTCCGAGTACCACCGTGCATAATCCACGCTTCCATCCTCTAGTTAAGTATCCGGCCTGTCCGCCGGGACGGACGAGGTCCTTTCATAAGTAACTCAAGGTGAATCATTAGTGTTGTGAAAATTTTGTTTACGAAAGCAATGAACTTAGTAACGTGCCTACGGTGGTTACTGTCTGTGATCCTTTTGCAATCAGATCTAATTATTATTTTTAAAATACTGTTTGTTATGTTAATTCATGATCCAATCACATAGTTTATGTGGTGAAAGTCAGTTGTATATTTTCTTAAGAGGACAAAGGTCCGAATTAAAATTTTCATATTGTTATTCTGATTGTAAGTTTGTAATAATCAAATTTGTCCTGTAGTTGAAATTAAAATTATTTACCAACTACGAGTTTGTCCATCAGCAAAGATCACTAGCTTCCTATCTCCTTTGAGTAGCTGTGGTTAAATTGCAATTTGGTTTCTCTAGCACGTAATTTGAGCAGTAAAACAGCTCAACATACAAGATGAAATTAAATAAATGAATAAATGAGGGGTCTGGTTTATTTCAATGTAGTTATCATGTTTCACTGCATTTCTGGTAATTTGTACCGTTGTGATAAATTAACATGATCAATGAACTTAAAAGTGGTGTTTTGCATGGTACAAAAACGGTAATATGACTATCTCTTTTGCGGTCTCATCAAAGCACATTGCGCCTTTTGAAGGCCTTGTCTCACCTAGTTAGTTATGATGCAGTTCCCTACACATAAAATTATTGATCTCGGTTATCTACACTACTACGCAGCTAAAACAGTGACCCAGACAGCCACTTCCAGTTGCAGGTTGTCTATTTAATGGCTTCCAGGGGAAACAAAAATTTGATCTTCAGTACTTCATATAATTATCAACCGAATTAAAAATTTTTAAATGCTGTCGTTGTTGTTGTTGCTGTGGTCTTCAGCCTGAAGATTCGTTTGATGCAGCTCTCCATACTGCTCCATCCTCTGCAAGCCTCTCCATCTCTAAATAACTACTGCAGCGTACATCCTTCTGAACTTGCTTACTGTATTCATCTCTTCGTCTCCGTCTACGATGTTTACCACCCACTTCTCTCTACTACTAAATTGGAAATCCCTTGATGTCTCAGAGTCTGGCCTATCAACCGATCCCTTCTTCTATTCGGCTTGTGCCACGAATTTCTGTTTTCTCAGTTCTACTCAGTACCTCCGCATTAGCTGTCGGATCTACCCATATAATCTCCATCATTCTTCTGTAGCACCACATTTCAAAAGCTTCTGTTCTCTTTTCGACTAAACCGTTTATCGTCCATGTTTCTCTTCTACACATGGCTACATTCTAGACAAATACGTTCAGGAAGACATCCCAACACAAGTCTATATTCCATGATAACAAATTTATCTTCTTCAGAAACGCTTTTCAGCCGTTGTCAGTCTACAGTCTTCACTTCAGCCATCAAATTTGTTTTTCTGCCAAAATAGCAGAATGCAGCTTCTACTTTAAGTGTCTGGTTTCCTAATACAATTCATTCAGCATCACCTGATTTAATTCGACTATATTCCATTACTCTTGTTTTGCTTTTGTTGAAGTTCACCTTATATTCTCCTTTCAAGACACTATCCATTCCATTCAGCTGCTCTTCCCAGTCATTTGCTGTCTCTCATAGAATTACAATGTAATCGGCAAACCTCAAGGATTTTATTTCTTTTAATTGAGCTTTAATTCCTACTCCAAATTTTCTTTGGTTTTCTTTACTGTTTGCTAATTGTACAGATTGAATAAGATCAGGGATAGGCTACAACAGCGTATCACTCCCTTTCCAAGCAGTGCTTCCCTTTCACTCCCCTCGTCTCTTACAATTGCCTCCTGGCTTCTGTACATGTTGTAAATAGCCTTTCACTCCTTGTATTTTATCCCTGCTACTTTCAGAATTTCAAAGACAATGTTCAATCAACACTGTCAAAAGCTTTCTCTAAGTCTACAAATGGTATAAACGTATCTTTCCTTTTACTTACGCTACCTTCCAAGATAAGTCGTAGGATCAATACTGACTAGTGTGTGATCTTCCTCGACGTCAGCTTCGACCAGATTTTCCATTCTTTTGTAAAGAACTCATGTTAGTATTTTGGAACCATGACTTATCAAACTGGAGGTCGGTAATTTTCACGCCCGTCAGTACCTGCTTCATTGGAATTGGAATTTCAAATTCTTATTCAAATCTGAGGGCATTTCACCTGTCTCATACACCTTGCACTCAAGATGGAAGGATACTGTCATAGCTGGCTCACCCAAGGCTATCAATCGTTCTGACGGAATGCCGTTTACTCCAGGGGCCTTGTTTTGACTTACATCATTCAGTGATCTGTCAGATTCTTCTCACAGCATTATCTCCCGTCTCGTCTTTTATCTACGTCCCCCTCTGTTTTTATACATTGCCTTCATCTCCCTTGTAGGGACCCTCTATTTTGCCTTCTATCCTCCAGTTTTCCCTTCTTTGCTTAGAACTGGTTTTCCATCTGAGCTCTTGATAGTCATACAGTTGCTTCTCTTTCCCCCAAAGATTTCTTTAATTTTCCTGTAGGCTGTAGCTATTTTTCACCTAGCGAAATATGCTTCTAAATCGTTACATTTGTCCTCTACCCATTCCTGCTTAGCTATTTTTCACTTCGTGTCACACTTATTTTTTAGACTTTGAATTCCCTTACCCCCGCTTCATTTACTGCATTTTTATATATTCTCCATTCATCATTTAAAGGCAGTATCAGGGTGTGACATTCAAGGATTTCTACTAGGCCATGTTTTTCCGATTTGGTCCACTACTGCCTTTACTATTTCGTCTCCTAAAACTAACGCATTCATTTTCTACTGTATTTAATCAAACGTTGCCAATGCTCCCTCTGAAACTCCCTGCAAACTCTTGTTCTTTCAGTTTATCTAGGTCCCATTTCTTAAATCCGTATCTGTTTGCTATTTCTTCTGTTTTAATTTACAGTTCATAGCAGATAAATGGTTAGAGTGCACATCATTCCTTGATATGTTTTCTATTTAAAATCTGGTTCCGAAACCCTGTTTCACATTATCCATTATATAATTAGCATGAAACCTTCTGGTGTCTCCATTACCTTTCATGATTTTTAGTCCAAGTGCTGTCGATTATTAAATTGTGCTCTGTGCAAAATTCTTTCCATTCCTTTCCCCCAGTCCATGTTCACCTACTATTTTCCCTTCTTTCTTTTCCTGCTACTGAATTCCAATCGGCTATCACAATTAAATTGTCGCCTTCCATAATTATCTGAATAATTTCTTTTATCTCCTCAAACATTTCTTCAGCGTCTCCATCATCTGCGGGACTAGTTGGCATATAAACTTGTACTACTACAGTGGGTATGGGCTTCGTGTCTGATTTTGCTGTCATAATCTACTTATTGAAAGATATCAAGGTTTAATATAATGAGTCATGGATTAAAGTCAGAAATTTCCTTGACGCATCATAACTCATGGTACGGACATTTCCCAACTACATTTATCCAGTATTTGAGAATGAGAGCACTAGCGACTCACAATATAGTTTATACATAATTTCAGACCGTTTCAAAACATTTTGTCGGTGAAATTCTCCCCTCCCTCCTCCTCTCCCCTTCCTTCATATACACGCAAAGTTATGAAACGAAAAAAGATTAGTAATTGTTACATTTTTCATTTTTATGAATTAAAACTACAGTACCAGGCATGACATTTTAATTTGTTACTTCTTTACTATTAACTTATTCTCAATACGTTTTGCTGATAGCACTCACACACCACTTGCAAAATCACTGTACGATAAGAATTTCAGGAGGTATGACGATGTAAACGTTGAGAAGTGTGAAGAATTGTATTTATTTTCTTTTTTTAATGCAGGGCAGGTTGCACGATGTCAGCACAAACTCTGCTTACAGCTGATAAAATTGTTGTTCATTAAAAGAAGACCGGTATCGCGGCTTCAAGCTGAAGTTTTTATAATTCGTAGTTTTTTATTCTCTGTTGGATGGTACAAAATAACGATGTTAGAGAGAATGATTGGGCGACAGTCGTGAATGCACCCCAAGAGACACAGATTATCTTCAGACTGCAGTCCCTGTATGTAGTTTGGAAACATACCGCAATGCAGTAGCAAATTGCTCGTCCTTCTCCCTGTTCCAGTAACTGCTTGTACAGTATTTTTCTACTACAACCTCATGTTGCAGGAGATAGTTTCGTTTGGCGCTGGCCTTAAACGTCTTACATGGTTGGTGGAGCTGCGACAATATTTTCCCATTTCCACTGAGTGGTCAAAACACGGTCCTGTCGCATTAACTCAGCTCCCCCTGTTTCTACACAGGTGGCAGAAGGTCGTAGATATGACGCTCTCCGACTTCTGCTCAATTCCGACTTATACTGGAATGATCACAAGCACAAAGCTGCAGGAATGACGAGGCAGGGACTGAGGAACAGTTACAAGATACATAGGGACTGCCTAAAATCAAGTTGTAGTTATACTGTATTTTATTTTATCTATTTTACATGTCTAGTTCGGTAGTACCAAATTGAGGAGCAAATCTCCAAGGTCATGGAGCGTGTCAGTATATGAAATTACAACATAAAAATAATAACACATAAAACAGAATGTTTTGCACTCAAAAAAGACACCCACACGTTTAAGTAAACGCATTCAACAATGTAACATAGGAATCAGCTTACTTTTGCAAGGAACTCCTCGACAGAATCAAAGGAGTGACCCATGAGGAAATTCCTCAGTTTCGATTGGAGGGCGCGTGGATTACTGCTAAAATTTTTGAATTCTTGAGGTAGCTTATTGAAAATGTATGCAGCAGTATACTTCATACCTTTCTGCACAAGAGTCAGAGAAGTACGGTCCAAATGTAGATTGGATTTCTGCATAGTATTAACTGAGTGAAAACTGCTAAGTCTTGGGAATAAGCTGACATTGGTAACAAGAAACGACAGTAATGAATATATATATATATATATATATATATATTAAGAGGCCTATGTCAATACCTGTACTATTGAACAGGCATCGACAAGAGGTTCGTGAACTTACTGCCCAAACTGCCAATTTCGGAGCCAAAAATATCCTTAGAGAATAGGAAGAGTTACCCCAAAATATAATACCATAAAACATAAGCGAATGAAAATAAGCAATGTAGACTAATTTTCGTGTCGAAAGATCACTTACTTTAGATATCGTTTGAATAGTAAAAATGACAGCATTAAGTCACTGAACAAGACCTATGACAGTTTACCATCTATATAAACACCTAGAAATTTGAACTGTTCAGTTTTACTAATCATAAACCCAGTCTGTGAAATTAAACCGTCGGGTTTTATTGAATTGTGTGTTAGCAACTGTAAAAGTGGAGTCTTACTGTGATTAAGCGTTAGTTTATTTTCTACAAGCCAGGAACTTAACCTATGAACTGCACTATTTGAAACAGAGTCAATGTTGCACACAACATCCTTCACTACCAAGCTAGTGTCGTCAGCGAACAGTAATATTTTAGATTTATCTGTAATACTCGAGGGCATATCATTTATATACATAAGGAACAGGAGTGGCTCCAACGCTGATCCCTGGAGCACCACCCCATTTGACCGTGCCGCACTCAGACCCCACATCACAACCATTCTCAACACTGTGAATAATGACCTTTTGCAGTCTGTTAAAGTAAAAGATGAAACAATTGTGAGCTGATCCCCATATTCCACAATGGTCCAACTTCTGGAGCAAGATTTTGCGATCCACACAACCAAACGCCTTATATAAATCAAAAAAATACGCCTACTGTTCGAAACCTTTTGTTTAATCCATCCAGTACCTCACAGAGAAAAGACAATATAGCATTTTCAGTTAAACCACTTCTAAATCGGACTGTATATTTGATAGCAAATTATGTGATCTAAAATGATCAACTATCCTTACATACACAGCCTTTTCAATAACTTAAGCAAACACTGATGCCATAGAAACAGGTCTAAAATTCTTTACATTATCCCTTTCTTCCTTGTTATAACGCGGCTTTTCAACTGAGCGCTTTAATCGTTCAGGAAACCAACCATTCTCAAAGGAAAAATTACAAATTTGGCTAAGTACAGGGCTAACCGGTGCAGCATAGTGCTATCACATTCTACTAGGCGCTCCATCATCTCCATGAGAGTCCTTAGTCTTCAGTGATTTAATTATTGACTCAATCTCCGCCTTGTCAGTATCACAGAGCATATTTCAGACATCAGTCTCGGAAAGGCATTTCCCAAGAGAGTTATACGACTCCCTGTAGAACCAGCAATGCTCAGAAAATGATTATTGTTAGTAGGGAACGTATTACAGATTCACTGCAATCTCTGTAGCAGAGAGGTTCAAAAAAAGGTCACTCATTTCGAGATATGAGAGTTCCACGAGTGTTATTCAATAGTGGCTGTAGTAATTGAAAGACATCTCCATAGGATCCAATGCAAAGACTTGATTTCAAAGTGCAGACAGCATTTCTACCAGAAAGCATAACACTATAGATCTGAAAAGCCAGTGTATATTTCTGACGACCTCAGCCTAGCGTTGCATTTTTTTAAAGTGATTCGTCGCATAGCACAGAATCTTCTGTATGTGATCATTCTCAGTCAACCATCATCCTCCCTCGCCTATAACCCAGTGGATATATCGCAGAACTCTGACATGCCATCAGGATAGAATGTGCTACATATACTGCAGAAATATCTAGCAGTGGCACTAGGAAGTTGCAAAAACTGGCTTCATACCATGTTCCTTAGCCGAATAACTTTCTAAATTCGATGATTTTACTACGAGTTTACACCGCCAGTGACATGCATCTCGGTGATCATCTTGTATATTTAATGTCGCGGTATTTGTGTGGAAGATTACTTCATTCGGAAGCAGTACCGAATCTCATTTTCTAAAGCTTGTATAGTTTTTAACATGGATATTTGTGTGCGCTGGTAGAATCAAAGACCGTTTTTTATGCAGGGTGCCTGCAACATAGTCGATGCGATGGTGTTTTTTAATAGCTGCTCGCTTATAAGGCGATTATGTCTCTCTTCTGAAGACACACTGGACCACTCGCAAGAAAAACAAATGAGACATGTCCATCCATCGTGGATTTTCGCTCAGTAGTGTTTGGTGTCACCATCATTCAGTTACTGGAGAAGTATTATTCTTAGTAGGGGATGTGTGATAGATTCGCAGTAATCAGCGGCCTTATACAGTATGGGCATCTCCCGACATGAGCAAAGAAAATGGCTTTGTCCTAAGGAATGTATGGATTTGACGTGGAAAATTGTCATAGCCGTAAGAGGAATTCAAGGCTTTTTTACATGGAAAATTATGTCCAGTCATAACAATGTTACAGATTTTGATATTTCCAAAGCCACCATCGTCAGGAGGGGTATTTCCGATACTTCACCCATTGTCAAATGTCATCGGGTTGAGGCTGCAATCGTAATATTTAATTTAAGTACAGTAATAAAATATATGTGGCTTGTTTCCTACGACGATTCTGTCTGAGATGCGGCAGCACTCGTTGCAGCAGCAGCCTATGGCCAGAGCAATAATATTGACATTTCCGGCTTACGGCGGGAGCCGTCCGAACTACCGAACTAGAGGGAGTGGCTAGGGAACAGGAATGTAGCTCACTTAACTGTGTCTCCCTCTAGGCGGCTGAATAGCGAAGTAATACAAAGTATGTGTTGGACAGCCTTTGTGATCGGATGTGTTCTCCATGGAAACTTGAGAAGACTCAATACAGACGTGTGTTTGTGCTAGACCATTATCCCCTCACATGTAAACTGTCCCTTTCACTGCTTCTTCATATTTCCCATCTTCGTTTGGTTGACAGAACATCGTTTGTGGTGTGTGTTGTGTGCATGTAGATCATGAAAGACAGGTAAAAGAGACGTCTGCTGGTTCTCTAGACATGAGAAACATCTTAGCTGATTCGTAAAGTAGAAGGATGATTTGGAATCTGTTATACCATTGACATACGTACTCGTTAAAATATATATATATATATATATATATGAGTGGAACTAACAGTTGCCTCTATTTTTCGAGTTTTCATGCAAAATGCTTCACAGACGAGATAAGTTTATAGCTGCAGCTCGCTGACGTTTAGCGTTTCTAGACCTATAATTTCCACTCTTTATCTTCGGAATTATACTGTGCAAGTGATCGGCAGCGTACTGCTAAGTGACTCATACTGAGAACTATCGTGTAAAAGGAGGGATTACTAAAACCATTTTGTTTCTCCAGTAGGAAGGCTTCAGATATTCTTTTCAGTTTGTTATTAATTACTCGTGTGTGTAATCTATAGACATTATTCAATATACCGAGCGAGGTGGCGCAGTGGTTAGCACACTGGACTCGCATTCGGGAGGACGACGGTTCAATCCCGTCTCCGGCCATCCTGATTTAGGTTTTCCGTGATTTCCCTAAATCGCTTCCGGCAAATGCCGGGATGGATCCTTTGAAAGGGCACGGCCGATTTCCTTCCCCATCCTTCTCTAACCCGAGCTTGCGCTCCGTCTCTAATGACCTCGTTGTCGACGGGACGATAAACACTAAATCTCCTCCTCCTCCATTATTCAATAGACTTATTCCTGTCTAATTTTCACAAGCATTTCGAGTTATTTATTTTTTTTTCATCTTCCATTTCCAAAACTGATTTACTAAATGCAACAGCCTCAGTTCTGACATTAATTTTCCACATTTGATAAGTTCTGCGTTAATATTATAGGGTCCAGCTATTTCTATTCTGTATCTACTGTAATGCTTCATGTATCTCTTCCAATGTAATATCGTCCCCTTGGTATGTTTCATCATCTTGTTCTTTTAGCTGGTCTATTTTCTTAGTTCAGTTCCATTATTGTTTTCTACCGATAATCCTTGTCAGCGTTTCATCCAATTTTTTATGTTGCGTGTTGTCTCTCTATCCTGTTAGTCGTTTCAGGAGTTTATAAGCCATCTATCACGTAGATCGTTTTCAGTGTCGGATAACGTTCTATCCAAAGATTACCGATGGGCTTCTCTCACTATTTCCTTAGCATAATTGTGGCTTTCTTTATACTGCGCTTTCGTTTCCTTTGTACTGAGCTGTAGATTTGTAGGTAAGCTTTTTGTTTCTCTTTAATTGTTTTTGCTGTGTCTTCATTCTGTTCTTTGCCTCCCTTTCTCCTCTTAAACATCCTTCTCTTCCCTATTGACTCCGTCGCCGCCAGGATTACACATGCTTTTCTGTTTTTTTCCATCCTGTATTTACATTATTTTCTTTAAATTTATTCAGCAAATAATGCACGAGTCGCTGCTGAAGGTAGACTTTGAAAACATGAACTTCGGATTCTCATAATAGCCTTTATCTTGCATCTAGAAATCACGTTTATCTTGGCAATCATCAAAAATGACCTAATTATGTGTTGCTACATGTAATCTTACATCATTTACTGGCCCTTCGAGCTTTATGTTCCCTATGACATAGTCAATATTCGATCTATAGCCCCTCACACTTAATGTGAATTTGTGAAAATCCTTCGTTCAAGGGAAACGCTTGGTTATTTTCGTTCCTATGTACGAGGGGCGTTCAGAAAGTAAGCTCCGATCGGTCGCGAAATGGAAACGACTATGAAAATCCGATAAAGCTTTGCACAGATGTGTTGGGTAGTGTCTCTAGTATAACCCCAGTTAGCATCACGTCGCTCTTCTCATTTCTGAGCTCGCAGTGAGTGCGTAAAGATGTCTAGAAAATAGTGTCTGCCGCCAAGTACGAGGGCCTGGTGAGAAATTTCGCCTGAAGCTATGCAGCTAACATTACATAACTGTCGTGCTGTTTCTTCTTCAAGACAATTCTCAGCCGCATTCTGCAGGGGCAATGAAGATGCTCCTGCATCGTTTTCAAATGGAAATGTGAGATTACCCACAATACAGTCCGTAATTGCCTCCCCCTGAGTTTCATCTCTGGTCACATGAACCGCTGTCTTTGAAGACAACATTTTGACACAGACAACGAGGTGTAGGCCAGCGCGGAGAATTGGCGGAAAGCACTGGCGGCTGCCTTCTATGATGAGGCTATTGAAAAGTTGGTACAACGCTATGACAAAAGTCTAAGTCAGAACGGCGACTACGTAGAGAAGTAGCTGAAAGGTGTAGCTAATTGTTACAAGTAAAACATTTCTGATGTTCACTGTGGTTTCAATTTGGCAATCAATCGGAGCTTACTTTCTGAACAGGCCTCGTATATTACAAAAGCGACATAATTTGTGTACATTGTTATTTATTACCTTCCCTCCCAAACTTCCTATTGTTCCAGGTATTGACAAATTCCTTACATCCACATTAAGGTCTCATAATAAGATAATCTTACTCGTTTTGGTTTACTTACTTTTGAAGGTCATCATAGAAAATTTCAGGTCCTTATCTCCTTTATTCCTCAGGGGCTTAGAGAACCGTTATTGTGACACATCCCCCCTCTATTTTTAGTCTTATTGACACTATTATTTCATTCATGAAGATGCTCCTTTGAATCTTGTTCTTTCATTTGTTGACAGTTGATATTGCTTCGCCGCATTTCGCTGTAATTGTTGGACTCACTACAGCGTAACTCATTAATCATCCTACTCTGTTTTCCCTTTGAGTACCTTTTCGTTTCAGTTATTACTGGCACATTGACGACCTAGCCTTCAAGGCACAGTTTAGTAGTCCTTTTTGTTCCAGTTCTCGTACATTCCAAGTTCCTATTCTTTACCTGTTCAAAACTCCATATCGTTTGTCCTTGTCGCGCGTTGGCTATTTCCTCTGAGATGTGACTGGCTTTCTCTTGTGAATATAGTGTGTTCAGGTATCTCCTATTACAGAATACCAGCCCATTGCTACGGTAGTCAGTCGGTGGGGATGCCCCTTTGAGGTCTCCTGACCTGTTCGTTTTCTGTCAGGGTTTTCTCCCTTAGCCGAAGTCAAAGTTTTAATGCGCCCGGAACTCGCCTTTAACCCTCTCTCGTCTGCTCCACTCCTAATGAGATAGTGCATTGCGCAGCTTTGTGGACATGGGAGCTGGGTCTGCTCGTAGAATTGCAAAGTGGTCGCAAAGGCGCTATGTGATGTTTTACTACTCCAAAGTACTCGGCATCCGCTGGGATTCACGAGACCGTACCAGTCTTCAGCCTTCATTAAAAAAAAAGTTGTTAGTCACATTAATGCATAACGATACGTGCAGGAAAGGGTAGCGAGGAATCGGCGAAACAATCACACTGTATATACAGGATGGTCCATTTATCGTGACCAGGCCAAATATCTCACGAAATAAGCGTCAAACGAAAAAACTACAGAGAACGAAACTTGTCTAGCTTGAAGGGGGAAACCAGATGGCGCTATGGTTGGCCCGCTAGATGGCGATGTCATAGGTCAAACGAATATCAACTGCGTTTTTGTAAAATTGGAATCTCAATTTTTTATTACATATTCGTGTAGTACGTAAAGAAATATGAATGTTTTTGTTGGATCACTTTTTTCGCTTTGTGATAGATGGCGCTATAATAGTCGCAAACGTGTAGGTACGTGGTATCACATAACATTCCGCCAGGGCGGACGGTATTTGCTTCGTGATACATAACCCGTGTTAAAATTTACCGTTTACCAATTGCGGAAAAGGTCGATATCGTGTTGATATATGGCTATTGTGATCAAAATGCCTAACGGGCGTGGGCTATGTATATGCTGTTCGGTATCCTGGACGACATCATCCAAGTGTCCGGACCGTTCGCCGGATAGCTACGTTATTTCAGGAAACAGGAAGTGTTCAGCCGCATTTGAAACGTCAACCACGACCTGCAACAAATCATGATGCCCAAGTAGGTGTTTTAGCTGCTATCGCGGCTAATCCGCACATCAGTAGCAGACAAATTGCGCGAGAATCGGGAATCTCAAAAACGTCGGTGCTGAGAATGCTTCATCAACATCGATTGCACCCCTACCATATTTCTATGCATCGGGAATTGCATGGCGACGACTTTGAACGTCGTGTACAGTTCTTCCACTGGGCAAAAGAGAAATTACGGGACGATCACGGATTTTTTGCACGCATTCTATTTAGCGACGAAGCGTCATTCACCAACAGCGGTAACGTAAACCGTCATAATATGCACTATTGGGAAACGGAAAATCCACGATGGCTGCGACAAGTGGAACATCAGCGCCTTGGCGGTTTAATGTATTGTGCGGCATTATGGGAGGAAATATAATTGGCCCCCATTTTATTGATGGCAATCTAAATGGTGCAATGTGTGCTGATTTCCTACGTAATGTTCTACCGATGTTACTACAAGATGTTTCACTGCATGACAGAATGGCGCCGGCCGCGGTGGTCTAGCGGTTCTAGGCGCTCAGTCCGGAGCCGCGCGACTGCTACGGTCGCAGGTTCGAATCCTGCCTCGGGCATGGATTTGTGTGATGTCCTTAGGTTAGTTAGGTTTAAGTAGTTCTAAGCTCTAGGGGACTGATGACCATAGATGTTAAGTCCCATAGTGCTCAGAGCCATTTGAACCATTTTTGACAGAATGGCGATGTACTTCCAACATGATGGATGTCCGGCACATAGCTCGCGTGCGGTTGAAGCAGTATTGAACAGCATATTTCATGACAGGTGGATTGGTCGTCGAAGCACCATACCATGGCCCGCACGTTCACCGGATCTGACGTCCCTGCATTTCTTTCTGTGGGGAAAGTTGAAGGATATTTGCTATCGTGATCCACCGACAACGCGTGAGAACATGCGTCAGCGCATTGTCAATGCATGTGCGAACATTACGGAAGGCGAACTACTCGCTGTTCAGAGGAATGTCGTTACACGTATTGCCAAATGCATTGAGGTTGACGGACATCATTTTGATCATTTATTGCATTAATGTGGTATTTTCAGGTAATCACGCTGTAACATCATGCGTTCTCAGAAATGATAAGTTCACAAAGGTACATGTATCACATTGGAACAACCGAAATAAAATGTTCAAACGTACCTACGGTCTGTATTTTAATTTAAAAAACCTACCTGTTGCCAACTGTTCGTCTAAAATTGTGAGCCATATGTTTGTGACTATTACAGCGCCATCGAACACAAAGCGAAAAAAGTGGTCCAACTAAAACATTCATATTTCTTTACGTACTACACGAATATGTAATAAAAAATGGGGGTTCGTATTTAAAAAAAACGCAGTTGATATCCGTTTGACCTAAAGAACCAATCATATCCCCATCTGGATTCCCCCTTCAAGCTAGACGAGTTTCGTTCTTTGTAGTTTTTTCGTTTGATGCTTATTTCGTGAGATATTTGGGCCGGTCACTATCAATGGGCCACCCTGTATATTGAGAAATGAATGAAGTTTATGTCTAACCTCAAATTAAATTTCATATGATAGCATCAGGGTCGGCCGTAGTGGCCGAGCGGTTCTAGGCGCTTCAGTCTGGAACTGCGCGACCGCTACGGTCGCAGGTTCGAATCCTGCCTCGGCCATGGATGTGTGTTGTGTCCTTAGGTTAGTTAGGTTTAAGTAGGAGACTGATGACCTCCGATGTTAAGACCCATGGTGCTCAGAGCCATTTGAACCATAGCATCAGGGAGAATCGCCGTCATCGAAATCGCCCTCTGACGGAGACCTATTGAAGCAACAATTCTCACAGATATTATTTTGCCATTCACGTCGTTTGATAATTGTAACAATTCTATTTTGAGTTGCATCAGTTCAACGTGCATCGCAAAATGTGTTAACGTGTTGTCATTGATAGTGAACTGAACGACGAATACCTATCACAGTGCGACGTTTCTCGCTACCATCGCAACATTTAAAAAACTGCAAAGCTCATAGTTCAGAAATTAATTAAATGCAATTATTCGCGATTTATGCGTCACTGCATTTCGTGTAAATTGACCGTCTGGCATTTCACACGCGGTTCGCACAAATCAGCATTCGATGCAGTACGCTATCAAACAGTAATTATGTGGGATATAGTGTGATACATCCGTCAGCAATATTAAAAGCTTTTGACCGTGACCTTTGCTAGAAAAGTGTAATCAGATCAAATTGACCGTGGAGATTGATACCAACAAATAACGTCTACAAGGCAGTCATTGAAGAAATACAGGAACCAACCACTTTTTACGTATCTTTATGTATTCCAAGACATGTTTCGGGCTTTTGTCGACATCATTTTCAACGCTGCAGCTACCTTTTTAACCTGTAACTTGTAAGAGGGAAGGTCGTGAGGGTTTCAGTATCCCCGCGAACAAATGGAGTTACATAATTTATTTTTTGTTTGTTTGCAGATAAATTTCTGCAGTCTTGCTATACACTTAATCTATCAGGCCAAAGAACCGCCAATACGAAGCCATTATAAAATGGCGCAGCGCATTAATAAACTGGAGTACAGAGCTCCTTGTTTCTTATTTACTCGCACATATGTAATAAACAATTTCCGGAAGCACACAAAATAAGTGGTAATTACAGCGAATAATCGATAGACTGCGTAGAGCGTCTACATCTAATCTTTGTTTCCAGCTCAGAGACACTGAAACGTCCCCTTTCAACAATTTTACACGACTGTCCTTAAACTGACACACAATATTTTTTTTGCGCAACGCAATCTGGCTTTCAAAAATCCCTACAAAAGAATGGCCCTGACTAACATTAACCTATACGTTTCACAAATCACTTACCTCACAAAAATCTTGGTTACTCCCACTACTGCAATAGAGCAAGCGCCACTACTGCCAGCTAAATAAAAGATTCAAACTATGGAAGGCACTAACTACTGATAGGGATAGTTAGCAAATGAAAGATATTAATAGAGAACAACCAATGTATTTACCTCAATAGTCATCACACATATATATATATATATATAGCAGTTCATGACAAATTTCAAAACTCCGCCATCTCTCTCCCCACATCCACCACTGCTGGCGGCTCACCTCAAACTGCGCAACGCTATGCGCTGTTCACAGCCAGCTGCCTAACACTACAATGGCGAGTATTACAACAATGCAAAGCAGCCACAGACTGCACACAGCACAGCCAGTGATTTTCATACAGAGGTGGCGTTACCAATAAAAAAATCTAAACAGCCTACTTACAACACTGCGAAGAATCATTGAGTTTGCACTGTATACCTTACACATAAAGTATGTAGCAGATGATTCATTATCCACAATGTTTCCTCCACCCCCTCCATCCCCAAATGTTAACGATATTTTAGGTTAAAACGTATGTGGCGCCCGAAACGAGTGATTTCTTGAGGTTCAGCTGGAGGTATGGGCTGTGGCAATTGCAGACTAGGTGCCTCCGGTATCCTTGTGGAATTACAACGGAGGCAGCATCTCGATGCTAACTCGGGTCAAGGCTGGCTTGAACCTGTCGACGGATATTGTGACAGAAGGACCACTGATATTTACCTCCCACGTTTTGTCGTAGCGTGCTAATACCGTGTATGCGCCATGTATGGGGGGCATGGAGAGGTTTTCGAATAGCATTGTGTCGGACGAAAACCTGTTTGCCAGACTAAATCTCATCAAACAAATGGTCTTTGGACAGTGAGGACAGAGCTTATGAAACTGCAAGCGAAGATGTTGTGCAAATCCCGTGTCTTCAGGAACACTGTTTGATGAATCAGCAAAGAAGTATCCTGGTAGATGAAGTGGCTGTCCCTACACTGTCAGCTGTTGTTGCGTTCAGATCTGCTTTGAAGACTGTCCGGAGGCCTAGTAGAACAATTCATACGTTATAAGTCCAGAGCTATGTGGCATGACATGTGAGCGAAGCTGTTAACTGCCGATGAAACCGTTGCATAAGACCATTGGCGGCGTGAGAGGCGCGGGTTCGAATACGGTTCATGCCGAGAAATGCTGAGAGTGGTTTAATGAGACGTGGCTGCAAGTGCTTGCTCCGACCAGTAGAATCATGGAGGAGAATGCCGAAGCGCGGGATCCGCTCAAGGAAGATCGCTCTATAGTGCTACGTTCAAGCTCACCATTCGGTGTTTCAGAGCAGTATGCCTCAAGATGTTTCAAGGCATGCTTTCAGCTTGCTGTCTCTTTCCTAGGCATTGGAAAGTGCTACGAAGTCAAGTTCCTTTGTGACAGTGTCAGTGCGAGACAGTGTATCTCCTGGTCCATTCTGCTCACCATCAACATGCTGAATATACGTTTTAAATTACACGATGAAGTCCAGATTCTGTAATTGACGCGGTGATGCATTGTCTGGCTTCTGATGGAAAGCAAACAGTGTGGGGTATGGTCTCTAAAAAAGTGTAAAATTTCTAACTTTTGACTGACTTATGCGCCGCATAGAGTTCGCAGTTGTACCTTTGTCCAATTTACTTGTAACGCTGATAATTTATTGCTGAAGAAAGCTAGAGGCTGTCAATAGTAATGCACATTTGTCGTAACACGGCTCCAATTACACCTGATGATGCATCTACCATAACGGTGAGAGGTGCGTTAGGAAGCTTTTTCTCTGGCCAAGGAGGCTTTCTTTTCATCAGCTGACTGTAGCGTGTCTCCATGATTAAGTAAACCTTATAACATTTCGTTGAACTGTGCTGCCAACATTATATGATTGTGCATAAAACTTCGATAAGAGTTTGCCAAGCCCAAGAAAGGGCGCAGTTCTTATTGTAGTGGGTTGGGGAAACTGAGAAATAGCTTCCACCCCATCTTGAGGTGGCAGGATTCCTTATTCACTGATACCAAAGCGCTTTTATTTCCACTGCTCGAAAACGTAGTTTTACTAGTTACTCACTAAACCAAGCTGTTGTAGTCTAGTGAATAGCTGCTGCAGATGTGCTAAATGCTCTGCCTCATTATATGACATCACAATCAGTTCATAAATGTAGACATAACAATGTGGAGGGGCTGAGCTCCTAAAGGAGAAGCGAGAACTCTTGCTTTGTGGCCTTTAGTTTTTCTGGATGCAGTTGATGAGGCTTGGCATGAACTGGAGGTCCTGGTGTGGTAGCAACGCGATGTACTTGTGAGTGTGGCACCAGTGATACAGTAGGCGATGAACAGGTGGCTTCAGGGAACTGATCAAGCACTTAGTTGTATGGTGATTCACCTGCAGTTACTTTAATGCCAACGTAGTTCTCATTATTAGACACCTGTGCTATAGTACAAGGTGCATTCAAGTTCTAAGGCCTCCGATTTTTTTTCTCCGGACTGGAAAGAGATGAAACATGCGCATTGTTTTAAAATGAGGCCGCGTTCATTGTCAATACATCCCAGAGATGGCAGCACCGTACGGCAGATGGAATTTTACCGCCAGCGGCGAGAATGAGAACTGTTTTAAATACTTAAAATGGCGACGTTTTCCTAACTTGAACAGCGTGCAATCATTCATTTTCTGAATTTGCGTGGTGTGAAACCAATTGAAATTCATCGACAGTTGAAGGAGACATGTGGTGATGGAGTTATGGATGTGTCGAAAGTGCGTTCGTGGGTGCGAGAGTTTAATGAAGGCAGAACATCGTGTGACAACAAACCAAAACAACCTCGGGATCGCACAAGCCGGTCTGACGACATGATCGGGAAAGTGGACAGAATTGTTTTGGGGGATCGTCGAATGACTGTTGAACAGATCGCCTCCAGAGTTGGCATTTCTGTGGGTTCTGTGCACACAATCCTGCATGACGACCTGAGAATGCGAAAAGTGTCATCCAGGTGGGTGCCACGAATGCTGACAGACGACCACATGGCTGCCCGTGTGGCATGTTGCCAGGCAATGTTGACGCGCAACGACAGCATGAATGGGACTTTCTTTCCGTCAATCCAGAAACAAAGCGCCAGTCAGCTCAATGGAAGCACACAGATTCACCGCCACCAAAAAAATTTCGGGTAACAGCCAGTGCTGAAAAAATGATGGTGTCCATGTTCTGGGACAGCGAGGGCGTAATCCTTACCCATTGCGTTGCAAAGGGCACTACGGTAACAGGTGCATCCTACGAAAATGTTTTAAAGAACAAATTCCTTCCTGCACTGCAACAAAAACGTCCGGGAAGGGCTGCGCGTGTGCTGTTTCACCAAGCCAACGCACCCGCACATCGAGCTAACGTTACGCAACAGTTTCTTCGTGATAACAACTTTGAAGTGATTCCTCATGCTCCCTACTCACCTGACCTGGCTCCTAATGACTTTTGGCTTTTTCCAACAATGAAAGACACTCTCCGTGGCCGCACATTCACCAGCCGTGCTGCTATTGCCTCAGCGATTTTCCAGTGGTCAAAACAGACTCCTAAAGAAGCCTTCGCCGCTGCCATGGAATCATGGCGTCAGCGTTGTGAAAAATGTGTACGTTTGCAGGGCGATTACGTCGAGAAGTAACGCCAGTTTCATCGATTTCGGGAGAGTAGTTAATTAGAAAAAAAATCGGAGGCCTTAGAACTTGAATGCACCTCGTATCAAGCAGGCAGATCTGGAAGAGGACTGTAAAAATATAACAAGTCCTGTCTTCCTCAGTTGTAGTCCTGTCTTCCTCAGTTGCGTGTAATATTACGGTATATTGATAATTTTTACTTATGGACCGTCTGACAGCAACTGAACAAAACACAATTTTAGTGCCATACGGGTTTCGCCTTTATTTTCTGCAAGGCATCATCAGTGGCAGGTTGCGTGGACAATTTCTTACATATTACGCTCCTGTTGCATTTTTGGTGTTGTTCTTCTTCTTATGAATGCCAATTTGCGGTTTTTTCCCCACACAGAAACCAAAACATTGCATTGAAAAAAGCGTTCAGTTCATAGTGCTGTGGAGTGTGGGAAAAAACCGCAAATTGGTATTGATAAGAAGAAGAACAACACCAAAAATGCAACAGGAGCGTAATATGTAAGAAATTGTCCACGCAACCTGCCACTGATGATGCCTTGCAGAAAATAAAGGCGAAACGGATATGGCACTAAAATTGTGTTTTATTCAGTTGCTGTCAGACGGTCCATAAGTAAAAATTATCAGTGTACCGTAATAACAAGTCAGCTCCAACAGTCGGCTAGGCTAACTTGCAGCAATGGATCTCCACGTGAATTCACGTCGAAAATTTAAGTTTAGGTGTACGTTAACGTAGCCTTAAGTACCGATGGGAGAACCATTCTCAATATACAAGTAACTACCATCGGTATTCCGCCATGGAGGGCGACAAGTATAAACTGAGAGATCAGCACTAGCATCAATGATAAAATAGTTTGGTAGAGTGCTCTGTTATGAAAAGTCAACGGCTGCCCGGTTTGAAATCAGTCGCAATCGCTATTGATTTCTGACGGCGTTTGCCTTGTCATTCGGTGGTCGACACTGCCGAGATTCAGCACCAAAAATTTTGTGATGCCGGGATATATTCGCCGTGGTGGGCGAACGCCCGTTTCTGCTAGAAGAGCGTCGCCGTCGCAAAGGCCGTGTGGAGCGCCCTATTTACAGTACCACGGCTCGATTAGAAAGTTCAGCCACTTGGGTTTCCAGTGCTTCCAAAGAAGTCGCTATTCTAGCAGAGATGGTTGCGCCCTCGACTATTCGGTCAGCAGGTTGAACGAGAACGTCGAAGACACCAGCGCAGATTGTGAGTCCTTACTGTGCAATCGTAGGTAAGCGCGAGAGCTATATATTCTGCAGAATATCTTCAAAACTCCGTTGCATGCCAGCGTGCGAAGACTGTAATCTCCCCACGGAAAATTACCCTTTACCACGTAATAATTAATAATGGTCAATCAAATCATCCACAATTATTCACTTTTGAAAAGTATCTGATAGGATTTTTTAGCAATATATGCGCCGACAGCTCGTCGACGCCAAGGTATTTTTCTAGTACGTTTATTCTTTGGAATAACAGAGGTACAGATATGGATGCTCCATGGTTATTATAGAGGGAGAAGGGAAACAGCTTCGGAAGTATCGGTTGGAAGATTGTCGGATTGCAAAAAGAGATTTAATTACTCTTCTTCGCGCTAAAGCGAGCTAGGAACGTTTGTACCGCTAGCGTGATAGGTAAAGAGAAAGAAAGAACTGTAAAGCAAAATTCATGAGACTTGAAATCCACAGAAAACGGAACATGTACGGAGATGGATTCAATATACAATTTTCCTCAGAAATAAGGTTTGTGACCATTTTATTCTAGAGTGAATGACGAATGAGTTCTCTGTCTGAATCATTGATGATTGTCTGGGCCCTGTAATTAATTGGGAAGTTTCAGCTGTGACGAAGAGAGCTTGCAATCGCTGAGTTTTATAAATCGTCCAAAAAGGCTTCGTCCACATCTGAAATTTTAGATCTGTCGTAAACTGAACGAATTGTTCAAACGATCGATTTTCCCAACTGAATGCAGCGCTTAATAATAATAACAAATGTAAAGATCTTTTCCAGCAAGCCAGCCGCTGAATATTAAGACGAAGGGCTCCACCAGAGATTCTACTAGGCTGATTTCACGTAAATAATATATTTAAACTGTACACAGATAAAGGACAGAGAGGGAGAGAGAGAGAGAGCGAATGAAATTCTAGAAAATACTCAGAATCCTCCATTAGCATAATTGTCTGTCCGTCTTTTCACGGATCAGCCTACATATAAACCACGAAGCCCTGGCTTTAGTGTACCGATTTATGTGTGAGAGTGAAGGAGTAATAAAGGCGACAGATACACCTCTGTACAGACAAAACATTACACCAAGTTAGCGGCAAGCTGCATTCATACATACTTACATCATTTACAAAGTAGAGAGAATTCATTATAATGGCCAATCCGTGACAGGACACGTTTTTCGACGTTGTTAAAATAATTTTGTTCTCTGTTTCATGTGAACTACGACGAGACAACTTGACTTGGAAAAGAGAAGAAATACTCGCAGTCAAATTAAGTGTATCTACAAATATAAATAGCACGCTGGGCGCTGAAATACAGGCCAGATCTAGAAGTAGGTGGTAGATTTGAATGGTTCAAATGGCTCTGAGCACTATGCGACTTAACTTCTGAGGTCATCAGTCGCCTAGAACTTAGAACTAATTAAACCTAACTAACCTAAGGACATCACACACATCCATGCCCGAGGCAGGATTCGAACCTGCAGAACAATAACAGTAATAGAAAGTGGAATCACACCGGCCGTAGATTTGAACATTTACTAATTGTGTTCATACTAGATCTAGTTTGATTGAACTGCGCTAGTTGCATTTACCTGTATAAGTACTATAAGAAAGTAGCCACAGAAGTATTATTGTGTGAAGGGAGATATATACACATTGACGGTAGGACATTTATATGGTTTTAACTAGGGCAATGTTTAAGATGAGTCAAGCAGAGCAGAGCAACATGCAACAGCCTTCAGCTGTGAGCACTGATAATAATGATGTAGTAAGAAGTGTTGTAGAACCGATCGCTACAGATAGCGCAATAGAACGCCCTGTAGACACGGCTGGAGATGTAACAGCAAGTATGCAACATGGATTAGATCCGTTAGTAATTATCCCAGAAAGCCCGTAACAACAGATTCCAATATAGGGAGATAGAACCTCCGCCAAATGGTAGGCAAGGGAACGCACAGAGATCGATAAATAGTGGAGAAACCCCTCAAAATCTCAATAATAATATCGGCAATAGTCTTGCGAGGGACTATCCAAGGAACAACAGGAATGGGAAAAGATACAATCCCGTATGGGGGAGCGAAAGGAATTTCAGACCGCAAGCCTGGAACAATAACAGTAATAGAAAGTGGAATCAACCGGGGGGGGGGGGGGGGGAATAAACTCAAATAACCAACATCAGTGGGGACGGACATCTGCGAATCAACCGGTAATTACCGAAGTGACGGACGATGTCAACCACCAGGCGAATCAAAATCCAACAAACTTGTAAGGACCCACTCGTGCCCCGGAGGAGCGGTCAACAATTGGTTGAGGGGCAACAGGATATGTGTACCCATGGTAACGTATAATGATGGACGATTACTGGCAGATGAATTGACCGAAGACTTAGAACCCCAAGATGAGGATAAGGAACAGGTGGCAGTAGCCGAAGTGCAAGTCATTTTGGAGACTGTACCTATTGTGGCGGTTTTAGACACAGCTGCATCCACAAATGTTATTTCGGAGGCTCTATTCAACAAGATCAGAAATATAAGACGAGTACCAATACTCGCAGTCAAATTAAGTGTATCTACAAATATAAATAGCACGCTGGGCGCTGAAATACGGGCCAGATCTAGAAGTAGGAAGTAGATTTGAACATTTACTAATTGTGTTCATACTAGATCTAGTTTGATTGAACTGCGCTAGTTGCATTTACCTGTATTAACTAGGGCAATGTTTAAGATGAGTCAAGCAGAGCAGAGCAACATGCAACAGCCTTCAGCTGTGAGCACTGATAATAATGATGTAGTAAGAAGTGTTGTAGAACCGATCGCTACAGATAGCGCAATAGAACGCCCTGTAGACACGGCTGGAGATGTAACAGCAAGTATGCAACATGGATTAGATCCGTTAGTAATTATCCCAGAAAGCCCGTAACAACAGATTCCAATATAGGGAGATAGAACCTCCGCCAAATGGTAGGCAAGGGAACGCACAGAGATCGATAAATAGTGGAGAAACCCCTCAAAATCTCAATAATAATATCGGCAATAGTCTTGCGAGGGACTATCCAAGGAACAACAGGAATGGGAAAAGATACAATCCCGTATGGGGGAGCGAAAGGAATTTCAGACCGCAAGCCTGGAACAATAACAGTAATAGAAAGTGGAATCAACCGGGGGGGGGGGGGGGGGGGAATAAACTCAAATAACCAACATCAGTGGGGACGGACATCTGCGAATCAACCGGTAATTACCGAAGTGACGGACGATGTCAACCACCAGGCGAATCAAAATCCAACAAACTTGTAAGGACCCACTCGTGCCCCGGAGGAGCGGTCAACAATTGGTTGAGGGGCAACAGGATATGTGTACCCATGCTAACGTATAATGATGGACGATTACTGGCAGATGAATTGACCGAAGACTTAGAACCCCAAGATGAGGATAAGGAACAGGTGGCAGTAGCCGAAGTGCAAGTCATTTTGGAGACTGTACCTATTGTGGCGGTTTTAGACACAGCTGCATCCACAAATGTTATTTCGGAGGCTCTATTCAACAAGATCAGAAATATAAGACGAGTACCAATACTCGCAGTCAAATTAAGTGTATCTACAAATATAAATAGCACGCTGGGCGCTGAAATACGGGCCAGATCTAGAAGTAGGAAGTAGATTTGAACATTTACTAATTGTGTTCATACTAGATCTAGTTTGATTGAACTGCGCTAGTTGCATTTACCTGTATTAACTAGGGCAATGTTTAAGATGAGTCAAGCAGAGCAGAGCAACATGCAACAGCCTTCAGCTGTGAGCACTGATAATAATGATGTAGTAAGAAGTGTTGTAGAACCGATCGCTACAGATAGCGCAATAGAACGCCCTGTAGACACGGCTGGAGATGTAACAGCAAGTATGCAACATGGATTAGATCCGTTAGTAATTATCCCAGAAAGCCCGTAACAACAGATTCCAATATAGGGAGATAGAACCTCCGCCAAATGGTAGGCAAGGGAACGCACAGAGATCGATAAATAGTGGAGAAACCCCTCAAAATCTCAATAATAATATCGGCAATAGTCTTGCGAGGGACTATCCAAGGAACAACAGGAATGGGAAAAGATACAATCCCGTATGGGGGAGCGAAAGGAATTTCAGACCGCAAGCCTGGAACAATAACAGTAATAGAAAGTGGAATCAACCGGGGGGGGGGGGGAATAAACTCAAATAACCAACATCAGTGGGGACGGACATCTGCGAATCAACCGGTAATTACCGAAGTGACGGACGATGTCAACCACCAGGCGAATCAAAATCCAACAAACTTGTAAGGACCCACTCGTGCCCCGGAGGAGCGGTCAACAATTGGTTGAGGGGCAACAGGATATGTGTACCCATGCTAACGTATAATGATGGACGATTACTGGCAGATGAATTGACCGAAGACTTAGAACCCCAAGATGAGGATAAGGAACAGGTGGCAGTAGCCGAAGTGCAAGTCATTTTGGAGACTGTACCTATTGTGGCGGTTTTAGACACAGCTGCATCCACAAATGTTATTTCGGAGGCTCTATTCAACAAGATCAGAAATATAAGACGAGTACCAATACTCGCAGTCAAATTAAGTGTATCTACAAATATAAATAGCACGCTGGGCGCTGAAATACGGGCCAGATCTAGAAGTAGGAAGTAGATTTGAACATTTACTAATTGTGTTCATACTAGATCTAGTTTGATTGAACTGCGCTAGTTGCATTTACCTGTATTAACTAGGGCAATGTTTAAGATGAGTCAAGCAGAGCAGAGCAACATGCAACAGCCTTCAGCTGTGAGCACTGATAATAATGATGTAGTAAGAAGTGTTGTAGAACCGATCGCTACAGATAGCGCAATAGAACGCCCTGTAGACACGGCTGGAGATGTAACAGCAAGTATGCAACATGGATTAGATCCGTTAGTAATTATCCCAGAAAGCCCGTAACAACAGATTCCAATATAGGGAGATAGAACCTCCGCCAAATGGTAGGCAAGGGAACGCACAGAGATCGATAAATAGTGGAGAAACCCCTCAAAATCTCAATAATAATATCGGCAATAGTCTTGCGAGGGACTATCCAAGGAACAACAGGAATGGGAAAAGATACAATCCCGTATGGGGGAGCGAAAGGAATTTCAGACCGCAAGCCTGGAACAATAACAGTAATAGAAAGTGGAATCAACCGGGGGGGGTGGGGGGGGGAATAAACTCAAATAACCAACATCAGTGGGGACGGACATCTGCGAATCAACCGGTAATTACCGAAGTGACGGACGATGTCAACCACCAGGCGAATCAAAATCCAACAAACTTGTAAGGACCCACTCGTGCCCCGGAGGAGCGGTCAACAATTGGTTGAGGGGCAACAGGATATGTGTACCCATGCTAACGTATAATGATGGACGATTACTGGCAGATGAATTGACCGAAGACTTAGAACCCCAAGATGAGGATAAGGAACAGGTGGCAGTAGCCGAAGTGCAAGTCATTTTGGAGACTGTACCTATTGTGGCGGTTTTAGACACAGCTGCATCCACAAATGTTATTTCGGAGGCTCTATTCAACAAGATCAGAAATATAAGACGAGTACCAATACTCGCAGTCAAATTAAGTGTATCTACAAATATAAATAGCACGCTGGGCGCTGAAATACGGGCCAGATCTAGAAGTAGGAAGTAGATTTGAACATTTACTAATTGTGTTCATACTAGATCTAGTTTGATTGAACTGCGCTAGTTGCATTTACCTGTATTAACTAGGGCAATGTTTAAGATGAGTCAAGCAGAGCAGAGCAACATGCAACAGCCTTCAGCTGTGAGCACTGATAATAATGATGTAGTAAGAAGTGTTGTAGAACCGATCGCTACAGATAGCGCAATAGAACGCCCTGTAGACACGGCTGGAGATGTAACAGCAAGTATGCAACATGGATTAGATCCGTTAGTAATTATCCCAGAAAGCCCGTAACAACAGATTCCAATATAGGGAGATAGAACCTCCGCCAAATGGTAGGCAAGGGAACGCACAGAGATCGATAAATAGTGGAGAAACCCCTCAAAATCTCTATAATAATATCGGCAATAGTCTTGCGAGGGACTATCCAAGGAACAACAGGAATGGGAAAAGATACAATCCCGTATGGGGGAGCGAAAGGAATTTCAGACCGCAAGCCTGGAACAATAACAGTAATAGAAAGTGGAATCAACCGGGGGGGGGGGGGGGGGAATAAACTCAAATAACCAACATCAGTGGGGACGGACATCTGCGAATCAACCGGTAATTACCGAAGTGACGGACGATGTCAACCACCAGGCGAATCAAAATCCAACAAACTTGTAAGGACCCACTCGTGCCCCGGAGGAGCGGTCAACAATTGGTTGAGGGGCAACAGGATATGTGTACCCATGCTAACGTATAATGATGGACGATTACTGGCAGATGAATTGACCGAAGACTTAGAACCCCAAGATGAGGATAAGGAACAGGTGGCAGTAGCCGAAGTGCAAGTCATTTTGGAGACTGTACCTATTGTGGCGGTTTTAGACACAGCTGCATCCACAAATGTTATTTCGGAGGCTCTATTCAACAAGATCAGAAATATAAGACGAGTACCAATACTCGCAGTCAAATTAAGTGTATCTACAAATATAAATAGCACGCTGGGCGCTGAAATACGGGCCAGATCTAGAAGTAGGAAGTAGATTTGAACATTTACTAATTGTGTTCATACTAGATCTAGTTTGATTGAACTGCGCTAGTTGCATTTACCTGTATTAACTAGGGCAATGTTTAAGATGAGTCAAGCAGAGCAGAGCAACATGCAACAGCCTTCAGCTGTGAGCACTGATAATAATGATGTAGTAAGAAGTGTTGTAGAACCGATCGCTACAGATAGCGCAATAGAACGCCCTGTAGACACGGCTGGAGATGTAACAGCAAGTATGCAACATGGATTAGATCCGTTAGTAATTATCCCAGAAAGCCCGTAACAACAGATTCCAATATAGGGAGATAGAACCTCCGCCAAATGGTAGGCAAGGGAACGCACAGAGATCGATAAATAGTGGAGAAACCCCTCAAAATCTCAATAATAATATCGGCAATAGTCTTGCGAGGGACTATCCAAGGAACAACAGGAATGGGAAAAGATACAATCCCGTATGGGGGAGCGAAAGGAATTTCAGACCGCAAGCCTGGAACAATAACAGTAATAGAAAGTGGAATCAACCGGGGGGGGGGGGGGGGGGAATAAACTCAAATAACCAACATCAGTGGGGACGGACATCTGCGAATCAACCGGTAATTACCGAAGTGACGGACGATGTCAACCACCAGGCGAATCAAAATCCAACAAACTTGTAAGGACCCACTCGTGCCCCGGAGGAGCGGTCAACAATTGGTTGAGGGGCAACAGGATATGTGTACCCATGCTAACGTATAATGATGGACGATTACTGGCAGATGAATTGACCGAAGACTTAGAACCCCAAGATGAGGATAAGGAACAGGTGGCAGTAGCCGAAGTGCAAGTCATTTTGGAGACTGTACCTATTGTGGCGGTTTTAGACACAGCTGCATCCACAAATGTTATTTCGGAGGCTCTATTCAACAAGATCAGAAATATAAGACGAGTACCAATACTCGCAGTCAAATTAAGTGTATCTACAAATATAAATAGCACGCTGGGCGCTGAAATACGGGCCAGATCTAGAAGTAGGAAGTAGATTTGAACATTTACTAATTGTGTTCATACTAGATCTAGTTTGATTGAACTGCGCTAGTTGCATTTACCTGTATTAACTAGGGCAATGTTTAAGATGAGTCAAGCAGAGCAGAGCAACATGCAACAGCCTTCAGCTGTGAGCACTGATAATAATGATGTAGTAAGAAGTGTTGTAGAACCGATCGCTACAGATAGCGCAATAGAACGCCCTGTAGACACGGCTGGAGATGTAACAGCAAGTATGCAACATGGATTAGATCCGTTAGTAATTATCCCAGAAAGCCCGTAACAACAGATTCCAATATAGGGAGATAGAACCTCCGCCAAATGGTAGGCAAGGGAACGCACAGAGATCGATAAATAGTGGAGAAACCCCTCAAAATCTCAATAATAATATCGGCAATAGTCTTGCGAGGGACTATCCAAGGAACAACAGGAATGGGAAAAGATACAATCCCGTATGGGGGAGCGAAAGGAATTTCAGACCGCAAGCCTGGAACAATAACAGTAATAGAAAGTGGAATCAACCGGGGGGGGGGGGGAATAAACTCAAATAACCAACATCAGTGGGGACGGACATCTGCGAATCAACCGGTAATTACCGAAGTGACGGACGATGTCAACCACCAGGCGAATCAAAATCCAACAAACTTGTAAGGACCCACTCGTGCCCCGGAGGAGCGGTCAACAATTGGTTGAGGGGCAACAGGATATGTGTACCCATGCTAACGTATAATGATGGACGATTACTGGCAGATGAATTGACCGAAGACTTAGAACCCCAAGATGAGGATAAGGAACAGGTGGCAGTAGCCGAAGTGCAAGTCATTTTGGAGACTGTACCTATTGTGGCGGTTTTAGACACAGCTGCATCCACAAATGTTATTTCGGAGGCTCTATTCAACAAGATCAGAAATATAAGACGAGTACCAATACTCGCAGTCAAATTAAGTGTATCTACAAATATAAATAGCACGCTGGGCGCTGAAATACGGGCCAGATCTAGAAGTAGGAAGTAGATTTGAACATTTACTAATTGTGTTCATACTAGATCTAGTTTGATTGAACTGCGCTAGTTGCATTTACCTGTATTAACTAGGGCAATGTTTAAGATGAGTCAAGCAGAGCAGAGCAACATGCAACAGCCTTCAGCTGTGAGCACTGATAATAATGATGTAGTAAGAAGTGTTGTAGAACCGATCGCTACAGATAGCGCAATAGAACGCCCTGTAGACACGGCTGGAGATGTAACAGCAAGTATGCAACATGGATTAGATCCGTTAGTAATTATCCCAGAAAGCCCGTAACAACAGATTCCAATATAGGGAGATAGAACCTCCGCCAAATGGTAGGCAAGGGAACGCACAGAGATCGATAAATAGTGGAGAAACCCCTCAAAATCTCAATAATAATATCGGCAATAGTCTTGCGAGGGACTATCCAAGGAACAACAGGAATGGGAAAAGATACAATCCCGTATGGGGGAGCGAAAGGAATTTCAGACCGCAAGCCTGGAACAATAACAGTAATAGAAAGTGGAATCAACCGGGGGGGGGGGGGAATAAACTCAAATAACCAACATCAGTGGGGACGGACATCTGCGAATCAACCGGTAATTACCGAAGTGACGGACGATGTCAACCACCAGGCGAATCAAAATCCAACAAACTTGTAAGGACCCACTCGTGCCCCGGAGGAGCGGTCAACAATTGGTTGAGGGGCAACAGGATATGTGTACCCATGCTAACGTATAATGATGGACGATTACTGGCAGATGAATTGACCGAAGACTTAGAACCCCAAGATGAGGATAAGGAACAGGTGGCAGTAGCCGAAGTGCAAGTCATTTTGGAGACTGTACCTATTGTGGCGGTTTTAGACACAGCTGCATCCACAAATGTTATTTCGGAGGCTCTATTCAACAAGATCAGAAATATAAGACGAGTACCAATACTCGCAGTCAAATTAAGTGTATCTACAAATATAAATAGCACGCTGGGCGCTGAAATACGGGCCAGATCTAGAAGTAGGAAGTAGATTTGAACATTTACTAATTGTGTTCATACTAGATCTAGTTTGATTTAACTGCGCTAGTTGCATTTACCTGTATTAACTAGGGCAATGTTTAAGATGAGTCAAGCAGAGCAGAGCAACATGCAACAGCCTTCAGCTGTGAGCACTGATAATAATGATGTAGTAAGAAGTGTTGTAGAACCGATCGCTACAGATAGCGCAATAGAACGCCCTGTAGACACGGCTGGAGATGTAACAGCAAGTATGCAACATGGATTAGATCCGTTAGTAATTATCCCAGAAAGCCCGTAACAACAGATTCCAATATAGGGAGATAGAACCTCCGCCAAATGGTAGGCAAGGGAACGCACAGAGATCGATAAATAGTGGAGAAACCCCTCAAAATCTCAATAATAATATCGGCAATAGTCTTGCGAGGGACTATCCAAGGAACAACAGGAATGGGAAAAGATACAATCCCGTATGGGGGAGCGAAAGGAATTTCAGACCGCAAGCCTGGAACAATAACAGTAATAGAAAGTGGAATCAACCGGGGGGGGGGGGGGGGAATAAACTCAAATAACCAACATCAGTGGGGACGGACATCTGCGAATCAACCGGTAATTACCGAAGTGACGGACGATGTCAACCACCAGGCGAATCAAAATCCAACAAACTTGTAAGGACCCACTCGTGCCCCGGAGGAGCGGTCAACAATTGGTTGAGGGGCAACAGGATATGTGTACCCATGCTAACGTATAATGATGGACGATTACTGGCAGATGAATTGACCGAAGACTTAGAACCCCAAGATGAGGATAAGGAACAGGTGGCAGTAGCCGAAGTGCAAGTCATTTTGGAGACTGTACCTATTGTGGCGGTTTTAGACACAGCTGCATCCACAAATGTTATTTCGGAGGCTCTATTCAACAAGATCAGAAATATAAGACGAGTACCAATACTCGCAGTCAAATTAAGTGTATCTACAAATATAAATAGCACGCTGGGCGCTGAAATACGGGCCAGATCTAGAAGTAGGAAGTAGATTTGAACATTTACTAATTGTGTTCATACTAGATCTAGTTTGATTGAACTGCGCTAGTTGCATTTACCTGTATTAACTAGGGCAATGTTTAAGATGAGTCAAGCAGAGCAGAGCAACATGCAACAGCCTTCAGCTGTGAGCACTGATAATAATGATGTAGTAAGAAGTGTTGTAGAACCGATCGCTACAGATAGCGCAATAGAACGCCCTGTAGACACGGCTGGAGATGTAACAGCAAGTATGCAACATGGATTAGATCCGTTAGTAATTATCCCAGAAAGCCCGTAACAACAGATTCCAATATAGGGAGATAGAACCTCCGCCAAATGGTAGGCAAGGGAACGCACAGAGATCGATAAATAGTGGAGAAACCCCTCAAAATCTCAATAATAATATCGGCAATAGTCTTGCGAGGGACTATCCAAGGAACAACAGGAATGGGAAAAGATACAATCCCGTATGGGGGAGCGAAAGGAATTTCAGACCGCAAGCCTGGAACAATAACAGTAATAGAAAGTGGAATCAACCGGGGGGGGGGGGGGGGAATAAACTCAAATAACCAACATCAGTGGGGACGGACATCTGCGAATCAACCGGTAATTACCGAAGTGACGGACGATGTCAACCACCAGGCGAATCAAAATCCAACAAACTTGTAAGGACCCACTCGTGCCCCGGAGGAGCGGTCAACAATTGGTTGAGGGGCAACAGGATATGTGTACCCATGCTAACGTATAATGATGGACGATTACTGGCAGATGAATTGACCGAAGACTTAGAACCCCAAGATGAGGATAAGGAACAGGTGGCAGTAGCCGAAGTGCAAGTCATTTTGGAGACTGTACCTATTGTGGCGGTTTTAGACACAGCTGCATCCACAAATGTTATTTCGGAGGCTCTATTCAACAAGATCAGAAATATAAGACGAGTACCAATACTCGCAGTCAAATTAAGTGTATCTACAAATATAAATAGCACGCTGGGCGCTGAAATACGGGCCAGATCTAGAAGTAGGAAGTAGATTTGAACATTTACTAATTGTGTTCATACTAGATCTAGTTTGATTGAACTGCGCTAGTTGCATTTACCTGTATTAACTAGGGCAATGTTTAAGATGAGTCAAGCAGAGCAGAGCAACATGCAACAGCCTTCAGCTGTGAGCACTGATAATAATGATGTAGTAAGAAGTGTTGTAGAACCGATCGCTACAGATAGCGCAATAGAACGCCCTGTAGACACGGCTGGAGATGTAACAGCAAGTATGCAACATGGATTAGATCCGTTAGTAATTATCCCAGAAAGCCCGTAACAACAGATTCCAATATAGGGAGATAGAACCTCCGCCAAATGGTAGGCAAGGGAACGCACAGAGATCGATAAATAGTGGAGAAACCCCTCAAAATCTCAATAATAATATCGGCAATAGTCTTGCGAGGGACTATCCAAGGAACAACAGGAATGGGAAAAGATACAATCCCGTATGGGGGAGCGAAAGGAATTTCAGACCGCAAGCCTGGAACAATAACAGTAATAGAAAGTGGAATCAACCGGGGGGGGGGGGGGAATAAACTCAAATAACCAACATCAGTGGGGACGGACATCTGCGAATCAACCGGTAATTACCGAAGTGACGGACGATGTCAACCACCAGGCGAATCAAAATCCAACAAACTTGTAAGGACCCACTCGTGCCCCGGAGGAGCGGTCAACAATTGGTTGAGGGGCAACAGGATATGTGTACCCATGCTAACGTATAATGATGGACGATTACTGGCAGATGAATTGACCGAAGACTTAGAACCCCAAGATGAGGATAAGGAACAGGTGGCAGTAGCCGAAGTGCAAGTCATTTTGGAGACTGTACCTATTGTGGCGGTTTTAGACACAGCTGCATCCACAAATGTTATTTCGGAGGCTCTATTCAACAAGATCAGAAATATAAGACGAGTACCAATTTTTCCAGTTCAAAATTGTAGAATAATAGGCGCCGTTGGGGCTAGATCGGCTAATGTAAAAGTGCAGTCACTACTTAGTGTAGAAGTCGGAAATGTAGCAATATTAAGCACATTCCTTGTTGTGAAAAATTTGGTGGTAGACTGCATTATCGGAGTCGACAGCCTACGTCAATACGGATGCAGAATAGATTTTAAAACGGGAAAAATTTGGTTAAATGTAAATAAACAAGAAATTGAGTTGGACTTGTTGAAAAAAGAAAGCCTTACCAGAAATTATAATAGTGGGATCAGTGTGCAAGTAATTAGGACTGCACAAAATTCTAAACCGCACGTAAATAATGAGGTCCAAGTTAAAGGAGATTTCGGTCAATTAGTGTATGAGAAGTTAGATGAATCTGACTGCATTATTGAAAATCAGAAGAAGCAGCTCAAAGAATTATTATTAGTGTATGAAAACGTGTTTGATGAAAGGCCAGGAGTTATTAAGCAATACATATGCCATCTCTACGTTAAGCCGCACGAAACGTATTGTAGAACTTTCTATCCTGTTCCCTGGAGGTTAAAGGCCAAGTTCAAAAAGAAATAGATCGCATGTTATAATGGGGTTTGATCGAACCATCTACAAGCCCATACTGCTCCACATTGTTGGTCGTGCCAAAAGCATACCCGGGATCGAACAAGATAAAAGGGTTATTTTCTCATAACGACTAAAAAAAATTTATAATGAAGATTAGAAGATAGTGAGGAATGGTGTTCCGAGTGACAGAAATGAACGCTCGTAAAAAACGTAACAATAAACTGTGTGTGTAGTGATAGAAACCTTTAAATTGAAATAGTTAATCAGTGACATAGAGTATAGAAATAGTGACTAATTATTACTATCGAGGGTTGTAAAGAAGAGAGAGGAGATAGGCTTCACCTGTGGTTTGGGTGAACATAGAACTTTAGCATTGCTAATGTCATCAAGAATGATTAAGGATCTAACTGACCTTCAAGAAGAATGAAATGTTTCCCGCAAATGACGTTGAATAAGCAAAAGAGGTTTCGAGTGAATATTCATATATAATCTCATGTGAACGCTTACATGTGTAAACGTGTGAAGGGATGTGTTGTGGTAGTGAATTGTGAGTGACGGTTAACGCCGCAAAGATAATTTCCCGCGCAAAACAGTTGACGTCGGCGCGAGAGTTAAAATCGATAAAGACGACACAGATATGCTTTGTAAGAGACTCGCACCAAACGCGAGGGTAAACTGATTCATATTGAACTTTAAAAAGAATAGGTGTTATAATTAGAAGTTAAGAGTTTTTAATTTATTAATGAATGATTAAAGAAAGTAATATTCATAGAATTAGGAGTTATTTAATGGTTCGTGTTCGTTTGGGAATTTTGTGTGAAAAATCAATTTCCATATATGAGCATGGATGAACACCGTATGAATCAGAGAGTAAATGAAAGAAGTGAATCCGCATTCCTCAATGATAATAACTTTTACATTTCAGCACTCAAGCGAAGAAATATATGTATTTAGAATAAAAAGTTTTGAGTAAATTACACTCCTGGAAATGGAAAAAAGAACACATTGACACCGGTGTGTCAGACCCACCATACTTGCTCCGGACACTGCGAGAGGGCTGTACAAGCAATGATCACACGCACGGCACAGCGGACACACCAGGAACCTCGGTGTTGGCCGTCGAATGGCGCTAGCTGCGCAGCATTTGTGCACCGCCACCGTCAGTGTCAGCCAGTTTGCCGTGGCATACGGAGCTCCATCGCAGTCTTTAACACTGGTAGCATGCCGCGACAGCGTGGACGTGAACCGTATGTGCAGTTGACGGACTTTGAGCGAGGGCGTATAGTGGGCATGCGGGATGCCGGGTGGACGTACCGCCGAATTGCTCAACACGTGGGGCGTGAGGTCTCCACAGTACATCGATGTTGTCGCCAGTGGTCGGCGGAAGGTGCCCGTGCCCGTCGACCTGGGACCGGACCGCAGCGACGCACGGATGCACGCCAAGACCGTAGGATCCTACGCAGTGCCGTAGGGGACCGCACCGCCACTTCCCAGCAAATTAGGGACACTGTTGCTCCTGGGGTATCGGCGAGAACCATTCGCAACCGTCTCCATGAAGCTGGGCTACGGTCCCGCACACCGTTAGGCCGTCTTCCGCTCACGCCCCAACATCGTGCAGCCCGCCTCCAGTGGTGTCGCGACAGGCGTGAATGGAGGGACGAATGCGTGTTTGGCGCCGTGCAGGTGAGCGCCACAATCAGGACTGCATACGACCGAGGCACACAGGGCCAACACCCGGCATCATGGTGTGGGGAGCGATCTCCTACACTGGCCGTACACCACTGGTGATCGTCGAGGGGACACTGAATAGTGCACGGTACATCCAAACCGTCATCGAACCCATCGTTCTACCATTCCTAGACCGGCAAGGGAACTTGCTGTTCCAACAGGACAATGCACGTCCGCATGTATCCCGTGCCACCCAACGTGCTCTAGAAGGTGTACGTCAACTACCCTGGCCAGCAAGATCTCCGGATCTGTCCCCCATTGAGCATGTTTGGGACTGGATGAAGCGTCGTCTCACGCGGTCTGCACGTCCAGCACGAACGCTGGTCCAACTGAGGCGCCAGGTGGAAATGGCATGGCAAGCCGTTCCACAGGACTACATCCAGCATCTCTACGATCGTCTCCATGGGAGAATAGCAGCCTGCATTGCTGCGAAAGGTGGATATACACTGTACTAGTGCCGACATTGTGCATGCTCTGTTGCCTGTGTCTATGTGCCTGTGGTTCTGTCAGTGTGATCATGTGATGTATCTGACCCCAGGAATGTGTCAATAAAGTTTCCCCTTCCTGGGACAATGAATTCACGGTGTTCTTATTTCAATTTCCAGGAGTGTATATGACTTATCAAGGAAATATGAATTATGTCTTTGTAACTAATGAACTACACGTTCCATTATTCGATGATTTGAATCCAAAATCTATAGTAAGTTACATGAATCCTTTAAATTACGAAGAACAAATCAGTGATAGAAAATGTGTTAGAACTTTTGCACTTATAAGCACAAGTGGGGAGGCAAAGTCAAAAGGAGTATTCAAACGAGAATAAATCGGATGATGCTTTTGGCAACATCATTAGTTAATGGTTGAATTCCTTGAAGTACGTCGTAACAAAAAGGATCCATGAAGCCATAAGGATTTTGCTTTCAAAAAGGAGAATCTTGGACGGTGCAACCTAACCAGTTCTCTTACAGGAAGAGTTTCCCTTTTGGTCATTGCTAATTCTTTTGGTATGAATGTTGCATGTAAATTCGAGTATCCCTGTTCCTTCTACTCTTCCCATTGTGGGCCGCGTAGAAGATCATCTACAAAGGGGGCCGCGTAGAAGACCGACTACAAATGTGGACGTCGGGGACATGCAAGACCCGGGGGAGTTTAGCGCCGCAAGATATTGTACTAGGAACAAGATTGTAAAACGAGAATTCACGTTATTTACTGTAAAACGTTTTTTTTTTGCTAGAGGCACAAACCACTCTTCTCCAAATCGTGATACAAATTGATCCCTGTCTTTCCTTTAGAGATGAATTTCAAAATTATTTTTGTTCTTCTATAGGCTTTCCTATCTTCTATGTACCGTGGGCTGGGGGTCTAGGCTTAAGAGGTTTTCCAAGGTTTCCCTGCTTAAGAAAGTTCCCGAATGGGTAGACCCTGACAACAGTTCATGAAAGATCATCTTCCTTGGTTGTGCACAGTAAACATAACAACTAGATGCACGTAAAAGCAATACAGCCGCGGTACCTGTCTCTTCATTTCTTCTGTCTTCAACATTTCTTTTCTTCGTCTGTCTCAAACATAATATTCTCTTTCAGTCGGAGGACTGACAATCATCACTTCCGGGTTATCCACGCTAATAGATAGCTCGCGAAGTGTGTTCGGTAAATCAAAATTGAGCTCACACACTTCGCTCGCTGCGAGGGGCATTGTAATCTCCCCACGGAAAATTACCCTTTACCACGTAATAATTAATAATGGTCAATCAAATCATCCACAATTATTCACTTTTGAAAAGTATCTGATAGGATTTTTTAGCAATATATGCGCCGACAGCTCGTCGACGCCAAGGTATTTTTCTAGTACGTTTATTCTTTGGAATAACAGAGGTACAGATATGGATGCTCCATGGTTATTATAGAGGGAGAAGGGAAACAGCTTCGGAAGTATCGGTTGGAAGATTGTCGGATTGCAAAAAGAGATTTAATTACTCTTCTTCGCGCTAAAGCGAGCTAGGAACGTTTGTACCGCTAGCGTGATAGGTAAAGAGAAAGAAAGAACTGTAAAGCAAAATTCATGAGACTTGAAATCCACAGAAAACGGAACATGTACGGAGATGGATTCAATATACAATTTTCCTCAGAAATAAGGTTTGTGACCATTTTATTCTAGAGTGAATGACGAATGAGTTCTCTGTCTGAATCATTGATGATTGTCTGGGCCCTGTAATTAATTGGGAAGTTTCAGCTGTGACGAAGAGAGCTTGCAATCGCTGAGTTTTATAAATCGTCCAAAAAGGCTTCGTCCACATCTGAAATTTTAGATCTGTCGTAAACTGAACGAATTGTTCAAACGATCGATTTTCCCAACTGAATGCAGCGCTTAATAATAATAACAAATGTAAAGATCTTTTCCAGCAAGCCAGCCGCTGAATATTAAGACGAAGGGCTCCACCAGAGATTCTACTAGGCTGATTTCACGTAAATAATATATTTAAACTGTACACAGATAAAGGACAGAGAGGGAGAGAGAGAGAGAGAGCGAATGAAATTCTAGAAAATACTCAGAATCCTCCATTAGCATAATTGTTTGTCCGTCTTTTCGCGGATCAGCCTACATATAAACCACGAAGCCCTGGCTTTAGTGTACCGATTTATGTGTGAGAGTGAAGGAGTAATAAAGGCGACAGATACACCTCTGTACAGACAAAACATTACACCAAGTTAGCGGCAAGCTGCATTCATACATACTTACATCATTTACAAAGTAGAGAGAATTCATTATAAGACGACTAATTAGTTGAGTTGGTATGTGGTGTCGGAGTTCAGTGCATAGTAATTTTTCAAGTCACCTAACATCTGACAGCAAAAAGTACGTTATAAGCACACACCAACAGTAAATTTCGGTGCTTGCTGGCGAAGCTAGGAAGTCTTGTACATCAGTAGCAATTTGCTCGTTAAGCATAGCCACCACATAAGGGTATTTAGTATCGTCCGAAGTGATGTGACCCAAAACAAATTGGCGCTGAAGTTAGGCTGGTAATGGATTATCCGACCAGAAGGGAGGGCGTTTAATCACAATAGAAATAAGGATGACATTTGCCGCTAGTAAGTAAGTGCCTGCAGGATTCCATATACTGTCAGGGTAGGCGTTGATCTCTCACGTCGCTGTCGTTCACGTGTGATTCTGAGCGGCGCGACTGACGTGAATTCTTTCGTAAGGTGCATTTTATCGTTCCTGTGCGCAGTTCAGTTTGGCGAGAGATGCGATGGTTTCGGCGCATTATTCAGAAACTCGGGGTCACCAAATTTTGTCATAATATTTAATTACATCGGGTAATAATAAGGCTACTAACAATGTCTGTGTTTATCCTTTGTTTTCCGTTCATGGGTAACGCTCGTTTCATAACAATTCTCGCAAACGTGACGTCATTTTGAAGTCGCACATGATACCTATGAACGCATGATCAGCTATCGACTTCAGTTAACATTCGATAAAGACGTCTCACAAGATTTCATGCACGCGTACCGGAGATTTACAAAAACACGTCATTCTTGGAATGATTTATTACAATTATAGGTATAATAAAATGTCACTAATGATTTGTAGGCGGTTAATGCATTCATGTCATAGTGGTCTCTTAAGAGTGAGTTATTATCGTCAATATTTCGTAAATTAAGAATGAAATACACATGTTTTATAATTTACAGTATGCTGTTTCAGTGTAACGGAGCACTGAAAATTTATCATAAACGCATCACCATTATCATTAAATGTCACTTAATAAAGCATCAGCGATAGAAGCCTTAGAGACAAAGTATGATAATCACGACCGGAGCTAAACATCACATGTTTAAGTGTCAGCGTAATAAATAATGTCGTGGTTTCTCGAGTGGAAAGTTGTTGGTTACTTTCGCGTTGCATGTAATTTTTTTTATTCATGTTAGTAATGTTAACATGTTCTATTAATTTCTTACGAATATAATACAAGTGTGTTCTGCAATATTGGATGTTATTTACATTCAGTCTGATCTGAGAACGACGGACGAAGTAAATATTTAGCACTTTATGAGTATGTAGTTAGGCAGGAACCTAAGAAGAGAGCTTAAATTGCTGTGACTGAAACGAGGAGCATTAACATTAATATTCTTCCTCGTAACAAATATTTCACTGTTTATATACGAATCTGTGGAGTTTTCCGAGGGTGTGGTTAGGCAGGACCTTAAGAGTAAAGCTTTAATTGCTGCAACTAAAACGAGCTACAAGATAATTTGTATTTTTTCTTCTCAGAAATATTTATCTCTTTATTTCCGAATACGTAGCGACTTCCGAGTGTTTGGTAGGCATGAACCTAAGCTGACAGCTTAAATTTCTGCGAGAGAGTCGAGGAGCAACAATATTCATATTCTTCTTTGACACAAAGTCGACAACCGATCATGCGGCCGTCGATATTGCGCATGGTATCAAAACATGACATTTGAGAGGAACTGTGAAACGAGCATTACCATTTGTTCATTGCGCAAATACTCACAGAACTCACTCTGTACACTGCACATATGAAATATGTTGCAGGCAATTCACTGTGCACATACATTTTGATTCGCTGGTTTACTGATGTACGGATAAATTCATCTTTCCGACGTAATACATAAAATGTAACATAGAACAACATGCAGCTCATCCCAGTACTTATATTTGTTGTTGGTTAGAGTACATTTCAGGAAATTGGAATGTAGAGAGCTTCTATGTTCAAATACATTGTGAATTCGTTTTGATAGGAATATAAGTGTCACAGAAAACGAAGATTGTCAGAGTCATTGTAAGTCTACACTTGGCCGGCTGGTCGAATCGTACGATATCCAGATTTGTAGGGCATTTGGATGTGACACTAACCTAATGTTGGACTTCGTGAGAGCATGCGTTCTCGTTGTCAGGGGTCTGGTTAAGGGGCTCCGGAACGCCCTATACTTGCAATGTTAAAATAACGCTTATAAATTACATCTTTCCTCACAAAGTATTTGAGGTAGGAAGTTCAACTTTTTACAGATTATTTATTGGAATATGGGCTACAACTTAACACAGGGATTTTACAAAATTTTAGTTCAGTTATTAAAGATGATTTTTTTTTCAATTGTAATGAAAATTCACAACATTTTTTTGCAATTTTTTATTTATATATTCAAAAATATACAGTTTTTTGGAAAAAGGCTGTGTTAAATTATGCAGAAGGTACTGTGTAACATTTACTGAAAGTTTGAAACAAATATGTTTGGAAGATCCTTAGAAAACATGTAATTAGTATGAGAAAATAAAAGTTTTGGGAATCGAGCGACAAAGATTGGATTAACTTTTTAGTGCATTCCAGGTCCATAGGATGGATTATCTACATCCTCTGCAAACTCCTCCTCCAGCTTCCTCTTGTTCCTCCTCCTGTTTACTCTTGCTTGTATTTCTAGACTCTTTACAGCCCTGTCTGCAGCCCGAAGGCGTTCCTTGTCTAAAGCAAGCATCGCTCGTACCATGTTAGAACCTATCTCCATTCCCATATTTCTAAATACCTTGCACCTTACAATGTTGCCATCATTGAAAGTCGCAACAGCATCATACACACCAAAGTGAAGTGTTTCTATTCCAACAAATACAGTCTTGGGGATTCTCGACCATATAACACTATTTACACTTTCATTGGGGTTTTGAGTTTTTCCGTGAATACACTTTTTCAACAGTTCAGGTGCTGCTAAGTCTCTGAAAATAGGTTTTATCACCTCCATTATTGCATGAGGCAGACTATGCTTATGAGTGTACACTTCACCAGTTAGCAATCCTTTGTTATATTTACACCAACTGTCTTCTTCTTTGGGACACAAGCTATGTTGGGGATTTTCATCGTCTTTATTGTTTACAGTAATAACACATACCTTTGGCTTTCCAACATTTCTCCTTTTCTTAAAAGCCTTCAGAGGATTTCTAATAACTTTACTTTTACTCATTATTATACTTCAACAAAACAGAGACTCAAGAAAGAGAATTAATTACGAATATTTTCGAGATAACGACAGAGTAAATAAACATGAAACAATCGACAATCACACCAGCGATATATATTGAACCATCACAGGTTAGCCACAACACATACTTTATCTCACATCACTAAAATGTACCTGATGAACACGGACGTTAATAATAACACCATTTGACAGCAGTTTAACAGCGCCACAGTGGGTCACGCCCATGTAGAACACATTTCAAAAAAAAATTTAAAAATAGTTGTAGTCTTCGGAATTGAATAAATTATATATCTATTAAAAGGTAATAGTCTGCAGATTCAGAAAACGAGAAAAAGTAAAAATTGAACTTTTCATGATTTTGAGCCTTTCCGGAGCCCCTTAACCACCTGACCACCACAAGGGTGGACCGCTGTATGGTGCACCAAACACATCCTCACCGCCTCACATCTGTGCCAGCAATCCGAGAACAAGTGATGAACACACTGTACCATCCCATACCATTGGTCGGAGACTAGAAGCAGACGGACCAGCGAATTACTGTAGACTAACGTTAACACTGAAACACAAACGGCTGCATCTGAAGTCGTGCTGTGATTGGGAAGCATGGACTGCTGATGAACGGCTTCGCATTACCTGCAAGAATGGTTCGCGTTTCTCCTCTACCCAGATGACCCTCGTACGCGAGTAAGGCGGCGGCCAGTTGACAGATCCCAGTCTTCCAATGCGTCGGAGAGGCACAGCGATGTTACTTACGGCGTCATGGTGTGGTGAACCATCAGGTTCAACTCCAATTCACTGCCGTTAGTTCTCGAGGAGACTCTGACAGTACAACAAACAGTCACGAATATCCTGCGTCCCCATGGTGTTTAATCTCACGCATCAGTATCGCCGTGCCATTTTTCAACAGCTCATCTGCACCCGACACAAGTATCTATGAACTGTCTGATGCTGAGTTCACATCCACATCTACGTGATTACTCTGCTATTCACAATAAAGTGCCTGGCAGAGGGATCAATGAACCACTTTCATGCTGTCTCTCTACCGTTCCACTCTCGAACGGCAGGCGGGAAAAACGAGCACTCAAATTTTTCTGTGCGAGCCCTGATTTCTCTTATTTTATCGTTATGATCATTTATCCCTAAGTAGGTGGGTGCCAACAGAATGTTTTCGCAATCGGAGGAGAAAACTGGTGATTGAAATTTCATGAGAAGATCCCGTCGCTACGAAAAACGCCTTTGTTTTAATGATTGCCACTCCAATTCACGTAACATGTCTGTGACACTATCTTCCCTGCCCTTCTTTGTACTTTTTCGATGTCAGCCATCAGTCTCGCCTGATGCGGATCCCACACCGCACAGCAATACTCCAGAATAGGGCGCACAAGCGTAGTACAAGCAGTCTCTTTGGTAGACCTGTTGCACCGTCTAAGTGTTCTGCCAGTGAATCGCAGTCTTTGGTTTGCTCTACCCACAATATTATCTATGTGATCGTTCCAATTTAGGTCATTTGTAATTGTAATCCGTAATATTTAGTTGAATTTACAGCCCCCAGATTTGTGTGACTTATAGGATAATCGAAATTTAGCTCATTTCTTTTAGTACTCATGTGAATAACTTCACACTTGGCTTTATTCAGGGTCAATTGCCACTTTTCGCACCGTTCAGATATCTTATCTAAATTTTTTTGCAAGTCGTTTTGATCATCTGATGACTTAACAAGAGGGTAAATGACAGCATCATCTGCAAACAATCTAAGACGGCTACTCAGAGTGTCTCCTATGTCGTTAATATAGATCAGCAACAATAGAGGGCCTATAACAGTTCCTTGGGGAACGTCGAATATTACTTCTGTTTTACTCGATGACTTTCCGTCTATTACTAAGAACTGTGACCTTTCTGACAGGAAACCACGAATCCAGTCCCACATCTGTGGCGATATCCCTTAGGCACGCAGTTTGGTTAGAAAACGCTTGTGAGGAACGGTGTCGAAAAGCCTTCTGGAAATCTAAAAATATGGAATCAGTTTGACATTCCCTGTCGATAGCACTTATTACTTCATGAGTATAAAGAGTTAGTTGTGTTAAGCAAGAACGATATTTTTTGAATCCGTGCTGACTATATGTCAATAAATCGTTTTCTTCGAAGTACTTCATAATTGTCGGATACAGTATATGTTCTAAAACCCTACTGCAAATCGACGTTAGTGATATAGGCCTGTAATTCAGCGGATTACTCCTACTTCCCTTTTTGGGTATTGGTATTACTCCAACAAGATCCCCAGATCTGTCCTAGGAGGAACGTGTGTGGCACCACCTCGTTTGTCAGCTCCATTTCGGTGCCAGTATCCGGGATTTAAAGATCCATTTACAATAGTTGCGGGTAAGCTTGCGCCAGAAGAGGATACAATGGCCTTATGATACCCTTCCCAGGAGTGCATATATTCAGGCCAGTGGGGGTACTGAAATAACGCCACACACCCTCTCAGTCCGTGAAGTTTCATTTCGTTTCCTCGTCCCCTTCTTTTTTCGTCAGGCAGTATAAGTAAGCGCTCTACTCTTAGTCAACGTTAAATTTCGCAGGCATCAGCATAAATACGTCGCTGAACAGCGAGAAAATCGTCCGAGACGCAGGGAGGGGAAAGCGGGCCGGAGAAGGTCACACGGGCCTTTACGTCAGCCGGCAGGTTGCTGCATCCCAGCTGCACACGATCGATGGCCGGTCGCTGGCGCCGGAAACGTGACACGGCAGCCCTCTCCGTGTGTCAGGGGCCATTAATATTACCAGCAACACATTCCGCGTCCCGTGGGCTTCAATAACCGAAATGCAAGTCGCAGAGGCCCGCATAAAGATAAATAAAAACCTTCAACGCCAAATAATATGTTGTGTTTCACGTAAGCTCTTGGAGGAAACGTGAAGATGTTGAGCAAATACGAGCGTGAGTCAAATGAAAACCCAAATACGAGCGTGAGTCAAATGAAAACCACAAATATTTGTTAAATATTATTTATTGTGCAGAAGTGGTACAAAGCTGTATCACTTTTCAACATAATCTCCCCCACGCTCAATGCAAGTCCTCCAGCGCTTACGAAGTGCATAAATTCCTTTAGAAAGAAATTTTTTGGTAGTCCGCGCAACCACTCATACACCACGTGTCGTACCTCTTCATCAGAACGGAACTTCTTTCCTCCCATTGCATCTTTGAGTGGTCCAAACATATGGGAATCACTTGGGGCAAGGTCTGGTGAGTATGGTGGTTGAGGAAGACATTCAAAATGCAGGTCTGTGATGAAACTTCCTGGCAGATTAAAACTGTGCGCCGGACCGAGACTCGAACTCGGAACCTTTGCCTCTCGCGGGCAAGTGCCCCCAGGCTGTGGCTAAGCTATGTCTCCGCAATATCCTTTCTTTCAGCAGTGCTAGTTCTGCAAGATTCGCAGGAGAGCTTCTGTAAAGTTTGGAAGGTAGGAGGCGAGGTACTGGCGGAAGTAAAGCTGTGAGAACGGGGCGTGAGTCGTACTTGGGTAGCTCAGTTGGTAGAGCACTTGCCTGCGAAAGGCAAAGGTCCCGAGTTCGAGTCTCGATCCGCCACACAGTTTTAATCTGCCAGGAAGTTTCATATCAGCGCACACTCCGCGGCAGAGTGAAAATTTCATTCTGGCAGGTCTGTGATTGTTGCAACTGTTGCACGGGCAGTGTTGGGCATTGCATTGTCATGTTGGAAAAGGACACATGCTGACAGCAATCCACGTGGCTTTGATTTGACTGCAGGTCGCATATGATTTTTTAGATCTGTGTATGATGCACTGGTGACAGTGGTCCCTCTAGGCATGTAATGCTCCAAAATGACTTCTGTTTCGTCCCAAAAGAGAGTCAGCATAAACTTCCCTGCTGATGGTTCTGTTCGAAACTTCTTTGGGTTTGGTGATGAGGAATGGCGCGATTCCTTGCTCGCTCTCTTCGTTTCCGCTTGGTGGAAGTCAGCCCAGGTTTCGTCCCCAGTAACGATTCTTGCAAGGAAGCCATCACCTTCTCGTTCATAGCGCCGAAGAAGTTCTTCACTAGCATCAACATGTCGTTCTCTCATTTCAGGAGTCAGCTGCAGTGGCACCCATCTTGCAGACACTTTGTGAAGATGGAGCACATCACGCACAATGTGGTGTGCTGACCCTTGACTAATCTGTAAACATGCTGCAGTGTCATTCAGTGTCACTCGGCGGTTTTCCTTCACTACGGCTTCAACTGCTGTAATGTTCTGTGGAGTCACAACTCGTTGTGCCTGACCTGGACGAGAAGCATCTTCCGCTGAAGTCACGTCATTTGCGAACTTCCTACTCCATTCGTAGAATTGCTGCTGCGACAAACATGCATCACCGTACTGAACCTTCATTCGTCAATGAATTTCAATAGGTTTCACGCATTCACTACGCAAAAACCGAATAACAGAACGCTGTTCTTCCCTGGTGCAAGTTGCAAGTGGAGCGACCATCTTTATACTGATACTGCGACGGTATGTGTGCATCTGCACTATGCTGTCACCTACAGGCCAATCTACAAGCTGTTTGTAGCACTCTTACCAACTTACACGATAATGGCGCGAAATTTCGATTTGTTATTACAAATTTAAGGTTTTCATTTGACTTTGTATTTTACGCTGAAAGATGAAAATTCACCACTGAACCGTTACTGCCCACGAAATATCAATATAATTTATGGTTTCTAATGCTGCTGGTTCAAATAACACTTTCCGACCAGTAGGGAATTTTTTCAGGGTTCAAATCTTGTACACTTCTTCATCTATATACACATATATACAGGATGTCCAAAACACAGTGACGAATACTTTGAGAGGTGGTAGTACTCTTCGAAATAAGAAAAATAAGTCCAGTAAACATGGATCCGGAAATGCATACTTTCCGAGGTAAACACGTGTTTATAAGGAAGCGCTGCGCGACATTTGGTTGCGGATACGAGCACAGTTGTTGCATTGGCACTCCTTCAAATGTGTCCGCAGGATATTGCGTTGTCTTGCCCACAGTAATCTACCTACCATTAGGTCTTCTGCAGTCAGTTGCGTAGTTTGAGTCGTGTTGTAGGCTACGCTAGCTGTCGTCGTGTTTGTGTGCCTTATTGTACAGTACTGTTAATCACGGGTATGTATCATGGTGTTTTACCTTCTTCCAAACGCGTAATTACTCATGTTTTTGCTGTTATTGCGCTATTTCTTCCTAAAATGGTGTAGTATAATTGCATTTTCCCTCTTCCACCACTTGTTAGTCCGCAGCTCGTGGTCGTGCGTTAGCGTTCTCGCTTCCCACGCCCGGGTTCCCGGGTTCGATTCCCGGCGGGGTCAGGGACTTTCTCTGCCTCGTGATGACTGGGTGTTGTGTGCTGTCCTTAGGTTAGTTAGGTTTAAGTAGTTCTAAGTTCTAGGGGACTGATGACCATAGATGTTAAGTCCCACAGTGCTCAGAGCCATTTGAACCACTTGTTAGCAATGGAAGCCTGCTACTCGACAAGTGATATGGTGCTTCATGAACAACTGCTGTCCCCATATCATGTACAGTGTGCTCGGGACCTAAGACCACAGGATCATAATGGCAGACGGCGGTTCTGTCAATGGCTGTTGCAGAAGTGTGGCACAAAAAAATGGTTCAAATAGCTCTGAGCACTATGGGACTTAACATCTATGGTCATCAGTCTCCTAGAACTTAGAACTACTTAAACCTAACCAACCTAAGGACACCACACAACACCCAGCCATCACGAGGCAGAGAAAATCCCTGACCCCGCCGGGAATCGAACCCGGGAACCCGGGCGTGGGAAGCGAGAACGCTACCGAGTGTGCCACAGATCAAGTGTTCGCATCCCATATTTTATTTACCGATGAGGCAGGGTTCGTAAGAGATGGTGTTGTGAATTTCCATGACCAGCATGTATAGGAAGTTCTAAATCCCCAAGCAATCTAGGAAAGAGGCCCATCAACACCGATTCTCAATCAACGCATAGACAGGCGCACTTGACTATAGATTAATAGGTCAGTACGTGCTACCACAAAGTTTAAATGGTGCGAATTATCGTAACTTTCTTATTAATGTGTTGTCTACCTTACTGGAGGTTGTGCCATTGCAGCAACGAATACAAATGTGGTTCATGTATGATGGTGCAGCAGCACACTTGCGTCACAAAGTGTGCGAATATCTGACGCAGACATTTCAGGGTCACTGAACTTGTCGCGGAGAGAAAGGGGGGGGGGGGGGCACACGTTGACCCGCTCGTTCCCCAGACCTTAATCCCCTACACATTTGGTTATCGGAACACTTGAAGGAACTGATCTACAACGCCAATTAATGATGTGCGGATAGTATAGGATCGCGTCTTCAGTGGGTAGCAGCATGTACAATAACAACCAGATATACTGTACTTCAAAGGGTGCGTCATACCTTACGCCGGGAGGCAGGGGGGGGGGGGGGGGTGCATTGCCATGAATGGACGCCACGTTGAACACCTCCCGTAAACATGTTTATATCGCAGAAAGTATGCTTTCTGGATCCATGTTTACTTGACGTATTTTTCTTGTTTCGATGAATACTATCACCTGTCAAAGTAGTCCACGCTTTCTTGAACACCCTTTATATCATCGTAAAATTATGAAGGTACTTCAAAAATTAGTTATACATTATAACGGCAGTCCAGGTACGTTTCATTGACTGCTGTATTTCAATGAAACAGATATGTAGGAAACTGCTTTCCAACATAATAACCAAGTCTCCGCAAACAACGGCTGGAATATTCTACCAATCGTTCAGTTCTCCGCAAGTAGAAATCTGCTCATTGCTCACGCAGCCATTCCAGAACAGCAGTGTGAATGTCCTCCTCACTGGAAAAGCTTCTCCCCCTCTCCCATCAACTCAGATGCTCTTTCAGTTTGTCGGAAAGGTGGAAATCGCATGGCGCAAGATCTGCCTTCCTTCCGTGTCGTCATCATCCGCGTCGGTGCGGTTTCAGTCAAAGGGTGATTCTTGAAGTTTTTCCAGCGTAATGGATATTCCGTAAGGTTTTTTGCTTGCAGCGGATAACGCCGACATTTTTGCAAGATATTTCGACTGGCAACCATTCTGCCAACTTCTGATAAGTGTATATTGGATGCTGTTTGTACACGTCGCTGACTTTTTCGTCTTGATTTACAGGTTGCAGTACGAAGGGACTTCAAAAAGTAATACATTATTATCTACATCTTCACGCTGCAGACTACCTTACTGTGTGTGGCGGAGTGTATTTTGTGTATCACTGCCATTTCCACCTCTTCCTGTTCCAGTCGCTTGTGGTTTGCTGGAAGAACGATTGGCGCTCGATTGGTCTTTTCGCGATATATACGTAGGAGTAAGCAATATGATGATTGTTTGTTCTAGGAACGCACGCTCTCGTAATTTTAACAATAGACCATGTCGTGATACAGAACGCCTCTATTGTACCTTCTGTCACTGGAGTTGATACAGTATCTAAGTGACACTTTCGCGATTACCAGGTGGACCAGAAATGAAACGTGCTGGTCTTTTTTGGATCTTCCCTATTTCCTCTGTCAATCCTATCTGGTACGGATTCCAAACTGAAGAGCAAAATTCAAGTATTGGTCGGACGAGTGCTTTATAACGTTGTTGATGAAATACATTCTCCTAAGGATGCTTCCAATGAATCTTAATCTTACATCTGCCTTAATTTTATGTGATCGCTGCACTTCAAATCGATCCGTACGCATAGGCCTATTCCTCGATATTTTATGGAAGTAACCGACTCCAGTGATTTTTCTACAATTGTGTATTCATACAATAAAGGGTCTTGCCGAAAGGCCATGTAACTTTTTTTGAATGCAAGACTTCAGAGTGAAACAGATATGTGAAACTATTTCTCAAAGTAGTCAGCAAGTTTCTGTAAACATTGCTTGGAACGTGCTACCAGCTGTTCAGTTTCTCGACAAAAGGTATCCGCTCCTTGGTCATAGAGTCTGTTCGAGAATCGTTATGTGGACGTCTGCACAGTGGGATACTCTCTTTTTCCCCAAATAATGTGTCAGCTTGCCGAAAAAATGGAAATCGCATGGCGCAACATTGCGTAACCCTGCGGGAGCACGATTTCCGATACTGTAGACGATTTCCGACGACCGAATGAGCACTGCCTATGAGATGCCCGCCTGCTGAGCAATGTTCACCTGCGACTGCTCGGAATCAGTTCCTCGATCACCTGGTTATTGTCGTTTGTGGTCGATGCCGATGACGTCCCTTCCCGACCCCCATCATCCCCGGCCTTGCGGCCTCGGTCAAATTACTGACACCATTTCACTGCTCCTACATGCGACAAGGCATTTGATCTATACGTAGCCAGTGTTACACGGTAATCTATGTGCAGTTTAGACGTTCTGCTCACGAAAATCGTACTGTCCCCGCGTGTTTCACCTTTGGAGTAGGTATCCTGTCAGTGCGCCGTTTGACTTCGACGCTGCGATGTACCTACTATGCTTTCCTAATCGGAACTGTGTGTGTAGGAATCACGGAACGTGTACTGTCTTGTGACAGTGTGCCACTACTGTCGTGCAATGGTCTTAGCATGGGACGACAAGCGTAACTTAATTTTTGAAGGCCCTGCGTATATGTTTGCTTCCGTACACGAATTCATGTCTCTTTTTATGATGTCTACAGTGGAGCCGGAGAATTATTGCATAATCTACGTCGAACATCGACATTATAAATCTTTATCCAGCATGTTTTCGAGAGAAAAAAGTTTAATATAGGATAAACGCTCGCCCAAATGGGGCAAGAGTTGTAAACTCAGTTGCCACACAATTCATGATAAGGATATGAAATGTAATATTGCCAGCAGGATAATGCAAAAGCTCACAGTGCATTTAGCTGCACAAATACCTGGACTAACCTGCCCGCTGTGTCACATATACAGTATGTCTAGCAGGCGCCTCCAGTCTCCGTGAAGTGACACAGCATTTGTTGCAGGCATGGCAAAAAATTAGTCAAGTTTATATTCGGAGCCTGTTGGCTTCTGTTCCTCAACCAATGCAACTTTTATTCATGCGCATGAGGCTCACGCTTAACATGAACATGTTACGAACGAAATAGAACTTTTATCATTAAATTTTTTGATGGGCATCTCCAAAAAGTTTGGGAGATGTAGGACGTTTTCTTCATAATGTAATGCTTTCCATTTAGTCTAGTTCATTTCCAGTCCTAGTAGCCTCTATTCGCTCTTTAGCGTTCGGCAGCTTACGTAAACTGCTAGAAGCAGTTTAGACTTACGATCCATAACACTTTACTTAGCCGTAAGTCGTTTAGGAAATAGAGGGCGTGGCGGTAGTCGGGAGCTGGGCGTGCCTCGCATTTCACCCTCATTGCCCCAGTTCCGTCGGTCCGTTCCTTAACTTTATACGAAGCGTAGCTTCTAAGGGAAAGCCGTTTTTTAAATATTACGACCGGTGAACTGCAGTCGGCAATCTTCGCGTGCGCGCTGAGTATGCACGGGTCTATCAGTTGTACTACAGTATTTGTTAGTGATTACGTTTATTTGCACTTCTTTAACCTTTAGCGCACGATGTGTGGTCCCTCATACCGGCCTAAAATTTTACAACTCGCTCTCCAACGTCATTTCTGGCGGAATGCTTATATACCACCCCCGCCCTCCTTAAACCGTCGCCCAGATATTGTTCTGCTGTCAGTTGCATTATCGCCTTCTTTGTTTGTTTTGACATATGTCATTCACACGTGTTGGGGTCTCCTATACCGCGCCTCGTGAACTACTATATTGACTCCTCTTCTTACTAGGCTAATTACTGTTTAGCTCTACAGGGCCATTATACTGAAATGTTTCCCCACACCACCTAGTATTGTCTTTCTATGTGTGTGAGTAACTGTATGTTCACTGTTGTGGGTAAATACATACAGCGTACACAGGGCGGTGTGTGAAACTGATGGCGATTACACGCTTCCGCTGTTGTAGAAATCTGCTCCAGATGCTGCAGATACCGTGTTGAGCTGAAAGTGGTAACCAAAGTACGGAGAAATATTCTTCGGGGCTCTGTTGCATGGCAATCAGATTGCTTTCAGTTCTGAGGAATGTCCAGTTACTATTGTGGATTTGAATGATCCATGAAGTGACTTCTTTTCCGAAGAAAACATCGAACTATTTCACTAGAACTGAACGCTCCCGTCGGAACTGTTCTCAACTGGTGTTTATTAGTAAATCACAATAGCAGTACATCGCTGGGTGTATAATAAGACGTACCTTCTTGAAATGAACAATATTTTATTGTTCTATTAACTGATTTCCTTCCATATGCACTTATATTTTACAATGTGAATCAAAAAACTCGCAATGGCGTCGATTTTTTCCATCACAAGAATGGCTCTCCTCCCCAAAAAAAATTACTCATAACAAGAACAAAAGAACTCTATATCCTAAGAATAATTATGTGAGCGCTGACCGCCACAGAGTAATAAACAATATCTTTGTCTCTATCTCGCACTGTCACAGCAAGTTACGCTGCATGATACATCATATATGCCCCTCTTCTGGACGAACGTTTTTGGGCAAAAACAAACACGATCGTTCACACAACACTATATCGGTGATTGTTTATGAGCTGTATTAATGTCCACTAGAGTATTAATGTCCACTGTATTTCTTATGATATTTTGGTATTAGTGAATGACTATCTAAATGTAAATTATAGATTTGGGTGCATATACTGCTGACAAAGCCTGTGCTGAATTCCTGATGCAGCATATATGCATAGCTTACATGCTTGCTTTTATTCATTTGTCGAGGATGGCATGAGATGTGATCAGAAACCTTTTTCATCATCACTCAAAGCTTCTGTCACTCGCCTTGGGATGTCTCAAACGGATAATCTAGCCATTCGGCCAAGCCCCACAAAGGAAAACCAAGGAAAACCTCGGGGTAGATTTACCATCCTCGTATTTCATATTTGCAAAGAAAATTAATTGACTTACAATGGAAAATAAAAAAAAATATTTACAATATGGCTTTTTTTTAATGAATTTAAACACTGTTCACAAAAGAAACACAACACTGTTAATCTTCTGTGTCTTGAGGTGAACCGTCGACGCGTTGGTTTACGTCCATCTACGATTCCCTTCTATCTGTCATCTCCGGGTAACTGATGGAATTCTATTCCAATTTCACCGTCTCCCGTGGGTATTATGGTTTTCCGCATATGGTTAACATGAAAGACAATGTTAATCACAAGACATTGAAACCAAGTAATAGGCGTCCTTTTAAAACTGAGAACGGGTTACCCCTTCCGAACAGCATGACTTCAGCTCAGCAAGTAAAAAAAGCAAATACAAACATACACTGACATTGTTAAATTGACATAAGGAAAAATATCTTGCCATAGACCAGATTCGTTTGAGTCACTAACCCATGGTCATTATGCATTGTGAAACCTGATTGAAATTACTATCTACTAAATAAAAAAAAATTTTAAAAGAAATCATTCATACTGTAGCTAAATTCTCTGCATACTGAAAAGAAAACTTATCCTTACAGTGGAAAACCTATACATAATGTCTGCATATCTCTCGTACAGTATGCCTGAAAAGAAAAACTAAATACTAAATTGCAAAAAGAAAGAAACTATCCTAAGTATGATTCATAGGTTTAATGAAAATTCTCTAATCAATATTATTTGATAAGAATAGTATTTTCAATCTTCAGAATCTTCAGTCATCATGAAATTGCTTTAACAAGTGATGAGGATACGTTCCTTTCACCTTTCCATTCTTCACATCCTTCAAAACATAAGTTCCTGGATGGGGTATTTTGGTAATCACAAATGGTCCTTGATACAATAATTGCCATTTTGTGTTCTTCCTCTGTATAAGTGAAGCCTTAGGATGAGTTTTTACTAAAACTTGGTCTTTCACTTTATATGTTTTTATTTTTCCAAGTCGATTGTCAAAATATATTTTCCTTTTTCTTGCCTTGTAAGGATTGTCGTACTTTATTTTGTAGGTCTATTTTGTTAATAGCTACTTTAATAATTGGTCGAATCCAGTCATTCTGTTCCTGTTTTCCAAACATCAGTTCGTATGGGGTGTATTCTGTCGTAGTATGTGGCATATTGTTTACAATTTCCTGAAAATCTTGAAGATAATCGATCCATTTGGGTTGCTGGTTGTGGCAATATGTTCTCATGAACCGGTTTAATTCACGAAAAATTCGTTCCACGGGATTCGCCGAAGGGTGGTACACTGATGTTAGAATTTGTTTTATACCACAACTGGCTAATGTTTGCCTCCAACGAAATCCAGTGAACATTGACCCATTGTCAGAAAGAATAGCCTCTGGTTTGCCTACCCTGACTATATCATCCTTGACCAGCTTCTTGGCTATGGATGGCTCAAATGGCTCTGAGCACTATGGGACTCAACTGCTGGGGTCATCAGTCCCCTAGAACTGAGAACTACTTAAACCTAACTAACCTAAGGACATCACACACATCCATGCCCGAGGCAGGATTCGAACCTGCGACCGTAGCAGTCGCACGGTTCCGGACTGCGCGCCTAGAACCGCGAGACCACCGCGGTCGGCGGCTATGGATGCAGCAGTAGCTGATTTTAATGGATAAAGTTTGACATACTTAGTGAATATATCAAGAAAAGCTACAATATATTTGCATCCTCCCCTTGATGATGGTAGAGGACCACAGACGTCGACCGAAATGATTGACAGCGGTTTAGTGGGTACAATAGGATGTAGGAAATCTTTCACACAAAAATTTCCTGGTTTGGCTAGCTGACAAATTTTACATTTCCTTAACTGTCTGTGCACTTTCCTGCGAATGTTTGGAAAGTAGCAATACGCTTGAATTTCCGAGCACACTTTAATACTCCATAATGTCCCCAAGTGATGTGCGTGTGCAAAATTAAGTCATTCTCATTCTTCTCGGGAATACACACCTTCCAATTATATGAATCAAGATGCCCTTTGAAAAATAAGACGTCGTCCTCAACTTTGTTCAGTCTCTTCAGATCATCGTTTCCAGGCTTTGCTAAAGTTTCCTTTATTGAATGCCAACGAGGATCTTCATTCTGTAGTTTTTCCATGTTCTTACACATGTCAAGAAAATGTTTCCTATATATTCTATCAGTCATTGTAAGAACATTAAATTCGGACGGATTGCCGGTGATGTTGATAGTTGACAAATCTCCATCTGGCATTCTAGACAGTGCATCAGCGATGAAATTATCCTGTCCGCTTAGGTATTTAATTTCAAATTGAAACTCTTGGAGTGAGAGCGTCCATCTTGCTAATCTTGGATGTAATAATTTACATTTTTGCAAAAAACTTAACGCTTTGTGGTCACAGTATACTGTTGTCTTCGCTCCATATAAGTAATAGTAAAATTTCTTAAATGACCAGACTACGGCCAATGCTTCCCTTTCGGTAGTCGTATATGTTCTTTCACAAGCAGTTAAGAGTCGGCTAGCAAAAGCTATTGGACAGAAAGTTGATTTCCTATCTATCATCTTTACTTGGAAGAGGCATGAACCTATTCCAATTTCCGAAGCATCTGCCATTAAACCGAATTCTTGGCTCATATCTGGATGATATAATATTTGTGAATTGACTAAGGCATGTTTTATTGCT